>NC_061865.1:28952326-31488511 GCF_907164915.1 Impatiens glandulifera
GGATTGGATCGAGCTAGTTTAAAATTGTCTGTTTTCTTTCCGGTTTTCTGGTCATTTTGTTGTACAACCGGAAAACTACTTCGTTACTCCATGTTTCTGACTTATTAATAAAATTTTCTCATTTTTAAAGTCTCCGGTTATTCACAATATCTTTCTTTCAGGTTTTGACATAAGACTTCATGTTAAACGAAACTTCCGGTTAACAAGCCTCCGGTAAATCAAAACCTCAAACAAAACCTGACAAGTTTGAAAACCTTACCGCCCACGGTTTTACCGCGCACAAAAATTACCGCCCATTGTATTCTCCGTATTTACCGCCGAAAGTTACTGCAGTAACTTTTGGAGGGAAAATTGGCGCCAAAAACATAACCAAGTGACGGTTCATCTTCCAACCGTTCGAAACTGCCTCCTATATAAGTTCAGAACAGTTCATTTTCTACACAAACTTTCTCTCTCTAAAATCTCAAAATCTTAAAAATCTCTCTAACTTCCGATCATCGTTGTTCTTCATCTTCTTCATACACAAAATCATCATGGCTCTAGTAAAAGCACCATTTCAATTCATGTTGCACGTCGATTTCATCGACATCGACGAACACGCCGCGGAGGAGAACAAGGCCGTGCTTCAATCACTAAGGGATGCGGGATTGGAAACGTTCTTATCTGGTCCGTTCGTCGTGCACCCGATGGAAGTTATGGAGTTTCTGGCGACGGCGACTCTAACGAAGAGGACGGTCTCTGCCACCGTAAGCGGCAAAACGGTTAACATCACGGAGGAGCTCTTTTCTGAAGCGCTCGGTTTGCCAAATACCGGGTTGGAGTTCAAGACAAGCCTAACAGACGCAGAATCAAACGCGGTCCGGTTGGTCATATCGGCTAACGACCATGACCTGGTAACTCACTCAAGCTGGAAGAACACACTCAAGCCGGAGTTCAAATGGCTGTTGAACATAATCTCTCGTTCACTTTAGGGTAGAGGAGGTAACTTCGATAACCTAACCAAACTAAAGTTGAAAATGATGATGGCAATTGTCCGCGGTGACAAGATAGATTGAGGAACCGTTCTGTTCGAACAGTTCTGCGAGATGGTAGTGAAGAAGGATGGCCGAGTTCAGGCCTTCGCGATGCAAATTATAAAGATCCTTAAGTTCCTTAATGTGGAACTTGGTGAAGGTGAACTGCTTCCACCCGCAAATATTCTTAACTCTAAGCAAATGAGTAAGAAGACTACCAAAGCGGCTAAGCCGAAGTCCTCCAGAACGAAGTCATCAATGGGAACCAGTTCATCCGCACCGGCTGAAGAAAGTTCGAAACAAGAAGATCCCATGGGGAAGGCGGTTCAGGCCGAGGCCTCTCAGAAGGAAAAGGGGAGGAAGAAGACATCCGCAAAGAAGATCTCCAATAAGCCGTCAGACTCCGAGAAAACTCTTTCCTCGGATCATTCGCCTAAGAGAACCGCAAACGTATTTCGGCCCATTCCCATCAACACAGTTCATCCCATTTCAGTCGACTCTCCACCATCCAGGCAAGCTGAACCCTCGGGGAGCCAAGAAACCGAGTCGACATCGAAAGAGGAAGAAGAGGTTAGTATTCACTCAGAAAACTCCAAGTCTCCTAACAAGAAACTCGATGAGATAATGGCCGACGTAGGTTTAAAGAGTTCAGAGGTCATTGTGGACGTAGTCCAAAATATTGTTAAGGAAACCGAAGACGATGTGTCAAGTCGTCTTAAGCCAGCTGATCAGGTTGAGATACCCAGTCAGAGTGAAACCCATCCGGTCGAAGAAACGGCCAAAACCGAGAACATCACCCTTCCGTCTCAGGAGGGAAATATTGAAGAAAAAGAACCATCCGGTTCGGCGTGGAACAAATCCGTTCCAACCGACACAACGCTCCAATCGGCCCAAGATGGGCCAGCAGATTCAACTTTCACACCTGAAGGGCCAATTCAGGTTAACAAAGGCAAAGAGGTTTTACTTGAGGATTCTGCGGTAAAGGGGAAAGATGCTCTGCAAACCGGTTCCCAACCTGAAATTGTAACCGAAGCCGAGGTCCTCATTTCAGCAGAAGAAGAGGAGGAGATGTTTCAGCAGCTCCTCCTAGATATGAACAAGGATGCTGGTGAGTTGGTCTCATCGTACCACCTATGGGTCAAGCTCCGTTGTGAGACAAAGCTATCAGACATGATCCAAGATATGAGCGGTAACAAACACTGGGAGAAACTGTTGGAACTAGAAGAAGAGGCTCTCAAGCTAGCGGGTACCAACGTCATTCAAGCCGCATTCAGCAAAACCTTGGCGATTCACGAATACGCCCGGTTACATGCATTAGAAGATGCATTGAGAGAGGCAGAAGGAGCAACTTTAACTCCAATTGAATCGAGAATGTTTGAGCCGTTTCACCCAGTGCGTGATAAACTCATTAAAAATGTTGACCGACTCGAAGTAGAATGGAAGGAAACGTGCAAACATGTCTTAACCTATGCCGACTTCTATCAAAGCAAACCCTTCTTTGGTACCGGAGAATCCTCCATGACAGCAGAAAACCGGAGCAGTGATCCTCCTCAAACTGACAATACTCCGGATCTTGAGCAAGTAAAGCAAGTGGTGATCGATACAATCATCTCTTGTCTTGGCAAATACAGCATTGCTACCGATGAGAAGATTGCAACCGTTGAAACCAAATTGACAAACACTATCCGGGGATCCATTCAAACCGAAATTTCCAACACCGCTCAAACATCGATCAAGTCGATGATAGATGAAACCGTGCAAACTTCAGTCAAGTCAATGATCGCAGAATCCGTCCAAACCGCAACCGCTCCTCTGATAGATATGATGCAGGCTATGGCCGCTCAGATTGAAGTGCTGTCCAAACTTCAAGTCAACAATACTCAAGCGCAAATCAACTCTGATGCCGAAACTGCAAAGAAACTTCAAGACGAAGAAAAGGAGAGGGAACGGTTAAGGAAGGAAATTGAGGAGAAAGATCTTGCGCTTGCCAAGAAATGCGATGAGGAAGAACAGGCTGCTCTACAAGAACCCATACCGGCTCAACCCTCGCACTCTATGAAGACAAGAAATAAGAATAAACGAAAAGCGGTTGCAGAAGTAATGAGGTTGGCAGAACGAAGCGGTCTAAGAGAGATTCAACCGGTCGGGCTAAACGAGGAACTGCTTGACGAAGAAGAAGAGGACATCAGACAACTCAACCTACGTAAGAAGAAAGCAGTCGAAACTTCAATCGCAACTCCAAGTACCAGACTGAATGTTGCTCAACCGCCTCGCCCACCAAGACCAGCAAGTGGCGGTTTTGCATTTGCAAACGAACTCCCGGCATCTCAAGTGTATGGATCGGTTGGCAATTCGACGCCGAACGAAGAGAAAGAGAATGGCAGGCAAGGGAAAAAGAATAAAGGAGGCGGAAGGAGAAAGAAAATGAAAAGGGGGGACCATCCAAACCTTAGTTTCTTTTCTTTCTTAAGAATAATTTATCTATGTTTGGTTTTGTTTCAGAACTCAGTCGTTTTTATCTTACTTTGAAGTAATTATTTTTCTAAATATCCTTTGAAAAATCAAAACATGTTTTGAAATTTTTCTTACACAGAAAAACATCAAATAGGGAGAAAATGTTAAACAGATTTTTCAAACCGGCCATACATTACAAATTTTGAATATTTATTCTAAATAATCAAAAAGGGAGAAATTGATAGTAAAATTAAGTAAGTTAATTTTCAAACCGGCCATACATTACAAGTTTTGAATATTTATTCTAAATAATCAAAAAGGGAGAAATTGATAGAAAAATTAAGTAAGTTAATTTTCAAACAGGCCACACATTACAATTTTTGAATATTTATTCTAAATAATCAAAAAGAGAGAAATTGATAGAAAAATTAAGTAGAGTTGATTTTTGGAACCGGCCAGAAAAACTAAACAACTATTAACTTCTATATGCAGGAACAGATCGAATTGCACAAACCGGCTGGAGCCTCATAAACCGGCTGAAGAACACTTCAAAGAAATCCAGTTCCAAGTGATCAAGTCAAGATCAAGAGGAACCGGTTTCAACATTCTCAAGTGACCGGCTAGCAAAGACAAGTCTACATTCTAGCCGGACTACACTGTGTAAGAATCAACCGGAAACTAAAATCTACAGAGATGACGTAATATGACGAAATAGACGTGTCTCGAAGAGATAAAAGAAGATAAGATCCGATCAGAAGCATGCGAGAAAAACAAAGATGATTTACTGATCCGACTTCGACAGTCGGAAGGTGCATGCCTGACACGTGTTCGAATCTGCAAACCGGCTACGTCATCTTTACCTGAGGAGCAGCTGCATGCTTGCCAAGTGTTGAGGAAGGTGAAACGTGCAAGCAACCTCTCTGCACCGGCGTGACTCTGGATTAACCAATCGTACGGTGAGAGAAGAAAGTGACCGTTGGGATCATCTTCACTATAAAAGGAAGACGAAGCGACCTCATTAATGACAAGTTACGAAAATCTTAGAGAGATAAAGAAATCTCACGCGCAATCCAAAACCGTTGTGTCATTTACCGGAAGCTTTGTTTGTTTGTGTTTGTGTTGTGTTAGTGTATTACATCAAGAGTGAATTGGTGTAACCGGCGAGTAGCGAGTTAGGCTCGACCGGCATTATAAGTGTTGTAACTTTGAAAGTTAGTGGAGATCCTTCTCATAACCTGAGAAGAAGGGGTGAAGTAGGAGGGTTTGCTCCGAACATCCATAAAAAATCATGTCTCGTGTCATTTCTTTTATTTCCGGCTTACTCACTATAAAAATCGAACTATTACCAACCTAAACATAATCCCTAATCAAACCGGTCCATATACTTCATCTAACCGACTTCTTGTTAATCTCATCAAAACTAAGTCGCATACGTTGCTTCAGATTGAAACAGACATTTCCGCCCTTGAACCCGGTTCAAGAGTTTGTGACAGTTTGTGAAGTGCTGAGAACGGTTATAGTCTCTAACCGGACTATCACCAAAGTGTGTTGTGTGTCTGTAAGCGGCCACCCTTCCAGAAACCGGAAACACCCCGGTCCTCGAAGGGCGTCCCCGATCCTAACACGGCACAAAATGGGAAATCCATTAGAATAACTCAAATATGGATTCCTAAGGGACTGATTGACCAATGACCCAATTAAAGATGTGTACCAAAAGATTGTAAATATCTATTTATGTAGGTACAAATAAACGAAGGACTAAAGGAATCTGTATGGTATCTTGATAGCGGATGTTCCAGGCATATTACAGGAAATAGACGGCTTCTCACTGATATATAAGATTGCTCTGGAACTAAGATTACATTTGGTGACAACAAGAAGGGTAAGACCATGGGTAAGAGTAAGATTATCCATGGTAACCTAACTATTAATGACATGTTGCTTATTGAAAATTTGTGTTATAACTTAATCAGCATTAGTCAATTATGTGATAACGGTTTATCAGTAGATTTTCAAACTCATGCATTTTTAGGTAAAGACTAAGATGGAAACATTTTGTGACTGGAAGTAGAGTAGGAAATTCATATAAAATGAATTGGCAAAAAGAGACTTCTGACCCATGTGCATGATTGCCAAGAATGACCAGAAATGGTTATGGCATAAATGTTTAAATCATTTGAATTTTAAAACCATCAACAACATTTGTTCAAACAATTTAGTTATTGGTTTGCCCAAACTTCAGTTTTCAAAGGAAAAGATATGCACTACTTGCCAGTTAGGCAAACAGGGCAAATCATCGTTCAAAAGCAAAGGGAAATCACAATCCAGCCGTATCCTAGAACTTTTACATATGGATCTTTTTGGTCCAATTCCTGTAAAGAGTATAGGAGGAATGAGATTTGCCTTTATTTTTATCGATGACTTTTCTAGTTTTACATGGGTTGCATTTTTACCATCAAAAGATAAAACTACTGAAAACGTGATTAGGATATTTAAAGGGATTCAGAATAAAAAATCTTTAAATATCACATGTATCAGAAGTGATCAGGGAATTGAATTCACTAAAAGATACCCATCATCTTATCTCGAGGAGACTGGAATTAGGTACGAGTTGTCCAGTGCCAGAACTCCACAGCAAAACGGCATTACTGATAGTAGAGTGAGAACTCTGAAGGAAGCAGCGAGGTCTATGCTTGCTGAATCAGATGTACCTAAGAGGTTCTGGGCGGAAGCCATTAGTACTGCTTGATATACACAAAATCGGTCAATAATGAACAAACGTTTTGATAAAACTCCTATGAGCTGTATTATGGGAGAATTCCCACAGTTTCTTATTTTAAGATATTTGAGTGTAAATGTTTTATCCTTAATAATGGAAATGTTTATTTGACTGCTTTTGATGCTAAAGTAGATGAGGGTTTTATGTTGGGATACTCATCAGTAAACAAAGCTTACGGAGTATACAACAAAAGAACACAGACGGTTGAAGAATCACTCCATGTAGTGTTTGATGAGCCTGTTGAGAGCAAATCTAATGAACCCATTGATCTTGCTGACAGACTAAAAGCGGCTAGTCTTGAGTCTGTAAGTTCAACCATACGTGCAAACTCCTGTTCAACAAGAAGTTGAGAGTTTGGATGTCGCAGTGTCACCGGTTCAGATGACCAATCCCCTTGGATCCAACTTCAGATGGAACATAAATCATCCACCATAACTGATAATCGGAAATCCTTTTTTCTCCTCGAAGGACTAGACGTCAACTGATGGATGAAATGGCCAATTCTGCATTTATTTCTCAAATTGAACCTAAGAGAATTGGTGAATCTATAGTTGATCCAGATTGGATCAATGCTATGCAGGAGGAGTTAAACCAATTTACTAGAAATAAAGTTTGGTATCTTACTCCTAGATCAATTGACAAGTCAGTTATAGGAACAAGATGGGTCTTTAGAAACAAGCTTAGTGAAGATGGCTTAGTCATTAGAAACAAGGCTCGTTTAGTTGCTCAAGGATACAGACAAGAGGAAGGTATTGATTTTGATGAGTCTTTTGCACTAGTTGCAAGACTAGAGGAAATCATAATCTTCCTAGAATATGAATTTTAAAGTCTTTCAAATGGATGTGAAAAGTGCATTATTAAATGGAAAATTAAATGAAGAAGTATATGTTGAGCAACCCCCTGGTTTTGTAGATCATGTTTTGCCAAATCATGTTTATAGGCCTGACAAAACATTATATGGTCTGAAACAAGCTCCTAGAGCTTAGTATGACACTTTAACCAATTTCTTGTTTGATCATGATTTTGTGGTTTGAACAATGGATAAAACCCTATTTAGATTCACTAAATATTCTCACATTCTACTTGTTCAGATATATGTTGATGACATTATTTTTGGCTCAACTAATCCCAAATTGTGTGAGAAATTTGCCAAGATGATGCAGGACAGGTTTGAAATAAGCATGATGGGAGAACTTACATTCTTCCTTGGGCTTCAAATCCGTCAGCTAGAAAACAAAACTCTTATCAACTAGGACAAATACACCAAAGAACTGCTAAAGAAGTTTGGTTTAGAGAACTGTTCTGCAGCAGCTACTCCAATGAGATTTTCAATTAAATTGGATAAAGATGAAGGTGGCCAAAGTGTCGATGTAACAGCATATAGAGGACTCATCGGTTCTTTGCTGTATATAACTACTAGCAGGCCAAACATTCAATTTGTTGTTGGTGTTTGTGGCAGATTTTAGGCTGATCCTAAACTCTCTCATTTTACTGCTACTAAACGCATTCTTAAATACTTAAAGGGAACTCAAAATGTGGGACTGTGGTATCCGAAGGATTCCAGTTTCAATTTAATTAGTTTTTCAGATGCAGATTATGCAAGATGCAAAATTGATAGAAAAAGCACAAGTGGAACTTACCAGTTCCTTGGAGACCGTCTAATTACATGGTTCAGCAAGAAGTAGACGTGGGTCGCCACGTCTACAGTTGAAGCAGAGTATCTTGCAGCTGGAAGTTGCTGTTCTCAAGTTCTATGGATTCAACAATAGCTCAGAGACTATGGGATTGGGGCTGATGAATCTCCAATTTTCTTCGTCAACACAAGTGTTATTGCAATCACCTACAATCCAGTTCTGCATTCTCGGACAAAGCATATTAAAATCAGGCATCACTTCATCCGAGAACATGTCAATCAGAAGCAAATTCGTCTTGAACATGTTCATACAGATCAACAAACTGCGGACATCTTCACGAAACCCCTACCGGAAGCTAATTTTTCTCACTTCAGAAACATGTTAGGTCTTGTTGATATTGATTGATGTGATTACGTGCATAAAATAAGGGGGAATGTATTGTTTAAAACAAAACTAAACAGACATGAAAGACAGAGGTCTTAATTTGTCCTAAGGATTCAGAGTTTGAGAAACACAGCTACTTAGACAAACGTCTACCTTAGCAGTTTCATCTTCATCGGAAATTATAGTCTTGGTTATTCTAACCTGCTTGGTTAGACGGATGCGTCTAATAGACGGACACGTCTAATAGACGTTAGACTATTCTACGTCATGAGCAAGAGGATGCTCACGTCTAACCAGACACGCGTGTCTCACGTGCTGTTATTGCATAATTAGACGTACACGTCTAATAGACTGATTTTCAAAAGGAAGTTGAAAATGTGAAAAAGAGAATAAATGTCTAACTACTGATGTAATTAGACTCTTCATCTTCTGGCTAGTTGGACAGCTGTTCTTTACTAGTTTCTGATCAAGTTTATTTTCCCGCCGAAAATCAAATCAGTCATTCCTCAAAAGAATTGAAGACACGTGTCTCTCAATATACAAAGAATGACTAATATTTCTGACAACTTTTGCTTCTATACATAGTATTAAATGTTCAGTTTCATGTTAATATTAAAATGTTATGTGCATTGGGAACAGAATTTTGAAGTTCTTGACAGTAGGAGTAATCATTAGTTATCTCCTACATGATTAAACCTTGATATTTATATGGTTATTCATTCCAAAGATTAGAGTTCTTCGAAACTTTTCTCTATCTCTAGAATTCGAATCGTTCTAACCCTTGCTCATCAAAATCATAATGTTGCCTTTTCATCCAAAGTCGATTAAAGTGGACTTTCAATCTGTATCCACCTTACAATCTCCGAGAATGCATAGGATGTTGAAATCGTTAAAAGCTTCTGGGCTGAGAAGATTCCTCACCCCTCATGAAACCTATCACGAACAGTTAGTTAACGAATTTTCCGAAACCGCCGGCTTCTATCAAGATAAAGTTATTGTTGGAGCCGTAATGGGCCAGATGATCTGTATCACCAAAGAGTCCTTCAGTACGTTTTTCCATCTCCCAAAAGAAGGTATTGATGATTTCTCAACCACTCCTCCTGATATAATGATTTCTATAATGAAAGTCTTTTCCGATTCCCCTCTAGTAGACATTAATGGAAAGAAAACCTCCTGAAGGATGAATACGCTCTTTTAAGCGATATCATATCGAAATCCCCTCTTTCTAAAGAAACTTCTTACAAGTACTGTACGAAGGTTTTTCAGATAATGGTGGGCATCACCAGTGGTAGATTACATTCAAAGGGTGGAGACGCTTAAGTCTAAGAAAAGAAAAGAGAAGACTCCAACTCCCCTCTAACCGCAGTCTTAGAGATCTCCTAGGTTGAAGTCTATCCCTTCTAGAAGTTATGATTAGGAAGAAGAAGAAGATTATAATAGAGATTATCTTCATTTAAGATGAAAGTTTTTGAAACATGTGTTTTTAATATTTTGATGTTAACTTATTTTAATTATTTTTGAGAACAATGTTTTATGTGTTTCTTCTGAAAACACTCATGTTTGGCTGATTATACACGTGATATTTTGTATGATGAATCTGCATGTGTTTTGTTTATTTATATGATGAATGCATGTTTTGATATATGTATGCAGGTTTGTAATTTCCTCATCAAAAAGGGGGAAATTGTTGGGTAAAATTATTTTAACTAAGTGTTGAAATAATTTAACCACTCAGATTTTGATGATGAAATAATTTATGAGTTTTAATACAGGTGTATTGAAATAATATTTCATAAGACTTAGATCTAATGAGGGATAATAGACCGATTTTGGCATTCACTAGAATTAGACGTACAGTCTAACTCATCGGAGTTAAACGTGTAGTCTAATAGACGTTTAATTAGACGGAGGGTCTAATAGATACACGGAATTAGACGTAAGTCTAATGCATAAAATTAGACGTACAGTCTAACTCATCGGAATTAGACGTACAGTCTAACTCATCGGAGTTAGACGTGTAGTCTAATGAATGCACGGAATTAGACGTACAGTCTAACTCATCGGAGTTAGACGTGTAGTCTAATAGATGTAAAGAATTAGACGTAAGTCTAATGAATGCACAGAATTAGACATACAGTCTAACTCACCGGAGTTAGACGTGTAGTCTAATAGACTTGTAATTAGACGGGTAGTCTAATTTATGCGGAATTAAACGTGCAATCTAATAGAAAGTGAAAATTAGACGTGCGTTTAACTCCTTCAAACAAGTCTGAGGTAGAACCGGAATTAGACGTGCAGTCTATCTCAGTGGAGTTAGACGTGCAGTCTAATGGTTATTGAATAATTAGACGTGTAGTCTAATTAGTGAAAGTTAGACGTGCGTCTAACTTCTTCAGACAAGTCTAAGGTAGAACCGGAATTAGACGTGCAGTCTAACTCTATGGAGTTAGACGTGCAGTCTAATGGTTATTGAATAATTAGACGTGTAGTCTAATTAGTGAAAGTTAGACGTGTGTCTAACTCCTTCAGACAAGTCTGAGGTAGAACCGGAATTAGACGTGCAGTCTAATGGTTATTGGATAATTAGACGTGTAGTCTAATTAGTGAAAGTTAGACGTGCGTCTAACTCCTTCAGACAAGTCTGAGGTAGAACCGGAATTAGACGTGCAGTCTAACTCAATGGAGTTAGACGTGCAGTCTAATGGTTATTGCAATTAGACGTGAGTCTAATTCTATTAGACCAGACGGTCTAATAGAGGTTTTTCCATTGGAAGGAGATGTTCTATTTCATTAGACTGATTGTCACAATCTGTCTAACTGAAATACATCTAATGCTCAGTTTAGGCAGTACGCTTGAATCTATCATTTCACCTACCCACGTGCTATAGTTGTACCTTACTCCTGCTCCACTTTCTAGTGAAGATTAGTACAACAGCTATATGCATCCAATTATGGAATGCCACGTAAGAGAATTTTCCTCACATTACTTGTTTTGCAGGTACATCCCTGATGGAATATTCGGCGCACTACCAGTGATGTACGGCCATGATCCTTGTGCTCAGAAGCTATTGTGTACAATGGAGGCTTTCCAATGGAAGAGTGCCGCGTATCATTCTAAAGATTTGACCGTTAGCTCCTGCTTAGTATTTAACAAATCTCAAGGACAACGGACAATCTGCCTCAACCAACGAACAAGCAATCTGATTTTGCAGAGAGAGAAACTACTCAATCATCTTGCTTACTGAACTCATAATGTGAAACTTCTTTTTAATTGTACTATGTGTGAATCAAGAGAGAGCTAGAATCAAAACACCTTTAGTTGAGTGATATTCTTCATCTTGTAATTGAACAGAAAGTGTTCTGTTCAATCGTGAGCTAAGTGTGTGTGTAAACTGTATTTGATTCGAATCATATTATAGTGAATCTTTCCGGTAGTTGGAAGAAGGGGTGACATATGAGAGTTTCTCCGAACATCCATAAACAAACTACTGTGTTCTTCATTTCTGTCATCTTTTCATATTTCATCTTGTGCTTCAAACCCAAGTAAACAATTCCGCCTTGAATCCGTTTCAAGTGTTTACACAAGTTTGCATAGAATAGAAAGCGAATTAAATCTCTAACAGGATTTCTTTCAAACCGTGTTTCATAAGCCTTCATCCTTAGTTAGACCCCCATCTCTATCGATAAATCCGATCCTATCAAAATCAATAAAAAAGGATTATGTGTACAAACATATTTTTAGCCAGAGTTTCATTTTAGTTCGAGTTTCGTGATACTCGAGAAAGGTCTTTCGCTCTTTATCTTCCGTACACGTTTAAAACGGTCTCTACTTTATAAATTTTACTTTTGAAAATTGGTTGTATAACATTTTATTTTAACTAATTATTTTTCTGTTCCTAAACATGCATAGGTTTCAGTTTTATTTAAAGAATTGTAACAACAATTATATAAATGTTGGTACATATTGTTGATGATGACTATGGAGCAAAATATTTGATGAACATCAGTTTAAAATACATTAGGATTTAAAAATAAATCATAAATAAGCCTTTGTCAAAATATTTTGAAATTATTTTCTAATTTTGGGGATTTCTAGAAAATTGGTTGGTATTCCAAAATTACAAAAATGGGAACCAAACAGGCCTTAGCACCGGTGTCCTAGGTTCTATGTTCGTTTTTATCGGTCGGGACTAAGGGCCTTAGACGGACTTATCGGTTATAACTGAAAAGCCTCGGTCGTAGTAATAAGGACTCTCGGTCCTTGGCAAGAATTCTCGGTTGGGTGCCAAAATTCTCGGTCGGACGCCTTTGTCTAGGGTGGAAGTCGTCCATCCTACGTTCAAGAATTCTCGGTCGGGTGCGAGATTCCTTGGTCCTAGGTCTAACTTCTCGGTTGGATCTCTCGGTCATTGATGAAGAACATTGGTTAGAAATATCGGTCCTGGATGAAAAACATCGGTCATACTTCTCGGTCCTAGAAGAATATTGGTCGGATCTCTCGGTCGTGATTAAAAAGGCTCAGTCAGACCTATTAGTCATAGGTAAAATTTCTCAGTTGGACCTTTTGGTCCTTGAGAACATCAAAATTGTAGGCTTTTCCATATTGATGGAGGCTTGGATTCTTCAATCCAAGGGTCTGAGTAGCTTCACACAATTCCCATGAATATTTAAAACATCTTCCCAAGGTATCAATCACCTAGGTGATGATCAATTCATTCAAAACAATTTATGTCCAAAAATTGTGTTTTTGGTTTTAAAGTTCTTTTTAAATGTAAGGAGCTTGTCAATAGCTTCCTTATACTCCATATGATTGATTGGTACGAAAAAATGAAGAATGGTTGTTCATTTGGGTCAATTCGAGAACCCAATATTTTTAATTATTTTAATTTTGATCAAGCATGATCAGGATTGATCAAACATGATCGGGATTAATCAAACATGATCGGGATTAATCAAACATGATCGGGATTAATCAAACATGATCCCATTAGTTTCTCAACATCATTAAAAACATATTGGGAAGCTTTTTATGATGTTGTTCTTAAGGATTAACCCAAGAACAAAAAAACTTGTTTTTCAATTTCTTGAAATTAAAATTTGGATTTTTTTCCATTGAGATCGATTGATCGATCTTGAATTTCACATAAAGTTCATAAATGATCCTAGGATTGATTTCCAATCAAAACAATTCAATAACTAGGCAGCATACAAGCTAATTAAAACTGAAATATAAAGTTGGTTTGCACATTTAAGTGGCTTGAATCAATCAAAATCCATTTATGGTGTTTTGATTGTTCTTGGCTCAACTTTCTAGAATAGACATGATTCACTATGGTAGGGTGATCAATTTCCCTTTGAAACAGATGAAAAAGTGGCTACCGGTTGAGTTCCATCTTTGAAAAATTAAAGATGGATTTGTTCTTATCCCTTCGGCGATCGCAATGAAGAAGACAATCAGGGGCTGAAACGACGTCGTTTTAGGCGAGAATGCGGACACTGAGAGGTCTGTTCGCGTTCTGTCTCGATTCCATCGCGATCGATGTATTTCGTCGTGTTTTTTCTAATGGAATTGAGGCGCTCTTTAGTCAATCCTTTGCGACGTGGGTGCAAGCTTTCTTTGTTGGAGTATTTTATGTAGGATATTCTTGGGTGTTGGATGAAAATCTATCGTTCATCCGAAGGTTGTAATTCATGTTGTAGTAAATTCTTTGGGTTTTGGTTGCACTCTTTTGACTTTATTTTTAATCTTTTCAATACACAAGATATTTAAAATAAATAAGAAAAATATTTTGCTAATTTATTTTTATATTTTTACATATTTTTGGGTTCAATAAATAATTTTTGGGGATGAAATGGGTACCAAATTTCTTCCTAAATTATTTATTTTAATCCCTTGATTTTTTCTAATATGTTTTTGAGATAAATTGAGTACAAAATATATTCCAAATAATTTTATTTATTTTATATGTCCATTTTTATTAATTAATTAGATTCGAATTATCACAATAATTAATCTAATTAATTGTTTGATTGGGTTTTGTCCTTGGGGTTAATTATTTTGATTTTATTTATTCGAAAATAAATCGAAATAATTATTTTAGTTTTATAAATTGTGTATGTAGATTTTTAGTTTATAGAGTACCCCTCTAGAATAGAGTTTGAATACAACAAACTAGTTTTGAAAACTCTGATTCGAATATGACATCTAACACTTAGTTATCTCTTCCAATTTATAATGAGGATGTTTAGAATGATAGAACATGTAGCGTATTGAGGTTGGAGTGACATTTTGATGTTGCGTATAATATTCGTCGAGGTGTTTCCAATCGTTGGTTTAAGGATATTTCCTTGTTGATTATCCTAATAATGATTATTATTGGGAATCCTATTTTACAAATCTTAACAAAGTACCTATAAAATCCATAGGATAATGATATATAGATAATTATAGGTGTTGAAACATCAATTCCCACTTAGCACGAATATCAACATATTATTCAAATTAGTTATGTACAATTGGTTAATGGTTAATATCATAATACAAAAAGGGAACATGAAAGTTTTAGTAACATTTCATGTGGGTTACTAACAAGTAACACTTAGATTGATCACATGTGTATGATCGCGTGACTATCAACATATAAGTCTTGGTAAAAGATGACAAGCTTGCTTATAGGGCTTACTAACAAATTATTCCTAGAGTGATCATGTATAAATGATCGTGGTACCATTAACATATATGTTGGGAAAAATTAAAACAAGAAAAGAAAGAAAGTTAATCAATAAAGAAATAGTTTAATTAACTTTCAAAGAATATAAAAGTCTTATATTTTGGAACATATTTTTAATGATGTTATTACATTCAAGATAAGCTGTTTATTTGTCTTGTGTAGGAACAAATCTAAAGACAGTGCTAACTTAGACGTTATCTAAAGAAGGCTGTCTTAGACATCTTATGTAGTTAGACGAGGTCGTCTAAATCCTTTAGACACTTTTTAAAGGGAAACGTAATTAGACGAGGTCGTCTAACTCCTTTAGACGAGGTCTAAAAGGAAATGTAGTTAGACGAGGTCTAAAGGGAAACTTAGTTAGACGAGGTCCTCTAAATCCTTTAGATGAGGTCTAAAGGGAAACGTAGTTAGACGAGGTCCTTTAACTCCTTTGGACGAAGTCTAAAGGGAAACGTAGTTAGATGGGGACTTCTAACTCCTTTAGACGATATCTAAAGTGAAATGTAGTTAGACGGGGATGTCTAAATCCTTTAGACGAGATCTAAAGGGAAACGTAGTTAGACGCGGACGTTTAACTCCTTTAGACGAGGTATAAAGGGAAATATAGTTTGACGAGGTCATCAACTCCTTTAGACGAGGTCTAAAGGAAAACATAGTTAGATGAGGACGTCTAACTCCTTTAGACGCGGTCTAAAAGGAAACTTAGTTAGACGAGAACGTCTAACTCCTTTTGACGCGGCCTAAAGGAAAGCGTAGTTAGACGAGGACGTCTAACTCTTTTAAACGCGGTCTAAAGGAAAGTGTAGTTAGACAAGGACGTCTAACTCCTTTAGACGCGGTATAAGGAAGATCAACTAATGCCTTGCCTTAACAACCGTCTAAAGAAAGAATTTGTCTAACCATGATCTCTCTACTGTCTGCGCCAATTTCTTCTGTGCAGTCTAACAATCCAACTAGTTCTATCCAATGATTTATTGCCACGTACGCGGATATCTCTCAAATATACCTTTCCAATACATGAAAAAATCAGAGGATATTCGGCGCACTACCTGTTCTGTACGGCCACGATCAAAATACTCAAAGCCTACTGTACTCTCGTACTATAGAAGGTTGTCCAACGGACACGTTCCACATGTCCTCAAAGAATAATCGATCGTTGGTATACTTTAACTATATATGGAGGCTCAAGGACAACAGTCGAACCGCCAATTTTTTCATTTCTTAAACACTATACTTAACGCATACTCTAACCTCTTATTGTCTAGCTATGCTCACACTTTAATAGCATACTATTCATTCTGTGAGATATTTCTGTATTGTAAGTTAAACAAAGCTTATTTTGTTCAACAAAGAGTTAGCTAGATCAGTGAGTTGTATTTGTTTAAAGTATTTAGTCGATATCATTCAAGTTGAGGATGAAGGGGTGACGTAGGAGTGTTTACTCTGAACATCCATAAACAAATCATGTGTTCTTTACTTTCTGCCATTTACATTCAGTTGTTTAAACTTCAAATCAAACGAACATTTCCGCACTTGAATTTATTTCAAGAGTTTGGAGGATTTACGAAGAATACAAAATAGATACTAATCCCTCATAGGATTATGTTAGGGTCTAAAATCAAGGCCTCGGTCCTAGAATAAATTCCAGCAACCTTTCTCGGCACCCGGTCTCGGTCCTAGTGTGCACATGGGCCAAATTTCTGTTTTGTTGTTTTATTATTTGTTTTGTTTTCCTTTTCTACTTTACAAACCGAATTCTGTTATTTTCTAGTTATTGTTGTAACCGAATATTTTGGGGCAAGACATCACCTATATAAGGCTGATCTTTCTTCCCCAAGGACCCATGAATAGAATGATGAAGATGTGACTTCGCCCCTATTCGTCTATTATTATTATTATGGACTGTTTGGTATAAACCAACAGTAATTCTCTTCGCACCCTTGATTCTTCTATCCCTTTCCCCCCAAATTCTCTATCGAAAACCTTCCGCTGCCCTTTGATTGTAGAATTTCCACCGTTCTTATAGATCAAGAACTTGATTCTTGAACCCAAAACATATCTTACGAAACAAGTCGTAACATTCTTGGTATCAGAGCAAGACGATTCTCAAATGAAAGAAACCAGATAGCAGCAAAGATGGATGATCTTAAGACCCTACTCGAAGGGCTGACCCATCAATATGCCTCCATGAATGCTGCCCTGCAACAAAATATGACCGAACAGGCTGCCTTGCACAATGCCTTTCAGCAAAATATGGACAGAAGGTATGCTGCTGGAAAAAGCTTGACAACCATTGAAAAAGGTGCGTTTAATAATGGCCAAAATCCCCGCACCCGACCCTATAATATTGCTTTTTGCTACCTTCCTCCAACCCGGCTCACAAATATTGATATTCCTGAATTTGATGGGACTGATTTGGAGGGCTGGCTCTTATTTGCCGAGCAAATATTTAGGGAGAGCAAGACGAATGATGCCACAAAGCTGGACATTGTCCGCAGTCACTTCTCAAAAGAGGCAAGAACGTGGCATGAATCATATTTGCGGAATCGCAACCATATGGAAGCATTGACGTGGCATAAATTCAAGAAAGATCTCTTGCTGCGATTCGGTCGCAGACCCTTGTACAACACCAAACCGCCGCTGCTGCCCATGCCTTGCATTGTTAACACGGTCTGGCCGAGCACAAACCGGAAAACCGATCCCAAGGAAGACCGGCGCTATACTTGCAATGATAATTGAGAGCCCAATCATAGGTGCAAATCCAGATTGTTCATGGCCCCGCCTAATCATCAAGAAGTTCAAGAAAGCGTTCAAGAACCCGTCCAAGAATCAGATTTTTATGATCCACCTTTGGTGCTTGAGACAAGGGACGAACGTGTCATTATCTTGCACACTTTCTCGGTCCAGCAAGATGCCCCTCGGTCGCGGGTCAACATAATACAAGGCAGCCAGCTAGAAAAGGCCTTGGAAAATCATAATGTTGCTGCCACGGTACAAATAAAGAGCAAAAACGAATGCCAAACTATTTCACTTGTTTTGGAAGACGCTCCTGAAAATTTCCAAAATATAATCAAAGGGCTCACCCAGCAACCCAACAACCGAACACCAGTCAGGAAGGTAGTCGGAAGACATGGCTATGTTGTTGCGCATGTGTTGCTGGTCTGGATAAAGGACTGGGCTTGGTTGTTTGAAGACATTCTAGAGTATGCCCGGAAGAAAAATGGCCCTTTTGCTGCACTTGGTGTGCTGGGCCGAATGAAGGACTGGTCGTGGAGCAGGAAGAACGAAGGCTTCTAAGAAATGTGGTCCTAAGACTCCAACACTTGCTGGACTTGCTTAAGTCCGACCGAATTCTTTGAAATATTCAGCATGCGCATTAGAAGTTCGGTAGACTCGGCAGACCACGGTCTTTTTCGTCGAGGGCAACGGATTTTGAAGGGGGAGATAATGTTAGGGTCTAAAATCAAGGCCTCGGTCCTAGAATAAATTCCAGCAACCTTTCTCGGCACCCGGTCTCGGTCCTAGTGTGCACATGGGCCAAATTTCTGTTTTGTTGTTTTATTATTTGTTTTGTTTTCCTTTTCTACTTTACAAACCGAATTCTGTTATTTTCTAGTTATTGTTGTAACCGAATATTTTGGGGCAAGACATCACCTATATAAGGCTGATCTTTCTTCCCCAAGGACCCAGGAATAGAATGATGAAGATGTGACTTCGCCCCTATTCGTCTATTATTATTATGGACTGTTTGGTATAAACCAACAGTAATTCTCTTCGCACCCTTGATTTTTCTATCCCTTTCCCCCCAAATTCTCTATCGAAAACCTTCCGCTGCCCTTTGATTGTAGAATTTCCACCGTTCTTATAGATCAAGAACTTGATTCTTGAACCCAAAACATATCTTACGAAACAAGTCGTAACAGATTATTATTGAAGAGTTTATCATAAACTACTAATAATAGTAAGACCATAGTCTCTATTGGTAGCACCGATCCCAACAAGTGGTATTAGTGCCTCGTTTTCTTTCTCAAGCTCGAAAAGAATCTGAATCATGTCTATGGACACTACAACCAAGGTTCCCATGTTCTCTAAATAAAACTATGTCGGGTGGAAGAAGAGGGTCCATGCTCATCTATCTGCATTAATGATGACATGTGGAGAGTCATCACTGAAGGTCCTATCAAGATTGCGAAAGACATATCTGAGTGGACAAGTGAATACAAGAGGAAGAACAACCTCGACAACTTGGCCATGGATATTCTGTATAAAACCCTAGATGACCACATGTTCAACTACATCATCTCATGCAACTCTGCCAAAGAAATTTAGGGAAGGCTGACTCAACTCTGTGAAGGCAACAAGCAGACCAAAGAGAACAAGCTTATGATTACCACATAGAAGTTTGACAACTTTAAGATGCTTCCTATAGAGACGATGTCCTAATTTGATGGAAATTTAGCAAGATTATCACTACTCTTTCCACCTTGGGCAATACATACAACAATAGAGAGGTTGCAATCAAAGTTGGTGCAATGATCATTTTTAACTGTACCCTACTCATGCTCCACTTTCTAGTGAAGGTTAGTACAACAGTTATATGCAACCAACCAACGAATGCCACGTAAGAGAATTTTCCTCATATTACTTGTGTTGCAGGTACATCTCTGATGGAATATTCGGCGCACTACCAGTGATGTACGACCACGATCCTTGTGCTCAGAACCTGATGTGTACAATGGAGGCTTTCCAACGGAAGAGTGTCATGTATCATTCTAAAAGATTCGACCGTTAGCTCCTGTTCGGTGTTTTACAAATCTCAAGGACAACGGACAATCTCCCGAACTGTTTGAAGAAAAAGCTATTATATCATCTTGCTTACTGAATTCAAGCCTTTGAATATTCATATTGTGAAGCTGCTTTCTGATTGTACTGTGTGTGAATCAAGAGAGAGCTAGAATCAAAAACACCTTTAGCTGAGTGATATTCTTCATATTGTATATTGAACAAAGCGTATTCTGTTCAATAGTGAGCTAAGTGTGTGTAAACTGTATTTGATTCGAATCATATTATAGTGAATCCTTCCGGTGGTTGGAAGAAGGGGTGACGTATGAGAGTTTCTCCGAACATCCATAAACAAACTGTTGTGTTCTTCATTTCTGTTATTTTTTCATATTTCATCTTGAGCTTCAAACCCAAGTAAACAATTCCGCCTTGAATCTGTTTCAAGTGTTTACAAGTGTTAGTGTAGAATAGAAAGTGAATTAAATCCCTAATAGGATTTCTTTCAAACTGTTTTTTCATAAGCCTTCATCAATAGCCAGACTCCTGTCTCTATCGATAAAGCCGATCCTATCAATTTGTATCAGAGCCCTGTTTCTATTCTCAAGCCTTTCCCGAAATATGTCGACCATAACCAAAGATGTCAGTGCTACAGCTATTCCAACTTTCTCTCGAGAAAACTACATTGTTTGGAAGAAAAGAGTTTGTGCTCATCTTTCTTCTCTTCATTACGACATGTGGAACGTTGTCACAGAAGGTCCTATCAAAATTGATAAGGAGAATGCTGATTGGACCGTTGATGAAAAGAACCAGAACAACCTCAACAACATGGCTCTTGATGTTCTGTACAGATCTCTCCATGACAGCATGTTCAACTATATTATCGAATGCGATACTACCAAAGAGGTCTGGGACAGACTCACCCAACTGTGTGAGGGCAACGAGAAAACCAAGGAAAACAAGATCATGGTTTCCACTCAACAGTTCGACAACTTCAAGATGCGTCCTAGTGAAACAATGAACGATTTTAACACCAGATTCAGCAAGATCGTCTCCTCTCTATCTATCCTAGGCAAGACCAATAGCAACCGGGAGCTTGCTATCAAGGTCATGCGTGCTCTTCCAAGGGAATGGGACATAAAGATAATGGCGATGAGAGAATCCAAAGATCTTAACAAGATCTCTCTCTTTGATCTCTTTGTTGATATCAAGGCCTATGAGTTCGAGCTGAACTGTTGGATGGAAGAAGATCAACCAACATCCGTTATCATTGTCAAGGCGCTGGTGACTGCTAAAGAACCACCAACCGCTACGGATGTGAAGATGGCAGCTCAGCAGCTGAGCAACGATGCCATGTCTCTCTTTGTGAAGAAGTTTGGTGAATTCATGAAGAAGAGCAACTCTAACTCAAACTCTTCAAATTCTAATGACAATAAAAAATCTAAAGCTAATGTTACTTGTTTTAACTGTGGTATTAAAGGTCATTATGAATCGGAATACCGGAAGCCATAACGTGAAGAATACAAGGATAATGGAAAAAAGCTTAAGGCTCTTATGGAAGGTGACGGGAAGAATAGAGGAAGCAGTCGTGGATCCTACTTTTCATCCAGTGAAAGTGATGAAGAAGATGTGGCATACTTCATGGAAAGAGAAGATGAAGAAAGAACTCAGGAGACTGGGGTATTTGACTTCTCTTCCGAAAGGTTTTCAAAGGAACAACTGGTAGCTGCACTAGATGACATTGTCATTGAGAACAGAAAGCTAGAAGAATCCCTAAATGAAACTAAATCTTCATCAGATGTAAACAAACCAAATCTGTCTCAAGATGAAGAGTCAAATGTTTTTGAAAAGAAGATTGAAGAGATCTCATCTGAGAATGAGATGCTCAAAGAACAAATTCAAACCCTTTCATCTAAAAACAAAAGGTTAAACTATGTTGTCTATGCATGAACGAGGTCCGGAGAAGCTGTCAAACATCAGATCAGCATGTTAAAACCTGCTGGATCTAGATCTGGATTGGGGTTTGATAGCAATGAACTTAACATGTCATGCAAAAAGTCCAACTCATCTGACAAACTTAAGCCAATAAGTTTTGTCAAAGGGAGTATGACTGACATTGAATCCGATCCTATTCATGAAGAAGTTGCTTTCAAAAATGAAATAGTTTATGTTCTGCCTACTGTTAGCTGGCTTAAGAATAAGTTAAAGTAGCCAACAAGTCTGGAAATTTAAAACCTGACTCTAAGTTAAGGAGTTTTTAAAGAAAGTCTTCTTCAAAAGATAAATGATCAGTGGCTGGTAGGAAGTCATCTGCTAAGTCAAAATCTTATGCATTAATCACAACACAAAACGGGAAATCCATAAGAATAACTCAAATATGGATTCTGAGGGACTAATTGATCGAGGACCCAATTGAGTATGGGTACCAAAATGTGTAAATAGTCTCTTTTGTAGGTGATGCAGGAGGACTGCAGGAAGGAAGCAAGAAGAATACTCTTTTGAGTACACAGTCTGGAAGATCAACAATGGAATTTGCCATTCTAGTAGATAAATGTTTTTATTTGTTAAAAATGTTTTTGGTCTTTGGACCATAAAACTGTTTCTTATGCCTTTTTGTTCATATACATAATGAGGAAGGAAAATTACTTTGGAAGTAAGGATACCCTCTAGATGAATATTCTTAATTGGTCTATTAGACAAGTCTGTCTAAAAGAAACGGTCTAAAAGTGTGTTATACAGATCTTCACTAGAAAGTGGAGCAGGAATAGCGTACAACTAAAGCACGTGGGTAGGCGGGTGCTAGCTTCAAGCAACTGCTTAAGCAAGGCATTAAACGTATTTCAATTAGGCGACATCGTCTAATGAAATCAGATATCCTCGTCTAATAATAAATTCCATTAGACCACCGGGTCTAATGGGATTAGACTTCACGTCTAATTACAATCACTTCAGACTAATCTAAAGGAGTTAGACTGCACGTCTAACTTTCACTAGTTAGACTGCACGTCTAACTTTCACTAGTTAGACTGCACGTCTAACTTTCTCATTCCATTAGACTCAATGTTTAACTACACGAGTTAGACTGCACGTCTAATTACGGTTCCACTTCAGACTAGTCTGAACGAGTTAGACTGCACGTTTAACCTTCACTAGTTAGACTGCACGTCTAACTCTTTCCATTAGAGTGCACGTCTAACTACACGAGTTAGATTGCACGTCTAATTACGAATCCCTTCAGACTAATCTGAAGGAGGTAGAATGCATGTTTAACTTTCTTCTTCCATTAGACTACACGTCTAATTACGATTTCCTTCAGACTAATCTGAAGGAGTTAGACTGCACGTCTAACTTTCTCCTTTTCATTAGACTACACGTCTAACTCCACGAGTTAGACTGCACGTCTAATTGCACTAGTTAGACTGCATATCTAACACTGCTTAGTTAGACTACACGTCTAACTTCGCTAGTCAGACTGCACGTCTAACTATCTCCTGTTAGACTGCACATCTAACACCGCTTAGTTAGACTACACGTCTAACTCTCTCCAGTTAGACTGCACGTCTAACTTTCTCCAGTTCATTAGATTGCACGTCTAACTCTGTGCATCTAAAGCCAAATCGGTCTAATGAACCTCATTAGAACCAAGTCTAATAAAGCCTGATTTCGATACACCTGCATCAAAATCAATTAGACGCATAGATAATCCATTCATCATCAAAATTACGATAGTCAAACTTATTTCAACACTTAGTCAAAATAATTTGACCCAACAATTTCCCTCTTTTTGATGATGAGGTTGAAATCCTACATAGACAACAAATTAGCGTATCCATCATACAAATGTAAACAAACCCTTGTTTACATACAAATTTTTTCAAACACACAACATTTAGAATATAAGCATATAATTAGGAGTGTTTTCAGGAGAACACACAAAACATTCTTCCAAAAATATCCGAAATAAGTTCAAAACCAAACAACATTAAAAGATCTTCCAAAAACTTCATCTTAAATGAAAATCAAGTCTATTCTAATCTTCTTCTTATTATTTTCTGGAAAGGATAGTCTTCAACCTAAAAGGTCTCTAAGACTGCGGTTAGAGGGGGGTTGGAGACATCTCTTTTCTTTTTCTTAGACTTGAGCCTCTTCACCCTTAGAACATATTTAACAACCTTCTGGTTGTTCAGAGTTTGAGAAGAAAGGTGATACCCTTTACCAGGTTCATCGACAAGAAAACAGAGGAACATGCCAAGAGGACCGTTAAATCCAAAGATTCTCTTACGAGCGCAAATCATTCTGACCAGATTTCCGAAGAGAAAACTAGTCCAGTTGATAGGTAACCCCTGGTGATAGCCACCATTATCTCAAAAACCTTCGTACAGTACTTGTAGGAAGATTCTTTGGCGAGAAGAGATTTGGAGATGATATCGCTGAGAAGAGCAAACTTATCTTTCAAGGCGCTTTTCTTCCCGTGAATGTCCATAAGGGGTGAATCAGAGAAGACTTTCATCATTGTGAACATGATTTCATACGGGGAGGGCAAAAACTCATGAATACCTATAGTGGGAAGTTGAAAGAACATACCGAACGAGCTTTCGGAGATACAGATCGTCCTTCCCATAATAATCCCAGCAATATACTTGTCCTGGTAGAAATTAACCGTTTCTAGGAACTCACGAATCATCCTGTTCGTGATAGATAAGATGAGGGGTGAGGAATTTTGGCAGCCCGGAGGCTTTCAACGACTCGAACATTTTAAACATACAAGGAGATTTCAACGTGGATATAGATCTAAAATCCACTTGAAGAGATTTCAGAGAAAGGGATGACATTTCGATTAGGTGAACAAGAACTAGTCGATTCGAATTCTAGAGAGAGACGCGGATATTGAAATACTTAACCATTTGAGTAATATCACTCATTAAATAATAAAAACATATCGTGTAGTTTAATATGCAATGATCATACCTACCGTCAAAAACTCAGAAATCTGTTCCCAAGGGACGCATCATTTAATATTAATCATGAAAACGCACAGTTAATACTAAATGTACAAACTAAAGTCATCAGAAATATTAGTCATTCTTTATGTATTGAAAGACACATGTCTTCAATCCTTTTGAGGAATGACTAATTTAATTTTTGGCGGGAATAAGTACAAACTAATGATTAGATACATAATCAAATGACATCTGTCCAAATAACCAGAAGATGAAAGGTCTAATTGCACAAGTAGTTAGACGTTTATTCTACTTTTCACATTTTCAACTTCTATTTGGAAATCAGTCTATTAGACGTAAACGTCTAATTATGAAAAAACAACATGTGCTTCACATGTGTCTGGTTAGACATGACCATCCACTTGCTCTTAAATGTAAAAACGTCTAATCGTCTATTAGAAATATGCGTCTAACCACGTAGGTTAAATAACCAAGAAAAATATTCCAAAGAAAGATTAAACTGCTAGAGTAAACATGCGTCTAAGTAGTTGTGTTTCTTAAACCTCTAATCCTTATGACGTATTAAGACTTCTGTCTTCATTTCTGTTCAGTTACGTTTTAAATCAATACGTTCCCCCTCAATTTATGCACGTAATCACATTAATCAAGATCAACAAGACCTAAAATATTTCTAAAATGAGAAAACTTAGCTTTAGGCAGAGACTTCGTGAAGATATATGTCGTTTGTTGATCTGTGGAAACATATTCAATACGAAACTGTTTCTGATTGACATGTTCTCGGATAAAGTGATTCCTGATTTCAATATGCTTTGTCCGAGAATGCAGAACTAGATTGTAGGTGATTGCGATAGCACTAATGTTGTCGCAGAAAATTGGAGATTCTTCAGTCTCCATCCCTGATCTATTGTTGAATCCACAAAAGCTGAGAGCAACAACTTCCAGCTACAAGGTACTCTGCTTCTTCTGTAGACGTGGCGACTGACGTCTGCTTCTTGCTGAACCATGAGATGAGACGATCTTCAAGGAACTGGCAAGTTCCACTCGTACTTTTTCTATCAATTTTGCACCTTGCATAATCTGCATCTGAGAAAATAGTCAAATTGAAACCGGAATCCTTCAGATACCACAGTCCCACATTTTCAGTTCCCTTTAAGTATTTAAGAATACGTTTAGCAGCAGTAAAGTGAGAAAGTTTGGGATTAGCCTGAAATATTCCACAAACTCCAATGGCAAACTGAATGTCTGGCCTGCTAGTAGTCACATATAGCAAGAATCCGATAAGTCCATTATATGATGTCACATCAACACTTTGGCCATCTTCATCTTCATCCAATTTACTAGAGGAGCTCATTGGAGTGGCTTCGGCAGAGCAGTTCTCCATTCCAAACTTCTTTAGTAGTTCTTTGGTATATTTGGCATGATTGATGAGGGTCCCTTTTTCCAACTGACGGAATTGAAGCCCAAGAAAGAACGTTAATTCTCCCATCATGCTCATTTCAAATCTGTCCTGCATTAGTTTAGAAAATTTCTCACACAATTTGGGGTTAGTTGCAACAAAAATAATATCATTAACATATATTTGAACAAGTAGAATGTGAGAATCTTTAGTGAATCTAAACAAGGTTTTATCCACAGTTCCAATAACAAAGTCATGATCTAACAAAAATTCAGTTAAAGTGTCATACCAAGCTCTAAGAGCTTGTTTCAGACCATACAATGCTTTATCAAGCTTATAAACATGATTAGGTAACACATGATCTACCAATACAGGGGGTTGCTCAACATATACTTCTTCACTCAATTTTCTATTTAAAAATGCACTTTTCACATCCATTTGAAACACCTTAAAGTCCTTAAATAATGCATATTCTAGGAAGATTCTAATTGCCTCAAGTCTTGCTACAGGTGTAAAAGACTCATCAAAGTCGATACCTTCCTCTTGTCTGTATCCTTGAGCAACTACACGAGCTTTGTTTCTAAAGACCAAACCATCTTCACTAAGCTTTTTTATAAAGACCCATCTAGTTCCTATGACTGACTTATCAGATGGTCTAGGAGTTAGATGCCCCACTTTATTTCTCACAAATTGGTTTAACTCCTCCTGCATAGCATTGATCCAATCTGGATCAACTACGGCTTCACCAATTTTCTTGGGTTCAATATAAGAAATAAATGCAGAGTTGGCCATTTCATCCATCAATTGATGTCTTGTCCTTCGAGGAGAGAAGGGGTTTCCGATGATCAATTCTTGTAGATGATTTCTCTTCCATCTGAAGTTGGATCTTAGGGGATTGGTCATTTGAATGGGTGACTCCGCGACGTCTAAACTCTCAACATCTTGTTGAACAAGAGTTTGTACGTCTGGATGAACCTCAATCGGATCAGCCATTGGGTCAGACAATGCAATTCGTTTATCCAGAGCTTCTTCTTCTTCACTCATAGACTCAAGACTTGTCGCATTTAGTCTGCCAGCAAGATCAATGGGGTCAATGGATTTTCTCTCAACAGGCTCATCAAAAACTACATGGAGGGATTCCTCAACGGTTTGTGTTCTGTTGTTGTATACTTTGTAAGCCTTGCTTACTAAGGAGTATACCAACATGAATCCCTCATCTGCTTTAGCATCAAAAGTAGTCAGATAATCCTTTCCATTGTTATGAATAAAACATTTACACCCGAATATCTTAAAATAAGAAACTGTGAGAATTCTCCCATAATCCAGTTCATAGGGAGTTTTATCAAAACGCTTGTTGATTATTGATCGATTTTGTGTATAGCAAGCAGTAATTATGGCTTCTGCTCAGAACCTCTAAGGCACGTCTAATTCAGCTAGCATGAATCTTGCTGCTTCCTTCAGAGTCCTCACTCTTCTCTCAACAATGTCGTTTTTCTGTGGAGTTCTGGCACTAGACAACTCGTGCCTAATTCCGGTCTCCTCGAGATAGATGTTAGGTATCTGTTAGTGAACTAAGTTCCCCGTTCACTTCTAATGCATGTAATATTCAAAGATTTCTGATTCTGAATTCTTTTAAATATTCTAATCATGTTTTCAGCAGTTTTATCCTTTGATGGAAAAAATGCAACCCATGTAAATCGAGAAAAATCATCAATAACCATTAGAGCAAATCTCATTCCTTCTAGACTCTTTACAGGAATTGGACCAAACAAATCCATATGTAACAGTTCTAGGCAACGACTGGATTGAGATTTCCCTTTACTTTTGAACGATGATCTGCCCTGTTTGCCTAACTGGAAAGTAGGACATATCTTGTCCTTAGCAAACTGCAATTTAGGTAATCCAATAATTAAGTTATTTGAACCAATGTTGTTAATGGTTTTGAAATTCAGATGGTTCAACCTTTTATGCCATAACCATTTCTGGTCATTCTTGGCAATCATGCACATAGGATCAAAAGATTCTTTTTGCCAATTCATTTTATATGAGCTTCCTACTCTACTCCTAGTTAACATAGTATTTCCATCTTAGTCCTTAACTAAACATGCATTAGTTTGAAAATCAACTGACAAACCATTATCACATAACTGACTGATACTGATCAAGTTATAGCACAGATTGTCTACAAGTAACACGTCAATAATGGTTAGTTACCATGGATAATCTTACCCTTACCCATGGTCTTACCCTTCTTGTTGTCACCAAAAGTAATATTGGGTCTATAGCAATCTGCTATATCAGTTAGAAGTCGTTTGTTTTTTGTCATATGCCTAGAACATCCGTTATCAAGATACCATACAGATTCCTCCAGCCCATCATTTATTTGTACCTATACAAAGTAACATTTATAATCTTTTGATACCCACTTTTAATTGGGTCCTCGGTCAATCAGTCCCTTAGGAATCCATATTTGATATATTCTAATGGATTTCTCATTTTGTGTTGTGATTAATGCGTATGATTTTGACATAGCAGACGACTTTCTGCTAGCCACTGATCCCTTAGCTTTTGAAGAAGACTTTCTTTGAGTCAGCTTTTAGATTGCCAGGCCTGCTAGCTACTTCTAACTTGTTTTTCAGCCAGCTAACAGTCGGCGGAACATAAGTTATTTCGTTTTTGAAAGCTAATTCTTCGTGAATAGGATTAGATTTACTATCAGTCACACTCCCTTTAACAAAACTTATTGGCTTAAGCTAGTCATTTTCTGAGTTTGACTTTTTATAGGACAGGTTAGGGTCATTGCTATCAAATCTTAGATCAAATCTAGATCTAGCAGGTTTTAACATACTGATCTGATGTTTGACAGCATCTCTAGACCTTCTCCAAGCACTAACTACATAGTTTAGTCTTTTGTTTTCAGTAGAAAAGGTTTGAATTTGTTCTTTGAGCATTTCATTTTCTGATAAAATCTCTACTTTTTTCTTTTCAAAAACATTTGTTTTAGAAGCTTTATGAGAGGTAAAAGTGTTGGACTCACATTTCACTTTCATCTCATAAACGAATCTGATAACTTTTTGTACTCAAGGGCCATTTTATTGAGTGCATTAGTTAACTCTTCGTTTGTAAATTCTGGTGTAGAGACATCATTTACCTTGAATTGGTTGTCTTCCATCAAGCATGTAACAACTTCAGTCTCTCTTTCAACAGGAGACTCCTCTGAATCGCTATCAGTCCATTTGGATTTGTTTTCAACACACATTAAAACTTTCTGATCCTTTTTTGCTTGAACGTTTCTACCATAGATCTGAGTAATCTTATCCCATATTTCTTTAGCAGAGGAACAGAACTTGATTTCATATAAAGCGTTCATGTTGATCGATTGATACAGAATGTTCCTAGCAACATTATCCAGGTTGTTGGTCATCTTGTCTTCAGTAGTCCATTCACTTTTTATCTTCAGTAGTTCGTCAGTAATGACGCTCCACATATCACAATCAAGAGCAGACAAGTAAGCTTGCATTCTCATCATCTAATATTCACAGTTGTCTCTTGACAGAATAGAAACAGAGCTCTGATACCTATTGATAGGATCTACTTTATCAATAGAGATGGGGTCTGTCGATTTTATTCTACGCAAACCTTTGTAAACACTTTAAACAGAATCAAGTACGGAAATGTTTACTTATGTTTGACGCTTAGGATCAAGAATGAGAATATGACAGAAATGAACAACACAACAGTTTGTTTATGGATGTTCGGAGAAAACTCTCCTACGTCACCCCTTCTTCCAACCACCGGAAGGATTCACTATAATATGCTTTGAATCAAATACAGTTTGCATGAATAGCTCGTTGTTGAACTGAACAGACTATGTTCAACTTACAATATGATGAAGAATATCACTTAGCTAAAACGATGCTTTGATTATAACTTTCTCTTGATTAATACACAGTAAAGCAAGAAAGCAGCTAACAGTTACAATATTCTGAGTATCAAAATGATAGATTGATTGTTCAGCTTGTTCACTCAAAGTTCTGGTTGTTCGTCCGTTGTACTTGAGATTCTTTAAATAAGGAACGTGTACCAACGGTCGAATCTTCATAATGACATGTGGTGAGCTTCCATTGGAACACCTCCATAGTACACATAAGACTATGAATACAAGGATCATGGTCGTACACAACAAGTAGTGCGCAGAATATTCTTCAGCAATGTACCTGCAAAACAAGTAGTGTGAAGGATATTCGCTTACGTGGCATTGGTTGATTGGTTGCAGCTGGTTGTCGTACAGATCTTCACTAGAAAGTGGAGCAGGAGTAGCATACAGCTAGAGCACGTGGGTAGGCGGGTGCAAGCTTCAAGAAACTGCTTAAGCAAGGCATTAGACGTATTTCAATTAGACGACCTCGTCTAATGAAATCAGACGTCCCCGTCTAATAATATAATCCATTAGACCACCTGGTCTAATGGGATTAGACTTCACGTATAATTACAATCACTTCAGACTAATCTGAAGGAGTTAGATTGCATGTCTAACTTTCACTAGTTAGACTACACGTCTAACTTTCTCATTCCATTAGACTCAACGTCTAACTCCATGAGTTAGACTGCACGTCTAATTACGGTTCCACTTCAGACTAGTCTGAAGAAGTTAGACTGCACGTCTAACCTTCACCAGTTAGACTGCACGTCTAACTCTTTCCATTAGACTGCACGTCTAACTCCACGAGTTAAACTTCACATCTAATTACGAATCCCTTTAGAATAATTTGAAGGAGTTAGACTGCACGTCTAACTTTCTTCTTCCATTAGACTGCACGTCTAACTCCACGAGTTAGACTGCACGTCTAATTACGATTCCCTTCAGACTAATCTGAAGGACTTAGACTGCATGTCTAACTTTCTCCTTTTCATTAGACTGCACGACTAACTCCACGAGTTAGACTGCAAATCTAATTGCACTAGTTAGACTGGATGTCTAACACCGCTTAGTTAGACTACACGTCTAACTTCTCTAGTCAGACTACACGTCTAACTATCTTCAGTTAGACTGCACATCTAACACCGCTTAGTTAGACTGTACATCTAACTCTCTCCAGTTAGACAACACGTCTAACTTTCTCCAGTTCATTACACTACACGTCTAACTCTATGCATCTAAAGCCAAATCGGTCTAATGAACCTCAGTAGAACCAAGTCTAATAAAGTCTAATTTTGATACACTTGCGTTAAAATCAATTAGACGCATAGATAATCCATTCATCATCAAAATTACGATAGTCAAAATTATTTCAACACTTAGTCAAAATAATTTGACCCAACAAAATCGATATGACAAGTAACCATGTTGAGACCGGTCAGACTGCTTAAATTGGCCGGTCAGACGGCTTAAAGAAATGATGAACAAGCCGACGAGACGGATGAAAGAAATGAGGAAGAGGCATTGGGTGAACATTCTCCGGCACATGATAGTGCCCATACCGCTGAAGGTCCAACCGGTCTAGTTGGTGAAGAAAATATTTCAACCGGACCTGATCAAAATCCTACTCATGAGGAGACGGTGAACAACACAGTCATTCTGAAATTTGAGATTTCGGACTCGCAAATGGCCGATGATGGGGCTGATGAAATTTTGGATGGTGTCCTCAAGATAGTTGTGGACGAAGCTCATGATTTATCAAACTCCTTCTATGAATGGTCGAGACTAAGGACCTAAATACTATTCGAGGATATGCTCCCTGATTATTCTAAAACCGACATGTGGTCAACTTTGATAAATCTGGAGAAAAAGGTGATTGAGTTTGCCAAGACATCATACGTACCGGTAGCCATGTCAACGGCAAGGTTGGTCGAAGCCAACGCAAAACTGAAAATACTAACATCGACAATAAAAAACGCACATCAAAATCATATGGCCAAGGATGGAATAACTGGTGTATATAACAGAATGTGAAGGAAACACTGAAATCGGTTGAAGAGAGACTTCAAGTCGATATCATGTGGATGGAAGAAGAAACTGAGAGAAATGTTGCAATGTACTTTACTCTGGTTAAAGAGGCTGACCGAAATAGGAAACAGACGGAACAAACAACTTTCGAGTTCGGTCAATCATCTAGATCGGCAGGGGAGCAAAATGAAGAAAGACAACCGGAATCTCCCTTCGCGCCTCCAGAAAAAGATGGTGCAACGGGCTCTCCGTCCACCGAAAATGTTTAGGGCAAGGACACAACTATTGACAAGTCTCCATCGGGTAAGTCTCCTAACCGAAATGAATCTATAAAGAACAACCCTCCAAGACAGACCGACACAACTCTATCTCTATCTGTTAATTGTGTGCCTCCAGTACAAACTCAGGCTATTGTTCCATTTTTAGATGAAATGAAGACGTTTATTCATAAAACAGTTCAGGACTCCATGGCCTTGTGGCAGGCATGCCTAGAAGTTAGGGCTTCATCGATCGATTCCAAAATTGAAAACGTTGAAAAGGTCGCTTCTCAAACTCTAGAAATGGTGCAACCCATGTCGGTCCAGATAGATGAATTGGCAAGAATTAAAGTTGTTGCCAATGAAGAGCAAATATGAAGAGATGAAGAAATGGCCAGACAGATTCATGCCGATGAGGAATAAAGGGAATGTCTTGCCAAGGAAACCGAACTTACTGATGCAGAATTAGCCTAGAGAATTCAAGACGAAGAGGATAATCATGATGCGGCTGAACAAGAAAACGCTGATGCGGCTAGAAAATTTCAACAACAACATATTTTAGACGTGTCAAATGAGGAAAAAAGACAGACATCCACTCCAATTTCCAAACAAACAAGGGCTTAAGCAAAGAAAAGAAAAAGAGCACAAGTAATAGCGGTTTTAGCCTGTGTTGCACAAACAAGTATTTAGACGGCTACGAATCCAGTCGGTGGCTCAAATAATCCAATTTCTGACGAAGAAGATGAAGATGATGCACCTCTAAATCCAAGAAAGTGCCGGCCTACAGTCTCAACCATACCGATTTCAGCAGCTCCACTTCAATCCGTTCGCTCCAGTACCTGGTCAGAACAAGGAACTAGAGCAGACTCGGTTGAATAATTTATGCAGAGTCAGCGAACTTCATCTTTCCAAGCTCCTGCTCGACCGATCTTAGGTGAACCGGCTAGTCGTCTACGAGATCCTACTGCTCCTGGAACAGGTTTCGTATACGGCTGGGCCATGGACATGATCAACCAACCGGACAAAAGGGGCCAATAAATTCTCAACGTTTAAGCTTTCCGTTTCAAATATATATATATATATCTTATAACTATAACTTATTATATTTTTGGAAATTTATAGTATTTGGTTTAAAATTTTATATATTATATGACTTACGACTATTTTGGGGAATTATGATATTTTGGAAAATATAAAGTCTTAGGTTTTAGTTTCAACTTAGTGGTTTTGATACTTTTAAATAAAAATATCAAAAAGGGAGAAATTATTAAGTATACAAAAAAATCATACAAAATTATTTTTCAATAAAATTCTCCTTAAATCAAATCGTTTTCCGAAACCCGGCCAAATAAATATAAGTTCTTTAAAACCGGCCATCGATTACAGGATTTTGAATATTTAACTTAAATAATCAAAAATGGAGAAATTGTTAGAAAAATTAGATAAGTTAATTAATAAGTAATTAACTATTTAAAAGAACTTAATTAAATTCAACTCTATGTACAGGTACATGTTTTCAAACTGGCCAGTCAAAACTATTCTTCTGAAACAGCACAAACCGAAACAACTTACTTATATTCTTGGAAATTCGGCTCGGCTAGAATTCAGGACAGATCAAGTTATCAACCGAGATGTGTCTGGTCGGAACAAATCCTACGGTAACATACATTTTCATAGGACAGTCTAAATCAAAAAAAAAATCAAAGATATGCATATATTGGCAGTTGATATGTTGATGTAAACATATATTCCTTGGAATGTGCAGAGAAAGATCTTCAAAGGTTCAGACTGCGTCACTTGTCTTCTAAAACAAGTCTGCTGATTAGACTGAAGGGATCTGTCAGATGAACAGTCACCTGACTTGGTATAAATCCAGAAGCAACCTTCAAGAAGCAGGCAGCCGGCAAATGTACAGTTGCCAAGTGTACAAATACACAAATGTACAAGTAACCTAATTTAAGTCGGCACAGCATCATGATTTGGTAAGCTTCCACCGGATTGCTAATCCTTTTGACCAACCATCTTAGAGAGAGAAATATGACCATTGTCATATTTCTACTATAAAAAGAAGCTAAAGGGATGAAGAAAAGCTTCTTCTTCTTCTCGCGCTCGCTTTTGATTCTGGATTCTAACTATAGCGCGATCATTTTTCACTCCTGAGAACATACTTTAAGCAATCTACAAAGCTATTGAGTGATAAAAACAAACTATAAAGTTCTGTGTATTTACATATTTGTAGAAGTGTATTACAATACTATGTGAGTATTGTAAAGTGAACATCGAGAAGTGCATAAGACTCGATTCTGTGGTGTATTGTGTGGTTGAATATTCCTTAGTAAATATCCTTCTCATTGTTTGAGAAGAAGGGGTGACGTAGGAGTTTCATCTTCGAACATTCATAAAATCTGTGTCTTGTATTCTTCATTTATTTTCGGTCACCAAACCAACCGAACCGGTTTCCTTTCACTCCAACCGATCCTTCTCTACTCTCTTCTTTGACTGATCTGTGTGTGTTTCTTCAGGCAGAAACAAACATTTCCGCACTTGAACCCGGTTCAAGAGTTTGTGACAGACTATGTAGTGTTACGACCGATGTTAATTCTTAACCAGATTAGCGCCAACCGTTGTGTGTGTGTAAAGAGGTCTCCTTTAGCCGGACTCCGATCCTCTATCGGCGATCCCGATCCTAACAGATATCAAGACAATGGTGATGAGGGAGTCTAAAGATTTCAACTAGATGGAGCTCTTTGACTTGCTAGCCGATCTGAAAGCCTATGAGTTTGAGATAAACTCTAGGAATGAATAGGAGATTTCCACCCCCTTCTATTACAACCAAGGCGTTGGTGACTACTGATAGAGAATTTCAAAACATGTAACATGTTATATTTTCTTTCACCCTTCATTAAGACAAGAATATCTCTACTAATCTTTATCACTCCACCTTTAAAAGTGTACTTGTACCCTTTTAAATCAACCGCACTAAGAGAAATTATATTTATCTACAAACAAGAAACATTTCTCATATCACCAAGTGTCTAAGTAACTTCATCAAATATATTGATTTTTATTGTAGATATATTCGCGATCTTACAGGATGAATTGTTTTCCATCATTACAGCACCTTTGGAAACTGTATCATGTTGAAACTAGTCCCAATTGGGACACTTATGATACGCACAACCAGAATAGAATATTCATTCATCTTGCAATCTCGCGTCGCTAATAGAAGTCAAGAGGTCCAATGTCTTCAGCTTCAGCAATACTAGATTCACCAAAACTTCTAGGCTACTTTTCAATCGAATAATTGCTCTCTTTCTTACCTTAATTTAGTAGCTTCCAATACTCAGATTTTATGTGCCCTCTTTTATTTTAGTAATTATAAGTTTCTAAGGTTTTCTTGACATTGATCTATCTCTCGGATCATTTTTTGAACTTTTTTCTTAAGTTCTTCCTCGAGAAATAAGGCCCTCTGTTGGACCATTAGAATGGCTAACTAGATGTTTTATCTTCTTCTTAGAGAATAATGCATCATAAACATTATTCATTGTGACAACATCACGATTAAATAAAATAGTATCACAAAATGTGATGTACGATGGGGGCAACGAACATAGTAGAAATGTTGAATATTGATAAATTCTCTTGTAGATACTTCAAAACTAAATTTGTATCATTATACTCGCATTTCAAGACTTCCAAATCAGTAACATCTTCTTTAAATGTTGATAAATGCTCTTGTAGAAACGTACCTTCTAGAATATGATGAAAACATAATCAATGCTTCAGATGAAACTTAATAGTAAGAGTTTTTGTCATACATAATTGTTCTAGATTCAGCCATAATCCAGTAGCCCGCGTCTCCTTCAAAACGTCCTAGAATATTGTTTAACATAAGAAGATGTATGTGAGACGTAATTTTGCGATCCTTCTTCTTTTTATCTTCTACTATCCACGAACTAGACATCTAATCAAACTCAAATAGAGTTTCATCAAAATTCATCTGAGCGAGAAACCTCGCATCTTTACCTGCCATAGAGAAAATCCAGTTTTGCGATTCAACAACAAAATATCATACTTCATACTCGACATCTCCGAAAAACAGATATACTCAGAATTTAAAAGACTCAAGGTTTTGATACTAATTGTAAGAAACAGATACAAGTAAGCAATCTACTCCAACTGCTGCTGAAAAAATTCCTGGAAAAAATAATGCAGAAAAACAGGAGGATAATAAAAGAGTTGGGAAGACACAATATAATGAAAGAGCTAATCTGTTTGGGATTAAGAATCAGATTACAAACCTCCTTATGCATGCCAAATGGGGAGAAATTGTCATTAATAAGGACAAAGCATAGTAAATTACAATTCAACGCAATATATCCATTATCTTCAAGAATCTGCTAAAAAAAGAAGAATATGAAGAAATTGTTCAATGGTCAGTTGCTACAATGAAGGAATTGATGAAGGCTCCAAAATCTAAGTCATTTACTATCAAGTGCAACTTGACATGGAAAACTAATGAAGTCTGGAAGAAGAACAATGCAAAAAATTCAGGAGATCATACCTATAAAGGGAATATCTACTTAGACAATACACAGACAAAAGTAGAGGTACTGAATTCTCCATTTGAATTTAAATTACATATTGAAGTAGAGGAAAATTGTATAGAAGAATGAGAAAATGTAGTTGTGGGAAACTATATAGGGAAAAACAGAGTATCCTTCCCAATTACTAAAGATGCATTGTTGAAGCAATGGGAAGGAAAAGGGCTAAAGAAGATTTCAACAAATGTCCATGATCTACATTTCTTTAAATTCAAGAAAGGATATAATCTATAGGAAATTCTAGAAAATGGGAATACATATATAGGATCCAACTATATGAAGTTGGAAAAATGGTCTGAAAACTTGAACCTATTGAGTGAACCAAAAGAAACTACACAAATATGGTTCAAGTTCTAGAATATACCTGCACATATGTACAATTCAGAAGCCCTTGGTCATTTTGCATGTTTATTGGCTAGACCATTATATATGGACTCAATTACGAAAGAAGGAGAGAACCTATCATTTTCTAGAATTAGCATTGAGGTGCATCCTAGAAGCATACTGTCGAAAAGTATGACAGTAGTAGACAGAAAAGTAAAACCTACTATCATGAAAATCACTTATGAGTGGAGGTCAAACAAAAGCTCTTTTTGTAATACCTTCCAACATGCAAGTCCAAAATGTGATTTGGCTAAGGAAGAAGATCAATAAATTCACAAAAGTCAGAATTTAAAAATGTAGGAAAATGAAATAGAGGTGCATATAATCAAAGAGCAAAATGTGGTTAAAGAATACGAAATAAAAGATAAAGAAAATTATGTACAAGAAGAAAGCAGTACGAAGAAGGAGGTGGAACCTCAACCTAATCTTGTTGAAGAGATAGTTGAGGAATCACAATCAAATCGAGTTAAAGAGATTGCCGATGAAAACATATAGAAAGATACTCAGACTAATCAAGGGAAAGAAGAGAATTTCAAAGTTGATATAGAGGAATCCAAAGTTGTTGAGGATTCTAAATCTGAAGTTGAAGAAAATGAAGACAATGATCTATAAATTCAAGTTGAGAACAATAAGGTGAAGAGTCCGGTAATCCTAAAAAATAATTATTTTTATCAAATCAGAACGGGTTCTTATAAAGAAAAAAATTAAATGAAAATACGCAGTATTCATCAACCTCATCAGTTCACCTCCCTTTCATTGCAAGAGGAAGGGGAAGGGGAAGAGGAAGGACAAGAGGAACAGGAAACAACTTGTTAAAACATCAGGTTGGTATGGAAATAAAAATCCTAATTGGAATAATTAAGATTTTATACAGTTTGTAATCTTTGTTTGTAATCTTTATTTCTCGTATGTTTGATTGATACTAATCAGGTTCTTTAGGGTCGTTTAATTTTCATCTTTTAAACATAGCTAGGTTTGTCTAGCATTGATTCTTTACCTTCCCAATTTTTAGATTTTAATGAAATGATTTTAACTGTTTTCTCCAAAAAAAATTGTAAAAAACTGATATAGATCTGAGACTAATCAAGATAGAAAATAGATGACGTACCAACATATAAAGCACTATAATAACACAAAATTTATGTGTAAACTCCAGACGTAAAAAAATCACTAACAAAGGAGAAAACTTTTCACTTTGTTGTCAATAAAAAATTAAAACTTAGATATAGAGAAAAATAATGACAAATATTTTATGTGTAATAAAATTCTTAACTAAATCATATATTTATAGGTTACATAATTGTGTCTAATGCACAAGTATCAACCAATTAATATTTCTTTTATTACATGGCGGGTGTATCTCAAATCCTGACAAAGACTCACCTTATTAATAATAATAATAATAATAATAATAATAATAATAATAATAATAGTAGTAGGGTCATTAATGAAATGTCATTATTTTTCTCTATATCTAAGTTTTAATTTTCTTGGACTTTATTTAAGATCCATCCATCTAAATAATATGATCCATCCATCTAAATAATATGAAACATATTCAACTTTCTTATAACAAGGTCATTAACTTTGAACTTTTTAGCAAAACTAAAATTTAACTCATTTTTTCAATCTATTTTTGACCATTTGATCTTGTCAATTAATGACATCAAGAATTTAATATATTATATCAACTTAAAACTTATTCCAGAAGCAATCTACTCTAACTAACTCTTGGATTCAAGCCTATTTTTATGTCCAAAAAATCATTGGTCCATCATTATGATAAACTTTTGAGCTTCATATCATGATTGAAGCTCTTGGAAAATTATTCTATGATCCACATTCATCTTTCATCAAACAGACACGGTTTGAAATCAAATTCCAGAAGTTTTAAGTTCTTAAAATTTCAGTTCACAGTCTTCTTTTTAGGCATATCTCAAAGACCACATATGTTATTCAAATATTGATCAATTTGAATCCATTTCAATTCCTAATTCATTTAAGCGTCAATAGATTATTCTGCCTTCAATTAATATCATCATTATTCAATCTCAAGCATCAAAACACAAAAATGTTTCTAAATTTCTAGTTCTAACTTTGAGAAAAAGTTAAATCAATTCAACTTTTAATTCAAATGTGTTATTCAAATTGGCAATTTCATAGCATCAAACCAAATAATGACAATTCATACACAAACTCAATCAGTTAAATTTCTTTTTAAGCTGATATTAAACCACATTAAACAAGACTAAGAAAAATGATAGAGAAACTTGTAAGAAAAATAATGCAGATTATCTTGGATCCATTTTTGAAGGTATTCAGTTTTCCCAGGTTCCTCAAATCTTCATTAGCTCGGCATAAACTGTCTTTTTTTTCTTTCTTTTTTAATATGGAGCCTGTTTTTAAGCTGGAATGAAGAAAGTTTGGAATGAAAAAATGTTTTTAAATTTGTTAATATATAATGAAAGTATATTTTAAGAAGTATTATATCTAAATCAATATTCAAATTAAATATTTAAAAATAATAATAATTAAATTTTGTTAGATAAATTAGATAGTTAATTAATAAGTAATTAACTATCTAAAGAACTTAATTAAATTCAACTTTTGGTGCAGGAAAAGCTGGGAGCGGTCACATCTTCAAGATTGGCCAGTCAAACTGATATCATAGAAGCGGCACAAACCGGAACTCTCAAAATTAATTCATCATATAAGTTTAAGTAGAACACCGGTTCAGCTCAAATTCAGGATCGGTGAACTTTCTTTTGAAGATCGGTTTTCTCTCCTCGACGGTAGAATCAATCAACTAGTCAAAGCAGCAAACCGATATGTTTTCCGGTCGGCTCAAAACATTGGCTCAATCTTAAATGACCGTACAATCCTAATGAGAAGAATAATCAAGATCAAATCAAAGATATGGAACTGCTGGAAGTTTCCATTTTGATGCAACAAGTTCTCTTTGGGAATAGGCAGAAGGAGATTTTCAAATATGCAGATTGTGCTATTTCCTATTTGATACAAGTATGTTGATATACTGTAAACTTCAGAAAAACTGTCAAAGAATTAGATATACCTATTTTGGTATAAGTCCAAAAGCAGCCTCCAAGGAGCAGAGATCTGTCCAACCGACCATCTGTTAAAGTCAAATGAAGACAAAATTGGTCGGCTGCATTGTTTCTTGGGAAGCAGCAACCACATTTAATCTATTGCAGCTCCTTTTGACCAACCAATTAGATTAAAAGATTACCTTGCAGGTATCCGTTGAAAGAGAAATATAAACGTTGTCATATTTCCACTATAAAAGTAGAAGCTAAAGAACAGAAATAGTGGTTACATAGTTACGCATACAGTTACAAGAATTATGGTTATACAAGCCAAGAGAGTTGAAATTACAATACAAACCTAATGTTCTTACAATTTGTTCAAGAGTATCAAAGTGTATAACAATCTTAGTGATTATGTGTGAGTAGTGAGATTTTGTAAGTTGACAGAAGTTTTCTATTCAACAGAGTGCTATTGATGAGAGGTCAAGAACGAGTAGTAAATTAGTTCCGGGTCTTAGACGTAAGCATTGTAAAGTGTGATTGAATATTCTTAGTGAATATTCTTAGTGAACATCCATAACTTTTGTATTGTGTTCTTCTTTCATTTCATTCATCCTTATTATCCAATTTGTGTGTTGGTTCAAGTTGAAATAAACTACTTTCGCACTTGAACTCGGTTCAAGAAGTTTGTGACAACTTGTGTGGTATTGAGACCAGTATTAACCTCTAACCGGATTAGTACCAATCATTGTGAATGTGTAAGCGTTCTCCTTTAGCCGGACCCCGGTCCTCTATTGGCGATCTCGATCCTATCAATTGGTATCATAGTTTCTAGTCTCAATACTCAAGCAACCCGAAGCAAGCATGACTCATGGTGAGAAACCGCCAATGCTAGAAAGTGAAGAGTTTGCTGATTGGAAGATTTGAATGCATCTGTATCTGATCACTATGGATGATGAGATGATGTTCATTCTTTCTGATGGACTGATAAAGATCGAAAAGGAAAGAAGTGAATGCACAGCCGACGACAAAAGAAGGAACAACCTGGACAACCATTGCAAAAGCACTATCTTTAAATCATCAGATATAAACACATTTTCCAAAGTCAGAGAATGTGCAACTGTAAAAGAAGCATAGGAGACAGTCATTCAACTTCATGAAGGAAACGAAAGAACTAAAGAGAATAAGATATTGGTGGCTACTCAAAAGTTCGAAAATATCAAGATGCGCCCTAGTCAAACCATGAAGGAATTCAGTGATTGGTTTTCAAGTGTGGTAAATGAGCTCTCAATGCTTGGAAAGAAATATGATAACAAAGAAACTATTATCAAAGCCTTAAGATCTCTTCCAAGTGTTTGGGATATCAAAACAATGGTGATGAGAGAATCAAACAGCCTCGGTAAGATGAAACTGCATGATGTTTTTGAAGATTTGAAGTCATACGAGTTTGAACTGAAGTCTAGAATTGAAGATGAAGCCTCAACTTCAACCGCTACCAGGGCCTTGGTGACTTCGGTGGAGCCAGCTATTCCTGTACCGGTAAAAACCACCGAGCAGTTTAGTGAAGATACGATGGCCATGCTAGCAAAGAAGTTCGGAAAGTTCATGAAGAAGAGCCAATCGACCAACTCATACAACTATAACTATGGTGATAAATTTAACATTCGATATTATAATTGCAATGCTTTATGTCATTATAGGTCAGAATGCAGAAAGCCGAGAAGAGATAACCAAAAACCAGATGATCACAACTAGAGGGATGATCATCAGCAACACGGTCAAGCCAAAGAGATCCAAAAGGAATTGATAGTCAATGATGGTGGGAGCTTGTGGGCACATACCGATTCGGATAGCGATGATGAAGGGATCTCTTGTCTCATGGAAAATGAAAAACATGTATTTGACTTTTCTTGTGAAGAATTTACCCGAGAAGATTTGGTTACTGCACTCAATGACATGGTCGTTGAGTACAAGCACCTATCAATTATTGTACCGACCCAGTTGAACTTTCAGACCGGTGAACGGAGCAAAACTGAAATCGGTGAACCGAGTGAAATTTAGACCATTGCAACAATTGAACTATCATTTGAGAACGAGAAGCTCAAGAAAACAGTTCAATCGTTGACCGAAAAAAATGAACGAACTAAATATGTAATGGCTGCATGGAAGAGATCTGGAGATGATGTGAGCAAGATGACGAGTCATCAGAGACCATATAACTGTAAATTCGGTCTAGGCTATAACCACTGCAATCCATCTAAACCTAATCCTTCCAACCTCCAAGGGTTGAATCTCAATAAAGACAAGATGCGTTTCATAAACTTTGTCAAGATTTCATCAACCGACAAATAAACAAGTCACGATTTAAAATTGGCAAAGGAACTAACATATGTAGGATCATCCAACACTTCAAAATGGCTTCATCCTGAGAGAAGGAAAGTCATTCGGCCGGTTAGAACTTAGTATGATAGATATTCAAATGATACCGATCACATATCACCACGACATTATGAGGTAACCATAAGTAGATAGAGAAATGTCAAGTCTGGTACATGTAGAACTATTAAAACTGTCACTAGGAAACTCATCCGATTAATGAAAGTATGGATTCCAAAGGGACTAATTAACCGTGGACCCAAGTGAATGTGGGTACCAAAAAGGTGTAAATATTTATATTTTGCAGGTTAAGAAGAACAAGCGGTTGGGAAATTCGGAATGGTATCTGGACAGCGATTGTTCCAGACACATGACCGGAAATAGCAACTTACTGACAGGAAAATGTTGCAATGATAATTTTTGGTGACAACTCCAAAGGTAGATTCATGGGAAAGGGTAAGATTATCCATGACAGCTTAACTATAAATGATGTACTTCTTGTTGAAAACATGCATTTCAATCTGCTAAGTATTAGTCAAATGTGCGATGTAGGATACACTATTGAATTTCATAAACATGCATGTTAAGTAAAGAATCCACAGGGTAGCATTTTACTAACCGAAAATAGGTTAAGAAATATTTACAAAGTAGACTGGAAAACTAAATGTGGTAACTCAGTTTGCATGATAGCTAAGAATGATCAAAACTGGCTTTGGCATAAAAGGTTAAATCATTTGAACTTCAAAACAATTAACTATATTTGCACTAAAGAATTATTTAAAGGAATTCCTAACATGAAATTTGCCAAAGATAAAATATGTTTCGCATGTCAAATGGCTAAATAGATAAAATCTACTTTCAAAAGTAAAGGAAATGCTTAATGAAGTCGATGTCTAGAATTACTTCATATGGACTTATTTGGACCGATTAAGTTGAACAGCCTAGGAGGAATGCATTACACCATGGTAGTTATTGATGATTACTCTAGATATACTTGGGTGATATTTTTGGTATCTAAAAATCAAGCTACACCTAATTTGATTAAACTGTTCAGAAGATTACAAAATGAGAAATCGATACGTGTAAATAAAACTAGAAGTGACAGAGGTACAAAATTTACTAATAGTACATTAACTGCATTTCTTGAGGAATTCGGTATTAGACACGAGTTGTCTAGTGCTACAACACCTCAACAAAATGGACTGGCCGAGAGAAGAAACCGAACTCTCAAGGAAGCCGCAAGATCCATGATAGCCGATTCGGGCATTCCTCAAAATTTTTGGGCCGAGGCTATGAACAATGCATGTTATACTCAAAATTGATCCATGTTAAATAAACGTTTAACAAAACTCCTTTTGAAGTATACCATGACAAAGTCCCTAACTTCCGGTATCTTAGGATCTTTGGATGTAAGTGTTACATACCTAATAATGGCAAAAATTATTTGACCGCTTCCGATGCAAAATCCAATGTAGGCATCATGCTAGGTTATTCTGTAGTGAGTAAAGCATATAGAGTGTACAACACTAAGACTTTAACAGTTGAATAATCTTCTCATGTTGTTTTTGATGAATCGGTTAAAAGTAATATTGCATCATCTTTTGATCTACACAACAGATTAGAAAACTTAAATATCCAATCTGATAGTGAAGATGAGGTTCCGGTCTATACAAGATTTTTATATGACCAAAGGGTTAATGCTGAGATTCAGCCGGATCAAGCTACTTCTCAGTAGGAAGTTGACACCTCAGTGTCTGCTGAGGAAATCGGTCGGCTTGACATTGTTCAGCCTACCGATCTGTCTAACCTTGATCAGATAATCGGTCATTTAGAAGACATTTCTGGACCGAATCTCAAATGAAACAAAAATCATCCTCCTGAGCTTATTATAGGTAACCCTTCACTACCCATCCAAACTAGGCATCAACTGTTGGAAGAATATGAAAACTCCGCTTTCATATCACAAATTGAGCCGAAAAGGTGGATGAAGCATTATTAGATCCTGATTGGATTTTAGTAATGCAATAGGAATTAAACCAGTTTGAGAGGAATAAAGTCTAGCACTTAGTTTTCAAGACCGAAAAATCAATCAGTCATCGGAACAAGATGGGTGTTTAGAAATAAACTTAGTGAAAACGGTTTGGTTACGAGGAACAAGGCTAGATTAGTGGCCCAAGGATATAAACAAAAATAAGGCATTGATTTTGAAGAATCATTTTCTTATGTGACTAGACTAGAGGCAATTACAATATATCTTGCATTTGCTACTTTCAAAAATTTTAAAATTTTCAAATGGATGTTAAAAGTGCATTTCTAAATGGTGAATTAAGTAAGGAGGTGTATGTTGAGCAGCCTCCAGGTTTCAAAACTCCAGATTTGATTAGTCATGTGTATAGGATAGACAAAGCACTTTATGGTTTAAAACAAGCTCCTAGAGCTTGGTATGACACTTTGACAAAAAATTTGTTCAACGATGATTTCACTATAGGATCGGTAGATAAGACCCTATTTAAATTTGAGAAAAAGGAACATATTTTACTTGTTCAAATTTATGTAGATGATATCACTTTTGGATCAACTGACCCATAGCTATGTGAGAAATTTTCGAAAATGATGACTGACAAGTTTAAAATGAGTATGATGGGAATTTGAGTTTCTTTCTATGTCTCTAGGTTTGGCAGATCGAAGGAGGAACGTGTTGGGTCAAATTATTTTGACTGAGTGTTGAAATAATTTAACCATTGAGATTTTGATGATGAAATGACTTATGAGTTTTGATGCAGGTGTATTGAAATCATATTTCATAAGACTTGGCTCTAATGAGGATCATTACACCGATTTTGGCATTAGATGCATAAAATTAGAAGTACAGTCTAACTCATTGGAGTTAGACGTGCAATCTAATGAATGCATAGAATTAGACATACAGTCTAACTCATCGGAGTTAGACGTGTAGTCTAATGAATACATAGAATTAGACATACAGTCTAACTCATCGGAGTTAGACGTGTAGTCTAATAGACTTGTAATTAGACGGTTGGTCTAATAGATATTCGGAATTAGACGTAGAGTCTATCTCATCGGAGTTAGACGTGTAGTCTAATATTTTGCAATTAGACGGATAGTCTAATATGTGCGGAATTAGACGTGTAGTCTAACTCAGTGGAGTTAGACGTACAGTCTAATAGAAAGTGAAAGTTAAACGTGAGTCTAACTCCTTCAGACAAGTCTGAGGTAGAACAGGAATTAGACGTGCAGTATAACTTAGTGGAGTTAGACGTACAGTCTAATGATTATTGGATAATTAGACGTGTAGTCTAATTAAGTGAAAGTTAGACGTGAGTCTAACTCCTTCAGACAAGTCTGAGGTAGAACCGGAATTAGACGTGCAATCTAACTCAGTGGAGTTAGACGTGCAGTCTAATGGTTATTATAATTAGACGTGTAGTCTAATTCTATTAGACCAGGCGGTCTAATAGACTCGGTTATTAGAAGGAGATGTTTGATTTCATTAGAATAATTTTCACAATCTGTCTAACTGAAATACGTCTAATGCTCAATTTAAGTAGTATGCTTGAGGCTAGCATTTCACCTACCCACGTGCTATAACTATACCCTACTCCTGCTCCTCTTTCTAGTGAAGATTAGTACAACAACTATATACAACCAACCAAGGAATGCCACGTAAGAGAATTTTCCTCACATTACTTGTTTTACAGGTACATCCCTGATGGAATATTCGGCGCACTACCAGTGATGTACGGCCACGATCCTTGTGCTCAGAACCTGCTGTGTACAATGGAGGCTTTCCAATGGAAGAGTGCCACGTATCATTCTTCAAGATTCGACCGTTAGCTCCTGCTCAGTATTTAACAAATCTAAAGGACAACGGACAATCTGTGTTACGAATTTAGCCTTAACAAGAAGAACTTCTAACCTTACGAATTTGCCGATTTTGAGAGAATTCAAGCCTTTGAATATTCATACTGTGAAGCTGCTTTCTGATTGTACTGTGTGTGAATCAAGAGAGAACTAGAATCAAAACACATTTAGCTGAGTGATATGCTTCATCTTGTAATTGAACAGAAAGTGTTCTGTTCAATAGTGAGCTAAGTGTGTATAAATTGTATTTGATTCAAATCATATTATAGTGAATCCTTACGCTGGTTGGAAGAAGGGGTGACGTAGGAGAGTTTCTCCGAACATCCATAAACAAACTACTGTGTTCTTATATTTTTGTCATCTTTTCATATTTCATCTTGTGCTTCAAACATAAGTAAACAATTCCGTCTTGAATCTGTTTCAAGTGTTTACAAGTGTTTGCGTAGAATACAAAGCAAATTAAATCCTTAACATAATTTCTTTAAAACCGTTTTTCATAAGCCTTCATCCTTAGCCAAACCCCATCTCTATCGATAAAGGCGATCATATCAATTGGTATCAGAGCCCTGTTTCTATTCTCAAGCCTTTCCTGAAATATGTCGACCATAACCAAAGATGTCAGTGCTACAGCCATTCCAACTTTCTCTCGAGAAAACTACATTGTTTGGAAAAAAAGAGTTCGTGCTCATCTCTCTTCTCTTCATGATGACATGTGGAGCGTTGTCACAAAAAGTCCTATAAAGATTGATAAGGAGAAGGCTAACTGGACCGCTGATGAAAAGAGGCAAAATAATCTCAACAACATGGCTCTGGATGTTCTATACAGATCTCTCGATGACATCATGTTCAACTACATTATCGAATGTGATACTTCCAAAGAGGTCTGGGACAGACTCACCCAACTGTGCGAGGGCAACGACCAAACCAAGGAAAACAAGATTATGGTTGCCACTCAACAGTTCGAGAGCTTCAAGATGCGTCCTGGTGAAACAATGAACGATTTCGACACCAGATTCAGCAAGATCGTCTCCTCTCTGTCTCTCCTAGGCAAGACCTATAGCAATCGGGAGCTTGCTATCAAGGTCATGCATGCTCTTCCAAGGGAATGGGACATAAAGACTATGGCGATGAGAGAATCCAAAGATCTTAACAAGATCTCTCTCTTTGATCTCTTTCCTGATATCAAGGCCTATGAGTTCGAGCTGAACTGTAGGATGGAAGAAGATCAACCCATGTCCGTTATTATTGCCAAGGCGTTGGTGATTGCTGAAGAGCCACCAACCGCTTCGGATGTGAAGATGGCAGCTCAACAGCTGAGCAGCGATGCCATGTCTCTCTTTGTGAAGAAGTTTGGCGACTTCATGAAGAATAGCAACTATAACTCAAACTCTTCAAATTCTAATGACAACAAAAAATCTAAAGCTAATGTTACTTGTTTTAACTGTGGTATTAAAGGTCATTATGCATCGAAATGCCGGAAGCCAAAGCGTGAAGATGCCAAGGATGATGGAAAAGAGCTGAAGGCTCTTATGGAAGGTGACGGGAAGAACAGAGGAAGCAGTCGTGGCTCTTATTTTTCATCTAGTGAAAGTGATGAAGAAGAGGTGGCGTGCTTCATGGAAAGAGAAGATGAAGAAAGAACTCAGGAGACTGAGGTATTTGACTTCTCTTCTATAAGGTTTTCAAGGGAACAACTAGTAGCTGCACTAGATGACATGGTCATCGAGTACAGAAAGCTAGCAGAATCCCTAAATGAAACTAAATCTTCATCAAATATAAACAAACTAAATCAGTCTCAAGCTGAAGAGTCAAATGTTTTTGAAAAGAAGATTGAAGAGATCTCATCTGAGAATGAGATGCTCAAGGAACAAATTCAAACCCTTTCATCTGAAAACAAAACGCTAAACTATGTTGTCTGTGCATGGACAAGGTCTGGAGATGCTGTCAAATATCATATCAGCATGTTGAAACCTGTTGGATCTAGATCCGGTTTGGGATTTGATAGCAATGACCCTAACCTGTCATGTTAAAAACTAAACTCATATGACAAACTTAAGCCAATAAGTTTTGTTAAAGGGAATACGACTGACATTGAATCTGATCCTATTTATGAAGAAGTTGCTTTCAAAAATGAAATAGTTTATGTTCCGCCTACTATTAGTTGGCTTAAGAATAAGCTAGGAGTAGCCAACAAGTCTGGAAATCGAAAACCTGACTCTAAGTCAAGGAGTTTTAAAAGAAAATCTTCTTCTAAAGTTAAAGGATCAGTGGCTAGCAAGAAGTCATCTGCTAAGTCAAAATATTATGCATTAATCACAACACAAAATGGGAAATCTATCAGAATAACTCAAATATGGATTCCTAAGGGACTAATTGATGGAGGACCCAATTGAGTATGGGTACCAAAATGTGTAAATAGTTTCTTTTGTAGGTGATGCAGGAGGATTGCAAGAAGGAATCTAGAAAAATACTCTTTTGAGTATACAGCCTGGAAGATCAACAATGGCATTTGCCATTCTAGTAGAATAAATGTTTTTATTTGTTAAAAATATTTTTGGTCTTTGGACCACAAAAATTATTTATTACATTTTTATGTCCATATACATAATGAGAGGGAAAATTACTTTGGAAGTAAAGATATTCTCCAGACGAATATTCTTAATCAGTCTAATTAGACAATGGTGTCTGAAAGAAACAGTGTGTACTTAGACGTATTTTTGCTCAAAATCTATTCATTTAAGTCTATATGTTGAGGTGTTATACCTACGCGGTTAGACGGACACGTCTAATAGACGTTAGACGTTTTTACGTCATGAGCAAGTGGATGCTCACGTCTAATCAAACACACGTCTAACATGTGATGTTTATGCGGAATTAGACGTACACGTCTAATAGACATTAGACGGATTTTTGTAACACGGAATTAGACGTACGCGTCTAATAGACCTATCCGTCTAATAGACGTTTAGTTATATGGATTTGTGGAGTAAGAAAAACGTCTAACTACGTGCTGATTAGACTGATCAAGGACAGTTGTCCCACGTTGAGAGCTATTTATTTTTCCCGCTCAAAATATCAAACAGTCATCTCTTACCAACATGAAGACACGTGTTTTTCAAGTTTAGAGAAAATGACTTATATACCATCATTTTAATGATGACTCCTTGAAAAAGGACATCTAACATTTATTGATGGGCCATACCCTTAAGTAAAGACAATTATTCTGTATTTCTCTCTTCTGTCTATATAAGGATATTATTGCAATCTCTCGAAATCCTTAAGAACCCTAGCTTTCTTTGCATTTCTCTCTCTAAATCTCTCTGAAATCTTGTGTCGGTTCATATTCTTTCGAAAATGGTGAAGAAAATCACTTTGGGTCACTGTACCTGCAGGTGGATTTTCCATCGGTGTACACTTTCGATCAACCGGAAGTGGTGGAGATGTTCAGAACCCTAGAATATTCTGGATTAAGGAAGTATCTCGGCGGCTTGTTCATATTCTATGAGAAAGAAGTTTGTGAGTTCTTCAAATCTGCAACTATGGTGGGTGAATCCATCGTAGCAACCGTCAACGTCATGGAGTTTTCCTTCGATGAAGCAGTCTATGCGGAGTTCTTTGAACTTCCAACGGAAGGAAACACGTTCAACTTGATCCTTTCGCCATAAATCATGGAGGAGATGAAGAGAAACTTTTCTACCAATGGTTCGATAATCCATGTTAATGGACTCAAAAAGGCATTTAAACCGCATTTCATTCTGCTGAACGACGTGGTGGCAAAGGCGCTACAAGGGAAATCTGGCTCCTTTCATCTCTATAGTCAAGACCGTTTTGACTATATGTGCGCTATTTCAAAGGGAATCCAGGTAAACTGGGCTCATACCCTTTTCCAGAACTTGTGCTTCTCGATCTGTCAGACGAACAAGGAAAGCATAACGTTTGCGGCTCAACTGAGTCATTTATTGAAGCATTTGAGGGTTCCTGTTGGTGAACCTGTGCAGATCAATTCTCCAAGAGTATACACTGCCCTTACAGTGGCTAACACACTGAAAAGGATGAAGAACAACCTTGAATCTGCATCTGGTGCATCTAGTTACCAAACTGGTGGAAAGCCCTCTACCCGATCCAAGCAACCTTCTGCTTTTGTCATGCCTACAGGGGCAAAGAGATCGAAAACGGTGAATGAATCGGAGGCCAATTCCTCCAGTCTAAAGAGTTCAAACAAGAAGGAATCTGAATCTGTCGATTCAAGGTTAAGACAAGGTCCAAGCGTACTTGCTGCAACTCCGATGTCCTCACTTTCTACTCCCTCAACCATTTTGAGGAAGCCTTCGAGATCCTGTGTCTCAAAGGAGAAGAAAACGAAGGCGCCCCGAGCGTCTAAATCTTTAAAGGTAACCTCTTCTAAATCTTTAGCCGTTGTGCCTAAGTTTGATGTTCCCGTAGTGGAACAAGCTAAATATGTATTTTCTCCCTTAAGGGAATCCGCTGAAGGGCCCGCTGTTGAGTCAGTCGGTCCAAATGTTGAAAATGTTAATAGGAATGTGTCTCATGTTGCTCAAACTGATCTAGTAGTCATCGGTGCTACAGAGTTATCGCAACCAGAACAATGTGTTTTTCTTACCCTTGTGACTGGTGAATCCACTGTTCCCGCTCTTAAAGACTCTTTGGTAGTCGGGAAAGTTATTCGTGTGGATCTCTCTGCTGAGCTCTGTAAGAAACCCCAATCAGCGTTCGAACTGATGTGTTCAGCCAGACAGACAGGTTGATCGTGATCGGTGAACCCAGAACTGCTCCCAAACCCGTAGAGGTTCTTGGAAAAGGCAAGAAGATTGCGATTCCAGTTCCTGAACAAGTATCGGAGGAAACATGGATTGTTGACCTCATTTTAGATCAAGTTAAAGTCATTACGGCTGAAAAACTGGAGATTTTTGAATCATGGTCCCTAGAGAGACTATCATCCAAGTACAATGGTTCTCTGACGAACTCTGCAATAACAAAAGTGTGGAAGAAGCGGGTAGCAAATGAAAAGAAAGTTCTTAAATGGGCAAGAACTTCAGAGGTTGCTGAGGCTCTAAAGAGAAAAGATCTAGTGGAAGCTTACATGTATGGAAAAGCTTTTTTCCTAATCTTTGAAGCCAAAAAGGCTAACTTCAATCCTGCTGAGAGAGGATCTGAAGTTGAATTAAAAGTTTTGAAAAGGTTGAACGACATCTTGGACGGTTACGTCTCGATTGTTTCCCAATACGTCCATGGCGTCAATTGCTCTGGGGCTAAGCCTTTCGATGATGATGAAGCTATGGATATTCTTGATGTTGACAACGATGCTGATGAGCTAGATGCTGCTCTCTTGATCGAATTTGGGAATCTTTCTTCCGAAGAGAGACGCATTCTAGATCAACCTATTCAAGAGAATCCAAATGAAGAAGAAGAAGAAGTGATTGTTCAAGAGCCTGAACAAGCCCTTGAGACAAATGAAGAAGAAGTTCATGTGGAAGATGTGATTGAGGAAGTTGTTCAAGCTCCTCTTGAAGAAGATGTTGTGATAACCTCTGTTGTGAGAGCAGAGGAAGTTCAAGAGAAAGTGGCCGAGGTAACTCAACAAGAAACTATCAGATCTGAGGGGGAACCCTCAAAGAGAAGGCCATTGAAGAAGAAAGTTCCTCATCTGAGGAGGAACAGGATCAACAAGCAACTTTTAAGAAGCCCCGTCTATTTCCCGACACCATTGTGGGAAATGTTCATGAAAATATTAACATTCCTCTTCATTACTCTGGAAACTTATATGAGAGATTTCAGAGAGCTGAAGAAGAACTGTTAGAAGAAGAGAAGGATGAAGCTGCTAAGAATGCCGAGAAGAATGAACTGGAGCAATCCTTGAGATTCACACAAATTTTGAGCCAATTCAGAGCATGGCAGCAGAGTGTGAAGAGATTTCATCACATGAAGAATCTTCTGCCGAAGGAAACAAGATGTTAAGGTCTATGAAGTTTGTGCTCTCATCCATTCAGAAGACCATGACAAAGGCCATGACCACGAAGGAAGAAGAAAGAAAGGGCTTTTGCGAGGTTATCAAGGTCCTTACCGAGTTGGATAACACTCTGAAGAAGAACACATATGAGACTCATGTCTTAAATCTAAACTTCTCAAAGTTTGAAAAGCAACTCTTCAACTGTCAAAGTGAATTATTGGACATTGAAAGACAATTCAATGATGAAAGTCATAAAGAGACTTTGGAAGAATTCAGTCTGGTGAAGAATCAGATGGTGGAAATTCAGGGTTGTTTGAATAGAAATGATAATGAACGACAGGAATTTGCTGACTCCATTGCAAGGAAGTTTCAAGCAAAGGAGAACGCAAAGGCCAATGCCGAAGGTGCTCAATCTCGACCTGCCCAAGGCGAGTCAAGTAGAAGAAATGATGGTGTGTCAACCGGCACTAGATCCAGACGATCCCCAAGCAACGATGATAAGCCTAGGCCAACCAAGAGAGGTGGAGGTCGAAGCGGAAATGATCGTGGAGGTCGAAGTGGTGGTGGCCGTAGTAGGCTATCGAATGTTGATCAAGAAGGTCGTGGCAGCGGTAATGAACGTAGTGGTAGATCAAGTGGAGGCGGTCGTGGCGGTCGCGGCTATCCTTCCTTCTTCAATATGCTTCCCGGTCAAGACATGAGTCCAACCGATCCTCGAGTTAAAAGGGAAGAACAATAATTTCTTTTCTTATACTCTATTTAAGTCTTTCAAACAATGTTTCTTTGATGGTTCACTGAATATTGGTTTTGAATGTTTGATGTAAGTGAACAAGGGTTTAGTTTATTTATATGATGAATGCATATTTTGGTATATGTATACAGGTTTCCAATTTCTTCATCAAAAAGGGGGAAATTGTTGGGTCAAATTATTTTGACTGAGTGTTGAAATAATTTAACCATTGAGATTTTGATGATGAAATGACTTATTAGTTTTGATGCAGGTGTATTGAAATCATATTTCATAAGACTTGGCTCTAATGAGGATCATTAGACCTATTTTGGCATTAGATGCATAGAATTAGAAGTACAGTCTGATAGGATCGGGTTTATCAATAGAGACGGGGGTCTGGCTAATGATGAAGGCTTATGAAAAACGGTTTGATAGAAATCCTGTTAGGGATTAGTATCTCTTTCTATTCTACGCAAACTTGTGTAAACGCTTGAAACAGATTCAATGCGGAATTGTTTACTTGGGTTTGAAGCACAAGATGAAATATGAAAAGATGACAGAAAAGAAGAACACAGCAGTTTGTTTATGGATGTTCAGAGAAACTCTCCTACGTCACCCCTTCTTCCAACCACCGGAAGGATTCACTATATGATGAGAATCAAATACAGTTTACACACACACTTAGCTCACTATTGAACAAAACACTTTCTGTTCAATTACAAGAAGATGAAGAATATCACTTAGCTAATGGTATTTTGATTCTAGCTCTCTCTCTCGATTCACACACAGTACAATCAGAAAGAAGCTTCACAAAATAACTTCAGTAAGCAAAGTGATTGTGTAGTCTCTCTCTGCAAAATCAGAATGCTTGTTCGTAAGATTGATTAAGGCAAAAATTTGGTACTTCGTCTGTTGCTCTAAGGATTGATTAAATACTGAGCAGGAGCTAACGGTCGAATCTTCAAGAATGATACGTGGCATTCTTCCAATGGAAAGCCTCCATTGTACACAGCAGGTTCTGAGCACAAGGATCGTGGTCGTACCGAACTGGTAGTGCGCCGAATATTCCATTAGGGATGTACCTGCAAAACAGGTAATATGAGGAAAATTCTCTTACGTGGAATTCCTTAATTGGATGCATATAGCTGTTGTACCAATCTTCACAGGAAAGTGGAGCAGGAGTAGGGTACATCTATACCACGTGGGTAGGAGAAATACTAGATTCAAGCGTACTGCTTGAATAGAGCATTAAACGTATTTCAGTTAGACGGATTTGGAAAAATCAGTCTAATGAAATAAGTCAACTCCTTCTAATGAAAAGTGTCTATTAGACCGCCTGGTCTAATATAATTAGACTCGCGTCTAATTTACATAACCATTAGACGGGTACGTCTAACTCCACTGAGTTAGACTACACGTCTAATTTCGGTTCTACCTCAGACTAATCTGAAGGAGTTAGACTCACGTCTAACTTTCACTAATTAGACAACCCGTCTAATTAAAATAACAATTAGACCGGCACGTCTAACTCCATTGAGTTAGACTGCCCCGTCTAATTCCGGTTCTACCTCAGACTTGTTTGAAGGAGTTAGACACACGTCTAACTTTCACTAATTAGACAATCCGTCTAATTAAAATAACCATTAGACCGGCACGTCTAACTCCACTGAGTTAGACTGCCCCGTCTAATTCCGATTCTACATCAGACTTGTCTGAAGGAGTTAGACTCACGTCTAACTTTCACTAATTAGACAACCCGTCTAATTAAAATAACCATTAGACCGGCACGTCTAACTCCACTGAGTTAGACTGCCCCGTCTAATTCCGGTTCTACCTCAGACTTGTCTGAAGGAATTAGACTCACGTGTAACTTTCACTAATTATACAACCCGTCTAATTAAAATAACCATTAGACCGGCACGTTTAACTCCACTGAGTTAGACTGCCCCATCTAATTCCGCGTATTCATTAGACCATCCGTCTAATTCTTTACGTCTATTAGACTTACACGTCTAACTTCGATGAGTTAGACTGTACGTCTAATTCTATTAGACTCACGTCTAATTCCGTGTATTCATTAGACTATCCATCTAATTCTTTACACATCTATTAGACTTACACGTCTAACTCCGATGAGTTAGACTGTACGTCTAATTCTATTAGACTCACGTCTAATTTCGTGTATTCATTAGACTATCCGTCTAATTCTTTACACATCTATTAGACTTACACGTCTAACTCCGATGAGTTAGACTGTACGTCTAATTCTATTAGACTCACGTCTAATTCATGCGTCTATTAGACTGCCCATCTAACTCCGTTGAGTTAGACTTTGCGTCTAATTCCATTAGACCTGCGTCTAATTTTATGCGAATGGAGATCAAAATCGGTCTAATGACCCTCATTAGATCCAAGTCTAATAATATGTTGTCTTAATACACCTGTATCAAAACTCATAGATTATTTCATCATCAAAATATCAGTGGGTAAATTATTTCAACACTTAGTCAAAATTATTTGACCCAACAATTTCCCCCTTTTTGATGAAGAAATTGTAAACCTGCATACATATAACAAGACATGCATTCATCCAATAAATAGACAATCAGACAGCATGCAAGAATCATTTCAAAAACATCCATGTTAATCACATATGAGTGTTTTCAGAAGAAACACTCAAAACGTTGTTCAATGTAACCATGATAAGTTTACCAAAAACATAATAAAAACATTCAAAGTAGATACAAAAAGGCGTTTTAATCATTAGTCTTCTTCTTCTTCCTGGTCATAACTTCTGGACAGGATACACTTCAACCTAAGATGCCTCTAAGACAGCAGTTAGAGGGGAGTTAGAGTCTTCACTTTTTCGTTTCTTAGACTTGAGCGTTTCCACCCTTTGAATATAATCTACCACTTTCTGGTAGTTTAGGATCTTAGAAGGGAGGGGGAAACTCTTACCAGGTTCGTTCAGACGATGACAAAGAAAGGAACTGAGAGGACCATCAAAGCCGAAGATCTTCTTTCTAGCTACAACCATTCTGACAAGATTCCCGAAGAGGAAGCTTGTCCAGTTCACAGGAACACCCCTGGTGATAGCCACCATTATCTGAAAGACCTTCGTACAATACTTGTAAGAGGTTTCTTTAGACAGAAGGGATTTAGAAATGATATCACTTAGAAGAGCATATTCAACCTTTAGAAGGTTTTTCTTTCCATGAATATCTACTTCAGGGAAATCGGAAAAGACTTTTATCATCGAAATCATGAGGTTAGGGTGAGTGGTAAAGAAATCATCAATACCTTTTGTTGGGAGATGGAAAAACTCACTAAAAGATTCTTCTGTGAGCCATACCATTTGGCCCATTACTGCACCATCAATGACATTATCTTGATAGAAGCTAGCGGTTTGGAAGAATTCATTGACAAGTTGTTCATGATAGGGTTCATGAGGGGTGAGGAATCTTCTTAGCCCTGAAGCCTTTAGAGAATCGATAATCCTTTGCATGCCCGGAGATTCAAGAGTGGAAACAGATTGAAAGTCCACCTAAATCGATTTTGGTCGGAAGGGCAGAATTTTGATTTGATGAACAAGGGATTGAGAGATTCAAAGGGTTCGATTTCTAAAGAGAGAAAGAGAGATTTCAAGGATCTTCTAACCTTTTAGAGTGGATGAACCTATTAATATTGGGGTTTTAATCATGAAGAAGAATATTAATGATTTCTCCTACCGTCAAAAATTTAAAAAGACAGTTCCCAATAAACAGCATTTTCATGTTAGCATGAAATAGAACGTTTAATACTAAGTGTACAAGCAAAAGATGTCAGAAATATTAGTCATTTCTTGCATATTGAGAGACACGTGTCTTCAATTCTTTTGAGGAAAGACTGATTTATTTTTCGGCGAGAAAAAGAACTTAAACATACATCATTAAAGGACAGCTGTCCTACATGCTAGAAGATGAAGAGTCTAAGTACACCAGTAGTTAGACATTTTATTCTCCTTTTCACATTTTAAACTTCTTTTTGAAAATCAGTCTATTAGACGTGTACGTCTAATTGTACTATAATAACATGTGAGACACATGTGTTTGATTTAGACATGAGCATCCTCTTGCTCATGACGTAAAAACGTCTAACGTCTATTAGACGTGTCCGTCTAATAGATGCATCCGTCTAACCAAGCAGGTTAAAATCACCAAGACAATGATTTCATATAAAGATGAAACTACTAAGGGAGATGTTCGTCTAAGTAGTTGTGTTTCTCAAACTCTAAATCCTTAGGACAAGTTAAGACCTCCGTCTTTCATATCTGTGCAGTTTCATTTTGAACAATACGTTCCCCTCAATTTGTGCACATAATTACGTCAATCAAGATCAACAAGACCTAGCATGTTTCTAAAATGAGAAAACTTAGCTTCCCGTAGAGGTTTCGTGAAAATGTCTGTAGTTTGTTGATCTGTAGAAACATGTTCAAGACGGATTTGCTTCTGATTGACGTGTTCTCGGATGAAATGATGCCTGATTTCAATATGCTTTGTCCGAGAATGCAGAACAGGATTGTAGGATATTGCGATGGCACTTGTGTTGTCGCAAAAAATTGGAGATTCATCAGCCTCAATCCCATAGTCTCTAAGCTGTTGCTGAATCCACAAAACTTGAGAGCAGCAACTATCAGCTGCAAGATACTCTGCTTCAGCTGTAGAAGTTGCCACAGAGGTCTGCTTCTTGCTGAACCATGTGATTAGACGATCTCCAAGGAATTGGAAAGTTTCACTTGTGCTTTTTCTATCAATTTTGCATCCTGCATAATCTGCATCTGAAAAACTAATTAAATTGAAACTGGAATCTTTCGAATACCACAGTCCCACATTTTGAGTTCCCTTCAAGTATTTAAGAATACGTTTAGCAGTAGTAAAATGAGAGAGTTTAGGATCAGCTTGAAATCTGCCACAGACACCAACAGCAAATTGAATGTCTGGCCTGCTAGCGGTTACATATAGTAAGGAACCGATGAGTCCTCTATATGCTGTAACATCTACATTTTGACCACCTTCATCTTTATCCAATTTGACTGAGGAGCTCATAGGAGTAGCTGTTGTAGAACAATTCTCCAAACCAAATTTCTTTAGCAATTCTTTGGTGTATTTAACCTGATTGATGAGAGTTCCGTTTTCAAGCTGACAGATTTGAAGTCCAAGGAAGAATGAAAGTTCTCCCATCATTCTCATTTCAAACCTATCCTGCATCAGCTTGGCAAAATTCTCACACAGTTTGGGGTTAGTTGACCCAAAGATAATGTCATCAACATATATTTGAACAAGTAATATATGGGAATCTTTATCAAATCTAAACAGGGTTTTATCCACTGTTCCAACAACAAAATCATGATCAAATAAGAAATTGGTTAAGGTGGCATACCAAACTCTAGGAGCTTGTTTTAGACCATACAATGCTTTGTTAAGCCTATAAACATGATTAGGTAAAACATGATCTACGAAACCAGGGGGTTGCTCAACATATACTTCTTCACTTAATTTTCCATTTAAAAATGCACTTTTCACATCCATTTGAAAATTTTAAAATTCTTAAATGATGCATATGCTAGGAAGATTCTGATTGCCTCTAGTCTTGCAATAGGTGGAAAAGACTCATCAAAATCAATACCTTCCTCTTGTCTGTATCATTGAGCAACTAAACGAGCTTTGTTTCTAATGACTAGGACATCTTCACTAAGCTTGTTTCTAAAAACCCATCTTGTTCCTATAACTGACTTGTCAGTTGGTCTAGGAGTAAGATACCACACTTTATTTCTATCAAATTGGTTTAACTCCTCTTCATAGCATTGATCCAATCTGGATCAACTATAGCTTCACCAATTTTCTTTGGTTCAATTTGAGAAATAAATGCAGAATTGGCCATTTCATCCATCAGCTGACGTCTTGTCCATCGAGGAGAAAAAGGGTTACCAATTATCAGTTCTGGTGGATGATTTTTGTTCCATCTGAAGTTGGAATCAAGGGGATTGGTCATCTGAACCGGTGACACCGCGACATCCAAACTCTCAACATCTTGTTGAACAGGAGTTTGTACATCTAGTTGAGCTTCAACCGGATCAGCCACAGGATCAGATAAAGCCATCCGCTTGTCAAAGGTTTCTTCTTCTTTACTTACAGACTCAAGACTAGCCTCTTGAAGTCTGTCAGCAAGATCAATGGGTTCTTTGGATTTTCTCTCAACAGGCTCATCAAAAATTACATGAAGGGATTCTTCAACAGTCTGTGTTCTTTTGTTGTATACTCTGTAAGCCTTGCTTACTGATGAGTATCCCAACATGAATCCTTCATCTGCTTTAGCGTCAAAAGAAGTCAAATAAACTTTTCCATTGTTATGGATAAAACATTTACACCCAAAAATCTTAAAGTAAGAAACTGTGGGAATTCTCCCATAATACAGTTCATAGGGAGTTTTATCAAAACGTTTGTTGATTAATGACCGGTTTTGAGTATAACAAGCAGTACTAATGGCTTCCGCCCAGAACCTCTGAGGAACATCTGATTCAGCAAGCATAGATCTCGTTGCTTCCTTCAGAGTTCTCACTCTTCTCTCAGCAATGCCATTTTGTTGTGGAGTTCTGACACTAGACAACTCGTGCCTAATCCCAGTCTCCTCAAGATAAGATGATAGATATCTGTTAGTGAATTCAGTTCCCTGATCACTTCTGATACATGTGATATTTAGAGATTTCTGATTCTGAATTCCTCTAAATATCCTAATCAAATTTTCAGCAGTTTTATCTTTTGATGGTAAAAATGCAACCCATGTAAAACGTGAAAAGTCATCAATAACAATTAAGGCAAATCAAAATTCCTCCTACACTTTTTACAGGAATTGGACCAAAAAGATCCATATGTAAAAGTTCTAGGATGCGGCTGGATTGTGATTTCCCTTTACTTTTGAACGATGATCTGCCTGTTTGACTAACTGGCAAGAAGTGCAAATCTTGTCCTTTGAAAACTGAAGGTTGGGTAAACCAATAACTAAATTGTTTGAACAAATGTTATTGATGGTTTTAAAATTCAAGTGGTTCAGACGCTTATGCCATAACCATTTCTGGTCATTTTTGGCAATCATGCACATAGGATTAGATGTTTCTTTTTTCCAATTCATTTTATATGAGTTTCCTACTCTACTTCCAGTTAATAAAATGTTTCCCTCTTGATCTTTAACTAAACATGCATGAGTTTGAAAATCTACTGACAAACCGTTATCACATAGTTGACTGATACTGATTAAATTATAACACAAGTTGTCAACTAACAGTACATCATTAATAGTTAGGTTACCATGGATAATCTTACCCTTACCCATGGTCTTACCCTTCTTGTTGTTACCAAATATGATCTTAGGTCCAGAGCAATCTGATATATCAGTGAGAAGCCGTCTGTTTCCAGTCATATGCCTAGAACATCCGCTATCAAGATACCATACAGATTCCTCCAGTCCTTCATTTATTTGTACCTACATAAATAAATATTTACAATCTTTTGGTACCCACCTTTAATTGGGTCCTCGATCAATCAGTCCCTTAGGAATCCATATTTGAGTTATTCTGATGGATTTCTCATTCTGTGTTGTGATTAATGCATAGGTTTTTGACTTAGCAGATGACTTCCTGCTAGCCACTGATCCTTTTACTTTTGAAGAAGATTTTCTTATAAAACTCCTTGACATTGATTCAGGTTTTAAATTACCAGACTTATTAGCCTTTTCAAGCTTATTCTTAAGCCAACTAACAGTTGGTGGAACATAAACTATTTCATTTTTAAAATCCACTTCTTCATGAATAGGATCAAATTCAATGTCAGTCATACTTCCTTTGACAAAACGTATTGGCTTAAGTTTGTCAATTGGCTTTGACTTTTTACATGACAAGTTAGGATCATTGTTATCAAATCCCAATCCGGACCTAGATCCAGCAGGTTTCAACATGCTGATCTGATATTTGACAGCATCACCAGACCTTGTCCATGCACTGATTATGTAGTTCAGTCTCTTGTTTTCAGATGAAAGAGTTTGAATATGTTCCTTGAGCATCTCATTCTCAAATGAGATCTCTGTTTAGTTTTCATCAAAAACATTTGATTCGGGTTCTTGCTTTGAAAAGGGAACAGTTTATTCATATTTAACTTTCATTTCTTAAAAAGAGTCAGCTAACTTTTTGTACTCAATAGCCATTTCATTGAGTGCATTAGTTAGCTTCTCGTTTGTAAATTCTGGTGCATAGATATCATTTACCTTAGATTGGTCATCTGCCATTGGGCATGTTACAGCTTCATTCTCTTTTTAGGTGGGAGACTCCTTAGTATCACTATCAGCCCATTTGGATTTGTTCTGACTACAAATGAGTGCGTTCTGGTTGTTCATTGCTTGAGGGCTCACTCCATGGATCTGGCTGAGCTTGTCACATATTTCTTTTGTATTGGAACATGACTTAATCTCACAGAACATCTTTGTGTTGAGAGACTGGAACAGAATGTTCTTAGCAACATTGTCCAGGTTGTTGGTTACTTTATCTTCAGTGGTCCACTCACTTCTTGGCTTTGAGATCTTTTTGGGACCATCAGTGATGACACTCCACATATCATAGTCAATAGCAGCCAAGTGAGCTTGCATTCTTACCATCCACACATCATAGTTGTCCTTTGACAGAAGAGGGATTTCATTGATGCAAGACATGCTTTGGGAACTTGATGCTTGAGAATAAAAACAAGGCTCTGATACCAATTGATAGGATCGACTTTATCAATAGAGACGGGGTCTGGCTAATGATGAAGGCTTATGAAAAACGGTTTGATAGAAATCCTGTTAGGGATTAGTATCTCTTTCTATTCTACGCAAACTTGTGTAAACACTTGAAACAGATTCAAGGCGGAATTGTTTACTTGGGTTTGAAGCACAAGATGAAATATGAAAAGATGACAGAAAAGAAGAACACAGCAGTTTGTTTATGGATGTTCGGAGAAACTCTCCTACGTCACCCCTTCTTCCAACCACCGGAAGTATTCACTATATGATGAGAATCAAATACAGTTTACACACACACTTAGCTCACTATTGAACAAAACACTTTCTGTTCAATTACAAGAAGATAAAGAATATCACTCAGCTAATGGTGTTTTGATTCTAGCTCTCTCTCTCGATTCACACACAGTACAATTAGAAAGAAGTTTCACAAAATAACTTCAGTAAACAAAGTGATTGAGTAGTCTCTCTCTGCAAAATCAGAATGCTTGTTCGTAAGATTGATTAAGGCAAAATCCGGTACTTCATCCGTTGCTCTAAGGATTGATTAAATACTGAGCAGGAGCTAACGGTCTAATCTTCAAGAATGATACGTGGAACTCTTCCATTGGAAAGCCTCCATTGTACACAGTAGGTTCTGAGCACAAAGATCGTGGCCATACCGAACTGGTAGTGCGCCAAATATTCCATCAGGGATGTACCTGCAAAACGGGTAATATGAGGAAAATTCTCTTATGTGGCATTCCTTGATTGGATGTATATAGCTGTTGTACTAATCTTCACAGGAAAGTGGAGCAGGAGTAGGGTACAGCTATAGCACGTGGGTAGGAGAAATACTAGATTCTAGCGTACTGCTTGAATAGAGCATTAGATGTATTTCAGTTAGACGGATTTGGAAAAATCAGTCTAATGAAATAAGTCAACTCCTTCTAATGAAAAGTGTCTATTAGACCGCCTAGTCTAATATAATTAGACTCGCATCTAATTTACATAACCATTAGACGGGTACGTCTAACTCCACTGAGTTAGACTACACGTCTAATTCCGGTTCTACCTCAAACTAATCTGAAGGACTTAGACTCACGTCTAACTTTCACTAATTAGACAACCCGTCTAATTAAAATAACCATTAGACCGGCACGTCTAACTTCACTGAGTTAGACTGCCCCGTCTAATTCCGGTTCTACCTCAGACTTGTCTGAAGGAGTTAGACTCGCGTCTAACTTTCATTAATTAGACAACCCGTCTAATTAAAATAACCATTAGACCGGCACGTCTAATTCCACTTAGTTAGACTGCCCTGTCTAATTCCGGTTCTACCTTAGACTTGTCTGAAGGAGTTAGACTCACGTCTAACTTTCACTAATTAGACAACCCATCTAATTAAAATAACCATTAGACCGGCACGTCTAACTCCAATGAGTTAGACTGCCCCGTTTAATTCCACGTATTCATTAGACCATCCGTCTAATTCTTTACGTCTATTAGACTTACACGTCTAACTCCGATGAGTTAGACTGTACGTCTAATTCTATTAGACTCACGTCTAATTCCATGTATTCATTAGACTAACCGTCTACTTCTTTACACATCTATTAGACTTACACGTCTAACTTCGATGAGTTAGACTGTACGTCTAATTCTATTAGACTCACGTCTAATTCCGTGTATTCATTAGACTATCCGTCTAATTCTTTACACATCTATTACACTTACACGTCTAACTCCGATGAGTTAGACTGTACGTCTGTTAGGATCGGGGACGCCCTTGGAGGACCGGGTATGTTTTCTGGTTTCAGGAAGGGTGGCCGCTTACACAACACACACAACACTTTTTGGTGATAGTCCGGTTAGAGACTATAACCGTTCTCAGCACTGCACAAACTGTCACAGACTCTTGAACCGGGTTCAAGGTCAGAAATGTTTGTTTCAGGTTGAAGCAACGTTTGCGACTTTAGATGATGTTTTAGGAGGATTTGGTTTTATGGATGTGAGTGACCGGTTTTAGGAGTATGATTGGTTTGAGGTTAGATAATGAAAGCAACGAAAGAACACGAGACAAAAGATTTGTTTATGGATGTTCGGAGCAAACCCTCCTACGTCACCCCTTCTTCTCAGGTTATGAGAAGGATTTCCACTAACACTTAGAGTTACAACAATACCTCCGGTCGAGCCCAACTTCGCTACTCGCCGGTTACACCAAACTCACTCTTTGATGTAATACAACAACTCAACACAACAACACACAAAGAGTTTCCGGTTTTAGACACACCGGTTTTACAGTATAGGACTTTATCTCTCTAGAACTTAATGTTTTTCGTAATTCGTAATCTACAACTTTCAGAACTGATGATGCTCACAACTGCTGCATTAAATGAAGACGTTTGATCTTCCTTTTATAGCTGAAAGTAGCCAACGGTTACTTTCTTCTCTCTCTTCTGGATTGGTTGATCGTTATCACGCCGGTGCAGAAAAGGTTGCTTGCACGCTTCACCTTCCTCAACACCTGGCAGTCATGCAGGCAGCTCTGAGTAGAAGATGACGTAGCCGGTTTTCAGATTTGGACACGTGTTGGGCATGCACCTCCGGTTATCAACTTCGGATCAATAAAGCATCATTGCTTTCCTCGCATGCTTCCGATCGGATCTGATCTTCTTTTATTCTTTCAAGACACGTTTCTTCCGTCATGGTACGTCACTCTTGTAGTTTGAATCTTCCGGCTTTTGTTCTGAACTTTCCGGTTTTTGTGTCTTGTGCAGTATGATCCGGTTGGTGTGTAAGTTTTTTGTCTTGGCTAACCGGTCGCTTGAGAAAGTGAAAACCGGTTCCTCTGATCTTTGACTTGATCACTTGAAACTGGTTTCTTTGAAGCATAGTAGCAACCGGTTTTGATACTCCAACCGGTTCATATGGTTTTGATCTGTACCTGCACATGAAGGGTAACACCTGTTTAGTTCGTCTGGCCGGTTCCAAAAATTAACTTACTTAATTTTTCTATCAATTTCTCCCTTTTTGATTATTTAGAATAAATATTCAAAACTTGGAATGAGTGGCCGGTTTTGAAAATTAACTTACTTAATTTTTCTATCAATTTCTCCCTTTTTGATTATTTAGAATAAATATTCAAAACTTGTAATGTGTGGCCGGTTTGAAAAATTAACTTACTTAATTTTTCTATCAATTTCTTCCTTTTTGATTATTTAGAATAAATATTCAAAACTTGTAATGTGTGGCCGGTTTGAAAAACATGTGTTCGATTGTTTTTGAAAAAGATGTTTCAAAAGCATGAGTTTGATTGTTTTGAAGAAAATGTTTCAGAAGCATGAGTTTGATTGTTTTGAAGAAAATGTTTCAGAAGCATGAGTTTTGATTTTTTTTTTTTTTTTAGCAAATATGTGAGAGCCTATCAGAAAGAACAAAGTAACCAAGTTCTGAAACATAGTAAGGCATAATTGTTTGAAGTAAATAAAGGAAGGGATTTAGGGCTTGGATGGTCCCCCCTTGTGGAGCTCTTTTTCTTTTTCAAGTTCCTTCTCCAACTGTCTTCTTTCCTCGTCTTCTTTTGCCTTCCATTCTCTATCACGTCGTTCAGCATCAATCAGCACTCCGGCCCATACACTTGAGTGGCCGGTTTTGGTGGTGGAGGCGGTGGAGCATTAGAAGGTCTGAAGCTTGGAGTTGAGGGTGAGCCTGCGGTTGCCCTTCTCTTTCGCCGGTTAAGTTCCTCAGCATCTTCTTCTTCTTCTTCATCAAGCGGTTGCGCATTTGTCACGAAGGGTACAACTGCTCTTTGTTCTGCCCGCTTCATCACGTTCTTAATTGCGCTTCGCTTCTTCTTGTTCCTTGTATCCATTGAGTGGGACGATTGAACCGGTTGGATTTTCTGGATGTTGGCCTGTTCCTCCTCGGTAAACTTTTGAGCGAGTTCAAAATCTCTTTCTTCAATCTCCTTCTGCAACCGGACCCTTTCAATTTCTTCCTCTTGCATCTTCTTGGCGGTTTCAGCGTCCGATTCTATTTGTGTTTGGGTTGTACTAACCTGAGCTTTGGACATGTCCTCAATTTGGATGGCCATTGCCTGCAGCATGTCTAGCAATGGAGCGGTTGCGGCTTGGACGGACTCGGCAATCATGGTTTTAACTAATGTTTGCATGGCCGTATCCATTATTGACCTTAGAGAGTTTGACAGGTTGGCCTCAGCCGTTGCGATTCTTTCGTCGGTTGTGCCTTTAAAATTTCCAAGGCATGAGTCAACTGTTTCAGCCACCGCTTGCTTAATCTGATCAATTTCCGGAGTTTTGACCGGTTGAGAGGATTCTTGTTAAAGGTTTTCAGTGGTTCCGGATGTCTCTCCGCCTATATAGAATGGCTTGCTTTGATATAAGTCGGCATTGTTGAGTTGGCGATGGCAACCTTTCCTCCACTGCATGTCAAAACGATCAAGATTTTGTACAAGCTGTTCTCGCACCGCAATAAACCGTTCGGCCATCCTCATTTCAATCGGGTTTAGCGTCGATCCTTTAGTTTCTTGAAAGGCATTCTCCAATGCCTGTAACCGAGCGTTTTCAAGGATGACTGCAGTTTTGCTAAAAGCAGGTTGAATGAGGTTAGTGTTAGCTAACTGAAGTGCCCTCTCTTCTAACTTGACGAGCCTGTCCCAATGCTTATTACCGCTCAGACCTGGAGCCATCTCGGATAATTTCGTTTCACATATGAGCTTCACTCATAAGAGGTATGGAGCTAACGCATCGTTTGCCCCTTTGTTCATGTCTCGAATAAGTTCCTCGAAGATCTCATCTTCTTGTTCTTCGGTGAAGAGGACTTCGTCTCCGGTTATGGTTTCTTGTTGAGGACCGGTTTGCAGCGTACCTTGTCCGGTTACCGTTGTATCTTCTATGAGAATCCCTTTGCCTTTGTTTACTTGAGTGGAACCTTCAGGTGTTGTGGCTGGTTGGATTTCTGAGGATGTCTTCCCTCCTACGGAACCGGAAGGTTCCTGTTCTTCAAAATTTCCCTCTTGAGCCGGAGGTGTAATCTCTGTTGTATTGGCCGCTTCTTCGGCCGGTTGAACTTCTGTCTGATCAGGTATCTCAACCTGATCAACTGGCTTTCGACGACTTGAAACATCGTCCTCTTCGGTTTCCTTTGTGATCTCTTGGACCACATTATTGATTGCTTCTGAGGTATTCAAGCCCACATTGGCTAATACCTCTTCAACTCGTTTACTTGGTGACTTGGAGGTTTCAGAGTGAATGCTTACCTCTGCTTCCTCCTTGGACTAGTTTTCTTGGCTCCCCGAAGATTCGGTTTGCCTTGGAGAATTGGATGGAACGGGAATGGGAATAACAGTGTTGATGGGAATGGGTTGAAAGACGTCAGCGGTTCTTTCCGGTGGATTGTCCGAGGAAAGCGTTTTCTCGGAGTCCGCCGGTTTCTTTGAACTCTTCTTCGCAGCTACCTTCTTCCTCCTCTTTGGTTCTGGTGGGACTTTGGCTTCGACCGCTTTTCTTGACGGTTTCTTCTGTCTGGTTTCTTCTTCAGTCGGAACAGAGGAACTGGCTCCCTTGGACGACTTTGTCCTTGAGGATTTAGGTTTGATCGTCTTCTCCGGTTTTTCGATCATGGACTCGGAATCAAGAATGGTGGAGATCGAAAGCGGTTTTCCTTCACCTAGTTCCACATTGAGGAACTCAAGAATTTTAACGATTTGCATAGCAAAGGCCTGCACCCGCCCATCTTTCTTTATCACCATCTGACAGAATTCTTCGTCAATAACGTATCCCCAGTCCACCTTGTCACAGCGGACAATAGCCAACAGCATTCTGAGTTTCAGTTTCGTTAGGTTGTCAAAATTACCTCCCCTTCCCTAGATTGACCGGGCGATGACAGTCAACAGCCATCTATATTCCGGTTTGAGCTTACTCCTCCGGCTGTTGTGGATCACCAGATCCTAACCTGAGAAAGATACCACCAACCGGGCAGCATTTGATTCTGCACCGGTTAAGTCAATCTTTAGGTCTGAACCTGTGTTGGGCAGACCGAGAGCTTCAGCAAAAAGCTCTTCGGTGATGAGAATGGCCTTCCCGTTGACAGTCGCCGAGACCTTCCTCTTCGACAGTGTCGTCGTCGCCAAGAACTCCGTCACCGCCGCCGGATAGACGATGAACGGGCCAGACAGAAACTTTTCCAGCCCAGAATCCCTCAGAAGTTGAAGAACAGCCTTGTTCTTGTCTTCGGCATGTTCATCAATATCTGTGAAATCCACTTGTAACATCCATTGGAATGGAGCTTTGGTTAGATCCATGATGATTTTGTGAAGAAGATATGAAGATCGATGAAGATTGGAGAGATGAAAGCTTTGAAGATTTGAAGATTTGTAGAGAGAGAAAGCACAAGTGTTGAATAGGATGATATGAACTTATATACATGGCGGTTCTGAGCGATTTGAAGATGAACCGTCAATTTGATGCTTTTGGCGCCAATTTTCCCTCCAAAAGTTACTGCCGTAACTTTCGGCGGTAAAAGCGGAAATTCAATGGGCGGTAAACTTTGGGGGGTAAAACCGTGGGCGGTTAAGGTTTTCAAATTTTTCACTTTTGCTCGAAGTTCCGGTTTCACTTGAAGTCTTGTTAACCGAAGTTTTTAAGTTAATTTTATAATTTTGAAAGACCGGAAAGAAGGATATGAATAAAAACCGGAGACTTTGAAGATGAAGATATCTCATAAATAAAGTGGTGAACATTAAGCGGTTCTGGTCGTACAGCAAAATGACCAGGAACCGGAAAGGAAAAAGAAAAGACAGGAAATTAGTCTTCTGTGAACCATCCCTCATCCATCCTCCTTTCATACCACTTTTCAATGGTGTTTTGAGGAAACCGTTCCTCAATTCTTGATAACCACTTATGAATCATGAGTATGGTGATGGTGTTGGATGGTCCAACCGGAACACCGGTTCCAAGGTTGCGACGCTTGGACATCAGAAACCGGGTGATTTGAGGAGCGAAACTGATCCTTCCTCTTGCAGCGGTCATGAGTTGCTTCAGTTTGTTGAAGAGGTAGGTGGCCCAGTTGATGGAGGAGTTGCGGATGATGGCTATCATAATGTCGAATGCCTCCCGGCTGTAGTTCTGGTTCGGCATTCGGCCTATGATAGACCTTTGGACCAAATCATGAAAGAGTTGATAGTGAGGAGCGAGATTTTCTTTCTTCCCAAAGTCCTTGATAGGAGTGTAGGAAGAAGAGAAAATCTGGAAGAAGTCTTCCTTAGCCGGTAGGTGCGGCGTTGGGAAATCAGAAAAACCTTCGGTCGGAAGGTGAAAGAAGGTGGCGAATTCCTCCTCGTTAAACTGGAAGAATTGGCCGTCGACGATGGTGCGGATGTTACCATCATCTAAGATATGACCATTGTTGAAGAATTCACACACCTCCTCTACGAGGATGGTGTCTGAACCCTTAAGGAAGCCTTGCAGTCCAGAATCTATGATATGCTGAAAGATGCAATCATAATATGCGCTATCTTTGATATCTTCAAAATCAATGATGAGTGTGTTTCTTAGCTCGGCAGACATGATGATGAGTAGTGAGGGAGATCTTTGAAAGGGTTTTTGAACTTTCGAGTTTTAGAGAGAAGGAATGCTTGGAGGCGTGTTTTGAAAATGTAAGATTGAGTCCCCTTTTATAGCTTGGACTGGATGAGAGCATTTAATGAGAGGATTTGAAAAATCTAGCCGTTTATGTCTAGTCATTAATGTCTTTGTGATTTTCCAAGAGAATAGAGGCATGTCTTGTCTAGTCAAGTCAGGCATGCTTTTTGATAATGAGAATTTGTGTTTCCAAGAGTGATATGATTTTATTTTGATATGGCACATTGAATATTTTAGATTTTGACTCGAAAAAGGAAGGAAATCTGATTCATTAATTGAGTTACAAAACCGGTAGTACAGCAAAATTACCGGTTTTGTGAAAAAGAGATAAAAGGAAAGAAGAAGGAACATGTTAGACATTTGATGACTCAGCCGCTTGAGCGTTTGATGCCTCAGCCGCTTGATTTCTTCTGGCTTTGACAGCTTCCCACCGGTCGATCATCTCTTGTACTCTTTCCTTGGTGAGCACATGCCTTGGATGAAGAGGGACGATGGGTCCGGAGTGGATGTCCAGACTTGCACAGAAACCGCTCAGCTGAGGAGCGTAGCCGGTTTTGTTGGAAAGGAGCATCTTCTTCAGGTTACTGAAGATGATCCAGGACCAGTTAACCGGTGTCCCAACCGTTACAGCGATCATCATCTCGAAGAGCCTTTGAGTGTAATAGTAACTTTTCTCTCTGCACAAGACAGATTTTCCCAAAATCTCGCAGAGAAGCTGGTACTTATGAGAAAGTTGACTTTTGGCACCCCAGGGTTTAACCGGGATATCTGATCCTGAGAACCGGCGACACATCTCTTCCATTGTCACCGGAGAGTATGTTAGGTCGGTTACCCCTTCATTGGGCAAACCGCAATATACAGCGAAATCCGTCTCGCTGAATAGAAATTTTTGACCGTAGACTTGTGCAACGATGATATCTCGGTGCACTTCCTTTCCGGTTTGGAAGAGTTCTTCGACTACGAGGTAGTCAATGATGAATCTGTTCTCAAGAAAACTTCTTAGCCCGCTTCTTTCTACGGCTAAGAACATTTCTTTGACTTCATGATCTTCATATTGGTAGATTGAGTCAAAATCTGCCAATAGAATTTTCTTTGCTAAAGAGTTGGTGTTCATATTCTTGAGAGAGAGGATTTAACTCAAGAATGAAAATTGTGAATAATGATCTTGTGAAGTTTTGTGAAAGATTATAGTTGGTTTATATAGCCCGGGGTTCGGCTGGTATTAATGAGGTTTTAAGCATGCTTGATGATGTCATCAGCTACTTAATAGACTTAACTTGTTGAAGTAACTATAGTTTATTTCCAAGGTAAATCTAATTATTACCAAGATAGCAATGATGAAAAATATCTATTGACAGGATGTGAGTCTCCCTCTCTTGATGATGGACACATGTCGTCATCTCGATTGTGGTAGACTTGTTTTTATTAATTACAGGCTTCATTTTTCAAAATATGCATGAAAACTCAGTCAGTCATCCCAGGTTAACCGGAAAAGTTCATTCCATCAGACCAGAATGCATTTGTACTAAGCGGTTTTCCATGACCGGTTTTAGTAGGATATTTCCGTTTGTGAAGAAAAATTGATTAAGGTCAACATTTGTTCAACTTTGGATTTGTCTTATCCACTTCAGCCCGGTTATTTCAACCGTATAGTAAACATACATTTGATTCGAATTTATGAAGTCATCGGGCATAACCGGAGACTTCCTCCCGGTTAGCATATTTGATTTATTAATGGCCTATTTGAATATGGTTTGAGAAGCTTTAGCTTCTCCCTGAACACATATCCCGGTTTCTTATGTGCATGCATTATATCAATTGATTAAGATTAGTAAGTCCCAAGATATTTCGAAAGTGAGAGAACTTAGCTTCATGTAGCGGTTTTGTAAATATATCCGCTACTTGTTGCTCGGTTGAGACATATTCCAGCCGGATGTGTTTCTCCTGAACATGCTCCCGGATGAAATGGTGTCGAATATCGATATGCTTTGTTCTTGAGTGCAACACCGGATTATATGTAATCGCTATGGCGCTGGTGTTGTCACAAAAGATTGGAGACTCCTTGGCTTCTATTCTGAAATCCCTTAGTTGTTGTTGGATCCAGAGAAGTTGTGCACAGCAGCTTCCAGCCGCTATGTACTCCACCTCTACGGTTGATGTTGCAACGGATGTTTGTTTCTTGCTGCTCCAAGTGACTAACCGGTCACCCAGGAACTGACAGGTTCCACTTGTACTCTTTCTGTCGATTTTGCATCCTGCGTAATCGGCATCTGAGTAGCTTGTGAGGTTGAAACTTGAGTCTTTTGGGTACCAAAGTCCCACTTCTTGAGTTCCCTTTAGATATTTTAGAATTATTTTGGCCGCCGTATAATGAGACTGCTTTGGATTTGCTTGGAACCTCCCGCACACTCCAACCGCAAACAGAATATCAGGTCGACTGGCTGTTAGATATAGCAGTGATCCGATCATTCCTCGATAGGCTGTGATGTCAACGGCTTGACCATCATCATCTTTGTCCAGCTTCACGGAAAGACTCATTGGCGTAGCCGCTTCGGCACATGTATCCATCCCAAATCTCTTTAGTAGTTCGGCTGTGTACTTCGGTTGGCTTATGAAGGTTCCGGCTTCAATCTGCTTAACCTGAAGTCCTAGAAAGAAGCTCATTTCCCCCATCATACTCATTTGAAATCTATCAGTCATCATTTTCGAAAAATTTTCACATAATTTTGGATCGGTTGACCCGAATATGATATCATCAACATAAATCTGAACAAGTAAAATTTGTTCCTTTCTTTCAAATTTGAAAAGTGTTTTGTCTACCGATCCTATTGTGAATTTTCGATCAAATAGGAATTGTGTTAGAGTATCATACCAAGCTCTTGGAGCTTGTTTCAAACCGTAAAGGGCTTTATTCAGCCGGTAAACGTGATTTTCATGTTCTGGGTTTTTAAAACCTGGAGGTTGATTAACATATACTTCTTCATTTACTTTACCGTTTAGAAAAGCACTTTTAACATCCATTTGATAGACTTTGAAGTTTTTGAAAGATGCGTATGCTAAAAATATTCTAATTGCCTCAAGTCTAGCTACAGGGGCAAATGATTCCTCGAAATCAACGCCTTCTTCCTGTTTGTATCCTTGAGCCACTAACCGGGCTTTGTTCCTCGTAACTAAACCGTCTTCATTGAGTTTATTTCTGAATACCCATCGTGTACCTATAACCGGTTTGTTTTTCGGTCTAGGGACTAGGTACCAGACTTTATTTCTCTCAAACTCGTTTAATTCCTCTTGCATTGTCAAGATCCAATCTGGATCTGACAATGCTTCATCCACCTTTTTCGGCTCAATTTGTGATATGAAAGCAGAGTTTCCATAGTGATCCAAATTTTGTTGCCTAGTTCGGACGGGTGAGGATATGTTACCTATTACTAGTTCAAGAGGATGATTTTTGTTCCTTCTGAGGTTAATCTGAGACGTGTCTATCAAGCTTTCGGCTGACTGATCAAGGTTAGACTGATCGGTAGGTTGAACAGAGTCAGACCGACCGATTTCTTTAGTAGAAACTGAAGCGTCAACTTTCTGCGGTAAGGCAGCTTGATCAGGCTGAATTTCAGCATCAACCGCTTGGTCCTTGACAAAGCGTCTAAAAACCGGAGCCTCGTCTTCATCATCAGAATAGATATTAAAATTTTCCATTTTGTTGTGAAGGTCGAAGGGTAATGCAGTGTTTTGTTCAACCGACTCATCGAAAACAACGTGTGCGGTTTCTTCAACTGTTAAAGTCCTAGTATTGTATACTCTGTAGGCTTTACTCACAACTGAATATCCCAACATTATTCCCTCATCGGATTTAGCATCAAAAGCGGTCAAGTAATTCTTGCCGTTATTGTGAACAAAACATTTGCTACCAAAAATTCGAAAATACCGTACACTTGGAACTTGATCAAAATAAATTTCAAAAGGAGTTTTAGAAAACCGTTTAGTTACCAAAGATCGATTTTGTGTATAGCAAGCGGTGTTGATAGCTTCAGCCCAAAATTTCTGAGCGATACCCGAATCAGCTATCATTGACCTTGCGACTTCCTTGAGAGTTCGGTTTCTTCTCTCAACCAGGCCATTTTGTTGAGGAGTTCTGGCACTAGACAACTCGTGCCTAATACCGGAATCATCAAGAAAAGTAGTTAAGTTACTGTTTATAAACTCAGTTCCTCTATCACTTCTGATTTTATTCACTCGAATAGATTTTTCATTTTGTATTCTCAAAATCAGTTTAATCAAGTTTGGAGTTGCTTGATTCTTAGAAGCTAGAAAAGTAATCCAAGTAAATTTAGAATAGTCATCAATAACTACCATAGTATAATGCATGCCTCCTAAACTAGTTACTTTAACCGGACCAAACAGATCCATATGCAGGAGTTCCAAACATCTTTCAGATTGATAATTTCCTTTATTTTTGAAAGATGATTTTACTTGTTTACCCATCTAACATGCAGCACATACTTTGTCTTTTGAAAACTTAACGTTTGAAAAACCGTGAACTAGTTCCTTGGAACAAATAAAGTTAATCGTTTTGAAATTCAAGTGATTTAGCCGTTTATGCCAAAGCCAGTTTGGATCATTTCCGGCTATCATACACACAGGTTTTTCTAAATCAGTTTTCCAATTTACTTTGTAAATGTTTCCTATCCGGTTACCGGTTAGCAAAGTGTCATTATCTTGCATGAGTTTTTATGAAATTCAACTTTGTATCCCACATCACACATTTGGCTTATGCTTAACAGGTTAAAGCTTAGTTTTTCTACCAATAATACATTACTTATGGATAATTCACCATGGACAATCTTACCATTGCCAACGGTTTTACCTTTTGAGTTATCCCCGAATGTGATGACTGCTCCGACTTCGTACTTGATGTCGGTTAGTAGCTCCTTATTTCCGGTCATATGCCTTGAGCATCCACTGTCCAAGTACCATTCTGAATTCTTTAGCCGGTTGCTTCTCCTGACCTGTAACAAACAATTATTTACACCTTTTTGGTACCCACATTCAGTTGGGTCCATGGTTGATTAGTCCCTTTGGGATCCAGACTTGAATAAGTCGGATCACCTTTCCGGTATCTGTTTTTATAACATTTGGCTTAACTTCTTGGCTGTTGCTCAAGAATGCCTTATGTGGTGATGGGCTTCTTTGATGTTGGGTTTTATTAGGTTTACTTGGTTTCCGGTTGACTTTCCTTCTCTCAGGATGAAGCCATTTTTCAGATTCGTTAGGACTTACATACTTAAGCGTTTCTTCCGGTTTTAGGTCATTTTCGGTTTGTGAACTCTTGACAAATTTTATAAATGGAAGATTATTTTTCGTGAGTTTCATCCCGTTAGGTTGTTTTGTTTCATTTTGTTTATTTGGTTCATAGCCGATACCATACCTACACTTCGGGTGTCTTTTGTAGTTACACATTTGTTTCACTGCTTGTCGTGATCTCTCCCACGCAGCCGTGACGTACATTGCTCGTTCATCGGTTTCGGTTACCGGTTGAACTGTCTTCTCATTATCGGAGAATAGTTCATCCGGTTCATACATTTCGATTTCACATGTGTTATCATATACATTATTTATTTTTTCGGTTTTAGGTTCTATTGGAGTTGGTATGTAAGCAGATATGTTTCTGAACTCAGCAACCATTTGGTTGAGTGCAGAAACTAGATCTTCTTTGGTAAACTCATCAGAAGAGAAATCGAATACCTCTTCGTCGTTTGCCATGAAGCATGTCACTTTTTCTTCACCATCTTCATTATCGGAGTATGCCCACTCGCTTTCGCCATCAGATGCAATGAGCGCCTTTTGAATCTCCTTTCCTTCATCAGCGTGTTGGTCATCATTTCTCCGGTAGTCGTTTCGTTGGTTGTTGTTGTTTCCCCGATAGTTGTTCCCTTGGTAGTTGTTTCCCTGGTATCGGTTGCCTTGATAGTTATTCCCTTGATAATTGTTTCCTTGATAATTTCCTTCCGGTTTTCTATCGTCTCTTCTTGGTTTTCTACACTCTGACCTGAAATGTCCAAAACCGTCACAGTTATAACATCTCTTGTTTGATTTATCTACATAGTTATAATTAAAATCATTATTAGATGGTGGCTGGCTCTTCTTTATGAATTTTCCGAATTTCTGAGCTAGCATCGCCATCACATCTTCGGTAATTTGATCGGTGTTTTTGACTGGAGCCGGTGCGGTTGATACTTGAGCCGCCGGTTCCACCGATGTGACCAGAGCTCTAGTTGCGGTTGATGTGGATGCTTCGTCTTCGATCCGAGACTTGATCTCGAATTCGTAGGCTTTCAAGTTCTCGAACACATCATGCAACTTCATCTGCCCAAGGGTGCTTGATTCCCTCATCACCATGGTCTTGATATCCCACGTGCTTGGCAAAGATCTTAGGGCTTTGATGATCTCTTCTCGGTTGTCATACTTCTTTCCGAGTGTTTGAAGCTCGTTGACTACACTTGTGAATCAGTTGCTGAATTCCTTCATATTTTCTCCCGGTTTCATCCGTATATTTTCATATTTTTGTGTAGCCACTAAGATTTTGTTCTCCTTGGTTCTTTCGTTTCCCTCGTGGATCTGAATGATCGTTTCCCAGGCTTCTTTTGCATTTTCACACTCTGATATCTTATTCAAAGTGTTATCATCTATAGCCTTATAGATGTGCCTCATGCAATGGTTGTCCAGGTTACTCCGTCTTCGATCTTCACTCGTCCATAGGTTTTCCTCCTTGTTGATCTTGATCGGTCCCTCTTTCAGGACTCGGCTCATCTCATCATCTAACGTAATCAAATGTAGATACATCTGTTTCTTCCAACTGCTAAACGCTTCGCTGTTTAGCATTGGCGGCTTGTCGCTGTGGGTCATGCTTCCCATCTCCTTTGGTTGCTTGAGTGCTAAGAACCTCGCTCTGATACCACTTGTTAGGATCGGGGACGCCCTTGGAGGACCGGGTATGTTTTCCGGTTTCAGGAAGGGTGGTCGCTTACACAACACACACAACACTTTTTGGTGATAGTCCGGTTAGAGACTATAACCGTTCTCAGCACTGCACAAACTGTCACAGACTCTTGAACCGGGTTCAAGGGCGGAAATGTCTGTTTCAGGTTGAAGCAACGTTTGCGACTTTAGATGATGTTTTAGGAGGATTCAGTTTTATGGATGTGAGTGACCGGTTTTAGGAGTATGATTGGTTTGAGGTTAGATAATGAAAGCAACGAAAGAACACGAGACAAAAGATTTGTTTATGGATGTTCGGAGCAAACCCTCCTACGTCACCCCTTCTTCTCAGGTTATGAGAAGGATTTCCACTAACTCTTAGAGTTACAACAATACCTCCGGTCGAGCCCAACTTCGCTACTCGCCGGTTACACCAAACTCACTCTTTGATGTAATACAACAACTCAACACAACAACACACAAAGAGTTTCGGTTTTAGACACACCGGTTTTACAGTATAGGACTTTATCTCTCTAGAACTTAATGTTTTTCGTAATTCGTAATCTACAACTTTCAGAACTGATGATGCTCACAACTGCTACATTAAATGAAGACGTTTGATCTTCCTTTTATAGCTGAAAGTAGCCAACGGTTACTTTCTTCTCTCTCTTCTGGATTGGTTGATCGTTATCACGCCGGTGCAGAAAAGGTTGCTTGCACGCTTCACCTTCCTCAACACCTGGCAGTCATGCAGGCAGCTCTGAGCAGAAGATGACGTAGCCGGTTTTTAGATTTGGACACGTGTTGGGCATGCACCTCCGGTTGTCAACTTCGGATCAATAAAGCATCATTGCTTTCCTCGCATGCTTCCGATCGGATCTGATCTTCTTTTATTCTTTCAAGACACGTTTCTTCCGTCATGGTACGTCACTCTTGTAGTTTGAATCTTCAGGCTTTTGTTCTGAACTTTCCGGTTTTTGTGTCTTGTGCAGTATGATCCGGTTGGTGTGTAAGTTTTTTGTCTTGGCTAACCGGTCGCTTGAGAAAGTGAAAACCGGTTCCTCTGATCTTTGACTTGATCACTTGAAACTGGTTTCTTTGAAGCATAGTAGCAACCGGTTTTGATACTCCAACCGGTTCATATGGTTTTGATCTGTACCTGCACATGAAGGTTAACACCTGTTTAGTTCGTCTGGCCGGTTCTAAAAATTAACTTACTTAATTTTTCTATCAACGTCTAATTCTATTAGACTCACGTCTAATTCATGCGTCTATTAGACTACCTATCTAACTCCGTTGAGTTAGACTGTGCGTCTAATTCCATTAGACCTGCGTCTAATTTTATGCGAATGGAGATCAAAATCGGTCTAATGACCCTCATTAGATCCAAGTCTAATAATATGTTGTCTTAATACACCTGTATCAAAACTCATAGATTATTTCATTATCAAAATATCAGTGGGTAATTTGACCCAACACAGTCTAACTCATAGGAGTTAGAAATGTAGTCTAATGAATGCATAGAATTAGACGTACATTCTAACTCATCGGGGTTAGACGTGTAGTCTAATGAATGCATAGAATTAGACGTACAGTCTAACTCATCGGAGTTAGACGTGTAGTTTAATAGACTTGTAATTAGACGGATGGTCTAATAGATATTCGGAATTAGACGCATAGTCTAACTCATCAGAGTTAGACGTGTAGTCTAATATTTTTGCAATTAGACGGATAGTCTAATATGTGCGGAATTAGACGTGCAGTCTAACTCAGTGGAGTTAGACGTGCAGTCTAATAGAAAGTGAAAATTAGACATGAGTCTAACTCCTTCGGACAAGTCTGAGGTAGAAACGGAATTAGACGTGCAATCTAACTTAGTGGAGTTGGACGTGCAGTCTAACTCAGTGGAGTTAGACGTACAGTCTAATGGTTATTGGATAATTAGACGTGTAGTCTAATTAAGTGAAAGTTAGACGTGAGTCTAACTTCTTCAGACAAGTCTGAGTTAGAACCGGAATTAGACGTGCAGTCTAACTCATTGGAGTTAGACGTGCAGTCTAATGGTTATTGTAGTTAGACGTGTAGTCTAATTCTATTAGACCAGGCGGTCTAATAGACTCGTTATTAGAAGGAGATGTTTGATTTCATTAGACTGATGTTCACAGTCCGTCTAACTGAAATACGCCTAATGCTTAGTTTAAGCAGTATGCTTGAAGCTAGCATTTCACCTACCCACGTGCTATAGCTGTACCCTACGCCTGATCCACATTCTAGTGAAGATTAGTACAACATCTATATGCAACCAACCAAGGAATGCCACGTAAAAGAATTTTCCTCACATTACTTGTTTTGTAGGTACATCCCTGATGGAATATTTGGCGCACTACTAGTGATGTACGGCCAAGATCCTTGTGCTCAGAACCTGTTGTGTACAATGGAGGCTTTCCAATGGAAGAGTTCCATGTATCATTCTTAAAGATTCGACCGTTAGCTCCTGCTCAGTATTTAACAAATCTAAAGGACAACGGACAATCTTCCTTGTGAATTTAGCCTTAACAAGAAGAACTGTTAACATTACGAACTTGCCGATCTTGAGAGAATTCAAGCCTTTGAATATTCATACTGTGAAGCTACTTTCTGATTGTACTGTGTGTGAATCAAGAGAGAGCTAGAATCAAAACACCTTTAGCTGAGTGATATTCTTCATCTTGTAATTGAACAAAAAGTGTTATGTTCAATAGTGAGCTAAGTGTGTGTAAACAATATTTGATTTGAATCATATTATAGTGAATCCTTCCAGTGTTTGAAGAAGGGGTGACGTAGGAGAGTTTCTCCGAACATCCATAAACAAACTACTGTGTTCTTTCATTTCTGTCATCTTTTCATATTTCATCTTGTGCTTCAAACTCAAGTAAACAATTCCGCCTTGAATCTGTTTCAAGTGTTTGCGTAGAATAGAAAGCGAATTAAATCCTTAACAGGATTTCTTTCAAACCGTTTTTCATAAGCCTTCATCATTAACTAGACCCCCGTCTCTATCGATAAAGTCGATCCTATCAATTTGTATCAGAGCCCTGTTTCTATTCTCAAGCCTTTCCTGAAATATGTCGACCATAACCAAAGATGCCAGTGCTACAGCCATTCCAACTTTTCCTCGAAAAAACTACATTGTTTGGAATAAAAGAGTTCGTGCTCATCGATAAGGCCGATCCTATCAGAACGTTTATCAACCAATAAAAATACACAAAGGAACCCCAATGAGCTCATCGATCAAGCTGAATAAAGATGAAGATGGTCAAGGAGTGGACATAACAGCCTATCGTGGAATCATTGGTTCACTTCTTTACCTGACAGTTAGCCGGCCGGATATTCAGTTTGCGGTTGGAGTGTGCGCAAGATTCCAGGCTAATCCTAAAAAATATCATTATACTGCTACTAAAAGAATCTTCAAATATTTAAAAGGAACTCAAGATGTGGGACTGTGGTATCCGAAGGATTCCAATTCAATCTAACGAGTTACTCTAATGTAGACTATGCAGGTTGTAAAATCGATCGTAAAAGTACCAGCGGTACATGCCAGTTCTTAGGTGATCGGCTTGTTTCCTGGTATAGCAAGAAGCAGACTTCAGTTGCAACCTCAACATCGGAAGTAGAGTATCTTGCAGCCGGTAGTTGTTGTGCTCAACTTCTATGGATTCAACAGCAATTGAGTGACTTCGGTATTACGGTTGAGAAATCTCCAATTTTCTGTGACAACACTAGTACAATAGCGATAACATATAATCCGGTGTGCATTCAAGAACCAAGTATATTGACATTAGGCATCATTTCATTTGGGACATTGTGCAGCAAAAGTATATCCGGCTAGAGTATGTCTCAACCGAATAGCAAGTGGCCAACATTTTCACAAAGTCACTACAGGAAGCTAAGTTCTCTTACTTTAGAACTATTTTAGGACTTGCTGATAGCGGTCAACTCATTCCTTAGATGCATTGATTCTAGAAAAATAATGTTTTCTCATAACTTGCATTCATGAAAAATCGGGCATGATCTCAAGGAGAAGCTATCGCTTCTCAAATTATGCTCTCGTCATCTTTTATAAAACTGAATGGATTTTTAAAAATATATGCATTCTCTTTAAAACCGGTCAGACATTGACATTCCTTATGTGCACAAAAGTTCAGAAGGAAAAGAAAATCAAGTATATAAAACTGGACAGTTGTCTCCGGTTGATATTGGTTAAATTACTTTCTCGAAATAACTGTAAATAAATTGAGCGGTCTAAGTGAATCGGTTATATCATATGGATTATTCTCTAAACTGAATAACTATCGCCTAATAACTTCTTGCCTCAAGCGGAAGCGGTATTTCTTCATAAATGGAATAACTTATCTCTATAAAACTGGTCACCAAAATCCAACCGATTACATACACTATAAACTCAGTAACTTCATTTCCCAATCAACATAGGACAACTGGACAATGTTTGTCATATATGCTTCAACATAATTTTGTGAAAAATAAAACAGTTTTACCTCAAACAATGTGAAGACCTATGTTTATCACTGTTCAAAGGAAAGACTGACCTATTCACTAAAATAGTATTTCTTGAAAATATAATAAAATTGCCCTTCATCATTAATCATTTTTGCATAACCATCATTAAAATCTAACTATACTTAGATTGTAACCAGATATGTAAACCGATTATTTGGCTATTTAATGGCACATCCTTCATTTTCTCAAATCACATTCTATCAAACACAAGGAAACTACTCTTCAAAATGTCTCGCTCTCTCTCAAACACAATCCTTCTGGCTGACTTCAAATCAATCTCTCAAAGTGATGACTTTGAGATCTGCTCAACTTTCCGGCAGATTAGGTATTTCGGTCTGAGACCATTCCTAGAATATATGTATGTCATAAACTATAATGTAGTCCTCGGATTTTTCAACACTGCCAAGGTAATTCGGGAGGATCTCATCCTTGCCGAAATCCAAGGTCAATCTTTCGTCTTCAGCGAGATAGATTTTGCACGTAGTTGCGAACTACCTACTCAAGGTTTCACCGATCTTTCTTTTTCACCCATGGTCATCAATGAGATGCGCCATCATTTCTCCGGAACCTTGTCTCCGGTCGACACCTATGGTGCCAAAAGTTCTCTTCAATGTGAATTCCAGATTTTGAGTGAGATCATTGGTAAGAGTATTCTTGCCAAGGAAAACACTCAAACATATTCCCAAAAGATCTTCAAGATGATGGTTTCTATAACAGAACACACTCCAGTAAATTGGTGTAGAATCATCTTTAATCATCTGAAGAAGATGATCTCTTCAAACGGAAGAGTGATCGGATACGCTCCCCAGTTGTGTAGTCTATTCTTCGACATCGATATCTTCCTCAATCGAGGAGCCACTCTCTATCCCAACCATGACTTAACAAAGGAAAGAATCCACGCATTTATCAACCGGGTAAACAAAGCAAGAATCAGAAGAAACCCAGCTATTGGACCCTCAAATAACTAATCCTAGAATCAATTTTTTTTATTTTTAAAGTAAATCGATTATTTTGTATCTCATATCGGTTACTCGGTAATGTATTATAATTTTAATGAAATATCGGCTTATATTTAATGAATCTACTACAGTTATCTTACTTGTCAATCGGGCATATTCTTATGGAAAAGCTACCGCTTCTCCTACCAAAATTGGTCATTTCAAAATTCGGTCATTTTCAAAATATTCCCAAGCATGCCTTTTAAAATTTGACCTGTTACTGTGTCAGCCCTCCTTGCACCTTCCCAAGATATCCTTCTGAAAAAGTAACTCATTCCCAATTCTCAAAAAGTAACCTTTTTGGGAAATCAGACATGACACTTCATAACAGACAGATTCCCCATTTAATGAAAATCTTAAATGCTTCTTGAAACCGATCTCCTATTTAAATAGCAACTTCCCTTCATCCAAACCACAACATGCTTGCTTTGAGTATCTCTTTAAACTCATATCTCCCTTCTACTTCATACCTTCATCATGTCTCAATCAGCTATTCGAACATCCCTAGTTGTCAACTTTGATTCGGTCTTGTCTTCTACCGACAACGAAATAAGGAAAGTTGTTATTAAATCTCTCGAGCAATCGGCTTCAGAAAATTTCTAGAAGGTTCTAATTTTCTTCTAGAAAGGGATGTTACTGACTTCTTCACTCACGCTGTCGTGGTGGATGGAACAATCGTCTCCATTGTAAGAGGGAACTTCTTCTTCCAGATCACCGAAGAATCCTTCTCTCGGTTCTTCAATCTACCATCCGAAGGTTTTTCGGATTTACCCTCTCCTCTCACCAATGCAAATGAGGAATTTCCATACTTCTTCTCCAACTCTTTGAGTCCGGTCAACAACCACGGACTCAAATCCAACCTCGCTCCCCACGTCCAAATTCTTCACGACATCATCCAAAGATCCGTCCTGGGTCAAATACCTAACCAATTCAACACTAAGAAGGTCTATGAGATGATTATCTCAACCGTCTGCGGCACCCCCATCAATTGGGCTTCTATCATCTTCAACAACTTGAAGATGATGATTTTGTCTTCTTGAAGGAGGTACGGCTACACGACTCAACTTAGCCGACTACTTCGAAGTCTCAATCATAATCTCGGACCGGGATCTACAATGACCCCGGTGAATATCCTCACCAAGGAATCGATTGAAAAATGGATTATGAGGGTAGAGGCTAGGCATTGAAATTATTTTTATGTATTTGTATTTCATGAACAAACCGGCTAACTTTCTGTACCGGTTGTTGTATTTTCAAATCTAATCGATCTATGATTATCAATATTTTTATTTTAGATGGTTTTTATACCGCTGCAAAACATTTTACACCAATGTTACTTACCGCCTAAAACTACCTCCAAATGTTACCGCCTAAAGTTACCGCCAAAAATTTACCGCCCTTTCTCTACCACCATTACTTTTGGAGGGAGAACTTGGCACCTTTTCATGAAAACCGTACGATGGTGTGATGGTTCGATGACTCAACTGTCACACTCATCATATAAAGGATTGTGTACATTATTTTATTCACATTTTCACATCTTTCTTAAAACCTCTCTGAAGTTGCATTCTCTCTAGCAACACCTCTCAGTTTTCTAGATTCATCGTGGGACGAGATAACGCACTTTTTGTTCACATTGATCAGGTTAATTTTGAAGAGATCAATAACAATGGATCGGCAGATGTTCAAAAGGTTGGATTCTGTCAAAGAATCGGGGCTTAAATTCTTTCTTGACGGTCCTCTCGTCGTCTACCAAACCGCAGTTCTGGAGTTCTTCGAGAACGCCAAAATCAAGAAGAAAGTTATTCATTCGGTGGTGGGCGGCAAAAAGATTGAACTATCGAAAGAGGTCTTTGCCGAGGCTCTTTGTTTTCGGGCAGAGGGGCGCAACTTTTCGACCGATCTATCAGAAGAAGCAACCGTAGACATTTAGATGAGGATCTCTAACACTAGTGAACCGGTGGATCTCACCGATAAGAAAAGTTATCTGCAGTTTGAATATCGTCTTCTGTGCGATATTGTTTCAAAATCACTCCAGGCAAGGGAAGGTAACTTCGATAGTATCACGCGATCAAAGTTCGAGATGATGGTCGGCATTTTTCTAGGTGACCGGATTAACTGGGCGGGCATCCTCTTTGAAATCCTATGCGAGATGATATCTCCCAAGACCAATTGGTCTTTGGGCTACGCTATGTAGATCAGAAAGGTTGTGCTTCATCTCAACATACCAACCGGTCCAGGTATTCTTCTACCTAAAAGAAAAATGTTAAATTTGGTCAATATCGGGAAAAGCCTTGTTAGAGCTGGTAAGGCTAAAGTGACGAAGGTTAAGGAACCTAAGGCTAAGAAAACAACTGTGAAAGAAACAAAAGAGAAAATCAAGAAGGGAAAACGACCGGTGCCTATAAAATCGGTTATGAAGAAACCAACAGTGAGGAAACGAATACTGCTCCCATGCCTTTCGGACCGGAAAATTGTCCGGCCTTCCCTATCAATTTTCAGAATCAAGACGATTTTATTCCCACACCGGTCATTCCTCAGACTCTTGCCGAGTCTACGGCCAGCGTGACCAACCAATCCAGATCCAAGGAAACTTCCATCCCTTAGGTAAATATCCCTATCTCTACTGCTATTCTTGTTCCTAGGGATCTTGTTAGAAAATCGGTTGAGACTGAGGTTTTAGAGGCTCAATCGAGAGTTTCCGAAATCATTGACGACATTGTGGAGGAAGTCAATCGTGTGGATGAAACCGATGTGACTAGTAAACTTGTTAAGACCGGTCAGAATACTGAAACTGACCAGGTAGGTTCTATCAATGAAGCCGATAAGTCGGCTGAACGCAATGAAGAAGAAAACATTATAGTCGAGCAGCCTCCGGTGCATGAAGGCGGTCATACCAGGAAAGATTCAACTTGTATAATTAATGAAGAAACCATTCCAACCGCTCCAACAGGATCACAAGAAAAAGCGGCCGATACAACAATTCCGGATTCTGTTGAAACACTGGATTCTCGCATGGCCGATGCTGAAGCAGAAAAGATTGTCAATAATGTTCTCAAAACGGTTGAAGAGAGAGCATATGCCCTATCCGATTCTTATTATAAATGGGCAAAAGCAAGGTTGAAAGTCAATTTTAAAGACATGCTCCCAGAATGCCTTGAAGAGAGTAAGTGGTCGACTTTAGTATCACTGGAAGAATACGTGCTCGATCTTGCTAAAACCTCATCCATATTGGTCGCTATGACAAGAACGAACTTGGTTGAGGCAAATTCCATATTGAGGGTATTGTTATTAGTTATTGATAAAGGAGAAGATGATGTTATTCAAGGTGAAGTAGCCGACGTGAATAAGATCGTGCTCAAAACCTTGAAAACAATTAAAGAAAATTTAATCGCTGAAATATCTATATATGAAGAAACGACCGGAATAGATGAAGAACCGCCTAAATCCACTCCGGTTGAAGAAGAAGATGTTCACCAAAAAGAAAAACAACCTGAGAAATCGTGTTATGAGGTCGGCCAATCTTCTAAATAGGAAGGGGCTCCATCTCAACCTGCTCAACCGGAATCTCCGATCAAATCTCCAGAAGATAAAGAAGAAAACCAAGATGGGGTAACTACTTCTCGGTCCACCAATAAATCGGCCAAGTCTTCTTCGGGTAAGTCTTTTGACCGAAGTAAGTCAAGAGAAGAAAGTTTTCATAAACTAACTGGAACACAAATATCTCTTTGCGCAGATTCTTTGCCTCTGGTGCAACATCAAATGGTCGACTCGGGGGTTCCAATTTCGGAAGAACGCATGAGATCTATCATGGAGGAAATGATCCAAAACTTCATGGCTCCTTGGCAGGCATCCATAGAAGCTAAAGTGAATGAAATCTTCAAAGATTGGGCTTCCTACACCGACTCTAAGCTTGCACACGTTGAAGAGGTAACCTCTCAGACTCTCTCATCGGTGCAAATTATATCTTCACAGATGTATGAGCTGATAAAGAACCAGGAGGTTGCCAATGAAGAAAGAATAAGAGCGGATGAAGAGACTGTCTGGTTGTTTCAAGCCGATGAAGATGAAAAAGCCAAGGCGGCTGAGCGGGATAACGAGCAGGCGGCTCGGAAATTTCAACATGAACTTATGCAAGAGCAAATCGATGAAGAAAGACAGAAATCTCCTTCTTCGGTTGCCAAAAAGACAAGGGCACAAACAAATAAAAGAAAGAGTGCCCAAGAGTCGACAATAGCAGCTCGAACTGATCCACCGATTGTAAATCCCGCCGCTGGCTCAGCAAACTTGAATCGTGAGGAAAAAGAAGAAGAGGAGGATGATGAACCATTGAATCAAAAAAAACGCAAATCCAGTGTTACCATTCAACCGATCCCAGCAGTACCAATTCAATCTATTCCTTCAAGTGCTCGATCAGACCAAGGAACCCGCAGAGATTCGGTTGACAATGTTGTTCAGAGTCAAAGAAATCCAGCTTTTCATATTCCTGTTTAACCGAAAAGACCTTCACGGTCACCCGACTTTCCTGGTTAACCGGCAAGAAGCTCTCAATCAAATATCGATTCTATTACACCGGGAAGGGGCTTCGCAACACGCTACTTCACCAACTTGGTCAACCAAGAGGATGAAGGGAGACACTAACTACTATCTTTACCTTTATGCTTACTCTATTATTTATGAATACTACTACTTTAGGAAATTATGAATATTTTTAGGAACTTATGAATATTTTGGAAATTTATATTATTCGGTTTCAATTTCAAATTGCAGGGTTTTGAATATTTAACTTAAATAATCAAAAAAGGAGAAATTGCTATATAAACATAAAAAATTTTCCATACAAAGTTTCCATACAAAATTTTTTAAATTTTTCTCTTCAAATCAAACCACTTTTTAAACCGGTCAATTAATATAAGTTCTTTAAACCAACCAAGAATTGCAGGGTTTTGAATATATTTAACTTAAATTGTTGGGTTGAAATTTTTAATGAACTCAACAGGTTTTGATAATTTAATTTAAATAATCAAAAAGGGAAAAACTGTTGGGTTGAAATTTTTAATTGATTTAAAAATAACTTAACAATTTTGATTTGATGATTGATGAAATAGTTTTTGGATAAAACTAAGTTCAATAATCGTTAGTCATATCAAATATATAAATATATATTTAAATATCAACATCTTAAGTGGTGTAGTGGAAAGCATGCCCGCCTGTCATACAGGTGACCTGGGTTTGAATCTCACCAGGTGCAGAATTAATTATTAGAGTTTTGTTAATTTGCAGGCACAGCTGAAAGTCAACGTACGCGAGCAAAGTCAACACGGAATTAGACGTGAGTCTAATGGAGTTAGACGTGTCGGTCTAATGGTTATTAAATAATTATACTAGTTGTCTAATTAGTGAAAGTTTGTTAGGATCGGGGACGCCCTTGGAGGACCGGGGTGTAATTTTCCGGTTTTAAGTAAGGGAGGCCGCTTACAACAACACACACAACTTGGTGATAGTCCGGTTAAAGACTAAAACCGTTCTCAGCACTGCACAACCTGTCACAGACTCTTGAACCGGTGTTCAAGGGCGGAAGTGTCTGTTTCAGGTTGAAGCAACGTTTGCGACTTTTAGATGATGTTTAAGGAGGAAGATGTTTAATGAGAATGAGTGACCGGTTTTGGAAGTATGATTTGTTTGCGGTTTTCGGTAAGATAGCGGGAAATGAAAGCGAAATGAAAGAACGCAAGACACAGAATTTGTTTATGGATGTTCGGAGCAAACCCTCCTACGTCACCCCTTCTTCTCAAGTTATGAGAAGGATCTCCACTAACTCTTTAGAGTTACAATTTACACTTCCGGTCGAGCCCAACTTCGCTACTCGCCGGTTACACCAAACTCACGCTTTGATGTAATACAACACAACACAATAATCACACACAAGGATTTCCGGTTTTAGGCAAACCGACTTTAGAATATAAGACTTTATCTCTCTAGAATTTAATGCTTTGATACTTTGTTTTTCGTAATCTGTCACTTGTAGAACTGGCATTTAATGAAGACGATCCGTCTTCCTTTTATAGCTGAAAATAGCTAACGGCTACTTTCTTCTCTCTCTTGCGGATTGGTTGATCGTTATCACGCCTGTCTGCAGGAAGGTTGCTTGCACGCTTCAACTTCCTCAACACCTGGCGTTCATGCAGGTGACTCTGAGCGGATGATGACATAACCGGTTTTCAGATTGATACACGTGTTGAGCATCCGCTTCCGGTCGTCAGCATCGGATCACCAAGGCATCATTGCTTTCCTCCCATGCTTCTGATCGGATCCGATCTTCTTTTATCTTTTCGAGACACGTTTCCTCCGTCACAGTACGTCACTCTTGAGATTTGAATCTTCCGACTTTTGATCTGTACTTTCCAGTTTCTGTGTCTTTGTGCATTATGATCCGGTTGAAGTGTATTCTTCTATCTTGGCTAACCGGTTGCTTGAGAAAGTGAGGCCGGTTCCTGTGATCATTTGTCTTGATCACTTGAAGCCGGTTTCTTTGATATGATAGCAGCTGGTTATTGATGCACGATTTCCGGTTCCGGTTTGTTCAGTGCCTGCACATGAAGTTTAATTTCTGTTTAGTTTGTCTGGCCGGTTCCAAAATTAATCTACTTAATTTTTCTATCAATTTCTCCCTTTTTGATTATTTAGAATAAATATTCAAAAATTGTAATGTGTGGCCGGTTTTAAGAAAATTAACTTACTTAATTTTTCTATCAATTTCTCCCTTTTTGATTATTTAGAATAAATATTCAAAACTTGTAATGTATGGCCGGTTTTAAAGATTTTGTTTGAGAGAAATGTGTTTGAAAAACATGTGTTTGATTTTTGAACAGTGTATGTTTTGAAAAATACAAGAGGTCGGTGAACATGTATGTTTTGGGAAACATAAAAAGTATGTTTGAAAAATATAGAAGTTAGCAAAAGAAACCAAGTTCCGAAACACATCAAAAACATAATTGTTCAAAGTAATAATAAAAATAGAGTTTAAGACTTGGATGATCCCCCCTTGTCTTGCTCTTTTTCAAGCACTTTGTCCAGACGTTTCCTTGCTTCTTCTGTTCTTGCTCTTTGCTCTCTAGCACGTCTGTCAGCATCTATCACCACACCTGCCCACACACTTGTATGGCCGGGGACCTTTTTCCTAAGATTGAAGTTGGCACAGGCTGGTTTTGGCGGTGGACGAGGTTGGACAGTCAAAGGTCTGCAGCTTGGATTTGCGGTGGATTCTCCGGTTGACCTTCTTTTCCGTCTGTTGAGTTCCTCCGAGTCTTCTTCTTCTTCTTCATCCAGCGGTTCCGCATTCAGTCCAACCGGTTCGGCTGTCTTCAATTCTGCCCTTCTTAACACTTCTTTAACCGCGCTTCGTTTCTTCTTGTTCCGAGTACTCATGGAATGAGATGATTGACCCTGTACCGATTCCTGAGCGTTTGCCTGCTCCTCTTCATTGCATTGTTGGGCCAACTCATGATCCTTGTCTTCAAGTTCCTTCTGAACCCGTTCTCTTTCAATCTCTTCTTCTTGCAACTTCCGAGCGGTTTCAGCGTCTTTTTCGATTTGAGTTTGTGTTGATCCGACTTGAACTTTGGACATTTCACCGATCTGGATTGCCATTGCTTGCAGCATATCCAGAAGTGGAGCGGTTGCGGTTTCGACAGACTTGGAGATCATGGCTTGGACCGTTGTTTGCATTGTTGTATCCATCATAGCTTGCATAGAGTTTACCATTTTATCTTCGGCCGCGGAGATTCTTTCTTCGGTTACCGCCTTGAAGTTCCCCAGGCATGAATTAACGGTTTCTGACACTGCTTGCTTAATGTGATCGATGTCCAGAGCTTTGATGTGTTGAGCGGTTTCTGGTTCCGGATTTTCAGATGTGCCGGATGTTTCCCCATTAAGAAAGAAAGGTCTACTTTGATATTGCTCAGGATTATTGAATTGACGTTTGCAGGTATCCCACCATTTGTTATCAAGGCGTTCATAGCTTTGCACAAGCCGTTCTCGTACTCCAATAAATCGCTCCGCCATCTTCATTTCAATCGGTTCCAGCTCTTTTCCTTGGATTTCTTGAAATGCATTCTCAACAGCCTGTAACCGCACGTTCTCAAGAATTACTGGAGCTTTGCTCATTGCCGGTTGAATTAGTTGGGTGTTGGCTAACTCGAGTGCCTGTTCTTCTAACTGGATGAGTGCGTCCCATTGCTTGTTTCCTCTGAAACCTGGAAGCATGTCGGATAATTTGGTCTCACTTCGGAGCCTCACCCACCGAATATATGGAGCCAACGCTTCACTTGCACCCTTATTCATATCTTGAATAAATTCATCGAACAACTCATTTTCTTGCTCTAACGTATACGGGTATTCTTCTCCGGTTGTAGCTTCAGTCTGGGGGTCGACCTGCAATGCGCCTGTTCCGGTTTCAGTTTCTTCAATCAAGATGCCCTTGCCTTTATCTGTCTGAGAAGGGCCTTCTGGAACTGTTCTGCCTCCTGCGGAACCGGAAGGTTCCCTTTCTTCAATGTTTTCCTCCTGAGCCGGAGGTGCTTCTTCAGTTGACTTGGTCGTCTCATCGACCGGTTGGATTTCTGTTTGATCAGGTACTTCAGCCTGATTTTCTGGGTTCCGACGACTGGAGACGTCGTCTTCTTCGGTTTCTTTAGTGATCTCTTGGACCACATTCTGAATAGCTTCAGAAGTATTCAAGCCCACTTCGGCTAATACTTCATCGGCTTGCTTGCTTGGGGACTTGGAGGTTGCAGAATCAACATTTCTCTCTGCTTCCTCCATTGGATTTGACTTGTTCTCCTCGCTCCCCGAAGATTCGGTTTGCTTTGGAGAATTAGATGGAATAGGAGTGGGAACAACGGTATTGATGGGAATTGGTTGGAATATCTCTGCGGTTCTTTCAGGAGGATTGTCCGAGGAAAGCGTTCTCTCGGAGTCCGCCGGTTTCTTAGAGCTCTTCTTTGCTGATACCTTCTTCCTTCTTTTTGGTTCTGGTTGAGCTTCTGCCTCAGCCGCTTTTCTGGACGGTTTCTTCTGTCGTTTTTCTTCTTCAACCGGAACCGATGAGCTGGCTCCCTTGGATGACTTTGATTTTGCGGTTTTCGGCTTGATCGTCTTCTCCGGTTTCTCTGCCACTGACTCAGAGTCAAGGATGTTGGATATCGGAAGCGGTACGCCTTCACCTAGTTCCACATTCAGGAACTCAAGAATCTTCACGATTTGCATAGCATAGGCCTGCACCCGGCCTTCTTTCTTGATTATCACTTGACAGAATTCTTCGTACAGCACGTACCCCCAGTCCACCTTATCGCCGCGGACGATGGCTAACAACATTCTTAGCTTAAACTTTGTAAGATTGTCGAAGTTACCTCCCCTTCCTTGGAGCGATTTGGAGATGACGGTCACTAACCATCTGTATTCCGGTTTCAACTTGATTCTCCGGCTGCTGTGGAGCACCAGGTCCTGACCTGAAAGGGATACAACCAACCGGGCAGCATTTGATTCTGCGTCGGTTAAGTCGAATTTCAAGTCCGAGCCTGTGTTGGGTAGACCGAGAGCCTCCGCGAAAATTTCTTCAGTTATAAGAACCGCCTTCCCGTTGACGGTAGCCGATATTTTTCTCTTCAACAGTGTCGCCGTCGCCAAGAACTCCGTCACCGCCGCCGGATAGAGGGTGAACGGGCCAGAGAGGAACTTCTCCAACCCAGAATCTCGAAGGAGTTGAAGAACAGCTTTGTTCTTGTCTTCAGCGTTCTGATCGATGTCTTCAAAATCAACCTGCAACATCCATTGAAACGGGGCTTTGCCTAGATCCATTGATGATTTTTGAGGAAAAGATGAAGATTGATGATGATCGGAGAGAGAGAATCTTTGAAGTTCTGGAAATCTTTAGAGAGAGAAAGCGCATGTGTTGAATGAACTGTCTTGAGTTTATATAGGTGGCGGTTCCAGGCAGTTTTGAAGATGAACCGTCACTTTGGAGTTTTTGGCGCCAATTTTCCCTCCAAAAGTTACTGCCGTAACTTTGGGCGGTAAAGGCTGATTTTGATGGGCGGTAAATTTTGAAAGGTAAAACCATGGGCGGTTATGTTTTTCAGATTTTCATTTTTGCTTTAGATTCCGGTTTCTGTTACATCTTGTTAACCGGAATTTGTGAAGTTAACTTTGAGTTTGAGTATGAGTTTGATAAACCGGAATGAAATAATGAGAGTGAAAAGTCGAACAACTTAAAATATTTCATTAATATAGGAAAGAGAAGACATAATAGCGGTTCTGGTCGTACAACAAAATGACCAGAAACCGGAAAATAGAAATGGAAGGACAGAGAGATTAATCCTCGGTGAACCAGTCTCCTTCCACCATCCTCACATACCAATTTACAAAGGTGTTTTCAGGTGATCGTTCCTCAATCCTTGATATCCACCTCTGCATCATGATCGTGGTGAGAGTGTTGGATGGTCCAACCGGAACACCGGTTCCGAGGTTGCGACGTTTGGACATAAGAAACCGGGTGATCTGAGGGGCGTAGCTGATCTTTCCCCTCTTACCGGTCATAAGCAGCTTCAGCTTATTGAAAAGATATGATGACCAGTTGATGTCGGTTTTACGGATGATAGCTATCATGATGTCGAATGCCTCCCGGCTGTAGTTTTGGTTTGGCATTCGGCCTATGATAGACCGTTGAACCAAGTCGTGCAAGACTTGGTAGTGAGGAGCAATATCCTCTTTCTTCCCACAGTCCTTAATCGGAATGTTGGAGGAGGAGAAGATCTGGAAGAAGTCTTCCTTAGCCGGCAGAAATGGCGTAGGAAAGTCAGAAAAACCTTCGGTAGGAAGGTGGAAGAATGTGGCGAATTCCTCCTCAGTGAACTGGAGGAACCGACCATCAATGATGGTGCGAATGCTACCATCATCCAGAATGTGACCGTTGTTAAAGAATTCGTACACCTCCTCTTCGAGAATGGTGTCCGAACCCTTAAGAAAACCTTTCAGCCCAGAAACTACGACATGCTGAAAAATGCCTTCATAGAAATTACTTTCCTTGAGATCCTCAAAATCGACAATGAGAGTATTTCTTAATTCAGCAGACATGGTGATGAACAATGAGGAAGGTTTAGGGAAGTTCTTGAGCTTATGTATTCTTAGAGAGAGAGGGATGCTTGAAGGCGTGGTTTGAAAGATGAAGATTGAACCCCTTTTTATAGCCTGGAATGAATGATAGCATTTAATGCAAGGATTTAAAATTGTATCCGTTTATGCTTAGGTATTAATAATTTTGTGGTTTCCCAAGAGAATAAGAGCATGTATTGTCAAATCAATTCAGGCATGCTTTTGATACTGAGAATTTATGTTTCCAAGAAGGGAATGATTTGTTTTGATACGGCGCATTTAATGTTGTAGATTTTGATTTGGAAGAAAGAGAAATCTTTTTCATTAATTAAAATACACAAACCGGTGGTACAACAGAATACCGGTTTTGTAAGAAGAAGAGAAAGACAAAAGAAAAGACAAGTTTAGACGTTCGATGATTCAGCTGTTTGAGCGGTTGAAGCCTCAGCCGCTTCAATTCTTCTCGCCTTAACCGCTTCCCATCGGTCGATCATCTCCTGCACTCGTTCTTTGGTGAGCACATGCCTTGGATGCAAAGTGACGAACGCTCCAGAATGGATCTCCAGACTTGCGTAGAAACCGCTCAGCTGAGGAGCGTATCCGGTTTTGTTGGAGAGAATCATCCTCTTCAGATTGCTGAAGATGATCCAGGACCAGTTGACCGGTGTCCCAACCGTTACAGCTATCATCATCTCGAAGACCCTCTGAGTGTATTGATAACTTTTCTCTCTGCATAACACAGATTTTCCCAGAATCTCGCAGAGAATCTGGTACTTGTGAGAAAGTTTACTTTTAGCACCCCAGGGCTTAACCGGGATGTTGGATCCAGAAAACCGGCGACACATTTCTTCCATTGTCACCGATGAATAGGTTAAGTCGGTTACCCCTTCATTGGGTAAACCGCAATAGACAGCGAAATCCGTCTCGCTGAAGAGGAACTTTTGGCCGTAAACCTGTGCGACGAGTATTTCTCGATGCACTTCTTTCACGGTTTCGAACAGTTCTTCGACTACAAGGTAGTCGATGATAAACCTGTTCTCAAGGAAACTTCTTAGCCCGCTCCTTTCAATGGCTAAGAACATCTCCTTGACTTCATGGTCCTCATACTGATAGATTGATTCAAAATCTGCCAGTAGGATCTTCTTGGCTAAAGGGTTGGAGTTCATGTTTGTTTGTGAGAGAGAAAGGGTGTTTTTATCTCAAGGATGATTCTTGTGAATAGTAAACTTGTGATGTTTTGACAAGGATTAAGCATGGTTTATATAGCCCGTGGATTCGGCTCAGTATTAAATGAAGTTAAGCATGCTTGATGATGTCATTGCCTATTAAATGGACTTAACTTGTTGAAGTAACTAATGGTTATTTCCAAGGTAAATCTAATAATTACTAAGATAGCAATGATGAAAGATATCTATTGACAAGATGTAAGTTTCCCTCTCTTGATGATGGACACATGTCGTCATCTCGATTGTGGGAAACTTGTTTTTAATTAATCACAGGTTTCATTTATCAAAAGCATGCACGAAAACTCGGTTAGTCATCTCAGGTTAACCGGAAAAGTTCATTTCATCAGATCAGAGTGCATGCGTACTAATCGGTTTTCCATGACCGGTTTTAGTAGGATAATTCCGTTTTATGAAAAAAATAGTTGATTGATATCAACAATTGTTCAATTTTGGATTTATCTTATCTACTTCAACCTGGTTATTTCAGCCGCTAAGTAAACATACATTTGATTTGACATAATGAAGTAGTCGGGCATAACCGGAGGTTTCCTCCCGGTTAGCATGTTTGAGTTTATTAATGGCCTATTAAACTGAGAAGCTTTTAGCTTCTCCCTGAACACATATTCCGGTTTTACATGCATCATGATTATATCAATTGATTTAAATTAGTAAGACCCAGAATATTTCGAAAATGTGAAAACTTAGCTTCCTGTAGCGGTTTCGTGAAGATGTCCGCTACTTGTTGCTCGGTTGACACATATTCCAGCCGGATGTGTTTCTCCTGAACATGCTCCCGGATGAAATGATGTCGAATGTCGATATGCTTCGTTCTTGAGTGCAACACCGGATTGTATGTAATTGCTATGGCGCTGGTGTTGTCACAAAAGATAGGAGACTCTTTTGCTTCTATTCCGAAGTCCCTGAGTTGCTGTTGAATCCAGAGGAGTTGTGCACAGCAGCTTCCAGCCGCTAAGTACTCTGCCTCTGCGGTTGACGTTGCGACGGACGTTTGCTTCTTGCTGCTCCAGGTAACTAACCGGTCACCCAGAAACTGACAGGTTCCACTTGTACTCTTTCTGTCGATTTTGCATCCCGCGTAATCGGCATCGGAGTAACTTATTAGATTGAAGCTCGAGTCTTTTGGATACCAGAGTCCCACTTCTTGAGTTCCCTTTAGATATTTTAATATTCTCTTAGCCGCCGTATAATGAGATTGCTTTGGATTTGCCTGGAACCTCCCGCATACTCCAACCGCAAACAGAATGTCAGGTCGGCTAGCTGTGAGATATAACAGCGAACCGATCATTCCTCGATATGCTGTGATGTCAACCGCTTGACCATCATCATCTTTGTCCAGCTTCACGGAAGGACTCATTGGCGTAGCCGCTTCGGCACAAGTATCCATCCCAAATCTCTTCAGCAATTCGGATGTATACTTCGGTTGGCTGATAAAGATTCCGGCTTCCATTTGCTTAACCTGAAGTCCTAGAAAGAAGCTCATTTCCCCCATCATACTCATTTGAAATCTATCAGTCATCATTTTCGAAAATTTGTCACATAGCTTTGGATCGGTTGACCCAAATATGATGTCATCAACATAAATTTGAACAAGTAAAATTTGCTCCTTTCTTTCAAATTTAAAGAGAGTTTTATCTACTGAACCGATTGTAAATTTGTGATCAAAAAGAAATTGAGTCAAAGTATCATACCAAGCTCTTGGTGCTTGTTTCAATCCGTAAAGGGCTTTATTCAGCCGGTAAACGTGATTTTCATGTTCTGAATTTTTGAAACCTGGAGGTTGATTGACATACACCTCTTCATTTACTTTACCGTTTAGAAAAGCGCTTTTTACATCCATTTGATAAACTTTAAACTTTTTGAAAGCTGCATATGCTAAAAATATTCTAATAGCCTCAAGTCTAGCTACAGGTGCGAATGATTCTTCAAAATCAATTCCTTCTTCCTGTTTATAGCCTTGAGCCACTAACCGGGCTTTGTTCCTCGTAACTAAACCGTTTTCATCGAGTTTATTTCTGAATACCCATCGTGTGCCTATAACCGGTTTATTTTTCGGTCTAGGAACTAGATACCAGACTTTATTTCTCTCAAACTCGTTTAATTCCTCTTGCATTGCCAAGATCCAATCTGGATCTGACAGTGCTTCATCCACCTTTTTCGGCTCAATTTGTGATATGAAAGCAGAGTTTCCATAGTGATCCAAATTTTGTTGCCTAGTTCGGACGGGTGAGGATATGTTACCTATTACTAGTTCAAGAGGATGATTTCTGTTCCTTCTGAGGTTAATCCGAGACGTGTCTACCAAGCTTTCGGCTGGCTGATCAAGGTTAGACAGATCGGTAGGTTGAACAGAGTCAGACCGACCGATTTCTTCAGTAGAAACTGAAGTGTCAACTTTCTGCGGTAAGGCAGCTTGATCAGGTTGAATTTCAACATCAACCGCTTGGTCCTTGACAAAACGTCTAAAAACCGGAACCTCGTCTTCATCATCAGAATAGATATTGAAATTTTCCATTCTGTTGTGAAGGTCGAAGGGTAATGCAGTGTTCCGCTCAACCGACTCATCGAAAACAACGTGTGCGGTTTCTTCAACTGTTAAAGTCCTAGTATTATATACTCGGTATGCTTTACTTACAGCTGAATATCCCAACATTATTCCCTCATCGGATTTAGCATCAAAAGCGGTCAAGTACTTCTTGCCGTTATTGTGAACAAAGCATTTACTACCGAAAATTCGAAAGTACCGTACATTTGGAATTTTATCAAAATAGATTTCAAAAGGAGTTTTCGAAAATCGTTTAGTCACAAGAGATCGGTTTTGTGTATAACAAGCAGTGTTGATAGCTTCAGCCCAAAACTTTTGAGCTATACCCGAATCGGCTATCATCGACCTTGCGGCTTCCTTGAGAGTTCGGTTTCTTCTCTCAGCCAGGCCGTTTTGTTGAGGAGTTCTGGCACTAGACAACTCGTGCCTAATACCGGAATCATCAAGAAAAGTGGTTAAGTTGCTATTAATGAATTCAGTTCCTCTGTCACTTCTAATTTTGTTTACTCGAATAGACTTTTCATTTTGTATTCTCAGAATCAGTTTAATCAAGTTTGAAGCAGCTTGATTTTTAGAAACTAGAAAAGTAACCCAAGTAAATTTAGAGTAATCGTCAATAACTACCATAGTGTAATGCATGCCTCCTAAGCTTGTTACTCTAACCGGACCAAACAAGTCCATATGCAGCAGTTCCAAACATCTTTCAGATTGATAATTTCCTTTACTTTTAAAAGATGATTTCACTTGTTTTCCCATTTGACATGCAGCACATACTTTATCTTTTGAAAATTTAACATTTGGAAAACCATGAACTAGTTCCTTGGAACAGATAAAATTAATCGTTTTGAAATTCAAGTGGTTTAACCGTTTATGCCAAAGCCAGTTTGGATCATTTCCGGCTATCATACACACAGGTTTTTCGAAATCTGTTTTCCAGTTTACTTTGTAAATGTTTCCTATCCGATTACCGGTTAACAAGATTTCATCATTTTGATTCTTGACTAAGCATGAGTTTTTATGAAATTCAACTTTATATCCCACATCACACATCTGGCTTATGCTTAATAAATTAAAACTTAGTTTTTCTACCAATAGCACATTATTTATGGAAAGTTCACCATGGACAATCTTACCCTTGCCCACGGTTTTACCTTTTGAGTTATCCCCGAATGTGATGAATGCTCCGGTTTCGTACTTGATGTCGGTCAGTAGCTCCTTGTTTCCGGTCATGTGCCTTGAGCATCCACTGTCCAAATACCATTCAGAATTCTTCAACCGGTTGCTCCTCCTAACCTGCAGCAAACAATTATTTACAACTTTTTGGTACCCACATTTAGTTGGGTCCATGGTTGATTAGTCCCTTTGGGATCCAGACTTGAATAAGTCGGATCACTTTCCCGGTTACAGTTTTGATAGTGTTTGGCTTAACTTCTTGGCCGTTGCTCAAGAATGCCTTATGTGGTGATGGACTTCTTCGATATCGATTTTTATTATTTTTATTCGGTTTCCGGTTGGCTTTCTTTCTCTCAGGATGAAGCCATTTTTCAGATTCGTTGGGACCTACGTACTTAAGCGTTTCTTCCGGTTTTAGTTCATTTTCTGTTTGTGAACTCTTGACAAATTTTATAAACGGAAGGTTATTTTTCGTTAGTTTCATCCCGTTAGATTGTTTCGTTTCGTTTTGTTTACTTGGATCATAGCCGATACCATATCTACATTTCGGATGTCGTTTATAATTGCACATTTGTTTTACTGCTTGACGTGATCTCTCCCACGCAGCCGTAACATACATTGCTCGCTCATCAGTTTCCATTTCCGGTTGAACTGTCTTCTCATCATCCGAGAATAATTCATCCGGTTCATGTGTTTTAATTTTATATGTTTCATCGTTTTCATCATTTATTTGTTCGCTTTTAGCTTCTACAGGTGTTGGTATATACGCAGATATATTTCTGAACTCAGCAACCATTTGGTTGAGTGCAGAAACTAGATCTTCCTTAGTAAATTCATCAGAAGAGAAGTCAAATACCTCTTCGTCGTTTGCCATGAAGCATGTTACTTTCTCTTCACTATTTTCATCGTCGGAGTATGCCCATTCACTTCCACCGTCTGATGCAATGAGAGCCTTTTGGATCTCCTTTCCTTCATCAGCACGTTGATCATCATTTCTTCGGTAGTCGTTTCGTTGATTATTGTTGTTTCCCCGATAGTTGTTTCCTTGATAATTGTTTCCCTGATAGTTGTTTCCCTGATAGTTGTTTCCCTGATACCGGTTGCTTTGATAATTATTCCCTTGATAGTTTCCTTCCGGTTTTCTATCATCTCTTCTAGGTTTTCTGCATTCCGACCTGAAATGTCCAAAACCATCACAGTTATAGCATCTTTTGTTTGATTTATCTACATAGTTATAATTAAAATCATTGTTAGATGGTGGCTGGCTCTTCTTCATGAATTTTCCGAATTTCTGGGCTAGCATCGCCATCACATCGTCGGTTATTTGATCGGTGTTTTTGACTGGAGCCGGTGCGGTTGATACTGGAGCCGCCGGTTCCACCGATGTGACTAAGGCTCTTGTTGCGGTTGATGTAGATGTTTCATCTTCAATCCGAGAGTTGATCTCGAACTCGTAGGCTTTCAAGTCCTCAAATACATCATGCAACTTCATCTGCCCAAGGTTGCTTGACTCCCTCATCACCATGGTCTTGATGTCCCACGTGCTCGGCAAGGATCTTAGAGCTTTGATTATCACTTCTCGGTTGTCATACTTCTTTCCGAGTGTCTGAAGCTCGCTTACTACGCTGGTGAACCGGTTGCTAAATTCTTTCATATTTTCTCCCGGTTTCATCCTTATGTTCTCATACTTCTGCGTAGCCACCAAGATTTTATTTTCCTTGGTTCTTTCGTTTCCCTCGTGGATCTGGATGATCGTTTCCCAGGCTTCCTTTGCATTTTCGCACTCTGATATTTTGTTCAAAGTGTTGTTGTCTATAGCTTTGTAGATGTGCCTCATGCAATGGTTGTCCAGGTTGCTTCTTCTCCGATCTTCACTTGTCCACTGGCTTTCCTCCTTGTTAATCTTGATCGGTCCTTCTTTCAGGACTCGGCTCATCTCATCATCTAGTGTTATCAGATGTAGATACATCTGCTTCTTCCAACTGCTAAATGCTTCGCTGTTTAGCATTGGCGGCTTGTCGCTGTGAGTCATGCTTCCCACCATTTTGGTTGCTTGAGTGCTGGGAACCTCGCTCTGATACCACTTGTTAGGATCGGGGACGCCCTTGGAGGACCGGGGTGTAATTTTCCGGTTTTAAGTAAGGGAGGCCGCTTACAACAACACACACAACTTGGTGATAGTCCGGTTAAAGACTAAAACCGTTCTCAGCACTGCACAACCTGTCACAGACTCTTGAACCGGTGTTCAAGGGCGGAAGTGTCTGTTTCAGGTTGAAGCAACGTTTGCGACTTTTAGATGATGTTTAAGGAGGAAGATGTTTAATGAGAATGAGTGACCGGTTTTGGAAGTATGATTTGTTTGCGGTTTTCGGTAAGATAGCGGGAAATGAAAGCGAAATGAAAGAACGCAAGACACAGAATTTGTTTATGGATGTTCGGAGCAAACCCTCCTACGTCACCCCTTCTTCTCAAGTTATGAGAAGGATCTCCACTAACTCTTTAGAGTTACAATTTACACTTCCGGTCGAGCCCAACTTCGCTACTCGCCGGTTACACCAAACTCACGCTTTGATGTAATACAACACAACACAATAATCACACACAAGGATTTCCGGTTTTAGGCAAACCGACTTTAGAATATAAGACTTTATCTCTCTAGAATTTAATGCTTTGATACTTTGTTTTTCGTAATCTGTCACTTGTAGAACTGGCATTTAATGAAGACGATCCGTCTTCCTTTTATAGCTGAAAATAGCTAACGGCTACTTTCTTCTCTCTCTTGCGGATTGGTTGATCGTTATCACGCCTGTCTGCAGGAAGGTTGCTTGCACGCTTCAACTTCCTCAACACCTGGCGTTCATGCAGGTGACTCTGAGCGGATGATGACATAACCGGTTTTCAGATTGATACACGTGTTGAGCATCCGCTTCCGGTCGTCAGCATCGGATCACCAAGGCATCATTGCTTTCCTCCCATGCTTCTGATCGGATCCGATCTTCTTTTATCTTTTCGAGACACGTTTCCTCCGTCACAGTACGTCACTCTTGAGATTTGAATCTTCCGACTTTTGATCTGTACTTTCCGGTTTCTGTGTCTTTGTGCATTATGATCCGGTTGAAGTGTATTCTTCTATCTTGGCTAACCGGTTGCTTGAGAAAGTGAGGCCGGTTCCTGTGATCATTTGTCTTGATCACTTGAAGCCGGTTTCTTTGATATGATAGCAGCTGGTTATTGATGCACGATTTCCGGTTCCGGTTTGTTCAGTGCCTGCACATGAAGTTTAATTTCTGTTTAGTTTGTCTGGCCGGTTCCAAAATTAATCTACTTAATTTTTCTATCAAAGTTAGACGTGGGTCTAACTCCTTCAGACAAGTCTGAGGTAGAACCGGAATTAGACGTGTCAGTCTAACTCATCGGAGTTAGACGTATCGGTCTAATGGTTATTTAATAATTAGACGGGTTGTCTAATTAGTGAAAGTTGACGTGAGTCTAACTTCTTCAGATTAGTCTGAGATAGAACCAGAATTAAACGCGTCAGTCTAACTCAGTGGAGTTAGACGTACCCGTCTAATGGTTATTGAAATTAGACGCAAGTCTAATTATATTAGACCAGACGGTCTAATAGACGTTTTTCATTAGAAGGAGTTGACTTATTTCATTAGACTGATTTTCTCAAATCCATCTAACTGAAATACGTCTAATTCTCTTTTCAAGCAGTACGCTTGAATCTAGCATTTCTCCTACCCACGTGCTATAGTTGAACCCTACTCCTGCTCCACTTTCCAGTGAAGATTAGTACAACAGCTATATGCATCCAATCAAGGAATGCCACGTAATAGAATTTTCCTCACATTACCCGTTTTGCAGGTACATCCCTGATGGAATATTCGGCGCACTACCAGTTTGGTACGGCCACGTTCCATATGCACAGTGTCTGCTGTACTTGTGTACTATGGGTGGCCTTCCAATGGATGCTTGCGACGTATCCAAAAGGAAGATTCGACCGTTGATGTTTTTCAAGAATATATTGCTGCCTAAGGATGAAGATGAAGAGTAGTAGAAAACAAGACAAGCTGAAGCTTTCTCTCTCATTGAATCAACAGATTTCCAGAAGCTTGATTTCTTGAATAAACTTACTCTCTCTCTAGATATTTTATTCTCAAGTGTATTTTGTAAATCACTACGTGAAGTTGAGAGATAAGTTACTAGACTATTTGATAGTCATTAATAGTGTGTTGTAAGTTGAACAAAGGATGTTCTGTTCAACAGAGTATTAGCTAGTCAGCTAACTGTATTTGATTGAAAAGTATAGTGAATCCTTCCGGTGGTTGGAAGAAGGGGTGACATAGGAGAGTTTGCTCCGAACATCCATAAAAAATCTGATGTGTTATTTACGTTCTGTCATCTTCTCCTTCTTTGGTTTTTAGCTTCAAACCTAAGCAAACGTTTCTGCACTTGAATCGTTCAAGTGTTTGCAAAGGTTTGTGAAGAATAGAAAGAGATATTAATCCCTAACAGAATTTCTATCAAACGGTTTATCCGAAGCCGTCATCAATAGCCAGACCCCCATCTGTATTGGTGCCGCCGATCCTATCAATTGGTATCAGAGCCTCGTTTTCTATTCTCAAGCTTCTAAAGAATATGAATCATGTCTATGGCTGTCATCAACCATGTTCCCATGTTCTCAGAGGAAAACTATGTTGTGTTGAAGGCGAGAATCCACGCTCATCTAGCTGCCATAGATGATGACATGTGGTTTGTCATTACCGACGGTCCGATAAAGATTGAGAAGGCTAGATTTGAGTCGACCAGTGAAGATAAAAGAATGAACAACCTCGACAACATAGCAAAAGACATCCTCTACAAGACATTGGATGACAACATGGCATTCAAGATCATTACATGTCCCACTGCCAAAGATATTTGGGAGAAGCTGATTAAAATGTGTGAGGGCAACGAGCAAACAAAAGAAAATAGACTCATGGTTGCCACTCAACAGTTCGATAACTTTAAGATGCGTCCTGGAGAGACGATGACTGAGTTCGATGTGAGATCAGTAAGGTTATCACTTCTCTATCCACTATGGGCAAGACTTACAGCAACAGAGAGGTTGCGATCAAAGTCATGCGTGCTTTGCCCAGAGAGTGGGATATTAAGACGATGGCGATGAGGGAGTCTAAAGACCTCAATAAGATGGAGCTTTTTGACTTGATGGCCGATCTAAAGGCCTATGAGTTTGAGTTGAACTATAGAAATGAAGAGAAGCACCCCACATTCACCATCATAACAAAGGCATTGGTGACTGTTGAGGAACCATCTATTGTCACTACTGTGAAGGCTGCTGCTATGTAGATTAGTAGCAATGCCATGGCTCTTTTCATGAAGAAAATCTGCAAATTCATGAAGAAGAGACACTTCAAGGAAGGAAACATCAAGCCGAAGCGTAATGAGAAAAAGAAAGATGAGAAAAAGAACAAGAAAGAGCTGAAGACTCTTATGGCAGCTGAAAACAAAGCCAAGTGGGCCGACAGCGACTCAGATGATTCATCATCCAACGTCAGTGATGATGAAGAGGTCACTTGCTTCATGGCAAAAGAAGAATTTGACTCTGAGGTATTTGATTTCTCCTCTAAAAAATTCTCAAGAGATGAGTTAATTACTGCACTCAATTACGTGGTCATTGAGTACAAGAAACTGTCAAACTCTTTTGATGAACTAAATTTGAAAAACAAATATGACAGCTTTTCTTCATCTCAAAACAATGATTCTGAAGTTTTTGAAAACAAAATGACTGAGCTCTCATCTGAGAATGAGAAGCTCAAGGAAAATGTTCAAACTCTGTTTTCTGAAAACCAACGTTTGACATATGTGGTCGGTTCCTGGACGAAGTCTGGAGATGCAGTCATACAGCAGATAAGTATGCTGAGGCCTACCAGATGCAAATCCGGTTTAGGATTTGATGGCAATGACTCAGACAAGTCTTGTGAAAAGTTAAACCCAGAAATTGACAAGTTTAAGTCTATAAACTTTGTCAAAGGGAGCTCAACTGAGAATGGAACTGATCCAAGCTGTGGTGAGTTAACCTTAAAGGATTAGATTACTTATGTTACGCCAACTGTTAGCTGGCTGAAACTTAATATGGAAGCAGCCAGTAAGTCTGGCATATTAAAACTTGACAGGAAGTCAAGGAGTTTTAGACAAAAACCATCCTCTAAGATTAACAGTTCAGCTGCTAGCAGAAAGACGTCTGCTAAGCGTAAATTATACGCACCGATCACAACGCAAAATGGAAAATCCATAAAAATAATTAAAGTATGGATTCCCGATGGACTAATAAGCCATGGACCCAAAGAAAAATGGGTACCAGATTCGTTATTGTCTTTGAATGCAGGTAAAACAGGAAAGCAACTTGGAAGAGCTAGACGGCATCTGGACAGCCGACTGCTCGGACAAAGCATATGACAATCAGCAGCTTGAAGTGGCTGACATCTTCTCAAAGCCACTTCTCGAGTCTAAGTTTTCTTACCTTAGAAATATTTTTAGGATTGTTATATTATGATAATTCCTAGATTATGTTTAAATCATGAACTCAACTAGTTTTGATAATTTAGTTTAAATAATCAAAAAGTGGGAAATTGTTGGGTTGAAATTTTTAATGAACTCAACAGGTTTTGATAATTTAATTTAAATAATCAAAAAGGGAGAAATTGTTGGGTTGAAATTTTTAATTGATTTAAAAATAACTTAACAATTTTAATTTGATGATTGATGAAATAGTTTATGGATAAAACTAAGTTCAATAATCGTTAGTCATATCAAATATATAAATATATATTTAGATATCAACATCTTAAGTGGTGTAGTGGTAAGCATTCTCGTCTGTCATACAGGTGACCTAGGTTTGATTCTCACCAGGTCCAGAATTAATAATTAGAGTTTTGTTAATTTGTAGGCACAGCTGAAAGTCAACGTGTGCGAGCAAAGTCAACACGGAATTAGACGTGTAAGTCTAATAGACGTGTAAAGAATTAGACGGATGGTATAATGAATACACGGAATTAGACGTGAGTCTAATGGAATTAGACGTGAGTCTAATGGAATTAGACGTGAGTCTAATGGAATTAGACGTGAGTCTAATGGAATTAGACGTGAGTCTAATGGAATTAGACGCGTCAGTCTAACTCATCGGAGTTAGACGTGTCGGTCTAATGGTTATTTAATAATTAGACGGGTTGTTTAATTAGTGAAAGTTAGATGTGAGTCTAACTCCTTCAAACAAGTCTGAGGTAGAACCGGAATTAGACGCGCCAGTCTAACTCATCGGAGTTAGACGTGTCGGTCTAATGGTTATTTAATAATTAGACGGGTTGTCTAATTAGTGAAAGTTAGACGTGAGTCTAACTCCTTCAGACAAGTCTGAGGTAGAACCGGAATTAGACGCGTCATTCTAACTCTTCGAAGTTAGACGTGTCGGTCTAATAGTTATTTAATAATTAGACGGGTTGTCTAATTAGTGAAAGTTAGATGTGAGTCTAACTCCTTCAGACAAGTCTAAGGTAGAACCGGAATTAGACGCGTTAGTCTAACTCATCGGAGTTAGACGTGTCGGTCTAATGGTTATTTAATAATTAGACGGGCTGTCTAATTAGTGAAAGTTAGACGTGAGTCTAACTCCTTCAGATTAGTCTAAAGTAGAACCGGAATTAGACGCGTCAGTCTAACTCAGTGGAGTTAGACGTACCCGTCTAATGGTTATTGAAATTAGACGCAAGTCTAATTATATTAGACCAGGCGGTCTAATAGACGTTTTTCATTAGAAGGAGTTGACTTATTTCATTAGACTGATTTTCTCAAATCCGTCTAACTGGAATACGTTTAATGCTCTGTTCAAGCAGTATGCTTGAATCTAGCATTTCTCCTACCCACGTGCTATAGTTGTACCCTACTTATGCTCCACTTTCCAGTGAAGATTAGTACAACAGCTATATGCATCCAATCAAGGAATGCCACGTAATAGAATTTTCTTCACATTACCCGTTTTGCAGGTACATCCCTGATGGAATATTCGGCGCACTACCAGTTTGGTACGGCCACGTTCCATATGCACAGTGTCTGCTGTACTTGTGTACTATGGGCGGCCTTCCAATGGATGCTTGCCAAGTATCCAAAAGGAAGATTCGACCGTTGAAGTTTTTCAAGAATATATTGCTGCCTAAGGATGAAGATGAAGAGTAGTAGAAAACAAGACAAGCTGAAGCTTTCTCTCTCATTGAATCAACAGATTTCCAGAAGCTTGATTTCTTGAATAAACTTACTCTCTCTCTAGATATTTTATTCTCAAGTGTATTTTGTAAATCATTACGTGAAGTTGAGAGATAAGTTACTGGACTATTTGATAGTCATTAACAGTGTGTTGTAAGTTGAACAGAGGCTGTTCTGTTCAATAGAGTATTAGCTAGTCAGCTAACTATATTTGATTGAAAAGTATAGTAAATCCTTCCGGTGGTTGGAAGAAGGGGTGACGTAGGAGAGTTTGCTCCGACATCCATAAACAATTTGTTGTGTTATTTACATTCTGTCATCTTCTCCTTCTTTGGTTTTTAGCTTCAAACATAAGCAAACGTTTCCGCACTTAAATCGTTCAAGAGTTTGCAAAGGTTTGTGAAGAATAGAAAGAGATATTAATCCCTAACAAGATTTCTATCAAACTGTTTATCCGAAACCGTCATCAATAGTCAGACCCCCGTCTCTATTGGTACCGCTGATCCTATCATAAATAATCAAAAAGGGAGAATTGTTAGATAAATTATATAGTTAATTAATAAGTAATTAACTATCTAAAGAACTTAATTAAATTCAACCTTTGGTGCAAGAAAAGATGGGAGCGGTCATATATTCAAGATTGGTCGGTCGAACTGATATCATAGAAGCGGCACAAACCAGAACTCCCAAAATTAATTCATCCTATAAGTTTAAGTAGAAGACCGGTTCGGCTCAAATTCAAGATCGGGGAACTTTCTCTTGAAGATCGGTTTCCTCTTCTCAGTGGTAGAATGAATCAATCGGTCAAAGAAGCAAACCGATATGTTATCCGATCGGCTCAAAATATTGGCTCAATCTTAAATGACCGTACAATACTAACGGAAAGATTAATCAAGATCAAATCAAAGATATGGAACTGTTGGATGTTTCCATTTTGATGCAACAAGTTCTCTTTGGGAATAGGCAGAAAGAGATTTTCAAATATGCAGACTGTGCTATTTCCTATTTGATACAAGTCTGTTGATAGATTGTAAACTACAGAAACACTGTCAAAAGATCAGATATACTTATTTTGGTATAAGTCCAAAAGCAGCCTCCAATGAGCAAAGATTTGTCCAACCGACCAGCTGTTAAAGTCAAGTGAAGACAAAACTGGTCGGCTGCATTGTTTCTTGGGAAGCATCAACCGCATTTAATGCATTGCAGCTCCTTTTGACCAACCAATCAGATTCAAGGATTACCTTGCAGGTATCCGTTGAAAGAGAAATATGACCGTTGTCATATTTTCACTATAAAATGAGAAGCTGAAGAACATAAATAGTGGTTACATAGTTACACATACAGTTACAAGAATTGTGGTTACACAAGCCAAGAGAGTTGAAATTACAATACAATCCTATTGTTCTTACAATTTGTTCAACAGTATCAAAGTGTATAACAATCTTAGTGATTCTGTGTGAGTAGTGAGATTTTGTAAGTTGATATAAGTTTTCTGTTCAACAGAGTGCTATTATTGAGAGGTCAAGAACGAGCAGTAAATCAGTCTCGTGTCTTAGACGTAAGCATTGTAAAGTGTGACTGAATATTCTTAGTGAATATCCTTCTCAAGGTTTGAGAAGAAGGGGGTGACGTAGGAGTTTTATCTCCGAACATCCATAAATCTTATGTAGTGTTCTTACTTCATTCCATTCATCCTTATTATCCAATCCGTGTGTGTTGCTTCAAATTGAAACAAACTACTTCCGCACTTGAACTCGGTTCAAGAAGTTTGTGATAACTTGTGTGGTATTGAGACCGGTATTAATCTCTAACTAGATTATTACCAACCGTTGTGAGTATGTAAGTGTTCTCTTTTAGCAGGAACCCGGTCCTCTATATCGGCGATCCCGATCTTATCAAATTTAGATTTTATTTTGGTTCAAACCCAGAAAACTTGGTATCTGCCGTTTCAAACAAGGCTACTAGAGTTGATTCCTCATTATTGCGTCTAGTCGTTAGTAATAGATTGCATTCATTATTGCGATCGTTTTATCAAAATTTAATTTTGTTTTTAAATTTACTCAAATAACCTTCATCAAACAAGCTTTTATGCTGCTATGCAACTTATTTCTATCAAATCTCTCCTAATAATAACAGTTATATAATTCAGTATTTAAAAAAAAACTTATTATATAATTTATTATTAATCACCTCATAGTAAAATATAATATAAATGATTCCCCATTTAATTATAAGCATTTTTAAGTATATATATATATATATATATATATATATATATATATATATATATATATATATATATATATATATATTTAAAAAAAATAAAAAATAATCTAATTGACTAAATAATCTTCAATAAATGATGAAATATATATAGTGTTGGTTGAGAAATGGAGTGAGACAGCTTTTTTTTATTTTGATTCCGAAATCTTATCAGTACATCTTGTTATAATATTTTTAACAAAGCTTGGTTTGAAACATTTGATCAATTCAATTGTTACAAGATTATAAATTCAAAATTTTAAGAAATTGAAATTAAAATTAAAATTAAATTTTTGTATTTGTGCCTGAATTATTGTTATATTATTATTTATTTTATATGTGATCCAGTTTGGATCTATATTTTAAAAAAGAAATTTAACATATATTTTTCTATGAAGCCATTGTTTTATATTATGAGTTGAACATGTTCCTTTTAGATCAACTTATTTTTGATGTGAGACTAACACATAAATTCTTTTTTTTTCTTGGGAGATCGACCCTCATTTCAATCCATGTATCTTTAGTGTTTTTAATTAATGTTTAAAACAACTCTTGATTGAATAGCACTATATTGATCATTTGGTTTGTTAGATTATTTACTATAATAGTTTTAAATATTTTTGTCAAAAATTAAAACTAATTATATACTAAAATAAATTGTATTTAATTTTATTTGAATTTATTAAAAGTTTATTTTCTTTGATGAAATTTATCAAATTCATTTATATCTTTTATATCAAATAAAAATAAAAATAAAATCACTTCTAATTATTACTTAGCCAATTTTCAAAAGTGATTCTAAGGTGATATTGACATAATACTAATTTTTAAATAATTTAATGTATTTTTTTAAGGTTGATTATCAAATAGTTAAATAAATTAATATTATAATTATTTTGTTTTTCTAAAATATTAAATGAATGATAATAATTATTATTTTGCCATTCTTATTATCTAATTTTTATATTATTAATAACTAATATATTTAATGTGATTTTTCAATAATGTGATGTTCTAATAATGAGTATGATAATCACAATACTTGATGAAATTTTTTTAAGTCTAGTAAAAAATAAAATATTAATAAACTTATTGTCATGGACCAATTGTTATTTGGGGTTCGAAAAGTATGGGGATTATCAGTTCAGGTTTTGATTTTTTTCTCTTTTTTGAATTTTTTTTTAGTTAATTCAAAAATCGAATCAAATTAAAATAAATTATAATAAAATCGAAACAAATTAAATTTTCGCTTATTTAAATTCAAACCAAATTCAATTTTTTTAATATACTATATAATAAATATATATATATATATAATTATTTAATTATATGTAATAAATTATATAATATATAATTAAATATATAATTAAAATAAATAATAAAAAATGAATTCAATTTTCGATTTGGTTTCGAGTTTAAACTCCAACTCGAAAATAAATTCGAAACCCGTATTTGATTTCAAATTGGTTTAAAATTCGATTCGAAAATGAAATTCGAATTCGGTTTAAATTATAATTCGGTGAATTCAAATTCACTTAGATATTCGGTTTAGATCAAATATTGAACCCTTAAACTTGAGTCTTTTTCATCAAATAGGAATCAAAAACTTTAAATTGTGCGATTTGAGACTCGAATTATCAAAGTTTTAGTCATTTAAGGAAAAAAACATTTGTTATCTTATTTTAAAGTATAATTTTCGCATTTTTATTTAATTTTCACGTTTTTAAATGAAATTATATTCATAAACGTTTTAGACTTATTTTTTTAAATTAAGTATTGTTTTCAAGATTTATATAATCTAATTTGTCGAAATTTAGTTGAATAATTAAAAAAAAATTGAAATCTTAATAAATACTAGGAAAATTCTCGTGTGATATACACGGATAAAAATATAAACAAAAAAATTAATATCTTTTTTTTAATAATATGTATTCAATGTTTAAAATTTTTAATAAATCATGAATAATATATTAAAATAAAAAATAGAACACTCATTTCATATTTTATTCACTTCGGTAAAACACCTCATTTTCTCACATATTTCATCACATATTTTTTCTCAATGAACATTTCATCTCGTGACCTTACACTTTCACTTAGGTCAATCAAATATTTGATTCATATTTTTTAACATTTAGCATTGTGACCTCACACTTTGCTCAATCAAATATTTGATTCAAAATTTTTAATCACTTTTAATTGTTACTAGCTTATTATCTCTCTGCAAACCACATCTAAATCATAATTTGTTAAAAGGTTGTATTTGTTTTTTTATGTTGCAAATTTCGAAACAAACATATAACATTTTTAATTTTATTTTTAATCGTTTTAAGTTTATGTCGGGTCAACCCACAATCCGACCCAAGTATCCATTTATTCTCACATACATATCCAAATTAACCACAATTCTCGATCAAGCAATCCAGACACTTTGAAATTAAGCATCATTATATATATATATATAGGCATGGCAAAATGGAACCGACGGTTCGGGTACCCGAAGGAACCGAACCGATCGGTTCGGGTAATTTCTTTGATTTTCGGTTCCAAGTCAAAATCAGGGCAGAATCGATCGGTTCGGGTACCCAAAAAATAAACTGAGTCCAGAACCGAACCAACAAATAATTTACAGATCTACTTCCCTCTTCTACAGTTTGGTCGTCTCCTTTGGTTCCCTCCGTCCGCCGCCCAAAGAACCCGTCTATTATTATGGTTCTCTTCGTCTGCCGCCCAAAGAATCAATTTGTAACTCTGGTCTGGTAAGTATGGTTCCCTCCTCCAACCAAGACAAATCTATTCAGGCTTCCGACGACGAATATACATTGAAAACTCTATAACCATCTCTAATCCTGAAACCCATTTCAGACCTCCGACGGCGACTATAACTATCTGTGTTTCAGGCCTCCGACGACGACTATAGCTATCTGGATTTCAGGCCTACGACGACGACTATAGCTATCTGGGTTTCAGGCCTTCGTCGACGACGATATCTATCTTTAATCCAAGTAAGTGAATGTTTGAACCAACAACATTTAAATGTAGGCAGGATTGAATCTTGATTTCAAATAGGCTACTGATTTGTTTATAGTGTATTCCCTCCTGTCTGTTTATGAAACTTGCTGATTCATTAACTTCATTTAAATTCTTCATTTTTGTTGTGATGTTTGGTTGATGTTAGGAGATAAATATTATGGTAGTTTTTGATTAATCAAGGTTAGAGTTAAAAAGGAAGAGGTAATCACTTGCTGAAATTCGTTTTTGCTTTCTGCTGAAAAATCATGTTAGTTTGACAGTTTGGATTTGATGTACTGTTGGTCCGTTGGAATGGTGTTTGGCATTGTGTACTGGATGATTTAATTATATATCTTTAGTGGCCTCTTTAACTTGGATTTCTATTTATTCTTGTGCTGCATTGTAATCTTCTAGTTCTTCTTTATACTGGGGCTGAAGCAGCAGTGATCCAGAAAAAGAAAGAGTGTTTAGTATGTCGATGGTATGTTCAGCCTTTAACCTTGTGAAGATCGTTATTAAACTTGTCGCCATTCTAGACTGTTTTTATTATTATTGGAAATTCCATGAGAACTCTTTTGCATAACTGCTTTATTTGTGTCTGAGATTTCTCAAAGATGTAGGGTTTCATGACCATATGGTGAACTGAACTCACATCAGTTATATTTATGAAGAATATTGAATTGGTTCTATAATTGTCATTTGCATTTTTAGAGACAGAAACTCATTTCTACTTTTGGATGGTCATTTGTAGTTTATTGGTAGTTTAGTTAGACACTTTTTTTTTCAATTGCCACTTAAGTAAAGAAATTTATGGACAAATATACATATACGTATGATTGCTATTCAGATTAAATTATCCACATCCCTTTTCATGAAGTTATATTATTGGTGGAATTAATGTTATAGATAGAGTTTCAATGCTTGGAAGAGTCTGCCATCTGCATCATTTTTTACCTTTGACGGCCATTTGTGAATTGTTGACTTCTTATTGTAATTGTCAATCATTTTTGCTCAACACATTTTTGAAGCCCCTTAGCCAAATTTAAGTTACTGAATTGTATACTAAACTATTAGTTATCCATGTCCTTTTAATCTCACAAGTACATAGTATTTATGTTGGGTTTTATTTTCACTTGCAATATAAAATGATAGGCTACAACTGGATTTCTCCTCTTCTTGATGTAAAAGGCTATGTACAGTCCGACTGAAATCATAGCAGGTTGACTTCAACAAATCAATTTCGGTATCCTCAGTTTCCCTCTTCCTATGTGGTTGTTTCTTAACAAGACTAATGTTTAGATTGCTAGTTGTTGCAGTTATTGTGGGTCCTTGAATGAAATTATTCTGAGCAGCAAAGTCTCCCCTTCTGGACTTGGTACTACACATCCAGGCACTCTAGCAGTTAGAGTATGCAGATCACCTTCAGTCTCTAAAGGATAAACTAAAACCAGAAAAGAGCCAGAGATATTCGTATTTGCTTGTGCCTCCATATAAGGTATGCATGCTTTATTAGAATAAAATTATTATGGCTGTCTATGTACCAAATTTGTGTAGAATAAAATTACTTACCTCTTCATATGTATTTTCTTGAATGAATTGTTAATTACAACTTATTTACTCAAGTAGTAGTATTAGAGATAACAACCAATTATAATACAAGTATTCAAATTTTCCAATTGGAAGAAGATTGTCATTTATTCTTATCTAATAATTTCTTGCATCATAAGAAAGTTCTCCACATTAGGAAATGAAGTAGTTTAAGTGGATATACATTAGGAAATGTATTTATAGCCAAAGTTCATGACAATTCATTCTAAATTTTGTGAGTTTAAGAGTAAGAGTGTAGAATGGAATCACTTGTATTTGTAATTTTAATATGCATCCAAACTTGTTTTTGTTTGCTGTACTTGTAGGCTTGTCAGTTTAAATTAGTATTATTTTTTTGAATAATTAAAGTTATGATCAAGATTGTCCACTTGACGTTTTTGCTATTTAATTTGTTTTAGTCAAATGAGTCAAACTGAAGAAACTGTAAGGGCAGCCACTACAGAAGAGTTCCTAGATTGCTCAAGAAGTATGTGAAAGACTTGAAATATTTTTCAATGCGACTGAGCTATTTTCTTCAACAAAATATCCTACGTCCAATATATGTTTTGCTAAAATATGTGAGATTAAACTAACTTTTGCTACTTGGATAGAGTCTTCCGTAGAAAAGATTCAAGATATGACAATTTTAATGATGTCAAAGTTTGACAATCATTGGTTTGATACACATATTTTGATGGTTGTTGCTTGTATTTTGGATCCGAGGAGTAAATTGAAGCTGGTTCAATATAATTTTACACATTTCTATCCAAGTGAATGGAAAACAAAGTTAGATGAAGTGCGTCAAAAGTTTTATCATTTGTTGAAGGAATACACAAATGATATTTCCAATGCCCCACTGACCACGAGTGACATAAATATTCTCCGGTCAATGAGTACTATCTATCCTGCAGACTTCACTAGCTTTTGTGAGAGCGACGAATATATGAGCACACAAATGAAATCTGAACTAGATATGTATTTGGAGGAAAAATTTCTCCCAACAACCATGAATATTGATGTTCTCGCATATTGGAATGATAACTTTAAATATCCCACGTTATGAGCAATTGCAAGAGATTTGTTGGCGATTCCAATGTCAACAGTTGCTTCAGAGTCTGCGTTTAGTACAAGTGGTAGAATTATTGGTCCTCATCGGAGTAGGCTTAATGTGGAGATGGTGGAGGCTCTTATGTGTGCAAAAAGTTGGTTATCAGGTATTGTTAATAATATTTTGAAAAACAATAAAGTTCTTATTCACTTTTCTTATTATTATTCAATTTTTTTATTAATAATGTGTAGGTGAACCTCCAAATGAAACATCATTCATGGACGCTGATATAGATTTGGACCTAGATTGCGATAAAGATTTTGGTATAATTTTATCATTTGCGATCATAATTTGTAAATGTTATTAGCTAATTATTTTTGAATTTTTATAGATATAGATGACGTTGAGGAGATGATTGAAGAATGAAGATTTCAAAATTTGATATAATTGGGAGAAAATGTATTTTGAATTTGATATAGTTTGGAGATATATTATTTTGTTTGGGTAGATCTAGTATTTTGAATTAGATATATTTTGGAGATCTATTATTTTATTTGGGTTAAATTTAGTTTTTTGAATTTAATACATTTTGGAGATCTATTATTTAGTTCGGGTTAGATTTTGTTTTTTGAATTTAATATATTAAGAGCATGGGTTACTTAAAATATGATAATTGTACTCCCAATATATTGAGATTAAGAGTTTTTCCTAGTTGTAAATGGTAATTGGTTAGAACAAATAGATGGAACATGTATTAGCTTTATTTAAATTTGTGTATAGAATTACTTTTACTTAAAATTAATTTTTATTTATCTTATTTTAAAAGGGTAAAAAGAATAGTTTGAAAAGTGAAAATAAATATTAAATTATTAGTTGAAAATAAAATATATATATTTTACTTAAAATATAATAATTGTACTCTCAATATATTAAGATTATGAGTTTTTCCTAGTTGTAAATTGTAATTGGTTAAAATAAATAGATGTAACATGTATTAGCTTTATATAACTTTGTGTATAGGATTAGTAATTAATTTTTATTTATCTTATTTTAAAAGGGTAAAAAGAATGATTTGAAAAATGAAAATAAATATTAAATTATGGATTGGATAAAAAAAATAAGATAGATACAAAAAAAAAATCTGAACTTTAAATATATATTTCGGGTCCGGGTCGGGTCGGGTACCCGTTGGGTTGGAACCGTTAGGTTCGGGTTAATAATGGACCCGATTTTTCGGGGCAGCTTCGGGTCCGGTTCGGTTCGGGTCCCCCAAGAACCGGAGTTTTTCCATGCATATATATATATATATATATATATATATATATATATATATATATATATATATATATATTAGTTTTTTAGTTAAAAACTTGAACTTATATTGTTAAAAATGTCCTATGTTCATCAAATTTGGTGTTAAATTAAAAATATAAAGTCTTATTAGCCTAGTTAGTTAAAGAGTTGTATTTTTGTTTTGTTATGTTGTAACTTCGAAACATTCATATAGCATTTTTAATTTTATTTTTAATCGTTTTAAGTTTATGGGCGAGTCAACCCACTATCTAACACAAGTATCCATTTACTCTCACATATATATCAAAATTAAACACAACTCTCGACCCGACAATCCATACACATTGAAATTAAGCATCATTATATATATATATATATTAGTTAGTTAAAAAGTTGAACTTATATTGTTAAGAATGTCCCGCGTTCATCAAATTTGGTGTTAAATTTAAAATATAAATTCTTATTAGCCTAGTTGGTTGAAGAGTTGTACTTATTTTTTTAGGTTGCAAGTTCAAAACATACATATAGCATTTTTATTTTATTTTTAACCATTTTAAGTTTATGAGCGGGTCAACCCACAATCCGAATCAAATATCCATTTACTCTCACATATATCCAAATTAACCACAACTCTTTTCCCGGTAATCCAGACACTTTGAAATTAAGGATCATTATATGTTAGGATCGGGATCGACGATGGAGACTAAGGTCTCACAAAGTTGAACGCTTAAACACATTTCGTTCGATATTAACTCTGTTAGAAGTTAATATCTGGTTTATATTCTTCACAAGTCGTCACAAACTCTTGAACCGAGTTCAAGTGCGGAAATATTTGTTTCGACTTGAAGCAACACAACGAGATTAGGGTAATGTAATAGGAAAGAACACACGACACAAAAGGAGTTTTTGGATGTTCAAAGATAAAGCTCCTACGTCACCCATTTCTTCTCAACCTTGAGGAGGATATTCACTAAAAGATTTGATTAAATACAACACTTGTACACAACCCAGTCGAATAGCCAGGACTTAGTTTCTTCCTTCTTTCGAACTCCTAGCACACACTCGTTGTTGAACAGAAACGGATTCTATCAACTTACAATGTGTTAAGCTTGAAACAATAACTTAGCTTTCCGAGTTCTTGATACCAGGAATCAGGTTCTTGATAGTTGGGACTGAGGGTGGAATTCAATACTCAAGCGCAGTGGATATAGAGTGAGAAGAGAATTCGAGGTTAAAGAGAGAAGAAATCGAGATGAGAAGAGAATACATCTAGAATACACATAGTAGTTCAAGATAGAGGTTCAAGGCCGAGAGAATAACTTAGAGTAACAACATTCACAAGCTTCAATTCATAGCCCAAAAAGTGGGATGGGCATCAGCATTTAAAGCGGCTGAATTACCTAAGAGTAGTTAGTTACAAACTTGTTACAACAACTTGCAGAAATAACAGAATTAGGTTTGAGAGAAATATAAGAGAAGAGAAATAAAATAGAATTATTAAACAACAAACATAAACAGACCCATGTACACCATAAGACCGAGAAAAGGGTGCAGGAAATATTCTAGGACGGAGGCCTTGATGCGTAGACTTAACATAATCTCCCCCTTCAAGGTTCTCTGCCCTCGATGAAAAAGAACATGGACTGGTCAGCCTCTAATGCGCATCCTCAAAACTTCAAAAAAGACTATTGCTTCGGTCGGGCTTCAGAATGTTCAGCATGGATCGCAGCATAGGACCGGACTTCTTAAAAATCTTTCGGTAGAATCGTTTTAGTAGTGGAGTTGGTCGGGTCCTTGTGGTCTTTTGCATTGTCGGGTCACTTGCCACTCCGCCCATGTAAGAAATTTCTGTGCACCCAAGGTCGAGTTTTTCATTGTTTAGAGCTGACCTTTGTTGTTGCAATGTCTCCAACGCCTGGTGCAAAAATACTTTCTTCCAACTTTGATTATACTTTATAGTGTCTTCAAAAATCCAAGCCAAGTCTTTTTCCCGAACCAGCATAACAAGGTCAGCGAAAGAGCCATAGCTTATAATTATTCTCCTAACTTGTGGTCGGTCTTCGGGTTGATGGAATAGAGCATTGAACACTTCAAATAGTTGCTGGAGGTCTTTAGGAATATCTTCCAAGGTCATTGTCGTGAGGAAAACAGTTTGGCCTTCAGGCTTATTTTTTATTTGCACTTTGGCAGCAACACTACATTCTTCCGAAGTCTTTTCCAGTTGGTTTCCATGCATCAAGGTGACCCGCGACCGAGGAATCCCCTTTAGGACCGTGGTTATGCCTTGCTTCTCATAAGATAGGGTCAGCTTTTCAAAGTTCCAAGATGAGGGACCCAAAGTAATTAGTCATTCAATGCCCAGTACAATATCATATTCGTCCATGGAAATTACCTTCATTTTTGTTTGATATTCATTGCCTTCCATCGACCACTTCAAGTCTTTGCAAATTCTAGAGCATAAAATATTGGACTCATCTACCACTCTAACCGATTTCACCCGGGTTGCTATGCTTTTGTGGTCTATTTTCTCCAAAATTCTGCTATTGATAAAATTGTGGGTGTTGCTTGTATCGATCAAGATCACTACCGACAGGTTCCCAACTTTGCCAAGAATCTGGAGTGTTTGAAAAGCTTTAGAACCGGGCAATGCATGTAATGATATGGCTGGTTCTTCCCTTGGCCCGAGCAACGAAGGTAGATCATCAAAAACAGGTTCTTGAACGGGTTCTTGGTCTTCTTGATGATTGGCCGAGACCATGAATAATCTGGATTTACACATATGGTTTGGTTGTTATTTTTCATTGCAAGTGTAGCATAGGCCCTTCTTTCTCTTTTCATCTATTGAGACCGGGTCTAATTGCTTAACATGGCCCTAGTTTGCACTTGAAGAGGACCCATATGATGAATTTTTGATGTCGGTATTGGTGCTCGGCCAGGCTGTATTAATATTGGATGGTGTAGGCAGCAATGGTGCTTCAGCGCTGTACAAGTGCCCGCTGTATATTAAGGACCGGTATGTTACTTCTTGGACCTTAGCCATGGCCATGGCTTCGTTTATAGAATCTGGGAATCGCAACCTGATGCAATTTGCAATTTCCTCCCTTAGATCGGACAAGTAGCAATCTATGACGTATACCTTTGGCATGCTGTAGAGTTTTTGAAAGATCGACATGTATCGCAGATTATATTCTTGAACCGAACCAACCTGTTTCAAATTCATCAGCTACCTCATTGAAGTGTCGTGTATAGAGGGCCCAAATTGCGCCAAGAGGTCTCTCTTGAACACATCCCATGATAATGCTTCCCTATGGTTGCGGTCTTGAAGATAAGACCCGTACCACATTCTTGCTTCGCTAGAAAAGTGAATGGGGGCGATTTATAATTTAGTGGCATCCTTTGTCTTGTCCACCCTGAAGAATTGCTCGGCGGATATCAGCCAGCCCTCCATCGAGTCCATCAAACCGAGGGAAGTCGACCTTGGTTAGCTGAGTGGGAGGAACATAGTGTTGGTCGCGGTTCTGGCCAGGGTGATGAGGGCGATATGGAGGATCGTGGCAAGAAGGTTCATCATCATTATAGGGGTCAGCGCGGGGATCTTGGCCCTTACCCGATGCACCACTTTCAATTGTTGCAAGCCTTTCTTCAGCAATATTGAATCTTCCGTCCATGTTATTGCTTAGTTCGGCCATCTGCTGTTTAAGGGCAGCATGCATAGCAGCCGATTCAGTCATGTGTTTGTGCAAAATGGCATGCGTAGCGGCTGATTGTTAGGACAATCCTTCGATTAGGAACTTTAGCGCCTCCATTTCTGTCTACTAGCGGGTTTCTACTATTTGGAGAATCGCCCAGCTCTGATACAAATATGTTAAGCTTAAAACAATAACTTAGCTTCCCGAGTTCTTGATACCAAGAATTGGGTTCTTGATAGTTGGGACCGAGGGTGGAATTCAATACTCAAGTGCAGAAGATATAGAGTGAGAAGAGAATTCGAGGTTAAAGAGAAAAGAAACCGGGGTGAGAAGAGAATACTACTAGAATATACCTAGTAGTCCAAGATAGAGGTTCAAGGTCGAGAGAATAACTTAGAGTAACAACTTTCACAAGCTTCAATTCAAAGCCCAAAAAGTGGGGTGGGCATCAGCATTTAAAGTGGCTGAATTACCCAAGAGTAGTTAGTTACAAACTTGTTACAACAACTTGCAGAAAAAAACAGAATTCGGTTTGAGAGAAATATAAGAGAAGAGAAACAAATCATAATTATTAAACAACAAACATAAACTGGTTCATGTGCACCATAAGACCGAGAAAGGGTGACGGAAATATTCTAGGACCGAGGCCTTGATGCGTAGACCTAACACAATGCTAACAAACTCACACATAATAGGTAGTATTGTAATACAAATTTAGAACTCTAACACACTTTAAGGCTTATGAAACTTTTGAGAGCTTGAAAGAGTTGATAGAAAAAGGATTGTTCTTAGAAAAGTCGGTGTGAAGCAAGTTGTCCTCTGTCTTCTTAAATAGGCAAGTGTCAACAGATATATTTTGCTTCGCAACCGACATATTTTGCTTCATAAGACATCAGTATTGATCTTGATTGGTTGATGTTCAAACTAGTACTTTAGATGAGATATTCTTTGATCTTGTCTGTACTTAGATGATAATAAGCCAAATTTTCATTAATTGGATTATGATTTACGAGGAGCATAAATCTTAGAGGCTCGACTTGTCTTTGATTCTTTTAGAAGAGTTCTGTTGCTGCCAAAAGGTCTTCATCAGTCTTTGAACCAAAATGGAAATAATTGTTGGAGAAGCCTAAAACTGACTTCTGATAAAACCGGAAGTGTTCCAATGTATCACCAAATTTGAAACTTACTGGACGCGTTTCATTTTGATATTAAACTGATCATAGAAAAATGTCGACTTCGTTTAAAATAAAATCGAAAAGCAAACTACCGGCTTCGCATTTGAAAAATTACCGATCTTAATAAAAACAGACTACACCTTCAAAAATACCGATTTTAATAAAAAACCGACTGCGCCTTCAAAAATACTGATCTTGATATAAATCGACTATGCCTTCAAAAATACCGATTTTAATAAAAACCGACTGCGCCTTCAAAAATACCAATCTTGATAAAAACTGATTGTGTCTTCAAAAATACCAATCTTAATAAAAATCGACCACGCCTTCAAAAAATACCGATCTTAATAAAAATTGACTGCGTTTTCAAAAATATCGATCTTAATAAAAACCAATTGCGCCTTCAAAAATACTTATCTTAATAATAACCGACTACAACTTCAAAAATACCAATCTTAATAAAAACTGATTGCGCCTTCAAAAATACCAATCTTAATAAAAATCGATTGCGCCTTCAAAAATATCGATCTTAATAAAAACTAATTTATTCTAAAGGCCGATCCTACACATGATTAAATTGATATAGTTAATTAATATTGGTACTTAATTAACTATTTTTATTTAATAATTTCTCCTTTTTTGATTATTTAAAATAAATATTCAAAACTTGGTAGTTTTATAATCGATGGCTAATTATCCTAAGTTAATTAGCTAATTTTATCTTATAATTTATCCCTTTTTGATTATTTTAACCTTAAACTATCAAAACCAGTTAACTTGATCCAAGTATTTTAATATTCATCATTTGACTGTCTTATTTAATATTTGAAAACAAGGAATGTAATTAGTTAAAGATCAATAAGTCCACAAAAATTTTGAAATAAGTTCATGGGTAAATACAGAAGATAAAGAAAAGCATTAAAAAAGAGGTTGTAAGGTTTAGAGTCTCCCTCTTGTTCTCTTCTCGATGTCCTTCTTTAATCTGACCATAAAAGATTCAATTTGTTGATCCTCGGTGTTACTCCCACGACTCCTTCCCGTTGGTGGATCGATTATATCATCAATGTTAATCCCACCACCTCGACGTAATCTAAGAGTGGATCGAGCACTGAGTGGAACTTCTATTTGAGATCGAAAGTTCACAAGTTGATTCGTCATTTGGGATAAGGTCATCTAGTCTTCCTCAGCTTAATTTTTTAACAGCCTCAACAGCTGCATTTTCTTCATCTTGAAATCGCTGAGCTACTGCCTCTTGTTCTCTTCACTTTTCAGCATCGGCAGCATTTTGAGACTTGGCCATTTCTATTATCTGAGAAGTAAAACCTCAAATGTTTTCTTGAAGAAATGTTCGAACTTCTTGAGATCTTTTCGCATCTTTTTTCTTAGTTTGTCTAATCCTTGATTGTGGGCATTAGAGGAGGACTCTTGCAGATTCTCCATTCGGTCCAATTGAGATTCAAAAGATTGAAAGATGTCTTGCAATGGAGCTATAGTTTTAAAGACTATTTGTCTGATATCCAACTGTCTTGGTGTCACCTCCTCGGATGTTGATCGATAGGAGCCAAGTGGGACAGCCTTGATAGGATCAGCATGACGGGCATTGACCTCCATCGACATTTCAGGTTCTAGTGGAACGTTTTGTTGACCGCCCGGTTCATCAAAACATTCATCTCTGGCCTCATGACTATGGTTGGAGATCCCTTTGGATCTAGAAGATTTACTCGAAAATGAGTGAGCATGGGTCGGTAGCTAAGGGTGGGTCGGTACGGTATACCTTAATATTTTATCCATACCTTATACCTTACCTAAAATTTCGGTAGGTAAAAAATGCATACCTTTACCTTACCTTGATTTCGGTATACCTGGTTTCGATATACCTTAATTTCGGTATACAAAAAATTCATACATTTACCATACCTTAATTTCGGTATACCTTATTTTCGGTACGGTATCGGTATTATACCTTTGATACCTAAAAATATATGAATTTTAAAAAAAAAATCAATCTCATCGGTAAGGTAGAGATTGCATATATTGAATAATATTTCAGTATAATTATATTTTAATATTATTCAAAAATTATATTACTATAATTAAATTAATTTCAAATCTATTTAATTATTTGCTTATAAGTATTATATATATTTATATATATATTAACTTATAAATACTATTTCGTTATTTTGATATATCTCAATATACCAAAATTTTAAAGATCTCATTCCTTTACCGTACCCATAATTACGGTATCGGTATCATACCTTATCTTTTTTTTGGTATATCTTAAAAGTCGATATTTTCAATATATTACAGTACGGTATTTTCGATATACCTTTAATATCGGTAATTTACCCGCCCCTATCGGTAGTCTTGGATTTTGAACTTCAATATCTTCTTCAATGACCGGTTATTCTGAAGGAGAAATTTCATTAGCGGTCGGTTCAGGATTCTTGACTTAATGATAGTATGTAGGACCCTTGTCTGATGCGGATGATGGAATCGAATGTGCTTCATTTTGCCCAACCTCAATCTCAATATCTTCAGATGAAGACCCGAGGAGACCAGAATCTATTTCGTCATTAGAGTTAGGTTCCGTACGTTTATGAATAAGTTCACAATCCTACTTGGACATGCCACCGTACTTCTCCTTGACACACGGTCCTCGTACTTCATAATCATCGAACTTTTCCCATTCTTCTACACTTATCCGTTCTTGTCTAGATTTTTGAGCTTCTTCAACCGGCATTTGCTTGGTTCTGATAGGTTGAAATTCGCCTTGAGGGGGAGGCATCTCTTTAGTGAAATCTAAAGGTTTATTTTCGTCGTCATGATTTAAGTCGGTTCGATGAGAAAGAATTCACAATTCTTCCGAGTTAGAACATTCACTAACATCCACATATTTGAAAGTAGTGGATATGTACTTCTCTAAAAGTCCATTTAGGTGATTGATTACCTCCGCATCTGTTTTTGTTGTGTCAAAGATAGGATTAAAGTTCATTTGACATGCCTTGATGATAGGGAAAATTGAGCGGCCCCTTGCATAAGCATCCACGAATTCCCTTCTTCGGAGGGATGCAGCGACAATCTTGTTTTAGTGATGGAGAAGACTGATTTATCCAATTCTAGAGGTCTTGACCATTTCTCATTTTCTATTGAGTTCGGGAATACTTCATTAAAACTTATTTCCAATCTGAGGTTCGCACAAGAGTTGAAAACATAAATTTTTAACATAGCAGCAGCTTCAACCTGTTCGAGAATTAGTTGAATGGATGTACGTGCATCTAGGGTGACATCAAGAGGCAAGTCAGGAGGAGGAGGGGCGATGCCTTTGTCTAGCTTACCTTTTCCTGACTCTGTGACTTTCTCTTGTTCAGGTTCTAGAACCGGTTCTCTGATCTCAAGTTTCCTTATTGTTCTCATTGCAGCAAAGGAGGAGAATGTTTCAACTGGAGCCCTTCTTAATGCATGTTCGTTTGGAGGATGCGCGGTGTGTAGGATTCCTTGTGGAAATGTTGGAGTGGGAATGGATCTTTTATTAGCGGCTACCGTAGTCGTCTGAACATCAGTAGTTGAGGAAGCCATTACCGGATTGGGATCTCTTTCTAAATAGCTTGATCAGGATCGGTTTGACGGTAGCAGCAATTTCGGGCTGATCAATTTGTAAAGGATCGGACAGACCGCTTTTGTCAGCTTCGGACCGATCGGTTTGCAATTCTTCTAACCGCTTAGTATGGGCACCTTCAATTGGCTGGTCGGTTTGATAGTCGGCTAACCAATTGGTTTAAAGAGCATCCGACCGATCTGTTTCAGTAGTAGGCATTTCGGAAATAGTCGGATCCACGATCTTGGCCGAAATATCAATAACTCCCGATTGAGCCTCTAAAGCTGCAGGCTCAATCAAAGTAGTAATCGGAACTACATTTTCCGTAGGCATGGAAGAGACATTAAAAGGAGGAAGAGGGGGAATATTTACCTCAAACTGAGTTCATTTTCGAGATGATGTGTTCTCACTAATTTCTCTTGGTCCGGTTCTAGCAACACTGTTTGTGCTGGTAGTGGACTCAACGTTCGATCGGAGTCTTTTTAATGACGCGGCATGAGTGGAGGGATTAATGCGCTTTGAGCCGCCACTGAACTTCCTCTTGCCGTTTTTGTACCGGTAGTTTTATTACTGGACTACTGTCTAGAGGCTTCGGAGGTAGACTCTTTGGCCTTTTTGCCCTTGGTAATGTATTTACCAGTAGTTGCAGCTAATATTATTTTGTTAGGGTTTCCCGGAATACCTGGATCGGTCGGGATGTATAAGTGCTTTAGAATTTGTCATATTTGGACTAAGAACCCTAGACTTCTCTTTGTGTGGGGAGACACCATTTCGCTCAGAATGTTGAATAAGATGAATCCTCAATTGATGTTATCGCCCCTAATTATCGCACTCATCATATCAAACTTAGATTGAGTGATTGTGTCAAAATTTCTGCATCTTCCTTAGAGCGCTTTAGTTGCGATATCGCACAGAACACGGTACTTGTACTTCAAGTCCTTCTTCTTTCCACTATAGCTTACTGGAAAACCGCTATCGGAAAATGAGGATTGCATATGGGATGTCTCATCGAGAGACATTATTTCTTCAGAAAAGTTCTTCCCGGTTCTTGGAAGCTTTAGAACTTTAGCGAATAGCTCTTTCGTGATCGTGAACTCTGTGCTATTTATCATGGTAGTTATGGAATCGCCGATGACTTTTGTAGATGCGAAAAATTATTGTATTGCTAGATCATAGCATATATTCGGGCCGCTCTAAAACGGTCTAAGACCAGAAGCTTCAATAAATTTGAAAATGCGCACCATCTCCAACATTCCCGATCCATAAATGGATTTGAAATCAACATGCATAATATTCGTAGAGAAAATCGATTATTTAGCCATATCAGTAGTTTTTAGACGAACTGATGAATGTGAGAAATATTTCTAGAGAGAAGGCACAGCGAAAGGGAATTTAGGGTTTGCAGATAAAATGTGACAGATTTTCGGCATGCATTCCATTTTTAAATGGGTTTTACCAAAACGTGTTTCAAACGCCAAAGGTTGAATCGTTACTTTAATAGCGCGTGTTTCCAAAAATCACTAATGAGGAAAAATTGCGTCAATTTGAAAGTAAACATATTTCCAAGAAATATGTCATTATTATTTTGACTTATAAATATTTATAATGGTTAGAAATTTAAAATGAGAATTTAACTATTTATGACATTTAATAAATGCAACTTATTTTTAATAACCCATAATTTCATTAATAGATAGATAAATAGTCGTTTCAAAATAAATATAATCGGTTCACGATACAAAATGATCGATTCACATTTTCCCAATTTTAATTTTGACAATGGATGGAAGATTAACACTAGATCTAATGACTTGAAGACCCTAAGATCAATTATTTCTTAGCCTTTGTTGTTTCTATCCTAGTGATGTAGGGATAGACTCTTTCATCTGTTAGAAGTTGGGATGGAGTAGGTTCTATTCCTGGTCCAATGTAGGCATCTATGTCGAAGAAGAGGCCACTTAGTTGAGACACATAACCGGTCAGCATTCTTTCTGAAAATATTGTTTTTTTCAGGTTGTCGAAGATAACCTTCGACCAGTTGATAGGAATACCTCTAGTTATGGCTATCATTATCTCGAAAATCTTCTTGGATTAAATGTGAGTGGAATCTTTGGCCTAAATGGATTTGCCAATGATGTCGTTAAGAATCTGGAATTCGGTTTTTAGGAGGAACCCCATGGGTTTCAACGCGTGTAGAGGAATTTGAGAAAAGAGTTGACATTTCGTAGATAATGTTGTTTGGAGAAGGAGGGAAATCATAGACACCTTCGGTTGGAAGTTCGCAGCTTCGTGAAAAATATTCTTCAGAGAATAGAAATTATTTTCCTTGGACTTTGGACATGATGAATGTATCTTCAATCACCCTGGAATTTTCGAAGAACTCAAATACTATGTCATTAAAAATGGCATGACGATCCTCAAGAAATGTTTGTAAGCCTGTGTTCTATAGGGATTTGAACATGGAGGTGATTTCTTCATCTCCGATGGACATAACATATTCGAAATTGATAAGGAGAGTGATACGAACGAAAGCTGGATTCATTTCTTTGATTTCAAAGAAGAGGGATTCTTTTTCTTGAGAGGAGAGAATATAGATTGATAGAGAGTGAATTGTAGATCTAAAAACTTCTAAAATGCTTTAGTTGGATAGTTTTTCTTTAATGAAGGCATCGTTAAATAGAGAGACATTTATTTAAGATTCATCCTAAATTCCATTGGGCAAGAGAAAGTGACTATTACAAGTATATGAATGTAACCATTGCATAAATGTTAGTCATCTGTTTGAACGGTGATAGACACAGTTCTTCACATTGTTTGAGGTATGACTGTTTGTTTTCTGAGAAGGAATAAATTCAGACAAATAATGACAAAAACTAGCCAGATGTCCCATTTTAATTGGAAGAGGTAACTACCGAAATTTTTCATGTAAATAGCTGACCAAACTATCTGCAAATTCTGTATTTAAGAGATCAGTTATTTAGGCTTGAAGAAAAATTGATTCCGCTTAAAGACGGAAATTTTACTGAGCTGTAGTTGTTCAATTAAATAACCGATCGACTTGATTTTTAGTTTTCTTAAGCCATTCGGTTTATTTACAGTTGTATCGGTAGAATGATCTGATCAGTTTCAAAAGGAGAAAATCGTCCGGTTTTATCTGTTTGATCATTTATTTACCCTCTAAACTTATGCGCACTTATATTTTATGAAGTCATGCAACAAAAAAAATGTTTTGAGAAGAGGAGGCTTCTCCCTAAATTCGTGCACAATTTTTTTCTTAAAGCAATTTTAACATAAATAATTTTGAGAAGCAACGACTTCTCCCTCAATGCATGCCCGGTTTTATATGAAAACATATGCAAAAATGAAACATTTTTTAAAAAGATAAGGGTTCTCCCTAAATGCATGTCATATTTTAGAAAAAATTTAGTTAATGTCTGCAAGACCCAAGATGTTTCTAAAATAAGAAAACTTAGTCTCTTGGAGTGGCTTGGTAAAGATATCAACCACTTGTTGATCGGTTGAGAAATATTCCTGTCGGATGTGCTTCTTCGCCACATGATCTCGGATGAAGTGGTGCCTGATGTTTATATGCTTGGTCCTTGAGTGCAACATTGGATTATTTATTATTGCAATGGCGCTGGTGTTGTCACAAAAGATTGGGGACTCTTCAACCTGGATACCAAAATCTTTAAGTTGTTGTTGGATCCATAAAAGTTGAGCACAACAACTTCCAGCAGCAAGATACTCTACTTCAGTCGTTGATATTGAAATGGAGGTCTGTTTCTTGCTATACCAAGAGACAAGTCGATCACCAAGGAATTGACATGTCTCGCTGGTACTTTTCCTGTCTACCTTACAGCCTGTATAGTATGCATCAGATTAGCTTATCAAGTTGAAATTGGAATTCTTCGGATACCACAATCCTATTAAGATATTTCAAAATTTTTTTATCAGCTACATAGTGAGATTGTTTAGGATTAGCCTGGAATCTCCAATAAACACCAATAGCGAAGAGGATGTCTGGTCTGATTGTTGTTAAGTAGAGAAGAGAGTCGATAATTCAATAATAGGCAGTGATGTCAACACTTTGACCGTCTTCATCCTTATCAAGCTTAATTGATGAGCTCATTGGAGTTGAGGCAGCAGAGCAGCTCTCCATGCCGAACTTCTTCAGCAACTCCTTTGTGTACTTGGCTTGATTGATGAAAGTACCTCCTTCAATTTGACAGACTTGAAGTCCTAAAAAGAAACTTAGCTCCCACATCATACTCTTTTCAAACTTATTTGTCATCATCTTAGAAAATTTCTCACAAATCTTGGGGTTAGTTGAACCAAATATAATATCATCAACATATATTTGAACAAGTAGAATATGAGAGTCTTTTTCAAATTATTCAATCTAAAAACATGACTTATCAATGCTGGGTTTTTAAAACCGGGAGGCTGCTCGACATACACCTCCTCATTTATTATTCCGTTAAGAAAGGCACTCTTAACATCCATTTTAAAAGCCTTGAAATTTTTAAAAGCTGCAAATGCTAAAAAGATTCGTATTGCCTCAAGTCTGACAACAGGAGCAAATGACTCCTCGAAGTCAATGTCTTCGTTTTGTCTGTATCCTTGGGATAGTAGTCTAGCCTTGTTCCTCGTGACTAAACTTTCTTCACTTAATTTGTTTCGAAAGACCCATCTGGTTCCAATTACCGATTGATGTACTGGTCTTGGAACCATATGCCATACTATGTTTCTTTCGAATTGGTTTAATTCCTCTTGCATTGCAAGAATCCAATCTGGATCTTGTAGTACTTCATCCACTTTCTTCTAATGATTGAATTCCTCTAATGATTGAATTCTGAGAGGTGAAGGCCGAGTTTGCGAATTCCTCTAATGATTGAATTCTAGTCCTAAGAGAGGTAGGTGTCACCTATAATTAGCTTAGTAGGATGATTGTTGTTCCATTTGAAGTTTGATCCCGAAATATTTTATGACCGACTGGTTATTTGATCAATATTTGATAAATCAGTAGGTTAATAAGGATTTGACCGACCGGTTTGCTTAGAGTTATCCAGGCTTTCGGTAGCCTATTGAGTTGCGGTCTAATCTTGTTGAATTTCAACATTCTCAGTTGTCTGGTCAGAGACAATGCTTCGGATGATTATGACTTCATCTTCTCTATCGGATTGGAGATTGACGTCCTCCATTCTATTAGACAAATCAATGGATATCAAAGTGTTACTTTCGACATATTCATCAAACACAACATGAGATGATTCTTCAGAAGTTAAAGTCTTATTATTGTACACTCTATATTCTTTACTAACTTCATAATATCCTAACATAATACCAACATCAGATTTGACTTCAAAAGTAGTCAAATAATTCTTGTCATTATTATGAATATAACACTTACAGCCAAAGCTCCTAAAATATCGGATATTAGGGACTTTGCCATGGTAAATCTCATAAGGCGTTATATTAAATCTTTTATTAATTATTGATCGATTTTGAGTATGACATGCTATATTGATAGCCTCTTCCCAAAGCTTTTAAGCCACTCCAGAGTCAGTTATCATATATCTGGTCGCTTCTCTAAGGGTTTTGTTTCTCCATTCATCTAAGCCATTATGCTGAGGGGTTCTGGAACTAGACAACTCGTGTGTAATACCAAATTTCTCAAGATAACATGAAAGAATCATATTAATAAACTCCTTACCCCTATCACTTCTAATTCTATTAACACTTACTGATTTTTCATTTTGCACTCTTTTAAGTATTTTAATCAAATTAGATGTAGCTTGATCTTTAGAATCTAATAAAATAACCCAAGTAAACCTAGAGTAGTTATCAATAATTACTAAAGTACATTCCATGCCTCCTAAACTAGTTACTTTAACTAGGCCGAAAAGGTCCATATGCAGAAGTTCTAAACATCTTTTAGATTGGATATTTCCTTTACTTTTAAAGAATGACTTAATATGTTTACCCATCTGGCATGAAGAGAAAAATTTATATTTAGAAAACTACAAATTAGGCATACCTACAACTAGCTCTTTAGTTCATATAGAGTTAATGGTCTTAAAGTTTAGGGGATTTAGTCTTTTATGCCAAAGCCAGTTTTGATCATTCTTAGTTATCATGCAAATGGGATTATGTGATTTATTTTTTCAGTTAACTTTATAAACATGACCTATCCTATGCCCTATCAACAGGATATTTCCCTGTTGATCCTTAACTAAGCATGCTTATTTATGAAATTCAACAGTATATCATATATCACACATTTGTCTTATACTAAGTAGGTTATATCATAAGTTTTCAACAAGTAGTACGTTATTTATGGTTAGGTTACCATGGACAATCTTACCCTTTCCCACAGTCTTACCATTGGAGTTATCACCGAATGTGATTCTTGATCCAGATTCCTTTACAATGTTGATTAGAAGCTTTCTATTTCTGGTCATATGCTTGGAGCATCCACTGTCTAAGTATCATTATGTATCCTCCAGGTATCTAACTTATTTATCCTACAAAATAAAACTATTTACATCTTTTGGTACCCAAATTTAATTAGGTCCACGGTTGATCAGTCCTTTGGGGATCCATACTTGTATTATTTTGATGAACCTCCCTGTGTTAGTCTTAATAAGTATGCTTACATTAGGCTTGAAATCTCTCTATATGCCTTCAGATGAGTCATAGTGTTTTAAGGGTGAGTTTTGATAATACCTCTTTGACTGTTTTTCATGTTCATGTCCAGTCGGTCGGCTTTCCTTCTCTCAAGACCAAGCCACCGTGACTTGTCGGTTGCCTTCACATATTTTATTTCCCTTTTGGTTACTGACTCATATGCATTGTGACTTTCTTGAATGTTGGTTGAGGTATACTTGACAAAATTTATGAGAGGAAATTTGTCTTTCTTGGGTTTCAACTCTTTGCATGACTTATCTGGGTTGTTGTTTTCATATCCTAATCCAAACTTACAGTTGGAAAGCCTCTAATGACTCGTCATCTGGTTGACCGCATCCCTAGACTTAGTTCATGCGGCAATCACGTAGTTCGTTATTTCGTTTTCCTTTGTTAGCAATTGAACTGTCTCCTTGAGCTTCTTATTCTTAGAGGATAGTTCATATGTTTCCCGGATTGTGTTGTCTGGATGAGTTGAAGCAAGGACAAACAATTTCTTGTACTCAATGACCATGTCATTGAGTGTATTAACTAGATTCTCTTGAGTGAACTCTTCGGAGGCAAAGTTAAATACCTCTTCGTCGTTAGCCATGAAACATTTAACTTCTTCATCATCATCAGAATCACTTTGAGCCCATTTTCTTTTTCTCTCTTCTGCCACCATTTCTTTTTGGTGCTTATTATACTTGGATAGTTGATGATCCTCCTTGGGTTTCTGATCGGCTAGTTTCTTGTCGTCTCTCCTTGGCTTCCGACATTCTGACTTGTAGTGACCTAAAGTATCATAATTAAAACAACGAATTTTAGTCTTGTAATCCTAAGAATAGTTGTTTTGTTGTGGTGGTGGTGGGATGAGTTGGATTTCTTCATGAATCTGCCAAACTTCTTAACAAGTAAGGCTATTGCATCTTCGCTAAATTGCTCAACTGACTTGATAGGCTCATGAACTGTTGGTTCCACAGATGACACCAATGCTCTAGTTATGTTCGAGGATAATAGCTCATCTTCATTTCTTGAGTTCATCTCGAATTCATAGGCTTTCCGGTCGTCGAATAGATCATGCAGCGGCATCTTGTGGAGATTTCTGGACTCCCTCATCACCGTTGTCTTGACCTCCCATGGACTGGGAAGAGCCCTCAATGCTTTGACTATGATTTCCTTGTTCCCATAGTCCTTTCCCAAGATGGCAAGTTCATTTACGATGTTGGTGAAACGTTCGTCAAATTCATTCATCATTTCTTTGGGGCGCATCTTTATGTTGTCAAACTTCTAAGTGGCCACAATGATTTTGTTCTCTTTGGTTTGTTCATTGCCTTCATTTAGTTGGATGATCTTCACCCATACTTCCTTGGCAGTGGCACATGTTCTGATCTTTGTAAAAGTGTTCTTATCTAGAGTACCATATATAGCGTTTCTGGCCAAGTTGTTGAGGTTGTTCTTCCTTTTATCATCATTGGTCCAATCGCATCTTTTCTTCTTAGTCTAGATCGGTCTGTCAGTAACAACGTACCACATTTCATCATCTAAAGATGCCAGATACACGTTCATACATAGCATCTAGTCAATGAAATCTTCGCTTTTGAACATTGGAAGCTTGGTGAAAGAAGTCATGATGATGTTCGAGTGCTTGAGAATAGAAACAAGCTGCTCTGATACCACTTGTTAGGATCGAGATCGACGATGGAGACTAGGGTCTTACAAAGTTGAACGCTTACACACACTTCGTTCGATATTAACTTTGTTAGAAGTTAATTTCTAGTTTTATTCTTCACAAGTCGTCACAAACTCTTGAACCGAGTTCAAGTGCGGACATGTTTGTTTCGACTTGAAGCAACACAACAAGATTAGGGTAATGTAATAGGAAAGAACACACGACACAAAAGGAGTTTATGGATGTTCGGAGATAAAGCTCCTATGACACCCTTTCTTCTCAACCTTGAGAAGGATATTCACAAGAATATTTGATTGAATACAACACTTGTACACAACCCAATCGAACAGTCAGGACTTAGTTATTGCTTGCTTTCGAACTCCTAGCACACACTCTTCGTTGAACAGAAACGAATTTTGTCAACTTATAATGCTAACAAACTCACACAGAATAGGTAGTATTTTAATACAAATTTAGAACTCTAACACACTTGAAGTCTTATGAAACTTTTGAGAGCTTGAAAGAGTTGATAGAAAAAGGATAGTTCTTAGAAAAGCCGGTGCGAAGTAAGTTGTCCTTTGTCTTCTTAAATAGGCAAGTGTCAATGGACATATTTTTCTGCTCAACGAATATATTTTGCTTCATAAGACATCAGTCTTGATCTTAATTAGTTGATGTCCAGACTAGTACTTTAGATGATATATTATTTGATCTTTTTTGAACTTAGATAATAATAAGCCAAATTGTCATTAATTGGATTATGATTTATGAGGAGTATAAATAAATCTCATAGGCTTGACTTGTCTTTCATTTTTTTAGCAGAGTTATGTTGTTGCCGAAAGGTCTTCATCAGTCTTTGCACCAAAATAGAAACAATTGCTGAAGAAGCCTAAAACTGACTTCTAATCAAGCCGGAAGAATTCTAGTGTATCACCAAATTAGAAACTTACTGGACGCGCTTCATTTTGATATAAAACTGATATGAGAAAAATGTTGACTTCATTTAAAATAAAACCGAAATGCAAAAATACACATTCAATAATACCGATTTTGATAAATAAAAAACAACTAAGACTTCAAAAATACCGATCTTGATAAAAACTGACTACGCCTTCAAAAATACCGATTTTAATAAAATCCGACTATGCCTTTAAAAATACCGATCCTGATAAAAACCGACTGCGCCTTCAAAAATACCGATCTTAATAAAAACCGATTGCGCCTTCAAAAATACCGATCTTAATAAAAATTGACTGCGCCTTCAAAAATACTGATCTTAATAAAAACCGACTACGCCTTCAAAAATTCCGATCTTAATAAAAACGACTGCGCTTTCAAAAATACCGATCTTAATAAAAAAACGAGTGCGCCTTCAAAATTACCGATCTTAATAAAAAAACGAGTGCGCCTTCAAAATTACCGATCTTAATAAAAATCGACTACGCCTTCAAAAATACTGATCTTAATAAAAACAGATTTGTTCAAAAGGCCGATCCTGCACATGATTAAATTGATATATTTAATTAATACTGCTACTTAATTAACTATTTTATATAACAATTTCTCCATTTTTGATTATTTAAAATAAATATTCAAAACTTAGTACTTTTATAATTGATGCCTAATTTTCATAAGTTAATTAGCTAATTTTATCTTACATTATATATATATATATATGAGAAAATTTGAATAAGATAAATATTTTCAAACAATTCATAACGAAATAATTTTTTGTATAGTTTATTAGATTGAACGTATTTGTGTTTTAAATTTAGTATTTTTTTTCTTCAAGATATATGCATTTAAAATTAAATAGAATATAATTTGAATGATTTCAAAACTATATCCTGTGTGGGAATAACTAGAAAAAATATGTTATTTTGTTTATACAATTGTAATAATAACTTAAGAAAAAAATTACTCTGTTAAAATAAGAAGAACGACATTTATTCATTTATGAGAAAATTTTAATGATAAAAATTGTGATAGTTGAAACTTTATATGGAGCAATTCAAAATATGAGACCTCAAATAACAAATATCAGTTTGATCAATAAAATATAAAATTGATATATATTATAAATTGATAATATTATTTTTCTATATTGTTGAAAATAAAACTTTATTATTATAAGCATGAAAATTTGACTTATTCTATTTTCAAAATAATATTATTATGTTTAATAATATTAAAATAGTATTTTTGGATTTTTAAATTCAAAATAACTTAAAGAATGAATTAAAACTTAATTAAGGATTAATTATTGTGATAATTAAATCTCAATTAAGAAATTTTCCAAAATTCCAAAAATAATTTGAGGATAAAATATTGTATATGTTTTACTTAAATTAGAATAAAGAAGGGTTTAAAATATTTGATTGTGATTTAATCAAAAATTATGTTTAATTTATGACTTAAAATACCCCAAAATTCCTAAAAAAATTTTAAAAAAGAAAATATGATCATAATTGTTATTATGATCCCAGAAATATTTTTTGTGAAATTTTTGGTGATAACCTTTTATATAAAAATATAATTGCATAATCATGTGTAGCTGAAATTATGTTTAATCTCTGTAATAGGATTCTGAACCATCAGATGAGTGCAAAGATCTCATCCAACAGCCCAAACGCTCCCACACAACTGGATGTAGTAGAGCCGCACGCGCGCGCTCGTACTAGCGGAACAGACTAACCCCGTTAGTAAACTAGGCTGACCACTGACGGAACCAGACGGAACTCGGAGTGCCGTTACACGCAACGACGTCGTTTGACTCGTCTTCTTCGCTGGAATCGCGACCTTGTTGGCATCCAACCTTTCAGAAGCCCTAGCTTCTTCCACAAGCGATCAAACCCCTTGATTTTTTGGCCACGTGACCCCCTCGTCAATGCCTACGTTTCCCCCTTATCCTCCAGCCTTATCCCGCTATAGATAAGGCTTCCAGTTTTTTTTTTTGGGGGGGAAACGACTTAAAGTCATTTCATTAAAAAAATCCCCAAAACGGGAAAAAAAACCACGAGTTTAAGAGATCATTCAAGACAATCCTAGAATGATTTTGAAGTCGTAATATTCTGAATAAAAGCTAAAAAGATAAAAACGTAAATGAATTATCTGATTACAATGCTTTCAATTCTAGTGTGTTCAAAAAATGGTAAATTCTAATTCTTGTAGTTATTCCAGTTCTGCTCCATGCTTGGAATTCTTCTCCACGTTCCCGCGAGGGCACTGCAATCTGATATAATATCTTTCTATAACTCTTTAATGCTCCTACGGGTTTTGCCATATACCCTTGCATCTCGTTCTTACCAAATTTTATACACCACTGCTCCAAAGCCGCACTTGAACACGCTTGTTGTAAATCTATTTCCCTTGGCTTTGAGTAGTGTCGCTTCTTTGATTTCATTCCATTCGCTCGGGAAACTGATCAGCTCCAGGCTTTTATAGAATTTGTCCCAAAGCTCTGAAGCAATATAGTAGCTCCTTAATAGATGATCTATGGTTTCTTCATTTCCTCTGCATAGAAGACAGCTCGCGTCCGGGATGCTCATATACTTGCTGATACGATCACGAGTATTGAGTCTTTCTTAGAAGTCGAGTCATAGGATGAACTGGTGTCGAGGGATAATCTTCGTTGACCATACAAGAAGAGCTCATTTTACTTTCTATGCTTTTTCCCGGGTTACCTCCCATATTTTCTTCAATACCAACTTCCCATTGTCCTCAGCTTTCCATTCATGAATATTCGGTATGTCGTGTAGTTATATGTTACTTATATGATCAAGTATCCTCTGTCCTTCTAGATTTCTTCTTAGGAATGAGTCCCAATTCTCGTCTTTAATGTCTCTGATTTTTGCTTCTACGCAGTCCCTTCTGATACGGGTAATTTGAAACTCCTCCTTATGGATGATAGGCTGGTTTTCGAACCAGGGGTCGTGCCAAAATAGAGTGCATTTCTCATCCCCTAGTTAGATGTCATAAAGATATACAATATTACTTCTTAGTTTAAGAATCTTTTTCAGAGACCAGCTCATACCTTCATGAATTTTGCAGGTCCAGATGTTGGTTTTGTATTTCATAAACCTTGTATGCACCCATATGATCCATAGCGACTTCTAATTGCGCTTCAAAGCCCACAGATGCTTGAAGGTGAGAGCTTTGTTCCACTCTATACAGTTCTTCAAGTCGGTGCCTCCCTCATCCTTCGGTTTGCAGAGAGCGGTCTATTTGACTTTATTTCCTCCTCTTCCGCTACTGCCCCAGATAAAGTTCCTCATCAGCGTGTCAAGCTCCTTCATTACCTTCTTCAGAATGATCATCTACTGCGCCCAGTAGCCAACTATTCCCATGACCATTGTTTTGATAAGTTCGATCCTCCCTACATAAGAAAGTTTTTTCGCTGCCCAGCCAGATATCGTGTTTTTTACCTTTTTAATTAGCGGCTTATAGTGTGAGATCTCGATCTTCTTTGCGGTTAACGGAATTCCTAAGTACCTTACGGGAAAGTGCTTTCCTTGATGCCCATGATGTTGAAGATGTCCTGCTTTGTTTTGTCCTTCACGCCTCCATAAAATGTCACACTTTTGTTTTCATTAATAGTTAAACTTGTAACCTTAGAAAAGAACGTTAGTGTAGCCCTAATAGTTTTAATGGAATCAATGTCTGTGTGTGCTAGAATGAACAAATCGTCAGCAAAGCATAAATGGGTTACCTCCTCTACCTCACAGAATGGGTAAAAGATGTATGGACAATTATTTCGTAACATCACGAAGATGCTCTCAAAGATCGCCATGATAGCTACGAAAAGGTAAGAAGAGAGGGGTCCCCTTGCCTTACCCCGTTTTCCCCCTTGAAATAGCCTCTGTGGACTCCATTGACGCTAACAACAAAGTAGGATGATGAAACACACTACATAATCCAATCAATAAAAATCATAGGAAAAGCATAAACAATTAGAAAGTCCTGAATGGATTCTCATCTAATAGAGTCGAAAGCTTTCTTGATATCTATTTTGAAAACTACTCTCGGGGATATTTTATTTTTTCCATAACCTTTTAAAAGGCTCTACATGAGAAGAATATTATGAAAGATTGTCCTACCGGGGATTAATGAAGATTGGTTAAGATTTATACTTTTTCATATGACATTTTTAAATCGTTTAGAAATGATTTTTGAAATTATTTTATAAATGACATTGTAGCAGGAAATTGGTCTGAAATTTTGTACTTTCTCGGGTACCGTAGTTTTGGGGATTAAGGTTAGGACTGTTGTATTTCATTGCTTTAACATCTTCTTATTCTTAAAAAACTCCAGAACCCCATCAGTAACGTCTTTACCCACAACCGACCAATTGTCTTTGAAGAACTGTGCATTAAACCCATCAGGACTCGGGTTTTTCTTCCCATCAATACTAAACAGAGCTTCTTTACAAAGCTTCTTTAACATCAACCCTCGTGACCACCCTTATCAGCTCGCGACTATCTTCTATAGAGATTTTCCTGACAATAATTTGATAAAAGGTATTCAAGTGACTTTGATGCTTCTTTCTTGTACCCATAAGTTGCTTATAGAAATCGATAGACAAATCTTGTACACCCTTTTGACCTTGAACATATTCACCATCATCATTCTTCAGTCTGTATACATTGTTTCTCATGTTTTTAGCCTTGCATTTCTGTAGAAGAAAGCTGTATTTTTGTCACCCAACGAGAGCCAACTCTGTCTTGATTTCTGTCTAACAAAATTCTCTTCAAGCTGACTCAGCTTCCTGAAGTTTTCAAGCGCATTTATTTATGTTTCATTGAGTTGTACATCACTATCATCCCTTAATAACATTTTCTGAACTTCTTCCAATTCTTCTCTAGCATCCAGAACTCTATTGGAGATATTGTTAAACTTCTTATTGTCAAAGGTTTGAAGATGATTCTTCAAGAGCTTAAGCTTCTCAGAAACCCTATACATGTTAGATCCCCTAACATCTGTAGACCATACGCTTTCGAGAATACCCTTGAATTTGCTGTTTTCCATCCAGAAATTGAAAAATTTTAAAGGGCCTTTTGAACCTTTCTTCCTTTTCCTAGAACAATTTAATCGGGCAGTGATCAGATATACCCGGATTCAAAACGTGAAGTTAATTTCACAGAAATTGGTTAATCTAGTTCTTATTTACCACACATCTGTCAATTCTACTTCTTCTAATTTGCTCATTCCCTCTCGTAGAAGACTAAGTGAAGAAATTCCCATAATTGGTAGGCTCGATACAACCCATATCTATGATGTAGTCATTAAAGTCAATAATATCCCGAGTTATTTCAGATTCTGGGCTATGATTAGATTCGTTTCTGGTTACGTTATAATCACCGAGGACAGCCCAAGATTTATCACTACCGATCTTGTTTCTAAGACAATTCTAGAGGAGTCTTCTGTTAGTGCTTGAGTTGTTACCATAGACAATAGCAAGATTAAACACGATTCCTGTGATTTTGTCTTTGACCTCCACCAGGATTGCTTAATCATTCGAAAAGAGAGCCCTGACCTCAGCAACTTTGTTATCCCATATAACCCAAATTATGTTTGTTTTGTCATTTGAGTTATGAATGATTTCCCAGCTGCTATCAATACACAGCTTACTAACCTTCTCAACGTTCTGGCTTTTGACTTTTGTCTCAAGAATACCCATAATAGTGATATTCTGGTTCTCAATTATCCTCCTGATTTCTTTGCATTTTAGAGGGTCATTGAGTCTCCTTATGTTCCATGTCACTATATTCATGAATGGATATAAGTGTTGGGTTCCTGACTTTCTAGTCTGTCCTGGACCTCTTCATCAGAGAAATTGTAAGCATCACTTTCTTCGTTATCCTCAATGGATACAATTTGATTACATGGAATACTATTGCCATTGAGTGGGGGTTACCTCACATAGATTTCATTTTCTCTCGTTATAGAGTCAGTGGCTTCTAGATTAGGATCTTTCTACTTTGTCTTTGATTTTCAGCTTGTTCTTCTTTAGTAGGTCTTTTCTGAATTTAAACCTCTTCACTACTGGATTCATGTATGTTATTTTAATTCGCCCTACTTCAAAACCAAGTCTCACTGCCTTATTCAAGACCAAATTGTCTTCTTCTACACTTGATCTTTTGATTTCACAAAACCCAAGATTTCCCAGTCCATTCTCAAGAGCTTACTTATTGCTTGTTAGTTTTCAATGTTTTTTTGTCCTGGATTCTCATGTTCATTATCTTGAAAGGTGGGTCTGAGCCCATGGATCTGGTCATTTCGAATTCTGATGACATTGCTTTTTCAGTTCTTGCTTGTATTCCTAGAATTGTGAAGAGTGAACTCACGACCTATGGGAGTGCCATCAGACCCAATTTTGCTTGTTTCATATGGGCCAAGTATTCCCCGTCCTATAGATCTTTGAATTCCATAAACTTTAGAACCAAAACTTGTAGTTGCATCAGGACTAGTTCTTTGATCAGTATTAGGACCGGTAGAGTTAGGAACAGCATTAGTATCATCCACAATAATAGGACTTGTGCTAGTATCATGACCAATATAGTCGGGACCAGCAATGGTTGCACCTTTTTCATAAGGACTAGTAGTAGCAAGTCTGGTAACTTGAGTAGTATCAGGATCAGCAAGTCCAGGACCAAGCTTAACATGGTTAATATGGCTAGGTGCAGTAGCATTATAAGAAGCTCTAGGACCGGTGTGGCTATGTTCAGCTTTATCAGGACCGACATTTTGAACAGGACCTATTCTTGAGAAAACAGAATCCATAGGACTGGTTCCCTGAACATGGCCAATAGGATCAGCGTTAGCAAGGCCAACTGGTACCCTTACCCACTTCATTCTTTTTCCTATCTTCTTCCTTACCATTATCTGTTCTTGCTTTTGGTTTCCCATTCTATCATTATCAGTGCGTTCATTGCTGTTAAGTTGAGACATGTTCACATATCTCTCAACCTGAGCCTGGTTAGAGTCATTGATACCACCTTCTTGAGCATTGTTATTGGCCTTCGATTTTAGATTATTATTGACTGGACATTTATGCGTAGCGTGTGTGAAAGTGCTACACCATATACATTGATTTGGTTTCCATTCGTATTGTACTCCAATGTCAAATAAATTTCCCAGTCTATCTTTAAGATCAAGCTTGATTAGAAGAGAGCTACTTGGATGGATTTTGACACTAACTCTGTCCACAGATGCACACTCGTAGCCTTCCATTGTTGGGTCAGTCATAAGTGGTTTGCCTATAATGTTTGAAATATAGGCCAGACCCATTGGGTTGCACAGGTGTGGTGGAACATTCTTGAGATTCACCCATATTTGTTCAAGTTCAGGCGGTCTATGATTAGTATTAAGTTTCTCGCTCCACTTGTACAGCTTGAATCTTTTTCCTTTGATAAAGGTATATTCGCTCTCTATGATTGTCTTTATTTTGCTTCCATTCCTGAAGGATAGAAAGTAGAATACGTGATCATTGATTGTGATCTTCTCCAGTCCAGAGGATTCCCACTAACCCATCATCGTTCTTTTAACCTCAGCAAATGATGCCTTCATGTTTCCCATAAAGTGACCAACTATGACAAACTCTCATGCCTTTACGCATTTTTCTTCAATTTTTAGTGGGAGCTCAAATCAGATGGGATTTTAGGGATAAGCTCACCAAAGGTTAAAATTGTCTCAAATTAACCCTCCTTAACGGACATTCCCCTACTATAAATACCCCCTACCCTTCCATTAATAAATCATCAAACTAACTCATCAATCACAAGATTTCATCACCTGAAATCAAGTTTGAAGATTTCGGCAAACTATTTTTTGTCAAAACCTGTTCTGACGATCCAAGCTTCAATACAGGCTATTAAATGTTGCTAACACACCTTAGGAGTGTTCTCCCACTGTTGGTATGCATCCATATCGTTTGTATCACAATTTGTGATTGAAATTTTTTTTTTTCAACTTTTCTTGTTTGGTCAATTTTGTCGTGTTCTTATGCTTAATTGTGTAATTTTTTGTTGAGAATTATTATATGAATCATGTATGAGATTTCTAGATAAAAAAGAATCGATCAATTCAACCTGAAACAAAATTTTGAAAATTTTTGTTTGAAAATTGGTTTTTTTAAATGTTTGTGTTCTTGGTTTAAACCTAGATTTTTTTGATCCAGATAGTTGCTATACATGTTTATAAATATTTTTGGATGATTTCCAAATAACTGTAATCACGTTTTGATCATGTTTGATCAAACAGAAAATTTGAAAATAAAGTTCAAAAACTAGATTTTTAAATTTTCGTGTTTTTTTCTTATAATCTGGATTTATTAATTCAATTAGTTATAATACATGTTTATAAACATGTTGGGATGATTTCCAAGTAATTGTAATCACGTTTTGATCATGTTTGATCAAACTAAAATTTTGAAAATAAAGCTAAAAAACTGAAATTTTGAAAATAAAGTAAAAAACTGTATTTTTAAAATTTCATGTTCTTGCTTATAATCTGAATTTGTTGATTCATTTAGTTGTAATACATGTTTATAAACATGTTTGGATAAATCCTAAGTGGTTGTTTCATCAATTTGATCATATTTGATCAAATCTTGTTTTTAAAAAATTTTGAATTTTGATTCAATCTACAAACATGTTTGAATGATGTTATGATGCTCTTGTTTTGGTTTATATTAACTATATTCATCATTTTAAAGCTAATGGAATAAAAATCAGGCCTTGAAATGGTCTAAATTAAAATATCCTAAAATTTGACCTAGAAATGGCTATTTGAAATTGATCCTTGTAGGAGCTTCAAAATCATTATTTATGTTAGGGCTTTATTTCTTCATGTTCATATGAACCTACTATAGCTTACGGATCTTGATTTCATCATCCCAATCAAAAGTTATGGACTTCTGAAGTTTTGGACCAAAATAAGAACACATGTTCGTAAGGCTTTAGCCTAGGACCGAGGAAACTGACCTAGGACCGTGGAGCTACGATCGACAAAATTCACCTAGGACCGACAGAATTCATCCAGGACCATGGAGCTATGACCGGCGGAATTCACCTATGACCGTGGAGCTAGGACCGGTAGAATTCACCTAGGATCGTGGAGCTAGGATCGACAAAATTGACCTAGGATCGGTGAAACTAACCTAGACACTTAACTTAGGACTAGTGAAACTAACCTAGACACTTAAACTAGGATCGGTAAACCTAACCTTGACTCTTAACCCAATATCGATGCAACTGAACCCTAGCCTAGCCTAGGACCGATGATTAGAACCTAGCCCCACTTAATCCTAGGACCGACGCAATCGAACCCTAGCCTAGCCTAGGACTAATGATTACGACCTAGCCCCACTTAAGTCTAGGACCGATGCAACCGAACCCTAGTCTAGGACCGGTGAATAAATCTAGCCTTACTTAAGCTTAGGACCATGAAGCCACACCCTAGCCCTCGCCTAGGATCGAGCTCCCACTTAGCCTAGGATAGGTACACCTAACCCTAACCCTAGACTTAAGTTCAAACCCTCACTCACTCAGGACCGAACCTCCCAAACCATAATGAGCCCAAATTGATAAAATCGGACTCAAGCCTAGAACTTGAATTCTTAGGCCAGTTGGGTTCCAACTTTCAAAAATCCAAAATTATTTTTGGAACCAAACCCCATTTTCTAAAAATGGTATTATCAAGGTCAGAAAATAATTCTCAAAAATTTTCGGGATGTTTCCCAAAGCAAATGTTCTTGTTAATGCCTTATTTGATATACTCTCTAATACATTTTTCTGGTATTTTTAAGTTTTGTTAAATCTGAACATCAATACGACAGGTGCACACCTCCTTTAAATAATTTTGTACAATTATTTAAAGGTTATTCTCATTTAGGATCCTTATACTACTGATTAAAGATAAGGAATGTTATAATTAGATTTATGAAAACCAGACTTTGTTTATTTTAGAAGAATTTTGAAAATCATCATTAGGCGGATATAGAGGACATAGTGCGAAAGCCCTTTCCCGAGTGTAAACAGACAACGAACCACCTTTTGTTTAAAAACTCTGGTATAAATACGTTTGTACACGTATCATTTTATTGATTTTCGTAAAATCTCTTGGCGACTTTAATTTTCAAATAAATAATCTTTAAATTGATCATATTTAATTAATTTAAATCGGGTTCAGGTTAAATTGTTATTTAGCCTCTCAGATTATTAAAGTATGAACATAAAATTAATTATTTTTACATAATTAATTACCGCTTCAGGTATTTTCAAATCTTTTAAAAACTAATCGTTTCATTTTAAAAGATGTTTGGCGAGTAAACTAGGGTTCAAATGCATCGAATCTCGAGCTTCCTCGCGGTAGTTCTTCCATATTGTTATGTGTCTCACAAACACGTGATAAGCTATAGAACGAGACAAAGATCGGGATACCCTTACAATTATTAATAATATATTATATTATATTAATAAAAACATACAATTAATTATTAACTATCAAAGCAAATAATTGCTTCAATTAAATATATAATTATTATTATTATTATATGATCAAATACCCGAATAAGTTATAGATGAAACAAGTGTTAGAATATAAATAATATTGTATTATTATGATTGGTCTATAAATATAATTATTAAAATATATTTTTTTAATAATTTAAAAAGTAATATGAAACTTATTAAAGATAGTTTAAGAGAAAAGAATAATTTTTAAGAAATTAAATATTCAAAATTTAATTTTTATTTAAAACGTTTTGAATTTAAATAAGATCATGATGGTGAGGATTTATGTTAGTGTGCAATATATCTTGTAGGCATGCAAGCTTCAAAATATAATTTTTTTGGGAAAAGCTTCAAAATATTTTGTTTGCTCTCAAACTTTTATATAATATTTTTGTTTTTAGTATATTACATATTATATATTTTATTATATATATATATATATACTTATTTTCTAAAACTGATAAAATATATTTAAAAGAATATTACACTTTTTTTCTAAACCTAATATTTTGAATGCGTTTTACATCTCTTCCGAATCATTATCTTATCAGTTCTCACTAATATATATATATATATCCACAGAAGTGATAATTGAATTTTGAGATATGGTTTAATATTCTTCAAATTAAGTTCGAATTTTACTTCTAATCGAGTTCGAGCTATATTTAATTGAATTTTCAAGTTTCTAATTCGAATACCGTCATATTTTTCGATTGAGAACTCAAATATCAAAAAACATTATTATAGGGGTTCGTTTGTACCCTTTAGTTACACTAGTTTTTAACATTATATATATATAATTATATATAATTAGATTGGAATAGATAAGTAAAAAATATCTTTGAATAAGAGATTAAAACTTTCATGTTTAATTTTTATTAAAATAGTCTTTAAATTAAACTTAAATGATTATGACATGGTGTACTTATAATCTTTTGTTTAAAAATAATATTATTACACTTAATTTATTATTAATAATCCTATTTCGGATTAGACTTTAAAAGCATATATGAAGATTGCTTACCACATTCTAACTTTATTGATATGTTTTTTCCAAAGAGACACTTTTTCTGCTTTGGACATTCCTATTTATAGCTACTTGTTCTTTCTTATTTTCCTAGTTTTTGCTCCATCCTAGTTTTCATTTTCCAAGCAAAACTTGTCAAAATATTTATTAAATAATTTCTAATATTAGAAGATTATTGCCATTTCTACTAGTTCCTCTTCTAACACTAAAATAAAAATACTAAATTTATAAGGTCATTAAAATATTCAAGCAAAAATAATATATATATATATATATATATTTAATAATAGTCTAATTGACTATTATGTCAAGAAAATCATAGTATATGATTCATGTTTGGTATTGTTATTTTAAGATATCTATGGAAGATTTGATACGTGATTTTTTGAAATGCTTAATAATTATCTAAAACCCTACATTAAATTTTCAATAATAATCTTTTGCATTAAATTTTCAATAATAGTCTTTTGCTACCGTCTATTGTGGAAGAATAGAAATTACTCATTATTTGATCAAAATAAAAAATTATTTCTACAATGTGAGCATTAAAGAGGTTTGAGATTTTTTCAATTGTAAAAATTTTGATTTTCCTCTAATACGACCAACTTGGGAGTTAGAGAAGTTTGAATTCCTTCCGAACCAGGATGGACAAAAATTAACAAAGATGTCTCTTACCTTGTTGATGGAACGAAAACTTCAGCTGAAATCATTATTCGAGATCACTTGGGAAGGCCAATTCACTGTTAGATATTTTATCTTAAAATAACAAAATATATATATATATATATATATATATATATATATATATATATATATATATATATATATATATATATATATATATTAAGCACATACCTCAAATTAACCTTGTTTTCTGATAAAAAAAAAAATTAATATTGTATTTAATTAATTTCTTTGTAGCATCTACAAAAAAAATTAATTAAATACAATGTTACAAAAAAATCACCATAATACAATATTAATTTGAGGTACGTGCTGAGCACATCTATATATATCTAATGACGCTTAATTTAAAATGTTGAAGGTGTATATCACACTCTCTCCAAAATGATCCTCATCATCTCTCTTAATTTATTTTTATTAATTAATTGTTTTTTTTCCTCACTATCTCATATATATATATATGAATACTATTAACGAAATTTCATAATTAATTATTCTATGTCAGTTACTCTTTTATATATATATATATATATATATATATATATATATATATATATATATATATATATATATATATATATATATATATATTAATATTTTTTATTAATTATTTTAAAAGTAAATCTAATAATTCACATCTAAAATATTATATATATTAATTGAATTTAACATTAAATATTAATTATAAAAAACTGCAAAAATAATAAGAGTTTCAGTTATCATATTATATTAATTATAAAAAAAATATCTATATTAATTCAGTTTAATATTAAATATTAAATATAAAAATATGCAAGAATAAAAAAAATTTCAGTTATCATATTATAATTATCTATTAATTATACAACGTATATAACTACAATTAAACCAATATATTAAATCAACCCAACTTTTCATCTTCTTCTTTACCCAAATATTTTCTCCTATAAATAATTTTAGATCAACAAGTTTCTATTAAAGAGAGAATAGTGATATCTCCATATCGACTCATAATATTTCTATATCAATATTATGCTTTCAATAATTGAATTTGCATTATGTTATGTTTTAACAATTCGTTGTTCACTGTTTTGCATTTTTTCTAGAAATTTGATCGTTTCAGGCAATTATAACAAAATCCTCGGTCTCCAAGTGTTATCTCTGTATCGACTCGTAATTTTCTCAATTTCTCTATCAATAATTAAATTTGTATTATGTTATATTTCAACAATCTGTTCACTGTTTTGCAATTTTTCTCATGAATTTGATTGTTTCAGGCAGCTGCAACAACATCATACGCATTTTATCGATCTTTTAATGAATCTGATCGATTTAGGCAGCTACAACAACATCCTACGCATTTCATCGATCTTCTTTTGAATCAGGTATGCTCAAAGTATGAGTAATGATTAAATTTTATGACAAATTAATAAAATTAAATTAATTTTTTAAATGCATATATATGATCTCTATATTCTTAGCCTAATATTTTTTACTATTCTCCAATTTTTTTAAATATTATTATTATTTATTATAACGTTTAATTAATTTATTTAATATTCACATTATTTTATAATATTTGTCTTAGTTATTCTATTTAATATATTCATATTATATTACTAATAATGTGATTTAGTCTGAATATAATCATCGGATGGTTATTAATTCTATCATCATTTATTTAGGTTTTTGAAACGTGTTTTATATACTAAATTAAATTTTATTCGAACTTGATTTAAAGAAAAATGGGAAGCGAAAAAAGACAAGGATTTGAAATCAAGAGAAAGACGAAGATTCTTTGCCTCCGTGAATTTAGAAAAGTTTTTTAAAAAATAATTTTTTTATTTAATTAATTTTTTATTATTTTATAACACAGTATAATAAGATATTTTATAATAAAATTATAAGTAATTATATTTTAATAAATAATATTAATATTTTAATTATATGTATATAAATGTAGGAGGTGTACATCACCACGACCCTAACTCTCTTTAAAATGATCATCATCATAAATATTTTCTCTTTCTTTTATATATATATATATATATATATATATATATATATATATATATATATATATATATATTTCTCTCTTCATTTATCTTTATTAATTCATTGTTTTTCTTTCCTTCATCATATATTTATTTTCATCAATTTTTAACGAAGTTTCATCATTAATTATTCTATGTCTGTTACTATTTTTTATATATATATATATATATATATATATATATATATATATATTAATATTTTTTATTAATTATTTTAAAAGTAAATCTAATAATTCTCATCTAAAATATTATATATATTAATTATAAAAAACTACATAATCATAAGAGTTTCAGTTATCATATTATATTAATTATAAATAAAAAAATTATCAGTCAATGAAATTTTGAAATTTTATCAAAAAATTTAAAAAGATTTTCTGATTTTTCTATTGTATTAATTCCTAATTTTGTTTGATTTGTTTCAAGTACTTTCAGTCATTGTAGACTATTATACTTATGGATGTAAGCTATTGTACCTCTGAATGTTTGTTCACTTAAAATACTATAATTTTGAGATAATTGTGTTTAACTCTAGATTTGTATATTCCATATGTATACATTAACTTGGAATAATTGAAGATCAAGTATTTTGTTTAATACTCCTAATTTTATTGAAATAATAATGTGCTTTATGAATTTAATTTTATTGTGCAACTTCTATTTTTATGGTATACTTTTGTTTTTTATACTCCTATTTTTAAAGAAAAAATATTAGTAAAAATAAATCAATAAATATAACCTACCATCCATATATATTAATATTTTTTATTAAATATTTTATCTAAATAATTTGATTATTTATAAATAAATTCAACTAAAATAAACTCTTCTCATCTAAAAAGTCATCTATAATTATTGAGATTTGTATTAAATATTAATATTAATTATGAAAACTATTTAAAAGATTTAAATTATAAAAAAATATACTTACATTGAATATGTTCACTATAGGATAATGAATATTATTATAACCTTTCATCCATAAAATAAATCATTCAGTTTCATTCTAATTTATAACTAATTAATGAAAATAAAATTAACTAATAATAAATATTATTATCACTAGTGAAAAAGAAGGTAATAGCGACGGGAAACATTGTCGCTATGGTTGGCTTGACGCTATTAATTTTGTAGCTAAAATATGGCTACAGGAATAACTATTGTCGCTAGAGTAGCTACGGGAGTAAATTACTATCGCTAAAGGGATGGCAATTGAAATAAATTACTCTCGCTAAAATGTTAAATACAGAAATTTAAAACCTCTTGTCAAATGTCTATATCTATAATGAACAAAAATAAATGTTAAAACTATCTTGAAATAAAATTTTCTAAAACTAAAATTAAATATTTATATTACCCAAGCAAACATAATATTTTTATAGTACAAATTTTGTTTAAAAATTAAATTTGAACTCTTTTAACATGTTGCATTCAATCTGGTTCCCAAAATCTCTTTTTACTATTGTAATTCATCGTATCAATGTAATCCCTGCCAAAAATCAATAAAATTAATACGATCATCACCCGATAAAAGTTAAGCCAATCTAAAATATTCATAAAGATTACCAAAGTAAATCCGCAAACATTTTAAATGTAATTTCAATCAAAGAACAATGTTTTTAAATCTATATACATTGCATTTAGTTGATAACTATGAAAAAAAATTCAATTAAGAAACAAACAACTATTTTGTACCTTACATTGTTACCTTCACGCCTCTCAAATTTAGAGCAAGATCTATAAATAGGGGATATCATTTTCTTCTTCTCTGTTTGCTTGACTAGAGAATATGGATGAACTAAACCTAGTTTCCTTTAAAACAGTTACATTGTCTCCCCTTGCGCTGAAACTTATCGTAGATGACTGTCTCTAGGGTACAACGAATCTAGTAGTGATTCAGTACTGAAATCACTACGCAGCGAACTTAACAAAATATCTGAATTGATGACCAGGCTTCAAGAGAAATACGACAAGTCAATAACTCGAAGAACACTGGAAAAAATAAAGAAAAAAACCTTTCGAATTCAAAAGATGTAATAAAATGTTCCAATGAGGGATATTTATAATTAGAAATTAAACCATCACAATAAATTTATTTATCAATCCAACAGTTGATAATTCATCCAATGTGACTGACATTCCTAGACTCTTGACATCTCTAGACTTTTGTCATTTGATCTTATCCATTAACAATAAATTTCAGCAAAAATTAATTTGGTATGAATTTATATTTATTTATTTGGATTAAATTACATTTAATTTATTTATCTAAATTTTCATTTTCATTTAATTAACGAAATTAGTTTAAAATTCCAACATTCACGTCCATGCACACAATTTTAAAAGCATCTCTTCTGCGACAGCGGAGGCAATGGCCATTCGATATGCAATGTGCTTTGTCATTGACAATTAATGACAAAATGTGATTTTTGAATCTGATATTAAAGGGGTCGTATTATCTATTCTTGACTCTTGAATTGGAAGTCATTGGAGTCATGATCTAATCATTCAAAATATTAAGGGTTTATTACACTGTCATCAATCTTTCAAACTTCGGTTTGTCTCACGCAATGCCAACTAACCCGTAGATTGGATATCACACTATTGTCGAGATTATTTTTTTTCATTATCATTTGTCTTTGTTTTTCCTACACCTTTAAATCAGTTGATTTCGTAATAACATTTTAGAAATACATTTATTTTAAAAAAATTTGACAACTTAACATTAACATCAAGTAGTTTAAAATCTATTTAGTTAATTTGTCGTGAACTCTAATTAATCATTGTATTATATATATAAGATAAATGTAATACATAAACCAATAAAAATATGTTACATAATTAAAAATCAAAACAAACTAATAGATTGCTCATTTAACATAAAAGAATAAAGGTAAACAATTACACAATAAAATTTTAAATTTGATCAATGCAAATAAAAAATGTTACCATGAACATAATCACTCATCATGATGATCTATCTGTTGGGTTTGGGGCTCATATTTTATTAGAGTTTATATATTGTAATTGAGCTTTAAGCCTTTATTGGGCTTAGAAGTAGTAGTTTAGGCTTTTAGGCTTTTAATGTACTCCTATAAATAGAGACATTCTAACCTAGAGTTATTTGGACCATTATTACATGGAATATCAATAGAATGGACGACTCCCCAAGGATGTAGGCATTGTTGGCCGAACCTCGTTATATCTTGTGTTCTTTATTATTCTTTACCACGTTATCTTTATATTTTCTTTTATTGCGTGTTTAGATTAGATTGTTTCTCAAAAAGTGGTATTCAAGCATGTTTTAAGAATGTTTAACCTAATCTATTTGTGAAGATATGACGGAAACTATAACCACCATTGAAGAAGTTGTTGGATATTTGTGTTTTTGTTAAAGATTGTTGATTATTTGAGAAAACGACATTGGTTGTAGAAGATTTAGTCGCTGTGAAGATTTGAGTCGAAATCTTCAATTGCTAAGGAGATGTCAACGATCGTTAAAATATTTCTTAGTTTTGGGTGACGATGTCTTGAGAAGAAGAGAGAAAAAGACAATGGGTTTTTTGTTCTTCTCCAAGGCACCAATGGGTGCAGGTGACGAAAAGTCGTCGTGTAGGCAGCGACACCAGAATGAAGAAGATGATGTATATTCTTTTAAACATATTTTAATTTGGGACATATGGTCTATTAAAATATAGAAAGGAAAAAAATATATATCTCCATATATATTCAAACGGATCAAGGTTTGGACGTCTCGAAGTTTGTTATTCTGAGGCTTAAAGTGTCTGCCTAATTTTAGTTTTATTTGACGTATTTGGGACCAACAAGTTTGTATATTTTTGGTTAAGACCTTATCTTATTGGAAAAGTTAATCAAGATGAAGACAGTGGTGAGATTATGTGCTTTATACTTGACAAAAACATGATCGAGTATGGAAAGTTGTTATCAAAATAGTGTTTACCGATGACAACATTGTCGACATGTTGATAGGGAAATCCTTCGGGCCAAATTGCAAGATTGCGTTGATTTGGCGGGTGATTAATGATTGAAACAATTCCAGGTAGCACATATTATGAATGAAAGATCAGGAAGAGGAAGATGAAGACTAATTAAAGACACTTATAAATTGAGGTAGAGACATCTTGAGAGCAACTCTCAAACGAATAAGAAGAAATCATTGCATTATCTTCTAATGTGAGAAGATAAATAAAAACTTTGAGTGGGATTCTTAGTAATGAAAAAGGGGCTAGATGGGAGACTCGGTAATTTGAAGGTAATGATTTTGTTACTTCTTTTATTCTATCTTAATTGTTTGTACATTGTGGATCATAGATTAAATGATTGAGACCTTGAATGAGATTTCTAGTCATGAAAAGGGGGCTAGATAAGAGGTTCGATCAATTCAAATGAAAGGATATTCGATTTCTTTCAAAGAAACTATAGATGATCATTTGAAGTATTAGTGAAGATAATTGAAGAGAGATAGTGAATCTTGAAATAATATTCTTGGATTGCTATGCGTTTTTGGATTCAAGAAACTAGCAGATTGCAAGTTAATGTGTTCAAGGAGAAGTATGAGGTTCAAGTTGGTTGATTATGCAACGTTCAAGGCAAGATGGGTGACAAATACTTTGTCAAATCTTGAGCTAGAGAAAAGAGATGTCGTGATAGCCTAATTTATTTGTTATGAAGTAGACGATAAAGTTCGTCTTGGGTCTTCTCGTTTTTTGGTTTCAGTCAGTTGTTGGACTTGAAAAATAAGACACTCGTTTTGTGGCAAACAAAGGTAAAGGTTATTTTGACATAATAAAGAATTATTAATTCTAGTTTCCGCATATATCAACGGGTATGAACAAAGATTGGGAAGAGTTGTTGAATGTCTCTCATCGTTGAAATAACGTGGTCACCCAAATTTATTTGGTGTTATAAACTCTATGATTTTATTTTCTAAGGGGCTTTTGAGCGGAAGTGGAGGTATAATGATTTATCTCGTGAATGGCTCGAGCAGTGAAGATTGATGTGTGGCTCATAACTTTTTGATGGCGCGATATACTAGATGGTGAGATTGTTATTCTTCTAAGGGCTTTTGAGCGGAAGTGGAGGTATAATGATTTATCTCGTGAATGGCTCGAGCAGTGAAGATTGATGTGTGGCTCATAACTTTTTGATGGCGCGATATACTAGATGGTGGAGATTGTTATTCTTCTAAGGGCTCTTGAGTGGAAGTGGAGCACATGAAATTATCTCATGAATGGTTCGAGCAAAGGTGAAGATTGAGGTGTTGAACCCACTTATTTCATGATGCTTGACTTTTGTCAAAGTGTAGATTGATGGGTACGGCTCATGTATTTCCTAATGGACGTGAAATTCGTCAAGGTGAAGATTGTTAAATTGTAATTTATTCATCACATCTCAATAAGCGCGGTATTTGTCCAAAGTGGAGATTGTTAGGTTTTTGGCTCATATTTTATTAGAGTTTATATATTGTAATTGGGTTTTAAGCCTTTATTGGGCATAGGAGTAGTAGTTTAGTCTTTTAGGATTTTGATATACTCCTATAAATAGAGACATTGTAACTTAGGGTTACTTGGACCATTATTCCATGGAATATCAATAGAATAGACGACTCACCGAGAATGTAGGCATTGTTGGCCAAACCTCGTTATATCTTTTGTTCTTTATTATTATTTTTTACCACTATATTTTTATATCTTTTGTTATTGTGTGTTTAAATTAGATATTTTTTAACACTATCAATTTGAAAGTCATATTCAATTTTAACAATTAAATATTGAGATACTTCTTGAATTTGAATCTTGCACTATTGTCAATTTTTCTATATTAGTGTGTTTCTATAATTAGGTAAATTTTGGTATTGTCTCTTAATCTAACCTTTCAAATTTACAACATTAAAAATGGCATATTCACGACATTATTTATTTTATTTTATTATGAATGTATTTAAGAAAGACGATGAAATCTCAAACTCATTTTACGCATTTTTTAGAACGAATCTCAATAGTTTAATAATAATAACGTTATGAATGATATATATCTATCCAATATCATTATTGAAAATACTGAAGGTTCCTTATTTTTAAAATAACTCACTGATAGATAATATCAAAATTTTGATAAATATTAATTAAGTCCTATTGGACGTAATTAATTTCTTCTATATTTGTATATTCTATTTACGTTTGTCTTACTTACAAATTTGAGACATTGTCACACATTACCATCTAGTAGGATCACAATGCATATAGTGATTGAGACCTGGAGCAGCCTTTAGATTTCATGGACTTCATTAGTTGTAATGAAAGGACAATATTTTAACAATCAAGTTGTTTTGGGGATTTACTTGTGAAACTTTTAATTAGGGGATTTTCTTGCTTTCCTAAAAAGAAAGGGTGATGGAAGGTACTCACTTACTCCGGACTCCTGAATAGTAAATACATTTTTCATTCAATTGATTATCCATTCAATTGCCCTAAATACTATTCTTCAATTTGTGTTCTTTTCAAATAGAGATTGAGTTGGCAAATGGGTTTAGGAAGAACACGACGCCGTATATATGCATTTATTTATTATCGGCTCGTCCATCCTCTACGTCAACCCTTTACAGAATTCAACAGGAACACTCTTTTTTTTTTTAAAAACTCCTTACAGTTCGCTCCATTTGCGCCGCGTCCAGGGGGAGCTTTGGAGAAACAGACGAAGAAGACGGACAGAGAAAAGGGTTGCCTTTAGATTTGGATACCTCCTGAACCTAGTAAAAACCCTTCTTTCTTTCTCTTTGATTTTAACATCTCTGAACAGGTATGTTTTTCCTTTCGGTCCATTTAAAAAACCTTACTTTCTCTGCTTAATATTCTCATTTTCTGTTGTCCAGTTTAACTATGGAAGTGTCTATAGCTGACGAAACCATCGAGGAGCTGTTACGATGCATTCGGCCAACTATGGACTCAGAAGAAAAGAGGACATGTGTCTTTGAGTACATACAAAAACTGATTAAAACCTCGCTTGGACACGAGGTGATTCAATTGTGTCTCTATCAATTTATAATTCTCCTTTTAGCTTTCCATTTCATATCTGTTCAATCGAATAAATAGAAGAAGGAATAGTATTCAGGGTAACCCAAAAGAAGAGAGAATAAAGCTCGAATTCCATTTTCTCTATATATACATTCTGGGTGCAGAACACATTTCTTTTTCTGGGTTGTTTATGCATAAATTAGCTTGCTTTCATGTCTGTTGAATCGCTGTTTTATGTGATTACTATATTTAGCTTGTCAAAGGTTAAATCGTTGATTGAATTCATACTGTCTATACTGAGTGTTGAATTAATTTACAAATCCATTAGCAATCAGTATATTTCCTTAAATTATTTTCTTTCTCTGATTTCTTTGAAGGTATTTCCATATGGCTCTGGGCCTTTGAAAACCTATCTGCCAGACGGGGACATTGACCTGACTGTGGTTTCCAATCCTGATTGCCAGATGATGTGCATGCGCTTCTTCTAGTTGAAGAAGCGAACGAGAATGCTGAGTTCAAAGTGAAGTCGATACTCTTCATCGATGCTGAGGTCTGATCTCGTGTTCTTAAAAATGTATTTGGAATAATTTTCTATAACAGTGATCAAGAATGAATCACCTTAAAACCCTTATTGAACAGTTTTGATGTGTATTTCTTCATTTCTGATAATTTATATTCGTGATGGCAGGTAAAGATCGTGAAATGCATTGTGCAGGAAGTTTTGGTGGACATTTCTTTTAACCAATTAGGCGGTCTTTCTACACTATGTTTTCTCGAAAAGGTAAGGTGTTGTTGAAAAGACATAAATTGTAATTTTAGTTACTGTTTCACGTATGTATCTTAATTATTATTTTGCTCGTCGTGCAAAATCTAAGAATTGGAAATTCTTTCAAATTATTAGGTGGATCGTGTTATTGGGAAGGACCACCTCTTCAAACGTAGTATTATTCTCATAAAAGCTTGGTGTCAACATGAGAGCTGTGTTCTTGGTGCAAACTATGGACTAATTTCTACGTATGCTTTAGAGACATTGGTGTTATACATTTTTCACGTGTCCAATCTCTCCTTGAACCAGCCTCTGGAGGTAATTAATCTTGTTTTTTACTGATACACTTTGAAGTTCTTGCATGCATTCGACTTACAACTCCTTAAACTGTTTAGGTGCTTTATCGGTTCTTGGACTACTTAAGCAAATTCAACTGGGATCGTTATGGAGTTAGTTTGGAAGGGCCTATATTAAAAGCAACATTGCCTAGTATAGTTGGTTAGCTTGATCTTTTAATCAATTATTGATGCAATATATAATTTAGGAAAAGTAAAATGTTTGTTCTTTTTCTTTTTTGGCACACAGTTGAGAAACCGGTGGATTGGGGCAATAATTTATTGTTCCAAGAAGATTTCTTTAAGGATTGTGCGGATTACTTCACTTTCCCATCGAGTTCACTTGATGCGAATTTGAAAGAATTTCCCCGGAGATTCCTTAACATTGTTGATCCTCTTAAGGAAAGCAACAATATTTGACGCAGCATTAGTAAAGGTTTGCCACTCTAATTTTCGATATAATTTAGTTAGTACAATTAGATTTTTTTTTCTAACTGTTTTCTGATTAAGGATATATTATATTTATGTTTCTATAGGCAATTCTCATCGCATACGTAGTGCGTTCATGTTGGGTGCGCAGACGCTCGAAAAGATCCTTGAATTGCCGAGTGACAAAGTTGCACAAAAAATGAAGAAGTTCTTCTCCACCACATTTCGGAGACATGGGCACAGATTATGCCCATTCTCCACTAGTTCAATCAGTGATGATATATATTGGATGGAAGATTTCGATTCAGATGAAGAAGTAATGGAAGTTACATATTTACCTGTAAATATGAGGTGCAGGATTTCGAGTGTGCAATATTCTTCTCCATCTGCTGAAAATTCAAAGTCGGAGAGCAGTGCACTATCTGAAGGACAGTCTTCTTCCAGTTCTAATGAGAATCTGGGATCAACCCTATTGATAGAAGATCCGTGCGAGGAAGAAAGTGACGATGACTTGAGCTCTACAGATTCAGTAATGTCAGACTTAAGTTCCGCATTATCAGAGACCTACATAGAAGGTTTGAATCCACTGGTAGACCTAGCTGGAGAATTGGACACCCAAATAAGGAATATATTGTGGGGTAAGAATCTTCTTGAAAATGGAATGAATCCTCCTCCTTATCATCTTCAAGTACCATCCCTGCAGAATTTCAATATGGCAGTGAACAATATCATACCAATGAATTCTGTATATGGTTTTGAAGGAAGAGGTGGTACTCAGCCTTTCTTTCCTCGTCAGGCATGTTCCAACAAAAATATCCTTTACTTTCGTACTGAAATAATCAATTCCATTAACATCACATTCCAAATTTGCAGAATGTGTCTTCATACAACAGGGCTGTACATTCTCGGGGGAGGAATAGAAGGCAGAACAACCATTCCCATGAAATTCAAGGGAAGTTATGGAATGCCAATAACTTTGCTTCAGTATGGCCTGAGAGGCGATATGGGAGTGGGTTTTATCATTCGGAAGGATCAAGCTCCAACACTACTTTCCCCACTGCACCGCCCCTTACAAACATAGTATTTGGTTCGCTTGGAAATCCATCAGTGTTGAATACTACCAGGAGACCTCCGCCAGCTAAAACAGAAAGGAGGCATTGAAGAGTGCCATTGTCTAGTAATGATCCAAGAAGGTATGTCCAATCTTACTAATTCTTGCAACTGTCTATATCTATTTGTGTGATTTACATGAGATCTGATTCAATGTGCAGAGAAATAGAGATACCAAACTTGCTTAAAAAAGAAGACTTGTCCCCACTGACCAACTAAAAATGTCTTGAGAAGATAATGGTGAATAGAAGTGTTGTAGGGGAGATTAGATTCAATAACAAAAGTATTATGATGATCATATTATGCTAATTGGTAGGGAGGAAGAAGGATGAAACTTTATTTCTTTTTCTGTTTTAAAAGTTTGGGTTTTTTCGGTGCTTTCAGATTTAACTTAGTTCTTTCATTCTTGAGAGTTCAACTTTTAACAAAGTTCACAAAAGTTGTTAATCTAAAGTTGTCAATCTCAGTTACAGAATTAGCATAGGTCAGTTTAACATCTGATTTAGGAACTTTGTGTTTGTGTTGTAAATGTTGTTAAATGTTTTTTTTTATCTCAGTTGCAAATTGAAGGGTTGTTAAAAGTGTTTTCTTTTTTTTTGTATATGGTGATAACAATTTGTAGAATTGAATTCAGGAACTCTGCATTCAAAATAAAAGTTATACTACTAGACGAAATAGGATGGCAATTGGTACCTGATACCTGTGGGTACCCGACGGTCGGAGTCGGGTATTTTATGTAGGGGATGAGAAGGGTAGAAGGTTACCGATTGAGGTCCGGGTTGGGGAGTGTGCCAAACCCGATACCCTGCTATATATATATATATATATATTATTTTATTTTATTTTTTTAAAAGGTGTTTTTTCAAATTCTTATTCATTATAATTATTACAATAAATATATATAATTTATTATTCTCACTTACACCTAACGTAAACCAAAATATTTATTACTCATTACTATTCATTTTCATATGTTCATAATTTATTCTTTTAGTTTCATTGACTTCTTTTTAGTTGAGTTAGTGTCCTTTTCTCTTTAGTTTTGTTCAATTGTGATGGTTTGATGCATACAGTCTTATTTATTGTACTAAAATTGATTTTGTTGTCATATGTTGAGCATCGTTGCAAGATAGATGTTAGGTGTTAAACAGTTCTACCTTTTGTGATGTTGCATCAACTGTTGTGTGTTTTAATACACCATTGGAAGAGATTAGTTGCAAAAATGACGTAGAACACAATGACTCGCATGTGTGGAAGAAAACACATCGTACTATTGTAACATTAACACATTGTACTTCGGTGACCGGCAACTGGTGAACATGCAGAGACATTTGCAACAGCTGTTCAAGATGTTTTTAATTTTGATTATGAAGTCATGCAAGACATGGGAGATGGAGGTAATTATACATCTCAGGGTGTGTAAGGGAATGTCGAATCAATTACTGTTACGCACACTGTCCTCTAAACCAAGGGTAGGTGATAACTCGAAAGATAAGCAACTAAAGTGTGTGAATGAAGATGATGATCATGATACTAAAACTGTCGCCATCGGCAACCTAGTTGGAGTAAAGAAGGATACGATGAATGAAGATGATATCATGATACTATATTTGTCGCCATCAGCAACCTAGTTGGAGTAAAAATGGATATGATCACCTCGCATCAGAGGAGAAGACACCAAATGTTGAAGATAAAGTGTTAATTACCTTGAAAGAGCTATCAAATCTAACTGAAAAGGAGATCTAACTGAAAAAGAGAAAGTAAGTGTTGCTGAGTTATTAGTGTACAACCATAATAAACATTCTTTGTTTTTGCGCCTTGAGCGGAAAGGGAATTTAAGCCTAGTCAAAACGTTGTTGGGTGGACTTTGAAGAACTTCGGTATTTTTTTGAATGTCTTAGGTAAGCTATTAATGCCTATTTTAGAATTTCTATACATATTTTAGCTAAATATCATGGTATTTACTTTTGTTATTTCTAGTATCATTTGCGAAATGTATCAACTTTTGCAATGAATAGTAGAAAGAGTTATTATATTTCTATTTCATAATTTAACTTTCGGGATGAACAGTGTTATTGTCACTAATTTATTTTTGGTTATGTAAAATGTTTAAAAATTTTCACATGAGTTGAATACAATAATGAATAATTTCAAAATTTAGCTCTAAATCATTCCATATGAATGTTAGTATATCGGATATAATAAATTTGAAACTTAGTTTAAAAGAATGGTTTTTTTTTTTAAAATATAAGAGGTAATTCTTTTTTGGAAGGAAAAAAATTATGTTCGTAATCGGTTTTGGAGGCTTTGACGGAAGATTGAAACTAGTTTTAGATTAAGATTAAGAAGTCTTTGAAAATTCGACAAATTGACAAATTTCAGATTTGTCCTTAATTAGAAAGAGCCAAGGGAGGCGAGTGTGATCGTTGATAAATATCACAAACCATCGTTTACCATTTCAAGTGTTACTTCGGACGAATCCCCACACGTCACTATGAATTAATGAGAATAATTTAGACGGTTTGTATGCAACGTTTGGGTAAGATGATCGAGTGTGTTTGACAAATTGACAAATGTCACAATGAAAAGTTGTGGTTTTATTGATAAATAAGTTCGGAATTAGTTTAGCAAAATACAAAAAATTGAGATGTCCAAGCTTATGATGCCAGAACATTATTTTTTCACGTTTGTTTGAAAAAGAAGTTGAATAACCTTAGTGGATTATGTTGCAAGATGTAGAGTCTCGAACACAACTTAGCATTTTCATTCGTCCTCCCCGTTCTCATATCCTGAAATTCACAACCATTTTAATAGAATTTGGTAAAACATTTTAAATCACGACAAACTTTTCTAATTGACAATTGATTGCGATCAAAATTTAAAATAAAGAGAACATTTTTTAAACAAATATTAGTTATTACGTAGGTCGATTCGGTTTCTAGAACACTAACAGATGCGGCGTTAGCTACGCAAACGGTGGACAAATGATTTTGTATATATGAAAATCATGTAATAGAGATAGATTCTCTGTCATGTACTCCGATGCACTTAAATCAACAATCAAATCTTTTAGGTTAGATGTACATAAATGAGCGTTTTAACACTTTGAAGCAGATGAAGTTGATTGTGCCACCCAAGTGAGTTACGGTAATGTGGCTAATACTGCCAATTTTAGAGGCACATTGCAGCTTGGGGTTACCGGCGAGAATTTGTCGTTGCACTTTTAGCTATACATTGGACAAGGCAGGCTGTCAGCCGGAAGTAGGGATGGTTGCAGCATCAGTCGCAGGAGCAGCAATAAGGAAGGAGCGACGACAGGGTAAGAAGAAGAGCATTGGGCAAATATGAGAGCAAAGAGGATGTTATCGAGGGAATGAAATGTTGATGACATTACTTCGCTTCAGTGAGTGCTTTTGAATCGCCGGAATATCGCTGAACAAAATCGAAAGTAATAATTTTTGGACAGATTATGTCGAAAAAAATTTGTCAAGATAATAAGACGGACAAATCGACCGTAATATAAAGTGCAGTTTTTAAAATGACGAAACTGTTAAGAAAGAGCTCCAAGAAAGCTCTACAATATAGAATATTGAGTCTTGAGAGTAAAGATTGAGAATAAACAGAGATAATATTATTCGGATATGATTTATAATTTACATTAAATATGTGTGGTATATAAAAGATATTGAGTACCATATAAGTAAAAATGATAACAAACATGTCACATTAGAGGAGATAATACTAAATGTTAAAGATAAAGTCTTCATTACAACTATAAGATCTAAAGAAGAGAAAGTAAGTGTTGATGAGTTATTGGTGGACACCATAATAATCTTTCTTTAATTTTGAGCCTTAAGCAAAGGGAATTTAAGCTTATCCAAAGCATGTTGGGTGGACTTTAATGAGTTTGGTATTTTTTTTTTAATGTCTTATGTAAGCTAATAATGCCTATTTTAGAACTTTCACATTTTTGCTAAATATTATGGTATTTACTTTTGTCATTAATAGTATTATTTGTCAAATGAATCAACTTTTACAATGGTTAGTAGAAATAAGTTATTACACCTCTCTTTTATAATTTAACTTTTGTAATGAATAGTGTTATTATCGTTAATTTATTTTTCGTTATGTGAAATGCTTAAAAAAATTACATGAGTTGAATACAATAACAAATGATTTCAATTTTTAGCTCTAAATCATTCTATACAATAGTTTAAATATTAGATATCATCTCAGAATGAATTAAAATTTAATTTAAATGAATGATTTCTTAAAATATAAGAGATAATGGTATAATGATCCTATTATAAATAATATTTGTTTTATCCTAATCACAAAAATCATAGTTATCACAATTTTTTTTTAAAACGCTGGGTTCTACAACTCTTTTAGAGTGTGACTAATCCCCACGGGAGCCCGCAAATGTATTCAACCAGATGAGCGGAATTTGTCGTCTGACGAGCGAAACTCAGGACCTCAGAGAGACTGAGGACCTGGGGTATCCACCTCCTTTTGACGTTTGACTAAAAGAGGAGATGAAAATGGAACAACGAGTTAAGTATTTGTCCCGCAAATACACTTAATTATGCGCAGAATTTACCGTCTGACGGGCTCAAACTCTCAACCTCATAGAGTTTGAGAATATTACATTTTTTATTGACCTAAATAAGTTATCACAAGTTTTAAATATCCTTCATTATTTACTGAATTATCATCCTATCAATAATCCTAAAATACTATAAACATATAAAAGATTTGTTTTAACAAAAACAAAATTATTTAAAGGAGATATTATGTTATATAAAATATTATAGTTTGTCTATTATGTATCCATAATTATAATGTCCTATTGAATAAGTTAACAAATGTAGATTCAAATTTATAAAAAAAAATAGTAATTTTGTATATAACATCACTTTCAATGTCTAGATTTTTGTGATAATCTGACCAAGTACAAGATTGTACCACCACAGGTATATATTGGGATTGTAGACGTCACAACAACAAAGGAAACCACTTTTATTTGCAAGTTCCAAATTTAACATTCCCTAAATCAGATGTTATAAAAAATGATAAATCAAATTAGGAAAATTCCTTATTTTTGGGATGTCCATTTTAATAACTTGGGCTTGAAAATCAACTATTTTAACTAATAGAAATGTAACATTAATTAAAGGATACTTTAGACAAGCTTCAGACCTGCCCACATGGAATAGAATAATGCTAATTTTGTAACTGAAATAAGTCAAATAACAACTTTACATTAGCAACTCTCATTTGATAACTTTTCAGATGTCAAATAGAACATTGCTAATTCTGTAACTGAATTGACAACTTTACATTAGCAACTCATTTGATAACTTTTTTTTGTTAAAATTTTTTGCTATGGAGATATGAATGAACCAAGTTAAAACTAAAAGCCTCCAAAAAAAAAAAACCAAACTTTTTAAAACAGAAAAAAGAAATGAAGTTTTATCATTCTTCCTCTTCCCTACCAATTAGCCTAATATGATCATCATAATACTTTTGTGATTGGATCTAATCTCCCCTACAACACTTCAACTCACCAGCATCTCCTCAAGATCCTCTTTTAGTTGGTCAGTGGGGGGAAGTCTTCTTTGTTCAGCAAGGCTGGTCTCTCCATTTCCCTGCACATTGAATCAAACCTCAAGTAAATCACACAAATAGATAAAGACAGTTGCAAAAATTAATAAGATTGGAGATACCTTCTTGGATCATTACTAGACAATGGCACTCTTGGATTCCTCTTTTCTATTTTCGCTGGCGGAGGTCTCCTGGTAGTATTTATCACTGGTGGATTTCCAAGCGAACCAAATACTATGTTTGTAAGGGGTGGTGCAGTGGGGAAAGTAGTGTTGGAGCTTGTTCCTTCCGAATGATAAAACCCACTCCCATATCGCCTCTCAGGGGGGCGTACTGAAGCAAAGTTGTTGTCATTCTTTAACTTCCTTGGAGTTTCAAGGGAATGGTTATTATGTTTTCTATTCCTCCATCGAGAATGTACTGACCTGTTGTACGAAGACACGTTCTGCAAATATGGAATGTGATGTTAATGGAATTGATTATTTCAGTATTCAAAAACGTTTTTATGAATACGAATAGAGTGTTAAACATGTGACTTGAACCTTGATTATTTCACTATTATATAATAAAGAAACAATAGAAAAGGAATTTTTTGTTGAGACATACCTGACGAGGGAAGAAAGGCTGAGTACCAACTCTTCCTTCAAAACCGTAGACAGAATTCATTGGTATGAAATTCTGCTGAAATGGTAGTTGAAGAGGATAAGGAGGAAGAACCCACCCGAGAGGATTCATTCCATTTTCGAGACGATTCATTCCATTTTCGAGACGATTGATTCTATTTTCGAGACGATTCATTCCATTTTCGAGACGATTCATTCCATTTTCGAGACGATTCTTACCACACAATAAATTCCTAATTTGGGTGTCAAATTCTCCAGCTAGGTCCACCAGTGGATTCAAACTTTCTAAGTAGGTCTCTGATAATGCGGAGCTCAAGTCCGACATTACTGAATATGTAGAGCTCAAGTCCGACAATACTGAATCTGTAGAGCTTAAGTCATCGTCACTTTGTTCCTCGCATGGATCTTCTATCAACAGGGTTGATCCCAGATTCTCATTAGAAGTGGAAGAAGACTGTCCTTCAGATAGTGCACTGCTCTCCGACTTTGAATTTTCAGCAGATGGAGAAGAGTATTGCACACTAGAAATCCTGCAACTCATATGTACAGGTAAATATGTAACTTCCATTACTTCTTCATCTGAATCAAAATCTTCCATCCAATCGATATCCTCACTGATTGAACTAGTAGAGAATGGGCATAATCTGTGCCCATGTCTCCGAAATGTGGTGGAGAAGAACTTCTTCAACTTTTGTGCAACTTTGTCACTCGGCAATTCAAGGATCTTTTCGAGCGTCTGCGCGCCCAACATGAACGCACTACGTATGCGATGAGAATTGCCTATAGAAACATAAATATAGTATATCCTTAATCAGAAAACAGTTTGATAAAATATCTAATTGTACTATTGAAATTATATCGAGAATTAGAGAGGCAACCTTTACTAATGCTGCGTCCAATATTGTTGCTTTCCTTAAGTGGATCAACAATGTTAAGGAACCTCCGGGGAAATTCTTTCAAATTCACATCAAGTGAACTTGATGTGAATGTGAAGTAATCCGCACAATCCTTAAAGAAATCCTCTTGGAACAAAAAATCATTTCCCCAATCCACTGGTTTCTCAGCTGTGTGCCAAAAAGAAAAAGAACTAACATTTTACTTTTCCTGAATTATATATTGCATCATAATTGATTAAAAAGAGCAAGCTTACCAACTATACTAGGCAATGTTGCTTTTAATATAGGCCCTTCCAAACTAACTCCATAACGATCCCAGTTAAATTTGCTGAAGTAGTCCAAGAACCGATAAAGCACCTAAACGGTTTACAGAGTTGTAAGTCGAATGCATGCAAGAATTTCAAAATGTATTCAGTACAAAACAAGATGAATTACCTCCAGAGGCTGGTTCAAGGAACGATTGGACACGTGAAAAATGTATAACACCAATGTCTCTAAAGCATACGTAGAAATTAGTCCATAGTTTGCACCAAGAACACGGCTCTCATGTTGACACCAAGCTTTTATGAGAATGATACTACGTTTGAAGAGGTGGTCCTTCCCAATAACACTATCCACCTAATAATTTGAAAGAATTTCCAATTCTTAGATTTTGCATGACGAGCAAAATAGTAATTCAGATAAATACGTGAAACAGTAATTAAAATAACATTTTATGTCTTTTCCAGAACACCTTACCTCCTCAAGAAAACATAGTGTAGAAAGACCGCCTAATTGGTTGAAAGAAATGTCCACCAAAATGTCCTGCACAATGCATTTCACAATCTTTACCTGCCATCACAACATAAATTATCAGAAATGAAGAAATACACATCAAAACTGTTCAATAAGGGTTTTAAGGTGATTCATTCTTGATCACTGTTATAGAAAATTATTCCAAATTACATTTTTAAGAACAAGAGATCAGACCTCAGCATCGATGAAGAGTATCGACTTCACTTTGAACTCAGAATTCTCCTTCGCTTCTTCAGCTAGAAGAAGCGCATGCACATCATCTGGCAATGTGTTTTTACGATCAGGATTGGAAACCACAGTCAGGTCAATGTCCCCATCTGGCAGATAAGTTTTCAAAGGCCCAGAGCCATAAGGAAATACCTTCAAAGAAATCAGAGAAAGAAAATAATTTAAGGAAATATACTGATTGCTAATGGATTTGTAAATTAATTCAACACTCAGTATAGACAGTATGAATTCAATCAACGATTTAACCTTTGACAAAGCTAAATATAGTAATCACATAAAACACCGATTCAACAGACATGAAAGCAAGCTAATTTATTCATAAACAACCCAGAAAAAGAAATGTGTTCTGCACCCAGACTGTATATAGAGAGAGAAAATGGAATTGGAGCTTTATTCTCTCTTCTTTTGGGTTATCCTGAATACTATTCCTTCTTCTATCTATTCGATTGAACAGATATGAAATGGAAAGCTAAAAGGAGAATTGGAAATTGATAGAGACCCAATTGAATTCACCTCGTGCCCAAGCGAGGTTTTAACCAGTTTTTGTATGTACTCAAAGACGTCTCTCCTCTTTTCTTCTGAGTCCATAGTTGGCCGAATGCATCGTAACAGCTCCTCGATGGTTTCGTCAGCTATAGACACTTCCATGGTTAAACTGGACAACAGAAAATGAGAAGATTAAGCAGAGAAAGTAAGGTTTTAAAATGGACCGAAAGGAAAAGCAAAGGCGTTACGGCTCGGGAAAGAGTCGATGGAAACTGCCCGTATCTGCCTCCTTGGATGAAGAAAAGGGTTCTCAAAATCGTTAAATGAGGCGAAAAATGAATGTACGTACATATGTTGAGGGATGGATGGTTAAATCAAAGAGAAATAAAGAAGGGTCCTTATCTATGGTCGGTTCAGGAGGTATCCAAATCAATGGGTTTTGTTTTATGTATATGTTTCCCAGTAAAGCAAGAAGAAAAAGGCCAAACCTTTGTATCTGTCCTCTTCGGTCTCCGCCGCGGCTCAAAGGGAGCGAACTGTGAAGAGATCAAATGAAAGTAAATGCCTGGAGAGTTCCGTCTGGGGTTTAAATAGAGGATGGACGAGTACACTGTTGCTGTAAGAAGCCGACAAGAAAGAAAAGCGTATATACGGCGTCGTCTTCTTAAACCCATTTGCCAACTCAATAATCAATCTATAACTCTTAAAACCTTAAACATCTTCATTTCAAAGAAGAAGACAAATTCAAGAATAGAGTCTAGGGCACCGACTGAATTGGAAAATCCATTGAATCAAAAATTTCCTCATCAAAATGCTGTAATCAAATCATTTCCTTCCGTACAAGTAATTCAAGTTTATCTTTTTTTATTATTATTATTATTAAAATATGAGTTTATTTATATATTAGACCATTCATACAAGGACAAACATATAATTTTGGGTTTAGATTTAAATTTCCACAACCAAAATATAGATAGAAGAGAAAAAATACTTAAAATAGCTCAAATGTTTATCAAAACATTGTAATTTCTCTAAATGGTTAATTTGTCGTTTCGAGTTTGTGTTGGTGACATTTTGATAACGGTAATGAGGGTTAAAAATTAAATTTGAATAAAATATATAAACAAATAAATACAAATAAAAAATAGTATGATATTGACATATTGCTTCATTTCATATTACTAAGATGTGATGGTCGTCACCATATTATCTTGATAATAAAAAGTTTGTTAATGCCTAAAAATTTGAAATGGAGGTTCGAATTAGATTTTTTTTTTCATTCATTCATTTTGAATTTTATTTCATTCATTAGCTACGACTAATCATTTGTATTAAATGTTATTTGTTTGGTCTCTACCCTTGTAATAGGATAATTTTGTCGTTTATGTATTATATTTATCTTCTTTTATAGTAAAATGATTTAACATACATTCATTCTCGATTTGTGTAGCCCTATGGAGGTATTGAATCAACAATACTTCATGTCAAGTTATCGATCTAATTAACTTATTATATTTGTTTTTTTTAGAATATTTTGATAACCTTTTGAGTTTTTTCTTATTTTTATTTTGGTAGGAGAGAATAAATGAAATGACAATAATTTTAGATATATGATTTTGTTACAAAAATATTTAAATAATCTACATCATACAATATTATCTTTTAAAGGTAAAGTATAAATATGTGTCTTGCTAACCCACAAACATTTTTAAATGTATTATTATTTAATTTTTAAAAATTCTACTTTAATCGAGTATTTTTTTTTGTTTTTAACGTAAGATATTAACAATTTCCGCCCTTAAATCAGCCGGATTAAGTTCTGACCAAATTTTTCATCTTTTTACTAGCAGACTTTTGTTATTTTTATTACAGAGATGGAGTTAGGGTTTTAGTACACGATTTCAAATCATGTTTTTGCATTCCAAGGGAGATGCCTAAGAGAAAAAGAACGAGGGGAATAAGCTTTCCAAGCAAGTTGAAAATTCGTCCGAGAGTTGCTCCCACCAACTGAAACGTTCCCTCCTTTTCTTCCTGTTGATATTCTGGCAAAAGTGGAGGACTTCTCAATTATTGCGATTCTCATATTAAAAAAAATAAGAAAAAAACTAAAATATGGTTGAAAATTGTAATCCCTTCAAATTGTCAAGATTCAACCACTCCAACTTAAAGGTGTTTTAAATTTTAATTAAATATGTAATATTTGGTATTTAAATTTTTTTTAATATAATATATTTTTTAGACTAATAATATTAAAAAAAATATATTTATATAGAATTTTTATCAGGATAAGTGTTCTTCAATCGATAATTTATTTATTAAGTCATATTTAATCATAATCATTATCACATACTAATCTTTAATAATTATTTAGATTGATATTTAATAACATATGATTTATTACTATAATGTAATATATTATAAATAAAATATTTTTTTTAACAATAAATCGCAATAATTAAATTTAGACTATCAATTATTATATTATATAGTCAATGACAACCATAATTATATTATCTAAGATATATTTATTATTATAACAATATAATTATTTAGATTTTATTTTATTACAACTATTAATAATTACCATTTTTATTATTATCATAATAAAATTATTATTATAATACAAATTATAGAACCCACAATAAATATATTAAATAATAAATAAAACAAAAATAATTAAAAATATCATTAATTTTAATATTTATAAAATAATTAATTTAACTTGAGTTATTAAATAAATAATATTCAAATGACATGTTCAACAAATGTCTTCATATATGTAAGATTGTTTGTTAGCATCCCTTAATGAAAATAAGTTGGTCTAGAAAAAAACATGTTCAGCCCATCAAATAAATATTAGATTCATAAAAATAAAATAGATTCTTAAATTCATTTTTGAATGTTGATCCATTTATTAAAATTTGAAAAATAAAGTTATTTTGACTTCATAATATAAGCACACTTTAATTGATCAAATGTTTCTAACCATATTTTCTGAGAAGTCCAATTAATTATGCAGTTAAACCTTATCTTCCCCAACCACCAATAAATTCCATTATTTATTAAATATTAGTTAGATCAACCATATTCTATTATTTATTCAATTATATTTATATATTGAGAATTTCTCAAAAACTCTTTTGTTTTCAAATTTAAATATTATTATATATATATATATTATATATATATATATATATATATATATATATATATATATATATATATGGTAAAACTAGTTATAATATAAATAAAATCATTTAAAAACTATAATCATTTATACTATATTTTATTATGAGGTATTTAATATTAAATTACATTATTATTATTTGTACTTATCTTAAGTTCTCAGTTTTGTTATTTACCTGACTAAAAACATTTATACCTTGTACAGGGTCAAAACAAAAAGATACCTTGTGAGTTATCAATGCTTGAAAGACAGATACCCAAGATGAGTATTTTTTTTGTTTTAGCATTCTTTTACTTATATACATTGAATTCTTTTAGAAATAATATGTAGACGAATATTATGTAGTGACCCAATCATATGAGGGGATCCGATAATATGATAGAAAAAGAAGTAGGGTACATAACTTTTGGGTACTTAATCTTAAGTAATAAAGGAGTTCAGAATAAGGTGGTTATGAAGAGGTTGGGTTGAAGCTATATTAGCCACCCAAATTCTATGTTTCTTTCTCTTAGTGAATTCAAGGCATTATCCGAAACGTTTTTCTTCTCTCCCTATCTTGATCTATTCTCTTTTTTTTTTCAATTTCTTTTCCTTCTCCCTCGTTCTGGTTACTCAAGATATATATGCCTCAATCACAATATATAGGTCGTGGCACAATACATCCCTCGTACATTAATGCAATTTAGATCTTCTGCTACCAAATAAGGTGTTTCCATATTGCAGACCAATCACAATTGAGAAGTATTATTATATTAATAAATTAAAACTGGGTTGAAAGTAAGAGAGAGAGAATCCGGAACCCGGATTTCATTCCGGGTTCACCCCAAATGCCGTCAAACGAAATGTAGAAATACAGTATGGAGCAAAACTTCAATTCCTTTCCCTAGACGCCATGTAAAACGGAATGTAGAGAGGCGTTATCGAGCGAAGCTTCTTTCGCCCAGACGCCATGTAAAACGGAATGAAGAGATATGGTATCGAGCGAAACTTCCTTCGACAATGCGCCATATAAAAAAATGAAAAGATACAGTATCGAGCGAAACATCCTTCGCCCAGGAGCCATGTAAAACGGAATGTAGAGAAGCGGTATGGAGCGAAGCTTCCTTCCCCCAGGCGCCATGTAAAATGGAATGTAGAGAGGTGCTATGGAGCGAAACTTCCTTCTCCCAGGCGCCATGTAAAACGAAATGAAGAGATACAGTATCGAGTGAAGCTTCCTTCGCTCAGGCGTTATGTTAAACGGAATGTAGAGATACGATATCGAGCAAAGTTTCCTTCGCGGCTTCGCCCAGGCGTCATGTAAAACAGAATGTAGAGATATTTTTCAGTGAAGCATACTTTGTTTCAATTAATTTATATGCCTAGAAGTTCATGTAAAACCTTCAACACATTCATGTACAGACCTTTTAACGTTCATGTAAACACATTTATTCATTCATGTATGTAAAACGAAATGTAGAGACGCTTTTTAGTGAAACATACTTCATTTCAATTAATTTATATGCCCAGAGGTTCATGTAAAACCTCCAACACATCCATGTAAAGACCTTTTAACGTTAATGTAAAAACATTTATTCATTTATGTATGTAAAACGGAATATAGAGACGTTTTTCAGTGAAACATACTTCGCTTCAATTAGTTTATATGCCTATCAGTTCATGTAAAACCTCCAACACATCCATGTAAAAACATTTTAGCGTTCATGTAAAAAAAGTATTCATTCATGTATGTAAACCTATTGGGGAATTAAAATAAGCGCGCTACCTAGTGAAGCTATCTTCGTTTGTAATTTTGCAAGCGCAACCTAGTGAAGCTGTCTTCGATTATGAATTTAAAAACGCAACCTAGTAAAGCTATCTTCGTTTATTAATTTAAAAACACAACCTAATGAAGCTGTCTTTGATTATGAATTTAAAAACGCTACCTAGTGGAGCTATCTTCGTTTATTAATTTAAAAATGAAACCTAGTGAAGCTGTCTTCGATTATGAATTTGAAAACGCAACCTAGTGAAGCTATCTTTGTTTATGAATTTAAAAACGCAACCTAGTGAAGCTATCTTTGTTTATGAATTTAAAAACGCTACATAGTGAAGCTATCTTCGTTTATGTTTTAATTTTTATGAAGTTAAAATCACTTAATGAAGGATTAAAACAAAATTTTCCCGCTACAATCCCACTATTCATTTTCTCAAGAAACTTTTCACATTCTCTCTCTCACTCTCTCTCTCTCAGCGATCAACTTTCTTTGAACTTTGAAACCTTAGAGTATTCTTCTATTCTACAAAGATTTATTATAAAAATGTCAGAAAACGAAGGCAACAACATGCAAGTGGATACTTCTAACTCCTGAGAGATCGTCTTGGCGGTTTGTAACAATATAAACCAAATCGTCCTCAATCCTGTATCCAACGACAACGCTGGTGATAAATCGGTGAGGTGGGTTATTTTGATTCATATCGTGTTTCTAGTTTTTTCATTACTATTACACACGTTTATTCCATTTCGTGTAAAATGCTGATTTTTGTTTTCTCACTTAAAATTATGTGTTGTAGGGTTATTTCAAATCTATATGAAAGGAAGAGGAAGAGGAATACGAAGACGAAGACGAAGTTGTCGACTGATGAATCAGTTTCTATTGTTGCTGTAGAAGCTACTGTTACTGCTACAGCTACACTTGTCAATGAAGAATTACCACTTTCCCCCAAAAATCATCAATAAAAGTAAAGTAGTATTTCAAACAAGATCATCCCCTCATGGCCTTTTTAACATGATTCCAAAATTGAGTGTAGAACAGAAGGAAACTATGAAGGAAATTGGGTTTGGTTCTCTACTTACATTGGATATCTCCAATTTCCATGTTCATTTTTTGAAACACATAGTCAGAAGTTTCGACCTCGAGAAGAGTTCTCTGGTATTGGCCAACGGTGATGAGATCCTTATCGATGAAGACCTTGTCAAGTCCGTGCTGAACCTACCAAGAGGGCCAATGAACATAGTTGAGTCCACTGGGGTGGAAAAAAATAATGACCTTAACTATTTTAATTTCTTGAGGGCTTAGAGGATCAGACGGAGCGTAAAAGAATCAACTTCATCTCCTGAAACAAATTCTATGATACTTGGGTTCATCTAATGAAACACATGTCTGAGTTTTTACTATAGTCACCAATTTTTGAGCTCTTGTGAGAACACAACATTCTTCAGTCATTGAATGTTTTATATATGATTTGGGAGGTGAATACACTTCTAATGATTTCTCTCTATTACTTGCCTCTAATGGTACAATTCACCAAACCTCATGTACTGACACTACTCAACAAAATAGTGTGGCTGAAAGAAAACATCGTCATCTTGTTGAAATAGCTCGTTCTTTTATGCTATCAACCGAGATTCCTAGTGTGTTATGGGGGGAAACAGTTCTTACCGCTGCTCATGTAATCAATAGAATTTCAATATCTCAAAATTCAGGTTTGTCCCCTTTTTGAAAAATTATATGGTCATTCACCTGATTATTTCTCATTGTGTGTTTTCGGTTGTATTTGTTTTGTCCTTCGACCACATGTTGAACGTAATAAGTTGTCTCCCCGGTCTGCTTTATGTGTCTTTCTAGGTTATGGTGTTGGTCAAAAGGGGTATCGTTGTTTTGATCTAGTTAGTCAAAAATTATATGTTTCACGTCATGTTGTGTTTTAGAGCACATTTCATTCTTCTCTGTTCCTACTAGTTCAAATCATATGACCCAAGAAGATCTAGTTCGTATTGATTCCTTTGACACTGAGCCTGATGAATATATATCTGATACTTTAGTTCACGATACTTTGGTTCACAATACATCCACTTCCCATGTCCGTGCTCCTACGACCACCCGAATTCCGGATGAGATTGCGGATCCTCTTCCTAGTCTATCTGATATTTTGGTTCATGATAGATCCACCTCCCATGTCCCTGCTCCTACGATCACCCAATTGCCGGATGAGATTTCAGATCCTCCTCCCCATCACTCCACTCGTATTCGTAAGTTTACTAAACTTCCCGATTTTAAGTACTCCTCTTATTCTATTTCATTTGCTTCCTTTGTCACTTCTGTTTATCGTTTTTCTGAGCCTTCATCCTATTAAGAGGCAGTTCGTGATCCCCTTTGGTAGATTACTATGGCTAAGGAACTTACTACTTTACATCAGACTCATACATGGGATTTGCTTTCATTACCGTCTGGAAAACATGCCATTGGCTCTCGTTGGGTCTACAAGATTAAAACAAAATCAGATGGTTCTATTGAGCGATACAAGCCTCGACTTGTTGCTAAAGGCTATTATAAAAATATGGCATGAATTATGAGGAAACATTTGCTCCTGTTGCGAAAATGACAACTATTCGCACTTTGATTATCATTGCTTCGGTTTGTCAATGGAAAATCGATCAAATGGATGTGAAAAATGCTTTATTGAATGGTGACCTTCATGAAGAGGTTTACATGATGCCTCCTTTGGGTGTTCCTCATCAACTTGGTGAAGTTCGCAAGCTTCACAAAGCTCTTTATGGTCTTAAATAAGCACCACGTGCCTGGTTTGAAAAATTCTCTATGGTGATCACTTCGCTTGGCATTCTTCCTAGTCACCATGATTCGACTTTATTTTTCAAGCGTACAACAGCAAGATGCATTCTTCTATCCTTGTATATTGTTGATATGATTATTACAGGTGATGATAATGATGGTATTGAATCATTGAAGTCTGAGTTAGCACACTCATTCGCTATGAAAGATTTGGGCATGCTACGTTATTTTTTGGGAATTGAGATAACTTATTCTCCAAAAGGTTATCTCTTATCTCAATCTAAGTATATTACTAATTTGTTTGAGCGTGCTCGACTAGCTGACAACCGAATTGTTGATACACCCCTTGAGATCAATGTTAGATACTCTCCGTCTGATGACACTTCTTTGGAGGATTATGGTCTTTATCGTACCATTGTTGGCATCTCGGTTTATCTTACTATAACTCGCACATACATTGCGCATGCAGTTCATGTGGTTAGTCAGTTTGTCACTGCCCCTACTACAGTTCATTGGGCTGTTGTTCTTTGTATTCTCAGGTATCTTCGGGGCACTCAATTTCATAGTCTCATATTTCCTTCCACGTCTTCATTAGAGTTGCGTGCCTACTCTGATGCGGATTGGGCTGGTGATCCTACGGACCGCAAGTCGACCACTATATATTGTATTTTCCTTGGTGACTCTCTTATTTCATGGAAGATCAAGAAATAAGATGTCATCTCTCGGTTTTCTATAGAAGCCGAGTATCGTGCCATGGCCTCGACTACCTGTGAAATTATTTGGTTACGCAGATTACTTACTGATATGAGTATTTTTCTTTCTCAACCTACTTCGCTACATTGCGATAATCAAAGTGCTATCCAAATTGCACGAAATTTTGTCTTTCATGAGCGAACCAAACATATCAAGATTGATTGTCATGTCACTCGTCATCGTCTACAGACTCATACCATCACTTTGCCATTCGTTCCTTCCTCCTTGCAGATTGCTGATATATTTACAAAAGCGCATTCGACATTCGACTTCGCACTTTCGTTTTCTGACTGACAAACTCTCAATGCATATTACTGTTGCATCGTGAGTTTGAGAGGGGATGTTAGATATATTAGTTTTATTATCTTTATTAGCACTTAAGGGTATTTTAACCTAAGGGTATTTCAGTCTATTGTAATCACTAACTATATAAACTCTTTCATTACATTCAGTTTATTTTACGTTTGTTAATAAGAAAACTCTAGCTTTTCTCTCTTTATTTCAACAGATCATACTTGATTGAAAGACTTGAAGACTTAAAATAAATAATTAATTCGCAAACTGACACATTTTTACCTCTCCAAAGTTAATCCAAATACAACTTTTTAAAAATACTAAAAATTTGAACCATCCGACACCTCTACGACGACCAACTCGAAAAATCGTGTAGTTTAGGTATAATATTGCTTTTTGCGTTTTCAAGAAAAAGACATTTCTGAGCCTATTCTTCGAATTCAAACACGACTTTTCATAAATACTCAAAATCTGAACAATTTGACACTTTCACGACGACTTACTCGGTAAATCGTGAATTTGAGTATAATTTTGCTCTTTGCATATTTTATTTAGGAAAATGCTCTAAAGGCCAAAAGAAAATAAAAAAGATATTTTTCACCCAAAGGACGGCTGGAGAACCACCATACACAACGACGCGCGGCCGATCAATATCGGAGAGTAGTGCTCACGCACTAGGAGAAACAACGGTCAATGACAACGTCAAACAAGTTGGAGTATCTTCCCCCGAAACCGAATGGGAATGGGGCGATGATGATATTTGTGCTCTCGCCCCGATCTCACCCCAATTCTGCCCTGAACACTATAAACACAATACAATATATAAAATCGTAAATATATTTATTTATTTATTATATTTTATAAGAGTGGTAAGTTTATTTCTTTATCCTAATATAAAATTTCAATATATTACAATATATATTATATTAAAACTCTATTTATATAATTTTATTGTATTATTTTTTTTAAATTTTTTTTATAAACGGTTACCCGCGGGGATTTTCCAAAACCAAACGGGACAAGGATGGTAATAAAAAAATCCTCGAAATAAAAATGAAACAGGAATGATAAGTGCATTCCCCGTTTCAAACCGTCTCATTGCATCCCTAGAAGTGAGTCGAAGCAGACGAGTTATGCCCCTAGTTAACGCGGGTCAACCATGGCTCAACCCGCCTGCTCGGTCAAAGACACAAGGTTGGCAAGAAATTCAAATTTTGGAGGGAGGCTACGTCATCGTCGACGTCAAACTCCATTCGTGGGTCTTCATATGTCTTCAACCGGGATCTAGGCTTGGCAAAGAACACATGAAAGTGTTCCTCATTTGGTTATCCAATTTTTTGAAGAAATTTAGCCTAACGACATTTTCTTCCAAAAATTGCCCAGAACTCATTTCTCAACATTTTTTTAGTGATTTGAGTTGGGTTGAAAAGCTAAGAGGTTCCTCTTAGCCCGATTTTTTATTCATGATCTAGTGCTCCACGACATTCTGAAAGAAGACAAACCTATCACTTTGAAGTTTGAAAGTGACCTTTGCTCACTCAAAAATTCTTTTTGAACGTTGTAGTTCTTCAAACATGATGATTCGACCTTATGCATCAAGATAAGACGCATCCCGAACAAAATGCACCGATCTCAAGTCGTCATTAGATATTTAGAGGACCCTTCATGTTGACACAAGTTGATGCATGGACAGTCATTTGTCCTAGATGCCAACAAAAGCTAAGCTCCTCCTCCCTTGGCCATAACTTTGGCTACACGGGACCATTCTGAGCCTATGACTTACCAATCGAAGGTTCTTGGTCTTAGCTTTCATTTGACACCAAACATGACACGCGATTCAACTTACAACCTACTTTAGGTCGCCTGTAAACCGATGTTTCACTTTAGAGTCATCTATGGTTATTTGATGATTCGTTAAGCTACAAGCCACCTTAATCTATGAATTTGTTACCGAAATTGTAGCCCAAATTCATACCGAACGAATCCAGCTGGCCTCAGCCTCTGACTCGACCCAAGTCGATCAAGAGAGCCTGAACAAGGTCATTACCCATTCAGCCGAAATGAAGGAGACAAAACTGAACCAATTTTCTTCATCAATAAATGATATGAGCTGTGCTCGCTAACTCAAGAAGTTTACAAATTAAAAGTAATGATCCATATCACGGGCTTTTCAAAAAGCTCGAGAACAGCCAAAATGGTTAAGAAATGAGGCCAAATCGTTAAAAAATCGAAAAGCCTGTTAGAACTTTGAATGACGAATATACCCTTCCAATTGACATAAATTAGGCATTTCAGTTCAAAACAAAGGACGGGTCGCCAATTACTAGAAATCGAGAAAGAGAAACTCTCTAATTTCTTACCGTAAGTGCTCTTTAAAATCTAAGAACATCGCCTTCCTTCATTCTCTACTACTTCTATTAGCTTTCTAGCTTAACTATAAGGCTATCAGAAGATGTAAGCCTTCCAAATCTATATTAAATAGAATTCACCGATTGAAAGTTGATTCTCGGTTTGATTTTTGTTTTGTTGCTATAATATCATATCTATTGATCATTTGTGTTTAGACGTTTGATTATGCTTGTTTAACCCTTATCTTCTTCTAGCCTAAGATTAGATAGAAAAATGATTGATCATATTTCACTAATTAAAACATTTCGGTGGATTTTGTAGGTTATATATCGTATGAATAAAACTATCATAATACACTTATTATCTAACGATCCTTGTACCCGAGTCAGCTCTTCTGAACCCTTGACCACTAGGCTAACTCGTCTTTGGCGTCGAAGGAGGAGTGGAGAATCATGTCATGTTGACCATCGTGACGTGTGTCCAAGGAGTTCCAGAGCCCAATCACATCCTCCTAGCTTCCAGCCTTGTGCATTTTAACCTCTCAAATCCAAATTCATCCAATTTTGCCTTTAAAGTCTCAAAATCAAATTATTTTAATTTTTCTAAGTCTATTTGGTTTCACATTTTTATAAATGACTTATCTAATTAATTTACTCCTCTAAACTAATTCAAAAAATTTTCAAACAAAATACAGTTCGGTAGAAATAATATTTTCTTCATAAATAAATATTTTCCACAATAGATAGGAATTGTTTGGAAAATTCTTCTCTAACTTTGTGATCTCCTCACTTGAGTTTTATAACTCTAAAAACACAAAATAAATGTCTACAAGCTCTTAAAAATATTCTTGACCACTATAAATAATTTCAGACTTTTTGAAATACTTTTAGAAAACTAATTAATCTATGTAGTGCAACAAATATTCCCATACATTTCTAAAATTGTTCTTCACTAAAATATGCAAACAAATAATTTCATCAAACAATTTGATTACGATTTAAAATTAAGTATTATTCGATTAATTACATTTGATATAATTATGTTTAAAGTATAATATCACTAAAGTCAAATATGAAATGAAATAAATTTTGATTGAGGCAAATCTGGTTTTAAACTCTAGCCAGTTCAAGAAATGGAATCATCAGACCAAAATTCCAGAAAAGATATATCGCTATCTGGACGATTCTCTCAATTTCTTCCTGAATCTACTCCAGCTGATCATAAGTTAAGACAGACTATGTAATTGTATATGACCCAATTTTTTAAAGGAAATTTTGACTAGGGTTATTTATAAATTTAGCATAGGCATCATAAATTTTGTAAAAGTAATCTTTTGTCATGGGCGAAAATACTTCTATCCTTTTCTTCCTGAATCTACTCCAGCTGATCATAAGTTAAGACAGACTATGTAATTGTATATGACCCAATTTTTTAAAGGAAATTTTGACTAGGGTTATTTCTAAATTTAGCATAGGCATCATAAATTTTGTAAAAGTAATCTTTTGTCATGGGCGAAAATACTTCTATCCTTAATTAAAATTTTTGGTTATTTTCATTTTTTTTCCTCCATCTCCTCGTTCCCTTTCAGTTTCTCCTCTCCTTGTTCCTTTCAGTTTCTCCCCCGACCATTATAAAATTAGTAACCCTTTAGTAAAAGTAAACTTAACTCATTTGAAACTAAAAATGCTCTATGCCTTTTGTAGTCCAAGTACTCATCATTTACATTCAAGTATGCATCTCTTTAGAGTGGCACAAATGACTTAATCAAAGAACGATCGGTTGTACAATTGTGCTAGAAATAAAACTATAATGACGAAAAAAAGTAATCATAATCATGTAAGTTATAATAATCTAAAATGAGTAAAATTGTGTTTCTTTAGTAACTAGTTGTAACAAAAGTTTTAACCAAAACACATACAAAATGTCTAAACACAACACAAACAGAAAAAAAAGATAAACCCACAAAACAGATCAACAAAATCGAAGACACATACTTAACCAACAATCTCTGCAAGATTAGCCAAGTGAAACAATGTTAAGAAAGTTAAATGACCTCACAGGAGAAAATGCATTTTTTGCAGGCGACAAATGCATTTTTTGTATGCGACAAATGCATTTTTTGTCTGAATTATTTTTTTTGCAGACGAAAAATGTATTTGTCGCATACAAAAATACAATTGTCGCCTACGAAAAATATAAACTTAACCATCGGCGGGATGCTACAGTCGAGGCAGAAGAAGGGGACGCCTCAACGGCGTTTGCTTGGACGTCTCAGCGTCGGGAGCTCGAAGTTCGGAGAATGAAGGAAGAGAGGGGTGGTTGAGTGGCCGTAGAGAAGAGAGGAATGAAGGGGGAAGGAGAAGAGAAGAGAAGAGAAGAGAAGAGAAGAGAAGAGAAGAGAAGAGAAGAGAAGAGAAGTGAAGAGAAGAGAAGAGAGAGAATTTTTATTTGAGGGGTATAAGTGTCTTTTTCCATTACCAAAAGGTTAATTTACAAAAATTATCCTACCTATTTTAAGTTTTCGTCAAATTTCTCCTTTTTTAAGGGCCAAAATTTCTATTTTTTTTTTAAAATATAGTATTATTTTAATTATTTAATTAATATTTTTTTTCTCATTTATATTAATATTTTTTTATATATATTATAAAAAAAATTAAATAGTGAATATTATAATTACATATTTAATTTATACATATATTTTAAGAATAATAATCGGGGAGCTAAAATAAAATAAAATAAAAACAAAGTAAATGATATAGAAGACAGATTATGACTTAATTAACAATAAAATTAATTTTTTTTTATTAATAATTTATCTCAATTCTTCTCCTAAATAAATTTTCTCAATTAACTTGTGAATATATATTTATACATTTAATTAAATTAATTAATTAATTTATATATTTTCAAAATAATAATAGAAAATGAATAAATCAAATAATAGAATATTCCTTTTAAAACATCGAATATTCTTTCTTCTTTATTAATTAATTAATTAATTATATTTTGTATTTTTTTTCTTTTTTATTACTCATTTTTCTTTTCAATAAAATTAACTAAAAAATTAAAAACAAAATTTTACATTTAACTCAAAATTTAAAAATAATATCTTATTATTGAAATATCATAATAATATTTTTTAAAATAAAAATTAATGTGATATAATAAAATTATCAGTAATCTAATACAAAAATAACAAAATAATAATGAACACAAAATTATGATGAATGTTATCCTTTTCAATATTTGATCACCAACAAATATTCATACTTACAATCATCAATTAAAAAATAAATCAACAAAAAAAATAATAAGAAAAAGAAAAAAAAGACATAAAGAATAAATAAAAAATATTTGATAAATAAATGATAAATGACAAATAAATCAACAAAAAAAAATAATAAGAAAAAGAAAAAAAAGACATAAAGAATAAATAAAAAATATTTGATAAATAAATGATAAATGACAAATAAATCAACAGAAAAAAATAATAAGAAAAAGAAAAAAGAAAACATAAAGAATAAATAAAAAATATTTGATAATTAAATGATAAATGACAAATAAATCAACAGAAAAAATAATATGCTAAAAATATAATAAAATAAAAGAGATAAATTCATAATTCAACGTATTAATTAGGGTTTAGAATTTAGCCAAAAAAATTAATTAATAAATACAATATATTATATTTTATTTAAACTTATTATTAAAATATTTAATGTGAGTTATTTTAAGAATATGGATAAATTAATTGGTAGATATAAAATAATTAATTGTGAGAATAAGGATAAATTAATTGGTAGAGGTATGGAGAAATTAATTAGTAAGATGAGAGAATATTCTGTGTTTAAAGAGAATATTTTATTTTTGCGCGACCACAGATTCGCGTTCCCTATGTCACGGCTCCTTTGTTTTCCTAACTCAAGAAACTCAATCATCCATGAAGGCCCAACTCAAGGAACATTCTAGAAGACAGATTCACGTTCCCTATGTCACAACTCCCTCGTCTTCCTAACTCAAGAAACTCAATCATCCATGAAGGCCCAACCCAAAGAACATTCTAAAAGCCTTGCAAGAAAACATGCCTTACATTAATGGGGCATTTAATGTGGTGGTTGATTAATAAGTCATTAATGTGGTAGTTGGCTAACACATTATTGATGAGATAATTGAGTGTTATGTAATTAATATAGTAGTTGGGGATAACTCTATAAATACTTTTGGACTACATTTGTTATGATATAGAAAATTATAGATATAACATAACTATATTTACAGAAAATTATAAAAGTTGTTTGAATTATTAATATTTATATGTACAGTATTATTCAAGTATTATTTGTACATTGAATATGGTACAAAATAGTACCTATTATAAAGACAGTATAATTTTTTTTAAAAAAAATTAATATTCTTTTTCTTCGTTTTACATTTATAAAATTTTAATCTTTTTATTATATTTTAAAATATAATAATAATAATAATAATAATAATGTATAAGTATATATTTATTTATATTTAATTGTATATCATTTTTTTAATTTAAATAATAATAATAAATATGTAATTACATATTTTTTAATTTTTTTTAATTTATATATATATATATATGATAGAAAAATTATATTATTTTTAAGTATAAAAATTTAAAAGTTATAATTTTACATAATTAAATATAATAATTAATAATTTTAATTAAAATATAAAAATGATAATTTTACATAATTAATAACGTTAATAAAAAATATAAAATTATTAAAATTTTAATTTCTTTATTATATTTTAAAATATAATAATAATAATAATAATAAATTATAACTAAATATTATTATTATTATTAATTAATACAACATATATAATTTATTTTTAAAATTAATTATAATTATACATTTTAATTTCAAATATTATTTTATGAAATTATTATTATTAATATTTTATAATTATATAAGTTAAATTATATATAAAATATGGTAAACCATGTAATAATATTATGTATTTTAAAATACATTTATACGCATAATTATATATAATATTTTTTTTATTAATTTTAATATAATTAATAATACAAACTAATTATAAGATAAATATTAAAATAATAATTAAAAATAATTTATATAAATTTAAAGATAAAATAATCTTGTATACTTTTTACTAATTTTTTATATCACCAACCAAACACACAATAATAAAACATATATAATTTATACCTATTTTACATTTTCAACAAAACACTAATAATTTATATAATTTATACCTTCTAATACCTATTACAATTTATACCCCTCTACGATTTATACCATATACTTAATATTACATACCAAACACTACATTGAGGTATTCCTTTGTAAATCACCAAGTATTCATTCAATATAATACTACTTTTTATAAGAGATACTTTCTCTCTCTAGAATTCTTGTGTCCATTCAATCAAACATTGAATATTTACTTTGAGACGAAGATTGTAACTAGTGTCGCACGGATCGTTAGGAGAAAGACGAAGCCCGTGACAATTGGTATCAGAGTAGAAATGACGAAGAGATTGGATGAAAGTTCAAAGGTTGTGGATGAAGTATAGAATCTTTCCCACGGGACCGGAGAAGATAGTAGGACCTCTCACAAAGTTCAAGCGGGTGGATCCAAAGTTACCAAAGAAAGAGAGAGAGATCAAAAGACGTTATCGTTGATATTATTGTCAAGTTGGAGAAGGTAGAACTCACCATGGAGTACAGATAAGATAATGCCGGGGACCTAGAGGAACACATTGCCATGCTTGAGAAGGAGAGAGACGAGCTCCGAGAAGGAATGCAAGGTGCCTTGAACGAGGGCTTGTCCAAATGTCAAGAGCAGACCCAGATCGTGGAGCAGACCCTCCTTGGTGAAATCAGTACCTTGACCGAGAAACTTAAGGTAATGACATCTAAATTACAAGCCACCGAAGAGGATGTGGCGTTACTCAAGAAGGCGGTTGTGCAAGAGTGCGGACGTGCGCCTATAAGAGTCCCTAATATGACAAGGATAAACGTTCCAAGGTCTAAAGCGAGAGGAATGCGAAGGAGATTGACAACTTTTTATGGGGTCTGGACCAGTACTTTAAAGCACTCGGCATAGTAGAAGAGACGAGAAAGATAGATACTACTACAACATACCTAGAAGACACCGCAATGCTATGGTGGAGGCGAAGGAGTAGCAGCATAGAAAGATGTACGTGTTCTATTAATACTTGGGGAGAATTCAAGGAGGAAATTAAGAGGCAGTTCTATCCTGAAAATGCTATTCGAGAAGCAAGAGCCAAGTTGTGGTTTCTCTCACATAGGGGGAGTATCAAAGAGTATGTCAAGGAATTCATTGCCACTCTCTTTGAGATCCCTAACTACTCGGACGAAGAAGATTTGTTTGCATTCTTCGATCGTCTACAAATGTGGGCGAAGCTAGAGTTAGAACGGCGTGGTGTCCAAGATCTAAACACCGCTATTGCCGTGGGTGAATTTCTTGTCGAAATGAAAAGGCAAGAGAAACCAAAGTAGACCTATGAGAGGAATGATGAGAGGGAAAATGGTGGAGACCATTTCTACAACAATGAAGACCCAACTAAGTGTACGAAGCCCAATGGTAGAGGAGATCGGGATGAGAAACGTGGAGAGAGACCCCAAATAAAGTGTTTCTTTTGTGAAGGGCCACATAAAGCAAGAGAGTGCCCTATGAAGAACAAACTATCCGTTTTGATGAAGGAGCAAGAACGCCTTCTTGATGAAGCTCGATTGGGGTCGTTAAATCTCCTTAGTGTCGTTAAAGAAATTGTTAGGATCTAGGTCGCCGCTGGTGGACCGGGGGTTGGACCGGTTAGCGGTTCTCACTCGTAGGGTGGTGGTTAATCCGGTTAGAGATTAATACCGGGGTTTCAATACTACACAACCTGTCACAAACCCTTGAACCAGGTTCAAGCGCGGAAGAGGTTTGCTTTCAAGTTGAAGCGGTACACGTGTATGATAGGCGGAGTCGGTTTCGGATGATGGAGATTTGAAGAATGGTGGGTCGGTTTCGGTTATCTGGATATTCGGTATGGTCGGTATGGAGTCGGTTTGGAGCGGTATGGTTAAGTTAGTCGGTTATGTAATGAAGCCAACAGAAAGTAAATAACACAACAGATTTTATGGATGTTCGGAGATAAAACTCCTACGTCACCCCTTCCTCTCGAAACCGCGAGAAGGATATTCACTAAGGAATACACGTACAATTCGATCGAGACTTATTTCCTGCTCGATAACACTCTTACAATTCACACCGAAATTGTAGCACACACTTGGATTTAGCACTTAGGCTTTCTTACAATACCACACTGTTATCACTTGTAGTAGATGCTCTCAACGCTTCACTTGTCTCGCTTGATGTCTCGCTTAAGTCACTTAATGTCCCGCATTTACTCTTCTGCAACTGCCTCCTTTTATAGGTGAAATATGCCAACGGTCATATTTCAAAGCCTTGAATCTGATTGGCTGATCAGAGGTGCAGTGATTCAGTGTCTCAGACCTGCCGGTCGTCTCCTCAGACCTGACGGTCAATCTCAGACCTGGTATCCTGTTTCAGACCTGCCGGTCTGTAAGGCAAACCTGCTGGGTTTGTCTTTTACTCAATGTAGGCACTGTCTGTTTGGACAGTTGTCTGTACTTTGAAGATTTCCTTTCTGGCTTATCCCGAAGTAGAAGGATCCGGTAGTACTGTTTTCTGCAGCCTACAGTCTTTCCTCAGACTTGCATGGCTATGGAAGTATTCAGTCGGTTCCTTTGGTATCATTCTCAACAGATACCCAAAGTGTCTTCTTGTACTAGTCGGCCACTTGACTTGGCCGAATATCTTTTGGTAGTGAAGTAACCGGACTTCTTCCGGTTATTCTTGTCTTGTGGATGATCGGTTGTTTGATGGTTCTGGTTTTAAGCTTTGGCCGATCCTTTGTGCGGTCACGTTCAGAATGCTTTTGATCGGTATGGTGACTTGACCGGTTCGGTTTCTTCAGTCGGTTTTCTTTTGTTCATCCGGTCCGGTTCATTGTTCCTGCATGGGAAGTTTGTTTAAGTTAGGTTTATTTGAACCGGTCTGAATTTATCTAACAATTTCTCCCTTTTTGATTATTTTATTTAAAATTATCAAAATCATGTAAGTTTGCAACCGTAGGCCGGTTGTTTTGTTTGGCCGGTTTTTGAAAAAGACTTAGAGAATTTTTCGAAAAATTTTGAGGGAGGAGTTTTGGAAGAGTATTTATCTTTTATCTAACAATTTCTCCCTTTTTGATTATTTTATTTAAAATTATCAAAATCATGTAGAGATGCAAAATAAGGCCGGTATTCAAAAATAACTTTATATATATTTATAGATAACCGGAAAAGACAAAGCATAAATACTAAGGCAAATAAGAAAAGGAAGGATAGTACCTATTCCAAGTCCGTGAATTCGTAGGCGCTCTTCTTTTTCTTCGGTTGCGGTTGCGGTTGCCTGGTCTGTTGGGAGGGTCGTGGTCTTTTAGATCGGGACCGCAACTGTTCTTCGACTTCGTCCTCGACTAGGTCGGCTTGCTGCGAAGTACCCGTAGCAACTGGGTCAGATATTTCATTTAGCATCTCGACTATCCGAACTTTCTTAGGAGCCGGCCTCTTTCTTTTTGTCGGTGCTGAAGCGGAGGCGGTCGCCTTCTTCTTTTTCTCGTTTTCCGTTGCATAGCCCGCCAGCCTTCGAGATTCCCTTTCCAGTCGTGCGGCATCCTCCGCAGCCTGACTGGCCACTTTCTCAGCATACCCTGGATATAAGATCTCGGCTCTTCTTATTCTTTCGGCTTCTAATTCTGCTTCGGTTAGTTGAGACGATCGCGGCGCCTCTTTGTCTTTGCCAGCTTCGGCGTCCAGCGCTTCCTGGACCCTTTTAGCAACCTGAGCATCAGCCTCTATAGCCGCGGCGTCCGCATTCTCCTTAGCTTTTAGGATTTCGGCCATCTGTGCAGTAAGTGCCTTTACTTCGGCCACGAGGCTCTCGTTCGACTTTTCGAGGTCTGAGACCCGGTCGATTGTCGCGTCGACCCGTTCGAAATCCTTCTTTAAGTCCGAAGTCATAGCCTCCAGAGCTGCGGTTCGTTGAACACAATTTTCGCGCTCACCGGCCTCTTCCCACAGCCCGGTGCTGAGTTCTGCTAGGCGTGCTTGATGTTGATCCAGAAGCTGTTTTGTCACATCGGCGAACTGCAGGGCCGAATCAAATATTTTATTGCAACAATCCTTGAGCGGTTGAAACTTGGACACTTCGTGTACTCGCACGCGGTCATCGATCCGCTCTGAAATGGATGTTTCAAGCTGCTGAAGCCGGTCTTCAATCTGCCCTGATATGGACATTTCAAACTTCTTAAGTTGGTCATCAATCCTCCCCGAAACAGATGCTTCAAACTTTTGGAGCCGGTCTTCAATCTGTTCTTTAGGAGGGACCGAGGCGGTAGCTTCCGGTGGTGAAGGAGGCATTGATTGCTCGGTGGGGTCAGGATCGGCTCTTGCACTGGAGTCTATCAGTGCAGCATTCTCATTAGGAGGTTCTAATGTGACCGCATCCTCCAAGCTCGTTGCCGCAATTTCTGAGATTGGTACCTCGACATCTTCTAAAATTTGTACCTCAACAATTTTTGAAGTCGGTACCTCAACGTCTTCTGGCATCGGTGCCTCAATATCCCTTGGTGTCTCAACTTCCTCTCTTGAAGGTGTTGGGCAGTCAACTGGAAATTCTTCGATTACCGGAGCAGTATAGACCGGTACTTGCTTTTGGTTGCATATTGCTTCCAGCCGCTCTATTTCTTGACGTATTTCCAGTTTGCCCTTTTCAAGCTTTGATAATACTCGCGGCGCTATGGTAGACACCGATCCCCCTTCGGCATATTCCTCTTTAATTTTCCGGATGCGCCTTCTTAGTTTCCGAAGATGACTTCTCGGTATCAGTAGGCAAGTTCGGCATTGTACCTCCTGAATGGTATTGGATTTTGTGAGGCGTAAGATCATGTCCTCTACTTCCTCCAATCTGGCGATGCAATCCTGTTGCGGGTGGTCCGGTAGGATGTCTTTATATTTTGTGTTGAAGCGGTACTCATGCCACTCCAAATATAGGTCTATAACGTCCTCGTCTCGCTTGTTTATGCCTTGAAAGATATTCTGGGCTAGTCTTTCGGCCTCGGCTTCGTCGGCCTCTTCCTTGTTGAAGCCTTCATCATTGGCTCCTGTATCAACCCCTTCTTCACCCTCGGTGGTTTCAGGATTAGCGCTTTGTTCGGCATCGTTCGGACTTCGAGCCGAATGATCGTCGTCATGGACCGTTCCATCTTCGGTCCTTTCCGTTTCGGTTTCCTCAGGGGCCCACTCCTCATCATCTGTTTGTTGTGGCAGGTCCGCGAAGATTATCTTTTCTTTCCTCTTACCTCCGGTCTTTGCTATTGCCGGGGCATCTTTCTTCGTGGCTTTCTTCTTTCGGCCACCTGTGGAACTGGAGGCCGACTGCGTTCTTGGAAGAAATTGCCTCGATCGAATGATGCAACGTTTTATTAGCTCAACACCGGGACCGACGTTGAGGTTCAAGTGAATGAAGATCTTACCGAGGGGCACGGCATATCCCCATGACCGGGTTGAATCCGGTCTCACCATGTCCATGAGGTTGCCGAAAACTACTCTTGCCCAATTAACCTCTTTTCCTTCCAGCAGACCGATTATCATCTTGATTTTGTCGTTGGTGAGGTTGCTGAAGTTTCCTCCCCTTGCCAGTATCGCCCTGGCGAAAACGTCACATGCCGGGATATATTCCGGCTTCAGCGTATTTTTACTTCCGGATGTCGTGATTGGCTCAGTGGTTGCCGATAAGAAGCGGCACGCTGTCTCAATGGTGTCATTGTCTATTTCTGCCTTTGCATTCTGGCCAGTTGTTGGGAGACGCAAGCTTTCGGCCACCAAAGCTTCGGTGATCTCGATTTGGGAACCGCAAACCGTTGCGATGATCCTGTCGTAGGAGATGACTGCGGTGTTGAAGAATTCTTCGACCGCTTCCTTATAAATCACGTGAGGACCGTCTAGGAAATATCCCAGACCGGTTTTAATCAGCTTATCAATAACGTCCTTCGCTTCGGTCGTCCCATTCTGCCGGATTTCTTCGAAATCCACTTGAGAGTAGAGTTTGAACAGCGCCGAATCACGACCCATGTTGAAGAGTTTGAGAATGAGAGAAAACGGCTTCAAAGAGAAAAGTTAGAGAGATAAAGTGAATTCGCGTGAGAATGAAAGAAATGACCGAAGGCCCCCTTTTATAGTCACGGTTTGGAAGCCCAACCGTCCCATCATGAAAGAGCGGGAATTTTCCCTCCAAGATGAAAGTGCGCCAAACTATGGGCGGTTAAGTGTGAAAAGGTGGGCGGCAACATTAGGCGGGAGATTTCCCTCCAAAACCCTTAGCCTATGTCATGGATGACGCATGCTTTCCTTTGAGACCGAATGAATGATCGGTTTCTAATCAGACATTTTGATTAACAGTTGTAATCAGATTTTATGAAACCGGATAAGAACGAGTTAATTTTCGGTTACTTAGATAAATGCGCAAAGAGTAGAGAGACACGGTCATTGAAACTAAAACGATATTTTATTCAAGAGACCGATACGAAAGAGTACATAGAGAAAACCGATAGAATGATACGAAAGATAGACATTTAAGCAGTAAGCACCATTCTGGAATACTTTTCCACCACCGCATCTGCATCAAGAATGTTTGAGGGGGATGCCGGCGTGCCCGGTCCAAAATCTGGCCGGTACTTGAGAATCAACTTGCTAATGTGAGGTGCATAACCGAGACTTTTCTTGGTCAGCACCATATTCCTCAAGTTTTGAAAGAGGACCGCTGACCAATTGATGGGCGTTTGGTGGTAGATGTGGGTCATGATGTTGTAGGTATTCTTTGAATACCGCTGATTTGGAGATTGGCACAGAATGGACCGAGTGACAATCTCAAGAAGTAGCTGAGTACTACGACCGAGGCAGGTTTTTAACCCATGGGTTTCCACCGGATCAAGGGTGGCAGAGCAGCGTAACCCATAGTAGTATTCATCAAGTCCCTCCATGGTTGGGAAATCAGAGAACCCTTCTTTGGGCAGATTGAAGAGGGTGGCAAATTCGGCTTCATCAAGCCAGAAGGTATGATTCCTTACAGTGGTGACAATGCGATCGCCCCAGTTACAGGCATTTCTGAAGAATTCCTTGACATCCTCAATTAGTATGGGACCGGATTCTTCGAGGAAGGTTTGAAGACCGGTAACGATAAGGCTTTCAAACATGTGTTTCTTTGGATGGTCATAGTCCCATTCTGCCAGACATGAGTCGAAATCGACGCTTAAGAAATTTCCCAAAGTTCGACTCGGCATGATTATGGTATTGAGAGAGAGAGATACAAGAAGAATACACGTGATTTTGTACTTTTGGATGTGATAAAATGAGAGGAGTATGGCTCCTTATATAGGATCGGTTTTGGAGGGAAAATCTGAGCATTGATGGTCAGTTTTGTTTTATTAAGGAAGAGAATCTTTCCCTTTTCAAGATGCATGGGGAAGGAGCAAATTGCAAAACCCAAGGTAAGTGTTAGTTGAGAAGTAACTGATTCGGTTGGATATTAAATGTTCGGGTGGTTGGGAGTTATCTCATTAATTTGGGATTATCTCATTTAATTAGGTATGCATTTAGACATAACCGAGATTATATTAAAGCTGAGGATGATAGAAACAATGCTGAAATCGGCATAAAGAAAACTTGAAATCAACACAGACAAAGCCGAAATGAAACATAGATAGAGCCGAAATGATCAGATTGGAGTTGAACAATAATACATCCGGTGCATGAAGCAAAATGACCGGATGCAAGAAGGAGTAATTTAGTGGCCGCGGGGATTGATGTTCCTCATCCTCCACTCTCTCTCAACTCGATCGTAGAATGAGTCGATGACTTCCCGGGTGAACACCTGACTATGGTTCAAACCTTCGCCGGGACAGGTTGGGACCCCAAGCTCCTCAAAAAGTCGGCTTATCTGGGGAACGAAAGCCACTGACCGGGTGCCGATTATCCAAATAAGGACGTCGAACATCACTCTAGACCAGTTGACCGGCGTTCTGGTGATGATGGCCGCCATCATGTTGAACGTTGCCGTGCAGTAGGTGTTGGTGACATCTTTTCCAAGGATGCCCCTTCCTATTATATCATTGAGGAGCTGGTACTCAGCCCTCAAAGGAGATTTAGAGCCATGATCAGCGACAGGCTCGTCCGACCGGGCAAGGGAGAGAGAGACCTCAGCCTTAGTATCGGCCGGAGGGTTTAGGTCTGTCAGCCCTTGTTTGGGCAGATCAAAGCACCGAGCGAAGTCCTGCTCGGTGAAGTCAAAGAGAATACCCCCAACCTTAGATTGGATGTGGGTCTCAAAGTGGGGTGTCCCCCGGTATACCCTGGCGTTGTTGTAAAATTCCAAGACAGATTGAGGATAGATGATTTGCTTGTCATCCAGAAAATACCGGAGGCCAGTATCTTCCAGCTGTTTGATCATCCGATACAGCTCATAATGATCGGTATCGGAGCAAGATTCAAAGTCTTCTTGGAGAATGTTTGTGAAGATAGACATGGTTAGGTTGCCTTAGAGAGAGGATGTTCTTGTGAGATTTTTGCCTTAGTGATGGAAAAAGTGTATTGTTTTGTGAGTGTTTTGGTGAGTGAGTGCTTCCTTTAAATACTGGTTTTGGGGCTAACCTATTATCCGGGCATTAAATAAGATGAAGTATAATAACCACAGGATAAGAATCTTTGCATAAAATAGGCAGTTTTGCAGGTCTAGGTGTCGGTCATAGGCCTGGACTGTGAAAGATATCAAAAGATCTTCACGTCTTTTTAGGCGCGACCAGGTTTATTCTGAAAAGGCAATGATGCAGAGCAGAGACCTTTAACCTCTGATAACTATTCCTCTTCTGTTTGAATTTCAAATAATCTGGGGTAGCCTTCTTCCGAACCGGTCAGCTATCAGTTGTTCATCCCGATGCGGTTACATGGTGCATGCACCAAGTAGCCGGTCGGTTTACTCTATCTGATAAGCTGGGCGGTTCTTCCACAAACACCCCGAAGATTCAAAGTTCAACATCTTAGGAAGAATTACCGGTTTGTCTGTCTGAACCGATTTCCCTTTAAGTATCCTTTGGAAGGATTTGGCTAACATCGGTTAAGCCGAGAGTAAGTCTAAATTGAGAAAACTTAGCTTCCTGTAGCGGCTTCGTGAAGATATCGGCTACTTGCTGATCGGTCGGTACGTACTCCAGCCGGATATGCTTCAGCGTGACATGCTCTCTGATGAAGTGATGTCTGATGTCGATGTGCTTGGTTCTGGAGTGGAGAACCGGGTTGTAGGTGATTGTAATGGCACTTGTGTTGTCACAGAAGATCGGGGACTCTTCGGCTATAATACCGAAGTCCTTCAGCTGCTGTTGGATCCAGAGGAGTTGAGAGCAGCAGCTTCCGGCCGCCAAGTATTCAGCCTCCGCGGTTGATGTCGCCACCGATGTCTGTTTCTTGCTGTGCCATGACACCAGTCGGTCACCTAGGAACTGACATGTTCCACTGGTGCTTTTCCTATCGATCTTGCACCCTGCATAATCTGCGTCTGAGTAGCTTGTTAGATTAAAGGATGAGTCCTTTGGATACCACAGACCGACATCAGGAGTGCCTTTCAGATACTTTAGTATCCTCTTTGCGGCTGTGTAGTGGGATTGCTTTGGATTTGCTTGGAATCTCCCACACACACCAACTGCAAACAGGATGTCCGGCCTACTCGCTGTCAGGTACAGTAGGGAACCGATCATGCCTCGGTATGCAATCTGATCTACCGATTGACCTTCATCGTCCCTGTCCAGTTTGATTGATGAGCTCATTGGAGTAGCCGCCGAGGAGCAGGTGTCCATACCGAATTTCTTTAGCAGCTCCTTGGTATATTTCGGTTGACTGATGAATGTTCCTTCCTTGAGTTGTTTAACCTGAAGACCTAGGAAGAAACTTAATTCTCCCATCATACTCATTTCGAATTTGTCAGTCATCATTTTTGAGAACTTGTCACAGAGCTTTGGATCGGTGGAGCCGAAAATAATATCATCTACCTAAATTTGAACAAGTAGGATATGTTCCTTCTTTTCAAACTTAAACAAAGTTTTATCCACCGAACCGATGGTGAAATCATGCTCTAATAGAAATGCGGTTAGCGTATCATACCAGGCTCTAGGTGCTTGCTTTAGACCGTATAAAGCTTTGTTCAGCCGGTATACATGGTTTGGAAATGCAGCATTTTTGAAACCGGGTGGTTGTTCAACGTACACTTCTTCACGTAAATCACCGTTCAGAAATGCACTTTTAACATCCATTTGAAAAACTTTAAAGTTTTTGAAAGCCGCAAAAGCTAGAAAAATCCTAATGGCTTCTATTCTGGCTATAGGAGCAAATGACTCTTCAAAGTCAATGCCTTCTTCCTGTTTGTAACCTTGAGCCACTAATCTGGCTTTGTTCCTCGTGACCAAACCGTCCTCATTGAGTTTGTTTCTGAATACCCATCTTGTTCTTATGACCGATTGATCTTTCGGTCTGGGAACTAAGTACCAGACTTTACTACTCTCGAACTGGTTTAGCTCTTCTTGCATTCCCAAGATCCAATCCGGATATGACAATGCTTCATCTATTCTTTTCGGTTCAATCTGGGATATAAAAGCAGAGTTAAAATATCCTTCCAGAAGTTGACCCCTAGTTCGAACAGGTTCTGAAGGGTCACCTATAATTTGCTCAGGAGGATGTTTACTGTTTCTTCTGAGATTCAGTTCAGGGTTGTCTACCAAATTACCGGTAACTTGACCAAGGCTAGACATGTCGGTAGGTTGACCGAGATTGTCAGACCGACCGACTCCCTCGGATTGGACCGAAGTGTCAGCTTCCTGTTGTGAAACAGCTTGATCCGGCTGGGTATCAATGTTACCCATTAGGTCATGGACAAACCGCCTGAAGACCGGAGTCTCATCTTCACTATCAGAATGAATGTCGTTATTTTCCAGTCTGTTGTGCAGATCAAAGCATGAAGCAGTATTGCTTTCAACCGATTCATCGAAAACAACGTGAATTGTTTCCTCCATGGTTGCAGTTCTATTGTTATATACTCTATATGCTTTACTCACTAACGAGTATCCAAGCATGATGCCGGTATCGGTCTTTGCATCAAAAGCGGTGAGTTGGGTTTTACCATTTATATGAATATAACATTTACAACCGAAAATTCTGAGGTACTTGAGTTTAGGAACTCTGTTAAAATAAACCTCATACGGTGTTTTGTTGTGAAATCTGTTAATCAAAGATCGGTTTTGTGTATGGCATGCAGTATTGATAGCCTCAGCCCAAAATTTCTGAGCAATGCCGGAATCGGCTATCATTGACCGTGCGGCTTCCTTGAGAGTCCGGTTTCTTCTCTCGGCCAGGCCATTTTGTTAAGGAGTCCTAGCACTAGACAACTCGTGTCTAATGCCGGATTCATCAAGATATGCAGTTAATGTACTATTAGTAAATTCGGTACCTCGATCACTTCGAATGCTGTTGATACGAGTTGATTTTTCATTTTGCAACCGCTTAAGAAGTGTGATCAGGTTTGATACAGTTTCACGTTTAGATGGTAGAAATATTACCCATGTATATCTAGAATAATCATCAATAACTACCATGGTGTAAAGCATACCGCCTAGACTAATGACCTGAATCGGTCCAAATAAATCCATGTGAAGAAGATCTAGGCATCGGCTGGATTGAATATTTCCATTACTCTTAAAGGATGACCTAGTTTGTTTACCCATCTGGCATGCTGAACAGACCTTATCCTGGTTAAACACTATATCAGGAATACCTTCAACTAGCTTTTTACCGCGAATGTAGTTTAAGGTTTTCATGTTTAGATGGTTTAGTCTCTTATGCCATAGCCAGGTTTGATCAGTCTTAGCTATCATGCATATGGGATGTTCTACTCTTGTTTTCCAGTCTACCTTATAAATGTTTCCTATCCTATTTCCGGTTAGTAATACAATACCTTGAGAATCCTTAACTAAGCATGCATGTTTAAGAAATTCTACCGTGTATCCGGCATCACACATCTGACTGATACTAAGTAGATTAAAAAGTAGGTTTTCAACTAAGAGTACATTATCAATAGTTAGATTACCATGGACAATCTTACCCTTGCCCACAGTTTTACCCTTTGAGTTGTCACCGAAAGTAATTAGCGCACCGGTTACTGATCTGATGTCGATTAGCAAATTGCTATTTCCGGTCATGTGCCTGGAGCAACCGCTGTCCAAGAACCATTCGGAGTTTCCTAGCCGTTTCTTTGGATCCTGCAAAATGTACATATTTACAACTGTTTGGTACCCACGTTTACTTGGGTCCACATGTGATTAGTCCCTTAGGTATCCAAACCTTGATAAACCGGACAGTTTTCTTTGCTAGGGTTTTAACTGTCCTTTTGACACTTGGTCTGGTGTATTTCGGTTTTCCATCAGATGTCCTAAATGGTGGTCGTCTTTGGTTCGGTGATCTGTAGTTTGACCTACGCGGTTCAGGGAAGTCTTTCTTATATTTGAGGATTTCGGCTTTTCTTTTCTCAAGGTCAAGCCATGAATCGGTTGGGCCAACATAATCATATTTTAGCTTCTCTTCCCTATAATATGCGGTTTCCTCTTCTTCGGCTGTCCAGGTGCTCTTAAGGAATTTTATAAAGGGGAGGTTTCCTTTTGTGAGTCTTGCTTTCTCTATGGATTTTCGGTCTTTAGAGCTATTCCCTGTGTATCCTAGACCACGCTTACAACGTGGATGCCTATAGTGTTTATTCATATCCTTTACTATATCGCTAGATCTTTTATAGGCGGCCATCGTATATTGAAATCGGGCATTTTCTTCCTCGGTTAGTTCTCTAGTCGGTTCACTAGGTTGTTCGGTCTTGGGATCTAACTCGGTTTCTAGGGTGTGGGTATCATCAGGTTGTATGACTTCCGGTTCAGTGATGATAGGTACCTCTGGTTCTATTGGGATAAGTACTATGGGATCGGTCTTGATGTTGAGGTGTTTAGGTAACATGGTCAATAGGTTCTTATATTCTTCTACCATGTCATTTAATGCTTCATATAACTCATCTTTAGTAAATTCATCATAGGGAGAGTCAAATACCTGTTCCTCATTGGCCATGAGGCACGTGAGTTCATCGTCACTGTCACTGCGAGCCCACAAACTTCCTCCATCGTCGGCTATCAGTGCTTTTGGTACCTCACTTCCTTCACCGGTTTGTTGATAATTGTTTCTGTCATTTTGATAGTCCGGTTTCTGGGTGTCCCTCCTTGGTTTCCTGCATTCCCACTTAAAGTGTCCCATACAATTACAGTTATAGCATCTTATATTGGATTTGTCACCATAGTAGTTGTTTGTCGGTTGGCTCCTTTTCATGAACCTCCCAAACTTCTGTGCGAGCATGGCCATGGCGTCCTTAGTAAACTGTTCGGCTGTTCTGATAGGTGCGGGTGCAGGAACCGGTATCGGTGCAGGTGTAGGTACAGGAGCAGGTACAACCGGTTCTGTAGATGTGAATAATGCTCTGGTTGATGTTGAGGCCGAGACTTCCTCTTCGGTTCTAGATTTCATTTCGAACTCGTATGCCTTTAGATCTTCGAATACATCGTATAATTTCATCTTACGTAGGCTCTTTGATTCCCTCATTACCATTGTCTTTATATCCCAGGCACTTGGAAGAGATCTCAAAGCCTTCATAACTACCTCTTTGTTCTCATACTTTTTGCCCAGAGTTGCTAGTTCATCTAGCACACCAGTGAACCGGTCACTGTATTCCTTCATAGTTTCTCCTGGTTTCATTTTGATGCTTTCGAACTTCTGTGTAGCCATCATTATTTTGTTCTCCCTTGTCCTTTCATTTCCTTCAAAGATCTGGATGACCGTGTTCCATGTCTCCTTCGCAGTTTTGCAATCTCTGATCTTGCAGTATGTGTTTCTGTCTACGCTGTTGGAGATCCGGTTTCTTGCATGGTTGTCCAGATTGTTCCTTCTCTTATCTTCAGCCGTCCATTCTTTTCTATCTTTATCAATGAATATCGGTCCGTCGGTTAGAATGAACTCCATTTCATCATCCAAGGTGACTAGGTGCAGGTGCATGCGTGCCTTCCAATTGACAAAGTCATCACCTTCTAGCATTGGAGGCCTATCCTGATACATGTTTGCTTGAGTATTGAAACTAACTACTCTGATACCAATTGTTAGGATCTAGGTCGCCGCTGGTGGACCGGGGGTTGGACCGGTTAGCGGTTCTCACTCGTAGGGTGGTGGTTAATCCGGTTAGAGATTAACACCGGGGTTTCAATACTACACAACCTGTCACAAACCCTTGAACCAGGTTCAAGCGCGGAAGAGGTTTGCTTTCAAGTTGAAGCGGTACACGTGTATGATAGGCGGAGTCGGTTTCGGATGATGGAGATTTGAAGAATGGTGGGTCGGTTTCGGTTATCTGGATATTCGGTATGGTCGGTATGGAGTCGGTTTGGAGCGGTATGGTTAAGTTAGTCGGTTATGTAATGAAGCCAACAGAAAGTAAATAACACAACAGATTTTATGGATGTTCGGAGATAAAACTCCTACGTCACCCCTTCCTCTCGAAACCACGAGAAGGATATTCACTAAGGAATACACGTACAATTCGATCGAGACTTATTTCCTGCTCGATAACACTCTTACAATTCACACCGAAATTGTAGCACACACTTGGAATTTAGCACTTAGGCTTTCTTACAATACCACACTGTTATCACTTGTAGTAGATGCTCTCAACGCTTCACTTGTCTCGCTTGATGTCTCGCTTAAGTCACTTAATGTCCCGCATTTACTCTTCTGCAACTGCCTCCTTTTATAGGTGAAATATGCCAACGGTCATATTTCAAAGCCTTGAATCTGATTGGCTGATCAGAGGTGCAGTGATTCAGTGTCTCAGACCTGCCGGTCGTCTCCTCAGACCTGACGGTCAATCTCAGACCTGGTATCCTGTTTCAGACCTGCCGGTCTGTAAGGCAAACCTGCTGGGTTTGTCTTTTACTCAATGTAGGCACTGTCTGTTTGGACAGTTGTCTGTACTTTGAAGATTTCCTTTCTGGCTTATCCCGAAGTAGAAGGATCCGGTAGTACTGTTTTCTGCAGCCTACAGTCTTTCCTCAGACTTGCATGGATATGGAAGTATTCAGTCTGTTCCTTTGGTATCATTCTCAACAGATACCCAAAGTGTCTTCTTGTACTAGTCGGCCACTTGACTTGGCCGAATATCTTTTGGTAGTGAAGTAACCGAACTTCTTCCGGTTATTCTTGTCTTGTGGATGATCGGTTGTTTGATGGTTCTGGTTTTATGCTTTGGCCGATCCTTTGTGCGGTCACGTTCAGAATGCTTTTGATCGGTATGGTAACTTGACCGGTTCGGTTTCTTCAGTCGGTTTTCTTTTGTTCATCCGGTCCGGTTCCTTGTTCCTGCATGGGAAGTTTGTTTAAGTTAGGTTTATTTGAACCGGTCTGAATTTATCTAACAGAAATGTTTGAGGATCCAAAGTCTACGAAGAAAGGATGACTATTCGTGAGACAAAAGTGAGAAACCACATGGCTAAATATTTGTTGGATACGGGAGCCAACAACAACTTTTTATAGGTAAAAGAGGAGGGAAGACCGGGTATCAGGTACACCAAAGAGAATGAGTGGCTTAAAGCAGTCAACTCGGCACCAAATGCAACTTATGGTGTTGCTCGTAATGTAAATGTCAACTTGGGGGAGTGGAATGACGTTCTGGATTTCTCCATTATTGACATGGACAACTACAAAATGGTTTTTGACATAGAGTTCCTAACTCTCAAAAGGTGTGAAGAAGGCCCACCCATCAACTTTTGTCATTTTGAAAGAAGATGAGAAAACTCTAGTCCAAGAGAAGACACCTCCTGAAGTTACAATTGTCCTAAAGAAAGGTCAGGATGTAATGCCCGCTGGATTACCAATGAAACCCAACCATAAGAGAGAGGTGGATCACAAAAAAGAGTTAGTTAAAGGCACTAAACCATCAGCGACGGTCCTTTATCGCATGGAACCTACAAAATTGGAGGAATTGAAGAGACAACCGGAAGAGTTGCTCTTCAAGGAAGAGAAGTGCGAAATTGCCAAGGCTGACAAGAGAATGAATAAATGGGAGGACAAGAAGAGAAGACACTTGGAGTTCGGAGGAAACCGAGTGATAGTTAAAATTCTCCTCCATCAAGGGAAACGATTTTCCAAAGTTCACAAGGCGATACGAAGGCCCTTTCTTAAAGAAGAAACTGGTTGGAAAGCTAGAATGTCGCTCAAAAGTGGGGGAGTATGTCACGACTCCCTTGTCTTCCTAACTCAAGAGGCTCAATCATCTATAAAGGCCCAACCCAATGAACATTCTAGAAGCCTTGTAAGAAAGTATTCCTTACATTAATGGGCCATTTAATGTGGTGGTTAGTTAGTAAGCTATTAAGGTGGTAGTTGGGTAGTAAGCCATCAATGTGGTAGTTGACTAGCACACCATTAATGAGGTAGTTGGGTATTATGTAATTAATGTAGTAGTTGAGGATAGCCCTATAAATACCTTTGAGGTATTCCTTTGTAAATCACCAAATATTCATTCAATATAATACTACTTTTGTGTTAGATAAAATTGATCGGTTAAATAAAAAGCTTAACTTAATAAACTTATTGTGCAGGAACGGTCAGGATTTTCAACTGGTCAAGTAATCAAAACCGGCTAAAAGAAACAGATAAACAAACTAAAGCTATCCGGTTGAACAGAACAACATGAACGACAAAGATCTCAAACCGACCAGAAGAGACAAAATCCAGAACCGAAAGTTGTTCGGTTGAATTGCACAACCGGCTAACCTGATAAGTTGGAATGAAGTACTCAATCCAAATCCAAAGAACAAATCCAACGAGAAGACTACTTAAAGAAAGAAGTCAAAGATATCAAATAAAGAGCAGTTTACAAATTGGTGCAAACAGACACTTTGGGGGTATATGCAGAAGATGACATCAAATGATCAGACTGTGACATTACTATTTTTGTACAAGTCTGATGATATGCTGCAGGCTGCAGAAGATTGCCTAAAAAAATAGTTACCATTTTGGTACAAGTCAAAGGAGCAATCTCCCAGGTGCAGGCAACTGTCCAACCGACAATTGCCATAATCAAGCAAAGACAAATCAGAGCCGGTCTGCTCCATGCCTCGAAAGCCTAAACTGCATTTAATGTTATGCTGAACCTCTGAAGCTATCCGTTGAAGAAATGTGACCGTTGGCACATTTACACCTATAAAAGGAGAAGCTGAGGAAGCTGAAACATACAAGTTTTCAGAACAAGTAAGTGTGAAAAACAAGTCTTTGAACAACAAGTGAACAAGAGCTAAGAAAGAGCAAGTTACAAGGTGTTCATCTCTCTAAGATTCAAAGCTTGAGTGTGTTTGTGTTACAATTTCTGTGAGAATTGTAAAAGTGATTATCGAGCAGTCAATAAGACTCGATCGTGTATTGTGTTTGTGTATTCCTTAGTGAATATCCTTCTCGTGGTTTGAGAAGAAGGGGTGACGTAGGAGTTTTATCTCCGAACATCCATAAAAACCTATCTTGTGCTTTAATTTTTGCCGTTTCCATTTTCTAGCAGACTCATATATTTCTAATCGACCTCCACTATTCCAACCGCTTCACTAATCCCTAACCTACATTCTCCAAACCGCATCTCTATTCATCCTGTGTGTGTGTTGCTTCAACCTGAAACAAACCACTTCCGCACTTGAACTCGGTTCAAGAGTTTGTGACAGTTTATGTAGTTTTGAAACCGGTGTTAATTCTTAACCGGATTAACACCAACCGTTGAGTGTTTTCAGAAAGTACTATCCGGCTGGACCCCGGTCCGCCATCGCTGATCTAGATCCTAACAATTGGTATCAGAGAAGTCTGTTTCAATACTCAAGCAACACGAAGCAAGCAAGCATGACTTTCGGCGAGAAACCTCCAATGCTAGAAGAAGACGATTTCACTAACTAGAAAATATGCATGCACTTGCACCTGATCACTATGGATGATGAGATGACATTTATTCTATCTGAAGGACCGATCAAGATTGAGAAAGACAAAGGAATGGACAGCCGAAGATAAAAGGAGAAATAATCTGGATTATCATTGCAGAAATCACATCTTCAAGTCTCTGGATAGAAACACTTTTAGTAAAGTCAGAGAATGTAAAACTACAAAGGAGGCATGGGAAACCGTGATTCAACTCCACGAAGGAAATGAAAGAACCAAGGAAAATAAGATAATGGTGGCCACTCAGAAGTTTGAAAACATCAAGATGAGGCCAGGTGAAACTATGAAGGAGTTTAGTGATCGTTTTACAAATGTGGTAAATGAGCTGTCGGTTCTTGGAAAGAAGTATGATAACAAGGAAACAATCATCAAAGTTTTAAGATCTCTTCCTAGTGCATGGGACATAAAAACTATGGTGATGAGGGAATCAAACTGCCTAGACAAGATGAAGTTACATGATGTGTTTGAAGGTCTAAAGGCATATGAATTTGAAATGAAATCTAGGATTGAAAATGAAGCATCATCATCAACCGCTACCAAGGCACTAGTTACATCAATAGTACCAGCAACCACTGCACCGATAAAATCAGCAGAACAATTTTCTGAGGATGCAAAACTACAACTACGGTGATAAATCTAACGTTAGGTGTTATAACTGTGATGGTTTGAGACATTACAGGTGGGAATGCAGAAAGCCACGAAGGGACGACCGGAAACCGGATGATTAGAACCAACAAAACAATTACTCACAAACCGGTGAAGGAAAGGAGATTCAGAAAGCAATGATAGCCGATGATGGAGGAAGTCTATGGGCTCACAGTGATAGCGATGATGAAATCTCCTGTCTCATGGCAAATGAAGAAGAACATATATTTGATTTTTCCTGTGATGAATTCACTAGAGAAGACTTAATTACTGCATTAAATGACATGGTAGTAGAGTACAAACACTTATCAACCTTAGTACCAACCCGGCTTAACTTTAAAACCGACCCCGTAGCATCAGTCTAGCCCAACCCTGAAACCGATAATGCTCAATCCGATGAGATCATCGAAATCGAAGCAACACCTAAACTATTCTCCGATAGTGAACAACTCGAGGAGTCAGTTCAAGAGTTGACCGAAGAAGAAGATGAGGGAACCAAGTATCTGATGGCAGCATGGGAAAGATCTAGTGAAGTAGTTAGCAAGTTAGCAAGTTATAAGAGACCTTATAAGTGTAAATTTGGTCTCGGTTATTTTATTAACACACCCATTCAACACAAATCCTCCAGAGGATTGAATCTCACTAAAGACAAGCTTCCATTCATAAGCTTTGTCAAGAGCTCTTCAGCCTATACCGAATCATCTCATGATTCTAAATTGGCTAAGGAGCTAACCTATGTAGGTCCACCCGATACAGTCAAATGGTCTCTGACTAAGAGGAAAACTACTCAACCCTATGATAGGAGCCCATACCACACCAATCAAACCTCACCTCAACATCACAAGGTAACACTAAGTAGAAAGAAACACACTAAACCGAGCGCATGTAGGACCATCAAAACCATATCCGGGAAAATTCTGCGAATAATCAAAGTATGGATACCCAAGGGACTAATCAACCACGGACCCAAGTAAATGTGGGTACCAAATAGTTGTAAATATGTATATTTTATAGGTTATGAAGAAGCGGCTTGGAAACTCTGAGTGGTATCTGGACAATGGTTGCTCCAGACATATGACTGGAAACATCAACCTTCTGACTGACATCAAAGTAGAAGCCGGTTCAATGATAGTTTTCGGTGACAACTCGAGAGGTAAAACTGTGGGCAAGGGTAAGATTGTCCATGGTAACATAACAATCAATAATGTACTTCTTGTTGAAAACCTACACTTTAATTTGTTAAGTATAAGTCAAATGTGTGACGCTGGATATACGGTAGAATTTCATAAACATGCATGCTTGGTTAAGAATTCTCAGGGTAACACACTACTAACCTGAAATAGGTTAGGAAATATCTACAAGGTAGACTAGAGGAATGAAATTGAACATCCTGTCTGTATGGTAGCTAGAGGTGATCAAACCTGGTTGTGGCATAAAAGATTAAACCATCTAAACTTCAAAACTATAAACTATATTCGTACTAATCAATTAGTTGATGGAATTCCTGATATAAGATTCAACAAAGAAAAAGTATGTTCAGCCTATCAAATGGGAAAACAAACCAAGTCATCTTTTAAAAGTAAGGGATATATTTAGTCTAACCGATGTCTTGAACTTCTTCACATGGATTTATTTGGACCGATTAGAGTCACTAGCTTAGGCGGTATGCACTACACTATGGTTGTTATTGATGATTATTCTAGATATACATGGGTCATATTTCTAACATCTAAAAGTGACACCGCATCTAATTTGATTACCCTGATTAAACGTCTACAAAATGAGAAATCAACACGTATAAAAACCATTAGAAGCGATAGAGGAACCGAATTTACAAACAACACTTTAAATGCATTTCTTGAGGAATCCGACATTAGACACGAGTTGTCCAATGCTAGAACTCCTCAACAAAATGGCCTGACCGAGAGAAGAAATCAAACTCTCAAGGAAGCCGCAAGGTCTATGATAGCCGATTCGGGTGTTGCTAAAAAATTTTGGGCCGAAGCTATCAACACTGCATGCTATACACAAAACCGATCTATGATTAACAAGCATCGCAATAGAACACCATACGAAGTATATTTTGATAGAATTCCAAACATTCGGTATTTTCGAATTTTCGGTTGTAAGTGTTACATCCACATGAATGGTAAAACCTATTTAAATGCTTTTGATGTAAAATCCGATGTTGGGATAATGCTAGGATATTCAGTAGTAAGTAAAGCATATAGAGTATACAATACTAGAACCTTAACTGTAGAAGAATCTCTTCATGTTGTATTTGATGAATCGGTTGAAAGTAACACCGCATCATCCTTTGATCTACACAACAGATTAGAAAACCAAAATATCCATTCTGATAGTGAGGATGAAGTTCCAGTCTTTAGACGGTATGTCCAGGACCAAACGAGTATTATTGAAACCCAGCCGGATCAAGTAGATCAAGCTGCCAAATAGCAGGAAGCAGACACCTCAATATCAACTGAGGACATCGGTCGGTCTGACATTATTGCTCAGCCTACTGATATGTCTAGCCTTGATCAAGTAACCGGTCATTTGGTAGACATCCCTAAACAACGAAATTTCAAAAGGAATAAAAGTCATCCTCCTGAGCTTATTATAGGTAGCCCTTCACTACCCATCCGAACTAGGCAACAAATACTAGAACAGTATGAAAACTCCGCTTTCATATCCCAGATTGAGCCAAAAAAGGTGGATGAAGCATTGGTGAATCCGGACTGGATTTTAGCAATGCAATAAGAGTTGAATCAATTTGAGAGTAATAAAGTCTGATACTTAGTTCCCAGACCGAAAGATCAACCGGTTATCGAAACAAGATTGGTATTCAGAAATAAACTCAATGAAGACGGTTTGGTTACGAGGAACAAAGCTAGATTAGTGGCACAAGGTTACAAACAGGAAGAAGACATTGATATTGAAGAATCATTTGCTCCCATAGCTAGAATAGAAGCCATTAGAATTTTCCTAGCCTTTGCTGCTTTAAAATTTTTTAAGGTTTTTCAAATGGATGTTAAAAGTGCTTTCCTAAACGGTGACTTACGTGAAGAAGTATATGTTGAACAACCACCCGGTTTTAAAAATGTTGACCTGACCGATCATGTATATCGACTAAACAAAGCTCTTTACGGTCTGAAACAAGCTCTTAGAGCTTGGTATGATAACTTAATAGATTTCCTGATCAGGCATGACTTTACTATAAGTTCAGTAGATAAAACCCTATTCAAATTCGAGAAGAAGGAACATATCCTACTTGTTCAGATATATGTGGATGACATAATTTTCGGCTCTATTGATTCAAAGCTGTGTGATAAATTTTCATCACTAATGACTAACAAGTTTGAAATGACTATGATGGGAGAATTAAGTTTCTTCCTAGGTCTTCAGGTTAGACAATTGGAAGGGAGAACATTCATTAACCAATCTAAATATGCAAAGGAATTACTAAAGAAATTTGGAATGGAGACATGTTCTTCTGTCTCCACTCCAATGAACTCCTCAATCAAGCTGGATAAAGATGATGACGGTCAAGGAGTAGACCTGACAGCCTATCGTGGAATCATCGACTCACTTCTCTACCTAACAGCAAGTCGACCGGATATATTATTTGTAGTAGGAGTGTGTGGAAGATTCCAGGCCAATCCTAAACAATCTCACTATACAGCCGCCAAACGAATCCTAAAATACCTAAAGGGAACACCTGAAGTCGGATTGTGGTATCCAAAGGACTCAAGTTTTAACCTAACTAGCTATTCTGATGCAGACTATGCAGGATGTAAAGTTGATAGAAAAAGTACCAGTGGAACATGCCAATTCTTAGGAGATCGGCTCGTTTCATGGTATAGCAAGAAGCAAACATCGGTTGCTACGTCAACCGCAGAGGCTGAATATCTAGCAGCCGGAAGTTGTTGTGCTCAACTTCTATGGATTTAACAGCAACTAAGAGATTTCGGTGTCACTGCCGAAGAATCTCCAATATTCTGCTACAATACAAGTGCCATAGTCATCACATACAATTCGGTTCTACACTCAGAAACTAAGCACATTGACATAAGACACCATTTCATCCAGGAACATGTTCAACAAAAGCACATCCGATTGGAATATGTATCAACCGATCAACAAGTAGCCGATATATTCACAAAACTTTTGCAGGAAGCTAAGTTTTCTTTCTTCAGAACTATCCTTGGTCTTGCCGATATTAATCAGCTCATATATTAAAATCGAAACTTTACCTTCATAAAAAGAAACATCGGCTCGGACAGACAAAACCATCAGTTCTTCTCAGAATGTTGGAAAATTAAATTTCTATTGTACTTATTGAAAAACCGCATTGCTTATCGGTTGCGGTAAACTGACCAGTTATTTATTGCCTCACCAAATAACTACATCGGAACTAATAACTGAAACCAACCGGTTTGGATATACTATGCTCTAGAACATTTGGATTTCCAACAAATTTTTGAATAACTGATTGTGTTTGGACGTATCTGTTCTGAAAAGATTCCTTTTCAAAACAAAGCAGTCATGCCTCAAAAGACGTGAAGATATGATATATCTCACCGTCTAGGCCTATGACTCACATTCATAGGGTAGCAACCACCCCATATTTTGGAAAGATATTTTTTATCCAACGATTACAAGAATACAACGTGCATTATCCACTAGTTAACATCATCAACTGCCTAATATATAAGTTAGATGTACATCAACCATAATCACACATCTAACATACTCAACACCTCTCTAAAATCTCTTATCCTACTCGAGAAAAATGTCTCACATTCCCTTCCAAAATGTCCTTCAAATTGAGTTTGATTCCGCCCTAGGAACAAATCATTTTGAGATCTACAAAATGATCAAATCAATTGAGAACTCCGGCCTAAGAAACTTTCTGGATGACCGACATATCATATCTCCCGATACCGTTATGGAGTTCTTCCGTAACGCAAGAGTTTTTCGTGGTACTCCCTTTTTCGGCACTCTTATTCAGTCCAAGGTAAGAGATACCGTTTTCGAATTCACCGAGAAAGATTTCGCTCGGTGTTATGACCTTCCAAGAGAAGGTTTCACCGATCTGACTCCATCGACTGAGTAGATAACTAAAATGTTTCAGCATTTTTCTCGCTCTCCTCTTCCTATTGATGATCACGAGGAAAGATCATCGTTGAGGGCTGAATATCAGCTGCTCAACTAAAATCAATCCCTGGAAAGGATGTTACCAACACTTTTTGTACCAAGTCCTTCGACATCATGACCGCCATCGTCAATGAAGTTCCGGTTAACTGGTCAAGGTTGCTTTTTGACAACCCAATCTGGATGATCTCCAATCGCCACACCGGCTTCATTCCCCAAATTAGCACTCTCCTCTTCGATCTCGGTGTTCCTCTTTGTCCGGGCATAGGATTAAGTCCACTTCAAATCATGACTGGAGACACAGCCGACTCATTCTTTGACCTCTTTGAGAAAGCTTGGAAGAAGAAGCAGAGAGGCGGTTCTTCCTCTAGCCGCTAAAGAACTACCCTGTCGGACAACCGATCGTTTTATTGCATGAACCGATTTATATATTTTAACTATGTTTGTCTTTTGTATGTCCTACTTGACCTCTGGTCCACATCGGTTTAATAAAAATCCTGTCTACTTTTGGCATTATTAAACTCTGATCGTATGGAAACTACAAAACATTTAATTCAGTTAGTTTCCAACCAGATTCTTTACCTCGGACAAAATAAAATCACCACTTTCCAAGAAAAATTGTCTTGAAAATATAAAGATTCCTCATACCTTATAAGCATTAACAAGACACATCATAAATGACAATGTCTTACAATTAATGTTTCTGGGTTACTCTCTCTTTACAAACTATTTAAGAGACCTCTCATTCCTTTCTCAAACACCACAACACACCTTGGCATCTTGAAAAAATTATAACTTCCATCTCTCTAAAAACTCTTTCGAACAATGTCTCATCCCACACTTAGAAATTACCTATGTGTTAACTTTGATTCAGTGCTCTCATCTGATGACATTGAAACAAAGGAACTCCTCTTTGAATCATTAGTCGATACCAGCCTCCGCGGATTACTGGAAGAATCCGAACCTATCCTATTCCCTGAGGTATTGGAATTTTTCGCCAATGCCTCTATGATCGAAGATCTCATAGTTTCCATCATAAACGATGACACTATCATTCAGATCTCAGAAGAAACAATTGCTGAGATGTTCAACCTGCCCACTAAAGGATTCTCAGATTTTCCTCCTCGAGTGAACGAAACTTTTAATGACTATGTTGAACAGTTCTCCATGGATCGTAATCCGGTTCGGAACAACGGTCTCAAAGCCTACCTTGCCCCCACATCCAAATACTCCATGACATCGTTACCCGATCCATTCCGTGTCAGGTTCTGATAGGATCGGCTTTATCAATAGAGACGGGGGTCTGGCTAATGATGAAGGCTTATAAAAAACGGTTTGATAGAAATCCTGTTAGGGATTAATATCTAATTCTATTCTACGCAAACTTGTGTAAACATTTGAAACCGATTCAAGACGGAATTGTTTACTTGGGTTTAAAGCACAAGATGAAATATGGAAAGATGACAGAAAATAAAGAACACAACAGTTTGTTTATGGATGTTCGGAGAAACTCTCCTACGTCACCCCTTCTTCCAACCACCGGAAGGATTCACTATATGATGAGAATCAAATACAGTTTACACACACACTTAGCTCACTATTGAACAGAACACTTTCTATTCAATTACAAGAAGATGAAGAATATCACTCAGCTAATGGTGTTTTGATTATAGCTTTCTCTCTCGATTCACACACAGTACAATTAGAAAGAAGCTTCACAAAATAACTTCAGTAAGCAAGATGATTGAGTAGTCTCTCTCTCTGCAAAATCAGAATGCTTGTTCGTAAGATTGGTTAAGGCAAAATCCGATGCTTCGTCCGTTGCTCTAAGGATTGATTAAATACTGAGCAGGAGCTAACGGTCGAATCTTCAAGAATGATACGTGGCGCCCTTCTATAGGAAAGCCTCCATTGTACACAGCAGGTTCTGAGCACAAGGATCGTGGCCGTACCGAACTGGTAGTGCGCCGAATATTCCATCAGGGATGTACCTGCAAAATGGGTAATGTGAGGAAAATTCTCTTGCGTGGCATTCCTTGATTGGATGCATATAGCTGTTGTACTAATCTTCACAGGAAATTGGAGCAGAAGTAGGGTACAACTATAGCACGTGGGTAGGAGAAATGCTAAATTCAAGCGTACTGCTTGAACAGAGCATTCGCTTGAATAGAGAATTAGACGTATTACAGTTAGACGGATTTGGGAAAATCAGTCTAATGAAATAAGTCAACTCCTTCTAATGAAAAACGTCTATTAGACCGCCTGGTCTAATATAATTAGACTCGCGTCTAATTTACATAACTATTAGACGGGTACGTCTAACTCCAATGAGTTAGACTACACGTCTAATTCCGGTTCTATCTCAGACTAATCTGAAGGAGTTAGACCCACGTATAACTTTCAATTAATTAGACAACCCGTTTAATTATAATAACCATTAGACCGGCACGTCTAACTCCACTGAGTTAGACTGACACGTCTAATTCCGGTTCTACCTAAGACTAATCTGAAGGAGTTAGACTCATGTCTAACTTTCAATTAATTAGACCACCCGTCTAATTATAACATAACCATTAGACCAGCACGTCTAACTCCACTGAGTTAGACTGCCACGTCTAATTCCGGTTCTACCTCAGACTAATCTGAAGGAGTTAGACTCACGTCTAACTTTCAATTAATTAGACAACCTGTCTAATTATAACATAACCATTAGACCGATACGTCTAACTTCATTGAGTTAGACTACCACGTCTAATTCCAGTTCTACCTCAGACTAATCTGAAGGAGTTAGACTCACGTCTAACTTTCAATTAATTAGACAACCCGTCTAATTATAACATAACCATTAGACCGGTACGTCTAACTCCACTTAGTTAGACTACCACGTTTAATTCCGGTTCTACTCAGACTAATCTGAAGGAGTTAGACTCACGTCTAACTTTCACTAATTAGACAACCCGTCTAATTCTGTGTATTCATTAGACCACCCGTCTAATTCTATACACGTCTATTAGACTTACACGTCTAACTCCGATGAGTTAGACTGTACGTCTAATTCTATTAGACTCACGTCTAATTCCGTGTATTCATTAGACTACCCGTCTAATTCTTTACACATCTATTAGACTTACACGTCTAACTCCGATGAGTTAGACTGTACGTCTAATTCTATTAGACTCACGTCTAATTCCGTGTATTCATTAGACTACCCGTCTAATTCTTTACACATCTATTAGACTTACACGTCTAACTCCGATGAGTTAGATTGTACGTCTAATTCCATTAGACTCACGTCTAATTCCTTTAGACTATTAGACTGCCCATCTAACTTCGTTGAGTTAGACTGTGCGTCTAATTCCATTAGACCCGCGTCTAATTTTATGCGAATGGAGATCAAAATCGGTCTAATGACCCTCATTAGATCCAAGTCTAATAACATGCTGTCTTAATACACCTGTATTGAAACTTATAAATTATTTCATCATCAAAATATCAGTGGATAAAATATTTCAACACTTAGTCAAAATAATTTGACCCAACAATTTCCCCCTTTTTGATGAAGAAATTGCAAACCTGCATACATATAACACGACATGCATTCATCCAATAAATAAACAAACAACTTATTCACTTACACCAACTATTCAAAAGAACCAGTATTCGAAAAGCTTATCAAAAACCATGTTCAGTAAAGTTAAACAGAGTAAAAGAAGAGAGATCATTGTTCTTCCCTTTTTACTCGAGGATCGGTTGGACTCATTTCTTGCCCGGGAAGCATGTTCATGAAATGAGGATAGCCGCGACCTCCACGACCTCCTGCATTACCTACAAAATAAACTATTTACAAATCTTGGTACCCATACTCAATTGGGTCCTCGATCAATTAGTCTCTTAGGAATCCATATTTGAGTTATTCTGATGGATTTCCCATTTTGTGTTGTGATTAATGCATATGATTTTGACTTAGCAGATGACTTCCTGCTAGCCACTGATTCGTTAACTTTTGAAGAAGGTTTTCTTTTAAAACTCCTTGACTTAGAGTCATGTTTTAATTTACCATACTTATTAGCCTTTTCAAGCTTATTCTTAAGCCAACTAACAGTTGGTGGAACATAAACTATTTCATTTTTAAAAGAAACTTCTTCATGAATAGGATCAGAATCAATGTCAGTCATACTTCCTTTGACAAAACTTATTGGCTTAAGTTTGTCATTTGGCTTTGACTTTTTGCAGGACATGTTAGGATCATTGCTATCAAATCCCAATCCGGATCTAGATCCATCAGGTTTCAACATGCTGATCTGATATCTGACAGCATCACCAGACCTTGTCCATGCATAGACAACATAGTTAAGCCTTTTGTTTTCAGATGAAAGAGTTTGAATCAGTTCTTTGAGCATCTCATTTTCAGATGAGATCTCTTCAATTTTCTTTTCAAAAACATGTGACTCTTCCTCTTTAGACCGATTTGGTTTATTTAAATCTGATGAAGATTTAGTTTCATTTAAAGATTCTGCTAGCTTTCTGTACTCGATGACCATTTCATCTAGTGCAGCTACCAGTTGTTCCTTTGAAAACCTTTCAGAGTAGAAATCAAATACCTCAGTTTCCTGAGTTCCTTCCTCATCTTCTCTGGCCATGAAGCAAGCCACGTCTTCTTCATCGCTTTCACTGGATGAGAAGTACGAGCCACGACTGCTTCCCTTGTTCTTTCCGTCACCGGCCATAAGAGCCTTCAGCTCTTTTCCATCTTCCTTGGCATCTTCACGCTTTGGCTTCCGACATTCCAATGCATAATGACCTTTAATACCACAGTTAAAACAAGTAACATTAGCTTTAGATTTTCTATTATCATTAAAATTTGAAGAGTTTGAGTTAGAGTTGCTCTTCTTCATGAAGTCGCCAAACTTCTACACAAAGAGAGCCATGGCATCGCTGCTCAGCTGCTGAGCTGCCATCTTCACGTCCGGAGTAGTTGGTGGCTCTTCAGCAGTCACCAACGCCTTGGCAATAATAACGAACGAGGGTTGATCTTCTTCCATCCTAAAGTTCAGCTCGAACTCATAGGCCTTGAGGTCAGCGAAGAGATCAAAGAGAGAGATCTTGTTCAGATCCTTGGATTCTCTCATCGCCATAGTCTTTATGTCCCATTCCCTTGAAAGGGCACGCATGACCTTGATAGCAAGCTCTCGGTTGCTATAGGTCTTGCCTAGGATGGACAAAGAGGAGACGATCTTGCTGAATCTGGTGTCGAAATCGTTCATTGTTTCACCAGGACGCATTTTGAAGCTGTCGAACTGTTGAGTGGCAATCATGATCTTGTTTTCCTTGGTTTGCTCGTTTCCTTCACACAGTTGAGTGAGTCTGTCCCAGACCTCTTTGGAAGTGTCACATTCGATGATATAGTTGAACATACTGTCATCGAGGGATCTGTACAGAACATCAAGAGCCATGTTGTTGAGGTTGTTCTGCCTCTTTTCATCAGCAGTCCAGTCGGCCTTCTCCTTATCAATCTTGATAGGACCTTCTATGACAACACTCCACATGTCATCATGAAGAGAAGAGAGATGAGCACGAACCCTTTTCTTCCAAACAATATAGTTTCGCGAGAGAAAGTTGGAATGGCTGTAGCACTGGCATCTTTGGGTATGTTAGACATATTTAAGGAAAAGCTTGAGAATAGAAACAGGGCTCTGATACCAATTGATAGGATCAGCTTTATAAATAGAGATGGGGGTTTGGCTAATGATGAAGGTTTATGAAAAACGGTTTGATAAAAATCCTGTTAGGGATTAATATCTCTTTCTATTCTACGCAAACTTGTGTAAACATTTGAAACAGATTCAAGGCGGAATTGTTTACATGGGTTTGAAGCACAAGATGAAATATGGAAAGATGACAGAAAATAAAGAACACAGTAGTTTGTTTATGGATATTTGAAGAAACTCTCCTACGTCACCCATTCTTCCAACCACCGGAAGGATTCACTATATGATGAGAATCAAATACAGTTTACACACACACTTAGCTCACTATTGAACAAAACACTTTCTGTTCAATTACAAGAAGATGAAGAATATCACTCAGCTAATGGTGTTTTGATTCTAGCTCTCTCTCGATTCACACACAATACAATAAGAAAGAAACTTCACAAAATAACTTCAGTAAGCAAGATGATTGAGTAGTCTCTCTCTGCAAAATCAGAATGCTTGTTCGTAAGATTAGTTAAGGCAAAATCCGGTGCTTCGTCCGTTGCTCTAAGGATCGATTAAATACTGAGCAGGAGCTAACGGTCGAATCTTCAAGAATGATACGTGGCGCCCATCTATTGGAAAGCCTCCATTGTACACAGCAGGTTCTGAGCACAAGGATCGTGGCCGTATCGAACTGGTAGTGCGCCGAATATTCCATCAGGGATGTACCTGCAAAACGGGTAATGTGAGGAAAATTCTCTTACGTGACATTCCTTGATTGGATGCATATAGCTGTTGTACTAATCTTCACAAGAAAGTGGAGCAGAAGTAGGGTACAGCTATAGCACGTGGGTAGGAGAAATGCTAGATTCAAGCGTACTGCTTGAATAGAGCATTAGACGTATTTCAGTTAGACGGATTTGGAAAAATCAGTCTAATGAAATAAGTCAACTCTTTCTAATGAAAAACGTCTATTAGACCGCCTGGTCTAATATAATTAGACTCGCGTTTAATTTACATAACCATTAGACGGGTACGTCTAACTCCACTGAGTTAGACTACACGTCTAATTCCGTTTCTACCTTAGACTAATCTGAAGGAGTTAGACCCACGTCTAACTTTCAATTAATTAGACAACCCGTCTAATTATAATAACCATTAGACCGGCATGTCTAACTCCACTGAGTTAGACTGCCACGTCTAATTCCGGTTCTACCTCAGACTAATCTGAAGGAGTTAGACTCACGTCTAACTTTAAATTAATTAGACAACCCGTCTAATTATAACATAACCATTAGACCGGCACGTGTAACTCCACTGAGTTAGACTGCCACGTCTAATTCCGGTTCTACCTCAGACTAATCTGAAGGAGTTAGACTCACGTCTAACTTTCAATTAATTAGACAACCCGTCTAATTATAACATAACCATTAGACCGGTACGTCTAACTCCACTGAGTTAGACTACCACGTTTAAGTCTAGTTCTACCTCAGACTAATCTGAAGGAGTTAGACTCAAGTCTAACTTTTAATTAATTAGACAACCCGTCTAATTATAACTTAACCATTAGACCGGTACGTCTAACTCCACTGAGTTAGACTACCACGCCTAATTCCGGTTCTACTTCAGACTAATCTGAAGGAGTTAGACTCACGTCTAACTTTCACTAATTAGACAACCCGTCTAATTCCGTGTATTCATTAGACCACCCGTCTAATTCTGTACACGTCTATTAGACTTACACGTCTAACTCCGATGAGTTAGTCTGTACGTCTAATTCTATTAGACTCACGTCTAATTCCGTGTATTCATTAGACTACCCATCTAATTCTTTACACATCTATTAGACTTACACGTTTAACTCCGATGAGTTAGACTGTACGTCTAATTCTATTAGACTCACGTCTAATTCCGTGTATTCATTAGACTACCCGTCTAATTCTTTACACATCTATTTGACTTACACGTCTAACTCCGATGAGTTAGACTGTACGTCTAATTCCATTAGACTCACGTCTAATTCCTTTAGACTATTAGACTGCCCATCTAACTTCGTTGAGTTAGACTGTGCGTCTAATTCCATTAGACCTGCGTCTAATTTTATGCGAATGGAGATCAAAATCGGTCTAATGACCCTCATTAAATTCAAGTCTAATAACATGATGTCTTAATACACCTGTATTGAAACTTATAAATTATTTCATCATCAAAATATCAGGGATAAAATATTTCAACACTTAGTCAAAATAATTTGACCCAACAGGTTCCGAACCAGAATTACTCTAAAAAGACGTTTGATATGATGACCTACATCGTCAGTAACACACCTATTAACTGGACGTCGGTCATTTTTGAAAATCTGAAAACAATGGTTGAAACCAAAAAGAGGCTCGGCTACGTTCCTCAGCTGAGCCGGATCATTCGTTCAACCGCTCCTAACCTCGGACCGTGATCACCGGTGAACCCAACAAACATTCTCACCAAGGAGTCGGTGGAAGAGAAGATGGCTGCAATGGTTCTTAGGTTCTTTCCTTAGGCTTTTCTTTTCTAAAACGGTTTCATTATAAAACCGCTCATGTTGTTCAAACCGATCTATCATCGACTTTTCATTTTATCGGTTTTAATATAACATTAATGTACTCCTTTTATAAGTCTAGATCGGTCAAATTTTAAACCTATCATCAAAATCCTACCGATCAAAATTACAGCCAATAATTTTGGAGGGAAACTTTGGCACCTTTTCCTTTTAATCGATGTGACAGCTCACATCTTTCAATGCGTCGGTTCGCATTCTAAGACGCGTCCCCTTGCGGCCTATAAATACAACTCCATACATCAAATTTTCATTTCACGCGATCTGCTTTCTCTCTCTTGCAATCACTTTCAAATTCTTCAAGCTTTCGATCAAATTCATCAATTTCAAAATGGGTCGTGACTCCGCTCTCTTCGTCCATATTATCCAAGTTGATTTCGAAGAAATTCGAAACAATGGCTCGGAAGAAGCCTGATATGTCTTAGGGCTAATCTTTGCTTCGGGTCTAGAACCATTTCTAAACGGACCGTTCATCATCTACTAAGATGCGGTCACAAAATTTTTCGCCAATGCCACTCTAACTGACGAAATCATCACTACGACGGTCGGTGGACAAACCGTTGAGATTACAAAGGATCTAATTGCTAAAGGTTTCCACCTACCGACAGAAGGTATTGATATCACCGAAGGTGGTGATGAAGATGAACGCCTGACGGTTTGTCTTGACATGTCTTTCACCAACGAACTGATAGTGGTTTCCGGCAAGAAAGGAGAACTAAAACCGGAATATAGGCCACTGTGCGACATCATCTTCAAGTCGATTTAGGCAAGGGGAGTTAATTTCGACAGTCTCACCAGTTTCAAGATTGACACAATGGTCGCAATCGTCAAAGGAGAAAAGATAAACTGGGCGGAGGTGATCTTTTCCAACCTATGCGAGATGGTGGATCCCAACTCTAACCGGTCTCGGGGATATGCCGTCCCTCTAGGCAAATTACTACTTCACCTCAACATCCAAACCGGTCCAGGGGTTATTCTACCGAATAGTAGGATAGTGAAATCCGGTAACTTTACTAACAAGGCGAAGAAAGTCTCGGCAAGTAGCGGCCGACGACTAAAACAAAGAAAACTCAACAGAAGAAAAAGAAAACTCCGGTGGCAGAAGGAACCGGAAGTGAAAGAACAATATCGGCTCCTCGGGCATCCGGATCTCTAAACATTCAGGCTCATGTTCCAAACCCGACTATTTTAACGGCCAGCATCTCGAGCCGTTCCAAGGACAACTCCAGTCATCCGATCAACACCTACTCATCACCTGCTCATGAAACCGATCAGGAACGGTCAAACAATGCTGACATGGCAAGCATCAAAAGGAAGGAGAAACTAGTTGAGTATGAGGATGACGACGAGGAAGAAATTCCAGAAATAAATGCTGAAGCCGAAACCGGTCCGGTCGGTCAACCGGAAACAGTAGAAGACGCACTACAAGAGATGGGAGATGCTTTTATTCCCAAAGTTTTCAACAACCTCGCAACGGAGGCATATAAACGAAGCGACATATTTTTTAAATGGGCATCTATGAGAGTGGAAACCGGATTCGCCGATATGTTTCCAGACTGCCCGACACATCTAAAATGGGAAACGCTGGTGGAATTTGATAACTCGGCTTTTGAGCTGGCAAAGACAAGGAATGTCGCGGTTGCCTTAAGAGAGGATCGCTCGTGGAGGTTCATGCCCGGTTGATGGTGTTCAACAAATCCATTCTTCGCATACAATAACAACCGCAAGAAAGGTCCCTTATTGATCAGATTATGCTAGAGGCACTACAACAATCGATTCTTGAAATGGAAGAAACAATGACTCCGCTGGAATTAGAGACCGGTCAGGAAGATGACGTTCCGCACCCCTCTCGGTCAGATCTTAACAATGCGGATGGCATGCAAAGGTTAGAACCTGACGCCGGTTAATCGTCAAGAAAGGAAGCTAATAACTCTCTTCCACCCATATCCCCGGCCAGGACTTCTTCAAGTAAGTCCCCCGAACACCAACATGCTAACATTGAAACGGAAAATCTGGTATTCGGTCAGAATGATCCTCTGCACAACAACCCTCCGGAAGAGTCTGTCGTAACTAAGATGATTAGAGAATGCTTCGATAAATTCTTCCAAGAAACCATTACACCGTGGAAGACTATGATGAAAGAACAGACAAAATCGTCGCAGTGGATGATTGAACTTGCGAATCAGCGGATTGGAGCCATCGAAGAAGGAAATGCTTTAACCGACTCCTCCTTAAAAGTAGTTTCGGCACAACTTGAAGAACTCATAGCGGCTAAGATGGCAGCCGACGAAGAAAGAATCAAGGAAAATGAAATTGCAGCCCGAAAGATTCAGGAAGAAGAAAATGAAAGGCTGAGAATTTTGAAAGAACGGGAACAATCGGATGCGGCAATGGCCCGACATGTCAATGAAGAAGAACATGCCAATCCGAACTTAACAGAACAAACTCTGACCCCGACTGTCCATACAACGCGCGGTGAAACAAGAAAGAGAAAGGCAACTGCGAAGAAGGCGACTCAACAACTGTTGGATGACTGTGCGGATCCAACTGGTGCACCAACGGTCAACTTGGAGAATTCGGATTCGCGTGAAGATGAGGAAAATGTTCCTCCGCTGTAGAAACGGACGAGGGTTGTTCCGATTATTGCGATGCCTCTTCGTTTAGTACCTCCAAGCTCCTTTCCTCAACAAAATCCATCCCATAGAGCACCTCCCTTAACACGACATGCACCAGCAACTGGTCGCTCGGGCAATCGAGCTTCATCCTCCAGACCAGGCTACGATCCGTGCACTCCAGGGAAAGGGCTAATGATGGACTATATCTGGGACATCGTAAACCGTGGCGACAAGAATAGAGATTAAAACTTTACTTATCTGCTCTATGTCTTCTTCGGTTTATCTTATGTTTTTAATTTATGATATTTATATATAAGTACTTTTGGAAAAACCTGTGATTCTACTTAACGCGTTTCTTTTTAACCGGCCTACTTCTTACATCTTACATGGTTTTGAATATTTTAAATAAAATAATTAAAAAGGGAGAAATTGGTAGATAAAATTTTTCGCAAGATAAAACCGAAAATTTTTTTCCGAAAATTTTCAAACACAAAATTTATCTTCAATATATTTTTTTTTCAAAGTCTTTTCTAAAAACATTTTTCAAAATAACAAACTTCTAAAATAATCACCGGATGCATGGTTTTGAATATTTTAAATAAAATAATCAAAAAGGGAGAAATTGTTAGATAAAATTGATGGGTTAAATAAAAAGCTTAACTTAATAAACTTATTCTACATGAACGGTCAGGATTTTCAACCGGTCAAGTAATCGAAACCGGCTAAAAGAAACAGATAAACAAACTAAATCTATCCGGTTGAATAGAACAACCTGAACGACAAAGATCTCAAACCGGCCAGAAGAGACAAAATCCAGAACCGAATGTTGTCCGGTTGAATTGCACAACCGATTAACCTGATAAGTTGGAATGAAGTACTCAATCCAAATCCAAAGAAAAAATCCAACGAGAAGACTACTTAAAGAAAGAAGTCAAAGATATCAAATAAAGAGTAGTTTACAAATTGGTGCAAACAGACACTTTGGGTATATGCAGAAGATGACATCAAAGGATCAGACTGTGACATTACTATTTTTGTACAAGTCTGATGATATGCTGCAGGCTGCAGAAGATTGCCTGAATAAACAGTTACCATTTTGGTACAAGTCAAAAGAGCAATCTTCCAAGTGCAGGCAATTGTCCAACTGACAGTTGCCATAATCAAGTAAAGACAAATCTGAGCCGGTCTACTCCATGCTTCGAAAGCATAAACTGCATTTAATGCTATGCTGAACCTCTAAAGCTATCCGTTGAAGAAATGTGACCGTTGGCACATTTTCACCTATAAAAGGAGAAGCTGAGGAAGTTGAAACATACAAGTTTTCAGAACAAGTGTGAAAAACAAGTCTTTGAACAACAAGTGAACAAGAGCTAAGAAAGAGCAAGTTACAAAGTGTTCATATCTCTAAGATTCAAAGCTTGAGTGTGTTTGTGTTACAATTTCCGTGAGAATTGTAAAAGTGATTATCGAGCAGTCAATAAGACTCGATCGTGTATTGTGTTTGTGTATTCCTTAGTGAATATCCTTCTCGTGGTTTGAGAAGAATGGGTGACGTAGGAGTTTTATCTCCGAACATCCATAAAAACCTGTCTTGTGCTTTAATTTCTGCCGGTTCCATTTTCTAGTCGACTCATATATTTCTAACCGACCTCCACTATTCCAACCACTTCACTAATCCCTAACCTACATTCTCCAAACCGCATCTATATTCATCATGTGTGTGTGTTGCTTCAACCTGAAACAAACCACTTCCGCACTTGAACTCGGTTCAAGGGTTTGTGACAGTTTGTGTAGTATTGAAACCGATGTTAATTCTTAACCTAATTAACGCCAACCGTTGAGTGTTGTCAGAAAGTACTATCTGGCTGGACCCTGGTCTGCCATCGCCGATCTAGATCCTAACATTTTGGAAGAGATATTTTATCTCTAGAATTCTTGTGTCCATTCAATCAAATATCGCATGTTTATTTCGAGAAAGGCTGACTAGTTAATCGTTCCTACGAAGATCGTAACTAGTGTCGCACGGATTGTAAAGAGAAAGACGGAGCCCACAACACCTATCATTAAGTATATATGTTATAGATTTTAGAGTAATAAAATTGATAATGAATAAATTTAATAAAATATTATTATATCTTGAAAAGTTTGATTAAAAAAAATAAATTTCATTTATTTCCATTCCGTCAATATTTTAACAACTAGTTATTTATTTAGAGATAATTTTAAAATGGGTACACTAACATTATATATTGAAATTGTTCCAAGATTATTAAAAAGATTAATATTTTACACGTAAAAAATGAATAACTTTAATAATTGAAATATTATAGACTAAATTTTACAATGTCTCTTGTTAGGATCGAAGACAACAATAGAAGGGGGACTTGAGTACTGTTGTTATATTTTCATTTAAATGTGATATTAATCCTGTTAAGTATTGAAAATCTTTTTATATTATTGGACAGCAAACTCTTAAACAAATTTAAGTGTGGAAAATATTTGCAGGATTTGAAGCGGTAGATATTAAAATTGAAACAATGAAAAGACAACACAAAATTTTATGGATGTTCGGAGATAAAACTCCTACGTCACCCCTTCTTCTTTTTCCAGAAGGATCCACTAAAAGACTTTGATTTGTATAGACGCTACACAAACCCACTCAGATCACAGGTCTTAACACTTGCATGTCTGAACTTCTAACTCTCACACTATCTTGTTGAAAAAACGTCTATCTGTTCAACTTACACAAGTAAAATGATTATCGAATGATATAAAATATTATCAAGTAAACTTTCTTGTGTGACCGTCGTTTATGTTCTGCGAACTTTCACAAGAGCAAGAACCAACGAGATAGATTGACGGACCAGAGGCTTCATCGTTTTTCTCTGATTCTTTTTTTATATTTGAAGAGTGTCAACAATCGAATCCATTTTGTCAATACGTGGCAATGGTACGTTTGTCGTATGCCTGGCGTATAGGATTTTAGTGCGTAGAGGAATGAAATATTCGTTTATCATTTTTCATTTCAGAGTAGAGAGCTGGTTGTACATTTTGCTGTATTACAGTTTATGAGTGCTCAGTTATTTGTCTTAGCTGATACGCATATTCAGCTGATGTGGAACTCAGCTGATAGTGAGCTCTGCTGATGATCAGCTCTAGCAAACTCTACTGATGATCAGCTCTACTGATGAGCTACTCTACTTTAGCGAGTCTTCAGTTGATGGCTACTCTGTTGTTAACAAACTCTGCTGATGGAGCAGCTCAGTTGATAGCGATTCTACTGATGGCCACTCTATTGTTAGAGAGTCTTCAACTGATGGCAACTCTGCTGTTAGCGAACTCTATTAATGGAGCAGCTCAGCTGATAGCAAGTCTGCTGATGACAACTTTGCTGTCAGCGAACTCTGCTACCAGCGAGTTTTCAGCTGATGACAACTCTACTGTTAGCGAACTCTGCTGATGGAGCAGTTCAACTAATGACAACTCTACTAATGGAGTAGCTCAACTGATAATGAGTCTGCTGATGCCAACTCTACTGTTAGCGAACTCTACTGTTTGAGTAACTCTGCTGTCAGCGAGTCTTCAGCTGATGGAAACTCTACTGTTAAAGAACTTTACTGTTTGAGCAACTCTACTGCCGACGAACTCTGCTGTTTGAGCATTTTTGCTGCTAGCGAACTCTGCTGCTAACGAACTCTGCTGCTAGCGAACTCTGCTGCCAGCTCAGCTCAGCTGATAGCGAGTCTTTGATTTTACCTACGCATTAACACATTATTGAACTTAGTTATATTTATTCATCAAAACTATGTGTGTTTATTTTAATTATTATAAGTTCATTTTAATCAATTAAAACATTTTTTATAATTCAACTTAATTAAACGATTTCTTCTCTAACTTAGTTTAACAATTTTCCTTTTTATGATTTAATCTAACCTCTCTCCTATTATTTAGAAACATTTTTATTTTAACTTTTTGAAGATAAATTTATTTTTTAGATGAATCTTTAATTCTCATGGCCTGCCCCTAACCTACTAATCCTTCTACTTTTTTTGAATTAATTTAGTTAATATCAACTTGTTACCATGTATGTGTATAATAATACATATTAATACATTCATTCTTCTGTTTAAAATATTATAATAATATTTAATTATTATATTTATTTTATTTTACTTTTTATCAGGTAAAAATACACACAACAAAATATATAAAAATTATTAATATATATATACTCAATTTAATCTATATCATTTAATTATTTCAATATTTTGAAGTTTTATTTAAAATTAACCCAAATTTTAATTATTTTAAAATCTACAGATGGATACGTAATTATTTTTAAAATAATTATTTATTTGTATCCCGTTAATTGAGATTGTATAAGAAATTTTAGAAAACATTTGGATGGGTCGAGATTTTTTACAAAAATTATAAATCAAGAGTGTCTATATTATATTAAGGATATTTTAACAATTTCAAACCCTATCTGGATTGAAATGTCATGGTCGCTAAAAAAAAGTCATAAATATGAGAAATTATGTCGAAAAAATGATTGAATACGAATTAAGAGATGGACGAGATACCCTTGACACAAGTCTTGGCTCGTATGTCAATCCATAGTTTTAGAATGTAAGAATTAGAAAAACGACAAACGTGCGAGTATAAAAGATATCCATAATGAACAATGGTTTGATGTCTTACGAATAGTTAGAGAAGGAAAATGAATCATCATACGCGTGCAATTCATTACCCTTTATGACGGGAGGTGTGATACTCAAAACTGAAAAATTGTAGAAAGGAGAGAAATTATACTTTCATAGTATGGGATGTACTCCTAGCTCAAGGAGCTATTATTGATTGATACAATACCGCGTGGTCTCCCAAAGTCGCACTAAGAAACTGCGCTTTATCCTTTGGCTTGCGTACGTAAAATGTTAATGTACGTAAAAGGTTAATGATAAAAGACAAAATAAAAAAATTCATGACTATATCGGATGCACACCGTATCTTATGAACAACATAGATGAAGACAATTACTCATCTCCTTAGAAGTTGCCAATTCACAATTAATATATGGAGAAAATTTGCCGCAACTATGAGGTTAACTTTATGAAAAAATGACACATGATCTAAGAATGAATAACTAGAAAAATGAGAAACAATATGTCTGTAGCTAACGATTTCAAGAGTACCTTTTAAACTATAGTATACAAAGTCTTATGAAAAATATAATATAATTTTTTTCCTCAAAGGTTACATAGATAAACAAATAAATTTGACGAAACATTCAAACCGATTTGCACGACATCACTCGCATGTAAAGAAGAGTCGAAATATCCCACCATAAATAAAAAATATATCGAGTATTGATTATAACGAAGTCACGTAACCACTCAATATTACGCGGGACATTTATAAATATTTTATGTATTATTTTAACAATATAATAAATCGTTTATTTTTTTATATTAAGCAGGATATTTATAAATACTTTATATTTTGTTTTAATAATATAATTAATTGTTTAATTTTTTTGAAAATTTGAAATATTTTGATGTAAATATTTGTTTTGTCCTGATGTCATTTACAATTTTAAGGTATTTTTGATTGAAAAGATTATAAATTATATTTTTTTCTTTTTTAAAAAGAACAAAAATTCTAAAATGAGAATAGTTGTCCAAATCACTAATTTACTCTATTTGAGTTTTAATTATATATATTTTCGGAAAGAAATTCCTAGTTATCATTTTACAATTTAAGTCCTCAACGTTCTCTGAATGATAGATTTTGCCCTCCAAATCTAAACGAGAACTAGTGGTTCTCTTCCTCTGTTAAACGTAAGTCACAAACTAGGAAAGGTCTCGTTTTTATGTAACGACCTATATTTTAGAGAGAGAGAGATAGCTTCCCATGGCGGCCCTTTTGAGTTCATCTCTCTCTTTGCCTCCTAACAAGGTATAGTATTTTATCTCTTTCCCATTTGTATTTGACAACTGATAGCTCGATTAAGCCTTTCTATTTTCGGATCTGTGAATTGCCCTTGATCCGCCGCCGCCGCCTCGTTTCGCAGGTGAATCATGCTTACAGCATAGGCACAAATACAATATTGGCCAAACATTTCCAACCTTTTACAAGAAACATTGAAATTCATGGAAATCATTTGCTGATGATGAATGCCAAGTTATCTACAAACACAGATACCCTTTCAAATGATTCCTCCACTGCCGATTCTACTGACCTTGACAATGGTATCATTAATCTCTTTCCTTTGTAAGATGAATAGTTAATATTCTGGTAATGGTTTTTGCAGATTATGGAGTTGTTGGCATGCATCATGTGGGTATACTATGCAAAAACCTGGAACAATCGATTGATTTTTACCAGAATTTGTTGGGTATGAATGATAATCTTTTGTCTACATTGATGTTTTATGTTTGTTTAAGAGCGGTTCTGTTCTTGACAGGTCTTGAGATAAATGAAGCAAGGCCACATGATAAGCTTCCATATAGGGGTGCATGGTTTTGGGTTGGTACTGAGATGATTCACTTGATGGAACTACCAAATCCGGACCCTTTATCAGGACGCCCTGATCATGCTGGTCGTGATCGTCACGCATGTATTGCCATCCAGGATGTGTCCAAGTTGAAAACTATTCTTGACAAAGCCGGTATAGTTTTTCATATTCTCTGATTGATGCTGATTTCAAATATACTGACCAATTTGTATTTCATTCTGAAAGGCTAACAATTTGTGTATGTACATGAATAGGCATTCCCTATACCCTCAGCCGCTCTGGAAGACCGGCCTTATTCACTCGTGATCCAGATGGTAACGGTTTGGAATTTACACAAGTGTAGTTGGTACAATTACAATATACAATTGATTTCGTGTTAAAACTTAAAGTATTGTACAGACACTATGGTATCACTACATGATTGCTGAAGATCAAATATAGAATACACAGACATTGATTGGACATCTTTCAAACTTTAGGCATAATTCGATTGCAGTGTTCATATTAAGGTGTAACTTTGACATTTCTTTCGTAATCGAGATGTCATACACGGCCTCCAAATGCTTCGGCCTCGATTATCCTCTTATGGATTTGTTTGAAGAATTTGAGAATAATTTATGTTTAAGGCAACGACCAAATATCGTGTTTACTTGTATGACTTTGAGTAGATGATTTTGGCCTTTGTGAGTGAAGAATTTCAGAAATTGCTAAACTTTTTGGGGAAAATATTGGATTGAAGAACTTGAAATATAAACGAACGGTTAAAAAGGATAATCAGAACTGACGGAATTGAAATGAATTACTAGATGCAACTCACAGGAACATGGTTTCATTACAATACTCAAGTTGGATCACCAAATCCCAGTTTTTGATTTATGCATGAAATAAATTGTAATAAGAGTTTATAAAAAGATAATTGAGTCCATCAATTTTAAACTTGTTATTTACTTATAGATTTATTTGTTGAATTATAAAACCTACACTTATAATAAACTCTAGATTGTTAATTAGAGTTTATTGAGTTTGTATTTGGTTTTGAGTTTAAGTTTGGTTTGACAAAGAGTTATTTAGGTTTATTACCTGAATGTTTGCCCTATAAATATGTGATTATTAAGGGTTTACAAAAACTAGACATAATTTTAGAGAGATAAAGAATGAAGCAAAAACTCTCTATTACTTCTTCTTCTTCATAGTGAAATTTGGTAGCGGCTGAAGTGAACATAGCTCAATTTGAGTGAATCACTGTAAATCTGTGTCTTCTTGTGTTCTCCTTTCTTGCGTTTTTACAGATTGTTTCAATCAGGTCGGATTTGAGAGATACAAATCTTAACAACTGGTATAAGAGCAGCTAGGCTAGATCTGAGCATTGGAAACGATGACAAATGAGAAAAGTATAGGACATGGGATTGGAAGATTCGATGAGACAGATTATGCCTTCTAGAGAATGTACATTGAAAATTATCTCTATGGAAAGAAGCTTCATGTTCCTTTGAGTGAGAACCAGAGAAGATGGATGAAGCTGAATGGAAACTCCTTGATAAACAGGTTTTGGGAGTTGTCCGATTGACGCTAGCCAAGACGGTTGCTCACAATGTAGCAAAGGAGAAGACCACCATGGGTCTGATGAAAGCTCTTTCTGATATGTATGAGAAACCATCTACTAACAACATGGTACACTTAATGAAAAGACTTTTTTACTTAAGAATGGTTGATAGTACTTTTGTCACTACTCATTTGAATGAATTCAATAAAATTGTGAATCAATTGCTATCTATTGAGATTGATTTTGGGAATGAAGTTAGTGCCCTGATTTTGTTAGCATCTCTACCAAATATCTGGGAACCTATGAGGGCAGCAATTAGTAATTTAGTTGGAAATGATAAATTGAAATTTGTTGAATTTAGAGATCGTATTTTTGCTGAAAAGGTTTGTAAAATTGATTCCGGTGAAACGTTTTAAGATTCTGCTCTGAATGTGAAAAACAGGGGCAGAGGTAATGATAGAAATTTCAACCGAGGTAAGAGAGGATCTATGTTGAGGAGCAAGAGGAGTCAGTCCAAGTCTGGGCGGACATTTGAGTGCTGGAATTATGGTAAACAGGGTCATTTGAAGAAGAACTGTAAAGCACCGAAGAGAAACAGTGATAATAAAAATGATACAACCAACGATGTTACAGAAATTGTCACTGATGCGTTACTTCTATCTGTTGATAGCCCGATAGATTCATGGGTTTTGGACTCGGGAGCGTCTTTCCACACCACTTCCCACAAAGAATTAATGGAGAATTATGTGGCTGAAAACTGTGGGAAAGTTTGATAGGATCGGCATAATCAATAGAGATTGGGGTCTGGCGATTGATGATGCCTTATGACAAATGATTTGATAGAAATCCTGTTAAGGATTTACATCACTTTCTATTCTGCACAAACCTTTGCAAACACTTGAACGATTCAAGTGCGGAAATATTGGCGTAGGTTTGAAGCTAAGAACCAAGAATGAAAAGATGACAGAAAAGACTGATAGAAAAAATTAAGTAAGCTAATTTTTGGAACCGGCCAGACGAACTAAACAGTTGTTAACTTTCATGTGCAGATACAGATCAAAACCGTATGAACCGGTTGGGGCATCAAAACCGGTTGCTGCTATACTTCAAAGAAACCAGTCTCAAGTGATCAAGTTAAAGATCAGAGGAACCGGTTTTCACTTTCTCAAACGACCGGTCAGCAAAGACAAAAGCTTACATATCAGCCGGATCATACTGCACAAGGCACAAAACCAGAAGATTCAAATTTCAAGAGTGACGCACCATGACGAAAGAAACGTGTCTTGAAAGAATAAAAGAAGATCAGATCCGATCGGAAGCATGCGAGGAAAGCAATGATGCTTTATTGATCTGAAGTTGACAACCTGAGGTGGATGTCCAACACGTGTCCAAATCTGAAAACCGATTATGTCATCTTCAGATCAGAGCTGCCTGCATGACTGCCAGGTGTTGAGGAAAGTGAAGCGTGCAAGCAACCTCTCTGCACCAGGCGTGATAATGATCAACCAATCCAGAAGAGAGAGAAGAAAGTGACCGTTGGCTACTTTCAAGCTATAAAGGGAGATGAAACGTCTTCATTTAATGCAGCAAGTTACGGATTACGAAAAACAAATAATCAAAGCATTAAGTTAGAGAGATAAACTCCTATATTCCAAAACCGGTGTGTTTAAAACCGGAAGCTTTCTGTATCGTGTTGTGTTGAGTTGTTGTATTACATCAAAGTGTGAGTTGGAGTAACCGGCGAGTAGCGAAGTTGGGCTCGACCGGCAGTGTTGTTGTAACTATAAAAGTTAGTGGAGATCCTTCTCATAACCTGAGAAGAAGGGGTGACGTAGGAGAGTTTGCTCCGAACATCCATAAAAATCCTGTCTCGTGTTCTTTCTTTCGCTTTCATTACTTACTTACTTAGCCTAACCTCAAACCAAATTAATCGTACTCCCTAAACCGGTCCACTCATATCCATAAAACCGACTCCGTCTAAAACATCATCTAAAGTCGCATACGTTGCTTCAGGCTGAAACAGACATTTCCGCCCTTGAACCCGGTTCAAGAGTCTGTGACAGCTTGTGTAGTGCTGAGAACGGTTTTAGTCTTTAACCGGACTATCACCAAAGTGTTGTGTGTTGTTGTAAGCGGCCACCCTTCATAAAACCGGAAACACCCCGGTCCTCCAAGGGCGTCCCCGATCCTAACAAGTGGTATCAGAGCGAGGTTCTTAGCACTCAAGCAACCGAAAAAGATGGGAAGCATGACCCACAGCGACAAGCCGCCAATGCTAAACAGCGAAGCGTTTAGCAGTTGGAAGAAACAGATGTATCTACATCTGATTACATTAGATGATGAGATGAGCCGAGTCCTGATAGAGGGACCGATCAAGATCAACAAGGAGGCAGACCTATGGACGAATGAAGATCGAAGACGGAGTAACCTGGACAACCATTGCATGAGGCACATCTACAAGGCTATAGATGATAACACTTTGAACAAAATATCAGAGTGTGAAAATGCAAAGGAAGCATGGGAAACGATCATTCAGATCCATGAGGGAAACGAAAGAACTAAGGAGAACAAAATCTTGGTGGCTACACAGAAATATGAAAACATAAGGATGAAACCGGGGGAAAACATGAAGGAATTCAGCAACCGGTTCAACAGTGTAGTCAACGAGCTTCAAACACTCGGAAAGAAGTATGACAACCGAGAAGTAATCATCAAAGCCCTAAGATCTCTGCCAAACACGTGGGATATCAAGACCATGGTGATGAGGGAATCGAGCACCCTTGGGCAGATGAAGTTGCATGATGTGTTCGAGGATCTAAAAGCCTACGAGTTCGAGATCAAGTCTCGGATCGAAGACGAAGCATTCACATCAACCGCAACCAGAGCTTTGGTTACATCGGTGGAACCGGCGATCCAAGTATCAACTGTTCCGGCTCCAGTCAAAAACACCGATCAAATTACTGAAGATGTGATGGCGATGTTAGCTCAGAAATTCGGGAAATTCATGAAGAAGAGCCAGCCACCATCTAACAATGATTTTAATTATAATTATGTAGACAAATCAAATAAAAGATGTTATAATTGTGACGGCTTTGGACATTTCAGGTCAGAATGTAGAAAACAAAGGAGAGACGATAGAAAACCGGAAGGGAACTATCAGGGAAACAACTATCAGGGGAACAACTATCAAGGCAACAGGTACCAGGGAAACAACTACCAAGGGAACAACTACCGGGGAAACAACAACCAACAAAACGACTACCGGAGAAACGATGATCAACATGCTGACGAAGGAAAGGAGATTCAGAAAACGCTCATTGCATCCGACGGCGGAAGCGAGTGGGCATACTCCGATAATGAAGACGGTGAAGAGAAAGTAACCTGCTTCATGGCAAACGACGAAGAGGTATTTGATTTCTCTTCTGACGAGTTACCAAAGAAGATCTGGTTTCTGCACTCAACCAAATGGTTACTGAGTTCAGAAACATATCTGCATACATACCAACTCCAATAGAATCTAAAACCGAACAAATAAATAATGTATATGATAAAACATGAGAAATCGAAATGTATGAACCGGATGAACTATTCTCCGATAATGAGAAGACAGTTCAACCGGTAACCGAAACCGATGAACGAGCAATGTACGTCACGGCTGCGTGGGAGAGATCACATCAAGCGGTAAAACAAATGTGTAACTATAAAAGACACCCTAAGTGTAGGTATGGTATCGGTTATGAACCAAATAAACAAAACGAATCAAAACAGCCTAACGGGATAAAACTCACGAAGAACAATCTTCCGTTCATAAAATTTGTCAAGAGTTCACAAACCGAAAATGACTTAAAACCGGAAGAAACACTTAAGTATGTAAGCCCCACTGAATCAGAAAAATGGCTTCATCCTGAGAGAAGGAGAGTCAACCGGAAACCGAATAAACCCAATAAAACTCGACATCAAAGAAACACATCACAACATAAGGCATTCTTGAGCAACAGCCAAGAAGTTAAGCCAAATATTATAAAAACAGATACCGGGAAAGTGATCCGACTTATTCAAGTCTGGATCCCAAAGGGACTAATCAACCATGGACCCAACTGAATGTGGGTACCAAAAAGGTGTAAATAATTGTTTGTTGCAGGTTAGGAGGAGCAACCGGCTAAAGAATTCAGAATGGTACCTGGACAGTGGATGTTCAAGGCATATGACTGGAAACAAAGAACTACTAACAGACATCAAGTACGAAATCGGAGCAATCATCACATTCGGGGACAACTCGAAAGGTAAAACTGTGGGCAAGGGTAAGATTGTCCATGGTAATCTATCTATAAGTAATGTACTCTTAGTAGAAGAACTGCGTTTTAACCTGTTAAGCATAAGTCAAATGTGTGATGTGGGTTATAAAGTTGAATTTCATAAAAACTCATGTTTAGTTAAAAACCAAGATAATGACATTCTGTTAACCGATAACCGGATGGGAAACATTTACAAAGTTGATTGAAAAACTGATTTTGAAAAACCTGTGTGTATGATAGCCAGAAATGATCCAAACTGGCTTTGGCATAAACGGTTAAACCATTTGAATTTTAAAACGATTAACTTCATTTGTTCCAAAGAACTAGTTACGGTTTTCCAAACGTTAAATTCTCAAAAGATAAAGTATGTGCTGCATGTCAAATGGGCAAAAAAGTAAAATCATCTTTCAAAAGTAAAGGAAATTATCAATCTGAACGATGCTTAGAACTCTTGCATATGGATCTGTTTGGTCCGGTCAAAGTAACTAGTTTAGGAGGCATGCATTATACTATGGTAGTTATTGATGACTATTCTAAATTTACTTGGGTTACTTTTCTAGCTTCTAAAAGTCAAACAACTCCAAACCTGATTAAATTGATTTTGAGAATACAAAATGAAAAATTCCTTCGAGTGAACAAAATCAGAAGTGATAGAGGAACTGAGTTTATAAACAGTAATTTAACTACTTTTCTTGATGATTCCGGTATTAGACACGAGTTGTCTAGTGCCAGAACTCCTCAACAAAATGGCCTGGCTGAGAGAAGAAACCGGACTCTCAAGGAAGCCGCAAGGTCAATGATAGTTGATTCGGGTATTGCTCAAAAGTTTTGGGCTGAAGCTATCAACACCGCTTGCTATACACAAAATCGATCTTTAGTAACTAAACGGTTTTCTAAAACTACTTTTGAAATTTACTTTGATCAAATTCCAAGTGTACGGTATTTTCGAATTTTTGGTAGCAAATGTTTTGTTCACAATAACGGCAAGAATTACTTGACCGCTTTTGATGCTAAATCCGATGAGGGAATAATGTTGGGATATTCAGCTGTGAGTAAAGCCTACAGAATATACAATACTAGGACTTTAACAGTTGAAGAAACCGCACACGTTGTTTTCGATGAATAGGTTGAACGAAACACTGCATTACCCTTCGATCTTCACAACAGAATGGAAAATTTTAATATCTATTCTGATGATGAAGACGAGGTTCCGGTCTTTAGACGATTTGTCAAGGACCAAGCGGTTGATGCTGAACCTCAGCCTGATCAAGTTGCTTTACCGCAGAAAGTTGATGTTTCAGTTTCTACTGAAGAAATCGGTCGGTCTGACTCTGGTCAACCTACCGATCAGTCTAACCTTGATCAGCCAACCGAAAGCTTGGTAGACACATCTCGGATTAACCTCAGAAGGAACAAAAATCATCCTCTTGAACTAGTAATAGGTAACATATCCTCACCCGTCTGAACTAGGCAACAAAATTTGGATCACTATGAAAACTCAGCTTTCATATCACAAATTGAGCCGAAAAAGGTGGATGAAGCATTGTCAGATCCAGATTGGATCTTAGCAATGCAAGAGGAATTAAACGAGTTTGAGAGAAATAAAGTCTGGTACCTAGTCCCTAAACCGAAAAACAAACCGGTTATAGGAACACGATGGGTATTCAGAAATAAACTCAATAAAGACGGTTTAGTTACGAGGAACAAAGCCCGGTTAGTGGCTCAAGGCTATAAACAGGAAGAAGGCATTGATATTGAAGAATCATTTGCCCCTGTAGCTAGACTTGAGGCCATTAGAATATTTTTAGCATATGCAGCTTTTAAAAACTTCAAAGTTTTTCAAATGGATGTTAAGAGTGCTTTTCTAAACGGTAAAGTAAATGAAGAGGTGTATGTTAATCAACCTCCGGGTTTTAAAAATCCAGAACACGAAAAACATGTTTACCGGCTGAATAAAGCCCTTTACGGTTTAAAACAAGCTCCAAGAGCTTGGTATGACACATTGACAAAAATTTTATTTGATCACAAATTCACAATAGATTCGGTAGACAAAACACTTTTCAAATTTGAAAGAAAGGAACAAATATTACTTGTTCAGATTTATGTTGATGATATCATATTCGGATCAACCGATCCAAAATTATGTGACAAGTTTTCGAAAATGATGACTGATAGATTTCAAATGAGTATGATGGGAGAATTGAGTTTCTTTCTAGGACTTCAGGTTAAGCAGATTGAAGCCGGAACCTTCATAAGCCAACCGAAGTACATAGCCGAACTGCTGAAGAAATTTGGAATGGATACATGTGCCGAAGCGGCTACGCCAATGAGTCCTTCCGTAAAGCTGGACAGAGATGATGATGGTCAAGCCGTTGACATCACAGCCTATCGAGGAATGATCGGATGATTGCTATATCTCACAGCCAGTCGACCTGACATTTTGTTTGCGGTTGGAGTGTGCGGAAGGTTCCAAGCAAATCCAAAGCAATCTCATTATACGGCGGCCAAAAGAATTCTAAAATATCTGAAGGGAACTCAAGAAGTGGGACTTTGGTACCCAAAAGACTCAAGTTTCAATCTTATAAGCTACTCAGATGCCGATTACGCAGGATGCAAGATCGATAGAAAGAGCACAAGTGGAACCTGTCAGTTCCTAGGTGACCGGTTAGTCACTTGGAGCAGCAAGAAACAAACATCTGTTACAACATCAACCGCAGAGGCAGAGTACATAGCGGCTGGAAGCTGCTGTGCACAACTTCTTTGGATCCAATAGCAACTAAGGGACTTCGGGATAGAAGCTAAGGAATCTCCAATCTTCTGTGACAACACCAGTGCTATAACGATTACATACAATCCGGTGTTGCACTCAAGAACAAAGCATATCGATATAAGACACCATTTCATCCGGGAGCATGTTCAGGAGAAACACATCCGGCTGGAATATGTCTCGACCGAGCAACAAGTAGCGGATATATTCACAAAACCGCTACAGGAAGCTAAGTTTTCTCACTTTCGAAATATCTTGGGACTTACTAATCTTAATCAACTGATATCATGATTATGCTTGTATAAAACCGGGATATGTGTTTAGGGAGAAGCTCTCAAACCATATTCAAATAGGGCACTGATAAATCAAAAATGCTAACCGGGAGGAAGTCTCCGGTTATGCCCGATTACTTCATAGTTTCAAATCACATGTATATTTACTATACGGTTGAAATAACCAGGTTGAAGTAGATATAATAAATCCAAAGTTGAGCAAATGTTGACATAAATCAACCTTTCTTCACAATCGGAACAAAATATCCTACTAAAACCGGTCATGGAAAACCGTTTAGTACAAATGCATTCTAGTCTGATAGAATGAACTTCTCCGGTTAACCTGGGATGACTGACTGAGTTTTCATGCATATTTTGAAAAATGAAGCCTGTAATTAATAAAAACAGTTTACCAAAATTGAGATGACGACATGTGTCCATCATCAAGAGAGGGAGACTCACATATTGTCAATAGATATTTGTCATCATTATTATCTTGGTAATAATTAGATTTTACCTTGGAAATAAACATTAGTTACTTCAACAAGTTAAAGCCTATTAAATGACTGATGACATCATCAAGCATGCTTAAAACTCATTAATCTAGCCGAACCCCTGACTATATAAACCACCCTTAAACCTTCACAAAACTTCACAAGATTACTATTCACAAGTATCATTCTTGAGATTAACCTTCTCTCTCAAGAACATGAACTCAAACTCTCTAGCAAAGAAGATTCTATTGGCAGACTTTAATTCAATCTACCAATATGAAGATCACGAAGCCAAAGAAATGTTCTTAGCCGTAGAAAGAAGCGGGCTAAGAAGCTTCCTCGAAAATAGATTCATTCTCGACTACCTAGTAGTCGAAGAATTCTTCCAGACCGGAAAAGAAGTGCATCGAGATATAATCGTTGCACAAGTCTACGGTAAAAAATTCTTATTCAGCGAGACGGATTTCGCTGTATACTGCGGTTTGCCCACTGAAGGGGTGACCGACCTAACATACTCCCCGATGACCATGGAAGAGATGTGTCGCCGGTTCTCAGGATCTGACATCCCGGTTAAACCCTGGGTTGCTAAAAGCCAACTATCTCATAAGTACCAGCTTCTCTGTGAGATTCTGGGTAAGTCCGTTTTGGGCAGAGAGAAAAGCTATTACTACACCCAAAGGCTTTTCGAGATGATGATCGCTGTAACGGTTGGGACACCGGTTAACTAGTCCTGGATCATCTTCAGTAACCTGAAGAAGATGCTCATCTCCAACAAAACCGGCTACGCCCCTCAGCTGAGCGGTTTTTGTGCAAGTCTGGACATCCACTCCGGACCGTTCGTAACCCTCCATCCAAGGCATGTGCTCACCAAGGAAAGAGTACAAGAGATGGTCGACCGGTGGGAAGCGGTGAAGGCTAGAAGAAATCAAGCGGCTGAGTCATATAACATCTAGCCTGTCCTTTTTTTTTCTATCCTATTTTATTTCCTTTCCAAAACCGGTAATTTTGTTGTACTACCGGTTTTGTACATCAATCAATGAATCAGATTTCCTTCCTCTCTTGAGTTAAAAATTAAAAATCATAAATGATCAAACATTTATTGTGCCGTATCAAAATAAAATCAGATCACTCTTGGAAACAGGAATCGTCATTCTCAATAAGCATGCATGACTTGATTAGACAAGACATGTCATTATTCTCTTGAAAAATCACAAAGTCATTAATGACTAGACATAAACGGCTAGATTTTTCAAATATCCTCATTAAATGCTCTCAACCGTTACAAGCTATAAAAGGGGGCTCAACCCTCCATTCTCAAAACATGCTTTCTGTTTTTCCTCTCTCTAGAGCTTGAAAAATCACAAAAATCTCCTCAGCCTTTCTCACTCCTCCGCATAATGTCGACCGAACTCAGAAATACCCTTATCGTCGACTTCGAAGACGTCAAAGACAGTGCATACTATGAATGTATTTTTCAACATATCATAGAATCGGGGCTCCAAGGTTTTCTTAAAGGTTCAGACACTATCCTCGTGGAGGAGGTGTGTGAATTTTTCAACAACGGTCATATTCTAGATGATGGCAGCATCCGCACCATCATCGACGGTCAATTCCTTCGGTTTACCGAAGAGAAATTCGCCAACTTCCTTCACCTTCCAACCGAAGGTTTTTCGGACTTCCCAACGCCGTTCCTACCGGCTAAGGAAGACTTTTTCTAGATGTTTTCTTCTTCCAACACTCCGATCAAGAACTTTGGAAAGAAAGAAACACTCGCTCCTCATTACCAAGTCCTGCATGACTTGGTTCAAAGGTCTATCATGGGCCGAATGCCTAACCAGAACTACAACCGGGAGGCTTTCGACATCATGATAGCCATCATTCAAAACTCGTCGATCAACTGGGCAACCTACCTCTTCAACAGACTGAAGCAGCTCATGACCGCTGCAAGGGGAAAGACCAGTTTCACTACTCAAATCACCCGGTTACTGATGTCTAAGCGCCGCAACCTTGGAACCGGTGTTCCGGTTGGACCGTCCAACACCATCACCATGCTCATGATGCACAGGTGGATATCAAGGATTGATGAACGGTCACCCGAAAACACCGTGGAAAAGTGGTACGAAAGGATGGTGGAAGGGGAATGGTTCAAAGAAGACTAAGTTATCTGTCTTTCCTCTCCGGTTTTTGGTCATTTTGTTGTACGACCAAAACCGCTCAATGCTCACTATTGTTATTTATGAAATAGTTAATTTTCAAAGTCTCCGGTTTTCATTTATATCTCTCTTTCCGGTTTCTTAAACTTATACACAAAAACTTAAGGTTAACCTAAAAACTTCCGGTTAACAAGTCTTCAAGTAAAACCGGAACTTCGAGCGAAACGAAAATTTGAAAAATTTACCGCCCACGGTTTTACCTCCCAATATTTACCGCCCATGGGTTTTCCGCATTTACCGCCGAAAGTTACTGCATTAACTTTTGGAGGGAAAGTTGGCGCCAAAAATATCAAACGACGGTTCGTCTTCCAACCGTTCGGAACTGCCATCTATATAAGTTCACATCAGCCCATTCGACACATGTACTTTCTCTCTCTAAAATTTCCAGATCTTCAAAGGCTCTCCACTCTCCGATCATCATCGTTCTTCATATCTTCTCTTCAAAAACTATCATGGATCTAAGCAAAACTCCTTTCCAATGGATGTTGCAAGTAGATTTTGCGGATATTGATGAACACGCCGATGACAAAAACAAGGCTGTTCTTCAAAAAGAGTTTCTATCTGGTCCGTTCACCATTTATCCGGCGGCGGTGATGGAGTTTCTGGCGACGGCGACGCTCACAAAGAGGAAGGTCTCAGCCACAGTCAACGGGAAGGATATTCTAATCACCGAAGAGTTATTTGCTGAAGCTCTCGGTCTGCCCAACACCGGTCTGGACCTAAAGACTGACCTAACCGCTGCAGAATCAAACGCTGTCCGGTTGGTGGTTTCTTTCTCAGATCAGGATCTGGTGATTCACTCTAGCCGGAAGAACAAGCTTAAACCGGAGTTCAAGTGGCTGCTGAACATCATCGCCCGCTCACTTCAGGGAAGAGGAGGTAACTTCGATAACCTGACGAAACTTAAACTCAAAATGCTGATGGCCATTGTCCGCGGTGACAATGTGGATTGGGGATACGTCATTTTCGAAGAATTTTGCTAGATGGTGATTAAGAAGGATGACCGGGTACAGGCTTTCGCAATGCAGATTGTCAAAATCTTTAAGTTCCTTAATGTGGAGCTTGGTGACGGAGAACCGCTTCCTCTCAACAATATTCTCAACTCAGAGTCGGTGATTGAGAAATCAGAGAAAGCGGTTAAACCGAAATCTTCCAGAACAAAGTCATCCAAAGGAACCAGCTCTTCCGCTCCGGCTGAAGAAGTAACCAAGCAAAAGAAACCGAAAAGAAAAGCGGTTGAAACCGAAGCCCCACAAGAACCAAAGGGGAGGAAGAAGGCGGCTGCAAGGAAAAGTTCCAACAAACCGGCGGACTCCGAGAAAACTCTTTCCTCGGATAATCCACCAGAAAGAACCGCAGACGTCTTTCAACCCATTCCCATCAACACCGTCATTCCTACCCCCGTTCCATCTAACTCACCAAGGCAAACCGAATCCTCGGGGATCCAGAAAACCGAATCAGCTTCAAAGGAGGAAGCAGAGGTAAGCGTACACTCTGAAACCTCCAAGTCTCCAAGTAAAAGAATTGAAGAGGTAATAGCCGACGTGGGCTTAAACACCTCTGAAGCAATTGGGGATGTTATCCAAGACATTGTAAGGGAAACCGAGGACGATGTGTCAAGTCGTCGCAAATCAATTGATCAGGTTGAGATACCCGATCAGAGTGAAGTACAACCGGTCGAAGAAACGGCCAAAACCGTAGACATTCCACCTTCGGCTCAGGAGGGAAATTTTGATGAACAGGAACCATCCGGTTCCGCAGGAGGCAAGACAGCTCCAGAAAACCAATCAGCTCAAGATGGGCCATCTGACTCAGCACCAATACCTGAAGGGTTTGTTCAGGTCAACAAAGGAAAAGGGGTTCTTATCGAAGATTCAACGGTAACAGGAAAAGGTACGTTGCAGACCGGTCCTCAACCAGAAGTCATAACCGGGAACGAGGTTCCCTTTACCACAGAACAAGAAGATGAAGTTTTCGAGGAACTTCTCAAGGACATGAACAAGGGTGCGAGTGATGCGATAGCTCCATACCTCATGTGGGTAAAGCTCCGGTGTGAAACAAAGATATCCGACATGGCTCCAGGACTGAGTGGCAATAGGTATTGGGACAGACTCATCCGGCTGGAAGAAATGGCCCTCCAGTTAGCTCACACCAATCTTATCCAACCTGCCTTTAACAAAACCGCAGTAATTCTTGAAAACGCTCGGTTACAAGCAGTGGAGAATGCTTTTAAAGAAACTGAAGGAGCGACGTTAACTCCGATTGAAATGAGAATGTCCGAACGGTTCCATGAGGTGCGAGAAAAGCTCGTACAAAATCTCGACCATCTTGATATGCAATGGAGGAAAGGTTGCCGAAGCCAACTCAGTAATGCCGATCTACATCAAAGTAAGCCATTCTATGTAATCGGGGAATCATCTACAGCAGCAGAGAACCTGGAACAAGAATTTTCTCAAACTGCTAAGGTTCCGGAAATCAATCAAATGAAGCAGGCGGTGATCGATACCATTGATTCATGCCTTGGAAGTTATAAAACCGCAACCGATGAGAGGATTGCAACGGCTGAAGCTAATCTGTCAAACACTATACGGGGATCTGTACAAACCGAAATCGCAAACACCGTTCAAACATCTATCAGGTCCATGATAGATGCGGCTGTGCAGACCTCAGTAAAATCCTTGATTGCCGAGTCCATCCAAACCGCAACCGCTCCACTATTAGATATGCTGCAAGCAATGGCCATTCAAATTGGGGAGTTGTCCAAAGTCCAAGTCAGTAAGACTCAAACGCAAATCGAGTAGGATGCTGAAACCGCTAAGAGGCTGCAAGAGGAAGAAATGGAAAGGGAACGAGTGCAGAAGGAGATGGAAGACAAAGATTATGAGCTTGCCCAAAAGTGCAACGAGGAGGAACAGGAAGGCATCCAGGAATCCCAACCGGCTCAACCGTCCCATTCAATGAACACAAGGAATAAGAAGAAACGGAGCGCGGTTGCGAAATTAATCAAGCGGGCAGAACAAAGAGCAGTTGTACCAGTCGTGTTGAATGTGCAACCTCTTGATGAAGAAGAAAAAGAGGACACTGAAGAACTTAACCAACGGAAGAGAAGGGCAATTGAAAGCTCAACCGCAATCACAAGCCCCAAACCAATCTTTGCTCCGCCGCCTCCTCCACGAAAACCAGTTTGTGCCGGTTTTGGATTTAGCAAAAAGACTCCAGGCCACTCAAGTGTATTGGCCGGAATGCTGATCGACGCTGAAAGACGTGATAGGGAGTGGAAGGCAAGAGAAGAAGAAAGAAAACGGCTTGAGAAAGAGCTGGAAAAGGGGGGACCATCCAAGCCTTAATCTTTTTCTTCTCTTTCAAAACAATTTATGTTTAAACTATGTTTCTAAACTTGGTTATTTTATCATATTTCTCTCCTCAAGGTTACACATACTTTTCTTATGAAAAATCAAACACATGTTTTTGAAACACACTCATTACAAGTTTTGAATATTTATTTTAAATAATCAAAAAGGGAGAAATTGATAGAAAAATTAAGTAAGTTAATTTTCAAACCGGCCACTCATTGCAAGTTTTGAATATTTATTCTAAACAATCAAAAAGGGAGAAATTGATAGAAAAATTAAGTAAGTTAATTTTCAAACCGGCCACTCATTACAAGTTTTGAATATTTATTTTAAATAATCAAAAAGGGAGAAATTGATAGAAAAAATTAAGTAAGTTAATTTTTGGAACCGGCCAGACGAACTAAACAGTTGTTAACTTTCATGTGCAGATACAGATCAAAACCGTATGAACCGGTTGGGGCATCAAAACCGGTTGCTGCTATACTTCAAAGAAACCAGTCTCAAGTGATCAAGTTAAAGATCAGAGGAACCGGTTTTCACTTTCTCAAGCGACTGGTCAGCAAAGACAAAAGCTTACATATCAGCCGGATCATACTGCACAAGGCACAAAACCGGAAGATTCAAATTTCAAGAGTGACGCACCATGACGAAAGAAACGTGTCTTGAAAGAATAAAAGAAGATCAGATCCTATCAGAAGCATGCGAGGAAAGCAATGATGCTTTATTGATCTGAAGTTGACAACCTGAGGTGGATGTCCAACACGTGTCCAAATCTGAAAACCGATTATGTCATCTTCAGATCAGAGCTGCCTGCATGACTGCCAGGTGTTGAGGAAAGTGAAGCGTGCAAGCAACCTCTCTGCACTAGGCGTGATAATGATCAACCAATCCAGAAGAGAGAAGAAAGTGACCGTTGGCTACTTTCAAGCTATAAAAGGGAGATGAAACGTCTTCATTTAATGCAGCAAGTTACGGATTACGAAAAACAAATCATCAAAGCATTAAGTTAGAGAGATAAACTCCTATATTCCAAAACCGGTGTGTCTAAAACCGGAAGCTTTCTGTATCGTGTTGTGTTTAGTTGTTGTATTACATCAAAGTGTGAGTTGGTGTAACCGGCGTGTAGCGAAGTTGGGCTCGACCGACAGTGTTGTTGTAACTATAAAAGTTAGTGGAGATCCTTCTCATAACCTCAGAAGAAGGGGTGACGTAGGAGAGTTTGCTCCGAACATCCATAAAAATCCTGTCTCGTGTTCTTTCTTTCGCTTTCATTACTTACTTACTTAGCCTAACCTCAAACCAAATTAATCGTACTCCCTAAACCGGTCCACTCATATCCATAAAACCGACTCCGTCTAAAACATCATCTAAAGTCGCATACGTTGCTTCAGGCTGAAACAGACATTTCCGCCCTTGAACCCGGTTCAAGAGTCTGTGACAGCTTGTGTAGTGCTGAGAACGGTTTTAGTCTTTAACCGGACTATCACCAAAGTGTTGTGTGTTGTTGTAAGCGGCCACCCTTCATAAAACCGAAACACCCTGGTCCTCCAAGGGCGTCCCCGATCCTAACAAAGACACATCAGTTTGTTTATGGATGTTCGGAGCTAACTCTCATACGTCATCCTTCTTCCAACCACCGGAAGGATTCACTATACTTTCGAATCAAATACCGTTGCATGAATAGCTCACTGTTGAACAGAACAAACTCTGTTCAACTTATAATATGAAGAATATGACTCAGCCAAAACAATGCTTTGATTCTAACTCTCTCTTGATTGAACACTTAGTAGAAAACAAGAAAACAACTCGCTCAATATGACAGTTTGTATGCTTAGATTGAATGCTCTGTGATTACAACAATATTCAACAAATTCTCTTGTTTCGACAGTTCTTTCGTTTTCCTTCAGAATCTTTAAATAAGGAGCATGTACCAACGATCGAATCTTTCATAATGACACGTGGCGAGCTTTCATTGGAACGCCTCCATAATACACAGCAGACTCTAAACACTAGGATCGTGGCCATACAAATATGGTAGTGCGCCAAATATTATTCAAGGATATTCCTCCAAAAACGAGTAGTGGGAAGAATATTTGCTTACGTGGCATTAATAAATTGGTTACAATTTACTTTCGTACTGATCTTCACTGGAAATTGGAGCAGGAGTAGCGTACAACTAGTTGATCGTGGGTAGACGGGTGCTAACTTCAAGCAACTGCTTAAGCTTAGCATTAGACGTATTTCACTTAGACGACCTCGTCTAATGAAATTAGACGCCCCCGTCTAATAACATGATCTATTAGACCATCTGGTCTAATGAGATTAGACAACACGTCTAATACCACATCCCTTCAGACTAATCTGAAGGAGTTAGATCGCATGTCTAACTTCCATTAGTTAGACCGCATGTCTAACTTCCATTAGTTAGACTGCACGTCTAACTATACATCCCTTCAGACTAATCCGAAGGAGTTAGATCGTATGTCTAAATTCCATTAGTTAGACCGCATGTCTAACTTCCATTAGTTAGACTGCACGTCTAACTCTCATTAGTTAGACTGCACGTCTAACTCTCATTAGTTAGACTGCACGTCTAACTATGTGTGTTAGACTGCACGTCTAACTACGTGTGTTAGACTGCACGTCTAACTGCATCTGTTAGACTGCACGTCTAACTCCGTGTGTTAGACTGCACGTCTAACTCCGTCTGTTAGACTGCACGTCTAACTCCGTCTGTTAGACTGCACGTCTATCTCCGTCTGTTAGACTGCACGTCTAACTCCGTCTATTAGACTGCACGTCTAACTCCGTATGTTAGACTGCACGTCTAACTACGTTTGTTAGACTGCACGTTTAACTACGTCTGTTAGACTGCACGTCTAACTACGTCTGTTAGACTGCACGTCTAACTCCGTGTGTTAGACTGCATGTCTAACTCCGTCTGTTAGACTGCACGTCTAAGTACGTCTGTTAGACTGCACGTCTAACTCCGTGTGTTAGACTGCACGTCTAACTACGTCTGTTAGACTGCACGTCTAACTTCGTGTGTTAAACTGCATGTCTAAGTACGTCTAACTCCATGCATCTAATGCCTAATCAATCTAATGAACCTCATTAAGACTAAGTCTAATATAACCTATTTTCGATACACCTGCACTAAAAACAATTAGACGGCATAGATTGAGTTTTATATACGTTCATCATCAAAATTCCAATAGTCAAACTACTTTGACACTTAGTCAAAATAATTTGACCCAACAATTTCCCCCTTTTTGATGATGATGTTAAAACTTTGCATATGTAACAAATTAAACACCCATTATATAAAATGCAGAGTAAAACTTGTTTATCCATCTTACACAAACACTTTTCAAAACCATTATTCAAAAACATAGTTTTAAGAAACAGAGTTCATAAGCTAAAAGGTGATTTTTGTTCTTCCCTTTTCACGCGTGGATCGTTCGGGAAATGAGTTCCTTCATAGTTCATCTCTTCACTTGTCATCTCTTGACCGGTTAGCAGATTGCGAAAAGGAGGAAGAGGGCAACCACCACGACCAGTTCCGTCACTCCTGCCACCACGAGCGGCTCCATCATTTCGGCCACCACGAGCGGCTCCATCGCTTCGGCCACCACGATCGCCGCTATTGATTCTGCCACTGCGATCACTACTGCGACCACCACCTCTTTTATTCGGTCTGCCGCCATGATCTCTAGTTTGCTTTCGCTTGGATCTAGTGCCAGTAGAAACACCGTCACCTCTTATATCTCTATCTGCCTCGCCCTAAGTAATGAGATTCGGCTCTTTCTCCGCAGCTTTAGCATTCTGTTCAGCTTGAAATTTCCTTTCAATGGAATCAGCATACTCTAGTCTTTCAGCATCTGTTCTTCTCATGCTGCCTTGAATTTCAATCATCTGATTTTGAACCAAGCTTATTCCTTCCATAACCTCTCTTTGAAGATCAAGATTGATCTGTCTTTCAACGTTCATCATTTCAGATTGTCGATTGAAGAGTTTCTTTTCAAATCTTGAAATGTTCGTATTGGAGACTTGAACCTCGTACGTGTTCTTCTTCAACGTTTTCTCCAACTCTTTATGAGTTTTAACAAGATCAACAAAAATCTTATTGTCCTCCTTATGGGTCTTCATGATTTTCGTTTTATTAGATTGCATTACTGACACATTCTTCTGAAGCGTTGCTAACAAAGTTGACATGGACTTTATGAGCTTTGTACCATCAGCTGAAGATCCTTCATTAGATGAGTTCTCTTGCAAATCTATTGCAAATGTCTGAATAGGGCTGATGTGATCATGAACTTGCATAAACTTCTCCGGTTCATTTGACTTACTTTTAGATTTATCTTCTTCTTCATTCTCCATTTATTCATATGCCCTGTCAATTCTCTCTAACAGATTTCCTGAATTGTGATAAGGGTGGAGAATGTTGTCATAAATATTTGTAGCATTTATATCTGGAAATGGTAGAGGATTAGATGAATTAACATTAATTTGTTCCCCCTTAGATGAGGAACTCTTCTCTGCTTCTTTGTCTTTTGATAGTTCTCCCTCCGATTTGGCAACATTAGGCTGATTGACTTCAGCCTCTTTTTCTTGAGATGCCTCTATTCTGAACACAGGGGATTCCACCACTTCTTCTTCATGGGTAATAAGAGCCTGAACAGGCTTTTCAACAACTTCTTTTTCTTTCAAAACAAGAGCTTGAATAGGCTCTTGATCAGCATCTTCTTCAAGTGCTTGACCATGCTCTTGAATAACTTCTTCTTATTCAATAGATGGGTTCGATTGGTTAGGTTCCTCGGCTTGCTCTATAGAGGGTTGAGCCATTAGACGTTTTTCTTTTGCAGAAAAACTTCCAAGTTCAAACAGATGAGGAAAAGCTTGCTCATCTTTATCTGTAGCAAAATTATCAGAGATGTCCTTTCGTTCATCCTCATCTGAGGAGCTACCAAATGGGCTAGCTCCTGGGCAGCTTGCTCCATGAACGTATTGGGTAATAACTGAAATGTAATCCTCCATGATCTCGTCCAATCTCTTCAAGGCTTTCTCTTCAGCTTTGACACTCTTCTTTAAAGGGTTAAAATTTACTCTTTTTGCCTACAAAATAGGAAAGAGAGCTCTTCCTCTCAGGTTTGCTTCCACTAGCTCTTTTCTTTTAAGAGCTTCATACACTTCTGAAGTCTTGGCCAACTTCAAGACTCTTTTCTCATTTTTGACGAGCTACAACCATTGACTGGTTATGCCTTTGCCTTTGATGACCCCGGTGTACTTGATAAACATTATATTCAGAACCCAAGTATCAAAGATTTCTATCTTTTCAACAGCAACAGCCTTGGCCTGATCCATCACGAGGTCAACAATGCACGTTGCCTCAGAAACTTCCACATCATGATTAATAACAACATCCTTCCCTTTTCGATCACTTCAACAGGCTTTGGAAAGGGTCTTGGTTCCCCAAAAATTATTCCAGTAGATTTTCTTGTGGAACGCATGATTTCATGTGCAGACAGGGGTTTGACGAAGAGTCCTGGCGAGGGTTCGGCTGGAACAATCTTGCCTGTCACCAAAGACTGTTGGGACAATATTCGGAACGTGAGGCAGTTCTATTAACATAGAATTAGCCTTTTTGGATTCACCACCACCAGCAGAAGTAGGAGCAGAACCTTGCTCTAGTTCAGCACGTTCTATAGCACCCTCGGCTACAAGATTAGGTTGACGAACAGGAGACGCAACCCTGTCAAAATTTTCATTGGTTGGACACACTGGCTTGGGAATGGTGGCAAGTTCGACAGGACCTTGTATGACTCTGGAATCAACTATTCCAGAATCCTTCTTCGAGGAGCTCTTAAGGCTGGTAGAACTAGCCTCATACTCGTTGACAGTTTTGGTTCGTTTGGCTCCTGTAGACAAGACAGAAGTCGTTGGATGTTTGGACCGAGTCACAGACCTTCCACTTGTCTAATGTCTTGAAGCTCTCGAGAGCGACTCTTTATTGTTCTTCATTCTAACAAGGATGTTAGCAACTGTGAAGACAATATACACCCTGGTCGAGATGATTGGTTCTGAATCCTCCATCGGGACCTCCAAATGCTCCAACAATCGACTTAGCTGAGCAGAAAAGCTTATGCTCTCCTTGTTCTCCTGATTGATTGCGAAATAGAGATTCTGGAATAGCGTTGAGGCCTAGTTGACCTGAATTCCTTTTGAAATGGCAGACATATAGTCAAATCGATCTTGACTATACAAGTGGAAGGACCCCGCCTTCCCTTGAAGAGCTTTAGCCACAATGTCATTTAACAGAATGAATTGTGGTTTGAGAGCCTTCTTGCTCCCGTTGAGTCGAATCGCCGAGCCATCGGCTGAGAAGACCGTCTTCATTTCTTCCGTCACCTCCGATGGCAGATGCCGGTTGAAAGTATGCCCTTCTGATGGAAGTTCAAAGAACTCCGCATAGACCGCTTCGTTGAAGGAGATTTTGATTCCGTTCACAATTGCTATAATAGAATCGCCCACCATTGTTGCAGATTTGAAGAACTCCTTCACTTCTTTTTTATAGAAGATGAACGGTCCTCCAAGATACTTTCCCAGACCTGAATATTCAAGGGATATGAATATTCCGACCACATCTTGCTGGTCGAACGTGTAAACAGAAGGAAAATCCATCTACAAAGTACAGTGACCAAGCGTGATTATCTTGTTTCCTATTTTTCAGAAGATTATGAACAGTCACATAGAGAACAAAGATTTTTAAGAGAGAAGATCAAAGAAATCAAGGGTTCTTAGAAAGATTGAGTGAGAAATTTGTTTTTCAATCTCATGCAAAACTATCCTTATATAGACTACCAGGAGTCATATAGGATAACCGTCGTTTTTCTTAGGGGTATGGCCCATCAATTAACTTTAGACGTCCTTTCTAAAGAGTCATCATTATATTGAGGGTATATTAGTCAATCTCTCTTAAAATTGAAAGACACATGTCTTCATGTTATTCAGAGATGACTGTTTTTATGTTTGAGTGGGAAAAATAGATATCTCCTCACGTGGGACAGCTGTCCTTGAACGGTCTAATACACACATAGTTAGACGTTTTTCTTACTACACCCATCTATGAAATCTATCGTCTATTAGACGTATGCGTCTAATCACATGTCTTATATACGTCTAATGTCTATTAGACGTGTACGTCTAATTACGCATGAACAACACGTATTAGACGTGTGTTTGGTTAGACGTGAGCATCCACTTGCTCTTGACGTAAAATCGTCTAACGTCTATTAGAAGTGTATGTCTAACCGCGCAGGTTATAAACCAAGACACATAGACTTAGATGCATAGAGTGTGAGCAAAAATATGTCTAAGTACATGCTTTTTCTTTTAGACGACCTTGTCTAATAGACCAATTAAGGTCCCGATTAAGGTCTTTCGTCAGAGTGTATCTTTATTTTAACATAATTTCTCCCTCTCATTTTGTCCATGTACAAGATGAATAAACAAATATTTTGTGAACCTTAGGACCAAAAGTATTTTGAATACAAAAACAAAGAAAAACATTTAGTCTTCTGGAATGGCAAAGGCCATTGTTGATCTTCTAAGATGTATACTCAAAAGAGTATTCTCCATGCTTCCTTCCTACAGCCCTCCTACATCACCTACATAAGAAACTATTTACAAACTTTGGTACCCATATTTAATTGTGTCCTCAATCAATTAGTCCCTTAGGAATCCATATCTGAGATATTCTAATGGATTTCCCATTTTGTGTTGTGATTAATGCGTATGATTTTGACTTAGAAGACGACTTTCTGTTAGTCATTGATCCTTTAGCTTTTGAAGAAAACTTTCTCTTAAAACTGCTTGACTTTGAGTCAGGTTTTAGATTGCCAGACTTGTTAGCTGTTTCTAACTTATTTTTCAGCCAGCTAGCGGTCGGCAGAACATAAATTATTTCATTCTTAATAGATACTTCTTAATGAATGGTATCATATTCAATATCAGTCAAGCTTCCTTTAACAAAGCTTATTGTCTTAAGCTTGTTATTCGATGAGTTTGACTTTTTTCATGACAGGTTTGAGTCATCGCCATCAAATCCTAAACCGGATCTAGATCCAGCAGGTTTTAACATGCTGATCTGATATTTGACAGCTTCTCCAGACCTTGTCCATGCACTGACAACATATTTTAGCCTCTAGTTTTCAGCATAAATAGTTTGAATTTGTTCTTTGAGCATCTCATTCTCAGATGAGATCTTTACGACCTTGTTTTCAAAAACATTTGATTAAAAAATTTGAGATAAAACAGGTTGAGATACTTTAAGTGATGATTTTGTTTCATTTAGGGATTCTGCTAGTTTTCTGTACTCTATGACCATGTCATCTAGTGCAGCTACCAGTTGTTCCCTTGAAAACTTTTCAGAAGAGAAGTCAAATACCTCAGTTTCTTGAGTCTCTTCTTCATCTTCTCTTGCCATGAAGCAAACCACTTGTTCTTCATCACTATCACTTGATGAGAAGTAAGAATCACGGTGGTTTCATCTGTTCTTCCCGTCTCCTGCCATAAGAGCCTTCAGCTCTTTTTCATCATCCTTCTTATCTTCATGCTTAGGCTTCCGGCATTCCGATTGGTAATGACCTGTAATGCCACAGTTAACATTTTACATTAGCCTTGGATTTCTTATTATCATTGGAATTTGAAGAGCTTGAGTTAGAGTTTCTCTTCTTCATGAAGTAACCAAACTTTTCATGAAGAGAGACATGGCATCGCTGCTCAGTTGCTGCGCTGCCGTCTTCACATCAGTAGCGACTGGTGGCTCTTCAGCAGTCACCAATGCTTTGGCAATGATAATGGATGTGGATTGATCTTCTTCAATCCTACAGTTCAGCTCGAACTCATAGGCCTTGAGATCAGCAAACAGGTCGAAGAGAGAGATCTTGTTGAGATCATTGGATTGACTCATAGCCATCGTCTTTATGTCACAATACCTCGGAAGAGCATGCATTACCTTAATAGCAAGCTCCCTGTTGTTATAGGTCTTGCCAAGGATAGATAAGAAGGAAACAATCTGGCTGAATCTAGAGTCGAACTCGTTCATTGTTTCACCGGGACGCATCTTAAAACTGTCAAACTGTTGAGTGACAACCATGATCTTGTTTTCCTTGGTTTTCTCGTTTCCCTCACACAGTTGGGTGAGTCTTTCCCAGACCTCTTTAGTAGTATCACACTCGATGATGTAGTTGAACATGCTGTCATCGAGAGATTTGTACAGAACATCAAGAGCCATGTTGTTGAGGTTGTTCTTCCTCTTGTCTTCACTAGTCCAATTAGATTTCTCCTTATCGATCTTAATAGGACCATCTGTGATGACACTCCACAAGTCGTCATGGAGAGAAGAGAGATGAGCACGGACTCTCTTCTTCCACAGGATATAGTTTTCTCTAAGAAAGTGGGGATTGCGATTGCACTAGCATCTTTGGTTATGGTCGACATTCTTGGAAAAGGCTTGAGAATAGAAACAGAGCTCTGATACCAATTGATAGGATCAACGTAATCAATAGAGACGGGGGTCGGCGATTGATGACGGCTTAGGAAAAATGATTTGATAGAAATCCTTTTAAGGATTTAGATCACTTTCTATTCTGCACAAACCCTTGCAAACTCTTGAACGATTCAAGTGCAGAAATGTTTGCTTGGGTTTGAAGCTAAGAACCAAGAATGAAAAAATGACAGAAAGAAAAGACACAGCAGTTTGTTTATGGATGTTCGGAGCTAACTCTCCTACGTCACCCCTTCTTTCAACTAACAGAAGGATTCACTATACTTTCGAATCAAATACCGTTGCACGAATAGCTCACTGTTGAACAGAACAGACTCTGTTCAACTTACAATATGAAAAATATCACTCAGCTAAAACAATGCTTTGATTCTAACTCTCTCTTGATTGAACACTTAGAAGAAAACAAGAAAGCATCTCGCTCAATATGACAGTTTGTATGCTTAGATTGAATGCTCTGTGATTACAGCAGTATTCAGCAAATTCTCTTGTTTCGGCAGTTCTTCCGTTTTCCTTTAGAATCTTTAAATAAGGAGAAGGTACCAACGGTCGAATCTTTTATAATGTGTTGGGTCAAATTATTTTGACTAAGTGTTGAAATAATTTAACCACTGTGATTTTGATGATGAAATAACTTATGAGTTTTGATACAGGTGTATTGAAACAATATGTCAAAAGACTTGGATCTAATGAGGGTCATTAGACGGATTTTTGCTTTATTGCATAAAATTAGACTGACAGTCTAACTCATCGGAGTTAGACGTGTAGTCCAATAGATGTATAATTAGACGTAAGTCTAATAGATACACATAATTAGACGTAAGTCTAATGCATAGAATTAGACGTACAGTCTAACTCATCGGAGTTAGACGTGTAGTCTAATGAATGCACGGAATTAGACGTAAGTCTAATAAATGTAAAGATATAGACGTAAGTTTAATGAATATACAGAATTAGACGTAAGTCTAATATGTTTGCAATTAGACGGGTAGTGTAATTGATATTCGGAATTAGACGTACAGTCTAACTTATCGGAGTTAGACGTGTAGTCTAATATATTTGTAATTAGACGAGTAGTCTAATTTATGCAGAATTAGACGTGCAGTCTAACTCAGTGGAGTTAGACGTGCAGTCTAATAGAATGTGAAAGTTAGACGTGAGTCTAACTCCTTCAGACAAGTCTGAGGTAGAACCGGAAGTAGACGTGCAGTCTAACTTAGTGGATTTAGACGTGCAGTCTAATGGTTATTGAGTAATTAGACGTGTAGTCTAATTAAGTGAAAGTTAGACGTGCGTCTAACTCCTTCAAACAAGTCTGAGGTAGAACCGGAATTAGACGTGCAATCTAACTCAGTGGAGTTAGACGTGCAGTCTAATGGTTATTGAATAATTAGACGTGTAGTCTAATTAAGTGAAAGTTAGACGTGCGTCTAACTCCTTCAGACAAGTCTGAGGTATAACCGGAATTAGACGTGCAGTCTTACTCAGTGGAGTTAGACGTGCAGTCTAATGGTTATTGAATAATTAGACGTGTAGTCTAATTAAGTGAAAGTTAGACGTGAGTCTAACTTCTTCAGACAAGTCTGAGGTAGAACCGGAATTAGACGTACAGTCTAACTCAATGGAGTTAGACGTGTAGTCCAATGGTTATTGAATAATTAGACGTGTAGTCTAATTAAGTGAAAGTTAGATGTGCGTCTAACTCCTTCAAACAAGTCTGAGGTAGAACCGGAATTAGACGTGCAATCTAACTCAGTGGAGTTAGACGTGTAGTCTAATGGTTATTGTAATTAGACGCGAGTCTAATTCTATTATACTAGGCGGTCTAATAGACGTTTTTCTATAAGAAGGAGATGACTTATTTCATTAGACTGATTTTCACAATCCGTCTAACTGAAATACGTCTAATGCTCAGTTTAAGCAGTACGCTTGAATCTAGCATTTCACCTACCCACGTGCTATAGCTGTACCCTACTTCTGTTCCACTTTCTAGTGAAGATTAGTACAACAGCTATATGCATCCAATCAAGGAATGCCACGTAAGAGAATTTTCCTCACATTTACTTGTTTTGTAGTTACATCCCTGATGGAATATTCGGCGCACTACCAGTGATGTACGGCCACGATCCTTGTGCTCAGAACCTGCTGTGTACAATGAAGGCTTTCCAATGGAAGAGTGCCACGTATCATTCTTGAATATTCGACCGTTAGCTCCTGCTCAGTATTTAACAAATGTCAAGGACAACGAACAATCGGTCTTAGTGACTTTTGCCTCAAACAACGAACAAGCAATCAGATTTTGCAGAGAGAGAAACTACTCAATCATCTTGCTTACTGAACTCATACTATGAAGCTTCTTTCTGATTGTACTGTGTGTGAATAGAGAGAGAGAGAGCTAGAATCAAAACACCTTTAGCTGAGTGATATTCTTCATCTTGTAAATGAACATAAAGTGTTTTGTTCAATAGTGAGCTAAGTGTGTGTAAATTGTATTTGATTCGAATCATATTACAGTGAATCCTTCCGGTGGTTGGAAGAAGGGGTGACATAGGAGAGTTTCTCCGAACATCCATAAACAAACTGTTGTGTTCTTCATTTCTGTCATCTTTTCATATTTCATCTTGTGCTTCAAACCCAAGTAAACAATTCCGCCTTGAATCCGTTTCAAATGTTTACACATGTTTGCGTTGAATAGAAAGCCAATTAAATCCCTAACATGATTTCTTTCAAACCGTTTTTCATAAGCCTTCATCCTTAGCCAGACCCCAGTCTCTATTGATAAAGCCGATCCTATCAATTGGTATCAGAGCCTTTTTTCTATTCTCAAGCATCAAGAATCCGAAGCATGTCTATCATCAATGAAATTCCTATTCTGTCAAGGGACAACTACGAATGTTGGATGATAAGAATGCAAGCTCACTTGGCTGCTATTGACTATAATATGTGGAGCGTTATCACTGATGGCCCCATAAAGATATCTAAGCCAAGAGATGAGTGGACTACTGAAGATAAGATGACCAACAACCTGGATAATATTGCTAAGAATGTTCTGTACCAGTCACTCAACATGAATATGTTCTGTGAGATCAAGTCCTATTCCACTGTAAAAGAGATATGGGATAAGCTCAATCAGATCTACGGTGCAAACTCTCAAGCGAAGAAGAACCAAAAAGCACTCATTTGCAGTCAGAACAAATCCAAATGGGCTGACAGTGATACAGAGAAGTCTCCTACAGAAAAAGAGGATTAAGTTGTCACATGTCTGATGACAGATGACCAATCTAAGGTAAATGATATCACTGCACCAGAATTTACCAACGAGGAGTTAACTAATGCACTCAATGAAATGGCTATTGAGTATTATAAGTTAGATGACTCTTTTTATGAAATGAAAGTTAAATATGAATCAACTATTCTCTCCTCAAACCAAGAATCTGAACTAAACGTTTTTGATGAAAACTTAACAGAGATCTCATCTGAAAATGAGATGATCAAAGAACAGATTCAAACTCTTTCATCTGAAAACAAGAGATTAAACTATATTGTCATTGCATGGACAAGATCTGGTGATGCTGTCAAATATCAGATCAGCATGTTGAAACTTGCTAGATCTAGATCCAGATTGGGATATGACAGCAATGACCCTAATTTGTCTTGCAAAAAGTCTAATCCTCCAACTGACAAGTTTAAGCTTATAAACTTTGTCAAAGGAAGTATGACTGACATTGAATCTGATCCTATTCATGAAGAAGTTGCTTTCAAAAATAAAATAGTTTATGTCCCGCCGACTGTTAGCTGACTTAAGAATAAGCTAGAAAAGGCTAATAAGTCTGGCAATCTAAAACCTGACTCTAAGTCAAAGAATTTTAAAAGAAAGTCTTCTTCAAAAGCTAAAGGATCAGTGGCTAGCAGAAAGTCGTCTGCTAAGTCAAAAACATACGCATTAATCACAACTCAAAATGGGAAATCTATCAGAATAACTCAAATATGGATTCCTAAGGGACTGATTGACCGAGGACCCAATTGAAAGTGGGTACCAAAAGATTGTAAATATTTATTTATGTAGGTACAAATAAACGAAGGACTGGAGGAATCTGTATGGTATCTTGATAGCGGATGTTCCAGGCATATGATAGGAAACAGACGGCTTCTCACTGATATATCAGATTGCTCTGGACCTAAGATCACATTTGGTGACAACAAGAAGGGTAAGACCATGGGTAAGGGTAAGATTATTCATGGTAACCTAACTATTAATGATGTATTGATTGTTGACAATCTGTGTTATAACTTAACCAGCATTAGTCAATTATTTGATAACGGTTTGTCAGTAGATTTTCAAACTCATGCATGTTTAGTTAAAGACCAAGATGGAAACATTTTGTTAACTGGAAGTAGAGTAGGAAATTCATATAAAATGAATTGGCAAAAAGAGATTTATGACCCTATGTGCATGATTGCCAAGAATGACCAGAAATGGTTATGACATAAACGTTTGAACCATTTGAATTTTAAAATCATCAACAAAATTTGTTCAAACAATTTAGTTATTGGTTTACCCAAACTTCAGTTTTCAAAGGACAAGATATGCATTGCTTCCCTGTTAGGCAAACAGGGCAGATCATCGTTCAAAAGCTAAGGGAAATCACAATTCAGCCGTATCCTAGAACTTTTACATATGGATCTTTTTGGTCCAAGTCCTGTAAAAAGTATAGGAGGAATGAGATTTGCCTTAATTGTTATCGATAACTTTTCTCGTTTTACATGGGTTGCATTTCTACCATCAAAAGATAAAACTACTGATAACTTGATTAGGATATTTAAAGGGATTCATAAATCTTTATATATTACATGCATTAGAAATGATCAGGGAACTGAGTTCACTAACAGATACCTATCATCTTATCTTGAGGAGACTGGAATTAGGCACGAGTTGTCTAGTGCAAGAACTCCACAACAAAACGGCATTGCTGAGAGAAGAGTGAGAACTCTGAAGGAAACAACGAGATCTATGCTTGCTGAATCAGATGTACCTCAGAGGTTCTGGGCGGAAGCCATTAGTACTGCTTGCTATACACAAAACCGATCAATAATCAACAAACGTTTTGATAAAACTCCTATGAACTGTACTATGGGAGAATTCCCACAGTTTCTTATTTTAAGATATTTGGGTGTAAATGTTTTATCCATAACAATGGAAAGGTTTATTTGATTTCTTTTGATGCTAAAGTAGATGAGGGATTCATGTTGGGATACTCATTAGTAAGCAAGGCTTACAGAGTATACAACAAAAGAACACAGACTGTTGAAGAATCCCTCCATGTAGTGTTTGATGAACCTGTTGAGAGTAAATCTAATGAACCCATTGATCTTGCTGACAGACTAAAAGCGGCTAGTCTTGAGTCTGAAAGTGAAGAAGAAGAAACCTTGGACAAGCGAATGAATCTATCTGATCATATGGCTGATCCGGTTGAAGCTCAACCAGACGTGCAAACTCCTGTTCAACAAGAAGTTGAGAGTTTGGATGTCGCGGTGTAACCGGTTCAGATGACCAATCCCCTTGGATCCCACTTCAGATGGAACAAAAATCATCCACCAGAACTGATAATCGGAAATCCTTTTTCTCCTCGAAGGACAAGACGTCAACTGATGGATGAAATGGCCAATTCTGTATTTATTTCTCAAATTGAACCAAATAAAATTGGCGAAGCTATAGTTGATCCAGATTGGATCAATGCTATGCAAGAGGAGTTAAACCATTTTGATAGAAATAAAGTGTGGTATCTTACTCCTAGACCAACTAACAAGTCAGTCATAGGAACAAGATGGGTCTTTAGAAACAAGCTTAGTGAAGATGGCTTAGTCATTAGAAACAAAGCTCGTTTAGTTGCTCAAAGATACAGACAAGAGGAAGATATTGATTTTGATGAGTCTTTTGCACCGGTTGCAAGACTAGAGGTAATCAGAATCTTCCTAGCATATGCATCATTTAAGAATTTTAAATTCTTTCAAATGGATGTGAAAAGTGCATTCTTAAATGGAAAATTAAGTGAAGAAGTATATGTTGAGCAACCCCATGGTTTTGTAGATCATGTTTTGCCAAATCATGTTTATAGGCTTAACAAAGCATTGTATGGTCTGAAACAAGCTCCTAGAGCTTGGTATGACACTTTAACCAACTTCTTGTTTGATCATGATTTTGTTGTTGGAACAGTGGATAAAACCCTATTTAGATTTACTAAAGATTCTGACATACTATTTGTTCAGATATATGTTGACGACATTATTTTTGGGTCAACTAACCCCAAATTGTGTGAGAAATTTGCCAAGCTGATGCAGGACAGGTTTGAAATGAGCATGATGGGAGAACTTACATTCTTCCTTGGGCTTTAGATCCGTCATCTAGAAAACGGAACTCTTATCAATCAGGCAAAATACACCAAAGAATTGCTAAAGAAGTTTGGTTTGGAGAATTGCTCTGCAGCAGCTACTCCAATGAGTTCTTCAGTTAAATTGGATACAGATGAAGGCGTCCAAAGTGTCGATGTAACAACATATAAACGACCCATTGGTTCCTTGCTGTATGTAACTGCTAGCATGCCAGACATTTAATTTGCTGTTGGTGTTTGTGGCAGATTTCAGGCTGATCCTAAACTCTCTCATTTTACTGCTGCTAAACGTATTCTTAAATACTTAAAGGGAACTCAAAATGTGGGACTGTGGTATCCGAAGGATTCCAGTTTCAATTTAATTAGTTTCTTAGATGCAGATTATGCAGGATGCAAAATTGATAGAAAAAGCACAAGTGGAACTTGCCAGTTCCTTGGAGATCGTCTAATCACATGGTTCAACGAGAAGTATTCGTTGGTCACCACGTCTACAGCTGAAGCAGAGTATCTTGCAGCTGGTAGTTGTTGTTCTCAAGTTATGTGGATTCAACAACAGCTCAGAGACTATGGGATTGAGGCTGATGAATCTACAATTTTCTGCGACAACACAAGTGCTATCGCAATCTCCTACAATCCAGTTCTGCACTCTCGGACAAAGCATATTGAAATCAGGCATCATTTCATCCGAGAACACGTCAATCAGAAGCAAATCCATCTTGAACATGTTCCTACAGATCAACAAACTGCAGAAATTTTCACGAAACACCTACCGGAAGCTAAGTTTTCTCACTTTAGAAACATGTTAGGTCTTGTTGATCTTGATTGATGCGATTACGTGCATAAATTAAGGGGAACATATTGTTCAAAACTCAACTGAACAGATATGAAAGACGGAGGTCTTAATTTGTCCTAAGGATTCAAAGTTTTGAGAAACACAACTATTTAGACACTCGTATACTTTAGCAGTTTCATCTACATCTAAAATCATCGTCTTGGTTATTTTAACCTGCATAGTTAGACGGATACGTCTAATAGACGATTAGACGTTTTTACTTCATGAGCAAGAGGATGCTCACGTCTAACCAGACACGCGTGTCTCACGTGATGTTATTACATAATTAGACATACACGTCTAATAGACTGATTTTCAAAAGGAAGTTGAAAATGTGAAAAGGAAAATAAATGTCTAACTACTGATGTAATTAGACTCTTCATCTTCTGGCTATTTGGACAGCTGTCTTTTAATTATTTCTGCTCTAGTCCATTTTCCCGCCGAAAACTAAATCAGTCATTCCTCAAAAGAATTGAAGACACGTCTCTCTCAATATGCAAGGAATGACTAATATTTCTGACAACTTTTTCTTGTACACTTAGTATTAAACGTTCTGTTTCATGCTAACATTAAATGCTGTATTTATTGGGAACTGTCTTTTGAAGTTCTTGACGGTAGGAATAATCATTAGTTTTCTTCTATATGATTAAAAACCCTGATATTGATAGGATCACTCACTCTAAAAAGATAGAAGACCCTTGAAATCAATTTCTCTCTCTTTAGAAGTCGAATCGTTCTAACCATTGCTCATTAAATCATAATGTTTCCTTTCCGTCCAAAATCGATTCAAGTGGACTTTCAATCCGTATCCACTTTACAATCTCCGGGAATGCATAGGATGTTCGAATCGTTAAAAGCTTTTGGGCTGAGAAGATTCCTCACCCCTCATGAAACCTATCACGAATAGTTAGTTAACGAATTTTTCGAAACCGCCGGATTCCATCAGGATAAAGTTATTACTGGAACCGTAATGGGCCAGATGGTCTAAATCACAGAAGAATCTTTTGGTGCATTTTTCCATCTTCCAAAAGAAGGTATTGATGATTTTTCAACCACTCCTCCTAATCTAATGATTACGATGATGAAAGTCTTTTCAGATTCCCCTCTAGTAGACACTCATGGAAAGAAAAACCTCCTGAAGGTTGAATATGCTCTCTTAAGCGATATTATATCAAATTCCTTTCTGTCCAAAGAAACTTCTTACAAGTATTGTAGGAAGATTTTTCAGATAATGGTGGCCATCACCAAGGGTGTTCCTGTCAATTGGACAAGCTTCCTATTCGGAAATTTTGTCAGAATGGTTGTCGATAGGAAGAAAATCTTTGGATTTGACGGTCCTCTCAGCTCTCTTCTTTGTTTTCTTCTGAATGAACCCGTTAAGAGATTTCCCCTTCCTTCTAAGATCTTGAACTACCAGAAAGTGGTAGATTACAATCAAAGGGTGGAGACGTTTAAGTCAAAGAAAAGGAAAAGAGAAAACTCCAACTCCCCTCTAACCGTAGTCTTAGAGATCTCTTAGGTTGAAGTCTATCCTTTCCAGAAGTTATGACCAGGAAGAAGAATAAGAATAGTGATTAAATGTCTTTTTGAAGTTATTTTGAATATTTTCATGATGTTTTTGGTAAACTTATTTTGGTTACATTGAACGATGTTTTATGTGTTTCTTCTGAAAACACTCATATGTGATTAACTTGGATACTTTTGAATGACTTACTTGCATGCAAATCAATCTGTTTATTTACATTATGAATGCATATTTTGATATATGTATACATGTTTGCAATTTCTTCATCAAAACAGGGGAAATTGTTGGGTCAAATTATTTTGACTAAGTGTTGAAATAATTTAACCACTGAGATTTTGATGATGAAACAACTTATGAGTTTTGATACAGGTGTATTGAAACAATATGTCATAAGACTTGGATCTAATGAGGGTCATTAGACGGATTTTTGCTTTTATTGCATAAAATTAGACTTAAAGTCTAACTCATTGGAGTTAGACGTGTAGTCTAATAGACGTGTAATTAGACGTAAGTCTAATAGATACACAGAATTAGACGTAAGTCTAATGCATAGAATTAGACGTACAGTCTAACTCATCGGATTTAGACGTGTAGTCTAATGAATGCACGGAATTAGACGTAAGTATAATAAATGTAAAGAATTAGACGTAAGTCTAATGAATATACGGAATTAGACGTAAGTCTAATATGTTTGCAATTAGACGGGTAGTGTAATTGATATTCGGAATTAGACGTACAGTCTAACTCATCGGAGTTAGACGTGTAGTCTAATATATTTGTAAATAGACGAGTAGTCTAATTTATGCGGAATTAGACGTGCAGTCTAACTCAGTGGAGTTAGACGTGCAGTCTAATAGAATGTGAAAGTTAGACGTGCGTCTAACTCCTTCAGACAAGTCTGAGGTAGAAACGGAAGTAGACGTGCAGTCTAACTTAGTGGATTTAGACGTGCAGTCTAATGGTTATTGAGTAATTAGACGTGTAGTCTAATTAAGTGAAAGTTAGACGTGCGTCTAACTCCTTCAGACAAGTCTGAGGTAGAACCGGAATTAGACGTGCAGTCTAACTCAGTGGAGTTAGACATGCAGGCTAATGGTTATTGAATAATTAGACGTGTAGTCTAATTAAGTGAAAGTTAGACGTGCGTCTAACTCCTTCAGACAAGTCTGAGGTATAACCGGAATTAGACGTGCAGTCTAACTCAGTGGAGTTAGACGTGCAGTCTAATGGTTATTGAATAATTAGACGTGTAGTCTAATTAAGTGAAAGTTAGACGTGAGTCTAACTTCTTCAGACAAGTCTGAGGTAGAACCGGAATTAGACGTGCAGTCTAACTCAATGGAGTTAGACGTGCAGTCCAATGGTTATTGAATAATTAGACGTGTAGTCTAATTAAGTGAAAATTAGATTGCGTCTAACTCCTTCAGACAAGTCTGAGGTAGAACCGGAATTAGACGTGCAGTCTAACTTAGTGGAGTTAGACGTGTAGTCTAATGGTTATTGTAATTAGACGCGAGTCTAATTCTATTATACCAGGCGGTCTAATAGACGTTTTTCCATAAGAAGGAGATGACTTATTTCATTAGACCGATTTTCACAATCCGTCTAACTAAAATACGTCTAATGCTCAGTTTAAGCAGTACGCTTGAATCTAGCATTTCACCTACCCACATGCTATAGCTGTACCCTACTTCTGCTCCACTTTCTAGTGAAGATTAGTACAACAGCTATATGCATCCAATCAAGGAATGCCACGTAAGAGAATTTTCCTTACATTTACTTGTTTTGCAGTTACATCCCTGATGGAATATTCGGCGCACTACCAGTTATGTACGGCCACGATCCTTGTGCTCAGAACCTGCTGTGTACAATGATGGCTTTCTAATGGAAGCGTGCCACATATCATTCTTGAATATTCGACCGTTAGCTCCTGCTCAGTATTTAACAAATCTAAAGGACAACGGACAATCGGTCTTAGTGACTTTTGCCTCAAACAACGAACAAGCAATCTAATTTTGTAGAGAGAGAAACTACTCAATCAGCTTGCTTACTGAACTCATACTGTGAAGCTTCTTTCTGATTGTACTGTGTGTGAGTAGAGAGAGAGCTATAATCAAAACACCTTTAGCTAAGTGATATTCTTCATCTTGTAATTGAACAGAAAGTGTTCTATTCAATAGTGAGCTAAGTGTGTGTAAACTGTATTTGATTCGAATCATATTATAGTGAATCCTTCCGGTGGTTGGAAGAAAGGGTGACGTAGGAGAGTTTCTCTGAACATCTATAAACAAACTGTTGTGTTCTTTATTTCTGTCATTTTTTCATATTTCATCTTGTGCTTCAAACCCAAGTAAACAATTCCTCTTTGAATCCGTTTCAAGTGTTTACACAAGTTTGCATAGAATAGAAAGCGAATTAAATCCCTAACAGGATTTCTTTCAAACCGTTTTTCATAAGTCTTCATCCTTAGCCAGACCCCAGTCTATATCGATAAAGCCGATCCTATCATAATGACACGCGACGAGCTTTCATTGGAACGCCTCCATAGTACACAACAGACATTGAGCATTAGGATCGTGGCCGTACCAATCTGGTAGTGCGCCAAATATTCTTCAAAGATATTCTTGCAAAAACGAGTAGTGGTTACGTGACATTAATCAAATGGTTGTAATTTGTCGTCGTACTGATCTTCACTGGAAAGTGGAGCAAGAGTAGCGTACAACTAGTTGATCGTGGGTAGACGGGTGCTAGCTTCAAGCAACTGCTTAAGCCTAGAATTAGACGTATTTCACTTAGATGACCTCGTCTAATGAAATTAGACGCTCCCGTCTAATAACATGATCCATTAGACCACCTGGTCTAATGAGATTAGACAACACGTCTAATACCAAATCCCTTCAGACTAATATGAAGGAGTTAGATTGCACGTCTAACTTCCATTAGTTAGACTGCACGTCTAACTATACATCCATTCAGACTAATCCGAAGGAGTTAGACCGCACGTATAACTTCCATTAGTTAGACTGCACGTCTAACTCTCATTAGTTAGACTACACGTCTAACTCTCATTAGTTAGACTGCACGTCTAACTATGTGTGTTAGACTGCATGTCTAATTACGTGTGTTAGACTGCACGTCTAACTGTGTGTGTTAGACTGCACGTCTAACTGCGTGTTAGACTGCACGTCTAACTCCGTGTGTTAGACTGCACGTCTAACTCCGTCTGTTAGACTGCACGTCTAACTCCGTCTGTTAGACTGCACGTCTAACTCCGTCTGTTAGACTGCACGTCTAACTACGTCTGTTAGACTGCACGTCTAACTACGTCTGTTAGACTATACGTCTAACTTCGTGTATTGGACTGCACGTCTAACTCCGTGTGTTAGACTGTACGTCTAACTACGTCTGTTAAATTGCACGTCTAACTCCGTGTGTTAAACTGCACGTCTAACTATGTCTGTTAGACTGCACGTTTAACTCCGTGTGTTAGACTGCACGTCTAACTACGTCTATTAGACTACACCTCTAACTACGTCTGTTAGACTGCACCTCTAACTACGTCTGTTAGACTGCACGTCTAACTACGTCTGTTAGACTGCACGTCTAACTCCGTGTGTTAGACTGCACGTCTAACTACGTTTGTTAGACTACACGTCTAACTCCGTGTGTTAAACTGCACGTCTAACTATGTCTAACTCCATGCATCTAATGCAAAATTAGTCTAATGAACCTCATTAAAACTAAGTCTAATATAACCTGTTTTCGATACACCTGCACCAAAAATAATTAGACGACATAGATTGAGTTTTATATACGTTCATCATCAAAATTCCAAATCTCAAACTACTTTGACACTTATTCAAAATAATTTGACCCAACAAAGTTTATCTCACAGATGGTGAGCCATTGAATATTGTTAGCATGAGGGATATCAAATTGAAGATGGAAAATGGTTCTGTTTGGAAGATTAATAAGGTGAGACATATTTCAGGTTTAATGCGCAATCTGATTTCTGTTACACAACTTGATGAAGAAGGTCACAATTTCAGTTGTGGAAATGGTGCATGGAATGTGACTATATGAGCAATAGTTGTTGCTCGAGGTCACAAAATAGGAACGTTATACATGACTTCAACTTGCAGAGAAACAATTGCTGTTGTAGTTGATGACTCGAAGAACAGTGAGTTGTGGCATTGTAGATTGGGTCATATGAGCGAAAAATGGATGAAAATTCTTTTGAAGAATGGAAAGATTCCAGAACTGAAGTCCGTTGAACATCAGTTATGTGAAAACTGCATTCTTGGAAAACAAAAATGAGTGAGTTTCTTAAAGATTGGGATGGAGCTCCAGAAAAAAAAGGCTAGAGTTGGTACTCACTAATGTGTGGGGGACTTGCACCTGTTTCTTCAATTGGTGGATCATACTACTATGTGACTTTTATAAATGATTCAACAAGAAAGTTATGAGTTTACTTTATGAAGCACAATTCTGAAGTATTTGTTATTTTCAAGAAGTGGAAGACTTTGGTTGAAAATGAAACAAATCAAAAGGTTAAATGCTTGAGATTTGACAATGGAGGAGAGTACATCAGTTCAGATTTTAAAAAAATATTGTGATATAAATGAGATCAGTATGGTGAAGATTGTTCCCCGAACACCTCAAGATAATGGAATATCTGAACGGATGAATCGAACACTGAAAGAACGTGCTAGGAGCATGAGATTACATGTAAGGCTACCTAAAATCTTCTAGGTTGAAGCTATCAATACTGCTGCCTACTTGATATACAGGGGACCCTCTATTCCTTTTGAATTCAGAATACCTGAAGAATTCTGGAGCAATAAAAAGGTAAAACTTTCTTATTTGAAAATATTTGGTTGTTTATCATATCTTCATATTAATGAATGTGATAGGAACAAGTTTGATCCAAAATCTAATAAATGTTTTTTCATTGGTTATGGTGATATCGAGTTTGATTATCGTTTCTAGGATAATCAAAATCGGAAGATCATTCTTAGAAGAAATGTTATCTTTAATGAACAAGTTCTCTACAAAGATTGTGTTGGTAAGGCATCAGATGGTGATTCCAAGTTGAAAGAGACTAGTATGGTCGATTTAAGAAAATTTTCAGCTGAATATATACCAACTGTCGAAGAAGACCAATGTGTTGTTGAAGATGAAAACGTTGAGAACGTGGCTCTAGAGGCAAATCATCAAACACCGATTATACAATTGAGTAGATCACCAAGGAATCGAAAATCAGTCGAGAAGTGGTCTCCATCTTTGAACTATATATTGTTGAAAGATAGAGGTGAACCTGAATGCTATGAGGAAGTAATACAATATGATGAATCAGTTAAGTGGGAGTCTGCGATGAAAGATGAGATGGACTCTTTGATGTTGAATCAGACTTGGGAGCTCACTAAGCTACCTAAATGAAAGAAAACACTTCACAACAAATGGATCTTCAGGATTAAAGAAGAACATGATAAAACCTTGAGGTACAAGGCAATATTGGTTTTGAAGGATTTCAACATAAAGAAGGCATTGACTAAAATGAGATCTTTTCTCAAGTAGTTAAATTAATGACAATCATAACTATTTTGAGTTTGGTTGTGAAAGAAGGCCTTCATCTTCAACAAATGGATATCAAAACTGCTTTTCTTCATGGTGATTTAGATGAAGAGATTTATATGCGACAACCAGAAGAATTTTAAATTAAAGGAAAAGATGAGCTTGTGTGTAAGCTTCAGAAGAGTCTGTATGGTTTGAAACAGTCTCCAAGGCAATGGTACAAGAAGTTAGATAGCTTCATGAAAAGTACCAATTTTCTGAGGTGTGAAGCTGATCATTTCTACTATATAAAGAGGTTTGATAAATTGTACATTATTCTTCTCCTCTACGTTTATGACATGTTGATTGCTGGAGAAAGCTTGTATGAGATTAACATGCTCAAGAAAGATTTGTCTGAAAAGTTTACAATGAAGGATTTGGGTGCTGCAAAACAAATCCTTGGGATGAGAATTTTCAGGGATGGAGAAGTTCTCAAGCTTTCACAAGAAGAATATGTGAATAAAGTTCTTAGCAGGTTCAACTTGTATGATTCAAAACCAGTTACTAACCCCTTAGCTAGTCACTCAGACTATCTAAAGATCAGTTGCCTTCAACAGAGAAGGAGAAAAACTACATGGCCATTGTTCCGTATGCCTCTGCCATTGATTGTATTATGTATGCGATGGTTTTGCACAAGACCTGACATAGTACATGTAGTTGGAGCTGTTAGCAGGTTCATGAGCAACCCGGATAGACAACATTATGAAGCAGTAAAGTGAATACTTAAGAGGAAGTACGAGTCTCGTTTTGTGTTTTCAAAAGTTTAATATGTGTTTGGAAGGATATGTTGATGCTGACAATGGTAGTGATGTTGATAGTAGGAAGAGCACAACATGATACATTTATACTATAGGAGATACTTCAATCAGTTGAGTTTCAAAATTGTAGAAGATTGTTGTTCTTTCTATTTGTGAGGCAGAGTATGTTGCTGTGACATAGACTGCTAAAGAGATGATGTGGTTACAACCCTTTTTGCGAGAATTGGGTCAAGACTATGAGGGAAATGTGTTATAATGCGATAGTCACAATGCCATTCATTTACATGGCAAATTTCTGGGTTTCGGGGGACCCGACCCGAACCCAAAACGAACCGGACCCGAATTTGCCCCGAAAAAAACGGGTACTTAAATTACCCGAAATATCGGTTCGGAACAAATGGGTACCCGGACCCGAACCAGACCCGATTTTTAAAACTATATCGTTTTTTTATTTATTTAACTAATTTTAACCTAATATATTTTTAGTTTTTACATGTTTTAAACATAATTTAAATAAAATTGAAATTTTTTTTAATAATTTAAAATATTTGATGATAAATTAAAAAATATATATTCATGTGTATTAAACTTAAAAAAATTATTTAATAAAAATAATTATAAAATATTATATGAAATAAAATAAAACAAGAAATTCTATATTATATCATATACAAATAAATAATATTTTAAAAATATATATATATATATATTAAAAAAAATCATTCTCTTTATCCTATATCCCTCTTCTTCTTCCAGTCTTATTCTCTCTAAGGCCTAAGCGGGCAACAGCATAAAAATTATTTCATTAGTTAGGACTAGATAGGAAATGATTCAACCGAACCGAACCGCGAACAACAAATAGTGTGAACCAATTTTTTTTCATTATTGAAATTTATTTCGAGTACCCGAAACCAGACCTAGAACCGACCCGGAACCGATTGGTTCTGCCCCGAAATGACCCGGAACCGAAAATCAACAAAATTAACCGAACCAAATGGTTCGGTTCCTTCGCGTACCCGAACCGTCGGGGTAACATTGCCATCCCTAATCCAGTTTATCATGGTAGAATGAAGCATATGTAGGTTCGTTATCATTTCATCCGGTCAACTTTAGAAGATGGAGAATTATCTCTTGAAAAAATTCCCGGGAGTGAGAATCCAGCTGATATGTTGATGAAAGCTGTGACAAATGAGAAACTTCAGTTGGTCTTCTTCATTAAGACCATAGATGGAAAATTGCTACCAATCGAGAGATGATGAAGTTAGTCTCCAAGTGGGAGATTGTTGAGTTATGGAGCCTACACTTATAATAAACTCTATATTGTTAATTAGAGTTTATTGGGTTTGTATTTGGTTTTGGATTTAAACCGGATCAAGAGTTATTTAGGTTTATTACCTGAATGTTTACCCTATAAATATGTGATTATTAAAGGTTTACAAAAACTAAACTTAATTTTAGAGAGATAAAGTGTGAGGCAAAACTTTGTATTCCTTCTTCTTCATAGTGAAATCTGGTGGCGGCTGAATTGGACGTATCTCAATTTGAGTGAACCACTATAAATCTGTGTCTTCTTGAGTTCTTTTTTCTTGTGTTTTTATACATTGTTTCAAATAGGTCGGATTTGTGAGTTACAAATCCTAATTTTTTTTTATTCAATTGATATTGAGATTCGAACTTGAATTGTTTTCATTAAATCGAATTCAAATTATGCATCAGAAGGTTGAAATGTTAATTTCTATCCAATTGTGACCATACTTCCTTCCCCACATACATGTCACTCCAGTTTTAACTAACGATTTCTTCATTTCAAAGCAATTGATGAATTGTGATAAATTCTATACTATAACAAAAACTTTTATTCACTCTATTGTAAATGCTATTAGTTCTCAATTAAAAAAAAGTTTATTAATGCTATTAGAAGTCATTGTTGATGTTACTTGCTAGAACTTGAGTGGTAAGGGTCTAGTCAAGATTTTGTAAAATCTATTCTTATTTTTTTTTTTTTAAATTTAAATACCATTTCATTTAAAAAGGTGAAAAATTATTTAATAAAAAAAATTCACGTCAAAGTAAGAAAACAAATGATTATTTGTTTGGGGCAAAGCTGCAGATGGCTAAATATGTGATAGTTTGAGCCCATACGGAACAATTGAAATTTCGAACTCAGTTTGATAAAAAAGATATAAATTTGAGCCTTAAATAAAAATTCAGACATTTTTATTAAGATAAAAGTTAAATAACACATATGACTCTACTGAAATAAAGGATATTATCAATGATTACTTTACAAAAAGTCACAACAATTGCAAATCATATTATGAGTATCAAAGAACTAATGTCAAACTCATTTGGTGTTGGAAAATATTCTACAAATTTTGACAGAAAGGTTTACGTAGTGATTTCCATCGAAGAGGCTAAGATATAAGAATAATGGCGATTGAAGGGTTGTAGAGTACTCTATTAATCCATTAACACAAATTTAATAAGGTAATGAATGAAAAAAATAAGACTTTTCGAGTTATGTCAATTATGACCGGAGAGACAAAGTAGAGTATTTAACTCGAGTAAAGAGAGGAGGAAGAAGGCTTATGACAAGGAAATTGAAATGTTTTAAATATCATATATTTGAACACTACTTATCAAATGGTTCAAATTGAAAGAACAATGCCATTTTTGCTGAAATAAAAGAAGAGAAAGAGATGTCACTCATTACTAATCTTGAAAATTTACATATTTAATTTTGATGAGATACTAAATGATAAGGTCAAAATAACTTAACTCTTTTTTTCTTAAAATGGTGAGAAGCCAAGCATTACACAAGTCATAAATTATGAACATCATTTGAACTTAATGTCATTGGAAATTCTCAAAATCACTTTCCTTTTCCTTGATAATTATATCATTTTATAAGGTTTATAATTTACAGCTAAATTAAGTTACATTATGATCTTATAAAGATTTTTGTTAAATTTCATGTATGGTTAATTGATATTGTTAAATAAAAGAATGCGTGAGACAAATCAAATGCTCTTAATATGTATAAAGAACTTCGTTGAGTGACAAATACAATGCTCTTAATATATATAAAGAACCACGCTGAGTGACCAATCAAATGATCTTAACATATCTAAAGAACTATGTGGAGTGTCTCTTGGGATTAAACAATTTTGCTCAATGTACTTTAAACAACATTTGTTTTGGTTTATTTTGAAAATTAAAGATTTCATGTTTATAATCCATATAGATTTAATAGATTGTTTTACTTATTTAAAATTGAATTTTAGAACCTTTATAATCAAGAATATAGTATTTTGCTAATTGAAATTTATAATTTTGATTTAAAAAATTTAGATTATTTATCTAAAAATTTATTTAGAAATAGTAAAAAATAGAAAATAATAAAAATGTCTTGAATAGATTTTCCATCACACAATTATCTTTTTATCACTAGTAAAAAACACCCTATACTGATCGTGTTAGGATTAGGATCACCGAAGGAGACTGGGATCTCGCTAGGGTGAACGCTTACACACACGCCGGTTGATAATAACTATGTTAGAGGTTAATATCGATCTTTATACTTCGCAAGTTGTCACAAACTCTTGAACCGAGTTCAAACACGGAAATGTTCGTTTCAACTTAAAACAACGGGTGCACGGTTTAGTCAGCAATAAGAGAACACTAAGTTGAAAGAAAACACAACACATGATTTGTGGATGTTCGAAGATAAAGCTCACACGTCACCCATTCTTCTCAAACGTTGAGAAGGATATTCACTCAAAATATTCAGATTATTTACAATATTTATGTCAAACACCCGAGGTTTATTTACTGCTCGTTTTCGACTTCTCACTAAGCTCACTCTGTTGATCAGAAACAGAATCAATCAACTTACAATGCTCACCACTCACACAAAATAGATGAAATTGTAATACACTTAAATTTTTAACACACAATAGTTTGAAAGCTTAAGCAATTTAATAGAAATAGATGGAGAATAATGAGCACAATTGTGGAGTTTTTCAACGGGATTTCTATGTGTATGCCAAGTTCAAAAGGTGATTAATCCGGTTGAGCCTTGTTCTCTTAAATAGAGAATATGACAATGGTCATATTCTTCTTCAACGGATATATTTCCTTGATGGTACTTCGTTTCTTGAATTTGATTGGTTGAGGATCGACATAGTACAACTTTGGGATATCCTCTGATCTTGTTTGATAATAAGTCAACATAACATTAATTTGATAATGATTTCCGAGGGACAGATCAACATGCAGATTTATCTTCTATTGATTTGGCTTGTCTGGGGTAATGTGATAAATATCTGTTCCAAGTGGACTATATTGGACATGTACCGAAATGGTATCCTGAATTCATTTGGCAGGCTTCTACTTCCTAAGAGGTTTCATCAAACTTGTATTAAAATGACAATAATATAGTCTGGACATGTGAAAGCTCCTTTCTGTAATTGCCGAAATTGTTCTGTATAGCACTAAAGAGGAAACTGCCGGCTACGCTTAGTGTAAGGCTGTCTTAGCATAAAACTGGTTCTGCTTCTTGGATCTGACCGGTCAAACTACTGATCGGATTAACGATTTTGTCCTTTGTGAATAACCGGTCAAACTACCGTTAGATGGATATTACCGGTTCTGCTTCTTGGAGTAAAAAACTGGTCAAACTACCGATTCCGTATAATACCGGATAGACTACCGAACATACTACCGATTGCGCCATCTTTGTAAGACAAATGAGATAGTACCGATTGCAATTCTTTAAGTAAAAAACTGAACGAATAATTGATCATACTACCGGTCAACTAGCTGAGCGGTAAAGCCGATTTTTATTACCGAACCGATCTAGATAACCGGTTGCGCCTCTTTGATAGATAACCGAACATAGTACCGATTTGCGCCGTTTTTATAGAACCGAAAATATAAAATACCGGTTGTGGTTTTGCTGATTTTTGCATTTGTCTTTTATGGAAAACCAAACTTCTTTGTTTTCCGGTTTACTTTATTCTGCACAAAAATTAACTTGGTTAAATGCTTTTAGATAATTAGTTACTTATTAATTAATTATCTAATTTATCTAACAATTACTCCCTTTTTGATTATTTAATCTAAATATTCAAAACCTTGTAATCGTTGATTGCTTAAGTTAAGTTAATTTTTGATTATAACAATTTCTCCCTCTTTGATATTTTAGAATAAATTATCAAAGCCAGTTTATTTTTATGAAAAATGTTTCTTGCAATTTCTCCCTTTTCGATTGTCTTAACTTTTAAGATTATCAAAACCAACATTTTAAAAACAGATTAATCATGAGGAACTCCTGTTTAATAGACGCAATAAGAAGAGTTAGTAAAACATAAACCAGATGTTTCAATCCCAAAGACACATAAAGTAAAGACATTGTAAGTAAAAAAGATATATAGGATGGTAGGATTTAGTGACTCCCTCTTTTGATTTTTGAAATCGGTTGTGAGAGCTCTTCATATATCCATTTGTTCATGAAGCCCTGATTTGTTTGACAGCCAGCGTTAGTTTTATCATTGTGATCGGCCGAGCTCCCTCCACCTCTACGTAATCTCTGGTTTAACCGAGCACTACGTGAGACTTCTGGTGGGGATACTTCTGGTTGAGGCTGGGTACTTGTAATTCTACGTCTTCAAACCAATGGTATTTCATCATATTCTTCTAGTAATTCATCATCTTCCGGTTTTCAGTCTCCAGTTGTTCATTCACCGGTTGTTCCTTCACCGATTGTTCTTCATTTGGTTTTTCGGTCTCCACTGCCTCAAATTTCTTGGATTTCTTCTGTTTAACCGCCTTAGACTTTTTTGGCGGTAGGGCCGGCACGGGTATATCATTTGTATTGAGATCCTCCTGAAGATGACGAATGACCTTGATAGGATCGGCTTTATCGATAGAGATGGGGTCTGGCTAAGGATGAAGGCTTATGAAAAACAGTTTGAAAGAAATCTTGTTAGGGATTTAATTCGATTTCTATTCTACGCAAACTTGTGTAAACACTTGAAACGGATTCAAGGCGGAATTGTTTACTTGGGTTTGAAGCACGAGATGAAATATGAAAAGATGACATAAATGAAGAACACAACAGTTTGTTTATGGATGTTGGGAGAAACTCTCCTACGTCACCCTTCTTCCAACCACCGGAAGGATTCACTATAAGATGATTAGAATCAAATACAGTTTACACACACTTAGCTCACTATTGAACAAAACATTTTCTGTTCAATTACAAGATGAATAATATCACTCAGCTAAAGGTGCTTTGATTCTAGCTCTCTCTCTCGATTCACACACAGTACAATCAGAAAGAAGCTTTACAGTTTGAATTCAGTAAGCAAGATGATTGAGTAGTTTCTCTCTCTGCAAAATCAGATTTCTTGTTCGTTGTGTAAGGCTCTGTTTCAAGTCACTAGTAAGGTGCTTCGTCCGTTGTCCTTAGGATTGATTGGATGCATATAGCTGCGGTACTAATCTTCACAATAAAGTGGAGCAGAAGTAGGGTACAGCTATAGCACGTGGGTAGGAGAAATGCTAGATTCAAGCGTACTACTTAAACTGAGCATTAAACGTATTTCAGTTAGACGGATTGTGAAAATCAGTCTAATGAAATAGGTCATCTCCTTCTAATAGAAAAATGTCTATTAGACCGCCTGGTCTAATAGAATTAGACTCGCGTCTAATTACAATAACCATTAGACTGGCACGTCTAACTCCACTGAGTTAGACTGGCACGTCTAATTCCAGTTCTACCTCAGACTTGTCTGAAGGATTTAGACTTACGTCTAACTTTCACATCAATTAGACTACCCGTCTAATTCCGAATATCAATTAGACTAACCGTCTAATTACAAGTATATTAGACTACACGTCCAACTCCGATGAGTTAGACTGTACGTCTAATTCTATTAGACTTACGTCTAATTCCCTGTATTCTTTAGACCATCCGTCTAATTCTTTACACGTCTATTAGACTACACGTCTAACTCCGATGAGTTAGACTGTACGTCTAATTCTATTAGACTTACGTCTAATTCTGTGTATTCATTAGACCATCCATCTAATTCTTTACACGTCTATTAGACTACACGTCTAACTCCGATGAGTTAGACTGTACGTCTAATTCTATTAGACTTACGTCTAATTCCGTGTATTAATTAGACCATCCGTCTAATTCTTTTCACGTCTATTAGACTACACGTCTAATTATATGCAATGAAAGTCAAAATCGGTCTAATGACCCTCATTAGATCCAAGTCTTATAACATATTGTCTCAATACACTTGTATCGAAACTCATAAATTATTTAATCATCAAAATAGCAGTGGTTAAATTATTTCAACACTTAGTCGAAATAATTTGACCCAACAGACCTCTTCATTGGCCTTTTTAGCGGCCTTCACATTTACTTCTTCCTCTTCTTGGATACGACATGCAACTTTCTCATGCTTCCTTAATTTCTCAATATCAACAACACTTTGAGACTTAACCAGTTCATATAGTTATGATGATACGACTTCGATGACTGAGAGTGTTTTGGTGATGACGAGAGTTATCTGTCCCAGTTCCTGCCTTACTCTTACAAATTCTTGCTTGTGAGATCTTGATGATGAAGCTCGCTCTCTGTTTGATTCAGCTATTTGGGCTTAAATGTATGCTTTCCATGGAGATAATATGTTTCGGAGCATCTACTCAGTGTCCACTTTTGGAGTTTCTTCAGAGGTAGATCGGGTTGAACCAAGAGCACGAGATTGAATAGGTAATACACTGTGAGAACTGACTTGAATAGACCGTTTCGTGCAAGCCGTTTTTTCAACACTATCATCTTTTTGTTTTGGTATTATGATCAGAGGACTTACCCAATGGAGATTTGGCAGGATTTTCAGTTTCTTTATCGGCAAGTAGAGGGTTGGAGTTTGCGGTATCTTGCCCGTCCTCATCCTTGGATTCGTCATCAGTTGATCCCAGTAAACCGGAGTCAAATTCGTCAGCCGAAGTGACTTTCAGTCTTTTAGCTATTTCTTCATACTTCTGTTTTCTAAATCCGAGGTACTTTTCTTTAGCACACGGGCCTTTAACATCATATTTATCGAATAATTCTCGTTCTTTGGAGGCGGTCCATGAATGTTTAGACGTTTGACCCTTTTCAATTAATGGTTGCTTGGTTTCTACATCTTGAGCTTCACCTAGAGGAGGAGGGGGCTCTTCTTCGACCGGTTTGTATACTTCCTCAAATTTGGAGATAGTGACCAGAAGGTCCTCCATAACGGCCTTCAGTAATACGAGAATGGTCTTATCCATTCTTGTCGTAGCTTCTTTTAGGTTAAAGTCTTCTTCCCGTTTTTCAATAATCGGCAACAACACTTTCCTTCTAGTATCTTCCTCAACAATTTTGTTCCTTATCAATGCTTTAGTGACTAATGTGGTGTTTTTCAAAGAAAAGATCACATGTTCCAAAGATAGGAGTGCAAACCATTTCTTCTCTTCTGGAACCTCAGGAAAGATCTCGCTGAAACTTGTTTCCAGCCTTGCGTTTGCCCACACATATAAAAGATTGATTGTGTTACTTTCTTTCTCATTAACCTCCTTGAGGATTAGTGTAACAATTTCTTCAGCCTCTTCATCATCTTGGTGAGGAGCTGGAATTGCATCATCTTTGATATTTGGAACAACTGTTCTGACCGCCTTATCATTTAGAATCGGAATGTCCACGGTATATAGTTGGGATCTTCTCCTGATTCTTTTCCGTTGCATTTGTTTGACCGGTAGCAGCCTTTTCTAGACGACCGGTTTCTATCCCGGTAGGCCAATCAGTTTCTAGTAGAGAGGACGAACCGATTTTATCAGCTCTTTCCTAATCATCTTCAGCTATTTGACCAGCTTTATCAATAATATTTGTCCGGTCGGTTTCAACAATCTGACCGGTTTCACCAATAACATTTATCCGATTGGTTTCAACCATTCGATCGGTTTCATTAACGACTTGATTTATAATATTGGATACTACCGGTTGAGCCTCTAAAACCGCAAGCTCAATCAAAGTATTAGGAATTTCCGTAACTTCCTTCTAAGCAACAGCTATGACATTAAAAGGGGGTGGGTTGGAATATTTACCTCAGGTTGATGTTTCTCTTTTCCTGAGGGAAACACATCGGTTTTCTTTCGTTTTGTCTTAGCTAGGCTACCAACGCTAGCGGTAGACTCGGCGGCAGCCTAGAGTCTTTGAAATGATTCTGTTTGATTGACCAATTTAAGGAGCTTGGACCCGATATCGGTTTCTTCGCTAGCGGCTTCTTTGGCAGCCGGTTGTTTGTTAGGTCCCTCAAACATAGATCCTTTAGCTTTACTCACTCTAACAAAATATCTCTCTATGCTAGTGGAGGTTAAGATTTTGCTGTGGGGAAGAGGAGTACCTGGACCGGTAGGAACGTTCAGATGAGTGAGAATCCAGCCGATCTGCATCGCATAGCCAAAACTCCTGGTGGACTTAGGAGTGACTATTTCACACAGAATGTCGAAGAGAATGCTCCCCCAGTTTATTCGGTCGCCTCTTACAATAGCGCCCATCATGTCAAACTTTGATCAAGTGAGACTATCCAAATTTCCCCCTTTTGCTTGAAGCGCTTTAGAGGTAATATCGCATAGAACCCGATATTCGCACTTCATGGAATTCTTCTTCCCATTGAACTGTACCAGCATATTGGTGTCGGAGAATATTATCTGAAGCTTGGATGTCAAGGTATGAGAGAGTTCTTTCGAGAAATCCTGGCCTCTTGTTGGAAGTTTTAGAAATTCGGCAAATAAGATTTCGGAGATAATGAACTCTACCTCGTTAACTTTGGCTTTGATTGAACCTTCACTAACTTTTCTGTGTCGAAGAACTCATGAACGGCCTCCTGATAATAGATCTCCGGTCTTTCTAAAAAATGTCTCAGTTCGGACTCCTCGATAAATTGGATTAACTCCCACATCTCGACCGATCCTACATGCTTGATGCATTCGAAGTTCACCTGAATAATATAATTAAACAAAACATTATCTCTTCCCATTGTGATAGATTTAATTGAATGAAGAAGATGAAGTGATATGATTTCTAGAGAGAAGTTAGAGCAAGAGATAGTCTAGGGTTTATCAAATAAGATCTGATCCTAAAATCTGGCATGTATTCCTTATATACTATGACGATTAAGATTTATTTCCAAAATAGGTAATGAGTCGTCACTTTTAGACGTGTGACCCCACGTTCCCCCAAAATCGGCAAAAATGGCGCCCTATTTGAATATTGACAATTTCCCAAGAAAAAAAATCCGTTTAACCCTTAATTAATGTTCTCAAATAAAAACATGTATTAACTGCATCTTAAATAACCGTTACAAGCATGTCGATTCAAGAACATTTAATGATTTAACCTTTAAATGATATTTTTCACCAAGAACATATGATAAATGCAAATTTTAGAAAATAACTTCATTAATAAAATGCCGATTCATGAAAGATAATCGATTTTTAGAGCAACATAACCGGTTTATATTTACTTAGACTAGAATAAATTAAAAACTTGAAGATGCTAGACTTCATCCCTTGCGATCTCTACTACCTCTATCCTATGATTCCAACTTTCAACCTTTTGTTTGGTCAGGATGTTGGATGGTCTCACAAATGTTCCCAGTCTGAGATTGATGTTGAGGGAACTGATATGAGGAATATAACCGATCATTGTTCAAGGTGAAGAAACCATTTTCTCCATATTCTCGAAAATGAGGGAAGACCAGTTGATTGGAGTGCCATAGACTATGACAATATTCATTTTGAAAATCTTTTTGGTGTAGAAATGATTATATTCCTTTGCCAAGATAGATCTACCCATTATGTCCCTCAAGATCTGGATATGAGGACATAGCCTGGATTTGATTCCATGAGTTTCTATTAGAATTAGAGAGTTTGAGAAGATAAAGGACATCTCTTGGATAACGTTATCTGGAGATGGAGGGAAATTGGAAAAGCCTTCAGTGGGGAGATCGAAAAGTTGATTGAAGTCTTCCTCTTAAACCGTGATGGATTCTCCTCTTACCCTTGATACGATTAAATCGTCAAACACTCTAGCGTTTGAGAAAACCTCAACGAATTCATCTTCAAAGATCCTTCGGAATCCTTCAAGAAATTTTCGCAGTCCAGTTCCTTCTAGTGGTTCAAACACGACTTCACGAGTTTCACAATCGTCAAGAGTTAGAACTGAGTCGAAATCGACAATGAGAGAGGTACGAGCGGATGCTAGATTCATTTTGAAGGATAGATTTTTGAAGAAGGAATCTTTAGACTTTAGATAGATAGATATGATGTAGACTTGTTATGAGTTTTTCTTAGATGAGTTGTTCTTAAATAGAAATAAGAAACCGATTGAGGGTCATCTGAGAGTCCATTGGTCGAAAAGATCTAGTCGTTATGATGGTCATTAAGAGACATGTCTTTTTACGTTACCCGAAGAATCACCTTTTGAGCATTGAACATTAATTAATTTTGTGAAACAACTTTTCAGAGAATATTTACAAAAGATTCATAAGAGTAATTGATCGGTTAAAGTGACCGGTAAATTATTTGGGCGAGAAACCGAACCGATCGATTTTATGAGAAGCGACCACTTCTCCTTGAGAATATGCCCGGATTTTATGAAAACAAAGAGCATAAATGAATGTCAAATTTCGTACTTAATTTCCAAGATTTCATTAGTACAATAGTTAAATAAAGACATTTTCACATCCGGTTCATGAAATAAAATGACGGTTTGCTCTCTGAACGAAGACACATGATAGATTTGAATCCTAACTCTACTGATTTGGTGATCCGAAATTCATTTCTTTCATGATTCTGGCTCTTTTGACCCTTTCGATATATGCTTGTACTCTTTCTTTTGGGAGAAGTTAAGATGGATGGAGTATAGCTCTAGGACTAAGATAGAGATCAATGTCAAAGAAGAGACCACATAGCTGGGGTGCATATCCGTTCATCATCTTACCTGAAAAGATTATTTTATTTAGATTGTCGAAGATCACCTTTGACCAGTTTATGGGAATACCTTTTGCGATGGAAATAATCATCTCAAAGGTCTTTTTAGAATAGATATTGGTTGATTCCTTGGCGAGAATATTTTTGCCAACAATCTCACTAAGGATCTGAAATTTGGTTTGTAGAGCCGATTTAGCTCCATGAGTTTCGATTAGTTTTAGCGAGTGAGAGAAGTAGTGAAGCATCTCATTGATGACCTCACTTGAGAATTAAAAGTTAGATAGACCTTCAGATGGAAGCTCGTAGCTTCGTGCGAAGTCTTTTTCACTAAAGATGAATTGTTTGCCTTGAACCGTAGCTAGGATGATGTCTTCACGGACCACCTTGGCGTTCTTGAAGAATTCAAGAACTACCTCGTTGTTTATAGAATATCGATCCTAAAGAAATAGTCTTAGACCAGTAGCTTCAAGGGATCCAAACATAGAGGAGATCACTTCATCTCCACCAGATAGAACTGATTCAAAGTCTATTAGAAGGGTGTTGTTGGAAAGAACTAGATTCATCTTTTTGGGGGTGATCTATTGAGATGATAATTTTGAAAACATTAGAAATGAGTTGTTCAGTAATGTGAGAATGTCATTATATAGAGGGGTGGCTTCTTGGAATACGTCTTAGATACTGTTTGATAAGAAGAGATTTCATCTAATGGACAAAGAGATGTATTCGTTTTATTTCTAGAAATGTGATTAATACTAGGATGTTAGTCTTTCCATTTTAAACAATGATAGACATAGGTCTTCACGTTGTTTGAGAAATAACTATTTACTTTTTCACAAGGAATATTTTTACACAAATACATATAAACGCTGTCCAGTTGTTCCATTTTGACTAGAACATGAGACTACCGAAATTGTCATGTAACTAACCGGTCGACTATCTATAACTTCGTATTTAATAAGATCGGTTATTTGATCCTGAAGAAAAACCTCTTCCCTTCGAAACCGGAGAGTTTATCGGGTGGTAGTTGTTCAATCATAAATAACCGATCGGTTCACTGATTTACATAAGCAGTTTGGTTTTGTTTACACTTATTCGGTTGAATGATTTTACCGATTTCAAAAGGAGGCAGTTGACCGGTTTCATTTGTCTGAAACTTTTTCCTTCTAAATTTATGCACATAGGAAATATATGTAAATGTCCGATCGGTTTTTGAAAACTACCAAAATTTGAAAGAGCCGATCGGTTTTATGTAAATACCGAAATCATGGTTTTCTACGAAAATGACATCTTTGATAAGAGAGAGCTTCTTTCTGAGAACATGCTCGGTTTTTCATGAATACAAAATGTAGAATGTTCTTTTTTTAGGAAGTTTCTCCCTAAATGCATGCCGGTATGACAAAGAAAAATTTAGTCAATAACAGCAAGACCCAGAATATTTCTAAAGTGTGTAAACTTAGCCTCTTGAAGTGGCTTGGTGAAGATATCGGCCACTTGTTGCTCGGTTGAAACATATTCCAGCCGAATGTGTTTCTGCATCACATTCTCTCGGATAAAATATTGTTGGATATCGATGTGTTTTGTCCTTGAATGCAACACCATATTATATGTGATTGCAATGGCGCTCATGTTGTCATAGAATATTAGGGACTTCTTAACTATGATTATGAAATCCCTTAGCTGTTGTTGAATCCAGAGAAGTTGAGCACAACAGCTACCGGCTGCCAGATACTCTGCTTCTGCCGTTGAGGTTGCAACAGACGTTTGCTTCTTGCTGTACCAGGAAATAAGCCGATCACCTAAGAACTGGCATGTCCCACTGGTACTCTTTCGGTCTACCTTACATCCTACGTAATATACATTAGAATAACTTGTTAATTTGAAACTGGAATCCTTCGAATACCACAGTCCTACATCTTGAGTGCCTTTAAGATATTTCAATATTCTTTTAGCAGTAACGTAATGAGATTGTTTAAGATTAGCCTGAAATCTCCCGCAAACTCTAACCGCAAATAGAATGTCCGTTCGACTTGCTGTTAGGTAGAGAAGTGATTCAATGATTCCACGATATGCGGTGATGTCAACACTTTGACCATCTTCATCTTTATCTAGCTTGATCGAGGAGCTCATTGGAGTTGAGACAACAAAACAACTTTCTGTGCCAAATTTCTTTAGTAGCTCTTTGGTGTATTTGGCCTAATTGATGAATGTTCCTCCTTTAATCTGGCGAACCTGAATGCTTAAGAAGAAGCTCAATTATCCCATCATACTCATTTCAAATTTGTCAGTCATCATTTTAGAGAATTTATCATACAGTTTTAGATTAGTTGAAACGAAAATGATATCATCTACATAGATTTATACAAATAATATGTGCTCATTTTTCTCAAATTTGAATAAAGTTTTAACCACATATCCTATAGTAAAATCATGATTAAATAAAAATTTCGTTAGTGTATCGTATCATGCTCTAGGAGCTTGTTTAAGAACATAAAGCACTTTATCCAATCTATAAACATGACTAATTAAAGTAGGGTTTTTAAAATCAGAGGCTGTTTAACGCATACCTCTTCATTTAAGTCACCGTTAAGGAAAATACTTTTGACATCCATTTGAAAGACTTTGAAATTTTTGAATGCAGCAAATACTCGAAAGATTCTAATGGCCTCTAGTCTAGAAACATGAGCAAATGATTCTTCAAAATCAATACCTTCTTCCTATTTGTATCCTTTGACCACTAGTTTAGCCTTGTTCCACGTAAACAAACCGTTTTTATTGAGTTTATTTTGAAAGACCCATCTAGTTCTAATGACAGATTGATTAACTGGTTGTGGAACAAGATTCCAGATTTTGTTTCTCTCAAACTGGTTTAGTTCCTCATGCATTGCTAGGATCCAATCGGGATTCAACAACGCTTCATCCACCTTTTTCGGTTCAATCTATGAGATAAATGCAGAGTTTACATATTCTTCTAAAAGTAGATGCGTAGTTCTAATGGGTGTAGAGGGGTTACTTATAATTAACTCAGGAGGATGATCTTTGTTCTATTTAAAGTTCGGTCCTGAAATGTTTTCTAATCGACCGGTTATTTGATCAAGGTTAGATAGACCGGTAGACTAAACAATGTTAGGCCGACCGGTTTCCTCAACATTTTCTGAGGCGTCAACTTCCAACTGTTTTGTAGATTGATCTTGCTGAACTTCAGCGTTGTCAACCGGTTGATCATAAGCGAATCTTCGGTAAACCAGAACTTCATCTTCACTATCAGATTGAATGTTAATATTTCTAATTTGTTAGATAGATCAATGGTTAATGAATTGTTACTTTCAATAGATTCAACAAATACAACATGGGATGATTCTTCAACAGTAAGAATCCTATTATTATAAACTATATATGCTTTACTAACTTTAGAGTATCCTAACATGATACCAATATCTGATTTAGCGTCAAAAGCGGTCAAATAGTTTTTTGCCATTGTTGTGAATGTAACACTTACAGCCAAAGATTATAAAATACCGGATATTAGGAACCTTGTCATGGTAAACCTCAAAGAGCGTTTTATTAAGACATTTATTTATCATCGACCGGTTTTGAGTATAACATGCAGTATTTATAGCCTCTGCCCAGAGTTTTTGAGCGACACCCGAATCGACTATCATGGATCTTACAACTTCCTTGAGGGTTAGGTTTCTCTTCTCGGCTAGTCCATTTTGTTGAGGAGTTCTAGCACTAGACAACTCGTGTCTAATACCGGATTCCTCAAGATATGAAGTTAGAATCCTATTAGTAAATTTAGTACCTCTATCACACTTAATTTTTTAACACGTGCAGATTTTTCATTTTGTACTCTTTTAAGCATCTTAATCAGATTTGGAGTAGCTTGATTTTTGGAAACTACGAAAATAACCCAAGTATATCTAGAGTATTAATCTATAATTACCATAATATAGTTCATTCCTCTTAAGCTGGTTACACTAATCGGTCCGAAAAGATCCATGTGAAGAAGTTCTAAGCTTCTGCTGGATTGAATGTTTCCCTTACTTTTAAAGGTTGATTTAATTTGTTTACCCATTTGACAAGCAGAGCATATTTTATCTTTTGAAAACTTAATGTTAGGGATACCTTTAACTAGTTCTTTAGTACAAATATAGTTAATCGTTTTGAAATTCAAATGATTTAGTCTTTTATTCCAAAGCTAGTTTTGATCATTCTTAGCAACCATGCAAACATAATTAGGACATTTAACTTTCCAGTCTACTTTATAATTGTTTCCTATCCTATGCCCTGTTAGCAAAGTACTACCCTGTTGGTTCTAAACTAAACATGCATGTTTGTGAAATTCGACGGTGTATCTTATATCACATAATTGACTAATACTAAGCAGGTTAAAACACAGGTTCTCAACAAGTAGCACATCATTTATAGTTAGGTAGCCATTGAAAATCTTACCCCTGCCCACAGCCTTACCCTTAGAGTTATCACCGAAGATGATCTTTGAACCGGATTCTTTCACAATATTAGTAAACAACTTGCCGTTTCCTGTCATGTTCCTTGAGCATCCGCTGTCCAAGTACCATTCCGAGTTCTCTAAGCATTTTATCTATTTGCCCTACAAAATACAACTATTTACACCTTTTTGGTACCTTTATTTAATAGGGTCCACGGTTAATTAGTCCATTAGGAATCCATACTCGAATTAATAGAATGAATCTCCTTGTAATAGTTTTAATAATTATACTTGTATCAGGCTTGACATCTCTCTATCTGCCTTTGAATACCTCATTCATCTGTGGTGATGATATTTGATGAGACTTTTGTGATCTTTTTTCGTGTTCTTGCCTGACCGGCCGATTAGCTTTCCTTTTCTCAGGGTTAAGCCATCGCGACTTCTCGATTGGTCCTACGTATGTTGGTTCCTTTTCCAGTTTTGAATGGTGACTTGCTTCATTATCGGTTGATGTGCTATTGACAAAGCTTATAAATGGAAGCTTGTCTTTACTGAGTTTCAACTCTTTGCAGTTAGAAGATTTAGATTTATCTGGATTGCTGTTGTCGTAGCCTAGACCGAACTTGCAATTATAAGGTCTTTGATGACTCGTCATCTGGCTCACAACATCTCTAGATTTCTTTCATGCAGCAATCATGTATTTAGTTCTTTCATTTTCTCCAGTCAACGATTTGAATGTCTCCTTGAGCTTCTCATTCTCAGAGTAAAGTTTAATCATTCCACTATGATAGGATCGGCTTTATCGATAGAGAAGGGGGTCTGGCTAAGGATGAAGGCTTATGAAAAACGGTTTGAAAGAAATCCTGTTAGGAATATAATTCACTTTCTATTCTACGCAGAATTGTGTAAACACTTGAAACGAATTCAAGGCGGAATTGTTTACTTGGATTTGAAGCACAAGATGAAATATGAAAAGATGACAGAAATGAAGAACACAACATTTTGTTTATGGATGTTCGGAGAAACTCTCCTACGTCACCCCTTCTTCCAACCACCGGAAGCATTCACTATAATATGGTTCGAATCAAATACAGTTTTCACACACACTTACCTCACTATTGAACATAACACTTTCTGTTCAATTACAAGATGAAGAATATTACTCAGCTAAATGTGTTTTGATTCTAGCTTTCTCTCTCGATTCACACACAGTACAATCAGAAAGAAGCTTCACAGTATGAGTTCAATAAGCAAGATGATTGAGTAGTTTCTCTCTTTGCAAAATCAGATTGCTTGTTCGTGAGGCAGATTGTCCGTTGTCCTTGAGATTTGTGAAATACTGAGTAGAAGCTAACGGTCGAATCTTCAAGAATGATACGTGGCACTCTTCCATTGGAAAGCCTCCATTGTACACAACAGGTTCTGAGCACAAGGATCGTGGACGTACATCACTAATAGTGCGCCGAATATTCCATCAGGGATGTACCTGCAAAACAAGAAATGTGAGGAAAATTCTCTTACGTGGTATTCCTTGATTGGATGCATATAACTGTTGTACTAATCTTCACTAGAAAGTGGAGCAGAAGTAGGGTACAGCTATAGCACGTGGGTAGGTGGAATGATAGATTCAAGCATACTGCTTAAACTGAGCATTAGACGTATTTCAGTTAGACGGATTGTGAAAATCAGTTTAATGAAATAAGTCATCTCCTTCTAATAGAAAAACGTCTATTAGACCGCCTGGTCTAATAGAATTAGACTCGCGTCTAATTACAATAACCATTAGACTGCACGTCTAATTCCGGTTCTACCTCAGACTTGTCTGAAGGAGTTAAATGCACGTCTAACTTTCACTTAATTAGACTACACGTCTAATTATCCAATAACCATTAGACTGCACGTCTAACTCCACTGAGTTAGACTGCACGTCTAATTCCGGTTCTACCTCAAACTTGTCTAAAGGAGTTAGACGCACGTCTAACTTTCACTTAATTAGACTACACGTCTAATTATCCAAAACCATTAGACTGCACATCTAACTCCACTAAGTTAGACTACACGTCTAATTCTGGTTCTACCTCAGACTTGTCTGAAGGAGTTAGACGCACGTCTAACTTTCACTTAATTAGACTACACGTCTAATTATCCAATAACCATTAGACTACACGTCTAACTCCACTGAGTTAGACTGCACGTCTAATTCCGGTTCTACCTCAGACTTGTCTGAAGGAGTTAGACGCACGTCTAACTTTCACATTCTATTAGACTGCACGTCTAACTCCACTGAGTTAGACTGCACGTCTAATTCCGCATAAATTAGACTACCCGTCTAATTACAAACATATTAGACTTACGTCTAATTCCATGCATTCATTAGACTACACGTCTAACTCCGATGAGTTACACTGTACGTCTAATTTTATGCATTAGACTTACGTCTAATTTCATGAATATATTAAACTATCCGTCTAATTACACGTCTAACTCCGATGAGTTAGACTGTAAGTCTAATTTGTTGGGTCAAATTATTTTGACTAAGTGTTGAAATAATTTATCCCCTGATATTTTGATGTTGAAATAATTTATGTTTTGATACAGGTGTAATAAGACAAACATGTCTTTAGACTTGGTTCTAATGAGGGTCATTAGACCGATTTTGATCTCCATTCTCATTAAGTTAGACGCAAGTCTAATGAAATTAGACGCTCAGTTTAACCCATCGGAGTTAGATGAAGTAGTCTAATAGACACATGAATTAGACGTAAGTCTAATAGATTCAGACGTATAATCTAACTCATCGGAGTTAGACGTGTAAGTCTAATAGACGTGTAAAGAATTAGACGGATAGTCTAATAAATACACGGAACTAGACGTAAGTCTAATAGAATAAGACGTACAGTCTAACTCATCGGAGTTAGACGTGTAAGTCTAATAGACGTGTAAAGAATTAGACGGGTAGTCTAATGAATACACGGAATTAGACGTGAGTCTAATAGATGTAAAGAATTAGACGGGTAGTCTAATGAATACACAGAATTAGACGGGTAGTCTAATTATTGAAAGTTAGACGTGGGTCTAAATCCTTCAGATAAGTCTGAGGTAGAACCGGAATTAGACGTGGTAGTCTAACTCAGTGGAGTTAGACGTACCAGTCTAATGATTATTATAATTAGACGGGTTGTCTAATTATTGAAAGTTAGACATGGGTTTAACTCCTTCAGATAAGTCTGAGGTAGAACCGGAATTAGACGTGGTAGTCTAACTCAGTGGAGTTAGACGTACCAGTCTAATGGTTATTATAATTAGACGGGTTGTCTAATTATTGAAAGTTAGACGTGGGTCTAACTCCTTCGGATAAGTCTGAGGTAGAATCGGAATTAGACGTGGTAGTCTAACTCAGTGGAGTTAGACGTACTAGTCTAATGGTTATTATAATTAGACGGGTTGTCTAATTATTGAAAGTTAGACGTGGGTCTAACTCCTTCAGATAAGTCTAAGGTAGAACCAGAATTAGACGTGGTAGTCTAACTCAGTGGAGTTAGACGTACCAGTCTAATTGTTATTATAATTAGATGGGTTGTATAATTATTGAAAGTTAGACGTGGGTCTAACTCCTTCAGACAAGTCTGAGGTAGAACCGGAATTAGACGTGGTAGTCTAACTCAGTGGAGTTAGACGTACCAGTCTAATGGTTATTATAATTAGACGGGTTGTCTAATTATTGAAAGTTAGACGTGGGTCTAACTCCTTCAGACAAGTCTGAGGTAGAACCGGAATTAGACATGGTAGTCTAACTCAGTGGAGTTAGACGTACCCGTCAAATGGTTATTTGTATTAGACGCGAGTCTAAGTACATTAGACCAAGCGGTCTAATAGACGCTTTTCATCAGAAGGAGTTGACTTATTTCATTAGACTGATCCGTCTAACTGAAATACGTCTAATACTTTGATTCAAGCAGTACGCTTGAATCTAGCATTTCTCCTACCCACGTGCTATAGCTGTACCCTATTTCTGCTCCACTTTCCTGTGAAGATTAGTACAACAGCTATATGCATCCAATCTAGGAATGCCACGTAAGAGAATTTTCCTCACATTACCCGTTTTGCAGGTATATCCCTGATGGAATATTCGGCGCACTACTAGTTCGGTACGTCCACGATCGTTGTGCTCAGAATCTGCTGTGTACAATGGAGGCTTTCCAATGGAAGATCGCCACGTATCATTCTTGAAGATTCGACCGTTAGCTCCTGATCAGTATTTAACCAACCCTTAGAGCAACAGACAATCAACCGAAGTATCATATAACGAACAAGTGTTCTGATTTTGCAGAGAGAGACTACTCAATCATCTTGCTTACTGAACTTACTTTCTTGAAGCTTCTTTCTGATTGTACTGTGTGTGAATCGAGAGAGAGAGCTAGAATCAAAACACCATTAGCTGAGTGATATTCTTCATCTTCTTATAATTGAACAGAAAGTGTTCTATTCAATAGTGATCTAAGTGTGTGTGTAAACTGTATTTGATTCTCATCATATAGTGAACCCTTCCGGTGGTTGGAAGAAGGGGTGACGTAGGACAGTTTCTCCGAACATCCATAAACAAACTGTTGTGTTCTTCATTTTCTGTCATCTTTTCATTATTCATCTTGTGCTTCAAACCCAAGTAAACAATTCCGCCTTGAATCCGTTTCAAGTGTTTACACAAGTTTGCGTAGAGTAGAAAGCGAATTAAATCCTTAACAGGATTTCTTTCGAACTGTTTTTCATAAGCCTTCATCCTTAGCCAGACCCCCGTCTCTATCGAAAAAGCCGATCCTATCAATTGGTATCAGAGCGAGGTTTCTATTCTCAAGCATCAAGAACCCAAAGCATGTCTTGCCTCAATGAAATTCCTCTTCTGTCAAAGGACAACTATGATGTGTGGATGGTAAGAATGCAAGCTCACTTGGCCGCTATTGACTATGACATGTGGAGCGTTATCTCTGATGGCCCCTTAAAGATTTCAAAGCCAAGAAGTGAGTGGACCACTGAAGATAAGATGACAAACAACCTGGATAATGTTGCTAAGAACATTCTGTTTCAATCTCTCAACACAAATATGTTCTGTGAGATCAAGTCCTGTTCAACTGCAAAAGAAATATGGGATAAGTTCAACCAGATCCATGGTGTGAGCTCTCAATCAAAGAAGAATCAGAACGCATTCATTTGCAGCCAGAACAAATCCAGATGGGATGACAGTGATACTGAGGAGTCTCCCACCGAAAAAGAGAATGAAGCTATAACATGTCTGATGGTAGATGACCAATCTAAGGTAAATGATATTTCTGCACCATAATTTACAAACGAGGAGTTAACTAATGCACTCAATGAAATTGCTATTGAGTACAAAAAGTTAGCTGACTCTTTTTATGAAATGAAAGTTAAATATGAATCAAATGTTCCCTTTTCAAAGCAAGAACCTGAATCAAATGTTTTTGATGAAAACATAACAAAGATCTCATCTGCGAATGAGATGCTCAAGGAACAGATTCAAACCTTTTCATCTAAAAATAAGAGACTGAACTACATTGTCAGTGCATGGACAAGGTCTGGTGATGCTGTCAGATATCAGATAAGCATGTTGAAACCTGCTGGATCTAGATTCGGTTTGGGATTTGATAGCAATGATCCTGACATGTCCTGCAAAAAGTCAAAGCCAAATGACAAACTTAAGCCAATAAGTTTTGTCAAAGGACGTGTGACTGACATTGAATCTGATCCCATTCATGAAGAAGTGGATTTTAAAAATGAAATAGTTTATGTTCCACCAACTGTTAGCTGGCTTAAGATTAAGCTTGAAAAGGCTAATAAGCTTGGTAAATTAAAATCTGACTCCAAGTCAAGGAGTCTTAAAAGAAAACTAAAACTTTCTTCAAAAGCTAAAGGATCAGTGGCTAGCAGAAAGTCGTCTGCTAAGTCAAAAACATACACATTAATCACAACACAAAACGGGAAATCCATCAGAATAACTCAAATATGGATTCCTAAGGGACTGATTGACCGATGACCCAATTGAAGATGGGTACCAAAAGATTGTAAATATCTATTTATGTAGGTACAAATAAATGAAGGACGGGAGGAATCTATATGGTATCTTGATAGCGGATGTTCCAGGCATATGACAGGAAACAGACGACTCCTCACTGATATATCAGATTTCTCTGGACCTAAAATCACCTTTGGTGACAACAAGAAGGGTAAGACCATGGGTAAGGGTAAGATTATCCATGGTAACCTAACCATTAATGTTGTTTTGTTGGTTGACAACTTGTGTTAAAATTTAATCAGCATCAGTCAACTATTTTATAATGGTTTGTTAGTAGATTTTCAAGCTCATGCATGTTTAGTTAAAGACCAAAATGGAAACATTCTATTAACTGGAAGTAGAGTAGGAAACTCATATAAAATGAATTGGCAAAAAGAGACATATGACCCTATGTGCATGATTGCTAAGAATGACCAGAAATGGTTACGGTGTAAACGTTTGAACCATTTGAACTTTAAAACCATTAACAACATATGTTCAAATAACTTAGTTAATGGTTTACCCAATCTTCAGTTTTCAAAGGACAAGATTTGCACTACTTGCCAGTTAGGCAAACAGGGCAGATCATCGTTCATAAGCAAAGGAAAATCACAATCCAGCCGTATCCTAGAACTTTTACATATGGATCTTTTTGGTCCAATTCCTGTAAAAAGTGTAGGAGGAATGAGATTTGCCTTAATTGTTATTGATAATTTTTCACGTTTTACATCGGTTGCTTTCTTACCTTCAAAAGATAAAACTGCTGAAAATTTGATCAGAATATTTAGAGGCAATTCAGAATCAGAAATCTCTAAATATCTCATGTATTAGAAGTGATCAAGGAACTAAATTTACAAACAGATACCTATCATCTTATCTTGAGGATAATGGAATTAGGCACGAGTTGTCTAGTGCTAGAACTCCACAGCAAAACGGCATTGCTGAGAGAAGAGTGAGAACTCTAAAAGAAGCAGCTAGATCTATGCTTGCTGAATCAGATGTTCCTCAGAGGTTCTGGGTAGAAGCCATTAGTACTGCCTGTTATAGTCAAAACCGTTCAATTATTAACAAACGTTTTGATAAAACTCCTTATGAACTGTATTATGGGAGAATTCCCACAGTTTCTTATTTTAAGATTTTTGGATGTAAATGTTTTATCCATAACAATGGAAAGATTTACTTAACTGCTTTTGATGATAAAGCAGATGAGGGATTTATGTTGGGATACTCATCAGTAAGCAAGGCTTACAGAGTATACAACAAAAGAACTCAGACTGTTGAAGAATCCCTTCATGTAATTTTTGATGAGCCTGTTGAGAGCAAATCCAAAGAACCCACTGATCTTGCTGACAGACTGCAAGCGGCTAGTCTTGAGTCTGTAAGTGAAAAAAAAGAAACATTGGACAAGCGGATGGCTCTATCTGATCCAGTGACTGATCCGTTTGAAGCTCAACTAGACGTACAAACTCCTGTTCAACAAGAAGTTGAGAGTTTGAATGCCGCAGTGTCACCGGTTCAGATGACCAATCCTCTTGGTTCCAACTTCAGATGGAACAGAAATCATCCTCCAGAACTGATAATTGGAAATCATTTCTCTCCTCGAAGGACAAGACGTCAACTGATGGATGAAATGGCCAATTCTGCATTTATTTCTCAAATTGAATCTAAGAAAATTGGTGAAGCTATAATTGATCCAGATTGGATCAATGCTATGCAAGAGGAGTGAAACCAATTTGATAGAAATAAAGTGTGGTATCTCACTCCTAGACCAACTGATAAGTCAGTCATAGGAACAAGATGGGTTTTTAGAAACATGCTTAGTGAAGACGGTTTAGTTATAAGAAACAAGGCTCGTTTAGTTGCTCAAGGATACAGACAAGAAGAAGGTATTGATTTTGATGAGTCTTTTGCACCGGTTGCAAGACTAAAGGCAATCAGAATCTTCCTAACATATTCATCATTTAAGAATTTTAAAGTTTTTCAAATGGATGTGAAAAGTGCTTTTTTAAATGGAAAATTAAGTGAAGAAGTATATGTTGAGCAACCCCCTGGTTTCATAGATCATGGTTTACATGATCATGTTTATAGACTTAACAAAGCATTGTATGGTCTAAAACAAGCTCCTAGAGCTTGGTATGACACTTTAACCAATTTCTTATTTGATCATGATTTTGTTGTTGGAACAGTGGATAAAACCCTGTTCAAATTTGCTAAAGACTCCCATATACTACTTGTTCAGATATATGTTGATGATATTATCTTTGGGTCAACTAACCCCAAAGTATGTTAGAAATTTGCCAAGCTGATGCAGGATAGGTTTTTAATGAGCATGATGGGAGAACTTACATTCTTCCTTGGGCTTTAGATCCGTCAGCTGGAAAACGGAACCCTCATCAATCAAGCCAAATACACCAAAGAATTGCTAAAGAAATTTGGTTTAGAGAACTATTCTGCAGCAGCTACTTCTATGAGCTCCTCAGTCAAATTGGACAAAGATGAAGGTGGCCAAAGTGTAGATGTTACAGCATATAGAGGACTTATCGATTCCTTACTGTATGTAACTGCCAGCAGGCCAGACATTCAATTTGCTGTTGGTGTCTGTGGCAGATTTCAGGCTGATCCTAAACTCTCTCATTTCACTACTGCTAAACGTATTCTTAAATATTTGAAGGGAACTCAAAATATAGGACTTGGTATCCGAAGGATTCCAGTTTCAATTTAATTAGTTTCTCAGATGCAGATTATGCAGGATGCAAAATTGATAGAAAAAGCACAAGTGGAACTCGCCAGTTCCTTGGAGATCGTCTAATCACATAGTTTAGCAAGAAACAGACATCAGTTGCTACTTCAACAGCAGAAGCAGAGTATCTTGCAGCTGGTAGTTGTTGCTCTCAAGTCTTGTAGATCCAACAACAGCTTAGAGACTATGGGATTGAGGCTGATGAATCTCCAATTTTCGGCGACAACACAAGTGCTATCGCAATATCCTATAATCCAGTTCTGCATTCTCGGACAAAGCATATTGAAATCAGGCATCATTTCATCCGAGAACACGTCAATCAGAAGCAAATCCGTCTTGAACATGTTCCCACGGATCAACAAACTGCAGACATTTTCACGAAACCTTCTCCGGAAGCTAAGTTTTCTCATTTTAGAAACATGCTAGGTCTTGTTGATCTTGATTGACGTAATTATGTGCATAAATTGAGGGGGAACGTATTGTTCAAAACGAAACTGAACAGATATGAAAGACGGAGGTTCTAATTCGTCCTAAGGATTCAGAGTTTAAGAAACACAGATACTTAGACGAACATCTCCCTTAGCTATTTCAGCTTTATATGAAATCATTGTCTTGGTTATTTTAACCTGCTTTATTAGACGAATGCATCTATTAGACGGGCATGTCTAATAGACGTCAAACGTTTTTACGTCATGAGCAAGAGCATGCTCACGTCTAATCAGACACGCGTGTATCACGTGCTGTTATAGCATAATTAGATGCACACGTCTAATTGACTGATTTTCAAAAAGAAGTTGAAAATGTGAAAAGAAGAATAAAAACGTCTAACTACTAGTGTAATTAGACTCTTCATCTTCTGGCAATTAGGACAGCTGTCCTTTTAATGACGTCTGTTTGAATTATTTTTCCCTCTGAAAAATAAATCAGTCATTTCTCAAAAGAATTGAAGACACGTGTCTCTCAATATGCAAGAAATGACAAATATTTCTGACATCTTTTGCTTGTACATTTAGTATTAGATGGTTTATTTCATGCTAACATTAAATGCTGTGTATTGGGAACTGTCTTTTGAAATTCTTGACGGTAGAAGTAATCATTTGCTTTCTTCTTAAAACCCCGGTATTAATAGGTTCATTCTCTCTAAAAGGTTACAAGATCCTTGAAATCTCTCTTTCTCTCTTTAGAAATTGAACCCTTTGAATCTCTCTATCCCCTGATCATCAAATCAATGCTGCCCTTACGACCAAAATCGATTCAGGTGGACTTTCAATCTATTTCCACTCTTGAATCTCTAGGCATGCAAAGAATGTTTGATTCGCTAAAAGCTTCTTGGCTGAGAAGATTCCTCACCCCTCATGAAACCTATCATGAACATCTTGTAAATGAGTTCTTCCAAACCGCTAGCTTCTATCAAGATAGTGTCATTGCTGGTGCTGTAATGGGCCAGATGGTATGGCTCACAGAAGAATCCTTTGGTGAGTTTTTCCATCTCCCAACAAAAGGTATTGATGACTTCTCTACTACTCACCCTAACCTCATGATTTCGATGATCAAAGTCTTTTCTGATTCCCCTGAAGTAGATATTCATGGAAAGAAGAACCTTCTGAAGGTTGAATATGCTCTTCTAAGTGATATCATTTTTAAATCCCTTCTGTCTAAAGAAACCTCCTACAAGTATTGTACGAAGGTTTTTCAGATAATGGTGGCTATCACCAGAGGTGTTCCTGTGAACTGGACAAGCTTCCTCTTCGGGAATCTTGTCAGAATGGTTGTAGCCAGAAAGAATATCTTTGGCTTTGACGGTCCTCTCAGTTCCTTTCTCTGTCATCGTCTGAACGAATCTGGTAAGAGTTTCCCCCTCCCTTCTAAGATCCTGAACTACCAGAAAGTGGTAGATTATATTCAAAGGGTGGAAACGCTCAAATCTAAGAAACGTAAAAGTGAAGACTCCAACTCTCTCATAATTGCTGTCTTAGAGGCATCTTAGGATGAAGTGTATCCCGTCCAGAAGTTATGACCAGGGAGAAGAAGAAGAAGACTAATGTTTAAATGTCTTTTTGTAGTTATTTTTGAATGTCTCTATAATGCTTTTGGTAAAATTATCATGGTTACACTGAACAATGTTTTGAGTGTTTCTTCTGAAAACACTTATATGCGATTAAAGTAGATGTTTTTGAATGATTACTTGCATGTTGTCCGTCTGTTTATTTATTGGGTGAATGCATGTTGTGTTATTTGTATGTAGGTTTACAATTTCTTCATCAAAAAGGGGGAAATTGTTGGGTCAAATTATTTTGACTAAGTGTTGAAATAATTTATCCCCTGATATTTTGATGATGAAATAATTTATAAGTTTTGATACGGGTACGTCTAACTCCACTGAGTTAGACTACCACGTCTAATTCCGGTTCTACCTCAGACTTGTCTGAAGGAGTTAGACCCACGTCTAACTTTTAATAATTAGATCATTCATAAGTTATTTCATCATCAAAATTTCAGTGGTTAAATTATTTTAACACTTAGTCAAAATAATTTGACCCAACAATTTCCCCCTTTTTGATGAAGAAATTGCAAACTTGCATACATATATCAAACCATGCATCCATTTCTTTACATGAATGTCTACTAGAGGGGAATCTGAAAAGACTTTCATTATCGTAATCATTAGATTAGGAGGAGTAGTTGAGAAATCATCAATACCTTCTTTTGGGAGATGGAAAAATGCACCAAAAGATTCTTCAATGATACAGACCATCTGGCCCATTACTGCACCAACAATAACTTTATCTTGATAGAATCCGGCGGTTTGGAAAAATTCGTTAACTTATTGTTCGTGATAGGTTTTATGAGGGGTGAGGAATCTTCTCAGCCCAGAAGCTTTTAACGATTCGAACATCCTTTGCATTCCCGGAGATTGTAAAGTGGATACGGATTGAAAGTCCACTTGAATCGATTTTGGACGGAAAGGCAACATTATGATTTGATGAACAATGGTTAAAACGATTCGAATTCTAAAGAGAGAGAGATTGATTTCAAGGATCTTCTATCTTTTAGAGTGAGTGATCATATCAATATCAGGGTTTTTAATCATGTAGAAAAAACTAATGATTATTCCTACCATCAAGAACTTTAAAAGACAGTTCCCAATAAACACAACATTTAATGTTAGCATGAAATAGAACGTTTAATACTAAGTGTACAAGAAAAAGTTTTCAGAAATATTAATCATTCCTTGCATATTGAGAGACACGTGTCTTCAATTCTTTTGAGGAATGACTGATTTATTTTTCGGCGGGAAAATAGACTTGATCAGAAATCATTAAAAGACAGCTATCCAAATAGCTAGAAGATGAAGAGTCTAATTACACCAGTAGTTAGACGTTTATTTTCCTTTTCAAATTTTCATCTTCTTTTTGAAAATTAGTCTATTAGACGTGTACGTCTAATTATGCAATAACATCACGTGGGACACGTGTGTTTGGTTAGACGTGAGCATCCTCTTGCTCATGAAAAAAACGTTTATTAGACGTGTTCGTCTATTAGACGCATCCGTCTAACCATGCAGGTTAAAATAACCAAGACGATGATTTCATATGAAGATGAAACTTCTAAAGTAGACGAGTGTCTAAGTAGCTGTGTTTCTCAAAACTCTGAATCCTTAGGACTAATTAAGACCTCCATCTTTCATATCTGTTCAGTTGCGTTTTGAGCAATAAGTTCCTCTTAATTTATGCACGTAATTACGTGTTTCTAAAATGAGAAAACTTAGCTTCCGGTAGAGGTTTCATGAAAATGTTCGCAGTTTGTTTATATGTAGGAACATGTTCAAGACGAATTTGCTTCTGATTGACGTGTTCTCGAATGAAATGATGCCTGATTTCAATGTGCTTTGTCCGAGAACGCAGAACTGGGTTGTAGGAGATTGCGATAGCACTTGTGTTGTCGCAGAAAATTGGAGATTCATCAGCCTCAATCCCATAGTCTTTGAACTGTTGTTGAATCCACAAAACTTGAGAGCAACAACTGCCAGCTGCACGATACTCTGCTTCAGCTGTAGACGTGGCGACCGACGTCTACTTCTTGTTGAACCATGTGATTAGACGATCTCCAAGGAACTGACAAGTTCCACTTGTGCTTTTTCTATCAATTTTGCACCCTGCATAATCTGCATCTGAGAAACTAATTAAATTGAAACTGGAATCTTTCGGATACCACAGTCCCACATTTTGAGTTCCCTTTAGGTATTTAAGAATACGTTTAGCAGCAGTAAAATGAGAGAGTTTAGGATCAGCCTGAAATCTGCCACAAACACCAACAGCAAATTGAATGTCTGGCCTGCTAGAAGTTACATACAGCAAAGAACCGATGAGTCCTCTATATGTTGTTACATCGACACTTTGGCCACCTTCATCCTTATCCAATTTAACTGAAGAACTCATTGGAGTGGCTGCAGCAGAACAGTTCTCCAAACCAAACTTCTTTAGAAATTCTTTGGTGTATTTGGCTTGGTTGATAAGAGTTCCGTTTTCTAACTGACGGATTTGAAGCCCAAGGAAGAATGTAAGTTCTCCCATCATGCTCATTTCAAACCTGTCCTGCATCAGCTTGGCAAATTTCTCACATAATTTAGGGTTAGTTGACCCAAAAATAATGTCGTCAACATATATCTGAACAAGTAATATGTGAGAATCTTTAGTAAATCTAAACATGGTTTTATCCACTATTCCAACAACAAAATAATGATCAAACCAGAAATTGGTTAAAGTGTCACACCAAGCTCTAGGAGCTTGTTTCAGACCATACAATGCTTTGTTAAGCCTATAAACTTGATTTGGTCAAACATGATCTACAAAACCAGGGGGTTGTTCAACATATACTTCTTCACTTAATTTTTCATTTAAGAATGCACTTTTCACATCCATTTGAAAGACATTAAAATTATTAAATGATGTGTATGCTAGGAAGATTCTGATAACCTCTAGTCTTGCAACCAGTGCAAAAGACTCATCAAAATCAAAACCTTCCTCTTGTCTGTATCCTTGAGCAACTAAACGAGCTTTGTTTCTGATGACTAAGCCATCTTCACTAAGCTTGTTTTCAAAGACCCATCTTGTTCCTATAACTGACTTGTCAGTTGGTCTAGGAGTAAGATACCACACTTTATTTCTAGCAAATTGGTTTAACTCCTCTTGCATAGCATTGATCCAATCTGGATCAACTATAGCTTCACCAATTTTCTTAGGTTCAATTTGAGAAATAAATGCAGAATTGACTATTTCATCCATCAGTTGACGTCTTGTCCTTCAAGGAGAAAAATGATTTCCTATTATCAGTTCTGGTGGATGATTTTTGTTCCATCTGAAGTTGGATCCAAGGGGATTGGTCATCTGAACCGGTGACACCACGACATCCAAACTCTCAACTTCTTATTGAACAGGAGTTTGCACGTCTGGTTGAGTTTCAACCGGATCAGCCACGGGATCAGATAGAGCCATCCGCTTGTCAAAGGTTTCTTCTTTCTCACTTATAGACTCAAGACTAGCCGCTTTTAGTCTTTCAGCAAGATCAATGGGTTCATTAGATTTGCTTCAACAGGCTCATCAAACACTACATGGAGGGATTCTTCAACAGTCTGTGTTCTTTTGTTGTATACTGATGAACCCTCATCTGCTTTAGCATCAAAAGAAGTCAAATAAACCTTTCCAGTGTTATGAATAAAACATTTACACCCAAATATCTTAAAATAAGAAACTATGGGAATTCTCCCATAATATAGTTCATAGGGAGTTTTATCAAAATGTTTGTTGATTATTGACCGGTTTTGTGTATAGCAAGTAGTACTAATGGCTTCCGCAAAGAACCTCTGAGGTACATCTAATTCAGCAAGCATAGATCTCGCTGCTTCCTTCAGAGTTCTCACTCTTCTCTCAGCAATGCCGTTTTGCTGTGGAGTTCTGGCACTAGACAACTCGTGCCTAATTTCAGTCTCCTCAAGATAAGATGATAGGTATCTGTTAGTGAACTCAGTTCCCTGATCACTTCTACTGCATGTGATATTTAAAGATTACTGATTCCGTATCCCTTTAAATATCCTAATGAAGTTTTCGGCAGTTTTATCTTTTGATGGTAAAAATGCAACCCATGTAAAACGAGAAAAGTCATCGATAACAATTAAGGCAAATCTCATTCCTCCTACACTTTTTACAGGAATTGGACCAAAAAAATCCATACGTAAAAGTTCTAGGATACAGCTGGATTGTGATTTTCCTTTGCTTTTGAACAATGACCAGCCCTGTTTACCCAACTGGCAAGCAGTGCATATCTTGTCCTTTGAAAACTAAAGTTTTGGCAAACCAATAACTAAATTGTATGAACAAATGTTGTTGATGGTCTTAAAATTTAAATGGTTCAAACGTTTATGCCATAACTATTTCTGGTCATTCTTGGCAATCATGCACATCGGGTCAGAAGTTTCTTTTTGCCAATTCATTTTATATGAATTTCCTACTCTAATTCCAGTCAACAAAATGTTTCCATATTGGTCTTTAACTAAACATGCATGAGTTTGAAAATCTACTGACAAACTGTTATCACATAATTGACTAATGCTGATTAAGTTATAACACACATTGTCAACAAGCAATACAACATTAATAGTTAGGTTACCATGGATAATCTTACCCTTACCCATGGTCTTACCCTTCTTGTTGTAACCAAATGTGATCTTAGGTCCAAAGCAATCTGATATGTTAGTGAGAAGCCGTCTGTTTCCTGTCATATGCCTGGAACATCCGCTATCAAGATACCATACAGATTCCTCCAGTTCTTCGTTTATTTGTACCTACATAAATAAATATTTACAATCTTTTGGTACCCACCATTAATTGGGTCCTCGATCAATCAGTCCCTTAGGAATCCATATTTGAGTTTTTCTGATAGACTTCCCATTTTGAGTTGTGAATAATGCGTATGTTTTTGACTTAGCAGACGACTTTCTGCTAGCCACTGATCCTTTAACTTTTGAAGAAGGTTTTATTTTAAAACTCCTTGACTTAGAGTCAAGTTTTGGATTACCAGACTTATTAGCCTTTTCTAGCTTATTCTTAAGCCAGCTAACAGTTGGTGAGACATAAACTATTTCATTTTTGAAAGCAACTTCTCATGAATAGGATCAGATTCAATGTTAGTCATACTTCCCTTGACGAAACTTATTGGCTTAAGTTTATCATTTGGTTTTGACTTTTTGCATGACAGATTAGGGTCATTGCTATCAAATCCCAATCCGGATCTAGATCTAGCTAGTTTCAACATGCTTATCTGATATTTAACAGCATCTCCTGATCTTGTCCATGCACTTATAATATAGTTTAATCTCTTGTTTTCAGATGAAAGAGTTTGAATCTGTTCTTTGAGCATCTCATTTTCAGATGAGATCTCTGTTAAGTTTTCATCAAAAACGTTTAGTTCAGATTCTTGGTTTGAAGAGAGAACAGTTGATTCATATTTAACTTTCATTTCATAAAAAGAGTCAACTAACTTCTTGTACTCAATGGCCATTTCATTGAGTGCATTAGTTAACTTTTCGTTGGTAAATTCTGGTGCAGAGATATCATTTACCTTAAATTGGTCATCTGCCATCAGACATGTGACAACTTCATTCTCTTTTTCGATAGGAGGCTCCTGTATATCACTATCAGCCCATCTGGATTTGTTCTGATTGCAAATGAACGCTTTCTGGTTCTTCTTTGCCTGAGAGTTTGCACCGTAGATCTGATTAAGCTTATCCCAGATCTCTTTAGCAGTGGAACAAGACTTGATCTCACAAAACATATTCATGTTGAGCGACTGGTACAGATTGTTCTTAGCCACATTGTCCAAGTTGTTGGTCATCTTATCTTCAGTAGTCCATTCACTTCTTGGCTTTGAAAACTTTATGGGGCCATCGGTAATAACGCTCCACATATCATAGTCAATAGCAGCCAAGTGAGTTTGCATTCTTATCATCCAACAATCGTAGTTGTCCTTTGACAGAAGAGGAATTTCATTGATGAAAGACATGCTTCGGGTTCTTTGATGCTTGAGAATAGAAACAAGGCTCTGATACCAATTGATAGGATCCGCTTTTTCGATAGAGACAGGGGTCTGGCTAAGGATGAAGGCTTATGAAAAACGGTTTGAAATAAATCCTGTTAGGGATTTAATTCACTTTTATTCTACGCAAACTTGTGTAAACACTTGAAACGAATTCAAGGAGGAATTGTTTACTTGGGTTTGAAGCAGAAGATGAAATATGAAAAGATGACAGAAATGAAGAACACATCAGTTTGTTTATGGATGTTCGGAGAAACTCTCCTACGTCACCCCTTCTTCCAACCACCGGAAGGATTCACTATAATATGGTTCGAATCAAATACAGTTTACACACACACTTAGCTCTCTATTGAATAGAATACTTTTTGTTCAATTACAAGATGAAGAATATCACTCAGCTAAAGGTGTTTTGATTCTAGCTTTCTCTCTCGATTCACACATAGTACAATCAGAAAGAAGCTTCACAGTATGAGTTCAGTAATCAAGATGATTGAGTAGTTTCTCTCTCTACAAAATCAGATTGCTTGTTCGTTGTATTCGCGTGTTCGTGAGGCAGATTATCCGTTGTCCTTCAGATTTGTTAAATACCGAGCAGGAGCTAACGGTCGAATCTTCAAGAATGATACGTAACACTCTTCCATTGGAAAGCCTCCATTGTACACAGCAGGTTCTGAGTACAAGGATCGTGGCCGTACATCACTAGTAGTGCGCCGAATATTCCATCAGGGATGTACCTGCAAAACAAGTAATGTGAGGAAAATTCTCTTATATGGCATTCCTTGATTGGATGCATATAACTGTTGTGCTAATCTTCACTAGAAAGTGGAGCAGAAGTAGGGTACAACTATAGCACGTGGGTAGGTGGAATGCTAGATTCAAGCGTACTGCTTAAATTGAGCATTAGATGTATTTTAGTTAGACGGATTGTGAAAATCAGTCTAATAAAATAAGTCATCTCCTTCTAATAGAAAACGTTTATTAGAACGCCTAGTCTAATAGAATTAGACTCGCGTCTAATTACAATAACCATTAGATTGCACGTCTAACTCTACTAAGTTAGACTGCACGTCTAATTTCGGTTCTACCTCAAACTTGTCTGAAGGAGTTAGACGCACGTCTAACTTTCACTTAATTAGACTACACGTCTAATTATCCAATAACCATTAGATTGCACGTCTAACTCCACTGAGTTAGACTGCACGTCTAATTCCGGTTCTACCTCAGACTTGTCTGAAGGAGTTAGACGCACGTCTAACTTTCACTTAATTAGACTACACGTCTAATTATCCAATAACCATTAGACTGCACGTCTAACTCCACTGAGTTAGACTACACGTCTAATTCCGGTTCTACCTTAGACTTGTCTCAAGGAGTTAGACGCACGTCTAAGTTTCACTTAATTAGACTACACGTCTAATTATCCAATAACCATTAGACTGCACGTCTAACTCCATTGAGTTAGACTGCACGTCTAATTCTGGTTCTACCTTAGACTTGTCTGAAGGAGTTAGACGCAAGTCTAACTTTCACATTCTATTAGACTGCACGTCTAACTCCACTAAGTTAGACTACACGTCTAATTCCGCATAAATTATACTACCCGTCTAATTACAAACATATTAGACTTACGTCTAATTTCGTGCATTCATTAGACTACACGTCTAACTTCGATGAGTTAGACTGTACGTGTAATTATATGCATTAGACTTACGTCTAATTCCGTGTATATATTAGACTATCCGTCTAATTACACGTCTATTAGACTACACATCTAACTCCGATGAGTTAGACTGTAAGTCTAATTTTATGCAATGAAAGCCAAGATCAGTCTAATGACCCTCATTAGATCCATCTCATATGACATATTATTTCAATACACCTGTATCAAAACTCATAAGTTATTTCATCATCAAAATTTCAGTGGTTAAATTATTTCAACACTTAGTCAAAATAATTTGACCCAACACACTAGTCTGAGCATTTAGCTGAGTTGGTACGAGATTAAATAGGTTCCTATACTCAATGACCATGTCATTGAGTGCATTGATCAAATCTTCTCGGGTGAATTCCTCAGAAGCAAAGTCGAATACCTCTTCCTTGTTTTCCATAAGACATTTGATTCCTTTATCATCACTGTCCGAGTCGCTATGTGCCCACTAGCATCTACCATCATCAACTAGTAATGCCTTTTGGATTTCCTTGCCTTGACTGTTTGACTGGTGATTTTCCTTTTGGTTCTGATCGGTTGGCTTTCTATCGTCTCTTCTTGGCTTCCGACATTCCGACCTGTAGTGACCTAAGGCATCACAATTAAAACAGTGAACGTTAGCTTTGTTACCGTTAGAGTGGTTGTAGTTGTATGAGTTGGTGGGTTGGTTCTTCTTAATGAACTTTCCAAACTTCTTGGCAAAAATGGCCATTGCATTATCGCTGAACTGTTCAGCCGATTTGACAAGTATAGGAGTTGTCGGTTCCACAGAGGTCACCAAAGCTCTGGTAGCTGTTGACGCTGAGGCTTCATCTTCATTTCTTGAGTTTATATCAAACTCATAAGCCTTCAGATCCTCAAAGACAAAATTTGCTTACTTTCACCCAATCTACTTAGCTTAGTGCTCTAGGCATGCTATATCTTGTGCGAATTCCATCCTGAATCTCTTATTTATTCATAAGTAAGCTTATCCCCAATCCATACTGTTAGGATTGGGGACGCCCTTGGAGGACCGGGTTGTTTCCGGTTTTAGGAAGGGTGGCCTCTTACAACACACACAACACTTTGGTGATAGTCCGGTTAGAGACTATGACCGTTCTCAGCACTTCGCAAACTGTCACAGACTCTTGAATTGGGTTCAAGGGCGGAAATGTCTGTTTCAGTCTGAAGCAACGTATGCGACTTAGATGATGTTTAGAAGTAGTCGGTTTTTGGAAATATGAGTGGACCGGTTTTTGATCTGATGAGTATATTTAGGTTTGTGGTTAGGTTAAGTGAGTAAGCTGGAAAATAAAGGAAATAACACGAGGCAAGATTTTTTATGGATGTTCGGAGCAAACTCTCCTACGTCACCCCTTCTTCTCAGGTTATGAGAATGATCTCCACTAACTTTCAAAGTTACAAACACTTGTAATGCCGGTCGAGCCTAACTCGCTACTCGCCGGTTACACAAATTCACTCTTGATGTAATACACAACACAACACAAATACAAACAAAAAAAGCTTCCGGTGAATGACACAACGATTTTTGAGTCGCGCGTGGGATTTCTTTATCTCTCTAAGATTTTCGTAACATGTGTCGCCATTAATGAGGTCGCTTCGTCTTCCTTTTATAGTGAGGATGATCCCAACAGTCACTTTCTTCTCTCACCGTGGGATTGGTTAATCTAGCGTCACGCCGGTGCAGGGAGGTTGCTTGCACGTTTCACCTTCATCAACACTTGGCAAGCATGCAGGCACTCATTAGGTAAAAGATGACGTTGCCGGTTCTCAGATTCGAACACGTGTCAGGCATGCACCTTCCGGCTGTCGAAGTCGGATCAGTAAATCATCATTTTTTTCTCGCATGTTTCTGATCGGATCTTATCTTCTTTTATCTCTTCGAGACACGTCTATTTCGTCATATTACGTCATCTCTACAGATTGTAGTTTCCGGTTGTTTCTTACACATTATAGTCCGGCTGGAATGTAGACTTGTCTTTGCTAGCCGGTCTCTCTAAGAAAGTTTGAAACCGGTTCCTCTGATCTTTGACTTGATCATTTGGAACTGGATTTCTTTGAACTGTTCTTCAGCCGGTTTTATGAAGCTCAAGCCAGTTTGTGCAATTCGATCTGTTCCTGCACATGGAAGTTAATAGTTGTTCAGTTTTTCTGGCCGGTTCCAAAAATTAACTTTACTTAATTTTTTTTATCAATTTCTCCCTTTTTGATTATTTAGAATAAATATTCAAAACTTGTAATGTATGGCCGGTTTGAAAGTTAACTTACTTAATTTTTCTTATCAATTTCTCCCTTTTTGATTATTTAGAATAAATATTCAAAACTTGTAATGTATGGCCGGTTTGAAAAATATGTTTAACAATTTCTCTCTTTTGATGTTTTTCTGTTTAAGAAAAATTTCAAAACATGTTTCGATTTTTCAAAGGATATTTAGAAAATATAATAACTTCAAAGTATGAGTAAATCGACTGAGTTCTAAAACAAATCAAACATAGACAAATTGTTCAAACGGAAGAAAATAAATTAAGGATTGGATGATCCCCCCTTTTCATTTTCTTTTTCTTTCCGCCTCCTTTCTTCTTCCTCCCTTGCCTTCCATTCCCTGTCTCGTCGTTCAGCGTCGAATTTCCATCCGGTCCATACGCTTGAGATGTCGGGAGTTCGTTTGCCGAATCCAAAGCCGCCGCATGCTGGTTTTGGTAGGCGAGACTTTTGAACAACGATCGGTCTGAAACTTGGGGTTGCGGTTGAGGTTTCAACTGCTTTCTTCTTACGCCGGTTGAGCATTTCGATGTCCTCTTCTTCTGCTTCGTCAAGAGGTTCTTCGTTTAGACCGACTGGTTCAATCTCTCTTCGACTGTTTTGTTCTGCCAACTTCATCACCTGTGCAACCGCTTTGCGCTTGTTCTTATTTCTTGTCTTCATAGCGTGCGAGGGTTGAGCCGGTGTGGATTCTTGCAGAGCAGCCTGTTCTTCCTTATCGCATTGTTTGGCAAGCGCAAGATCTTTTTCCTCAATCTCCTTCCTTAACCGTTCCCTTTCCCTCTCTTCGTCTTGGAGCCTCTTTGTAGTTTCGGCATCAGAATTTATTTGCTCTTGAGTATTGTTGACTTGAAGTTTGGACAGCTCACCAATCTGAGCGGCCATAGCCTGCATCATATCTCTCAAAGGAGCGGTTGCGGTTTGAATGGATTCTGCGATCAATGACTTGACTAAAGTTTGCACGGTTTCAACTATCATCCACCTGATCGATGTTTGAGCGGTGTTGGTGATTTCGGTTTGAACGGATCCCCGAATAGTGTTTGTCAGGTTGGTTTCAACTGTTGCAATCTTCTCCTCCGTTGCAATACTGTATTTCCCAAGACAAGAGATGAGTGTATCAACCACCACTTGCTTTACTTGCTCAAGATCCGGAGTTTTATCAGTTTGAGGAGGATCACTGCCCCGGTTTTCCGCTGTCATGGAGGACTCTCCGATACCAAAGAAGGGTTTGCTTTGGTAGAGATCAGCATAAGTTAAGACATGTTTGCACTTTTCCTTCCATTCTGCGTCGAGCCGGTCAACATTTTTAATGAGTCTTTCACGCACTAGGTGAAACCGCTCAAACATTCTTGTTTCGATTGGAGTTAAAGTTTCCCCTTCTGCCTCCCTTAATGCATCTTCTACTGCATGTAACCGGGCGTATTCGTGAATCGCAGCGGTTTTGCTGAATGCGGCTTGAATAACATTGGTACCTGCCAGCTTGAGAGCCACTTCTTCTAGTTCCAACAGTTTCTCCCATTGTTTGTTACCGCTCATATCTGGGATCATGTCTGATAGTTTCGTCTCACAACGGAGCTGGACCCATAAGAGGTATGGTGAGATCATCTCACCGGCATCTTTGTTCATATCCTTAAGGAGGTTCTCAAACATCTCCTCCTCTTCTTCTGCTGAAATGAGGACCTCGGCCTCAGTTTCAATCTCAGGTTGGGAACCGGTTTGCAGAACACCTTTTCCCTTAACCGCAGAATCCTCAAGTAAAATCTCTTTGTCTTTATTAACCTGAATTGGCCCTTCAGGTGTGAAAGTTGAGTCTGCTGGCCCATCTTGAGTCGATTGGAGCGTTGTATCGATTGGAGCGGACTTGTTCCCCGCCAAACCGGATGGTTCAATTTCTTCGGTATTTCACTCCTGAGCCGGAGGGGTGATGTTCTCAGTTTTGGCCGTTTCTTTGACCGGATGGGTTTCACTTTGACCGGGTATGTCAGCCTGATCAGTTGGCTTAGGACGACTTGACACATCGTCTTCGGTTTCCTTAACAATATTTTGGACTATATCCACAATGACCTCTGAAGTCTTTAAACCTACGTCGACCATTATCTCGTCGAGGTTCTTGTTAGGAGACTTAGAGTTTTCAGAGTGAACACTAACCTCTGCTGCCTTCTTCGATGTTGACTCGGTTTCTTGGCTCCCCGAGGGTTCGACTTGCCCTGGTGATAGTGAGTCGACATGGATGGGATGAACTGTGTTGATAGGAATGGGCTGAAAGACGTCTCCGGTTCTCTTTGGCGAATGATCCGAGGAAAGAGTTTTCTCGGAATTCGCCGGCTTGTTGGAGCTCTTCTTCGCTGATGACTTCTTCCTTCCCTTTTTCTTCTGGGAGGCCTCAGCTTGAACCGCCTTCCCCTTGGGATCATCTTTTTTTGAACTTTCTTCAGCAGGTGCGGAAGAGCCGGTTCTTTTTGAGGACTTCGTTCTTGAGGACTTCGGCTTAACCGCTTTGGCAGTCTTCTTGCTCATTTGCTCAGAGTGAAGAAGGTTAGCGGGTGGGAGCGGTTCACCTTCACCAAGTTCCACATTGAGGAACTTAAGAATTTTGACGATTTGCATCGCGAAGGCCTTAACCCGGCCATTCTTCTTTATTATCATATCGCAGAACTGCTCGAAGATAACGGTTCCACAATCTATCTTGTCACCGCGGACAATCGCCATCATCATTTTCAGCTTGAGTTTGGTCAGGTTATCGAAGTTACCTCCTCTGCCCTGAAGTGAACGAGATATTATGTTCAACAGCCATTTGAACTCCGGCTTGAGTTTGTTCTTCTGGCTTGAGTGAGTCACCAGATCTTGGTCGTCAGCCGATATCACCAACCGGACCGCGTTGGATTCTGCGTCTGTTAGGCTTGTCTTGAAGTCTAGCCCGGTATTCGGCAAACCGAGTGCTTCAGAGAATAGCTCCTCCGTGATGTTAATAGATTTTCCGCTGACGGTGGCGGAGACCGTCCTCTTCGTCAGAGTCGCCGTCGCCAGAAACTCCATAACTTCCGTCGGGTGCACGACGAACGGACTAGACAGAAACGTTTTCAATCCCGCATCCCTTAGTGATTGAAGAACAACCTTGTTTTCCTCCGCAGCGTGCTCGTCGATGTCGTTGAAATCTACCTGCAACATGAATTGAAATGGTGTTTTACCGAGAGCCATGTTGATCTTGTGATGAAAAGGACGAAGAACAGCGATGAACGGAAGTTAGAGAGTTTTTGAGATTTTGAGATTTTAGAGAGAGAAAGCTTGTGTAGAAAATGAACTGATCTGGACTTATATAGTGGGCGGTTTCGAACGGTTAGAAGATGAACCGTCACACGGTTATAATTTTTGGCGCCAACTTTCCCTCCAAAAGTTACTGCAGTAACTTTCGGCGGTAAATGCGGAGAATACAATGGGCGGTAAATTTTGTGCGGTAAAACCGTGGGCGGTAAGTTTTCAAACTTTTCATTTTGCTTGAGATTTGATTTACCGGAAGCTTTGTTAACCGGAAGTTTCGTTTAACATGGAATATTATGTTTATTCAAGTCAAAACCGGAAAGAAAGGTATTGAAAAACCAGAAAGATGATAAAATTTAGAAAATTTTATAAATAATTCCGAAACATAGAGTATTGAAGTGGTTTTCGGTCGTACAACAAAATGACCAAAAACCGGAAAGAAAGACAGACAATCTAAACTAGCTCGATCCACTCCCCCTCGGTCGTTCTAGCAATCCAGTTGGATACGGTGTTGTCGGGTGTCCGTTTCTCAATTCTCGATATCCATCTATCTAGCACGGATCGAGTTAGAATGTTGGCCGGTCCGACAGGAACACTGGGTCCAAGGTTGCGGCGATGATCCTTCAGGAAGCGAGTGATTTGTGGAGCAAAACCGATCCTTCCCCTTGGAGCGGTTATAAGCTGCTTCAGATTATTGAACAGGTAGGAAGCCCAGTTGATGGGCGATTTATGGATAATGGCTATCATTATGTTGAAAGCCTCCCGGTTATAGTTTTGGTTTGGCATTCGGCCCATGATAGACCGCTGAACCAAGTCATGAAGGACTTGGAAATGAGGAGCGAGTTTTTCTTTCTTCCCGTGGTCGGCGACCGGTTCGATGGAAGAGGAGAAGATGTGGGCGTAGTCTTCCTTAGCCGGAAAGAATGACGTTGGGATGTCAGATAATCCTTCGGTTGGAAGGTTGAAGAAAGCAACAAAGTGTTCCTCGGTAAGCCAAAGAAATTTCCCGTCAATAATGGTCCGAATGCTCCCATTATTAAGAATGTGCCCATTGTTAAAGAACTCGTACACCTCCTCTTCGAGGATGGTGTCTGAACCTTCAAGAAATTCTTGAAGTCCCGATTCTACGATCGGTTGGAAGATGTTGTTGTAGAAGCGGCCATCTTTGATATCTTGGAAGTTGATTATGATTGTGTTTCGAAGTTCAGCATTCATGTTGGAGATTAGAGTGAGAGAGAATCGAATGGAGTTCTTTGAGCTTTCAAGCTTAAAGAGATAAGAGTATTTGGAGCGTGTTTGAAGATGAAGGATTGAGCCCATGTTATAGCGTGAGCGGTTGGGTGCATTAAATGAGAATATTTTGAAAAATCAGACCGTTTATGTTTGGTCATAAATGCTTTGTCAATTTTCAAGAGGATAAGTGTTTGTCTAGTCAAATCGGATCAGGCATGCTTCTTGAAAGAGGAGATTTCTGTTTTCAAGAGTGATTTGATTTGGTTTGATACGGTGCATTTAATGATGTTCATTTACTTTAGGATTTTTTTTGATTTTGATTGAAAATGAAATAAATGATCTTCATTGATGGAAAGTAACGAACCGATAGTACAACAAAATTACCGGTTTGGGAAAGAAAAAGAAAAATGAGAGATAAGTCAAACATTTGATGACTCGGCCGCTTGATTCCTCTTGGCCTTAGCCGCTTCCCACTGATCGATCAGCTCTTGGACTCTCTCCTTTGTGAGCACATGCTTCGGATGCAGAGTGACGAAGGGTCCGGAGTGGATATCCAAGCTAGCACAAAAACCGCTTAGCTGAGGAGCATAACCGGTTTTGTTTGAAAGAATCATCTTCTTCAGATTGCTGAAGATGATCCAGGACCAATTTACCGGTGTCCTGACCGTAACGGCGATCATGATCTCGAAAAGCCTTTTGGTGTAGTAATAGCTTTTTTCTCTGCCCAGAACAGACTTTCCCAGAATCTCACAAAGAAGCTGGTACTTGTGAGAGAGTTGGCTTTTAGCACCCCAGGGTCTAACCGGGATGTCAGTGTTGGAGAACCGATGACACATTTCTTCCATGGTCACCGGAGAGTAGGTTAAGTCGGTTACCCCTTTAGTGGGCAAACCGTAGTATTCAGCGAAATCTGTCTCGCTGAATAGAAAGGACTGACCGTAAACTTGTGCAACGATTATGTCTCGATGCACCTCCTTTGTGGTCTGGAAGAATTCATCGACTACAAGGTAGTCGAGAATGAATCTGTTTTCTAGAAATCCTCTTAGCCCGCTTCTTTGAACGGCTAAGAACATTTCTTTGACATCGTGATCTTCGTATTGGTAGATCGAGTTGAAGTCAACCAATATAATTTTCTTTGCTAGTGAGTTGGAGTTCATGTTCTTGAGATAGTTTGAACTCAAGACAGTTTTTGTGAATAGTGAATTTTGTGAAGAGTTGTGAGGATTTAAGGGTGGTTTATATAGCCAGGGGTTCGACTAGATCAATAGGTTAAGAATGCTCAATGATGTCATCAAATAGTTAATAGGCTTTAACTTGTTGAAGTGTATAACGTTTATTTCCAATGCAAAACTAGTTATTACTAAGATATTCATGATGAAAAAAATTTATTGACAAGATGTGAGTCGCCCTCTCTTGATGATGGACACATGTCGTCATCTCGATTGCGGTAGACTTGTTTATTTATTACAGGCTTCATTTTTCAAGGTATGCATGAAAACGCGGTTGGCTGTCCCAAGTTAACCGGAAAAGTTCAATTCATCGAAACCAGAGTGTATTTGTACTAATCGGTTTTCCATGACCGGTTTTAGTTGGATATTTTATTCCGATTGTGAATAAATGTTGAGTCACATCAACATTTGTTCAATCTTAGATTAAGTATATCCACTTCCACCAAGTCATTTCCAACTTATAGTAAGTATACACGTGATTTGACAAAATATTGGATTGTATGTAATCGCTATCGCGCTGGTGTTGTCACAAAATATTGGTGATTCCTTGGCTTCTACGCCAAAGTCCCTAAGTTGCTGTTGGATCCAGAGAAGTTGTGCACAGCAGCTTCCGGCTGCTATGTACTCTGCCTCTGCGGTTGATGTTGCAACTGAGGTTTGTTTCTTGCTGCTCCAGGTAACTAGCGGTCACCCAGAAACTGACAGGTACCACTTGTACTCTTTCTATCGAGCTTGCATCCTGCGTAATCCGCGTCTGAGTAGCTTATGAGGTTGAAACTCGAGTCTTTTGGATACCAAAGTCCCACTTCTTGAGTTCCCTTCAGATATTTTAATATTCTTTTAGCCGCAGTGTAATGTGATTGCTTTGGATTGGCTTGGAATCTCCCGCATACTCCAACCGCAAACAGGATGTCCGGTCGGCTGGCAGTTAGGTAAAGCAATGATCCAATCATTCCCCGATATGCTGTGATGTCAACAGCTTGACCATCCTCATCTTTGTCTAACTTTACGGAAGGACTCATTGGTGTAGCCGCTTCGGCGCATGTATCCATTCCAAACTTCTTCAGTAGTTCGGCTGTGTACTTTGATGGCTTATGAATGTTACGGCTTCAATCTGCTTAACCTGAAGCCCTAGGAAGAAACTCACTTCTCCCATCATACTCATTTGAAATTTGTCAGTCATCATTTTTGAGAATTTATCACATAATTTTGAATCGGTTGATCCGAAGATAATATCATCGACATAAATTTGAACAAGTAATATGTGTTCCTTTCTCTCAAATTTGAAAAGTGTTTTGTCAACTGAACCTATTGTGAATTTGTGATCAAATAAGAATTGTGTTAACGTATCGTACCAGGCTCTTGGAGCCTGTTTCAAACCGTAAAGGGCTTTGTTTAACCGGTAAACATGGTTTTCGTGATCTGGATTTTTGAAACCTAGAGGTTGATTAACATATACCTCCTCATTTACCTTACCGTTTAGAAAAGCACTTTTAACATCCATTTGAAAATTTTGAAATTTTTGAAAGCTGCAAAGGCTAAAAATATCCTAATGGCCTCAAGTCTAGCTACAGGGGCAAATGATTCTTCAAAATCAACACCTTCTTCCTGTTTGTAGCCTTGAGCCAGTAACCGGGCCTTGTTCCTCGTAACTAAACCGTCTTCATTGAGTTCATTTCTAAATACCTATCGTGTTCCTATAACCGGTTTATTTTTCGGTCTAGGGACTAGGTACCAGACTTTATTTCTCTCAAACTCGTTTAATTCCTCTTGCATTGCTAGGATCCAATCGGGATCTTACAATGCTTCATCCACCTTTTTCGGCTCAATTTGTGATATGAAAGTTGAGTTTTCATAGTGTTCCAAATTTTGTTGCCTAGTTCGGACGGGTGAGGATATGTTACCTATTACTAGTTAAAGATGATGATTTTTATTCCTTCTGAGGTTTATCTGAGACGTGTCTATCAAGCTTTCGGTTGGCTGGTCAAGGTTAGACTGGTCGGTAGGTTGAACAGAGTCAGACCGACCGATTTCTTCAGTCGAAACTGAAGAGTCAACTTTCTGCGGTAAGGCAGCTTGAACAGGCTGAGGTTCAGCATCAACCACTTGGTCATTGACAAATCGTCTAAAAACCAGAACCTCATCTTCATCATCAGAATATTGAAGTTTTCCATTCTGTTGTGAAGATCGAAGGGTAATGAAGTGTTTCGTTCAACCGATTCATCAAAAACAACGTGGGCTGTTTCTTCAATTGTTAAAGTCCTAGTATTATATATCCTATAGGCTTTACTTACAGCTGAATATCCCAACATTATTCCCTCATCGGATTTAGCATCAAAAGCGGTCAAGTAATTCTTGCCGTTGTTGTGAACAAATCATTTGCTACCGAAAATTCGAAAATACCGTATGTTTGGAATTCGATCATAGTATATTTCAAAAGGAGTTTTGGAAAAACGTTTAGTTACTAACGATCGGTTTTGTGTGTAGCATGCGGTATTGATAGCTTTAGCCCAAAACTTTTGAGTAATACCCGAATCAACTATCATTGACCTTGCGACTTCCTTGAGAGTTCGGTTTCTTCTCTCAGCCAGGCCGTTTTGTTGAGGAGTTCTGGCACTAGACAACTCGTGTCTAATACCGGAATCATCAAGAAAAGTAGTTAATCTGCTATTATAAACTCAGTTCCTCTATCACTTCTGATTTTATTTACTCGAATAGATTTCTCATTTTTTATTCTCAAAATCAATTTGATCAGGTTTGGAGTTGCTTGATTTTTAGATGCTAGAAATGTTACCCAAGTAAACTTAGAATAGTCATCAATAACTACCATAGTGTAATACATGTCTCCAAACAGATCCATATACAAAAGTTTTAAACATCGTTCAGATTGATAATTTCCTTTACTTTTGAAAGAGGATTTTATCTGTTTACCCATTTGACATGCAACACATACTTTATCTTTTGAAAACTTAACATTTGGAAAGCCGTGAACTAGTTCTTTGGAGCATAGAAAGTTAATTGTTTTGAAATTCAAATGGTTTAGCCGTTTATGCCAGTTTGGATCGGTTCCGGCTATCATGCATACAGGTTTTTCAAAATCAGTTTTCCAATCAACTTTGTAAATATTTCCCATTCGGTTACCGGTTAAAAGGATATCATTTTGTTGATTCCTAACTAAACATGCATTCTTATGAAATTCAACTTTGTAACCCACGTCGCACATTTGACTTATACTTAATAGGTTAAAATGCAATTTTTCTACCAGTAATACATTATTTATGGATAGGTTACCATGGACAATCTTACCCTTGCCCACGGTTTTACCTTTCGAGTTATCACCGAATGTTATGACTGCTCCGATTTCATACTTGATGTCGGTTAGTAGATCATCGTTGCCGGTCATGTGTCTTGACCATCCGTTGTCCAGGTACCATTCAGAGTTCTTTAGCCGGTTGCTTCTCCTAATCTGCAAAATAAAAATATTTACACCTTTTTGGTACCCACATTCAGTTGGGTCCATGGTTGATTAGTCCCTTTGGGATCCAGACTTGGATAAGTCGGATCACTTTCCCGGTATCTGTTCTTATAATGTTTGGCTTAACTTCTTGACCATTGCTCAAGAATGCCTTATGTTGTGGTGATGATTTTCTTTGAGACCTAGATATGCATGTTTTATTTCCTTTCCGGTTTGCTTTCCTTCTCTCAGGATGAAGCCAGTTTTCTTATTTAGTCGGATTTACATATTTTAGTTCTTCTTTCGGTTTTAGATCATGTTTTTCTTCATTTTTGGTTGTTGAACTCTTGACAAATCTTATGAATAGAAGATTGTCTTTCATGAATTTCATCCCGTTAGGTTGATTTGATTCGTTTTGTTTGTTCTGTTCGTAACCGATACCGAATCTACACTTAAGATGTCATTTATAATTGCACATCTGTTTTACGGCTTGACGAGATCTCTCCCACGCAGCCGTAACATATAGTGCTCGTTCATCGGTTTCAGTTATCGGTTGAACTGTCTCCTCATTATCTAATGATAGTTCATCCGGTTCATACATTCCGGTTTCGCATGACTTAACAGCGATACTGTTCGACTCTATGGTTTTAGGTTCTACTGGAGTCGGTATGTATGCAAATATGTTTTTGAACTCAGCGACCATTTCGTTGAGTGCAGAAATCAAATCTTCCTTAGTGAATTCATCAGAAGAGAAATCAAATACCTCTTCATCGTTCGCCATAAAGCAGGTTACCCTCTCTTCATTATCTTCGTTGTCGGAATATGCCCATTCGCTTCCACCGTCGGATGCAATGAGTGCTTTCTGAATTTCCTTCCCTTCATCGTCATGCTGGTCGTCGTTTCTCCGGTAGTCGTTCTGTTGGTTGTCATTTCTCCGGTAGTTGTTCCCTTGGTAGTTGTTACCCTGATACCGGTTACCGTAGTTGTTGCCTTGATAGTTACCTTCCGGTTTTCTATCGTCTCTCCTTGGTTTTCTGCATTCTGACCTGAAATGTCCAAAACCGTCACAGTTATAACATCTTTTATTTGATTTATCTATATAATTATAATTAAAGTTGTTGTTAGATGGAGGCTGGTTCTTCTTCATGAATCTCCCGAATTTCTGAGCTAACATCGCCATCACATCTTCACTGATCTGATCAGCGTTTTTGACTGGAGTCGGAACGGTTGATACTTGGACCGCCGGTTCCACCGATATAACCAAAGCTCTGGTTGCGGTTGACGTGGATGCTTCATCTTCGATCCGGGACTTAATCTCGAATTCGTATGCTTTTAGATCCTCAAACACGTCATGCAACTTCATCTGCCCGAGGTTGCTTGATTCCCTCATCACCATGGTTTTGATATCCCATGTGCTTGGCAGTGATCTTAAGGCTTTGATGATTACTTCACGGTTGTCGTATTTTTTTCCGAGTGTTTGAAGCTCGTTCACCACACTAGTGAACCGGTTACTGAATTCCTTCATATTTTCCCCCGGTTTCATCCTGATGTTTTCATATTTCTGTGTAGCCACCAAGATTTTATTCTTCTTTGTTTTTTCGTTTCCTTCATGGATCTGAATGATCGTTTCCCAGGCTTCCTTTGCATTGTCACAGGCTGATATCTTGTTCAAGGTGATATCGTCTATAGCTTTATAGATGTGCCTCATGCAATGGTTGTCCAGGTTACTTCGTCTTCGATCTTCAGTTGTCCATTCATCTAACTCCTTGTTGATCTTGATCGACCCTTCTTTTAGAACTCGGCTCATCTCATCATCTAGAGTGATCAGATGTAGATACATTTGTTTCTTCCAACTGCTAAACGCTTCACTGTTTAGCATTGGCGGCTTGTCGCTGTGGGTCATGCTTCCCATCTTCTTCGGTTGCTTGAGTGCTAAGAACCTCGCTCTGATACCACTTGTTAGGATCGGGGACGCCCTTGGAGGACCGGGGTGTTTCCGGTTTTAGGAAGGGTGGCCTCTTACAACACACACAACACTTTGGTGATAGTCCGGTTAAAGACTATGACCGTTCTCATCACTTTGCAAACTGTCACAGACTCTTGAACCGGGTTCAAGGGCGGAAATGTCTATTTCAGTCTGAAGCAACGTATGCGACTTAGATGATGTTTAGAAGGAGTCGGTTTTTGGAAATATGAGTGGACCGGTTTTTTATCTGAGGAGTATGTTTAGGTTTGTGGTTAGGTTAAGTGAGTAAGCAGTAAAATAAATGAAATAACACGAGGCAAGATTTTTTATGGATGTTCGGAGCAAAGTCTCCTACGTCACCCCTTCTTCTCAGGTTATGAGAAGGATCTCCACTAACTTTCAAAGTTACAAACTTGTAATGCCGGTCGAGCCTAACTCACTACTCGCCGGTTACACCAATTCACTCTTTATGTAATACACAACACAACACAAATACAAACAAAAAAAGCTTCTTGTTAATGATACAACAATTTTTGAGTCGCGCGTGGGATTTCTTTATCTCTCTAAGATTTTTGTAACTTGTGTCGCCATTAATGAGGTCGCTTCGTCTTCCTTTTATAGTGAGGATGATCCCAACGGTCACTTTCTTCTCTCACCGTGGGATTGGTTAATCCAGCGTCACGCCGGTGCAGGGAGGTTGCATGCACGTTTCACCTTCCTCAACACTTGTCAAGCATGCAGGCACTCCTTAGGTAAAAGATGACGTTGCCGGTTTGCAGATTCGAACACGTGTCAGGCATGCACCTTCCGGCTGTCGAAGTCGGATCAGTAAATCATCATTGTTTTCCTCGCATGCTTCTGATCGGATCTTATCTTCTTTTATCTCTTCGAGACACGTCTATTTCGTCATATTACGTCATCTCTGCAGATTGTAGTTTCCGGTTGTTTCTTACACAGTATAGTCCGGCTGGAATGTAGACTTGTCTTTGCTAGCCGGTCTGTCTGAGAAAGTTTGAAACCGGTTCCTCTGATCTTTGACTTGATCACTTGGAACTGGATTTCTTTGAACTGTTCTTCAGCCGGTTTTATGAAGCTCCAGTCGGTTTGTGCAATTCGATCTATTCCTGCACATGGAAGTTAATAGTTGTTCAGTTTTTCTGGCCGGTTCCAAAAATTAACTTTACTTAATTTTTCTTATCAATTTCTCCTTTTTTGATTATTTAGAATAAATATTCAAAACTTGTAATGTATGGCCGGTTTGAAAATTAACTTACTTAATTTTTCTTATCACATACAATGGATAGAATGAAGTTCCAGTACGCATTTCCCAAGTTAGGTCTCCTTCTCTCCTCCTTTTTATTTCCCTTAATCTTGGTAGTTCTTTGTTTGAGAGTGCTTTCTTTTTCCCGAGTTCTACTCTATGGTACTTTCCCACTTGGATCAAGGCGAAGTCCTTACTTTGAAGACTGATGGTAGCTGGGGCATTGTTCTCCCGACCTATTAGCTATGTCTTTAGGAAATATTATACCTTGCATTTATTCCTACTAAGGGATCGAACTGAACTGAATGATAAACCTATAAGTAAAACTCCGATAACAGTTCTAATTAATGCCTTCTTTCTCATTATTCAAGGAATCTGCCCAAGAACTAATAAAAAGGAATAGGGATTGAAGACTGGTCCCGAAAACGATTAGAAAGCGAAACTAGGATCTGCACTGCAAGATTCTACTTTGATCCTCTTATCTAGAAGTAGGACGATGCGAGTGAATGCTAAGGAGTTCTTTCATAGCAGCTCAGTGAGCATAGCGTAGCGAGTGTCTTATTGAATGCTTGGAACTAAGGATGGATTTACCCAGACTTACGGGATCTATCCAGATAAGGCATCTTCCGGACAGGGGCTGTCTATCTATAGCAATAGAAAAGTCTTAATTCTAGCCACTTACACTTACAGTGCTTTCACTATCTACTAGCTAGAGGTACAAGTCGGGAACCTAACCAGTTAAAGAGTCAGAGTCTTTCCGAATCCGAACTCGGGATCAGATCAAACTAAAGCAAGCACCATAATTTGTGGATGAATCCAAAAAGTCTTTCTACTTAGCTCGTCAAGCGAAGTTGCTATCAATGTCTTTAGCATGACAACTATAAAATTAAGCCATGGTAAACATCCAAAGCTTCTACTATAGTTTTTCACCTGGGTTCAACCTTCTCCTTGCCGATGTTACCACTGGTTCAGGTACTTTCGCCAATACTTGAGCGAGCACCTAGTTATGCCCATGTCCTAACTTTTGCGGTTACGAAGAACCTCCGGACCCCGACTATGGAAAAAGGATTTCTTATTGTCCATGCCCTTTAGTTGCTTTCACTAGATCAATAGGATCTCAATCTCTATTTACTAGGTATACTTGTCTTGTTGAGTAACCTACTTGTTCTATTTCAGTCGACCAAACCCATGAACTTTTACACACTGGCTTGTAAGGAGCAAGGTCCAAGATCTCTCACGCTAATTGTATTGGTTTGGTACGGGTTTAGATAGGACAGGAAGATAGCCCTACTCCCATTCTCTATTTTGGACTCATTTTATTTAGTCCTTGACTCTAGATGGATGGCATCTTTTTCTTTCGAGTGCGAGAACTATGTTCCATACGAAACTTGTTCACCCCATCCACTTTGACTACTATAGTGGTCTATTTCACGGCTGCAAGAACTTGGTTCAAGGAAATATCTTGTTTCACTTTTATCTTGTCAACAAATAGTTTGAATAGGCATCTCGCCCCTATCCCTCAGTTTAGCTGATAGATAGCTACCGACACAGGAAGCAATCAGTCACAATTGATTCATTTAGTTCCACTTTTTTACGCCACTTTTGGGGTTCAAGTTACAGTCAGGGAAGAACGGTTATGGGTCCGCTCTCATAGAGAAATATCAGATTCTAACTAAAGCTAGTAGATTAGGACTGACGGCTTTCATGCTTCAATCAATCATTCTATTGGTCATTTCATATGGTATGTTTGCCTCATCCTTTTAGGATCAAAACAAAGGGAAGAAAGACTCTGGCGTAAAGAACTGAAATCTATCTCGAGCTTACGGTTTGTTACAGAAGGAATGGAATGGGATCTAACATGTAACCTTGTTTTTGTTCTTTCTTCTAGTTAATCACTATTCGACTGGCAACAAAACCGATAGAGTTTACTTTACACCTAGATTTTTGGCTCTTGTTGTCTCTTTCACAACAAATGGTTACCTCTTGCCTCCTCTCTATACAAGGTACTATAGAAATCCATAGTTATTTCCTTTGTTTGTCATCAACCCATTTATTATTGTTATCCTTCCTTCTATCCTATTCTTTTTCCTCCTAATTATCGTTATAGTATGTAAATATATAGTATTCCTATATCCAAAATCCATCTAGACCGATATTTCTTCAACCACAATATTTCCTCTTTCCGAAGAACCGAACCCTTTCATACTCCTGACATGTCTCTAAGATTTTCAAACAATGTGAACTGCGACGATCGAGAATACATTACACGCCTGCAATTCAACTTAATAAGTTTTCGGGAAAGATAGTGGGGTTAGGAGACATGTTCTTATTGGTTCTAATGTCATATGCAGGCAGAAAGAAGGATTATGGGGTTAATGATGTAATTGTTGAAGTTACTGATGATAGAGGGGTTAATACAAGTCGTCAGGTTGCGCGAACTTCTGATAACAGTTCTCATCCAGCTCGATGTACTTAGAAATCTCATAAAGCAAATTTGGGTGAGAATGCTCCAATAACGGATGTCTCAAACCTGACGAACGAATCTGCATGTACTGTAGCTAAGTCCCAATCTGATGTTGTTATTCGTTCTCTTTTTGAGGGAGAAAGGCTTTATTTTGTAAAATCAGTATGTGGATATGTCTGATGCTCTAGCTTTCATACTAGCTTTCTCGATCTTCTTCTACTAGATAGTTGTCTAATCGACTGGAAAAGGCTCATATGGTTGTGCCTTGGACCTATCTATACCCACCTTATTTTATTACTATTAGGGTAGGGAATTTAGTTAATCTTGGAATAAATGTTCAGTATCAAGCAATGGTTCAGTCTCTTTAACTACTCGAAAGAAAGAAAGACTCCTCAAGAGCTTGATATGAAGGAGAAAAATATATGACAATTGAACTGAGAAAGCCAGTCTCAAGGGATGTTATTTCTAAAGCGGTAGGATCAAAAGCTTTATTTAACTACAACGAGTGTAATACATGAAGCGAGATATAGAGCAGCAACGAGGGGATAAGAGAGGTATGAGGATAGTTTAACTACCATAGGTAGCTTGAAACTGGAATAGACAGAAGGAAGGGTAAATACATCTAGGTGGATCTACCAGGAAAGATGATAATAAGAGTATCGGGTCCTCTATATCTATATCTAGGAGCTGGCTAGCAAGTTCGGGCTATTCATAAGAACCTGCACTTATTAAAAGGAGTTTGTCAAGAAAGCACTTGCACTTTAATACTTACAACACTTGCACTTTAAGACTTACAACACTTGCTTCACTTTAACTAGACTAAGGTTGGCTACCCGGAAAAGAAATGGTTTTCTACTCACAAGGCTAGGTCTTAGACCTGATGAAAGAGGTTTGAACTTTGACTATCTTAACTTATATAAACAGGATATCACCGCTAATATAAAAAAGTACTTACTTGACCCGGCTTACCATTCTATTAAATGGAATGAAAGAGCTCTTAAGCTTGCACTAACAGATATACCATAAAATATATCTGAATAAAATAGAAAAGAACTTCCAGATATGCTATTAGATAGTCCTAGAGAGAGATCTATGCGCTCAGATCTGAGTACTTGGTTCGACTGAATGAATAGAATCTGCGGAGGCTAGTACGACATCGAAAGCTACTCCACCTCGATTAATATAACTAGAACTCCTAATGTCTGAAAGATAACTTCCAATGGTTGGAAAAGAATCCCACCTTCACTTCATAAGGAACACACTACCTTCACTTCATAAGGAACACACTGGCGCACTCTCTCTAATGAATGTAACGTGCCCCTCCTTCCCTGAAAAATCCATTGCGAAGAGATTCAAGCTCGAGAGACCTCTTCCCTATCTTATTGTTCGAGTGATTGTTTCCTTGGAAGACAATCCTGGCAAGCCTCGCATTGAAGCAAGTTCTATAACTGGATCGCATGCATAAACACTGGAAGGCGATGGAACTAAACTAGCTTAGGCTCTTTCCCTTGCGGCAGGCTCGAGAGACCTCTTCATAAGTTCTTTTTTTAAGTATGAAGAGGTATTAAATCAATCTACTCTATAGAGAGGGAGAGGAAACCATGGAATAATCCAAAGTTAATCGCAAAATAAAGATGGGCAAGGGAAAAATATTAATACCTCACAACTAGTTCAATGGTTGGCCTTAGGATTGCAAATGCGAAACCCCTACGTTGAGTAAATTAAGAGGCATGTACTACTTAAAGTAAAGGTTCGAAAGGGATCGCTCACAAGGGAATATCCTTAAAGAGAGGGCATTCTAAAATCGATTAGCATTCCAAACTCGCTCGCGGGGAAAAGATATTCTTCTTAGAGCAAGGCGGCTTACACAACCAGGACCTGCCCGTTTGGGTGGCGACCTACTAGCGTAGTAACAGAAAGGCATCGACGTGGGCACTGATACTTGTGTTCCATCACTAAGAAAGGGATTGTCGTTATCTAAGTCATTCCCATTGGCAGGAGGCACGCCAGCATCTCTACAAATTCGTCGAGGAGAGTTTTTCACTAAACTTGAAGGAAAAAAGATTGATTCATCGCCCGAAAAAGAAGAGAAAAGAGCCCTTCTCTTTCTAGCCATTCCGTTACGAGACTTCTCAACCGCCTTGACAGCACCAAGTTGACTTGCCGCTCGACCCAATCTTGCGATTTCCGATGATGAAACCAAGAAGGACTAGACTGATTCGACTGCTCTCACTGGCTCAGCTGCTCGATAGGAATAGGAAACCGTTCCAACCACTTCCACTTATGCGGGACATTCACTCTCAAAAGAATGATCGTCACTCTAACTCGAGCCAAATGCCTCTCATAGGGAAAGCTTGTTCCCTCCCGCCCTAGTTGCACTATTCTACCTACCTAATCCCGGTATTAAAATGGAAGATGCCTCTAGAACTTCTTTTTTTGCTTTCCTACATGGGAGGAGGCTTGTCTAAAATGCACATGGATGCCAGATAGAGCAGAATGTGCATTTTTCGATGTAGTGGATTGCAGACAGCCATATATATATCGAGTATCTGACAAAAGGAACCTTACCGGATGATAGATACGAAGCGAATAAGCTAAAGAAGATGGCCGAAAGGTATATCGTGAATGATGGTAAGCTATTCAAAAGAGGCTTATCGGGAATTCTGTTGAGGTGTCTATCAGGTGATGAGTGGATGATTGATGAAGCTTGTACATTTCACATGTGTCCCAATTAAAATTGGTTTTCCACGTACAAAGAAGTTAGTGGTACAGTTTTGTTGGGGAACACCAAGGAGCTTTGGGTACAGTTATCATTAAGATGTATGATGGGGTTGTTAGAACCTTGGAGTGGAGGTACGGCATGTTCCAGAAGACAGTCAGAACCTAATATCTTTGAGTCTTCTTGATTCCGTCGGGTGAAGGTGGAAGTTCAGGTGAGAATTTGCCTACTGCAAATACGGGAACTATTGCCGCTGCGATTAACCAGTCATTGGAAACTGGGGAATTTCGTCATAGGCCTCACGCAGTAGCTACGAATGAGGATAAGGAGAAACCCCCTCATAAAGGGAAAGCAAGAAACTGCTGGTGAAAACATTTTGTCTGAATCTAGCGCTCAAAAAGAACAAGATCGAAGAAGTAGGGGTGTCTCAAAATCCTCTCAGACGTATCACGCGTTCTATGACCAAAGAAGGATCAAGGAGAGGACCAATCCTGTGTTTGAGCCAAGTTCAAAGGAGGATGAGATTGCCAAAGCCCTTGATGAGGAGGTAGAATCAGAAGGTTCTTCTTCTGGATCCTCACATGGATCTCATTCAAATGATGACCTAAACTCTATAGGGTTGCGAAGTGTGAAAGTTATCGGGACCAAACTTCACCAGCATGAGAACATGGATAATCGGGTAATAGCTCGTCCAAATGTCCCAAAGAGAGCATCAAATGGAGCTCATGATGTCTCAAATGCAAAGCTTGGTTGTCCAATTCTCTTAATTGGCCGCGGGATTAGAAGACAAGCAGGTCCTATCCCATCAAAAACAAGGTCAATCTCCAAGTGGTCCATACATTGGTGCAAGCTATCTTGAGAAAGGGGCACAGCCTGCCTTTCAATCACCAGTGTATAACGTTCCCCATAATTCAAGGGTCAACTACCCTGGGGGCAAGGCCACCCCCTATCCTAACACAGGGGTCAATGCCTACCCGCATCCATATACATCTACAGGTAGCTTGGACCCTAACTTGTTAGCCTTCATTGATGATATTGTCAAGAAGGAAGAAAAGTAGAAGAAGGGACAAGGAATGAAGCTAGACTTGTCACCAAACCGTATCCATCTTGTGTAGACTCCCATTTCCCCCGGGCTTCACTCAGCCAGAATTTATTTAGTTTAGTGGGAAAGGCAACCCAAGAGAACATCTTGCTCATTTTATTGCTCGGTTAGCTGAGTAGGTAGAAAATAAAGCCCTTTGGCTACAGCTAAGAGTGCAATCCCTAGAAGGCCCCTGCTAATCCCATCACCATAATTGAGGGAAGTGCGGAAGAAGATGTCGATACAGAAGGTAGTTGCCAAGATGAATGGGTCACCTATAAAAGTAAAAGTGCGAAAAAGAAAAGCCAAAAATCAGCAATCGGGCTCAAAGAAACCTTCGCAAAGCGGTCAGTAAAATAAAGAATAAGAAAAATAAGATCAGAAAGAAGAAGAAGACAAAAGATAATGGGGAAGAACTTCACGAGGGGTTAATGACCCAGTCAACAAAAGGACCCATCACACTCAGTGAATATTTCCCCAAAGAATACTTAAGTGATGATATGTCAGAAGAGGATGATGAAATTCTTTCTTTTTCTTAAAATTATGTGGGGGTCATAAACCTGCCACAGGAAAAAGAAAACGATGTCCCACCTAGTATCGAGGGCACCCAAGAGCAAATGATGAATCAGACTATTTCAAACTCTTCTGGGAGTTGGTGGAAGCAGAAACTTCTCTGGAAAGTCAAGAAATAGAATCCTACGATTTTTATGACGAGGATTCATTAGAAAGTGATGATGAAAATGAACACCATTCGAAAGTGGAAACTTATGATGGAGAAAGTCTTAATAGATACCACTTTTCGTGAGACGATTACTGAACATGTGATGTTATCACAATTGATATAGACGAAGGGAGGAAAGATGTGAGAATCACACAAAATTTGACCAAGCAAGATCCCTTGTAAATGTGATAGCACTCAATCATGCTCAAACTCAGGTTTTTGTTGACCTAAAAAAGAGTCTGATGGAACCACACAGGGAGATCATACCGAGAGCACAAATCATAAGCGCTCCTTACCCACGATCAAGTTCCCCCTTTCGGTATCAGGACTAAGAGCCCAGTCCAGGGACTGAAGGGGACTAATAAGACTGAATAGACTGACCCGACCCTTCTCTTTTTCCCTGTCTCCCGCGCCGGTATCGGTGGCTGAACCCCAACTGCTAGTGATGGGGCGGAGAAAAGAACTTCTCCCCGTTCCACATAACACGAAAAGATGGAGAAGAGACACACATCATAATCAAGCGTACCAAACCAGACGGGAGCCCCACATCCATAAGAGTGTCTGTGATGAAGTCCCAGCGAAGGCGATCGAAAGCTTGATGAAGGTCCACCTTGAGTGCCATAATACCAGCCCCTCTATGTCGCCTCATATTGTGCACAATCTCCTGGGCCAAGAAACTTTTTTCAGTGATGTTCCTGCCGGGCACAAAACTCGTCTGCGTCTGCATTGGGCCAACAAATTTAACCATAAGCGGCTTTAGTCGTTCAGTGACAACCTTGGTGATGATTTTATACAACACTGGGCACAGGCTAATAGGCCGAAAATTGCTAAAAGTTTCCGGTGCGGGTGTCTTCGGAATGAGGACAATAAGTGTGGTACCCAACGTGTTAGGTAGCGAGGCACCCCCAGCCAAGCCACATCGCGAACCAACTTACAGACCGAGGGGCCAACCACGCTCCATTGATTCTGATAAAACAGTGCATGAATACCATGCATTCCTGGCGCCTTCAACGGTCCCATGCTAAACACAGCTTTCCTCACTTCCTCATCGGCAATTGTTCCCTCTAATGCTCCGATTTCCTCCGTACACAGCGTTGGGAACCTTCCCCTGATGTTAAATTGAGACAAAGGCTCATCCAGTGTACAGTTTTTTGAAAAAATGAACAGCTTCTCTTCTGAGTACGTCGTCGTCATCGCATCACTCGCCATCAATTTTAAGCATGGACACTCGCCGCCTTCCTTGCAAGAGTTCTACGGTAGAAGAACAGATAATGACTATTTATACCGGAACAAATGGTTATCTTGATTCGTTATCAATTGGACAGGTAAGGAAATTTCTTGTTGAGTTACGTACTTACTTAAAAAGTAATAAACCTCAGTTCCAAGAAAGAATATCTGAGACCAAAACGAGAAGGAAGCAGAAGTTCTTTTAAAAGAAGCCATTCAAGAACAGAAGGAAGGCTTTCGACTGAAAGAACAAGCATAAAGATATTTCTTCCTTTTCAATTATCTTAAAAAACTATAAACATATATGGAATTAAATTGCGTCCAATAGGATTTGAACCTATACCTTCGGTTTAGAAGACCGATGACTCGTTTGTTCAGTACTGCTAACTATTATAGGAGGATGCCGTCCCCTCGGGACTACCACGGGGCTAAGTATAGTTTCATCTCTTAAAGTGGCGGTTGTGGTTGTATTAGCTGCAAGCGGAACGTAGGCGCTTTAGGTGTGTGTTGATCATGCACTCTCGCGTCGTCTAATGTCGTATGTATTCTAGAGGTGGTGTGGTGATTGACTTCAATGCTAATGATTATCCCCAAGGTTCAACGAATGAATTCAGGCATGATCCGGATAGAGATGCTTGTCTTCCTCTTCTATCTCCAAGCCGGCCATAAAAGAATAGATAGGCAAAGCAGCCAATAGCAGTCTGTTCTTGCCTATCGATAGATAGGATGTTGCTTCCATAAACCCTTTTCAAGTTAATTGTGTTATTGATAGAGAGTGGTATTTTCCGCCCCTGTCAAATAAAGTAGAGGGAGAGAACTGTCCGAAGGGTACTGCTTCAACTGATACCAATTAATTGGTCCGATCTCAACCGCTCCGTGGGGGGCGGACCCCAACCGAAAGGCGCTAGACGGACTAAGGGCAAGCGAGATAAAGAAAGCAGCTGGCCCTATGTGTAAAACCTTGCCGCGGGAGAGTCTTTCTCCAATGAAAATGAAAACCGTTTTTGGGCAAGACAAGAAAGCGCCCTTTGACACCAAGGGATAAGAGCTGATTGCTGGCAATGACTTGGTGAAGGAAATCTATGAGAGAAGGTTCTCGAACCGAACCGGGTTCCGATCGAATAGAGCGCGGAGCCAACAAGTTCAGCCGAACAACCGCAGGGGCTTCCAGCAGTGATAGCTGAACTAACCAGATGGGCCGCCCAAAACCTGGAGCTGACATTTGAATCGGAAATCAACGTCGCGGCTATCCGAAAAACGCAGACTGAAGCTACGGATCACAAAATGCAACACAACAAGGGGCTTTCCAAGCGCTTGCGCGAAGGAAGAAGCGAATCAATCAGAATGGGAGGAGAAGCGAAAGAAAGATTTTCGAGCCCAGCAATCAACAACGGCTTCAAAGCCGTTGCGCGCTAGCTTGTAGTTGTTAGGGGGGGTGCCCCTTTCTAAAACTTTTCTATAATATAAGGTAAGCTTTTTGGAACCAATGTTTTGGAGTTTTCCCCAACCTATACCTTACTAAAAAAAAGGGGGCTTATGTTTTTGCATTGCACTGCCGCATAAATAATAGATCCGCTGGGCTGGATGAGCAACCTTTGATGGAAAGGAATAGTTAAAAGCCATGTCACTTGGAACTGGTTGCTTACTTACTTTGAGTAATACCACTTTGGTAAGCTAAATTATCATCTATTATATAGGCATGGTTGCAACCAATACAAGAGCTAGCTTCTATATGTTCTTCGCCTTCACATCTATCAGAAGCAACCTTCTATCCGGCCTCTGTAACCAGTAGTGGAGTCGCTTGCAACTTTCAATCATCAAAGGAAGATTGAGCAAGGCAAAGGAGAAAGAGGTTGTCCCCTCTTCTCTGGTAACCCACCGCCGCATATGTAGGTAGAAAAAGAGGGAGCGGGAAAGGCAGAATGTTTGACTTTGGCACATAAGGTGGCGGGCTAGGTAACATAATGGAAATGTATCGGACTGCAAATCCTAGAATGACGGTTCGACCCCGTCCTTGGCCTCGAGGAGTGGTGAGCAGCACGGAACTTTCATCAATCAAATGGCATAACATAAGTAAGGGGGGCTTTCCTTTGTTATCAATCCACAGACAACATTCTGTAACTTACAAACCAAAGAAATGCAATATGCGAGCTTTTTACGCTTCAATAGAATGAATTCGGTAAGGGTAGAATACGCCCTATGGTCGGTCAAAGGTCCTGTGCCACTTTCACTCCAATCTATATTACCTTCAATCCATCTTTCTTTGTCTAGCCAGCTCATAACAAAATGTTAAACCGGCTGACACAACCGAATTGGTTGAGGAAAAGGAAAGCCCAGCGACCAAGCACTCCCGCCAGGTTGTCGAGGACACGTCTGAAGAGGAGGCGGGCGCCCCCTAAGTTTACCACCCCGCCCACTAATGGATTATGAGGGGGGGGCAGGTGAACGGGAACCGACCGAAAACCCGAACCACTTTACTGACCCCTGAATACTCGATTCATTAGAATCGGGGATGGATGGAACCAATCAGAAATGCAAATAGCACAAGCGAAGCCGGGAAACGGACCGCAACGACTAGGACTCGACTCGTGTCTCCGGAGTTTTGAGCGTGAGCTACCACTCATGCAGCGGCAAGGACCCGCAACTCTCGAAGGGGCCACAAACCGCCCGAATCACTGTAGCAAACCCCCCCCTTTACTCAATGGATAGCGCTTATTCTCTTTCAATCAACAAAATGATCAATGGGGGATCAAGAGGTCTTTATTGAAGAAGGCACCTGAAATAGGACTAATTCAGATCCAGAAGAATGGGTCTGGGCTGGAGAAAAGATGAAGATGCAAAGGGTAAAGAGTTGGTCTTTGGAACAACCAACCTGATAGTTGGATTCTAGCTCGCCCACAACAAGCAGATGGAGATTCTCGGATGGGGAAAAACGGCACTCGACATCTATTAAACAACACCAAGAACCCATACCATGCCCTCGGGAGAAACTAGTGATGATTGCCATTCATGCTACCCTCGAGGACGTGTGTAAGAAGGTCTTTGCCGATTCCTATCAATATGGTGCACCTTTTAGTAGAGGGGCGTGAAAAGTGGAGACTTTGACCGGGATTAATTGATAGACATTTTGATTGAGGAAGAGAATCCAGGATGAACGCTTTTTTAATTCGCTATGTGCTGACTGGATGCGTACTCGCGTGATCAATCGATGGACGGGGGAATTGCGTGAATGACGAGACCGGCCGGCTCTGTACTCTATTGAGGGCGAATCTTGATTGACTGACAAAAGCGATTCGGATAAAAAAGAAGCATGGCATAAGATAGGCGGCGGCTAAATATCCTTTAGCGAATTACTTGACTCTCAGGATGGAGGGGGAGCCCGTAAACTCAAGCACGAAATGTTGAGTCAACAATCGCCAAGCGAGATCGAGACCAGCCCCTTGGTTCCAAACCTGACCTGCGCTTCTTCAAATATCCCCACCCAAATAAAAGGAAGGTAGGACTGCTTGAACTAACAAGCGAGAAAGTTGACTTTTCGAAAGAAAGGGGCGCGCTAGCTGCAATCAAACTAAAGCGCTAACGCCCTATCTATACTATAGTAAGGGCCCTTTCTTGCTCGTTAGCATAAGATATCAAGGGCTTTTTCAACTTTATCTCTATCTCTTCTATGATTGAATAGCAGAAGTGCTACTGCCGTTGCTAGTCCTCAAGCTTTGAAGAGCATGACAGAGAGAGTTCGTGCTCCAGATCTTTTTTATGTTGGAGGAGACTTTCCAGCCTTTGTTGCCCCTCGGTAGAGGGAGTCTACTTAGCGAACTGGCAGGACGCGGAGATCGATTGATCAATATTAATCTCGAGAGTGGATGGTTGACCGCCGCCTCCTTATCCTGGAGGCTCTCCGGCCGGGGAGGGGCTTGCTATCGTAACCTTTTCTCCCGGTGTATGTGAAAAAGAGTGACGAACTCCTTTTTGTTTAGTCATAGGTTGGTCCAAAGAACGAGAGTCGGCTTCCTTAAGTCCGTTCTTCCTCAGTAGCTCAGTGGTAGAGCGGTCGGCTGTTAACCGATTGGTCGTAGGTTCAAATCCTACTTGGGGAGATTATCTAGTTATCGCTTTTCTGACCTAGCGACCCCTGTCCTTCTCCTTAGTTTCTAAACTAGCAGAATCGTGGGACATCAAAAGTGGGAAGTTTATTGTTTTTATTCCTCACTCTCGTATAGGTGAACTTGGTTCGTTCAATTCTTAGGAAAAAGAAGAATCCACTGGGAATGAATGGGAAGATTGGAGTAGTATCTTCATTAGCCGGAAAGAATGAGTCTCCCGTCATTCGAAGAACGAACAAGAAAAGGGTTACTGTTTAGGTAGGATAGATAGATTACGTCCAATGGCTAAAGCTCTGCCAGCCAGCTTCTTGTAGACTGAACTCTCTTCTCTTTATGCTCCGAGTTGTTTTTGGGTGGGATGGTCTTATTTTTCTTCGCCACTAGTGGCAACTTCTTGGTAATTTGTAAGGGAAAGGAAGATTTCCACTCATTTCATTCATTCGGCGCCTGCGGTGAGGCGCGACTCAAACGAAGGGGGAAAGCTTGCTTCCTGTAGCTCTATGTAAATTAGGCTTGGTAAGCGTAAGCTATTTAAGTAGGCTCACAGCTTCGCTCAGCAGAAGAGCCTTATTTGAATTCTATTAGTAAAACGCTAGCGCCCAACCTATACAAGGGGCTTTGAGGGGATAGGGGAAGGGAATAAAACTAAGATGGTCACTCCGGAACATGGCTCGTTCATTCACTTGCTCATTCGCAGCTTCGCCGTAAGCGACTAGTCGCCTCCTTTCCTCCGCCGAAAGATGCTTAGCCAGAAGCGACAAAGGGGGGGCCGTAGCCCGGGAAGGGAGAGTGGCCGAGTGGTCAAAAGCGACAGACTGTAAATCTGTTGAAGTTTTTCTACGTAGGTTCGAATCCTACCTCTCCCACTTGTTTGTTGTAAACTTTAGAGAAGAGAGAGGAGGCATTCGTCAGCTCCTACAGGCCAACCTAAGAAGCTCTTTCTTTTTTTGGCCGTGCCGTTTCAATTGTATCGTATGTTAGTTAGAGAGGTTAGCGAACTACTATGATCTATAGATTCCCCATCTATATCCAGAAGCGAGTCGCTTCCGGCTTGACTTGTAGTCGTAGCTTATGTAGGTAGTGGTCGGCCTTCCTACACGCACGCGCCCGCCAGAATGCTTCCTTGGTTCGGGACGAAGCCAAGCCGATATATACGATAAGCGAAGGAAAGACCCCCATTTCATAGCGCTTGGGGAACGCAAGTTTGATCGAGGATTGGAGAGGGAAAAAAAACGCTCGGGATGGATTTTGGAGTCTTTGTGCGAGCCGTATGCGGTGAGAGTCGCACGTACGGTAACGAGGGGGGTTCGCGTCTATACGTGTAGTGTGGTGGTTGGGCCTACCCACCCTATTTGTTCCATGATCTATGGGTCTACTGGAGCTACCCACTTCGATCAATTAGCTAAGATTTTGACCGGATACGAAATCACTGGTGCTCGATCTAGTGGTATTTTTATGGGGATTCTATTTATCGCTGTAGGATTCCTATTCAAGATCACTGCAGTTCCTTTTCGGGCGGCTTACGGACGGACGGCCGCCTATAGGTGGTAGGTTAGGGTGGGTGGTACCGCTCAGATTGCGGCCAATCTTCCTAACAGGGCCGGGCTTAGAGCGCGCGAAACTCATCATTACCTCGTAAGGGCGTTGAGACCATAGCATGTTACACGAAAGCGCCGCTTTATCTTCCGTGTTGTCACACAGCTGCTCGTCTAGAAGAGCCACTCGCTCTTCCGTGTTGTCACACAAGATAAGCATGTCGCCCGCCTGCTGGCCGGGCGAATCAAAGTTATCTTCCGGTCAACTGTCCACCCAGTCAAGTGCAAAAAACAAAGTAGAATCACGCAACGCACGCTGCTGGTGTGCTTCCTGCTCGCGAGGAAAGAAAGAAGAGCGACAAGGTTCAGTTCAGATTTTACTGTTTGCAGCATGGGAGCGGATTACCCAAAAAATCCCTGGGAATAATGAAAAACATAAAAAAAGATATCTCGGTAACGAAAACTATAGGGGGCTGTATTGGCGAGATCCAAGGGTTCACAGCTGCCCTAAATCAAAACCGCCTGGAAGTCCGAGGATCTTTAGTACTGTACTCTACCCCCGAACCAGCAGTCTTCGCGCCAAGCAAGACCACCCTTGTCCCTTTCCTTTCTCCATTCCGCCTCCTTCTTTTCTTTGCTTTGTTCCATTTCTAAGGCAAAGCTAAAGTTGTTCGTATACCTACTTTACCTACTTGACGAAAGGGAACAAGTTGAGTTTCCGGGTTTATGGATTGGATTCAGTCAGCGCCACGACATAAGAAAAAGGAAGGAGTGACGCTTTAGTTACCGGCGAACGCTTCCAAAGGTGACCCTCTCGAGTTTCCGGCTCTTTCCTAGATTTCAGTATTCGTCGCCCTACCAAACGAAAGTTTTCAAACAGCTCGCCCTACTGAAGTACCAAGGGTGCTCTTCGCTCGGTGACTAAGAAATGAGTTTGCGCTTTCATTTCAGTGATGAGGTTGCAAAGAAAGAGGGAAGTAGGGCTCCTATTGACTAAAGGTTGGTTCTTCGTTTTCCTTTATCATTTAAGTAGCTATTCAGCCCCTACTACTAAGAAAAATTCAAAAGGCGAACAGCCCCCCCAACTAGTCGTATGGGGTGGGGTGCTTGTGGTAAACTGCCTTGGATATTAGGAATTCCTAAAAAAAGGCTCCGGTATTTGACGAAGATCTTTCTATCAATAGATAGGAATGAGTGCTCGATATAGGGTCAAGGATCCATCTGCTCTTTCTCTCTTCATTTTATTTTAGAGAGAGCAGATATAACGATATAAAAAAGAATCGGGAGATGATAAAGGATTAGATATTTGCGGAGCTCGTTCCGAATGCTGCTCCTCCTCCCTCTGTCTTTTCCCGCTTTGCAAATCTTCCCCTCGTTGGCGGACCGGGCTTAGGCGGGCGCGGGAGGAAGAAACCTAAGAGGCTCTTTAGGTCCTTTTTTTTTCAGTGCAACACTGGAAAGCGCCCTCTTTTTGTCATCCCTTTGCTTGATGAACCTTCCAGTCGAGCCATTGCTTTCTTCACCTTCCTTTAGCTATGTGGGGCGAGCTTGAGCCTTGCTTTCCTCTCACTTCGTTCTCTTCCTCGGACTGTGGTCGATCGACTCAATTACATCGACCTTTACCCGTTGGTCGAGCTTGAGCTTCGCTTTCCAGATTTTGTATTGAACGCATGGCCTAGCTAGGATCCTTCAAATCATCTTTGAGCCTATGTTCATTCAACCCCACCCCCTTTTTGAGTAAGGCTGGAAAGAATGCCCGCCAAGTAAAAATAAGGTCATGCTTCCCCCAACCATTCAAGGAAAGGCTCGACGAAGGGAGGGTAAGGAAAACGCTTTCGGAGATCGTTATTTGTTTTTCATCGAAAACGAAGAAGGTTAACGTAGTCAAGCCTAGGGTGCGTGTTATCTGAAGGGAACACGCTTTTTCGACCGCGGTTCTATGATTGCCGGGCCTCTCCTCGTTCCGCCCGCTGGCCTATTGGGATAGCATCGTTGCCTGCCCTTTCTAATAAAGAATTCCGGCTCGGCCTGGGAAAGCGCTGGCAAAGAAAGGAAGGGGTCCATGTAGCTGCTGCGTCCGCCCCCTTCTTAGTCAATGGGGCAGCAGGTTCGGCATCTACTACAAAAGATAGAATCCACTTTAGATAACCACACCTCTGCTAGGCAGCGTGTGGAATGGCCGAGAGCGGACCTTTTTGGATATATAATCCAAGTCGAGAGTAGAGTTACGGGAACAGCCGTCTGATGGAAAACAACTTTCACGTTCGGTTCAGAGAGCACTTTTTTCGTTGAGAATGATTCGTTCCCTTTCGTGTGAATTCCCCAACGGCGAATTAAAGGGCCCTATCTATTCCATCTCTCGAGCCCCGAATAAAAACCCCCTCCCCTTCGGAATCCATATCTCTTTTGACTCTATATATGTGGGCACCTGATATCTATGAGGGTTCACCCACCCCGGTTACAGCATTCCTTTCTATTGCGCCTAAAATATCTATTTCTGCTAATATTTCACGTCTTTCTATTTATGGTTCCTATGGAGCTACATTGCAACAAATCTTCTTTTTCTGCAGCATTGCTTCTATGATCTTAGGAGCACTGGCCGCCATGGCCCAAACGAAAGTGAAAAGACTTTTAGCTCATAGTTCTATTGGACATGTAGGTTATATTCGTACTGGTTTCTCATGTGGAACCATAGAAGGAATTCAATCACTACTAATTGGTCTCTTTATTTATGCATCAATGACGATAGATGCATTCGCCATAGTTTCAGCATTACGGCAAACCCGTGTCAAATATATAGCGGATTTGGGCGCTCTAGCCAAAACGAATCCTATTTTGGCTATTACCTTCTCCATTACTATGTTCTCATACGCGGGAATACCCCCGTTAGCCGGCTTTTGTAGCAAATTCTATTTGTTCTTCGCCGCTTTGGGTTGTGGGGCTTATTTCCTAGCCCCAGTGGGAGTAGTGACTAGCGTTATAGGTCGTTGGGCGGCCGGAAGGTTACCACGAGTAAGTCAGTTTGGGAGACCGAAGGCAGTTTTCCGTGCACCGGACACGTAGCTTACCGAATCCGTTGCGACACAGATGGGAATGCATGCTACGAAGGATAGAGTCGAGTCTGATACATCAACCGTCTACTCAATATCCTTGTACGAGTCCACAATCACTACACGAGATGAACCTTGGTTTGGTGAATTGAAGTTGGCCTTAGGTGTAATAGGACTCCCAGTTACTGCGCGCGATCGTATACTGAGGTACTCCCTGCCGGTTGTTGGAACGACGCGAGCCGGGCCTCGATTCAGAAAGATGAAGGGCCCAAAAGTTTAAATAGGGGGTTCCAAATTCCCCATCTCATTGAGGGCGGAAACGAATCGACATCTCGATGTAATACAGCCTTTTCTATTTTAGTTGGGAAAGAACGGTGAAGTCCATCCCAACCGTCCAATGAAGAATAAGAGGAGAGCGTCAATGGCGCGCGAAGCGCATGCGGAACGGGCACAAAGATAAATTAAATAAGTGTGGAGGAAAAGCAGCCGAGCTCATTCCCTTCGCTTCCTGGACCCAAAGCAGTGCATTTCTGGCCAAATCAAGGATTTGGGGCTTCTTGGTATGGGACTTAAATGAATCCATTTTTTGAGTAATATATATGAATAGAAAGATAAATCGGATAGGATAGATGGATGGATTTCTCTTTTAATATCTAAAAAATAATCGATTGAATTCAACTTTGATTCAAAGAACTGCGCTTAGCCCTCCCGCTCATGAAACGGCTCTGCTGTAATGGATGGCAGAGGGTCCGTAGTACCCGAAGCACTGGAGTGATCCAGTAGCCGAGAAGGGGCCTAGAAGTGCCTACTACGGAACCACACTACACATTTACAAAGTTCACCCCTGTCCAGTGCCTGGCAGAGCTAAGGGGGCTTCAATCCTTACTCCTTATCCCCTCGCCGGGGTCTTACTTATGAAGGGGGAAGAGTGGAGAGCCTCGAGAAGCACTGTTGAGAGGAAGATCCTTATCCCCTCTTCATTCGGGTTCCAAACCTTTCTTCAACATAGGTGAGAATTCACGAGGCAGAGATGAAAGAGATCAAACACGGGAATAAAAAGTTAACTACGTCAAGCCTTTTGATCATTTTTAAAGAGGGGGATGAAGAAAGTGGACAAAACAGACTCGCTTTTCCCAGCAATCTCTGGTATGCGGCTTTAGGCTTTCCGCGCGCTCCATCCCTTGTTGGGCTGGGCCTTTTTTGTCTCGCATTTATCATCGAACAAATACAGGAAAAGAATCATATTGAAAACGCTCCTAAGCCAAGCCCTTCCTTCATAGAGCCGTGTATTGTAAGTGATCCGAACCTGCCCGGAGCGATCCTCCCATAGAGGCAAGTTCAGTTGGTGAGCCGTATGATGGGCAACTATCTCCTGCGGTTCGGAGAGGACTCAGCTGTTAGTTAATACCCCTTTGGTTTCGGGGTGGACCCTTTCACTCTATTTTATTATATACGCTTAGCGAAAAGAATGTTTTTTGATACACCTAGGACATGGATTCTATATGAACCAATGGATCGTGACAAGTCGTTACTACTAGCAATGACTTCCTCTTTCATTACTTTATTCTTTTCATATCCCTCTCCTTTGTTCTCAGTTACTCATCAAATGGCACTCAGTTTATATCTTTAAGTTCTCTTATTGACAAGGTTCAAAGAAAGGGTGGGTCGAAGATTGTAAGTAATCATAAAGAGCACCTTCCCCCACCCCAGGGTCTCAGCTCCTAGTTACCACATAATCCATCCGCGATTGCATCTTAGTATGTTAGGATTTCACAGGATAGAAAACAAATGGTTGTTGAGAAGGTTTCTGAGTTCTCCCTCCCCTTCTCTCCTTTAGTTTAGTTAAGGGGGGCTATCGACTGCTCCATTGATAAGAACAGCCTTCCGGAGATGTGATTCTAGAGGATGAACTTGCGTTGGAATTATATAAATATATATAACATTTTATAAAGAATCTCCGCTCCGTCTTTGATTCCGTAGAGAACCGTCTTTGTCTCTCCGCTCGAGTAGGTGCTTTGGTTGACTTTGATTCATCAAGGGTCCAGTCCCAGAGCTTCCGTCAAGTGGGCTTGCCCCGCCCGAAAGTGGTTTACATGGGGCTGGTGAGACATAGTAGTCACTCTCCTTAGGGAACTGGTTGACTGCAAGAAGTTCATCCGAAACCCTCCTAGTTAAGGAGCAAAAGTCTATCGGCGGTGTACTATAATAGTGCCGGTGCACTATAGAAGAAGAGAGAAGGGAAGACTCTGAGTGTACGAAAAGAGCTTAAAGCACTTACTCGAATTTTGAAGTTATGACTGACCGGCCAGAAGGAATCAACGAATGTGCTTAACACAGTCTCGGCGAAAGCCGCAAAGGATACTCCACTTTCCTACCAAATCTCTCCTTATTTTGGTTACATACCTCCTGCATGTACTTATTGATTCATTTCCCTCTCCACCTACTTCCTGGTGGCTACTATCTCCCATCTCGCTTTAGAAGAGAAAGGGGGGAATAATACCTGGGACTATCAAACAAAGGTCCCACAGCGCCGACAACAGCCTAACCGGAATTCTATCGTGCCATTTTCTCCTTTCCGGGTGGGCAAACAACTAATGTATTGATCAGGACTAAAACGAAACTCATTACATTAACATGATTGTTGCTTAAAACGCGGTTTCCTTGTTATCATGTACGTACCCCGACCCTTAATAAGTTTGAAAAGCTGTTTCCTCGCTTATCAGTTGGCCTCCGAATCCATATTTGAGCTATTTACTTTTTTCCCTCTACTGGTGAGGTACTTAGACGAAAGGCAAGAAAGATAGTAACTAACCGAAATTACTGGAGTATACCTCTCTCCTTTATGACTTGCCCGCGCTGATTAGCTTGCTTTGCTGAGGAATGGAGTTGGTGGACAGACTCCCAACCTGGACAGAGCGATTTGAAAGAGCAGAGATTGGAGATTGATTCAATAGCTTTGGACAGCCGGGTGTGAGCAACTCTCGTACTCTATTTACTGGATCGTGCGTGGGGTGGGCTACCCATCATATGACGAGCAATCCGGCTGCATTTTTCTCATCCTTTTGGATGATAAGGCATGCCTATCTATGTGTTATCTAGCCTTTGCTCTACTATCAACCACCGGAATCCTTATTTTGCCTGCCCCGCCGTCCTCTCCCGCGGAAAGAGCTCGTTCGCCAAGTCCGAACTCCCACTTTATCATCTATGACGGCTCTCTTCGATGCTAGCAACCGCCTTTTACCCTTTTCTGCTTCTTTCCCGTACATTCTAGGGAGAGACTTGACCTTTACTTAGAGAGGGGCAGCGGTACCACACGAGACATGAGCGAACGAAATCCCTGTATCCAATGAAAGAGGATCGATCGGGCATGAGCCTTCGAGCGCACAAAGTATGTGATCAAAGGAAAGGCAAAGACATGAAACTTAGAGATCCTGAGCTACTAGGTCTTCCTAAAAGGGGAATTGATGAACTACTGTGTCTCAGTGCCATGGCATACTCATGTCTTTGAGCATTCCATACGTCGACTCATTCATACGAAAAAGTCGAACCCAAAACACAAAAATACATCTCGGGCTCATCATCCCCAGGCGCACACATCACAAAAGAGCTCTACTCTATTTCGACGACACAAGACGAGACGGATTACCTAACTGAAGACCTTACCAACGAGAGACTTTGGTGAGCTCAGTGACATCGGTAATGCCGTACTATACTATGCAGACCACTTGGATTCCTAGGGGCACACGGGACCTTATTAATAGAGCATGCAGGAATTTTTTGTGGGGAGACAAGCCGGAGCGGAGAGGCATCCACCTAGTAACATGGGATACGGTGTGTAAGCCCAAGCTTGCGGGGGGCATGGGGCTACGAGATTCCCAATTGTTGAACGAGGCCTTTATCATGAAAGTGGCTTGGCAATTACTCACCAATGAGGATTCCTACTGGGTACAGGCATTGAAAGGTAAATACAAGTGGGGAGGGGGAGTGGAAGTCGCGCCCAGAGCCAGCCTAGCTCAGTTCTATGGCGTGGTATATGCAAAGTGTGGCCGCATCTAGTCAGAGGTATTAGGTGGTCGCTTGGGAATGGGAAGAGGGTTCGGTTCTGGGTTGACGTCTGGACCGATGTTGGTGAACCTCTCGCCCATGCGGCAACAAGTGAGCTCCCGGAGGGATGGAAAGAAATGCGTGTCCATTAGTTTGTGGATATAAATGGAGAGTGGCGCTGGAGGGATTTTTCCGATTTAATTCCACCAGAGATGCTCAAATTCGTTGCTGCCGTTATACCACCGCCCTTATGTGAGAGAGGGGGATGGAGGTGATGACGTGATGTTCTGGAAATGGTCTGCGGATGGAAAATTCACAGTCAAATCGGCCTATGATTCGCTGTGGAATTGCCGTTCCTCTGATGTAGATACAAGTGTCAATTGGAATCTTGCTTGGCGGTGGCCGGGACCGCAGAGAATTCGCTCTTTCCTCTGGTTAGTAATGAAAGGCCAAAATCTGACCGATTTCGAAGGCACCTTTCTCGGCACAGTGCTCTCTATGTTTCAGTTCAGAGGAGTCAATTCTACATACCCTTAGAGACTGTCCTGAGGCTCGATTGGTGTGGCAGCGGCTGGTGCCGGCGTTCATGGCCGAAGCATTTTTTGCCATGGAGCTCCGGCATTGGCTGTCACATAATCTTCAGGCGAGATGGTAGAGGACTGGGGGCTCTTATGTTTGGCCTCACTTGCTGGAAGATATGGTACTGGCGGAATAGGCAGATTTATTAAGGGGAAGTTGTTCAGTTGTATGACAAGGTTGAGATAATTAAAGCGAAGACTAAGGAGATACAATGCTCGACCTGTTTAAAAGATGGAAAGATGGTACGGAAATTTGCTAGAGAGAGAACAGCTATACGCTGGTTGCCTCCACCGCCGGACTGGATCAAGATCAACACAGACGTGACTGCCCCCTATATATAAAAGGCAGTCGAACAAAGAAAAAACTCTAGTTCGCGATTTGTTCGCTTCTATAGCGGTTCAGAATTATTTAGAAAGAAGTAAATGTAAAGTTGTTCAATTGATCCATCAAGAAGAGAAGGGAGTAGGAGTAGGGGCATCTTGAATGGGATGAGTTGGATGTCTCATAAAGGAGGCCTCCAACAAACACAGGCATAAGGCATAGTCTAAGCTGAAATCCCTACTCCCACAGCAACAATGGAGAAGCGGAAATTGCAAATCTTTCCTCCTCAGATGAGGCTTAGTTCAGCTAGCCCTAGACAGATCACATCTTATTAGAAAGGCAGGCATTTCATTATCATTATCAAGAATTGAAGACGCTAAGAATGACTGGGGCCCCGGAGAAGGCACAATACGTTCTTTTTATTCGACATTACCGGTAAAAGCATTGATTCTAAGCCTTTCCTCGATCGGCAGCAGAAAAGAAAAAATCCTGTTTGTTAGGGTAGGAGAAAGTCAGTAATCGACTGGGGATTTCCTTCTATAAAGAAGTCACCTCCGATTAGGAGTCAAATGAAAGAAGATGGATCTGTCCGCTATTTCATCAGCATCTGGCACTGCTTGACTTGCTTTCACTGCTTTTAGCTTGAACGTGGCACTAAAGCTTCCATGTCAACTAAAGAAAATAGTGAACGAAAGACAGTAGAGCACAGAGGGAATTACCAACTGAGAACGGCATGTGTGAAGCATTTCGTTTAGTGAATGCGGAGATAAAAGCTGCTATTGATGCAATTATGCTTCTCGCGTTGATCCCCGAGCAGCGAGAGGGCACTCGGTATAGAAATGCGGCTCGAGGGCCTTTATTTCCACAGGAGGGAGAAGTCCTTGCTTAGCATCACGTGCGAGCCTAACCGTAGCGGGCATCGAGACCCTGAACATTTTGTTCAAAACAAAACGTGAATAGAAACGACTGCCTTCTTAGTATCTGATCAGGCTTTGGTCGAGCTGTTCAGCTGTTGATCGGTACGATACAGACGAGTCATCTAGTGATCCCACTGTCTAAAGGAGGGCGTACCCGTCCAAATTTCGGATGCAAGCAGCGCCGGTGTATATTCATGACCACTACGGCTCCAACCCCGAATCTACAGGTGAACCTACGGGTTAGACCGTAGACTGATAAGTTGCCCAACCAAGAAGTATTTGATCGCTTCAGGGAAATGGGTGTGCTGAGACCAGTCACACAAGTCTTCTGCAGTCATTGAAGAGATTGTCGATCACCAGACCGACTATTTAAATGTAAACATGGTTACGATCCTGCGAAGGCCGGACCAACCTCGGCTAAAAATATTTCTACAAGGGGGCCGTCTAGGATCTAGAATCCCTGTCAGTAAGCGTGCCGTTGTAATCGGCCAAGAGGCTAGCTAGCGTCCCACCTTCCTGTCGTCTTGACTAGTCTGGTAGGCACAATCCCTTGAGTCTAGTTCATGAGCGAAGGAATCGCTTTCAATGACAATTTATCTTTAGAAAGAAGTCTGAATCCCTTTGAAAGATGTCATAGATAGGAGATCCACTGAAAGTGAAAGGATGGCAGCAAAATCGCAATCTCAATGAATATCATTCATCAATATCTCTCCAGCCGCACTCTGTTATGCCAAAATCACTCACTCTAATTCTTCCGTTCTAGGTCCTCTAGCTATTAGAGCTGGTAGCTCTCCTTCTGGTAATGCATTATAGGCTGTCTTTCTTTCTCCTCTCTTACTGGCCCTACTACGACTAAAGCACCAAGACAAGAAAATAGGATCGGCGTAATCGATAGAGACGGGGTCTGGCTATTGATAACGACTTCGGATAAACGATTTGATAGAAATCCTGTTAGGTATTTAAATCACTTTCTATTCTTCACAAACCCTTGCAAACTTATGAATGATTCAAGTGCGGAAACGTTTGCTTAGGTTTGAAGCTAAGAACCAACGAGAGAATGAATGGAAGAATTTAAATGACACAGCAGTTTGTTTATGGATGTTCGGAGCAAACTCTCCTACGTCACCCCTTCTTCCTACCACCTGAAGGATTTACTATATGTTTCTTAGAATCAAATACAGTTACACGACTAGCTCACTATTGAATAGAACCGACTCTGTTCAACTTACAGTATATTAAAGAATATTACTCAGCTAGACAATACTTTGATTATATCTCTCTCTTGATATAAACACAGTAAAGCAAGAAAGAAATTCATGAGATTGTAAGTTCAGTAGTTCGTTCGTATGCGTATTTCTTAGTGTCCAACGACCATTCTTCTGTTGTCCATGAAGATTATTAAGTAGGGTGAAGGTACCAACGGTCGAATGTCCTATAAGGACACATGACAAACTTCCATTAGAACGCCTCCATAGTACATACGTACAGCAGACTCAGTGCACCATGATCGTGACCGTAGCAATCTGGTAGTGCGCCAAATATTCTTCTAGGATATTCCTGCAAGAAAAAAGTAATGGGAAGAATGTTTTCTTACGTCGCATTAGTTGATTGGTTGCAACTGGCTGTCGTACTGATCTGCACTGAAAAGTGGAGCAGGAGTAGCATACAGCTAGTAGATCGTAGGTAGACGGATGCTAGCTTCAAGAAACTACTTAAGCATGACATTAGACGTTTTCAATTAGATTGACAAGTCTAATGATGTTAGACGCCCCCGTCTAATAGTAGGATCCATTAGACCACCTGGTCTAATGGGATTAGACGACACGTCTAATTACGTATCTCTTCAGACTAATCTGAAGGAGTTAGATTGCACGTCTAACTCTCATATGTTAGACGACAAGTCTAACTATGTTTCCCTTCCGACTAATTTGAAGAAGTTAGACTACACGTCTAACTCTCATCTATTAGACGACACGTCTAATTACGTTTTCTCTTCAGACTAATCTGAAGGAGTTAGACTGAACGTCTAACTCTCATCTCTTAGACGACACGTCTAACTACGTTTCCCTTCAGACTAATCTGAAGGAGTTAGACTGCACGTCTAACTCTCATCTATTAGGCGGCATGTCTAACTACGTTTCCCTTCAGACTAATATGAAGGAGTTAGACTACACGTCTAACTCTCATCAGTTAGACGACACGTCTAAGTACGTTTCCCTTCAGACTAATCTGAAGGAGTTAGACTACATGTCTAACTCTCATCTGTTAGACGACACATCTAACTACGCTTGTTAGACTGTATGTCTAATTACGTATCTGTTAGACTGCACGTCTAACTACGTATCCATTAGACTACACGTCTAATTACGTATCTGTTAGACTACACGTCTAACTACGTTTGTTAGACTACATGTCTAACTAGGCTTATTAGACGTGGCGTATCTGTTAGACTGCACATCTAACTACGTCTGTTAAACTGCACGTCGAACTACGTCTTTTAGACTGCACGTCTAACTACGTCTATTAGACTTCACGTCTAACTCAATGCGTCTAATAACCAATAAGTCTAATGAACATCATTCCTCCTGTCTGTATCCTTGAGCAACTAAACAGACTTTGTTTCTAATAACTAAGCCATCTTCACTAAGTTTGTTTCTAAAGACCCGTCTTATTTCAATGACTGACTGATTAGTCGATATAGGAGTTAGATGCCACACTTTATTTCTCACAAATTGGTTTAACTCCTCCTGCATAGCATTGATCCAATCTGGATCGACCACTACTTCACCAATTTTCTTAGGTTCAATCTGAGAAATAAAGGCAGAATTGGTCATTTCATCCATCAATTGACGTCTGGTCCTATGAGGAGAATTAGGATTCTCGATGATCAATTCTGGTGGATGATTCTTGTTCCATTTGAAGTTGTATCCAAAGTGATTGGTCATTTAACCATGTGACTCCGCGACGTCCGAACTCTCAACAGTTTGTTGAACAGGAATTTGTACGTCTAGTTGAATTTCAACCAGATCAGCCACAGGATTAGACAATGACATCCGTTTATCCAGAACTTCATCCTCACTTACAGACTCGTCGCTTCCAATATGTTAGCAAGGTCAATGGAATCAATGGAGTTACTCTCAACAGGCTCATCAAAAACGACATGAACGGATTCCTCAATAGTTTGTGTTCTGTTGTTACATACTCTATAAGCCTTGCTTACTTAGGAATATCCCAACATGAATCCAGCATCTTCTTTAGCATAAAAAGTGGTAAAATAAACTTTTCCATTGTTATGGATAAAACATTTACACTCGAATACTTTAAAGTATGAAACTGTGGGAATTCTCCTGTAATACAGTTCATAGGGAGTTTTATCAAAACGTTTGTTAATTATTGACCAATTTTATGTGTAGCAAGCTGTGTTTATGGCTTCTGCCCAGAACCTCTGAGGTACGTCTGATTCAGCTAACATAGATCTCGCTGCTTCCTTTAGAGTCCTCACTCTTCTCTCAGCAATGCCATTCTGCTTTGGAGTTTTGGCACTAGACAACTCGTGCCTAATCCCAGACTCCTCGAGATAAGAGGAAAGGTATCTATTTGTGAACTCAGTTCCCTGATCACTTCTAATGCAAACAATATTCAAAGATTTCTGATTTTGAATTCTTTTAAAGATTCTAATCAAATTTTCAACTGTTTTATCGTTTGATGTTAAAAATGCTACCCATGTAAATTGTGAGAAATCATCAATAACAATTTGGGCGAATCTCATTCCTCCTAGGCTCTTTACAGGAATTGGACCAAACAGATCCATGTGTAACAGTTCTAAGTAGCAACTGGATTGAGATTTCCCTTTACTATTGAACGATGATCTGCCCTGTTTGCCTAATTAACAAGCAGAACGTACCTTGTCCTTAGAAAACTGTAGTTTAGGCAAGCCAAATACTAATTTATTAGAATAAATGTTGTTGTTGGTTTTTAAATTTAGATGGTTTAACCTTTTATATCATAACCATTTGTGGTCATTCTTGGAAATCATGCACATAGGATCAGATACTTCTTTCTGCCAATTCATTTTATATGAGTTTCTTACTCTACTACTAGTTAATAAAGTATTACCATGTTGATCCTTAACTAGGCATTAATGAGTTTAAAAATCAATTGACAAACCATTATCACATAATTGACTAATACTCATCCAGTCATATCACAAATTGTCAACAAGTAATACATCATTAATGGTTAGATTACCATGGATAATCTACCCTTACCCATGGTCTTACCCTTCTTGTTGTCACCATAAGTGATCTTAGGTTCAGAGCAATCTGCTATATCAGTAAGAAGTCGTCTGTTTCCTGTCATATGTTTGGAACAGCCACTATCAAGATACCATACAGATTTCTCGAGACCACCATTCACTTGTACCTACACAAAATAATATTTACAATTGTTTGGTACCCACATTCAATTGGGTCCTCGGTTAATCAGTCCCTTAGGAATCTATATTTGAGTTATTCTGATGGATTTCCCATTTCCTGTTGTGATTAATGCGTATGATTTTGACATAGCAGATGCCTTCCTGCTAACCACTGATCCCTTAGGTTTTGAAGATAATTTTCTTTTAAAACTCCTTGACTTTGAGTTTCTGGCTGCATCTAACTTATTTTTCAGCCAGATAACAGTCGAGGGAACATAAGTTATTTCATTTTTCAAAGCTACCTCTTCATGAATTGGATCTGATTCAATATCAGTCATACTCCCTTTGACAAATCTTATTGGATTAAGCTTGTCAGTTGCTGAGTTTGACTTTTTGCAGGACTGGTTTGGGTCATTTCCATCAAATCCTAAACCGGATCTAGATCCAGCAGGTTTCAACAGACTAATCTGACCTTATTTTCAGAAAAAAGAGTTTGAATCTTTTCCTTGAGCATCTCATTCTCGGATGAGATATCTACTACTTTCTTTTCAAAAACATTTGATTAAGAAGTTTTGTGTGAAGAAGAAATATTGGCCTTATATTTTACTTTTATTTCATAAAAGGAATCTGATAACTTCTTGTACTTAATGACCATTTCATTGAGTGCAGTAGTTAACTCCTCGTTGATAAATTCTGGTGGGGAAACATCATTTACCTTGGATTGATCGTCTGCCATAAAGTATGTTACAGTTTCAGTATCCTTTTCAACATGAGACTCCTCTGAGTCGTTGTCGGTCCATTTGGATTTGTTTTCAACACACATGAAAACTTTCTGGTCCTTCTGATTCTTTTTGGCTTGAACATTTATACCATAGATCTGAATCATTTTCTCCCAAATTTCTTTAGCAGAGGAGCATGACTTGATTTCGTAGAATATGTTCATGTTGATCGATTGATAAAGAATATTTTTGACCACATTATCTAGGTTTTTGATCATCTTATCTTCAGTAGTCCAGATTTTTGGCTTGAATATTTATATATACCATTTTTTTCTTTGAAAATTATCAAACATCCAATATTTTAATATAATAGATAATAATTTCTATTCAAAAAAATATAAATATATCCATAATTATATATATATATATTTATAACACTATAAATATATTTAAAATTATTTAATGAATGGCAAATAATTATTAATAAAGGGTTACAAACGAATTAATGTAAAGAAGAAGAAAAATCATTAGAGAAACATAAAGATTTATGAATACAACATAAAAAAAAATTACATTAAATTTAAATTCATTTTATAAATAGTTTAAATATATTTATAGTTATATATATAATCATATATATCAATCTATCGATATATTAAATTGTATATTTATATATAATACATATAAATTTAAATTATCTAAAAACCCATATTATTTTAATATATAAATATATATTTTCATTTATAAAAGTAAATAGATCCTTTATTATTAATCAATAATTATTTCTCTAATAATCCTTAATTAATATTTATTTTATTATAATTTTATTCTCCACTTAAATTTTAAATATTTAAATCTATCATTTAAACTCTCTTCTACATCCTCGCTCTCCCTATATATAAATTAAAATAATAGAAAAAAATGATAAGTGAAAATATATAAAAAAAATAAAGTGAAAATTAATTATCACTGTAGAGAGAAAAAAGAAATAAATTTTAAAACCAAATTAATATAAAGAAACGGAAATAATAAATTATTGAAAAAGAAGATAGATTATTGTAAATTCTTAATTATTTATTATAATTTAATTATTAACTACTTATGATAAAAAAAATATATTTTAAAAAAAGAGAAATAGAAATTTTTTTAATTGACATAGAAGGGAGAGAAAAAGAGGAATATATATAAAAATGAATTAATGCAAAAAATAAATAAATAAATTATTAGAAAAGAGAAAGTGAAAAGTTCTTGTAATAATTCATTATTTTTAATAATTAATATCCTATTATAATAAATATATATATATATAAGAAAGTGAAAAAATAAAATTAATATAAGAAAAAGAATAAATGTATATAATGTTAAAAATAAATTAATGTGAAAAAAAGGGAAATAAATTATTAAGGAGAGAGATGGAAAAAGATATTCTAATTAAATACTTTAAAATTAAAATAGTGTTTAGTTGTTCCTTACCTTTATACCTATTAAAATAAATATTTTAATATCTCATTCCATAAAAGTTTATGACATAATGAAAATTTAAATCCTCTCTCTTAATACATTATTATCCTAACTAATAAGAACCCGAAACACTACCACCTTTACTAATTTAATCCGGGTGCGCTCTTAACTAGCCACAACAAAGAGAAGATTTGATCCTCCGAATCCTTTGAGACATCAAGTTGTTTATGTATTCAATCAACTCTATCGAGATGTTCATATTCCCCGGACTATTCTTCGTCAGTATTTGGAACACAACTGTCATCGTACATGAATCCTCCTGGCATTCTCTTCTTCTGATATTTGGCATGATGGAAAATCCATTCGGAAGTATCTCCACCGAGCTTGAATCCTGGCCGCTCATCACCACCTGCATCACCGGTAAGTTCACCATCCCATATACTAACATGGATCCCGACTCGTCTGACTGTGTCTGTTGCACTATAGGCACAACCTTTTGATTATTTCTATCAATTAAAACCTAACAAACAAAAAAAATCAAACCACAATATACATAGAATTAATTTATTAAATGAATATTTAATGTGATTGTTTGGTAGACTAAATACTGTCGTGCGAAGAAAAGAGACGCGGTTGAGTTCGTCGTCATTGCTCTTGTTGATTGGAGCCAACTCTTGTATTGGCATTTGGCATGGTGTATTGTACCTCCTCCCATTCTCCCCTTCTATGTTTATTGCTTAGGAAATCAAACAGACATCGATCGGAAATGGTCATCTAGACCGAATTTGTGGCACACAGCACCACCCCAGTTGGCTCACCTGGATTATCGATATTATTGTTATTGCGTATAGTTAGCCTGGTTTCCCCAGCTTGGACTAGCTGCCATTGGTGCACAGTCGAGCATAAACCGAAACCGAAGCTACGCACCATTCTATGAGCCATACTAACCATGCTTCTCTTAGTGGAATGACTATAACCATCCCTGAGAAAAGAACTAAACACTGATCAAGTGAGATAAAGAGGGAAGCCCCATGCAACAAATAATTTATATACTAACACTAATAAAAACTTGTGTAAATGATTTGTCTGTGAAAACTCAAATTCATGACAATAAGAACAAGAGTTATTTCACTCTAAGGAGACCCATGAGGAAATGAATACAAATATTACCACTAGTTTGATCATGAGTGGAGGTTGGAGGAGACGAGATTATCGCCAAGCATAGGCATTGTCTTTGAAGTGAGGAAAGCCACCTTTGAGCACCAAAAGATGAACTACAACTCATGACTCCTAACGGATTAATAACCTCGTTCTCTTCGTAATCCAAATGCTCCACCCAGGTTACCTGAAAAACATCCCTCACAAAAATGAATACTAAGAAAACATAAACTACTAATTATCTATTATATGTGGTAACATTTTAATAATTAGCTAGTTTGTTTATAATTATATACTTACCCTAGAAAAACTATTGGGCATTTCTTGCAAAACACATCATGGGAATGTTCAATCGACACGTCCACCATTCCCCACACTCCCTCTGCAATCTGTCTGCAGAATCGAATAAACTTCACTTTCCAAACAGGAACAATAGGAGATAGCGCTTGTAGCTCAGCGTCCATCTACAAAAAGAAGAAAATAAAACAATTAATCATATATAATTTTCATTAAAGCTTGATAAAACGCTGTAATAAGAAAATCACCATTTGTAAGGTTCAGTTGCCTGCCTGGATTATGATATCTATGATAGAAGTCTTACCAATAATGCATGGAAATAAATCTGGCCATTGATTCTACTCGACCACAAGAAACAAAATGGTTAAATTATTTGATATATAAATAAATGGTTTTAAGAACTAGTATATATTCTCTTTTTTTTTAATATAGAAAGATAGAACCATAACAACTTGTATATATATACTTACTTCATCCATTAAGGAATTAAGGAATTAATCTCTTTCTGGGTAAAGAGGAATGAATGATCTTCTTCTTCTCTTCGATGTTTTTTTTATATATAAGGTAGAGGACTTTATAATTTTCTATCGAACCCAAGTTGACTATCTATCTAGTTAAAGTAATATTTTTGCTTTTATTTACCTACCTACCTAGACATTTTTCTTCGTAAAATTTATAGATATATAATACTTTGTATAACTAAAAAATATATATTAAAGTGCAATTGATAATTAATGTAGGGTGATTAGGTATGGAAATAATAAAAAATGAAAAAAGAAATAACTTTTTATTCTTTACAGTTTTTACTTTTAAAAAGTTTATTAATATTTCATATTCAAGTTCAATTTTTATTTAGATAACTTTTTGAAAATATATTATAAAATAGTATATATATTTTAAAGTCTCTTTAAACTTTTGGAAGGAGTATTCTATTTTTTATTTTAATATATTATTCGTGATTTATTACAAAATTTAAACATTTAATACATATTATTATAATTTATTTATTATATTTTTATTCGTTGCATCACACTAGAATCTTCCTAATTTCATTTAATATGGAAACATTATCAAATGTCATCGAGAATATTTTTTAGACTTTAATATGAATTCAAAGTTTTAATAAAAAAGTTAATTATAATATTAAATAAAACAATTTATATTTTATATGTATTTATATTTTATATATATTTTGAAGTTAATATTTACCTTCTTTTATTTAACCTACTTAATCTATTAATCTAACATTCATCTTAAAATTGAACAAAAACAAATAGACGAATTATTAAAAATCAAGTAAAAAAATAATTGGCAGATTTTTCCATTAATCTTTTTTATTTAAAAAAAACTCAATTACTATGTTTTATATAATTAACTTATTTACACGTATTAATTATAAAAACTAATTTACTATTCAAAATTAGTTAATTAGCGTATTAAATTATAAAATATAAGTGTTAATTTTTTCCCTTAAATAAATATATCTCACCTCTTAAATACATTATTTGTTTTGAAACAAGTGAATGCTAATTCTTCTCAAAACATGGACATATATATATGACAATATGAAACAATAAACAAATCGATGTTAATTATTCTCAACACATGGAAATATATGTGGCAAGAGAAATGATTGGGGGAATTTGAGAGGGATGACGTAGCGCAATCTGATTCGCTGAAAAATTAACAATGTTTTCTTTATTTATCTCCTTACCCTTTAACATTAATGTTTCCATATGTTAATTAGTGATGTGGTGACACATCATTCCCTCCCCCATTCCCTCTTCCTATCACTCCTCATGTGACAATATGCATGTCACCCATTATCCTTATAAATAGACTTTCTATAATGAATAAATGAGATATCTATAGACACTCATTTTCACCCCAAATTTTATAGTTTATTCTTTAAATAAATCTAGGCCTATACAATTTTCTTAAATTCATTCACGGGCTCATTGCACGACTTATTTTAAAGACAATTATTTTTAGAATAATTGAGTTTTTAGAAACAGTTGATTTTGGATTCTTAGTAAGTAAAGTAGTAATTTGTCTAAAGTTACAATATTTAGGGAAGTTATTATACTTTTAATATTCAAGGTTTCATTTAAAAACATTGGGTATTTAAAAAAGAAATAAAAACATATAAAATATATATATTAAAGTTTTTATAATTTAAAAAGTAAAAATTTCGTTATATATAATTTTGTTTCATTAATTAGATTAGTTTTTTTTTAAATTATTAGATTAGTTTCCAAATAGATTAGTTGATTCTTTTGAATTAGTTAGTTAGCATTTTTATTAATTGGAATTGTTCCTTAGAAATAGGAATAATTAAAAATAAAATTGTCTATTTGTTTTTTAAATAAAATCTTTTTTGTAGGATGAAAGGGATGTGTAACTTTTCAAAAGGTCAATCCAAGATCCACATGCAAGATACAGATCAGATTTGTAAATAAGGCCAAGAAGATCCAAATTAAAGGCAAGTCAACCCGAAGTAAGGCCAAAGAAAAAATCTAATTGACGAATCCGACCGGTGACGCGACCTATGAATCGACCCAGGCCCGACATCCGACCCATGAAATCAAAAGCTAAAAAGGAAAAGGTGAAGGCAGTGTTCACCTTAATGATAGTGAAAGTCGTTAATCCTGAAGTGCCAATTAAAAGCCGTTAATCCTGAAGTGCCAATTAAATTATGTGCGGTCATAGAAAAAAAGAGGTTGCCTAGAAAATATGAAGAAGTTGCAAGAGAAAAGGAAAAATACAGTGAGTAAAGAGTTGCGTGAAGACTTTGTTATTTTTGGATTATAAATTAAAATGACCAAGTATCGCATCATTATTAATTAAAGCTTAAATCCTATTGGATATCACTTGACATTTGTTGTCAAGAAGAGATTGCTCCTTTCACTTCAACATTTGTAGATGTTTAAAATGGTTTTCTCTTTCCAACGGTCAAGTGTGTTAAGTGGGTCTTTAGCCCTATGGTTTCATAGCTTTGCCTATAAATACCCTTCTTAATACTTGCAAAAGGACCCTTTTTTTACTCTTAAGTGCCCTAAGTTGCCCAATATTTTCCCCAACCAAAATCCTAAGCAAACACCAACCATTGTAGGGTTATGTCATAATTTTTTCTTAGGAGATTTCTGTTTTAATCCCAAAAGAAAAGGAGCAGCTCCATCTCTATTGTAAGCCCCTTTGCACACCTCTTTTATGTAAACAAATCTTTTAAATGTCTTAGTTTTGGTAATTCTTGGCCTAATCATTTGGATCTGTTCCAGGATAATGTGGTCTGAATCTTAATGAGTTTAAACCAAGTTGGTTTGAACCTTTAAGATTTAGAGACCCTCTAATTGATGAAGATTTAATATAATTCAGTCAAGAACCAACAAACTTAGCCTAATTTATGGTTCTCGGCCAATATACATTTTAAATTTTTAAAATTAAATTTTATTCTAGCTGAATTTCCACATTTTAAAAATTATAACAGTTTAACCAAACCAAAATTTTAATTAAAATTTTGAACATATACATGACCGATGATGAATCTCATTTGTTTAAACCTTCACCTATAATTAAAATTTTTAACATATACATGACCGATGATGAATCTCATTTCTTCTAACAATTTTTCTTTATTTATAATATAATTAATTTAGCTCGAGTAAATTCTAAAAATACAAAGGTCAAGTCTTGACAGAAGAACACCCAAGAACGAGACATATTCAACCCCATATTTGTGCATGAAAGGATTATGTTTTTTTTTAATTCTGGGTTTTGAGTGTGTTTTGATTGTGTGTTTTTAATTCATATTATTGTGTATATGTGTTACTAACTATTCTAGAAGATTATATACAATTTGGGATCAATCTTGATCACCATAAGGAAGTTAGATTATGGTCAGGTTAAAAAAAGGAATTTGTCAGCTTTAGAGACGCTTAGGACCTCCTGCACCTGAAGCTAACCCAGGACCGAGGATCCAGGACCCAAGACCGAGTAATGAGGACCGAGCACCAAAAGACCGAGAACCGAGCTGCATTATTTTCTTCTATTTTCTTTAGTCTTAACTAAGAAAATAAAATAAAAAATTCAAATAAAAATTCAAATAAAAAATTAAAATCATCCATTAATTATTGATCTAACGAATGATTTTGACTACCTCTTCACTGCCTTTACATTTTCTCTTCATTAAAAAAAGACAAGTTACATAATAAATTTATAGCAATAAACTCATTAAGGTTACAATGACAATTAACATCATTAAATTCATTCAATTTGCTAATTGATCTGCAAACTATTAAATGTTAATTAAACATATTAACATTTACATTTGAATAAAATTTCACTCTATAATTCACGTCTGAATTTTGCGTGAATTTAATTTGATTTTCTTACTCATATTATAATTTCCATTGTTTAGTGAAATTTATATAATTAGTTTGAAATTCCAACAAACTCCCACATTAACGGAAATTTAAAGATTAACCTAGTGAATGGCTCAACAGTTGAATTCTACATATGATAGGTAAGTGTAAGCCTTTGAACATTCTCTTATGAAAGTATATATAACTTTACTAGCCAATTAGTAGACTCGATGTCCTTGAATTATTCTGTCATTTGTGTAAATGATTACACACTTTCACATAGAATTATCCCTGATAAATGTCATGCTCTCATGGTTGTGTCAATTTTGATCATGGAACATGCGCCTAGTTCTGTGAGAGGGTCTAGAATTGAGCCGTGCAATTCTTTCAAAAAGGCATCACTTCTCTCTCACGTAGGTGATGTATTTGCTCACAAAAAATAATTAAAACTATTTTCTTATCCTCATCAAAATATATATTGTATCATTATAGGATTAATCCTCAACAATAATATTCCAAGTCATTACAATTAGGTTCTTCCATTAAACCTAGTTCTAGGGATCTTTAGTCTACATAAGTTGGATTTCAAACTTATAGTACACTAATATCTTAAAAAGATTTCAAACTAACTCTCTATTCAATAATTTGGTTAGGGGATCCACAATGTTATCTTTGACTTACATAGTCAAATTTGATAACTCCATTAGAGAGTATAGTCTAATGACATTATTTCTAAGACGTGTATTTGTAGACTTGTCATTGACTTTATGTTTGTCCGATTTCAAATTATGATCACAACAATTAGAAATTTTCATTGGTACATTCTTAGATAATCTTGGAATATCTTATATTAAGAAGCATAATCATTTGTACATGCTTACTATTTAAACTTTTTTATGAAAATATTGTTTTCTTGGCTAAATAGTTGACAAAATATATTTGAATTATTCTGTCTTCGTGTAAACAATTACATATTTTCACAAAAATATTTAATCTATCAATCATAATTTTCTTAGAAGATTTTCATACGTAGATTGCACTTCTAAGTTTAAACATATAATTTTTAGATGTAAATTTTTAATTTAATAATATCAATATATCATTTGATAACAAAATCATATTTCATGTAGTACAATTCACATCCTTAATGGATTTAATCATTTCTATCATAATTTTCAACGATAAAAATATCGTACAAAAGACACGTAATGAAATAATTTTCATTGTCTTCATGATACATAATTGTCATATTCACTTTTTAATCAGCGTATGATCAAATTTTTATAGCATTATTATATAATTTGTTATAAGTCATATCAAGACTTTATAAACATAGGTTTTCGTTTATTTCATAAAATCCTCTTGAAGACATTGGTTCTTCAATTTTTAAGAAAGTAATGTCAAAATATGACACGTTACTTGATTTCAAAATCCTCAAATTTAAAATATTGAATTTGAGCACCAACTTAGTAAATATAAGCAAGACATTTTATTGTTATTTTATTTCTTTTTATAAAGTTGCGCAACTTTATCTTTTATAAAGTTGATATCCTTTTAAAACACACACATATGTGTGAATTAAATCAATGATTTTCTAATCAAGAGATTGTCGCACATTCTTTAACAAATTATCTTTTCTTATACTTATCCTACAATGAATAAGATAACTATATTATAAATATTTAATTGAATAAAACAACATTTCTATACATGACATTAGAATGTTTATTCATATATAAATCATTTTCTACATGATCTCTACATAAGAAATTATAATATTTAATCAATTAAAATATTTATTTTAGCACATTATTTATCTAAAAGAAATTAGAATATTTAATTAAATAAATATTCACCATGTCACGTGATCTTTACAAAACAAATCATAATATTTTAAGCATCTTTGGCCAGAGTCGCTTAAACATTTAAATTGTTTGTACGTTTGTATCTGATAGTATCAGCACATTTTCCACATTATTTCTCAAATCAAACACGATTTTTTCGTGTAATTATTAGATTTCAAAATCGTCAAATTAAACAAGTTTTTATAATAAAATTGAATAATGTATAACAAATATATAATCAAATAGTTTAGAAACATAATCAAACAAATGATATGTCATATATATTATAATTACTTCATATATCATTAATCAAATACCCATCAATAATTAATTATTATATTGACAATTTATCTTTAATTAAATATAAAATAAATAATTATTCATGTCATCAATTCGTCAATTTGTTAATTAATGAGGACTTTTAACTTTCCGTATAAGTTTTTTTAGACAAAAAGACACATAATTTTATGACAAATTTTAAGATTTTTCTATTAAAATAAAATAAATATACAATAATCTTTATCTACGTATATATACAAATAACAAGTTAATCATACATATTAAGAATTAACACAAGTTATCATATTACTAGCATGTAACCCGTGTAATTGCACGAGTAATGATATTAAAAACTAAGAAAAAAATTAGTTTAAAAATGTGACTTTATAATTTAATTCAATATTGTTTTATCTAATTATTAAAAAATATGACAAAACATACATTTATCCACTCGTTTTATTTAAAATTGTTTTGTTATTTTTTTAAGCCTACCCAAATCCAGATAAATTGAAAACATTCAATAGGTGGAAATAAAAGTAGTTTTGATAAAAACAAATCTTCAAACATGAAATTTTGATTCAAATTACCAATAAAATATAAAATTTTATTGGGGTCTAATATTACTTATTATTATATACTTATTTTAAAAAATCATCTAACCAATTCATTTAAATATTTATATTTTTTATATCTATAATGATTTTAATTATTTAATAACAAAATTCGATGGTGCATTCTTATACATTCGATTACACCTTTAGGCATAAGCTCTTAGGTTTTTATCACCAATATTTGTGTTACTCAAGCCGACATTTCCTCCATAGATAAACCCTTATGTATTTTCACCAATGTTTCTCAAGCCAACATTCGCTAGACCACTTATGATTGTTGAAATAATTTTATAATTTTGTGTACGTATATATATTTTGTAAGTTAGATTTTGAATAATTATATAAATTATCAATTGTGGTCTAATATTACTTATTATTATAAACTTATTTGAAAAAATAAAAATATTAAAAAAATCAACTAACCAATTCAGGTAAGTTTTTATATCTATAATGATTTTGATGATTTAATAATCAAATTCGAGGGTACATTATTAAACATTCTTGGGCATAATCCCAAGCTCTAAATCAGCCTCCGTGGATGAATCCTTAGGCTTTCTCTCCAATATTTATTTTACTCTAAGCGGTATTCCCTCCATGGACAAAACCTTAGGTTTTTATCACCAATGTTTGCATTACTCAAGCAACATATCTTCCATAGACGAACCCTTAGATTTTTTCACCAATGTTTATGTTACTCAAGACAACACTCTTACTACCAATGTTCGCGCACTCACATATAATTACTTCTTTTTGAGGGATTTGAACTTTACTCTCTAGTATATAAAATATAACACTTTAATCGGTAGATCACTTATGATTGTTGAAATAATTTTATAATTTTGTGTATTTTTATATATATATATATATTATAAGTTAGATTTTGAATAACTATACAAATTATGTAATTTTTTCATACAAAAAAATATAATAAAGATAATTATATCTCTTATACTAATATTAAATGCACATCTTTCTATTAATATTGATATAACATTATATATAATAAAAATTATTAAATTTATTATCATAATTTTTCTCAATATATTAATAATAATATTTTTATTTTTATTTTTTTCCTCTTATACATATATATATTATTCTAATTAAGAATATCTTTTAACTAATTTATTTTTCAATATATAATAATTATATAATGTTTATTTATATCATTTTTTTCCTAACTCATTATTGTGTTTTGACCGACAATGCTGAAAACAAATCTGGGGATCGTTCTCACTAAAATAATTATTGCTAAGATAATTTTAACTCACATAGTTATCTCTTTGAATGCATTAATATAATGAGTTATAAAATAAATGACATTCATTATATTTCATCTAATAATATAATAACACAATTTTTATAAAATAAATTGAAAAGCTTAAAAATATATTTACAAAATCATTTTAGCAAATTAAATATTTATATAAGAAACTGTTAAGTGCCCTGATTAATTTTATAATTTCCACACAATAAATTAGAATTATTCAAACATCCATGATTAAAATCAATTACCGGATCATTCATCTCATATTTTTTTACAACAAGAAATTGGAATGATTTCAACATCAATGATTAGAGTCATTTTAACAAGTTTAATTTCTATAAAGAAATCACTGATTGTCTCACTCATCTCATAATTTCTACACAACAAAATAGAATGATTTCAACATCAATGAGTAAAGTCATTTTAACTAGTTTGATTTTTATTAAGAAATCATTGACTATCCATTCATCTCTTAATTTCTACACAAGAAATTCGAATAGTTCCAACATAAATGACTAGAGTCATTTTATAACACATAAGATTTTACAAAAGAAATCAATGGTTAAAATGAGATTTAAACTGGGGACATTTTTTCTTGCATCCTTGCTTCTTAACATCAAACCACTTCATCAGTGCGCTCTTTCATTCTTATACTACTGTTTACGACCTATGTCTTCTTTTCAAAGGAACTTACATTTTTTTTTTCTTTTGACTTATACTCTTCAAAAAAAATATATAACTTCGTATCATAATCAAAAGATAAATATATAAAACAATCTATATATACATATATAAATTGAATATATTTCCTTAGTTAATAATTAACCTATCACATTTTTAATTTATAAAATTAAGCTTTAAGATTATAAGAACAAATGTGTTAATAATTAACATATATATATATACACAATAAAGACTTATCTTTATTTATTGATTTTTTTTATTCCTTAAGATGAACAACTTCAAATTATTGAAATGAGTCATCATTATTTTTGCAACATCTCAACTCTAATTTCTGAAAACCAAACACAAAGATTTTTGATGGCCCAATCTCTTAAATATCTTAGCACAAAGATCATATTTTAAAATTGTTATAAATCTTTCTTTAATTTAAAGAAAATATATATACATATGATGTTACAAATAAGTTAAATGTATACGAAGAACAAAGTCACTGAATTTGATGCTTGACTAGGCATGTGTTAGACATATTTCCCTTAAAATAGTTTTATCTTCTGCTCTTGTGCTGGAGCTTATTGCAGTTGATTGTCTCCCAAGATACAACGAATCTAGTAGTGATTCAGCACTATAATCACTACACAACGGACTTTAAATGAACTTAAATCCTTATCGCCGGGTTCAAAAGAAAAATGTAGAGAGAATTATCTCTTAGAATTTTTAAGAGAAGGAGGAATTGAAAAAAAATGATGTAAGATTATATGTATTTTATTATAGAGTATGGATATAAGTTGTTGAAAAGATAAATTATAATAAATACATAAATAAATAAATAAAAGAATCCATTAATTATTGATCCAGCGAGCGATTTTGACTACCTCTTCATTACCCTTACATTTTCTTAACGTTTAAAAAAAGACATGTTACATAATAAATTGATATAAATCAATTCATTAAGGTTATAATAAAAATGAACACCATTAAATTTATTCAATCTGTTAATTGATATTCAAACTATTAAATGTTAATTAAAAAAATTAACATTTACATTTCAATCAAACTTCACTCAATAATTCACATTTGAATTTCGTGTGAATTTAATTTGATTTTATTACTCATATTATACTTTACATTCATTAGTGGAATTTATATAATTAGTTTATGTTAGATAAACTTAGATCGGCTAAATAAAATGTTAGATAAAATCAGACCGGTTCAAGTAAACCTAACTTAAATAAACTTTCCATGCAGGAACAAGGAACCGGACCGGATAAACAAAAGAACCGGCTAAGAAAACTAGCCGGTTAAGCTACCAAACCGATCAAGAATACTTGGAACATGACCGCACAAAGAAAGGATCGGCCAAAGCTTAAAACCGGAATCATCAAACAGCCGATCAGCCACAAGGCAGAGGAATAACCGGAAGAAGTCCGGTTACATCACTCATACCAAAAGACATTCGGCTAAGTCAAGCGGCCGACCAGTACAAGAAGACAATTCGGGTATCTGTTGAGAATGATACCAAAGGAACAGACTGAATACTTCCATATCCATGCAAGTCTGAGGAAAGACTGTAGGCTGCAGAAAACAGTACTACCGGATCCTTCCACTTCGGGATAAGCCAGAAAGGAAATCTTCCAAGTACAGACAACTGTCCAACAAACAGTGTCTACATTGAGTAAAAGACAAACCCAGGTTTGTCTTACAAACCGGAAGAACAGACCGCCAGGTCTGAGACAGAATACCAGGTCTGAGGAAACGACCGCAGGTCTGAATCTCTAAAACACTGAATCACTGCACCTCTGCTCAGCCAATCAGATTCAAGGCAGTGAAATATGACCGTTGGCATATTTCACCTATAAAAGGGGCAGTTGAAGAAGAGTAAATGTGGGACACTCAGTGAGACAAGTGAAGCGCTAAGAGCATTTACTACAAGTGATAAAATTGTGTTATTCTAAGAAAGCCTAAGTGCTAAAGTTAAAGTGTGTATTACAATTTCGGTGTAAACTGTAAGAGTATTATCGAGCAGGAAATAAGTCTCGATCGGATTGTATTTGTATTCCGTAGTGAATATCCTTCTCGCGGTTTCGAGAGGAAGGGGTGACGTAGGAGTTTTATCTCCGAACATCCATAAAATCTGTCTTGTTATTTACTTTCTGCCGGCTTCATTATCTAACCGATTAACTTAACCACACCGCTCTAAACCGACTCTATACTAACCATACCGAATTTCCAGATTACCGAAACCGACCCACCATTTTCAAATCTCCATCATCCGAAACCGGCCTTGTCTATCAAACAAGTGTGCTGCTTCAACCTGAAAGCAAACCTCTTCCGCGCTTGAACCTAGTTCAAGGGTTTGTGACAGGTTGTGTAGTATTGAAACCCCGGTGTTAATCTCTAACTGGATTAACCACCACCCTTCGAGTGAGAACCGCTAACCGGTCCAACCCTCGGTCCTCCAGCGGCTACCTAGATCCTAACATAAAACTTAACGAAAACAAATTTTCTGTGCAGGAACAGGTAAAGACTTCAGCAGGTCAAGTTACTCAACCGGTTAAGAAACTCAATCGGTCAAGCAACCCAACCGACCAAAAACCTGACCGAACAAGAAGAAAAGATCGGTCAAATCAGAAGGCCAAAATCATTGAACATTCGGTCAATCTGGAGTTATGGAAAAACCGGAAGCCATCCGGTTAACATAAACAACCGACCAATACAAATAGATAATTTGAGTATCTGTTGAGAATGATACCAAAGGGACAGATTTAGTATTGCCACTTTCATACAAGTCTGAGGACAGTCTGCAGGCTGTAGAAGATCGTCCGACAGGATCTTTCTACATCAGGATAAATCAGAAACGCAATCTTCCAAGTACAGGCAACTGTCCAACCGACAGTTTCCATATTGAGTAAAAGACAAACCTAGCCGGTTTGACCTACACACTGGAAGACTAGACCGCCAGGTCTGAAAACTAGACCGCCAGGTCTGAATCACTGAACCTCTGCTCAACCAATCAGATTCAAGGAAATGAAATGTGACCGTTGGCAGATTTCATCTATAAAAGATGGAGCTGAAGAGGAATAAATGCGGTTACAAGTTTTAAGAGTTTTCTACAACCTAAGTCAAAAATCGTATTCTATCTCTCTAAAGAGATTAAGCGTTTATTTGAAGAGTAATTACAATTTCGGTTAAAATTGTACGGGTGTTATCGAGCAGAAAATAAGTCTCGATCGGATTGTGTTTGTGTATTCCTTAGTGAATATCCTTCTCGCGGTTTCGAGAGGAAGGGATGACGTAGGATTTTCATCTCCGAACATCGATAAAAACCTGTCTTGTTATTTACTTTCCGCCGGCTTTACATTCTAACCAATCTGCACTAACCTACTAATACCGCTCCAACCGATTCAACATCACCTAAACCGAATTACTAAGCCGCAAAACCGACCCATCAATCTCCAAACCTATCTTATTCAAATCCGGTTCTGCATATCTCGTGTGTGCGCTGCTTCAACCTGAAACAAACTAATTTTAGCACTTGAACTCGGTTCAAGGGTTTGTGACAGTTTGTGTAGTATTGAAACCCCGATGTTAATCTCTAACCGGATTAATCACCAAACCGTTGAGTGAGACGCGTTAACCGGCCAGACCCCGGTTCCCCAGCCGCGACCTAGATCCTAACAATTAGTATCAGAGCAGTTAGTTTCAATACTCAAGCAAGCATGTCTTTTGATAGGCCCCCAATGCTAGAAGGTGACGACTTTGCCAACTGGAAGGCACGCATGCACCTGCATTTAATCACCATGGATGACGAGATGCAGTTCATTTTGTCTGAAAGACCGATAAAGATTGATAAAGACAGAAAGGAATGGACAGCTGAAGACAGGAGAAGAAACAACCTGGACAACCATGCCAGAAACCGCATCTCCAACGGTTTGGACAGAAATACGTTTTGTAAGGCCGAGACTACAAAACCGCAAAGGAAATATGGGAAGCGGTGATTCAAATCCATGAGGGAAATGAAAGAACTAAGGAAAACAAGATAATGGTGGCTACTCAGAAGTTTGAAAACATAAAGATGAGACTGGGAGAAACAATGAGAGAATACAATGACCGGTTCACAGGAGTAATAGACGAGCTAGCAACTCTTGGCAAGAAGTATGACAACAAGGAGGTCATCATGAAAGCTCTAAGATCTCTTCCAAGTGCATGGGATATAAAGACAATGGTGATGAGGGAATCAAACTGCCTAAGCAAGATGAAGCTACACGATGTAATCGAAGATCTTAAGGCATATGAGTTTGAAATGAGATCTAGGACTGAAGAAGAAGTCTCAGCCTCAACCTCAACCAGAGCATTGGTCACATCCACAGAACCGATTGCTCCTGCACCGATCAGAACCGCTGAACAATTCACCGAGGATGCCATGGAAATGCTTGCACAGAAATTTGGCCGATTCATGAAGAGAAGCCAATCGACAAACAACAACTATAATTACGGTGATAAATCTAATGTTAGATGTTATAACTGCAATTGTTTGGGACATTTCAGGTGGGAATGCAGAAAACCGAGGAGAGATGACCGGAAACCGGACGATCAGAATCACCGAAATAATTATCAACAAACCGGTGAAGGAAATGAAGTTCAGAAAGCACTGATAGCCGATGACGGAGGAAGCTTATGGGCTCACAGTGACAGTGATGATGAACTCACATGCCTCATGGCAAATGAGGAACAAGTATTTGACTCCCACTGTGATGAATTTACTAAAGATGAGTAATTTAATGCACTAAATGACATGGTAGCAAAGTACAAGAACCTATTAACATTAATACCTACCCAATTGAACTTTAGAACCGACCCCATAGTACCTACCTTGACCGAACCAAAGATCACTCAACCTGATAGAATCCTGGAAACCGAGGCAGCACCAGAACCACTCACTGAGACCAAACAGGTCGAGGAATCAGTCCAAAAGCTGACCAAGGAGGAAAATGCCCGAATCTAGTATCGAATGGCCGCATGGAAAAGATCCAGTGAAATGGTGAACAGAATGTGTAGCTATAATAGACATCCCAAGTGCATGTTCGGTCTTGGATACAAGATCAACAGATTCAACAACCGGAACCACTCCAACAACATGAGGCTCACAAAGGATAATCTTCCCTTTGTAAGCTTTGTCAAGAGCTCCTTAACCGACGAAGAGGAATTAAATGCCTCATATCCGAAAGACGAACTAATCTATGTAAGTCCAACTGACTCCGAAAAATGACTTCATCCTAAGAAAAGAAAAATCAACCGGCCCAAAGGGAAGAAAGCCAAACCACATAGGTTAAATCAAAAACCATCTCCGAATAAGGCATTCTTAGGAAAGTAGAAAGACTCCAAACCGAGTGCAGGAAAACTAGTTAGAACCATAACCGGGAAGGTTGTTCGACTTATCAAAGTCTGGATACCTAAGGGACTAATCGCCTGTGGACCAAAGTAAATGTGGGTACCAAATAGTTGTAAATATGTATATTTTACAGGATATGAAGAAACGGCTAGGAAACTCCGAGTGGTACCTGGATAGCGGTTGCTCCAGACACATGACAGGGAACAACAATCTTCTAACCGATATCAGAATAGAAACCGGTGTAATAATCACCTTCGGTGACAACTCAAAAGGTAGACTGTGGGCAATGGTAAGATTGTCCATGATAACTTAACAATTGATAATGTACTTTTAATTGAAAACTGTTAGGAATTTTAATTATGGCCGAGCCTTTCAAGTTCTTTAATTCAAGAAACGGGTTCTTGATGATAAAATTCAACACTCTAGCGCAGCGGACATAGAATTAGAGGAGAATTCGAGGTTAGGGAGAGAAGAGCCAAAGGGGAGGAGAGAAATACCACTTGATCACACCTAGCGGTCCAAGAAGGGGGAGGAGGGCCGAGAGATAACTTAAACACCAAGTTCCAAAATATTCAATTCATAGCCCCAAAAAGTGAGGTGGGCATCACCATTTAAAGAGGTTGGTTTACCCAAAAGTTTTCGGTTACAACTACTTCCAACATAACAGAATTCGGTTTCAAAGAAAGATAAAAGAGAAAGTAAACAAAACAGAATTATTCCATAAAAAACATAAACGAGCCCGTATAGACACTTGGGCCGAGAGACGGATGAATAAAATATTTTAGGACCGAGGTTTTTGATGAGCAGCCCGTAACAAAAACCTACATTTTAACCTGCTAAGCATTAGTTAAATGTGTGATGCTGGATACACTATAGAATTCCTCAAACATGCATGCTTAGTTAAAAACTCTCAAGGTATCATACTACTAACCGGAAATAGGTTAGGAAATATTTATAAGGTAGATTGGAAAAATAAAGTAGAATACCATATTTGCATGGTGGCAAAAACCGATCAAACCTGGTTGTGTCATAAAAGGTTAAACCACTTAAACCTGAAAACCTTGAATTACATCCGCGGTAAAAATCTAGTTGAATGAATTCCTGATATAGTATTCAATAAGGATAAGGTCTGTTCAGCATGTCAAATGGGTAAACAAACTAAGTCAACCTTTAAGAGTAAAGGACACATGTAATCTAATCGATGCTTAGATCTCATTCACATGGACCTATTTGGACCGATTAGGATCGTCAGCCTAGGAGGTATGCTTTACACTATGATAGTTGTTGATGATTACTCTAGGTATACATGGGTAATATTCTTGGCATCCAAACGTGAAACCGCATCAAATTTAATCACACTACTTAAACGTTTGCAAAATGAAAAATCAACACGCATTAATAGCATTAGGAGTGATAGAGGAACCGAATTTACAAACAATACTCTAAATGCATTTCTTGATGAATCTGGTATTAGACACGAGTTGTCTAGTGCTAGGACTCCTCAACAGAACGGCCTGGCTGAGAGAAGAAACCGAACTCTCAAGGAAGCCGCACGGTCCATGATAGCCGATTCGGATATTGCCCAGAAATTATGGGCTGAGGCTATCAATACTGCATGTCATACACAAAACCGGTCTCTGATTAACAAGTTTCACAACAAAATACCGTATGAAGTATACTTTGATAGGGCTCCCAACCTTAGGTACCTTAAGATTTTCGGTTGTAAATGCTACATTCACATAAATGGAAAAACCTATTTATCTGCTTTTGATGCAAAATCTGATATTGGGGTCATGTTAGGTTACTCAGCAGTTAGTAAAGCTTATCGAGTACATAACACTAGAACTTTAACCATGGAGGAATCACTTCATGTTGTTTTCGATGAATCGGTTGAAAGCAACACTGCATCATGCTTTGATCTACACAACAGATTGGAAAACAATAATATCCACTCTGATAGTGAAGATGAAATTCCAGTTTTTAGACGGTTTGTCCATGACCAAATGGGTAATGATGAAACCTAGCCGGATCAAGCTGTCACACGGCAGGAAGCTGACACTTCGGTTCAATCCGATGAAATCGGTCGGTCTGACACTCCTGTTCAGCCTATCGATACGTCTAGTCTTGATCAAGTAAACGGTGATTTGGTAGACGCTCCTGAACCGAATCTCAAAAGAAATACAAATCATCCTCCTGAGTTAATTATAGGTGACCCTTCACAACCCGTTCGAACTAGGCGACAAATTCCGGAGGAATACTTCAATTCCGCTTTTATATCCCAGATTGAGTCGAAAAGAGTGGATGAAGCATTGTCAAATCCGGACTGGATCTTGGGAATGCAAGAAGAGTTAAACCAGTTTGAGAGTAATAAAGTCTGGTACCTAGTCTTTAGACCGAAAGATCAACCGGTCATAGGAACAAGATGGGTATTTAGAAGTAAGTTTGGTCACGAGGAACAAAGATAGATTAGTGGCACAAGGATACAAACAGGAAGAAGGCATTGATTTTGAAGAATCATTTGCCCCTGTAGCTAGAATTGAAGCCATTAGGATTTTTCTGGCGTTTGTTGCTTTCAAAAATTTTAAGGTTTTTCAAATGGATGTCAAAAGTGCATTTTTGAATGGTGAACTACGTGAAGAAGTATATGTTGAACAACCACCCGGTTTCAAAAATGCTGACCTGCCTAATCATGTATACCGGTTAAACAAAGCATTGTAAGGTTTAAAGCAAGCTCCTTGAACTTGGTATGATACACTAACCGCATTCTTGTTAAAACATGATTTCACCATCGGTTCGGTGAACAAAACACTATTTAAATTTGAGAAAAATGAACATATCCTACTTGTTCAAATATATGTAGATGATATCATCTTCAGTTCAACCGATCCTAAGCTATGTGATAAATTCTCAACCTTGATGACTAACAAATTTGAAATGAGTATGATGGGAGAATTAAGCTTCTTCCTAGGTCTTCAGGTTAAGCAACTCGATGGAGGAACATTCATCAGTCAACCCAAATATACAAAGGAACTTCTAAAGAAATTTGGGATGGATACATGCTCCTCAGTCGTTACCCCAATGAGTTCATCGGTCAAACTGGACAAGGATGACGACGGTCAGGCAGTAGATTTGACAGCTTACCGAGGAATCATCGGTTCTCTCTTATACTTGACACCAAGTAGACCGGATATACTATTTGCGGTCGGTGTGTGTGGAAGATTCCAGGCTAATCCAAAATAGTCTCACTACACAGCCGCAAAGCGAATCTTGAAATACCTAAAGGGAACTCCTGAAGTCGGTTTGTGGTATCCAAAGGACTCATCTTTTAACCTCACAAGTTACTCAGATGCAGATTATGCAGGCTGTAAGGTTGACAGAAAAAGCACCAGCGGAACATGCCAATTCCTAGGAGATCGGCTTGTTTCATGGCACAGCAAGAAACAGACATCGGTTGCCACATCAACCGCAGAAGCTGAATACCTGGCAGCCGGAAGTTGCTGTTCACAACTTCTATGGATCCAACAACAACTAAAGGATTTCGGTATCACAACCGAAGAGTCTCCAATATTCTGTGATAATACAAGTGCCATAGCAATCACTTACAATCCGGTTCTACACTCTAGAACAAAGCACATCGACATAAGGCATCACTTCATCCGGGAACATGTCATGTTGAAGCACATCCGGCTGGAATACGTATTAACAAAACAACATGTAGCCGATATTTTCACAAAGCCTCTGCAGGAAGCTAAGTTTTCTCAATTCAGACTCATACTTGGCTTAACCGATATCAATCAGCTTATTTCCAAAAATGTTTAAAAGGAAAATCGGTTCGGACAGACAAAACCGGTAGTTCCTCCTAAATTGTCGGATTTCAAATTCACCAAGGTACCTATTGAAGAACCGCTATGTCTATCAGTTGGAGTAAACCGACCGGTTACTTAGTGCATGCACCAAATAACCGCATCGGAACGAATAACTGAAAACCAACCGGTTTGGTAGTAGTTTACATCGGATTATTTGGCCTCCGAACAAAAGTGGAATAATTATCTGTGTTTAACTTATCTGTTCTGAAAAACTACATTTTCAAAGCAAAACGGTCATACCTCAAAAGATGTGAAGATATGATATCTTTCACCGTCCAGGCCTATGACTCACATCCTAGGTTTTAGACATGCCTATTTCATGCAAAATTCTTTACCCTATGGTTAATAGACACTATTACTTGCTACACACTAGATAATACTATCAATCCCTCCACTAATATACAAGTTAGACAAACCTTAGACAAAACAATCACAAGCTCCAATCTATCCTCTTACTATGACAAAATTTCTCAGTTTCCAAACATCCTTCAAGTGGATTTCGATTCAGCTCAAGGCACTAAGCACTATGAAGTCTTCAAGATGATTAAGTCACTTGAAGACACCGGTCTCAAACATTTTCTAGATGACAAATATGTCATCTTCTCAGAAACAGTCCTGGAATTTTTCTACAATGCCAGGGTTTTCCGAGGTACCCCTCACTTCGACACCCACATTCAGTCCAAAGTGGGAGGGACCGTGTTTGATTTCACAGAAAGTGACTTCGCCAGATGCTTCGATCTTCCGAAGTAAGGGCTCACCGACCTAAACGTTCCGGCTGAACTAAAGGCTGAAATCTCCTTAAGCTTTGCTCGGTCAAACCGCCCGGTCGATGACCACGGTGCCATGTCATCGATGAGAGCTGAGTACCAGCTTCTGAACGATGTTATCGGTCGAGGCATCCTAGGAAAGGATGTAACCAACACCTATTGTGCTACAGTCTTTAACATGATGTCTGCCATCACAACACGCCAGTCAACTGGTCCAGAGTGTTATTCGATGTCCTGATCTGGATGATCGGCATTCACCAAACCGGCCTCATCCCCCAGATTAGCTGCCTACTTTTGGAACTTGGGGTTCCACTCTGTCCGGGTGAAGGGTTGAACCAAGCCCAGGTCATAACCAAGGAGGTTGCCGACTCATTCTATGAGCGGTTTGAGAAGGCTTAGAAGAGGAAGAACCGACACCTCAACTCCTCCGGCAACTAAGTCAACTCCTTCCTACAACCGATCATTTTGTTGTACGCACCGGTTGTATCAGTGTCCCACTCTATCATGATCATCTCGGTTTAGTCTATGCTATTTTCGGTTTTAATTATTCCCCTTTCGGTTTCATGTACTTTCCTCCATTAATGAAACGTAACTTTCAACTTATAACTACAAACTTAGTTACTTTCTAACTAGATTCTCTACCTCGAGCTTCACGACCGGTGAAAAAGTAACTTTTTCCCAAGGAGTTTTGGAAACATAAATATTGCCTTCATAAATGAGACAAAACTGAATTTCAGCATTAAATGTCCCTATTTTCCCTCCAATTTCGGATCTATATAAGGAACCCCACCTTATCAACTCACCACATCTTAAAATCAAAATTTCCTGAACTCTCTCTCTTGGCAAAGTTTGAAAACATGTCGAGCCGAACACTAAGGAACTATTTGAGCATTGATTTCGACTCATGCATGAAATATGATGATCTGGAAACAAAGGAACTCATGTTTGAATCACTAATCGGCACCGGTCTTCGTGATTTTCTCGAAGAATCCGGACCTATACTCATTCCGGAAGTAACCGAGTTCTTCAACAATGCATCTATGAGAGGAGATTTCATTGTTTCCACGGTGAGAAGCCGCTTCGTTTTTCTGGACGAGAGCGCATTCGCTCAAATGTTCATTTTACCCACTGAAGGGTTTTCCGATTTCCCATCCCGGGTGGGCAGTGCCGCGACCGACTATTTGGAACTGTTCTCCGGAACCGAGGTGCCGGTGGAGAACCACGGTTTGAAAACCCGCCTTGCCCACCATATCCAACTACTCTACGAGATTGTCAACCGATCCATCATTTGCCAATCTCCGAACCAACACTATTCTAAGAGAGTGTTCGACATGATGACCTACATTGTCAGCAATACACCCATAAATTGGTCATCGGTCATCTTCAATAACCTGAGGACTATGGTGGAGACCAAAAGAGGTCTCGGTTACGCTCCTCACTTAAGCTGGCTCTTTCTTAAGTATCGTCCAGAATTTGGACGAGGTACACCGGCATCCCCATCGAATGTTCTCGATAAGGATGGGGTGGAGGACAAGCTCTCTAGAATAGTTATTACATAAGTTGTATTTTTATTTCTTATGTATTCTAAACCGATCAATGTATCGGTTTCTATCATGTAACTTTTATTTTTAATGATTATCTGATTTCTAAGCTTGATAACCGGGTCAAAATTCGCAAAATATCTATATAACTAACTAACCGGTTGATATCGCTAAATTACTTCGTTAAAAAAAATCCGGTCAAACTCGAAAACCGCATCATCACGGTTAAATAAACGTTTCATTTAATAAACGGTTACAAGAAGAACCGCCTCATCGCCGGTTAAATAATCGCAATTAAAAGACCGCTCAAAGCCTTTGGAGGGAAAATTCCCGCCCATCTCTTCCCGCTCATAAGTTCCCGCTCATCAATTCCCGCCCATGGTTTCTTGCTCATGGTCTTTGGAGGGAAAATTCCCTCCCAAACATGATGTGACGGTTCGCGGCAGTTGGAATTCCAAACCGCGACTATAAAAAGGGTCCTTAGCCATTTTCTTTAACTCTCACGCGAATCGACTTTCTCTCTCTAGCTCTCAAACCTCTCAATACTTTCAATCCTTCAATCCTTCGATCTCTTCAAACTACAATGGGTCGTGAATCTGTGCTGTTCAAACACATCATCCAAGTCGATTTCGAGGAAGTTCGGGCGAACGGCTCGGCGGAGGCAAAGCGGGTATTAACCCAGATCTCCGAGTCCGGTCTCGAACACTTTCTGGGCGGTCTATTCGTCCTATATTAGGATGCGGTCAACGAATTCTTCCTAACCGCATTCTTGACCGAATGAACAATCATCGCAACCATATGCGATCAACGACTCGAATTGACGAAGGAGTCGGTCGCTGAGATACTGCATCTGCCATCCGAGGGGAGCGACTTCTCGGTGGCCATGGACGAGGAATCCTTCCAGGCGGCTTGCCGGAATCTTTCGGATGCAGCGGTCCCTATCGTGGTATCCGATAAGAAATCATCTCTTAAACTGGAGTATAGACCGCTGTGTGATATCTTCACAAAATCGGTCCAAAGAAGATGAGGGAGCTTTGACAGTCTCACCCGGGCGAAAATTGAAATGATTGCCGGTTTAGTCAACGACATCAAAATAAACTGGGCAAAGGTGGTTTTCACAAACCTATTTGAGATGGTGGATCCGACATCCACTCAGTCATGGGGATACGCCATCCCACTAGGTAAAATAATGCGTCATTTCAACATTAACACCGGCCCTGGTGTTCTCCTCGACCCCAGCAAGATTATAAAGTCCCATCAATTCATCAAACTGGAGGACAGGAAAGGCAAAAGGAAGGCCTCCGGTTCTACAAGTGGACAAAAGAAGAAGGCAGCCAGTAAGAAAGCGGTTCTGGTCAAAGAAGAATCCGGTACCAAGGGGGATAGACAATCAACCGGATCGGCTAATCCGTTGTCCGACACCCCAACACTGAAGACTCGGCATCCAGCTCTGGCCGAACCACATCACAACACATCGGAGAAGATCCATCCGGTAAAGGGAAAGGACCGATAGTCGAGGAACAATTGGTTCAACATGATAATAATGATGCCGGTTCGGACAGACTGCGGAAGGAAGATGAATCCGCGGATGAACACACCCGGCAAATGGCCGAGGATCTCGTCAGCTGAATCATGGACGAGATACATCAGCAGGCTCACGCGACATCCGACGTCTACTATCAATGGGTCATGCACCGACATCGAACTCTACAAAAACATGCTACCGGATCTCACCGCTAACCAGAAATTCGAGAAGTTGGAGGAGGAGGTCATCAGCCTCACAAAGGCTCAAGACGTCACGACCGCCCTAGGACGAAGCAAGATGGTCGAACCGCATGCTCGGTTACAAGGGCTCAACGAACACATTCGACGCCTCCAAGAAAGGGATTTTCCAGGGACACCGGACTCCTCACTTGAGCTCTTGGTGTTAAACTTGCTAGCGGTCAAAGAAAAGGACCTAACCGAGGAGATGGCACGGCTTGAAGCGGAGCCCGAGCACCAGGAAACATCGAACTTATCCAGATCCCCTCCTGAGGATGTTGGCGGTCAGAATCCGACCGACAATGAGCAATCATCTTCTCCACCGGAACAAGATATCAACATGACCGAACCCAGGACGGGCACACCGCTCACAGAACAACGAGTCTCTGTTCAAACCGGGGATTCAGTACCGGCCGTAACGGAAGAAAGGGTAAAGGCCCTCATCGAAGAATTTGTCAATGACGCCATTCGGCCGTGGCAAAAGAAAATCAAAGAAACCGCATCCAAATCCGTTGAGATGATTGAGTCGACAAACAAGGAGCTCAAATCCGCGGTCGACCGGATCACGTCCGTTGAAGGAAATTACGGCAACACGGATCAGTTGTACGACGGTCATCTTGAAAGAACCAAGGAATTAGAGGATATAACTCCAAAGCTGGTGACCGACCTCGCTTCCGTCAGCCAAAAGGTTGCTATGATGGAACAATTTCAAGAAACAACCGATCAAAGGTTGACGAAGGTTGATGCGGACTTGGCTCAGTCTGGTGCCCAAGCCGAATCTGATCGTCAGAGGGTGATAACGCTTGAAGAAAAACATGTCAAGCTCGAAGCCGATCTCAAAGCGGTCACCGAACAGGTGGCGGAGTTAATAGAGGCTAAGTTGGCTGCCGATAAGGCACTTGAGGAGGCAAATGCTCTCGCGGCCCAGAGGCTTCAAGATGCCCTGGACGAGCAGGTCCAAATTCAGAAGGAAACGGTAGTGGCAGATGCGAACCTGGCCGGACATATGCAAAATATAGAGAATAGTGCACCGTCCATAGCAGCTCGACAAGCCAAAGATGCTACCCGACTAATGGTCCAACAGGAAACATATAATGAATTCGCCGCGGCTCACAAGAAGTCCAAAGCGGTTGCTTCCCCTTCCGTTCCGGTTACACGAAAGAGGAAGGCTGCTTCGAAGAGGGCAGAAATCACGACATTATTGGACAGAGTCACTAATACGGTTGTTGAGCCTTCGTTCAATCCGGTTTTGCAAGCAGATGATGATTTCGAGGAAGAGCTCGAGCCACAACTAAGAAGACAGCGGGGTCTCAATGCGGTTCCAATTAGATCGTTCGTTCAACTGATATTTCCATTCACCGGCAACTCAAGCGGTCAAGGATCCTCATCTAGGCCGGTTCCAGCAGTCAAGGGAAAACCAACTACTGAACAGCTGGAAAAATTCTTGCCGCCCAGAACGAAGAAATAGGGGCTTTATTTTCTTTATTTACTTATGTTCACTTCAGTTCTATATATATAAAGTATTTTTGCCTTAGTATATTTCATCTATATATCTAATATTTTTGGAAACCAGCCTACTTCTGCATTACTACAGAGTTTTGAATATTTTAAATAAAATAATCAAAAAGGGAGAAATTGATAAGATAAAATATAAAACTCAAAATTTTTCTCAAAATTTTCCAAAATTTTTCGAAAAATTCTCCCAAGTCAGTTTCAAAAAATCCGGCCAAATAAACTCTTAAAACAACTGGCCTACATTTGCATTACTATAGAGTTTTGAATATTTTAAATAAAATTATCAAAAAGGGAGAAATTGTTATATAAAATTAGATCGGCTAAATAAAAATTAACAAAAACAAATTTCTTGTAAAGGAACAGGTAAAGAATTAAGTCGGTCAAGTTACTCAACCGGTTAAGAAACTCAACCGGTCAAGCAACCCAACCGACCAAAAACCTGACCGAACAAGAAGAAAAGATCGGTCAAATCAGAAGGCCAAAATAATTGAACATTCGGTCAATCTGGAGTTATGGATAAACCGGAAGCCATCCAGTTAACATAAACAACCAACCAATACAAATAGATACTTCGAGTATCTGTTGAGAATGATACCAAAGGTACAGATTTAGTATTGCCACTTTCATACAAGTTTGAGGACAGTCTGCAGGCTGCAGAAGATCGTCCGGCAAGATCTTTCTACATCAGGATAAATCAGAAACGCAATCTTCCAAGTACAGGCAACTGTCCAACCGACAGTTGCCATATTGAGTAAAAGACAAACCTATCCGGTTTGACCTACACACTGGAAGACTAGACCGCCAGGTCTGAATCACTGAACCTCTGCTCAACCAATCAGATTCAAGGAAATGAAATGTGACCGTTGGCACATTTCATCTATAAAAGAAGGAGCTGAAGAGGAATAAATGCGGTTACAAGTTCTAAGAATTTTCTACAGCCTAAGTCAAAAATCGTGTTCTATCTCTCTAAAGAGATTAAGCGTTTATTTGAAGAGTAATTACAATTTCGGTTAAAATTGTACGGGTGTTATCGAGCAGTTATAAGTCTCGATCGGATTGTGTTTGTGTATTCCTTAGTGAATATCCTTCTCGCGGTTTCGAGAGGAAGGGATGACGTAGGAGTTTCATCTCCGAACATCCATAAAAACTTGTCTTGTTATTTACTTTCCGCCGGCTTTACATTCTAACCGATCTGCACTAACCTACTAATACCGCTCCAACCGATTCAACATCACCTAAACCGAATTACTAAGATGCAAAACCGACCCAGCAATCTCCAAACCTATCTTATTCAAATCTGGTTCTGCCTATCTCGTGTGTGCGCTGCTTCAACCTGAAACAAACCACTTCTGCACTTGAACTCGGTTCAAGGGTTTGTGACAGTTTGTGTAGTATTGAAACCCCGGTGTTAATCTATAACCGGATTAATCAACAAACCGTTGAGTGAGACGCGTTAACCGGCCAGACCCCGGTTCCCCAGCCGCGACCTAGATCCTAATAGTTTAAAATTCCCAAACTGAAGCCATCGGTCCTAGGTTCAGGAGTTCCTGGTTGGGTGAGAGAGTCTTCGGTAGGATATAAAAATCATCGGTCAGACCTCTCAGTTCTTGTTGAAAAATCTCGGTCCTAGTTAAAAAGCTTCGGTCGGATCTCCCGATCCTGATCGAATATCCTCGATCGGATTTCTCGGTCCTAGTCGGACCTATCGATCATTAGGAACATGAAAACTATAGATTTTGTCGTTTTAATTTAGACCTGAATCCTTTGATCCAAGGGCTTGGGTACCTTCACAGAGTTCTAAGGAACATCATCTTAAAGTTTGATTTAACCTGGATGATGTCGATTTAATCAAAATAGTCTAAGGACCAAAATCGGGTTTATGTTTTGTGATAAGTGTAAAGAGCTTGCCAATAGCTTTCTTAAACTTCATATGATTGATTGATACCAAACATGAATACTTGTTGTTAGTTTTGACCCATTCAAAAACTTAAAATTTTCATTTTTTTTGAAATTTTTTATTTTAATCAAACATGATTGAGATGGATCAAACATGATTCAAATAGGTGTCCAACATCATTATAAACATGTTCGGAAGCTTTCTGGGTTGTTGTTCTTGATGATTAGTTCAAGAACAGAAAACCCGTTTCGAATCTTTCAAATTCAAATTTATGGTTTTTTAATTTTTCTATTGATTGTGTTTGGCTTGAACACAAAACTCACAAATTATCCTTAAATATTTCTCAATCAAGAAATCGATTAACCAGGCAGTATATTGAACTATCATAACTGAAATGTAAAAATTCTAATTCAAACTGATAATTCGATATAGAGGATAATTGGAAGCTTACTAAGGATTTGAAAACATTCCTTAAATTATAGGAAAGTTTTAAGGATGCCTGAATCCTAGCTTTGATGCCTTATACAGAATTTCCAAAAATCCAAAAGCTTTGAAGCTTTAATGTCGGATTTCTTAAATTTATTGATTGAGGGATTGAGAGTGAATCTCTTGCCTTCAAATTTATCAAGGAGACTTATTTATATCCTCAAATAGTCAAAAGACATCAATGGTCTTTTAGTTGTTCTTCTGGCTAGTTGCTAATGTAGGTCTAATTACAATCCTAGATGTAGGGGAAATGATCATTGAAGTAGGATGATCATTTCACTTTTTAAATTAGTCAAAATGGTGAAGAAATGACATAGTTCCATCTTTGAAAAATCAAAGATGGTTGTTGATCTTATCCTCCCGGCGTCGCGATGAAAACGAAGATCTCAAGCGAAATGACGTCGTTCTAGGAGAAAATGAGGACGCGGAGCATTCTGTCCGCGTTAAAGGAGACGACATTAGAGTATTTGTTCGTTGGTTCGCGCATCCGTTGCATCGGGAGACACGACGTGTTCCTAAGCGTGGAATAAAAATTCAGCGCCTATCCGAAGGTCGCGGTTTCGGCTATAGCAATCTCTCTGGATTTTGGCTACACCCGATTACAGATTTATTTTTTATTTAAAACCTTAAGAGTTTATTTGAATTAATTTTTCATCCTTTTGGCTTTATTTTTAAATCTTTAAAATACATAAAAATTTTAAAATAAATATGACATTTATTTTGTCATTTTGAATTTAAATAAACAACTTATTTGAAATAAAATGGATAGAACATTTATTCTAAATTATTTGTTTTAATCCCTTAAACTTTTTTAAAATTAAATTGAGATAAAATGGGTAAAACATTTATCCAAAATTATTTTATTTGGTCATTACCCTTAATTAATTTAGAATTTAATTATTATAACAATTAATCCAATTAATTGTTTAATTAGGTTTTAACCTTAGAGTTAACTATTTTAATAAATTCATTCAAAATAATTAAAATGATTATTTTTTATTTTATAAATTAAGTAGATTTTAAGTACTTCCATATATATATATATATATATATATATATATATATATATATATATATATATATATATATATATATATATATATATATATATATATTTTGATATATATATACTGATATCGTACCGAAATAAATTTATATCGAAATCAAAGTACGGTAAATGTGGTAAATGTATGAATTTTCATATATCAAAATTTTTGTTAGGTATAAAATATGAATAAAAAATTAAGTTATACGGTACCGACTTATCCCTAAATTTACAACTTAAACTAACTTAAAACCACCTTAAAGAGTTCATTAATAAAAAAAAAACAAATTAATTTTTATTTATAAATTATTTAAATACAATTAAAGTCAAATTTTAAAATTTAAAATTTATTTTTTCAATATTATAAATTATTAATAAGGTATGTTACAATTAAATTAAAAACTGAGAAAACGATACATTAATTATTACACACATTTAAATTTATGATGTAATATATTATATAGAGTAGATATATAAGTATTAATAAATTAATTATATATTAATAACTATAATATGTATAGAATTTAATTTATATAACTGAACAATTAAATAATAGAAAATTTATTGAAATTTTGACTAATAAAATAAATTTAATTTTAATAATTAATCTATATAACTGAGCAATGAAATGTGAAGTTATAGTTATTAATAATTTTAAAAATAATTTATAATATTGAATGAAATAATGTTTACAATTTAAATAATTTGTATAAATTTAAATCAATATATATATATATATATATATATATATGGAAATCTTTTTTTTTCGTTAGCTCTTCCTTCTTATTTTTCATGAATTTAACAAGGTCCAATGGAGCAACCAGCTTTGAGTAAATTGGAGTTGGGCCATTCACTTATCATTATCCAAAAAACTAGTTTTCTATGATTTACTCATAGGAATAACAAGCTTACTTTTTAAGCAATGTGCTTCAGTGTGCCCAATTTTTTCATCACATTTCAAAGCAAAAAATCTTATGATAAAATTACATGTCTAAAGATCTTAACCATATCATCAAACTTTAAGCATGTTCAACAAAAAAACATGATGTCTCTAGCAGCCAGCCAGCAGTAGCGGGATTCATGAAAAGAAAAGAAAAAAAAGTTCAAGACCAAATTTCTGAGTAAAAAAAAAAGTAATGAAACAGAGAGACAGACAGTCAAATATATGTATGCTAGCCGCGGTAAATAGCAGATTTGATCCTCTGAATCCTGCTAGACATCAGGTTGTTTATGTATTCAATGGTCTGCCTGGGTATGTTCATGTTTCCTGGGCTATTCTCGGTCAATAGTTGGAACGCAACTGTCATCATACTCATACACGAATCATCGTCATTTTCACTCACTTTGGTATTTGGGATGATGGAAAATCCTGGCGGAAATATTTCCACCAAACTCGAATCCCGGCCCTCCATCACGGTCTGCATCCCCTCTAAGGTCACTTGCGCATACACTAACAATGAACCCGACCCATCTGATTGAGTCTCTTGCAGTATAGGAACAGAATTTTGATTGTTTCCATGTAAAACCTATTTTTAAAGAATTGGTCAAATTAAAGAAATAAATGAATATGTTATGATAATGTGATTATTGTTTGAAACACAAGTTAATTACTTACCTTGGTGACAAGAAAAGAGACACGGTTGAGATGGTCTCCATTGTTCTTGTCGATTCTAACCAACTCTCGCATTATTGGTATGGTGGAATGAACCTCCATCAACTCACCACCCCTTGTATGTTTGTGGCTTAGGAAATTAAACAGAGATTGATGGGAAATGGGCATGCAGAACGAATTTGAGGCACTCAGCACCACCCCGGTTGGCTCACCCGGATTATTATTGCGTATAGTCACCATTGTTTCCCCTACTTGGACTACCTGCCATTGGTACACAGTCGAGCATACACCGAATCCAAAGTTACTCACCATTCTATGAGCCATATTAGCCATGCTTCTCTTCCTGGACTGATTAACCATCCCTGAGAAAAGGTCGAAATTAAACATCTCCATCCAAACCTTGATCAGGAAGAGATAAAGTTTCCATGCTAAAATTAATTAATAAAAATATTTTACCGCTAATTCGATCATGAGGAGACGTTATAATCGCCAAGCATAGGCATTGTCTCTTAAGTGAACCAAGCCACCTTTGAGCACCAAAAGACGAACTGCAACTCATGACTCCTAATGGATGATTGAACTCGTTCTCTTCAAAGTCCAAATGCTCCACCCAAGTTACCTTCAAAACATAAATTCATTTCAAGTTAAAGTATTTATAGTATATATGGTCATATTTTAAACAATTCTTAAAGATAAATCATAGACAAATTTAAAACATTTTGTTACCTTGGAGCCACCATTGGGCATATCTTGCACAATACATCCAGAAGGGAACCTCCTACAATTTATAATTGGGTTTGTTTCCGAAATATCATGGGAATTTTCAACAGATACATCCACCATTCCCCATACTCCCTGTCTGCTGAATCGAATAAATTTTACTTTCCGAACAGGAATCAAAGACGATAGCACTTGCAGCTCGGCGTACATCTACAAAATAATAAGAAAAAACAATTATGCATGTATTGTAGTGATGTTATCGAATTGGTCGGTCTGTTCATTCAAATTCACAACTTAACTATTAGCAGTCGAGTTTTGAAAAAATTTCAAACTAAATGATTATTTCGATTTATTGGTCAGTTCGGCCAGTTAGTTAGAAGATCGGTTAAGTCAGTTTATAAAGTCTGAAATAAAAAATAAAATAAAATATCACAACATATGAAAATAAACACGTTGTCCAACCGATTATACACCTTCCAGAGAAAATGACGATTAATTCTACTCCATCAATTTTTCAAAATGAATCTCAAAAAATATTATAATAATAGTAGTACTATATAGATATATATATATATATATATATTATTATATAACTACAATAATTGAAAGTTCAATGGTTTATTTCAAACCAGATAATCCAATAAAACATAATCGAGATTATTACTCAAATATGTAGACATATCATATTAGTCGCCTCAATCCAAACATCCTATCAACTATCCAAAAACTGAGGCATTACCTAGTGAATTCTAGCGATTCTCTACAAAGACTTCATATATTAATCACCATCGACAATGCAAAAGTAATGAAGTCGTCGATTTCACATCTTTTTGACACATACGACAACGATTTATCGTAATACAACATTTTTTCATGCATATATATCTAAATATTACATAAAATTCACTTTGAAAAAAAATAACTATATTCTAGTTCGAAAGTAAAAACTTTATTTATTTTTTAAAAATGGTCAGATAAGTCGTGTGGTTTAAAACTTAATTATAAAAAATAGTTGTATCAATTAGAAGTATAACCAACTTATATATATTTATATATTTAATTTTAATCCTAACAAGTGAGTTTAACAATTTGACACCCACTAAATCGACCAACCAAACTGTTTGGTTATGATTAGCGGATTCATAAACCATGATCAGATAGTTAGGTTGATTTTCAATTTGATTTAAACCAATGCCATTCAGGTAAAGATAACAGGTATCAAAGACAAATATCACCTATACAAATGAAATTGTAACATGAATTGTCACGACTTCAATAAAATGAACCTACACTGTATTGGAAAAAAAAATAAGTTCACAAAAATATATAGAAAAATAATAGAATAAAAACATTTGTAACAACTAAAATTGATATGCTAACCTTATTCGATGTGATTAAATATTAGAATAAGAAAATTACCATTTTCAAGTTTGTTCCATTGTCTTCTTGAATTAGGTCTATAAGTGCACTCGTACCAATTATGGTTTGAAATAAATATGGCCATTGATTCTACATACATAACAAATAAAAGGTTAAATTATTTAATCACATATAAATGGTTTGAATTAAGAAATAATTAGTTCATATATATACTTACTTCATCCATCAATGCCCTGAGGATCGTGGAGCTGTTGGCGGCAATAATGCCAGTCGCCCTGGTCGCATAATGGGTAGAATTGTTGTCGGGTTTAATTTCTAAACAAGGAGCGAACAACTTGACATACTCTCTGAGGTTTAGAGATTCCATGACTCCTCCACCTTCGCCTACGATTTGTATTCATAAAGGATCGTTTACATTAACTAAAATTGTCAATTCATTCATTGCTTTCTCAGCTAGATCGAGAAAAGGTAACTTTCCAATCGAGTTGTGGTAGTTAATATGACCTTGTCCAATCGGAGTCGAGTTTGATAGGTCAAGAGGCGTTATTTGCCCCCCAAGGCATCTTTGTGCTAAAATTGTCATCTTGTTTAATTCATCTCTCAAAAGTTGAATCTGGAGTCTCAAACGGGATTCCTCCATAGCGTTGTCATACAACTTTTCATTTTTCAAGCTCTGATAAAATTCTGGATCCTAATATTTTCAAACAAATTCTTTATCAAATTGGTATCGATACAAAAATTAAATAAACAAAGAAGAAAAAAATAACAACTTACTAGAAGGAAGAAAGCTCTACCTTCTTCTTTTGGATTTAATATCTTCTTCTCCCAATTTAGTTGATGGTTTATAATATAAGTTGTTTCATTTGGGTCCAAAGTTAACTACATATAATAGTGTAGGACATGTTTGATTTTTTTTTTTATATTAAAAATATAATAATAATTGTACAACTGACGAAAACACATATACATGTTTTTTTTTTTGTTTATTAATAAAATGTGTTTTTGATAAATATTTTTTATTATTAGTAATTTTTTTTAAAACACTTTTAAAAATTATAAAGTAAAAAGTGAAAATTTGAAAATGATTAAAGTCAAAAACTAAAATAATTTTATTTATATTTTATATAAAAGATATAAATGAATTAATGTAAATTTTTATTTTGGGTGAAAAGTAGATAAAAATGACTATAAAATAATAATAAATAATTTAAACAATTTGGAAAATTAATATTTATGATTATGATATAATTATTAGAAAATGTTAATTTAAAAAAACTCATATAATTGGTTGTGTTTTAAATATAATATATATTTTTATATATGAATATTCTTCTCTAATAAATTTACACCTAGTTCTACTAATATTTTTCTCCTTTAATTTTATTATCTATTTTTTTAAAAAATATAGATCAGTTTAAAATCGTGTTATAATATATAAATTATTAATTTTTAGTTCTTAGTGTTATTGAGTTAATGAGAAAATTAGATTATTTAAAATAATTGTTAGTTATGATTTTGAGATATTAATTTTATTTTAAATATTTAAAGAATATTGTATATAATGATAAAATTAAATTAATAATTTAAAATATATAATATTTTTTTATTTTAAATAATAAATTAAATAAATACATTTTTAATTTTAAATATTTAATCCTAATAAAGTAATTATTCCTTACCAGGATAAAATGGACTGATATAATATTTTTTTTTTTAATTTTGTTTTTACTAAGGCACAATCAGAAAGTTCAAAAGTATAGACCATTATTGTTGGTCAATTAGCATGGATAACCATAAAAACAATAGACAAATTATTTAGGCGGTATTCGATAGTTAACTTTTAGACCTTAAACTAATTTTTAAAACAAATCATCCCTTCAAATTTTAGAAATATCACTAATGACCCTTCCCTTAATTTTTTTTTTTTTTGTTAAACATAACCGTTTAAGTTTAAAATATTAATTTTTTATATATTATCTTTAATCTTATTTTTTATATTTATATATATAATTATTAAACTATGTATATATAATATTATATATATATATATTATTAATTTTTAAATTTATATCTATATAAAAAAAATTTAAAATAATTTATATAATATATATATATATATTGTTTTTTTATATTTATATATATAATTATTAAATCTATATAGATAATATATATTATTTATTTTTAACTATATCTATATAAAATAAATATTAAAATAATTTATATTATATATATATATATAATTTATATATATATTATCTTTACTCATTAATTTATATAATATATATTTAAAAACATAATTTAAGATTTAAAAGTAACTGAGTATATAGTTGGAAGTTATCATTCTTTTTAACTCTTATATTATTTTTTAAAATATATATTATATAAATTTATATATATACATATAAAAAAATTAATGATTAAAGACAATATATATAAATTATTTTTAAATTTTATTTTATATATATATATAAATAAATATATATATAAATATATATATATATATAATATATATATATATATAAGAGATTTAATAATTATATTAATATAAAAAATAATAATATATTATATATAAGCGATTTAATAATTATATATATATTAATATAAAAAATATGATTAAAGATAATATATATAAAAAAATTATTTTAAGCTTTTTTTTTTAAAATAATATTTTAAGCTTAAACCATTATTATTAACTAAAAAGTTGACCGAAAGGATCATTGGTAACCTTTTTAAAACTTGAAAGTGTGATTTGTTTCAAAAATTAGTTTGAGAGCTAAAAGTGAGTGATCAGAATAATTGAAAGGCCTCCCATATAATTTTCCTTAAAAAATATAACAAAGATTTTTCAAATATTTAATAAAAAAAAATGTATAACATCAATTTTAAAAGAACAACGAGGGATTAAAATTGTGGGAGGAAAACCTGATTGAGATTTATGGGAAGAAATTGGATAATGAATGGAGTGTTATTGTTATTATTATTGTTATTGTTATTGGCAGTAAAATGAAAAAAAGAATATGAGGAAAGATGATAGAAATTGAAATTTTATTATTTTTTTCGTCAATTAAATTTCGTCACGTTAATTTCTTTTTCAAATTCCTCTTTCAATTATTTCTTATCTTAAATATCGACATTAAAATCAATATTAATCTTAGCTTTAAATTATATTAGTTCACACTTTGATTTAACTTTTTTTTCTACACCAAATTTGAATTTTTTTAATCTTCTTATTGTCCCTACTTTTTTCTCTTTACCGTTGTTTTTTTCTCTACTTTCAATCCTTTTCCGTTGTTTTTTTTTTCTCTTTACTTTTTTCTTTTGTTTGGCACATAAAGTACTGATTGTAGTTTTTTTCATGGACATCCTAGATGTTACATTCTCTTGTTATGCTTTCATCTTAGGGTAACTGGTGTGACAAACAATATCCAGTGTATTTACGCAACCACTTTTTAAAAATAAAATAATATATTTTTCAGATTTTTTATTTTTATTTATTAATTTATTTTTCAACTGTAATAAAAAATGTGTTAATTTATCAAATATGTTAATCCATTAAAAAAACATGTTAAATAATAAAATTTATTAATATGATTAACTATAGGTTAAAACATGTTAAAATGTATTAAATGAGTTATATATATATATATATATATCATTTAGAAAATGACACAATATCATTCAATAAAAAAAACTTGAAAAAGGTCCAGAATTATAAAAGTTCAGGATTCAGGTAGAACAATTGTTAAAAATGAATTAACCAAAAATAGAAAAATAGAAAAAACAACAAGAATGAGAACAAAAGTGAAGAACACAAATAAAAAAACTTAAAGCGCCTTAAAATTAGAAGTAAGGGTGACTTTCTCATATCTAGTACTCCATCTTTGACAAATCAACAAATTTCTTTCACAAGTGGGTATTCACCTCCACGTTCGAATGAGTGAGTTTCCACCAAAGATAATTTCATTGAAACAAACTCCACATCATTTCAAACCCTTGAAATTCTCTTGTGTTCCTCTCCATCCAAATATGATAAACGTTATTGATAAAGAAATACTTGAAGGCATTTGAACTAATGTCATTACTTTTTGTCTAGATGATTATCCTTTCCTTGATATTAGTCCATTCTTTTGGAAAGTTAAGGAGACTCATTGATGTCGAGAACTTATCCCAAAACAAGGAAGCAAAGGGGAAGTCCCCAAAGAGATGGTCAATGGTCTCCTTATTTTCTATACAAATAAGGCAACTGGGATTCGGGATATTCATATACTCCTTAATTCGATCGCGCATTTTAATTCTTTCACGGAATGTCAACTACAAAGTAAATTGTTGTCTAGGAATAACTTGTGTGGACCACACTAAATTGGACCATGGAACCACCTCCTTTATATTGTGAACAATATTCCATGTTGATCCCAAGTCAAACCTACCTTCATTTTCAACACTCCAAACTCGAGAATACTCACAATTGTTAAAGTGAAGGAAGACAAAGTATTGATAATCCTCGTACCTTCTAGAATTCCCCTTAGAAGGTTATTCCATACCTCGTTTTTTACTTGTTGGACAGTAGCTAATTGACATTTCCATCTTATTCGAATAAGAGAGAAAACAATATTATGAATAGTAGGGTGATCCTCAAACCATAGTCATACCAAAATAGAGCTTAGCTCTCATTCTCAATCTAAAGTTTGATCATCTTACCAATACCATCTCTTGAGCTTTAGACATTTTTTAAGGAACCATTTCATTTTCATCTTGATCTTACACGTCCAAATGTTGATTTTTTTAAGACCATCTCCAACCCAAATACATATTTTCAAACTCAAAATGCAGTAAACATCTCATCAAACAGTAATTAATTTCCAAGCCAAAAACTCAAACTCAAAAGAATATTTTTAGAATATTCCTTTTTATAATAAGTTTTAAAATTTTCAATATTATCTATATATATATATATATATATATATATATATATATATATCTAAAATTACAAATTGAACCCATAACTTTACACCAACTTATTAATTACTTTTAAATTCTCATTCAATTAAAGAAAATTTTGATAAAACTAATTATAAGTCAATAATTTAAATATTATTTTCAATCAACTTATTATACGTAAAAAATATAAAATATAAGTTAATCATATAAACAAATTAAAATTATCATGAATTAAACATATAAATAAATTAAAATATAGATAAATAAAACATGTAAACAAATTAAAATATAAATTAATTAAAAACAATCTAAAAAGATTGAAATAAAAGTTTTGAAAACCTTTTGAGTATGTGAACAGTGTCCCTGAATATCTGGGTTTGGAGGAGAGAGATTTTGCAGAAAAACCAAAAATGCAGTTGAGTTTGTAAGTAGGTTGGAGGGTTAAAACCTATAATGAAGTTGAGTTTTCAGGTGGGTTGAAGATGATCTAATGAACCTGGAATGAAATCGTCTGACCTATAGCGAGTCTTGTTTTTTCTCCAATGCCCAAAAATGCCAATATGTGAGAGTTTTTTTTTTTTTTGGGGGGGGGGGGCGGGAAACAGTTAAAATCATTTCATTAAAATCACAAAAGTGGGAGGGTCAAAAATCAAATCTAGACAAACCCTAGCTATGATTTAAAGATGACAATCAAACGACCTTAAAGAAATTGATTAATAGCCATCAAACATACGAAAAACAGAGATTACAAACAAAGATTATAAATTGTATTAAATTCTAATTATCCCAATCAGGATTTTTATTTCCATACTAGTCTAATGTTTTAACAGGTTGTCTTTCTCTTCCCTTGTCCTTCCTCTTCCCTTTCCCCTTTCCCTTTCCCTTCCCATTCCCCTTCCCATTCCTCTTGTAATGAAAGAGGGGTGAGCTGAAGATGATGATGAGTATTGTCTATTCTCATTTTGATTTTTTCCTTTATATGAACTCGTTCTAATTTGATAAAAATAATTATTCTTCGGGAATTCTGAGCTCTTCACCTTGTTGTTCTCAACTTGAATTTCAAGATCATTGTCTTTATTTTCTTCACTTTCTATTTTAAAATCCTCAACAACTTTGGATTCCTCTATATCAACCTTAGAATTCTTTTCTTCCTCTTGATTAGCCTAAGTATCTTCCTCTTTGTTTTCATCAGCAACCACTTCAACTTGATTGGATTGAGAATCCTCAACTATCTCCTTAATATGCTTAGCTTGAGGTTCCACCTCCTTCATCGTACTACTTTCGTCTTGTACATAATTTTCTCTATCTTCTGTTTCCTAATCTTTAACCACATTTTACTCTTTGATAATAGACACATCTTTTTCATTTTCCTACATCTTTACTTTCTAGCCTTTATGATTTTTTGGTCTTCTTCCTTAGCCAAATTACAATTTGGGCTTGCATGTTGGAAGGTATTGCAGAAAGTGCATCTATATGTCCTCCACTCATAAGTAATTTCTATGACAGTAGGTTTTCCTTTTATGTTTACTACTGTCATACTATTCGGTAGTGTGCTTCTACGATGCTCCTCAATGTTAATTCCGACAAATGATAAGTGTTCTCCTCATTTCGTAATTGGGTCCATGTATAATGGTGTACCCAATAAACCTACAAAATGACTAAGAGCTTCTACATTATACATGTGTGTAGGGATATTCCACAGTTTGAACCATATCTTAGTTGTTTCTTTAAGCTTGTTTAATAGGTTCAAACCTTCAGACCATCTTTCCAACTTCATGCAGTTGAATCCAATATATGTATGCCCATTTTAAGAATATCATCCAGATTTGATCCCATCTTAAATTTCAGAAAGTAGAGATCATGTACATTTGCTGAAATTTTCTTCAATACCTTTTCCTACTATTGCTTCATAATGCCTGTTAGGTGACTATGAAGGAAACTCTATTATTTCCTATGTAGTTTCCCACCACTACATTTTCCCATTCCCTAACACAATTTTCTTCTACTATAACAGGCAATTTAAATTAAAAAAGGAGAATTCAGTACCTCCACTTTTGTCTGTACATTGCCCAAGTAAAATTTTTCTTTGTATGCATAATCTTCAACCTTTTTCCCAATGTTGTTTTTCCAGACTTCATTGATTTTCCATGTATAATTACTTCTGATAGTATATGTCTTTAGTTTAGGAGCATTCATTAACTCCCTCATTGTTACAACAGACCATTTTACTATCACTTCATATTCATCCTTTTTGAGTAAATTCTAGTCTTGGTGATAGTGAATGTTTAGCTAGACGGTTGTGCTTTGTATTTTTTCATTGCTGAGTACAATCTCTCCTTTCTTAGCATGCATCAGGAGTTTGGTGATTTGGTTTTTAGTCCAAATAAATTTACCCTTTAATTATACCGTATCATACAAACTTCTTTCTTCTCCTTGATCCCTACATTATTTTCCAAAGGCTTTTGGCAGAAATTGGGTCTTTGCTGATTTCTTGAACTTTTTTGTTAATAACTTCTTTAGCTATTTTGTTCATTTCATTCTTTACAATTTCTTTGACTCCTTTAAGAACAAAGTCCTACACTTCTTTGGCCTTGACTCCTTTAAGAACAAAATCCTCAATTTCTTTTGTCTTGTTGTTTTTCCTTTTACCCATATTCCAATAAGACTTTAGAACAACAATCTTGAAACGAACTTATTGAAACCCTAGACGAGTATTTCTATGATATGATTTAGTTCTCCTCCTCATATGTATTACACTATTCTCATTTGAACTACTCCCTTCATTATTATTATCATTCTCTAATTCTGCAACTCTTTCCATTTCATGTAAGCCCTTGACCAATGATCTCAGAATTCTGTAACAAAATTTATATTCAACCTCAATTAAACACATACACAAATACTAAAATGTGAAACCCAAGCTAGTTCGTATCAAAATTTAGATCCAACTAATCAATCATTGACACTAGTAGAAAATAGGTCTTCTGTAACGACTACTAGTAACGGCGCTCGAACGCCCTTACTAATATTTTTTATAAGGAACGGCTATATTAAACCGTTACTGTTATGAGAATATCAGTAACGGCTATATAAACCGTTACAGATATGGCTTCATTTACAGTTCTTTGTGTTGGATATCAGTAACGGTTTTCTACTAAAATCGTTACTACTAAAGCATCTGTAACGGTTATTCATAAACCGTTACAGATAGTAAGTCGTCTTTTTAACTTCTCTACTAGTATTTGTAACGGTTTTATTAATAACCGTTACAGATATGGCTTCATTTACAGTTCTTTTTGTTTGATATCAGTAACGGTTTTCTGCTAAAACCGTTACTACTAGAGCATCTGTAACGGTTATTCATAAAACCGTTACAGATAGTAAGTCGTCTTTTTAACTTCTCTGCTAGTATCTGTAACGGTTTTATGAATAACCGTTACAGATATGGCTTTATTTACAGTTCTTTGTGTTTGATATCAGTAACGGTTTTAGTAGAAAATCGTTACTACTAGAGAATCTGTAACGGTTATTCATAAAACCGTTACAGATAGTAAGCCGTCTTTTTAACTTCTCTGCTAGTATCTGTAACGGTTTTATGAATAACTGTTACAGATAGTCATTAATAACCCGCGCCTTCTTTCCTTCTTTCTTTTTTCCTTCTTCCTTTCTTTCTTTTCCTTTCTTCCGCGCGCGACCGTTTTCTCCTTCTTCTTCCGCCGATCATCCGCCGATCTTCTTCTACCGCCGATCAGGTAAGTTCTTTTTCTATTCTCTTCTTCTTCCACTCTTCTCTTCTTCTTCCCCTCTTCTCTGTTCCTGTCCTGTCCGCCGCCAACAATTGTCCGATCAATCAGGCCTAGGTAAGTTCTTCTTTTTTCTCACAAATTTATCTATTTCAATCTATTTCCTTATTTCGGATTCACAAATTTATCTATTTCAATCTATTTGTATTTCGAATAGGTTAATCTTTACTATCTGACGATTCCAACAAGGTGGAATTCCGGCTAGCAACGTCTTACCCCTGAGCTCGTCGCAAATTAGGTACTCCATATTCTACAATAGGTTTTTTTCTGATTCAGTTAAATTATTTACAAATAGACAGTCCTCTTACTTTAGTATTGAAATAGACAGTCCTCTTAAACCAAGTATGAATTTGTGACTTAAATTATTGAGAGTGGAATCCTTTGGATTTGTTAGACAGTTTTAAATGTTATCACTTATGCACGCCTCTACTTCTGCTAGTTGATTTATGTTTGTCAACTCTTATAATTGTCACTTATGTTTGTCAACTCTTATACAAATTTCTCTAATTGAATCATCTGGTAATGACGTGTTTTTGGGATAAGTTGTTTTAATTTTTCTTTGGTTTTCCTATTTGCTTCAATAGATGATAGTTATTGAACAAAGATTATCTAAATAGTATATTGAATTCCAAAGTTTTGATTTGATAAAGAGGGCTTCATGAAAGGTTTGAGTCTAAAGTCTAAACCTGTTAGTTACGAATCAATTACTGATAGTGTCTTTTGCTCCCTTTAACTTTTAAGTCTATTTGGAATCAGTTTCTTGGTTTTGATTAGAAAATTTGAATGCAATAAATAAATGTATTTTCCTTATTCATATAATATTTATCAATCAAGAGACAGTAATTAAATTTGACTAATGATTCATGCCATTGTGTGTAATGTTCAGATTTTAAATTCATGCATTGGTAATTCTCTTTGATTTGGTCCTTAAACGTTCTTTCCATGTACAAAATTATTGAAAAGGAAATACATTAAACGTATGATCAAATTAGTTGATAATCCACTTAATCAATCAAGAGAGTACTCAAATAACTTTTTCTTCACCTTTAAATGAAGTCTCATGAACCTGTTATTGAAATACTGCTGCTAGTTGAGATTTTTTACAACTCTTTTATTAGAAAAGAGGACTGTGTACTCTATTTATAGTTTGGCTGAATAGTTAATTTGAAATAGGACTGTGTGCATTATTTCTCAATACTCTTTTTCATTCTATTTTGTAGAAAATTCAATTTTCACCGTTTGCCCTTGTATTTCCTATCGCTGCTTGAAGTTTGCCCTTTCAGATTCAGGTTAGTTCTTATTTACAATCAATGTTATTTGTATGTTAGATTAGTAATATTGAATGCTAAAGTTAGATTGTTATTTGTATGTTAGATTAGTAATATTGAATGCTAAGTAGATTATTGATGTTAGGTTAGTGGATACTTTGTATGTTAAGTTAGATAATATTGAATGCTAAGTTAGATTATTTGATGTTAGTATTGCATGTTTGGATTATTAGATTAAGTTAGATTATTTGTATGTTAGATTATTGCATGTTTGGATTATTAGATTAATTGTATGTTAGATTATTGGATTGATAGATTAAGTTAGATTATTTGTATGTTAGATTTTTGCATGTTTGGATTATTAGATTATTAAATGATTTGTATGTTTGATTATTGATGTTAGGTTGTTGGATTATTAATATGTATGTTAGGTTAGATGGAAATCCCAGACAAAACATGGATGACTATACTTCGTACCGATCCTAAATATAGTGAGGGGGTTGACAAATTCATAGAATTTGTTGAAAGGTCTACGGGTAGATCATCGATTGCATGTCCTTGTGTAAGGTGTGCAAATCGAGTATATGAGAATAAGAGTGTGGTTAGATCCCATCTAATTGTATACGGAATAAAACAAAATTATGGTTTTTAGTATTTTCACGGTGAAAAAAGATTAATTGGACGTCAACTTGTAAATGCTGTTACCGAGAATGTGGAGGAAGATGAATCAGATGATGAAATTGAAGACGAACCGATCAATGAACCACCAACTAACGAGACTAATATCATGGAAGACGAACCTATTGAAGTTTGTGAGGATCATCTAATGGAAGATATTATTGTTGAGGATCATCTAATGGAAGATATTATTGTTGATTTGTACCCTAATGTCAACAATGATAATGAACATCCGAGTGAAAATGAGCCTTTCGTTGATGATGCTACGTTTTACAAATTGTTGAACGATTCGAAACTACCTTTGTATGAAGGTTCTCGCATTTCCAAAGCCTCGACTCTTCTTAAACTTCTTCACATAAAGAATGTAGGTCAGTGGACAAACACGTCATTTGATTTATTGTTGAGTTTATTTAAGGAGGAAATACTGCCAATTCATAATCAACTACCAAATTCGTATTATGAGTGCAAGTAATTCATTAAAGAAATGGGCCTATCGTACGAAACAATTGACGCGTGTAAGAACGATTGCATGCTTTTTCGTAAAGAGGATAAGGATTTGCAGCAATGTAAAGTTTGTGGGCTTTCTAGGTGGAATGTCAATAAATCTAATGGTGCAATTCGAACGAAGGTGAATGGTAAGTATATACCCAATAAGTCGCTGCGCTATTTTCCATTAAAACCGAGGTTGCAAAGATTATACATGTGTTCCAAAACTGCTCCACGCGTGACTTGGCATAAAGATAACAATCCCGAAGATGATGTGTTGAGGCATCCTGCTAATTCAATGACATGGAAGTTCTTTGATAACTTGTACCCAAATTTCTCAACAGAACCTCGAAATGTGCGACTTGGTTTGGCAAGTGATGGTTTTCAACCTTTTGCTAGCGGAAAAACATCGTACAACATTTGGCCAGTTATTCTCATCCCTTACAACGTCTCTCCTACCACATGTATGGACAAAAACAATTTTCTTCTTTCAATGCTCATTTTAGGACCAAAAAGTCCTGGTGATTGTATTGACGTACTTCTTGAGCCACTTATTGAAGAGTTGACGGAATTGTGGAATACCAGTGTGAAGACATACGATGCAAGCAGAAAACCATATTTTAATTTACGGGCATCTCTTATATGGACTATTAATGATCTCCCGGCATATGCAAATTTGTCTGGATGGAGTACGAAGAGAAATTGGCATGTCCGTCTTGTAATCAGAACATCGCGTCTTTGAGGTTAACAAATTATCAGAAGAAGTGTTACATGAATCATCGACGATTCCTCCCGTTTAATCATCGATGGCGCAAAGAGACTGATACGTTTGACAGGCATACTGAGCATAGAGGTCCTCCTGTACTATTATCGGGTTCCGAAATTCAATTGCAGGCGCGAGATCTAAAGGAAATTTGTTTGACAAAGTACCTGTCTAAGAAAACGAAAGTTATACATGAATCCCGAGGTGATAATTGGAACAAATTAAGTATATTCTTTCAATTGCCTTACTGGAAATCTTTGATGTTGAGATATAATTTGGATGTAATGCATATTGAGAAGAATTTATGTGATAGTTTGTTGGGAACTTTAATGAATTTCAAAGAAAAGACCAATGATGGAATTAAAGCAAGGAAAGATTTGGTTATAATGAACATAAAACATTCCTTACATCCGGTTGAAGTTGATGGTGTTCTTCGGTGTCCGCCGGCCCCCTATGCATTGTCCTCAGAACACAAGAAACTTTTATGCCAGTTTTTGAAAGATATTAAAATGCCCGACGGTTTTTGTACAAATATTGGGGTGTGTGTAAACATGGAGGAGAAAAAAATTTCAGGATTGAAGAGTCACGATTGTCACATTCTATTACAATATCTCCTTCCACTAGCTACACGTGGCCTACTTCCCGATGATGTATACGATGATGTGGTGAATTTAGCAAGGTTCTTTCGGTTGCTTTGCCAAAAAAGTTTACAACGCGGGCAATTGGAAACATTACATGACGACATTTTTTGACACTTTGCAATTTGGAGAAGATCTTTCCACCTTCTTTTTTTGATATAATGGTGCATTTGCCAGTTCATTTAGCTTTTGAAGCTTGTCTTGGAGGGCCGGTTCAGTATCGATGGATGTATCCAGTTGAACAATATATCAGCACACTCAAGAAATACCTTAGGAATAGGAACTTTCCAGAAGGTTCAATCAGCGAGAGTTACCTTTTGAATGAGAGTATGAACATGTGTGCCCAATATTTGGACGACCAAGAGTCAGAAGATGAATCGATAAATACAAGTACAACATTCTCAATATTCATCGCTATGGAAGACTTATATAATGGCACAGCCTACACATATCAACCGGGTGATCGTGAGCGTGCTCATTGGTACATTTTAAAAAATTGTCGCGAAGCTGAAGAATATTATAAGTAATTACATTAATTTTATTATGAGGGATGATTTAAGTAATAATTTAATCTATCATTTGCGCAGCGATTTCGTTCAATCATGCCCTCCTAATATTTCCAATGAGGCTCGAGATAAACAATATGTTAGATATTTCCAAGAAAGAGTAAGTAATAGTCTCAACAATTTCCTTTTTTAGTATATGACAATTAGTTTAACAATAATTTCTAATTAATAGGTGGAGCAATTAACCGATCAATCCGATGGGACAACGAATCTTAAGATTTTAGGACGTGGGCCTACATTGTATGCAAAGAAATATAACTCGTGCAAAATAAATGGGTACAAGTTTAACACTGAAAAACATAACGAGAGCTTGACTACCCAAAACATCGGGGTTTTGGTTGTTGGTAATAATGGGGCCGAGACTATTAACTACTATGGAGTGATCAATGAAATCAGAGAAGTGATATTCTTTTTGTGGAAGACGAGTGATTCTCTTCAAATGCAAATGGTTTGATGTTTATCACAAAGATCGGGGCATTAAAGTTGATAAGTATGGTTATGTTAGTATAAATATCAACAGGATTCTACAGACTCAATTAAATGAATCATTCATAATGGCAAGCCAAGCACAACAAGTCTTTTACTCTACAGATACGACATCAAGGCTTGAATGGAAAATTGTGACACCAATAAATCCTCGTTACTCTAATTAAGGTTTAATTATTTTATATGAAGGGTTACTTGTAAATTTTTCTTATAAACATTACATTCAATATTTGCAGCTATCATGGCACCTAAAAGAATGCAAGGTAAGGGTTTAAGCAGCCAACTAAACGACCTTGTACAGAGGACCGAGGAGCATTCAAAAGATCCTTTGCAATTACTTAACTCTATTGGGGAAATTGATTTGGACCTTGATGATGTGATGAATGTTGATAGTGTACCAAACACTAACCTCGATGATGATGATGATGAGACACAACCCCCGTCTGAGGAGCAATATGGAAGTACTTGTGTTTGCTTAAGTGAGTTGTTATGATCCTATATAATTTTTTGTTTAATTTTAGGATCTATTTCGAGGAGGAAACGGGGCAAGAACAAAAATAAAGCAGTTGGTAGATTGCAAGCGGGACAAAAGATGACTCTTCTATTTAACCCGGTAGATGGTAAACCAATGTGCGAGAATAGGACAGCTTGGTCGAGGCATATTGGGAGTGTCATTCGAGACTCCAATGCACTACCTCATAGGACTTTGCGTTGGTCGGACCTGAACTCTACACAGCTAGATCACATATGGATGGCTATCACGGTAACTTTTTATATTATTATGTCCATTATGTATTTATCACAATCTATAATCGTTTTAATGTTGACTATTTAGGATCCTTTCGTGACTGTGGGGGAGGACATCAACAACTATCGAAGACAAGGTTTATTTCAAGCCAACAAATTATGGGATAGATGGAGATGTCATTGGAACACCATGTACATTAAAGCCCGTGAAGGTAACGAGCAAGCGATTAGGGCAAATCCCCCTCCCGAGATCGAAATAAGTGATTGGCATTATCTACTTGATCGTCGCTTTCTCACTCCGGAATTCAAGGTAAATTAAAGTGTTTATAAAGAGTTCTTACATTAATCATTCATTAAACACAAATGTTTTCTTATTTGCAGAAAACAAGTATTGTGAATGCGCAAAATAGGTCGCGTGTTGTGTACAAGAATCATGCGGGCAGCATCTCATTTTCGCAAGTGGAGAAGAAAATTGTTCGTTTTATCATTGAATAACAAAGTTTATAATGTTATTACGTTTTTATTAATTATTAAATTTGTACAGGAGAAGACTACCGGTACGTTGCCTAATTTTGCGGAATTATTTCTACACACTCATACAAAGAAACCAACTCTGCAAGATCCAAATCCGGAGGTTCCCACTATTATTCAAGAAAAAGTGGTAAATCGTGTTTATTAGTTTTATTTCTTTTATTTCTTTTATGTATGTAATCAAATTTAATTTGTATTTGTAGACTGCCTTGCGAACTGCTATAGAAGAAGACCCGAATAGAAATGAATTGCAGTTGGCTGAGTGTGCATTCAGGTCTCAAGGACATGGGCGAGTTGTGGGTTTGGGCTCCGGTGTCACACCTAGATCTTTTAGAGCTGATGCTCGTGGTGGTTCTAGCACACCGCGCAGTGACACGCAAAATTTCCGTGAACAAAATCAACTTTTACTTGAGGAGATGCAGAGGATGCGAGAGGAGCGTGAAGCGGAGAAGATTCAGTCACGTAGAGAGCGCAAAGAAGCCTTACTCGAGCGTCAGATGGAGCGTGAGGAAGCACAAAGGCAGCGTGAAATGGAGCGCGAAGAATTACAAATGCAGCGTAAAGAGGAACGTGAAGAAGCTCGAAGGGAGAGACAACAATCAGTTGTAGAGCGTGATAGAATGCGGGATGAGATGCTTGAGATGAGATCGACGATGAACTTCTTATTATCCATGATTCCCGGTGCTCAACGTCCACCTGCCCCTCCCACTAGAGATGATGCCCCTTCCACTTGATCGTCGTTTTCCCACTTGAATTCTGGTTAGTTGAAATGTTACTATGAAGTACGTTAATTAATGGTTTTTGTGGATTTGTGATATGATTATAGTATGTGATATGATTGTTGTTTGTGGATGGATTGTAGTTTGTGGATGATTATTGTTTTGAATTAATGATTGTACTTTTGAGTTTTTGGTTATTGATGATTGTGCTTTTTGGTTTTTGGTTATTGATGAATGTTGTTTTATATAGGTAAAAATTTGAAAAAAAAACGATTATGGTTTAGTAACGGTTAAATAAATTAAAAAACCGTTACTATAAACCTGACTGTAACGGTTTAACAAATAAAAAATCGTCACATAAACAACACAAGTATTAGTAACGGTTTTCGAAAACCGTTACAGATACTACTGCCTTTCAGTAACGGTTTTAAGCCGGCTAAAACTGTTACTGTTGTTCCTTTAATATTTGTAACGGTTTTCGAAAACCGTTACAGATACTTGTGTTGTTTCTGTGACGGTTTAAAGACGGCTAGAACCGTTACTATTGTTCCAACTATCAGTAACGGTTTTCGAACGCCGTTACAGATACCTGTGAAGTTTCTGTAACGTAATTTTTAGTAACGATTGGTAACGGTTTTATTTGCCGTTACAATTATGTTTCAGTAACGGCGTTCGATGCTTTCAGTAACGGTTTTCGCCCTTACTAATACCTCTTTTTCTACTAGTGTGATGAGAACCCAGTTGAAATAAAAACCCTAAAACACACTAAATAAAATGTGATACCCTAGTTTTATGATGTTGAAAATTCCTGTCTAGATGTCAATAATCAAGAAAATGAAAAAAGAAGAAAAAGGAAGATGACCTATTTTTCAGCTGGTATACATAAAAACACAAGGAAATGTTAACTTACATTGAAGGAAGAAGGTTCTTCTAATCTTCTTCTGTGTAAAGAGGAATGAATGATCTTCTTCTCTTCGATGTTTTTTTTTTATAAATAAGGTAGAGGACTTTATAATTTTTATCGAACCCAAGTTGACTATCTATCTAATTAGTATCTAATTAAAGTAATATTTTTGCTTTTATCTACCTACCTAGACATTTTTCTTTATAAAATTTATAGATATATAATACTTTGTATAACTAAAAAATATATATTAAAGTGCAGTTGACAATTAATGTAGTGTGATTAGGTATGGAAATAATAAAAAATGAAAAAAGAAATAATTTTTTCTTCTTTACAGTTTTTACTTTTAAAAAGTTTATTAACATTTCATATTCAAGTTCAATTTTTATTTAGATAACTTTTTGAAAATATATTATAACATAATATATATATTTTAAAGTCTGTTTAAACTTTTGGAAGGAGTGTGTTCTATTTTTTTTATTTTAATATATTATTCGTAATTTATTACAAAATTTAAACATTTAATACATATTATTATAATTTATTTTTTATATTTTTATTCGTTGCATCACACTAGAATCTTCCTAATTTCATTTAATATGGAAACATTATCAAATGTCATCGAGAATATTTTTTATACTTTAATATGAATTCAATGTTTTAATGAAAACGTTAATTATAATATTAAATAAAACAATTTATATTTTATATGTATTTATATGTTATATATATTATGAAGTTAATATTTACCTTCTTTTATTTAACCTACTTAATCTATTAATCAAGGAAATGTTAACTTACATTGAAGGAAGAAGGTTCTTCTAATCTTCTTCTGGGTAAAGAGGAATGAATGATCTTCTTCTCTTCGATGTTTTTTTTTATATATAAGGTAGAGGATTTATAATTTTTATCGAACCCAAGTTGACTATCTATCTAATTAGTATCTAATTAGAGTAATATTTTTGCTTTTATCTACCTACCTAGACATTTTTCTTTATAAAATTTATAGATATATAATACTTTGTATAACTAAAAAATATATATTAAAGTGCAGTTGACAATTAATGTAGTGTGATTAGGTATGGAAATAATAAAAAATGAAAAAAGAAATAATTTTTTCTTCTTTACAGTTTTTACTTTTAAAACGTTTATTAACATTTCATATTCAAGTTCAATTTTTATTTAGATAACTTTTTGAAAATATATTATAACATAATATATATATTTTAAAGTCTCTTTAAACTTTTGGAAGGAGTGTGTTCTATTTTTTTATTTTAATATATTATTCGTAATTTATTACAAAATTTAAACATTTAATACATATTATTATAATTTATTTTTTATATTTTTATTCGTTGCATCACACTAGAATCTTCCTAATTTCTTTTAATATGGAAACATTATCAAATGTCATCGAGAATATTTTTTATACTTTAATATGAATTCAATGTTTTAATGAAAACATTAATTATAATATTAAATAAAACAATTTATATTTTATATGTATTTATATTTTATATATATTATGAAGTTAATATTTACCTTCTTTTATTTAACCTACTTAATCTATTAATCAAGGAAATGTTAACTTACATTGAAGGAAGAAGGTTCTTCTAATCTTCTTCTGGGTAAAGAGGAATGAATGATCTTCTTCTCTTCGATGTTTTTTTTTATATATAAGGTAGAGGATTTATAATTTTTATCAAACCCAAGTTGACTATCTATCTAATTAGTATCTAATTAGAGTAATATTTTTGCTTTTATCTACCTACCTAGACATTTTTCTTTATAAAATTTATAGATATATAATACTTTGTATAACTAAAAAATATATATTAAAGTGCAGTTGACAATTAATGTAGTGTGATTAGGTATGGAAATAATAAAAAATGAAAAAAGAAATAACTTTTTTTCTTTACAGTTTTTACTTTTAAAAAGTTTATTAACATTTCATATTCAAGTTCAATTTTTATTTTGATAACTTTTTGAAAATATATTATAACATAATATATATATTTTAAAGTCTCTTTAAACTTTTGGAAGGAGTGTGTTCTATTTTTTATTTTAATATATTATTCGTAATTTATTACAAAATTTAAACATATAATACATATTATTATAATTTATTTTTTATATTTTTATTCGTTGCATCACACTAGAATCTTCCTAATTTCATTTAATATGGAAACATTATCAAATGTCATCGAGAATATTTTTTATACTTTAATATGAATTCAATGTTTTAATGAAAACGTTAATTATAATATTAAATAAAACAATTTATATTTTATATGTATTTATATTTTATATATATTATGAAGTTAATATTTACCTTCTTTTATTTAACCTACTTAATCTATTAATCCAGAAAATGTTAACTTACATTGAAGAAGAAGGTTCTTCTAATCTTCTTCTGGGTAAAGAGGAATGAATGATCTTCTTCTCTTTGATGTTTTTTTTTATATATATAAGGTATAGGACTTTATAATTTTTATCGAACCCAAGTTGACTATCTATCTAATTAGTATCTAATTAGAGTAATATTTTTGCTTTTATCTACCTACCTAGACATTTTTCTTTATAAAATTTATAGATATATAATACTTTGTATAACTAAAAAATATATATTAAAGTGCAGTTGACAATTAATGTAGTGTGATTAGGTATAGAAATAATAAAAAATGAAAAAAGAAATAACTTTTTTTCTTTACAGTTTTTACTTTTAAAAAGTTTATTAACATTTCATATTCAAGTTCAATTTTTATTTAGATTACTTTTTGAAAATATATTATAACATAATATATATATTTTAAAGTCTCTTTAAACTTTTGGAAGGAGTGTGTTATATTTTTTATTTTAATATATTATTCGTAATTTATTACAAAATTTAAACATTTAATACATATTATTATAATTTATTTTTTATATTTTTATTCGTTGCATTACACTAGAATCTTCCTAATTTCATTTAATATGGAAACATTATCAAATGTCATCGAGAATATTTTTTACACTTTAATATGAATTCAATGTTTTAATGAAAACGTTAATTATAATATTAAATAAAACAATTTATATTTTATATGTATTGATATTTTATATATATTATGAAGTTAATATTTACCTTCTTTTATTTAACCTACTTAATCTATTAATCAAAGAAATGTTAACTTACATTGAAGGAAGAAGGTTCTTCTAATCTTCTTCTGGGTAAAGAGGAATGAATGATCTTCTTCTCTTCGATGTTTTTTTTATATATATAAGGTATAGGACTTTATAATTTTTCTCGAACTCAAGTTGACTATCTATCTAATTAGTATCTAATTAGAGTAATATTTTTGCTTTTATTTACCTACATAGAAATTTTTCTTTATAAAATTTATAAATATATAATACTTTGTATAACTAAAAAATATATATTAAAATGCAGTTGACAATTAATGTAGTGTGATTAGGTATGGAAATAATAAAAAATGAAAAAAGAAATAACTTTTTCTTCTTTACAGTTTTTACTTTTAAAAAGTTTATTAACATTTCATATTCAAGTTCAATTTTTATTTAGATAACTTTTTGAAAATATATTATAACATAATATATATATTTTAAAGTCTCTTTAAACTTTTGGAAGGAGTGTGTTCTATTTTTTATTTTAATATATTATTCGTAATTTATTACAAAATTTAAACATTTAATACATATTATTATAATTTATTTTTTATATTTTTATTCGTTGCATCACACTAGAATCTTCCTAATTTCATTTAATATGGAAACATTATCAAATGTCATCGAGAATATTTTTTATACTTTAATATGAATTCAATGTTTTAATGAAAACGTTAATTATAATATTAAATAAAACAATTTATATTTTATATGTATTTATATTTTATATATATTATGAAGTTAATATTTACCTTCTTTTATTTAACCTACTTAATCTATTAATCCAGAAAATGTTAACTTACATTGAAGAAGAAGGTTCTTCTAATCTTCTTCTGGGTAAAGAGGAATGAATGATCTTCTTCTCTTTGATGTTTTTTTTTTTTATATATATAAGGTATAGGACTTTATAATTTTTATCGAACCCAAGTTGACTATCTATCTAATTAGTATCTAATTAGAGTAATATTTTTGCTTTTATCTACCTACCTAGACATTTTTCTTTATAAAATTTATAGATATATAATACTTTGTATAACTAAAAAATATATATTAAAGTGCAGTTTACAATTAATGTAGTGTGATTAGGTATGGAAATAATAAAAAATGAAAAAAAGAAATAACTTTTTCTTCTTTACAGTTTTTACTTTTAAAAAGTTTATTAACATTTCATATTCAAGTTCAATTTTTATTTAGATAACTTTTTGAAAATATATTATAACATAATATATATATATTTTAAAGTCTCTTTAAACTTTTGGAAAGAGTGTGTTCTATTTTTTATTTTAATATATTATTCGTAATTTATTACAAAATTTAAACATTTAATACATATTATTATAATTTATTTTTTATATATTCATTCGTTGCATCACACTAGAATCTTCCTAATTTCATTTAATATGGAAACATTATCAAATGTCATCGAGAATATTTTTTATACTTTAATATGAATTCAATGTTTTAATGAAAACGTTAATTATAATATTAAATAAAACAATTTATATTTTATATGTATTTATATTTTATATATATTATGAAGTTAATATTTACCTTCTTTTTTTTAACCTACTTAATCTATTAATCAAGGAAATGTTAACTTACATTGAAGGAAGAAGGTTCTTCTAATCTTCTTCTGGGTAAAGAGGAATGAATGATCTCCTTCTCTTCGATGTTTTTTTTTTATATATAAGGTAGAGGACTTTATAATTTTTATCGAACCCAAGTTACTATCAATCTAATTAGTATCTAATTAGAGTAATATTTTTGCTTTTATCTACCTACCTAGACATTTTTCTTTATAAAATTTATAGATATATAATACTTTGTATAACTAAAAAATATATATTAAAGTGCAGTTGACAATTAATGTAGTGTGATTAGGTATGGAAATAATAAAAAATGAAAAAAGAAATAACTTTTTCTTCTTTACAGTTTTTACTTTTAAAAAGTTTATTAACATTTCATATTCAAGTTCAATTTTTATTTAGATAACTTTTTGAAAATATATTATAACATAATATATATATTTTAAAGTCTCTTTAAACTTTTGGAAGGAGTGTGTTCTATTTTTTATTTTAATATATTATTCGTAATTTATTACAAAATTTAAACATTTAATACATATTATTATAATTTATTTTTTTTATTTTTATTCGTTGCATCACACTAGAATCTTCCTAATTTCATTTAATATGGAAACATTATCAAATGTCATCGAGAATATTTTTTATACTTTAATATGAATTCAATGTTTTAATGAAAACGTTAATTATAATATTAAATAAAACAATTTATATTTTATATGTATTTATATTTTATATATATTATGAAGTTAATATTTACCTTCTTTTATTTAACCTACTTAATCTATTAATCAAGGAAATGTTAACTTACATTGAAGGAAGAAGGTTCTTCTAATCTTCTCCTGGGTAAAGAGGAATGAATGATCTTCTTCTCTTCGATGTTTTTTTTTTATATATAGGGTAGAGGACTTTATAATTTTTATCGAAGCCAAGTTGACTATCTATCTAATTAGAGTAATATTTTTGCTTTTATCTACCTACCTAGACATTTTTCTTTATAAAATTGATAGATATATAATACTTTGTATAACTAAAAAATATATATTAAAGTGCAGTTGACAATTAATGTAGTGTGATTAGGTATGGAAATAATAAAAAATGAAAAAAGAAATAACTTTTTCTTCTTTACAGTTTTTACTTTTAAAAAGTTTATTAACATTTCATATTCAAGTTCAATTTTTATTTAGATAACTTTTTGAAAATATATTATAACATAATATATATATTTTAAAGTCTCTTTAAACTTTTGGAAGGAGTGTGTTCTATTTTTTATTTTAATATATTATTCGTAATTTATTACAAAATTTAAACATTTAATACATATTATTATAATTTATTTTTTATATTTTTATTCGTTGCATCACACTACACTAGAATCTTCCTAATTTCATTTAATATGGAAACATTATCAAATGTCATCGAGAATATTTTTTATACTTTAATATGAATTCAATGATTTAATGAAAACGTTAATTATAATATTAAATAAAACAATTTATATTTTATATGTATTTATATTTTATATATATTATGAAGTTAATATTTACCTTCTTTTATTTAACCTACTTAATCTATTAATCCAGAAAATGTTAACTTACATTGAAGGAAGAAGGTTCTTCTAATCTTCTTCTGGGTAAAGAGGAATGAATGATCTTCTTCTCTTCGATGTTTTTTTTATATATATAAGGTATAGGACTTTATAATTTTTATCGAACTCAAGTTGACTATCTATCTAATTAGTATCTAATTAGAGTAATATTTTTGCTTTTATTTACCTACCTAGAAATTTTTCTTTATAAAATTTATAGATATATAATACTTTGTATAACTAAAAAATATATATTAAAATGCAGTTGACAATTAATGTAGTGTGATTAGGTATGGAAATAATAAAAAATGAAAAAAGAAATAACTTTTTCTTCTTTACAGTTTTTACTTTTAAAAAGTTTATTAACATTTCATATTCAAGTTCAATTTTTATTTAGATAACTTTTTGAAAATATATTATAACATAATATATATATTTTAAAGTCTCTTTAAACTTTTGGAAGGAGTGTGTTCTATTTTTTATTTTAATATATTATTCGTAATTTATTACAAAATTTAAACATTTAATACATATTATTATAATTTATTTTTTATATTTTTATTCGTTGCATCACACTAGAATCTTCCTAATTTCATTTAATATGGAAACATTATCAAATGTCATCGAGAATATTTTTTATACTTTAATATGAATTCAATGTTTTAATGAAAACGTTAATTATAATATTAAAGAAAGCAATTTATATTTTATATGTATTTATATTTTATATATATTATGAAGTTAATATTTACCTTCTTTTATTTAACCTACTTAATCTATTAATCAATGAAATGTTAACTTACATTGAAGGAAGAAGGTTCTTCTAATCTTCTTCTGGGTAAAGAGGAATGAATGATCTTCTTCTCTTCGATGTTTTTTTTTATATATAAGGTAGAGGACTTTATAATTTTTATCGAAACCAAGTTGACTATCTATCTAATTAGTATCTAATTAGAGTAATATTTTTGCTTTTATCTACCTACCTAGACATTTTTCTTTATAAAATTTATAGATATATAATACTTTGTATAACTAAAAAATATATATTAAAGTGCAGTTTACAATTAATGTAGTGTGATTAGGTATGGAAATAATAAAAAATGAAAAAAAGAAATAACTTTTTCCAGTTTTTACTTTTAAAAAGTTTATTAACATTTCATATTCAAGTTCAATTTTTATTTAGATAACTTTTTGAAAATATATTATAACATAATATATATATATATATTTTAAAGTCTCTTTAAACTTTTGGAAAGAGTGTGTTCTATTTTTTATTTTAATATATTATTCGTAATTTATTACAAAATTTAAACATTTAATACATATTATTATAATTTATTTTTTTATATTTTTATTCGTTGCATCACACTAGAATCTTCCTAATTTCATTTAATATGGAAACATTATCAAATGTCATCGAAAATATTTTTTATACTTTAATATGAATTGAATGTTTTAATGAAAACGTTAATTATAATATTAAATAAAACAATTTATATTTTATATGTATTTATATTTTATATATATTATGAAGTTAATATTTACCTTCTTTTTTTTAACCTACTTAATCTATTAATCAAGGAAATGTTATTAATCAAGGAAATGTTAACTTACATTGAAGGAAGAAGGTTCTTCTAATCTTCTTCTGGGTAAAGAGGAATGAATGATCTCCTTCTCTTCGATGTTTTTTTTTTTATATATATAAGGTAGAGGACTTTATAATTTTTTATCGAACCCAAGTTACTATCAATCAAATTAGTATCTAATTAGAGTAATATTTTTGCTTTTATCTACCTACCTAGACATTTTTCATTATAAAATTTATAGATATATAATACTTTGTATAACTAAAAAATATATATTAAAGTGCAGTTGACAATTAATGTAGTGTGATTAGATATGGAAATAATAAAAAATGGAAAAAGAAATAACTTTTTCTTCTTTACAGTTTTTACTTTTAAAAAGTTTATTAACATTTCATATTCAAGTTCAATTTTTATTTAGATAACTTTTTGAAAATATATTATAACATAATATATATATTTTAAAGTCTCTTTAAACTTTTGGAAGGAGTGTGTTCTATTTTTTTATTTTAATATATTATTCGTAATTTATTACAAAATTTAAACATTTAATACATATTATTATAATTTATTTTTTATATTTTTATTCGTTGCATCACACTAGAATCTTCCTAATTTCTTTTAATATGGAAACATTATCAAATGTCATCGAGAATATTTTTTATACTTTAATATGAATTCAATGATTTAATGAAAACGTTAATTATAATATTAAATAAAACAATTTATATTTTATATGTATTTATATTTTATATATATTATGAAGTTAATATTTACCTTCTTTTATTTAACCTACTTAATCTATTAATCCAGAAAATGTTAACTTACATTGAAGGAAGAAGGTTCTTCTAATCTTCTTCTGGGTAAAGAGGAATGAATGATCTTCTTCTCTTCGATGTTTTTTTTATATATATAAGGTATAGGACTTTATAATTTTTATCGAACTCAAGTTGACTATCTATCTAATTAGTATCTAATTAGAGTAATATTTTTGCTTTTATTTACCTACCTAGAAATTTTTCTTTATAAAATTTATAGATATATAATACTTTGTATAACTAAAAAATATATATTAAAATGCAGTTGACAATTAATGTAGTGTGATTAGGTATGGAAATAATAAAAAATGAAAAAAGAAATAACTTTTTCTTCTTTACAGTTTTTACTTTTAAAAAGTTTATTAACATTTCATATTCAAGTTCAATTTTTATTTAGATAACTTTTTGAAAATATATTATAACATAATATATATATTTTAAAGTCTCTTTAAACTTTTGGAAGGAGTGTGTTCTATTTTTTATTTTAATATATTATTCGTAATTTATTACAAAATTTAAACATTTAATACATATTATTATAATTTATTTTTTATATTTTTATTCGTTGCATCACACTAGAATCTTCCTAATTTCATTTAATATGGAAACATTATCAAATGTCATCGAGAATATTTTTTATACTTTAATATGAATTCAATGTTTTAATGAAAACGTTAATTATAATATTAAAGAAAGCAATTTATATTTTATATGTATTTATATTTTATATATATTATGAAGTTAATATTTACCTTCTTTTATTTAACCTACTTAATCTATTAATCAATGAAATGTTAACTTACATTGAAGGAAGAAGGTTCTTCTAATCTTCTTCTGGGTAAAGAGGAATGAATGATCTTCTTCTCTTCGATGTTTTTTTTTATATATAAGGTAGAGGACTTTATAATTTTTATCGAAACCAAGTTGACTATCTATCTAATTAGTATCTAATTAGAGTAATATTTTTGCTTTTATCTATCTACCTAGACATTTTTCTTTATAAAATTTATAGATATATAATACTTTGTATAACTAAAAAATATATATTAAAGTGCAGTTTACAATTAATGTAGTGTGATTAGGTATGGAAATAATAAAAAATGAAAAAAAGAAATAACTTTTTCCAGTTTTTACTTTTAAAAAGTTTATTAACATTTCATATTCAAGTTCAATTTTTATTTAGATAACTTTTTGAAAATATATTATAACATAATATATATATATATATTTTAAAGTCTCTTTAAACTTTTGGAAAGAGTGTGTTCTATTTTTTATTTTAATATATTATTCGTAATTTATTACAAAATTTAAACATTTAATACATATTATTATAATTTATTTTTTATATTTTTATTCGTTGCATCACACTAGAATCTTCCTAATTTCATTTAATATGGAAACATTATCAAATGTCATCGAAAATATTTTTTATACTTTAATATGAATTCAATATTTTAATGAAAACGTTAATTATAATATTAAATAAAACAATTTATATTTTATATGTATTTATATTTTATATATATTATGAAGTTAATATTTACCTTCTTTTTTTTAACCTACTTAATCTATTAATCAAGGAAATGTTATTAATCAAGGAAATGTTAACTTATATTGAAGGAAGAAGGTTCTTCTAATCTTCTTCTGGGTAAAGAGGAATGAATGATCTCCTTCTCTTCGATGTTTTTTTTTTTTATATATATAAGGTAGAGGACTTTATAATTTTTTATCGAACCCAAGTTACTATCAATCTAATTAGTATCTAATTAGAGTAATATTTTTGCTTTTATCTACCTACCTAGACATTTTTCATTATAAAATTTATAGATATATAATACTTTGTATAACTAAAAAATATATATTAAAGTGCAGTTGACAATTAATGTAGTGTGATTAGATATGGAAATAATAAAAAATGGAAAAAGAAATAACTTTTTCTTCTTTACAGTTTTTACTTTTAAAAAGTTTATTAACATTTCATATTCAAGTTCAATTTTTATTTAGATAACTTTTTGAAAATATATTATAACATAATATATATATTTTAAAGTCTCTTTAAACTTTTGGAAGGAGTGTGTTCTATTTTTTATTTTAATATATTATTCGTAATTTATTACAAAATTTAAACATTTAATACATATTATTATAATTTATTTTTTTTATTTTTATTCGTTGCATCACACTAGAATCTTCCTAATTTCATTTAATATGGAAACATTATCAAATGTCATCGAGAATATTTTTTATACTTTAATATGAATTCAATGTTTTAATGAAAACGTTAATTATAATATTAAATAAAACAATTTATATTTTATATGTATTTATATTTTATATATATTATGAAGTTAATATTTACCTTCTTTTATTTAACCTACTTAATCTATTAATCAAGGAAATGTTAACTTACATTGAAGGAAGAAGGTTCTTCTAATCTTCTCCTGGGTAAAGAGGAATGAATGATCTTCTTCTCTTCGATGTTTTTTTTTTATATATAGGGTAGAGGACTTTATAATTTTTATCGAAGCCAAGTTGACTATCTATCTAATTAGTATCTAATTAGAGTAATATTTTTGCTTTTATCTACCTACCTAGACATTTTTCTTTATAAAATTGATAGATATATAATACTTTGTATAACTAAAAAATATATATTAAAGTGCAGTTGACAATTAATGTAGTCTGATTAGGTATGGAAATAATAAAAAATGAAAAAAGAAATAACTTTTTCTTCTTTACAGTTTTTACTTTTAAAAAGTTTATTAACATTTCATATTCAAGTTCAATTTTTATTTAGATAACTTTTTGAAAATATATTATAACATAATATATATATTTTAAAGTCTCTTGAAACTTTTGGAAGGAGTGTGTTCTATTTTTTATTTTAATATATTATTCGTAATTTATTACAAAATTTAAACATTTAATACATATTATTATAATTTATTTTTTATATTTTTATTCGTTGCATCACACTACACTAGAATCTTCCTAATTTCATTTAATATGGAAACATTATCAAATGTCATCGAGAATATTTTTTATACTTTAATATGAATTCAATGTTTTAATGAAAACGTTAATTATAATATTAAATAAAACAATTTATATTTTATATGTATTTATATTTTATATATATTATGAAGTTAATATTTACCTTCTTTTATTTAACCTACTTAATATATTAATCAAGGAAATGTTAACTTACATTGAAGGAAGAAGGTTCTTCTAATCTTCTTCTGGGTAAAGAGGAATGAATGATCTTCTTCTCTTCGATGTTTTTTTTTATATATAAGGTAGAGGACTTTATAATTTTTATCGAAGCCACGTTGACTATCTATCTAATTAGTATCTAATTAGAGTAATATTTTTGCTTTTATCTACCTACCTAGACATTTTCTTTATAAAATTTATAGATATATAATACTTTGTATAACTAAAAAATATATATTAAAGTGCAGTTGACAATTAATGTAGTGTGATTAGGTATGGAAATAATAAAAAATGAAAAAAGAAATAACTTTTTCTTCTTTACAGTTTTTACTTTTAAAAAGTTTATTAACATTTCATATTCAAGTTAAATTTTTATTTAGATAACTTTTTGAAAATATATTATAACATAATATATATATATTTTAAAGTCTCTTTAAACTTTTGGAAGGAGTGTGTTCTATTTTTTATTTTAATATATTATTCGTAATTTATTACAAAATTTAAACATTTAATACATATTATTATAATTTATTTTTTATATTTTTATTCGTTGCATAACACTAGAATCTTCATAATTTGATTTAATATGGAAACATTATCAAATGTCATCGAGAATATTTTTTATACTTTAATATGAATTCAATGTTTTAATGAAAACATTAATTATAATATTAAATAAAACAATTTATATTTTATATGTATTTATATTTTATATATATTATGAAGTTAATATTTACCTTCTTTTATTTAACCTACTTAATCTATTAATCTAACATTCATCTTAAAATTGAACAAAAAAAAATAGACGAATTATTAAAAATCAAGTAAAAAAATAATTGGCAGATTTTTCCATTAATCTTTTTTATTTAAAAAAAAAACTCAATTACTATGTTTTATATAATTAACTTATTTACAAGTATTAATTATAAAAACTAATTTACTATTCAAAATTAGTTAATTATTCAAAATTAGTTAATTAGCGTATTAAATTATAAAATATAAGTATTAATTATAATTATTTCTAATGATATAATTATTAGAAAATGTTAATTTAAAAAAACTCATATAATTGGTTGTGCTTTAAATATAATATATATTTTTATATATGAATATTCTTCTCTAATAAATTTACACCTAGTTCTACTATTATATTTTTCTCCTTTAATTTTATTATCTAGTTTTTTTTTTAAATATAAATCAGTTTGAAATCGTGTTATAATATATAAATTATTAATTTTTAGGTTTCTTAGTGTTATTGAGTTAATGAGAAAATTAAATTATTTAAAAAAAGTTGTTAGTTATGATTTTGAGATATTAATTTTATTTTAAATATTTAAAGAATATTGTATATAATGATAAAATTAAATTAATAATTTAAAATATATAATATTTTTTTATTTTAAATAATAAATTAAATAAATACATTTTTAATTTTAAATATTTCATCCTAATAAATAATTATTCCTTAAAAGGATAAAATGGACTGATATAATATTTTTTTTTTAATTTTTTTTTTACTAAGGCACAATCAGAAAGTTCAAAAGTATAGACCATTACTGTTGATCAATTAGCATGGATAACCATAAAAAACAGACAAATTATTTAGGCCGTATTCGACGTTAACTTTTAGACCTTAAATTAATTTTTGAAACAAATTATCCCTTTAAATTTTAAAAATGTCACTAATGACCCTTCCGTTAATTTTTTAGTTAAACATAACGGCTTAAGTTTAAAATATTAAATTTTTATTTATTATCTTTAATCTTATTTTTTTATATTTAAATATATAATTATTAAACTGTGTATATATAATATTATATATATATATATATTATTAATTTTTAAATTTATATCTATATAAAATAAAATTTAAAATAATTTATATAATATATATATCTTATTTTTTTATATTTATATATATAATTATTAAATCTATATAGATAATATATATTATTTATTTTTAACTATATCTATATAAAATAAATATTAAAATAATTTATATAATAATATATATATATATATATAATTATATATATTATCTTTACTCATTAATTTATATAATATATATTTTAAAAAATAATTTAAGATTTAAAAGTAAGTGAGTATATAGTTGGAAGTTATCATTATTTTTAACTCTTATATTATTTTTTAAAATATATATTATATAAATTTATATATATACATATAAAAATAAATATAAAAAATAATAATATATTATATATAAGCGATTTAATAATTATATATATATAAATATAAAAAATATGATTAAAGATAATATATATAAAAAAATTATCTTAAGCTTTTTTTTTTTGAAAAATAATATTTTAAGCTTAAATCATTATGTTTAACTAAAAAGTTGACCGAAAGGATATTGGTAACCTTTCTAAAACTTGAAAGGGTGATTTGTTTCAAAAATTAGTTTAAGAGCTAAAAGTGAGTGATCAGAATAATTAAAAGTCTTCCCATCTAATTTTCCTTAAAAAATATAACAAAGATTTTTCAAATATTTAATAAAAAAATGTATAACATCAATTTTAAAAGAACATAGGGATTAAAATTGTGGGAGGAAAACTTGATAGAGATTTATGGGAAGAAATTGGATAATGAATAGAGTGGCATTGTTATTGTTATTGTTATTGGCAGTAAAATAAAAAAAAAAATATGAGGAAAGAAGATAGAGATTGAAATTTTATTATTTTTTCCGTCAATTAAATTGCGTCACGTTAATTTCTTTTTCAAATTCCTCTTTCAATCATTTCTTATCTTAAATATCGACATTAAAATCAATATTAATCTTAGCTTTAAATTATATTAGTTCACACTTCGATTAAACTTTTTTTTCTACACCAAATTTGAATTTTTTTAATCTTCTTATGGTCCCTACTAAAATTTTAATAATCTTTTTAATTTTGTCAAAATTACTTGATTAACATTAGTTTATTTACAGAACCAGAGCCTATTAAGCACATCGTTATTTTATTTTAGGGAAATCAAACTTCTGTATGTATATAATAAATTCAATTATTTTTTTTGCTTTCTTTGGCACATAAACACTATTTTCGGTGCTTTCAATCCTTTTCCGTTGTTTTTTTTTTTTCTCTTTACTTTTTTCTTTTGTTTGGCACATAAAGTACTGATCATAGTTTTTTTCATGGACATCCTAGATGTTACATTCTCTTGTTATGCTTTCATCTTAGGGTAACTGGTGTGACAAACAATATCCAGTGTATTTACACAACCACTTTTTAAAAATAAAATAATATATTTTTCAGATTTTTTATTTTTATTTATTAATTTATTTTTCACCTGTAATAAAAAATGTGTTAATCTATCAAATATGTTAATCCATTAAAAAAACATGTTAAATAATAAAATTTATTAATATGATTAACTATAGGTTAACACATGTTATATAAAAGTTCAGGATTCAGGTAGAACAATTGCTAAAAATGAATGAACCAAAAAGATAAAAATAGAAAAAACAACAAGAATGAGAACAAAAGTGAAAGAACACAAACAAAAAAACTTAAAGCGCCTTAAAATTAGAAGTAAGGGTGACTTTCTCATATGTAGTACTCCATCTTTGACAAATCAACAAATTTCTTTCACAAGTGGGTATTCACCTCCACGTTCGAATGAGTGAGTTTCCACCAAAGATAATTTCATTGAAACAAACTCCACATCATTTCAAACCCTTGAAATTCTCTTGTGTTCCTCTCCATCCAAATATGATAAACGGTATTGATAAAGAAATACTTGAAGACATTTGAACTAAAGTCATTACTTTTTGTCTTGATGATTACCCTTTCCTTGATATTAATCCATTCTTTTGGAAAGTTAAGGAGACTCATTGATGTCGAGAACTTATCCCAAAACAAGGAAGCAAATGGGAAGTCCCGAAAGAGATGGTCAATGGTCTCCTTATTTTCTATACAAATAAGGCAACTGGGATTCGGGATATTCACATACTCCTTAATTCGATCGCGCATGTTAAGTCTTTCACGGAACGTCAACTACAAAGTAAATTGTTGTCTAGGAATAACTTGTGTGGACCACACTAAATGGGACCATGGAACAACCTCCTTTATATTGTGAACAATATTCCATGTTGATCCCAAGTCAAACCTACCTTCATTTTCAACACTCCAAACTCGAGAATACTCAAAATTGTTAAAGTGAAGGAAGACAAAGTATTGATAATCCTCGTACCTTCTAGAATTCCCCTTAGAAGGTTATTCCATACCTCGTTTTTGACTTGTTGGACAGTAGCTAATTGACATTTCCATCTTATTCGAATAAGAGAGAAAACAATATTATGAATAATAGGGTGATCCTCAAACCATAGTCATACCAAAATAGAGCTTAGTTCTCATTCTCAATCTAAAGTTTGATCATCTTACCAATACCATCTCTTGAGCTTTAGAAATTTTTTAAGGAACCATTTCATTTTCATCTTGATCTTACACGTCCAAATGTTAATTTTTTTAAGACCATCTCCAACCCAAATACATATTCTCAAACTCAAAATGCAGTAAACATCTCATCAAACAGTAATTAATCTCCAACCAAAAACTCAAACTCAAAAGAATATTTTTAGAATATTCCTTTTTATAATAATTTTTAAAATTTTCAATATTATATATATATATATCTAAAATTATAAATTGAACCCATAACTTTACAACAACTTATTAATTACTTTTAAATTCTCATTCAATTAAAGAAAATTTTGATAAAACTAATTATAAGTCAATAAATTAAATATTATTTTCAATCAACTTATTATACGTAAAAAATATAAAATATAAATATAAACAAATTTAAATATAAGTTAATCATATAAACAAATTAAAATTATCATGAATTAAACATAAATATAAATTAAAATATAAATAAATAAAACATGTAAACAAATTAAAATATAAATTAATTAAAAACAATCTAAAAAGATTGAAATGAAAGTTTTGAAAACCTTTTGAGTATGTGAACAGTGTCCCTGCATATTTGGGTTTGGAGGAGAGAGATTTTGCAGAAAAACCAAAAATGCAGTTGAGTTTGCAAGTAGATTGGAGGGTTAAAACCTATAATGAAGTTGAGTTTGCAAGTGGGTTGGAGATGATCTAAAGAACCTCGAATGAAATCGTCTGACCTATAGCAAGTCTTGTTTTTTATCCAATGCCCAAAAATGCCAATATGTGAGAGTTTTTTTTTTTTTGGGGGGGGGAAACAGTTAAAATCATTTCATTAAAATCACAAAAGTGGGAGGGTCAAAAATCAAATCTAGACAAACCCTAGCTATGATTTAAAGATGACAATCAAACGACCCTAAAGAAATTGATTAGTAGCCATCAAACATACGAAAAACAGAGATTACAAACAAAGATTATAAATTGTATTAAATTCTAATTATCCCAATCAGGATTTTTATTTCCATATCAGTCTAATGTTTCAACAGGTTTTCTTTCTCTTCCCTTGTCCTTCCTCTTCCCTTTCCCCTTTCCCTTTCCCTTCCCATTCCCCTTCCCATTCCTCTTGTAATGAAAGAGGAGTGAGCTGAAGATGATGATGAGTATTGTCTATTCTCATTTTGATTTTTTCCTTTATATGAACTCGTTCTAATTTGATAAAAATAATTATTCTTCGGGAATTCTGAGCTCTTCACCTTGTTGTTCTCAACTTGAATTTCAAGATCATTGTCTTTATTTTCTTCACTTTCTGTTTTAAAATCCTCAGCAACTTTAGATTCCTCTATATCAACCTTAGAATTCTCTTCTTCCTCTTGATTAGCCTAAGTATCTTCCTCTTTGTTTTCATCAGCAACCACTTCAACTTGATTGGATTGAGAATCCTCAACTATCTCCTTAATATGCTTAGCTTGAGGTTCCACCTCCTTCATCGTACTACTTTCGTCTTGTACATAATTTTCTTTATCTTCTGTTTCCTAATCTTTAACCACATTTTACTCTTTGATAATAGACACCTCTGTTTCATTTTCCTACATCTTTACTTTCTAGCCTTTATGAATATTTTGGTCTTCTTCCTTAGCCAAATTACAATTTGGGCTTGAATGTTGGAAGGTATTGCAGAAAGTGCATCTATATGTCCTCCACTCATAAGTAATTTCTATGACAGTAGGTTTTCCTTTTCTGTCTACTACTGTCATACTATTCGGTAGTGTGCTTCTACGATGCACCTCAATGTTAATTCCGACAAATGATAAGTGTTCTCCTCCTTTCGTAATTGGGTCCATGTATAATGGTGTACCCAATAAACCTGCAAAATGACTAAGAGCTTCTACATTATACATGTGTGTAGGGATATTCCAAAGTTTGAACCATATCTGAGTTGTTTCTTTAGGCTTGTTTAATAGGTTCAAATCTTCAGACCATCTTTCCAACTTCATGCAGTTGAATCCAATATATGTATGCCCATTTTTAGAATATCATTTAGATTTGATCCCATCTTAAATTTCAGAAAGTAGAGATCATGTACATTTGCTGAATTTTTCTTCAATACCTTTTCCTACTATTTCTTCATAATGCCTGTTAGGTGACTATGAAGGAAACTTTATTATTTCCTATGTAGTTTCCCACCACTACATTTTCCCATTCCCTAACACAATTTTCTTATACTATAACAGGCAATTTAAATTAAAAATGAGAATTCAGTACCTCCACTTTTGTTTGTACATTGCCCAAGTAAAATTTTTCTTTGTATGCATAATCTTCAACCTTTTTCCCAATGTTGTTTTTCCAGACTTCATTGATTTTCCATGTAGAATTACTTCTGATAGTATATGTCTATGATTTAGGAGCATTCATTAACTCCCTCATTGTTACAACAGACCATTTTACTATCACTTCATATTCATCCTTTTTGAGTAAATTATAGTCTTGGCGATAGTGAATGTTTAGCTGGACGGTTGTGCTTTGTATTTTTTCATTGCTGAGTACAATCTCTCCTTTCTTAGCATGCATCAGGAGTTTGGTGATTTGGTTTTTAGTCCAAATAAAATTACCCTTTAATTATACCGTATCATACAAACTTCTTTCTTCTCCTTGATCCCTACATTATTTTCCAAAGGCTTTTGGCAGAAATTGGGTCTTTGCTGATTTCTTGAACTTTTTTGTTAACAACTTCTTTATCTATTTTGTTCATTTCATTCTTTACAATTTCTTTGACTCCTTTAAGAACAAAGTCCTACACTTCTTTGGCCTTGACTCCTTTAAGAACAAAATCCTCAATTTCTTTTGCCTTGTTGTTTTTCCTTTTACCCATATTCCAATAAGACTTTAGAACAATAATCTTGAAACGAACTTATTGATACCCTAAACGATATTTCCCTGATGTGCCGAACATGCCAGACGTACCTGTCGTGTCGATCGTACCGAGCATGTCAGACGTGCTGACGATCTTTACTCAAACCACGTTTCCCGTAACTGACTACCAAATCAACTAAATCACGCGACCGAGCAATTGTGCCGACCGTGCCGAACGTGTTGATCATGCCGATTATGCTGATTGTACAAAACGTGCCAACAATCTTGATTCCAACGCAATTCTTAATTGAATATGAGAATGTGCACGTATTTGGGGAAAAAAAATTCAAGATTCCATCGCTAGAAAATTCTCGCCGGAAATCTGTAAAGCTTTTCTGTCAATAGGTTTTTATTTTAAATTGTTGTGAAATATTGTTCTTTATTTGATACATGATATAGGTGAGAGTTTTATTCAAAGTAACGCAGTCTTTAATGTCAATTACACCTTCTTTCTTTAGCTTAAAAACATCAAGTCACTTCACTTTTTTATCTCTGCGCCCATGAGTCCCCCAACTGAATTACCTCATCAATTGATCAAACTCTTTCAAAACTATCTTTGGGAGGACCATCTGTTGCGCCCAGTATCTGATGATACTTATAACAACTCTCATGGATAATTCAATTTGTCCTACATAAGCAAAGGAGGAGCTAGAATTTGAAATATACTCGGGCTAATTCTTTATCAAAAAATCTATCTGGGCTAGTTTGATAATAATAATATCAAGTAACAAGCAAAATAAACTAAGTTTTAACGATGGGAAATAATCAATAACGACAGTAATTTATCGTCAAATACAAACAAAATATTTTGGACTACCCGGGCTACAATCCGAGCAGCCATGTACTTAGATCTACCCCTACACATAAGATAATCTCTTTTTAGCCCATCCCATGATAGAGTCTTCATACTTTTAATAATTTGCCTACAATGAGAGATTTAGAGTTGTTTTAACGAGAGAGAGATACCAAGATAACGAACTGGTAACGACCCTTCATTGATTCCCATGATGTTGAAGATACTTACCATTATTTCCTCATATGCACCGCCATAGAAGGTCAGAATTTTACTCTAATTAATGCTAAGATCTGTAACACTAGAAAATATTGTTAATACCGCCTTGATAGTTTTGATGGATTCAACATCAGCATGCGCCAAGATGAATAAATCATCTACAAAACATACATGAGTGATGCTTTCTTCCGTACAATATAGATGGTGAGTAAATGAGCGCTACTTTAGAAGCGTTTTATCAATGCACTCAAAGACCTTCATGATGAGGACAAAAAGGTAAGAAGAAAGTGATTCCCTTGTCTAACCCCATTTTCCTATTTGAAAAAAATATCATGGATATCATTCACGCTAACAAAAAAGTGAGGAGTTAAAAATATATTAAACTAGTAAAATACATGTTAATAGAGTTAACATATTAAATGAAACAAGAACAAATTAAACATGCCAAAGTATTAATCAAGTCAACCATATTAAAATGTTGATACAAACATATTAAATAAACCAGTATTAATCATGTGCATTTGCATACGTAAAATATAAAAAAATAAAATTTATGTATAAATATTTTGGATAGAAATAATATTATTCAAATATAATTAATTAAAATTAAAATTTAATGCTAATATATATTTTTAAATTGATCAAATATTTAAAATTACAAAAACTCATTTATATAAGTTTGAAATTTAATCTTGTTGATTTTAAAAACCACAAAGATATATCAATGAATAAATGTTTCAAATATTAGTTTTTGAATCAAATTACTAATTAAATTGACTACATATGTGTTCACGAAAGTCGATCTGTCAATTATGAGGAGTCAATAATGATGGGTCGTACTAATAAATTATCATAAGAAAAGTTTAAGATTATATTAATAAAAGAAATTAATATTATTTATATAAAGTCAATGAAAATTATGAAGCATCCATCCATTTAAATTATTTAGTAAATTTGTTGCACGTTTTTCATCGCTTGGACATAAATATTGCAAACTTTCATTATGCTGTTTTTTAATATATTGATATCTAAAAATATATAATTACGAAATAATCGACTTAAAAAGTTTTAAAATGTGATCTGCCAAATTGTCACAGATATTTAAGTTTTTTAATCTCTCCAAATTTACTCAGCTCCTCAAATATTTTTTATAAATATTCTAAAAACCTAAACACTCACAAAAAATATGAGAACCGTGAGTAATATTATAGCAATATATAAGGTATAAATATTTGCATGATTCTTCACTAACTAAGGTAACAAAAATTGAAAATGTGGGCTTATATTATAGATGAAAAAAATAATGCTTATGTCGTTAAATACGTTAAATCAAGTGACTTATTAAAGTGTAATCAAACACATCAAACTAGCAATCTATTAATGTTTTTTAATCTTCATATCTAATAACTATTGTCATTTTAGTCTTATACCAACATATTTTAATCTCATATATACCACCACCATCATATTAATCTTATACTAACATATTTAATCTATATATCTTAACATATGAGAAAAGAAACTCGGGATCTTTCAAAAAACGAGACAATCCCTATCAACACAAGAATGCTCATATCCTAGCCCCAGACACGTTTTGAATCCAAGTCACCCTACTATATGGATAAGACCAGGATTTTTTTCTACTTTAAAACCTTACAAAGTAATAAAACAATTGGTCGATGTGTCAACCAAGTTGTGAAAAAACACTTTGTAAAACCGAAGGGAAAAATATTATGATTCTTAAAGCCCTATTCCGATAGACATCTATATAAGTTATTATTATAACATATCCCAGCAGATTGGCGGTTATGAGAGTTATTATTATAACCCATCCCCTCGGAATGAGTGTTTTCACCTATCCCCTACAAGGGTGAGCCCTATCTCTAGAGAGGTATCCATGCAGATCATTATTATGACCAATTCCCACTAGAGTGATTATTATCACATGTGATAGGATCGGCTTTATCGATAGAGACGGGGGTCTAACTATTGATGAAGGCTTATGAAAAACGGTTTGAAAGAAATCCTGTTATGTTGGGTCAAATTATTTTTACTAAGTGTTGAAATAATTTAACCACTGATATTTTGATGATAAAATAATTTATGAGTTTCGATACAGGTGTATTGAGACAATATGTCATAAGACTTGGATCAAATGAGGGTTATTAGACCGACTTTAATTTTCATTCGCATAAAATTAGACACACAGTCTAACTCATCGGAGTTAGACGTGCAGTCTAATAGACGTGTAAATTAGACGGACGGTCTAATAGTTACACGGAATTAGACGTGAGTCTAATGGAATTAGACGTACAATCTAACTCATCGGAGTTAGACGTATAGTCTAATAGATGTGTAAAGAATTAGACGCAAGTCTAATGAATACACGGAATTAGACGTAAGTCTAATAGAATTAGACGTAAGTCTAATAGAATTAGACGTACAGTCTAACTCATCGGAGTTAGACGTATATTCTAATAAATGTAAAGAATTAGACGCAAGTCTAATGAATACACGGAATTAGACGTACAGTCTAACTCATCGGAGTTAGACGTGTAGTCTAATATACTTGTAAAGAATTAGACGCAAGTCTAATGAATACACGGAATTAGACGTGAGTCTAATAGAATTAGACATAAGTCTAATAGAATTAGACGTACATTCTAACTCATCGGAGTTAGACGTGTATTCTAATATACTTGTAATTAGATGGGTAGTCTAATTGATATTCGTAATTAGATGGGTAGTCTAATTGATGTGAAAGTTAGACGTGCGTCTAACTCCTTCAGACAAGTCTGAGGTAGAACCGGAATTAGACGTGCAGTCTAACTCAGTGGAGTTAGACGTGCCGGTCTAATTGTTATTGAATAATTAGACGTGTGGTCTAATTAGTGAAAGTTAGACGTGCGTCTAACTCCTACAGACAAGTCTGATGTAGAACCGGAATTAGACGTGCAGTCTAACTCAGTGGAGTTAGACGTGCCGGTCTAATGGTTATTGAATAATTAGACGCGAGTTTAATTCTATTGGACCAGGCGGTCTAATAGACGTTTTTCAATTAGATGGAGATGACCTATTTCATTAGACTGATTTTCACAATCCGTCTAACTGAAATACGTCTAATGCTCAGTTTAAGAAGTATGCTTGAATCTAGCATTTCTCCTACCCACGTGCTATAGCTGTATCCTACTCCTGCTCCACTTTCTAGTGAAGATTAGTAAATCAGCTATATGCATCCAATCAGGGAATTCCACGTAAGAGAATTTTCATCACATTACCCGTTTTGCAGGTACATCCCCGATGGAATATTCGGCGCACTACCAGTTCTGTACGGCCACGATCCTTGTGTTTAGAACCTGATGTGTACAATGGAGGTTTTCCAATGGAAGAGTGCCACGTATCATTCTTGAAGATTCGACCGTTAGCTCCTGCTCAGTATTTAATCAATCATAAGGATAACGGACAATCTGCCTCACGAACAAGTGAATACAAACGAACAAGCAATCTGATTTTGCAGAGAGAGAAACTACTCAATCATCTTGCTTACTGAACTTATTCTGTGAAGCTTCTTTCTGATTGTACTGTGTGTGAATCGAGAGAGAGAGCTAGGATCAAAACACCTTTAGCTGAGTGATATTCTTCATCTTGTAATTGAACAGAAAGTGTTCTGTTCAAAAGTGAGCTAAGTGTGTGTGTAAACTGTATTTGATTCTCATCATCTTATAGTGAATCATTCTGATGGTTGGAAGAAGGGGTGACGTAGGAGAGTTTCTCCGAACATCCATAAACAAACTGTTGTCTTCTTCATTTTTGTCATCTTTTCATATTTCATCTTGTGCTTCAAACCCAAGTAAACAATTCCGCCTTGAATCCGTTTCAAGTGTTTACACAAGTTTGCGTAGAATAGAAAGAGAATTAAATCCCTAACAGGATTTCTTTCAAACCGTTTTTCATAAGCCTATCATGTTAGGATTTAATTCACTTTCTATTCTACGCAAACTCTTGTAAACATTTGAAACAGAATAAAGGCGGAATTGTTTACTTGGGTTTGAAGCTCAAGATGAAGAATGAAAAGATGACAGAAATGAAAGAACACAACAATTTGTTTATGGATGTTCAGAGAAACTCTCCTACGTCACCCCTTCTTCCAACCACCGGAAGGATTCACTATAATATGATTAGAATCAAATACAGTTTGCAGACACTTAGCTCACTATTGAACAGAACACACTCTGTTCAATTTACAAGATGAAGAATATCACTCAGCTAATGATGTTTTTGATTCTAGCTCTCTCTTGATTCACACACAGTACAATCAGGAAAGCAGCTTCATAGTATGAATATTCAAAGGCTTGAATTCAGTAAGTAATATGATTAAATAGCTTTCTCTCTCTGTGAAATTCAATTGCTTGTTCATTCAGTATGAGTTTTATCGATTCGTTGTGCAGATTGTCCGTTGTCCTTGAGATTTAATAAATAATGGGAAGAGACTAACGGTCGAATCTTTAGAATGATACGTGACACTCTTCCATTGGAAAGCCTCCATAGTACACAGCAGACTCTGAGCACAAGGATCGTGGCCGTACAACAACTGGCAGTGCACCGAATATTCCATCAGGGATGTACCTGCAAAACAAGTAATATGAGGAAAATTCTCTTACATGGCATTCTTTGATTGGTTCCATATAGATGTCGTATTAATCTTCACTAGAAAGTGGAGCAGGAGTAGAGTACAACTATAGCACGTGGGTAGGCGGGTGCTAGTTTCAAGTATACTGCTTAAGCTAAGAATTAGACGTATTTCAGTTAGACGACCTCGTCTAATGAAATCAAACTTCCCCGTCTAAGAGCAGAATCCATTAGACCGCCTGGTCTAATGAGATTAAACTTACGTCTAATTACAATCACTTCAGACTAATCTGAAGGAATTAGACTACACGTCTAACTTTCACTTATTAGACTACATGTCTAATTATACACTAACCATTAGACTACACGTCTAACTCCACTGAGTTAGATTGCACGTCAAATTCCAGTTCTACTTAAGACTTATCTAAAGGAGTTAGACTTACGTCTAACTTTCACTAATTAGACTACACGTCTAATTATTCACTAACCATTAGACTGCACGTCTAACTCCACTAAGTTAGATTGCACGTCATATTCCAGTTCTACTTCAGACTTGTCTGAAGGAGTTAGACTTACGTCTAACCTTTACTATCCAATAGACTGCAAGTCTAATTCCGCATACATTAGACTGCACGTCTAACTCCACTGAGTTAGACTGCACATCTAATTCCGTATACATTAGACGACACGTCTAACTCCACTAAGTTAGATTGCACGTCTAACTCCACTGAGTTAGACTGCACGTCTAATTCCGTATACATTAGACTGCACGTCTAACTCCACTAAGTTAGACTGCACATCTAACTCCACTAAGTTAGACTGTACGTCTAATTCCGCATACATTAGACTGCACGTCTAACTCCACTGAGTTAGACTGCACGTCTAATTCCGTATATATTAGACTGCACGTCTAACTCCACTAAATTAGACTACACGTCTAATTTCCGTATACATTAGACTGCACGTCTAACTCCACTGAGTTAGACTGCACGTCTACTTTCGAGATCTATTAGACTGCACGTCTAACTCTACGAGTTAGACTGCACGTCTAATTCCGAGATCTATTAGACTACACATCTAACTCCACGAGTTAGACTACACGTCTAATTCCGAGATATATTAGACTACACGTCTAACTCCACGAGATAGACTGCACGTCTAATTTGGAGATCTATTAGACTGCACGTTTAACTCCACGAGTTAGACTACACATCTAATTCTATGCATCTAATGCCAAATCGGTCTAATGAGCCTTATTAGAGCCAAGTCTAATGAAATATTATTTCGATACACCTACATTAAAGCGCATAAATCATTTCATCATCAAAATCCCAATAGTCAAACTATTTCAACACATAGTCAAATTAATTTGACCCAACAATTTCCCCTTTTTTGATGATGAAATTTAAAACCTGCATAAATCTACCATAATATGCATTCATCATAAAAATAAACAAACTTTGTTCACTTACATCACACTCCACAAATTTCCAAGACTAGTATTCAAAACGTCATATGAGAAACATTGTTCGAGAAACTTAAACAGAGTAAGAGAAAAGAAATTATAGTTCTTCCCTTTTAACTCGAGTATCGGTTGAACTCATGTCTTGACCAGATAACATGTTCAGAAACGGAGGAAGACTGCGACCACCACGACCGCTACCACTTGATCTACCTCCACGATCACCACCGCTTCGACCTTTGCCTCTTTTAGTTGGACTACGGTTTTCATCGTTACTTAGAGCTCGTCTGGATCTAGTGTCAGTTGACACACCGTCACTTCTTCTGCTTGACTCACCTTGAGTGATTCGAGGTTGATCTCTATCAGCATCAACTTTAACATTCTCCTTTGCTTGAGACTTTCTTGCTATAGAGTCAGCAAATTCCTATCGTTCACTGTCTGTTCTTCTTAAACACCCTTGAATTTCCACCATCTGATTCTTTACCAAGCTGAATTCATCAATAGTCTCCCTATGACGGTCATAATTGATGTGCCTTTCAAGGTCCATCATTTCAGATTGAAGGCTGTAGAGTTTCTTTTCAAATTTGGAGAAGTTTAAATTTGAGACGTGAGTCTCATACGTGTTCTTCTTCAGAGTATTGTCCAATTCAGTAAGAACTTTGATAACTTCGGCAAAACCCTTTCTTTCTTTTTCCTGGGTGTTCAAAGCCTTTATCATGCTCTTCTGAAGAGATGAGAGCACAAAAGTTATAGACTTTAAAAGCTTGTTACCTTCAGTAGATGATTCTTCATTTGATGAATTCTCTTGAGACTCTGCTGCCATACTTTGAATCGGTTCAAAATGAGTATGAATCTGCATGGATTGCTCCGGTTGATTCTTCTTAGTTACCTTATCAACTTCTTCTTCGAACAGCTCATTTTCAGCTCTTTCAAATATTTCAAACAGATCTCCAAAGTAGTGACGAGGATTGTTGACATTTTCATGAACACTTCCCGCAATGATATTGGGGAATGGAAGGGGCCTGTCATAGCTTGCATATTGGTCCTATTCATCCTCAGAAGAGAAACTCTCTTCTTCATTATCTTTGTCTTTGGAGGGTTCCCCCTCAAATCTGATAATCTCTAGCTGAGTTACCTCAACCACTTTCTTTTGGGCTTCCTCTGTTCTCACAACAGGGATATCACAACATTTTCTTCAATAGGAGCTTGAGCAGACTCCTCAACAACATCTTCTTCAACCACTTCTTCTTCATTCGTTAGAAGAGCTTGTTCAGACCTCTTGAACAATCACTTCTTCTTCTTCTACATGAGGATTCTCTTGAATGGGTTGATCTAGAACACATCTTTCTTCAGCAGAAAGATTCCCAAATTCAATCAAAAGAGAAGCATCTAGCTTATCGGCATCATCATTAGCATCAAGGATATCTATCGGTTCATCATCATTAAATGGTTTTGCTCTAGAGGGATTAGCGCCATGAACGTATCGGGTAGCCACCGAGACGTAATTATCCATGATGTCATCCAGCCTCTTCAACACTTTAACTTCCACCTTAGAGACTTTCTCAACAGGATTAAAATTATCCTTTCTGGCTTCAAGAATTGGGAATAATTCTCTTCCACATAAGCATGCTTCAACAAGATCTTTTCTCTTCAGAGATTCAGCCACCTCTGAAGTTTTAGCCCACTTGAGAACTTTCTTCTCATTGGCTACTCTCTTCTTCCATTCTCGAGTTATAACAGAATTTGATAGGGTTTCATTGTACTTGGCAGACAATCTTTCTAGGGACCATGATTAAAAAATTTCCAATTTTTCAGCCGCAATGGCTTTAACTTGATTTAACACGAGGTCAACAATGCTTGTTGCCTCCGATACTTCTTCACAAACAAGGGTTTCAAGATCTTTACCTTTTCTAACAACCTCGACGGGTTTTGGAGCAGGTCTAGGTTCACTGAAGACAATTCCACATGACATCCTTGCGGAACGCATCAATTCATACGCTAATTGGGGTTTCTTGCACAGCTCGACATGGAGCTCTACACAAGTGACCTTCTCGACCACTAAAGAATCTTTTTCAGCAGATTTACCAACAACAAGGGTAAGAGCATCACCTTGTTCTAGTTGAGCACTTTTTGTAGCACCTGTGGCTACTTGATCGAGTTGAACAACATGAGACTCAGTCTTGTTAGCATTTTCATTGTTTGGACCAGCTGACTCTACGACAGGCCCTTTAGCAGTTTCTTTTAACGGAGTAAAAACAGATTCATCTTGTTCCACTATAGGAACATTAAACTTAGGCACATCGTCCACATGTTTAAAAGAGGACGTTACCTTCATTGATTTAGACGCGCGGGGCGCATTCGATTTCTTTTCCTTCGAGACACTAGATCTATGGGCTTTCTCAGGATGGCTGCCGGAGAAGACAAAGAAGACATGGGAGTTGCAGCAAGTACGCCTGGACATTGCCTTAACCTTGAATTGACTGATTCAGAGTCCTTTTCGTGGAGCTTTTCAAACTGGAGGAACTGGCCTCCGATTCATTCACTGTCTTTGATCTCTTTGCCCCCGTTGACATAATGGAAGTAGACGACTGTCTGGATCGAGTAGAGGGTTTACCACCTGTCTGATAACTAGAAGCACTAGAAGCAGATTTCATGTTGTTCTTCATCCTCATCAAGGTGCTAGCAATAGTAAGGGCAGAGAATACCTTGGGAGTGTTGATCTGCTCAGGTTCACCCATAGGAACCTCCAAATGCTCCATCAATCGACTCAGTTGAGCCGCATACGTTATGCTTTCCTTGTTTGCCTGACAGATAGAAAAGTAGAGGTTTTGGAAAAGGGAAGATGCTCAGTTTACCTGGATTCCTTTTGAAATCGCGCACATATAGTCAAAACGGTCTTGATTATAGAGTTGAAAGGAATCAGATTTCCCTTGGAGTGCTTTAGTTATCAAATCGTTCAACAAAATGAAGTGGGGTTTGAGGAACTTCTTGTTTCCATTTACATGGATCATCGAGCCATCGGCAGAAAAGGCCTTCTTCATCTCTTGCATGATATCAGAAGAAAGAATCATATCAAACGTGTGCCCCTCCGTCGGATGTTCAACGAACTCTGCATATACAGTTTCATCGAAAAAAATTTCCACGTCGTTGACGGTTACTACGATAGATTCGCCCACTATTGTTGCAGATTTGAAGAACTCACGAACTTCTTTTTCATAGAATATGATAGGACCACCGAGATACTTTCTCAACTCAGAATATTCTAGGGTTTTGAACATATCCACCACTTTCGGCTGATCGAAAGTGTAGACCGATAGAAAATCCACCTGCAATGTACAATGACCCAAAGTGATTCTCTTGTTCACAATTTTTCGAAGAATATGAACAGACACAAGATTTCAGAGAGATTTAAAGAGAGGAATGCAAAGAAAACTAGGGTTCTTAAGGATTTCGAAAGATGAAAAGCTTTCAAACTCATGCAAAGATGTCCTTATATAGACAAAGAAAAGATATACAGAACAACCGTCACTTTTCTTATGAGTATGGCCCATCAATAAATGTTAGACGTCCTTTTCAAGGAGTCATCATTAAAAATGAGGGTATATCAGTCATTTTCTCTAAAATTGAAAGACACGTGTATTCACGTTGTTAAGAGATGACTGTTTGATATTTGAGCAGGAAAACAGATATATCCTCACGTGGGACAACTGTCCTTGATCAGTCTAATCGGCACATAGTTAGACGTTTTTCTTACTTCACAAATTCATATAACTAAACGTATATTAGACAGATGGGTCTATTAGACGCAAACATCTAATTCCGTGTTGTATAAATATACATCTAATGTCTATTAGATGTGTACGTCTAATTCCGAATGAACGCTACGTGTTAGATGTGTGTTTGATTAGACGTGAGCATCCTCTTTCTCATGACATAAAAATGTCTAACGTCTATTAGACATGTCCGTCTAATCGCGTAGGTTTAAAACCTCAACATGTAGACTTAGATGTATGGATTTTGAGCAAAAATACGTCTAAGTACAAATCATTTCTTTTAGACACACTTGTCTAATAGACCGATTAAGAATATTCGTCTAGAGTGTATCTTTCATTCCAAAGTAATTTTCCCTCTCATTTTGTATAGGGACAGAAAAGCTTAAGAGACAAATTTTGTGGTCCAAAGACCAAAAACATTTTTAACAAATAAAAACATTTAATTTACTGGAATGGCAAAAGCCATTGTTGATCTTCCAGGTTGTGTACTCAAAAGAGTATTCTTCTTGCTTCCTTCCTGCAATCCTCCTGCATAACCTACAAAAGAAACTATTTACACATTTTGGTACCCATATTCAATTTGGTCCTCGATCAATTAGTCCCTTAGGAATCCATATTTGAGTTATTCTGATGGATTTTCCATTTTGTGTTGTGATTAATGCATAAGATTTTGACTTAGCAGATGACTTCCTGCTAGCCACTGATCCCTTAACTTTTGAAGAAGATTTTCTTTTAAAACTCCTTGACTTAGAGTCAAGTTTTAGATTGCCAGACTTATTAGTTGCTTCTAGCTTATTCTTAAGCCAGTTAACAGTCGGCGGGACATAAATTATTTCATTTTTGAAAGCTACTTCTTCATGAATAGGATCAGATTCAATGTCAGTCATACTCCCTTTGACAAGAACTTATTGGCTTAAGCTTGTCAGATGAGTTGGACTTTTTGCATGACAGGTTAGGGTCATTGCTATCAAATCCCAATCCGGATCTAGATCCGGCAAGTTTTAACTTGCTGATCTGATATTTGACATCTTCTCTGGACCTTGTCCATGCACATACAATATAGTTTAACCTTTTGTTTTCAGATTAAAGGGTTTGAATATGTTCTTTGAGCATCTCATTCTCATATGAGATCTCCTCAATCTCCTTTTCAAAAACATTTGACTATTCAGTTTGAAACAGAGTCGGTTTGTTTACATCTGGTGAAAATTTAGTTTCATTTAGGGATTCTGCTAGCTTTCTGTACTCGATGACCATATCATCTAGTGCAGCTACTAGTAGTTCCCTTAAAAACCTTTCGGAAGAGAAGTCAAATATCTCAGTCTCCTGAGTCCTTTCTTCATCTTCTCTTGCCATGAAGCAGGTCACCTCTTCTTCATCACTTTTACTGGATGAAAAGTAGGAACCACGGCTACTTCATTTGTTCTTCCTGTCACCTGCCATAAGAGCCTTCAGCTCTTTTCCATCATCCTTGACATCTTCACGTTTCGGCTTCCGGCATTCCGATGCATAATGACCTTTAATACCACAGTTTAAACAAGTCACATTAGCTTTAGATTTTTTTATTGTCATTAGAATTTGAAGAGTTTGAGTTAGAGTTGCTCTTCTTCATGAAGTCCCCAAACTTCTTCACAAAGAGAGACATGGCATCGCTGCTCAGCTGCCAACTTCACATCCGGAGCGGTTGGTAGTTCTTCAGCAGTCACCAGCGTCTTGGCAATAATAACGGATGTGGGTTGATCTTCTTCCATACTACAGTTCAGATCGAACTCATAGGCCTTGAGATCAACAAAGAGATCAAAGAGACAAATATTGTTAAGATCTTTGGATTCTCTCATCGCCATTGTCTTTATGTCCCATTCCCTTGGAAGAGCACGCATGACCTTGATAGCAAGCTCTCCGTTGCTATAGGTCTTGCCTAGGATGGATAGGGAGGAGACAATCTTGCTGAATCTGGTGTCGAAGTCATTCATTGTTTCACCAGGACGCATCTTGAAGCTGTTAAACTGCTGAGTGACAACCATAATCTTGTTTTCCATTGTTTGCTCGTTGCCCTCACAGAGTTGGGTGAGTATGTCCCAGACCTCTTTGGCAGTATCATATTCGATAATATAGTTGAACATGCTGTCATCGAGAGATCTGTACATAACATCAAAAGCCAAGTTGTTGAGGTTGTTCTGCCTCTTCTCTTCAGCAGTCCAGTCAGCTTTCTCCTTATCGATCTTGATAGGACCTTCTGTGACGACACTCCACATTTCGTCATGAAGAGAAGAAAGATGAGCACGAACTCTTTTCTTTCATATAATGTAGTTTTCTCGAGAGGAAGTTGAATGGATGTAGCACTCGCATCTTTGGTTATGGTCGACATATTTCAGGAAATGTTTGAGAATAGAAACAGTGGCTCTGATACCAATTGATAGGATCGGCTTTATTATAGAGACGGGGGTCTAGCTATTGATGAAGACTTATGAAAAACGGTTTGAAAGAAATCCTGTTAGGGATTTAATTCGCTTTCTATTCTATGCAAACTCTTGTAAACACCTGAAATAGAATCAAGGCGGAATTGTTTACTTGGGTTTGAAGCTCAAGATGAAGAATGAAAAGATGACAGAAATGAAAAACATTGTAGTTTGTTTATGAATGTTCGTAGAAACTCTCCAACGTCACCTTTTCTTCCAACCACTGGAAGGATTCACTATAATATGATTAGAATCAAAATACAGTTTGCACACACTTAGCTCACTAATTAATGCTAAGATCTGTAACACTAGAAAATATTGTTAATACCGCCTTGATAGTTTTGACGGATTCAACATCAACATGCGCCAAGATGAATAAATCATCTACGAAACATACATGAGTGACGCTTTCTTCCGTACAATATAGATGGTGAGTAAATGAGGGCTACTTTAGAAGCGTTTTATCAATGCACTCAAAGACCTTCATGATGAGGACAAAAAGGTAAGAAGAAAGTGATTCCCTTGTCTAACCCCATTTTCTCCTTTGAAAAAAACATCATGAATATCATTCACGCTAACAAAAAAATTGAGGAGTTAAAAATATATTAAACTAGTAAAATACATGTTAATAGAGTTAACATATTAAATGAAACAAGAACAAATTAAACATGCCAAAGTATTAATCAAGTCAACCATATTAAAATGTTGATACAAACATATTAAATAAACCAGTATTAATTATGTGCATTTGCATACGTAAAATATAAAAAAATAAAATTTATGTATAAATATTTTGGATAGAAATAATATTATTCAAATATAATTAATTAAAATTAAAATTTAATGCTAATATAAATTTTTAAATTGATCAAATTTTTAAAATTACAAAAACTCATTTATATAAGTTTGAAATTTAATCTTGTTGATTTTAAAAACCACAAAGATATATCAATGAATAAACGTTTTAAATATTAGTTTTTAATCAAATTATTAATTAAATTGACTACATATGTGTTCACGAAAGTCGATCTGTCATTTATGAGGAGTCAATAATGATGGGTCGTACTAATAAATTATCATAAGAAAAAGTTTAAGATTATATTAATAAAAGAAATTAATATTATTTATATAAAGTCAATGAAAATTATGAAGCATCCATCCATTTAAATTATTTAGTAAATTTGTTGCACATTTTTCATCGCTTGGACATAAATATTGCAAACTTTCATTATGCTGTTTTTTAATATATTGATATCTAAAAAATCTATAATTACGAAATAATCGACTTAAAAAGTTTTAATACGTGATCTGCCAAATTGTCACAGATATTTAAGTTTTTTAATCTCTCCAAATTTATTCAGCTCCTCAAATTTTTTTTATAAATATTCTAAAAACCTAAACACTCACAAAAAATATGAGAACCGTGAGTAATATTATAGCAATATATAAGGTATAAATATTTGCATGATTCTTCACTAACTAAGGTAACAAAAATTGAAAATGTGGGCTTATATTATAGATGAAAAAAATAATGCTAATGTCGTTAAATACGTCAAATCAAGTGACTTATTAAAGTGTAATCAAACACATCAAACTAGCAATCTATTAATCTTTTTTAATCTTCATATCTAATAACTATTGTCATTTTAGTCTTATACCAACATATTTTAATCTCATATATACCACCACCATCATATTAATCTTATACTAACATATTTAACCTATATATCTTAACATATGAGAAAAGAAACTCGGGATCTTTCAAAAAACGAGACAATCCCTATCAACACAAGAATGCTCATATCCTAGCCCCAGACACATTTTGAATCCAAGTCACCCTACTATATGGATAAGACCAGGATTTTTTTCTACTTTAAAACCTTACAAAGTAATAAAACAATTGGTCGATGTGTCAACCAAGTTGTGAAAAAACACTTTGTAAAACCGAAGGGAAAAATATTATGATTCTTAAATCCCTATTCCGATAGGCATCTATATAAGTTATTATTATAACCCATCCCAGCAGATTGGCGGTTATGAGAGTTATTATTATAACCCATCCCCTCGGAATGAGTGTTTTCACCTATCCCCTACAAGGGTGAGCCCTATCTCTAGAGAGGTATCCATGCAGGTCATTATTATGACCAATTCCCACTAGAGTGATTATTATCACATGTGATAGGATCGACTTTATCGATAGAGACGAGGGTCTAACTATTGATGAAAGCTTATGAAAACCGGTTTGAAAGAAATCCTGATATGTTGGGTCAAATTATTTTGTCTAAGTGTTGAAATAATTTAACCTCTGATATTTTGATGATGAAATAATTTATGAGTTTCGATACAGATGTATTGAGACAATATGTCATAAGACTTGGATCAAATGAGGGTTATCAGACCGATTTTAATTTTTATTCGCATAAAATTAGACGCACAGTCTAACTCATCGGAGTTAGACGTGCAGTCTAATAGACATGTAAATTAGACGGACGGTCTAATAGTTACACGTTATTAGACGTGAGTCTAATGGAATTAGACGTGAGTCTAATGGAATTAGACATGAGTCTAATGGAATTAGACGTAAGTCTAATAGAATTAGACGTACAGTCTAACTCATCGGAGTTAGACGTATAGTCTAATAGATGTGTAAAGAATTAGACGCAAGTCTAATGAATACACGAAATTAGACGTACAGTCTAACTCATCGGAGTTAGACGTATATTCGAATAAATGTAAAGAATTAGACGCAAGTCTAATGAATACACGGAATTAGATGTAAGTCTAATAGAATTAGACGTACAGTCTAACTCATCGGAGTTAGACGTGTAGTCTAATATACTTGTAAAGAATTAGACGCAAGTCTAATGAATACGCGGAATTAGACGTGAGTCTAATAGAATTAGACTTGAGTCTAATAGAATTAGATGTAAGTCTAATAGAATTAGATGTAAGTCTAATAGAATTAGACGTACAGTCTAACTAATCGGAGTTAGACGTGTAGTCTAATATACTTGTAATTAGACGGGTAGTCTAATTGATATTCGTAAATAGACGGGTAGTCTAATTGATGTGAAAGTTAGACGTGCGTCTAACTCCTTCAGACAAGTCTAAGGTAGAACCGGAAGTAGACGTGCGGTCTAACTCAGTGGAGTTAGACGTGCCGGTCTAATGGTTATTGAATAATTATACGTGTGGCTTAATTAGTGAAAGTTAGACGTGCGTCTAACTCCTTCAGACAAGTCTGAGGTAGAACCGGAATTAGACGTGCAGTCTAACTCAATGGAGTTAGACGTGCCGGTCTAATGGTTATTGAATAATTAGACGTGTTGTCTAATTAGTGAAAGTTAGACGTGCGTCTAACCTTCAGACAACTTTGAGGTAGAACCGGAATTAGACGTGCAGTCTAACTCAGTGGAGTTAGACGTGCCTGTTTAATGGTTATTGAATAATTAGACGTGTGGTCTAATTAGTGAAAGTTAGACGTGCGTCTAAATTCTTTAGACAAGTCTGAGGTAGAACCGGAAGTAGAAGTGCAGTCTAACTCAGTGGAGTTAGACGTGCCGGTCTAATGGTTATTGAATAATTAGACGCGAGTCTAATTCTATTAGACTAGGCGGTCTAATAGACGTTTTTCAATTAGAAGGAGATGACCTATTTCATTAGACTGATTTTCACAATCCGTCTAACGGAAATACGTCCAATGCTCAATTTAAGCAGTACGCTTGAATCTAGTATTTCTCCTACCCACGTGCTATAGCTGTATCCTAATCCTGCTCCACTTTCTAGTGAAGATTAGTATAGCAGCTATATGCATCCAATCAAGGAATTCCACGTAAGAGAATTTTCATCACATTACCCGTTTTGCAGGTACATCCCAAATGGAATATTCGGCGTACTACTAGTTCTGTACGGCCACGATCCTTATGCTCAGAACCTGATGTGTACAATGGAGGCTTTCCAATGGAAAAGTGCCACGTATCATTCTTGAAGATTCGACCGTTAGCTCCTACTTAATATTTAATCAATCCTAAGGACAACGGACAATCTACCTCACGAACAAGTGAATACAAACGAATAAGCAATCTGATTTTGCAGAGAGAGAAACTACTCAATTATCTTGCTTCCTAAACTTATTCTGTGAAGCTTCTTTCTGATTGTACTGTGTGTGAATCGAGAGAAAGAGCTAGAATCAAAACACCTTTAGCTGAGTGATATTCTTCATCTTGTAATTGAACAGAAAGTGTTCTGTTCAAAAGTGAACTAAGTTTGTGTGTAAACTGTATTTGATTCTCATCATCTTATAGTGAATCCTTCCGGTGGTTGGAAGAAGGGGTGACGTAGGAGAGTTTCTCCGAACATCCATAAACAAACTGTTGTGTTCTTCATTTCTGTCATCTTTTTATATTTCATCTTGTGCTTCAAACCCAAGTAAACAATTCCGCCTTGAATCCATTTCAAGTGTTTACACAAGTTTGTGTAGAATAGAAAGAGAATTAAATCCCTAACAGAATTTCTTTCAAACCGTTTTTCATAAGCCTTCATCCTTAGCTAGACCCCCCGTCTCTATCGATAAAGCCGATCCTATTAATTGGTATCAGAGCCCTGTTTCTATTCTCAAATCTTTCCTGAAATATGTCGAACATACCCAAAGATGCCAGTGCTACAGCCATTCCAACCTTCTCTCATTAAAACTACATTGTTTGGAAGAAAAGAGTTCGTGCTCATTTCTCGTCTCTTCATGATGACATGTGGAGTGTTGTCACAGAAGGTCCTATCAAGATTAATAAGGAAAAGGCCGACTGGACTGCTGATGAAAAGAGGCAGAATAACCTCAACAACATGGCTCTTGATGTTCTGTACAGATCTCTCGATGACAGTATGTTCAACTACATCATCAAATTTGACACTGCCAAAGAGGTCTGGGACAAACTCACTCAACTGTGTGAGGGAAACGAGCAAACCAAGGAAAACAAGATCATGGTTGCTACTCAACAGTTCGACAACTTCAAAATGCGTCGTGGTGAAACAATTAACGATTTCAAGACCAGATTCAACAAGATCGTCTCATCGTTGTCCATCCTAGGCAAGACTTATAGCAACAGGGAGCTTGCTATCAAGGTCATGCGTGCTCTTCCAAGAGAATGGGACACAAAGACTATGGCGATGAGAGAATCCAAAGATCTGAACAAGATCTGTCTCTTTGATCTCTTCGCTGATCTCAAGGCCTATGAGTTCTAGCTGAACTGTAGGATAGAAGAAGATCAACCCTCGTCCGTTATTATTGCTAAGGCACTGGTGACTGCTGAAGAGCCACCACCGCTCCGGACGTGAAGATGGCAGCTCAACAACTGAGCAGCGATGCCATGTCTCTCTTCGTGGAGAAGTTTGGCGACTTCATGAAGAAAAGCAACTCTAACTCAAACTCTTCAAATCTAATGATAATAGAAAATCTAAAGCTAATGTTACTTGTTTTAACTGTGGTATTAAAGGTCATTATGCATCGGAATGCCGGAAGCCAAAGCGTGAAGATGCCAAGGAAGATGGAAAAGAGCTGAAGGCTCTTATGCCTGGTGATGGAAAGAACAGAGGAAGTAGCCGTGGCTCATACTTCTCATCTAGTGAAAGTGATGAAGAAGACGTGGCTATCTTAATGGCTAGAGAAGATGAAGAATGAACTCAGGAGACTGAGATGATGTAGGAGGATAGCAGGAAGGAAGCTAGAAGAGTACTCCTATGAGTACACAGCGTGGAAGATCAACAATGGCACTTGCCATTCTGAAAGAATAATTGTTTTTATGTGTTAAAAATATTTTTGGTCTTTGGACCACAAAAATTGTTTATAAAACTCTAATGTCCACACTCATTATGAGAAGAAATATTTATTTGGAATTAAAAGATACTCTTTAGACGAATATCTTAATCAGTCTAACTAGACAAGGGTGTCTAAAAGAAACAGTATGTACTTAGACGTATTTTTGCTCACAATCCATACATTTAAGTCTATATGTTGAGGTGTTATACCTACGCAATTAGACGGACACATCTAATAGACGTTAGACGTTTTTACGTCTTGAGCAAAAGGATGCTCACATCTAATAAACACACGTCTAACACGTGGTGTTTATGCGGAATTAGACGTACGTGTCTAATAAACATTAGACGGATTTTTATGAACAAGGAATTAGACGTATGCGTCTAATACACTCATCTGTCTAATAGACGCTGTGTTATATTAGATTTGTGGAGTAAGAAAAACGTCTAACTACGTGCCGATTAGACTAATTAGGGACAGCTGTCCCACGTTGAGAGCTATCTATTTTTCCCGCTCAAAATATCGAACAGTCATCTCTTAATAACATGAAGACACGTGTCTATCAAGTTTAGAGAAATGACTAATATACCCTCATTTTTAATGATTACTTCTTGAAAAAGGACGTCTAACATTTATTAATGGGCCATACCCCTAGAATAGACGATTATTCTGTATTTCTCTCTTACATCTATATAAGGACATTTCTGCATGATTTTGAAAAAGTTTCAATCTCTCGAAATCTCTAAGAACCCTAGATTTCTTGCATTTCTCTCACTAAATCTCTTTGAAATATTGTGTCGATTCACATTCTCTAAAAAATGGTGAAGAAAATCACTCTCGGTCACTGTACTTTACAGGTGGACTTTCCATTGGTGTATTCTTTTGATCAACCAGAGGTGGTGAAGATGTTCCAAACCGTAGAATATTCTGGGTTAAGGAAGTATCTTGGAGGACCGTTCATCTTTTATGAAGACGAAGTTCGCGAGTTCTTCAAGACGGCAATTATGATGGATGATTCCATCGTAGCAACCGTCAACGGAACAAAGATTTCTTTCGACGAAGTAGTTTATGCGGAGTTCTTTGAACTTCCGACGGAGGGTCATCTGTTCGACTTGGTGCTCTCTTAAGAAATCATGGAGGAGATGAAGACAACTTTCTCTGCAGACGGTTCAAAGATCCATGTGAATGAATACTTGAAGGTATTCAAACCACAATTCATTCTTCTAAATGACGTGGTGGCGAAGGCGCTACAAATAAAATCTGGCTCCTTCCATCTCTATAGTCAAGACCATTTTTACTATATGTGTGCTATTTCGAAAGGGATCCAGGTAAACTGGGTTCATACCCTTTTTCAGAATCTGTGTTACTCTATCTGCCAGACGAACAAGGAGAGTATAACGTATGCGGCTCAAATAAGTCACTTGTTGAAGCATTTAGGGGTTCCCGTTGGTGAACCGGCCCAAATCAACTCTCTAAGAGTATTTACTGCTCTTACGGTGGCTAGCACTCTGACGAGGTTGAAGAACAACCTAGAGTCTGCATCTGGTGCTTCTAGTTACCAGACCGGTGGAAAGCCTTCCACTCGATCAAAGCCCTCTACTTCTGTTCTTTTAATAGGGGCAAAGAGAACCAAAACTTTGATCGAATCAGAGGCCAGTTCCTCCAGTATGAAAAGTCCAAATCTGTTAATTCAAGATTAAAGCAAGGTCTAGGCGTACTTGCTGTAACTCCAATGACATCGTTATCCACTCCCTCAATCTATTTGAGGAAACCTTAGAGGTCTTGTGCCTCAAAGGAGAAGAAGACAAAGTCGCACCACGCGTCTAAATCTGCTAAGGTAAAGTCTTCTAAATCTTTGGCTGCTGTGCCAAAATTTGATGTTCCCGAAGTGGAACAAGCTGAATCTGTTTTCTCTCCTTTGAGAGAATCTGCTGAAGGGCCTGCTGTTGAGTCAGCCGGTCCAAATGATGAAACTGTTGACAGGGCTGAGTCTCCTGTTATGCAATCTGATCATGTAGCCGCCGATGCTACAGAGTCGTCGCAACCAGAACAAGGTGTTGTTCTTACCCTTGTTGCTGGTGAACCCAATATTCCTGCTCCCAAAGATTCCTTGGTGGTCGGGAAAATTGTTTGTAGAGAGCTTCCTGCTGAGCTCTGTATGAAACCTTAATCTGCCTTCGAACTGTTGCGATCCAGAAAAGGGACAAGAGGTATTGTGATTGGTGAACCTAGACCAACTCCAAAACCGTAGAGGTTGTTGGAAAAGGAAAATCCATTGCAACTCAAGCTCCTGAGAAGGTATCTGAAGAAAGAGGTATCGTTGATCTTATTCTGGATCAAGTTAAAGCTCTTTCTGCTGAGAAATTGGAAATCTATGATTCCTGGTCCATGGAGAGGCTGTCCTCCAAGTACAACGACTCTCTGTCTAACGCTGCCATAACAAAAGAATGGAAGAAGAGGGTGGCAAACGAAAAGAAAGTCTTAAAATGGGCAAGAACTTCAGATGTGGGTGAAGCTCTAAATAAAAGAGAACTGGTGGAAGCTTGTATTCTTGGAAAAGCTCTCTTTCCAATTTATGAAGCCAGGAAAGCTAACTTCAACCCTGATGCAAAAGGAGCTGATGTTGAAGCAAAAGTGTTGAAAAAGTTGAATGATATCCTGGAAAGTTATGTCACTACTGCTTCTAGACACATTCATGGCGCCGACTGCTCTGGCGCAGAACCTCTCAACGAAGAAGAAGCTATGGACATTCAAGATGCTGATAATGATGAGCTAGATGCTGCTCTCCTGATCGAATTCGGGACATTCAACGAAGAGAGACGCATTCTAGATCATCCTGTCCAAGGACTTCCGAATGAAGAAGAAAGAGAGGTGAATGTTCAAAAGCCTGAACAAGCTCTTGAGACAAATAATGAAGAAGTCATCATAGAAGATGTGACTGAGGAGGCTTTGAAAGCTCCTATTGAAGAAGAAGTGATTTTAACCCCTGTTGCGACAGAGGTTGTTCAAGAAAAACTGGCCGAGGTCACTCAGCCAGAAACTGCAAGAACTGAGGGGGAACCCTCAAAAGATAAAGACAATGAAGAAGAAAGTTCCTCATCTGAGGAGGAACAGGAACAACAACCAACGCTTGTGAAGCCCCGCTTATTTCCCGATGGCGTTGTGGGAAGTGTTCACGAAAACATCAACATTCCCCGTCACTACTCTGGCAATTTTCTTGAAATATTTGAGAGGGCAGAAAAAGAAATTAAAGAAGAAGAACTAGAGAAAGCTACTAAGAATGCTGAAATAAATCAGCCGGAGCAATCCTTGCAGGTTCATACAAACTTTGAGCCTATTCAAAGTATGGCAGTAGAGTCTGAAGAAGTGTCGTCTCACGAAGAGTCATCTGCTGGAGGAAATAAAATGCTAAGATCTATGAGGTCTATAATCTCCTCAATTCAGAAGACTATGTGTCAGACAATGAATTCAAGGGAAGAGGAAAGAGTGAATTTTGGTAATATCTTCAATATCCTCTCTTAGCTGGATAAAACTTTGAAGAAGAACACTTATGAAACCCACATTGCGAATGTAAACTTTTCAAAGTTTGAAAAGGATCTCTTCAACCGTCAAAGTGAATTATTCGATATTGAAAGGCATATCAACGATGAACGCCACAATGAAACAATGGAGGATTCTGTCTGGTGAAGAATCAAATGGTAGAAATGCAGGGCTGCATGAGAAGGAACGGCAATGAACGTCAGGAATTTGCTGACTCCATTGCTAGGAAGTTTCAAGCAAAGGAGGATTCAATGGCCAATGCTGAAGGTGCTCAACCTCGACCAATTCAAGGTGAGTCAAGCAGAAGAAATGATGGTGTGTCAACCGGGACAAGATCCGAGCGAGCTCCAAATTCTGATGTCAATCCTAGGCCAACCAAGAGAGGTGGTGGTCGAAGCGGTGTTGAGCGTGGAGGAAGAAGTGGTGGTGGCCGGAGTAGGCTATCAAATGTTGATCAAGGTGGACGTGCCAGTGCGAGAGATGAGTCCAACCAATCCTCGAGTTAAAAGGGAAGAACAATGATCTCTCTTCTTTTACTCTACTTAACTTTATTGAACATGGTTTCTTGATGGTTTTTCGAATACTGGTTTTTGGATGAATGATGTAAGTGAACAACGTGTTTGTTTATTTATTTCATAAATGCATGTTTTGATATAGGTATGCATGTCTGCAATTTCTTCATAAAAAGGGGGAAATTGTTGGGTCAAATTATTTTGACTAAGTGTTGAAATAATTTAACCACTGATATTTTGATGATGAAATAATTTATGAGTTTCGATACAGGTGTATTGAAACAATATGTCATAAGACTTGGATCAAATGAGGGTTATTAGACCGATTTTGATTTTAATTCGCATAAAATTAGACGCACAGTCTAACTCATCGGAGTTAGACGTGCAGTCTAATAGACGTGTAAATTATACAGACGGTCTAATAGTTGCACGGAATTAGACGTGAGTTTAATGGAATTAAACGTGAGTCTAATGGAATTAGACTTGAGTCTAATGGAATTAGACGTGAGTCTAATGAATACACAAAATTAGACGTAAGTCTAATAGAATTAGACGTGCAGTCTAACTCATCGGAGTTAGATGTGTAGTCTAATAAATGTAAAGAATTAGACGCAAGTCTAATGAATACACGGAATTAGACGTAAGTCTAATAGAATTAGACGTACAGTCTAACTCATCGGAGTTAGACGTGTACTCTAATATACTTGTAAAGAATTAGACGCAAGTCTAATGAATACGCAGAATTATACGTGAGTCTAATAGAATTAGACGTAAGTCTAATAGAATTAGACGTAAGTCTAATAGAATTAGACGTACAGTCTAACTCATCGGAGTTAGACGTGTAGTCTAATATACTTGTAATTAGACGGGTAGTCTAATTGATATTCGGAATTAGACGGGTAGTCTAATTGATGTGAAAGTTAGACGTGCATCTAACTCCTTTAGACAAGTCTGAGGTAGAACCGGAAATAGACGTGCAGTATAACACAGTGGAGTTAGACGTGCCGGTCTAATGGTTATTGAATAATTAGACATGTGGTCTAATTAGTGAAAGTTAGACGTGCGTCTAACTCCTTCAGACAAGTCTAAGGTAGAACCGAATTAGACGTGCAGTCTAACTCAGTGGAGTTAGACGTGCCGGTCTAATGGTTATTGAATAATTAGACGTGTGGTCTAATTAGTGAAAGTTAGACGTGCGTCTAACTCCTTAAAAAAAGTCTGAGTTAGAACCGGAATTAGACGTGCAGTCTAACTCAGTGGAGTTAGACGTGCAGGTTTAATGGTTATTGAATAATTAGACGCGAGTCTAATTCTATTAGACCAGGCGGTCTAATAGACGTTTTTCAATTAGAAGGAGATGACCTATTTCATTAGATTGATTTTCACAATACGTCTAATGCTCAATTTAAGTCGTACGCTTGAATCTAGCATTTCTCCTACCCACGTGCAATAGCTGTATCCTACTCCTGCTCCACTTTCTAGTGAAGATTAGTACATCAGCTATATGCATCCAATCAAGGAATGCCACGTAAGAGAATTTTCATCACATTACCCGTTTTGCAGGTACATCCCTGATGGAATATTTGGCGCACTACCAGTTCTGTACGGCCACGATCCTTGAGTTCAGAACCTGCTGTGTACAATGGAGGTTTTCCAATGGAAGAGTGCCACGTATTATTCTTGAAGATTCGATCATTAGCTCCTGCTCAGTATTTAATCAATCTTAAGGATAACGGACAATCTGCCTCACGAACAAGCGAATACAAACGAACAAGCAATCTGATTTTGCAGAGAGAGAAACTACTCAATCGTCTTGTTTACTGAACTTATTCTGTGAAGCTTCTTTCTGATTGTACTGTGTGTGAATCGAGAGAGAGAGCTAGGATCAAAACACCTTTAGCTGAGTGATATTCTTCATCTTGTAATTGAACAGAAAGTGTTCTGTTCAAAAGTGAGCTAAGTGTGTGTGTAAACTGTATTTGATTCTCATCATCTTATAGTGAATCATTCCGGTGGTTGGAAGAAGGGGTGACGTAGGAGAGTTTCTCCGAACATCCATAAACAAACTGTTATGTTTTTCATTTCTGTCATCTTTTCATATTTCATCTTTTGCTTCAAAACCAAGTAAACAATTCCGCCTTAAAACCGTTTCAAGTGTTTATAAGTGTTTGTGTAGAATAGAAAGAGAATTAAATCCCTAACAGGATTTCTTTCAAACTGTTTTTCACAAGCCTATCATGTTAGGATTTAATTCGCTTTCTATTCTACGCAAACTCTTGTAAACATTTGAAACAGAATCAAGGCAGAATTGTTTACTTGGGTTTGAAGATCAAGATGAAGAATGAAAAGATTACAGAAATGAAAGAACACAGCAGTTTGTTTATGGATGTTCAGAGAAACTCTCATACGTCACCCCTTCTTCCAACTACCGGAAGGATTCACTATAATATGATTAGAATCAAATACAGTTTGCACACACTTAGCTCACTATTGAACAGAACACACTCTGTTCAATTTACAAGATGAAGAATATCACTCAGCTAATGATGTTTTTGATTCTAGCTCTCTCTTTATTCACACACAGTACAATCAGGAAAGCAGATTCACAGTTTGAATATTCAAAGGCTTGAATTCAGTAAGTAAGATGATCGAATAACTTTCTCTCTCTATGAAATTCAATTGCTTGTTCATTCAGTATGAGTTTTATCGATTCGTTTTGCAGATTGACCGTTGTCCTTGAGATTTAATAAATAATGGGCAGAGACTAATGGTCGAATCTTTAGAATGATATGTGGCACTCTTCCATTGGAAAGCCTCCATAGTACACAACAGACTCTGAGCACAAGGATCGTGGCCGTACAACAACTGGCAGTGCGCCGAATATTCCATCAGGGATGTACCTGCAAAACAAGTAATATGAGGAAAATTCTCTTACGTTGCATTCTTTGGTTGGTTGCATATAGTTGTCGTACTAATCTTCACTAGAAAGTGGAGCAGGAGTAGAGTACAGCTGTAGCACGTGGGTAGGCGGGTGCTAGCTTCAAGCATACTTCTTAAGATGAGAATTAGACGTATTTCAGTTAGACGACCTCGTCTAATGAAATCAAACTCCCCGTCTAAGAGCAGAATCCATTAGACCGCCTGGTCTAATGGGATTAAACTTACGTCTAATTACAATCACTTCAGACTAATTTGAAGGAATTAGACTACACGTCTAACTTTTACTTATTAGACTACACGTCTAATTATACAATAACCATTAGACTGCACGTCTAACTCCACTAAGTTAGATTGCACGTCAAATTCCAGTTCTACTTCAGACTTATCTAAAGGAGTTAGACTTACGTCTAACTTTCACTAATTAGACTACACGTCTAATTATTCACTAACTATTAGACTGTACGTCTAACTCCACTAAGTTAGACTGCACGTCATATTCCGGTTCTACTTCAGACTTGTCTGAAGTAGTTAGACTTACGTCTAACCTTCACAATCCAATAGACTACACGTCTAACTCCGCTGAGTTAGACTGCACGTCTAATTCCGCATACATTAGACTGCACGTCTAACTCCACTGAGTTAGACTGCACATCTAATTCTGTATACATTAGACTGCACGTCTAACTCCACTAAGTTAGACTGCACGTCTAACTCCACTGAGTTAGACTGCACGTCTAATTTCGTATACATTAGACTACACGTCTAACTCCATTAAGTTAGACTGCACGTCAAATTCCGCATACATTAGACTGCACGTCTAATTCCGTTTATATTAGAGTGCACGTCTAACTCCACTAAATTAGACTACACGTCTAATTCCGTATACATTAGACTGCACATCTAACTCCACTGAGTTAGACTGCACGTCTAATTCCGGGATCTATTAGACTGCACGTCTAATTCCGAGATCTATTAGACTACACGTCTAACTCCACGAGTTAGATTGCACGTCTAATTCCGAGATATATTAGACTACACGTCTAACTCCACGAGTTAGACTGCACGTCTAATTCCGAGATCTATTAGTCTGCACGTCTAACTCCACGAGTTAGACTATACGTCTAATTCTGTGCATCTAATGCCAAATCGGTCTAATGAGCCTTATTAGAGCCAAGTCTAATGAAATATTATTTCGATACACCTACATTAAAGCGCATAAATCAGTCATCATCAAAATCCCAATAGTCAAACTATTTCAACACATAGTCAAATTAATTTGACCTAACAATTTCCCCTTTTTTGATGATGAAATTAAAACCTGCATAAATCTACCAAAATATGCATTCATCATAAAAATAAACAAACTTTGTTCACTTACATCAGACTTCACAAATTTCCAAGACCAGTATTCAAAACATCATCAAAGAAACATTGTTCGAGAAACTTAAAAAGAGTAAGAGAAAAGAAATTATATTTCTTCCCTTTTAACTCGAGGATCGGTTGGACTCATGTCTTGACCGGATAACATGTTCAGAAACGGAGGAAGACTACGACCACCACGACTACTACCACTTGATTTACCTCCACGATCATCGCCACTGGCACGACCTCTTTGATCAAAGCCAGATTTCCTACCGCGACCACCACCATTGCTTCGGCCTCCACGATCACCACCGCTTCAACCTCCGCCTCTTTTAGTTGGACTAGGGTTTTCATCGTTACTTGGAGCTCGTCTGGATCTAGTGCCGGTTGACACACTGTCACTTCTTCTGCTTGACTCACCTTGGAGCTTTAGCATTCTCCTTTGCTTGAAACTTCCTTGCAATAGAGTCAGCAAATTCCTATCGTTCAACGTCTGTTCTTCTTAAACGCCCTTGAATTTCCACCATCTGATTCTTCACCAAGCTGAATTCATCAATAGTCTCCCTATGACGGTCATCATTGATGTGCCTTTCAAGGTCCATCATTTCAGATTGACGACTGTAGAGTTTCTTTTCAAATTTCGATCGATACACAGTTGAGGAGGCCGATCACGAACGCTATAGGTGTGGGAGCGATCCTGGTCAGGGAAGGCTAAGACGGCGCTTGGAGAAGTTTAAATTTGAGACGTGAGTCTCATACGTGTTCTTCTTCAGAGTATTGTCCAATTCAGTAAGAACTTTGATAACTTCGGCAAAATCCTTTCTTTCTTCTTCCTGGGTGTTCAAAGCCTTTATCATGCTCTTCTGAAGAGATGAGAACACAGAAGTTATAGACTTTAAAAGCTTGTTACCTTCAGTAGATGATTCTTCATTTGATGAATTCTCTTGAGACTCTGCTGCCATACTTTGAATCAGTTCAAAATGAGTATGAATCTGCATGGATTGCTCCGGTTGATTCTTCTCAACTACCTTATCAGCTTCATTCTGCTCTTCTTCCAACAGTTCATTTTCAGCTCTCTGAAATATTTCAAACAGATCTCTAGAGTAGTGACGAGGATTGTTGACATTTTCATGAACACTTCCCGCAATGATATTGAAGAATGGAAGGGGCCTGGCATAACTTGCATATTGGTCATATTCATCCTCAGACGAGAAACTCTCTTCTTCATTATCTTTGTCTTTGGAGGGTTCCCCCTCAAATATGATAATCTCTAGCTGAGTTACCTCAACCACTTTCTTTTGGGGTTCCTCTGTTCTCACAACAGGGATATCACAACATTTTCTTCAATAGGAGCTTGAGCAGACTCCTCAACAACATCTTCTTCAACCACTTCTTCTTCATTCGTTAGAAGAGCTTGTTCAGACTCTTGAACAATCACTTCTTCTTCTTCTACATGAGGATTCTCTTGAATGGGTTGATCTAGAACACATCTTTCTTCAGCAGAAAGATTCCCAAATTCAATCAAAAGAGAAGCATCTAGCTTATCGGCATCATCATTAGCATCAAGGATATCCATCGGTTCATCATCATCATATGATTTTGCTCTAGAGAGATTAGCGCCATGAACGTATCGGGTAGCCACCGAGACGTAATTATCCATGATGTCATCCAGCCTCTTCAACACTTTCACTTCCACCTTAGAGAATTTCTCAACAGGATTAAAATTAGCCTTTCTGGCTTCAAGAATTGGGAATAATTCTCTTCCACATAAGCATGCTTCAACAAGATCTTTTCTCTTCAGAGCTTCAGCCACCTCTGAAGTTTTAGCCCACTTGAGAACTTTCTTCTCATTGGCTACTCTCTTCTTCCATTCTCGAGTTATAACAGAATTTGATAGGGTTTCATTGTACTTGGCAGACAATCTTTCCAGGGACCATGATTCAAAAATTTCCAATTTTTTAGCCGCAATGGCTTTAACTTGATTTAACACGAGGTCAACAATGCTTGTTGCCTCCGATACTTCTTCACAAACAGGGGTTTCAAAATGACATCCTTGTGGAACGCATCAATTCAAACGCTAATTGGGGTTTCTTGCACAGCTCGGCAGGGAGCTCTACACGAGTGACCTTCTCGACCACCAAAGAATCTTTTTCAGCAGATTTACCAACAACAAGGGTAAGAGCATCACATTTTTTGGTTGAGAACTTTCTGTAGCACCTGCGGCTACTTGATCTTGATGAACAAAGTGAGACTCAGTCCTGTTAGCATTTTCATTATTTGGACCAGCTGACTCAACGACGGGTCCTTCAGTAGTTTCTTTCAACGGAGTAAAAACAGATTCATCATGTTCCACTATAGGAATATTAAACTTAGGCACATCGTCCACATGTTTAGAAGAGGACGTTACCTTCATTGATTTAGACGCGCGAGGCGCCTTTGATTTCTTTTCCTTCGAGACACTAGATCTAAGGGCTTTCTCAGGATGGCTGCCGGAGAAGACAGAGAGGACATAGGAGTTGCAGCAAGTACGCCTGGACCTTGCCTTAACCTTGAATCGCCTGATTTAGAGTCCTTCTTCGTGGAGCTTTTCAAACTGGAGGAACTGGCCTCCGATTCATTCACTGTCTTTGATCTCTTTGCCCCCGTTGACATAATGCAAGCAGACGACTGTCTGGATCGAGTAGAGGGTTTACCACCTGTCTGATAACTAGAAGCACTAGAAGCAGATTCAATGTTTTTCTTCATCCTCATCAAGGTACTAGCAATAGTAAGGGCAAAAAATACCTTGGGAGTGTTGATCTGCTCAGGTTCACCCATATGAACCTCGAAATGCTCCATCAATCGACTCAGTTGAGCCGCATACGTTAGGCTTTCCTTGTTTGCCTGACAGATAGAAAAGCAGAGGTTCTGGAAAAGGGAAGATGCCCAGTTTACCTGCATTCCTTTCGAGATCACGCACATATAGTCAAAACGGTCTTGACTATAGAGTTGAAAGGAATCAGATTTCCCTTGGAGTGCTTTAGTTATCACATCGTTTAACAAAATGAAGTGGGGTTTGAGGACCTTCTTGTTTCCATTTACATGGATCGTCGAGCCATCGACAGAAAAGGCCTTCTTCATCTCTTGCATGATATCAGAAGAAAGAATCATGTCAAACGTGTGCCCCTCCGTCGGATGTTCAAAGAACTCCGCATATTCAGTTTCATCGAAAGAAATTTCCACGCCGTTGACGGTTGCTACGATAGATTCGCCCTCTATTGTTGCAGATTTGAAGAACTCGCGAACTTCTTTTTCATAGAATATGAAAGGACCACCGAGATACTTTCTCAACTCAGAATATTCTAGGGTTTTGAACATATCCACCACTTTCGGCTTATCGAAAGTGTAGACCGATAAAAAATCCACCTGCAATGTACAATGACCCAAAGTGATTCTCTTGTTCACCATTTTTAGAAGAATATGAACAGACACAAGATTTCAGAGAGAATTAGAGAGAGGAATGCAAAGAAAACTAGGATTCTTAAGGATTTCGAAAGATGAAAAGCTTTCAAACTCATGCAAAGATGTTCTTATATAGACAAAGAAAAGATATACAGAACAACCGTCACTTTTCTTAAGAGTATGACCCATCAATAAATGTTAGACGTCCTTTTCAAGGAGTCATCATTAAAAACGAGGGTATATCAGTCATTTTCTCTAAACTTGAAAGACACGTGTCTTCACGTTGTTAAGAGATGACTGTTTGATATTTGAGCGGGAAAACGGATATATCCTCACGTGGGACAACTGTCCTTGATCAGTCTAATTGGCACATAGTTAGACGTTTTTCTTACTTCACAAATTCATATAACTAAACGTCTATTAGACGAATGGGTCTATTAGACGCAAACGTCTAATTCCGTGTTGTATAAAAATACGTCTAATGTCTATTAGACGTGTACGTCTAATTCCGAATGAACGTCACGTATTAGACGTGTGTTTGATTAGACGTGAGCATCCTCTTTCTCATAACGTAAAAATGTCTAACGTCTATTGGACATGTCCGTCTAATCGCGTAGGTTTAAAACCTCAACATGTAGATTTAGATGTATGGATTTTGAGCAAAAATACGTCTAAGTACAAACCATTTTTTTTAGACACACTTGTCTAATAGGCCGATTAAGAATATTTGTCTAGAGTGTATCCTTACTTCCAAAGTTATTTTCCCTCTCATTTTGTATAAGGACAGAAAAGCATAAGAGACAAATTTTGTGGTCCAAAGACCAAAAACATTTTTAACAAATAAAAACATTTAATCTACTGGAATGGCAAAAGGCATTGTTGATCTTCCAAGTTGTGTACTCAAAAGAGTATTCGTCTTGCTTCCTTCCTGCAATCCTCCTGCATCACCTACAAAAGAAACTATTTACACATTTTGGTACCCATATTCAATTGGGTCCTCGATCAATTAGTCCCTTAGGAATCCATATTTGAGTTATTCTGATGGATTTCCCATTTTGTGTTGTGATTAATGCATAAGATTTTGACTTAGCAGATGACGTCCTGCTAGCCACTGATCCCTTAACTTTTGAAGAAGATTTTCTTTTAAAACTCCTTGACTTAGAGTCAAGTTTTAGATTGCCAGACTTATTAGCTGCTTCTAGCTTATTCTTAAGCCAGCTAACAGTCGGCGGAACATAAATTATTTCATTTTTGAAAGCTACTTCTTTATGAATAGGATCAGATTCAATGTCAGTCATACTCCCTTTGACAAGAACTTATTGGCTTAAGTTTGTCAGATGAGTTGGACTTTTTGCATGACAGGTTAGGGTCATTGCTATCAAATCCCAATCCGGATCTAGATCCGACAAGTTTTAACTTGCTGATCTGATATTTGACATCTTCTCTGGACCTTGTCCATGCACAAACAATATAGTTTAACCTTTTGTTTTCAGATGAAAGGGTTTGAATCTGTTCTTTGAGCATCTCATTCTCAGATGAGATCTCCTCAATCTCATTTTCAAAAACATTTGACTATTCAGTTTGAAACAGAGTCGGTTTGTTTACATCTGGTGAAGATTTAGTTTCATTTAGGGATTCTGCTAGCTTTCTGTACTTGATGACCATATCATCTAGTGCAGCTACTAGTAGTTCTCTTAAAAACCTTTCGGAAGAGAAGTCAAATATCTCAGTCTCCTGATTCCTTTCTTCATCTTCTCTTGCCATGAAGCAGGCCACCTCTTCTTCATCACTTTCACTAGATGAAAAGTAGGAACCACGGCTACTTCATTTGTTCTTCCTGTCACCTGCCATAAGAGCCTTCAGCTCTTTTCCATCATCCTTGACATCTTCACATTTCGGCTTCCGGCATTCCGATGCATAATGACCTTTAATACCACAGTTAAAACAAGTCACATTAGCTTTAGATTTTTTATTGTCATTAGAATTTGAAGAGTTTGAGTTAGAGTTGTTCTTCTTCATGTTTCCCCAAACTTCTTCACAAAGAGAGACATGGCATCGCTGCTCAGCTGCCATCTTCACATCCGGAGCGGTTGGTGGTTCTTCAGCAGTCACCAGCGCCTTGGCAATAATAACGGATGTGGGTTGATCTTCTTCCATCCTACAGTTCAGCTCGAACTCATAGGCCTTGAGATCAACAAAGAGATCAAAGAGAGAGATATTGTTAAGATCTTTGGATTCTCTCATCGCCATTGTCTTTATGTCCCATTCCCTTGGAAGAGCACGCATGACCTTGATAGCAAGCTCTCTTTTGCTATAGGTCTTGCCTAGGATGGATAGGGAGGAGACAATCTTGCTGAATCTGGTGTCGAAGTCGTTCATTGTTTCACCAAGACGCATCTTGAAGCTGTTAAACTGCTGAGTGACAACCATAATCTTGTTTTCCTTGGTTTGCTCGTTGCCCTCACAGAGTTGGGTGAGTCTGTCCCAAACCTCTTTGGAAGTATCGCATTCGATAATATAGTTGAACATGCTGTCATCGAGAGATCTGTACATAACATCAAGAGCCAAGTTGTTGAGGTTATTCTGCCTCTTCTCTTCAGCAGTCCAGTCAGCTTTCTCCTTATCGATCTTGATAGGACCTTCTGTGACGACACTCCACATGTCGTCATGAAGAGAAGTAAGATGAGCACGAACTCTTTTCTTTCATATAATGTAGTTGGAATGGCTGTAGCACTGGCATCTTTGGTTATGGTCGACATATTTCAGGAAAAGTTTGAGAATAGAAACAGTGACTCTGATACCAATTGATAGAATCGACTTTATTATAGAGACGGGGGTCTAGCTATTGATGAAGGCTTATGAAAAACGGTTTGAAAGAAATCATGTTAGGGATTTAATTCGCTTTCTATTCTATGCAAACTCTTGTAAACACCTGAAATAGAATCAAGGCGAAATTGTTTACTTGGGTTTGAATCTCAAGATGAAGAATGAAAAGATGACAGAAATGAAAAACACAGCAGTTTGTTGATCGATGTTCGTAGAAACTCTCCTACGTCACCCTTTCTTCCAACCACTAGAAGGATTCAATATAATATGATTAGAATCAAAATACAGTTTGCACACACTTAGCTCACTATCGAACAGAACACACTCTGTTCAATTTACACAATGAAGAATATCACTCAGCTATGGTGTTTTTGATTCTAGCTCTCTCTTGATTCAGACATAGTACAATCAGGAAAACAGCTTCACAGTATGAATATTCAAAGGCTTGAATTCAGTAAGCAAGATGATCGAATAACTTTCTCTCTCTATTAAATTCGATTGCTTGTTGATTAAGTATGAGTTTTATTGATTCGTTGGGAAGATTGTCAGTTGTCCTTGAGATTTGATAAATACTGGGCAGAGACTAACCGTCAAATCTTTAGAATGATACGTGGAACTCTTCCATTGGAAAGCCTCCATAATACACAGCAGACTTTGAGCACAAGGATCGTGACCGTACAACAACTGGTAGTGCACCGAATATTCCATCAGTGAGAGACCTACAAAACAAGTAATATGAGGAAAATTCTCTTACGTGACATTATTTGGTTGGTTGCATATAGCTGTCGTACTAATCTTCACAAGAAAGTGGAGCAGGAGTAGAGTACAGCTATAACACGTGGGTAGGCAGGTGCTAGCTTCTAGCATACTGCTTAAGCTGAGCATTAGACGTATTTCAGTTAGACGACCTCGTCTAATAATATCAAACCTCCCCGTCTAAGAGAAGAATCCATTAGACCACCTAGTCTAATGGGATTAGACTTACGTCTAATTACAATCACTTCAGACTAATCTGAAGGAGTTAGACTACACGTCTAACTTTCACTAATTAGACTACATGTCTAATTATACACTAACCATTAGACTGCACGTCTAACTCCACTAAGTTAGACTGCACGTCTAATTCCGTTTCTACTTCAGACTTGTCTGAAGGAGTTAGACATACGTCTAACTTTCACTAATTAGACTACACGTCTAATTATTCACTAACCATTAGAATGCACGTCTAACTTGGGTTCGAGAATTGATCATACAAATTTGTACCCTAACCTATAGTGAGATAGAAGGATAAAATCTTGATGGCACATGTTGCTGGTGAGGAGTCATAACAATGACTCATGGATGGGGATATTGTGTATTCTTTCATTGCCTGTTATCTTCAACCGGGGATTGACTAACACAATAGTCTTATCATGCGCTAGGAAGACTACATGGTGCTGTTGGGGATGAGCATGACAATGGATCATTCTTTCCGTTGTTGAATCTTGCTAAGGATAGACTATTACAATAGTCTTACCATGTTGAGGAGTAAACATGACTTCAACTAGGGATCGATTATTATAATAATCCTGTCATAACAATGATCGATGATGCCTCTCAATAGATAAGACTCACTTGGGAAGTGAAAAGAACTCTTCGTGGGGAAGAGTCTCATGCTAGTAAGACTACTTATCAAGAGGTAGGACTCTCCTAAGGAATGTTTTCTTGGGAATAAAATCCCACAGGGATAGTGATAATAATCATACCACGTCCATCAACATATAGAATCCACTATAGAATATCAGTCGTTAAAATGACACTTGAGAATGCTTGTAAGGAGATAGGACTTACTGTAGGAGAAAGTATCCACAACTAGGGCTTTTATGAGGAATGCAGAGAAATTTCTACTTATGATAAAGGAAGATATTTGTGGTGACATGACAACAGTCACGCTAGGTGGTGATAACAATCACGTTATGTGAGGAATGTAGCAACCATTTCTCTATGGGGATGATAATAATTGTGTTGAGGATATAGGTTATAACAATGACCTATAGACAATACATGTGATAACAATCATCCTAATGGGACACGTGATAACAATCACTCTAGTGGGGACTGGTCATAACAATGACCTGCATATATATCTATCAAGATACGACTCACTTGTGTAGAGGATAGGTAAAAACACTCACTCTGAGGGGATGGGTTATAATAATAACCCTCGTAACCACCAATCTACTAGGGATATGTTACAATAATAACATATATAGAGTGTGGGGAATGTATCAAAAATTGCTCTATGGGGATGATAACAATCGTGTTGAGGATATATGTTATAACAATGACCTATAGACAAGATATGTGATAATAATCATCTTGAAGGGACATATTGTTGGGTCAAATTATTTTGACTATGTGTTGAAATAGTTTGACTATTGAGATTTTGATGATGAAATGATTTATGCGCTTTAATGCATGTGTATCAAAATCATATTTCATGAGACTTGGCTCTAATGAGCCTCATTAGACCGATTTGGCATTAGAAGCACAGAATTAGACGTGCAGTCTAACTCGTGGAGTTAGACGTTCAGTCTAATAGATCTCGGAATTAGATGTGTAGTCTAACTCAGTGGAGTTAGACGTGTAGTCTAATGTATACAGAATTAGACGTGCAGTCTAACTAAGTGGAATTAGACGTGCAGTCTAATGTTTACGGAATTAGACGTGTAGTCTAACTCAGTAGAGTTAGACGTGCAGTTTAATGTATGCGGAATTACACGTGCAGTCTAACTTAGTGGAGTTCGACGTGCAGTCTAATGTATACGGAATTAGACGTGCAGTCTAACTCAGTGGAGTTAGACGTGCAGTCTAATGTATACGGAATTAGACGTGCAATCTAACTCAGTGGAGTTAGACCTGTAGTCTAATGTATGCGGAATTAGACGTGCAGTCTAACTCAGCGGAGTTAGACGTGCAGTCTATTAGATTGTGAAGGTTAGACGTAAGTCTAACTCCTCCAGACAACTCAGCGGAGTTAGACGTGCAGTCTATTAGATTGTGAAGGTTAGACGTAAGTCTAACTCCTTCAGAAAAGTCTGAAATAAGTTAGACTTACGTCTAACCTTCACAATCCAATAGACTGCACGTCTAACTCCGCTGAGTTAGACTGCACGTCTAATTCCGTATACATTAGATTGCATGTCTAACTCCACTGAGTTAGACTGTACGTCTAATTCCGTATACATTAGACTGCACGTCTAACTCCACTGAGTTAGACTGCACATCTAATTCCGTATACATTAGACTGCACGTCGAACTCCACTAAGTTAGACTGCACGTGTAATTCCGCATACATTAAACTGCACGTCTAACTCCATTGAGTTAGACTACACGTCTAATTCCGTAAACATTAGATTGCATGTCTAATTCCACTTAGTTAGACTGCACGTCTAATTCCAAGATCTATTAGACTGCACGTCTAACTCCACGAGTTAGACTGCACGTCTAATTCCGAGATCTATTAGACAGCACGTCTAACTCCACAAGTTAGACTGCACGTCTAATTCCGAGATCTATTAAACTACACGTCTAACTCCACGAGTTAGACTGCACGTCTAATTTTGTGCATCTAATGCCAAATCAATCTAATGAGGCTCATTAGAGCCAAGTCTCATGAAATATGATTTCGATACACCTGCATTAAAGCACATAAATCATTTCATCATCAAAATCTCAATAGTTAAACTATTTCAACACATAGTCAAAATAATTTGACCCAACAATATGTCCCTTCAAGATGATAATTATCACCTATATTGTCTATAGGTCATTGTTATAACATATATCCTCAACACGATTGTTATCATCCCCATAGAGAAATTTTATATACATTCCCCACACTCTATATATGTTATTATTGTAACATATCCCCAGTAGATTGGTGGCTATGAGGGTTATTATTATAACCCATCCCCTCGGAGTGAGTGTTTTCACCTATCCTTTACATGGGTGAGTCCTATCTTGATAGATATCAATGCAGGTAATTGTTATATCCAATCCCCACAAGAGTGATTATTATCACGTGTCCCATTAGGATGATTGTTATCACATGTTTTGTCTATAGTTCATTGTTATAACCTATATCCTCAACACAATTATTATCATCCCCATAGAGAAATTGTTGCTACATTCCCCACATAACGTGATTGTTATCACCACCTAGCGTGACTATTGTCATGTCACCACGAATATCTTCCTTTATCCTAAGTAGAATTTTCTCTTCATTCCTAAAAAAGTCCTAGTTGTGGATACTTTCTCCTATAGTAAGTCCTATCTCCTTACAACAATCCTCAAGTGTCATTTTAACGACTAATCTTCTGTAGTGGATTTTATATGTTGATGGACGTGGTATGATTATTATCACTATCTCCGTCGGATTTTATTCCCAGGAAAGCATTCCTTAGGAGAGTCCTACCTCTTAATAGGTAGTCTTACTAGCATGAGACTCTTCCCCATGAAGAGTTCTTTTCACTTCCAAAGTGAGTCTTATCTATTGATAGGCATCATCGGTCGTTGTTATGACAGGATTATTATAATAATCGATCCCTAGTTGGAGTCATGTTTACTCCTCAATATGGTGAGACTATTGTAATAGTCTATCCTTAGCAAGATTCAACAACAAAAAGAATGAGCCATTGTCATGCTCATCCCCAACAACACCATGTAGTCTTCCCAGCGCATGATAAGACTATTGTGGTAGTCAATCCCCGGTTGAAGATAACAGGCAATGAAAGAACACACAATATCCCCAACCATAAGTCATTGTTATGACTCCTCACCAGCAACATGTGCCATCTTGATTTTATCCTTCTATATCACTATAGGTTAGGGTACAAATTTGTATGATCAATTCTCGAACCCAAGTTTTGCTAAAACTGTTTGGATCTAGATCGCGGTTGGCGGACCGGGGTTTGGCCGGTTAGCACTTTCTGACAACACTGAACGATTGTTGTTTAATCCGGTTACAGATTAACACCGGGTTTCAATACTACACAAACTGTCACAAACCCTTGAACCGAGTTCAAGTGCGGAAGTGGTTTGTTTCAGGTTGAAGCAACACACACACAGGATGAATAATGATAGAATCTAGATAATATCGGTTTGGAAATTAGAAGGTCGGTTTAAGGTTTAGTGAATCAGTTATAAAGATGTAAGTCGGTTAGTGTGAGTCGGTTAGAACATAGAGCCGATAGAAAGTAAAGAACAAGACTCAGGTTTTTATGGATGTTCGGAGATAAAACTCCTACGTCACCCCTTCTTCTCGAAACCGCTAGAAAGATATTCACTAAGGAATACACAAACACAATATCCGATCGAGACTAATTTGCTGCTCGATAAACACTCGTACAATTCTCACCGAAATTGTAATCTCACTTCAAATGCACACTTAAACTTTGAATCTTGTAGAGAGATAAACTTGTAATTATTAACTCTTAGAACTTGTAGCTGGTAGAACTGGTGTGTTGCATTTACTCCTCTTCAGCTCCTTTTATAGGTGAAATGTGTCAACGGTCACATTTCTTCAACGGATACCTTCAGGGTCATCATTGAATCTAATTGGTTGAGCAGAGGTTCAGCATTGCATTAATTGCGGTTTAAGCTTCCAAGACATAGGTCAAACCGGCTAGGTTTGTCTTTTACTTAGTATAGAAACTGTCGGTTGGACAGTTGCCTGCACCTGGAAGGTTGCGCCTCTGACTTATCCCAGAGTGGAAAGATCTCTTCAGGCAATCTTCTACAGGCTGCAGAGTATCATCAGACTTGTATGGATATGGCAATGTTATAGTCTGTTCCTTTGGTATCATCTTCCGCAGATACTCAAAGTGTTTGCTTGCATCGATTTGTAGATTGTACTTAGTTTGATAATCTTGACTTCTTTCTCTAAGTAGTTTTTTCATCGGTTTTCCGGTTGGATGCATTTCGGTTGAGAATGTCTACCGGTTGTTCATAACTTTAGATTAACCGGATAGTTTTCAGTTTTGGATACATCCTTTGTTTCTTCTTATAACCGGTTAAACTCTTTGGTCGATTGAATTCTTACCGGTCAGATTTTTGACCGTTCCTGGTTCTTGACCGTTCCTGCACAGAAAATTTGTTTTGTGAAGTTCTTATTTTTAACCTGTCTAATTTATCTAACAAAAACTAAGTTTGTTTTATTCAAACACGGTTCGAGAGGGGCATTCTATAAGCATAAAAATTTGACTTACCATATTTTTCAAATATTATTATTATTTTTAATAATATTAAAATAATATTTTGAATTTTTATATTCAATATAACTTAAAGAAGAAATTAAATCCAAATTAATGGTTAATTATTGTGATAATTGAACCCTAGTTGTGAGAATTATTCAAAATTCTAAAAATAATTTGAGGATAAAATAAGGTTAATTTTATTTCTTTTTCTCCACTACCCACTTCATCTTTCAATCATCCACAATGGTCTGGTCTGCACAATTGGAGACATAGTTCCCTCAATCTAAACCGCTTATGAGGTTCCTTAGGCCCGGAACCGTCTAAGCCGTCGATCTCATCTTCCGTTGAAGTTGACGATGGTCCGATTTTGTCCGCTTCTTCATTGGCGGAATTGGGTGCTATTATTCTCTGCACCTCAGACCCTTTAACCAAATCAAAGCTCTCTCACTTGGCATTCTCGAGATGGAAAGGTGAAAAGCTTCCAGTTGGAGTTTCTGAAGCACCCAATAGACCTTCTCGCCCTACTAAACATGAGTTGGTTACTTCATTGATTATTATTTCTTAGGATCAGGGTCGAAAGAGTTCAGGTCTCTTAGGATCTATTTCTTTTATTTGTGAAAAACATTTAGGTGTCCCCAATGGCAATTCCGTCTCCAAAGAGCTCAGGACTGCCCCTTAATTCTTACATGCTCCATAATCTTGCTCATGTGGAGCTGAATGCTATTGACTTAGATTGGGACACAGTTGTTCGGTTTTCACCTTATGTTGAGCTTCTTGGAGATGGTTTCTTTGATGATTTCGCTCATGTTGCTGACGACGAAAGTCGCCATTTTGCTTCGTGTTCACAGAGATTGGTTGAGCTTGGCTTTAGGTGAAGAGGGCATCACTATTGAAAGTTTGGATGGTTATGTTGTATCATTTTTTTTCTTATGTGTGCAGTTATGGAGACATGCCAGCCCACAATCTACTCTAGAGAGAATGTGAGAAATCTACAAATAATGTCGCTGCACGTTTGGCTGCAATTCCTCTTGTGCAGGTAACTCTTATTTGCAGTTATGACTGAAGGATGGTTGCTTACTTAAGAACAAGAAGAACATTGTCCATTAAGCATGTGTTTTTTTCTTTAAATTGTCTTGTGGATTTTAATATGTCAAATCTATTGCTTTCTTATACTTGTTTGCTATTTTTTACAAAAAAATATGCAGAAATAGAGAAGTAGTTGGTGACTCTCACTAGGCTGATTAGAATGCAGTTAAAAAATGATGTTATTTCTGCTTCTGCTTTCAAAACTACTTCTACAAGACATTTTAACTATTACAGGAGGTTCGAGGACTCGATGCTGGACCCCGACTTGTGCAGAGGTTGGTTGGGTGTGGAGATAATAGAACGTCAAAAATAGTGGGGAGGATTGCGGAAGAAGAAGTTGCCCATGTGACTGTTGGAGTGTATTGGTTTGTTTCGGTTTGCGAAATGATGTTGACACATGACATAATATATTGGACAAGGAAGGCCACTGGGAGATTAACAACATGTATTATTCGCAACTTTCTTTTCAAAAACATTTGATTCAGAAGTTTGAGATAAAACTAGTTGAGGCTCTTTGGGTAAAGATTTTGTTTCATTTAGGGATTCTGTTAGCTTTATGTACTCTATGATCATTTCATCTAGTGCAGCTACAAGTTGTTCCCTTAAAAACTTTTCAAAATATAAATCAAGTACCTCAGTTTTCTGAGTTTCTTATTGCGATGAAGCAAGCCACTTCGTCTTCATCACTGTCGCTGGATGAGAAGTAAGAATCACGGTGGTTTCGTCTGATCTTCCCATCCCCTTCCATAAGAGCCTTCAGCTCCTTTTCATTGTCATTTTTCTTCTCTTCACGCTCCGGCTTCCGACATTCCGATTGGTAATGACCTAAAATGCCACGGTTATAACATTTAACATTAGTTTTTTATTTATTATTATCATTAGAATTTTAAGAGCTTGAGTTAGAGTTGCTCTTCTTCATAAAGTCACCAAACTTCTTCACGAAGAGAGACATAGCATCGCTGCTTAACTACTGAGCTACTGTCTACACGTCAGGAGCGGCAGAAGGCTCTTCAAATGTCACCAACTCTTTGGCAATGCTAATGGATGTGGATTGATCTTCTTCAATCCTAGAGTTCAACTCGAATTTGTAGGCCTTGAGATCAACGAACAAATTGAAGAGCGAGATCTTGTTGAGGTCTTTGGATTCCCTCATAGCCATCGTCTTTATGTCCCATTCCCTTGGAAGAGCACGCATGACCTTTATAGCAAGCTCCCTGTTGCTATAGATTTTGCCAAGAATAGATAGAGTGGAGACAATTTGGATGAACCTTGTGTAGAACTCGTTCATTGTTTCTCCGGGACGGATTTTGAAACTGTCAAACTGTTGAGTGACAACCATAATCTTGTTCTCCTTGGTTGCTCATTTCCCTCACACAGTTGAGTGAGTCTATCCCAGATTTCCTTAGAAGTATCACACTCGATGATGTAGTTGAACATGCTGTCATGAACAGATATGTACAGAACATCTAACGCCATGTTGATGGGGTTGTTCTTCCTCTTGTCTTCACTGGTTCATTCAGATTTCTCCTTATTGATCTTGATAGTACCATCTGTAATAACACTCCACATGTCGTCATGAAGAGAAGAGAGATGAGCATGAACTCTCTTCTTCCATACGATATAGTTTTTCCTAGAGAATGTGGGAATTGCGATAACACTGACATCTTTGGTTATGGTAGACATTCTTAATTAAAGCTTGAGAATAGAAACAGAGCTCTAATACCAATTGATAGGATCAGCGTAATTGATAGAGATGGGGGTCTAGCTATTGATGACGGCTTCGGATAAACGATTTGTTAGAAATCCTGTAAGAGATTTAAATAACTTTCTATTCTTCACAAACCCTTGCAAACCCTTGAACGATTCAAGTGCGAAAACGTTTGCTCAGGTTTGAAGCTAAGAATCAAAGAATGAGAAGATGACAAAATGTAAATAACACAACAGTTTGTTTATGAATGTTCGGAGCAAAACTTTCCTACGTCACCCTTCTTCTAGCCACCGGAAGGATTCACTATAAGTTTCTTAGAATCAAATACAGTTGCACGACTAGTTCTCTGTTGAACAGAAAAGACTCTATTCAAGTTACAATATATTGAAGTATATCACTCAGTTAAACAGTGCTTTGATTCTAACTCTCTCTTGATAAACACACAATAAAGCAAGAAAGCAGCTCTTTCGTATATCAACTTGTAAATTTGTGTATGATTCTCTAAGTATCGATAGATCGATGATTCATCTGTTTTCCTTGTGGATCTTTAAATAGAGAGCAGGTACCAGCTGTCGAATCTTCTATAATGACACGTGGCTAAATTCTATTAAAGACCCTCCATAGTACACAACAGACTCTGAGCACCAGGATTTTGGCCGTACCAATCTGGTAGTGCTCCAAATATTCTTCTAGGATATTCCTACTACAAACAAGTAGTGGGAAGAATATTTTCTTACGTGTCATTAATCAATTGGTTGCAAATGGCTGTCGTACTGATCTTCACTAGAAAGTGGAGAAGGAGTAGCATACAGCTAATTGATCGTGGGTAGATGGATGCTAGCTTCAAGCAACTACTTAAGCATGGTATTAGACGTTTTTACGTAGACGACCATGTCTAATGAAATTAGACGCCCTCGTCTAATAGAAGGATCCATTAGACCATCTAGTCTAATAGAATTAGACGATACATCTAATTACGTCTCCCTTCAGACTAATCTGAAGGAGTTATACTGCACGTCTAGCTTTCATCTGTTAGACTGCACGTCTAACTACGCATCCCTTCAGACTAATCTGAAGGTGTTAGACTACATCTCTAACTTTCATATGTTAGACTGCACGTCTAACTACGCATCCCTTCAGACTAATCTGAAGGAGTTAGACTACACGTCTAACTATATTTGTTAGACTGCACGTCTAACTATGCATCCCTTCAGACTAATCTAAATGAGTTAGACTGCACGTCTATCTACGTCTGTTAGAATGCATGTCTAACTACGTCTGTTAGACTGCTCGTCTAACTACGTCTTTGTTAGACTACACGTCTAAATATGTTTGTTAGACTACACGTCTAACTATGTCTGTTAGACTTCACGTCTATCTACGTATCAGTTAGACAACACGTCTAACTACGTATTTGTTAGACTGCACGTCTAACTACGTATCAGTTAGACTACTCGTCTAACTACATATTAGTTAGACTGCACGTCTAACTACGTGTCTGTTAGACTGCACGTTTAACTACGTATCAGTTAGACTACACGTCTAACTTACATCTGTTAGACTGCACGTCTAACTACGTATCAGTTAGACTGCATGTCTAACTTATATCTGTTAGACTACACGTCTAACTACATCTATTAGACTACACGTCTAATTACGTATCAGTTAGACTGCACATCTAACTTACATCTGTTAGACTACACGTCTAACTATGTCTGTTAGACCACACGTCTAACTACGTATCAGTTAGACTGCACGTCTAACTACGTATCTGTTAGATTGCACGTCTAACTACGTATATGTTAGACTACATGTCTAACTACGTATCTGTTAGACTGCACGTCTAACTTACATCTGTTAGACTGTACGTCTAACTACTTCTGTTAGACTACACATCTAACTACGCATCTGTTAGACTGCACGTTTAATTCAATGCATCTAATGGCCAATCAGTCTAATGAGACTCATTCAGACTTAGTCTAATATAACATGTTTTCGATACACTTGCACCAAAAACGATTAGACGGCTCAAATTAAGTTTTATACACACTCATCATCAAAATTCCAATAGTCAGAATACTTTGACCTTTAGTCAAAATAATTTGACCCAACATAAACCCCTTACTTTATTTAGGCTACTCTCACAGAATCAACAATAGTATCTTGTAAACCATACCTAAAATAAAGAAAGGAAGTCCACTATCTCTCTAAATGATCCTTCCTTTTTATTTCTTTCAACTGAGACAAGGAAAAGCAGCTTATTTAATAGTGAACTCTAAGTTGAAGTTCAACAATTCAGCTACGGTTCGTGAACTCTTTTTTAAGGTATTAGTTTTACTTCTTTTCCTTGCCTAGTATCAGTTTGTGTATTTACCTTAGAAAGTGTAGTGTTTACAAGAGACCTATACTAAATCTTACTTTATCGACCTGAACTCCCCCTAAGAATGTGTTAAGATTTAAACTATAACCGAGTCTTTCGAGTTCTTTAGTTCAAGAAACAAGTTCCTGATTGTTGGGACCGATGATAGAATTCAATACTCAAACGCAGCGGACATAGAATGAGGAGAGAATTCGAGGTTAAGAGAGAAGAAACCGGGGTGAGAAGAGAATACCATTAGTAAACACCTAGCGGTCCAAGAAAAAGGGATGAGGGCCGAAAGATAATTTAGAGCACCAAGTTACAAAAGATTCAATTCATAGCCCCAAAAAGTGGGGTGGGCATAACCATTTAAAGAGGCTGGTTTACCCAAAAGTATTCGGTTACAACTACTTCTAACATAACAGAATTCGGTTTCAAGAGAAATAAGAGAGAGAGAAAGGAATCAAAACAGAATTATTCCATAAAAAAACATAAACTGGCCCATATGCACACTTGGGCTTAGAGACGGGTGCATAAAATATTTTAGGACCGATGTTTTTGATGAGCAGACCGTAACATAATCTCCCCCTTCGAGGTTCGTCGCCCTCGACGAAAAGAACGTGGACTGGTCAGCCTCTAATACGCATCTTCAACTTCAAAACTATTGCTTCGGTCGGGCCTTAGAATATTCAGCAAGCTTCGTCGCATAGGACCGGTCATCTTAAAAATATTTCTGCAGAATCGTTTCAGTAGTGGAGTTGGTCGGGTCCTCGCCATTCCACCCATGTCTAGAATTTCTGTGTACCTAATGTCAAGTTTTTCATTGTTTAGATCTGACCTTTGTTGTTGCAATGTCTCCAGCGCCCGGTGCAAAAATAATTTCTTCCAACTTCGATTAAACTCCATACTTGGCTCAAAAATCCAGGCCAAGTCTTTTTCCCTAACCAGCATAACAACAACATCGAAGGAGCCATAACTTACTCTTTAGGAATATCTTTCAAGGTCATTACCACGAGTGAAACAGTTTGGACTTCGGGCTTACTCTTTACTTGCATTTTGGCAGCAACAATATATTCATCTAAGGTCTTTTCCAGCTGGTTTCCATGCATTAAACTGGCATGCGATCGAGGAATCCCCTTTAGGACCGTGGTTCTGTCTTGCTTCTCATAGGATAGGGTCAAATTTTCAAAGTCCTAAGAAGAGGGGCCTAGAGTGATCAGCAATTCAATTCCCAACACAATATCATATACGTCCATGGAAATTACCTTCATTTCTGTTTGATATTCATTGCCTTCCATCGACCACTTCAAGTCCTTGCAAACACTAGAACATAACACATTAGACCCATCGACCACTCTAACCGATTGCACCCGGGTTGCTATGCTTTTGTGGTCTATTTTCTCCAAAATCCTGTTGTTGATAAAATTGTAGGTGCTGCCTGTATCAATCAGGATCACCACCGGCAGGTTCCCAACTTTGCCAAGAATCTGGAGCGTTTGAAAGCTTTAGACCTGGTCAAAGCATGTAAAGATATGGCCGATTCATCCCTTGGGCCGAGAAATGAAGGTAAATCATCCAAAACAGGTTCTTGGTCGGGTTCTTGATCTTCTTGATTGGTCGAAACCATGAATAACTTTGATTTACACATATGGTTTGGTTGCCATTTTTCGTTGCAAGAGTAGCATAGGACCTTCTTTCGCTTTTCATCGATTGAGGCTGGGTCTAATTGCTAACATGGCCCTGATTTACATTTGAAGAGGACCCATATGATGAATTCTTGAAGTCGTTAGCCCGGATGTGTTGATATTGGATGACGCGGGCAGAAACGGTGCTTCGGCGCTGTACAAGTTACCACTGCTCATTAAGGACCGATATCTTGCTTCTTGGACTTTAGCCATGGCCATGACTTCGTTTAAAGAATCCGGGAATCGCAACCTGATGCAGTTCGCAATCTCTTCCCTTAGACCGGACAAGTAACAATCAATGACGTAGTCCCTTGGCATATATAATAACTTTTAAGAGATCGATATGTACCGGAGATTATATTCTTGAACCGACCCAACCTGTTTTAAATTCATCAGCTGTCTTATTGGTGTGTCATGTATAGAGGGCTCGAATTGAGTCATAAGGTCTCTTTTGAACACGTCACAAGATAAGGCCTCCATATAATTTCGGTTTTGAAAATATGACCCGTACCACATTCTTGCTTCACCAGAAAAGTGAATGGGGGCGATTTCTAATTTAGTGGCATCCTTAGTTTTGTCCACCCTGAAAAATTGCTCGGCAGATATTAGCCAACCCTCGACATCCGACCCATCAATCCGGGGAAAATCGACCTTGGTTAGCCGAGTAGGAGGAGCATAGTGTTGGTCGCGGTTCTGGCCAGGGTGTTGGGGCCTAAATGGGGAATGACCGTGGCAAGAATTATCATCATAGGGTCTGTGGAGGGGTTCTTGCACATTTCCAGATGCCCCTCTCTCAAAGGCTGCCATTCTTTCTTCAGTCTCATCAAATCTTCGGTCTATGGCAGCTTGCATCGCAGCTGTTTGTTGGGACAGGTTTTCAATAAGGGCCTTGAGCGTATCCATTTCTGATTGCTGGCGAGTTTCTACCATGTTGAGAATCGGCCAGCTCTGATACAAATATGTTAAGCTTTAAACTATAACCGAGCCTTTCGAGTTCTTTAGTTCAAGAAACAAGTTCTTGATTGTTGGGACCGATGATAGAATTCAATACTCAAATGCAGTGGACATAGAATGAAGAGAGAATTCGAGGTTAAGAGAGAAGAAACCGGGGTGAGAAGAGAATACCAATAGTAAACACCTAGCGGTCCAAGAAAAGGGGATGAGGGCCGAGAGATAACTTAGAGCACCAATTTCCAAAAGATTCAATTCATAGCCCCAAAAAGTGGGGTGGACATCACCATTTAAAGAGGCTGGTTTACCCAAAAGTATTCGGTTACAACTACATCTAACATAACAGAATTCGGTTTCAAGACAAATAAGAGAGAAAGGAAACAAAACATAATTATTCCATAAAAAAACATAAACTGGCCCATATGCACACTTGGGCCGAGAGACGGGTGCATAAAATATTTTAGGACCGAGGTTTTTGATGAGCAGACCGTAATAGAATGCTAGTGAGATCCGCTCGTAACAATCCTTCCAATGGGAGGTGAAACTGACTCTTGTTAACGGGATTATATTAGTACTCACACTAAGACCTAAAATGAACAGTCTAAAGTAAAGAAGAAGCTAAGCCTGATATTGAATTCCCGGAGCTGGAGGTTTTTTCCTGATCAATAGGAGGGACGAGATTAAGTTACCAAAGGGAGAGCAAAGCGCTTCGGGAAAGAATGCATAGACAGGAGTTACAGCTTGCTTCCTCATCTTTCGTCTTCCTTCTCTTCTTGTTGTCTGTCTGGTCTTACTTAAGGTATGAAAGAGCACTTCCAGCCTCAATCAAGGTTGGAGTTTTCTTTTGATCTTTTATATTTCTTGTCCACTAATATTATAGTATATTTATGCAAGTATTTTCAGAAACTTTTTAATTCTATTTTAAAAATAAGGCCTTGAATTCTTATAGAGTCTAATCATTTTATTATTAAATTACTTAACTGGTAATAAAACTAGTCAGATTTAAATCAGGTTCAAACCTCCTCAACTATTTCTCTTGCTCTAGGACATTTGTCAAACAACTGATCTCGTTAAATTAAGTAGATTTCTAAAATGGAAGATTGAAAAGCATGGTCACACTGTTTTATAACATGTATTATTTTATAAATTTTCATTTGATTGTATAATTCAGTTCTATACAAAGGTCTTGAAAATTATCTTCAAATGTAAGAACAAAGATCAAGTTCTCGAACTTGTACGTAGAGATCGGACCTTCCATTTTTAAAAATATCAAATAAACTCCAAATTTTTTTTAAAGAGGATCATATTAGCTCTCTGTTGCTAGCTCAATTTGTCTCTCTCCCTTCGTCTCTTCTTGTAAGGGCTATTGTACCATGCCTATGAATCTCTTACTCCCTTTCTTCCCTGATCACTAGAAGGTGAGATCTAAGTGATTATAGCAAGAATATTCTACAATGACACACACATACATGTATATATAGGGAGATAAAGAGAGAGAAAGGGTTTTCCAGCTATATATTCATCTATCCAAATAAGCCCTTAATCCCGTTTGTCTAATCTCTATAGTGTTGCTGCATTCACAAACTAGACATAGAGAGAAGAGATAGAGGATTTGCCAGAGAATCCCTGGTGCTTGATTTCGCCGGTCGAGGAACCAGACCAGAAAAGTCTGACTCGACATTTGTCGCTTGATTTCGTCGTCGCGGTCCTGAGAACAAAAAGAGTGGAAACCAACCTCTAACGCTTGATTTTGTTGGCCGGGGAAAATCCTAAGGCAACTCGAGATGGAAATTGAAGGGAGCTCTTTTTCTTTCTCTCTCTCACATTCATTAACTAGTCATGTTAGAAGATGGAATGGAGAGAGATGTATGCTATTTTTTATATTTGTACTTTTATTTAGTGATAGCACTATTTTACTTATGTCATAAAAGATGCCATCGCTCTGTGGGATTCCTTCTAGGATCCGTAAACTAAGATGATTATGTTTTAACAGTCCACTAACGGGAGGTTTTGCTTGAATCAATTTTGACAACTTCTTTATTTCGTTCAAGTTCGATGGCCTATTTTCTCTTTATTCTTTTGGGGCCAAGAGAGGTGATAATTGTTACCTCTGAATAGAAAGAACGGATGAAAAGAAAGCCTCTTTATGCGTTTGCATAAACAAATGTTGTTGGGTCAAATTATTTTGACTAAGTGTTGAAATAATTTAACCATTGAGATTTTGATTATGAAATGACTTATGAGTTTTGATGCAGGTGTATTGAATTAATATTTCATAAGACTTGGCTCTAATGAGGGTCATTAGACCGATTTTGGCATTAAATGCATAGAATTAGACGTGCAGTCTAACTCAACGGAGTTAGACGTGCAGTCTAACTCAACGGAGTTAAACGTGCAGTCTAATTCAACGGAGTTAGACGTGCATTCTAATGAATGCTTAGAATTAGACGTGTATTTTAACTCAACGGAGTTAGACAGTCTAATGAATTCTCGAATTAGACGCATGTCTAATGTATACGAAATTAGACGTGTAGTCTAACTTAGCGGAGTTAGACGTGTAGTCTAATATATATGTGAAAGTTAGACGTAAGTCAAACTCCTTCAAACAAGTCTGAGGTAGAACCGGAATTAGATGTGCAGTCTAACTCAACGGAGTTAGACGTGCAGTCTAATGGTTATTGGATAATTAGACGTGTAGTCTAATTAAGTGAAAGTTAGACGTGAGTCTAACTCCTTTCAAACAAGTCTGAGGTATAACCGGAATTAGACGTGCAGTCTAACTCAGTGGAGTTAGACGTGCAATCTAATGGTTATTGGATAATTAGACGCAAGTCTAATTCTATTAGACTAGGCGGTCTAATAGACTATGTTATTAGAAGGGGATGTTTGATTTCATTAGACTGATTTTCACAATCCGTCTAACTGAAATACGTTTAATGCTTAGCTTAAGCTGTATGCTTGAAGCTAGCATCCGCCTACCAGACCCTAGTCTCTATTGGTAACACTGATCCCAACACATGGCCCTTGACTTGGTGTTAGTGAACCCAAAGGTTCTCGTATTTCCCCAAGACTTGCATGTCTTGTCGTGGGGTGAGTGTTTTGATTAGATTCTTTTCTTAAAGAATCTTCATGACCTCACTAAGAGTAATCCTTTGGTCATCAAAGGTCCTAGGGAGTTTAGGTGCTTTGGGAGGGGTATGTTTGGTAGGAGTTGTAGTTCTTACCTTAGCTTGTAGAGGTTTACTTGGGCTCACCTTTTGAGGTGACTATGGTTTCCAGGCAGTAGTTACCTGGTGTATTTCACTATTTTCCTTTTTGGGAAAGCGACTGGGGAGTGGAGAAGAAATTCTAACTATTTTCCCCTCTTTTCTTTCTTTCTCGATGGCGTCATCGAGGTTAATTCTGGTTTTAGCAACATACTCATGGTTTATGTTGGGTCAAATTATTTTGACTATGTGTTGAAATAATTTAACCAATGAGATTTTGATGATGAAATGACTTAAGAGTTTTGATGTAGGTGTATTGAAACAATATTTCATAAGACTTGGATCTAATGAGGGTCATTAGACCGATTTTGGGAATTAAATGCATAGAATTAGACGTACAGTCTAACTCATCGGAGTTAGACGTGTAGTCTAATGAATGCATAGAATTAGACGTATAGTCTAACTCATTGGAGTTAGACGTGTAGTCTAATATACACAGAATTAGACGTAAGTCTAATGTATTCTAAATTAGACGTACAGTCTAATTCATCGGAGTTAGACGTGTAGTCTAAAGACTTGTTATTAAACGGATGGTCTAATAGATACTCGGAATTAGACGTACAGTCTAACTCATCGGAGTTAGACATGTAGTCTAATATACTTGTAATTAGACGTGTAGTCTAATTAGTGAAAGTAAAACGTGAGTCTAACTCCTTGAGACAAGTCTGAGGTAGAACCGAAATTAGACGTGCAGTCTAACTCAGTGGAGTTAGACGTGCAGTCTAATGGTTATTGGATAATTAGACGTGAAGTCTAATTAGTGAAAGTTAGACGTGAGTTTAACTCCTTCAGACAAGTTTGAGATAGAATTGGAATTAGACGTGCAGTCTAACTCAGTGGAGTTTGATAAAAAAATTAAGTAAGTTAATTTTCAAACTAGCCATACATTACGATTTTTGAATATTTATTCAAAATACTCAAAAAGGGAGATATTGCTAAAACAAAATTTTCAAAACCGGCCATACATTACAAGTTTTGAATATTTATTCTAAATAATCAAAAAGGGAGATATTGATAAGAAAAATTAAGTAAGTTAATTTTTCAAAACCGGCCATACATTACAAGTTTTGAATATTTATTCTAAATAATCAAAAAAGGGAGAAATTGATAAGAAAAATGAAGTAAAGTTAATTTTTTGAACTGGCTAGAAAAACTAAACAATTGTTAACTTTCATGTGCAGGTGCAGATCAAATCGTATGAACCGGCTGGAGCCTCATGAACCGGTTGCTGAAACACTTCAAAGAAAATCAGTTCCAAGTGATCAAATCAAGATCAGAGGAACCGGTTTTTACTCTCTCAGGTGACCGGCCAGCAAAGACAAAAGTTCACATTCCAGTTGGACTATATTATGTAAGAGACAAAACCGGCCACTTCAATCTGCAGAGATGACGTATGATGACGAAATAGACGTGTCTCGAAGAGATAAAAGAAGATCAGATCCGATCGGAAGCATGCGAGGAAAGCAATGATGATTTACTGATCCGATGTTGACAACCGGAAGGTGCATGTCTGACACGTGTCCGAATCTGCAAACCGGCAACGTCACATTTTCCTGAAGAATCCTTGCATGCTTGCCAAGTGTTGAGGAAGGTGAAACGTGCAAGTAACCTTCCTGCACCGGCGTGATGATGATCAACCAATCCCACGGTGAGAGAAGAAAATGACCGTCGGGATCTCATCTACTATAAAAGAAAGATGAAGCGTCCTCATTAAATGCGAATCACATCCATCTGAGAAAAGAGATAAGTTACAAAAATCTTAGAGAGATAAACTCTTACGATCCAAAACCGGTGTGTCATAAACCGGAAGCTTTGTCTGTGTGTGTTTGTACTGTGTTGTGTATTACATCAAGAGTGAGTTGGTGTAACCGGCGAGTAGCGAGTTGGGCTCGACCGGCATTGTAATTGTTGTAACTTTGAAAGTTAGTGGAGATCCTTCTCATAACTTGAGAAGAAGGGGTGACGTAGGAGGGTTTGCTCCGAACATCCATAAAAAATCTTGTCTCGTGTTATTTCCTTCATTTCGTTGCTTATTCACTTAACCTAACCAAAATCAATCTTACTCCGAAAACCGGTCCACTCATATCTTTAAAACCGACTCCTTCTAAACATCATCTAAGTCGCATATGTTGCTTCAGACTGAAACAGACATTTCCGCCCTTGAACCCGGTTCAAGAGTCTGTGACAGTTTGCGAAGTGCTGAGAACGGTTATAGTCTCTAACCGGACTATCACCAAAGTGTTGTGTGTATTGTAAGAGGCCACCCTTCCAGAAACCGGAAACACCCCGGTCCTCCAAGGGCGTCCTCGATCCTAACAGAGTTAGACGTACTGTCTAATGGTTATTGGATAATTAGACGTGTAGTCTAATTAGTGAAAGTTAGACATGAGTCTAACTCCTTCAGACAAGTCTGAGGTAGAACCGGAATTAGACGTGCAGTCTAACTCAGTGGAGTTAGACGTGCGTGCAGTCTAATGGTTATTGGATAATTAGACTGTATTCTAATTAGTGAAAGTTAGACGTGAGTCTAACTCCTTCAGACAAGTCTGAGGTAGAACCAGAATTAGACGTGCAGTCTAACTCAATGGAGTTAGACGTGCAGTCTAATGGTTATTAGATAATTAGACGTGTAGTCTAATTAGTGAAAGTTAGACGTGAGTCTAACTCCTTCAGACAAGTTTGAGGTAGAACCGGAATTAGACGTGCAGTCTAACTCCGTGGAGTTAGACGTGCAGTCTAATGGATATTGGATAATTAGATGTGTAGTCTAATTAGTGAAAGTTATAAGTGAGTCTAACTCCTTCAGACAAGTCTGAGGTAGATGCGGAATTAGATGTGCAGTCTAACTTAGTGGAGTTAGACGTGCAGTCTAATGGTTATTGGAAAATTAGACGTGTAGTCTAATTAGTGAAAGTAAAATGTGAGTCTAACTCCTTCAGACAAGTCTGAGGTAGAACCGGAATTAGACGTGTAGTCTAACTCAATGGAGTTAGATGTGCAGTCTAATGGTTATTGAATAATTAGACGTGTAGTCTAATTAGTGAAAGTTAGACGTGAGTTTAACTCCTTTAGACAAGATTGAGGTAGAATTGGAATTAGACGTGCAGTCTAAAACAGTGGAGTTAGACGTGTTGTCTAATGGTTATTGGATAATTAGACGTGTAGTCTAATTAGTGAAAGTTAGACGTGAGTCTAACTCCTTCAGACAAGTCTGAGGTAGAACCGGAATTAGACGTGCAGTCTAACTCAGTGGAGTTAGACGTGCAGTCTAATGGTTATTGGATAATTAGACGTGTAGTCTAATTAGTGAAAGTTAGACGTGAGTCTAACTCCTTCAGACAAGTCTGAGGTAGAACTGGAATTAGACGTGCATTCTAACTCAGTGGAGTTAGACGTGCACTCTAATGGTTATTGGATAATTAGACGTGTAGTCTAATTAGTGAAAGTAAAACGTGAGTCTAACTCCTTCAGACAAGTCTGAGGTAGAACCAGAATTAGACGTGCAGTCTTACTTAGTGGATTTAGACGTGTAGTCTAATAGTTATTGGATAATTAGACGTGTAGTCTAATTAGTGAAAGTTAGACGTGAGTTTAACTCCTTCAGACAAGATTGAGGTAGAATTGGAATTAGACGTGCAGTCTAACTCAGTGGAGTTAGACGTGCTGTCTAATGGTTATTGGATAATTAGACGTGTAGTCTAATTAGTGAAAGTTAGACGTGAGTCTAACTCCTTCAGACAAGTCTGAGGTAGAACCGGAATTAGACGTGCAGTATAACTCAATGGAGTTAGACGTGTAGTCTAATGGTTATTGGATAATTAGATGTGTAGTCTAATTAGTGAAAGTTATACGTGAGTCTAACTCCTTTAGACAAGTCTGAGGTAGATGCGGAATTAGACGTGTAGTCTAACTTAGTGGAGTTAGACGTGCAGTCTAATGGTTATTGGATAATTACACGTGTAGTCCAATTAGTGAAAGTTAGACGTGAGTCTAACTCCTTCAGACAAGTCTGAGGTAGAACCGGAATTAGATGTGCAGTCTAACTCAGTGGAGTTAGACGTACAGTCTAATGGTTATTGTAATTAGACGTGAGTCTAATTCTATTAGATTAGGTGGTCTAATAGATATTACTATTAGAAGGAGATGTTTTATTTTATTAGACTAATTTTCACAATCCGTCTAACTGAAATACGTCTAATGCTTAGTTTAAGTAGTATGCTTGATACTAGCATTTCACATACCCACGTGCTATAGCTGTACCCTACTCCTGCTCCACTTTCTAGTGAAGATTAGTACAACAGCTATATGCAGCCAACCAAGGAATGCCACGTAAGAGAATTTTACTCACATTACTTGTTTTGCAGGTACATCCCTTATGGAATATTCGGCGCACTACCAGTGATGTACGGCCACGATCCTTGTGCTTAGAACCTGCTGTGTATAATGGAGGCTTTCCAATGGAAGAGTGCCAGGTATCATTCTTAAAATATTCGACCGTTAGCTCCTGCTCAATATTTAACAAATCTCAAGGACAACGGACAATCGGCCTTACGGATAAGCATTATACAACGAACAAGCAATCTGATTTTGCAGAGAGAGAAACTACTCAATCATATTGCTTACTGAATTCATACTATGAAGCTGCTTTCTGGTTGTACTGTGTGTGAATTAAGAGAGAGCTAGAATCAAAACACCTTTAGCTGAGTGATATTCTTCATCTTGTAATTGAAAAGAAAGTGTTATGTTCAATAGTGAGCTAAGTGTGTGTAAATTGTATTTGATTCGAATCATATTATAGTGAATCCTTCCGGTGGTTGGAAGAAGGGGTGACGTATGAGAGTTTCTCCGAACATCCATAAACAAACTGTTGTGTTCTTCATTTCTGTCCTCTTTTCATATTTCATCTGGTGCTTCAAACCCACGTAAACAATTCCGCCTTGAATCTATTTCAAGTGTTTACAAGTGTTTGCGTAGAATAAAAAGCGAATTAAATCCCTAACAGGATTTCTTTCAAACCGTTTTTCATAAGCCTTCATCCTTAGCCAGACCCCCGTCTCTATCGATAAAGCCGATCCTATCAGTTTAGAATGTTTTGACAACGAATCCAACAAAATATCGTCTGTTAAAGTTTTTTTAGATCATATTGATCTGTGGTTGTTTGCTTGGGAGGGAATCGATTTCCTTGACGATGAATTTCTGTCTTTCGATGAATATGGATAATTTCTCATTTTCTTCTTATTCAACATTCTTCAACCAATTTTATGGTCGTTCGAGGTTGAGATGCATAGAGAAGCATTCTATAAAAGCTTGATCCAATCTCTATGGAAGGTAGATACACTACTCTTTTTTGGTGATTCCATCATAGTGCGACGTCCTCAAGATATTGAGGGAACATGTGGAGAATGGTTAGTTTTCTGAGTTGCGATGGGGTCATTGCGGACATATACATCTTGAAGAAAACTATTGGATCACTTTTTTGATGTATTTGGATAGAGCTGGATGTTTGACGCCTATTGGGATGATTGTTCGTTTGGAAATTTACATCGCGTCTTTCCAGTCATAGTGCACTTCAGCACTTTTTCCCTTAGCTATCTTATCGAGTTGGGCTTGCATTTCCATTTTATTGGCTTGTACCTAATCCATCTAGTCTTCTTACTCCGTAAAAGGAGGTTGACCTAGAATCTGAAATTCCAGTGGTTTAAGAGTGTATTTCCTCTTGTTCCCCATGTTGGGCCCCTGTTGCTGGTCGTTGTCTTCTTCAGAGTCTTCATTCAAAGAGACTTCTTCTTGAGCTTATTAACTAGGAGGACGGGGTTTAATGGGAATAACCATAACCAGAGGAGGTCGGTTAGGTGTTTGAGAAGAAGTAGGTATAGTTTGAGATGTAAACAAAATTTATTGATTAACCGGAACACTAATTATTAGCGCGAGTTGCTCCATAATATGTTGCAAAGCTGCCTTCATGTCCCTAAATTCAGCCGTAGAGACCGTTATAGGGTTAGGAAGTTCTTAAACCATTTGCTGGAGTATAAAACGTCCGTTTTTTTAATATCTCTTTCTTGGGGGCGTTCGGCTTGTCGTAGTCGTGGACAGTTGTGAAGAGAAAGAGGTGAGAGTTTTGTACTTGTATAAAAGTACAAAAGTAATGCATATGCACGTAAGTATGAACCTAAAGAGAGTGAACAACTTGTTTTGTGATTCAAAAGAAACAAACATAGATTTGTATACAAATATACTCGTATAGTTTGTTCTAAAGTGCTCTCTTGTTTGTATTTACAGAGATCCTAAAAGGGAAAAAGTGTTAGCGGTGACTGAAAGCTTTAAGTATAACTCTAGCCTATGTTCATGCTTGACTCTTCCTCCTCCTCGTTGTGCTTTAATTTCTTGTGTACATTGAGAATAGCGGTGAGGTAGTTTTTGCGTTCTTTAGAACTACGCATTTGAGAAGAGTTATTCCATTTCTCGAGGTAGTTCGTATAGCCTTATGATCAATAGGAATGTCTATGGAGATGGTATTTCACATATAAAGAGGCATATAGTCACGACCAAACTATTTAGAGAGGTCGTGAAATACTATACAGTAACCCATTCTAAGCCTACGAGCATTATCTGGGCTCATCCTCCATCATGTATGCCATCCTTTTGATAGAATACTATGGGAGCAAATCCATGACCTCATCATAGTGTTGCACGAGAGGTTTAATTAAAGCCTTCCTCATTCTTTGTTATTGAAGAGAATGAGATAAGATGTCTCTTGGACATACTGGCGGGAAGCGCCCTAGTTTGTCGTGCAGCTAGATGTTGAGGATCATGGGAAGCCTCTTCTGCTGACGAAGGAGGTTAAGAAAGATTCGTTCAAACCCATTAATGTTTTATACAGAATGATACCTGAAGGGTCTCTGGTAAAAATATATTCTTGGCATGTAGAATAATAATGACTTTAGTACAAAGATTCTTTAGGGATTCGATGATTGGTTACACGTGAAATTTTTTTTTGGCGTTATGTCTCATATGTTTGTTAAAATAGCATCTACTTTAAATATTTTGGCATATAAAGGTAATACTTATGAAATAGAAATAAAATTTATTATATTCATAAATTAAATTTATGATTATAAATAAATCAACTCACAAATTTTGGAATTTTTATATTGGAAACACAAAAATTAAATCAAATATTTAAAAATAAATTTAAAAAAGTATTTATAATAAAAATATTGTTTTTATTTATTATTTTGGATTTTAAAAAATGAATAACAATGTATTTAAATGTTAGTAGAATAAATATGAATATTTTCATTATAAAGTTAACAAAATAAATTTAATTAAAAAAATATTTAAATTATATTAATAATGAATCTCAATTAACAATTTAAATTTAAATAAATTCAACTATAAATGAAATATATCATACTAAAATTATCAAATTGAAATTTATAAATAGAATTAAGGCAAAATGAGAGTTTAAACTTTGTTTTGAAAACTTCCTAAAATGTTATAAATTTCTTAAACATGTAATTAACGCTCAAACGCCTTCTTTTTTAAGAAAAAAAATTGAAATTTATTACCATAAATAACACCACTACTAGTTTGTTTGGTCAGTTTTTGTTTCAAATAATATCTCAATTTTTTCCCTTTTTATTTTTCTTAAACCTTGCCAAAAAAAATTAAATCAAAAAAATGTATATTTATTTTATATATATATTAGCCTATTTATTTTAATACCACATATAAAATAAAATAATAAATTAAATTAAATCATTTAAAATACAAACTACTATTTATTTTATTTGCGACAATTTATTTTTTATCTTAGCCTCCATATATATTTAAAAATATAAATTTGGAGAATAAAGATGGTGTCCATGTCAGTTTTGGTTCATTTGTCAAATTCTCTTACGAAACAATCACCTGTTCAAAAGATTTGGGTCATTGAAGCTTAATTGTTTTATAATCTTTGTTCATTCCAACAAAATGATGATCGCAATCCTATTAAATTTTCGAATTTGAAAACAAATGATGATTCTGACTAGGCTTATAAATTAAGCTATCTAAATATTCTTTTTGGATGAATCATTTTCAAATGTATTTCAATTACATAAAAAATCAATTTTGAAATTCCTCTATTAATGACATAGGGAGTTTCATGTTTTTTTGTTTATAGATAATAAATTTATTGAAATATATTATAATATCAATGTGTAATTATCTGAAGGGAATACACCTATATTCTACTATCCATATGAGTTATTACGAGATGTATTATGTATACTTGAATGAGTTTATCCTTTTATAAGTAAATAACTAACAATCATATATACTCTCTTCATTTGGTTTTTGTGAATTTGTAAAACACTCTTTAAGGAGAATTATAATGATCTTAATTTTTTTAAGGTTGTAATTCCCTCAAATCCCTTCTCCCAAAAAGATAACATTTTGTTTGTCTTCATTCTTGTGCTTGAAATATTTATTTTAAATATTATTTAAATAATTTAAACAAAAATGTATTTTGGTATTTCAAAATTAATATTTAATTTTATGATAATTTTAAATAATATTTAGATTTAAAATAATCCAGTTATAATTTGATTAAAAGAAATATTTTTTTGAATTATTTTAAAAAATTGTTTATTTGAATATCGCCAATTGATTTAATTTTGAAATTAACAAAATATTTGTATACGTGTATAAACGTGTAACCCCCAAAAATCTCTTAGCTTAACACGTGTCGCAGACATGTGGCAACATGGGCCCGGAGGTTCGATGATTTTAATCTTGAAACCCCCCAAAATCTCATAGTTTAGAATGTGTCGTGGACAAGTGGCAAGATGGGCCTAGAGTGGTTCAAGGTTCAATTATTTTAACTTTGATTTGCGTGTCATGCATCTTTTAAAATAAATTATTTTTAAAATATTTTGTTAGTATCAGACGACTTTTAAAATTAATCATGTAAAAATAATTAATTTTGTTCAAATTTTAATAATTTGGGATTTGCTTTAATCAAATGACAACTTAATTGTTTAGGAAATCAGATTTAAATTAATTAAACATAATATATTTAATAGTGATTATTTATTTGAAAGACTGAGTTGGCAATTGATTTTAAAAAAATCAATACAAATTTGTACGTGTACAAACATACTTTACACCAAAATTCGTTTAGTTCAAAGTTTGGTGATACTCGGGAAAGGGCTTTTGCGCTATGTTTTAAACTTAGATTTTTGAAAATCAGTTTTATCACGTTTGAGATTTTAACCGATTATTATTCCAGTCCTAGTCATGCTTTTAGTTTTAGCATAATTTGAGATATTAAACAACAATATTAAAATATTGGTACCTGTTGCGGATGGTTGTTAGGGAGGATTATACCTAAAAAATATAAGTCATTTTGAAGGATGTTATGACTTAAAAATAAACGTCAAACGAACCTTGGTCAAAATATTTGTTGGGGAAACATCCTAGAAATATTTTAAAGTCATTTTACAACTTCTCGTGATTATTAAAAAATGGGGTTATACTTTTAGGGTAAAATATTGTATTCATTTACCCAAATTAAACCCAAAAGGGTTGAAATTATTCAATTATAATTTACACATAAATTATGTATAATAGAGACATAAATTATGTATAATTTATGGCTTAATATAATTAAATAAATATCCAAAAATAAAAATAATGAGCATAAATATTATTATATTTCGAAAAATATTTTTTTGTGGAATTTTTGTTGAAGAAAAACGCAAGAAAGGTATTAAAATTCGATTTCAAATAACCATTTTATTAAAAATATAAACTGATAATCATGTGTAACCAAAATTATGATTAATTGTTGTAGCATGATTTAGGGTCATCGGATCAACGCTGAATTTTCATCTAGCGTCTAGAAACATGCCATGCATTCAGATGTAACAGAACACACGCATTCCCGGGGCCAAAGTAGATTGACTAATGGGACAAATAATCTCGTTAGCCTAAATGCCAACAGAACGCTGACGGACCTCCAACGACACAAGCCCCTCGTTGTCTTCTTCGCGAGCTCTAGAGTCCCGCGTCTCGCAAAGACGATCTTCTAGAAGCTCTAGCTCCTTCATTTCTCAACCTTATCCTCTCATTTTTTTCTCTCTTGTACTCGCCTTATCCTCTCCTTCAATTCCCCTAAGTCTAGAATTCAAACCCTAAGCTCTAGCTATGCTGCCAAAGACAAACGTAGAACTTTAGTGATAAGATTTCAGTGATAAAATTGAGGTCGAATTAGGTTAGTTGAGTATAAATACTCTCTAGGTCCTCCTCTTCCAATCCATCAAACAAAATCCCAATTTTACATCTGAATTGAAGAAATTCCAAAAAATCAAACAAACTGAGTTTTTGTAGAATTGTTTTGGCGACCTAAGCTTCATTCTAGGCTTTGGAAAGCTTCTAACACATCCTTGAATGTTCTCCAAGTGTTGGTAAACTTCCAAATCATCTTTATTTTGATTTGTGATTTGAAATTAAAATTTTCAATTTCATTGGTTTGATCTGTTCTAGGGTTTAATTGTGTGTTTTCTTTGTTTAGAACCATTCCCAAGATGATATATGAACTTTCTGTTGAAATAGATTTGATCTAATCAAACCTAAAACGAAAAAACGAAAAATTGGTTGAAAATCTAAATTTTTGAATTTGATGTTCTTGATCTTTAAGCTTGAAGTTTTTATTCAAATAGTTGTTAAACATTTTTATAAATATGTTATGATCATTTTCAGATCATTATAACAACAATCCGACCATGTTTGATCTAACTAAAATTTTAAAAAAAATGGATTTCAATTTTGTTTTCAAAAGTTCTTATAGAGTTTGAATGATGTTCTTGTTTTGGTTGTGTTCTACTATGTTCATAATTTAAAAAGTAATGGAACAAGAATTAGGCCTTGAGATGGGTTAATTCAAAAGATCCCAAATTTTATTCTAAAAATAGTTTTGAGAAATTGATCTTTGTAAAGATCGATTGATCGTGATTTATTTTTAAATTCTAACACTTAAACAAATATTTTGATTAAGGCCCCGTTTGAAATTTATATTCAAATTCTAATATTTTTCTGATATTTTTTAGAGTTTTTACTTAATCTTATATCAACACAATCACATGTACGCTCTTTTAATAATTTGGTAGAATTATTTACGTAATCTAAACATATCCTTGTTTAGGACCCCCTAACTACTAATTAAAGGAAATAAATGTTATAAATAAATCTTGTAATAACTAGTCTTTTGTTTTAAAAAATAAAATCGTCATTTGGCGGGCGCAGAGAACATAGCGCGAAAACTCTTTCCCGAGCGTAACAAAAAATCTAAATCCTTTATAGAAACTCTGGTATAAAGTATGTTTATACACTTACATTTGACTAATTTTTCTGAAATCATTTGGCAACTTTGTTTTCAAATAAATAATCTTTTAAAATAATTGTGTTTCATTAATTTAAACTGGGCTTTAATCAAATTGTTATTTGACCCCCATATTATTAAAATTTGAAAAGAATTACTTATTTTTATATAATTAATTTCTTAAGCTCGCAGTAATTTTAAAATAATATTTTTTCTTTGAAAAAGACGTCTGACACGCAAACCAAGGTTGAAACGCATCAAACCTTGAGTCACCACGCCACGTGTTACCACATGTCGTCCAAGACACGTGCTAAGCTACGGAAGGGAATTCCTAGGGATTACAACTTTCTTTGCAACTATGCTAGGGACTATAGATATTTTAAATTTATAAATAAACAAAACTCTAGCTATATAAAATTTTATTTATAACATTCAAACAACCTCATAATAAGTCCGCCTTATTGGGTCCATCACCCTAAAAGTTACCTAAACTCTATCCTAATAATTTCCAGAAACCTAAATGTGTAAATCACCTGGGATTATGTAAAGAAGTATGAGATTAGAACTTTGTACTTTCACGAATAATGTGAAGATCGTTCATACGAGTTTGTGATTGAGAGATGTTGCGAGATGAACAAATAGGAACCCAGAATGGATCCCCCCTTTCGAATTTGATACATTCGTCAAGAGGTGACCTTAGTGGCTAACCCAATCCTCTATTAAATCTTAGCACACATCAACGACAAGTCAACCTGTACGTGCTTATTTATTATAAACGCATTTATCTACAATAAATATAATAAACATCTCTAAGCATATTTTCTTTATCAAAATCAAATAACATGTTGGTCATATTGATTATACGATCGTAGAATGTATCTTCTAAAGAACAAAGATCTTTTTCCTCTAGAGTGACCATTTCCATGAAACAAAATGGTACTACCGAGTCTAGGGTCTCAATACCTCTCTCAAATACACCTACTTCTGAATCCATCATAACTTAATGTTGGAAATGCAATGAAAATAGGACTCGTTGCACAAGGCTTTCATCCTATGTGATCGCCAAATATGTCCAACCATTGAAGAATTCAAGGTCATCATGTTGATCGATAAAAAGAACATCATAAGGATTTGATTATACAAAGACCATGTCCCTTCGAAGCCTAAAACATGAAGAATTTGCGTATACAAAGACCACGTCGGACAAGATCCTAGCCAGAACATACCTTGACCTTCCACGCTGGATAAACCTTGCCACTCACACCAGAAATCCAACTTAACTTGAGTACCTCCCTACTTAACATGACAATCATGAGGGTTCACTTTCTCCTCACCCCGGTAAGAAATCGTCCGACATCCTCCAAGATACTATAAGTATCTTATCACCTAAGAGGAAGAAATAAGGATCCCACTGAAATCATCCTACCTTAAACATTGCTAGGTCTAAAAAATCTTATTTCACGTGCTATCTCAATAAGAGACAGGCTCCAATCATCTTCTATGCATGGCTCTTGGAAACGATGAAACGTATACCTCCTCCATTTCATGGTAATGTAATGGTAATGAGTGCCGCCCTCTAATGCCGATGCATTAGGAGTTCCATACAGGAAATACCCCTCAATTACAATGATCCCATACGTGAGCTTCTACCCTGGTACGATATTAATAAAATGATCTACTTCATGGATTATCAACCCATAATCATGCTTATGGGACTCGAGTGGATCACTTCTTGCTACATTAGCGAGGTTTTTAAGAATTCAAGGGAGATTGCAAGCCTCCCTGTCGTGAGTGTGTGGTCTCCATACATAGGTCTATCAACCATAACCACTTTGCAAACTACCTTGAACTTTGGATCGATCCATTCAAGATGCTCATCCCAAGAGACATGAATAATTATATCGACTAGATCATGGATGAGTTCTGACATCAATAAGAGAAAGAAGAGAGTGAAGGGTCCATCACCTCTACCTGCTGCAACCGAACTCGCTCCCCCTGAAGAGGAGCTCTAATTTTGCCCCTTTGTATAAACAAAAAAAGTTAGAAGGCGATAGTATAATCAACTAGCAAACCTAGAACTCCGAAATTTTAAAATATGTAAAATTGGAAGTTCTTTTAAAGCAAGTATATAAAATCTTATGAAATGTTTATTCTAAGTCATATTATTTGCATATGCATTTGCTCTTGTTTTCACAATTGTAATACCCCCTCTTTTGTTATCGTAGTCATCAACGATGTCCATACTGACGGATGTTAAATTAGTCCCATAGATCGATAATTTTCACGCTAACCAATGGAACTATAAACTTATGGCTTCATCCCCATCATGAGGTTCATAAAATTCAAAGTAAACTCCACATTCATGATGCAGATGCAACAAAGGTGGAACCCTATCAAACGATCTTACTTCCTCGGTAAAAGGTCTATGTGTCAAACCATTGACGAATTTCGGGCTATTCTGATGACGAATAAAAAAAATGTTCTATGTTTAAGATTGTTCATTGACGCGATGTCCATCGGAAAACTTTTACAAGAGGAGTACGGATACTCCAAAGTTATATCTGATACTATCATGGCAAGCACGCACATCAATTTCTAAGCTTGAGCTGAAATGGAAATAAAAGATGGAGAGATTCCTTTAATATTAAGGTCATCTATTACAATAATGTCGATCCTACTAGTTCATTTCTTCTTAGCATCAACAAATGATAAGCCCTTCTCGAGAATCATTGAGGTAGTACACCAAATGCGAAGAAACAACAAAGATCTCATTGGTATTATTCTAGTAGAAACACTAATAGACATAAATAATCATACATGTTTTCTACCATGAGCAAAAGGGGTTCCCCCTTAATCCTCTACATCTGGTTGCTTTACAAGCTCAAGCGTCTATCGCTAGTTTTTTCTAATGGAATCTTATCCCCTTTCATCCAATACCAAAGAATGAGAGAAGCTTTTCATGAACTCCCTGTTTAAACTAATGATGAAATCTGCAACGTTCTTCCATAGTATCCCATCAAGAAAATAACTTTCATGATGGATGACAAACCAATGATTTTTCTTATGGGTTTGGAATGGGTTACTTATTACTATAAATATGATCTAATCAAGAAATTTGGCTACATCTGCGTTGAAGTTTCCAACACGGTGGATAAACCTATCGATCGCAAGATTTATGAGGGATATCTCAGAAAATGGTATGATGCCTTTCAAATGAATATCCAGCTAAAGAGAACAAAATACATGAACCACATCCTCGACCAGTACGAGAGAGCTTAGGAAACTGAAGTAGAAGAAGAATTTAGTGTCAGAATAGACTACGTCTAGACTCTTTGTCCCCTTTAGACTCTTGTTGTATAATATCAATAAATGAGTATGATTGTAACAACCATTGCGAGTATGTTTATATACAACTCTATGTTTATTTTAATTGAATCACAAAAAGAGATCATCATTCATATCAATGTGTGTTAGGATCGGTGTTACTAATAGAGACTGGGGTCTGACTATTGTGAACAGCATACGATATTCGAGTCGATAAAAATCCTGTGATGAATTAGTATCTATTTCTATTCTTCGCAATTCTTCACAAACTCTTGAAATAAATTCAAGTGCAGAATGTTTCTTTGATTTGAAGCTTCAGAAAAATGAATGCAAATGGTATACAATAAAGAACATAAAGAGTTTTATGGATCTTCGGAGATAAAACTCCTACGTCACCCTTTCTTCCACAACCGAAAGGATATTCACTAAAGACTTTGATTCGAGTACAACTCACTCTACTAGCTAACTCTCTGTTGAATAGAATACCCTTTGTTCAACTTACAACACAGAGATTTCTCAAAAAAAAATATTATATGAAATTAAAATATGATCACACAGTGAAACAATGAATAGTTTGTGCTTTGAACTTGAGAGTAATTTTCTTGAAGCGGGTATGTGAAATAGTTTAACCGTTATCATTGGGCTTCTATTTATAGTTGAAGTGCACTAACGGTCGAATATACTTTGTGGACACGTGGCATGTGTCAGTTAGACAATCGCCTATAGTACAAGAGTACAACAGACTATGAGTACTTGGATCGTTGTCGTATAGAACAAGTAGTGCGCCGAAGATACTCTGATACTCTGAGGTACGTGGAAGTTTTTCATACGTTGTTAATGTTGAGTGGGTACGTGGTTAGATAGATGCTTCCTTCAAACGGCTGTTGAAGCAATGCATCAAACGTTCTCCTTAGATTGTGTCTAACTACGCTTCCCTTCAGACTGCATCTAAAGGAGTTTAACCTTATCTAACTCCGCTTCCCCTTAGACCGCATTGAAAAGAGTTAGACATCGTCTAACTACGTTTCCCTTTAGACCACATCTTAAGGAGTTAGACCTCGTGTAACTACGCTTTCCTTTTGACAGCGTCTAAAAGAGTTAGACCTCGTCTAACTACGTTTCCCTTTAGACAACATCTAATGGAGTTAGACCTCGTCTAACTATGTTTCCTTTAGACCGCATCTAAAGGAGTTAGACATCATCTAACTACATTTCCGTTTAGAATGCGTCTAAAGAAGTTAGACTCGACAAACTATGTTTCCCTTTAGACCGCGTCTAAAGGAGTTAGTCCTAGTGTAACTACGTTTCCCTTTAGACCGCATCTAAAAGAGTTAGACCTCGTCTAACTACGCTTCCCTTTATACCGCGTCTAAAGGAGTTAGACCTCATATAACTACGTTTTCTTTAGACCACATATAAAGGAGTTAGACCTTGTCTAACTACGTTTCCCTTTAGACCGCATTTAATGGAGATAAACCTCATCTAACTATACTTCCCTATAGACTACGTCTAAAGAAGATAGACCTTGTCTAACTACGTTTTCCTTTAGACCGTATCTAAAGGACTTAGACCTCGTCTAACTACGTTTCCCTTTAGACCATGTCTAAAGGATTTATACCTCGTCTAACTACGTTTACCTTTAGACTGCATCTAAAGGAGTTAGACCTCATCTAAGGGAGTTAGACCTCGTCAAATGACGTTTCCCTTTAGACCACATCTATAGAAGTTAGACGACTACGTTTACTTGCGTACTTCAGACTCTAAAGTAGCAAGATGTCTATAAGTGTCTGCTTCAGACCACGTCTGAAGAAGCATAATCCTTTAGATTTGTGCCTGCAGAAAACAAATTACCTAACTTAGTCACATTTGCTTGTAATATAACATTAATCTTTTCAGATTTGTTTGAGCATAACTAAGTTTTACTTTGTATAATTCTCACATCATCAAAATAATTTCAGCTCATAATTTAAACAATGTAGATTTAAATAAACTTATTTCCTAAGTTCATTTTAATTGACTCAACAATGTGCATTTGCATTTGCACTTTTGTTAAATCTGTAAACCCTTACCTCCCTCTCTTCGTAATCACAGTCTACTACAACAAGAGGTACGACCCCACAAAAAAGAAATCCAAAAACTAGACATTTTGTGCGTCAAGAAATGGTCAAAGGAACTCTAAAAACTAATAAGGATATAGTATCTTCGACTGAGCTTGCTGAAATCAAAGTTTCCCTTTAACAAGTAAAAGAACAACTGTCAATATTAACAAACTTGGAGACCAAGCCTGCTATTCCTATTCAGGATCATCCATCCTTGTCATGGCAGCCACAACAAACTGTTCCTCCTAACAATCAATATTAAACTTCAAACTCTTTATAATGTGGATGATATCTTTCTCTATGAGGAACCTCCTAAAGATGGTGATAATAGTTCACCATGAACCAAGCAAAAAGTTGTTGATGACCTCAACGCCCAAGAAGGCACAAACCCTATGATCATTCCTCCTACAGAATACGATATTCAATTGGCTAATTAATGACAATCAAGCCAAGTTTCATGATCAGCTCAATCACTTGATCAAAGGTAGCATTGATGAACACCATGATTGGAAAAATATTATGAAAACTTCTGAACGAGCCATCATCCTGTTTGGGAAAAAACTTCCCTCTCTGTCAAAATAAGTAGGCAAGAGTGAACATGCTGCTTTCTTCCAGATATATATAATGGTTATGAAACTTTTATATCTGGGAGAACCAACTGTCATCCATCTATTTCACTAATATTTAGATGATTCAACTTTACATTGATATCACCAAAAGAAGATAGTTTACTTTCAAACTATCGATGAACTCCCATCAGCCTTTATAGAACGTTTAAGTATGCATCTCAACTTAGAATAGACCAAGAAGAAGCTCAAGAACGTGAAACAAGGGGAGAATGAGAAATTTGCGATTTTCATCAAAATATGGAAGGCTATTTCTAAAGAGATAGATTTCTTACCTAGTGAGCAAAATCGATATGATTTTGGATAATATTAACAACCAATATTATGTTGATTCACCGTCAAAACTTTCCAAAACAATAAGATACTCCTCCATACGGGTAATAACCTTGACGAAGCCTTTGAAAATGAAAGAAAGGAGGGTAAAATCGTAAAGACATATCTTGCTCTTGTAAAACCTTAGAGGAAGGACAAAACTGAAGTTCATCAGGTCATTATTTATTGGCAAGCCCTGGCCATTCCAAATTCAAGTCCAAGAAAACCGGTGTTGACTAAAACAAATGTCCCGACGACATCTAAACCACTAATACTAGGGGCCCCAAGGCCTCCCAAAACTTTTGATTATTTGGATATGACCCTGACTCAAGCCCTTACTCAAACCTTTGATTTCAAGAGAGGGTAAAGAGTTCCTCGAAAAAATTTGAAAGTGCATGGTGTGCATAACATAAGATGAAAGGTCACTCTATTGACAACTATAGTGCCCTTAAACATCAGTGTCAAGACCTGATCGAGTAGATGATTATCCATAAACCTAAAATCGCGAAAATTTCATAATCTTTCACCAGGTAAATATGATCTTTGTGGACGAGCCTATTAATAATCTTGAAATTAATATGATCAATCCATGACCCAAAAAGGAGGATCGAAGAATTCCACCTTCGCCGTTGGTGTCTCAAAATTGGTGGATTCTCGATAATCCATGCACTAATTCTCCAAGAAGAGGTGTACTAGAGGTCTTAACATCCAAAAGTGAATCTGACTTCCAACACAGTTTCATGAAAATAGCCCCTACTAATACGGTTAATTTTCCTGGATAATTTATTTACCCAAGAAAGGAAATTGAGCACAGAACTCAAAATGGGCTTAAGAAGAAGAATGTCAATATTTCCATTTGGGAAATCTTGATGTATTCTATAGATCATAGACAAACCATGCTAAATGGGCTAAGAATTGTTAGTATACTCGCCAACATAACTCCGAAAGAGTTGGAAAAGTTGGTTGGAATTATTTCCACAACTCCTCAAATCAACATGATAGGCTTTGAGGATAAAGATTTGCCACCTCCTGATGAAACCCATGTTAATGCAATTTACATTTATATAAAGTTGGCCGATAAATTCATCCATATGACTCTAATTGAAAAAAGTTCAACACTAAACATATGTCCATGGAGGACTCTCCAAGAAAACAACATTTTTGATGATATAATCATTTCATCAAACCTGTGTGTCTTAGGCTTTAATAATTCTCGTCGGGAAATAATTGGTAGCTTATGAACGATGATTTACATAACATATACGCCTTTTGAGGTAGAATTCTGCGTGATTAATATGCGACCGTCATACAACCTAATCATAGGATGACATTGGTTGCATCAGGATAAGGCTCTAGTGTCTACCTTGTATCAGAAAATACAGGTTATGGCTAACTGTAAACTTATCACCCTAGAATGTGACAAGTACGTCACGACCATTGTTGATTTAACTCAATCCAGTAACCCCAATGTTGAGTTAACTGGATTCGATTTATGTCATGTACTTATGCAAGGCCATAATTAATCCCAAATTTCTGATTGTACACCATATAGTATCATGTCCATGCATCTTATATAGAAAATGGGATATTTCCCAAGAACGTGTTTATGATCAAATACTATTAATATGCCACCTTTTCCTTGGTCTTATTACGACTCAGATAGCTTCGGTATCGAATATATTCTGATAGAGAGTAATGGCTCTAGAAAAGGTAAAATATATAATAAATATATACCAACAAGACTTGGATGATGAAGGCTCTTGTAAGATAAACTCCACGAACCTACCAACCGATGATAAAGCTCATATAAACAACCTAAGAGTTGATGAAGACGCCTAGCCTTTGGACAATGAAAAAATGTCTGATGTTGTAATAAATAAAGAAGTTTGAAATCACAATTGTGATGGAATGTCTTCTCCTCTTTGTAATATAGTGTCCAACAAAATACCAGAGTATAGTTTCGAATAGCTATTAAATGATGATGTTTCTTTTCATTCTAATATTAATATCGAAATGAAAAACTTCTTTGAACATGATGAAGAAATCGTTTCCACAGCTGAAACAACAATCGACATAAACCTTAGTACGGTCAATGATCCTCAAATTGTACAAATTGGACAAAGCTTGAGTAATGGCGAACGTCATGAAATGATAGAGTTGTTAAAAGCCAATAAAGACATGTTTTCTTGGTCTTACAATGATATGCCTGGCGTAGATCCCACTATTGGTCAACATCAAATTCACGTTTATCTAGAGGCAAAGTCTATCAAGAAAAAGTTAAAACGAATGAAAACGGAGGTTGTTGCCAAGATAAAAGAGCAAGTTCAAAAATAATTGGAAGAAAAATTCCTCAAAAATGTGGTTCATGTCTTAAAGAAAGACGGAATGATGCGCGTGTGTGTAGACTACCGTAATTTGAACAAACCCATCCTTAATGACAGTTTCCTTTACCCCATATCGACATTTTTGTCTATCATGTTGTTGTCAATCAATTATTGATTTTCATGGATGGATTTTCAGGATATAACAAGATCTTAATCGTTGGAGAAGACAAAGAAGAGACTACATGTATCACTAAGATATGCACGTTCTGTTTCAAGGTCATGCCCTTTGGTATCAAAAACGTTGGGGATACTTACCAAAGAGTACTCACTATGTCTTGCACTACATGATCAACAAGGAGTCCTACGTTAAAGATCGCTAGGGTAATATTCCCAATTTAGACAAATTCTGGTAAATAATTAGTAAATACTAACTTCAATTAAATATGAAGAAGTGTGCGTTCGGAGTCACTGTTGGTAAGATGCTATGTTTTCTTATTACCAAACGTGGAAAAAATATCGATCCATCCAAAATCGAGGAAATTACGGTTATGCCTACCCCTCGATATTAAAGGAAGGTTTGTGGCATTCATTGCAAAATCCAGATTATCAGTCGGTTCATTAGCAAACTAACTCTCACGTGTGATTCCCTTTCCTAGTTTATGAAAAATGATCATAAATTTTAGTGGAATGAAACTTGTCAATAGGTGTTTAAAAAATCAAGGACTTTCTAAAGTCACCACTAGTTCTTATGCCACCTAGTCCCGGTGTTCCCTCAATCCTCTATCTTAAGGTAACAGATTCGGCTAGTTGGCTCAAGAAAACGAGTATAAACTCGAGATTTCAGTTTACAATCTCAGTAAAATAATGACTGGATGTGAATTAAACTATTCAACACCAGGAAAAGTGTGCTAGACACTTGCTTGGGTCATGAAAAGATTGAGACAATATATGCAAACCCGCCTTATCAAGTTGGAATCCAGGTTGGATCCAATCCATTATTATTTCAGTGAGCGTTGTTGTCGCCTAGACTCTCTAAATGGATGATGATGATTTATGAGTATGATATTACATATACAGTTCAGAAATTTTTTAAAAGAAGCATTATTACAAACTTCCTGGCCAATCAACTTATCACGATCAAGCGTTCCTATGAACTTGATTTTCTGGATGACACCATAATGAAGAGTTATGTGTCAGTATTCCACCAATTATGCTTAGATAACTAACAAGTTATACAAATTATCATATGATGGTCAAAATATTTTCTACGTCGATGGTCCCGAAGCATGACGGGTCATAGAAGAAGTACACGTAGGAGTATGTGGTCCAAATATGAATGGACTAACTTTTGCCAAGAAAATACTCCGTCTTGAATATTATTGGTAGAATATAGAACAGGAATGTGTCATCTACGTAAAAATTGTCACCAATGTCATATCTATGCTGGTCTAAAAAAGATTCTTAATTCTTTTCTTTATAGTATAACATCATCATGGCCCTTTTCTACATGGGGAATTGATGTTATTGGGAAAATTTATCCTCATGCATCAAACGGACATGAGTTCATACTTGTAGCCATCGACCATTTCTCTAAATGGGTCGAGGCAGCGTCTTACAAAATTCTGAAATCTACTAAAGTGGAAAAGTTCATCTATATTAACATCATTGCCAGATACGGAGTACATCATGCCCTTATTTTAGATAATGGAATACACTTCAATGGAAAGGTTTTATCCTTGTTCAAAGAGATCAAAATTGAACACCATAAATTATCACCCTATTGACCCCAAACCAACGACGCGGTCGAAGAAGCAAAAACAAATGTGATTAGAATCATCAACAAGATGACCAACACATCTAAGGATTGACATGAAAAGTTTCTATTTTCTTTATGGGGATATCGTACGACTACTTGGGCATCGACATGCGAAAATCCTTATTTTCTAGTATACGATGGATGTCGTACAATCTATAGATATCGAAATCCTTACATTGAGAGTCCTTTTGGAGTCCCAAGTCATTGAAGAAAATTGGGTAAAATCTCGATATAACCAGTTGATGTTGATGGAAGACCATAGGTTGCATGCATTATGCAAAACCCAAGCTTACCAAAAACGAATGGTAGATTCCTTTAATATAAAGGTCAAGCACATGAACCTAGAATAAGGTGACTTGTTACTCAAATGAACCCGAGAACTGTTAGAACCTAGGGGCAAATTCCGACAATGATGAGAATGACCCTTTCTCATTAAGAAAATCCTCTCTGAAGGTGGAGTTCGCCTATTTAAAGTCACTACTAAAAAAAGGTCAATATCAACTATAAAATCATTGATATTGAAAAAAATGGTTAGTATTGAGTAATAACAACAGCTCAAAAAGCGGTTGACATCCGTTCGTAGAGCCTCCGACATTTCTCAAACATGAAATATTAACCATTTTTGGGCGGTTGTTATTACTCAATAATAATCGTTTTGTGAGCGGTAGTTATTAAGAAATATCAACCGCTCGAACTATTGTTATTACTAAACAATTATAACTATTTTATATACAATTGTTATTAAGCAATATCAACGATTTTAAAATCTTTTGTCATTATTTAATATTAACGGACATAAAGCCTGTTGTTATTAATCAATAACAATCATTTTGTAGGAGGTTGTTATTAAGAAAAATCAACATGTTCTATAGGATGTTGTTATTAAACAAAATCAACTAATTTAAATATTATCGTCAATACACAATATCAACCGCCAAAAATTTTATTGTTATTAATTAATATCAATAGCTATAAAAGTTGTTGTAATTACTCAATTATAATGGTCGTTGACATTTCTTATTCTCGAATTTATAAAAAAAAATTAATTCTTTTAATTAAAAATCACTTTAAAATAAATTTAATTATTTAAAACAAAATTTCAAATGACAAAATAATTTTTAAATATAATTCCAAAATTAACATTAAATCAATTTAACTCCAACAAATACAAATATTAAATTTAAATAAAAAATAATTCAAATACAAAAAAAATAAAAAATAATAATGCGATCTTCTATTTCTTCTTCGCAAAAACGTTCTCTTCATAATTAACTTCGATTAAATTTAATATAACTATATATATATATATAAAGACATTTCGAACATAAATAATTAAAAACTAAAATTAAAATATAAACATTTTTAGAGAAATATATTTAATCTATTTAACTTCTCAAATGTGTACCTCAAAACCTGATTATACAATGAAAATTTACCTACAGAGAGAGGTTGTTGCGCTCATAAAATTAGAAGTTGTGGAAACAATGAGAGGGGTTGAGAAGAGATTGTAGAAAGAGAGAGGAGTTGAGGAGAGAAGAAGTTATGAGGTTGAAGTGAAGTTATCAGAGTTGATGGAAGATTAATTAATTATTTTATATAACAAAACACTAATTTTAATTATCTTTTGTTTATTTATTTTAATTTTAAATATATATATTATTAACAAATATAATTACATAAATATTATATCTATATATAAATATTTATTAATTATTGAATATTTAAATATTGTTAGAAAATATAGATACTTAACTATTAAGTAATTAACTATCTAAAAAAAACTTAATCAAAATCAACTTTATGTGCACGTACACATTTTTGAACTAGACCGGTCAAACCGACTTCACTGAAAAAGCTCAAAGCCGGAATTCCTAAATGAATTTATCCTTTTAGAAATTTGGATCGGCTCAATATCAGAACCGATTGAATTGCAAACCGAAAATGTCCGGCTAGTTCAATATCTTGAAGATCTTAAAGCCACCGTACATCTCCAACGGACAAATTATTCAAAGATATGGATATGTTGGAAATTAACGTGTTAAGATAAACAAAATATTCCTTAGGAATATGCAGGAGAAGGTTCTGAAACAAGGCAAAATACAGGAAAATGATTATCTGACTCTGCACAAGTCCACAAGAAACTTTCAAGGGGAAGGCGGCCGCAAAATGTACAACTACCATGTGTACAAAAGACAAAGCGTGCAAGTCACCTAATCCGGACCAGCACGGCTCCTTTTGACCAATCACCTTGAAGAGAGAGAAATATGACCGTTATCATATTTCCATTATAAAAGGAAGCACAAAACCTGAAGAAAAACATCTCTGCATGAAAACTTGCTCTTCTAAAACCTGATTCTTCGCTCATCATAAAAGCTTTGGACTCTTAACCTTGAGAATAAATTCTGATAAATCTGCAAAGCCATTGAGTGATAAGAACAAACTGAAAAATCTGTGTATTTATATATTTGTAAAAGTGTATTACATTACTGTGTGAGTATTGTAAAGTGTACATCGAGCAGTAAATAAGACTTGATTGTGTATTGTATTGTGTTGTGGAATATTCCTTAGTGAATATATTTTTCATCGTTTGAGAAGAATGGGTGACGTAGGAGTTTTATCTCCGAACATCCATAAAATATGTGTTCTGTGTTCTTCATTTACTTTCGGTCACCAAACCAACCGAACTGGTTTCCCTCATTCTAACTGACTTCCCTTTACTCTCATTTCCAACTGATCTGTGTGTGTTGTTTCAGTCTGAAACAAATATTTTCACACTTGAACTCGGTTCAAGAGTGTGTGACAGTCTGTGTAGTGTTAAGATCGGTTCTAATTCTTAACCGGATTAGCGCCAACCGTTGTGTGTGTGTTATAAGAGCTCTTCTTTAGCCGGAGTCCGGTCCCCTATCTGCGATCCCGATCCTAACAAGTGGTATCAGAGCAGCTAGTCTTAACACTCAAGTAACATGAAGCTTACAAACATGACTTGCAATAAGAAGCCTCCGATGCTAGAAAGTGAGGCGTTTGTCAATTGGAAGGTTCAGATGTATCTACATTTGATTACCATGGATGATGAAATGGCGACCATTCTTAACCAAGGTCCGATAAAGATTGAGAAAGAGAAAGGTGAATGGACAATCGAAGATAGGAGAAGAAACAACCTAGACAACCATTGTAGGACACATATCTTCAAATCTCTAGACAGAAACACGTTCAGAAAAGTCAGAGATTGCACGACTACAAAGGAAGCCTGGGAAACAGTGATTCAACTTCATGAGGGAAATGAAAGAACAAAAGAAAACAAGATACTGGTGGCAACTCAAGTTTCAGAATATTAAGATGAAACCGGGTGAAACCATGAAGGAGTTCAGTGATCGGTTCACAAATGTGGTGAATGAATTATCTACCCTAGAAAAGAAGTATAACAACAAAGAGACCATTGTCAAAGCATTGAGGTCTCTTCCTAGTGCTTGGGACATAAAAACAATGGTGATGCGAGATCTAACAGTCTCGGGCAAATGAAACTGCATGATGTGTTTGCAGATTTGAAGGCATACGAATTTGAGATGAGATCTCGGATCGAAGATGAGTCCTCAACGTCAACCGCAACCAAAGATCTAGTGACATCCGTGGAGCCAACAGTTCCGACACCAATCAAAACCGCTGAATAGTTTACCAAAGATGCGATGGCCATGCTTGCAAGAAAATTCGAAAGATTCATAAAGAAGAGTCAACCATCGAACAACTTCAACTATAACTACGGTGATAAATCTAACGTTATATGTTATAATTGTAATGCTTTAGGTGACTACAGGTCAGAGTGCAGAAGACCAAGGAGAGAGGTGACCGAAGACCGGATGACCGAAGACCGGCTTATAACAATCAGAGAGGTGAATATCAGCAATTTGTTGAAGGAAAAGAAGTTCAAAAGGCATTAATAGCCGATGACGGTGGCAGCTATTGGGCCTATTCCGACATAGAGAACAATGACGACGGATTTCTTTATCTCATGGCTAAGCAGGAAGAGGTATTTAATTTCTCTTCTGATGAGTTTACCAAGGAGGATCTGGTCACTACTTTTAATGACATGGTAAACAACCTAAGAGTTGATGAAGACGCCTAGCCTTTGGACAATGAAAAAATGTCTGATGTTGTAATAAATAAAGAAGTTTGAAATCAAAATTCTGATGGAATGTCTTCTCCTCTTTGTAATATAGTGTCCAACAAAATACCAGAGTACAGTTTCGAATAGCTATTAAATGATGATGTTTCTTTTCATTCTAATATTAATATGGAAATGAAAAACTTCTTTGAACATGATGAAGAAATCGTTTCCACAGCTGAAACAACAATCGACATAAACCTTAGTACGGTCAATGATCCTCAAATTGTACAAATTGGACAAAGCTTGAGTAATGGCGAACGTCATGAAATGATAGAGTTGTTAAAAGCCAATAAAGACATGTTTTCTTGGTCTTACAATGATATGCCTGGCGTAGATCCCACTATTGGTCAACATCAAATTCACGTTTATCTAGAGGAAAAGTCTATCAAGAAAAAGTTAAAACGAATGAAAACGGAGGTTGTTGCCAAGATAAAAGAGCAAGTTCAAAAATAGTTGGAAGAAAAATTCCTCAAAAATGTGGTTCATGTCTTAAAGAAAGACGGAAGGATGCCCGTGTGTGTAGACTACCGTAATTTGAACAAACCCATCCTTAATGACAGTTTCCTTTACCCCATATCGACATTTTGGTCTATCATGTTGTTGTCAATCAATTATTGATTTTCATGGATGGATTTTCAGGATATAACCAGATCTTAATCGTTGGAGAAGACAAAGAAGAGACTACATGTATCACTAAGGTATGCACGTTCTGTTTCAAGGTCATGCCCTTTGGTCTCAAAAACGTTGGGGATACTTACCAAAGAGTACTCACTATGATCTTGCACGACATGATCAACAAGGAGTTCTACGTTAAAGATCGCTAGGGTAATATTCCCAATTTAAACAAATTCTGGTAAATAATTAGAAAATACTAACTTCAATTAAATATGAAGAAGTGTGCGTTCGGAGTCACTGTTGGTAAGATGCTATGTTTTCTTATTACCAAACGTGGAAAAAATATCGATCCATCCAAAATCGAGGAAATTACGGTTATGCCTACCCCTCGATATTAAAGGAAAGTTTGTGGCATTCATTGCAAAATCCAGATTATCAGTCGGTTCATTAGCAAACTAACTCTCACGTGTGATCCCCTTTCCTAGTTTATGAAAAATGATCATAAATTTTAGTGGAATGAAACTTGTCAATAGGTGTTTAAAAAATCAAGGACTATCTAAAGTCACCACTAGTTCTTATGCCACCTAGTCCCGGTGTTCCCTCAATCCTCTATCTTAAGGTAACAGATTCGGCTAGTTGGCTCAAGAAAACGAGTATAAACTCGAGATTTCAGTTTACAATCTCAGTAAAATAATGACTGGATGTGAATTAAACTATTCAACACCAGGAAAAGTGTGCTAGACACTTGCTTGGGTCATGAAAAGATTGAGACAATATATGCAAACCCGCCTTATCAAGTTGGAATCCAGGTTGGATCCAATCCATTATTATTTCAGTGAGCGTTGTTGTCGCTTAGACTCTCTAAATGGATGATGATGATTTATGAGTATGATATTACATATACAGTTCAGAAATTTTTTAAAAGAAGCATTAAAACAAACTTCCTGGCCAATCAACTTATCACGATCAAGCGTTCCTATGAACTTGATTTTCTGGATGACACCATAATGAAGAGTTATGTGTCAGTATTCCACCAATTATGCTTAGATAACTAACAAGTTATACAAATTATCATATGATGGTCAAAATATTTTCTACGTCGATGGTCCCGAAGCATGACGGGTCATAGAAGAAGTACACGTAGGAGTATGTGGTCCAAATATGAATGGACTAACTTTTGCCAAGAAAATACTCCGTCTTGAATATTATTGGTAGAATATAGAACAGGAATGTGTCATCTACGTAAAAATTGTCACCAATGTCATATCTATGCTGGTCTAAAAAAGATTCTTACATCTTTTCTTTATAGTATAACATCATCATGGCCCTTTTCTACATGGGGAATTGATGTTATTGGGAAAATTTATCCTCATGCATCAAACGGACATGAGTTCATACTTGTAGCCATCGACCATTTCTCTAAATGGGTCGAGGCAGCGTCTTACAAAATTCTGAAATCTACTAAAGTGGAAAAGTTCATCTATATTAACATCATTGCCAGATACGGAGTACATCATGCCCTTATTTTAGATAATGGAATACACTTCAATGGAAAGGTTTTATCCTTGTTCAAAGAGCTCAAAATTGAACACCATAAATTATCACCCTATTGACCCCAAACCAACGACGCGGTCGAAGAAGCAAAAACAAATGTGATTAGAATCATCAACAAGATGACCAACACATCTAAGGATTGACATGAAAAGTTTCCATTTTCTTTATGGGGATATCGTACGACTACTTGGGCATCGACATGCGAAAATCCTTATTTTCTAGTATACGATGGATGTCGTACAATCTATCGATATCGAAATCCTTACATTGAGAGTCCTTTTGGAGTCCCAAGTCATTGAAGAAAATTGGGTAAAATCTCGATATAACCAGTTGACGTTAATGGAAGACCATAGGTTGCATGCATTATGCAAAACCCAAGCTTACCAAAAACGAATGGTAGATTCCTTTAATATAAAGGTCAAGCACATGAACCTAGAATAAGGTGACTTGTTACTCAAATGAACCCGAGAACTGTTAGAACCTAGGGGAAAATTCCGACAATGATGAGAATGACCCTTTCTCATTAAGAAAATCCTCTCTAAAGGTGGAGTTCGCCTATTTAAAGTCACTACTAAAAAAAGGTCAATATCAACTATAAAATCATTGATATTGAAAAAAATGGTTAGTATTGAGTAATAACAACAGCTCAAAAAGCGGTTGACATCCGTTCGTAGAGCCTCCGACATTTCTCAAACATGAAATATTAACCATTTTTGGGCGGTTGTTATTACTCAATAATAAGCGTTTTGTGAGCGGTAGTTATTAAGAAATATCAACCGCTCGAACTACTGTTATTACTAAACAATTATAACTGTTTTATATACAATTGTTATTAAGCAATATCAACGGTTTTAAAAACTTTTGTCATTATTTAATATTAACGGACATAAAGCCTGTTGTTATTAATCAATAACAATCATTTTGTAGGAGGTTGTTATTAAGAAAAATCAACATGTTCTATAGGATGTTGTTATTAAACAAAATCAACTAATTTAAATATTATCGTCAATACTCAATATCAACCGCCAAAAATTTTATTGTTATTAATTAATATCAATAGCTATAAAAGTTGTTGTAATTACTCAATTATAATGGTCGTTGACATTTCTTATTCTCGAATTTATAAAAAAAATTAATTCTTTTAATTAAAAATCACTTTAAAATAAATTTAATTATTTAAAACAAAATTTCAAATGACAAAATAATTTTTAAATATAATTCCAAAATTAACATTAAATCAATTTAACTCCAACAAATACAAATATTAAATTTAAATATAAAAAAATTCAAATACAAAAAAAATAAAAAATAATAATGCGATCTTCTATTTCTTCTTCGCAAAAACGTTCTCTTCATAATTAACTTCGATTAAATTTAATATAACTATATATATATATATATAAAGACATTTCGAACATAAATAATTAAAAACTAAAATTAAAATATAAACATTTTTAGAGAAATATATTTAATCTATTTAACTTCTCAAATGTGTACCTCAAAACCTGATTATACAATGAAAATTTACCTACAGAGAGAGGTTGTTGCGCTCATAAAATTAAAAGTTGTGGAAACAATGAGAGGGGTTGAGAAGAGATTGTAGAAAGAGAGAGGAGTTGAGGAGAGAAGAAGTTATGAGGTTGAAGTGAAGTTATCAGAGTTGATGGAAGATTAATTAATTATTTTATATAACAAAACACTAATTTTAATTATCTTTTGTTTATTTATTTTAATTTTAAATATATATATTATTAACAAATTTAATTACATAAATATTATATATATATATAAATATTTATTAATTATTGAATATTTAAATATTGTTAGAAAATATAGTTAGTTAATTATTAAGTAATTAACTATCTAAAAGAACTTAATCAAAATCAACTTTATGTGCAGGTACACATTTTTGAACTAGACCGGTCAAACCGACTTCACTGAAAAAGCTCAAAGCCGGAATTCCTAAATGAATTTATCCTTTTAGAAATTTGGGTCGGCTCAATATCAGAACCGATTGAATTGCAAACCGAAAATGTCCGGCTGGTTCAATATCTTGAAGATCTTAAAGCCACCGTACATCTCCAACGGACAAATTATTCAAAGATATGGATATGTTGGAAATTAACGTGTTAAGATAAACAAAATATTCATTGGGAATATGCAGGAGAAGGTTCTGAAACAAGGCAAAATACAGGAAAATGATTATCTGACTCTGCACAAGTCCACAAGATACTTTCAAGGGGAAGGCGGCCGCAAAATGTACAACTACCATGTGTACAAAAGACAAAGCGTGCAAGTCACCTAATCCGGACCAGCACGGCTCCTTCTGACCAATCACCTTGAAGAGAGAGAAATATGACGGTTATCATATTTCCATTATAAAAGGAAGCACAAAACCTGAAGAAAAACATCTCTGCATGAAAACTTGCTCTTCTAAAACCTGATTCTTGCGCTCATCATAAAAGCTTTGGACTCTTAACCTTGAGAATAAATTCTGATAAATCTGCAAAGCCATTGAGTGATAAGAACAAACTGAAAAATCTGTGTATTTATATATTTGTAAAAGTGTATTACAATACTGTGTGAGTATTGTAAAATGTACATCGAGCAGTAAATAAGACTTGATTGTGTATTGTATTGTGTTATGGAATATTCCTTAGTGAATATATTTTTCATCGTTTGAGAAGAATGGGTGACGTAGGAGTTTTATCTCCGAACATCCATAAAATATGTGTTCTGTGTTCTTCATTTACTTTCGGTCACCAAACCAACCGAACTGGTTTCCCTCATTCTAACTGACTTCCCTTTACTCTCATTTCCAACTGATCTGTGTGTGTTCTTTCAGGCTGAAACAAATATTTTCACACTTGAACTCGGTTCAAGAGTGTGTGACAGTCTGTGTAGTGTTAAGATCGGTTCTAATTCTTAACCGGATTAGCGCCAACCGTTGTGTGTGTGTTGTAAGAGCTCTTCTTTAGCCGGAGTCCGGTCCCCTATCTGCGATCCCGATCCTAACAAGTGGTATCAGAGCAGCTAGTCTTAACACTCAAGTAACATGAAGCTTACAAACATGACTCGCAATAAGAAGCCCCTGATGCTAGAAAGTGAGGCGTTTGTCGATTGGAAGGTTCAGATGTATCTACATTTAATTACCATGGATGATAAAATGGCGACCATTCTTAATCAAGGTCCGATAAAGATTGAGAAAGAGAAAGGTGAATGGACAATCGAAGATAGGAGAAGAAACAACCTAGACAACCATTGTAGGAGACATATCTTCAAATCTCTAGACAGAAACACGTTCAGAAAAGTCAAAGATTACACGACTACAAAGGAAGCCTGGGAAACGGTGATTCAACTTCATGAGGGAAATGAAAGAACAAAAGAAAACAAGATACTGGTGGCAACTCAAGTTTGAGAATATTAAGATGAAACCGGGTGAAACCATGAAGGAGTTCAATGATCGGTTCACAAATGTGGTGAATGAATTATCTACCCTAGAAAAGAAGTATAACAACAAAGAGACCATTGTCAAAGCATTGAGGTCTCTCCTAGTGCTTGGGACATAAAAACAATGGTGATGCGAGAATCTAACAGTCTCGGGCAAATGAAACTGCATGATGTGTTTGCAGATTTGAAGGCATACGAATTTGAGATGAGATCTCGGATCGAAGATGAGTCCTCAAAGTCAACCGCAACCAAAGATCTAGTGACATCCGTGGAGCCAACAGTTCCGACACCAATCAAAACCGCTGAATAGTTTACCAAAGATGCGATGGCCATGCTTGCAAGAAAATTCGAAAGATTCATAAAGAAAAGTCAACCATCGAAAAACTTCAACTATAACTACGGTGATAAATCTAACGTTATATGTTATAATTGTAATGCTTTAGGTGACTACAGGTCAGAGTGCAGAAGACCAAGGAGAGAGGTGACCGAAGACTGGATGACCGAAGACCGGCTTATAACAATCAGAGAGGTGAATATCAGCAATTTGGTGAAGGAAAAGAAGTTCAAAAGGCATTAATAGCCGATGACGGTGGCAGCTATTGGGCCTATTCCGACATAGAGAACGATGACGACGGATTTCTTTATCTCATGGCTAAGGAGGAAGAGGTATTTAATGTCTCTTCTGATGAGTTTACCAAGGAGGATCTGGTCTCATTGAGTTCAAGAACATGTCTGCCCTTGACCAACTCGGCTGAATGTCCATACTGATCAACCTAGTAACTTCCAAACCGGTGAATCAAGTGGAACCAAGACCGATGAACCGATTGAACTATCCTATGAAAATGGGAAGCTCAATGAGACAGTTCAATCGCTAACCAAAGAAAATGAAAGATCTAAGTATGTCCTTGCTGCTTGGAAGAAATCTAGTGAAGTTATAAGACAGATGTCTACCTACCAAAGACACCCCAAATGCAAGTTTGGCCTTGGATACAAAGGCGGCAAATCGGTTAACCGGAAACATTCCAAAGAGTCGAATCTCAATAAGAACAACCTTCTGTTCATAAGCTTTGTTAAGAGTAGTTCAACCGATACCGAGGCAGATCATGACATACAACTGATTAAGGAAATTAAATATGTAAGTTCAACCGACACGACTAAATGGCTTCATCCTGAGAGAAGGAAAGCCAACTGGCCGTTAAGGAAAGAAACCGATAGACGTTCATACAGAACAAATTAACGTTCACCACCACAACATAATGAAACACCTACTAGCAGACAAAGAGATGTCAAACCAGGTAACGGTGAAATAATTAACACTACTACTAGGAAAGTCATCCCACTAATTAAAGTTTGGATTCCCAAATGACTAATCAACCACGGACCCAAGTAAATGTGGGTACCAAATAGGTGTAAATATGTATTTTTGGCAGATTAAGAAGAGCAAGTGCCTAGGATACTCGGAATAGTATCTATACAGCGGTTGCTCCAGACACATGACCGGAAACAATGGTTTGCTAACCGATATCATTCAGGAAACTAGTGAAATGATCACTTTCGGTGATAACTCTAAAGGTAGAGCCAGGGGCAAGGGTAAGATTTTCCATGGAAACTTAACTATAAGTAATGTACTTCTTGTTGAAAACCTGCATTTTAACTTGCTAAGCATTAGTCAAATGTGTGATGTATGATACACAGTTGAATTTCACAAACATACATGTTTAGTTAAGAACACTTAAGGTAACGTTTTATTAACCAGAAATAGGTTAGGAAACATTTACAAAGTGGATTGGAAAATGAAAACTGAAAACCCAGTTTGTATGATAGCCTAAGAATGATTTAAACTGGCACTGACACAAATGGCTAAACCACTTGAATTTTAAAAACATTAATGTTATTTGCACAAAAGAGTTAGTTCAAGGAATGCCTAACATGAAATTTGCAAAAGATAAAGTATGTTCTGCATGTCAAATGAGGAAACAAATGAAGGAAACTTTTAAAAGTAAATGAAATTTTCAATCAAATCGATGCTTAGAATTACTTCATATGGATCTATTCGGACCGGTTAGGGTCACAAGCCTAGGCGGTATGTATTATACTTTGGTTGTTATTGATGATTACTCAAGATTCACTTGGATAATATTTTTGATCTCTAAAAATGAAACTACTTCAAACTTGATTAAATCTTAGAAGATTGCAAAATAAGAAATAAATATGAATAAATAAAATCAAAAGTGATAATGGAACCGAATTGACAAACAATATGTTAACTGCTTTTCTTGAGGATTCCGGTATTAGATACGAGTTATCTAGTGCTAGAACTCTTCAACAAAACGGACTGGCCGAGAGAAGAAACTGAACGCTAAAGGAAGTCGCAAGGTCCATGATAGCCGATTCGGGTGTCGCTCAAAAGTTCTGGGATGAAACTATCAACACTACATGACATACACAAAACCAATCTATGATCAACAAACGGCTAAATAAAATACCGTTTGAAGTATACTATGATAGAGTTCCTAACATCTGGTATCTTAGAATCTTTGGTTGTAAATATTACATTCACATCAACGGCAAACATTATTTGACCGCTATTGATGCTAAATCTGATCTAGGTATAATGTTGGGTTATTCAGCAGTTAGTAAGTAATATAGAGTATATAATACTAGGACCTTAAATGTTGAAGAATCTTCGCATATTTTTTTTGATGAATCGGTTGAAACCAACACTGCTTCATCCTTTGATCTACATAATCCGTTGTAAAATTTAAATATCCAATCTGATGATGAAGATGAGGTTCCTTTTTTTAGAAGGTTTGTCTATGATCAAGCGGTTAATGCTGAAACTCAGCCGGATCAAGCTGCCCCACAGCAGGAAGTTGACAACTCAGAATTTACTGAGGAAACAGGTTGGCTTGACTATGTTCAGTCTCCCGATATGTCTAACCTTGATCAGATAACCGGTCATTTGGGAGACATAACCGGACCGAACCTGAGAAGGAATAGAGATCATCCTCTTGAGCTCATATTAGGTAACCCCTCATCACCCATCCGAACTAAGCATCAACTTTTGGAAGAATATGAAAACTCGTCTTTCATATCACAATTTGAGCTGAAAAGGTGGATGAAGCATTCCAGATCCTGATTGGATCTTAGCAATGCAAGAGGAACTAAATCAGTTTGAGAGAATTAAAGTTTGGCATCTAGTTCCTAGACCGAAACATCAATCGATTATAGGAACAAGATGGGTGTTCAGAAAAATAAATTCTATGAAAACGGTCTGGTTACGAGAAACAAGACCAAATTAGTGGCCCAAGGATATAAACAGGAAGAAGGCATTGATTTTGAAGAATCATTTACTCATGTGGCACTTTAAGCCATTAGAATTTTTCTTGCATTTGCGGCTTTCAAAAATTTCAAAGTATTTCAAATTGATGTTAAAAGCGCATTTTTTAAACGGTGAGTTAAGTGAAGAGTTTTATGTTGAACAACCTCTTGGTTTTAAAAATCCAGAATTAATAAGTCATATGTATCGGCTGGATAAAGCCCTTTACGGTTTGAAATAAACTCCTAGAGCATGGTATGATACATTAACAAAAAATTTGTTTAATCATGATTTTACCATAGGCTCGGTAGATAAACCCTTGTTTAAATTTGAGAAAAAGAGACATATTCTACTAGTTCAAATTTACGTGGACGACATAATTTTTGGTTTAACCGATTCTAAGTTGTGTGACAAATTTTCAAATTTGATGGCTGATAAATTTGAAATGAGTATGATGGGGGAGTTAAGTTTCTTTCTAGGTCTCCAGATTCGGCAGATCAAGGGAGGAACATTTATCAACCAATCCAAGTACACAATCGAATTGCTAAAGAAATTCGGAATTGACACCTACTCTTCAGCCACCACTCCTATAAGCTCATTTATTAAGTTAGACAAAGATGAGGACGGTCAAGGAGTAGATATTACGGCTTACCGATGGATTATCGGCTCACTATTGTACTTGACAGCAAGTCGACCGGACATATTGTTTACAGTCGGAGTATGCGGAAGATTTTAGGCCAATCCAAGCAATCACACTATACAACGGCAAAAATAATTTTAAAATATCTAAAGGGAACTCAAGATATGGGACTATGGTACCCAAAGGACTCAAACTTTAACATAATCAGTTATTCTAATGCAGACTATGCAGGCTGTAAAATAGACCGAAAAAATACCAATGGTACATGCCAGTTCTTGGGTGACCGGCTTGTCTCATGCTATAGCAAAAACAAACTTCGATTGCTACTTCAACCGTAGAGGCGGAGTATCTTGCGGCCGGAAGCTGTTGTGCTCAACTTCTCTAGATCCAACAACAACTGAAGGATTTTGGTATAATTGCTGAAGAATCACCGATTTTTTGTCACAACACCAGCGCGATAGCTATCACATACAATCCAGTGTTGCACTCAAGAACAAAAACATATCGACATCAGACATCACTTCATCCGAGAGCATGTGCAGCAGAAGCACATCCGGTTGGAATACGTCTCAACCGATCAACAAGTAGCCGAAATCTTCACAAAGCCAATGTCGGTAGCTAAGTTTTCTTTCTTTAAAAACATTTTAGGACTTGCTGATAGCAGTCAACTTCTGTCTTAAATGCTTCTGCATGTTTTCAAAAATATTCCTCATATGAAAAACCGGGGCATGGTCTTAGGGAAAAGCTCATGCTTCTCAAATCATGCTCTTGGAACTTTTTGAAAAACTGATCGGATATGTTTTGAAAACTTGCACTCTATTTAAAAATCGATCGGAACCTTATTCATCATGTGCATAAAAAATCAATGGGATAAAAAGTCAAGTATGTTAAATAAGACAGTCGTCTCCGGTTGAGATTGGGTAAATCAACCTACTAGATTATTTATACACAAATCAAACGGTTCAAATGAATCGGATAAAATAGATGGAATTATTTTCTAAACTAAATAACTACTGCCTAACCAGAAAGTACATATTCAAAATAAAATAATCTATCTCGAAAAATCGGTCATGAAAAATCAACCGATTATGTACATCTTAATTTCGGTTAGTTTATTTCCCGGCCAATATGGGACAGTTGGACATTGTTTGTCATGCATGCTTGAAAATTATCCTTGGAAAAAGAAAAACAGTCTAAATCTCAAACAATGTAAAGACACGTGTCTATTAGTGTTAAGAGAAAGACTAACACGCCATAAAATATCTATGATCATCAGATTTTCATCATTATTTTTCTTGGAAATAACCATCACATCTAATCATGAATACAATACACTTAGATACGCTAACCGTACCTTGGCTATTTAAGCTACACATCCCTCTTTCACTTCTAACCACATTATCTATCAAAATCATCAAACAAAATGTCTTGTCTTCTTGCAAACAAAGTTCTTCTTTCCGACTTCGAATTGGATTCTCAATCTGAGGATGTTGAAATTCAATGTCTATTTTGATCTCTTGAAACCACCGATTTACGAAAGTTCTTGGAAGACCTATATGTCATTGACTACAATGTAGTCAATGAGTTCTTCAGAACCGCCAAGGTCATTGAGGGGGACATTATCCTCGTTCAAATTCACGGTAAAACTATTTTCTTTAGTGAGATAGATCTTGCACTAAGCTGCGACTTACCCTCTGAAGGCTTCACCAATCTTACCTTCACTCCAATGGTCATCAATTAGATGCGCCATCACTTTTTCGGCTCTATGACTCCAATCAACACTTGGGGACCCAAGAGCTCACATCAAAACGAATTCCAAATCATGAGTGAAATCCTGAGCAAAAGTGTTCTTGTTAGGGCAAACACTCAACAATACACCCAGAAAATCTTTGAAATGATGGTTGCCATCACCGAAGGCACTTCGGTGAACTGGTCCCGGATCATATTCAACAATCTGAAGGAGATGACCACTTCCAACAAAGGACAACCCGGATATGTTCCACAACTATGCGGTATGTTCTTTCATCTCAACGTCTATCTCGACCCAAGTGCCACCCACTATCCGAACCAGTTGCTGACAAAGGACAAAATCTAAGCACGACTGCACCGGATGGACAAAGAAAAAGCCAAAAAGACTCCGGCTGTTGGTCCATCCCACTACTATTTCTAGGATCCATCGGTTTAAAATATATCTCAAAAATCATAACCGATTATTTTGTTGGTTTTCGGTTATGAAGGCTTTTCGGTTCTAATGAAATTTAGAGTTAAAATTTCGGTCTATATTTTTTTTAATGATCAATTTATAACCGGGCATATTCTCAAGGAGAAGCTACCTTTTCTCAAGTATAAAACCAAATATGTTAAAAACAAAGTCTACACTTAACCGTTTTTCAAAATCTTAACTGTCAACCTAGACAGGACAGTCTACATCACACCTTCCCAAGATACATTCTTGAAAAAGGAATATTTTGTCCAAATCTCAAAAAGCATCTAATTCGGGAATATTGACAAGATATCTCATAACGGATAAATCCTTTCAATAATTGAAGATATAAATGCCGTCAAAACCGTTCAACTATTTAAGGAACCCCTCACCCACATATCAAAATCACAACATTCTTTGTGTCTCTCTCTAGACTAAAACTCTTGCACCCAACACCTTTCAAGATGAACCTACAAATCAGAAACTCTTTGGTCAACGATTTCGAATCTGTTTTATCCTCTAGAGAAAAAGAAGTCATTTCATATCCTCTTGTTCATCCCGGCACATGGAAATTTCTTGAAGGATCTGATTCCATCCTATATGAGGAAGTCATTAAATTCTTGAAGAATGTTGTTGTAAGGGATGATGGGAGCATCACCACTTACATAGACTGTGAATTCTATCGGATCTCTGATGATTCATTCGCGGAGTTCTTCGATATACCATCTAAAGGATTTTCGGATTTTCCATCTCCCCTCATCCAAGCAAATGAGGATTTCTCTTACATATTCACTGGCACCCCAAATCCGGTCAACTGTCACGGCTGCAAATCTGATATTGCTCCTGATTTTGAAATCTTTAACGACATCATTCAATGCTCAATTCTGGGACATATGACGAACCAGAATTACACTCGGTAAGTCTATGAAATGATAATCGTAATAACACAAGACATTCCCATCAACTAGGCCTCCCTCATCTTCAACCACTTTGTTAGGATCGGGGACGCCCTTGGAGGACCGGGGTGTTTCCGGTTTCAGGAAGGGTTGTCGCTTACACAACACAACACACAACTTTGGTGATAGTCCGGTTAGAGACTATTACCTTTCTTAGCACTACACAAACTGTCACAAACTATTGAACCGGGTTCAAGGGCGGAAATGTCTGTTTCAGTTTGAAGCAACGTATGCGACTTAGATGATGTTTTAGAAGGAGTCGGTTTTATGGATATGAGTGGACCGGTTTAGGGAGTACAATTGGTTTGAGGTTAGGTTAAGTAAGTAAGTAATGAAAGCAGAGAAAAGAACACGAGACAAGGATTTTTATGGATGTTCGGAGCAAACCCTCCTACGTCACCCCTTCTTCTCAGGTTATGAGAAGGATCTCCACTAACTTTTATAGTTACAACAATACTGCCGGTCGAGCCCAACTTCGCTACTCGCCGGTTACACCAACTCACACTTTGATGTAATACAACAACTCAACACAACATGATACAAAAAGCTTCCGGTTTTAGACACACCGGTTTTGGAATATAGCAGTTTATCTCTCTAACTTATTGCTTTTATGATTCATTTTCCGTAATCCGTGACTTGTACAACTGCATTAAATGAAGACGTTTCATCTTACTTTTATAGCTGAGAAGAGCCAACGGTCACTTTTCTTCTCTCTCTTCTGGATTGGTTGATCATTATCACGCCGGTGCAGAGAGGTTGCTTGCACGCTTCACCTTCCTCAACACTTGGCAATCATGCAGGCAGCTCTGAGTGTAAGATGACATAATCGATTTTCAGATTTGGACACGTGTTGGACATGCACCTCAGGTTGTCAACTTCAGATCAATAAAGCATCATTGCTTTCCTCGCATGCTTTCGATCGGATCTGATCTTCTTTTATTCTTTCAATACACGTCTGTTTCGTCATGTTACGTAATTCTTGAAGTTTGAATCTTCCGGTTTTGTCTCTTGTGCAGTATGATCCGGCTGGTATGTAAACTTTTGTCTTTGCTGACCGGTCGTTTGAGAGTGTGAAAACCGATTCATCTGATCTTTAACTTGGTCACTTGGAACTGATTTCTTTGAAGGATTTCAGCAACCGGTTTATGATGCCCCAACCGGTTCATACAGTTTTTGATCTGTATCTGCACATGAAAGTTAACAACTGTTTAGTTTGTCTAGCCGGTTCCAAAATTAACTTACTTAATTTTTCTATCAATTTCTCCCTTTTTGATTATTTAGAATAAATATTCAAAACTTGTAATATGTGGTCGGTTTGAAAATTAACTTAATTAATTTTTCTATCACACTTGAAGATGATGATTCATACTCCTATAAGAAGGATCGGCTTCGCCCCTCAAATTAGTCGACACCTCTGCTCCATCATCCCAAATCCCGGACCGGGAACCTCACTGAGTCCGGCCAACATTCTGACCGATAAAACGGTGGAAAATTAGATTCAAAGAATAGAATCAAAGACCACTAGAATGGTGGAAAGTTGGATTGAAAGACTAGGACCTAGGAACTAAGTCTTTAATTCTTCATACTTGTAGTTTCTGAGTAATCCGGTCACTTAGTTGTACGACCGATTGTTATATCTATTTAAATTCAACCGCCTATTTCAAAATCTCGGTTAACTTCTTAATCTCAGTTAATTCAAAAGGATATTCACTTTAACGTTTAAAATGGTTAACTCAAAAGATTCGGTTAACTTATCAATTTTGTTGAAACTCAAAAATTTTGGTTAAATTATCAAACATTTCGGTGCATCTTAGATAATTCGGTTCACTTCACCTCAACCATTAAAACTGACCGTCGTTACCGCCAATTTCTTACCGCCCTTAGTTTATCGCTCATTTTTTACCGCCCATAATTTACCGCCAAAAGTTATCGCAATAACTTTTTGGAGGGAAACTTTTGCGCCTTTTCCCAGAAGAACGTGGCGGTTCAATTATGTAACTGTCATAAACCGCTCCATATATATAGGCATTCTTGCTCATTATTTTATTTACGCTTACTCTCTATCTCTCTTGCATCCTAACTACTCTTGCTTTCATTGTACTCTACATCCTTCAAGTTCTTATCTAAATATGGGAGGTGATAATGCACTCTTCGCTCATATAGTGCAGGTTGATTTCAAGGATATCAACGACAACGGAACTACAAAAATCAAGATTATGATGGATTTGGTGAAACAATCAGGCTTGGAATCCTTTCTAGACGGACCATTCGTGGTTCATCAAGAGGAAGTTAATGAGTTTTTCGAGAACGCCAGTCTGAAGAAAAGGGTTATATCTTCAAAGGTGGGTAGTACCAACTTCCAGCTATTGGAGGAGATGTTTTCCGTAGCTCTTCGTATGCCCACTAAGAGGCACGACTTTGACAAACATACCGGAAGAAGACACTGTGGAGATTCAGAAAATAATCTTTAATACGGATGAACTAGTGGAGTTCAACGAAAAGAAAAGCTTGCTGAAGTTCGAATATCGTGGTTATGCGACATCGTCTCCATATCACTTCAAGGGAAAGGAGGTAATTTTGATAACTTAACTCGGCACAAGTTTAAAATGATGGCTAACATCATTCGCGGCGACAAAATTGATTGGGCCGGTGTATTATTATTTGAGAATTTATGTGAGATGGTGGTCGGAAAGAAGGACCGATCTTTGGGATACGCCATATAGATCGGCAAGATCCTACAACATCTTCAGATCCCAACCGAATCAGGTATATCCCTATCCCAACTCCAAAATAGTAAATATTGTCAATATCGGGAAAAGTCGGATTAAAGTCAGGAAGGCACCAAGAGAGAAGGCACCAATAGAAACCGAACCCTAATACTTCGGGATACCCTCTGGGTCAACCAACCGCGCGACCTCTCCTAACCCCACTCCGGTTGAGGAGGTTCCTAGTTCCAATCTGGTTGATGATGAATAGATTCGTTCCAATCCTGTTCAAAACCCAAATGTTCCTCCTACTCCTTAGGAATCAGCGGTCAATGTAACTAGTTGATTTAAATCAAAAGAGGTTACTAATCTTGAGGTGAGTACCCCTAATCCAACTACTACCTCTATACCACGAGAATCTGATATTCAACTTGTTGGGCCTGTGGCCTTAGAGGTCCAACAGAGAACGTCGGACATTATTGACAATGTTGTAGAAGATGTCAATCGGTTGGTTGAAACTGATGTGACGAGTAACTAAGTTGAGACCGGTCAGATAGATGAAACTGACCGGGAAGACAATGTTGAGAAAGTCGATGAGACGGTTGTAATAGACAATGTTGAGAAAGTCGATGAGACGGCTTTAATAGACAATGTTGATAACGCCGATGAGATGGCTGTAATAGACAATGTTGAGAAAGCCGATGAGACGAATGTAATGAACAATGAGAAAGTGGACAAGACGGCTAAAGAAAATGAAGAAGAAAGACTAGGTGAACAATCTCCGGCACATGAGAGTGTACATACCAGTGGAAATTCAACTGGTCTGATTGATGAAGAAAACCTCTTAACCAGACATGATCAAGATCAAAATCAGGAGGAGACGGTTAATGATACAGTCCTTCCTCCTAACTTCAAAATGACAACTGATAGGGCCGATGAAATTTTTAATGGCGTTCTCAAAATGGTTGCGGAAAAGGCTCGGGATCTATCAATCTCGTTCTATGAATGGTCGAGACTAAGGACCGAAACATTATTTGAGAACATGCTCCCAGATTGTCTCGATGTCGATATGTGGTCAACGCTAATAAACTTGGAGAGAAAGGTAACCGAACTGGCCAAAACATCATCAGTACCGTTGGTCATGGAAAGGGAGAGCTATGCAAAATTGAAGGTACTCACTTCGACAATGGAAACAGCCTATCAGAATCATAAGGTTAATGGTGAAGTAATCGGGGTAGACAAAAGCGTGTTGGATGCACTGGACTCGGTTGTAGAAAGACTTCAAGCCGATATAAAGCAGATGGAGGAAGAAACAAAGAGGAATGTCGCAATGTACTACACTCCAGCTGGAGAGGCTAACCAACACGGGAAACAACCTGTACAAACAACTTTTGAGGTCGGACAATAATCTAGACTGACAGGAGATGAACTTGCATAAAGCCAACCAGAATCCTCCTCCGCGTCCCAAGAATAATATGGAGCAACAGTCTTTCCACACACCGGAAATATTAACAAATCTCCAGCAGGAAAGTCTCATAACACTTCAAAACAGACCGGCCCTACTCTCTCATTATCGGTTCACTCCGCGTCTCCGGTAGAAAATCAAGTTGTCTTTCTCCCGGATGAATTGAAGGAGTTCATCTAGAACACGGTCTAGGATTCCATATCTTTATGGCAGGCATCCCTGGACGATAAAGCTAACTCGTGGTAGGCATCCTTCGAAGCTCGGGCTTCCTCGACCGACTCTAAAATAGAAAAGGTTGAAAAGGTCACGGCTCAAACACTTGAGTTGATTCAAGCCATGTCGGTCCAGCTAGATGAGTTGTCAAGAGTCAAAGTCATTGACAAAAAGGAATAAATCCGAAGAGATGAAGAAACGGCCAGAAAAATTATGGCTGATGAGGAGGAAACAGTTCGGCTAGCAAAGGAAACTGTACTCACTGATGCACAGTTAGCCCAAAAAATTTAAGATGAAGAAGATAACCCCGAAGCGGCTGTACAAGCAAATGTTGATGCGGCTAAAAACCTCCAGCAACAAAAAATCCTAGCCGGGGTAAATAAAGAAGGGAGACAGACATCCACCCCGATTGCCAAAAACACAAGGGGTCAGCAAAAGAAACAAAAAAGGGCACAAGTAACAAGAGTTCTAGCCCTCACTTAACAGATAGGTATTCAGACGAATGCAAATCCTTTCATATATCCAACCACTGAAGAAGAAGAGGAAGATGCTACACCTTTAAATCCAAGAAGACGCCGGGCTGCAATCTCAAACACACCGATCTCACCAGCTCCAATTCAATCTGTTCGCTCTAGTGCCTAGTCAGATCATGGAACTAGAGCAGACGCGGTTGAACAATTTAGGCAAGGTCACCGATCCCCACCACTTCAAGCCCATGCTCAAACAATAAGACACCAATACTCGGTCGGTTTCTCAGGTCAACCGGGTGGCAGTTTCGAATATTCCATCGCTCCAGGATGGGGATTCGTATACAGATGGGTCCACGACATGATGAATCAACCGAACAAAAGGAGCGAATAAATCTCTCAACCATGAAAATTTCTGTTTCAAATATATATACTATAATTAGTGCTTATGACACTTTGGAAATCTATACTATTTCGGTTTAAATCTATATATATATAATATGAATATCTTGAAAAATGCAGACTCTTCGGTTCTAATTTCAACTTGTAGGTTTTGATACTTTTAAAATAAAAATATCAAAAAGGGATAAATTGCTATGTATAAAAAAATTTCATCAAACCGTTTTTTGCTAAGTATACAAAATTTTACATCAAACCGTTTTTCTAAAATCGGTCAAACAAAACTCAAGTTCTTTTAAAATCGGCCAACAATTACAAGTTTTGAATATTTATTCTAAATAATCAAAAAGGAAGAAATTGTTAGAAAAAATAGATAGTTAATTATTAAGTGATTAACTATCTAAAAGAACTTAATCAAATTCAACTTTATGTGCAGGTACACATTTTTTAACTAGACTGGTCAAACCAACTTCAGTAAAAAAGCTCAAAGCCGGAATTCCTAAATGAATTTATCCTTTCAGAAATCCGGATCGGCTCAACATCAGAACTAGTTAAATTCCAAACCGAAACTGTCCGGCTGGTTCAATATCTTGAAGATCTTAAAGCCACCGTACATCTCCAACAGACAGATTATTCAAAGATATGGATATGTTGGAAATTAACGTGTTAAGATAAAAAAAAATATTTCTTGGGAATATGCAGGAGAAGGTTCTAAAACAAGGCAAAATACAGGCAAATGATTATTTGACTCTGCACAAGTTCACAAGAAACTTTCAAGGGGTAGGCGGACGCCAAATGTACAACTGTCATGTGTACAAAACACAAAGCGTGCAAGTCACCTAATTTGGACCGGAACGGCTCCTTCTGACCAATCACCTTGAAGAGAGAGAAATATGTCTGTCGTCATATTTCCATTATAAAAGGAAGCACGAAGGCTAAAGAAAACCTCTCCGCGTGAAAACATACTCTTCTAAAACCTGATTTTTGCGCTCATCATAAAAGCTTTGGACTCTTAACCTTGAGAATAAATTATGATAAATCTGCAAAGCCATTGAGTGATTACAATACTATGTATTTACATATTTTTGTATTTACATATTTTTAAAAGTATATGACAATACTGTATGAGTATTGTAAAGTGTACATCGAGTAGTAAATAAGACTCGATTGTGTATTGTATTGTGTTGTGGAATATTTCTTAGTAAATATCCTTCCCATCGTTTGAGACGAAGGGGTGACGTAGGAGTTTTATCTCCGAACATCCATAAAATCTGTGTTATATGTTCTTCATTTACTTTCGGTCACCAAACCAACCAAATCTGTTTCCCTCATTCTAACTGACTTCCCTCCACTATCATTTCCAACCGATCCTTGTGTGTTGCTTCAGGCTGAAACAAACATTTCCGTCCTTGAACTCGGTTCAAGAGTTTGTGACAGTCTGTGTAGTGTTAAGACCAGTTTTAATTCTTAATCGGATTAGCACCAACCGTTGTGTGTGTTGTAAGAGGTCTCCTTTAGCTGGACCATGATCCCCTATCGGCGATCCCGATCCTAACAAATATAAATATATATTATTATTTTAAAATATTTTAATATCAAACTATTTTTAAAATGATAATATATATATATATATATATATATTTACTCTATTAAATAACCCATGAAATTAATTTATATAACTTTTTTAAATTTAAAATATATTATAGGTATATTTTATGAGTAATGATAGAGAGCGGTAAAAATCTTAACAAAAATGTGTATGGAATTATGTATCACATCCTAAGTGGATTGAAAATTTAATAGGAGAGAGAATTTTCAGATTTTCAAACCAATTAAAATGTGACACATCATTCCCTACACATTCTTGTCAAGATTTTTCCCGCTCCCTATCATTACTCATATTTTATTAAATAAATAAATATGAATATTTCAAATTTAAGATATATTGTCATAAAATTTTAGTTTTTTACTTATTATTATTATTTAATAATTTTGATCATATATATATATATATATATATATATATATATATATATATAATTAATATAATTAATTATTAATAAATTCATATATATATATATAATTATAATTATATTTTAAATTTAATAAACATCATTTAATAATCATATCTTTACTAGTCTCTCCTAATCTCTCCTCTTTAATCACTAATCTCTTATTCTAATCTCTAATATCTTTCACTTATTAATTTTTTTCTTTACATCTTAAATATTAATTTCTCTCTATTAATTATATTTTTTATTCTTACTAAATCTTAAAATTTATTAAAATATTAATATTTTTATAAACACTAAATCTAATTCATATTTTTTTTTTCTCTAAACGGAAGTTAGAATAAAAAATATTTCTTATGCATATATATTCTTTTTTTTTATCTTATCTCTCTTTTATTCCTTATGTAAAAATAAATAAAAATAACACAAAAATTACAAATAAATTATCATAACAATTTTTAATAAAATTTTTGAATAATATTTTTTTTACTACACTAACAAAAATTTACTCAAACATTTTGCTTGCTACAATAATAAAATATATTATAACAAAATCTATACAAAAATCTCAATAATAAAATATATAAAATTAAAAATAATTAAAAAATTAAAAATAATATCTAGGATAAGTAATATATCCTAAATCTTAAACCCTATATCATATATCCTAAACTCTAAACTAATTATATAAATATATATTCTTATAAAAAAAACTTAGTCTTATACCCTAAATTAATTATATAAATATATATATTCATATAAAAAATATAATAAATTAATAATACTATTATTTACTAATATTTATGACTAAGGATATCTTAAATCCAAAACTAATTATATAAATATATACATTCTTATAAAAAAATCCTAAACCTAAACATACCTAAATACTAAACTTTTACCCATAATCTTTATACTTTAAACCTTAAATTATATATCCCTAAACTAATTATATAAATATACATATTCATATAAAAATATAATAAATCAATAATTTTATAATTTATAAATAATAATATATTTTTGTATGATAAAAAATAAATAACTTTTTTATTAAGTCAAAGAAAAAGAAAAAATAAAGAAAAAAAGTATAAAAAGTAAAAAATTTCAAATTCCTATATATTTTTGGTTAAAGATTAACTTTACCTAATTAATTAAGGATGTATATATAATATAATTTATATTCTTCGTTAAATTTCAAATTTAATTACATATATTATTTAATTAAATAATATATAAATTTATATAATATTTATAAATTTAAAATATATTTTCATACATTTTTATTTTTCTTACTTATTATTATTTAATAATTCTGATCATATATATTATAATTAATTATTAATAAATATATTTATATATTAAAATATATATGAATATAATTTAAATATAATAATACTTTTTTAGTATCAATATAAAATTTATAAATTATTAACAAAATTTGTAATTTAAAAAAAATATTTATAAAAATATTCAATATCAACAATTTTAAAAACGGTTATTTTATATCAACAGTTTTTAAAGTGGTTGATATAGATGCGGTCAATATCAACGATTTTAAAATCCATTAATATAGATGAGTTAATATCAACCGTTTTAAAAGCGGTTATATTAACATCTTTTATATCATCGGTTTTTAAAACTATTGGTATGGCCCCCTTAATATCAACCGCGGAATAAGCGGTTACTATTTTTGGTTACTTTTAATGATTTTTTTACTAGTGAGTGGAAGGTAAAGAGTTTATTGCACCAAGCAATCTAGACGCACTAAAATGATATTATATAAAATATCAACATGTGCAAATGACAGTTTTCAATCTAGCATTACCAGGATTATGATGGCTCACAATGCAGCCTTACTTGGATTTAAACGGGAGAACTACGTGGGACCTGATTTTTTCAAAGAAATAATAAGAATATATCAAGGACAAAATGAAGATACATAGGTAGCATATATGTAGGTCTGGTCTAAAACTCAACAAAAAAATAAATAAATAAATAAATAAAAGAATAGCTATTCCTAATTTTGTTTGACATAAAGTTTAAAAACAGTAGGAACCATAGTTCTTTCTATCAACCGATGATAAAGATTTTAGGAAATATGTAGGAGAAAAAGCTAAGAGCTGCTTTAATAATCTAATAGTGATTAATCTCCTAAGTATGACATCGAGTTTCTAGAAAATTCTAATAACTGGATATCCTTAATAAGCTCGTTTTCGTGTTACACGATTATCCAGGAAATTAAACCTCTTTGGAAGGCTTTTGAAATAAGAACAGGAATAAGGTCCCCCCCCCGAGACAAGCCAATGTCACAATCTTAGAAAGGACGTCTCATTCCCCTTTATATAAGAAAACAAAGAGAACTAGACTCGGGCTTTAAAAATGTATACATATCTGTATAATAAACGATGAAATCATCATTTATGCTCACTCGAGTGAATGTCCTGACGACTATCGCAAGAGAAAAACATATTGATTCCCCCAAATATACCCTGAGAATAAAAAATATATATGCTTCCATTGAAGGTTGAGGTGTTAAAATTATTGTTTGTGCTCACTCGGGAGGTTATCCCAATGACTAGCGCAAGAGCAAAATGTATCAATTCTTCCACATAAACCTCGAAAGCCAAACAAAAAAAGAATATAAAATTCTTGAAGCTAGAAAGTTAAAAATCTTTCTGTGACTATAACAGATATAATCAAACTTTTGAAAGATTGCGGCCCACAGCAAAAGCAACCAAAAATATATTTGAACGAGACCCCCATGTTTTAGTCACCTTCCTTGAGAGTTAAGAATTTGGATAATCGTTTGCACGAGAGTGGATTTATCATCTATAACTTAATATATGAGAAACTTAGGCTCTTTAAGCGAGATAATCTCTACCGATTGTAGAGATGCTTATATCTTAGCCTTAAACATGTTTTGAATCCATGTCTCCATGATTCGTGGATGGGATTAAGGTTTCTTCTATTATCAAGCATTTTTTAAATAGAATTGGGAACAGTCCATTCCCCGAAAATGACAAAACAAAATGGTCGATATTTCACCAAGTTGTGAAGGTCACTTACTAAAACAAAAGGGAAAAGGGTTATGTTGAAATACTCCATAAATGATAAAAGTGCACTAAAAGTCAGCATTTTATTTTTTTTGGAAAACGGTTTAACAACATTTCATTAAAAGGCCCAAAAGTGGGAGGGGTCAATAATATAAACTAGACTAACCTTAGCTTTGATTCTAAGATGACAAACAAAAGACCCAAAAGTTTTTGAATAGTGGCAGTCAAATAATATTACAAAACACAGATTATAATGAACAAAGACTACAATATAGCTATCCCAACCTATGTTGTCTCCATATCTGCCTTTTGACCATATTGCCTTCTTCCACGTCCCATTCTTCTCGTGTTCTTCATGAAGGGAGATCAAATTGAAGCTGATGATGATGTTTTTCTGCTCTTATTGTTTAATCTTCCTCTATATGAACTCGTACTAACATAATAAAATGTATTCTTCTTCAGGATTTTAGGGCTTTTGTCACTACTTTTCTCAATTTCAGTTTTACGTGTTTGAGGATCAATAATCTTGGTTTCCTCTGTGTTTTTCTTCTTTGTTGTATATTTGTTTTATCGTCTGCCTCTTCATCTTCATTGTCTTTAGGTTTATCTTCTTCAGTATCCCCTATTTCATCAGTTTTGTTGATTTCTTCTATTTTATTCTACTTTGCTTTCTTCCTCTACATCATTACTTTCTTCCTTCTCTGATTCTTCCTTGATTTCTTCCTCTATATTTTTTCCGTGCTGATTTTCTTTAACTTCCCCAATATGCTCTTTGATTCTTGATTCTTCCGTTTCATTTTTCTACTTTTCTTCTTTTGGGGGTTTTAGGATTTTATGCTCTTCCTCAACTGCTTTTTCACATTTAGTGCTAGAATGTTGAAAAGTATCACAGAAAACACATTTGTCTTACCTCCATTCATATATGATTTCCATGATTGTAGACTTTCCTTTCCTGTCAACTAGTGTCATGTTCAGTGTACTTCGAGGATGCACTTCAATGCTTATTCTAGCAAAGGTAAGTTGTTCTCCTCCTTCTATAATTGAGTCCATGTATAATGGATTTCTCAATAAATTGCAAAGTGACTTAAAGTTTCTGCATTGTACATGTGTGCTGAGATGTTTTAAAGCTTAAACCATATCTGGGTTGTTTCTTTTGGTTTTTTTAGCAGGTTTTATTTTTCAGACCATCTCTCCAGCTTTATACAATTAGATTCAATATAAGTATGCCCATCTTTCAGAATATCATCCAAGTTTGATTCCTTCTTGAACTGCAGAAAATAGAGATCATGTATATTTGTAGAAATCTTAATTAGTCCCTTCTGCTCCCATTGTTTCATTAAGGCTTCCTTGGTGACTGAGAATGATAATCTATTTTTCCTTATATAGTTTTCAACCACTACATTTTCCCATTCTTTAACACATTTTTCTTCCACTTCAGTTGGTAGTTTAAATTCAAAAGAAGAATTAGGTACCTCCACTTTTGTTTTAACATTGTCCAAGTAGATTTTTCCTTTAAAAGCATGATCCTCTATTTTCTTTCCTGTGTTATTTTTCCAGACCTCGTTTACTCTCCAGCTGGAATTACTCCTGATAGTATAGGTCTTAGATTTAGGGGACTTCATCAGCTCCCTCGTTGTTTCAACTCACCAGTTTACTATCTTTTCATACTCTTCCTTCTATAGAAAATTATAGTCCTTAAGATAGTGTACATTCAATTGGACGGTTGTTTGCTGCATTTTTTCTTTGTTGAGCACAATCTCTCATTTCTTTGCGTGCAGTAGGAGCTTTGTGATTTGATTTTTCAGTCCAAAGAGATTTTCACTTTTAATCTATATCGTGAAGGACATTTGGTCACATTAAATACAAAGCTCCCTTCAAAACAAAACAGTCGTTGTTTCACCTAGATGTGAAGGACACTTTGTCAAAACCAAAATAGATAAGTTTCCAATCAAAATAGCTACTCTCGTAAACCATTCCCAACTGAACTATAATTTTTCAATTAGCTGTGATGGTCATTTTGTACAAGACCTCTGTGAAATCCTAACTTCTAATATGCATAATGGAGCATTGTTATAGTTACAATAACATATGTTATTCCTTTAGAGTGATTTTTATCACCCTATCCCCACATTAAGTCATATTTCATGATAGACATCCATGGAAATCATTATTATACCAACCACTATCGACGAATTCTATCTCTTGATGATCATAGAGTGATTATTATTATCATTATTCCCCGGGAAAGTTCTAACTACTCCCTAGGAGAATATTCCCTAGAAAAGTCATATTTATTGAATATCCAAAAAGAAGTCTTGCATAAGACTACTCCCCATGCCCTATTTATTGATGGGCCTTATCAATCATTGTTATGATAGGATTATTGTAATAAATATGTCCTCAACTAGAGTTCGACTTACTCCCTCAGCACGCGTAAGGCTAGTGTGGTAGTCTATCCCAAAACAAGATTCAACCCGCGAATGATCGCATAGTTGTCCCCACCTATGAGTCATTATTATAATTCATCCTTAGCATTTGTTATCAGTCAGGTTCTATCCTTCTATTTTATTATAAGCTAGGGTACAAATTTCGAGATATTCAAACCTTGAACCCACATTTTCTAAAAAACAAAAGTTTGTTTTAGTCAAACTCGATTCAAGAGGGAATTCAAGTATAAAAATTTGACTTACCCTAATTTATAAATAATATTATTAAATTATAAGAATATTTTGAGGTTTTAAATTCAAGATAACCAAAATTTATTAAAATGGAATTATGGTTAATTATTGTAATAAATAATTCTAATTAGAAAAATGAAATCAAAATCCAAAAATAATTTGAGGTTAAAATATTATATTTATTTTACTCAAATTAAACCCAAAAAGGAGTTGAAATTATTTAATTATGATTTAAACATAAATTATGTATAATTTTTGGTTTAAAACAATTAAATAAATACCCAAAATACCTACAAATAATGAACATAATTTTTATTACATTTCCAAAAATATTTTTTGTGGAATTTTTCGAGAAGAAAAACGCAAGAAAGGGATTTAAATTGATTTCAAATAAATCTTTTATTAAAATATAAACTGATAATCATGTGTAGCCGAAATTATGTTTAATTGTTGAAATAGGATTCAGGGCAATTGGATCAACGTTGGATTTTCATCCAACACCCAAAAGCACGCAACGCATCTGGATATAACGGAACACACGCATGCCCGGGACCACACTAGATTGACTAACGGAATAGCTAACCCCGTTAGCCCAAACGCCAGCGAAACACTGATGGACATCCAATGGGGCATTTTGACTAATCGTTTTGATCGTCTTCTTTGCGAGCTCTAGTGGCTCGCAGCTGGCAATGGCGATCTTCCAAAAGCTCCAGCTTCTTAATTTCTAAACCTTATCCTCGACTTCAATTCCCCTAAGTCTAGAAGTCAAACCCTAAGATCTAGCTAGACTGCCAAAGACGAACAGAGAACTTAAGGGATAAGACTGTAGTGATAAAATTGAACTCGAATTAGGCTAGGATTAACGACCTAGTTGAATATAAATACTCTCTAGGTCCTCCTCTTCCAATCCATCAAACAAAATCCTAATCATACAAATGAATTGAAGAAATTTCAAAAATTCAAACAAACTGAATTTTTGAAAACTGTCTCCGGCGACCAAAGCTTCAATCCAGGCTACGAGAAAGTTTCTAACACATCCTTGAAATATCCTCCAAGTGTAGGTAAGCTTCTAGATCATCTGTATTTTGATTTGTGATTTGAAATTGAATTTTTCAAGTTTGGTCGTTTTGATCTATTCTAGGGTTCAATTGTGTGTTTTCTATGTTTAGAATCATTCCCTAGATGATTTATGAACTTTCTATTAAAATAGATAGATCAAATCAACTTAAAACGGAAAAAATGAACAATTAGTTTGAAAATCTAGATTTTTGAATTTAATTTTCTTGATCTTTAAGCTTTAAGCTTAAATCTTTTTTCAAATAGTTGCTAGACATGTTTGTAAACATGTTAGGATGATTTCCAAATCATTATAACAACATCCCGATCATGTTTGATTACACTGAAATTTAAAAAAACATGGATATGAATTTCATTTTCAAAAATTGTTACAGAGCTTTAATGTTCTTCTTATTTTGGTTGTATTCGACTATGTTTATCATTTTGACCTAAAAAACGGTTTAGAGAAATTGATCTTTATGAAGATCAATCAATCGTAATTAGGGTTAAGGTTTTTAATCCCTACAATCATATAAATTATTTACAATTTACAAATTATGAACTATATTAAAAGATACAAGACCTACAATTCTTGACCAATTCAAGAACACTCGGTCCTCTTGAACCAAGGTAAAGGACCGAGGTTCTTAGTTTGGGGCCGAGAACTAGGATCGAGGAACCTCGGTCCGGACCGAGACCAAGGACCGATGTTATTGAGTTAGGACTGAGACTTATGACTGGTATTCTTGAATCAGGACCGAGACTTAGGATCGGTGTTCTTGAGCAAGAAACAAAGAATCTGACCGAGGTTTCTAACATTGGACCGAGAGGTCGGACCCAGGACCGACCCTCAGGTCCACGACCGAGGAAGCTAGACCTGGGACCGATCCTCCAAATCCTAGAACCGAACAACTTGAGTTCAGGACCGAGCCTCCTGAACCCAAAGACTGAGCATTCTAGTCCCTCGACCGAGCGTCCCGATCCTTGATTCAAACGTTCCCAATCTAGATTGAGTCCATTCGAGCCCAGATCGGTATGATCAGACCCATACCCTAGGACTTCGGTCCTAAGGCCTCTTTGGTTCTACTTTTCAAAATCCAAAATTAGTTTTTTTAATTTTAAAACCCTATCCATTTTTAAATAATCCCGAAAGATCAGAAAATGATATTTAAATATTTTAAAGATATAATTCCAAACAAATATTTTGACTAAGGCCCCGTTTAGAATTTATTTTTAAATTCTAACACTTTTCTAATATTTTTCAGAGTTTTTTACTTAATCTTATATCAACGCAATCACATGTACGTCTTTTAAATTATTTTGTACAATTATTTACGTAATCTAAACATATCATTGTTTAGGATCTCGGGACCACTAATTAAAGGAAATAAATGTTATAATTAAATCTTGTAATAGCTAGATTTTACTTTAAAAAAATAAAAACGTCCTTTGACGGGGATAGAGGTTATAGCGCAAAAGCCCTTTCCCAAGCTTAACTAAAAAACGGAACCCCTTATAGAAACTCTAGTATAAAGTATGTCTATACACGTACATTTTATTGAAAATTTGTATAAAATTAATTATTTTATATAATTAATTTCTAAAGCACCAAGGTATTTTCAAAATCTTTTAAAATCATATTTTTTTTTTCTTTTAAATGACGTCTGACACACAAACAAATGTTGAAATACATCGAATTTCGAGTCACCCCGCGATCCCCATATTGTCATGTATCGTCCAAGATACGTGTTAAGTTACGAAAGAAAATTCCTAAGGGTTACACATATATTGAATTAATTTTAAAAAAATTAGGAAATTAGAGAGTAATTTCCATTATTTTATTAAAAAATATAAGAGTGAACTTGAGACTATTAAACACATTCTCAAAACCTCTCTTAAGTGTCATTCAAATAGTTATAAATTTATAATCAAATAAAATTTAACAAAAATAAATAAATAAATTATGAATACATCGTAATTATTAATTATGATATGAATCAACAACCTATCTAACTCTTTTTCTTTTTTTAATTTCTCTAGTTCTCTTCCTCCTTTAATATAAGTCTTAATTTCTTTCTCCTTTAAAACATATTTAGTAAAATAAAATTTTAGTTTGACTCAGTTTGACTAGGTTTAAGCTCTCAACTCATTTATCCAAATCTATATATAAGTGGAATATTAATTTGGCTGGATGGGCTTATTCCCTCCCACATACATTTGTGTCTAATGATTAATAACATTATTTTGTGAAGATTTTGGAGGCTTCTTAATGAAAAGATTTAATTATTTATTCTCGTTTGAAATAAACAATAAACAATCATATTGCCTATCTAAACTTGAATGACTAATATTTCTTCCATATAAAAAAGTTTGATGCTTAATGTCAATCAAAATCGTAAATACTTTAAATAAAAAATTATCTTAGAGTGTTATTTGGATAAGATAAAGTTAATGATACAATCATTTTACAATTCCGTTAAATTAATTAAAAAATATTCCATTTCAATTGTAAATTCTTAAATTTCTTGACTACTATTATTAAAATACTAAAAATTTATGTTACCTAGGAGATTCTAAAAGTGAGTTAGATGTTCAAATTATAATGTTTAAAGTGAGATCTTATCATCATATTCATTATACATAACACCATGTTATTAATTTTATTTTTATGTTCAATTTTCTTTATTGAAAGTATAACATGGAAATTTTTTGTGGAAACTAATGAGTCTTCAAACTTCTATAGTCATAAATAATTTCTGTTAATTTGATTCTTGAGTTTTTCTTGAAAGAAGTTTGGACTAAAATTAATTTGTATTATATTTTTTATACTTATTTATTAGATCATTAATTGGTCTAAATAATCAACAAAATTACTATGAAAAATTCTATTTTTTCAACGCGATAAATCTATTAAAAAAAATATTAATGTTTAATATAATTCTAATTTAAACACATTTTTATTCATTAATTTACATTATTTAGAAAGAATTTTACAAAAAAAAAAAAAATCTATATAGTTATAAACATTTTAAAATTTTTACTTATATGTTTATCCATACAGCCTAAATTATCTATCTTAATTATTATATATATATATATATATATATATATTCTCTTAATTTCTCTTTCTTAATTAATTTTTTTTCTCACTCTTAATATATATATATATATATATTTGAATTAATTATTTTATAATCTATATATTATATATTAAATATATATAACAACATGTTTAAAATTTATTTGTGGTATATTTAAATAAAAATAAACTCTCTCTTTATATACTATATATATATACATACACAAAATTATAAAATAATTTCAACAATCACAAGTGATGTAGTAGTGATGTAGTGATTAAATTGTACACATTTTAAATTTAAGACAAGGGTTCAAGTCTCAACTGATGTAGATTTTAGAGGGATATAATTAATATTAAAATGTGATATATGTGCGTGTGGATTTGAGGAATTAGATAATTATCGTTTGAAATGATTGAAATGCGTAAAATGAGTTTGTTAGTGCAAAATGTTCAAAATGAAATTATGTGATGGTTGAATATGTGGGTGTTAAATTGAGGGATTAAATGAATAATTGATTTAAATGTCTAGAATGAGTTTGTTAGTGCATAATGTTCATAGTGAAGATATGTGATGGTGAATTTGAGGGATTAAGGGAATGATCGATAAAAATGTCTAAAATGATGGTATAATGTGACCGATAATAACGAATTAGTGAGGGTAGACAGGTCGAGCGATTTGAGTGATTTGAGTCTTTATGTTAGATAAAATGAACCAACATTTAAATATAATCGTAAGTAAGTTAATGGGTAGGTATAAGTTATACCAAATATCTTTTATATAATTATATATTTAAAATAATAACTAATACATATTAATTATTAAATATATATATATAACAACATATTTAAAAATTAATTTGTGGTATATTTAAATAAAAATAAATTCTCCCTTTATATACAATATATATAAATATAAAAACAAAATTATAAAATAATTTTAACAATCACAAATGATTCTCCGAATTTTAGAGGGATATTATAAATATTAAAATATGATATATGCGTGTGTGAATTTGATGGATTAGAGAATTATCGATCAAAATGCCTAAAATGAGTTTGTTAGTGCATAATGTTCAAAATAATGTTATGTGATGGTGGAATGTGTGGGTGTGAAGTTGATGGATTACATGAATAATCGATCAAAATGTCTAAATGAGTTTGTTAGTGATTAATGTTCAAAGTGAAGTTATGTGATGGTGGTATATGTGGGTGTGAAATTGAGGGATTTAGGGGATGCTCGATAAAAATTCCTAAAATTATGGTATAATGTGAACAATAATAACAAATTAGTGAGGGTATATGTGACTAATAATAACGAACTATATAGTGTATAATGTTGAAAGTGAGGATAAGCTTGGTGATTGATTAGATATCTTTGGATTGGCCATTTCAGGATAGTAGATAAAAATAAAGTGTATATTTAGATAATATTACTTTTATTTTTTCATTCATGGTGAATATATGATATATTCAGATAATATTACTTTTATTTTTTCATTCATGGTGAATATATGACCGTAACCGGTGTATAAGTATTTCACTATTAATAATTTTTTAATTTATATATTAAATATATATATATATATATATAAAACAATTTATTTAAAAATTAATTTGTGATATATTAAAATAAAAATAAATTTATTTGTTTGATTATTTGTTTCCATTTTATATTAAAATTTTTTCTTCATTTTTTTATTAGGTTAAAATATTCTTTTTTCTTTTTTCTTCATATTTATTAGATACGTATATTTTACACTATAAAATTAAATATTAAATTTTACAAATATTCTTACCTCTTTAATTAAAATTTTAAAATAATTTATTTAAAATATATATTTTTTTATATTCTAATTTATACACAAAATATGTACATACACAAAATTATAAATTGAATTCAATAATCACCAGTGATGTATTGGTTAAAGTGTTCACATTTCGAACTTGAGATTATGTTTTGTGTATGAATTTATGTGCATTTTAATGGATGTATTATAAAGATTAAAATGATTATGATGATGGTATATATGAGTGTAAATTTGATAGATTAAAAGAATTGTCAGATTTTAGATGAGATGGGTGCAAATTTGAGGAATTAAGAGAATGGTGGTTTAAATGGTCAGATTTGATAGATTAAAAGAATTTTCAGATTTTAGATCAATAATGATGAATTAGCTGAAGAAAAATGGCCAAAGTGAAGGTAGATGTTGGTCGATAATGAGATGGAACAAAATGTCCAATGTGTGGGTAGAAAGTAATCGCAGATGTAGCAAAATATTAGTATTTGATGTTCAAAAATTTTATTATTTTCTCATTTTCATATATGTTTAATAGTTTCAATTATGGGTGATTAAACGGGTAAAACCAATCCGTATTAAATCCAAACTAAATTTATCGAATCTGTAATCCAAATCATTTTACAAGTTAATACTGATCGGGCATGGATTGGATTGAATATGTTTTGGATAATCCAAACTAAAAAATATTTATATATTTGTAAATGTCAACATGAAATTATTTAATAATTTTAAACTAATTGGATAATTCAAATCAAATACGAATTAAACTTAATCCAAACCGAAATAGTTAATCCAATTTTATAATTCGCTTTCGGTTTAGATTAGTTCGTCAAATACTCACCCCTTGGATTAAAAAAATCTATGGACTTAATTTGTTTTATTATTTAATGTTAAATATATTTAATTATAAGAAAATTATTATTAATTTTTAATGTTATAATTAAGTTTGTTTATTTATAATTTGAATATAAAGAAAGAAAAAAAACTTCTTAACTAAAAAGGTAAAAATAATTAAAATGTTAAATCAAAGTATTAATTATAAGTATATAAATAAGAACTGAATAGTGTTAAACTTCGTGTAGATTGAAGAAAACTGGAAAGAAAAAGTTGTCCGGTAGATTGAGCAATTTCGACATTTGATCAAACTTCATTTTTTTATGATGAGGCGCTTCCGGTTTCTATCTCCATTTCGGTATTTCTCCAAATTAGTAATATATGAGATCGGAACTATGTCAAGAACTGTTTCCGGCTCTATATAAGTTCAATTTTATAAAGGAACGCGTCTAGTATTTAATGAAGATCAGTTTTTATATCGTTATAATACCTAGTTCGGTATTATGTGAAGATGCATGTCCAGTATTATATGTGATCGACTTTATATAAATGCACTTTTGATTTTATACGACTTTGGCATTTTATCAAGACGCGTTCAGTAGTTTATCCAAATCAGTTTTGGATAAATGCCTCCGGTTTTATATCCACTTCGATTTTATATAAAAGGCGCGTCCGGTATTTTCTAAGCTTCCAGTTTTTAATATAAAATCGGTATTCTACAGAAGCGTCTAGTAGTTTATTCAGATCGGTTTTTAAATAAGCGCTTCCGATCTTATCTACTTCAGTTCAATATCCAAGCCTTCTAGTTCTTTACCAATTCGGTATTATATCATGACGCTTCCGGTATTTAATCATTTCGGTACTATACAAAGCGTTCCCGGTTCTTGATCAAATGTGGCATCCGATCAAGCATCCTTTTTGGACAGTCTGACACATCAACAAAGTTAGACCTAAACGAATGTCACGAACTAAGTCAATTCAAATCCTCTAAGTTGTACATTCCTCATACCACATTCCATTAATGAATATTTTGTCTTACTATCATCCAGTATAGATAAGATCAAAGAAGATCTTCTTTGCTGTACTATTCTAGAACTCAGTCAATCAAATTAGGACAGGTGTCCTCTAAAGCAAATATGTCCGTTGAAACTTAACTATTTAAGAAGAAGATAGAGGATAGTTTGTCATAATGTTCTTCACTACGTGTTTGAACTATCAACCGATTAAGCGTTTTTGAACTATCAACTGCTTTTACAATCGCTTTACAAGTTAAACACTGATTTTTTCACTACTCTCTCAATCTCTCTTAGTCTTAAAAGCTTACAAGGTTGCCAGAGTGTTAAAGTTGTATTACATACTATTTATTCTGTGAGTCTTCAGTATTATAATTTGACAGAATTTGTTTTTGCTCAACATAGTGTTGTGTGTTAGGAGTTCGGAAACACACAATGTCTAAGTCCTGGTTGTCCGACGGGGTTTGTAGAAGTGTTGTTTTCAAACCAAATCTTTTAGTGAATATCCTTCTAAAGGTTGAGAAGAAGGGGTGACATAAGAGCTTTTACTCCGAATATCCATAAAATCTCTTGTCTCTTGTGTTTCATTCCTTCAATCTTATTCATCCATTGCTTCAAGTCTAAACAAGCAGTTCCACACTTGAACTTTGTTCAAGAGTTTGTGACAACTTGCGAATAATAGAAACGAATATTAACTTCTAACATAGTTAATATCCATCCGAAGTGTGTAAGCGTTGAACATAATCAGACCCCGTCTCTATTGTTGTACCCGATTCTAACATGAAAATTTTATTATATTAAGGTAAAATATAATTTAAAGAAAAACAAATTAAAATATATTTTTTTATTTAGATAGTTTGGATAATTTGAATAATCATAATCCAATCTGAATTTAATTCGATCTAGACTTAGTCCGATCCGATCTCAATCCAATCCGAACTACTATTTCGGATTCGAATCAAATTGGATTATGGGTTAATCCACCCAATGCTCACCCTAGGTTGAAATTGCACCTTATTAAATGCCTATTTAATATTTTCTCTTACATTATAAAGATGACTATATTTGGAAATAATCTCACTATGAATAGATATTTTTTTGTTCAAAATATTATTATTTTTTAAATATTTTATATCAATTTACATATAAAAAATTTAATAACATTTTTTTGTTTAAATACAATTTCAATTCTGTTTATTTTTAAATAGATTTAAAATCACTAAAAGTCGACACTCCAATTTATAATATTAAAATAATTATTTTGATTTAATTTCTAATAAATAAAATCAAAATAATTGACCCCTTGGCCAAAAACCCATTTAAAACAATTAATCAAGGTTAATTATTTTATTAATTAATCAAATTAATTAATATGCAGAATAAAAAGTAAAATTATTTGGGATAAATGTTGTACTCATTTCATCTTCAAATAATTTTAGAAAACATTAAGGGACAAGAATAAATAATTTAGAATGAATTTTGTATCCAATTCATCTAAAACAATTATTTATTTAAACCCTCAAAATATATATATAAAAAATTGTTAAAATATTTGTCATATTTATTAATATTTTGGGTATTAGAAAAAAAATAAAGATTTAAGTTAAAAGGGTGAAAGAAAAATCAATTTAAAATAAATCCTTAAGGTTTCAAATAAAAACAAATATCAGTATATGAAGCAACAAGTTTATATGGAAATAAATACCCTGATTTGGGTAGTTAGAATTTGTTTTTGATTGTATTCTTTTCATTTGTAATCTTTTTTTGTTAATTTTTGCGAAAGCTACTAATCAGTTTCTTTAGGGGTTTTTTATTGTCATCCTTTAATCATAATTAGGGTTTGTCTAGCTTTGATTATTGACCCTCCCACTTTTGGGTTTTGTAATAAATTGGTCTTAACTATTTTCCCCAAAAAAAACAAATATCAGTAATCCAATACAACCAAAACCCAGAGGATTCACTACAACAGGATTTGTGGCCATTAGATGAGCGTTGGATTTTCATCCAGCACCCGGGAACGCTCTGCGTAGTTCGTTGTAGCCGAGGAGACGCACGCCCAGGCCATAGCTGATCATTAAACGACTGTTAGCTGGAACATTAACGGACCACTTAAACACAATGACATCAAGATAGAACGCCCGAATACGCTCAAAACAACGTCATTTTGAGCGCCACCTTCGTCTCCAACACGACGTCGGAGTAGATAAGAACAGTCGCCTTTGATCTTCAAATCAAAATAGAACTATCTTGTTAGTCCACCATTTCGGCTCATTTAAATTCTGAAATGATCACCCTACGATGGTGATCATTTCTCCCTATCCCTATTCTAACGATTTCAAACGATAACATCCAAAAGTCATTAATGGTTTTTGGCTGATTCAGGCCTCTTGAAGCCATCGACTAACTTAGGGATGTTATAAATAGCTTATCTAAGTTATCATGAAGAAAGAGAATCCAATTTCCATCCTCAAATAACGATTTTACAAAAATTCTCCATTGAAGCTCCAAGCTTTTGGATTTTTCAAAAATTTGTTGAAGCCTTAAAGCTTGAATCTATGCATCCCAACAACTTCCCTAAGGTCTAAGTAGTGTTCTTCAATCCTTGGTATGATTCCAATCACCCTCTAATTCATTTTACAGTTTGAATTTGAAATTTTATATTTTAAATTGTAAAGGCTTGTATGCTTGTTGTTCATGGTGTTTTATGGATGGAAATCGATCCTAAGATCATTTAAAACTACCTATATATGATAGAACATATCAATCAATCTAAATAACAAAAACTCAATTTTGAATTTCAAAAAAAATGGGTTTGTTGTTCTTGGGTTAATTATGTTAAATCACGACCCAGAAAGCTTTCCAACATAATTGTAAGCATGTTCGACAACTATTTATATCGTGTTTGATCCATCCCGTTCATGTTTGATCAAAATAAAAAATTTCAAATAAAAGTGAAAATTTTAAGCTCTTAAATTAGTTCAAACAAGCAGTCAATGTTCTTATTTTGGTACCAATCCAGTATATGTGATATGAAGAAGCTATTGGATAGCTCCTTTCACTTCACCGCAACTTTAAAATAAAAAAACTCATATTTTGATCACAAACCGTTTGAAAAAAGTTAATCATGATCCATGTCGATTCATAACTTGAAATATTGATCAACTTGTTCATCGAAGCTTTGTGAAGCTACCAAAGCTCTTAGATCAAAGTATTATAGCTAAAAAATGAATTACCAAAACTGTATTATTGTTGTTCTTAGGACCGAGCCTCCCACGACCGAACACCGAGAGTCTGACCGAGAATCTTTTGTCCTGGCCAAGACCTAATTCTGAGAAAATTCAATCTAGAACCAAGACATAAGACCGATCTTCTTGAGTCAGAACTGAAAGATCCGACCGATATTCTTGAGCAAGGATCGAGAGGTCTTGTCTAAGACCAAGAGGTTTGAATCTGAAACCGAGACTCTTGAGACCTATGACTAAGAGGTCTAACCTTGAAAACGAGAATCAAAAACCAAGTACCGAGAGGTCTAAGTTTGGGACTGAAACTCCCGAGACCCATGACCAAAGGGTCTGAGTTTAGGACCGAGACTCCTGAACCCTAGTACTAAGAATCCCAGACCTAGGACTAAGAGGTCTGAGTTTAGGACAAAGACTCCTAAACCTTAAAACCGATGAATCAAGCCTTAGGACCGAGTGTCCTAAACCTTGGGACTGAGAATCCCAAGTCTAGGACCGAGGATCTTATCCTAGAGCTATCCTTGGACCGAGAGGTTCATACACCTCGACCGAGAAACCTAGCTTATAGCCCAAGACCAACACGTTTTTACACCTAGACTAGTAAGTTCATCCAAGGACTGAGAGTTCTTAGAACCCATACTAAGGGACTTGGGTCCTACGATCAATGATCCTGAACCTCAACCCAACCAAGGTCCGTTTGACATTTTTTTCTAAACCCTAACACCCATAAAATATGACTGTTATTCTTTAGGTATAATCCTCCTAGCGATCATCAACTACAGGTACCATCATTTTAATATTGTTGTTTCAATATTCCAAATAATGCTAAAACATATAAGCATGAATTAGGACCAGAAGAATAATCGGTTAAAACTTAAACATTATACAACCGATTTTCAAAAACCAAGTTTATAGAGTAGAGATCGTTTTTTAATGGGTACAAAGGACATAGTGCAAAAGCCTTTCCCGAGTATCAACAAACTTCGAAAAAACGAAACTGAGTGATGATGCGAGAGGAAAAACTATAATGCGGGGGATCGACCCACTATTTGGCGATTTGTCTTCCTATAGGATGTAGGCATTATGAAGGTTGGACTAAATTCCCAATTGAATATATATTCCTTGGTTTATGACGGTGGTTTTACCCATTCACTATTGGAGAATTAAACTCTCTTATGATTCCCCTTAAAACAAAAACATAGATACTCAAACCCAGACGGTTGTTTGTTGTGCCCAGATAATCAAAACCTCTCTAATACAGCCATTACGTGACTACTATATATGTATTATGTGTAAACATGTATAATCTAAGTGAACATCCTTCAAAACTTGTTCTTTCTTTTCAAAACAATGGCATGTTTGTAAATGTTTTGAAATCATACAGACAATGTCTATGCTAACGGATATTGAGATGATCCCATGGGTTGAAAATTTCCACAAAAATGAGTGGAACCATGGAATTTACGGGTTTACCCCCATCATGAGGTTTACAAACTTCAAAATCAACCTTACCTTTATGATGCAACTACAAATAAGGTGAAGCCATATAGGAAGACTTTAATATATGGGAGAAAGACCCAAGTGCCCTACCATCGAAGAATTCTAGGTCATCCTAATGATGGATAACTAGAACGTTTTACACCTCAAACCACGGGTGGAAGCAATATCCTTGAAAAGTTATTGTAAGAGAAATATGGATATACAAAGACGACATCCGAAACAATCCTTAAAAACAATGTCATCGATTTCCAAAAATGGACTAGAATGGAAATCAGAGATGGACGAGTTCCCATAACTTTGGGATCTTCCCTAATGATAGTGACAGTCATGTTGGCGCACTTCTTCATTGTTCTAACGGACGACAAGCCATTATCCAAAATACTGGAGGCAACATACAACATACGAAGGGAAAACAAAGACCCCACATGTATCATCTTGGCTGAAACGTTGTTGGGTTTGAACAACTCGTTCTTAACCTCTCCCGTGAGAAAAAAAGGCTCACCTCTGATCCTCTACATCTGACTTCTCGACAAACTAGGGCAATATTCGCTTGTATGTCCCAAAGACATCTTATCTCATGCCCTTTAATAATGAAGAATGACGAGTGCTTCACGTAAACCACTCGTACAAAATGATGATTAAGTTAGAGATCTACTCCCATGGTACCCTATCAAAAGAATGGCATATACGATGGACGATGAACCCTTGATAATTCTTATGGGCTTAGAAGGTTCACCTTCTACTATACTCACGACTTATACAAATAGTTCGGTCGTGACTTTATGCCTCATTAGACAGGAAATGTCATCGCTATAGACAGGCCAATCGATCATAAGGCCTATGCAAAATATCTCGAGAAATGGTACAATACCTCTCATCTAGGTATTCCAAAAGAGCAAAAAACTACTTCACCGTCATTCTTGATGAACACAAGAAGGTGAGGCAAAATGAAGAGGAAGAAGATTACAGTAGTGTAGAAACATGTTATAGTCATACCTAAAGTGTATCACCACTGACAACACTCTTTTCCTTTCAGACTCTCTATAATACAAATAAGAGAGCATTGTCTGTAACAAACTATGTGAGTATATTTATATACAACTCTACGTTTGTTTATGAAATACAAAACTAAATGTTCACACTCTTTAGGTTCATACTTATGTGCATATGCATTACTTTTGTTCTTTTATACAAGTGCAAAACCCTCTTTCTATCTGCAATAGTCCACGAATGCGACAAGCCGGCACGGCCCCAGAAAGAGAGACCCAAAAACTGACATTTTATACATCATCAAATGGTCGAAGAACCTCCAATCCCTAAAGTAGTCTCTATAACCGAATTCAAGGATATGAAGGCAACTTTGCAACATGTAACAGAGCTACTCTCGCTAATAACCAATGTTCTTTCTAATCAGCGAATTTCGTCTACATCCCAAAATATACTTTCTTCCTCTCAAACACCTAATCGACCTCCTCCTGTTATGGTCACTCCCGTTAAAACCCATCCTCATGGTGAACGAGCTCAAGAAGAGGTCTCCATGTACGAACACTTCGAAGAAGACATTGAACTAACAACACTGGCCCAACACGGGGCACAAGAAGAAATATTCAATGCTTTTGAACCACCAAAACATCGGATTTTGGTGATTAGTCAACCTCCTATTACGGAATACGAATACCAAATAACACAAGTATGATGCATGCAAATGGAAATGCAAGCCCGGCTCAATAAGTTAGCTAAGGGAAAAAGTGTCGAATTGCACTATGATTGGAAAGACGCGATGCACACTACCAAATGAATAGTCATCCCAATATGCGTCAAACTTCTAGCCATATCCAAATACATCAAAAAAAGCAATTTAGTTATTTTTTCAAGATGTATATGTCTACAATGACATAATTGCGACTAGAAGAACCTATTGTTCTCCACCTATTCCTTAATTACCTCGAGGATGCTCCACAACACTAGTACCACCAGAAAAAGGTAGTATATCTACAATCCATAAAGGAACTATTAGTAGAGTTCATACAACGTTTCTCCATGCATCTCAGCCTCGAGCAACCAGAAAAGAGGTTGAAGAATGTCAAACAAAGAGAAAATGAGAAATTCTCTGTATTCATCAAAAGATAGAAATCCATCACCGAGGAAATCAATTCTCTCCCGAGTGAACAACAATAGATAGATATGATTTTAGAAAATGTTAACGAACGATATTCTGTTAGATTTGTCGTCAAAGCTTTCCAAACCATGAGAAAATTACTGAAAACAAGATTAACTCGATGACGTTATCGAGAAATAAAGGAAATAGTGAAAGGCGGTCAAAGTTTCCCTTCCACTCTTAAGTCACTTTCCGAAAAAGGAAAAGACTTGTGTACACTAAGTAATTACTACTTGGCAACCACAGTCGCCTCAAAAGGAAATTTCAAGTAACCCTCTACAGGCTAAGGTAGGGACCACAACCCATAACAAACCTATGCCTCCAAGTAAACCCAAACCCCCTAAACTTTTTTTGATCTAGGGATGTCCCAAGTGTCGTTCACTTCCTAAAAATCCTCTCCATGGAGGAGGAAAGAAGACGAGCCCAAAGCTCCTAACCTATGAGACAGCCTCCTGAACCAACTCAAAAGGACAAACACCAGTATTTCCATTTGGGAAATCCTAATGTACTCTATTGAGTATAGAAAGAAGTCTTTAATGAGTTAAGTAATGAAAATGTTCCTCCTAACACTACTCCGGAATAACTAATAGGGATCATGTCCTCTAGTTCTCAACACAACATGATATGCTTCAAAGACAAGGATCTTCCAACAGTCGGACCATATCATGACAATGCCTTCTACATTTATGTGAAAATGGAGGGAAAGAATGTACCAAACGTCTTAATAGACAATAGATCCACTCTCAACACATGTCCTTGGAGGACTCTTGAGAAAATAGGTGTATCTAAAGACATGATCATACAATATGACTTGTGCATCAGAGGCTTTGATAGCTGTCATCGAGAAATTATGGGTTGCCTTGAATGCACCGCTGACTTATGTGTCATCAAAATGCAACCTTCCTACAACTTAATCCTAGGAAGACCTTGGCTGCACCAAGCTCGAGCTTTGACCACAATGCTTCACCAAAAACTTATGTTCATCGTTAATGACTAGGTCATTACAGTTAACGGTGAAACCAACCTTTTAACCATCATAGGGACCACCCATGTCGACACCCTAAAGGTTGAACTAAGCGGATTCGAGATATGTTCAATCCACCGAGAAGGTAAACATCTACCGAGTATGTTTAGCCTCTCCTCCATGAGAATGATGCTCTAAATGGGATATTTCCCTAATATGGGATTAGGTCTGAACGCCACTAGCACGCCATCATTTCCACAACTTTGTTGCAACATAGACCACTACGGTCTGGGATTTGTCCCCATGGGGTTCGAAGAAGTCTTCCCAAAAAGAATGTCCAAACGACATATGACTATACCGCTAACGTTAAACGGACAGTTCATTTGCGAAGGCTAAAGCACCTTATTCTTCAACTTCTCTAAACCCTTTACCAATCTAGATTTATAGAGATATTTTCCAAGTCTCGAAATCTTTTCAGATTGTCCTCATAATCCTAACTCTTCTGTTTTCATGGTTAAAAAAAGAATAGACTATTGGCACGATGCCCTCGACCACATAGCTCAAATCCTAAGACAATTGATCAAGCTCGAGAAGCCAACTCTTTCAGTTTCTAAGGAATCGATCCATTCTCATTTGTTGATATTCTAATTGGCGAAAGTAAAATTCTTTCCCCTCTCATGTGTAGAAAGATGTCAAATAATATACATTGCAAGAAACCTAAGAATATTTATTTTGTTAAATCATCTTTCCTTACATGTAATATATCCCTCGATGTAACACAAAAAGTAGACTTCGAAATTATGAGTAAAAATGATCTTCTCTTTTACTCTAACTAGAACTTTGAAACCAAACACTTCTTAGAAACAAAGGATAAAATTGTCTCCACCGTGAAAAAGACAATGAAGTTAACTTAAACACGGTCGACGATTCTATAATCGTCTTAATCAGCCAAAGTTTAAACCCGTAAGAGCGTCAATAAATTTTTGAGCTACTAAAAACCAACAAAGACGTTTTCCCCTGGTCATATAAGGAGATGATAGGTATTGATTCTAGACTCACACGACATCACATCTTTTTATATCAAGACGCTAAGACAATAAAGCAAAAGCTTGGAAGGATGAAAGAGGAAGTCGTGATAAAAATCAAAGAAGTCCAAAAGCAACTCGAAGCTAGATTTCATGAGGTAGTAGCATATCCTACTTGGATAGAAAACATAGTTCCCGTTCTGGAAAAAGACAGGAAAATATGTACGTGTGTATATTAGCAGGATCTGAATAAGGCCATCCATAAAGTTCACTTCCCATTACCACACATTGACATATTGGTCGATCAAGCCGCCGGTCATGAGATTTTATCATTCATGGACGGATTCTCATAATACAACCAAATCTTGATATACCCACAAGACACAAGGAAAATACCACATTCATAACAGAAGTTTGAAGTTTTTGTTATAAGGACGTGCATTTCGATCTTAAAAATATTGAAGCAACCTATCAAAGGGAAGCCACCATGATCTGTCATGACATGATCTACAAGGAAGTGGAATTATATGTCGACGACAAGATTGTCAAATTAAAGGATCGGCAAGGAAACGCCCTAACCTCAAAAAATTCCTACAACGAATCAGGAAATACCAGTTAAGACTGAACACGAAGATATGTACCTTTGGAGTCACAATTGGTAAATGCTCGTCTTTCAAATCACATATTTGGGAATCGAAGTTGATCCCTCTAAGATAAAAGCTATCAAGGCTATGCCGGTCCATCAAATAAAAGAGAAGTCCGAGGATTTTTGGGGAAAATCCAATATATTAGCCGGTTCATCAGCAAGATGACCATGACATGCGAAGAAAGACCAAAAATTCATATGGGATGAATATTGTCAATAATCTTTTGATAGAATCAAGAATTATATAAAATCGCCTCCCATACTCATTCCACCTAGAGTTAGAATACCCTTCCCACATTTTATACCTTACTGTATAAGACACAGCCATGGGAAGCCTGTTGGCTCAAACAAACGAGGACAAACTCGAAACGGCTATGTACTACATTAGTAAATAGATGATTGGATGTGAAATCAATTTAACTCTAGCTGAGAAAGTCTATTGGGCACTTACATGGGTCACCAAGAGGTTGAGACACTATATGCAAGAACACCCCATCAAACTAGTTTCAATATTGGACCCAATCCACTTCTTGTTCCAACAAACTCTTTTGTCACCAAGGCTATACAAATAGATAATGATGTTATCTGAATACGACATAGCCTGCATGGTACAGAAGAATATAAAAGGACGAATTGTTGTAGACTTCCTTGCTGATCAACCCATCATTTTTTAGTCAAAAGACGAACTCGAGTTCCCCGACGAGATGAATTATAAGTATTACATCAGACAAATAGAAACTAATGTTTGATAGAGTTTCTGGAAAGTAGGGTTACGAAATTGGAATCTTGTTAGTTGACCTGAAAGGAATGTACAATTAAATTTCCATAAAACTTGAATACCATGTCACCAGCAATAAGGCGGAATACAAGGCATGCATCTCGGATCTCAAGTTGGCTTATGAAAAAGGAGAAACTAAACTGGAAGTAGGTGACTCTAACTTGGTTATATCCCAAGTCAATGGCACATGGAAAGTGAAAGAGGAAAACCTAATACCCTACCACGCCCACCTAACTAAAATCATGGACAAGTTCGATCATGTAACATTTTTCCACGCCCCAAGATGCCAAAATTGCTTCGTAAATTCCTTGTTTGCTTTAGCATCCATGACCGAAATTCTAGAAAGAATCAAGTTCAAACCCCTTCAAATTAAACAAAAACAACTACCTAATTTTGAGAAGGGAACGATAAATTCCTATGAGAACACTAAAATTAGGTACTATACTCTCTAAAAGTACATTGAGAATGGAGAATATCCACACATTTTTCGAGCTAAAGAGCGACCTGTACTATGCCAATATTTCAACAACTACGCTTGGATCACCAATCGGCTTTACCGTCGATCTTTTGACGGTTAATACATGCCTTGCATCGATACTCCTGAATCCAAGTGGGTCATGGAAGAAATATATGCAAGAACATGCGGACCACACATGAATGGAATGGCTTTAGCCAAGAAAATACTTTGTCTAAGATATTATTGGGCAAAACCTCGAACAAGAGTATGTGAGTTATGTAAAGCTCTATCATTAATAACAATTTATGCTAACCTGAAGAATACACCGACATCACTCCTTTACAACTTCATATCCCCTTGGCCCTTTTCTACACAAAGCATTGACGTCATCGAGAAAATCTATCCCTACGCGTCAAATAGAAACGAGTTCATACTCGTCGTTATAGACTACTTCACCAAATAGGTTGAAACAACCTCCTACAAAGTCTTGATATCATCTATAATGACAAAGTTCGTCCAAACTAGCATCATTTCTTGATATGGAGTACCTCACACCCTGATTTCAGACCACGGTCGATACTTCCAAGGAAAAGTGTTACAATTTCTCAATGAATTCAAGTTCGAGCACCACAATTCATCGCCCTACTGATCCCAAACCAATGGTGCGGTCAAAGTGGCAAAAAACACGTGATTAAGATCATTAAAAAAATGACCAGAATATACAAGGAATGGCACAAGAAGTTGTCATATGCCTTATGGGGATATTGATAATCGCTTGAACTTCAACGGAAGAAACTCCTAACTCCTTAATTTAAGACATGGACGATGTACAACCCATAGAAATCAAGATCCCAGACCTAACAGTACTCTTAGAGAACCACGTCGTCGAAGAATACTAGCTCAAATCTCGTTATGATCAACTAACGTTAAAGAATGATAAAAGGTTAAATGCTCTTTGCAATACCCAAGCCTACCGAAATAGTATGTCTAACACTTTTAATAGAAAGTTCAAATCTAGAGACCCAGAAGAAGGTGATCTAGTTCTCAAACGAACCCGAGAATTCCTAAACCCTATGAGCAAATTTGACCCCAATGGGAAGGACCATTCCTACTTCAAAAAATTCTATCTGGAGGAGTTGTTTGCCTATCTAATATAGATGACGAAGAGTTTATTGTTCCAAGCAATCTCAACACGCTTAAAAGATCTTTTATATAATATCAAACAACTCATAATACGGTCTAAGACTCGACCTCAAAAGAAACTTATCTCAACATAATATGTTTCCAAGTTTTGTATAACTTGCAACATGGACAAAAGACTTTAGTCCGAACTATGGAGACATGATTCTTCTCTTGTAAAAAAATAAACCGAGAAGATATGTAGGAAACCTGCATGTTTGTAGGTTCGGTCTCATATAAATAAGACCTCAATCCCTTCCTCAAGAGAATAAAAAACTTTTGAGACAGGAAGAAAACATTGATCCAAACAAAGTCGATATCTCGGACTTTAGGAAACAAGTGGGGGAAAAGTAAAACACATAACTTCCTTCAAATGTGATATGCTTCGAAACAAAATCAAAGATTTCACAATATCCCCCGATTCAAAAGATATCGGTTAGAAAATATTTTTCGTTTATAAAAGATTATTCATAAAGTAGCCCTCAACATAAGGTTTTTTTGTGAAAAATAAATTGAATAAACCCTATAAAAGCGAGGACAAAGCCCCAAATTGAGAAAGGACACCCATACCTACTTTTGTTAATGAGGAGAGGTTTGAAACTCGATGCATTAGGAACAAAAAAACCCAAAAATTGAAAATTCCAAAAGGAGAACCGGAATAAACCCCGAAAATCTCTAAAAATTTTGAAAAAAATATTAATGTGTTGGTTGAGGTATTAAAATTACCATTCATTCTCACTGAGACTCTAGTCTTGATTGTTGTTGCAAAAGTAGAATGTATCGATTCTAGTAGATACACCCTGGGAACGAAATAGAAAAATGGCTCAAGTGGTTGAAGTATTGAAATCACCACCCGTTGCTCACTCAGACTCTAGTCATGATTTCTACGGCAAGGACAAGGTGTACTAATTCTATTAGATTTACCCGCGAGTCGAAAAAAGAAAAAAAATGAATAAGATAAAAATAGAAAACCAAAACCCAAATAAGAAATTTGATAACCTCTCTAAAATATTTTAGGATGAGTGAACTTTCAAGAAATTTGGTTCATGGCTGATCAACCAAAAATAAGTTGCACTATTTTGTTAGAACGAGATTGTGTTTATAGGTGATATCTCGAGAGACGGGAAAAAATAAATATTATTCCTTGATGAAATAAAATCATAACTAAGGACATGAAAAATATTCAAAGCCTAGACCTGAATACGTTTTGAATCCGAAAACGTCATTATTCATTAGAAATGATCAAAATTCATTCCAATCTCGAAATAAAATAGATAAACAAGCATATGAACTGGGGAAACAAAAAATGTTTCTTTATCCAAAAACATGAGTTATTTGTCCATAAATAAGGCCATAAGATTACCGACTAATTTTAATCAAGTTGTGAAGGCCAATTTAGAAAGAAAAAAGAGAAAAATATTCTATTGAAATATTTCTTTGAAAGGCAAAGAGCCAAGACCGATACTACATAAACAAAATAAGCAAAATTGAGTCTACAAAATCCAATCTATGAATAAGTACGTGAGATTATTCGTACACAATCTCGTCTTCAAACCCTAATTGTATTCAGGTATCCATAATCCCTAACTGTTGATAGGTGCGATAAATCATTTTTATATGATTCCACTAAAAACCCTAGTTGTTCCTAGGTATCCTCAAACCCTATTTGTTGATGGGTGTGATAGATTGTTTATATACGATCCCACTAAAAAATCTAATTATAGTTAGGTGCCCCACACCATATTTGTTGATATGTACATGACATTGTTTGTACTCAATCCCGTTTTCAAACCCTAGGTGTTCTTAGGTATCAAAACCCTATTTGTCGATAGGTCGAGACGTTATTTGTACATGACTCCGTCGATAAAACCTTATTTATTGATAGGTTAAGATGTCATTTATATATGAATCCATCAACAAAACCCTATTTGTTGATAGGTGCGTGAGATTGTTCGTACCAATCCCGTTTTTAAAACCCTAGTTGTTCCTAGGTATCAAAAATCATATCTATCAATAGCTTGAGACGTCATTGGTATATGACTCCATCGATGAAATCCTATTTGTTGATAGGTCAAGACGTCATTTATATATGACTCCATCCAAAAAATCATATTTGTTGATATGTGCGTGAGATTTTTCATATACAATCTCGTTTTCAAACCCTAGTTATTTCTATGTATCAAAAACCCTATTCGTCGATAGGTCGAGACGTTATTTGTATATGACTCGGTCGACAAAACCATATATCTATAGGTCGAGACTTCAATTGTATGACTCCGTCGATTAAACCCTATTTGTCGATAGGTCGAGATGTCATTTGTACACAACTACGTTGATAAAACCTTATATGTTGATAGGTCGATACGTCATTTGTATATTAATCTATCAATAAAAACTCTATTTATCGATAGGTCGAGACGTCGTTCGTACACGACTCCGTAGTTAAAACCATATTTGTTGATAGGTTGAGACGTCATTTGTATATGACTCCGTCAATAAAAACCCAATTTATCGATAGGTCGAGATGTCGTTCATACATGACTTTGTAGATAAAACTTTATATGTCGATAGGACGAGACGTCATTTGTACTATAACTACTACTATGAGAGTTCTTTGAACCTTTTAAGAAATATTTTCCTATATCTGGATACTCTCTTTAATTGGATTGATATTCTAAATGTTAGATCAAGACTATATTTTTTATGGTACTATTCTATATTTCTTGCACGAATTTAATTCACTCTTGCATTGACTCTATCACTCGGATGCCATTAGTCCTACGGATTATGACTCCATTAATAAAACTCTATATGTCGATAGATCGAGACGTCTTTCATATAGGACTCTGTCTACAAGATAAAACTATGTCTCTCGATAGGTCGAGATATCATTTGTACACGACTCCACATGTAAAACTCTATTTGTCAATAAGTCGAGAAATTATTCGTACACAACTCCGTCTACAAGATAAAACTCTATTTGCTTATAGGTCAAGACGTTGTTCATACAAAACTCCTCATGAAAATCCTATCTCTTGATAGGTATCGAAACCTTGTATATTAGCAAGCAAAGAGATCGGTTGTAAATGATCTGATAAACAACATTATTTGTTGACATATGCTAGAGATCGTTCATTCATGATCCAACCCACATCCAAACCCTAGCATCCAAACATGTAATCCAAGCCATATCACTCGATAGACATTCATATCATGTCATCCAAACAGGTCATCCAAGCTATATCGCTCGATAGGCATTCAAACTCTATCATCTAAATAGGTAATCCAAGCCCTATCTCGATAGGCATTCAAACTCAATCATTCAAACAGGTAATCCCCAAACCCTATCACTCAATAGGTACCAAAACTATGTCATCTAAATAGGTATCGCAAACACTATCTCTTGATATGAATCTCCCCTCGCAACATCACTCAATATTCAAAAGCAAAGCCTTATTCATCGACAGGCACAAACGATCATTCGCACATGATCCCTATAAAACCCCATCTATTGATAGGTACTCCATACCAAACTATATCTCTCGATAGGTCTCCAGACAAAACCCTATGCCTCGATAGTGCTCCAGACCAAACTCTATCTCTCGATAGGTCCTCAGATAAAATTCTATCCCACGATAGGTAAACATGAAAACTCATATCTCTTGAAATGTACTCAAGAAAATCCTATCTCTTAATAGGTATTCCAGAAAAAAAATCCTATTTGTCAATAAGTACTCTCATTCTAAATCACAAAAGCTTATCTATTGATAACACCACAATCACTTGTAGGTGATTTTTCTCAACCTGACTTGTTAGCAACCTCGTGGAAATTTTGTTAACTCCCACGATAGCATATATGATACCCCGGTCATTTAACACATGGTCACCATAGATATTACTTGTTAGTAAAATCTCTAGGAAAGCTTGTTATCTTACACCTAGACTCATTTGTTAATTGTCTCGTGATCACTCTGAATGTTACTTACCCACATAAAACGTTATTAAAATTTTCATGTTCTATGCATATCTCTTAAACACAAACCTTAGTCATTTGTATATGACTAAACATGAATCATCTGTTGATATTCATGCTTTAAAGGAATTTGATGTTTCAATACCTATGATTATCATTACCCCTAGATTTTACGGGTACTTTGTACAGATCTTTAAAACAGGATTTTCCAAACAACTATCATTGTTGGGATAAACACCAAGGAAATGATTTTCTAAATAAAAGCTTGGAACCACATCGACGAATGTTATGTATAGAATCAGTAGGTCACTCCAACCTCGACACGCTACAAGTTCCATCATTCCTAACTCTCTCATTATAAATTGGACAAGATAACTTAGTGTTAATTGTCATATTTGAATCAACGTTTTCATAACCATTTTGTTGTATTCAAACTCGATTTTAGAGGGGCACTCTATAAGTACTAAAAATTGACACTCCAATTTACAATATTAAAATAATAATTTTGATTTATTTTTGAATAAATAAAATCAAAATAATTGACCCCATGGTCAAAAACCAATTAAAAAAAATAATTATGATTAATTATTATGTTAATTAATTAAATTAATTAGGGTTAAGGCCAAAATAAAAAATAAAATTATTTGAGATAAATGGTGTATTCATTTCAACATAATAATTAATCAGGGTTAAGGCCAAAATAAAAAAATAAAATTATTTGGGATAAATGTTGTATTCATTTCATCTTAAAATAATTTTAATAAAATTAAAGGACAAACATAAACATAAGTAATTTTGTTGAATTGATGTATCTATTTCATCTAAAATAATTATTTATTTAAATTCTAAAATTATAAAAAAAAAATAATAAAAAATAAAAAATTGGTAAAATATTTTTCATATTTGTTTTAATATTTTGTGTATTTAAAAAGATCAAAATTAAAGAAAAAAAGGTGAATAAAAACAAATTGCAAGATTTGTGGCCATCAAATCTGCGTAGCCCATTGTATCTGAGGAGATGCGCGCCCGGGACATAGTTGATCATCAAACAATTGTTAGTTGGAAGACTAACGAACCGCTCAAATGCAATGCCAAATACGCTCAAAACAATGTTGTTTTGAGCACCACCTTCGTCTTAACACGACGCCGTAGTGGATAAGAATAATCGCCTTTGATCTTCAAATCAAAATGGAACTCTCTTGTTAGTCTACCATTTCGGCTCATTTAAAGCCTGAAATGATCACCCTATAATGGTGATTATTTCTCCCTATATAAATAGGGATGAATCATCCCTATTCCGACGACTTCAACAAAGAATAGCCAAAAGCCATTAATGGCTTTTGGCCGATTTTGGCCACTTGAAGCCATCAACCGACTTCGAAAGGCTTTAAATAGCTTCCCTAAGTCATTCTGAAGCAAGAGAATCCAATCTCAACCTTCAAATCGCGATTTTTACAAAAATCCGCAATTGAAGCTCTAAGCTTCTAGATTTTTCAAAAAAATCATTTAAAGCCTTAAAACTCATATCTGTGCATCCTAACAGCTTCTCTAAGGCCTAAGGAGTGTTCTCCACTCCTTTGTATGATTCCCATAACCCTATAATTCATATTTAAAGTTTGAAATTTATATATTTCACATTATAAAAGCTTATAACCTTGTTGTTCATTATGTTTTATTGATGGAAATCGATTTTATGATCATTTACAAACTATTTGGATAGGATAGAACTGACCAATCAATCTAAATAATAAAAACTCAATTTTGTATTTAAAAAAAAAACGGGTTTGCTAATCTTGGGTTAATTATGTTGAATCGCTACCTAGAAAGCTTCCTAACATGATTGTAAACATATTGGGAAACTATTTGGATCATATTTAATCCATTCCAATCATGTTTGATCAAAATCAAAATTTTCAAATAAAAATGAAATTTTTGAGTTTTTGAATTGGTTCAAAAAAGTAGTCAGTATTCTTGTTTTGGAATCAATCAAATATATGTGATATATGGACGTTGTTTGATAACTCATTTTACTTCAAAAAAGCTTTAAAATAAAAAAAAAATACCTAGATTTTGATCACAAACTATTTTGAACAAATTGATCATCATCCAGGTCGATTGGTAACTTAAGACGTTGATCAATATATTCATATGAGCTTTATGAAGCTACACAAGCTCTTAGATCAAAGAATCAGAGCTAAACAAACGAATTGCCAAAATTGTATTTTTGGTGTTCTTGGGACTAAATCTCCCACAACCAAGGACCTAGAGTGCTACCGAGAATCTTCGGTCCTAGTAGAGACCGACGACGGAGAAAATTTGACATATGACCGATGTTATTGAGTTAGGACCGAGAGGTCCTTCCTAGGACCGAGAGGTTTGGGTCCGGGACCGAGACTCCCGAGACGCAAGACCGAAAGGTTTCACCTTGGGACTGAGGATCTCAAACCTAGAACTGAGAGCTTTGAGTCCAGGACCAAGACTCATGAGACCCAAGACTGAGAGGTCCGAGACTCCTAAACCCTATGACCAAAAATCACAGATCTAGGACCGAGAGGTTTGAGTTCACGACTAAGACTCCTGAACCTTATGACTAATGAATTCAGCCATAAGACTGAGTGTCATAAATCTTGGGACCGAGAATCCCAAGTCTAGGACCGAGGATCTTAGCCTAGAGTTATCCTTGGACCGAGAGGTTCATACACCTCGACCGAGAAACCTAGCCCCATGCTAGCCCATGACCGATAGGTTTTTACACCTAGATATGTAATTTCAGCCAAAGAGCGGGAGTCCTTAACACTCTGACCAAAGGATTTCGTTCCTACGATTGATTATCCCAAACCTCGTTCGAGAGCTCCTTCGACCTAGACTGAAGCTCTTCGGTCTTTGACTGATAAAATCAGACCTGAACCTTAGGACTCTAGTCATAAGGCTTATTTGGTTCCACTTTTCAAAATTCAAAATTATTTTTATAATTTTGGGACCCTAATCCATTTTAAAAATCTTGATAGATTGGAAAATGACTTTAAAATATTTTCGGTATGTTTCCCAACAAATATGTTAACCAAGGTTTGTTTGATGTTTATTTCTAAACCTTAACACCCTTAAAAATTACTGACATTCTTCAAGTATAATCCTACATAGCGATCATCCACAACATCTATCAGTATTTTAATATTGTTGTTTCAATATTCCAAATAATGTTAAAACCTAGATGCATGAACTAGGACCGGAAGAATAATTGGTTAAAATTCAAACGTTATACAACCGATTTTAAAAAAGCCAAGTTTATAAAGTAGAGACCGATTTTTAACGGGTACGGAGGACATAGCGCAAAAGTCTTTTATCGAGTATCATCAAACTTCGAATCAAACGAAACACTAGTGTAAAATATGTTTGAACACATACACCCTTTTTATTGATTATTAATTAAGAAATAATAAAAATTAACATATCTAAAATCAAATAATCAATTAATGTAAAATTATTAAACAATTTACAAATATAAATTTCGAATAGATCATTTAATTTCGAATATATAAATAAGATTTATTTATATAAATAAAGTATAAAAAATAATATATAAAATAATGTAAATCATATAATAATATTATTTATTTTAAAATTATATTTATATAATAATTATACATTATTTTTTTATTTATTTTAATATAATTAATAATACAAATTATTTATAAGGGTAAAATATAAAAATTAAAATAATAATAATGTTTTATATTTCTTAATTTTAAATTATTTCAAAAATTTATAAGAAAATATAAATTAATATTAATAAACAAGTTAAAATAGTTACATTGGTTTGATTCCCTACTCAAAAAACCTAACAAATCTCCTAGAATTGATGTTGATGTAAGTTCTATTAAACTTGATCCAGCATTACGTATTCCGATATGGAAATATCCTTTTAATAAAATGGATGAAATTAGACGAGCTTATATAAGATGGCGTAATATCAACCTATTAAGGATGAGTACCCGTCGACCAAATTTAGAAATCAAAATCGACGGTTCCAAAATCATTGGTTTAAGAAATTTACTTGGTTAGAATACTCTCCTTTGAAAGATGCTACTTTTTGTTTTCCATGCTTCTTGTTTGAACATAAGCAACCCAAAAAACCTACATTTACAATAGATGAATTCAAATATTGAAAGCGAGTTAATGATGGGGATAGATGCTCTTTTGTTATTCATATAGGATGTAATATTTCACCACATAATAGGGCAGTTGAATATCTTGATAATCTAATGAATATCTTTGTCATATTGACAAAGTACTGAATGCATAATATTCAGATGAAAAACAAAATAACAGATTACGACTTACAGCAACTATTGAAACTAGTATGAAACCCTACGTTGTACGGAAAAAATATAAACGAAATTTTTATAAAATATTTAATTTAATAAAAGAGAATATATTTATATGAAGAGAAAATATAATATATATATATATATAATTAGAGAAAAAAATAGAAAAAATAATTATTATTAATTGTTTCATAATATAAGTAAATTGTATTAAAATAAATAATAAACAAATAATATATAAATAATCATGGAAAAATTATGTAAGGAAAAATATATTTATAAAAAATTAATTATGAAATATATACATGATGTGAGAAAAAAGAATGATTGATTAAAACTGAAAATAATAATAATACAATACAAACCAAAAGGCTTGATTTAATTTAAACTATTGAAAGCAAAATAAAAATTTAAGTTAACACAATATTAAACAAACATTCATAAAAAAAATAAATGTATAACTCTAGTATAATTTAAGATATCCTATATTATAATAATAGTTAATAATGTATACTAACAAAAAAAACAACTTCCATAAAATGAAATTAAAAAATTGTAAAATAAAAAATAAAAAATAAAAACTAAATTTTTTGTCTTTTTTGTCATATCTCTTCAACAACTTTGTCTGCTGCTCCTCCCTAATAAAATTTAATTAACATATAAAACACATTTCAAAAACTTAAATAAGACATTAAAATAGATAATAAAAAAAACAATTTATTTGATCAAAAAAATTGAAAAAGTACCTCTTTAACTGCTTTGTTTGAAATTGATGATCCTCCCTAATAAAATTTAATCAAATATATATAAACGTTTCAAATATCAAAATAAGACATTAAAATAGATTAAAAAAACAATTTATTTGATAAAAAAATTGAAAAAGTACCTCTTCAACAATTTTGTCTGAAATTGATGCTCCTCCCTTAACAAAATTTAATTTAATATATAAAACACGTTTCAAAGTTGAGCATAAAGATATCCAAAATATGTTTACCTGTTGAGTAATGAGTGATTGACTTGGATCAAACACTTTTATAATTGTAAAATTGTGTGATTTTTTCTTGAGGTTGTAATCAGTAATTTTAACTTGGAACACAAGTTTTCGCGATGACATTGATGATAACGGCAATGGTAAATCTTTGTCACAACTCGGATGTAATTGTAACAAATCTGAAACAGTTAGATTAACTAACTTATTTACAACTCTATCAAAAAGCACAAATAGTGCAACTCCTGACTCGTCGCCAACCTCAATCTCTAATTTATATCTAAAATAGATACAAAATAATTAATGAAAAAACAAAATAGATATAATTAAATATATGAATATAGTTTGTTAATGATCAAAGAGACAAAAATAAACACATTGGAGTAGGATTTTTTGTAACTTTAACACATGAGTTGCAAAAAAAAACATCGCCCTTGGGCGTTACATTTCTGCGACAATCATCACAAGAGTAGTAAAACCAACCATTGTAGTTGCATACATTATTGATTGTCGCTTCAACGGTACGTATACATTCCTGTTAACCAATAAACCAGTAAGATAACTATAAAAATATTGAAATACCAATTTTACCAACCTTGCTTTCCTCATTGACAATAGGTTGTATAATCCTCAATTGTGTGTCGATCTTTCATCATCTCATCTTGTAAAGACATCGAACTTTCAACAGTATCATCCAATAAATATACTTGAGATGGATGGACAACAAATCTACAATTAGTTGAGTAAAGGTGGCACAAAAATAATAGTCATTAAAACAACAAATATTTAAACAAAGAGTATTGTTTAAAGAAAGACAATATCAACCTTTCTCGCATAGTCACCACCTCTGGAATCATTAGATTTTGAAAAACTTGTGTGGCCGTTGTTTAAGAAAGGACATGATGACCTATTGAAAGCACATAAAAATGGTTAACACAAACATATTAAGACATAAACATATTTTTTTTACAATTCATACCTTGGTATAACTTGACAAGTAAGCCGGTCACAACTATTACGATAGGATCTTGGTTGTTAGATCCTTCAACAAATTCAAATTTTTCGGCTATGTTTCCCCATAAAGTTAGATTAATATCTTCTCCACTATAAAGTAACACATAGAAAAGGTAAAAATTAAAATATTTAATAAATTAAAATATTTAATAGAGTAAAAAAACAAAAGAACTCATTTAACTTATAGATTTATAAATGACATAACCTATCAAATTAAAGGTTTAAACCACGTTTTACAACTGTGTTATATCCAGTTTTGCTAAAAGTCTTAGAGCCCAAACTGATAAGACGAGCTATAATAACTATAACATAAAAAAGGAAAATGTAAGTTAAAAATTAAATGAAAGACAATAGTTAATCAAAACACTACCTGTTAGTTGTGAGCAATTGTCACTTCTAGAAATAACCTCCTTGTAATCAGAAAAATTAAATTTATATCTCGGAATATTTAGAATCTCAGAAACAGACTTCATGGTTGTCCCGTAGCTAAACAAAATTTTCAAAGAGTTTGGAACTGGTTTGTACTGAGCGTTTGACTTGACAACTCAAAATTTTTTAAATATGTACATGTTACCCTCCTTTAATAAGTTTCGATGTCTTGGAACAAATTGACGATCGATGCTGACGTGAATAACCGCACCCTATAAATTACATGTTAATTTGCACTAACATACATTAATATATAACAAAATATAAAACTCACTTACCTCCTTGTCTATTAATAAGAAATCAACACTTAGTAATTCATTATTTTTTTTTTAGTATTTATTGCATCCCACATGTACATAACTCTTGCAACTAAATGTTTGTAGTTGTCATCCGTAATCAAATCTAGAATTTCAATCCAATGGAGGCTTGTGTGTCCATTTTCTGATATTTTGATATGAATTCACATTATAATTATAATAGTTTATAAAATATAAACATAAAAATAAAATTTAAAATAAAAAAACTTTAAAAATATTTATATGTAAATATAGATTGACTAATAATAAAAAATTAAATAATATAATATATTAAATATGAGAATAAAGACAAATATTATAAAATAATGAGAAATAATAAATATAATATATTTTAAAAAATTCTTTTATGATTAAAAATAAATATCGTGTATTAGCTTTTAATAGATTCACCATCTTCTGTAAAAATAGTTATTTATTTTTATGAAAATTTAATATATTATGCAAAACATTTTTTTATATAAAAACATTAAGAATATTTAAGTGAATAATTGGATTGTTATAATTAACGAAAGTATATGTGAAAAAATGACTAAATATTTAAAAATTAGATATTATGAACATAACAAACACATTTATTATAAAAAATATTATTTATATATCATATTTTAATAATAATAATAAATTATTAATATAATATGAATATATTAAAAATGAGAATAAAGATAAATATTGAAAAATAATGGGAAATAATAAATAATTAATTGAATGTTATAATAATATTTCAAAAAAAATTATTTATTTCTTTTGTGATTAAAAATAAATATTATTAAATACATTAAACTTTATTATGTGAAATTGTTTGGAATAGAAAAAAAATCTTATACTCAAAAGATAGAGATCATCTTTTTTTCAACTAATTAATAAAATTATATGTATTTAAAAAAATTAAATATATTTAACCTAAAAAATTATTTTTATTTTATTAAATCATAAAATATAGTCATTACTCCTACTTTGACTCAAAAGAATGATGAATATTATATTGGATAACTTCAACTAAAGTAATTTTAAAAATATTTAGATTGAATAATAATAAAAAGATTATTAACATAATATAAATATATTAAATATGACAAATATTATAAAATAATATGAATAATAAATTAATTAATTAAACGTTATAATAAGTAATAATAATATTTAAAAAAAATTAGAGAATAGAAAAAAAAAATATTATGCTAAGAATAAAGAGATTATATGCATTTAAATTTTTTATTTTATTAATTAGTCATAAAATTTAATTATTACTTGTACTTTAACCAAGATCGAATTCAAAAGATAGGGTTGTTGCAGCGGCCTGAAATGATCAAATTCTTTGGAAAAAAAATAACGAACAATACATTAGTGAAACATAACATATTATCAATTTAATTATTAAATGAAATAATGATGTTGATAGAGAAATTGATGTTAATATAATTTAATTATTACTCACTTTAACCAAGATGGAATTCAAAAGATAGAATGTTGTTGTAGTTGCCTAAAATGATAAAATTCCTGAGAAAAAAAAAGCAAAACAGTGAAAGCCGCAAAAGGAGACCGAATAGGCAGAATATCACTCTTCTCTCTTAAATTGAACCTTGTTGATGTAAAATTATTTATAGGAAAACAAATATTATATTGGATAACTTCAACTAAAGTAATTTTATAAATATTTAGATTGAATAATAATAAAAAGATTATTAATATAATATAAATATATTAAATATGACAAATATTATAAAATAATATGAATAATAAATTAATTAATTAAACGTTATAATAAGTAATAATAATATTTTTTTTTAAAAAAAATGGAGAATAGAAAAAAAAATATTATGCTAAGAATAAAGAGATTATATGCATTTAAATTTTTTATTTTATTAATTAGTCATAAAATTTAATTATTACTTGTACTTTAACCAAGATCGAATTCAAAAGATAGGACGTTGTTGCAGCGGCCTGAAATGATCAAATTCCTGGAAAAAAAACAATGAACAATACATTGGTGAAACATAACATATTACCAATTTAATTATTGAATGAAATAATGATGTTGATAGAGAAATTGATGTTAATATAATTTAATTATTACTCACTTTAACCAAGATGGAATTCAAGAGATAGAATGTTGTTGTAGTTGCATAAAATGATAAAATTCCTGAGAAAAAAAAAAACAAAACAGTGAAAGCCGTAAAAGGAGACCGAATAGGCAGAATATCACTCTTCTCTCTTAAATTGAACTTTGTTGATGTAAAATTATTTATAGGAAAACAAATATTATATTGGATAACTTCAACTAAAGTAATTTTAAAAATATTTAGATTGAATAATAATAAAAAGATTATTAATATAATATAAATATATTAAATATGACAAATATTATAAAATAATATGAATAATTAATTAATTAATTAAACGTTATAATAAGTAATAATAATATTTAAAAAAAATTGGAGAATAGAAAAAAAATATTATGCTAAGAATAAAGAGATTATACGCATTTAAATTTTTTATTTTATTAATTAGTCATAAAATTTAATTATTACTTGTACTTTAACTAAGATCGAATTCAAAAGATAGAACGTTGTTGCAGCGGCCTGAAATGATCAAATTCCTGGAAAAAAAACAATGAACAATACACATTGGTGAAACATAACATATTACCAATTTAATTATTGAATGAAATAGTGATGTTGATAGAGAAAATTGATGTTAATATAATTTAATTATTACTCACTTTAACCAAGATGGAATTCAAAAGATAGAATGTTGTTGTAGTTGCCTAGAGAGAAAAAAAACAAAACAGTGAAAGCCGTAAAAGGAGACCGAATAGGCAGAATATCATTCTTCTCTCTTAAATTGAACATTTTTGATGTAAAATTATTTATAGGAAAACAAGAATATCATTCTTCTCTCTTAAATTGAACCTTGTTGATGTAAAATTATTTATAGGAAAACAAATATTTAGATGGAAGAAAAGATGAAAAGTTGGGTTGATTTATTATATTGATTTCATTGCAGTTACACAGTTTATGTATTTCATAATTATTGTTTTTGTGTTAAATTTATAATTATTATAATATGATAACTGAAAGTTAAGTTTTTTATTATAATTAATATAATATAATAACTGAAAGTTAAATTTTATAATTAATATAATATATAATTGAAATTCTTAATTTTATTGTAAGTTTTAATGTTTTATAATTAGTATTTAATGCTAAACATGATAACTACATATTTTTTCCTATTTTATATTAATGGGATAACGAAAAGTTACATTTTATAATTAATATAATATATATTTGAATTTTATTGCAGGTTAAGTTTTATATTATAATTAATATAATATGATAACTGAAAGTTAAATTTTATAATTAATATAATATATAATTGAAATTATTAATTTTATTGTAGGTTTTAATATTTTGTAGTTAGTATTTAATGCTAAACATTATAACTTTTTTTTTCTATTTTATAATTAATATAATTTTTTATAATTAGTATTTAATGCTAAACTCAATTAATATAGATAAATATTTGGTTTAATGTGTATATGTAAAATATTAAATTTTAATATATTTTAATAATAATTATAACATTAATATATATATACAAATTAAAATTAATTAATATATTTACAGTGAGGGAAAGAAAAACAATTCATAAATGAAGAGAGAGAATTATGAAAAAATAAATTGTGATATGAGAATTATTTTGGAGAGAGCGTGAAGTACACCCTCAACATTTCAAATTAAGCGTTATTAGATATATATATAGATCACTCGGTGGCTCACTTTACAAGCGTGTGCATTGAGAGGGCATGACGAGTCTTCATCTTTGAATAATCGTGAAAATTTTATTGAAAAAAAACGAAGTATAGAAAGTTAAATCTGAGATGCAAGTTGGAGTCAGCCCCAGGTAATTTTTTATCCTGTCTCCGTCCCTAAATTTATGTATTGCAACTTCTCAGCTTACTTCTGGGTCTCGCTCTTGCTTCAAACTTGGGTCGCAGCCCGGGACTAAGAGTCCTAAATATTCAATATTATGGCTTCTCACTCAAAAAATAAATTCATGAGTTCCTAAACGGTAAGAGTTAAAATAGAGTAAACCGAATAAATCAATAAAAATATATCAAAAAAATCTCTATCAAATATTCTGAACGACAATTAAAATTATCTTAGTTAATGATTAATAATTAATGCCAAAAAATGTCATATCAAATGATAATGGACCATCTCATATATAGATGAAATAATGAGAAATTCATATAAATAATGAGATTATATATATATATATATATATATATATATATATATATATATATATATATATATATATATATATATATATATATATATATATATATATATATGAAAAATCAGTTCAAATAACTCTTTATTCAAAAAAAGAAAATAACTCAAAACCCAATAACTTAGTAACTTTGTTGTTGTTAAGAATGAAATGGACATTAGCTCTAAAACAATCATAAACACACTTGTATGATAGGAAAAAAACGATTTACCAACAGCTCTAATTATTATTCGAATTAAAAAATATGACATAAAAAATATAGTTTATCTAGCTAAATAGGATATACAAAACCGAAAAAAATCGCAACCAATAATTCAAATCTAAGTGACAAATAAGAATACTAAAATAGGAACAAAATAAAATGAAAACTCTCCAATCTTTTTTAATAGATAAAGAAAATAAAGAATTAAGCACAATTTATTAACTTTATTAAGCCAAATATTTTATAAATCTTAAGTAACTTCTTTTATATATATCAACTTATAACTTTTAAACACTTTGTCACCAAAGAAAAACTAAATATTATATTTCTCCACTTTCCTCTCTCTTATTACCAACTGATCTCTTTGCTAGCACCACACATCTCTCTCTCTCTCTCTTTCTTCTTCTACAAAAGGCCAAGTTCTTCTACAAGCACCATTGATCTCTTTCACTCTCTCACTTACTCACTCACTCACTCTCAGGCCCACACAAATAGACTAGCAAATAAACCTTCAATCTCTTCCATGAAACCAGAACATGTTTTCACAGTTGGCCTCCTCCTTCTACTATCTTTTCTGATCACCGGTACCGATCTCTTTAATTAATTGCTCTCTCGATCACTCTCTTCTTGGATCGGATATAGCTTTGTAAATTAAGACATAGTTATATATATATATATATAATTAATTCTTCATATTGTGCAGGAGGAGTTTGGGCTGATAATAATCAGAACCAGAATAACAGTTTTGGGCCAAAAAGGATATTTGTGTTTGGAGATTCTTATGCCGATACTGGCAATCAAAGAAAGTCTTTGGCTTCTTCTTGGAAAACTCCATATGGGATCACTTTTCCCGGCAAACCAGCCGGCCGTTTCTCCGACGGACGCGTGTTCACCGATTATATTGGTACGTACAAACGGTTCAATTATTTATTTCCGTATCTTTCTCTCACTTTCATTTGACTGACACACAAATCACTTAATTACTGTACATTGTCTGTTTCTATGTACACGTTCTCGATTCCTCTTTCTTTTTCTAATATGTTTGATCACCTTAAAAAAAATAATAACTTACAGGTATTAAATGTTAAGATAGCAACCAAATATGAAATAAGATATTATAAGTTAGTTTATATATTGGATCAAATATTAATAAAAACAACCACTAACAAATGTCATAATCAAAAACAAAACAACACTTCACGGCTAAAAAAAACCTAACTTGCCGAGCTAAAGGTTTAGAAAATCGGTGAACCAAGAGAGTTTTTGATGGTTTCCTATTCATTCGTATATTAGACATTTTTCTAGCGTGTTAACATTCAAGTGAAGCTTCTACCCTTCTTTTCTTTTCATTATTCTCATTCTTATTTTCAATACATCTAACTTGTTCTTGGATGTACATTCCGATATGTGAATATTTTGATAAGTGTTTCAAAGTAACAAATTTTCTAGCATTTCTCATCTTTTCTATCTATTCCTGCTTTTCTGCTTCGGAGCAGATTGGTATCTCTCCCTCTTATGTATTCAATGCACAATTTTTTGTGTTCTCTTCATTTTCATTTCTTTCTGTGTCTTCTTGAGATTTCTTTCCTATGAACTTCTCCAATGACTGAATATTATGACCCACATCTGCCTCCAGACCTACTTGCTGTCTAGTTGGCTCCTAGGTGCATCAAAATGGACAATAACAGTTATTTGTTCTGCTTTCACTATAGTGGATTGCCAAGTGACAATACCTATCATGTCATTTGGAACCTCAACCTCAATATGATCGAGTTTCATTTACATTGGAATAGTCCTGGCCTTTCTAGCACCATCATCCCCATTACCACTTTCTCTAGAGTAGATTATGTTTCATTAGTTCTCCACCTGATGCTAAGATTCGGTTTAAAAGGGGAATCATCATCATCATACCATTCCTGAGTAACATATTGAAAAGTGCATGTGGATAGACATGTGAGGTTGGTACCACATTCGGTAACATTGGTGTAGTAGATGCCCCCTAAAGAACTAAGAAAAGATAGAGGGTCCCTCAATGAATCATTGGTCATGAACCAGGTCTTCGTTATACAGTGTTGAAGAAAAGCCCTCTCGCTAACATTCCTCTTCTCTAAAATGATATTCCAATCAAAGTCGAGTACTCAACATAATAGCATAGGGTGAGTTGTCTTTGGGATGTCTAAGAAGTCAACATTCAAGGAAACCATCCTTTGATTATTGATATATCCAAGGGGACATAAGGAGAATATCTGTGAAGGAAGAATCGCACTGATACCTCTTGATTTGAGCATGGAACTAACCCTCAAGTAGTGCGGATATTGAGTGTCACATATTCGATGGAGTGGATAAATAGGAAGAGAGGGATTTAAAATAAAATAGAGGATGTAATTACAAACTCGACAATACAATATGATGTTTGAAAAGAGATAAGAAGCTTGGTATGCTCTAGAAATGACAATGTGTTCCTTAGAATGGAATTCATCGTTGGAGAGAGTATGGCAATATATGTTTATAAAGAGGAAACAAAAGATGTATGAATATCATTGATTTATTGTTAAAACTTTCGTATTTGTCTATGAAATAATATTATGAAATATATCGTCATTTAAGTATAACGACATAAAACATAAGAACAAAGTGAAAAAAATAAAATAAATAATGTGTATGAAGATTATCTAAAAGGACAATAAGATCCCCAACCGAATCTATCGTATTTTTAAATCGAACCTTATATAATGTAATGGTGATGGCATTGGGTAAGATCTGCAACGGACGATTGAGGTAGGTTGTTGAAGGCTATTTTACAATTTTTCTCTAACCAAATTATCTACCCTAACCTAATAAAATTATAATCTCATCGTCTTATACCAACAAGTACTCTGTGGTCAACTCTATCCATATTTCCAAACCCTGCATAACCCAATATATTGGTTATACCATAACTTTGTGTAAATATCTTTTCCTTAAACTCATGAGCAAAAATATAAATAGTGCTAAGGTGAATATATATGTGAGGACAATCAAAAATATCTAGAAAGATGAAGAAGACAAGATGATAAAAATAAAACTACAACACAAAATATCAAATAATAATGGAAGTTTCAATACAAATTAAGTTAATTATAAGTAGATAAAGAAAATCTTGCAACATAACAAAGTAAGTGTCAATTATTCATGTTGATTTTAACTATTTTGAAAACTTTAATCTAATGAATTAATTTTCATTATTAATTAACATCGATGTATATATATATGGTGAAGGATATTACTTTTAGTAGAATTTTGATGTGTGTTGCATAGTGCTTACATTTGTTTTTGAGTGTTTAGGTAGATGTTTAAACATAAGATCAATTCAATTTTTAACATTGATGATATTAATACTTTTGTTGGTATTTTTATTATAAATTGACTATATTTACAAATATATGAGAATAAAGTGATCTCATCCTTTCAAAAAAAAGTTAAAATAAGTAAGGTGTACTTATTTCAGTTTTAAAAATTAAATAATTTTTGAAGTATTTAAACAAACAATATACATCAAATTTTTCTTTAACCATATCATTAAGGAATTTAACTAGACGAATTCACTATTTTAATCTTTGTGATATTATAATTTATTCATCTTAAAAAGATATAATTATTTGAGTAATATAAAATGCTTAAAAATGATAGAATCTGTGTCAGTTTCTGAATATTTATTAAATTATTTATGCAAATTGAATCTAAAATAACTATTTAATCTAAAACATATAACAATTAAGTAACCTAAATCTAAACAATAAATTTATAATAGTAACAAATATACTGGTTTTACAAAAGAAAACAATATAAAAATTTAATTCTGACCAACTTTATGCTTATTTTCATATAGAAAAGGGTAAAGTTTCTACTATATATATATATAATATTTTTTTTCTATCATCTCGTGAAACTATTCGAAAGCACTCGGCCTAATGAAATGATACACAATGGGTGTAATTCACTTTAGCAGCTTTTACTTTTCTTTAATCATTCTGAATATGACTATGATCAGATCATTTGAAAAGACCTGTTTATATAATATGGGCTCTTCTTTCTCTCACTACTTTTTAATTACAATCACCTATTTTTATTTTGGGATTCTCTTTCTGTCTGTCTATGAGTATGGAGCCGTTTGCTGCCCACCATCTATTATGATTTGGAAGCTTTAATTAGCTTTTTTGTGTTTGTTTTCAAATCTCGCGTGCTCTCTTTTTTCTTTTTTCTTTTTAAAAGATTGAGGGTAAAAATTCAGATACATGACCATAGAATATAATTATTTTTTTACCCATGAGTATGAAGTTTCAATATACATCTCTATACTGTGTATAGATATTATTTTTTCTAAGATTTTATTAAATATAAACGATCAAACTAATCAACCATAAATTAATTTCGGTCTTACGCATTAAATTACTTAATTTATTAACTGGATTATTAAAATATTATATTTTAAATTATTATTTATTTTATTATTATATATTAATATTTTTTAAAGTATTTTTTTAAAAAAAAAATCTCAAATACTTAAAATCATAATTAATTATTATCATGTTTTTTTTCTCTAGTTTTTTTTATAAATCTCAAATCCGAACTTGAAAAAATATTAGTATTAACTTTGAGAGATTTTTTTTTTTATAAAAAAACTTATTAGAAAGATATTTTTATCTAATGATAAATATTAAAATAAATAGTATTTTAATTAATAGTGAATAAATCAATAGTTAGTTATATTATAATTGTAGAAAAAAAAAGCCTTAAGTTCACCTATGATCTCTCTAAATACACAAAATTCTTTGTTTTATCATTAAACAAAAAAAAAATACAATCAAAAGTTAGAATCCAGAACCACAATATTTAAATTATTATGTATTTTTTTTTATATAGATTTTTGACAGTCTGTGCCATGATAAACACAATTATATGTGGACCAAGCTAGCTTTATCATTTTTCTTTTCTTTTTCTTTCTTAATAATAAAGTTGACACACTTAGAAATCTTCACTTCTCTTAATGAGTTATAGTTAGAAAGGCTTCTACTTCTTCATTTGATTTCGTTCAAAAATTACTGTTTAAATTCTTATAATAATGGTTACATAATCCACTTCACTAAAGATTAAGATTGATATTCAATTTGCATGTGTTTCTTCAACTCAATTTGCATGATTTTCTCATCCTTAATAGCATTATCTGACTACAACTATTCACCTCCTCCATCAACTTCTTTCCGGTAAATGCTCAATAATAAAAATATGTTCTAGTCGTTATATATAGTGTTAATCCCATGGGCTCTCGTTCTTCTCTGTTGGGGGTTTGCATTATCGTGATTATATATTTCACCTCATTAGTGTGTAAATGCATCACGAATTATGAGCTAGCATATTTTGACCTTTTGTGGGAGATGTTCTCATCCCTTAATTAACTCATGAGTTGGAGAATTAATTATAACATTGACCAATGATTTTCGAATTGAGAATATGTTGATCAATCAATTTTTAGGTCACCGGTCAATTTGGAACATGATTCATGTATTTTTTTGAAAGTGGTCCTTCACTCAACTAGGTTGAGTTAGCTTTCTAATATATAGGTGGTTAAGCACTTTTTTTTTCTAACCTCTTTTTATTTTTAATCAAACTCAAAAAATTAAGAAGTCATCAAGCAATATTATTAATGGTTTCATTAGTATGCATATCAATTTTCATAGACCAAAATTATTGGAGTTCATTTTTTTAAAAAACAAAACAGAATTTAGATTCTCAAGGATTTCTCAATTATTCAATATATCTGAATCATTGAATGATCAAAAGTTAAAGGTCTTGGTTCTCGCATCATTTCTTTTGAATATTATTATTATTGTTTCTATATACTTTTTGTTTGTGAATTTTATTTTATCTATCATTTATTAATTGAAATTGGCAACTAATTTGAGGTATAAATTTTTATTTGCTAATGTACTAATTAATTTGGAGTCGGTTTGAGCTCATCACCTTATTTTAAAATACTGTTTATGTTTTCTTCCTTGGTTATATTTTATTAAATTTAATTTTTTTTATGTCATGATCATTTGTTTTATTGTTCAACAACTCTTATCTTTAATGACATTTTTTTATTAAACCAAATTGAAGCAAAATTCTACGGGATACGGTCTCCAATACCGTATAGATGGAGGGGATTCGCTGGGAAGAAAGTGGGAAAGGGTATGAACATGGCATATGGTGGTACAGGCGTATTCAATACCCAATTCCCTGGACCAAATATGACGGTGCAGATTGATCTCTTCCAATCCGTCATACGACTACGAAAATCAGTCTTCTCAAACATCAACCTACAATCTTCAATGGCTCTTGTGACCCTCTCCGGCAACGACTACAGCGCATATCTTCTTAAAGGCGGCCTTTTCAAGGTACTATATTCAGGATCGAGTCTAGGGCCTAGCTATGCATTTGCATAAAACTAAACTCTTCACATATAATTACTAATCTTATAAACAAACATAACTATATAACCAACTAATGATGAATATATATATATATTTGTTGTAGGATATTCCTGCATTTATAACACAAGTTGTGAAACAACTAACTATCAACCTAAAGCGCCTTCATAGCATGGGATTGAAAAAGGTGGTTGTAACATCTCTTCAGCCTTTGGGTTGTCTCCCAAGTGTTACGATCCTCAACTCTTTTCAACAATGTAACGACACACAAAACTCCGCTGTCAACTTCCACAACCTCTTGCTTCGACAAGCTATTGAAGACCTAAATATTCTCAGTAACAACACCTCCGCCTTCTTCCTCATTGATCTATACACCGCCTTCAACACTGTTCTTGAGAACAAAGGCGTTGAAGGAGATGTTAGATTTGAGAGTCCACTAAAGCCATGTTGCATGGGAGTTGACCAGACTCATTATTCGTGTGGCAGCCTCAACGAGAAGGGAGAAAAGATGTACACGGTTTGTAACGATCCCGAATCTTCTTTCTTTTGGGACACGGTTCATCCTACTGAAGCTGGATGGCGCGCCGTTTACTTGACTCTCAAGTCTTCACTTCAACAAATTTATTAATTTGTTCACAATAAATCATCAATCATCTCAATAAATTTGTTGTTGCTCTTTTTCAATCTTACTAGACACTAAAGACGAATGTTTCTTTTCATGTCATGACCCAAATTTTCAAATGTTTCATTACCAACCTTATTTAATAATTTCCTTTTATGTACATTGAATTGCAATCCATTCATTATGACAATTCATATTACCCAATTTATTCTTAGTGTTCAATCTTCAGCAGCCTATATAGTCGGTGTTCTCGTAGAGGAAAAAAATATTGGTCAAAAAATGAAATTGACTTTTAGCAAATTTTCAGATAATCCATTAAAAAAATATTGGTCAATATGAAATGGCTCATATTGGTTTTTCAATCTTTCTAAGGGAGTTAACATTATTTATCTGTACATATTTTTACAAAAGGACATGGAGACAGTAATAGGGTAAGAGATAAATTAAAAGAAGAACATTAGACCAGATTTTCTTACTTAGCCTTGATCTATATATTTATTTTTTAATTATTTTTTATTTACAAACTAGAAATATCATTATATTTACTCCAACTTGATTAATTAAAAAAATAATTAAAAACTTAAAATTCAAGAATAAATAGAAAGAGAGACCTAATGTCTATGTTCTAATACTTTATTAATAATAATATAATTGGATTTCTTATTTATAACTAAATTAAAAAAATGAATCCAAAAATAACGAAAATTAAAAGATATGAATAAAATTAAAATATATATGAAAAATAATATAAATAAGAATAAGAGCACACTTATAAATAGAATCGAGTGGCTTTAATTAATTATTAAAAATCAAATATTTTCTTTAACATAGCTACCAATAAAACGATGCACATAATGAATTAGTGAGCTTGTATTGACGAAGTGATAATATATGAGATGAAATATTTTTTTTTTCTTGTTAACAGATTCGTTTATCAGAATTAAATTTATCATTGAAACAACAAACAAAATTCAAGCAAAAACATGCATCTTCACCAACTGATACAAATTGAAATTCTCAAAAATATTGATTTAATGTCGTCAACGGATACAGATAGAAATTCTCAAAAATATTGATTTAATTAACTTGTAAAGTTTATGGATAAAAAATTACGTTCAATTTATTATCAAGTGAATCTAAAAAAATGGACAGTGGATAAGCAAATATTCTGCAAATACATTTAATCAAGTGCAAAATTTATCGCCTGTTTGGTTCAAAATTATGACCTTAAGGAGACTGGGAATATTCATATCTTGTTGTCTCTATACTAAAAGATGAGATATTATTAAGTGAATTTAAGTAATTATGAGAGATGATTTATTTTACTTTTTAGGTAAATTTATCAATCCTATATCTTTTTACAATTTTTTTTATCTTTTACATGTATTTTGACATTCACAAAAAAAAAAAAAAAGTAATATTAGTCAATTTTTGTTTTAATTTTTGGTTTTACAAAAAATGCTATGCATTAGCTATTTATTTTTAAATTTTATATATAAAGAAAACTCTTTAGAGACCCACCTCAATTCTTTCTTTTTCTCTTTTTCCTTTTTTCTTTTTCTTTAATGTAACACTCCCACTACTTCTCTCTTTTTATTTTATTGATCTCTTTTCAAGCCTAGCTGGAAGTGATTAATAAATAACAAAAGTTATAACTATTTTATTACCTAATAAAATAAATTTATACTAATAGACGGTTAATTAATAGACGGTTAATTAACTAAGAAGAAATTATATGTGAAGCCTAATAAATATTAAATGGTCGACTAATTCTAACTGTAGATGAAAACATAAGATATAATTTTAAATGAATTAAATACTAAATCTGTAATTAACAAATAACACTTAAATTAATCAAAAATTTATTTATTCCTAACTTCCTCTTATAAATTTATCCTTAGATCAATTAGTGTGTTTACTCCTCCAGTGCATTACTGAATTCTTTGATAGTTTAATTGTAAAATTGTTAACAATTTAAAATAGATCACTTTATAACAAGTATGATCCTTCTTTATTTATTTTCAACAAAAATATACAAGCACATAAAGCAACTAAATAAATTATATTGATGATATAATACATAATGGGCTATATAAAGAAACATGCAAATATATAAGTACTTTTTGAATCTTCTAAATCTTAGTTTCTTTTCACCACTTAATTTAATAACAATATTTTGGCACAAATGGACTGATACTTATAAATTTCTCAAGTGTTTGCACTTATCCTTATAAATTTCTCAAGTGTTTCTAATTCATAATTCTTCTTAATTATAAATATTCCATTACTCATTTGCAAAACTTCAACACGATAAAGAATTTGGTTTGAACGTGATCAAGAGAGTGTATTTATATTGACATTTCATCAATCTTTTTTTTTTTTTTCTCTTGAAAATATTATAGTATGTGATGTACCAGCTTTGGGTGCTTCTTAAAGTCTATATAAGGTCTTCTTTAGTTTGTACTTTATCAACTTTCTTTTTTACTCATATTCTTTTTGGTTATTTAATGTAGATTTCTCTATTTTGATTTATAATGAAGAAAAGCATTCTTCTAATGCTGCAATTGACAACAGCATTTGAATATTATCCATTCGAATTGGAATGGGAAATGTCATATCAGTAATCCAAGTCCTAAATACAGATTATGATATTTGGAGCTTTGAAATGAAAATACAACCATTAAGAATTGCTTAGGAGATAAGAGGACAATGTTAAAAGGAGTTACTAGGGGGTAAATAAAATGACATGACCTGGGATTTCCAGATTTTACATTTTTGAGAATAAATGCATAACTCCTAGTTGACTTATCCTAAAATTTTGTAAATTACAACTTCGGACTATGTCCAAGGTCGTGTTCCTAAAAGCCATGAGATTTGAGAGAAACTGTGTTTCAAAGTTAGGCTACCCGAAGCATTTTCAAGTTTGAGTGTTCTTGTCATTCTTTATGAGTCTTCCTCAAGGGGAGTACACTCAAAGTGCATTATATTTGAGTAAGAATCCTTTGCACAATGAAAAAACTAAGCATATCGACATCAAATTCTATTTTGTGAGGGATTTGATCATGAGAATGCTGACATTGTCAATATGAAGAAGGTTTGCAACCATGATGAATGTAATTGACTTTTTATTTTGACAAAAATATTCCTAGACAGAAGTATGAGGTATGAGTTATGTTAGGATCTAGAGCTTAATTGCTCTACTTGGTTAAGAACAAGGTAGATCAATGGTGTGTAATTAGACTATAATACATATGTATTAAGGTGGAGTTTGATAGAAATGTGTTAGTTTCTTTAGTCTAAATCTTTAATCCTTAAGTCTATAATATGTATACTCTATGTCGATAAATCGAGATAAACTGTAATTGCGGAAACGTACCTGGATCTTGAATGCAGAACGATTCATTAAGCCGTTCTTCGTTATTCTCATCTTCTTGATCTTCTCTTGATCTTGAATCTGGACCTGAATCTGAATGTGGATCTTCTTGTTCTGGATCTGGACCTGGATCGGAATGTCAGATGTGGGTGGGTTTAAGTCTTTCAACCCTATATCGATAGCCTTCTTGAGAGTTCTTGAGAGGTGAACTAAAACCTTATTGTTTTATGAGAGAAACAAATAGGTAGGCTATTTATATGGGTTGGGGACCTAGCCCTAATATACCCATTTATTATTCGGCTCATCAACGAAATAATAAATGGTATTTCTGCTTCTACACAAATATATCCCCACATTTATTATAGATGTCTAAATAAGCCCCATAATCTTTATACTTTAATAGATCACTTTAATTGGGCTTTAATCTTTATTATGATAACAACTAATATACAATTATTAAATAATATATGTACCCAAATATTGGAAATAATTTCAACAATCTCCCACTTGGGTCATATAATATTTCCTTCAATTGTATATTATAACCTTAAGAGCTCAAAATATTATTATCATTTCCAAATACATCTATATCAATCTCGTCCATCAATTATATCAACATAGGATTAAAGCGATTTTTGTTACATTAGTTCGTAACTAAACCCTCAATAGTCACATATGTCAATATAATCAAATAACAAAGATTAAACATGAGTGTGTAGTGTGGATTAACATGTAGTGTGATCTTTAACATGTCTAATACCAACTGGTCCTCCTTTATTCCTTATAGAGATCAATCTGAATAACTTTATAATCTTAATTTCTTTAAAAACTAAATCTTTAATTTCTTTAGAAACTGATTCTTTAATGTGCACATAAATTCCAAATTTTATCTATGCAAGCATCACAATACAAACTCCCACTAAAACTGTATATCATCTAAATATGCAATATCCATATGAACAATATGTTCATGAAAGACCTCAGATAGCAAATATTTAGAGAACTGGTCTGTAATTTTAGAGTTTGTCCAAATATGCTCAATAGATAAGTAAACCTTATGACTTCTTTATTTTCCAAATAGTTCGATTTAGTCGAACTCATATCACTCTTAAAGTAAAAGAACTGCAAATTATTGTCACGTAATATCTTTAGTGGTCTTTCTATATCATTCATAATTTGCAACCCCGTGACAAAATTTTGCAGCCGGATTCTTTAATTGGATGCCACAAAACACCTAATAAATTCTGCCATCAACTTGAAATAATTCGAGTGTCTACTTAACACTCTTCCAAAAATTAATTCTGTAAACTAAAATGATGTGGCACGAATTTTCGACTATTTTAGTATCCAACAAAATTCGAATCAATATACCAAATAATCTCTATCCGATTCGATTTCACTATATGAGTATGTAATGTTTTGTTCTTAAAATATCACATTAGTTGTTTGGTTGCTTTCTTAATGATCCAAACTAGGATCCTTCAAGTATTTGTCCAACATCATAAATATTCTTAATTTCTTGATTCATATAATCTAGAGAATACATTACACTCTTGTTTAAGGAGTCTTATGTATATATTTATTTTCAAGGCTAATCTTGAAGTACTTATGAGACTTAATTTGTCTTTAGATCTTTTAGAATATCCAATAATTAACATCTGATAAATTCTTTAGTCTAGTTTATTTTCTTTAGACCTATAAGGCCTGACCTTAACTGGACAACCCCAAAAGAATTTACTAGTTGTTTTAGTTGAATCTTTATTCCATATATAAGTTGTAATTCTTAACTCTTCCTTCCAAATGAATCAATTACATGAAGATATTCCATAAATGTTTGTTTCCAAATAAAAAAGTATCTAAAGTAGTTCTTTATTTCTTCATCTTTAATATGAATTGTTAATGCCCACGCCGATGTTTCTTTCACCATCAATTGACTTTTGACAATTAACTCAACCGTACATCAACACATTTACTTTAGTAATACTGAAGTTACCATCAAATGTGTATGAGTACTGAAGTTAAATTACTCTTAGAACAAACAAAACAAACTATAATATGTATTCTTTTATGCACCACTTTCTTTAGTAATTTTCTTATAAGTGCAATATCTGCAATTCTTACAACTTCATTTCTTTATTATGTATTAAGGTATTTGCTAAGTGAACACTATTTATGTTATTTTTGTTTCAATCTTTTATTTTTCTTACACACAATTGATGTGAGTTCATGTAGAGACTATGTCTCCCTTTAGACAACTACAATTCACATCAATTAACTTAAGTGTAAATAAGAAAATCCAAATTAGATGCATGAGAATACATTATTGTAACTCTGACTTTAATGCATTACTTTTGAAACAAAATAAAACATATATTATTTATGAAATATTTATTCTAATAATACCCTTAGAAATTTTAACCATTTTAGATATAATTCTTAAAAATACAACAAATTCTAAATATGTCTTAAAAATTATATCATATAAAATGAACTTAAGATGTTGACAAAAAAATAATCCGTATTAGCAGAAGTGTTAACTTGATTAGATAACAAAACAAATGAACAACCATACTCACAAAATTTTAATAATCACATAAATTCAAAATAATGGTACGTCTCATCATAAGATACCAAACGCAACATTAATATTTAGTCTTTGGACATTAAATATTAACTTGCAAACGGTACTCTTTTGCAGTAATAAAATATTAACAATAAGTCCTGTCAAATAATTGGTTATCTTTGGATATTCCAATTATTCACATGGCCCACCAAATAATTGTTACATATTTATTACCACATGTGCATAATGTTATTCTGACCAATTATTTATCTTCCTTTGGGCCGATTAAATAACCGCATGAAATACATACACACTACCTTCTTAATTTATAAAACATATTAACCTTCACAAGAGAGCCTACTTTGGTAGGATGTTGCTTCAATTAATTGATTTAATAAATTAATAAATTATGTACATACTTTAAGTGTGTAACTCGACCAATTATTAAACTTCCTTTTGTCCGATTAATAATCGCATAGTTACAAACACAACCGTCTTAATCTTATAAAACAAATATGTTCTATAAATTAATAATTTGTACATTATTTAAATTTGCAATCCGACCAATTATTAATCTTCCTTTGGGCCGATTAACAACCGCATAATTACAAATTTAAATGGGCCTAAAATTAGACCAAATTTTGAATGTGTTATTAATACCGAAAATCTGAATGTTGTTTTATGTATCAAAATTGCATAAATTTCATATGTGTTACACAAAACAAATAATTGTGATTTTACTAATCACTCAATTATTTCTTAATATCAATCAACACAATATATACATAAAGACCGAAATATGTATATATATTCGAATGTGTAATATAACATGATTGATTATTCATCCAAATATAATAATAATAATAATAAACAATTAAATAATCAATTGCACAGATTACCCAAAATTCTAAATTTATCAATTATTAGGTTAATTGATTTCCTTAATTCTTGATAAATAACTTTTGATAAATAAGTTATTGATATTTATTTATTCTTTAATTATAAATTATTATTATTAATAAAATATTAATTAAGTCATAAATTAAAAATTAAATAGATGTATTCATCCGTTTTTATACTAATTCATTAAATATATTACAAACATAATGTAATCAATATTTATAAAATATTATAAACATGATAACTATTTTTTTTTACTTAATTCTCAAATCATAACCTATATTATTCTTAATTGTATATAAATGTATTAATATAATAACAATTATTTCAGGAATAAATATTACTTCAATCTTTGACTAATTAAAATATTATTATTATTTTAATTCCTTAAATTAATTATAATAATTAATTATTATTCCAAAACTGAATTCCTTAATTCTTTACATACTTATATAAGTAGAATGATAATAAATTATTATTCTAAAATTCAAATTTCCTTAATTAATTCGTACTCAATATATATATATATATATATATATATATATATATATATATATATATATATATATATAACCGGAATATATATAATATATTTATTAATACCTCTTTAATTATCTAATTAATAATAAATATAGATATTAATTTGACCAATTCTTTAAAAAAAAAATCAACTTCTTTACCATATATTTCTCTCTTTATGACTTATGACTTAAATTCAGGTTATTAATTTGAATTATTATTTTCAAATTAATAATTAAATCCAATTCTTGAAATAAAACTTTTCCATTTTCTTTATTCTTTATGATTCTAAAACCGTTTATTCTTTATGATTTCTGAAGAGTCTTTAATTCTTTACTATAACATATACATCAAAATAATTTATTGTTTATAATTCAGTAAATAAAAAACATATTAGATCAAGAACATTTATAAATGTCTATTCATATTCTTTAATTAATAACAATTATATAACCTCAAATCAAATATATATATATATATATATATATATATATATAAAATAGAATTAACTTATTCTTAATTATCTCACATTTTGTTTTATACATAATATTTAGTCTTATTTGACAATAAAACAAAATTAAACCTGTTCAACCTTCCTTATCCTTAAAATGAACATTCAATTCAATTTATTCAATTTCCTTATTCTGAATCTGTTTATTCAATGGGATTATACAGAAAATTTAATTGTTATTCATAATCTTGTTAACCAAATTCAACAATCTATCTTTATCCTTATTAAATCTCAATAAATCGACATAGAGAGACTCTGATACCACTTGTTAGTTTCTTTAGTCTAAATCTTTAATCCTTAAGTCTATAATATGTATACTCTATGTCGATAAATCGAGATAAACTGTAATTGCGGAAACGTACCTGGATCTTGAATGCAGAACGGTTCATTAAGCCGTTCTTCATTATTCTCATCTTCTTGATCTTCTCTTGATTTTGAATCTGAACCTGAATCTGAATGTGGATCTTCTTGTTCTGGATCTGGACCTGGATCGGAATGTCAGATGCGGGTGGGGTTTAAGTCTTCCAACCCTATATCGATAGCCTTCTTGAGAGTTCTTGAGAGATGAACTAAAACCTTATTGTTTTATGAGAGAAACAAATAGGTAGGCTATTTATATGGGTTGGGGACCTAGCCCTAATATACCCATTTATTATTCGGCCCATCAACGAAATAATAAATGGTATTTCTGCTTCTACACAAATATATCTCCACATTTATTATAGATGTCTAAATAAGAACATAATCTTTATACTTTAATAGATCACTTTAATTGAGCTTTAATCTTTATTATGATAACAACTAATATACAATTATTAAATAATATATGTACCCAAATATTAGAAATAATTCCAACAGAATGGTGATGAATATGCACAAGAAAATAAATAATCAATTCAATTTGTTCGAGAAAGAAAATAGTAATTTTTTTAGGTAGATAGTTTAGGAGAATTGACATGGAAAATATCATGTCATTAATCCAATTAAGTCTTGATTATGATGTTTAGAGCTTTGAAATAAAGAAAAATCTTTGGGGGTGAATTAGGAGAGAGAAGGACAATGGTAAAAAGAGTTATTGTGGTAAGTCCAAGTGTAAAAGTGATATTATCTTTGACATTTATAAATTTTTAATTTTTGATAACAAATGCATACCTACGAATTGCCTATCATAAAATGTTTTAACTTGGTGCAATTATACTAGCACTAATGCACTGAATTTCATCGGAACTCCACAATTAAGCGTGCTTGGGCGAGAGTAGTACTAGGATGAGTGACCTCTTGGAAAATTCTCGTATCGCACTCTTTTAACGATTTATTTGCTTAAACCGCGAAGATTAGACACACTCCAAAAAAGAAGCGGAACCAGCGTTCTAAAAAAATGTTCTAACTTTGTAATTTTCTATTTAACTAATCAAAAAGAAACTTCAATAATGATTGCCTAAAACCATGAGATTAATAAAAAAAATTAGTTTTTACAATTAGGCGATCCGAGAGTATTTTTCAAATTTGAGTGTTTTTGTCCATCTTTGTGTATTTTCGTACAAGTTTTAATTTAATCATAGTGAATAACTATGTTTCGTCTTGAAAATGGATTATGTATTGTTGAACCATTCAAAATTTTGTGTGATGTTACCTTGTTACTACATTTACTTTTCTTACATAACACTCAGATTGTTTTTATTTGTGTTTAAAGATAGTTGGATCCCCTGTTAAAATCTACCATGTGTCCCTTGTGCCCTCTCATAAGGAGGGGTAAACATATAATATTTTAGTTATTACTCCCTTCCTGTGAGAGCACATGAAATTTTGGTAACAGGAGATCTCGATTGGTTCAAAGGTTGTTGCAAATTTTTGGGGTTTTATTTTTCTATTTCATCAGTTTAAATAGGTAGTAACCATCATATATATATATATATATATATATATATATATATATATATATATATATATATATATATATATATATATATATATATATATATAATGTTTGGATTGCCGAGTCGAGAACTGTGGTTAATTTAAATATATATGTGAGAGTAAATAAATATTTGGGTCGGATTGTGGGTTGACCCAAATATTTCCCAAATTTGACATACTTGAAATAATCTGTAAAAAAATGCAAGAAAGAAGAACACAAGAAGACACATATTTATAGTGGTTCACTCAAATTGAGCTACGTCCACTTCAGCCACCACCAGATTTCACTATGAAGAAGAAAAAAAAGGAATACAAAGTTTTTGCTCACATTTTATCTCTCTAGAATTCTATTTAATCATTTGTAAATCCTTAATAATCACATATTTATATGGTAAACATTCAGGTAATAAACCTAAATAACTCTTGATCAGACCCAAACCCAAAATCGAATACAAACCCAATAAACTCTAATTAACAATGTAGAGTTTATTATAAGTGTAGGCTCCATAACTCAATAATCTCTCACTTGGAGACTAACTTCATCATCTCTCGATCGGTAGCGGCTTTCCATCCGGTGTCTTAACGAAGAAGACCAACTGAAGTTGCACACAACTTCAATTTCTCATTTGTCAAAACTTTCGTCAACATATCAGCTGAATTCTCACTCCCGGGAATATTCTCAAGACCTAATACTGCATCTTCTAAAGCTGACCGGATGAAATGATAACGAACATGTATATGCTTCATCCTTCCATGATAAACATGATTCTTTTCCAAATGAATGACACTCTAACTGTCGTATCACAACACATTTCTCTCATAGTCTTGACCTAATTCTCACAAAAGGGTTGTAATCACATCATCTCCTTAGTAGCCTCTATCACCGCAACATATTCTGCCTCACAACTAGAAAGAGAAACAATCTTCTGCAATTTTGAAACCCAATTGATTGTAGTACCTCTTAGAGTATAAATATACCCTGTTGTGCTCTTCCTACTATCAACATTACCACCATTGTCAACATCAACATATCCTTCCAAACCCATATTAGACTTTCGAAAACACAAAGAGAGACCCGTACTTCCTCTTAAGTATCATAGTATCCACTTTACTGCTTCCCAATGTTGTCTATTCGGGTTGCTCATGAACCTGCTAACAACTCCCTCTACATGTGCTATGTTTGGTCTTGTGCAAACCATCGCATACATAATACAATAAATGGAAGAGGCATATGGAAAAGTGGACATGTAATTTTTCTCCTCCTCTGTTGAAGGTGACTGGTCTTTAGATAGTCTGAAGTGACTAACTAAGGGGGTAGTAACTGGTTTTATATCATACAAGTTAAACCTGCTAAGAACATTCTTCACATATTCTTCTTGTGAATGCTTGAGAACTTCTTCATCACTGAAAATTCTCATCCCAATGATTTGTTTTGCAGCACCCAAATCCTTCATTGCAAACTTTTCAGACAACTCTTTCTTGAGCTTGTTAATCTCATACAAGTTTTCTCCAGCAATCAACATGTCATCAACGTAGAGGAGCAAAATAATGTACGATTTATCAAACCTCTTGATATAGCAACAATGATCATATTCACACCTCAGAAAATTGTTACTTTACATGAAGCTATCGAACTTCTTGTACCATTTCCTTGAAGCCTATTTCAAACTATACAAACTCTTTTGAAGCTTACACTAAAGCTCATCTTTTCCTTTGATTTCAAATCCTTCTAGTTGTTGCATATAAATCTCTTCATCTAAATCAGCATGAAGAAAAACAGTTTTGACATCCATTTGTTGAAGATGAAGGTCTTCTTTCACAACCAAATTTAAAATCGTTCTGATTGTCATCAATTTAACTACTAGAGAGAAAATCTCATTGTACTCAATACATTCTTTCTATTGAAATCCTTTCACAACCAACCTTGCCTTGTACCTCATGATTTTATCATGTTCTTCTTTAATCTTGAAGATCCATTTATTTTGAAGTGCTTTCTTTCCCTTTGGTAGCTTAGTGAGCTCCCAAGTATGATTCAACGTCAAAGAGTCCATCTCATCTTTCATCGCAGATTCCCACTTAACCGATTCATCAGATTGTATTGCTTCCTCGTAGCATTCATGTTCACCTCTATATGTCAACAAGATATAGTTCAAAGATGGAGACTACCTCTCAAATGGTTTTCGATTCCTTGACGATTTTCTAAACTGTATAACCGGTGTTTGTTGATTTACCACTAGGGCCACTAATGGGATTAGGATCTCCGATAGGGGACCGAAGTCCGACTAAAGGAGAACTCTTACACACTCACAACAGTTTGCGCTAATCCGATTAAGAATTAACACCGGTCTCAACACTACACAGTATGTCACAAACTCTTGAACCGGGTTCAAGTGTGGAAATATTTGTTTCAGCCTGAAGTAATACACACAAATCAGATAGAGAGAAGAATAATGAAGGGTCGGTTGAAGTAAGAAGAAATCGGTTCGGATGATAAAATGACCGGAAATGATAAAGAACATAAGACAAGGATTTTATGGATGTTCGGAGATAAAACTCCTACGTCACCCCTTCTTCTCAAAAAACGAGAAGGATATTCACTAGGAATATTCAAACACAATACAACACACGATCGAGTCTTATTTACTACTCGATATTCACTTTACAACTCTCACACAGAATTGTAATACACTTGATTTACAAATACAACTTAATGCTTGCTATTATTAGACTAATAAAAATCTCAAGATTGTTCAAAGAGTTGTATTTCAAAGTTAGATTGATTATCAAAGTTGGATCAATCGTATTGTACATCTTTAGCTCTTCATCTTCTTCCTTTTATAGTGGAAATATGACAACGATCATATTTCTCTTTCTGATTTGCATTTAATGTGGTTGGTGTAGTTGGTCAAAAGGAGCCGCATACCATTTAATGCGGTTGAAGCTTCCCAAGGTATAATGCAGCGCCAACTCAAGATAGGTATCTGTTTACTTGACAATTGTACTCTTGACGATTGTACTTTCGACGGTTACCTGCTCCTTAAAAATTGATTCTCAACTTTATACCAATCCAGGTAACTATACACTTGACAATTACCTACTGTCTACAGTCTAACAACAGACTTGTATCAGAAGGAAAAAGACACATTCTGATCTTTTGAAGATCTTCCTCTACACATTCCCAAAGAATATTTGTTCGCACCGAACTTCATCTGTCAACATTTCTAATCTTTGATATTGTCTTGATTTAAATCTTCCTGTTGGAAATATCTGTTGGCTTGTGATTATCCAGAAATTGAACAAACCGAACACATATCAATTTGTTGCTAGAGAACCGGTTGATTGGTCCTACCGTTGATTAGATGGAACCAATTTCTAATAACAAGTTCACCGATTCTGAAGTTTAAACCGGACCAGTCTTCTAATAAGATAAGTTAATTAAGTGGATTCTGGTTTGTGTTGTTTCAGAAATAGAGATTTGATCGGCCAAAAATGTGACCGCTCCTCGTACCTGCACATAAAGTTGAATTTAATTATGTTCTGTAGATAGTTAATTACTTATTAATTGACTATCTAATTTATCTAATAATTTCTCACTTTTTGATTATTTAAGTTAAATATTTAAGTTAAATATTTAAAACCCTATAATCGTTGGTCGGTTTAAAGAACTTATTTGTATTTGGCTGGTTAGAAAGCGGTTTAATTTAAAGATAGAGTTTTGAGAAAAATTTTGTGAGAAAATTTTCTATGTTTAACAATTTCTCCATTTTTGATATTTTTAAATTAAAAGTATCAAAACCCTGTAATTTGAAACTTGAACCGAATAATAGAAAATTTCCAAAATAATTCATAACTTCCCAAAATATTCAGTCATATATATATATATATAAATAAAAGTAGAATCATAAGGATAGAGATTTAGTGGACTCCTTCATTCGGCTCGGTGAAGTAGGGATTTTAGAGTCGGTGGATGAGGCCCTAGCTTCCATAGATGCCTTCTACGAGGCCATGGAGTCTTGAACTGTTTCCTTGATGAAAGCCTTTATCTCATCTGAAATTAAAATAGTAGATAGATTTTGCACCGGGGGTTGAGTATGAACCGTAAACGACACTTCTGTCCCACCCGGTTTCGGAAGACTGTCTTCTTTGGATTTGCTCCGGTCAAAATTCTTAGCCGGTGGAGTTTTGACCGATGAGTCGATTGTCGGTGAAGCTATTACCCATCTCGTTTTTCTTTATTTTCTGGAGATGCAAGAGGAGGCTCCAGTTGACTTTCTTCAGATTGAGCTCCTGCCGGTCTGGAAGATTGACCGAGCTCAAAGTTGGATTTTTCAAACTGTTGTTCATTCCGGTCGGCCTCTCTTTCTTTACTAGAAGGAGGAGTAAGCATTGCAGCATTCCCATCTGTTGCATTTTCATACTTTGAGATTTCGGCTTTAAGTTCTACTTAAACCGTTCTCAAATTTTCCAGCACAATTTTGTCCACTTTGGTTACATCTCCTATAACACTATGTCTCCGATGTATGTTGGCAATAGTTGAGGTCAGTATGTTTAACTTGACATTTTCCTCGACCAACTTCGGTCTTGTCATGACAATTGCTACAGATGATGTTTTAGCTAGATCCAGTACCGTTGCTTCTAAAGACATCGTCGGCCACTTGTCTGCTTCAGGACATTTTGGGAGCATATCCTTGAAATTTACTTCTATCCTTAGTCTTGTCCATTCATAGTAAGAATCGGCTAGTTCATACGCCTTGTATTCAATTTTCTTGAGGACATCGTCTACAACTTTATTGGCCTCATCATCGGCCATGTGAGAATCTGGTTCAACATCCGGATTTGCATTATTATCCGCCTCCTCAAGGATTGGATTTTGCTCGGTTCTAGTTGGAAAGGTTTCCTCTTTGACCGGACCGGTTGAGCCTCTCCCGAAATGATCACTCTCATGCACCATTGGCTGTTCGACCAAAATTTCTTCTTCATCAATTTCGACCAACTTATCGGCCCCATCATCAACACCTTCCCGGTCAGTTTCAATAGTCTGACCGGTTTCAACAAATTTACTCATCACATCAGCTTCAGCGAACCGATTGACATCATTCATAATTTCAACAATAATATCCGACGTTCTCTGTTGAGCCTCTAAAGCCGCAGGCCCAACAGGTTGTACAGTAGAATCCCTAGGAACAGTAATAATAGTGGGAGTAAGAGTATTTACCTCAAGAATAGAAGCTTCCTTAGATTTGGATCGGCCGGTCGTGCTGGCCGTGAACTCGGTATGAGTATGAGGAATAACCGGATTTGGGACCGGTTCGACAAGAATTTGATCATCGACCGGAGTGGGAATATGATTGGCCTCATTGTTAACCGATATGGTGGTTTCTATTTCTATCATCTCACTGTCGGATTTTTCTACATCCGATGCTTCAGCCGCTGGTATTTTTCCTTTCTTCACCTTCTCTTTTGTTTCCTTCACCTTAGGCTCCTTAGCCTTCGATTTCTTTTCTTTTGGTTCCTTTCTTTCATTACTTTGACCTTTCCGGATCTAACCAGACTTTTTTTAATACTAACCGAATTGAATATTTTATATTTGGGAAGAACAATACCTGGTCTGGTCGAAACTTCGAGATGGAGCAAGATCTTGCCGATCTGTATTGCATAGCCCAGAGACCGATCCTTCTTTGAATCCACCAACAATCTAATTGGACTTCAAACAAAATTCTTCACTAGTTTATTTGATCACCGACAAGAATCCCGACCATCATTTCAAATTTTTCCCAAGTGAGGTTGTCAAAATTACCTCCTCTTCCCTAAAGTGACTTGGAGACAATATCGCATAGCAGCCGATATTCAAATTTTAGAGAGCTTTTCTTACCGGTAAACTCCACCGGTTCATCAGTATTGGCGATCATCTTCTGAATCTCTAAAGCCATTTCGGTCGACAATTCCGCCGAAAAATCACGCCCTTCATTTGAAAGACGAAGAGCCTTGGCGAAGATTTCCTCTAATAACTGAAAATTCTTGGTTCCCACCATCGTATAAATAACCTTTTTCTTGAGACTGGCGTTTTCAAAGAATTCCTTAACTTCATCTTGATACATAACGAATGGACCTTCGAGAAAGAATTCCAGCCCTGAATTCTTGACAGATTCCATCACCCTTTGAACATCAGCCGTACCATTTGTCTTGATTTCTTCAATATCGACCTGCACGATATGAACAAAAAATGCACTATCACGTCCCATATTGAATTTTTGGAAGGAGTTAAGAAATATTTGTAGAGAGAGAATAAGAGCAAGAAACTTTCAAGAGAAGAATAGTTGTGAATTAAATAATATTCACGGTGCCCTTATATATAGGTGATGGATGTGGCAGTTAAGTCACCAAACCGTCACATCCTTTTAGAAAAAGGCGCCAAATTTCCCTCCAAAAAGTTATTGTGGTAACTTTTGGCAGGAAATATAAGCGGTAAAAATGAGCGGTAAGAACAAGCGGTAATTTTTCCTCCAAGAAAATAGACGGTAAATTTTGAGCGATAAAGTATTCGTAACATCTGTTAAATAAACCGATTTAAGATGATGCAAAAACAACTAAGATAAGCGGTTTCATTTAAAAATGCAAACAAGAGTCGGTCAAATTTAATATCCGGTCGTACAACAAAATGACCGACTGTTAATGAAAATGGTACATAATTAAAAGAAAACTTTAATACCTAGATTCTATTCTTTGAATCCAACTTCCCACCGATTCTTTGGTCAGAACGTTGGCCGGATTCACCGGGAATCCCGATCCAAGATTTGGATTGATACTTCTAATAAATCGGCTCAGTTGAGGTATGTAACCGATCTTTTTTTGACAAGGATGGATCATTATCTTCAAATTGATTAAGATGATCGAGACCCAGTTGATGGGGACATTTCTGTTGCAAGTAGAGATCATCATTTCATAAACCCTCTTAGTGTAGAACTGGTTGGGTGTCTGACACAAAATGGATTTTTGAATGATGTCATGCAAATGTGAATGTGGAGAGAGATGTTGGTTTTGAGTCCGCGGTTGTTGATTGTATCCAAAGTGGCAGAAATGAAAGATGAAAATTCCTCAGTTACTTGAGGGGGAGGAGGAATCTCCGAAAAACCTTCTGTTGGAAGATCGAAGAAACTAGAAAATGTTTCTTCAGAGAGTCGGAGGTAGAAGTCTCCTCTTATATGTGAAAAGATTAAATCATCTTCTATGACAATGACATTTTTGATGAAGTCGGTGAAATCTCTTTCCAGAAGAGAATCAGGAACTTCCAAAACATTTTACAAGACGATATCAATAGGATATTCAAAAAAAAATCTCTTTTGTTTTGTGATCATCAGATGATAGCACTGAGTCAAAATTGATGACAAGAGATGATGGAGATGATCGAGGCATGATGAAGATTTGAAGTAGATAGGAATGTTGAGTTTTAGAGAGATACTCAAAAGTAGGAATGTTATGATATTGGAATGAAATGAGTTACTCTTTAAATAGAGAAATAGTTTCTAAGGCATTTAATGTTTCAATAAATACAAAATCTATCCGTTATGACAAGTCTTGTCATAAAGTTTTATTTTAATTTTTGGAAAGGAGTTATCTTTTCAGAAGAATATCTTGGAAATATGCGAAAGTAACGGGTCAAATTTCAAAACGCATGCTCGAGAATATTTTGAAAATATTCAATGTCTTTTAAAAATGACCGATTTTGAAAATAACCGTTATTTTGAAAAGTAACCGATGCTTGAAGAATGATAGCCGATATTTGGTAAGAGAAGCGGTAAATTCTCCCTAAGAGTATGCCCGGTTAGAAAATACAATTTGAATTTACTCATTTTAAAATTTGATCGAATTTTCATTAAACCGAAATTTCATTAAGCCGATAAGTCATAATCGATATTGAAACAAAACAATTGGTATGATTTTAAAATACAAAGATTCAATGAAATTGGATAGATCCTAGGGCTAATAATGAGATGGTCCTATAGCAGGAGTTCTTCTAGCTCTTGCTCTTTCTATTCGGTAGATGTATGCCTAGATCCTCTCCTTTGCCAATAGCTAATTATGGTAGAGGGTGGCTCCCCGACCGAGATAAACTTTAATGTCGAAAAACAGACCGCAACGTTGAGGAGAAAATCCTCTTTTGTTTGAGGAGATCATCTCTTTCAAGTTGTTGAAGATGATCCTTGACCAGTTTATCGGAATGCCTTCAGTTATGGCGACCATCAACTCGAAGACTGTTTGTGTATAAGATTGAGTGTTTGATTTCCCAAAAATATTCTTACCTAGAATTTCACTAAGAATTTGAAATTCACTTTGGAGAGAGATTTTGGATCCATAAGTGTTGACCGGAGTCATTGATCTAGAGATGTTGTGGCACATCTCATTGATGACCGTTGGTGAGAAGTTGAAGACAGTGAGACCTTCAATAGGTAGTCTGCAACTGAGTGCGAAGTCTACCTCACTGAAGATGAAAGATTTTCCATGCACTTCGGCAAGGATAAGATCATCCCGAGTGACTTTAGAGGTGTTAAAAAATTTATTGACAACATCATAGTCAATGATATATCTATCTTCCAAAAATAGTTTAACCGGAACGTTCAATGGATCGAAAAAGTGCTTGGATCTCATCATCTTCAGAATGCGAGACCGATTCAAAATCAGCAAGAAGAATTTTGTTAGCAATGAGACTAGACATTTTTGCTTGAGAATTTTCTTATGGTTGATAGAAAGTGTGATTTAAGATGAGAGAGTGGATGAACTATTATATAGCCAAAGAATCAGTTATAGTATCTGGTTCCATCCTAAGTATAGTTAGATGTGATTGATGGTCATTTCCAAAGAAGTTAAAAGTATAAATTAGAGGTAGATTATATTCTCAAAGAATGACAGTCTTACCTTGTAATAGTGACAAACATAGGTCATCACGTTCTTTAGGATTAGACTTTTCACATATTTCACAAGATCTTTTTCAAGTATGCATGATTAAGATGTAAATAATCGGTTGGAAAATGTCCAGTTGTCCCAAGTTGATTGGAAAATGAAATCATCGAAATTAAGATGTAAATAATCGGTTGGTTTTCGGTGACCGGTTTATCGAAATAGGTTATTCTGTTCTGAAGAAATACCTCTGTTACGCGGTACTTATTCAGGTTAGAGAATAAACCATCTGTTTTACCCGAATCACTTAGACCACTCGATTTGTTCACAAATAATTCGATGAAGTGATTTAACCGATTTCAACCGGAGAAAACCGTCCAATTTTCTATACTTGCATTTTTATCCTTTTGACTTTTATGCACATAATGGATAAGTGTCCGACCGATTTTAAAATAAGATGTAAACTATTTGAAAGATCCAATCAGTTTTAAAAATACCGAGAACATGATATGAGAAGCGTGAACTTCTCCCTGAGATCATGCCCGGTTTTTCATGAAAAAGATGTTTTTGAAACATGCGGAAGCATTTAAGACAGAAGTTGACTGCTATCAGCAAGTCCTAAAATAGTTATGAAGTGAGAGAACTTAGATTCCTGCAGTAGTTATGTAAAGATATCGGTCACCTGCTGGTCGGTCGATACATATTCCAGCCGGATGTGCTTCTGTTGCACATGCTCCAAGATGAAATGGTGTCTGATGTCAATGTTCTTAGTTCTTGAGTGCAACACTGAATTGTATGTAATTGATATGGAACTGGTGTTGTCACAGAATATTGGAGATTCCCCAGCAATAATTCTAAAATCTTTTAGTTGCTGTTGAATTCATAGAAATTGAGCACAACAGCTTCCGACCCCAAGGTACTCCGCCTCTGTAGTTGAGGTAGAAATCGAAGTCTTCTTTTTGCTGTACTAAAAACAATCTGGTCACCCAAGAACTGGCATGTACCGCTAGTACTCTTCCGGTCAATTTTACAACCTGCATAGTTTGTATCAGAATAACTCGTTAAATTGAAATTGGAATCCTTCGGATATCACAGTCTCACATCTTGAGTGCCCTTTAAATATTTTAATATTCTTTTGGAAGTAGTGTAATGAGATTGTTTAGGATTAGCCTAGAATCTCTCGCACACTCCGACCGCAAACAAGATGTCCGATCGCTTAATTGTCAGGTACAAGAGTGAACTAATAATCCCACTATAAGCCGTAATATCCACTCTGACCGTCTTCATCTTTGTCCAGTTTGATTGATGAGCTCATTGGAGTGGCAGCTGCAGAGTAGTTGTCCATTCCAAACTTTTTTAGAAACTCTTTTGTATATTTGGACTTATTGATGAAGGTTCGTCCCTCGATCTTCCGAACCTAGAGACCTAGAAAGAAACTCAACTACCCCATCATACTCATTTCAAATTTATCAGTCATCATTTTTGAAAACTTGTCGAATAGCTTAGAATCGGTTGAACCAAAAATAATGTCATCAACATAAATTTGAACAAGTAAGATATGTCCTCTTTTCTCAAATTTAAATATGGTTTTATCTACCGATCCTATGGTAAAATCATGATTAAATAGGAATTTCGTTAAAGTGTCATACCAAGCTCTAGGTGCTTATTTTAAACCGTAAAGTTCCCCTTATCCAGCCGATACACATGACTAATTAAATCCGAATTTTTAGAACCTGGAGGTTGCTCAACATACACCTTTTTACTTAACTCACCGTTTAAAAATGCACTTTTAACATCCATTTGAAAAACTTTAAAATTCTTGAAAGTAATAAATGTAAGACAAATTCTAATAGCTTCTAGTCTGGCCACATGAGCAAATGATTCTTCAAAATTAATGCCTTCTTCCTATTTATATCCTTGAACCACTAATCTGGCATTGTTCCTCATAACCAAACCGTTCTCATTGAGTTTATTTCTGAACACCCATGTCGTTCCTATGACCGATTGATTTTTCGGTCTAAGGACTAAGTGTTAGACTTTATTTCTCTCAAACTGGTTTAATTCCTCTTGCATTGCTATGATCCAATCGGGATCCAACAATGCTTCATCCACCTTTTTTCGGCTCCATTTGTATTATGAAAGTAGAGTTTTCATATTCTTCCAAAAGTTGGTGCCTATTTCGGATAGGTAATAAGGGGTTACCTATAATAAGCTCAAGAAGATGATATATGTTCATTTTAATGTTTGGTCCGGTAATGTTTTCCAAATGACCGGTTATCTCATCAAGATTATACATATCGGTAGGCTAATCCGAGTCACGCCAACCGATTTCCTCAGTGGACACTAAGGTGTCAATTTCCTCAGAAACTTTGTTGTAGTATTCTTCAAATGATGTTTTATTGAGCCATTTGTTTATCATAAAGCAGTTTTGTGTATAACATGCAATATTGATAGCCTTTGCCCAAAATTTTTGAGCAATACCTAAATTGGCTATCATGGACCTTGTGGCTTCCTTGAGAGTTCGATTTCTTCTCTCAGCCAATCCATTTTTTTGAGAAGTTCTAGCATTAGACAACTCATGTCTAATATCGGATTCCTCAAGGAATAAAATCAAAGTACTATTTGTAAACTCAATTCCTCTATCACTTCTAATCTTATTTATGCGTATAGATTTCTCATTATGTAATCTTTTAAGCAATTTAATTAAATTCGGTGTAGCCTGATTTTTAGAAACCAAAAATATCACCAAAGTGAATCTAGAATAATCATCAATAACTACCATATAGTGCATACCGCCTAGGCTTGTGACCATAATCGGTCCAAATAGATCCATGTGAAGCAACTCTAAGCATCGACTAGATTGAGGTTTCCTTTAACTTTTGAAGGTTGATTTTATTTGTTTCCCCATTTAACATGCAGAACATACTTTATCTTTGGTAAATTTCATATTAGGCATTCCTTCAACTAATCCTTTAGTACAAATATAATTAATATTTTTGAAATTCAAGTGATTTAACCGTTTATGCCAAAGCCAGTTTGGATCATTCTTAGCTATCATGCAAACTAAGTTTTCAAATTTAGTTTTCTAGTCTACTTTGTAAATGTTTCCTAACCTGTTTCCGGTTAGTAAAGTACTACCCTGAGGATTCCTAACTAAACATGCATATTTATGAAATTCTATAGTTTATCATACATCGCACATTTGACTAATGCTTAACAAATTAAAATGCAAGTTTTTAACAAGAAGGACATTATTTATAGTTAGGTTGTAATGGAAAATCTAACCCTTGCCCACGGCTCTACCTTTAGAGTTGTCGCCAAACAATATCGGTCAACAAGCTATTGTTTCCGGTCATGTGTCTAGAGAAACCGCTGTCCAGATACCATTCAAAGTTTCCCAGCCGTTTGTTCTTCTTAGCCTTCAAAATACAAATATTTACACATATTTGGTACCCACATTCACTTGGGTCCGCGGTTGATTAGTCCCTTAGGAATCTACATTTTAATTATTCAAATGACTTTCCCATTAATAGTAGAATTAGTTAAAATACCAGAAGGCCTTGTATAAAATAGAACTGGTAAAATAACGGAAGGCTTCCAAAATACCAAAGTTACCATAAAACAAGAAGCGCTCTTCCAAAAACCGATTTGGACATAATACTGGACGTGCTTCTAAAATACCGAAGTGAACGTAAAACCGAAAGTGCTCTTCCAAAAACCGATTTGGACATAATATCGGACGCACTTCTAAAATACCGAAGTGAATATAAAACCAGAAGCGCTCTTCCAAAAACCGATATGGACAAAATACCGGACGCGCTCCCCCAATACCGAACTTCAGGAAAAACCATAAGTGCTTAGGAGAAGCCAAGACGATCAAAATACTGAAGCGCTTCTGCACAAGTAGAGCCGAACAAAAAACCGGACATGCATCTTTAGAATACCGAAGCTAATCAAATACCAAAATTGATCAACTATCGGTCGGTTTCCCATTTCGGTTTTATTCACATTAACCCTACACATAAACAATTAACACTGCTCAGTTATATTGAAACTCTTAAATTTAATCAAAAACTTTAACTTAACACAAACTTTTTTGCCTAATTCATAAGTAGATTGACTGGTCCACATTTACATGAGTGCACAATTTAAAAATGTGAGTAATTTCCATCGACTTTCTTTCTTGTTTTCCTCTCTTTTCTTTGCCCACTTTACAATCAAAACATAATATCTTTGGAGTGTCAAAGCTTGATAATTTCTTCACCATCTACTTTTGTAGAATTTTTAACCCATTGTAGCTTAGGTGTCCATATATTTATTCCACATTTGAGCTAAATCGATTGTAGTTAGTTATAAAAAAACCATTATTTCCTAAATTTTCCTCCATTACCATTTGCAAGAATGTCATTGTTAAGGAAATATTGATCCTTTGACTAGCGGTTTTACTAGTCGCATCAAGATATAGAAGAGACTGAACATCATGGAGAGTTCTTCTCATTTTAGGGTTTTGATCAAGGTGGTGTGTAAGGAGATAAAATCGACCATACGTGATATTATGCGGTGTTAAGACATGTATTATTTTTATGTGGAACATTGTTAAACCCTAAACCTGTTCATTGAAGATATTATTATTGCTTCGAATGATCTTCCAATTTTGATTATTCTAGAAATGATAACCAAACACGATAACACCATAACCCATGAAAAAACATTTATTAGACTTTGGATCAAGTTTGTTACTATCACATTCATTAATAAGAACATATGATAAACAACCAACCACTTTTAAATTAGAAAGATTTACCTTGATTATTTAATTACTGTGGAAACCCTAAACCCTACAGAAAATCTCAGTGCGACCTGTGCAAACTGTGTGATATGTACGCTCCGTTTGTTCCTTGTGGTCCACCTGTTCGGTTGGTATTCGTTGTACCATTGTGTGTTCTTCGTACCTTCGTGCCACTGTGTGTTCATCGTGTCACGTGTTCTTCGTGTTTTCGGGTGTTTGTCGTGCATCTATGTGTTCATTATTCGTCGTGCGCTGTGTGTTTTTCTTGATGCGTGTTCTTTGTGCCGCTGTGTGTTTGTCATTTCGTTGTGAGTTCGTTATGCTGCATCTTCGGAAATACAAAACCTCAATAGATTCAGAACCTACTCTGTCAGATCTAGTCTATTACTGTAGTATTGTTAGAAGACTATAATTATGTAGTTATGTTGTTGTAGAATTGCTGAAGTAAAAGCAAATTCTTAGGGTTTACAACAGATGGGTAGAAAGATCAAAAATAAGGCGAAAGAAGTAAAAGACTTTAGGGAAATTGTTATAAGTTTTAGCTCAACTAAAGTTAAGCTAACCGAATGGAAGGATTTAAACACAACTCACAAACAAACATCATCATATGCAATAGTTCAATCACTAATAGCCACTAGTAAAAAAACACCTTATACCAATCGGTATTAACCTCCTTACCAATCAATATAAGCCAATACCGATTGTTACCTTAATAGGTAACGGCGATTGGTATATGACCAATCGCTATAAGCCTATAACAATTGGTTTATTAACCAATCGCTGCTCACTAAGGCTATGACAATTGGTTTAGTGACCAATCAGTGATGCTTATAAAGGTTATGACGATTGGTAATTTAACCAATCTCTATAGACCTTTTTATAAAACAAATTATCATTCATCAACTACTTACTTCAAGACAATCATTCAAATCAAGGAACAACAATACCATTGATAACCCTAATATCATTCAATATTTATCAATTTTTTAATATAGAACAGCATCAACCTACAATAGGAAGACAAACTAGATGTTTTCTTATCATAATTTTTTGAGAACTTTAAAAAATATTGATGGATATATGCATGTAATATATCTGTAAACTCCGCACTCAGACCACCATTGCATAGTGTCATAGTGTCTCAAGATTGACAACCTGCTAGTAGTTTCACGTTGATTGACAACTTGCAAAGGTTCAATTTGTTCAAAAATGTGAATTGATAGATGCATTAATAGGTGAATGTTAGAATAATAATGATAAGTCTACCTTTATTCCACTAGGTCTAAATTCTAATACTCAAGTTACTAAATATGTAGAAAATACTAATCCACCTCCCACTCTCTTCATACATTCAAACCACAATGTAAGGAATTGAAAGAAGAACATCAACTATTGTTAATAAATCAATATATTTTGTTTCTAAAATCTAATATACCTGAATTGCTTCATAAATAAATCCTCCAATCTAACTAGAATTACCATATGTGATAAGATCTTCAACGTCCTTAGCATATTTTGGTTCATCAAATCTAAAGACACCTCTATACTAATATGGATTTAGAGTATGGTGAATTCTAGTCTGCAGAATATTATAGGTTTAGACTCTTGACATCCCATATGATAATAAGATCTTTAAGAATGAACTTGATCAAGTTCATTATAAATGAATTATTATGTCAATTTTTTAAATTGTTTACATCAAATTCAAAACTACAGTTGGCATAACAAATAAACTTACCTATATAACATTGAATTTATAACATGACTGTGCAGTTGCTCCCATCGTCGTAACTGTATTTCCATGATAACCATTTCTAATAGAGATGATGTCATTGCAACCTGAGTATAGCCGGCCATCATAAGAGCTAGTGAAGAAGGCAACCTACAAAAACGAATCAAAGTTAAAACATAATCCTAAAAACCATCAACACATAACTATTTATCTAAATTAATAAAATACAAACCTTAACATCACTAGATAGCTTTGATACTAGAGCCTCAGAAATATAAAAAATAAACAATCATAGTTGAATTTGGAGATGAAGAGCCTCATGACATTTATTAAAGTTCGCACCAAAACTTATCATTATTTTAGTTCTTAACCATATGAATCATAATAATCCAACCCCCTTGACTGGTTAGCCATGTCCATATAGGGCAGCTTTAAAAAGAAGAAACAACTCAAAAAGTTAGCTAGATAAGAATTATTACCCCTATTGCCTACACAACTATCCAATCCTTACTTGCAAGAGTTTCTTACATTCACCACTACTCATATGTGGCCATTAAGAATCAGTACAAAAGAAAGAGAAAATTAGATCAGAGAAGGGTCAATTAAGTTTTTGAGCTAGAAATAATTTACACATATTACCTTATAATCAAACATTACCTTATTGTAGGTGAGTGAAATGAATATTGTACCTCTCATAAGACCCACCCACCATATCACTATCTGAAAGTGATGAAAAAAGAAAAGAATTTTAAAATTGAGGACGGTCATGAGGAAGGAACTTTATACTCAAGAAAAAATTATAACTACCTGCTGTTGTAAGTTGATCCTCTCATTTTGAGATTTCTTGACTAAATTTTACAAGAATGTTATGAGAAACACGAAAGCTTCTCTTCCAATCAAGATTAGGACTATAAGAATCGAGCTAGGAGCAAATGCTTTTTCTAGCATGACCATTTTAATTAACACCACAACAACATGTTATTCTCTGTGTCCAAGGCATCCACACCAACATAGAGAAATATAAATGTTTCTGCTAGAAAAGATAATCTTGCAAAAGTATAGAGTATAGAGGCAATGCATACAAGCAAACAAAACTGTAGAAAGTATAAATTGCAACAGTGGAAAATGTGAAGCACGCAACATTGGGGCTTTGAACAGTCGTTTTGGGGTTCTGCTTCTGACCGCCACGACGTCTGCGAAGTTGAGAAGCTGAATAGTTGATCCCCTACATACATCCATGAAGGAAAGGTCTATAGATGTAGAGAAATTGAATAATATGCGATCGCAGAGACGGCGCTCGCTTGGGAAAAGAATCCTAAATGCGACGTTGGAAGCTCTTTTCCATCTCTCTATCTTATCTTTCAAATCTGACCATGTCATATTTTGCACTTCTTCTATGCTTAGTTTCTGAAGCCCTAATCTTGATAAGTGTCAACAATCGGTTCACAATCCATGGGAGTCCAATCACGAACAACATCAAGGAGATCATCGATTGCGTCTAGGAATGCAGTGTCGTCAATAGATCTAAACATACCTTGAGATCTATCGACTAAGCGACTTGAGAATCTTTTCTAGTGCTCTAGAATCGTTGTCAGTAAATTTCTAGACCAATTTCTCGCGGAATCGACCATCGAGCATGGAGAAAATATGAAGGATATCGTGATATGGCGTCCTAAGTTATAGAATTTGTGATATGGATTCTCACTCTATCTCTCACCTCAGCTCGGTGATATGTGGTGAGAAGATAACGACGACGAGAGAGGAAAAATATACAGAGAGGGAGGTAGGGTTTAAGAAAGAGAAAGGAGAGAAAGTTTCCTTAGAGGTTTCTAATTATATGGGGGTGTCGATTGGTATAAAAACCAATCGGTACTATGAATAAATAAAGCGGCAAAAACCTAGTGCCTTCTCTTCGTAGTTTTTTAATGGGGTATACCAATTGGTTTTGTAACCAATCAGTGTTATATATGATATAATAGTGATAGGTTTAAAGACCAATCGCTATTATCAAGATAATAGAGATTAATTTTTAAACCAATCGTTATTACCTTGGTAATAGCGATTAGTCTTTAAACCAATCGGTGGTAATGCTCACTATTACCCTTTTGTTTATTAGTAAGTAAAGCCTAGATCCATACAGGTGAGGATGCGACGTGAATAAATCTATGGGATTTGAGGAATGCAAATTGGGTTTGAGGAATACAGATTGAGACTATAAAGTAGAGTAAGAGTAGTCAAAGTGGAAGCTCGCAGTATAATTAGAATTTTAAAACTATAGGTCTTGTATGATTTTGTTACTTGTTACTATATTCTTTTTTTGTTTGTTTGTTACTAATTTGATACTCTAGGGTCATTGTTTGTCATCCTTTAATAAAATCTAAGGATTGTCTAGTTTTGATTTTGACCAATTCTCTCACTTTTGGGGTTTTTAATGAAATGGCGCTAAGTTATTTTCAAAAAAAGATTTACCTTTTTATTGCTCCAGTCTTCTTCAGGAATTCTAAATTCAAGATGAATATAGGGTCCTCTATTTATCAAGTAGGAAGTAGTGTTGATAGTTTCTTCCTAGAAGGTTTTAGGTAGTCCAGAATGCAATCTCATGTTTCTAGCAAGTTTATTCAATGTTCTATTCATTCGTTCAGCTACTTCATTCTCTTGAGGAAGGGAACAATCTTCACTATACCGATCTCACTCACAGCACAATACTCTCTAAAATATGAATTAATGCATTCACCTGTGTTGTTGGATCTCAAACACTTAATCATCTGATTTGTTTTATTTTCAACCAAAGTCTTCCACTTCTTGAACATAACAAATACTTCAGACTTGTGCTTCATAAAGTAAACCCATAATTTTCTTATTAAATCATATATATACGTCACGTAGTAGTGTGATCCTCCAATAAAAGAAACATATGTAGATCCCTAAACATTAATGTGTACCAAATCTAGCCTCTCTTTCTTGAGATATTTCACAATCTTTAAAAAACTCATACATTTATGTTTACCAAGAATTCATTTTTCATATAACTGATGCTCAATAGACATTAATTTTAGAATCTGATCATTCTTCAAAATAATTTACATTCTTTTTTGCTCATATGGCCTAACTTGTTATGTCATAGCTCATTATTCTTTTTGTCATCAACAACAACAATTGTGTTTCTACATGTTGAAGTAGTGTATAACGTTCCAGTTTTGTGACCTCGAGTAATAACTATTGTTACTTTAGTCACCTTACACGTACCATTTTCACAACTAAAACTATGACCTTCTTCATCAAGTTGTGTAACATAAATCAGATTATGAATTATACCTAGAATGTATCTCACCTTATTAATCTTCTAAACAGAACAATTTTCCATCTTCAATTTGATGTTCCCATGCCAAGAGTATTTAGTGGCTCACCATCTACGAGATAAATTTTCCCATAATTTCCAGCCACATAATTCTTACTTAGTTTTTTGTGGGCAGTGGTGTTGACATACGCTCTTGAGTTAAAAATATATGAATCTATCATGCTATCAATTGAAAGAAGCAACAAGTCAATGACACTTTTTGTAATTACATTGGCTACATCATTTTTATCATCACCGTTTTTTTATGCAGTTCTTTTTCAAGTGACCCTACTTACCACAGTTTCATCAATCAAATATCCGCTCAGAATTGAACTGACTCCTCATATTTCTCGACATAGATCTACTCTTACGTCGGTTGAAATTTCTATCATTACCTCTGCCCATATTTTCAACAATTAGAGCAGAACCTTTGAACGTTTCACCATAATTAATTTTACAAACCTCTTTAGCAAGAATTCGATCTCAAATTTTAATAATTTTCAATTTACAATTTCCAACATAGTTTGAAAGGATCACCGTAATCGATAGAGATGGGGTCTGGCTATTGATGACGGCTTCGGAAAAACGAGTTGATAGAAATCCTGTTAGGGATTTATATCACTTTCTATTCTACACAAACCCTTGCAAACTCTTGAACGATTCAAGTGCGGAAACGTTTGCTTGGGTTTGAAGCTAAGAACCAAAGAAGGAGATGATGACAGAATGTAAATGACACAAAGAGTTGTTTATGGATGTTCGGAGCAAAACTCTAATACATCACCCCTTCTTCCAATCACCGGAGGATTTAGTATACATTTCTTAGAATCAAATACAGTTGCAAGGCTAACTCACTGTTGAACAGAATAGACTTTGTTCAACTTACAGAATATTGAAGAATATCACTCATCTAGACAATACTTTGATTCTATCTCTCTCTTGATAAACACACAGTAAAGCAAGAAAGCAATTCGTGAGTAAGTTCAGTGTTCAGCGACTAATAGATCGATATCTCTTTAATTCCGCAGTTCGTTGTTGTCCTTGAGATTCTTTAAATAGAGAGTATGAACCAACAGTCGAATCTTCTGTAATGACACGTGGAGAACTTCCATTGGAACGCCTCCATAAAACATAGGTACAGCAGACTTTAAGCATTAGGATCGTGGCCGTACCAATATAGTAGTGCGCCAAATATTCTTCTAGGATATTCTTGCAATAAACAAGTAGTGGGAAGAATATTTGAATACGTGGTATTAGTTAATTGGTTGCAACTGGCTGTCGTACTGCTCTGCACAGAAAAGTGGAGCAGGAGTAGCGTACAGCTAGTTTATCGTGCGTAGACAGACGCTAGCTTCAAGCAACTACTTAAGCATGGCATTAGACATTTTTCACTTAGACTGACAAGTCGACATTTTTCACTTAGACTGACAAGTCTAATTAAATTAGACGCTCACGTCTAATAGTGGGATCCATTAGACTACCTGGTCTAATGGGATTAGACGATACGTCTAATTACGGTTCCCTTCAGACTAATCTGAAGGAGTTAGACAACACGTCTAACTTTCATCTCTGTTAGACAACACGTCTAAATATGTCTCCCTACAGACTAATCTGAAGGAGTTAGACTGCACGTCTAACTCTCATCTATTAGACGTCACGTCTAACTACGTTTCCTTCAGACTAATCTGAAGGAATTAAACTGCACGTCTAACTCTTATCTATTAGACGGCACGTCTAACTACGTCTCCCTTCAGACTATTCTGAAGGAGTTAAACTGTACGTCTAACTCTCATCTGTTAGAAGTCACGTCTAACTACGTCTCCCTTCAGACTAATCTGAAGGAGTTAGACTGCACGTCTAACTCTCATCTGTTAGAATGCACGTCTAACTATGTATCTGTTAGACTGCACGTCTAACTATGTATTTGTTAGACTGCACGTCTAACTACGTGTCTATTAGACTACACGTCTAACTGCGTATCTGTTAGACTGCTCGTCTAACTACGTATCCGTTAGACTACACGTCTAACTACGTCTGTTAGATTGCACTATAACTCTGTTTGTTAGACTACACGTCTAACTACGTATCCGTTAGACTACACGTCTAACTACATATTTGTTAGACTATACATCTAACTACGTATCTGTTAGACTGCACGTCTAACTCCGTCTGTTAGAGTACACATCTAACTACGTATTTGTTAGACTGCACGTCTAACTATGTATCTGTTATACTGCACGTCTAACTCCGTCTGTTAGACTGCATGTCTTACTATGTATATGTTAAACTACACGTCTAAGTCCGTCTATTAGACTGCACGTCTAACTACGTATCTGTTAGACTGCGCATCTAACTACATATCTGTTAGATTGCACATTTAACTCCGTCTGTTAGACTGCACGTCTAACTTTATGCGTCTAATAGTCAATCAGTCTAATGAACCTCATTCAGACTTACTCTAATAAAAGATTATACACCTGCACCAAAAACAATTAGACGGCTTAGATTAGGTTTTAAACAAACTCATCATCAAAATTACATTAGTCAGAATACTTTGACTCTTAGTCAAAATAATTTGACCCATAAATTTCCCCCATTTGACGATGATGTTAAAACATTGCATAGTTAACGACATGAACATCCATCAAATGAAAGAAACAATCAAACTTGTTCACCAATCTTACAGAAATAATTTACAAAAACCAATATTCAGAAACCAAGTTTAAAGAACCAAGTTCACAAACTAACAGAAGATAGTTTAAGAGAAAAGATATTATTAATCTTCCCTTTTGACGAGAGGATCAGTTGGGTAGTGAGATCCTTGAAAGCTGAATTCTTCACCAGTCAGAAGGTTTCGAAACGGAGGGAGAGAACGGCCACCGCGAGCACTTCCACCACTTCTGCCACCATGATCACCGCTGCGACCTCCGTCTCTTTTGATTGGCATATCGTTATCATCACCAGTTGGCTTTCGCTTTGATCTGGTGCCTGTTGAAATACCACCACCTTTTCTGCCGCTATTGTCATCTCCTTGAGTAATAAGATTCTTCTCTTTCTCGGAAGCAGCCTTAACATCTTCTTCAGCCTGAATCTTCCTTGCAAAAGAATCAACCTGTTCTAACTGCTCAACATCAGCTCTACTCATATTACCTTGAATCTCAACCATCTGATTTCAAAGCAAGCTAATTCCATCCATAACTTCATTATGGAGTTCAACGGCATTTTCCCTATCGCAATCGTTCAACTCGGTTTGCCGTTTGAAGAAGTTCTTTTCATATTTGGTGTATGTCTTGTTGAGGGTATTAATCTCGTATGTGTTCCTCTTCAGTGTCTGCTCCATCTCATTATGGGTTTTAAGAAGATCAGCAAATTCCTTCTTGTTTGCATTCTGAGTCTTCATAATCTGTACCATATTGGATTCCGTTACAGCCATATTCTTCTGAAGAGTTGTGTCATTAATGCTGTCATGGACTTCATAAGCTTTGTACCACCAGAGGATGATCCTTCATTAGATGAAATCTCTTGAGATTTTGCTGGAGCGTTCTGAATGGGACTGATATGGGTGTGAACTTGCATGGACTACTCGGGTCTATCCTTCTCTAAATTACTTTCAGACTTTCCTTCTTCTTCATCATCCAAAATTTCTTCACATACCTTGTGAACCGGACCGGGCGGCCCGTCTAAATGATGAGGAAGGTTGACAACATCATGAATATTCGCAGCAGTGATAACAGAAAATGGTCGAGGCTTGGGTGATCCTAGAATGAAACATTGAGACAACGAAAGCTCTTATGATGATTCATCATTTTTAGTTTGTTCCCCCTCAGATGAGAAACTCTTCTCTAATTCCTTGTCATTTGAGGGTTCCCTCCTCAGATCGAGCTACATCAGGCTGACTAACTTCAGTCTCCTTCTCTAGATATGTCTCTACTTCGAGAACAGGGGACTCCAACACTTCCTTTTCAAGAGATTGAACGGGTTCCTTAACGACTTCTTCTTCTTCGAAAATAGGGTTGGTTTGAACAGGTTCCATAGTTTTCTCAATTCTGGGATGAGCCATTAAACATTTTTCTTCAGCTGAAAAACTTCCCAATTCTATAAGAAGAGCAACAACTTGCTCATCTTCAGCAACATCACGATCATTGGATAAATCCATAAGTTCATCTTCATCTGAGGAACTTCCAAATGGACTATCCCCTGAGCAATTTGCTCCATGAACATACCTAACAATGGTAGAAATGTAATCTTACATAATCTCGTTTAGTCTTTTCAGAGCTTTCTCCTCTGCTTTAGCATTCCTCTCAAGAGGACTGAAATTAGCTCTCCTGGCTTGAAGAATCGGAAAGAGAGCTCTTCCTCTCAAATTTGCTTCAACAAGCTCTTTTCTCTTTAGAGCTTGATAAACTTCCGATGTCTTAGCCCATTTCAGGACTCTCTTTTCAGTGCTGACTAGCTTCAACCATTGACTGCTTATACCTTTACCCTTGATTACCTCATCATACTTAATAGACATTTTGTTCAAGACTCAAGTATCAAAGATATCGATCTTTTCAGCAGCAATTATATTGGCCTAATCCATCATAAGGTTGACAATGCATGTTGCTTCAGAAACCTCCTCATTAAAATCAGTTGCAATACTCTTCCCTTTTCCAATAACCTCAACAGGCTTTGGAGTAGGTCTTGGTTCCCCAAACGTGATTCCAGCAGCCTTTCTTGTGGAACGCATTAACTCATGAGCAGAAAGGGGTCTAGCAAAGAGTCCTGGCGTGGGTTCTAACTGAACAAGCTTTCCAGTCACTAGGGACTCTGTTGGGACACGATTGGAAACAGGGGGTTCTTCGAATGGCATAGAAAGGGCCTTTTCAGATGCATCACCAGCAGCAAGGGTAAGAACTTCACCTTACTCTGGTTAAAGAGATATTGTAGTATTAGCAGCTATAAGATCGGGTTGACTGACAGGAGACGGAGTCCTGTCAAGATTTTCAATATTTGGACCAATTGGCTCAACAATTGGCCCGACAGCAGATTCCTCAACAGGAATAAAAATAAACTTATCTTATTCCAACACAAGAACATTAAATTTAGGCACTTCGGCCTGATATTGGGAAGGAGTTACCTTCAATGATGCTTTTACAAACTTAGACGCCCTGGGCGCCTGTGATTTATCTCCTCTTGAAACAGAGGACTTGGAGGGCTTTCTTAACTGACTCACAGCTGGAGACAGGGGAGACATGTGAATAGCGGCAAGTTCGACGGGACCTTGCTTAACTCTGGAATCGACTATTCTAGAGTCCTTCTTTGAAGAACTCTTAAGACTAGTGGAACTAGCCTCTGATTCATTGACGATTTTTGATCTTTTGGATCTTGTAGACAAGATAGAAGTCGCTGGATGTTTGGAACGAGTAACAGACCTTCCTCCTGTATGTTGGCTTGATGCTCCCGAGAACGATTCCTTGTTATTCTTCATTCAGACGAGGGTGTTAGCAACAGTGAAGAAATTGTACACCCGGGTAGAGTTGATAGGCTCAGAATCCCCCATGGGGACCCCTAATGTTCCAACAGACGACTTTGTTGAGCAGCAAAGTTTACACTTTCTTTGTTCTCTTGATTGATAGCAGAGCATAGTTTTAGGTACAAATTTGAGGACTAGTTGACCTGAATCTCTTTGGAAGTAGCCGACATATAGTCAAAACGGTGTTAACTATACAGATGAAAAGAGCCCGCCTTCCCTTGAAGCGCTTTAGCCACCACATCATTCAACAAAATAAACTGGGTTTTAAGAGCCTTCTTACTTCCGTTTAGTCGAATCTCCGAGCCATCGGCTGAGAAAACCGTCTTCATTTCTTCCGTGAATTCAAATGGCAGATTCAAGTTGAAAGTGTTCCCCTCCAACGAAAGTTCGAAGAACTCCGCATAAGAAGCTTCGTTGAAAGAGACTTCTGTATCATTCACCGTTGCAGTAATGGAATCGCCGACCATCATTGCCGATTTGAAAAACTCCCTGACTTCTTTTTTGTGGAATATGAACGGCCCGCCGAGGTATTTCCCAAGACCGGAATATTCAAGGGATCTGAACATATCGATCACATCTTGCTTATCAAACGTGTAGACAAAAGGGAAATCGACCTGCAGAGTACAATGACCAAGTGTGATTCTCTTGTTGCCCATTTTGAAAGAATACGAATAGACACAAGATGAACAAGGGTTTCTTAGAGAGAAAATCGAACAAATCTAGGGTTCTTAAGAGATTTTGAGAGAAAAAGATTTTTCATTCTCATGCAGAATGTCCTTATATAGACTCCCAAGAGTCGTATAGGTTAACCGTCATATTTCCTAGGGCTATGGCCCATCAATTAATATTAGACATCCTTTCCAAAAAGTCATCATTAATTTGGGGGTATATATTAGTCATTCTCTCTTAACTTGAAAGACACGTGTCTTCATATTATTCGGAGATGACTATGTTTTTGTTTGAGTGGGAAAATTAGATATCACATCACGTGGGACAGCTGTCCTTGATCGGTCTAATACACACGTAGTTAGACATTTTTCTTACTACACGAATCTATGAAATCTAAACGTTTATTAGACGCAAGCATCTAATCATGTGTCTTATAAATGTCTAACGTCTATTAGATGTCGACGTCTAATTGCGCATGAACATCATGTATTAGACGTGTGTTTGGTTAGATGTGAGCATCCAATTGCTCTTGTTATAAAAACGTCTAACGTCTATTAGACATATACGTCTAACTGCATAGGTTATTAACTAAGAAACGCAGACTTAGATGCATAGAGTGTGAGTAAAAATACGTCTAAGTACAAGCTTTTTCTCATAGACGACCTCGTCTAATAGACCGATTAAGGCATTTTGTCTAAGTGTATCTTTATTTCCAATATAAATTTTCCCTCTTTTTTTTGCATGTACAAAATGAATGTACAAATGTTTTGAGGTCCTTATGACCAAAAATATTTTTAAGACATAAAAGACTTAGTCCTTTGGAATGGCAAAGACCATTGTTGATCTCCTAAAATGTATACTCAGAAGAGTATGCTCCGTGCTTCCTTCCTGCAGCTCCTCTGCATCATCTACACAAAAAAATATTTACACACTTTGGTACTCACATTCAATTGGGTCCTCGATCAATTAATCCCTTAGGAAACCATATTTGAGATATTCTGATGGATTTCTCATTTTGTGTTGTGATTAATGCGTATGATTTTGACTTAGCGGGCGCCTTCCTACTAGCCACTAATCCTTTAGCTTTTGAAGATGATTTTCTTTTAAAACTCCTTGACTTTGAGTCAGGTTTTAGATTGTCAGACTTGCTGGCTATTTCTAACTTATTTTTTAGCCAGTTGATAGTCGGCGGAACATAAGTTATTTCATTCTTCAAAGCCAATTAATATCAGTTAAACTCCCTTTAACAAATCTTATTGGCTTAAGCTTGTTAGCTATTGAGTTTGACTTTTTGTAGGACCGGTTCTGGTCATTGCCATCAAATTCTAAACTGGATCTAGATCCAGCAGGTTTTAACAGACTAATCTGATATTTGATAGCGTCTCCAGACATTGTCCAAACACTAACAACATAGTTTAATCTTTTGTTTTCAGAAGAGAGTGTTTGGATCTGTTCTTTGAGAATCTCATTCTCGGATTAGATCTCTACTACTTTCTTTTCAAAAACATTTGTTTGTTGAGTTTTAGATAAAACCGGTTAAGACACTTTGGGTGAAGATTTTGTTTCATTTAGGGATTCTGCTAGCTTTCTGTACTCTATGACCATGTCATCTAGTGCAGCTACCAGTTGTTCCCTTGAAAACTTTTCAGAAGAGAAGTCAAATACCTTAGTTTCCTGATTCTCTTCTTCTTCTCTTGCCATGAAGCAGACAACCTCGTCTTCATCACTGTCACTAGATGAGAAGTAAGAATCACTATAGTTTCGAATGTTCTTCCCATCCCCTACCACAAGAGCTTTCAGTTCCTTTTCTTCATCCTTCTTATTTTCTTCACGCTTTGGTTTCCGACATTTCGATTGATAATGACCTAGAATGCCACAGTTAAAACACTTAACATTAGTTTGAATTTCTTATTATCATTAGAATTTGAAGATCTTTAGTTAGAGTTGCTCTTCTTCATGAAGTCCCCAAACTTCTTCACAAATAGAGACATAGCATCGTTGCTCAGTTCCTGAGCCGCTTCTTTCACATTAGGAGCCACTGGTGGCTCTTCAGCAGTCACCAACGCTTTGAAAATGATAATGGATGTGGATTGATCTTCTTCAATCCTATAGTTCAACTCGAACTCATAGGCCTTGAGATCAGCGAACAAATCGAAGAGCGAGATCTTGTTGAGGTATTTGGATTCCCTCATGGCCATCATCTTTATGTCCCATTCCCTTGGAAGAGTACGCATGACCTTGATAGCAATCTCCATGTTGTTATAGGTCTTGCTGAGAATAGATAGAGTGGAGATAACTTGGTTGAACCTTGTGTCAAACTCGTTCATCATTTCTCCGGGACGCATTTTGAAACTGTCGAACTGTTGAGTGGCAACCATGATCTTGTTTTCCTTTGTTTGCTCATTTCCCTCACACAATTGAGTGAGTCTGTCCCAGATCTCCTTAGCAATATCACACTTAATGGTGTAGTTGAACATACTATCATCAAGAGATCTGTACAAAATGTCTAATGCCATGTTGTTGAGGTTGTTCTTCCTCTTGTCTTCACTGGTCCATTCGGATTTCTCCTTATCGATCTTGATGGGACCATTTGTGATAACACTTCACATGTCGTCATGAAGAGAAGAGAGATGAGCACGAACTCTCTTCTTCCACACAATATAGTTTTCTCTTGATAATGTGGGGATTGCGGTAGCACTAGCATCTTTGATTATGGTTGACATTCTTAGTGAAAGCTTGAGAATAGAAATAGGGCTCTGATACCAATTGAAATGATCGGCGTAATCGATAGAAACGGGGGTCTGGCTATTGATGACGTCTTCAGAAAAATGAGTTGATAGAAATCATATTAGGGATTTATATCGCTTTCTATTCTACACAAACCCTTGCAAACTCTTGAACGATTCAAGTGCGGAAACATTTGCTTTGGTTTGAAGCTAAGAACCAAAGAAGGAGATGATGACAGAATGTAAATGACACAAAGAGTTGTTTATGGATGTTCAGAGCAAAACTCTCCTACGTCACCCTTCTTCCAACCATCGGAAGGATTCACTATACGTTTCTTAGAATCAAATACAGTTGCAAGGCTAGCTCACTATTGAATAGAACAGAATCTGTTCAACTAACAGAATATTGAAGAATATCACTCAGCTAGACAATACTTTGATTATATCTCTCTCTTGATAAACACACAGTAAAGCAAGAAAGCAATTCGTGAGTAAGTTTAGTGTTCAGCGACTGATAGATCGATATCTCTCTAATTCTGGAAGTTCGTCCGTTGTCCTTGAGAATCTTTAAATAGAGAGTATGAACCAATGGTCGAATCTTCTGTAATGACAGGTGTCGAAGTTCCATTGGAACGCCTCCATAGTACACAGGTATAGCAGCCTCTAAGCACCAGGATCGTGGTCGTACCAATCTGGTAGTGCACCAAATATTCTTCTAAGATATTTCTGCAAGAAACAAGTAGTGGGAAGAATAATTGATTACGTGGCATTAGTTAATTGGTTGCAACTGGCTGTCGTACTGCTCTACACAGAAAAGTGGAGCAGGAGTAGCGTACAACTAATTAATCGTGGGTAGACGGACGCTAGCTTCAAGCAACTACTTAAGCATGGCATTAGACGTTTTTCACTTAGACTGACAAGTCTAATGAAATTAGACACCCACGTCTAATAGAAGGATCCATTAGACCACCTAGTCTAATGGGATTAAACGACACATCTAATTACGGTTCCCTTCAGACTAATCTGAAGGAGTTAGACTGCACGTCTAACTTTCATCTCTATTAGACGTCACGTCTAACTACGTCTCCTTTCAGACTAATCTGAAGGAGTTAGATTGCACGTCTAACTCTCATCTGTTAGACGACACGTCTAACTATGTTTCCTTTAGACTAATCTGAAGGAGTTAGAGTTCACGTTAAACTCTTATCTGTTAGACGACACGTCTAACTACGTCTCCCTTCAGACTAATCTGAAGGAGTTAGACTGCACTTCTAACTTTCATCTGTTAGACGACATGTCTAACTACGTCTCCATTTAGACTAATCTGAAGAAGTTAGATTGCATGTCTAACTCTCATATGTTAGACGACACGTCTAACTACGTCTCCCTTCAGACTAATCTAAAGGAGTTAGTCTACACGTCTAACTTTCATCTGTTAGACGACACGTCTAACTATACGTCTCCCTTCAGACATATCTGATGGAGTTAGACTGCTCATATAACTCTCATTTGTTAGACTACACGTCTAACTACGTATCCGTTAGACTGTATGTCTAACTACGTATCTGTTAGACTACATGTCTAACTACGTATCGGTTAGACTGCACGTTTAAATCCGTCTGTTAGACTGCACGTCTAACTACATATCCGTTAGACTGCACATCTAACTACGTATCTGTTAGACTACACGTCTAACTCCGTCTATTAGACTGCACGTCTAATTACGTATTTGTTAGACTGTACATCTAACTACGTATTTGTTAGACTGCATGTCTAACTCTGTCTGTTAGACTTCACCTCTAACTTTATGTGTCTAATAGTCAATTAGTCTAATGAACTTCATTCAAACATACTTTAATAAAACATGTTTTTGATACACCTGCACCAAAAACAATTAGACGGCTTAGATTAGGTTTTAAACAAACTCGTCATCAAAATTTCATTAGTCAGAATACTTTGACCCTTAGTCAAAATAATTTGACCAAACAGAGTTACTAAATGTTTCCCTCATAAGTTTCTCAGCTATTTGGTAGAGATACTAACAAAATCAAGACACTAACTTCTTCCCAAAATTAATCTCAATAGATAGTAGTTTATTGTCAATTGTATTAAATTTGTTCAAATGAGTATTGATAGAAATATCATCAACCATTCTTAAATTGAAGAGTTTTTCATTAATGTACATTGTTATTAGCATATGATTTCTCATACATATCAGATAGTGCTTTTATCAGACCCATGATGGTCATTTTATTTTCTACATTGTGAGCAACAGTTTTGGCTAGTATTAATTAGACATCTCCCAAAACTTGTATATCAAGGAGTTTCCATTCATCTTCATACATCTTCTCTGGTTCTCACTTAAATGAGCATCACACTTCTTTCCGTAGAGGTAAGCTGCATCCTCTAGATGGAATAATCTATTATATCGAATCTTCCAATGCTATGTCCTATATTGTTCTCGCCTTTTTCCATCATTTTCAATGCTCTAATCTAACCTAACATCTCTGATACTAGTTGTTAAGATTTGGATCCCTAAATTTGGCATACTTGAAATGATCTTTAAAAATGCATGAAAAAAAGAGCACAAGACACAAATTTATAGTGGTTCACTCAAATGAGCTACGTCCACTTCAACCGCCACTAGATTTTACTATGAAGAAGAAGAATTACATAATTTTTGTATCACACTTTATCTCTCTCTAGAATTTTGTCTTCTCCAATGTAAACCCTTAATAATAACATATTTATATGGTAACATTCAGATAATAAACCTAAATAACTCTTTGTCAGACCCAAACTCAAACCCAAATACAAACTCAATAAACTCGAATTCACTATTGTAGAGTTTATTATAAGTGTAGACTCCATAATTTAACAATAGTAACCTTCAATATTTGGGATTCATGAATAGATAAAATGCTTTGCAATATGTCAAACATCAAATTATCAACTTCATTTAACTATTCAATTGAATATAAAACATTATTGAACTTTGAAACCATTGGTATTAGAATATTCTCTATAATAGGGACATCATTCATCTTCTCTCTACCTTCCCTTGTCATTTTTGTTAATAGTAAAAAATTTTGGCAGAATAATTTGTTACTGATTCTCTGATTCTTTCAAAAGCCGATTTAATTCATTTTATAAACAAGTTTTATAAGAAAAAAATGGTAAATAGTTTTGCTTATACGAAAGTGAAAAGAAGTAACAACTAATTCAAGTATGTTAACAATGTCTTACAAATTTTAAAAACAATACAAGAAACTAAATAAGTTTCTCTAAACCTAAACAACTATCTCATTTGAATCGTGTAACTTTAGTGATTTTGTTGATATCATGTTCCTCCTCACAATAGATTTAATTATTGAAGGAATTGTTGGAAATGCTAGTGGACAATCGACGTATTCTCTCACAAATTAAAGATAATAAGATTATTTAAGAGGAAGATATTTTATTTCATTTTAATTTATTTTTTCTATAAATACAACTATAATATTTACACTAGGACAAAAACTCTTAAACTTCTAAAATCTCCATGACTTTTAAACTGTAAAAATTAATGTTTATTAAGAAACCTATTAAACAAAAGATAATAACTTATAATATTAACTAGTCCTTTAAAGTTTTAGGTAACTCTTTTATACCTTAAATAATTTTATTTTCAACACTCTCACGTAAAATTAATTATTCTTCGTAATTCCAAGTATACTCCTCATTCTGCTAAACACCTCCACTTCAAGAGGCTTCATAAAAATCTCCACAACTTGATCAATATATTTCACATATTTAAGTCTGATCTCTTTTTCGTAATACTCTCTCGGATGAGTGATAATGCGTATCGATGTATTTATTTAGATCATGAAAACCAAGATTCATTGCTAGAGTTTGAGCAGACTTGTTGTCGACAAAAATTGTGGTCGCTTCATTCTTTGACAAACATATCTCCTTCAACATTATTCTTAGTTAGATCGTGTGACAATCACATATTATCATCGCAACATATTCAGCTTTACAAGATGATAGCGAGACTATCGCTTGTTTCTTCGAACTCTACGAAATTGTATTAGACCCCATAAAAAACACAAATCCAATTGTGCTCTTCCGATCATCTATATCTACGAAAAAATTACTATCGGAATATCCAACAAGTTCAAATTTCTTGGAAGATAAATAAAGTAGTCCAAAATCAATAATACCTTTTAAATATATCAAAATTCTCTTTATCGCCTTCATGTGCTCCGTCGTGGGCACCTTCATAAATTGACTAATAATTCTCACACTAAAAAGAATATATGATCGAGTACATGTCAAATACCTTAGACATCCAACGAGACTTTTGAATAGTGTGGGATCCACCTTTTCGCCTTTTTTATTCTTTCTCAATTTATCTCCAACCTCCATAGGGTTAGCTGTTGGTGCTAGTGCTCTAGAATAATTATATAGATGATATTAAATTTTTTCCTTTCGTTTCGTTATTATTATCCAATTGCATGTTTATTATTAAATATAGATCCATGAATATATATTATGTATTCTAAAAGGTCCTTAGTCAATTATTATTGTGGGAACAATAATAAATTAAGACTAATATGAGTTATGATTGATAATCATGAGATATTTATTTATGTGGAGACATAAATCATAATCTTGGGTTTTATTATAAGAGTATAAGAGACTTGACCGACCCACAGGAAATTACTACATGGATATAAGTCATAAGTAATTTCATAATGATTTATTTTTGCAATTCTTAGACCTGAGGCTACCATAGAATCATGCGTAAAAGATCAATATATTTTGATATAATCAATTGTCATCTTTAACTAGATGATTAAAAAAGTTATGCTCGGACATATTCTGAATTATGTGGTAGATAGTGAATAGTTAAGATGAGATTTGTTCCTCTTATTATGAGAGTGATATATCTAGGCCCTTCGTGTAAGTATGACTGAGAAATGTATGGCCGTACTATAAATAAATTAATAAGTGTATTAATATCATTTAATAGGTCAGTCTATTTATCAATCGAAAAATGATTGAATTTGATAAGGTAGCTTTATCCATGTCTTAAGTTCAATCACAAATATCATGAGAGAAAGGAATTTTAATAATAATAATAAATAGAAAATTTATAGATTATTTCTTCATTTAATATGGGTAGTATTAATGCTTTTCTAGAGACCAATTACCACTTGTGGAACCTAAAATATTTTAGGTCCACTGCCATATTAAATAAGCCTATTGTGTCACACAACTAATCAGTTTTGAAAAATAAAGTTCAAGTCCAACTTTTGATGGGCTTATAAAACCAATAAAGTTATTATTAAGGTTTTGTTAAAATTTAGTAATATATATATATATACCATTGAAAAGGGTTTTCAAATGTGTGTGTAAAAATCAAGTCCCAGCAGACAAGAATAAGGTGTTAGATTCTCGTGAGATAAGGTGTTAGATTCTCGCTCACGTGTGAATATTAATAGAGGATGTTCGCATCAAGTAGTGTCTCAGTAATCATATAAAAGGGAACCAGATTAGTATACTTGTTATTGTTTAATCGTTAAGCACAATGAAACAAATTAGGGTTTGCGAATTTTTTTTGAATGTTTCTTCTGTTGTGCGGCCCTAATCCGTTGTAGAAAACCAAAAGGAGGTATTAGAGCAAGGTTTCTCTTAATACGATTAAACTGAATCCATGTTCTCTTAATCTATTTTGCTTAATTTATATTAGACACTTGATATGAGATATTGCGGTAAAATATTATTTTATTTTATTTGATATGATTAGGTTTGATATGTGATATTAGACACCTGATATGAGATATTGGGATAGAATATTATTTTATTTTATTTTATATGATTAAGTTTAATGAGTGATATTAGACACCTGATATGAGATATTGGAGCAAAATATTATTTATTTTATATGATTAGATTTAATATGTGATATTAGACACCTAATATGAGATATAGGGGAAAAATATTATTTAATTTTATTTTAGATGATTAGGTTTAATATGTAATATTAGACACCTTAATTTATTTTGTTATGAGTGAATCGTTTAGATGATTAATAATAATTAATTCATCATTTTGTTATCGTTGGTTTTGAATAACGGTATAATTAATGGTATAACATGTTTGTGAACCTACATGTTGATGTGTTATTACGATTTAGTTGGATAAAATCTAGGGCTAGAATAATTTGGGTTGCAAACCATTGTTATAACGCATTAAAAAAATTTGTGACCAAACTCGCGAAATTATGGAATTATTTTTATGAGATGAAAACTATGTCGTACACTATCTTTTAACATGCTTAATTTTCATCATGAGTGTTTACATGTTAATCAACCCATGTGTTTATATGCATTATAAGACAAAATGTATAAAATGACCATAACTTGAAATTTTATGTCTTATACCACCCATGTATCATTTCATTAAAAATTCCCAAAAATTGGAAAAAAAACCACGAGTTTAAGAGATCATTCTAGACAGGCCTAGAATGATTTTGAAGTCGTAACATTCTGAATAAAAGCTTAAAAGCTAAAAACGTAAATGAATTATCTAATTACAATGCTTTCAATTTTAGTGAGTTTAAAAAACGGTAAATTCCAGTTTCTACAGATATCCCAGTTCTACTCCGTGCTTGGAATTCTTGTTCACGTTCCCACGAGAGCGCTGCAATCTGATACAATATCTTTCCATAACTCTTTAACGCTCCTGCGAGTTCTGCCATATACCCTTGCATTCTGTTCTTGCCAAATGTTATACACCACTGCTCTAAAGCCGCACTTGAACACGCTTGTTGCAAATCTATTTCCCTTGGCTTTGAGTAGTGTTGCATCTTTGATTTCATTACATTCGCTCGGGAAACTAATCAGCTTCAGGCTTTTATAGAATTTGTCCTAAAGCTCCAAAGTAATACAACAGCTCCTGAATAGGTGATTTATGGTTTCTTCATTTCCACTACATAGAAGACAGCTTGCGTCCGGGATGATCATATACTTGCTGATACGATCGCGAGTGTTGAGTCTTTCCCAGAAGGCGAGCCATATGATGAACTGGTGTCTAGGGATAATCTCCATTGACCATACAAGAGGAGCCCATTCTATTTTCTATGCTTTTTCCCGAGTTTCCTCCCATATTTTCTTCAATATCAGCTTTCCATTCATGAATATTCGGTCTGTTGTATAGGTGTATGTTACTTATATGATCAAGTATCCTCTGTCCTTCTGGATTTCTTCTCAGGAGTGAGTCCCAATTCTCATCTTTAATGTCTCTAATTTTCTCTTCTGTGTAGTTCCTTCTGATACGGGTATTTTGAAACTCCTCTTTGTAGATGATAGGCTGATTTTCGAACCAGGGGTCTTGCCAGAATAGAGTGCATTTCCCGTCCCCTAGTTGGATGTCATAAAGATCTGCAACATCGCTTGTTACTCATATGTTGGAATATGGTTAGAATTAATTAGACTATCAAAACAGTTTTGGGCCTAATGTTATTAGATGAGATTTGTCAAACATGTTATAATATTTGATATCACGATCACATAAATTATCTAAGAATTATATATAATGTAATTGATAAGTTGTTATCTACCTAAATAACCTAATTTTGAGTGTTAGCCAAAGATGACTTGAAATGATGTGAAATATGGATCTTAGCCTGCTAAGTTTAAATTTTAGTTATTATGAATAATTATATTGAGGATATGATTCTTAACGGTAGTATTTTTATTTATTTATCATCTTACAGTATGATCTTTAATATATGAATTTCTTGTTTTCGATTCATATATGTTTTGTAGATAATGGCATCTTTTGGCACTACTTCTAACTCGTCTATGTGATCTATCCTTGAAAAGGAAAAACTTAATGAAACTAACTTCCTTGATAGGTCTCGAAACTTGAGAATTGTTCTTAGGCAAGAGAGAAAGTTATATGTCCTTAATGAGGAAGTTCCTGATGAGGAGCCTTTAGATAATGCATCAAAAAGTCAAAAGGATACTTATTAGAAGCATCTTAATAATTCTATTGTTGTTACTTGTCTCATGTTTGCATACATGACCTCAGAGCTTTAGAAGCAATTCGAGGAAATGAAAGCCTTTATGATGATGGGTCAACTATAGGTAATGTTTCAAGAACAAACAAGAAAAGAGAGATTTAACAGCATTAAGGCATTTATCAACTGCAAGCTATCTAGGAATATGCAAGCTATCTAGGAATAGTCAAGTGAGCCCTCATGTTCTCAAAATAAAGAGTTATCTTGAGAAACTTTACAGGTCGGGCCTAGAGTTTAGTCGTGAGTTGGTTATAGACTTGGTTCTCCAATCCTGGTTTGATACTTTTGATTAGTTTATTTTGAACTATAATATTCATATTATTGATAAAACATTGACTGAGTTGCATGGGATGCTTAAAAAAGTTGAGTGAAACATCAAGTCTGGCCTAAATATTATGATGGTTCAAAATAAGAAGAATCCTAAAAAAGGAAAATCAATGAAAGGGTAAAGGTAGAGACAAGGCACCAAAGATTGATGCCAACTCCACGCCTAAACATAATTCTAAGGTAAAGAAAGATAAAGAGATATAACAATGCTTGTTCTTGCAAACTCTATCTAGAGGAATCAAAGAAGAAGAACGTAGTGAGACTACCACTTCAGGTATGTTTCTTATTGAAGTCAATTTATCTACTTCAACATCTTGGGTATTAGATACTGGATGTGGTTCTCACATTTGTGCAAATGTGCAGAGACTGAGAGGGAGTAGAATGTTGGCTAAAGGTGAAATCGATCTTCACGTTGGGAATGGAGCAAGAGTTGTTGCGTTGGCCGTCAGAACATATAATTTGATTTTACCTTCTGAACTTATTTTAGAATTAAATAATTGTTATTATGTTCCTATTATGAGCATAAACATTATTTCTATTACATGTTTGGATTTGGATGGTTTTCAATTTCTAATTCAGAATAATAATTTGCTATAATTAATGAAGACATTTTAATGGTAATGGTTACTTATTTAATGGTCTTTATGAGCGGAACAATGAATCATCCAATGGAATGTCTATATATAACATTAAAAATAAAATGTTTAACTGCAATGATCTAAACATGACATAGTTCTGGTATTGTCGTTTGGGGCACATAAATAAGAAACGTATATCTAGGCTCCATAAGGATGGGCTTCAAAATTCTTTTTATTTTGAATCTTGCGAATCTTGTTTATTAGGAAAACTGACAAAGATCCCTTTCACGGGAAAATGTGGAAGGACAATCGAGTATTTAAATCTAATACATACTAATGTATATGGACTAATGAGCTCACCCACTAGAGGAGGTTATTAGTATTTCGTTACATTTACTAACGATTTCAGTAAATATGGATATGTTTATTTGATGAAGCATAAACATGAAACTTTTGAAAATGTTCAAATCCTTCAAGAACGAAGTACAAAATCAACTTGGCAAGAATATCAAGAAACTTCGATCAGATCGAGGTGAAAAATATTTTAAGTCAATAATTTATTAACTAATCTTATACATTGAGGAATTGTTTCCCAATTAACTCCACTAGGTACACCACAATGGAATTGAGTATCTGAAAGGAGGAATCAATGTTGCACGGATACTCCAAAAACAATTTGAAGGACTTCAAAATTTGACATAATTAAAATATTTTTACCTTTTACTCTTCTCTGTCGCCGTAAGCTAAACTCGTAACCTATTATATTACTCTCTCGTAAACATCCATTATCCTCCATTTTCGCCCGATCAACAGCCACCGAGTTAAGATCCGCCGTCACCCGTGATCGAAAGTCGCCGCCACCTGCGATCAAGAGTAGTCGTCGCCTGCCCTATCTATTTGGTTTCATTTATTGTTATTGTGTGGTGTGTTTGTGATCTTCCTTTATATATATATATATATATATATATTATATTATATTATATTATATTATATTATATTATATTATATTATATTATATTATATTATATCATATCACGAACATTAATTAAATTAATTAATTACAGACCCTACCACTACAAAACCTTGTAGTGCTATATATATATATATATATATTTATATATATATATATATATATTAAGATATTTTTCAAACTCAAAGTGTAGTATAATAATATTAAATATGTTTGTCCATATTTATTCCTCCTTTATTATAGTAACTTTTAGATATTTAAATATGTAACTTTTTGGATATTTGTAATGACAAATATTCAAAATGAGGAATTGGATGTGGATGATAATTTTTATTTATGGAGATTTGTTACAAAGATTGAAAAGAGACTAGTTGAAGGAAATATTACATGGACATGTAATATATGCACTAAAGTGTGTAAGGGATCATATTCAAGAGTGAAAGCTCACTTACTAAAAATAAAATTCCTTGGAATTTCTAGTTGTGCGGTTATAACAATGGATCAAATCAATCATATGGAACAACTTTGAATGAGGCAGAATTGAGAATGAAGAATGCTCAAACGAAACAACTTTCATTGTCAGCAATCATCTGTATCATCAAAAACATCACAATGTAATAGTAATTTTTCTTTGTAAAGTGATGATCCAACAAAGAAGAGGAAATGAACACTTGGGCTTCTTGAAAAAGGTTTTAACTTAAATTCTAGAGATGAACTACATTCTGAAATTGCAAGATTGTTTTACAATATTGCTATGAATAACACATTGTGTTTGTGCCTTCGATATGGATACTCAACGAACGATTTCAAGTTATCTTCCACCCTGATACAATCTATTGAGAACCACACTCCTTTGAAAAAAAAGGCTCATATTGAAAATATGTTGGAGCCAACAAAAAATTCTTGGAAACAAAAAGGTGTTAGCATTTGTAATGATGGGTGGTCATATGTATAAAGAAGACCGCTTATCAATATCTTTAATTCGTCGATTGAGAGTTTCTCCAAATCTTTATTCTCTTCTATTGCAACCACTACATGGTCAAATCTTTTATGTATAGAGCGTAAATTTTTCTCAATTACTCGAATGTTTTCTATGCTTTTGCCATTTTGCTTCATCCAGTTGCTTATAGATAAGATTCGCATGAAATAGTCTGAAATAGAATTCGACACTTCCAGATGAAGAGATTCAAAATCTTCATATAAAATCTGAAGACGTACCTTTTTTTACCTTGATAACTCATTTGTGGGAATTTTCTAGAATTTTCCATGCCTCCTTCGACGTTGAAGCATTTGCTACTTTCTCAAAAGCATCATTCAGGCACATGTGGATGATGGAAAGGGCATCTTTATTTTTTTTCTTCTCGAATGCTTGAATGAGGGTCAACATCGCATCCTTATCAAGTTCGATAATCCCACCACTTATGATTTTATATGCACCTTAGGAACTGAGTAACGTCTTTACTCGGATAGACCAACTATCATAGTTGTCCTTCATAAGACACGGACACTAAAATATCAAGGACATCGTTTCTCTAATACCACTTTGTTGGAAACGTTAGTGGGAAATTGACGTATTCTCTCACAAACTGAAGATAATAAGATTATAAAAGGGGAAGAAATTTTATTTCATTTCATTCTTCTTTTTTCAAATACATCAATTTTATTTATACTAAAATAAAATCTCTTGAACTTCTAAATGCTCTATGACTTTTAAACGGTCAAAATAAATGTTAATTAAGAAATCTATTAAACAAAAGATAATAACTTATAATATTAACTAGACTTTTAAATTTTCAAGTGACTTTCTAATATTTTAATTAATGTTATTTCCATAATACCTTAGGGACGCTTCTCCAATTGAGGATAAATACAATTCAAAATTGTTTTAATGTCATTCCAAAGCTCATCCTTACTTCTTCTAATTCTCGAATAGTGTCTTGCATTCTTTTTATCTCTGAATTTCATAAATTATAGCATCAAAAAAGTAATTGAGAATATTGGAGAAAAATTTATGCTTGGATCATGAAGTTCCTAATTACCCATTAGGAATATTTAAGACTATTAGACACTCAATTTTGACCCCACAAAAATGTTACAAAGGGTATCTTATGGAATTAATTATTTCTTTTAAAATATTCAAAAGTGACAATGTCAATTAATTATCCAACATTTGAAATAATTTCCAAAAAATATTTTTGAAGACATCATTATAACGTCTATGAATTACTTACTCAAAGATTGAAGAATCGTCACAATCGAAGTTAAAATAAAAAAAGTTATTAATAAAATAAATACCAAGGAATTACAAAAAAAAAAAATTGGAGCGTCGCGATCTAGACCGCATGCGCCTTTCCGAGATTGGATAGTCTAGAGAGCGTCACGCAGCTCCCCCGAGAAACATTCTCCCGATCGGTCCATCACCGTCTGTTAACGCCGAAAAACTCATATGAGAAAATAGATGTTCTTATTTCCTTATAAATTCAATTTCTTTCATCTCCAAATTTAGTATCATTAATATAACTTGTTTTAATAAGAAATTAAATTAATTCATCACCAATTCATCAAGAAATTGAATCAAACCGGCTTCGAAGACAAAATCCAAGAAAATTGAAGATTTTAAATTCTGTCCAAATTTCTCGACATCAATTTTTTTAAGGGAATTAATTGAGAAAACATTACATGAATTCCCACGTTTTATTAACTCCCATTCCCCTTAACGTTCGGAAATTAAAAACTTCCCAAAATTGGCCAAATTTATTAAAATTAATATTATAATGCTTTTATTTTATAGAGTTAGTGTAATAATTTAATATTTAAAATTATATATATTTATATAAATAGAATAATCTAAGTTAATTTTACCATTATTTCATAAAATATTTAAATAGACAATTCTGGAGTATACAGGTATTTGTTGGTTAAATTTTGTTATATCTTGTATTAAAAGAATTAAGAAAATCTATGAAATTGTGTCATAATATTATCTCTAACTCAAAAACTAGTTAATCTCTAACCTAAAACATCATTTTCAAACTCAAAATCTCAAAAGAATATTTTCGAAATATTATTTTTCACACCAACTTTTTTACTTTTTCAATATACCTATAAAATTATCAATTTTACAAGTTGAACCCAATATTTTTTCTCAATCAATTGTAAAAAATTATGATAAAATTAATTATAGATCAATAATTTATACACATTATAAAAATAAATTAAACAGCATTAATAAACACAAATTATACTACACGAGCAAAAACATTACTGTAATTCCTGGGAATGGTCCCCTCATACGTTAACACATATTTGGATGACGCGTGGAAATACGAGGGAATCGTAGGGTGGTTCGAGGTTTGATGTGTTTCAACATTGGTTTGCATGTTAGACCTTTTTTTAAAATAAAACATTATTTTAAAAAAAAATTGAAAATACCTGCGAGCTTTTAAAATTAATCATATAAAAATAATTAATTTTATTCAAATTTTAATAATTTTGGGAACAAATAATAATTTGATTAAAGTCTGGTTTAAATTAATCAAACATAATTAATTTAAAATATTATTTATTTGAAAATAGTCGCTAAATGATTTTAGAAAAATCAGTAAAAGGTACGTATAAACGTATTTATACTAGAGTTCCTATAAGGGGTTCTGTTTTTGGTTACGCTCGGGAAAGAGCTTCCGCGCTATGTCATCATCGCCCGTCAAAGGACGGTTTTATTTTAAAAAACAAAAGTCTAGCTATTAAAAATTTTACTTATAACATTTATTTCATTTAATTAGTAGTCTGGGGGTCCTAAACAATGATATGTTTAGATTACGTAAATAATTGTACAAAATTATTTAAAAGGGCATACATGCAATTGTGTTGATATAAGATTAAGTAAAAATCCTAAAAGTATAAAAAAAGTGTGAGAATTTTAAAACAAAATCCAAACTGGACCTTAGCCAAAATATTTGTTTGAGAAATTTCTTGAAAATATTTAAATATCATTTTATGACCTTTTGGGATAATTTGAAAATATATTGGGATTCCAAAATTACAAAAATAATTTTGTATTTTGAAAAAGTAGAATCAAATAGGACTTAGGACCGATTCCTAGGGTTTGGGTCCGGTCATACCGATCTGGCTCGGACGGGCTCGATCTAGACTAAGGTGGTCTAGATTAGGTCTTGGGAGCGTGGGTCCATGGATCCGGAGGGTTCGGTCCTGGATTCGGGAGGCTCGGTCTCGAACTCGGACTGCTAGGTCGAGGGACTAGAGGGCTCGGTACTGGATCTTATGAGGGTTGGTCCTAAACTAAGGTTTTTCGGTCGAAGATATGAGAGTCTTGGTCCCAGGTCAAACTTCTCGGTCCTAGGTTAGAAACCTTGATCGGAGTCCTCGGTGCTTACTCAAGAATTTGGTCCTAGGTCTTGGTCCTAACTCAAGAACATCGGTCCTTGGTCTTGGTCCTAGGTCAATTTTCTCGGTCATCGGTCCTTGGTTAAGACTAATGATTTTCGGTCTTGTTTCTCGGTCCCAAGCTAAGAATCTCGGTCCTTTGTCTTAGTTCAAAAGGACTGAATGTTCTTGAATTGGTCAAAAAATGTTAATCTTCTATTTTTTGATACAAATCATGAAATCATGATTTGTAAGTTAATCATGAAATTAGATTATTTCACGTAATTCTTTCACAAATTTCTTTTACTATATTTCTTCTCTCAATCATTTCTCAATTATTTAATTATATTTTATAAATTATATAATATAATATATAATAAAAATTGAATTAAGTTTTTGATTTAGTGTTTGAGTTGAATCCAAACTCGAAAATTAAACTGAAATACATATTTGAATTCAAATCAATTAAAAAATTCCATTAAAAATGGAAAATTTAAATTCAATTTATTCGAATTTGGTGAGTTTGATTTTTATACTGACGGAAAATGGAAAGAATTTCGCATATTTACATTTGTGGAAAGAGAAACGGATGAAAACTGTATTTTAAGTTGATCCTTTGGGATAGAATTAGATTGGAGTGGAAATTTGAGTAAATGACCCCAAAGATCCCCTTATTTGAGGTGGTGACAAATTATAATTTTAATTGCGTTCGTGGTCTTTTATATTATTTTTTGACGAAATTCCCTTTTTCGTGAAACGCTAAAGGGCTTAGCGTTTCCCGAAGTGGATTAGGTTTAGTATAAATCCTGTAATTTTTTCATTTCCTTCGTTTTCTTTCTCTTCTCTTGTTCTCTCTTTCACGGCGGCGGCGACGACAGCGGCTACAGCGACGAAGGGTGCGGGGCGACGGTTCAATTCATACAGATTTACAAGATCTTTATTTCAAACCCTAACCTAAATCGATTTATGTTTTTATTTACACGAACTTCATAAACCCTAACCCTAAACCTATTTTGCATGCAGGTCTCCGATTCTAAGGATTTGAAGGTCGAAGAAGATTTTCATTTCAAACCTAAACCTAATTCGAGTTATGTTCATGTTTCCATTTTCTTCATTTAAAACCCTTCGATTTAACATGTTCTTATTTGGTTCATATTGGTTCATATTTGTTATTTGGTTCATATTTGTTCATATTTGTTATTTGGTTCATATTTGAGCATTTCGTTAGGTTCATTAATCGCTTTTACAGATAATCTCGGATTATATGGATTTCCGTTTCAGGGAAGATTTGCTAAACGTTTCTCTAAGGACTTAACGTTTCGCTAAGGACTTACCGTTTCACTAAGGGCTTAACGTTTCGCTAAGTAGTACCTCGCGATTCGCTAAGTGTCAAGATTTTTTGTTATTTATAGTTAATCATGAACTTCATTTGACAAGGTATCTACATCACTCATGGTTTTGAAGAGAAGTTGTGTTAGCAAAACAAACCTTATCTTTTTACATTAATGGAAACATTTAGATTCTTCAGAAAAGGCCATTTAAGAATCCATCATTGAGCTCCAGATAATAGAAGATGGGTTGACTTTGATTTCGTTAGTCATTAAGCTAAAGAAATCAATTTCAAACAATCTTCTCTTAGCTGGAGCTCAATGATTGATTCTTCAAAGGCCTTTTCTGAAGAATCTAAATGTTTTCAAGTAAAATTATAAGATTTATTTTGCTAACACAACTTCTCTTTAAAACCCTGACTTTGTTGTTAATACCTTGTCAAACAAGATAGATTATATATGAAATCAATAAAAAAATTTGTACTTCACGATTCGCTAAGTACTTCGAGCTCCAGTTAAGAGATGATGGTTTGAATTCGATTACGTTCGTTATTAACCAAATATGTTTAATGACTAACGAAATCGAATTCAAACCATCTTCTCTTACCTGGAGCTCGATGAATTCGCGATTCGATAAGTACCTCGCAATTCGCTAAGTACATCGCGATTCACTAAGGACCTCGCGATTCGCTAAGTACCTCGCGATTCGCTAAGTGCTCACCGACTCGCTAAGGAAGTTGAAGAGGCGCGCGTACGCACACGCGCTATACCTTATATTTTAACAAATCATTTCAGAACATTTCATTTCAACCGCGCGACTCGTCTCTCTCTAACCCCTCTTCACTGTCTTCACTAAACTGCTCCCTGCCAAGGCCAATCATTTCTGCCCGTCGTCTTCTCGGTTCTTTCTTCTCGTTCGTCATTATTAAACAGGTTGGTTCTTTCTTCTCCCTGCCAAGGCCGATTATTTTCTGGTTTTTTGTTTATGAGTTTTGGTTTTTGCATGTTAAGTTTTAGTGTTTCTTGTCTATTTCTGGTTTTTTGTTTATGGTTTTTATTAGTTTATGGTTTTTGTTTTCTTATGTTCAGTTAATGTTCTCAATGGTTTCGCTATTAGGGTTTCTTTAGGTACCTATCGATTCGCTAAGTACTTATGGTTTGCGATGGTTTATGTATTTGTTCTTTCATTTTTGATGATGTTGTTTCTTTTGTAGATGGTAGAAACCACAGTTACTGAGTTTCTTGGTCGGATTTCTTGGAAAAGTGCCCTCTACCTGAAGAAGATTGTTAAGAAGTTCTAGGATATGGATCTTTTGGAGAGGGTTTACAATACCCAGTTAAGATCATTATTCACAGCCCTAGTTTTGTAGTTCTCAAGAACAATAGTACATCATATGTTGATGAGGAGGGTAAGCTCAAACTCCAAGGAGATAACTTTCATGGTGAATGAGCATGAACTTATATTTGGTATGAAGGAGTATGCGTTGGTTACAGGCCTATACTTCGGCAGTTTTCCTGAGTTGAACGAAGAAGAATTCTGAGGTTGTCCACCTCTCTCGGTGAAATATTTCAAAGGGAAAAATAGTGTGCGAATGAGCGAGTTGGAGACAGCTTTTTTGAAATGCAAAGACAAGGAAGATGCATTCAAGATGGGGCTGGTATGCCTGATTTGCCGGTACCTATTTACATTATTCATTATTAATGTACTTCGCGATTCGCTAAGTACTTTGAGAGTCGCTAAGGACCTAACGATTCGCTAAGTACGGTTCAATGTTGTTTGATATATACTGAATGTATTCCCATTGTGCAGGAAATCGATGCATTCTGCTACCTATTGCGAAAAAGGATTGCAGAATATCCCAAGACATATAAAAATTCTAAAGTCGCAATAGGGGATTGCGAATTGGCGGATAGAATAAGGCGAGAGCACAAGAAATTTAGTAAAGATAGTGCAAAATATCCCGTCGAAGAATTCAAAGACTATTACATGGGTGCACCGCATAGAAATATGCCTGAATGGTCAACAATCGACGATATATACGTGCCCATTAACATAAACTAGAAACATTGGATTTTGTGTGTAGCACGTCTTCAAAAGAATCGCATTGACGTGTATGATTGCGATGCTTATCTTTATAAGAACTTGGATCCTTATTTGAAACCGTTGTGTGAGATGATTCCACATATAGCACATACAATAACTGATAGTGAGATGAAAAGGTATCCTGACTTCAACTTCAAAGACCCCATCAAACCTATGACATACAAACGGTTTCCACACCCCAAAGTGAAAACCGCAGCAGCTAAGATAGGGGAAGTCCCAAGAGCATCGAGAGTGGGGACTGTGGTGTATTCACACTGATGTATATGGAATACTTGACTGCTAACCTAGGCGTGCAGAATGTGACCTCAGATAACATGGAGTTTTTTAGGCAGAAGATGGCGGTTAGGTTATTCCATCAAATTATCGAACCTTAGTATTATTGTAATAAAATTGTAAAATGTATATTCATATATTAAATTGCACATCAGACTTGAAGATAACCTTTGAAGTTGTAAAAACAAGTGTTAACTTGGGTAAAATGTTAAAATATTTGAAGTTAATATTAGTTCATATTTGTGCATTTCGTTAAGTGGTTAATTTATGGGTTTTGCAGGACCTAGCGTTTCGCTAAGTACTTTGCGATTCGCTAAGTACTTTGTGAGTCACTAAGTACCTAGTTATTTGCTAAGGACTTACTGTTTCGCTTTGTGCTTACCGTTTCGCTAAGGACCTAGCGATTCACTAAGTGCTTCCCAAATAACCTGAATGAACATCATATACGACAACTTATCCCAAACAACCTGAATGAACAACACATACTTCAACTTATATCTGACTTGTACCACCATAATTCAATTCAATTAACAACATATATTACAGCATTAATAATCTTTCAAACTAATTGTACAACGTATCACCACAATCAATCTAAAGGCTCATACTGTTGAGATGATGGCTCGTGCTGTTGAGAAGATAACTCATGCTGCTTAGATGATGATGCTCTTGCAGTAGATGGTGTAGGCATCATTGCTTTGCATGTTGCCCTATTATGTCCTAGTCTAGCACATGAGCTGCATCATCTCGGGACCTTACAGACCTCACATTGGGATGACTTACGCTTTGTTTGTGGTCGGCCTTTCTTAACCTTGACATTTGGTTTAAGACACGAGTGTTAATTGATATGTTCGGGAACATCCCAATTTTCTTCATCTCCGGGAGGATAACATGTCTCCGCATATGCATTTATTCAACATTCAGTTGTGTAATACATGTGTGCATGGAAAATATAACGATTGATCAATTGTTTAAACAAATTGAACATGTGAGCTAAATAATACCTTGAACAGAAGTCATAAGAAACCAAATTCCGACTACGGGCAGCAGCCATTGCATGCGTACAGGGAAGACCCAAAAATTCAAATACTCTACAAGTGCAGTTCATGTCTTTCAAATTGACTTTGAAATGGGACTGATTGTCATGCACATAAAACTCAAATCGGTTAAGCGATTAGACTGTATAGAATCTAGCCTTCTCGAATCCCTCACATAACACCTTCTCATAATTTGGAGATAAAACTTTTTCGTGATTGGACGCTTTTTCTCTTCTATCGTTAAACCAATGTTGTATTATGAATCTTAAATACTTAGCCATTTCTGAAATGGTATACTTTCTGGCTTCTCTGCTCTGACTATTGAAACTCTTAGTATAATTGCTTGTGAGTTGATTGTATCGCTTACCGGGAAAAAATGCTCTACTCCATCTTTGGAACCCAATTTCTTCCAAATAGGCAGCAATCCAATGATCTTTAACCTTGATCTTGTCAAAAAACCGATTAAATTCGTGGATAGTTTACGCTCTAGAAGCCGAATCAAACTCCGCATGACACTTATCACTTTTGAATTTGGCCACAATATTCATCTTTATGTGATATGTGCACGCACCGTGGTCTGCTTTTGGAAAAACAGCACACAAGGCATTGACGATGCTTGGGTGTCTGTCGGATACGAAGACGAGATCATCAACTAATCCAATTGCGTCTCTCAGTTTTTGCATAAAATAAGTCCAGGAGTTATTATTCTCTGAATCAACAACGCCGAATGCGACAGGATATAGTTGCTCATTCGCATCCAATGCAATAGCCACCAATAATTGACCACCCACCTTGTGCTTAAAAAAACTAGCATCAACACATAATAAGGACGGCAAAAGGCTTTGAAACCCCTAGTTGAGAGGCCTTGGGACATGAACATATACTTTAAGTGGCCAAGCTCGTCTATTTGGATGTCAGTTATGGTACCAGGATTATACTTCTCCAACATGTAAAGGAATGATGGCAGTATTCCATAGGAATCCTCTACCGTCCTCGCACCGCTATTAAAGCATTTTCACTTGCCCTCCATGCCTTATTATAAGTCAAAAATATTCCATAAGGTGATTGCATGTCTTCAATTATTTTCTTAGGTAAGTGGTTATGGTGATGGTCCATGTACTTGCTCTTCACGCACTGCCCAATAACCCATACTGGTGTTTGCATTTTTTTCTTTAGCTTCGACAAAACTGAGCATGAGTGTTTGTTAGATAAAATTAGACCGGTCAACAGAACTTAACACAAATAAACATTCCATGCAGGAACAAAGAACCGGACCAGTCAACGTAACCAACTGGTTTGAGAAAACCAACCGATCAGATAAATGAACCGGTTAAGAAGCTCAACCGGTCAAACTATCAAACCGACCAGAAACATGACCGCTCAAAGAAGGCCGAAAACACCAGACAGCCGGTCATTCAGAAGCCAAAGCAATAACCGGAAGTCATCCGGTTAAGTCAAATAACCGACCAGCTTAAGAAGATACTTCGGGTATCTGTTGAGAATGATACCAAAGGAACAGACTGAACATTTCCATATTCATACAAGTTTGAGGAAAGTCTACAGGCTGCAGAAGACAGTCCTACAAGATCTTTCCACTTCAGGATAAATCAGAAAGGCAATCTTCCAAGTACAGACAACTGTCTGACCGACAGTTACCACATTGAGTAAAAGACAAACCTAGCCGGTTTGTCCTACATACTGGAAGAACAGACTGCCAACTCTGTGAGGTTGACCGCCAGGTCTGAAAAGTTGACCGCCAGGTCTGAATCACTGAACCTCTGCTCAACCAATCAAATCCAAGGAAATGAAATGTGACCGTTGGCACATTTCACCTATAAAAGGAGCAGCTGAAGAGGAGTGAATGTGAGACACAGTGAACAATTAATGTACAAGTGATAAGATTGTGTTCTCTCTCTAGAAAAGGCCTAAGTGCTAAAGTTGAAGTGTGTATTTACAATTTCGGTGTAAATTGTACGGGTGTTATCGAGCAGGAAATAAGTCTCGATCGGATTGTATTTGTATTCCTTAGTGAATATCCTTCTCGCGGTTTCGAGAGGAAGGGGTGACGTAGGAGTTTTATCTCCGAACATCCATAAAAACGTGTCTTGTTATTTACATTCTGTCTGACTTACTTTATAACCGAGCTGTACTAATCGACCTACACCTTTTTGACCGACTCTACACTATCTAAACCGAATCACCAAGTTACAAAAACCGACCCATCAATTTCCAAACCTGTCCTATTCAAAACTAGTTCTGCCTATCTTGTGAGTGTGATGCTTCAACCTGAAATAAACCTCTTCCGCGCTTGAACCTAGTTCAAGGGTTTGTGACAGTTTGTGTAGTATTGAAACCCCGGTGTTAATAACCGGATTAATCACCACCCTTTGAGTGAAACGCGCTAACCGGCCCAACCTCGGTCCTCTAGTCGCGACCTAGATCCTAACAATTGGTATCAGAGCAGTTAGTTTCAATACTCAAGCAAGCATGTCGTTCGATAGGCCACCAATGCTAGAAGGTGGTGACTTTGCTAATTGGAAGGCACGCATGCACCTACACTTAATCACCATGGATGACGAGATGCAGTTCATCCTGGCCGAATGACCGATAATAATTGACAAGGACAGGAAGGAATGGACAGCTGAAGACAGGAGAAGAAATAACCTGGATAACCATGCCAGAAACCGGATCTCCAACAGTGTAGACAGAAACACGTACTACAAGATCAGAGACTGCAAAACCGCAAAGGAAACATGGGACACGGTTATTCAGATTTATGAGAGAAATGAAAGAACCAAGGAAAACAAGGTAATGGTAGCCACTTAGAAGTTTGAAAGCATCAAGATGAAACCGGGAGAAACAATGAGGGAGTACAGTGACCGGTTCATCGGTGTGTTAGACGAGCTAGCAACTCTTGGCAAGAAGTATGATAACAAGGAGGTCATCATGAAAGCGTTAAGATCTCTTCCAAGTGCGTGGGATATAAAGACAATGGTGATGAGGGAATCAAACTGCCTAAGCAAGATGAAGTTACATGATATATTCGAAGATCTTAAGGCATATGAGTTCGAAATGAGGTCTAGGACTAAAGAAGAGGTTTCGGCCTCAACCTCAACCAGAGCACTGATCACATCCACAGAACCGGTTGCACCTGCACCGATTAGAACCGCCGAACAGTTCGCCGAGGATGCCATGGCAATGCTTGCACAGAAATTTGGGAGGTTCATGAAAAGAAGCCAACCGACAAACTACAACTATGGTGATAAATCCAATGTAAGATGCAATAACTGTAACTGTTTGGGACATTTCAAGTGGGAATGCAGAAAAACCAAGGAGGGATGACCGGAAACCGGACAACCAAAATAACCGAAATAACTACCAACAAACCGGTGAAGGAAGTGAGGTTCAGAAAGCACTGATAGCCGATGATGGAGGAAGCTTATGGGCTCACAGTGACAGTGATGATGAACTCACATGCCTCATGGAAAATGAGGAACAGGTATTTGACTCTCCCTGTGAAGAATTTACTAAAGATGAGTTATATAATGCATTGAATGATATGGTAGCAGAGTATAAGAACCTACTAGCCATGTTACCTAAGCAACTCAACTTTAGAGCCGACCCTATAGTACCCATTCTGACATAACCAGAAATACCTACTTTAACCGAACCAGAGATCATAGAACCTGATGAAACCCCCACCTTAGAAACCGAGTTAGCACCTGAACCACCACTCAAGACCGAACAGTCTAGTGAACTAGTTCGAGAACTAACCGAAGAGGAAAATGCCCACCTCCAGTATAAAATGGCCGCATATAAGAGATCTAGTGACATGGTAAAGAAGATGTGTAGCTATAAGAGACACCCTTTCTGCATGTTTGGCATAGGTTACAAGAACGATAGATCCAAAAACCAAAAACTTGTAGATAAAGTAAGGTTTACAAAGTGTGACCTTCCTCTTATAAGTTTCATTAGAAGCTCCTTAACCGCTGAAGAGGAATTGATCGCATACTATACGGCAGAAAAACTAACCTATGTAGGTTCAACCGACTCTGAGAAGTGGCTTGACCCTGAGAAAAGGAAAGCCGACTTGCTCAAAAATAGGAGAGCCAATCCTCAACCGCATAGGACAAACCACAAATCACCCTCATTTAAAGCCTTCGTAGAAAAACCGAAGTATCCAAAACCAAGTGCCAAAAAGACGGTCAAAACCTTAGCAAAGAAAGCTGTCCGGTTTGTCAAGGTCTGGATGCCCAAGGGACTAATCGCATGTGGACCCAAGTAAATGTGGGTACCAAATAGTTGTAAATATGTACATTTTGCAGGATTTAAAGAAACGGCTAGGAAACTCTAAATGGTACTTGGATAGTGGTTGCTCCAGGCATATGACCGGAAACAACAACCTGCTAACCGACATCAGAATAGAAACCGGTGCATTAATCACTTTCGGTGACAACTCAAAAGGTAGAACTGTGGGCAATGGTAAGATTGTCCATGGTAACCTGACAATTGGTAATGTACTCTTAGTAGAAAACCTACGTTTTAACCTACTAAGCATTAGTCAAATGTGTGATGCTGGATACACGGTAGAATTTCTTAAACATGCATGCTTAGTTAAGAACTCTCAAGGTATCATACTACTAACCGGAAATAGGCTAGGAAATATTTACAAGGTAGACTGGAAAACTAAGGTAGAATATCCTGTATGCATGATAGCCAAGACTGATCAAACATGGCTGTGGCATAAAAGACTAAACCATCTGAACATGAAAACCTTAAACTATATTCGCGGTAAAAAGTTAGTCGACGGAATTCCTGACATAGTATTTAATAAGGATAAGGTTTGTTCAGCATGTCAAATGGGTAAACAAACTAGGTCAACATTTAAGAGTAAAGGACACATGCAATCTAACCGATGCTTAGATCTTCTTCACATGGATTTATTTGGACCGATTCAGGTCATTAGCCTAGGAGGTATGCTTTACACCATGGTAGTTGTTGATGATTACTCTAGATTTACATGGGTAATATTCTTACCATCCAAACGTGAAACCGCATCAAATTTGATCACGCTGCTTAAACGTTTGCAAAATAAAAAATCAACTCGCATTAATAGTATTAGAAGTGATAGAGGTACCGAATTTACCAACAGTACTTTAACCGCATTTCTTAATGAATCCGGTATTAGACACGAGTTGTCTAGTGCTAGGACTCCTCAACAAAATGGCCTGGCCGAGAGAAGAAACCGGACTCTCAAGGAAGCCGCACGGTCCATGATAGCCAATACGGGCATTGCTCAAAAATTCTGGGCTGAGGCTATCAATATTGCATGTTATACACAAAATCGGTCGTTAATTAACAAATTTCACAACAAAACACCGTATGAGGTTTATTTTAACAGAGTTCCTAACCTCAGGTATCTTAAAATTTTCGGTTGTAAATGCTACATACATATAAATGGTAAAACCTATCTTTCTACTTTTGATGCAAAAACCGATACTGGGATCATGTTAGGTTACTCAGCAGTGAGTAAGGCATATAGAGTGTACAATAATAGAACATTAACCGTGGAGGAATCACTTCATGTTGTTTTCGATGAATCGGTTGAAAGTAATACTGCATCATGCTTTGATCTACACAACAGATTGGAAAATAACAATATCCATTCTGATAGTGAAGATGAGATTCCGGTCTTCAGGCGGTTTGTCCATGACCAGATGGGTAATGTTGAAACTCAGCTGGATCAAGCTGTCCCACGACAGGAAGCTGACACTCCGGTTCAAACCGAGGAAATCGGTCGGTCTGACAATCTTGTTCAGCCTACCGATATGTCTAGCCTTGATCAAGCAAACGGTAATTTGGTAGACATCCCTGAACCGAATTTCAAAAGGAACACTAAACATCCTCCTAAGCAAATTATAGGTGACCCTTCAGAACTTGTTCGAACTAGGCGTCAAATTCTGGAGGAATACTTTAATTCCGCCTTTATATCCCAGATTGAGCCGAAAAGAGTAGATGAAGCATTGTCAGATCCGGATTGGATCTTGGGAATGCAAGAAGAATTAAACCAGTTCGAGAGTAATAAAGTCTGGTACCTAGTCCCTAGACCGAAAGATCAACCGGTCATAGGAACAAGATGGGTATTTAGAAATAAACTCAATGAAGACGGTTTGGTCACGAGGAACAAAGCCAGATTAGTGGCACAAGGTTACAAACAGGAAGAAGACGTTGATTTTGAAGAATCATTTGCCCCTGTAGCTAGGATTGAAGCTATTAGGATTTTTCTAGCTTTTGCTGCATTCAAAAACTTTAAGGTTTTCCAAATGGATGTTAAAAGTGCATTTTTAAATGGTGACCTACGTGAAGAGGTGTATGTTGAACAACCACCCGGTTTCAAAAATGTTGAATTACCCAACCATGTATACCGGTTAAACAAAGCTTTATACGGTCTAAAGCAAGCACCTAGAGCCTGGTATGACACACTAACCGCATTTTTGTTAAAACACGATTTCACCATCGGTTCGGTAGATAAAACGTTATTTAAATTTGAGAAGAAGGAACATATCCTACTTGTTCAAATCTATGTAGATGATATCATCTTCGGTTCAACCGATCCTAAGTTATGTGATAAATTCTCAACCCTGATGACTAACAAGTTTGAAATAAGTATGATTGGAGAATTAAGCTTCTTCCTAGGTCTTCAAGTTAAGCAACTCGAAGAAGGAACGTTCGTAAACAAACCCAAGTACACCAAGGAGCTTCTGAAGAAATTTGGGATGGACACATGCTCCTCAGCGGCTACTCCAATGAGCTCATCGGTTAAATTGGACAAAGATGATGAGGGTCAAGTGGTAGACCTGATAGCTTACCGGGGCATCATCGGTTCTCTTCTATACCTGACAGCAAGTAGACCGGATATTCTATTTACAGTCGGTGTGTGTGGAAGATTCCAAGCCAATCCAAAACAATCCCACTACACAGCCGCAAAGCGAATATTAAAATACCTAAAGGGAACACCTGATGTCGGCCTGTGGTATCCAAGGGATTCATCCTTTAACCTAACGAGTTATTCAGATGCAGACTATGCAGGTTGTAAGATTGATAGAAAAAGCACCAGCGGAACATGCCAATTCCTAGGTGACCGGCTTGTTTCATGGCATAGCAAGAAACAAACATCAGTTGCCACATCAACCGCAAAAGCCGAATACCTGGTGGCCGGAAGCTGTTGTTCACAACTTCTTTGGATCCAACAACAACTGAAGGACTTCAGTGTCATAGCCGAAGAGTCTCCGATCTTCTGTGATAACAAGTGCCATAGCAATCACCTACAATCCGGTTCTACACTCTAGAACCAAGCACATTGACATAAGGCACCACTTCATTCGGGAACATGTCATGCTGAAGCATATCCGGTTGGAATACGTACCAACAGATCAACAAGTAGCCGATATCTTCACCAAGCCTCTACAGAAAGCTAAGTTCTCTCAATTCAGACTTACACTCGGTTTAACCGACATTAGTCAGATCATCCCTAAGGATGCTTAAAAGGGAAATCGGTTCTGACAGACAAAACCGGTAGTTCCTCCTAAACTGTCGGATTTCAAATCTTCCAAGGTATCTATGGAAGAACGGCCTGGTCTATCAGACAGAATAAACCGACCGGTTACTTAGTGCATGCACCAAATAACAGCATCGGGACGAACAACTGATAACTGACCGGTTCGGAAATAGGTTATCTTAGATTATTTGAACTTCAAACAAAAGTGGAATAATTACTTGTGTTTAAAATTATCTGTCCTGAAACATTACCTTTTCAAAGTAAAATGGTCGCACCTAAAAAGACGTGAAGATTTGATATCTTTCATGGTCCAGGTCTATGACCAACATCCTAGGCTGTAGACATGCCTATTTCATGCAAAACTCTTTATCATATGGTTAATAGACATTATCACCTGTGATACCTGGATAATAGGCTTCTCTCTCCACTAGTATATAAGTTGAACAAACCTTAAACAAAACAATCACAAGCTGCATAACTCTTCCTCTCACTAAGACAAAATGTCTCAGTTTCTAAACATCCTTCAAGTGGATTTCAACTCTTCTCAAAGCACTGAACACTATGAGGTCTTCAAGATGATCAAATCACTTGAAGATACAGGTCTCCAACACTTTCTACATGACAAACATGTCATCTATTCTGAGTCCGTCCTGGAGTTCTTCTATAACGCCAGGGTTTTTCGTGGAACTCCTCACTTTGACACTCACATCCAGTCAAAGGTTGGAGGAATCGTATTTGACTTTACCGAAAATGACTTTGCCAGATGCTTTAACCTACCAAAGCAGGGGCTACCCGACCTCAACATACCGGCTGAACTAAAAGCCGAGATCTCCTTAGCCTTTGCCCGGTCAAGCCATCCAGTGGATGACCACGGTGCTAAGTCACTATTGAAAGTTGAATACCAGCTTCTCAATGATGTAATCGGTCGAGGCATCCTGGGAAGGGATGTGACCAACACATACTGCACCGCTGCCTTCAACATGATGGCTGCTATAACTACTGGCACACCGGTCAATTGGTCGAGGGTACTGTTCGACGTCCTAGTCTGGATGATTGGCGTTCAAACAGTCGGCATCATTCCTCAAATAAGTTGTCTGCTTCTAGAGCTTGGAGTTCCAACATGCCCGGGGGAAGGGCTGAACCAAGCCCAAGTACTAACCAAGGAAGTTACCGACTCTTTCTATGAGCGGTTTGAGAAGACGTGGAAGAGGAGGAACCGTCACATCCACTCCAACGGTCACACCAACTCAAGCGGATATTAGGTCACTCCTTCCTACACCCGGTCATTTTGCTGCACGCACTGGGTGTATCTCTATTCAACTCTTATGATCATTTTGGTTTCATCTATGTTCTCTTCGGTTTAGTCTAAGTTATCTTCGGTTTCAATCGGTTACTTTTCAGTGTGTTGTTGCATTAGTCATTAATGAAAAGTAACATTTAATTAATGAGGTAACCCCCAACTACATGAGTAATCACTACCCAACTAACTTGGTTACTTTTCAACTAAATCCTACCTCGAGCTCCGCAATTAGTCAAAAGCAACCTCTTCCCAACACACTTTGGAAACATAAATATTCTCTTCTCCAATAAGACAAAACTGACATTCAATATTAATATTTTCTCTCCAAAACCGAATCTATATAAAGGGCTATCTCCTAATCAACTCAACACATCCTAAACACAAAATTCTCTTGAGCTCTCTCTCTTAGCAAAATTCGAATCATGCCAAGCCGAACTCTACCAAATTTCCTAAGCATTGATTTTGACTCTTGCTTGGAAATCAGCGATCAAGAAACAAAAGAGATGTTATTTGAATCCCTTATTAACACCGGCCTTCGAACTTTTCTCGAAGAATCCGGCCCAATACTTCTTGAGGATGTCAATACCTTCTTTAGAAGTGCTTGCGTCAGAGAAACTATATTGTTTCCACGGTAAGAGATCATACCTTCTGGCTGGATGAAGCCGAATTTGCTCAGATGTTCAATCTGCCCACCGAAGGGTTTTCGGACTTCCCTCCCAGGGAAGGAAGAGCCGCGGTGTCTTACTCTTGGCTGTTCTCAGGAACCGGGAGGCCGGTGGAGAACAACGGGCCAAAGACCTGTCTTCGGTTCCACGTCCAGCTCCTACTTGAAATCATCAATCGCTCGTTAATCTGCCAATCCCCTAACCAGCTGTACTCCAAAAAGGTGTATAACATGATGACCTACATCATGAGTTATGCCCCCATAAACTGGTCATCGGTCATATTCAACAACCTAAAAACTATGGTGTTGACCAAAAGAGGCCTAGGTTACGCTCCTCGTATCAGTCGACTTATACTCAAGTATCGTCCAGAATTTGGACCGGGTGCACCGGCATCCCTCTCAAACATTCTTGATGTGGATGAGGTAGAGGATAAGTTCTCTAGGATGGTTATTGCCTAGACCATATTCCTTGTTATCTCTTTTATTCCTTCCTTTCTGTATTTCCAAACCGATCTATATATCGGTTTCTATCTTGTACCTTCATTCAATGAAACTCTATTTCAGTCTAAATAACCGGGTCCAAATAACAATTCAGAACATCCATCTAAGTAACCGGTTAATATTATAAAGTAACTTCATTTTCATTAAAATATCCGGTCAATATCAAAGAAACCGCGTCTTCGCAGTTATGCACGGTCTCAAGAAGAACCGTTTAAAGTTGTAAATAATCCAGAACACTCATCTAAATAACCGGTTTAATCGATAGACAAACCTGTGTTCGTAGAATTTTCCGGTCAAGGTCAAAACACCGCATCATTGCGGTTCACAAACCACTTCATAATACGGTTTCAAAAAGGGATTGCGTCATCAAAATCAAAATCGAAATTTTAGAGGGAAATTTCGCGCCCATAAATTCCCGCTCATAAATCCCGCCCTTGACTTCCCGCCTCTGATTTGGCGCCCTTAGATTCCCGCCCATTGATTGCCGCCTATTTGATTACCGCCTTTAGCTTCCCGCCCATTGATTGCCGCCTTTTGGCTAGGAGGGAAAAATCCCGCCAAAAGTTGATGGGACGGTTGGGCTTCCAGACCGCGCCTATAAAAAGGGTCCTTGGCCATTTCATTTTACTCTTACGCGAAACAGCTTTCTCTCTCTAAGCTATTAAACTTTCTCACAGCGGTTATTCTCTTGTTTTCTCAAACCCTCTCAATCATCTACAATGGGTCGTGCTTCGGCTTTATTCAAACATATCATTCAAGTGGATTTTGAGGAGATCCTACAAAACGGTTCGGTTGCGGCAAAGGAAGTTATTACCCGGATTTCCGAAGCCCGACTCGAGTACTTTCTAGGCGGTCCTTTTGTTCTCTACAGAGAAGCGGTTGAAGAATTTTTCAAAACCGCATCTCTCTCTGGCGACAAAATAACCGCAACTGTTGGCGGCAAGCAATTCGATATAACCGAAGAGTCGGTTGCGGAAATCCTACGTCTTCTAACAGATGGCCGCAACGCTTCGATGGAACTAGACCCAACAACATTCGAGGCGGCTTGCCAGATTCTCTCGGCAACCGGGGATCCGGTAAAGGTATCCGGTAAAAAGTCATCACTGCGACCGGAATATATACCGCTCTGTGACATCTTCACTAAGTCGGTTCAAGCGAGAGGTGGAAATTTCGACAACCTCACCAAGGCCAAAATCGAGATGCTTATCGGCTTACTGGACGGTATGAACGTCAACTGGGCAAAGGAGATTTTCCGTAATCTACAAGACATGGTGAAACCGGATTCCGCCCGGTCATGGGGATACGCCATCCCACTTGGGAAGATCATGCTCCATAACAACATCAACACCGGTCCTGGTGTTCTTCTCTCCTCAAGCAAAATAATTAGATCCCGCCAATTTCTAGAGAAGAAGCAGCCGGCCCCCGGCTCTACAGGTGGCCGAAGGAAGAAATCTACCGCCAAGACACCGGCTCTGGTAAAAGACAAGTCCGGAAGCAAGGATAAGGAACCGATAGTATTCACGGAATCGCGCTCAGAAACGCAAGATGAGGAAGAGTCGGCTTCCACGTCTGACCGAACCGGCTCGCAGAAAACCGATAACAATCCATCCAATAAAGGACCGATTGAAGAGGAACAATCGGCTACAAGTCTTGACAATGCCGGTACAGCCGCAAGCCTTGAACACACCGATGTCGGTGCAGACGGCCCTAGGGAGGAAGAGGTTCCCGTTGATAACGACCGGAAGATAGCCGAGAACATTGTACGCAAAATCTTGGAAGGGATTCATCTGCAAGCTCAAAAGGCAGCACAAGCATGCAATGAGTGGTTCATGATCCGGTGCAATAAATTCTTCAAACACATGCTACCGGGTCTAACCGATGAACAAAGTTTCAGAAGGCTAAAGGAGATGGAAGAAGACGTTATCAGACTCACAAACGCCGAGGATCCTAACGAAGCCATGGACCGACACGCAATAGTGGAACCGCGTGCTCGGTTACAAAAGCTAACCGCACATATACGAAAGCTTACAGAAAGGTATGTTGCGGGAACACCGAAGGCTAAGTTACAACTCCTGGTGTTGGAAATGCTTGAAGTCAGGAAAGGAGAACTCATTGACGAGATAGAGCAGATTGAAGCGGTGCGCAGACAGCAAGGTACAACGCACTCTCCGCGTCTTGAAACCGATGACGGTCAGAATCGAGGTGATACGCCTCCTCTGGCGGATCCGGTCATCAACGAAACCGACGAAAGGACAGAAACTCCTTTCACCGGGCCACTTGAAACCAATCAACCTGGGGATTCAGAACCGGTTGTCACCGAAGAAAGAGTCAAGACTCTCATTGAAGAGTTTGCCAACAGAAAGGTTCGACCGTGGAGGAGGAAATTCAAGAAAGCCGCGCTTCAAACAATTACATTGGCCGAAACAACGAGGGATAATCTTGTGAAGGCAGAGGCCCGGATCACAGAAATCGAAGCTGACTACCGGGACGATACCATTCTGCACAACGAACATCTTAAGCGAACCGAAGACTTGGAAGATAAGACCTCCAAGATGGTGGATGACATGGATCGGTTTCAAGAGAAAACCGAACAACAGCTCACAAAGGTCGATGAGGACCTAGGGCGGTCAAGCGCCGAAGTCGGTTCGACACTTGTCAGGGTCATAGATCTTGAAAAGAAGAATGCGAGTCTTGAGGAGCGCAACGACAAGCTTGAAAGCGACCTTAAGGCGGTCACCGAACAGGTGACTGAGTTGATAAATGTCAAGATTAATGCTGATAAAGCGGTTGAAGAGGCAAACGCTCGAGCGGCTAAGGATATTCAGGATGCGCTGGACGAAGAAGCGCGGAAAGCAAAGGAGGCACCGCGATTGTCTGAAGAGGAAATAGCCGTGCGCGAACAAAACCTAGCGGCTAAAAATACGGCACTTGCGAAGTCCATGGCAGCTCAAGCAGCCGAGGATGCAGAGCAGTTAAATACTGAAAAACGAAGACTCGCCGAATTTGCAAACGCTCACAAGAAGACCAAGGCGGCTTCCTCATCTTCGGCTCCAGCAACACGGAAAAGGAAAACACCATCAAGAAAGGTTCAGGTAACCGGGATGCTGGAAAGGATCACCGAGACAAATATAGAAACTCCACCGCACCCGGCTTCCCAAACCGAGGACGAAAACGAAGAAAATCTTGAGCCGCGATCTACAAGACAGCGAGTCTCCAATGCAGTTCCAGTCAGCACGGTCGGTCAACCGCAAGCTGGAGGTTCATCTTCAAGACCGGCTCAACCGGATGAGGAACAACCAACCGATGACATGATGAAAGGCTTCATGCCATCCGAATCAGAATAGGGGCTCTCTTTTCTTAATCTATGTTTATTTCGATTTCTACATATATAATATTTTCCCCTTTTACGGTTACTTATATATATATAAAGTTATTTTTGAAACCGGCCTATACTTGCAGTCTTACATGATTTTGATAATTTTAAATAAAATAATCAAAAAGGGAGAAATTGATAAGATAAAAGATTAGAATTTTCCAAAATTTTTCTCAAAATTTTTCCAAATTTCTCGAAAAATTCTCCGCAGTTAGTTTCAAAAATCCGGTGAAATAAAAAAAACCGGCCTACGTTTGCAATCCTACATAATTTTGATAATTTTAAATAAAATAATCAAAATGGGAGAAATTGTTAGATAAAATTAGACCGGTCAACAGAACTTAACACAAATAAACCTTCCATGCAGGAACAAAGAACCGGACCAGTCAAAGTAACCAACTGGTTTGAGAAAACCAACCGATCAGATAAATGAACCGGTTAAGAAGCTCAACCGGTCAAACTATCAAACCGACCAGAAACATGACCGCTCAAAGAAGGCCGAAAACACCAGACAGTCGGTCATTCAGAAGTCAAAGCAATAACCGGAAGTCATCCGGTTAAGTCAAATAACCGACCAGCTTAAGAAGATACTTCGGGTATCTGTTGAGAATGATACCAAAGGAACAGACTAAACATTTCCATATTCATACAAGTCTGAGGAAAGTCTGCAGGCTGCAGAAGACAGTCCTACAAGATCTTTCCACTTCGAGATAAATCAGAAAGGCAATCTTCCAAGTACAGACAACTGTCTGACCGACAGTTACCACATTGAGTAAAAGACAAACCTAGCCGGTTTGTCCTACATACTGGAAGAACAGACTGCCAACTCTGTGAGGTTGACCGCCAGGTCTGAAAAGTTGACCGCCAGGTCTGAATCACTGAACCTCTGCTCAACCAATCAAATCCAAGGAAATGAAATATGACCGTTGACATATTTCACCTATAAAAGGAGCAGCTGAAGAGGAGTAAATGTGGGACACAGTGAACAATTAATTTACAAGTGATAAGATTGTGTTCTCTCTCTAGAAAAGGCTTAAGTGCTAAAGTTGAAGTGTGTATTTACAATTTCGGTGTAAATTGTACGGGTGTTATCGAGCAGGAAATAAGTCTCGATCGGATTGTATTTGTATTCCTTAGTGAATATCCTTCTCGCGGTTTCGAGAGGAAGGGGTGACGTAGGAGTTTTATCTCTGAACATCCATAAAAATTTGTCTTGTTATTTACTTTCTGTCTGACTTACTTTATAACCGAGCTGTACTAACCGACCTACACCTTTTTGACCGACTCTACACTATCTAAACCGAATCACCAAGTTACAAAAACCGACCCATCAATTTCCAAACCTGTCCTATTCAAAACCGGTTCAGCCTATCTTGTGAGTGTGCTGCTTCAACCTGAAACAAACTTCTTCCGTGCTTGAACCTGGTTCAAGGGTTTGTGATAGTTTGTGTAGTATTTAAACCCCGGTGTTAATCTCTAACCGGATTAATCACCACCCTTTGAGTGAAACGCGCTAACCGGCCCAACCCCGTTCCTCCAGCCGCGACCTAGATCCTAACAGTGTTGTTGCTCAAATTTCCGGATCTCAAATATCTCAGAAAACTTACCTTTCACAGCCCGCAAGCTCCACTTGCATGTCTCATCCAAACATTTCACTTCCCAAAGATGTTTTCTTGACTTCTCCACTTTGAATTCAAAATGATTGGTCATCGCATATTTATATAGAGCAAGTTGAAGTTTTTTTTATTTTCAAACAACGAACCGACTTCCAATACGGTTTCACTAGTTAATGTCATCGCAAATGAGGGGTCTGGCGGTGATGTGTATGTCGGGTTTATCGATGGTGTACCCATTGATGATCTTTTTGCACTAGATGGTGTACTCATTGATGATCTTCTTGCACTAGATGGTGTACTCATTGATGCTCTTCTTGCACTAGTTGGTGTACCCATTGATGATCTTCTTGCACTTGTTGGTATAGGTATTGATGCCTTTTCACCAATATTAACATGCAAGACCCGAGTAAGTGGGATGTGAGGCAAAGAGTTTTCTCCAGCTTTATTTTGACTTTCAACAAAGAATTCCGAGGGTACGACGGGTGGTACAATTTTTTGAGTAAGTTGTGGTGGTAGTATACTTTTTGAGTTGGGTATGTAAGTAGTGGTATCTTTTCTTTAGTACATGTTGACTTCTCTACTACAGAGACACAATGATGACACGGTTCGACCCAAAATCAAGCGTGATAAATATGTGTTCAAATCCCCCATCATAATCAATAAAAATAGGTTTTGGATTTCTGATATTCGGAATATCATACTTGACTTACAACACTAAATCGTATGCAGATTTCTGCACGTTAAGTCTAGCATAGAGTATATCAACTAATTCAGCATAACGAATACTTTGGGATAAATCAAATGTTTTGATTGAAGATGCATCAAAATACAGTATTCCATCAGCATCAAGTTTCCACTCTCCATTATAGAAAACGAAAACTTCAGCTGCAATAAAAAAACATGATTTGATTTAGAAATAGATAATTAATACTTCGCGAATCACTTGGGTCTTAGCGAAACGGGAAGGCCTTCGCGAATCGCTGGGCACTTAGTGAAACGAGAAAGCCTTCGCGAATCGCTAGGTACTTAGCGAAACGGGAAGGCCTTAGCGAAACGGGAAGCAAACTTTGAACAACAGTGATTCGAAGAAACCAAACATCAATAAACTTGAAGTATCATGCTTAAAATAAACGTACCAAGTGGAACAGTGCTCGTGCTCATCGTGGAGCTCATTGTGGATTTCGACCCGTCGCTGACGAGATCGCCGTCGGAGTTTAGAGAGGAGGAGAAGAGCGGGAAGAGAGAGAAGGAGAAGAAAAGAAATAAAAAAAAATAAGGGAGATTATATTAAATAGTAAGGGTAATCTGGACATTTCACACATTCCCACTTCGCGAAACGCTAAGCCCCTTCGCGTTTCGCAAAAAAAGCAATTTCTTAAAAAAAAAAAAAATAAAAGACCACGAACGCAATTAAAATTATGTTTTGCCACCCGCTCAAATAAAGGCATCTTTGAGGTCATTTCCTCAAATTTCCCGATTGGAGAAACACATTTTCTTCGGAACAATTTTATGTGTCGATTTGGTGATCATCTAAAAATGAAAAAATGGGGCTTAAACCTGATAAGAAGGACCTATTGATTGTTTATGTGACAAATTACACGGATTAAAACCAACATATATAGTTTTTAAAATCCGGATGTTATAGCCCTTACTTTTGTCTTTCTAAAAGTGAGAAGGATTCGCGCTCTTCTACATAACAGAATTAATCACAGAAATGGAGATCGAGTAGAATAGTATCCAACCGTAGAAGATGGCAGTCACCCCCTCCTTCAACAACAACCTCTTCGCCTCCGTTGATATGGGAACAAATTCCTTCAAGCTCCTCATCGTCCGCACCGATTCCTCCACCGGCAGGTTCATTGCCCTCGACCGCCTCAAAGAGCCAGTCGTCCTCGGTCGCGACATCGTCTCCTCCTCAAAAATATCCGCCGCCTCGTATGTCCACTCATTCGATGCCCTCACGAAATTCCAGGAAATCCTCTGCTCCAATCGCGTTCCTCCCGCCCATACCAGCTTTGTCGCCACCTCCGCTATACGCGAAGCTTTAAATCGATCCGAATTCACAACAAAAGTCCACCAGACCCTCGGCCTTGAAGTCAATGTCCTGTCCGGCGAAGAGGAGGCGCGCCTCTCGTATATTGGGGTTCTACAATTTCATCCAGTTTTCGACAAAAAAGTCCTCACTATTGACATAGGTGGAGGTTCGACTGAATTTGTGATCGGGAAACAAGGCAAAGTTATTGTTGGGATTTCATTGAAACTAGGACACGTGACTCTTACGGAAGAATTTGTAAAGACTGGTGAACTTCAGTCTATGCGAGAACACATTAGGAGTGTGATCCGAAAATCTGGATTGATTGACAAAGTTGCAGAACAAAGATTTGACATTGTTATTGGTTCTTCGGGAACAGTTCGATCCATAGAGAAGGCAATATTCTATGGATATGGTGGCAGCTTGATGGATGATGCTGGATTGTTTGAAGGGCACAAGAGAGATTGGAGATTTGTCAAGGAAGAACTGGGAGACTTAGTTAGTAGGTTGTATCTTGAAGAGGGTAGGATTGAATTGCTGGATAAACGTGACAAATTTTTCAAGAGGAGATCAGAGTTTATAGTGGCGGGTGCTGTGCTCTTAGAAGAGATATTTGTTGCACTTGGTATATTTGAGATGGTGGTTTCTGGATATTCTCTGGGAGAGGGTGTAATTGCAGAAAAAATGTACGGTGTTTTGAATGAATTTGACTTGAATGCAAATGCACGATGGCATTCTGTTGTGCGCCTGGCCAAGAGGTTTAACAACAAAAAGAGGATGAAATCAGCTGCATTATGCAGTAGTATTGCTAAGGTAAATTGAATTTTGTGGAGAAATATATATGTCTATACCTATAGATTATAGTATGACTTACATATGGAAGTCATGAATGCAGGAACTGTTTGAAAGTTTAAGGAAATTGATGGTTGTCTATTGTGAAGATATGCATATTATTTTAGACGATAAAGATCGTGAATATCTTGAAGCTGCTTGTTTGCTTCACAACATAGGTCTCTTTTTGGGTGAAAAGGGTTATCATAAGCAGTCTTACAAGATTATCATGGTATGTTAAACGACACTCCAGTTTGTCATATGTTTTCCAAATAGAAGTGGTTATGATGATAGCATATAATAGTTTTATAAAATTAAATTAATTTCAGATGCAGATTTCAGTTGGCATTAACAATCTATCTATCCAGTTATGTTAATTTTAGTTTTTGGTAGGAATCTTTGCTGCATATTTCATTGTGCTTTAGGCTGTTTATGGGATTCTGTCTTTATGTAACAGAATGGTGAACATCTTCATGGATATAACAGTGATGAGGTCAAGGTAAAAGCTGCTCACTAAATTGGTTTTTTCTTATAACATTTTGTCTGAATATTTGGCTTGATTTGGAAGCACCATTTGTGTGAATTTGGATGGGATCATGTCTGAAAATGAGGTGTATCTGAACTTAGTGATGCTTAGATCCAGATCTGGATATGCCTAAGAAAAGCACTGACAATAGAATTGCTCTTGCTGTTGGAGATGTGTCCAATTTGGCTGGAAGACATCTACAAACTATCTAAATTGACGCTATTTTTTGGTGTGTCCATCATCCATATACACCTTTCAGGCCAAACATATTGCAGTTTCAAAGCTAGATCTACATCCGGATCCAAATAAAAAAGTGTCTCCAAATCAAGCCAACGTCACCAGGTCATAATATAATTACAAATGCTGATTATATATCTGTAGTATTCAGATAATAGCCTTGCTTGCCAGACATCATAGGAAGAAGTTTCCAAAATTGGATAATCACTCACATGGGTTCAACCAAGAGGTATATATTGCTATCCATCCACATTCATCATTCAGTCTGCCTGCCTTATGTATTTGACATACAGAACTACTTAAAAATTTGTATTTGGTACAAGTTTATGAAACAAAGGCTGTTGGAATTGCAGGTGAAGCAAAAATTCAGAATCCTTTGTATAATTATTCGTCTATCAACCATGATAGAGCATAACTTTCCAAATGTCAAAGAAATAGATTTTTCCCATTCTGATGAAGGTTTCAAAATGGTAAGTTTTCAGCTAGACATTCTTGAGGATATTGTTGAGGATATAATGCACATTGCCATATTGTCATCATTCTTAAAAACAATAACCATTAAAATTAGACACACTTCATGTATGCACACAACACATTATTGGATTAGAGATATACAACAGAAGAGAGAAAAACAACCGAGAAATTCAAGAGCAAGGTTGCTTCTTGAGAACTTGTAAGTTTCTTGATCATCTTTTCTAGTGGAAATTATATGTTATCTTGGCAAGTGGATGTACGAATTTTCTCCTATCCACTATAAAGGCTTTGTATCATTCTCCATTTGATTTCATCGAATTCCATACATTACACAAGAAGATATCGAGTTTCTCTCGCAAACTGTTCGAGAAGCAAGAATACCAAATCCTGAATTACACCTTTGTGTAGTTAGTTCTTCATCATTTCCGCAGTTTCTACTCATTGATCAATCTTGGCAATGAAGTACACCTGTTAACTTCACAACAATTAGTTACCATAAAACCCTTAATTGAAGTTTGTTGCTGAGTGCTGACTCATTGGATGCTTCAATTCAATAGGCTATTAGGCATTATTGCTTATTTACTGAAATAAGTAATAGTAAATATTTATGAAAAAACAGGTAGTATTTATTTACGATTGTAAGTTAGTGAAAGATTAGATCTTATTCTTACATATACCTGTAATTATATGTAAAAATCTATTATTCTTCCCTTTGGCTGTTTCACTGCATCTCAGTCTACAACAGTTTGTTGTAGCTGGATATATGTCTATGATTAGAACAAGGAAACGTGACATTGATTGTGACAGTAGGAAGGAACAGATTGTTCTAACAATGAAATGAAAGAAAAAGGTCAAGGCTGGGGATTGTAGGTCTAAGAAAAAACTCAGTTGCTAAATTTATGGCAAGCTTGTTTTGCTGCATAACTTTTAAAATAGCTCAAATTATTTTCCATCATCATTTTTTGAAAACTTAGTTATTGCCTTGTTATGCATTTAGAAAGAACAATATTTTAGCTAAGGATTAAAATTAAGGAGCTGTATTATGAACTTACGGTGGAAAGTAATTTGAGCTATTTTTAAAAGCACAAAATACGCTTAACACAAATTGAGTAAGCAAATCCATCATTTATACAAGTTCATGCACTTCTATCTGATTTTATTGTACTTTTCTTTTTGACTATGTTGTTCATAATCTGAAAATTGGCTGCAGGTCCTTAATGAGAGGATGGGACAGATTTCGTCATCCCAAAACAACGTAAAGGAGGAAATAAAGAAGGAGATTGAACATTTCAGAGTGGTAATGGAGTTAGTCCCTATTTTCTTATGGGATATAGCTTAATATCTTCCTAGCAATTTTTTATACTTAAAAATTCTGATGTTTGCTCCTCTTATAAAGGTACTTGATCAGAAGTTATCAGTCATACTTCCTTCAAGAACATCAGAGTTGTCATAAAAGATACTCATCAATGTGTCTGGTGGTGGAACACCAAATCATATTAACTGTTACATTGTGAAGTGTGAATAATTTTACTGTACCAGTTTTGGAAAAAAAAAGTTCAACAAGCCATTGAACTAATATGGAATGCTTAAATTGACCACTCATTGAACTTTAAATTGTTTCAATTAACCTATCGGAATTTCTTTAATTGTCTCCAACAAGTCACTTTATTTTGCCCCTTTTTTACTCCCATATTTCCTCTCTAATATATTATTTCATGTCCTTTTGAAGGGATCCAAGAAGTATTATTGTTACAGTAGAATTTTACAATGCTTCTAGAATCAGGTATAGAAAAATAATACTAAAAATGAATCTGTAGAAAAGAGAATATTGAAAGATTTTTTGGTATTATTATAACAAAAGAGGTTATTATTGCATTTACACATAGAGACTATTAATAGCAATTAAGAATTTGCCTATAGACCCGAACCTTTGAGCTTCTTAATTGTTAAGCTTATCTATGAGCTTCTTAATTGTTAAGCTTATCTATGAGTTTCTTAACTTGAACTTATTTATAATACAAAAACTAATAAATATAAACTCATATATTACATATTTTTAACACTCCTCTTCAAATTAGGAGTAATCTAGAGCCTTCGTGAAAATATCAGTAAGTTGATCTTTGTTAGGTACAAAGAGGGTTTCAATCTCACCAGATTGAACCTTTTTACGAACAAAGTAAGAACAAAATGACAATCAATTTCAATGTGCTTGGTACGCTCATAGAATACTAGATTTGATGCAATATATCTACAGTATTGATGTCGCAATACATTTTTATGGTTTTGAGGTCAACTCTCAAGTCTTTAATAATATATTTAATCTAAATGAGTTCTCCGGTAGTAGCTGCCATAGCACGATATTCAGCTTCGGCGCTTGAACGGGAAACATTATTTTGCTTCTTACTTCTCCACGTCACTAAATTTTCTTCAACGAATGTATAAAAGTCGGTAGTCGACTTTCTATCAAAGTTGTCTGCCCAATCAGCATCAGTATAACCAATGACGTCAATGCGGTTGTTTTGCTTCATCCATGCCTACTCCAGGAGTAGCTTTAAGATAATGTAGAATCTTGTAAACAGCAGAAAGGTGTGAAGTTTTTGGAGCATGCATTAATTGACTTACATTGCTAATTGCAAAGGTTATATAGGGACGAATAACTATTAGGACGATTTTTCCTTTCCGCCGTACAATTTTAGGCAAGGATATGGACACAAGAGATTTGATGCATTATACCTTTTATTTTGAGAAAAGAAGAATTTTTTTTATTGACATATTCAGTACCGTTGTCAGTTCTAAATCATTTTATTGAAGCTTGAATTTGATTTTCAATAAAAGAAACGAACTCTAAAAATTTTAAAAATACTTCTGATTTCTCGTGTAGTAAAAAAATTCATGTGGCTCTTAAAAAATTATCTATGAATGAAACATAATATTTAAAATTATTATAAGAAGTAGTAGGTGCTGACCCCAAACATCAGAATGAATTAACTCAAAAGGAGCTTTAGATAAACTATTTGAATTGTGAAACGGAAGTCTAGCTTGTTTAAAAAATTGACATATATCGCAATCTAAAAAATCAAACTTCGATTGAAATAATTTTTTAAGCACATACTTTGATAGATGTCCTAAACGACGATGTCATAGAAAATCATAATTATTTTTGGAATGTAAAGCATAACTAGAAAGTTTAATAATGTAAAGATTATTTTCAAGTCTTCCTTTACCAATCGTGATCCCGATCGACTTTTTTTGAAAAACAACATCAACGTCAAAAAAAATAACTAAGCAATTAAGGTCCTTTGTGATTTTACTAACGGAGATTAGATTTAGTGATAATTCAGGAACATACAAGACATTATCAAGTTGTTTTGAGAAAAATTTAATTGATCTAATTCCATGAATGGGAATACTAGAATCATTAGTTACTTTAACATTTTGATTGAGTTTTTTCAAATTTAAATTTTCAAAAAATTCTTTGTTTTAGTCATGTGATTCGTGGCGTCGGAATCAACAATCCAATAGTTTGAAGAGGAATTGAAATTAGAAGAATGCGCAGAAATACCTAGGTCCACTTGATTAGTGGACTTCTCTTGTCGGGTTTTCATGAAGTCGGAGAATTGGAGAAAGAGTTTTAAGTTGTCTGGATCCACACCATGTATTTTATTATGATTAGGCTTTGGAGTATTCCTTTCAGCTTGGGTCTACTTGTTTGAAGGGAAGACCAATTTGAGGAACTCTCCACCTTAAACACGTTAGAGGCCCTGTCTTTATTTGACCCAATTATATTCTAGTCTCTTACTACTACCTTTTTCGTTTCCATGGGAAAGAGATCTTCTCTGACCATTTCCGTTGGTCAGTGCTGGTCCTCTTCAAATCGATAAAAAAGAGAAAAAGATTCAAATAGTCATTGGGGCTTGAAGAAAATAGAAGAAATCAGACGAAGAAAGAGGAAATCAAAATATTTAGAGAACCACTTGAGCTTGCTGAAAATATAAGATTTAAGGTCGGAGTTTCAAGAGATTAGATTGAGTCGGATTAACCGTGTTATGATACTAATGTATAAAACAGAATACAGAAAGATTTTTGTATTATTGTATTTACATATAAGAGACTATTAATAGCAATTAAAAATTAGTGGTTAGACAAAAACCTTTGAACTTATCTATGAACTTCCTAATTTAAACTTATTTATAATACAATGATTAATAAATATAAACTCATATATTACATATTTTTAACCGAATTTTTATAATTAGTAATGACTTCATTATAAACACTATTTTGGTTAGATTTTCATATTGGGATCAGTAACAATGGTGTTTTTTCTGGTTATCCAGTCAACTGCATATTTGAATATGTATTAGGAAAGTGTTTTTAATTATGAATGATTATGTCAAGTAAAAATACACAAATTCCTTCCCTCCCCGTGTATAAAGAGAGGGGGAATGGAGGATTGAGAACACAAAGACAATACTATCATTTTCTTGATTATTTTGTCATGCCTTCCCAATGAACTCCACATCAAAGATGAGGACAGAATCAGGTGGAATAATGCAAGAACCTGTCAAAAGAACACTTAATAAGTAATATTGATGGAGTATCAAAATTTTTGTAGCAAAAAGTGCATAAAATGAGTTGGATATTGTGTGTAAGAGTTAGCTTCCACTATCATTTATTAATGGTATGTATCCTTATTACCTCCTCGACACCCAGCTCCTCTCATTCCATATCCAAGATCTGCTGGAATTCTTAAGATACGTTTTCCACCTAAGAATCAAATCATACATTTCCCATTTCTATTATAAATTTAATGTCACTTCCATGGTTAAATTGTTACTATATTATTTACCTGTAAGCATGGGAGGAATTCCATTACCCCCAAGAATACCCTCATCCCATCCTTTGATTACCTAATGGGCATGGTTACAAATTCAACATGTATGCAAATCTCATAATAATATAATGTAAAACATTTCAATATCTTTAACTAGCTGTGAACATTCAAACAGTCCAACTGAAAAACATTATATCCATCTCAATATAAGGACTAATAACTGAACAAATTTGATTTGTAATAAAAAAAAATTGTTTGAAATTGTTGTTATATTAATGTTTTATACTTGATTTTGTTTAATTAGTTATTTTAAAAGTTCAAAATATGTTTGAATATGAATTATTAGATATATAGGGTCGGATATCCATACATCCCTTCCTTCCCCTTCTTAGGAATATGATCATATATTTGTATTTATTAGTGTTTGAACTTTGAATGAAGAATTTAGACACGAAATGTTTAAAGTACGTACATACCTCTCCAGCACCAAGACGAAATGTTAAAGGTTTCCCGCGATTGTAGCTGCTATCGAAAACTGTTCCGTTATCTAATTTGCCAACATAATGAGCCTGCATATTATTAATAAACTCAATAATTTAGATCTTCTCCGGTACCAGCCAGAAAACAACTTTATAAAATACCTTAATTAGCTGTCCTTTCAAAGCCTCGGGACCAAATCCAACAACTATATCACAATAAGCGAGACCAGAAGGGCTTCCTGTAAGCTCGCATTGAAGTTTTGAATCTGCGGCTACTGCTTCTTCAGATTGTTGTCGAAAGAGAAAATCTGCAATGGGAAGAGAAAATCCAAGGCCAATAGCTTCTCTCCTTTTAAACAAAACCTGTTTTCTCTCAAATTTCAAATTCTTTTCTTCTGCTATTATAAGAAGATCGTTTTTGGCAGTAGTGAGACGTCTTCCGCTGCTGTTGCTGCTGATATTAGGTTGAGCATAACAGGTGAGAGAAAATGGTGACGTGCTCATCTTGAGCGATTTGCAACCAACTTTGTTCAACACTCTTAATTAATTAGGAGGATAAGGTGCGCAGCAGGATAAGGTCACTAAGGCATGTTTGTTTATCACTCTTAATTTCATGAAGTAGAACAATTCAACACCACAAAATTTTACAAAACAAAATTCAATAATTGAGATTTCATCATTGATTAAGATTAAACTTTAGGGATGAAAATCATCACTCCAAAGTACATGATACTCCTATCTACACAATATCACTAATTTTATCATCAACTCAGAACTGTAGAGATTTCTGATAATTTCTTAAGTAAAACATCAATACCACAGGAATTGTGATTCCATATGCAAATAAAATCATGATCTTTTAGATGACCAAATATCACAGCTTAGCCTCTTCTAGGAAAATCACACTCCATAATCAAGAGAGATGTACTAATGTCACCTTTGATTGATCACGTATAATATACATATTTGAGATAACCATCCAAAAGCTTTAAAATCTTTCCAAAATGCCACAAAAACATCCAAAATTCTGTTCATTCTCATATATGTAAACTATCAAAAAAAAAAAAAATTATAAAATTCGATATTTAAATATTTAATAATAACATCTCGAAACTAAGTTCTTAAAGTTGTGAGAGTTATTTAAATATAATGACACAAAATAATAATAAAAATGAGTGGTTTAAAATATCACCAAATACACATTGATACACAACGGGTAACAACAAAACAAGATTAATGAGTTTACTGATTGTCGAAGACCTCACATATCAAAATAATAGTAGTTAAATTGATTTGAAATAGAGAGAAAAAATAATAGAGGAAATAGTTGATAATTGTATATGAGAATGCAAAAGAGTTAAATTTTAAATAGGTGGAATCCTCTATACCCATTTTTTTTCATGAGCCCCCTCATAGTGAAGGTTGAAAATATATTTTTTTTAATCATCTCAATCTTCGCTTCCTGAGCCCTCTCATAAGGGCATACGGAGGAGAGGATCCTAAATGAACTTTAAATGCTCTATTTTTATTATTTGATATTGAGTATTTATAAAAATAATATATATATATATATATATATATATATATATATAATAATAATAATAATAATAATAATAATAATAATAATAAATGAAATGTTACAGATAAATTAACATTTAATGTTCACTCTTAAGTTTATTGGAGATAAAATCAATAGTTTCTTAAGAAATAATTAAAAGTTTTTAAAAATACACTTAAAGTCTTTTGAGAAAATGAATGAATTGGTTTGACTCTTCATTATTAAGCATGGATTATATTATAGTCTTTAATAATAACATGGTAGAGTAAACACATCCGTAGCGATAATTGAATGGTCAATCGCGATAATTAAATGTTCTAAAGTATTTTTTTGATAGAACTATACAATGGTAGTACTATACTGAAGTTTAACCAAAAATAATAAATTACCTACTAAGTTATGTATATATTTCAATCATTTACAAAATAATAATAATTATACTAGTTACTTAGTGGCTAATGTATTTTTTTTTTAAATCACATTATGGGTTTGTTTCTCTCCAACTATCCGCCAAGTTCATCATCATCGAAGCGAAAACAAATAAATTGCAACAAAATTTAAAGTAATTTTCAAATAATCTATCTGAACATTGACCTTTACATGAGGTCTCATCCAATGCGTCTGAGTCCAAAGCTAACACTAGGGACGACAAGATGTATCATACCCGCTAATTAGTTTATTATCTGTCTCCAAATCTTCCAAATCTGATTTTCATTTTATTATCTGACTTCAATTTTGACAGATATCTTTATTTTTATTCTTATTTCTAATACACCGGGTACTACATTATGCAATTAAATATTTATAAGATTAGAAGTTGAAAAAAATTAAATATAAAATAAATAATTTAAAAATTTGTAATATCAAAATCTAAAAAAAAAAATTGAAAACATTAATTACCCCAATACTTTTATCGTAAATATTGAAAAAGATAATAACTTTATTGGTATTAGAATTGAAAACAAAATCAAAGAAAAAGTTAAATAGTAAATATTAAAGATGAAGAATGAGAAAGAGAAATAAATAATTAAATTTATAAAGTTGATTGAAGTGTGAGTAAAAATAAAATAAATAATGTATTTATTGTGATATTTGTCATTACGTGTAAGGTGAAATAACACATTAAAGATTATTTTATTTTTAATATTAATGTAGTCGAGTATCGAGTTTTAATTTCGTAGATTTTTCATTTCGATCCCGAACCTCTTCCTTCCCATCTTTGGACTCGATCCCGACCCAGATTTAAAATAGTTGAACCCGACCATCAATATCTACGAGTATTAGTTATATGAGTACTCATTCTCATCCCTATCTAACTCAATCGAGTACCACCATTTACTCTCCTATGATAGCTGGAAAATTATAAAAATGAGATTTTAATTTGTCCTTTTAAAATCCAATATTCCATCATTTTGTTGCTAGAGGAAATATTCTACACCAATAAATCATCCTTTCATTAATCAAATACTAAGACAAAAACTAAATTCAAAATCCTTTAAAACTAAAAAACTGCTCAAAATTTGGAATATGAATAAGCTTTATTGGGTGATTTTGCTAAGGAAGTATGACTTTTAGATAATTTTGAAATTGATATGAATTAAAATTTCAATGAAACCTTTATCACTTTAATTATTTGAGTGACATTTTCTGATTTAACTAATAAGCTAGATAAACCTTAGATATGATTAAAAGATGACAATCGACTCTAAAAAACCTAAATAGTAGCAATCAAATATAAAAGAAACAGAGATTATGTTAGGATCTAGCTCGCGGCTGGCGGACCGGGGTCTGGCCGGTTTGCGCGTCTCACTCAAAGGTTGGTGGTTAATCCGGTTAGAGATTAACACCGGGGTTTCAATACTACACAAACTGTCACAAACCCTTGAACCGAGTTCAAGTGCGAAAGTGGTTTGTTTCAGGTTGAAGAAGCACACACACACAAGATAGGCAGAATCAGATTTGGATGAAGTCGGTTTTGGAGTTGGGTGGGTCGGTTTTGGAACTCATTAAGTCGGTTTTAGGTAGAATCAGTTAGAATGTAAGACTAGCAGAAAGTAAATAACAAGACAGGTTTTTATGAATGTTTGGAGATAAACTCCTACGTCACCCCTTCCTCTCGAAACTGCGAGAAGGATATTCACTAAGAAATACACAAACACAATCCGATCGAGACTTATTTTCTGCTCGATAACACTCGTACAATTTTAACCGAAATTGTAATCACTCTTCAAATAAGCACTTAGGCTCTAAACCTTGTAGAGAAATAAACTTGTAATAAATCTTAGAGCTTGTAGTTGGTAGGATTAGTTGACTTGTTTCTTATGCTCTTGAGCTTGGTAACCGTACGATCAAAACTTGGGTAGTTGAAATCTCTTAGAACTGTATTTACCCCTCTCCAGCTCCTTCTTTTATAGGTGAAATGTGTCAACGGTCACATTTCATTTCCTTGAATCTGATTGGTTGAGCAGAGGTTCAGTGATTCAGACCTGGTGGTCTAGGCTTCAGTGTGTATGTCAAACCGGCTAGGTTTGTCTTTTACTCAATATGACAATTGTCGGTTGGACAGTTGCCTATACCTGGAGGATTGCGCCTCTGATTTATCCTGGAGTGGAAAGATCTTGCCGGACGATCTTCTGCAGCCTGCAGATTATCTTCAGACTTGTATGAATATGGCAATGCTAAAGTCTGTCCCTTCGGTATCATCCTCAACAGATACTCGAAGTGTCTATTTGTACTGGTCGGTTATTTATGTTAACCGAATGGCTTCTAGTTTTTCCATAACTTCAGATTGGCCGAATATTCATTGATTTTGACCTTCTGATTTGACCGGTTTTGTCTTCTTGTTCAGCCAGGTTTTTGGTCGGTTGGGTTGCTTGACCGGTTGAGTTTCTTAACCGGTTGAGTAACTTAACCGGTTGAATTCTTTAACTGTTCCTGCACAAGAGATTTGTTTTGGTTAAGTTCTATATAACCGATCTAATTTTATCTAACAATTTCCCCCTTTTTAATTATTTTATTTAAAATATTCAAAACTCTGTACAATGGATTTTATCTAACAATTAAATGTTCTAACGGATTTTTTTGATAGAACTATACAATGGTAGTACTATACTGAAGTTTAACCAAAAATAATAAATTACCTACTAAGTTATGTATATATTTCAATCATTTACAAAATAATAATAATTATACTAGTTACTTAGTGGCTAATGTATATTTTTTAAATCACATTATGGGTTTGTTTCTCTCCAACTATCCGCCAAGTTCATCATCATCTAAGAGAAAACAAATAAATTGCAACAAAATTTAAAGTAATTTTCAAATAATCTATCTGAACATTGACCTTTACATGAGGTCTCATCCAATGCGTCTGAGTCCAAAGCTAACACTAGGGACGACAAGATGTATCATACCGCTGTCTCCAAATCTGATTTTCATTTTATTATCTGACTTCAATTTTGACAGATATCTTTATTTTTATTCTTATTTCTAATACACCGGGTACTCCATTATGCAATTAAATATTTATAAGATTAGAAGTTGAAAAAAATTAAATATAAAATAAATAATTTAAAATTTTGTAATATCAAAATCTAAAAAAAAAATTGAAAACATTAGTTACCCCAATACTTTTATCGTAAATATTGAAAAAGATAATAACTTTATTGGTATTAGAATTGAAAACAAAATTAATGAAAAAGTTAAATAGTAAATATTAAAGATGAAGAATGAGAAAGAGAAATAAATAATTAAATTTATAAAGTTGATTGAAATGTGAGTAAAAATAAAATAAATAATGTATTTATTGTGATATTTGTCATTACGTGTAAGGTGAAATAACACATTAAAGATTATTTTATTTTTAATATTAATGTAGTCGAGTATCGAGTTTTAATTTCGTAGATTTTTCATTTCGACCCCGAACCTCTTCCTTCCCATCTTCGGACTCGATCCCGACCCAGATTTAAAATAGTTGAACCCGACCATCAATATCTACGAGTATTAGTTATATGAGTACTCATTCTCATCCCTATCTAACTCAATCGAGTACCACCATTTACTCTCCTATGATAGCTGGAAAATTATAAAAATGAGATTTTAATTTGTCCTTTTAAAATCCAATATTCCATCATTTTGTTGCTAGAGGAAATATTCTACACTAATAAATCATCCTTTCATTAATCAAATACTAAGACAAAAACTAAATTCAAAATCCTTTAAAACTAAAAAACTGCTCAAAATTTGGAATATGAATAAGCTTTATTGGGTGATTTTGCTAAGGAAGTATGACTTTTAGATAATTTTGAAATTGATATGAATTAAAATTTCAATGAAACCTTTATCACTTTAATTATTTGAGTGATATTTTCTGATTTAACTAATTAAACTCTTAGATTAGGCACACCCTTATGATTTTAAATTTATAAAAATAAGTTTGATTTTATAATTTTATACGATTTTATTAAAAGAAAAAAAAATTATATTTATAAATTATTTTTTTATTATTTATTCAATAAATGAACTAATGTAATTGTAAATATAATTTTTTTATATTATAATTTTTTTAATTAATTATATATTTTATTAAAATGATCAAATGTATAAAAAGTGCTTAATTTTATAATATTATAATATATATATATATATAAACATAGTCTTATTAAATTTATAGGTATTTTCAACACAACTTACAATCCGGTTTTGTTTAGGGTAACAATGAGATGGTTAATTTTCAGGTTGACTCACAACTAAATATAAAACAGTTAAATTTAAAAAATAAGACTAAAATTATATATATATATATATATATATATATATATATATATATATATATATATATATATATATATATATATATATATATATATATATATAAATAAAAGTCTTAAACTTACAATCTAATAATAATATAAATACAACATTAATGTAACATCAAAAAATCGATCCTTTTCGATAAAGGATTTTCATTACTCGATAATCACGCCTTATAACTCACCTCCTCTCGAGTAAGACAAGAAACCAAAATGGTAGGCTTGACTATATTGCATTTAAAAATATCGATTTAGACTAACTTTGATTTTTTTTAGAGTCGTCACATAATTTATTCTTTGAAAAATTAGGAAAGAAAAATAGTTCATATGTTCAAATGTGATAAATTTAAGATTTAACGTATGTATAATTTTGTATTATACTGTTTCCAAGGTTTCAAGGCATGTATCTATGTCATGACTCCTAAGTCTAAAATAAAAATGTTAATACATGTAGACGATAACGAACTCAAAAAATTGTACATGTAAAAGAAATAAAATGTTAGTACAAAAATAAAATAAATCCTAAGGAAATATTTTTGTGTTTTTATTAGAAAATAATTATTTTATTATTATTAACTTGTATATATTTAAATAACTAGTATGATATCATACGTTGTACTGGAAGAATATAAACGAAATTTTTATAAATTATTTAATTTAGTAAAGGAGTATATTTATAAGAAAATAAAATATATAATATATATAATTAGAGGAAAAAATAGAAAAAAAATTAATTATTAGTAATTATTTCATAATATAATAAGTAAATTGAATGAAATATTTATAAATAAATTATATATATATAAATAAATATGTAATGTATTATATATATATATATATATATATATATGAAAAAAAATTATGAAATAAATTTTTATGAACCAAATATTGTTATATACATATAAACATGAATTTGCAATATTTTTTATTCATCTTTATAATTTTAATTTTTTTTTATAAATTTAGTGATGTTTTTTTAATTAATAGTCATATAAATTATATATTCATATATATATAATATAAATAGTGGGAAAAAATTATGTGAAAAAAAATATATTTATATAAAATTAATTATGAAAGATATGACAACTAATTCTATTATTGGTTTGATTTAATTTAAACTATTAAAATTAAAATAAAAAATTTAAGTTAAAACAGATTATTCAATATAAATTATTTTATAATTATAAAAGACTATATATAAAAATTGAAAGAGTGGTTTAAAATATCTTATTTTATAGGAAAAATAAGACATGTTGAATTATATATTAATAAAAAAATAATTTTCATAAAACGAAATTAGAGAATGTAAAATAAAAAAGATAAATTAAATCTTATATCCTAATAAATTGTCATTCGAACGAGTATTTCCAAATTTGTTGGTATTTTTAACAACCACCCGTACCAAACGCAAGGAGTGCATTACCTTGCATACACGTCAAATTTGGAATTCGGCGATGAAAATTCCACAAGTCGAGATTATGACCGCAAATCGCCTTTAAAATCTTACAACTGTAACAATAATAATTTGTTTGAAGTATGTGCAATTATTGAACATTATATTTTTTTAATGTTTCAAATATTCTTTTTAATTCATGATAGTGTAGTGAATACTTACATCAATATAATATTGATAATCCTCAAGTGCTTGAGACAAAGTTTTATACATAATTTTGGAGACCAAATCTATTGGTAACCGTTCAAAATGATTATGACCACATTTGTTTATAGCATAACATCAACATCGTTTCTATTAAATCACATGGTAACTCTTAAAGAGGTCCAATAAATTATCAAAATGAACAATTAAAAAATATAACATATATAATTAAACTCTTTAATTTAAAAATTCAAAAAACAATGCATTATATAACAACAAAGACTCAAATGTGTGTAAACTAATTTTTGTTTGTAACTTGTATTATAGTTGGAATGAGAGCTTACAATTGATTGAAATCGCCTCTAATAACCTAACCTAATAAAGCTAAATTAGCATTATTAGAATAACACTTAAAGTCCTCCTTCACTAAATAAAAAAAAAACCCAAAAAGTCAACAATGGCAGATTTTTTCAGGCTACCTTTCTTCTCCCTCCAGCTCTCCTCCCACGCGGATTGTCCTCATCAAGTTGATAAGGCCATCCCGGCCTGGGTCGTCCAGCCTACGTCTGCAATCTCAACGAAAAGTAGTTTATGGCCTGTTCAATTGTCAAATTCGACTAAGCAGGTCTTTGTGCCCCTATGGCGACCCGCGTGAAATGATCACGATGTCATCATGGTCATTTCCCTTCTTGAATCAAGTCATTTGGCCTAGTTTGGATTCGAGTTATTGAAATAACTATGGTAATTATTAAAAAATGCCGTATTTTACTAATTTAACCATTAAAATAATAATGTATATATTTCCCCATTTACCCTTCTCTCATTTTCTCATTCCCCAATAAAACAATTCATTCGTTACACAGGTTCTTCTACATTCATTTAGACGTCTATATGTATCTTCATTAATTTTCACTCAATTCTTCTTACCTTCCATTTCTTTTTTATTTCCTTAAAGATTTGAAAAACTTTAGTCATTTCTCACTACATTCATCAATACGTCTCTATATATCTTCATTAATTTTCATTCAATTCCTCCTACATTCCATTTCTTCTTTATTTCCTTAAACAGATTTGAAGAACTTTTGTTATTTCTCACATTCATACTGTATCTTCAATTTTCATTATATCTTAAGATTTACTTCAATTAATGTTACAAAGGTTTATAAATTATATTTACCTTCCACCAAAGGTTTTACTCACCACAACACCATCAAACTTTCTTCAAACTTTCTTCTTTCATCTGTTTATGTCGAAGGATTTAATCACCGCTCAACCTTTCTTCTTTCGTCTGTTTCAAAACGAATATGAATAATGAAGTGTTTCTAAATTTATCTACATGTTAGTACTTCCATTTTTTTTTTTATCTATCTTTTGGAATCAATCAAATATGGATGTTTTATATGGAATACAGTCTCTTGTACGGAAAGGGTTTGTGTTGCTTATGATTGATTTATAATTTGAGATACACTTTCATGGTGAAACATTTACTGATGCTAGGATTTGTGTAGTATTCATCTGTTCCTTTTGCTCTCAGATGTTTCTTAATATACGGTTCTTCCTGAGATGAAAACACAAGGAGATATGGTCTGTGGTAGGGATGACAATGGGAAACCCTACCCGCCAGGTAGTGAAGTTCCCACCCCCGAACCCGATTTTTATTTTATTACTTATTCCCGATCCTAAACCCGACAGGTATATCTATTTGTATCCTCATCCCCGATTCGTCGGGTAGCCGATACCCGACGAGTACTCCATTACCCGATTAAAATATAAATTTTTATTAATTATTTTCTAAATATACTAAATACTAAATATTAAAAATACATATAAAAATATTATTACTTGTATAGTTATATTGTAAAAGTTGAACAATATACATACATAAAATTCAACAAAAATTAGAGAAAATGTTGAAACAAAAGAGAGACAAGAGATGTTAATCTTGAAAATAAGAAATGAATAGAGAGGAAAAAATTTTGTTATTAAAGAAAGAAAAATTAAGAGTCATGGGAAATATAAATTAAATTAATTATGGCGTGGGGAGTGAGTGGTTAAGTGTTGTTATAACTAATTAATTAATATATTTAATTTAAGTTTATAATGATGGTATTGATTTGAAATTTGAAAAGTCAATTTAATTTTTAATATATATATATATATATATATATATATATATATATTTAATATTAATATTTTAGGTATCAGTTTGGGTTTTGCACACTCCCTATTCCTGAACCCGAATTCGATCAAGTAATCATTTTTAGTCTTCATCCCCGACCCCGATTTAAAATACCCGAACCCGGCCATCGAATACCCATGGGTATTCGATATACGGGTACCCATTGTCCCTAGTCTGTTGGAGTTTTGAAATTATAGGAATTTTCTGTTTTCTTATCTATTAATATAGGTTAGTATTTACATATTTTAATTTTTTACAATGTTTTCTTTTACATAAATATTCAAATGAATTATATTTTGTGTACTATATATATTGAAATAAAAAAATTCTGAAAGTTTAAAGACAAAACTAACTACTAGACTTTTGCAATATATTCATTGTATTTTTTTCATTATGTTATATCATATGAAAAAGCAATTCAAGAACCACTTTCGTACTAAAAAACCTTTGGTCTGAATTACGATGGGACACACTCTAAACTGGCCCAGGATGAGATACGGAATATGATTGATGCGAGCGATAGCTGGTGGGACTATGTTCGGATAATTATTTTTGGATTAAACATTTCTTAGATATATAATTTTTAGATTTTAATATTTTTGGTATTTTTTCTATAAAAATAAAAAAGTTTTGTATCAATATAAAGGAAAGACATTCAGACTATGCTTTGTTGGAACGTCTTTTTACTGGTGACCGTGCAAATGGTAATTATATTCGCTCTTCTTTTGAACCTCTTTCATTTACATCTATTTTTAAAGAGGGATCAAGTGACTCTGATAAGTCATTAGAAAATCAATTCATTGACCCTCAAGATGAAATTTGTGTTGAAGCAACGAAATCTATTGTCATTTCTAGTGGTCAAAAAAGGGCAATGTGTTCATCTAGGAGGAGTAAAAGAAAAAAAAATGATTCCCCAATAAAAGACTTGAGAAAGTATTTGTACATCTCCTAGATATGAATAAACAAATGCAACAGCAATCGTCGCCACAATATCGCCGGACAGATTCCGATTCAATGTCCTCTCCTTCGATCATTTCACATACTCTAATAAAAAAGTGTTTAGATATTCTGCTTGGACAACTATGCCTTCAAACGTGGGTATGAAACCTTCAATCACATATGACATATCTCATATTCTTGAATTCTAACTTTATTAAAACTATCTTGAAAATAATGAACAAAGATGGAGTTGAATCAAGCACGAGCTTAAAGTTGCAAATATTGTTGACTCAACTTCCGCACAAAACCACACAAACATTGGAGATGACCTAAATTTTCCACCAACTCAACATTGATTTGATAGTTCTATTTCTTGTAGTTTTGGTAACTTATGACTTATTTTTGTGATATATGTTATAATTATATTTTGTATATATAACCTTAATATCGTTTTTATTTGTGTGATGACCTTTATTAGAGTAATGATAAAGTGTATGCTTATTTTGTTAAATGAAGATGAGTTTACTTTAAGTAGTATATTATGTTATGAGAGTATGATTATTTGAAATTAATTTATAATAAATAATGATGATATATTAAAGGACTGATATAATTTAAAAAAATCAATTCACAAACTAATCATTCATAAAATATATGGGTATAATACACATTTTTAATCATGTTTTTATCTTTAAGATAACATTCTTTTACCCAAATGATAACATTCTATTATCCAATTTATTTTTTTTTAGTACAAACATCACCTTATTTTATGAATAAATAACAAATAAGTACATACATAATTTAATCCAATGACAAACAACAATAAGGACATACATCATTTTATCCTATGAACCAAAAATACATAATAATTGAGATAATATGTACATTTAAAATTTTATCCAATAAACAAACAACAATAAGTACATATATTGTTTTATCTTATGGACAAAATAAAAACAATAATTGAGTTTTTACCCTATAAAGAAAACATAAATCCGTCTATCTTTTATGGCCATATTTTCCTCTACACAAATCATAACACATCTCTCTCTTCTTTGTTGGGTTGTTTTACAAAATTAGAAAGAATGAACAATTTAAATGAAATTGACACGAGTACTTTATCTAATGATGATTTTATAAATTATTTGGTCGCAATTTGTTTTACAACATTTGCGGAACATTATTTATTGAATGAGCAAGTTAAACGTTTACCTAAAGATCTTTTCACTCGTGGTGCTGAAATTATACAAGTCTTAATGAATAATGATAATTCATGTTTTCGAGCTATAAGAATAAATTGTGAATGTGTTAGCTGATTGATAATTCGTTGTGTAACACATTACAACTTAGTTGGTGGACATAAAATTTCAAATGAAAAGGAAGTATTAATCAATTTGGTGTATTTTGCCCATGATGGAAGTATGGGAGCAATAAGTGTCTTTTGTGGTCATTCGATGTCTACGATGTCTACAATAGTATCAAATGTATTTAAATCATTAATACAACTATACACGGACGAGATGTAACCCATCAAACACAAGTATATGTCAAGTTCACCACAACTAACATTTGAAAATTATTTAAGATAAATAATTGTCATTTTCCACGTTTAACAATATTGGTTCCTCTGTTTTATATATTATTAATAAAATACTATTTGATGTCTTGTCTTTAATATAATTGTATTGGTGTCATTGATGACACTCATGTACGAGTACATTCTAAGGCAAGCGAGTCACTAAATTGGCGTGGTCGAACTGGGTATACATCTACAAATGTTATAGCGATATGTGACCACAATATGTTATTTACATATTTTGTCGCTTCTATTGAGGGTTCTATGCACGATTCATTGATCCTTGACAAAGTTTGGAACAATCCAATATATGGTTTTCCGCATCCAATACCAGGTATGTTATTCACTTCATTGTTTCAATTGTAAAATAAAATATGTAACAAAACTTATGTATTATTTTGGTAGGTAAATATTACCTAGTTGATGCATGCTATAATAAATATGGTTGGTTACATGACACCATATCGCCATACCCAGGGCGGCCCTGGGTAAGGCAACCTACATAGGGCCCCCCACTTTTATATGACCATTTTTTTTTATATTTAATAATATTATATTATTAATATTATTTTTTCCTCTTTTTTCTCCTTTAATATTAAATATATATTATAAAAATAATTTTTTTATCTTCTTTTTAGTCTCCTATTATATATTAATTATTTATATTTTATTTTATTAAATAAAATTTTTAATTTTTTTTACTATTTTAAAGGTCCAAAAATTTAAATTTATATAGGGCCCAAAATTCTGGGTCTTCTTAGAGCTGGCCGTGGTCATATTATACACATCAATTTTTGTTAGAACAACAACAATCATATAATGTAAAAGAGTCGTTCAATAAACAACACTCGTCCATCAGATCTATGATTGAGAAAACTTTTAGAATTTGGAAAAACAAATGACACATAAAATTTTCTTTGGGTTCTCTTCGAGGATTTTTAATTGAAAAACAATTGAATATTATTAATGCAACTGCGGGATTGCATACTTTTATTCGGAGAAATATGAAAAAAGAAATTCCCATTAATTTTGATAGACATCGAAATGAAGAAAGAATTGAGACTACTAATAACGATTACATGGAAGACGAGAAGTATAAAAGATATATTGAACCAAATACCGTGAATAGTTTTTGAGAAATTGCCCCACAAATTTATTGCTGCATTAATGAACCTTAACCTTTAGTATTTTTTCTATAGTATTGCTCTCGTACAATCAAAAATAAAATAAATAAAAAAACATGCTAATAATAAAATTTTGTTTGATTTTGAATTTATTTTAAAATATGAATTTATTAAATAAAATATGAAATGTAAAAAGTAATTAATAAACTAATTTTAATATATACTTTTTTTTTTTTTGTTAGTCTTAATAAAAAATAAATAAAATAAAAAGAATAATTTTTCATTAAAATTTAATATTAAAATATTTAGTAGGTAAAAAATAAATTTAAAATTAAAAAGATATTTTAGTATTTTGAAAATTATTTTAAACAATGTGACGATGATGTGTGATTGATTAAAAAATTAATATTTTGTATAAATTAAATAAAAAAATGTTAGATCAACCAGGCTTGTGGTTTAGTGTTCAAGAAATATGATTTTTTTATCAGTTTAGATCACCACCAACATCGTGAGGAAGAAGACACAAGTGGAGGGTGATCTCTATGTCGTAGGTGCGCGGTGGGCGCGTAATGGGAGTTCAAGCTTGGGCTTTCGCGTGGTTGACCAGGCCAACCCGCCTGGTTAACTGGGCGTCTGGCCTGGCCGCTGGGTTCCTCGTCTCGCTAGTTGTGGGCCTGTGGCTGGCTGTCTGCGGTGGTCTGGGACTGCCTGCTATGGTTGTCGACCACTTTCCATCAACACTTTTTTTTTCATTCCTAAAAGAAAATATAAATAAAATTAATCATAATTCTCATTTAACTCATTTATTTATTTATCTATTTATTTGTACATTTTGAATTTTATTTGAAATAATTTGGAATTTAATTATTTTTGAATTTGATTTATATAAAAACGTTTTCAAACTAATTATTTATTGTAATGTCGTGTAAATAATTCGCATATGAAATTTAAAAAATAAACTTGATGCCTCAAAATTATTTTAAAATTATAACATATGGTGTAAAAAGTTAACATCTACCCTAACTTATAATAGTCCAAATCAAATAAACAAGTTCATCTTTGATAAACAAACTAAAAAGGACCTTTTTTGAGCTTTTACAAGGACTGGAATTGTCAAGGAAGAACCTTGACAAGTCAAAACAATTAGACTGACTTAATCCTCTAGGGATTTATTTATTTATTTATTATTAGGGCTTTATATTTATTATTATTTTTTTTTTAGGAAAGCTTTCTCAACACCTTCAAATTGTGTTTGATATTCGCAACTTGTATAGCCATTATAACAAAAAAAATAAAAAAAATAATCCTGATTAAAATAACCTCTCCAAGTCCAAGGACTTATTTGACCTTTTAAGCCTTCTCTGTCAATCCTTCTTTTGTGATGGAGCATTTCAAAGAGTTTTGAGCGTATCATAAACTCTCAAGTTCAGATCTAGATTTGGAAGTATCAGTTATCTTATCTCATTTTATTTTTGTTTTGTTTTGTTGTTGAGAAAAATTCCTTTAAGACCTTTTCTTTTCCCAAATTGAAACACTTCTTCAACCAAGACCAAATCTGTATTTTTATTAACTATATTTTCATCATCAATTTTACATGAATAAAATATACAAATTTAAAAGGGTCAAATGAATTAATACCCATTGTTTCACCATTCCTAATAAAGGAAATTTGACGAAATAACCCTGATAACAGGCTTATTCCCAAATTTAGCATAGGCATAATTTCAAAATTAACCTTTTGCCATGGGTAAAAGACCATTCTATCCTTAATTAAAAATTTGGGTTATTTCTATTTCTTTTCCTCCCTCTTCTCATTCCCTTTCGATTTCTTCTCGACCGACCTTTGGTTTCCCTTTCTCTCATTTCAGTTTCTCCCATTTCAGTTTCTCTCCCGACGATCTAAGCGAAACAACGAAATGAAGGAAGCCGATAGATCAACTCTCCGAAGCAACGCCCCGAAATGCCTTCATCATTTCAGGTGAGTTATGTCCATTTTTATGTCGTTTTCCTTGATTGAATGCTGAAATGGAATAATAGTTTAGGGTTTTAGCGTTTTGGGGGGTGAATGATTGGTTTAAGGTTTAATATGCATTTGTCGTAGGCGTCACAGACGACTATGCATCTGTCGCAGACGAAAAATGCATCTGTCGTAGGCGAAAAATGCATCTGTCGTAGGCGAAAAATGCATCCGTCGTAGGCGAAAAATGCATCCGTCGCCTGCGAAAAATGCATCCGTCGCCTGCGAAAAATGCATCCGTCGCCTGCGAAAAATGCATCCGTCGCCTGCGAAAAAATCATTTTTCGCCTGTCGAAGTTCATAACCTTCGCTGCTTGCGCGATTCTACTCGGAATTCTAGTTATTTTGATCATACACTTTTCTTTCTAACTTCTAGATTTAGAATCTCATGAAATTTTCTGAAATCTACCGCGAGAATAATACAACAAATCTAGTTATTAAGGGTTGAAGTTTCAAATCTGTAATGCAGGTTCTCAGTTATTAAGGAAAGATGCATCCAACACAAATGACTTATATTACAACTTGTTACACTGTTGGTTTCTACTAAATTAGTCTTGACACATATATTATGCTGGAGGGAACCAAAGGAACATAATTCTATATTGGCTATCATTCTCATGGTTCCTTTATATGCTGTTGTTTCCTACATTGGTTTGTTACATTTTACATGGAGCAGTTCTTATTTTACTTTTTTTGAATAAATCAAGGAATGCTATGAAACTTTGGTAAGTATATAGTACCAAACATTTTTAAGGGTTTTGTAATTCCAATGGGAGATTATTCTGTTGTTTTTATAAATGCAGGTGATTACTAAGTTTATGGCGTTGATGTATAGCTATTTGGAACATAGTTCCAGATGGGGTAAAAGGAATAGAAATTCACCACTCGTTTCCAATGACTCTCTTTCAGGTGAGTAAAACTTGTTTTTTTGGGTGTAGTTTTTGAGGATTTTGTTTAATCTGTTTCAAAGATGTGGTTCTTTTTATACTGATTGCAGCCCCATACAGTTCGGTTGAATCACCAATCGTTAAAGCTTCTAAAGCAGTGGACATGGCAGTTTGTTGTGATTCGACCTGTATGTTCATTCTTGATGATAGTTCTTCAAAGAATGAGAATATATCAGAATGTGTTGGTGTGTCTGGAGATGGGTTTTTTCGCCATTATTCAGCAGTACGCTTACAATATCGACCCCTACAGAATTGGTGTTGTATCATCTTCATCGTCAATCAAGGAGAAGAAGAAAGTCAAGTAGCTTCATCTCGCTTGTATTCTGTCGTGGGAAGAAGATGGATTATGCCAACTTTGTTATATTTTTGTTAATTATGTTGTGGGATGTAATTTGTGTTTGTCTTGGACTTTATTAAGATCTTGAGATTTTTGTTAAAATAAATTATCAAATAAATAAAACATATATTATATTATTTGAGTAAGTTACCAAAAAATAGAGACATATTAAGTTTAATTTATGTTAAATGATGATTATATTAAATGATGATTATATTAAAAAAAGTTTCTCTATTCCTTTTGTAGCGAGTATGAAGACAAAAGAAAGATCAATCATAAATTCAAAAGAAAAAAGATGCATCCAAATTCTTCTACTATGTTCTACTCATGTCATATTGTTTCAATCATATTATTATCAAAGTATAAGAAAGAAAGAACAAATTTTAAGTATAAATGCACCCAATTGTCACGAGCAAAAACATTTATCTTTCACGAGGATTTACTAGCTGCGAGAAAATAGCACTTGTCGCCACATCTTCCTCCCCATAACTCGCACCCTCCACCCTACTTGCGCTGCTGTTATCAAACGCCTCCATAGGTGAAGGATTCAATGCAATTCATTGAATATGGTTCGTGCTGTTGTCTTTCGGTTCTGTCAGAGCCGATGAAGTTTTCCTCAAGCTAGAGAGCGTACTCCAAATTCCACAAAACATCTCCCATTGACGGCCTGTCAACCCCATGCTTCGCTAGACATTTCTCCCTGTATCACTGTACTTCTTCTGGGAAGCAGGGTTCAACAAAGAAAAAAATTGATACTTTATTTGACAAAACACAAAGAACAATAACATTTTACTTCATTTTTTGCTCAACAACAAGAACTCAACACATGCAAATGCAATTTTCGCAGGCGACAGATGCGCAATTTTCGCAGGCGACAGATGCGCAATTTTCGCAGGCGACAGATGCGCAATTTTCGCAGGCGACAGATGCATATTCGCAGGCGACAGATGCATATTCGCAGGCGACAGATGCATATTCGTCTGCGACAGATGCATTTTCGCCTGCGACATATGCATTTTCGCTTGCAACGACTACGACAGATTTATATTAAACCCTAAACCATTCAGCCACCATTTAAAATCTTAAACCAAACCCCAAACTCTAAACCAATCTTCCGTTTCAGCAGAAAACGATGGAAAACGGGCATAACTCACCTGAAATGATGAAGGCGTTCCGACGTTGCCTCGGGGAGTTGATCGATCGGCTTCCTTCGTTTCGTTGCTTCACTTGGATCGTGGGATGAAAAACTAAAATGAGAGAAACTGAAATGAGAGAAAGGAAACCAAAGAGTCGGTCGAAGAGAAACTGAAAGAGAATGAGGAGAGAGAGAGGAAAAGAAACAGAAATAACCCAAACTTTTAATTAAGGGTAGAATTGTCTTTTACCCATGGCAAAAGGTTAATTTTGAAAATTTTATCATGCCTATGCTAAATTTGGAAATAAGCCTATTATCAGGGTTATTTCGTCAAATTTCCCCCTAATAATACCCTCAAATTTAATATTTTAAATATTGATGCGGTCCTTCATGCCAACATGGTATCCCATTATACATCTTCATTAATTAGTCCTTTACTATTTTTCAACACCTCAATAATAATATTTTTTTTGTTATATATTTTAAATTAAAAATTCACAATATTAATCAACTTTTCTGAAATAATTATTTAAATAAATTACTAAGCCATCCATAAAATATAAAACAATAACAAATATTAAATGTTTACATATATATGGTAGATTCAGATCAAAATATAATTAACTATATATACTAAGTGAAGTTTGTCTTGATCAATTCTTTGAGTAGATCACTTCTAATAAATATAAAAGTTCAAAGGGAATTTTATAGGAAAATAAAGAAAATTTAAATTTACATATTAACCAAATTTAAAAAAAAATAAACTCACAAGTGTATAGAGAGAACACCTTAAATGTTGGAGTAAAAATAATTAATATATTTATTTTGAGCTCATTTAACAAGTTTGAATGAAAAATTTATAGAAAAACACCAATTTATAAATCAAATCCATAATTTGAGGGAAATTAAACTGGCATAAGAAACAATGAGGGCCACAATGATATTTATCAGATACAGCAGAAACGCCAATTTACCATTGAAGGAGGCTCCCCCAAAGCCTGAGTTCTGCCGAACCTCCGCTGCTAGGGAAAACCTAATTGGACGAATTTTTTCTGTTCAAAGAAATTGAGGGAATGGACGTGGATCATGATCAGAGGAACTGCAACAACACTTCAGCAGATGAACCTGTGAAGGACCGTCCTATTCGGGTCTATGCAGATGGCATATATGATTTGTTCCACTTTGGACATGCCCGATCACTCGAGCAAGCTAAGAAATCGTAGATTCCTTTCCTTTTCCTCTCAAATCATTCGAATACTTTGTATTTATCTTGTTTTATTCCACACGAGACTGTTGTTTTTTGCGTGTCTACCCATCCATGTTTTGACTAAGTGATCATTTTGGTATTATTGGTCTTCCTTGATATATCATATGGAGGGCTAAACATCAACTAGATGTTTCTCTTGGTGTGACTGGCCCTGCAATTTCAAAAAACCTAAATTTATTCTGTTCATGCCAATAATTCCGATAACTTCTCTCCTGACAACCTTTTTCTTCTGAAGCTATAGGAATAGATGGTTGATTTGGGTATTGAACTATTGGGTTTTAGAACTCAGTGATCCTAGTGATGCCGACTCTATATTTACATTTCTGTTTTGTATATAATGTCACAAACCACACTGTTACTATTGTAGCGCCATGAACCGTATTGCTATATTACGAATTTGTATATCTTGTCTCCTTTGGCTTCCTATTCTTGCAGCTTCACTAAAACTATGGTCTATTAGGTATGTTGGTTGGACATTGACATTTTTATCTCTAGATTTATGACTGCTTCTATAAGGTTTGTAACATAGGTGAGGATTGATTGTGTTTATCTGTAAAAGTGTTAGCTTGGTACCTATGTATGGCTATTATGATGGTTAATCAGTGTAACCAAATCTTAACAGTTAGCAAGTATATGATTGTACCTCGAATCTCAATGTTAATGTAGGTTTCCAAATTCCTATCTGCTTGTGGGATGCTGCAATGATGAAGTTACTCACAAGTACAAAGGCAAGACTGTCATGACAGAAGAGGAGCGCTACGAATCTCTTCGTCACTGCAAGTTAGTTTTCTTGAAACTGGCCATAAATTTCATTCTGGACATTTATGGGTTGCCATTAATTTCACTTTGAGGGTAATAAAGGTTTCCTTGATGTGCTTATTCAGGTGGGTAGATGAAGTTATTCCAGACGCACCTTGGGTGCTCACACAAGAGTTCATGGATAAGCATCAAATTGATTATGTTGCTCATGACTCTCTTCCGTAAGGTTCACCTGTCCAATACAACATAAGATTTTATTTATTTTCTTTCTACAAGTTTGTTATTTGTTCGAATTTTTTTTCTCTTCTTTTATAAGTTATAATTCACATACCTTCCATACTTGGATGCATCGTTAACAAAATTTCATGGTTATAAAAGTTGAATTGTGAATCCACTTAATCTTTACAATCTTTTAAAAATTTTCGACACATAAAAGAATTTTACTTGACCTAGGTTTGAAGATGATTTTTTCTTTTTCTATATATATTTATTTAGCTCATATTTTCTAGCTATTTTATGCTAATACAAGTGTAAATTGCTATTTCTTCCATACCATTCCTTTCTATCCTATATAAATGTAACTGCGATATCTCCCCAATATTGTTGGAAATTGATTGTTGTTTGATACTATTCTATGTTGTGCCTTGTATTGTCATTTTCCTTTTAAGTGTATACATGTCCTCTCATAAATGTGCTATCTTATTGGTCACTGTCAATTTTGCTAACCACTTTCTCTTTGCATGTATTTCAAGATATGCTGATACAAGTGGTGCTGGGAAAGATGTTTATGAGTTTGTGAGTTCAAGAAACCAACTACTAGTATTTGTGAAGTTTAGTTAATCCTCATATGGGCATCTCAGGAACTATTACTTGCAGAGCTATGGTTGCTTTATATGCTTCTAAAGTTTTATTCTAGTATATATTTTCAATCAGGTCTCTTTAATTTTTGTTTCCATGCATAATACATAGTAACTATCATGACCAATTTGATGGTCATGCATAATACATAGCAATTAGTTAAAGAAAAAATTGTCTCGTAAAACTATGAATTATGATCTCACTATTTCCTACTATATACTAATGAAATAAAAATGAATCTATGCTCTAATGGATATTTATTTAAAGAAGTTCATACTTTGATGTTAAGTGGCCTAATCATTATCTGTTTACTAGAAAGGAACTTAATTTGAAAGAAGGTTGTCTACAAGCAAGACACAATAATGTGTACAAAATAGAAACTAAGTGCAAGGAAAGACATAAAATGCAACACAGGTATATTCTAGAGGACATTTATAGTAAAAATAGTTATAGTTAGTATGGAATAAAATGTCTAGTTAGTATGGAACATTTATGGTAATATATTTTTATAAAAATTGTTGTGAATGCTTGAACCCACGACCGTGTGGCATGAACCATGTTATCTACCACTAAGCTAAACGAGACTGAGACTTCTTATGGTAATACAATTTGGTCATGAAGAGGTTACTAAATATTAATGGTTCATGAGATTTATCAAAATTGTTAAAATATCACTTGGTTTGAAAGAATATTAAGCTACCCACCAATTGTTGTCATTAATATTACTTGCAAGACCAAAGGTATATTATTACATTGGGCATTAATTGGAGATCTCTTGGAATAATTGCCTTCATGTTTCATTGAATATAGTATTTCTTCCTTGTACATTTGAACTTATATTTGCCTCAAAGTTCCCTTCATGTCTCATTGAATATAGTACTTTGTTGTGTCATGTGTTGTTAACATGAATTTCTCTCCCCTTCAGGTCAAGTCCATTGGAAAATTTAAGGAGACCAAACGCACAGAAGGAATCTCAACATCAGATTTAATAATGAGAATTGTCAAAGATTACAACCAATATGTGTTACGCAACTTGGATCGAGGATACAGTAGAAAAGAACTCGGTGTTAGCTATGTCAAGGCATGCTTTAGTTTCAATCACATTTAAATCATTTAAATTTATATATGCTTAACTTTCTTTTCCAAATCATTGTTTCTGTACACTTTCAAGTTATCTAACTTTACTGCTTACCTGCTTCCCCATTTCTTTGTTCAGGAAAAAAGGTTGAGGGTGAACAGGGGTCTGAAAAAGTTGCAAGAGAATGTGAAGAAACATCAAGAGAAAGTGGAGGAAAAGGTGCTTAACTATTGCTTCAGTTATGATGCATAAGAATTAAATAGAAATTCAGTAAAAATTCTTTTCAATATCATGAAAGGTTCATCTGCTGTTTGATTAAATAATAAACCCATAATAAGCCCTCAAAGTATTCAACAATTTTGAAAATTCAACTATGACACTGTTTTGAATATGAACCCTTTTACACCAACAATCTTTAATGGATTTTTTTGTTCAAAGTCTAAGCTAAATAGGGTCATTTTTTCTTATCATTTTATTTGTTGCCTCATCAACACGTATTTAACTTAAATAGAGAAATAAAACTTGTTTTCCCTAAATTGGGGAACACAACCAAAATAAAGGGTTCAACCAACAACAATTTTGGCTGGCCATATGTGGCTTAGAATTTGACCAAAAGAAGTCCAGTTTAAAATTTCCCTTTGAAAATAATTCATATTAAAAGGGTTTTAGATGGAGGTTTATGTATAAAAAAGACAACAGTGTAAGGGAGAACTCCAAAATTGACGGATACTTTAAGGGCTTATTTATGAGCTTACTCAAACATAGACAATGCTAATGATGGTGGCCAGAAATGAAAATGATAATGACTTCATGCATTCGATATCTTTCTTCGTATTACATCAGACTAAGTATATGATCCTGTCTATCACATTTTCCTTTGTATTTGCATCTGAGGTCTACAATGGGAGACAACTGTTAGACCCTTTTACATGGTTTTGAAATAATGCTGTGCTAATTATGTTTCTGAAAGTTATTTCCCATATCCACCAACATGTTTAATAAAAGAAGATTGTATTACTTTTATTTTTACTTGTTTACATTTGTTAGATATCATTACAGTCTAAGTTGCCAGTAACTCATATCTAAGTTAATGTATTTGAGTTGGTCATCTGATGAACTAGTCCATAAAAATTGTGCTATTTACCTTATCTTTTATGTCCTCATTTGGATTTGGCAGTATTTGTTAATACAATTTATCACTTAATCTAAATAATTAAGTACTTATTTTAATTAAGTTTATCTTAAAACTGTTATTTAAAATTACTTAATTATTAGATTCAACTTAATTTAAACTAAAAAATCTAGCTTCATTCGGTAAGTTATGAACAACTTAATTCAGTACTAGTAAGAGCCTCCAAAAGACAACTCTAACCATTGAATTTAATCTAGTTACATCTTTATATGTACTTTCCGGACATTATAGTTTCACAACTCACAACAAGTACTTTATATATTTCATTTGGTTTGTTTGAGGACTTTTTTTAGATACTCAAGTAATTTAACACTTAGTTTTCAATTTTACTAAATGATAATTAGTAATTCAGATATTTGTTCACTTATCTTTTCATGAGTTATTTTCCCTTTACTTCACTCTTCTTCCATCGGTGGAGGGGCTGGCTGGCTAAGTTTCTAACTTAATATAATGCATTATTGATTTTTGTATGCTCTTCCAAATTGTGATTGAAGATATGATATTGCAGATACAAAATGTTAAGAAGTACCGCAATATTTGGGTGGATAATGCTGATCGGTTGGTTGCTGGTTTTCTTGAAATGTTTGAAGAACGCTGCCATAAAATGGTGAGCATCTGCCAAATACATTTGTACATGAGAGATTATGTATTTATTCTCTGATTCTATTGCATTTGATTAGGGAACTGCCATAAGGGACAGCATACAAGAACGCCTATTGATTAAGGGAAATACAGATGATGAGGATGATGATGATTACTACGATGATGACAAATATTATTACGAAAGCACTGACAATGAGCACTATGAAGATGAAAACTGGGAATAACAATCATTCTTGTTCTGTGGATTCTCAGGTAAAGTTCACCTCTTCAAGTTTAGCAATCCCCAGTTTAGACTTTCACTTCACTTTGTGTCATGGATAGCTTGTCTATGGTTGATGGAGTTGCTGCAGAAAAAAAAAGCAATATAGTATTATAGATATAAATATGTATTTTGAACTTGGGTTTTTTCATCGGGGACATGAAAGTCTGGCTTGTTTCTTAATGTTATGAAATTTATTTGTGTGCTAAGTTGCCGTTTCACACACTATCTTCTATCTATGTTATCCACCTTGTCAATGATATGTCCATCTTTGTGCCACCATTTAACTTTTGGTTCTAATGGTGAACGGAGAACCAATTTCTATCAATGTTACAATTGTTTTAACAATTTATATTCTTTTTATAAAGGGATTGGATATTGTCTGCTTATAGTTCTTCTATAAAGGTCTTAGTGGAATCACATGGATTGAATATTGGACTACATGGGGTTCTTTAGGTTAATACTGAAACTGAAAGTTCATGTTTGGCAAGACTGAATGTTTTGTTCATTATAGGTTCAAATTGTATTTTCCAAACTCTCAAGATTAATTAGTTCTGGAATTCATCTATTAATCAAACTGTGTACCTTTTGGTAAATTATTTGTTCTAATCTTATTCATATCTCATGTTGCAATGAAATGCAAATTCATTTTGTATGACTCATTTGATTCTCAATTTATGTTAGTTTGAATAATCAATACTTAATTATAGAAAGATCATGAACAGAATGAATTCATTATGACCACTAATTAATTAGAAAGTCTAGTTCTAAGGTTTTTTTTGTCAACTTTATTATTATTATTTTTTTATTTTCTTTGACTTGGGAGTGGCACTCATGACCCAGTCACCTTTTTTTTTTAATGTGAATCAAATTTAAATTTTTTGATATTTTTAAAAATAAATAGTCTAATTCGTTATAAAAGAAAATAAAAAAAGTTATTGACAGTTTGAAGAGTTAAATTACTCAGTTTTTTAACTGGAAAATTCACAATACATACTCAAGTATATTTTTGTTACTATTATTTGATTGACATAAGCATTAATATCAAGTATTAAGGATTAAAACTTTATAATTAAAAAATTAACAATCATCTTAACTTTGAGAGAAAAACACAGAACTCTTTTAACCAAATAATGATATTAAGCTATTTTAAGAATTCAGAAATCTATTGATAAACTTCATTAAGAGAACAGAAAATTTTATGTTTGCCCTAAAGAAGTAAGAAAAAAATATTGTTTGCAAGATTAGTTTAATTCTTGATTACAATTTTTTTTTAGTTTATATAATATTTAAAATTTTATGATATATATATATATATATATATAATATTTGAAATTAAGGATTCAAATATTCAGAAATTGAAATTTTATTCTTGTTTGTATATAATTAATTAATATATATATTTTTTGTGTTGATTATAATTAAAGTTAATTTAAATAATTATAAAATCATAATTATTTATTTTATGTTAAATTATACCATATTTATGTGTTTTCAGATATATAAACCAATATTCAGAATTTCCATGTTAATCTCATCTTCATAAATTTGGAGCAATTTTATTTGGTCAATTTAAGTTTAAATTATTCAGTTATTAATTCATTAAATAAAAGTTCATGATTGGTCGTGTTGGAAAACTAATTATGTGCACAGTTATTATTACAAAATATTTTAATTGAAATTAATTGATGAATATGTTTATACGATTAAGAAGATTATATATTAATTGAAATTATGTGATGGATGTGTTTTATAAGATTAAGAATATTGTTTTTTTTAATCATACAGTTATTAATATTTATAAAAGAAGTTTAATAATTTGTTGAATTATACTTAAAATTCTATTTGAAAATTATGAGTTTATAAAATTGTATGATTGAAACAATCTCATGCCAAATTATATAAATTAATTTGTTTTATAAACTAAGAATCCCCAATTGAGAATATGTAATTAATGTATTTAAGCTTTCAAATTTTACCTACCCTAACTTATAAATTTTAAAATATAATGACTAAGAAAAATAAAAAAATAATTTAAAATAAGCGTTTACTCATCTTATCCCAAATTAATAAAAATGAATTAAAATGAATAATTTAAAATACATGCTATATCATATTAAAAAAAATAAATGTCATATTTATTAAAAATATTTTGTAAGTTAAAAGTAAAACTAAAAAGGTAAAAGAAAAATTAATTTTAAACAAACCCTTAAGCTGAAAAATCGTTTGTGGTCATGTGTGGCCGAAATTCGGACGGATCGCTGCAGTAGAAGCCACAACCTTTGGATGAGCGCTGAATCATCATACAATGCTCAATAGCCATTCGCGTAACCCGCTGTAACGGAAGAAGAGCACTTTCGTGCAACACTAGATCAGTAAACGGACACCTCAGAGTCGTTAGCCAAATGCGACGGAACGTCCGATCGCGAACGAAACTCAGATAGAAACGCCAACAAAGTGTCCCACGTTCGAATTTGAGTCTGAAACGATGTCATTTCTCGCCTGGTTTTTCTTCTTCCCCGCGACGACGAACAAGATAAGAACATCCCATCATTGATTTGTCAAAGATGGAACTCTGTTGATAGTCTACCAAAATGACTGATTCGAAAGATGAAATGATCACCCTACCATGGTGATTATTTCTCCTACGATCATAGGCATCGTCATGACTTGATCAGACAAGTAGAATGAAGAACAGACAAAACACCATTGATGATTTTTGACTGAATCCGATCCACTTGCTTCACAAACGACATCGGGAGGCTATAAATAGCCCCCTTAACAAACTGAAGGCAAGAGATCCACTCACAAGCCTTCAATCAAGCTTTACATAAAATCCTCCATTAAAACTTCAAGCTTTCTAGATTTTTTGAAATTTTCGAGCAAGGCCTTAAGGCTCTAATTTAGGCGTTTAGAAAGTTTCCCTAAGAGTTAAGGAGTGTTCTCCAACTCCAAGTAAACTTCCAATCACCATCTAATTCAATCTATTAGTTTAAAATTGAAATTTTCATATTTAAGTTTTTATAGATTTTTTTTGGGAAAACGGTTAAAACATTTCATTAAAATCTCAAAAACGGGAGGGTCAAAATCAAAGATAGATAAACCCTAGATATGATTAAAAAATGACAATCAAACGATTCTAAAAAAACCTAATTAGTAGCAATCAAATATAAAAGAAACAAAGATTACAAACATAGATTACAGACTGTATCAAATCATAATTATTCCAATAAGTATTTTTTGTTTCCATACGAACCTATTGTTTCAACAGGTTGTATTCCTCTTCCTCTTCCCCTTGTCATTCCTCTTCCCTTCCTCTTGTAATGAAATGTGGATGAACTAAAAAGGTTAATGCATACTGCCTATTCTTCTGCTCCCGTCGCCAAAATGAACTCTATTCGGATCCTAATTTTTTGTGCTGCCAATCTAGGATAGAATCAACCTCTTTAGTTCATCCCGACCGAGGGATTTCAGCACCCCGGCCAAGGATTTTTGCACCCAGCTGAGGGACTTCCGTACTTAATCGATGATTCTCACAACTCGACCGAGGAATTTAGCACCCTGACCGAGGGATTTCCACACCTCGATCGAAGAAATCCATACCTTGACCGAGGCTCCCTACACCTGACCGAGAGATTTCAACACCCCGATCGAGGATTCCCGCACCTCGACCGAGGGGCTTCTACACCCAACGAGGGATTTCCACACCTCGGCTGAGGCTCTCCACACCCGACCAAGGGACTTCAACACCCCGACCAAGAATCCCCCGATCTCGACTAAGGGAGTTCCGACCCAAGACCGAGGGTTTTATCCCCGAATGATAAAATCCCACCTAGGACAGAGAGCACCTGTCCTAGGGTCCGTTTGGTTTTATTTTTTAATCTTCAAAATTATTTTTTTGGAAACTTAAACCATTTTCTAAAAATCTAAAAAATACAAAATGATTTCAATTTTTTTTAGAAATTTTTCATAAAACATATTTTGATAAGGGCTTGTTTGAGGATTTATTTTTAAACCCTAATACCTTTAAAACTGATTCTCTTCAGATATATTCCTCCCTAGTCATCGTCATCAGCTACATGTACCAACATTTAAATATTGTTGTTGTAATTTTAAATACACAAAAATATGTGCATGTCTAAGATTGGAAGAATAATTGGTTAACATAAAACGTTATACAACCAATTTTCAAAGAGCCAAGATTTTATAAAGTAGAGACCGTTTTTTATAGGTACGAAGGATATTGCACGAAAGTCATTTCCTGAATATCACAAAACTACAAACCAAAACGAAACTCTTGTTAAGAATACGGTTTGTATACATATGTATACCTTTTTTTATAGATTATAAACTAAAAAAATTATTTGGCGACTCTTTATCAAATAAATAATAATTTAAACTAATTATTTTTAATTAATTCAAATAAAGATTTCTTTAATCAAATTTTTATTTGATTATTTTAAATCTAAAGGATTATTTTAAATTCATTATAATTAATTTCCAAAGTGAAGACATATCTCTATAAATATTTTAAAATTAATGTTTTATTTAAAAAGATGTCCGACACACAAACTGAGGTTGAAATTTCTCGAACCTTGAGCTTTTTCCGAGACAAAGATTTTTTTGTGGATTATAGTTTTTTTTTTTGGAAAAAACGGTTTAACAACATTTCATTAAGAAGCCCAAAAAATGAGAGTGTCAAGAATCAAAACTAGATAAACTCTAGCTTTGATTATAAGATAACAAACAACGACATTAAGGTTTCTAAATAGTAGCAATCAAACAACAGTACAATCAAATATTTCAATTAATGTTATCAATCTTTGTTGTTATTTCCATATTCACTTTGTAGGCCATGTTACTTTCTTCCACGTCCCCTTCCACGCTCATACTTTACGAAAGATGATTGAATTGTAGCAGATGATGATACATGTCTGATCTCGTTGTTTAGTCTACCTCTGTATGAACCTGTACTGATCTGATAAAAAGAATTATTTTTCAGAATTATAGAACATTTATCAATGATTTTCTCTACTTCAGTTTTGCGGGTTTGAGGATCAACAACCCTAGTTTCCTCATCACTCTTCTCTTTTATTATTTCATTGCTTTCTTCTTTCATTTGTTCTTCTTCTTTGTCCTTAGATTGAACTCCTTCAGCAACCCCTATTTCTTCAATTTCTTTGCTTTCTTCCTTCTCTAATATTCCTTGATTTCTTCCTCTACATTTTCCTCATTTTTGTCTTCTTTATCATTGTCCTTAACTTCCACAATATGCTCTTCCATTCTTGATTCTTCCGTTTCATTTTCCTGTTTTTTCGCTTCTTGGGCTTTCAAGATTTTCTGCTCTTCCTCAATTGATTTTGCATATTTAGTACTAACATGTTAAAAATAGTACATAAATTACACCTATTTGGTCTCCATTAATATGAGACTTCTATGACTTTGGACTTTCTCTTCATATCAATAATTGTCATGTTTTTTGGCAGTATACTTTGAGGATTCACTTCAATGCTTATTATAGCAAAAGTAAGGTGCTCTTCTCCCTCTGTAATTAAGTCAATATATAAAGATTTTCCCAATTGACTAGCAAAGTGACTTAGAGCTTCTACATTATACATGTGTGATGGGATGTTCTTAAACTTGAACCATATTTGAGCTGTTTCCTTTGACTTGATTAGAAGGCTCAATTCTCCAGTCTATCTCCAACTTCATATAATTGGATCCAATATAAGTATGCTCAATTTTTAGAATATCTTCTAAGTTTATTTCCTTTTTGAATTGCAGAAAATAGAGATCATGGATTGTTGGGTCAAATTATTTTGACTAATAGTATTTTAATGATGTATTAGTAAAACTTACATTAAGAATGAAGCTAAGCCGTCTAATTGTGTTTGTGCAGGTGCATCTATGCTAAGTTAGACCTGGTTTGAAACAAGCGAATTAGACGTGTTTCTAGTTAGACGTATAGTCTAACAGATACATAGTTAGACGTGTAGTCTAACAGATACGTAGTTAGACGTGTAGTCTAACAGATACGTAGTTAGACGTACAGTCTAACAGATACGTAGTTAGACGTGCAGTCTAACAGATACATATTTAGACGTGTAGTCTAACTCCATTATATGTATGAGTCTAATGGGATGTAAAGTTAGACGTTGACGTCTAACTCCTTCAGACTAGTCTGAAGTGAAACGTAGTCAAACGTGCAGTCTAACTCCATTAGACTTGGTGGTCTAATGAATCTCGCTATTAGACATTGACGTCAAACTTCCTTAGACTTGACAATCTAATGGAGCACGTCTAATGCCTCACTTCACCAACTACTTGAAGTTAGCATCCGTCTACCCTCTATTAACTAGCTGTACGCTACTCTTGCTCAACTGATCCGTGTAGTTCAGTACAACAACCAGTTGCATCCAATGAATGAATGTCACGTAAGTAAATATTCTTTCCACTACTTGTTCTATGCAGGACAGTTCTAGAAGAATATCTGGCGCATTACCAATTCGGTACGGCCACGAGCTCTGTGCACAAAGCCTGCTGTACTCTTGTACTATGGGAAACTTTTCAATGGACACTTGCCACATGTCTATGCAAAAGATTCGACCATTGGTGCTTGTTTTCTATATAAAGATCCTGAAGGACAATGGACGAACTATTGGTTTTTGGCACTGTCTCACGAATTGCTGTCTGCTTGCTCACTTGCTTACTAATTTTGTACATCATCTTCAAGAGAGAGATAAAATCAAAAACCATTGTCTAGTTGAGTGATATTCTTAAACATATTGTAAGTTGAACAATGTCTGTTCTGTTCAACAATTAGCTATCCAGTAAACTGTATTTGATTCAAAGGAGTATAGTGAATCCTTTCGGTGGTTGGAAGAAGGGGTGACGTATGAGAGTTTGCTCCGAATATCCATAAACAACTTGCTGTGTCTTTTTCATGATGTCTTTCCTTTTCTCATTGGTTCGTAGCTTCAAACCTGAGCAAACGTTTCCACACTTGAATCGATTCAAGAGTTTGTAAGGGCTTGTGAAGAATAGAAAGTGATATTAATCCCTAACAAGATTTCTATCAAACCATTTTTCAGAAGTTGTCATCAATAGTTAGACCCCCGTCTCTATTGATTATACCGATCCTATCAATTGGTATTAGAGCCCTGTTTTCTATTCTCAAGCATCAAGAACCTAAATCATGTCTATCATCAACGAGATCCCTCCACTTTCGAAAGAAAACTACGATTATTGGATGATGAGAATGCAAGCTCACTTGGCTGCTCTTGATTGCGATATGTGGAGTGTCATTACCGATGGTCCCATAAAGATTGCAAAGACAAGATGTGAGTGGACAACGGAAGATAAAATAACTTAAAACTTGGACAAGGTTGCCAAAGATATCATATATCAATCAATCAACATGAATATATTCCGCGAGATCAAATCCTGTTCCTCTTCTAAAGATATTTGGGAAAAGCTGATTCAGATCTATGGCCGTAACATTCAAAATAAGAAGAACCAGAAAGATCATAAGGTTCTTATATGTGCTGAAATCAAGTCCAAATGGGCTGATAGTGACTTAGAGGACTCTCCCAGTGAAAGTGAAACAAAAGCCGTCACATGCTTGATGACAAATGATCAATCCAAGGTACAACTGAGTAAATGCCTAGAGGACTTTATTTTGTATCTAGACAATGGTTGTTCTAGAGACACATGATAGGAAATAAACGACTTCTAACTGATATATCAGACTACTTAGGTCCTAAGATCACCATTCGTGACAACAAGAAGGGTAAAACTATGGGTAAGGGTAAGATTATCCATGGTAATCTAACCATTAATGATGTTTTACTTGTTGACAATCTGTGTTATAACCTTATTAGTATTAGTCAATTATGTGATAATGGTCTATCTATTGATTTCCAAACTCATGAATGCCTGGTTAAGGATCATCAGGGTAATACCTTATTGACTAGAAACAGGGTAGGAAACTCTTATAAAATGAACTGGCAAAATAAGACATCTGACCTTATGTGCATGATTGCCAAAAATGACCAGAAATGGTTATGGCATAAAAGATTAAACCATCTAAACTTTAAAACCATTAACAACATTTGCTCGCACAATTTAGTGTTCTATTTACATAAATTACAGTTTTCTAAGGACAAGGTGTGTCCTGCTTGCCAGTTAGGCAAACAGGGCAGATCATCGTTCAAAAGTAAACGGAAATCTCAATCTAGCCATTGCTTAGAACTTTTACACATGTATCTGTTTGGTCCAATTCCTGTAAAGAGCTTAGGAGGAATGAGATTTACTCTAGTAGTTATTGATGACTTTTCACGATTTACATGGGTAGTATTTTTGCAGTCTAAGGATAAACTGCTGAAAATTTGATTAAGGTCCTTAGAAGAAATCAAAACCAGAAATCTTTAAACATTGTTTCTATTCGAAGTGATCGGGGAACCAAATTCACCAACAGAAGCCTGACTTCTTATCTCGAGGAGTTTGGTATTAGACACGAGTTGTCTAGTGCTAGAACTCCACAACAGAATGACATTGCTGAGAGAAAAGTGAGGACACTGAAGGAAGCAACGAGATCTATGCTGGATGAATCAGGTGTTCCTCAGAAGTTATGGGCAGAACTCATAAACACAACATGTTACACAAAAAATCGGTCGATAATCAACAAACGTTTTGACAAAACACCCTATGAACTGTTTTACCAGAGAATCCCTACAGTCTCTTACTTTAAAGTATTTGGGTGTAAATGTTTTATTCATAACAACGAGAATGATTATCTAACTGCTTTTGATGCTAAAGCAGATACTGGAATCATGTTGGGTTATTCCTCAGTAGGTAAGGCTTACAGAGTATATAATAACAGAGCATAAATTGTTGAGGAATCCCTACATGTTGTTTGTGATGAGTCTATTGAAAGTAATCCCATTGATCCCATCGACCTTGCTAGTAGATTAGAAGCAACAAGACTTGAGTCTGTATGTGAGGATGAAGCTCTGGCTAAACAAATTCCATTGTCTGATCTTGTGGTTGATCCGGTTGAGAACCAACTAGACGTTCAAACTCCTGTTCAACAAGATGTTGAGAGTTCGTACGTCGCGGAGCCATCTTGTCAGACGACTAATCCTTTTGGACCCAACTTCAGATGGAACAAGAATCATCCACCAGAATTGATAATCTGTAATCCTAACTCTCCTCGTAGGACAAGACGTCAATTAATGAATGAAATGACCAACTCCGCCTTTATCTCTCAAATTGAACCCAAGAAAATTGGTGAAGTAGTGCTTGATTCAGATTAGATCAATGCTATGCAAGAGGAGTTAAACCAATTTGTGAGAAATAAAATGTGGCATCTAACTCCAAGACCGACTGATCAATCGGTCATTGGAACTAGATGGGTATTTAGAAATAATCTTAGTGAAGATGACTTAGTTATAAAAAACAAAGCCCGGTTGGTTGCCCAAGGGTACATATAGGAGGAAGGCATCAACTTTGATGAGTCATTTGCACCTGTAACTAGACTTGAGGCAATTAGAATCTTCCTAGCTTATGCATCATTTAAAAAATTTAAAGTTTTTCAAATGGATGTGAAAAGTGCATTTTTAAATGGTAAACTAATGAAGATGTCTATGTTGAGCAACCCCCGGTTTTCTTGATCATATCTTGCCAAATCATGATTTTAAACTTGACAAAGCTTTATATGGATTGAAATAAGCTCCAAGAGCTTGATATGATACCTTAACTAAATTTTGGTTTGATCATGATTTTGTTATTGGAACTGTTGATAAAACGTTGTTTAGATTCATTAAAGATTCTCACATTCTACTTGTTCAAGTGTATGTTGATGACATTATAGTTGGGTCATCTAACCCCAAACTGTGTGAGAAATTTGCCAAGCTGATGCAGGATAGGTTTGAAATGAGCATGATGAGAGAACTAACTTTCTTCCTCGGTCTTCAAGTTCGTCATCTGGAGAAAGGAACATTCATCAATCAAGCCAAATACACCAAAGAAGTACTGAAGAAGTTCGGGATGGAGAATTGTGTTGGGTCAAATTATTTTGACTAAGTATTGAAATATTTTGACTATTGGAATTTTGATGATGAAATGATGAATGGATTATATATGCGTCTAATTGTTTTTGATACAGGTGTATTGAAATCAGATTTCATTAGACTTGGTTCTAATGAGGTTCATTAGACCGATTTGGTATTAGATGCATGATATTAGACGTGTAGTCTAACTCGTGGAGTTAGACGTGCAGTCTAATGAATTTGGAATTAAACGTGCAGTCTAACTCGTGGAGTTAGACGTGCAGTCTAAGAGACTCGGAATTAGACGTGTAGTCTAAGAGATTCATAATTAGACGTGTAGTCTAACTCATGGAGTTAGACGTGCAGTCTAATGTACTCGTAATTAGACGTGCAGTCTAACTCATGGAGTTAGACATGCAGTCTAATGTACCCGTAATTAGACGTGCAGCCTAACTCATAGAGTTAGACGTGCAGTCTAATGGACTCATAATTAGACGTGCAGTCTAACTCATGGAGTTAGACGTGCAGTCTAATGGACTCGTAATTAGACGTGCAGTCTAACTCATGGTGTTAGACGTGCAGTCTAATGGATTGTTAAAGTTAGACGTGTAATCTAACTCCTTCAGACTTGTCTGAAGTGGAACCGTAATTAGACGTGCAGTCTAACTCACAAAGTTAGACGTGCAGTCTAATAGAAAGAGAAAGTTAGACGTACAGTCTAACTGGTAAAAGTTAGACGTGCAGTCTAACTCCTTCAGATTAGTCTGAAGTGATTGTAATTAGATGTAAGTCTAATCCCATTAGACCAGGTGATCTCATGGATTCTGTTATTAGACGGGGACGTTTGATTTCATTAGAGGAGGTCGTCTAATTGAAATACGTCTAATGCTTTGCTTAAGCAGTTTCTTGAAGCTAGCACCCGCCTACCCACGTGCTATAGCTGTACGCTACTCCTCCTCCACTTTCTAGTGAGGATTAGTACGACAGCCCAATGCAACCCATCAACCAATGACACGTAAGCGGATATCCTTCCCACTACTTGTTTTGCAGGTAAATCTTTGAAGAATATTCGGCGCACTACCTATTGTGTACGGTCACGATCCTTGTATTTAGAGCCTGCTGTGTACTATGGAGGCGTTCCAATGGTAGAGTGCCACGTATCATTATGAAGATTCGACCGTTGGTACCTGTTCATATTTAAAGATTCTTAAGGACAACGGAAGAACAACCAGAACTTAGAGCGAACAAGCCGGAATTACAAAGAGAGAATTCAATCGATTATTGAAACTGTCAGTTGCTTTCTTGCTTTACTGTGTGTTAATCAAGAGAGAGTTAGAATCAAAACATCCTTTACCTGAGTAATATTATTCATCTTGTAAGTTGAACAGAGTGTGTTCTGTTCAACAGTGAGCTAAGTGTGTGTAAACTGTATTTGATTCAAAGCATATTATAGTAAATCCTTCCGGTGGTTGGAAGAAGGGGTGACGTAGGAGAGTTTTCTCTGAACATTCATAAACAAACTGCTGTGTTGTTCATTTCTGTCATCTTCTAATTTTTCATCTTAAGCTTCAAACCTATGTAAACATTTCTACACTTCATTCTGTTTCAAGTGTTTACACGGGTTTACGTAGAATAGAAAGTGAATTAAATCCATAACAAGATTTCTTTTAAACCGTTTTTCATAAGCCTTCATCAATCGCCAGACCCCCATCTTTATTGATTAAGCCGATCCTATCAATTGGTATTAGAGCTCTGTTTCTATTCTCAATCTCAAAGATCCTAAATCATGTTTATCATCAATAAGATCCCTATTCTGTCAAGAGACAACTGTGAATACTAGATGATGAGAATGCAAGCTCACTTGGCTTCCCTTGGTTGTGATATGTAGAGCGTCATTACTGATGGCCCCATAAAGATTTCAAAGCCAAGAAGTGAGTGGACTACTGAAGACAAGATGACCAACAACCTGGATAATGTTGCTAGGAACATTCTGTATAAGTCGATCAACATGAACGTCTTCTATGAAATCAAGTCCTGTTCTTCTGCTAAAGAGATATGGGATAAGCTTACTCAGATCTATGGTAGAAAAGTTCAAGCAAAGAAGGATCAGAAAGTTTTCATGGCGGCTGAAAAGAAATCCAAATGGGCTGATAGCGACTCAGAGGAGTCTCCTGCTGAAAGAGAGACTGAAGCTGTTACATGTTTGATGGAAGATAACCAATCCAAGGTAAATGAATGTTCTACCCTAGAATTTATAAACAAAGAGTTAACTAATGCACTCAATGAAATGGCCATTGAGTACAAAAAGTTAACTGACTCTTTTTATGAAATGAAAGTAAATATGAATCAACTTTTCTTTCTTCTAACAAAGAATCTAAATCAAATATTTTTGATGAAAACATAGCAGAGATCTCATCTGAGAATGAGATGCTCAAAGAACAGATTCAAATTCTTTCATCTGAAAACAAGAGGTTAAACTATGTTGTCAGTGCATGGACAAGATCCGGAGATGCTGTCAAACATCAGATCAGTATGTTAAAACCTGCTGGATCTAGATCCGATCTAGGATTTGATAGCAATGACCTTAACTTGTCATGCAAAACGTCAAACTCAGTAAATGACAAGCTTAAGCCAATAAGCTTTGTTAAAGGGAGTTTGACTGATAGTGAATCTGATCCCATTCGTGAAGAAATAGCTTTTAAGAATGAAATTATTTATGTTCCGCCGACTGTTAGCTGGCTGAAAAATAAGTTAGAAGCAGCCAGCAAGTCTGGTAATCTAAAACCTGACTCAAATCAAGGAGTTTTAAAAGAAAGTCTTTTTTAAAAGCTAAGGAATTAGTGGCTAGCAGAAAGTCGGCTGCTAAGTCAAAAACATACGCATTAATCACAGCACAAAATGGGAAATCCATCAGAATAACTCAAATATGGATTCCTAAGGGACTGATTGACCGATGACCCAATTAAAAGTGGGTACCAAAAGATTGTAAATATTTATCTATGTAGGTACATATAAACGATGGGCTGGAGGAATCTGTATGGTATCTCGATAGCGGCTGTTCCAAGCATATGAAAGGAAACATACGGCTTCTTACTGATATATCATATTGCTCTGAACCTAAGATTACCTTTGGTGATAACAAGAAGGGTAAGACCATGGGTAAGGGTAAGATTATCCATGGTAACCTAACCATTAATGACGTGCTACTTGTTGACAATTTGTGCTATAACTTGATTAGTATTAGTCAACTATGTGATAATGGTTTGTCAGTTGATTTTCAAACTCATGCATGCCTAGTTAATGACCAAGATGGAAATACTCTGTTAACTGGTAGTAGAGTAGGAAACTCATACAAAATGAATTGGCAAAAAGAATCTTCTGATCCTATGTGCATGATTGCCAAGAATGACCAGAAATGGTTATGGCATAAACGATTGAACCATTTAAATTTCAAAACCATCAACAACATTTGTTCAAACAATTTAGTTATTGGTTTGCCCAAACTTCAGTTTTCAAAGGACAAGATATGCACTGCTTGCCAGTTGGGTAAACATGGCAGATCATCATTCAAAAGTAAAGGGAAATTACAATCCAGCCTTTGCCTAGAACTGTTACATATGGATCTGTTTGGTCCAATTCCTGTAAAAAGTATAGGAGGAATGAGATTTTCCCTAATTGTTATTGATGATTTTTCTCGATTTATATGGGTTGCATTTTTACCATCAAAGGATAAAATTGCTGAAAACTTGATTAGAATATTTAAAGGAATTCAGAATTAGAAATCTTTGAATATTGCATTCATTAGAAGTGATCAAGGAACTGAGTTCACTAACATATACATATCATCTTATCTCGAGGAGACTGGAATTAGGCACGAGTTGTCTAGCGCCATAACTCCACAGCAAAACGGCATTGCTGAGAGAAGAGTGAGGACTCTGAAGGAAGCTGCGAGATTTATGCTAGCTGAATCAGATGTGCCTCAGATGTTCTGGGCGGAAGCCATAAGCATTTCTTGTTATACACAAAATCGGTCAATAATCAACAAACGTTTTGATAAAACTCCATATGAACTATTTTATGGGAGAATTCCCACAATTTCTTATTTTAAGATATTTGGGTGTAAATGTTTTATTCATAACAATGGAAAGGTTTATCTGACCGCTTTTGATGCTAAAGCAGATGAGGGATTCATGTTGGGATACTCGTCAGTAAGCAATACTTACAGAGTATACAACAAAAGAACACAAACAATTGAGGAATTCCTCCATGTAGTTTTTGATGAGCTTGTTGAGAGCAAATCCATTGAACCCATTGATCTTGCTGATAGACTAAAAGCGACAAGTCTTGAATCCGTGAGTGAAGAAGAAGAAATTCTGGACAAACGGATTGACTTGTCTGATCCAGTGGCTGATCCGGTTGAGGTTCAACCAGACGTACAAACTCCTGTTCAACAAGACATTGAGAGTTTAGACGTCGCGGAGTCACCCGTTCAGATGACCAATCCCCTTGGATCCAACTTCAGATGGAACAGAAATCATCCACCAGAATTGATCATCGGAAATCCCTTCGCTCCTAGAAGGACAAGACGTCAACTAATGGATGAAATGACCAATTCTACATTTATCTCTCAGATTGAACCCAAAAAAATTGGTGAAGCTGTAGTTGATCCAGAATGGATCAATGCTATGCAGGAGGAGTTAAACCAATTTGTGAGAAATAAAGTGTGGCATATTACCCCTATACCAACTGATAAGTCAGTTATTGGAACAAGATGGGTCTTTAGAAACAAGCTTAGTGAAGATAGTTTAGTCATTAGAAACAAAGCTATTTTAGTTGCTCAAGGATACATACAGGAGGAAGGTATCGATTTTGATGAGTCTTTTGCACCTGTAGCAAGACTTGAGGCAATTAGAATCTTCCTAGCATATGCATCATTTAAGAACTTTAAGGTCTTTAAATGGATGTGAAAAGTGGATTTTTAAATGGGAAATTAAGTGAAGAAGTATATGTTGAGCAACCCCCTGGGTTTATAGATCATGTGTTACCTAATCATGTTTATAAGCTTGATAAATCACTATATGGTCTGAAACAAGCTCCTAGAGCTTGGTATGACACTTTAACTGAATTTTTGTTTGATCATGATTTTGTTATTTGAACTGTGGATAAAACCTTATTTAGATTCACTAAGGACTCACACATTCTACTTGTTCAAATATATGTTAATGACATTATTTTCGGTTCAACTAACCCCAAACTATGTGAGAAATTTTCTAAGCTGATGCATGACAGATTTGAAATGAGCATGATGGGAGAATTAACATTCTTCCTTGGGATTCAAGTCCGTCAGTTAGAAGAAAGGACCCTCATCAATCAGGCCAAATACACCAAAGAACTACTAAAGAAATTTGGAATGGAGAACTGTTCGGCTGCAACTACTCCAATGAGCTCCTCTAGTAAACTGGATAAAGATGAAGGTGGCAAAGTGTCGATGTAACAGCATATAGATGACTCATCGGATCCTTGCTATATGTGACTGCTAGCAGCCCAGATATTCAGCTTTCCGTTGGAGTTTGTGGCAGATTTCAGGCTAATCCTAAACTTTCTCACTTTACTGCCACTAACCGTATTCTTAAATACTTAAAAGGAACTCAAAATGTGGGACTGTGGTATCCGAAGGATTCCAGTTTCAATTTGACCAGTTTCTCAGATGCAGATTATGCAGGGTGAAAAATTGATAGAAAAAGCACGAGTGGAACTTGCCAGTTCCTTGGAGATCGTCTAATCTCATGGTTCAGCAAGAAGCAGACGTCAGTTTCCACGTCTACAGCTGAAGCAGAGTATTTTGCAGCTGGTAGTTGTTGCTCTCAGCTCATGTGGATTCAACAACAGCTAAGGGACTATGGGATTGAGGCTGATGAATCTCCAATTTTCTGCGACAACACTAGTGCTATCGCAATCACCTACAATCCAGTTCTGCATTCTCGGACAAAGCATATTGAAATCAGGCATCATTTTATCCGAGAACACGTCAATCAGAAGCAGATTTGTCTTGAATATGTTCCCACAGATCAACAAACGACAAATATCTTCACGAAGCCTTTGCCCGAAGCTAAGTTTTCTCACTTTAGAAATATTTTAGGTCTTGTTGATCTTGATTGATGTGATTACTTGCATAAATTGAGGGGGAACGTATTGTTCAAAACGTAACTGAATAGACATGATAAACAGAGGTCTTAATACGTCCTAAGGATTAAGAGTTTGAAAAACACAACTACTTAGACGTACGTCTACTCTAGCAGTTCAATTTTCCTTTGGAATATTTGTCCTTGTTATTTAACCTGCATGGTTAGACGCATACGTCTAATAGACGCTAGACGTTCTTACGTCATGAGCAAGAGGATGCTCACGTCTAACCATACACACGTGTTGCACGTGGTGTTCTTGCATAATTAGACGTATACGTCTAATAGATGGATTTCCAAGTAAAAGTTGAAAATGTGAAAAGGAGAATAAACGTCTAACTACTCGTGTAATTGGACCTTTCATCTTCTGGCTATTTGGACAGCTGTCCTTTGATTAAGTATCTGCTCATGTACCTATTCCCACCAAAAATCAAATCAGTCATTCCTCAAAAGGATTGAAGACACGTGTCTCTCAATACATAAAAATGACTAATATTTCTAATAACTCTAGTCTGTACGTTTAGTATTAACTGTGCGTTTTCATGATTAATATTAAATACTGCGTCCCTTGGGAACAGATTCCTGAACTTTTGACGGTAGATATGATCATTGCATATTAACTATACTATAGGTCTTAATATTTAATGAGTGATATTACTCAAATGGTTGAGTATTTCACAATCCGAGTCTCTCTCTCTAGAATTTGAATCGTCTAGTTCTTTCTCACCTATTCGAAATGTCATCCTTCTCTCCAAAATCTCTTCAAGTGGATTTTAGATCTGTATCCACATTGAAATCTCCTGGAATGCAAAATATGTTTGAGTCATTGAAAGCCTCCGAGCTGCGAAAGTTCCTCACCCCTCATTATATCTATCACGAACAGTTGGTTCGTGAATTCTTCGAAACAACCGGTTTCTATCAGGACAAAATTATTGCTTGGATTGTTATGGGCCAGATGATATGTATCTCTAAAAGTTCGTTCGATATGTTCTTCCAACTTCCCAGTGTAGGTATTCATGAGTTTTCACCCTCTCCTCCTGAAATTATGTTCACAATGATGAAAGTATTCTCTGATTCTCCCAATATGGATATTCACGGTAAGAAAGGCCTCCTGAAAGATGAGTTTGCTCTTCTAAGCGAAATCATTTCTAAATCTCTTCTCGACAAAGAATCTTCCTACAAGTATTGTACTAAGGTTTTTGAGATTATGGTGGCTATCACTAGAGATGTGCCCATCAACTGGACAAGCTTCCTCTTCGGAAACCTTGTTAGAATGATCTGTGCCCGGAAGACTATCTTTGGATTTGACGGTCCTCTTGGCGCTTTCCTTTGCTTCCTTCTGGATGAACCCGGTAAAAGTTATCACCTTCCTTCCAAAACTCTGAACAACCAGAAGGTTGTTGAATATGTTATTAGGGTGAAGAGGCTCAAGTCTAAGAAAAGGAAAAGAGATGTTTCCAACCCTCCTATAACCGTAGTCTTAGAGACTTCCTAGGTTGAAGACTATCCTTTCAAGAAAAATAATTAAGAAGAAGAAGATTAGAATATACTTTATTTTCATTTAAGATGAAGTTTTTGAAAGTTCTTTTGATGTTGTTATGTTTTGAACTCATTTTGGTTATTTTTGGAACAACGTTTTGTGTGTTTCTCCTGAAAACACTCTTATTTATGTGCTTATGAATGATATATTCTTAATATTGTGTGTTGAAAATGTTTATATGTAAACAGGGGTTTGTTTACATCTATATGATGGATACGCAAATCTGTTGTCTATGCAGGATTTTAATCACATCATCAAAAAGGGGGAAATTATTGGGTCAAATTATTTTGACTAAGTGTTGAAATAGTTTGACTATTGGAATTTTGATGATGAAATTTTGAATGGATTATATATGCGTCTAATTGTTTTTGATACAGGTGTATTAAAATCATATTTCATTAGACTTGGTTCTAATGAGGTTCATTAGACCGATTTGGTATTAGATGCATGATATTAGACGTGTAGTCTAACTCGTGGAGTTAGACGTGCAGTCTAATAAATTCGGAATTAGACGTACAATCTAACTCATAGAGTTAGACGTGCATTCTAAGGGACTCGGAATTATACGTGCAATCTAACTCGTGGAGTTAGACGTGCAGTCTAAGAAATTCATAATTAGACGTGTAGTCTAACTCATAGAGTTAGACGTGCAGTCTAATGTACTCGTAATTAGACGTGCAGTCTAACTCATGGAGTTAGACGTGCAGTCTAATGTACCGTAATTAGACGTGCAGTCTAACTCATGGAGTTAGACGTGCAATCTAATGGAGTCGTAATTAGACGTGCAGTCTAACTCATGGAGTTAGACGTGCAGTCTAATGGATTGTGAAAGTTAGACGTGTAGTCTAACTCGTGGAGTTAGACGTGCAGTCTAATGGATTGTGAAAGTTAGACGTGTAGTCTAACTCCTCCAAACTAGTCTAAAGTGGAACCGTAATTAGACGTACAGTCTAACTCACGGAGTTAGACGTGTAGTCTAATAGAAAGAGAAAGTTAGACGTGCAGTTCAACTGGTGAAAGTTAGACGTTAGTCTAATTCCTTCAGATTAGTCTGAAGTGTTTGTAATTAGACATAAGTCTAATCCCATTAGACCATGTGGTCTATTAGATTTTGTTATTAGACGAAGACATTTGATTTCATTAGACGAGGTCGTCTAATTGAAATACGTCTAATGCCTTGCTTAAACAGTTGCTTGAAGCTAGCACCCGCCTACCCACGTGCTATAGCTGTACGCTACTCTCGCTCCACTTTCTAGTGAAGATCAATACGACAGCCCATGCAACCAATCAACCAATGACACATAAGCGAATATCCTTCCCACTACTTGTTTTGCAGGTAAATCCTTGAAGAATATTCGGCGCACTACCTGTTGTGTACGACCACGATCCTTGTATTCAAAGTCTGATGTGTGCTATGGAGGCGTTCCAATGGAAGAGTGTCACATATCATTATGAAGATTCGACCGTTGTTACCTGTTCATAATTAAAGATTCTTAAGGATAACGGAAGAACATTCAGAACTTAGAGCGAACAAGCCGGAATTACAAAGAGAGAATTCAATCGATTACTGAAACTGTCAGCTGCTTTCTTGCTTTACTGTGTGTTAATCAAGAGAGAGTTAGAATCAAAGCATCCTTTAGCTGAGTGATATTTTTCATCTTGTAAGTTGAACAGAGTGTGTTCTGTTCAACAGTGAACTAAGTGTGTGCAAACTGTATTTGATTCAAAGCATATTATAGTGAATCCTTCCTGTAAAAGAAGGGGTGACGTAGGAGAGTTTGCTCCGAACATCCATAAACAAACTGCTGTGTTGTTCATTTCTGTCATCTTCTCATTTTTCATCTTAAGCTTCAAACCTATGTAAACATTTCCGCACTTGATTCTGTTTCAAGTGTTTACAAGGGTTTGCGTAGAATAGAAAGTGAATTAAATCCCTAACAAGATTTCTTTCAAACCGTTTTTCATAAGCCCTTATCAATCGTCAGACCCCCGTCTCTATTGATTAAGCCGATCCTATCAAAGATGATAGTAGACAGAATGTAGACATCACTTCCTATAGAGGTCTCATCGGATCCTTGCTCTATCTCACTACTAGCAGGCCAGGCATTCAATTTGCTATTGGTGTCTGTGGAAGATTGCAGGCTAATCCTAAACTCTCTCACTTTACTGCTGCTAAACGTATTCTTAAGTATTTGAAGGGAACTCAAAATGTGGGACTATGGTATCCGAAGGATTCCAGTTTCAATCTAATAAGTTTCTCAGATGCAGACTATGCGGGGTACAAAATAAATAGGAAAAGCACGAGTGGAACTTGTCAATTCCTTGGAGATCATCTAATCTCATGGTTTAGCAAGAAGCAGACGTCCGCTGCCACGTCTACAACTGATGTAGAGTACGTTGCTGCAGGAAGTTGCTGCTCTCAGCTCTTATAGGTTCAACAATAGCTAAGGGACTATGGGATTGAGGTAGAAGAATCCCCAATTTTCTACGACAACACAAGTGCAATAGTCATCACCTACAATCCAGTTCTGCATTCTCGCACAAAGCACATCGAAATCAGACACCATTTCATCCGAGAGAATGTCAGTCAAAAGTATATTTGCCATGAATATGTCCCAACAGATCAACAAACAACATACATCTTCATGAAGCCTCTACCCGAGACTAAGTTTTCTCATTTTAGAAATATACTATGATTTGTTGATATTGATTGATTTTACTTCATGCATGAATTGAGGGTGAACATGTTGTTCAAATGTAACTGGACAGACGTGTAGGCAGAGGCCTCAATATGTCCAATTGATCAATAGTTTATTGAGCATATCTACTTAGATGCGTGGTTGCTTAAGCAGTCTATACCTCCATTTGGATGAAGGTCTTGGTTAAATAACCTGCGCGGATAGACGTCGACGTCTAATAGACGTTTAGAAGTTTATAAGACAAGAGAAAATTGGCGCTCACGTCTAACCAAACACACATCTATCACGTGGTGTATATGCAAAATTAGACTTTCAAAGTCTAATTGAATTTTGATTTTCTATAAGACAAGCGTAATTAGACGTTGACGTCTAATAGACGCATATCCAACTTAGAGGTAAAGAATGTGGAAGGCAAATTAGACGCTATGTTTGATTCTCTAAAAGCTTCTGGCCTCGAGAAATTCCTCTAGGTCCCCGTAGTCATTCACGAACCGGAGGTTCATGAACTTTTCAAATACGCCGGGCTATACGAAAACGTGCTCATTGCAGGCAAATATTCGATGATATTGTCGCGTTCACTGAAGTGTCCTTCGCTCGCTTCTTCAACCTTACATCCGAGGGACTCTCTGAGTTCCTCACATCTTCGAAGGAAGTCCTAACTGAAATGGGGCTTGTCTTCTCCAATACTTTTCTTGATGGGACTCTGGTTCTTGTCAATAACTCCGGACTACGGTCCTCTTTAAAAGTTGAATTCGCTCTACTCAACAACATCATTTCCCGATCTCTTCTGGCCAAGGGATGTTCTAACCATTACTCGAAGATGGTTTTCGAGATGATGATTGCTATCACTAAGGGGACGGCAATCAACTGGTCGATGGTCATTTTCCGTAATATGATGGGGATGCTTGAAAGAAGAACCCCTAGATATGTTGCTCCGCTTAGCATGTTCTTTCCTTCTATCCTTAACAGTGTCTCGGGACATGAGATTCTCATCAAATTATCAAGGGTCTTGAGCTATCAAAAGGTTCTTGACTACATTGTCCAAGATATGAGGCTCAAGCAAAGGAAAAGAAATATGGAGACCTTTTTGGCCGAAAGAAATCAGTAGGAATCCATCTCTCCCGATGATGTTAAAAAGGGGGAAAGGGGAAAAGATCAGCCTTAGACTTAGGGGGAAAGAAAATATTTTGCTGTTTTTGAAAATCTTTTTATTATCGATCATTTTATGTGTCCTCTGAAAATATCAATATATGATCTTTTGTTTTAACTGCGTGATGATTATCAAATTTGCATATACATCCTTAATCTTTTATTTAAGTTTTAACATCATCAAAAAGGGGGAAATTGCTGGGTCAAATTATTTTGACTAACAATATTTTAATGATGTATTAGTAAAACTTAAATTAAGAATTAAACTAAGCCGTCTAATTGTGTTTGTGCAGGTGCATCTATGCTAAGTTAGACATGGTTTGAAATAGGCGAATTAGACGTGTTGCTAGTTAGACGTGCAGTCTAACAGATACGTAGTTAGACGTGCAGTCTAACAGATACATAGTTAGATGTGCAGTCTAACAGATATGTAGTTGGACGTGCAGTCTAACAGATACGTAGTTAGACGTGCAATCTAACATATACGTAGTTAGACGTGTAGTTTAACAGATACGTAATTAGACGTGCAGTCTAACAGATACGTAGTTAGACGTGCAGTCTAATAGATACGTAGTTAACCATGTAGTCCAACAAATACGTAGTTAGATTTGCAGTCCAACAAACACGTAGTTAGATGTGTAGTCCAATAGATACGTAGTTAGACGTGTAGTCTAACTCCATTAGATGTATGAGTCTAATGGGATGTAAAGTTAGATGTTGACGTCTAACTACTTCAGACTAGTCTAAAGTGAAACATAGTTAGATGTGTAGTCTAACTCCATTAGGCTTGATGGTCTAATGGATCTCTTTATTAGACGTTGACGTCAAACTTCTTTAGACTTGATAGTCTAATGGAGCACGTCTAATACCTCGCTTTAGAAGCTGCTTGAAGTTAACATCCGTCTACCCACGATCAACTAGTTGTACGCTACTCCTACTTCACTGATCCGTGCAGTTCAGTACGATAGCCAGTTGCATCCAATGAATGTATGCCACGTAAGTAAATATTCTTTCCACTACTTGTTCTATGCAAGACAGTTCTAGAAGAATATCCGGCGCACTACCAATTTGGTACGACCACGATTCCTGTGCATAGAGCCTACTATACTCTTGTACTATGGGAGGCTTTCCAATAGACACTCTCCATGTGTCAATGCAGAAGATTCGACCGTTGGTGCATGTTTTTTATATAAAGATCCTCAAGGACAACGGACGAGCTGTTGGTTGTTCGAACTGTCTCACGAATTGTTGTCTACTTTCTCACTTGCTTACTGATTTTGTACATCATCTTCAAGAGAAAGATAGAATCAAAAATCATTGTCTAGCTGAGTGATATTCTTAACCATATTGTAAGTTGAACAAAGTCTGTTCTGTTCAATAGTTAGCTAGCTAGTAAACTGTATTTGATTCAAAGAAGTATAGTGAATCCTTCTGGTGGTTGGAAGAAGGGGTGACGTAATAGAGTTTGCTCCGAACATCCATAAACAACTTTCTGTGTCTTTTTCATTCTGTCTTTCCTTTTCTCATTGGTTCGCTGCTTCAAACCTGAGCAAACGTTTCCGCACTTAAATCGCTTCAAGAGTTTGCAAGGGTTTGCGAAGAATAGAAAGTGATATTAATTCATAACATGATTTCTATCAAACCATTTTCTAGAAGTTGTCATCAATAGTTAGACGCTCGTCTCTATTGATTACACCGATCCTATCAATAGTTAGACCCCCGTTTTCCTTTGACTTTCTTAGAAGGCTCAATTATTCAGTCTATCTCCAACTTCATATAGTTGGATCCAATATAAGTATGCCCAATTTTTAGAATATCTCCCAAGTTTATTTCCTTTTTGAATTACAGAAAATAGAGATCATTGATGTTTGCGGAAACCTTCTATAGTCCCTTTTTCTCTCATTGTTTCATTAGTGATTCCTTGGTGATTGAGAAAGATACATGGTTGTTTCCTATGTAGTTCCTAACAACTACATTTTCCCAATATTTGACGCATTTATCCTCCACTTCAGTGGGAAATTTAAATTCAAAAGGAGAGTTGAGAATCTCGACTTTTGTTTTAATTTCACCCAAGTAGATTTGAACTTTGTATGCATGATCCTCTACTTTCTTGTTTGCATTCCTTTTCCAAATTTCATTTACTTTCTAACTGGAATTACTCCTGATAGTATAGGTTTCTGATTTTGGGGATTTTATTAGCTCCCTCATTGTTTCCACTAATTACTTTACTATCTTTTCGTATTCTTCCTTCTTCAATAGGTTCCAATCTTAAAGATAGTGTATATTCAATTGGACAGTTATTTGCTGTATTTTTTCTTTGTTGAGTATAATCTCTCATTTTTTCGCATGTATCAGTATCTCTATGATTTGAATTTTAAGCCGAAAGAGGTTTGCTCTTTCATTAAACCCAACCTTCTATATTTCTTCATTTTCCCCCTATTTTTCCGCTGTATTTTTTTTTTCAGAATTTTTATCAACAATTGGTTCCTTACCTTTGATGCATTCATGTTTTTCTTGGATAATTTCTTTATCAATCCTATCAATTTCCTTTTCAACTGCCTTTCTTAAACCTTCCATCACAAATTCTTTGACTTCCTTATTCTTATTTCTTTTTTTTCTTCTCATTTTAATAAAGAATAGAACACTACAATAAAGTAGATCAATAATAGAATATAGTATACCATAAACCCTAACTATTATAGAACATGGCAAACTAGAAACCCTAACCTTCCAACCAAGCTTTACAGATGAATGGCTCACATAACAATTAGAGCCGATATCGTGTCATTTGTGCCAGTTGTGTCGATTGTGCTGATCGTGCGCATGTTCTTGATTTGACAAGAGACTAACAATCGCGGCCACAATAAGAAAAACCACGACTTTAATATCGTGCCAATCATGTTGTTCTTTATATTCTTGTCGATCGTGTCGTTTGTGCCGATTGTGTTTTCGTGTGATGAGATGATGAAAGTATTTTGCTTTTTTTAAAATGGATTACAGTTTTTTGGCAACTCTGCTGGGGATTAAATTGTTTAACTTGACTTTTGAAAAACATGTGTATTACATTTTCAACTTAATAGGCATATCCTAAAAGGTACAACACATAACGTATGCATAGACTTTATCATAATAAATGCATGGGCCTACAAAGGGTATATAACCCTAACATTGCTTTAAGAAGTACGCAATTGAAATTAATACTTCTATAAATTATGTGTAAAAATTGTCGATGAGGAATGACAACATGTTATAAAATGAGTGATGTTGCGAGAGGAAAAACTAGATTGCATGGGATTGACCCCCCCTTGGCGATGAGCCATGTAATATGACATAGGAATTGTGGAGGTGTAATTCGTGAACTCGACTTTCATCTCCCATATTGAACCTAAGAAAGTGGATGAAGTACTACAGGATCTAGATTGGATTCTTGTTGTGTAATAGGAACTAAACCAATTCGAAAGAAACATTTGGTTCAAAGACCAGCTAATCAATCTGTCATTGGAACCAGATGGGTCTTTCGAAATAAATTAAGTGAAGATGGTTTGGTCACGAGGAACAAGTCTAGACTAGTGGCCCAATTCTACAGACTGGAGGAAGACATTGACTTTGAGGAGTCATTTGCTCTGTTGTCAAACTTGAGGTAATTCAAATCTTTTTAGCATTTGTATCTTTCAAAAATTCCAAAGTTTTTCAAATGGACATTAAGAGTGCATTTCTTAACGGAATAATTAATGAGGAGGTGTATGTCGAGCAGCCTTCCGGTTTTAAAACCCCCGCCTTGATAAGACATGTTTATAGATTGGATAAAACACTTTATGGTCTTAAATAAGCTCCTAGAGAATGGATGCACTTACAAAGTTCCTATTTGATCATGATTTTACTATAGGATCGGTTGATAAAACATTGTTCAAATTTAAAAAAGACTCCCAAATTTTACTTGTCCAAATACATTTTGATGATATTATATTTGGGTCAACTAACCCCAAGCTTTGTGAGAAATTTTCTAAGATGATGATAGATATGTTTGAAATGAGCATGATGGGAGAGATAAGCTTTTTCTTAGGCCTTCAAGTTCGTCAACTAGAAGGAGGCACTTTCAACAATCAAGTCAAGTACACAAAGGAGCTGCTAAAGAAATTCGTCATGGAAAGTTGCTCTACTTCCTCAACTCCAATGAGCTCATCAATCAAGCTTGATATGGATGAAAATGGTTAAAGTGTTGACATCACCACTTATCGTGGAATCATCGGATCATTGCTCTATCTAACAACCAGAAGGCCAGACATTTTACTCGTTGTTGATGTTTGTGGGAGATTCCAGGCTAATCCTAAACAATCTCATTATGTAGCTGCTAAAAGAATTTTGAAATATCTTAAGGGCACTCAAAATGTGGGACTGTGGTATCCGAAGGATTCCAGTTTCAACTTGATAAGCTACTCTGATGCAGATTATGCAGGTTGTAAGGTGGATAAGAAGAGCACCAGCGGAACTTGTCAATTCCTTGGTGATCAACTTGTCTCTTGGTATAGCAAGAAGCAGACCTCCATTGCAACATCAATGACTGAAGTAGAATATCTTGTCGCTGGAAGTTGTTGTGCTCAGTTATTATGGATCCAACAACAACTTAAAGATTTCGGTATCCAGGATAGTCCCCAATCTTTTCTGACAACACCAGTGCCATTTCCAAAACATACAATCCGGTGTTGCACTCAAGGACCAAACATATAGACATCAGGCACCACTTCATCCGAGATCATGTGACGAAGAAGTACATCTGGCTGGAATGTCTCAACAGATCAATAAGTGGCCGATATCTTTACCAAGCCACTCCAAGAGACTAAGTTTTCTTAGTTTAGGAATATTTTGGGTCTTGCAGACATTAACTAAACTTTTTAAAAACACGACATGCATTTAGGGAGAATCTTTCTCTTTTTCAAAATGTTACTTATTGCATATATTTTCATATAAAACCGGACATGCATTGAGGGAAAAGCCGTTGCGTCTCAAAATTATTTATGTTAAAATTGTTTTCATAAAAATAATATGCATGGATTTAGGGAGAAACCTCCACTACTCAAAACGTTTTTTTTGCATGACTTCAAAAAATATATGTATGCATAAGTTTAGAGGGTAAATAAAACATCAGACAGATAAAACCAGACGGTTTTCTCCTTTAGAAACCCATCAGATCACTCTACCGATACAACTGTAGATAAACCGAACAACTTAAGTAAAACTAGATATTAAGCCGATCGGTTATTTAGAAGAATGAACAAATGCCGCTCGGTTAAATTTTCACTTTATGCAGAAGCGGTTTTTCTTAAAGCTTAAATAATTGATCCCTTACATATAGAGTTTACAAACAGTCTCTTCAGTTATTTACATGGAAAATTTCGGTAGTTTCATCTTAAAATCAAAATGGGACAGTTGTCCAGTTTTGTCATTATTTTTCTGAATATATTCACTTTCAAAAATCAAACAGTCATACCTCAAACAACGTGAAAACTTGTGTCTCTCACCGTTTAAACGGATGACAAACATATTTGTAATGATTACTTTCACATACTTGTAACGGTCACTTTCCCTTGCCCAATAGAATTTAGGATGAATCTTAAATAAATATTCCTCTATTTAATGATGTTTTTATTAAAGAAAAACTATCCATCTGAAGCGTTTTAAAATCTCTTCAAAAAGACCTAAGTTTCCATCAATCCATATCTTCCCTTCACAAAGAAAAGCCCATTTATTCTCTCTCAAAAATCAAGAAATGGATTCGGCTTTTGCTCGCAACACTTTGTTCATTAATTTCAACATTGTCCTATCATGTGGGGATGAAGAAATCATCTCCATGTTTCAATCTCTAGAAAACTCTAGTTTAATAAAATTCCTCAAAGGCACGCCAATCCTATACGAAGGCATTGTTTTTGAATTATTTGAAAACGCAAGAGTTATTGATGATGCAATTCTATCGAAAGTGGCAGGAAAAGAATTCTTTTCTTTTCAAAGAAGACTTTACTCACTCCCTCGACCTTCCTACGGAAGGGTTCTATGAGTTTCCTCCATCTCCAAGTGACATCATTAATGAAATGTCACTACACTTCTCAGATTCCTCTATACGCGTTGGCACTCATGGTGTTAAATCCTTCTTATAAATCGAATTTGAGATTCATTTCCAAATGTATTTTGTAAAAGGACTCCACCCACATCTACTCCAAGAAAGTCTTTGAAATGATGATTGCCATAACTAGAAGCATTCCTATTAACTGGTCGAAGGTCATTTTCGAAAATCTAAAGAGAATGATCTCATCTAAAAAAATGTTGACCAGTTATGTCTTTCCACTTGGTCACGTTTTCTACGACATCAATGCCTATAAGGAATCCAGAACTAGTCTAATACCCTCTCATGTACTGACCAAAAACAAAATCTATAGATGGATCGATAGGGTAGAAAAAGCAAGGGCTAAGAAGGAAATGCTCATAGGGTCTTTGTGTGATTAGATTTAGGATTTTTTATTTTTTAAAATTAGAATTCGGAAATTGTGAACCAGTCATTTGTGTTGGTAACCGATTAATTTTGTATTATGAATCGGTTATTAATATTTATATTAATTAAATTATGGGTTATTAAATAACATGTGCATTTATTTGTCATTCTAAGTCACATTATTAATTTATAACCGTTATAAAACAATATTGTTTTAAAATAAATTTTTTATTGGAAATATATCCTTTCAAAAAGGTGCCATTTTTCCTCATTTGATAAGGTGTGGATACATGCGCCAGAAATGTGACGGTTTAGTATCCTCCTAAATCCGTTTTTGAAAAATAGCATGTCATACCCTTATTTAAAGGCAGTGCATGCCGAAATTTCGGGTTCACATTCTACAAACCCTAAATCATTTTTATCTTGTTCTACTCTCTCTTTAGAAATTTTCATCTTCTTCCACTTTTCTAAATCCATAGATATGGCTAAGGATAATATATTCTCTATAAATATCATGAAGGTAAACTTAGATTCCATCTATGAATCTGGAACATTGGAGATGCGGACGATGTTCGGATCTATTGAGGACTACGACCTCAGACATTTTCTGGGAGGGTCGTTCATCTGCTACAGTGAAGTAGTTCGGGCATTCTTTGACTCTACAAAGTTGGTTGACGACTCTATTTCCACCACGGTGAACGGTGTGGAGTTCACTATTACTGAAGAGTTGTTCGCCAAGGTTCTACAACTTCCAACAGAAGGTCAAGACTTTTTTGAAGCAATGACTCCCGATGCTTTATCCCACTTGCAATCTATATTTTTCGATAGCGCTGTTTCAGTGAGCGTTAACGGTAAGAAGAAAGATCTCAAGTGAGAATATTACATTTTATGCGATATTGTCGTTAAAGCCCTACAGGTAAGAGGCGGAAACTACGACACCATTAACCAATCTAAGTTCGATATGATGGGTGTCATTGTTAGGGGAGATAGTATTAACTAGGGGCTGGTTCTATTCAATACTTTGTGCGAAATTGTGTCTCCTCACAACAAACGAAGCCTTGGTTTCGCAGTACAGATATAATGGATTCTAAAGCATCTGTATGTGTCTACCGGTCTAGGTACCTCAATAATATTTAGCAAACTCATGACTGCTGTCACTATTGGTCGATATATTACCAGAATCAACAAAGCTAAGGAGTCTAACTCCTAAGCTTCCGGCCAACAGTCAAGTGGCGGTAAGACTACCGATAAAAAAACAACAGGAGGAAGGTCAATGGGCGGCTCAAAACGCATCAATCCCTCCACCCGTGCAACATCCTCAAAAAGACTCAGATCGAATATTGAGTCTATAGCCAACACAAATAGCGTTGTTAAAAGAACACCTAGAGAAACATGCAAAATTACTTATTCTCGAAAAAGACCTCAGCGCGAGGTAAATATCCCTACTCCACCTCTATTTAATGTCGCGTCTATGTCGACAAATGTTCAAGTTCAGGAGGAAGGTTATGCACTTCCTACCACTACGATTGAGCTTGCATCTTTAGAGGTTAAATTGGTAGTTCTTAATGATACAAGCATGGTGACCGATCCTAATGCTACCGGTCGGTCGGATAATCTTGAAACTGATCGGTTAGCCGACTCTCAAATCGACCGGCTAAATAATGTTGTTTAAACCGATCAGTTAACTATTGCTAAAACCGATTAGTCCGACGTTTCTCAAACCGATCAACCCGAAGTGGCTGCAACCGGTCGGTCCGATACTCTTTAAACCGATCAGTCCGAAGTAGATGCAACTGGTCAGTCCGATCTTGATCAAGCCATTCAGAAGGAATTCCCAACTCCGGTTATGGACCTTTTAACAATTGGTGATAAGACGACTACAACAACCACTAATGAGGAATCCATTCCTATTCCAACATTTCCTTGAGGAATTCTATACAACATTCCTCCTCCAAATGAACATGCCGTAAGGAAGGCTCCAATTGAGTCATTTTCTTCCTTTACTGCAATGAGAACAACAAGAAATCTTAAATCAGAGAACCAGTTCCTGAACCTCAACAAGTGGAAGTTTCTCAAACAAGCAAAGGTAAACCAAACAAAGGTATCGCTCCTCCTCCTCCTGACTCGCCTCTTGATGTCACCCTAGAGGCAAAAACATCAATTCCATTGACTCTCGAACATGTTGAAGTTGAGGCTATGTTGAAAGTTGATGCTTTCAATTTTTTGACGAACCTCAGATTGGAAACGAACTTTAGTGAGGTGTTCCCGAATATAGCAAAAAATAACAAATGGTCAAGACTTTTAAAACTTTAGGAGTCAATCTTCTCCATCACTAAAACAAGGTCTGTCGCTGCAGCCTCAAAAGAGGTGAATTCGTGGAAGCTTATGCAAGAGGCCGCGCGATCTTTCCTATTATCAAGCATGCTAGCTAAACTTTAATCCTACCTATGACACAGCGAAAACAAATGCGGAGGTGATCAATCACCAAAATAGACTTCTAGAGAGGTACATATCCACTACCCTCAAATATGTGGATGGTAGTGAATGTTCTAACTCGTAACAAATGGGAGTTCCTTCTCGTCGAACCGAATAAAACCATGATGACGAGAATGAATCCTTGGACTTCATTGAAGAAATGCCTCCTCCTCAAGGCGAAACTCAAACCATATAAGAACCGAGCATATGCTGGTTGAAGAAGATCAAACATCCACAAAAGAACATATAAGCAGAAGAACGTGAAGAGTTCGATGGTTATGAAGTACGAGGACCTTGTGTCAAGGAGAAGTACGGTGGTATGTCAAGGCAGGATTGAGAGCGGATTCATAAGCGTACGGAACCTAACTCTAACGATATAACATCTTTGGGTCTTCTCGGGTCTCCATCTGAAGGCATGAGATTGAGGTTGGGAAGGAAGAAGCCCATTCAATTCCATCATCCGTAGTAAACAAGGGTCCCGCATCTTCTCATCGAGTCAAGAAGCCTGAACCGACCGGTAGAGAGATTACTCCTCCAGAACAAACGGTTATTGAAGAGGAGATTGAAGTTCAAAATCCCAAATTGCTGACCCCTACTCACTCCAAAGAGGTATCCAAGAGTATTCATAGTTCCAAGTATAAGAGGTCCAAAGAACTAATTAAACCGGAGAGATCAATTTAAGTAAGCTCCCACTGTGCTCAACCTCTCCGGGCTATTTCTCTTGGATTCCATATGTCCACACAATCTACCACTGAAGAAGAAATACGAAGACCAACGAGTATCCGAAAAATCATTATGGATGTTTTGGCCCCTTGGCAAGATATTTTCCAGTATTTCAAGACCCGTTTGGAGCAAATAGAGAACCAACAAGCGTCCTCCTCTAATGCGTACAACCAAGGGCTAGAAAGATTGAAACAAGCAATACGACAAGATCTCAAGAAGTTCGAACCTTTCTTCAAGAAAACATATGATATCCAACATGAAACCAAAACCGTTATTGAGGTCCTCACATCTCAAATATTGGAAATGGATAAGTCTTAAAATGCTATTGATGCTGAACAGTTAAGAGAACATGATGCCCTAGGTCAATGTTTTCAGGATGAAGAAAATACAGCTACTGAGGCTGCTAAACGAACTGAGGCCGATCAAAAAAATGTACCTGATTTCGACGGATGGACCTTATCCAAAATGACGACTCGACTTCTGAAGCTTCAATCTGAAATTCCACGCAGCACTCGCTCCACTCGTAGGTTGCGCTAAAGTGATGGCTCTGCTATTGATGATGTCCCTATTCCACCAAGAGGAAGAGGTCGTGGGCATAATACTAAGGGCCAACCCAGCAATACTTTTATAGAAGGAGTGCGAGCGGACATAGAAAAGAGAACTACAGACGTTGAAAAGAAAACTTCAAGAGGGAGACACTAAAACCATCTCTTTACTTTCGCTCTTTCCCTCAATGTCTTTCAATTTTAAACTAAATTTGTTTGTTGAACATCAAGTTTTTGACTAATAACATTGATTATTTTGCTTATCAAACAGGGAAATTACATGATAAATTTTATTGATCAATTGCTGGTTATGATAATTTTCTTTTAAAAATATCAAAAAGGTGAAATTGTTGAGAAATAGATCACTGACTTTGATAATTTATTCTAAACAATCAAAGAGGGAGAAATTGTTAAATCAAATTAGCTAATTAACTTAGGCTAATTAGTCAACGATTATAAAATTACCAAGTTTTTATTATTTATTTTAAATAATCAAAAAGGGAGAAATTGTTAAGTAAAAATAGAAAATTAATTATTAGTATTAATTAACTATTAAATAAGAACTTAATTGTGTTAATCTTGTGCAGATTAAAGAAAATCGGAAGAAAAAGATGACCAGTATTTTCTTAAAGTCAATCTTCATTAAAAAATCGGTATTATCTATAGAATCCGCATTATTTGTAAGATCAGTATTTTGTGAAGACATGCAACCAGTTTTATATGTAAATGGAATTTTACAAACCCGTAGTCGGTTATCCATAGTCAGTATTTTGTGAAGCGTAGCCGGTTTTATCCATAGTCAGTATTTGTGAAACGTAACTAGTTTTTATCTAAAGTCGGTATTTTGTGAAGCATAGCCGGTTTAATCCAAAGTCGGTATTTTGTGAAGTGTAGCCGGTTTTATCCAAATTCGGTATTTTGTGAAGCGTATACAGTTTTATCCAAAGTCGGTATTTTGTGAAGCGTAGTTAGTTTATCCAAAGTCGGTATTTTGTGAAGCGTATCCGATTTTATCTAAAGTCAGTATTTTTGTAAAGCATAGTCAGTAGTATGGACTTCAGCATTTTATCAAAGCGTAACCAGTATTATATCACAAATCGGTATTTTTACGAAGTTGGTACTTTACAAAGTGGAGCCGATATTTTTACGAAGTCGGTACTTTACCAAAGCAGAGCCGATATTTTTACAAAGTCGGTACTTTACCAAAGCGGAACCGATATTTTTACGAAGTCGGTATTTTACCAAAGCGGAGCCGGTAGTCTGCATTTCGATATTTTATTAAAGAGGACTCAACATTCTTATCACATTGGTTTTATATCAAGACACGAAGCCGGTATTTTGCAAAATACATGTCCGGTTATATTTTCCGGTATTATATAACTTCGATTATGTAAGAAGAGTTCCCGGTATTTTATTGAAATCAGTTTTTTTTAATAAAATCGCTATTTTCCTTTGAAGCGTTTCCGGTACTTTTCTTGCTTCTCACAACCTATAAGCCTCGGTATTATATAAACACATTTCCGATAGCTGCAAATATCAGCTTTAAATGGACTCAGCCTTTTATTTCCATTTTGGTACAAAGACTCATGAAGACCTTTTTAGCAGCGGCAGAGATATGATAAAAGAATCAAAGACAAGTCAAAGCTTCTGAGATTTACGCTCCTCGTAAATCATAATCCAATTAATAACAATTGGGCTTCTTATCATCCATGTACAGACAAGATCAAAAAATATCTTATTCGATGTACTATCTTGGAGTTCAACCAATCAAAATCAAGACGAATACTTCGCACTTGAACTCGGTTCAAGAGTTTGTGACGACTTGCGAAGAATAGAAACCGATATTAACCTCTAATAGAGTTATTATTAAATGAAGTGTGTGTAAGAGTTCAACTTTGTGAGACCCCTGTCTCCATCGTCGTTCGTGTCGATCGTGCCTATCGTGTATTCGTGATGAGAGAATTTGCTACTGGAATTTTCGTCGAAAACCTAAAATCTCTAGAGCTTTTCTCTCTCTTTGTTTGAAATTGATTTTTATTTCACCCTTTTAGTTTTATTTTTGATCTTTTCAAATACACAAAATAATAAAATAAATATAGAAAATATTTTACCAAATTTTTTTTTATATATTTTTAGGACTAAAATAAATAATTCTTTTAGGTTAATTGGATACAAAATTCACTCTAAATTATTTATTTTTGTCCTTTAATATTTCTAAATTATTTTAAGTTAAAATGAGTATAACATTTATTCCAAATAATTTTTTATTTTTATTTTGGCCTTAACCCTTAATAATTTGATTAATCAACACATTAATTAATCCTAAATTAATTGTTTTAAATCGGTTTTTGGCTATGAAGTTAATTATTTTGATCTTATTTATTTAAAATAATACAAAATAATTATTTTGATATTATAAATTGGAGTGTAGATTTTTAGTGCTTACAGAGTGCCCCTCTCGAATCGAGTTTGAATACAACAAACTTGTTTTGAAAACGCTGATTCGAGTATGATATCTAACACTAAGTTATCATGCCCAATTTATAACGAGGGAGTTAGGAAAGATGGAACTTGTAGCGTTTTATGGTTTGTAGTGACCTACTAATACTATACATAGTATTCGTCGAGGTACTTCTGAGCATTGCTTTAGGGAAATCATTTCCTTGGTGTTTATCCTAACAATGATGGTTGTTTGAAAGTCTTGTTTCACAAATCTTAAAAAATTACCTGGAAAATCCAAGGGATGATAACGTATAAGTGTTAAAACATCAAATTCCTATAAGACATGAATATCAACCGATAATTCATGTTTTAGTCATATATAAATGGCTAAGGTTGTTTGTAGAAGGCATGTGAGTAACATTTCATATGGAATGTAACATGTAATTTTGGAAAAGATTTGTGAGACTATCAACAAATGAGTCTTCGTGAACAAAGCTAACAAGATTTCCTAGAGGTTATACTAACAAGTAATGTCTAGAGTGATCATGTATAAATTATTGGGGAATCATTGTGTTATCGTGGGAGTGAACAAACTTTACACGGGGTTACTAACAAGTAAGGTTGAGAACAATCATGTCTAAATAATAGTAGTTCTATCAATATATAGACTTTGTAACTTGGGAATTATAAGGAGAGTACCTATAAATAGATATGATTTTGATGAAATACCTATTGAGAGATAGGGTTTACTTAAGTACTTATCCAGAGATAGAGGTCGAATGATACTTGTTTGGGAGACATAGTTTCGGTTACCTATCGAGGGATAAGGTTTTGTTTCAGGACCTATCAAGAGATAGGAGTTGGGAAGATACCTGTTCGAAGGACATGGCTTTAATTGATCAATATACAAATGATCGTTGTGCTTGGGGACAAGCCATGTTTGGCTTAGGGTGGTGAGGTTGAGCGGGAGATTTTGCAAGATTCATGTTCGAAGGACAGATCTTCGTTTGATCAATATACCGATGGTCATCTAGTTTAAAGGACAAGCAATGTTTGGCTTGGGATACCTATTTAAAGTACATGACTTAATTTGACCAATATTAGATGATCTTCGTGTTTATTCATAAACAATGTTTGGCTAGGGAGGTTGCAAATAAGATTGAAGATGATCATACACATATGATCGTGACACTATCAACAAATAGTTGTTGACTTTTGTGAATTTGAAGAGAGAAGTACCTATTTGAGAAATAGGATTTTGGGAGTAACTATCTAGAGATTGGGTTTTGAGATTACTTATTTGGAAGACATATTTTTGATTACCTATCTAGAGAGATAGGGTTTTAAGAATACTTGTTTAGAAAACAGGGTTTCGATTACCTATCTAAAGCGATATGTTTGATGATTACCTATTTGGAAGACATGGTTTCGAATACCTATCTAGAGCGATAGGGTTTTGAAAATACCTTTTTTTGGGAAAAATGACTTAACTTCATTTCATTAAAAATTCCTAAAAATGAAAAAAAAAACATGAGTTTAAGAGATCATTCTAGACAGGCCTAGAATGATTTTGAAGTCATAACATTCTGAATAAAAACTAAAAACGTAAATGAATTATCTGATTACAATGCTTTCAATTCTAGTGAGATTAAAAAACGGTAAATTCCAGTTCCTACAGATATTCCAGTTCTGCTCCGTGCTTGGAATTCTTCTACACATTCCCGCGAGGACACTGCAATGCGATACAATATCTTTCCATAACTCTTTAACGCTCCTGCGAGTTCTGCCATATACCCTTACATTCCGTTCTTGCCAAATGTTATACACCACTACTCCAAAGCCGCACTTGAACATGCTTGTTGCAAATCTATTTCCCTTTGCTTTGAGTAGTGTTGCATCTTTGATTTCATTCCATTCGCTCGGGAAATTGATCAGCTCCAGGCTTTTATAGAATCTGTCCCAAAACTCCGAAGCAATACAACAACTCCCGAATAGGTTTTGAGCGAATATAATGATAGGTTTTAAGAATTACATGTTTGGAGGACAGGCTTTCGAGTACCTATCTAGGGCGATAGGGTTTGAGAATTACCTGTTTGGAGGACATGGTTTCAAGGTCCTATCTAGGACGATAAAGTTTGTGTTAGAAAAGGAGTCAACAATAGTAGGGGTTGACCAAGTATTATTAACCATGATAACCTTTGTTTGATATTAACTCTGTTAGAAGTTAATATTTGTTTTGTTTCTTCGCAAGTCGTCACAAACTCTTGAACAAAGTCAAGTGCAAAATTGTTTGTTTAAACTTGAAACGGGAGATAAAGGAGTAGAAGAATACGAAATGAAAAGAACACAAGACACATATTTTGTTTATGGATGTTCGGAGAAAACTCTAATACATCACCCCTTCTTCTCAACCTTGAGAAGGATATTCACTAGAAGATTTAGATTGATTACAACGCGTACACAAACCCAATCGGACAACCAGGACTTTGACACTGCATGTTTCTGACTCTTAGCACACAATACTTTGTTGCGAAGAAATAAATTTTGTCAACTTATAATACTGAAAACTGACACAGAATGAAAAGTATGTAATACAACTTTCACAATTTATAAAACTTGTAAACTCTTAGACCTTGAGAGCTTGAGAGCTTGAGAGCTTGAGAGATTGATTAAAAAATCTTAAGACTCGCAAGAAATCGCAATGAAAAACCGGTGATCCAAAATGGTGCAAATTATCCTCCAACTTCTACTTAAATAGGCAAAAGGCAACGAACACATTTGTTTTAGAGGACACCTGTCCTATTTCGGTTAGGTGAGTGCCAGAATAGTACATCAGAGAATATGCGCTTTTAATCATGGATGTACTAGATGGAGATAGTGCGTCGAATATCATTAATGAGATCGTGATGTACTAGGAATGTATATCACATGGAATTTGAATTACTTTGGCACATGACAATCTTCTATAGGATTAACTAAGTTGCGGTGATAAACTCCAATACCGGATGTTTGATCAAATATCGAATTTGATCAAGTACTGGAAACGCTTCATGAAGTCGAACTCTAGTAAATACTGGAAGCGCCTTGATATAATACCAAACTAGTAAAATACTACCAGAAGACCTTGAATAAAACCAAAGTTAACATAATATTGAAAGTGTTCTAAAATACTGATAACATATAAAAGTAGAAGCGCTCCTATAAAATACCGAAGTTGAGCAAATACCGAATTTGATCAACTATCGGATATAAGACCGATCATGATTCTTTAAAATATCAAACTCGATATAAAACCGAAAGCGCCTCTCCAAAACGGATCTCGACATAATAACGATCTCCTTATAATACCGGACACGCTCCTGAAATACCGAACTCGATATAAAACCGGAAGCGCCATGAAAAAATACCGATCTAGATATAATTACGATCTCGATTAAAAACGATCTCGACATAAGACCGATCTCGATATAAAATCAGAAGCGCCTTGGAGAAGCCGAGCCAATCAAAATACTAAAGCGTATAGGCAGAAGCCAAGCCGAACAGAAAAATCGAACGCGCATCTTCTGAATACCAAAATTGATTAAAAACCGAAATTTGGTCAACTACCGAACAACTACAACTTTCCAGTTTAGTTTTCTTTACTTTGATCCTACATATAATCTGTTGGGAAAATTTAAAACCAAGTAAAGAAAAGAGTTGATTAAGTGAGAAATAATTAATTTGAAATAGAAATTAACAAAACCTATGATCTGGAAATTTATTTTAATAAATAGAATTTTGATGATGTTTAAATAGAATAAATCTAAACTGTCTATTTGTCTTATGTAGGTGCATATATAAGACTATGCTACTTTAGACGTGGTCTAAATTGGGCTGTATTAGACGTCAAAGGCAGTTAGACGAGGACGTTTAACTCCTTTAGACGAGGTGTAAAGGGAAGCGTAGTTAGACGAGGTAGTCTAACTCTTTTAGACGAGGTAGTCTAACTCTTTTAGACGAGGTCTAAAGGGAAGCGTAGTTAGACGAGATAGTATAATTCCTTTAGATGAGGTCTAAAGGGAGCGTAGTTAGACGAGGTAGTCTAACTTCTTTAGACGCGGTCTAAAGAGATGCATAGTTAGACGAGGACGTCTAACTCCTTTAGAAGCAGTCTAAAGGAGCACGTCTAATATTCTATTAAGAAGAAACAATTTTTTGTCAACTTACAATATTGAAAACTCACACATAATGAACTATATGTAATACAACTTTAACAATCTAGAAAACTTATAAACTCTTAGACCTTGAGAGTTTGAGCGCTTGAGAGATTGATTAAGAAAATCTTAAGACTCGCAAGAAATCGCAATGAAAAATCGGTGATCCAAAAGTGGTGCAAATTATCCTCCAACTTCTCCTTAAATAGGCAAAAGGAAACGACACATTTGTTTCAGAGGACACCTGTCCTATTTCGGTTGGGTGAGTGCGAGAATAGTACATTAGAGAATATTCGCTTTTTATCGTGGATGTACTGGATGGAGATAGTGCGTCGAATATCATTAATGAGATCGTGATGTACTAGGAACGTACATCACATGGAGTTTGAATTACTTTGGCATGTGACAATCTTTTATAGGATTAACTTAGTTGCGGTGATAGACTGCCAATACCGGATGCTTTATCAAATATCGAATTTGATCAAGTACCAGAAACGCTTCATGAACTCCTGTAAATAATGGAAGCGCCCTAATATAATACCAAACTCGTAAAATACAGAAAGACCTGATATAATACCGAACTGTTAGAATACTAGAAAGCATTGAATACAACCGAAGTTAACATAATACCGAACGTACTTCTAAAATACCGAAAGCATATAAAAACCGGAAGCGCTCCTATAAAATACCTAAGTTGATGAAATACCGAATTTGATCAACTACCGGGTATAAAACCGAGCGCACTTCTTCAAAATATCGAACTCGATATAAAACCGAAAACGCTTCTCCAAAACCGATCTCGACATAATACCGATCTCAATATAAAACCGATCTCGACATAATACCGAACGCGCTTCTGTAATACCGAACTCATTATAAAACCGGAAGCACCATGACAAATTACTAATCTAGATATAATACGGATCTCAATATAAATTTGATCTCGATATAATACCTATCTCAATATAAAACCAGAAGCGCCTTGGAGAAGCGGAGCCAATCAAAATACCGAAGCATATTGGCAGAAGCCAAGCCGAACAGAAAAACCGGACGCGCATATTCTGAATACCAAAGTTGATTAAATACTTAAATTTGATCAACTACCGGACAACTACAGCTTCCCGTTTTCGGTTTTCTTTACTTCGATCCTACATATAATCTGATAGGAAAATTTAAAACCAAGTAAAGAAAAGAGTTGATTAAGTGAGAAATAATTAACTTGAAATAGAAATAAACAAAAGTTATGATCTAGAACTTTATCTTAATAAACAGAATTTTGATAATGTTTAAATAGAATAAAGCTAAACTGTCTATTTGTCTTATCTAGGTGCATATATAAGACTATGCTACTTTAGACGTGGTCTAAATTGTGCTGTATTAGACGTCAAACGCAGTTAGACGAGGACGTTTAACTCCTTTAGACGAGGTGTAAAGGGAAGCGTAGTTAGACGAGATAGTCTAATTCCTTTAGATGAGGTCTAAAGGGAGCGTAGTTAGACGAGGTAGTCTAACTTCTTTAGACGCGGTCTAAAGAGATACATAGTTAGACGAGGACGTCTAACTCCTTTAGAAGCAGTCTAAAGGAGCACGTCTAATATTCTATTGAGAAGAAACAATTTTTTGTCAACTTACAATATTGAAAACTCACACATAATGAACTATATGTAATACAACTTTAACAATCTAGAAAACTTATAAACTCTTAGACCTTGAGAGTTTGAGCGCTTGAGAGATTGATTAAGAAAATCTTAAGACTCGCAAGAAATCGCAATGAAAAATCGGTGATCCAAAGATTGATCGCAATGAAAATCTATTTTGCCTAGGGATTGGGACATCAAGACAATGTCGATGAGGGAGTCCAAAGATCTCAACAAGATGGAACTCTTTGACTTGTTAGCCGATCTGAAGTACTATGAGTTTGAGATACACTCTAGAAATGAAGAGGAGCTTTCCACATCTGTCATTCCAACTAAGGTACTGGTGACTGTTGAGGAGTCACCTGCCGCCACCGAAGTAAAGACGGCTTCCTAGCAGCTCAGCAGCAACACTATGGCTCTCTTAGTGAAGAAATTTGGAAATTCATGAAGAAGAGAAATTCTAACTTAAACTCTTCAAATAAAAATAATGATAATAAGAATAACTATAAGGCTAACTCATTACAAATCGGAGTGCAGGAAGCCAAAACGTGATGAGAAGAAGAAGGACAACGAAAAAGAGCTGAAGGCTCTCATGGCGGCTGGCAGCAAAGCCAAGTGGATCCAAAGTGACTCAGATGACTCATCATCTAGTGATAGTGATGATGAAGAGGTTGCTTGCTTCATGGAAATAGAAGAGGAAGACTCTGACTTATTTGATTTCTCTTTAGAAGAGTTTACACGAGATGACTTAATTACTGCACTCAATGACATGGTCATGGAGTACTGAAAACTATCTGACTTTGAAAATGAAATAAGGTCGAAATCTGAAATCGATAAACCTATTTTATCTCAAACTTCTGAACCAAAAGTTTTTGAAAATAACATTGTCGAGCTCTTATCTGAAAATGCGAAACTCAAGGAAAAGGTTCAAACAATGTTCTCTGAAAACCAACGTCTAACTTATATAGTCAGTTATTGGACAAGGTCTGAAGAAGTTGTCTGATATCAGATCAATCTGTTAAGGCCTGCCGAATTCAAATTCGGTTTAGGATATGACAAAGTTATCCCAGATAAGTCTAGTGAAAAGGTAAACTCAGCAACAAACAAGTTTAAGCCAATAAACTTTGTCAAAGAGAGTTTAACTGATAAAGGAACTGATCCAAGCTGTGAGGATCTAACCTTAAATGATAAGATTATTAATGTCCCGCCAACTATAACCTAGTTGAAACCTAGGAAGGAAGCAACCAACAAGACTGGCATATCAAAACCTGATAAGAAGTCAAGGAGTTTTAAACAAAACCATCCTCTAAAGTTAAGGGATCAACTGCTAGAAAGAAGACGTCTATTAAGCCTAAATCATACACACTAATTACAACACAAAATGAGAAATCCATTAGAATAACTCAAATATGAATTCCTAAGGGACTGATTGACCGAGGACCCAAGTTAATGTGGGTACCAAAAGCTGTAAATATATTTTTATGTAGGTGATATAGGACAACTGCATGGAGGAAACTTGGAGCACACTCTTTTGAGAATATTCTCTAGTAGATAAATAAGTGGAACAGGTGTTCTCAAGGCCACTCCCACAGACTAAGTGTTTCTTCCCTAAAAATTATTATTGGGTCTTACGGACCTCAATCATTTATTTTTTTAAACATGTATAAATTGAGGGGGAAATTTAATGTTAAAAATGTTCAGACAGATGCACGCAGACGAAAGCTTTAATCAGTCTATTAGACGAGGTCGTCTAAAAGAAAATAAGTACTTAGACGTATATCAATTTAAGCATTCTTTGTTTCTTGATTGGATAAATGTCTTAGTTTAAAACTAACGCCGACTAGACGTCTAAAAGAAAAGCATAGTTAGATGCCCACGTCTAACTAGACACACATCTGACATGTGTTGTCTAAGCGTAATTAGACGCTTGCGTGTAATTAGACGTTTAGATATTTAGACGTCTATAAGACAAGCGTAGTTAGATTCCTACGTCTAAATAGACGCCTATCCAACTTAGACGCTAGAATGTGGACAGTAACTTAGACGTCTAACTATGTGTGGCGTTAGACGTTTCATCTTCGGACCGATTAAGTACATCTGTTAATATGCGTTGTCATCTAATTTTCCCGCCCAAACATTAAAACAATTATTTTCTGATTTTGAATAACTTAAAGACACGTGTCTTTTGATGTTAAAGAAAATGACTAATATATCCTTAACCATTAAGATATTTTTGGTAAAAACTCAGTTAATGATGACTACTTTTGGGAAAAGGTGTCTAAAATTAATTGATGGGCGTTCCCTTTCAAAAAGTGACGGTTAAACATGTGACTTTTCGAATTTTATTTAAATACATATTGCATGTGTTGGGGGTCCTTACGCTTCCTATTTTATTAGAACCCTAGATTTCTCTCTACCTTCTCTCTAAGAAATCTTGTTTATCTCCGTTCTAATTCGTTTCTTACTTTCAAAGATGACTGACAAGAAGGTTGTTTCTCTTGCTCACAACACTCTACAGGTGGACTTTGATTCAGTCTATACTATCGAGCAACATGGTATCGTTGATATGTTCAGATCGCTTGAGTATTCTGGCTTAAGGAAGTATCTCAATGGTCCTTATGTTCTGTATGAAAAGGAGGTGTGTGAGTTCTTCAAAACCGGAAACGTGGTTGGAGATTCGATAATAGTGACGGTGAACGACAAATCTATCTCCTATGAAAAATCGATGTTCGTTGAGTTCTTTGAACTACCATCTGAGGGTCACACCTTTGACATTGCGATTCCGGCCTAGTTTATTTCAGAGATGCAGATTGTCTTTTAAAATGACGATAGTCCGATCAAAACAAATGGGAAAAGAAGCTCTTGAAGCCCCATATCTTTCTTTTAAATGACATTGTTGCGAAAGCTCTTTAGGGTATGGCAACTTTATTCAACTTGTATATCCAAGACAAATTCGACTATATGGCGGCCATCTTTTAAAGGTATGTCGATTAACTGGGCGTCTACCTTGTTCTCTAATCTCTGTTAGTTGGTTTATTCAGAGAACGAGTAGTGTGCGGGCTTTTCAGTCTAACTCGGCTAGTTCATGGAGCATTTGGGAGTTCCCATGGGTGAGGATGAGGGTGAGGCTATTAACCCCTGCTGTATTTTCACCAACATCTTTATGAAAGGCACCCTTGAAAGAATGAAACTCTCCAAGTAGATGACTCCTGAATCTTCCATCAAACAGACGAGTGGTCAATCGATCACTCGGTCCAAGCGCCAAGCGACTTCCATCCACAATACGAGCGCTAAAAGAGCCAAATCCTCCGTCATGGAATCTATCGCTAGCTCTAATAGCCAGAAGAGAGCACTAAGAAAAGATTCTGGAGCAGTTGACTCTATTTCTGAAAGGGCAAGACAAGGTGTCCCTCCCCTCGCCACCATCCCAATCTCGTCTCTCTCGCCCTCTCCCTCAGCCAGCCTGATGAAGAAGCGGGTTAGGTCATCTTCTCTTGTTGTTGATTAGACGAAGGCGTTTAAGGTCGCCAAAAAGTCTACCATGGTAACTTCTGTTAGGATTGGGATCGCCGAATGAGACTGGGTCTCACTAGGGTGAACACTTACACACACGCCGGTTGATACTAACCCTGTTAGAGGTTAATATCGGTCTCTATACTTCGCAAGTTGTCACAAACTCTTGAATCGAGTTCAAGTGTGGAAATGTTTGTTTCAACATAAAGCAACACAAGAACGGATTAGACAACAATGAGAGGACACAAAATAGAACGAACACACAACACACGATTTATGGATATTCGGAGATAAAGCTCTTACGTCACCTATTCTTTTCAAATGTTGAGAAAGATATTCACTCAGAATATTCAAACTGTTTACAATGGTTACGTTGAACACCCGAGGCTTATTTACTACTCGTTTTCGACTTCTTACTGATCTCACTCTATTGAACAAAAACATATTCTTTCTACTTACAACACTCACCACTCACACAGAATAGATGAATATGTAATATACGTGAAATTTTAACACACACTAGTTTAAAAGCTTGAACAGAGATTATCCCAAAGATGGTTTGAAAGTTCTGGCAAAGTTATCAGTTCATAAATTATGCAAAAGGTAAGATACTTCTTCCGGTTGAGCTCTAGTCTCTTAAATAGAGAATATGACAACTGCCATATTCTTCTTTAACGATTATATTTCATTGATAGTACATCTTTGGGATATCCTTTGATTTTGTTTGATGACGAGTCAACATGGAATTAATTGGATAATAATTTCCGAGGAGCAGATTATCACGCAGATTTGTCTTCTACTAATTTGATTGTCTACCTTCTGTAGTTGCCGGAAATAGTTTGCCTATCATTGATGTGGACATTACTAGTTGTTCTATGGATAAAGTTGTTTCAACATATAACATGTTCTATTTTTGGGAATAACCGATCAAGTTACCGTTGGATGGATAATACTAATTCTGTATATAACACCGAACTTAGTATAAAACTGGTTCCTCTTTAGTAAGCTGAGGATACTATCGGGCAAACTACCGAACAAGCCAAATTCTGAGAATAACCGATCAGTCTACCGGGCAAACTGGTTCTTCTTTGAGAATAACCGATCAGTTTACCGATCTTGCTGAGCAGTAAAACCAAATTCTACTATCGAACTGATCATATAATCGATTGAAAAACTGGTTGCGCCGTCTTTATATAACTAAGGATTCTTCGGTTATGCTTCTTTATAAATGTCTGAGAGGATAAAACCGATATCGAAGATATAGTACCGATTAATTTACCAATTTCGGTTTTCTTCATAAATAGACGAACATATGACTAATGAGACTATCGATTGATTTACAGGTTGCGCAACCTTTTTACTACCGAAACAATATTATCAGAGATATAGCCAATCATAAAACCGGTTACGCAGCCTTTTTACTACCAAAACAATATTACCGGAGATATAGCCGATCATAAAACCGGTTGCGCAACCTTTTTACTACCAAAAAGATATTACCGATTTTACTTCTTTGTAAATAACTGATGTGAATGACCGAACATAAAACTGATCTTTTTACCAATTTGTGTCGTGTTTATAAATCCGATCTTAACATCGAAGATATAATACCGGAGTCGGTTTGCCGAAATTTCCTTTAAGGTAGAACATAGGAGTTTTATTTTACGATTTTCTTGCACAGAAATTGACTTGGTTAAATACTTTTAGATAATTAATTACTTACTAATTGATTATCTAATTTATCTAACAACTTCCTCTACTCCTCCGATAGTAGTGCCAAACATTGGAACAAGCTGAAGGACTGACTGTATAACTAGTTGGTCCAAATTTTAAATGCTTTGACATGTATATATCACCTGTCCTCCATGACGAATCAGTAGCTGCTGATGTTGCTAATGCTACTGATAATGTCAACACGATTACTGAAACAGAGCAAGAAAATATTCATACTCCTATTGTTGTTGTATCTTCTAAACAAGCTCACATTCATCCGAATGATGAGACACTTGTTGTTGAAACCGTTGAAGAACCTCTTGTTAAGAAGACAATGGGAATAGTGACTGATCTTCCAGAACGGGCATTTCAGAAAGCTTTGACCCCTTATGAAATCCTTCAAGCAGTAAGGGGGCTCTTGGAATCACTATCAGAGAATCATGCCTACTCCCAAACCAGTCGAAGATCTTGGAAAAGGTATTGCTGAAGAGATTCTAGAAAAGGTTTCGTAGGCCAGTTGTATCCTCAATCTTGTTATGGAACAAGTTGAAGAAAAAGTTGTTGATAAAATTGAAGTCTTCGATACCTGGTTGAATCACAAGTTAATCTCTCAATTCGATGAAATCATCTCCGGTGGTGAAATCGAAAAGGAATGGAAGAAGTTAATAAAGATGGAGAAGAGGGTCCTTAAATGGGAAAAAATAACTAAGGTCCATGAAGCACTCAAGAAAAATTATCTAGTTATGGTAAATGTTATGGTTCGAGCACTCTTTCCTCTACTTTAGGCGATAAATGAAAATTTCAATCTGCTTGTCAGGGATGCTCTTGAAGAACATAATGCTCTGAAGCGACTCGACTTGGTTATGAATGACTATTGCTCCACAGTCATCCAATACGTTCATTGCACCAAGTCATCTCGGTCGAGTAACTTTCAAATCGGTGCAGACGACAACAGTTCCGAAGATATTGATGACATGTCTCCTCGTCAAGGCGAGCCCCTACAAATCATTAGAGTTGAACAGTTCATCTCTGAAGATGAAGAGTAGGTTGTCATCTACCTCATTAAGCTTGCCAACTTTTCTTTTGAAGAAAAGCGTTTGATGGCCCAGCATGTTGTTGAACAGACTCTTGTGGTGGTTCAACCTGAAACCCATATTGAAGAGGAGATAGCAGTCTCTAAAGTTGTTAAGACGCCCATTCCTCAGAAGGAGCCATCTGAAGTGGCTCCTCCTACATCTGAAGTAGAAATATCCCCATTAATTGAGGGGGAACCATCAAAGATAGCTGAATAGTCTCCAGGTTCAGAGGCTGAGGAGGAACCCTTGAAGTAAATAGATTCATAGAATATTGCGTCTACTGAGGGGGAACAATTTGAAAAGGCTGAGTCCTCCTCATCATCTGAAGAAACACTATTGGAAGAATGTCCTCCTCCCTCTCCAACTACTCATCCATCTTCACCCATCAAGACAGTGGCATACATCGTTGACAACATTGGTGATCTACCTCTTCACTTTAAAGATATTTTAGAACATATTAATCAGGTTTGTGCCAAGATCCTAAATGAACAAGATAATTCTAAGGATGCATCAAAGGCTCCCTCGTCCCTTCCTAAAGACAAAGAATTAGAGCGTTCTTTACAAGCGAATGTGTATGTGAACCTCATTCGCACTGTTGCAACTTGCTCCCAAGCCATATCTTCGACTTCTCATTCCTCTGAATAAGCCTCTCCTGGAGGAGCAAACTTTTGTAATGCAATCATGGATGCGCTGAGTTCTATGCAGCAGAACTTAATGAACTTGTCGTCCAGAATAGAACATCTTGAGAAGGGGTCTACCTCAAGTAGAGAAGACGTCTCCTCCATTCTTTCCACCTAAAAGGAAACTGAGAAAATTTTGAAGCAAAATACATATGAAGTCAAAATCCTTCATACTCAGTACAAGAAGCTGGAAAAGAATTTCTTTAAACGTCAATCTTATCATCATGTTGAATCTAAGAATTTCAATCTGGAGCTTCACCAAGAGACCAGACACAATTGAACTTATTCAGTCACAAGTAATGGAGATGTCTAATTCATTAAGAAGAGCAGAGGCTGAGAATTTAGATCAGGCTGACACCGTTGCAAGAAAATTTCAAGCTGATGAAGAAGTTGAAGCTGTTGCTGAGAAAGAAAGATCTCTAATCATTGCCAACCCTAATAATGTTAAAAAGGGGGAAGGAAGCAAAAGAGGGGGGTCAACTTCTGCTCGTGGAACGCAATCAAAATCCAAGCGAAAAACAGTTCAAAGATGCAAAGGTAGCTGTGCACCAGAAAGAAGAGGCCAAGGTCGTGGAGGCAATAGAGGAGGTGAAAGTGGAGGTCGAGTGATCACTCGATTCCATAACATATTATCTAGAGAACCAATGCTTGAAAGCGGCGTCGATCCAAGAGTAAAAAGGGAAGGACATTAAATTCTTTCTTATTGTGTTTTTTCCTTTGTTTGGTACTTTAAAACTTTGTTTGAAAACTATGGTGAATTACTCTGTTTTTTAATCTTATTTGATGAGGATTTATTTTTCTTGATAAAGGTTGCATATTTTTAACATTAGAAAAAAAAGGGAAATTGTTGGGAACATTTAAAACAAAGTAAATAAAAGAGTTAATTAAGTGAGAAATAGTTAACTTGAAATAGAAATGAACAAAAGCTATGATCTGGAACTTTATCTTAATAAATATAATTTTGATGATGTTTAAATAGAATAAAGCTAAGATGTCTATTTGTCTTATGTAGATGCATATATAAGACTATGCTACTTTAGACGTGGTCTAAAGCAGACTTTATTAGACGTCAAACAAAGTTAGACGAAGATGTCTAACTCCTCTGGACGAGGTCTAAAGGGAAACACAGTTAGACGAGGATGTTTAACTCCTTTAGATGATATCTAAAGGGAAGCGTAGTTAAATGAAGTAGTCTAACTCCTTTAGACGAGGTCTAAAGGGAAGTGTAGTTAGACGAGGTTGTTGGGTCAAATTATTTTGACTATGTGTTGAAATAGTTTGACTATTGGAATTTTGATGATGAAATGATGAATGGATTATATATGCGTCTAATTGTTTTTGATTCAAGTGTATTGAAATCAAATTTCATTATACTTGGTTCTAATGAGGTTCATTAGACCGATTTGGCATTAGATGCACATAGTTAGACGTGCAGTCTAACTAGCGAAGTTAGACGTGTAGTCTAATCAAGCGGTGTTAGACGTGCAGTCTAACTAGAGGAATTAGACGTGCAGTCTAACTCATGGAGTTAGACGTGCAGTCTAACAGACTCGTAATTAGACGTGCAGTCTAACACATGGAGTTAGACGTGTAATCTAATAAATCCAGAATTAGACGTGCAGTCTAACTCGTGGAGTTAGACGTGCAATCTAAGATATGCGTAATTAGACGTGAAGTCTAACTCATGGAGTTAGACGTGCAGTCTAATGGACTCGTAATTAGACGTGCAGTCTAACTCGTGGAGTTAAACGTGCAGTCTAATAGATTCGTAATTAGACGTGCAGTCTAACTCGTGGAGTTAGACGTGTAGTCTAATGAACTCGTAATTAGACGTGCAGTCTAACTCGTGGAGTTAGACGTGCAGTCTAATGGATCAGTAATTAGACGTGCAATCTAATAGATTCGTAATTAGACGTGCAGTCTAACTCGTGGAGTTAAACGTGCAGTCTAATGGATTATAAAAGTTAGACGTATAGTCTAACTCATTCAGACTAGTCTGAAGTAGAATTGTAATTAGACGTGCAGTCTAACTCATGGAGTTAGACATGCAGTCTAATAGAAAGAGAAAGTTAGACGTGCAGTCTAATTGGTGAAAGTTAGACGTGCAGTCTAACTCCTTTAGATTAGTCTGAAGTAATTGTAATTAGACGTAAGTCTAATCCCATTAAACCAGGTGGTCTAATAGATTCTGTTATTAGACGGGGATGTTTGATTTCATTAGACGAGGTCGTCTAATTGAAATACGTCTAATGCTTTGCTTAAGTAGTTGGTTGAAGCTAGCACCCGTCTACCCACGTGCTACAACTGTACGCTACTCCTGCTTCACTTTCTAGTGAAGATTAGTACGACAGCCCGATGCAACCAATCAACCAATGACACGTAAGCGAATATCCTTCCTACTACTTGTTTTGTAGGTAAATCTCTAAAGAATATTCGGCGCTCTACCTGTTGTGTACAGCCATGATCCTTGTATTCAGAGACCGCGCCTACTACTTGTTTTGTAGGTAAATCTCTAAAGAATATTCGGTGCTCTACCTGTTGTGTACGGCCACGATCCTTGTATTCAAAGATCGCTGTGTACAATGGAGGCGTTCCAATGGAAGAGTGTCACATATCATTATGAAAATTCAACTATTGGTATCTTTGACTTATTTAAATATTCTAAAGGACAACGGACAATCCCTCGAGCATTCAATCTATCATTCGCATTATGAAAAGAATTACTAACTAATCAAGCCTTTGAATATTCAAGTTATTAGTTGCTTTCTTGTTGTACTGTGTGTTAATCAAGAGAGAGTTAGAATCAAAGTATCCTTTAGCTGAGTGATATTCTTCATCTTGTAAGTTGAACAGAGTGTGTTCTGTTCAACAGTGAGCTAAGTGTGTGCAAACGGTATTTGATTCAATTCATATTATAGTGAATCCTTCCGGTGGTTGGAAGAAGGGGTGACGTAGGAGAGTTTGCTCCGAACATCCATAAACAAACTGTTTTGTTGTTCATTTCTATCATCTTCTCATTTTTCATTTTAAGCTTCAAACCTAAGTAAACTTTTCCGCACTTGATTCTGTTTCAAGTGTTTACAAGGGTTTGCGTAGAATAGAATGTGAATCAAATCCCTAACAAGATTTCTTTTAAATCGTTTTTCATAAGACTTCATATATCGCCAGACCCCCCTCTCTATTGATTAAGCCAATCCTATCAATTATATTAGAGCTCTATTTCTATTCTCAAGCCTTTCCTGAAAAATGACAACCTTAACCAAAGATGTCAGTGCAACCGCCATTCCAACTTTCTCTCGAGAAAACTACATCGTATGGAAGAAGTGAGTTCGTGCTCATCTCTCTTCTCTTCATGACGATATTTGGAGGGTCATCACAAAGGGTCCTATCAAGATCGATAAGGAGAAAGCTGACTTGATTAGTGAAGAAAAGAGGCAGAACAACCTCAACAACATGGCTCTTGATGTTCTGTACAGATCTCTCGATGATAGCATGTTCAACTACATTATCGAGTGTGATACTGCTAAAGAGGTATGGGACAGACTCACCCAACTGTGTGAGGGCAATGAGCAAACCAAGGAAAACAAGATCATGGTTGTCACTCAATAGTTTGACAGTTTCAAGATGCATCCTGGTGAAACAATGAACGAGTTCGACACCAGATTCAGAAAGATTGTTTCCTCCTTATCCATCATAGGAAAGACCTATAGCAACAGGGAGCTTGCTGTTAAGGTCATGCGTGCTCTTCTAAGGGAATTGGACATAAAGACGATGGCTATGAGGGAATCCAAAGATCTAAACAAGATCTCTCTCTTCGACTTGTTTGCTGATCTCAAGACCTATTAGTTCGAGTTGAACTGTAGGATTGAAGAAGATCAATCCACATCCATTATCATTGCCAAAGCCCTGGTGACTACTAAAGAGCCACCTGTAGCTACTGATGTGAAGATGGAGGCACAACAACTAAGCAGCGACGCCATGTCTCTCTTCGTGAAGAAGTTTGGCGACTTCATGAAGAAGAGAAACCCTAACTCAAGCTCTTCAAATTCTAATGATATTAAGAAATCAAAGGCTAATGTTAAGTATTTTAACTGTGGTATTGTAGGTCATTATCAATCGAAATGTCGGAAGCCGAAACGTGAAGATGCAAAGGATGATGGAAAAGAGCTGAAGGCTCTTATTGCAGGTGACGGGAAGAACCGAAGAAGCATCCGTGACTCCTACTTCTCATCTAGTGATAGTGATGACGAAGAAGTGGCTTGCTTCATGGCAAGAGAAGATGAAGGACAGACTCAGGAAACTAAGATATTTGACTTCTCTTCTGAAAGATTTTCAAGGGAACAACTAGTAGCTGTACTAAATGACATGGTCATTGAGTATAGAAAGCTAGTAGAATCCCTAAATGAAACTAAATCTTCACCTGATATATCTCAACCAGTTTTATCTCAAACTCTTGAATCAAATGTTTTTGAAAAGAAAGTTAAAGAGATCTCATCTAAGAATGAGATGCTTAAAGAACAGATTCAAACGATTTCAGATGAAAACAAGAGATTAAACTATGTTGTCAGTGCATGGACAAGGTCTAGAGAAGCTGTCAAATATCAGATCAGCATGTTAAGACCTGCTGGATCTAGATCCGATCTAGGATTTGATGGCAATGACCCTAACCTGTCCTGCAAAAAGTCAAACTCATCAAATGATAAGCTTAAGCCGATAAGCTTTGTTAAAGGTGGTATGACTGATAGTGAATCTGATCCCATTCGTGAAGAAATAGATTTTTTAAGTATGAAATTATTTATGTTCCTCCAACTGTTAGCTGGTTGAAGAATAAATTAGAAGCAGCTAGCAAGTCTAGCAATCTAAAACCTGACTCAAAGTCAAGGAGTTTTAAAAGAAAGTCTTCTTTGAAAACTAAGGGATCAGTGGCTAGCAGAAAGTCGTCTGCTAAGTCAAAATCATGCGCATTAATTACAACGCAACATGGGAAATCCATTAGAATAGGTCAAATATGGATTCCTAAGGGACTAATTGATCGAGGACCCAATTGAATATGAGTACCAAGTTTGTAAATAGTTTGTTATGTAGGTGATGCAGGAGGATTGCAGGAAAGAAGCATGGAGAATACTCTTTTGAGTATACAGTTTAAAAGATCAACAATGGCTACTGCCACTTCAGAAGAATAAATGTTTTTCTATGTTTTGTAGTAAAATATTTTTGGTTCTAAGGAGCTGAAAACATTTGGTTATTTACTTTTGTACTTGGACAAAATGAGAGGGAAAAATTTCTTTGAAAGTAGAGATACTCTCAAGACAAATGATCTTAATTGGTCTATTAGAGAAGGGTGTCTAAAAGAAATGGTCTGTACTTAGACGTATTTTTGCTCACAATCTATACATCTAAGCCTATATGTCGTGGTTTAAAACCAATGCAGTTAGCCGTACACGTCTAATAGATGTTAGACGTTTTTACGTCATGAGAAAGAGGATGCTCACGTCTAACCAAACACACGTCTAACACGTGATGTTTATGCGAAATTAGACGTACACACCTAATAGACATTAGACGTATTCTTTACACCACGTAATTAGACGTATGCGTCTAATGGACCCATGCGTCTAATAGACGTTTAGTTTTATAGATTTGTGAAGTAAGAAAAACGTCTAACTACGTGCCTTTTAAACTGATCAAGGACAACTGTCCACGTGAGGAGATATCTGATTTTTCCGCTCAAACATTAAAACAGTCATCTCATAATAACATGAAGACACGTGTCTCTCAAGTTAAAAGAGAATGACTTATATACCCTCATTATAATGATGACTCTTTGGAAAGGACATCTAATTTTAAATGATGGGCCATACCCCTAGGAAAAACGACGGTTATCTCGTATAACTTCCCATGGTCTATATAAGGACATTTTTGTATGAGATTGAAAGCTTTTTATCTCTCAAGATTTCTAAGAACCCTAGATTTCTTTGCCTTTCTCTCTCAAAAATCTGTGTTAATCTTGTGTCTGTTCATATTCTACTGAAAATAGTGAACAAGAGAATCACAGTAAGTCATTGTACTTTGTAGGTGGATTTTCCGTCTGTCTACACTTTCGATCAGCCGGAAGTAGTTGATATGTTCAGAACCCTCGAGTATTCCGGTCTCAGAAAATATCTTGGCGGTCCTTTCATATTTTACGAGAAGGAAGTTCGAGAGTTCTTTAAATCTGCAACTATGGTGGACGATCTCATCTTAGCGACTTTAAACGGGATGGAAATATCTTTCGACAAAACCTTGTACGCGGAGTTCTTCGAACTTCCGTCGGAGGGTCTTACTTTCAACAAGGATCTATCATCGGAAGTAAGGGAAGAGATGAAGAAGGTTTTATCGGCCGATGGCTCGGCGATTCATCTGAATGAAAGTAAGAAAATCCTTAAACCACAGTTTATTTTGCTAAATGATGTGGTGGCAATAGCGCTTCAAGGGAAGGCTGGTTCTTTTAATCTCTATAGTCAAGATCGATTTGACTATATGTGTGCCATTTTAAAGGGGATCTAGGTCAACTGAGCCTTAACATTATTTCAGAATCTTTGCTTCTCCATCAACCAGGAGAACAAGGAAAGTATAACGTTTGCTGCACAACTAAGCCGCTTGTTGGAGCATCTGGGGGTTCCGATGGGTGAACCTCAACCGATCAACTCAAACACGGTGTATAATGTGTTCACAATCGCCAACACTTTGGTTAGAATGAAGAATTTTAAGGAATCACCTTCGGGTGCTTCTAGCCAATAGACAGGTGGAAAATCGATTATCCGATCTAAACAGCCAGCCGCTTCCATCATGTCAACGGGAGCAAAGAGATCCAAAACAGTCAACGAATTAGAGGCTAGTTCTACTAGCCTAAGGAGCTCTTCAAAGAAGAATTCTGAAACTGTTGATTCCAGAATTAGGCAAGGTCTAGTTGAACTTGCCACCACTCCCATGTCTCCCTTGTCTCCGGCTGCCAGTCAGTTGAGGAGATCTTCAAGGTCATCTGCCTCAAAAGGTGACAAGTCAAAGGTTCCACGCGCGTCTAAATCGATGAAGGCTTCATCAAAGGTAACCTCTTCTAAATCTCTGGCCGATGTGCCCAAGTTTGATGTTCCTGTAATGGAACAAGATAAATTAGTTTTTATTCCTAAAAAGGAATTTGCTGAAGGGCCTGCTGTTGAGTCAGTTGGTCCAAATATTGAGAATATTGACAAGACTGAGTCTCTTGTTCAATAACCTGATCAAGTAGCCGCTGGTGCTACAGAATTTTCCCAACCAGAACAAGGTGCAGTCCTTACCCTTGTTGCTAGTGATAATGCTAAAAAGGCTTCCTCTGTATCTATCAGAGAGCCTTCCTCCACTAATCCTATTTCAAAAGATTCAATAGTAATCGGGAAAGTCACTCGAGGCGAGCTTCCTCCTAGACTCTTCAAGAAACCACCTTCTACTTATGAATTGATGCGTTCCACAAGGCAGTCCTGTGGAATTGTTTTTGGTGAACCAAGACCTTCTTCAAAACCTGTTCAGGTTGTTGGAAAAGGGAAAAATGTTGTAATTGAAGAAAGTGAAGATGTTTCTGAGGCAACATGCATTGTTGACCTCATGAGGAATCAAGTCAAGGCCATAACTGCTGAGAAAATGGAAATTTTTGACTCTTGGATCCAGAACAGAATGTATATTCAGTATGATGAGGTCATCACGGGTTCAGGAATAAGTACTGAATGGCGTAAGCTTGTAGCAGATGAAAAGAAGGTTCTTAAATGGGCTAAAACTCCGCAGGTGTCGGAAGCTCTAAAAAGAAAAGATTTTATCAAAGCTTGTCTGAGAGGAAGAGCCTTATTCCCCATCCTTGAAGCTAGAAAAGCTAATTTTAACCCTATTGAGAAAGGTGCTGAAGTGGAAGTAAAAGTCTTAAAGAGGTTAGATGATATCATGGCTGACTATTTATCTGTAGTCACTCGATATGTTGATGGAGCTAACGACTCGGTAGTTAGCTACTTTGGTATTTTCTCCGATGAAGACGAACCAATGGATGTCTCTGCTAATAATGTTGATACAGATGAGCAAGCTGCTGCTCTTCTGATAGAATTTGGAAATCTTTCTGCAGAAGAAAGACGTTTACTAGATCAACCCATTGTCAAGCAAAATAAGGAACCCGTTCAAGAGAATCCATCTTTAGAAGAAGAAGAAGAGATTATTCAAGAGCCAGAACAAGCTCTTGTAAATCAAGAAAAAGTTATTGTTGAAGAGCTGGTCCAAGATCTTGAAACGCAAGAGGAAGAAATTGTTATGGAGATCGTTCAAACTCCAAATGAAAAAGAGGTAGTAAAATCCCTTGTTGTAAGAACAGAGAAAGCTCAAGAAAAGGAAGCTAAAGTTAGTCAGCCAGGGATTATCAGATCTAAGGGGGAACCTTCAAATGACAAAGATGACGAAGAAGAGAGTTCCTCATCTGAGGGGGAATAGGATCAAAATGCTAGAACTGTCAAGCCTCTACCATTTCCCAATATCATTGCTGGATTTCAATATCATCATCAAAAAGGGGGAAATTGTTGGGTCAAATTATTTTGACTATGTGTTGAAATAGTTTGACTATTGGAATTTTGATGATGAAATGATGAATGGATTATATATGCGTCTAATTGTTTTTGATACAGGTGTATTGAAATCAAATTTCATTAGACTTAGTTCTAATGAGGTTCATTAGACCAATTTGGAATTAAATGCACAGAGTTAGACATTCAGTCTAACTAGCGAAGTTAGACGTGTAGTCTAATTAAGCGGTGTTAGACGTGTAGTCTAACTGGAGGAATTAGACGTGCAGTCTAACTCATGGAGTTAGATGTGTAGTCTAATAGACTCGTAATTAGACGTGCAATCTAACTCGTGGAGTTAGACGTGCAGTCTAACTCGTGAAGTTAGACGTGTAGTCTACGAGATGCGTAATTAGACGTGTAGTCTAACTCGTGGAGTTAGACGTGCAGTCTAATGGACTCGTAATTAGACGTGCAGTCTAACTCGTAGAGTTAGATGTGCAGTCTAATAGATTCGTAATTAGACGTGCAGTCTAACTCGTGGAGTTAGACGTGTAGTCTAATGGACTCGTAATTAGACGTGCAGTCTAACTCGTGGAGTTAGACATGCAATCTAATAGATTCGTAATTAGACGTGCAGTCTAACTCGTGGAGTTAGACGTGCAGACTAATGGATCAGTAATTAGACGTGCAGTCTAACTCGTGGAGTTAGTCGTGCAGTCTAATAGATTCGTAATTAGACGTACAGTCTAACTTATGGAGTTAGACGTGCAGTCTAATGGATTGTGAAAGTTAGACGTGTAGTCTAACTCCTTCAAACTAGTCTGAAGTAGAAATGTAATTAGACATGCAATCTAACTCATGGATTTAGACGTTCAGTCTAATAGAAAGAGAAAGTTAGACGTGCAGTCTAACTTATGAAAGTTAGACGTGCAGTCTAACTCCTTCAAATTAGTCTAAAGTGATTGTAATTAGACGTAAGTCTAATCCCATTAGACCAGGTGGTCTAATGGATTCTGTTATTAGACGGGGATGTTTGATTTCATTAGACGAGGTCTTCTAATTGAAATACGTCTAATGCTTTGCTTAAGCAGTTGCTTGAAGCTAGCACCCGTCTATAGTTGTACGCTACTTCTGCTCCACTTTTTAGTGAAGATCAGTACGACAGCCCGATGCAACCAATCAACCAATGACACATAAGCGAATATCCTTCCCACTACTTGTTTTGCAGGTAAATCTCTGAAGAATATTCGGCGCACTACCTGTTGTGTACGGCCACGATCCTTGTATTTAGAGTCTGTTGTGTACAAAGGAGGAGTCCAATAGAAGAGTGCCACGTATCATTATGAAGATTCGACCGTTGGTATCTGTGCCTTATTTAAAGATATTAAAGGACAACGGACAATCCCTTGAGCATTCAATCTATCATTCACATTCTAAGAAGAATTACTGAGTAATCAAGCCTTTGATTATTCAAGTTGTTAGTTGCTTTCTTGTTGTATTGTGTGTTAATCAAGATAGAGTTAGAATCAAAACATCCTTTAGCTGAGTGATATTCTTCATCTTGTAAGTTGAAAAGAGTGTGTTTTGTTCAACAGTGAGCTAAGTGTGTGCAAACTGTATTTGATTCAAATCATATTATAGTGAATCCTTCCGGTGGTTGGAAGAAGGGGTGACGTAGGAGAGTTTGCTCTGAACATCCTTAAACAAACTGATGTGTTGTTCATTTCTGTCATCTTCTCATTTTTCATCTTAAGCTTCAAACATAAGTAAACATTTCCGTACTTGATTTGGTTTCAAGTGTTTACAAGGGTTTGCGTAGAATAGAAAGTGAATCAAATCCCTAACAAGATTTCTTTCAAACCGTTTTTCATAAGCCTTCATCAATCGCCAGACCCCCGTCTCTATTGATTAAGCCGATCCTATCAGAGGTAGTCTAACTCCTTTAGACAAGGTCTAAAGGGAAGCGTAGTTAGACGAGATAGTCTAACTCCTTTAGACGATGTCTAAAGGGAAACGTAGTTAGACGAGGTCGTCCAACTCCTTTAGACGAGGTCTAAAGGGATACATAGTTAGACGAGGTTTAAAGGGAAGCATAGTTAGACGAAGTAGTCTAACTCCTTTAGACGAGTTCTAAAGGGAAGCGTAGTTAGACGAGGATGTCTAACTCCTTTAGACAAGGTCTAAAGGAAAGGATAGTTAGACGAGGTCGTCTAACTCCTTTAAACGAGGTATAAAGAGAAGCGTAGTTAGATGAGGACGTCTAACTCCTTTAGACGAGGATGTCTAACTCTTTTAGACAAAGTCTAAAGGCATGCATAGTTAGACGACGACGTCTAACTATCTTAAACGAGGTTTGAAGGAGCACGTCTAATGCCATGCTTTAGCAACCGTCTGAATAAAGCATACGTCTAACCACGATCAACTAATTGTATGCTACTCTTGCTCTACTTTTTTCTGTGCAACCTGACAAGCCAGCTAATTATATCAAATGAACAAATGCACACACACAAATATTCTCCATCTGTCTGTCTAGTATAAGATAATATCAGAGGATATTCGGCGCACTAATAGTTCGATACGGCCACAATCCATTTGCTCAAAGTCTATTGTATTCTGGTATAATGGGCGGCCTTCCAACGGACACATGTCACGTGTCCATTAAGAAGATTCGACTGTTGGTATTATTCTACTACAAATAGATGCTCAAGTACAATAGACAAATCACTGGTGACTTCAGAACACTTAACACAATCTTACTCTTGCTCTTACTGACTTCTTACATTCTTTAAGATCAAGAGAGAAATTCAATTACTGTCTAGCCGTGAGAACATTGTAAGTTGAACAGAGGTTGTTTTGTTCAATAGAGAGTTAGATAGCTTAGTAAGTTGTATTTCATTCAAAGTATTTAGTGGATATCCTTCTGGTTGTGGAAGAAGGGGTGACGTAGGAGGTTTATCTCCGAACATCCATAAAACTCCTTGTGTTCTTTACTTTCTGCCATTTACATTCAGTTGTTCAAAGCTTCAAATTCGACGAACACTTCCGCCCTTGAATCTATTTCAAGAGTTTGAAGGATTTGTGAAGAATAAAAATAGATAATAATCTCTCGCAGGATTATTATCGAAGAGTTTATCGTAAGTTGTTAACAATAGTCAGACCCTAGTCTCTATTGTTAGCACCAATCCAAACATAATCAATAACACAACTCAGTATTATTGATACACTTATAATTAATCAATGACTTTAATTTAAAATTTTCTCCCTTTTTGATCATTTGAACTAAATTATCAAAACCCGATAATTTTATAATATTGATTAATTATCCTAAGTTAATTAGCAACTTTAATCTAACAATTTCTCCCTCTTTAATTGTTTAGCATAAATTATCAAATCTAGTGCTATATATCTAGCAATTTCTCCCTTTTTGATTATTTATACTAAAAAATAATCAAAACCAGCAATTGACTAAGTCTTAAGCATGTATCATTCAAGTTTCCCTGTTTGATAACCAAGTCAAAAAGTGTAATTAGTCAGAAGAAAAAATTCAGCAAAAAAATTCAAGGAGTTCATAATAATTAAAAAATACAGGTATAAAAGAAGATCAAGATCCCCTTGTAGCTCTGTCTTCGATGTCCTCCATCACTTTGGTCACAAAGCTTCCACTAGTACGACCACCAGAACTTCTTCCATGACCTGTTCCTGTTGGAGCTCGAGATCCGCCGCCTCGGAAGTAGGAGGATCAGATGAAGAATACCTAAAAGCTCCTTGAGATGACCTGTGTCTAGAACGAGAGCTACGAGTGATAAGAATTTCCTGGTTCGCCATCTCTTGTAAAGTCATATTATCATAATCATCATCAGTAGATTGTTTAGCAGCCTCAGCAACTGCATTTTCTTCGTCTTGGAATCTATGTGCAATTGCGTCAGCTTCTTTCATTCTTTCCGCATCAGCAGCATTGAAAGATTTAGCCATCTCCATCATTTGAGACGCAAGAATATCAATTGAGAACTTAGTCTCGTCATGAAGATTGAAAGACTTCTTGAAAAAGAGGGACAATTCACTTTTACCGACATATTTATATATGGACGACAACTTGACGCCTATTGGAATTACTTCTCTTTTAGTTGTTTTCATGGCTACTTTTTAGTCGTAGTGTTCATCGATGCCTTTCCCTTTGGCTATTTTATCTAGTTGAGTCGTTATTCCGTCTTGCATGGTTTGTACTTAAGTCATTTTTTGTTCATATTCAATCGAAAGTGATTGATTTACTATCGGGATTGGTCCTTCGTGGATTTCTTATGGGTTTATCTCGTCTTGATGATTCCTATGTTGTGCCTTAGTGGTTTTTTTCGTAGTAGTCGTCGTTAGAATCCGTGTAGAACGAGACTTCCTCTTAAGTTCGAGGCTAAGAGGAGGGTTAAGATTGATGGGAGTGGATAAGACTATGATATGTTGGTTAAGGAAGCGCGAAAAGGTGGGTATGTTTGGGGATGTAAATGTCATAACTTGATTGGATAAAGAACCCGTGATCAGCGTGAGCTGTTCCATCACATATTGGAGAGTTGTCTTAATTTCCTAAAATTCAGTTATTGAGATATGTTGGGTCAAATTATTTTCACTAAGTGTCGAAATAGTTTGACTATTAGAATTTTGATGATGATTGGATATCTATGCGTCTAATTATCTTTGAGGCAGGTGTATCGAAATCAGACTTTATTAGACGTGGGCTTAATAAGATTCATTAGATCGATTTGGCATGAGATGCACGAAGTTAGACGTGCAGTCTAACTAGTGAAGTTAGACGTGCAATCTAACTAGTGGAGTTAGACGTGGAGTCTAACTAGTGAAGTTAGACGTGGAGTCTAACTAGTGAAGTTAGACGTGTAGTCTAACTAGTGAAGTTAGACGTGGAGTCTAACTAGTGGAGTTAGACGTGCAGTCTAACTAGTGAAGTTAGACGTGCAGTCTAACAAATGAAGTTAGACGTGCAGTCTAATGGAAAGAAAAATTAGCCGTGCAGTCTAACTTCTTTAGACTAGTCTGAAGGGAACCGTAATTAAACGTAGAGTCTAATGGAATGTGAAAGTTAGACGTGCAGTCTAACTAGTGAAAGTTAGACGTGTAGTTTAACTCCTTCAGATTAGTCTGAAGTGAACTGTAATTAGAGGAGTCTAATCCCATTAGACCAGGTGGTATAATGGATCCTGTTATTAGACGGGGACGTTTGATTTCATTAGACGAGGTTGTCTAATTGAAATACGTCTAATGTCATGCTTAAGCAGTTGCTTGAAGCTAGCACCCGCCTACCCACGTGCTTTAGCTGTACGCTACTCCTGCTCCACTTTCTAGTGAGATCAGTACGACAGTCAGCTGCAACCAATCAACCAATGTCACGTAAGAGAATATCCTTCACACTACTTGTTTTACAGGTACATCTCTGAAGAATATTCGGCGCACTACCAGTTGTGTACGACCACGATCCTTGTATTCAGAATCTGCTGTGTACTATGGAGGCGTTCCAATGGAAGCTCGCCACGTGTCATTATGAAGATTCGACCGTTAGTTCATGTTCCTTATTTAAAGAATCTCAAGGACAACGGACAAACTGCCAGAACTTTGAGTGAACAAGCCGGACAATTAATCAATCCATTGAAACTATTAGCTGCTTTCTTACTTTACTGTGTGTTAATTAAGAGAGAGTTAGAATCAAAGCATCGTTTTAGCTAAGTGATATTCTTCATCATATTGTAAGTTAAACAGAGTCTGTTCTGTTCAACAGTGAGCTATTCGTGCAAACTATATTTGATTCAAAATATTTTATAGTGAATCCTTCCGTTGGTTGGAAGAAGGGGTGACGTAGGAGAGTTTGCTCCGAACATCCATAAACAAACTGTTGTGTTGTTCCTTTCTGTCATCTTTTCATTCTTGGTTCCCAGCTTCAAACCTAAGTAAACATTTCCGCGCTTGATTCTGTTTCAAGTGTTTACAAGGGTTTACATAGAATAGAAAGTGAATTAAATCCTTAACAAGATTTCTTTCAAACCGTTCTTCTTAAGCCTTCATCAATAGCCTTACCCCCGCCTCTATTGATTAAGACGATCCTATCAAGATAGTTTCATGTATTGGAGTTTCTTTAGTCCTTTTGGGGCTCATGAACCGTCTAGTTATTAGATCTCTTCTTCTTAGGGTCATATTGACCAGTCTTGGTTGAGACTACGATTGAGGGGGAGGAAATAAGTTCCGAACAGTTATAGCCTATGTATAATACAATGCATGGGCATGTATACAAATCCTAAAAAATGGATAATTCTTTTTTCTGATTCTACTTGAAGAAAACTCAAGTTTATTGTACAAAAGTTGGTAGTATATTACAAGAACACATCTCTCTTGTTTATATTTACATGGACATTGTGTAAGTAAGAAAAGACAGGATGTGTGAACATAAGTCATACTAGAGCTCATTCCATTACTTACGTCATCTTCTTGCTTCTTCTTCTTCTTTTTGCCTTATACGATGATGTCCTTCATGTAATCTTTACATTCCTTTGGGATTCTTATTCTTGAGGCGTTATTCCATCTTGAGATAGTCAATATAAATTGTGTGGTCGATTGACGTATCTATGGCTAACGTGTTTTCCATGTAGGACGACATACTATCTCGACCGAGTTATTTAAAAAGGCCATGCGTATAGTAGGAGATGGCCCATTCTAGGCCCATTATTGTGATCATTGGCTTATCATCCATTTAATATGCCATTTGGTGTATTGGGTACCACGAGAGTAGGTCCTTGATAGATCTTTTTATATGAAAGACATTGGCGTGGCCCGTTTCATCCTTTAGTATTATGAGTTGACACCCATATGGTCTATGAGAGCTAGTGGGGGAAGATATTCGAGTTTGTCGAGTAGCCAAATGTATAGTCCTAGAGGTGAACCTCTTTTGTTTATTGTTGAAGTGTGGTACGTTTTATTTAATCCCATGTGGGTTTGAGCGAGGATAAGACTATACATGTCTTTATCTCCTCTACTTAGGTGGTAAACTACCTCCAATACTTTATAAGATAGTTTATTGGTCGAAGGTGTTAAGAAAAAGTGGGCAAGGTCATGGTCATTAACAAGACAAATATATGGACTTCAACATTGTTATTGATTGCTAGTTAATCTCATTTTTGGAAATTGATAGTGGCCTTCTTTAGGATGCCTTATGACGTCGTCTTGGTATATCAAATTATTATTTTTAATTAATTAGAACTAGAATGACACTACATAGTCATGACCCCCGCTTCAACTCAAAACACTTTTCAGATGTAATTGAATCCGTAACATTATAGTCTTTTAAGCCGACTCTTACTACTGTGCTACCTTGGTGGGTTATATCCAAATTTTTCTTAGAATAACTTTCTTAACAACGTTGATTCTACAAATGATTTATATTATTTATTTTGTATGTAAATATTAGATATTTATAAATAATATTTAATAATATATATTAGTTATTTTTAAATTTTAAATTATAATTTGTATTCAATTGTTTAAAAAAAATCTAATTTATATAAAAATTTAATTTAAAAATGAAAGACTTTTAAAATATATTATATTGTTACAATAAAATATTATATTATAATATAATATATTATAATATAATATATTTATGAAATATATTATAATATATTATATTATAAAAAAAAAAATTGACTAACATAATAGTATGCTCCCAACAAAGATTTTTAATATTTAATTTAAAAAATTGAAATATCGATATTAATACCGGTTAACAAACCAGTTTGTAAAGTAAAACTGAACTTAACTGGAATCGATTAATCGGTTTAATCCTAATTTTGTTTAATTAATTTAAAATATATCAATTATTAATTATTATATATATACATATTAATACAATTTTCAAACAGACCTATTGAGTTTGGTATATATATAATCTTGTTTTTTTTTTTAATTTAATATTATATAAGTTTTTTTTTAAAATTTAATATTATATATAAAATACAGTAATATATTGTAAACGAATTAGGTCATATATATTTAAGCAATTTTAGGTTTTGTTTTTTTTTTCATTTTTCTTAAAATATTAATGCAAAGTTGCAATCCTCGTTTTCGTCATGCTTTGTGATTTGCATTATAAAGCCGCCATTGCGCTTCTTCGTTCCCTCAAACTTATCGCACTTCTTGCTTCTCTCTCTATCCGCCATTGTCGTTCCTATATCTACCTCTTGCTCTCTCTCGCCTGCCGCTCTGACATAGTCGCCGCAACTGAGAACAGGTGGTATTGAGTCTGGTGAGTTTTAAGGAGGATTTCAGTTAAAAGTGTTTCAACTGTAAAGAAGACATTAGATTATTGCATTTATCCCATTGATGTTCCCTGCATGTTTTCTGTGTTGTTATTGCTTGTTCTAGGAACGTTGTTACCGATGCATACAGCTTATTAGTGTTTTATTAAGCCGCATTGTAAATAATTGATTTTTTTTGATTTAAACCTTATTTTCTTGATTATGTACAGGTTAATCTGCAGCTAATCTTCTGTTTTTCCGACGGAGAAGGAAGCTTATTGTTCTTAGTTTTATCCTGCATTAGCACATCTTAGTTATCTCAGAGGAAAGGAGGAATTAAGGTGAATATAAAATGAAGTATGTGTTGGTGACTGGTGGAGTGGTAAGCGGTTTGGGCAAAGGAGTGACTGCCAGCAGCATCGGCGTCCTTCTTAAGGCGTGCGGCCTTCGAGTTACTTCCATAAAGATTGGTTTGTTCTCTATCTTATTTTCTTTGCTTCTGTTCTGTTCTGTCACTGTTCTTCAGTTATTCCTTTCACTCACTCATGTAGGTTACTTTTGATAGTTGTTCTAACAGGGACCAGATTTGAAACATTTAGTAATTTTATTCGAGTGTAATCTCCTTGCAGTTTCATTACTAGCCTGGACTGTTTATGATTTGGCTAGATAAATTGTCTAATTTCCTCTTCCTCTTTAAGTCCCTTTTATGAAGTTGTTAATAGTTCTGTTTTTATGTGTAAACACACACATGGAAATTTCTATTTCACCATCTTGTTGTTCCTAACTATTATTTATAATTGTCCCAGTCTCCATATTTTCCTGAAGAGAAAGGAAATTAATTTGATTTATTTTTAAACTAGCTTTTGAGAAGTTGTGCAAGAAAGTACCAAACAACTTGGCTGAAGATGTTTTTATTTATTTGTTTTTCTTCTTTGAGCTGTTTATATGGCTGTGATTCACAATCTGTTCCATTTCTTGCAGATCCCTATTTGAACACTGATGCTGGAACTATGTCCCCTTTTGAGCACGGAGAGGTGTTTGTTTTAGATGATGGGGGAGAGGTAATTTTTTTTTGTCTTCTGTCTTTGATGCGTGTTGTTTTTCCTTGTTTCGTTATTTGTCATCCCTATAAAGTGTTGATCATGGCATCTGCATTTGATTAGGAACAATTGTCATTTTGGGATTTCAATTTGATCACTGACATTCTGAGAAAATCCTTCTTGAACCACTTTTTGTTTTCTTCCCTTTTATGCTAATTGCACTGTCTTACTTTATTTCAATTTCTATGAGAGTATGCTATATATTTTATTTTTCTAGTTACACTGGCATTCTTCTGCAGTCATACAATTAATAGGAGTGAAGTGCAAAACAGAAATGACTTGGCATATTAAAACACTACTGCTGCCTAATATACTTTTTTGAGCAGTTGGAGGTTGGTGTAAAAGGTTAGGTATCCCAAAGAATGAAGTGCTGGACAACTTCATTAGGGTTTTGACATTAAAAATAGTAAAAGATGAGAAAAGGGAGCATGAACGGTTTAACTTTCAAAATCTCCTTTTGTTTTTGCTAATATTTCAAAAATTATCTTTATTGATAGGCCACTTGATTATAATTTCAATTTTCCACTTTCTCCAAGGTGGAGACAATTTCTGAGGAATGTTGGAATATTAATTGTGTACAGTTTATTCCATGAGCCCTTTAAATACAAATTTACATGAGCTTCCTAGGATACCGCTTAAACCCTATAAATATGTAGAATTTATCTATATAGTTATAGATAACTAGTACTACATCTATTTTGAGATAATCATCTCCTTAATAATTTGAATACACCAAAACTGACATCTATCTATCTGGTTTTAAAATATTTTCTACACTTTCTATTTAGGTTTTCATTTAGTGTTTCTATAAGCTCATTGTGGTAACTTTTTTTGTGTTTGCAGGTAGACCTTGATCTTGGCAACTATGAGAGGTTCCTAGACATCAAATTGACACGTGATAATAATATCACTACTGGAAAAATCTATCAGGCAAGTCTCAACTTGGTCAAGGCTGCATTCTTATGTTACACTTGCTGCTGTGTCTTCATACATGCTGGTTTGGTTATTGAACTGATTAAATTTTTCTGAATTTATAGTATGTGATTGACAAGGAAAGGAGGGGAGACTATCTAGGAAAAACTGTTCAGGTACTAATTTGGTCTTGTAATTATTTGTGTTGAGGCTGTGCATGCTTCATTTTTGTTTTCCACACCCTGCAAAGTCATTTCAATTGTTTGTTTAATGCTCCCTTGTCAGGTTGTCCCTCACATAACAGATGCTATTCAAGAGTGGATTGAACGTGTTGCGATGATCCCTGTGGATGGAAAAGAAGGCCCAGCTGATGTTTGTGTCATTGAATTGGGTGGTACAATAGGTAAATTTAGTATTTTATGGTATATTTTAACATTAGCAAAATCCACAATTTGTGTGCTTGAAATGATCTTTTCATATATGCAGGGGACATAGAATCAATGCCTTTCATTGAGGCATTGGGACAATTTTCCTACCGCGTAGGTAAGAATTTTCATAAATCATTCCATTTAGAATCTTATTCTAATTGAACATCTTTACTCATTTTTACCTCCTTCAGGTCCTGGTAACTTTTGCTTGGTTCATGTCAGCCTTGTGCCTGTTCTAAGTGTTGTAGGTGAACAGGTAGTTTTGATAAATAAATTTAAAAATCATTTAATATGTCATTTTCACTTGCATTTTCAGTGAAATGACAACAGGAATTTTGTTTTCCATGTTCAGAAAACAAAACCAACTCAGCACAGTGTTAAAGGACTTAGAAGCCTGGGGTTGATGCCTAATATATTAGCTTGTCGCAGTACAACGGTCTATATTATCTCTTTTTGTGCATATGTTTTGTCTGTTGTAATTGCTTCAATGAAAGCACATGTGCTAACTTTTAAATCCCACTAAAATTTTCAGATACTAGAGGAGAATGTGAAGCAAAAACTTTGCCAATTCTGCCATGTTCCTGTATGTGTTTCTGAATGCTAATTTCCATTTACCTGCACGTAAGGTTATATTTCTTCCTTTAAAGATTCTGGTTATTCATGTATGCATGATTATCAGGAAGAAAACATTATCACTTTACATGATGTGTCCAACATCTGGCATGTACCTTCGCTTTTAAGAGTAAGTTCTTAAAAATAATATGGTGGTTTTATTTTTGTTCTAGTATTATTCTTGACAGACAACGAATTGATTCCATATTTTCACTCCTAATTAGGATCAGAAGGCACATGTGGTAATCTCAAAAGTGCTGAACCTTGGGTGCGTCTTATGGATCCAACTTCTGTTAATATATATTTCATTTGGCTGAATCTCTTTATATTCTTCTTTTGAGTCTTTTTCTTGAAAAATAACATGCTTATCTTTTATTTTGTATAGCATCATTAACGAACCATCGATGAAGGAATGGACGGCCAGGGCTGAACTCTGTGATCGATTGAACGAAACTGTAAGCTATCTGAGCCCTAGTTGGACAGGATTTAATTGTAGTATTGTTTTTTCAACTTCTAAACACTTCCTTTGAATTGATTAACTTACAGGTCAGGATTGCAATGGTTGGAAAATATACAGGCCTCTCAGATTCATACCTTTCAGTACTAAAGGTTAACTTAGATTCTTCATGTATTCATTTTTTATGCCATTCATCCAAAACCAACTTACCTACTTTAAGTTCCAATCTGTCTTGAGAATATGTTCTTTCTTGGTCCATGAGAAGTTGAATTTGCTTGGGTCATTTTCCCTGATCAACTAGGTAAGCTATCTAGGTAAGGAGAGATGGTTCCAGTACGAACTGTAATTAGAGATTTGTGCTATTTATTGTTTACTAGAAGTACTACTGGGGGTCAACATTGAGTAATATCCAACCCAAATTACCCATTCTATTTATGAGTTGGGTAATTACCCAACCCTCATTACCCATTCTAATTATGAGTTGGGTAATTATCCATGTTACCCATACTACTTTTTTATCTGTATCCCTGATTTAGATTGAATAATTATTTATCTTATACTAAATATATTTATCTAAATGTCTAATTTACCTAAACTATGTGTAATTTGTTTTCTGAAAAAGTATACCCAAATTTTAATCTGTATTAGAGTTGCTACCTAAAGCATTATCCAACCCAAAATGTTTACACAAACTTAAAAAATTTCTATGCAGTTTGGGTAAAATTAAGGATAATTCCATGTTATACTCATCCCCATGGCTTCATACTCAAATACTTGGCTCTTATCAATATTTGTTTTGTCTTTCTTCTCAAATTTATTAGAGGTTTGGCATGCCACTTCAATAATGAGATCCCTATCTTGGAAATTGTTGGCTGCTTAGAAATGTTTTATGATTTCTCAATTTTCTTTGTGTTATGCCCTTAGTGGGCTGCTTAATTATGGATGGATTTTTCTTTCTCAACGTACATAAATACAGACTTCCAATTCATGTACATTCATCCATCTCTTTTGGAAGCAATGATTCTGTCACTTTCTTTTCTGCCTTATTTGTTCATCTAAAAAATGTAAAAGAAAAAAATCTTTACATGATGGATACGCTTAAGGAGACATCAATTTTGTGATTATTTTTCCTGTTTTTTGGTTATTGTGTTAACCGATTTATGGTTGGTTGTTCTCTGCAGTCCCTTTTGGATGCGTCTGTTGATTGTCATAAGAAACTTCAGGTTGACTGGGTTCCTTCCAGTGACCTTGAAGATGTAACTGCTAAGGAGGTCAATCATTTTAATTTATCCTTCTCACCCATACATCAATTTTATTTTTCTGTTGACTTGTATCCTAACAACTAGTGAGTTGTCCATTGCAGAATCCGGAAGCTTATAAAGCTGCATGGGATTTATTGAAGGTTTGAATAGATCTTTTGTGACTATTATTTTCTTCTTATTTCATGTTGAAATAGGTTTTGCTGATAGTTTGATAAAAAATGTTTTTATAGGAAGTAGATGGTATCCTTGTTCCTGGAGGATTTGGTGACAGAGGGGTACAAGGGAAAATTTTGGCCGCTAAGTATGCGAGGGAGCACAAAATTCCTTATCTTGGTATATGCCTAGGGATGCAAATTGCCGTCATCGAATTTGCTAGATCTGTTCTTGGGATGAAAGATGCAAACAGCTCTGAGTTTGACCCTGACACCAAGAACCCTTGTGTTATATTCATGCCGGAGGTTTGTAGTGTTTTCTTTTTCATTTTTTTCTATATCTCCAGGTATAGAAAAGTTTGCAAATTAAACTTAGTCAAACATCAATTTTCAGAAATTTATTGGATGTTTCTCATCGGGATACAAAACTATAACTTATAAGTGTTTTCAAATGGGACCATATATAACATGATATATGTTCTTTCCAAAATGATATTGTTTATTTAACCTTGGATTTGGGTATTAACAGGGTTCCAAAACTCACATGGGAGGCACAATGCGTCTTGGATCTCGAAGGACTTATTTTCATGTCTCAGATTGCAAAAGTGCAAAACTGTAATAATTCTTTATTAAAGTATTTATGATAAATTGGAAAAAAAAACATGTCCATTGTTAGCTAATAAAGTACATTTTAATGATTTTAGATATGACAACAAGAGCTATATTGATGAGAGACACAGACATAGATACGAGGTATTGAAATACTCTTCATTATTTTGGACTTAGTACTAATATTTTGGATAGTCCACTAGGACTGCTCAAATGGAAAAGGTCTCATGTTGGATTCCCACTAGGAACGCTCTAAGTTGAAGTGGGGTCTATGACTATAGCCAAGGGGGTCATGTTAGCATGTTTATGAAATAAAAAACTACTATTGTGGATAGTAAGGAATTTTCTTATTTTTGTACAGGTGAATCCCGATATGATAGAAAAATTTGAAGATGCTGGTCTCTCTTTTATTGGGAAAGATGAAAGTGGTCAACGTATGGAGGTAGACATCCTCCTCCTCATGGACATGATCTTTGTCACTGGAATTTGTCTTGTAAAAACTTCATTTCTTATGTGTTCAGATTGTTGAGCTGTTGGACCATCCGTACTTTATTGGTGTTCAATTTCACCCCGAATTTAAATCAAGACCTGGAAAACCATCGCCTCTCTTCCTAGGTCAGTGATTGAAACTTTTTATCCATCATTTACACATTTTGTTTAATTTCTGCAATGTGAGAAAATATATCATATTTTTATGCCTATGTGAAGTCTTTAACTGATATTATACATATATAGTTTTATTAGATCTATTTTGATTTATTTATTTTTGTTTGGAATAAATGGTTAATTCAATACACCCCCATACTGTTATATCGAAGATTTTCATAAGAAACAACTTATGCAACTCCAAAAAACTGTTATTTAAATTAAGATTGTATTCATTTCCGAAAGTTTAATATTATTTGAATTATAAAATATTAATTAGTCTTTTTTAGGCAAAGTAGTTATAAATTGAATCAAAGTGAAATTTAAGGATTATTTTTATTTAGGACAAACCTCAATGGTCTTTATGTTCATCAAGACAATAATAGACCTAAATATAAGAGTTATGGTTGTTAAAAGCAGGACTCATAGCGGCTGCTTGTGGACAACTAGATGACATCTTGCTGAAGAAAGGCGTAGTGATGGCAGCAAATGGATTGAGCAATGGCAATGGAAATGGCAGCATACCAATGAAGATGCATCAAAATGGGAATGGAAACAAGATGACAAGTCTTAGTCCACGCGAAATGGCGTATAGCAATGGAAACGGGTTGATCTGCTAGAGAGTCTGAAAACACAAGATGATACTAGTAACCCTTGTCTAACAATAGTGTGTTGGTGATGTTTTGTTTTTTACTTCTCAGGTGTTCCCTAAGTCGGTCTGCTCTGTACAGAAATATTTTAATTTTTGTTAAGGAAGAGTAACAAACAGTGTTCACTACCAGTTGGGTTGGGTTGGGTTGGTTTTGCGAACATCTACAAGGAACCAGTTTTTTTCTAGGGAATTAACTAGATTTTGAGATTCTATTTTGTATGTCAGTTGAAGTCTGTCTCTAAAAGAGATTTGCGGCAATTGATTTGTTTTTTGGTGTAAGAGATATTTCTCTATGAATTGTGTTGCTTTCAGTTGAGTTTTGTTTGTTTGATGGATTGATATATACAAATTTTCTGCATGCATTATTATCTCAAGTGGAGGTCAGGAAAGACTTGTACAATGGAGATGAGATGAGAAGGGAGTTGTCTCTAAATTTGATGTTTTCATCTCTTGAAGGATGAGTTATGTATCATCTATTCAAATTGAAAACATTCATATCATATAGTTTATTTATTCAATTGAAAACATTCCTATCAACGTCCATAAGATATATAATGTTTATCTTAAAAATCACTAAGTTACTCTATTATATGTTTTAAAGATTTGAATATACAAATGTTTAATATGAAATTTATTTGGTCTAACTATTTGAGGCTTGAATTTAAGTTGTTTTTATATTGGGTAGGAACTTTTTAGTTCCAATTATCACAATTTTAATCATTTTAGGACATATTTTCTTATTTTAACATAATATTTTTATTTTTATAATTAATTTATCATATTTAAAAAAAAAAATATTAATTTGGGTCGGGGAGTGCGGGAGGGGATTTGGGAGAGAAAATTATGGTAGGAATGATGTTTCATTGTATCGCTGATTGGAAAAAATGATAAGAAGGTGAGAAGAGAGACATTTTGTTATTTTTGAGTCAATTAAATTGGGTCACATCATTCTCTCTCCCATTTCCTCTCACAAATTTCATTTATCAATAATTCTGTTTAATATATTGAAGGCACGTTCAAACTTTAGAGTTTTTAATTATCAAAATTTTAGTAATTTGTTTTCTTACAAATGAATAAATACTTGGGTTCTTATTTAATCTAATGTTTTTATTTTTATAATTAGTTTATGACATTTGTAAAAAAGTATAATAGTATATTTTTAATTATTCTCATACATTTTCGGTATTAAAGTTGTATTCAACAATTTGAATAATATATTTATTTTTCCAAATTTTCTCTAATGTTTTTTTACACATTTTTTTAGTCACTTAAACTAATTTCGACAAATTAAAATACGTAAATCTTAAAAAAATACTTAATTAAAAAAAAATTTAAAATGTCTTTAAATATCGACTCATTTAAACATGTGTGATAGGATCAGTGCAACCAATAAAGACGGGGATCTAACTATTGTTAACAACTTCGGATAAACGGATTAATAGAAACTCTGTTAGGGATTAATATCACCTTCTATTCTTCGCAAACCTTCAAAAACTCTTGAAACGATTTAAGTGCGGAACTACTTGTCGATGTTTGAAGCTTTGAACCGATGAATGATGAAAGACAAAATGTAAAGAACACAACAAGTTGTTTATGGATGTTCGGAGCACTCTCCTACATCACCCCTTCTTCCAATCAACCAGAAGTATTTCACTAAACTTCTTTGAATCAAATACAGCTTACTGAATATCTAACACTCTGTTGAACAGAACAAACTCTATTCAACTTACAATATGATCAATAATATATCTCAGCTAGACAGTGTTTTTGATTCTCTCTTGAACTTAAAAATTGATGTACCATCTGTAAGTGTAAGCAGGGCCGGCCCTAGGGTAAGCCCGGCAAGCCCTCGGGCTAGGGTAGCTCACTCCCCAGGGCAGTCCACTCGTTAAAAATATTAAGGTATTTATTAAAATCTATTACAATTTTAAATATAAAATGGTCTAGTTTAGTGGTTCGACATACAAATTTAAATTTTACATGGTTATGGGTTCAAACCTTACCAAGAACATTTTTTTATCAATTTTTTAAACTTGACTTAGATTAACAAAAAATATATCAACTTTTTTTTTCTATTGGGGCGGGCTGGGGCAGCCCAAACCTCGGGGCCGACTCTGAGTGTAAGAGTAATGAGTAAAGAAGAATTCAATTCGATAATTGGTGAGAAAGCATAACCGGTGATTCAACAGTTGTCCTTGAGCATCTATTTGTAGTAGAAGGACACCAACGATTAAATCTATTGGGTCAAATTATTTTGACTAAGTGTTGAAATAGTTTGACGTCATTAGACGTGCAGTCTAATGGATCCGCAATTAGACGTGCAGTCTAACTCGTGGAGTTAGACGTGCAGTCTAATGAATCCGTAATTAGACGTGGAGTCTAACTCATGGAGTTAAACGTACAGTCTAATGAATCCGTAATTAGACGTGCAGTTTAACTCATGGAGTTAAACGTGCAGTCTAATGAATTGTGAAAGTTAGACGTGTAGTCTAATTCCTTCAGACTAGTCTGAAGTAGAACCGTAATTAGACGTGCAGTCTAATAGAAAGAGAAAGTTAGACGTGCAGTCTAACTCCTTCAGATTAGTCTGAAGTGATTGTAATTAGACGTAAGTCTAATCCCATTAGACTAGGTGGTCAAATGGATTCTGTTATTAGACGGGGATTCTTGATTTCATTAGACGAGGTCGAATAATTGAAATACGTCTAATGCCATGCTTAAGTAGATTGCTTGAAGCTAGCACCCGCCAACCCACGTGCTATAGCTGTACGCTACTCCTGCTCCACTTTCTAGTGAAGATCAGTACGACAGCCATATACAATCAATTAACTAATGACACGTAAGCGAATATCCTTCCCACTACTTGTTTTGCAGGTATATCTTTGAAGAATATTCGACGCACTACCTGTTGTGTACGGCCACGATCCTTATATTCAGAGTCTGTTGTGTACTATGGAGGCGTGCCACGTATCCAATGGAAGAGTGCCACGTATCATTATGAAGTTTCGACCGTTGGTACTTGTTCATATTTAAAGATTCTTAAGGACAACAGAAGAACAACTAGAACTTAGAGCGAACAAGCCTGAATGAAGAGAGGGAAATTAATCTTTTGAACTTTGAAATCGTTAGCTGCTTTCCTGAGTATACTGTGTGTTAATCAAGAAAAAAATAGAATCAAAAGCATCCTTTAGCTGAATGATATTCTTCATCTTGTAAGTTGAACAGAGTGTGTTCTGTTCAACAGTGAGCTAAGTGTGTGCAAATTGTATTTGATTCAAATCATATCATAGTGAATCCTTCCGGTGGTTGGAAAAAGGGGTGACGTAGGAGAGTTTACTCTGAACATCCATAAACAAACTGCTGTGTCTTTTCATTTCTGTCATCCTCTCATTCTTCATCTTAAGCTTCAAACCTAAGTAAACATTTCCGCACTTAATTCTGTTTCAAGTGTTTACAAGGGTTTGCGTATAATAGAAAGTGAATTAAATCCCTAACAAGATTTATTTCAAACAGTTTTTCATAAGCCTTCATCAATCGCCAGACCCCCGTCTCTATTGATTAAGCCGATCCTATCAATTGGTATCAGAGCTTTGTTTCTATTATCAAGCATTTTCTGAAAAATGACAACCATAACCAAAGATGCCAGTGCAACCGCCATTTCAACTTTCTCTCAAGAAAATACATCGTATGGAAGAAGAGAGTTCGTGCTCATCTCTTTTCTCTTCATGACGATATGTGGAGTGTCATCACAGAGGGTCCTATCAAGATCGATAAGGAGAAAGCCGATTGGACTAGTGAAGAAAAGAAGCAGAACAACCTCAACAACATGGCTCTTGATGTTTTGTACAGATCTCTCGATGACAGCATGTTCAACTACTTTATCGAATGCGATACTGCTAAAGAGGTCTGGGACAGACTCACCCAACTGTGTGAGGGCAACGAGAAAACCAAGGAAAACAAGATTATAGTTGCCACTCAACAGTTTGACAGCTTCAAGATGCGTCCTGGTGAAACAATGAACGAGTTCGACACCAAATTCAGCAAGATTGTCTCCTCCTTATCCATCCTAGGCAAGACCTATAGCAACAGAGAGCTTGCTATTAAGGTCATGAGTGCTTTTCCAAGGGAATGGGACATAAAGACGATGGCTATGAGGGAATCCTAAGATCTCAACAAGATCTCTCTCTTCGATCTGTTTGCTAATCTCAAGGCCTATGAGTTCGAGCTGAATTGTAGGATTGAAGAAGATCAATCTACATCCATTATCATTTCCAAAGCCTTGGTGACTGATGAAGAGCCACCTATAGCTACTGATGTGAAGATGGCGGCACAACAACTGAGCAGCGACGCCATGTCTCTCTTCGTGAAGAAGTTTGGCGACTTCATGAAGAAGAGTAACCCTAACTCAAGCTCTTCAAATTCCAATGATAATAAGAAATCAAAGGCTAATGTTAAGTGTTATAACTGTGGTATTACATGGCATTACCAATCGGAGTGCAGGAAACCCAAGCGTGAAGATAAGAAGGATGATGACAAGGAGCTGAAGGCTCTTATGGCAGGAGATGGAAAGAACAAACGAAGCATCCGTGACTCTTACTTCTCATCTAGTGATAGTGATGACGAAGAAGTGGCTTGCTTCATTGCAAGAGAAGATGAAGAACATACTCAGGAAACTGAGGTATTTGACTTCTCTTCTGAAAGATTTTCAAGGGAACAACTGGTAGATGCACTAAATGACATGGTCATTGAGTACAGAAAGCTAGCAGAATCCCTAAATGAAACTAAATCTTCACCTGAAGTATCTCAACCAGTTTTACCTCAAACTCTTGAATCAAATGTTTTTGAAAAGAAAGTTACAGAGATCTCATCTGAGAATGAGATGCTTAAAGAACAGATTCAAACTATTTCAGCTGAAAACAAGAGGTTAAACTATGTTGTCAGTGCATGGACAAGATCTAGAGAAGCTGTCAAATATCAGATCATTATGTTAAGACCTGCTGGATCTAGATCCGGTCTAGGATTTGATGGCAATGACCCTAACCCGTCCTGCAAAAAGTCAAACTCATCAAATGACAAGCTTAAGCCAATAAGTTTTGTTAAAGTTGGTATGACTGACAGTGAATCTGATCCCATTCGTGAAGAAATAGCTTTTAAGAATGAAATTATTTATGTTTCGCCGACTGTTAGCTGGATGAAGAATAAATTAGAAGCAGCTAGCAAGTCTGGCAATCTAAAACCTGACTCAAAGTCAAGGAGTTTTAAAAGAAACTCTTCTTCAAAAGCTAAGGGATCAGTGGCTAGCAAAAAGTCGTCTACTAAGTCAAAATCATACGCATTAATCACAACGCAAAATGGGAAATCCATTAGAATATGTCAAATATGGATTCCTAATGGACTAATTGATCGAGGACCCAATTGAATATGGGTACCAAGTTTGTAAATAGTTTATTATGTAGGTGATGTAGGAGGATTGTAGGAAGGAAGCATGGAGAATACTCTCTTGAGTATACAGTTCAAAAGATCAACAATGGCTGCTGCCATTTCAGAAGAATAAATGTTTTTCTATGTTTTTGTATTAAAATATTTTTGGTCCGAAGGATCTCAAAACATTTGGTTATTCATTTTTGTAAGTGTACAAAATGAGAGGAAAAATTACTTTGAAAGTAAAGATACTCTCAAGACGAATGACCTTAATCGGTCTATTACACAAGGGTGTCTAAAGGAAATGGTCTGTACTTAGACGTATTTTTGCTCACAATCTATACATCTAAGCCTATATGTCATAGTTTAAAACAAACGCGGTTAGACGGACACGTCTAATAGACGTTAGAAGTTTTTACATCATGAGCAAGAGGATGCTCACGACTAACCAAACACATGTCTAATACGTGGTGTTTATGCGTGATTAGACGTACACGTCTAATAGACATTAGACGTATACCTTACAACACGTAAATAAACGTATGCGTCTAATGGACCCATGCGTCTAATAGACGTTTAGTTTTATAGATTTGTGAAGTAAGAAAAACGTCTAACTACGTACTCATTAGACTGATCAAGGACATCCGTCACACGGGAGGAGTTATCTGATTTTCCCGCTCAAACATTAAACAGTCATCTTCTAATAACATGAAGACATGAGTCATTCAAGTTAAGAGAGAATGACTAATATACCCTCACTATAATGATGACTCTTTGGAAAGGACGTCTAATATTAATTGATGTGCCATACCCCTAGGAAAAACAACGGTTATCTTGTATAACTTCTCATGGTCTATATAAGGACATTTTTGCATGAGATTGAAAGATTTTTATCTCTCAAGATTTCTAAGAACCCTAGATTTCTTTGCCTTTCTCTCTCAAAAATTCGTGTTTATCTTGTGTTTGTTCATATTCTACTAAAATGGTGAACAAAAGAATCACGCTGGGTCACTATACTTTGCAGGTGGATTTTTTGTCGGTCTACACTTTCGATCAGCCGGAAGTAGTAGATATGTTCGGAACCCTCGAGTATTCCGGTCTCGGAAAATATCTTGGCGGTCCGTTCATCTTTTACGAGAAGGAAGTTTGAGAGTTCTTCCAAACTGCAACAATGGTGGACGATTCCATCGTGCAACTGTCAACGATACAGAGATCTCTTTCGACAAAGCCTCTTATGCAAAGTTCTTCGAACTTCCGTCGGAGGGTCATACTTTCAACAGGCATCTGTCACCGGAAGTAATGGAAGAGATGAAGAAAGTTCTATCTTCCGATGGCTCGGCGATTCGTCTGAATGGAAGTAAGAAAGTTCTTATACCATAGTTTATTCTACTAAATGATGTGGTAGCAAAAGCGCTTCAAGGGAAGGCTGGTTCATTCAATCTCTATAGTCAAGATCGATTTGACTATATGTGTGCCATTTCAAAGGGTATCCAGGTCAACCGGGCTTTAACATTATTTCAGAATCTCTGTTTCTCCATCAACCAGGAGAACAAGGAAAGTATAACGTCCGCTGCACAACTAAGAAGTTTGTTGGAGCATTTGGGGGTTCCGATGGGTGAACCTGAACCGATCAACTCGAATAGGGTGTATACTGTTTTCACAGCCGCGAACACCCTGGTCAGAATGAAGAACCTTAAAGAATCGCCTTCAGATGCTTCTAGCCAACAGACAGGTGGAAAATTGATTACCCGATCTATACAACCAGCCACTTCCATTCTGTCGACGAGAGCAAAGAGATTCAAAACAGTCAACAAATCAGAGGCTAGTTCTACTAGCCTAAGGAGCTCTTCAAAGAAGGATTCTGAAATAGTCGATTCCAGAATCAGGCAAGGTCCAGTTGAACTTGCCACCATTCCTATGTCTCCCCTGTCTCCGGCTGCCAGTCAGTTGCGGAGATCCTCAAGGTCATCTTTCTCAAAAGGTGACAAGTCTAAGGCGCCCCGTGTGTCTAAATCGATGAAGGCTTCATCAAAGGTAACCTCTTCTAAATCTCTGCCGATGTGCCCAAGTTTGATGTTCCTGTGGTGGAACAAGATAAATCTATTTTTATTCCTGAAAAGGAATCTGCTGCAGGGCCTGCTATTGAGTCAGCTGGTCTAAATATTGAGAATATTGATAGGAATGAGTCTCCTGTTCAACAACCTGATCAAGTAGCCATTGGTGCTACAGAATTTGTTCAACTAGAACAAGGTGCAGTCCTTACCCTTGTTGCTGGTGATTCTGCTAAAAAGGCTTCCTCTGTTTCTATTAGAGAGCCTTCCTCCTCAAATCCCATTTCTAAAGATTCCCTAGCAACCGGGAAGGTCACTCGAGGAGAGCTTCCTCCTAGACTCTTCAAGAAACCGCAATCTGCTTATGAATTGATGCGTTCCACAAGGCAGTCATGTGGAATTATTTTTGGTGAACCAAGACCTTCTCCAAAACCTGTTGAGGTTGTTGGAAAAGGGAAAGAAGTTGTAATTGAAGAAAGAGAAGATGTTTCTGAGGCAACATGCATTATTGACCTCGTTATGAATCAATTCAAAGCTATTGCTGCTGAGAAGTTTGAAATTTTTGAATCTTGGATCCAGGACAGACTGTCTATCCAGTATGATGAGGTCATCACGGACTCAGAAATAATCAGTGAATGGCGTAAGTGTATAGTGAATGAAACGAAGGTTCTCAAATGGGCTAAAACTCTGGTGGTGTCTGAAGCTCTGAAAAGAAAAGACCTTATCAAAGCATGTTTGAGAGGAAGAGCCTTATTCCCTATCCTGGAAGCCAGAAAAGCTGATTTCAATCCAATTGAGAAAGGTGCTGAAGTCTTAAAGAGGTTAGACGAGGTCATGGATGACTATCTTTCAATAGCCACTCGATATGTTGATGGAGCTATTTCGGTATTTTCTCCGATGAAGACGAACCAATGGATGTTTCTACTGATTATGCTGATACAGATGAGCAAGCTGCTGCTCTTCTGATAGAGTTTAGAAATCTTTCTGCAGAAGAAAGACGTTTACTTGTCCAACCCGTTCTCGAGCAAAATAAGGAACCCGTTCAAGAGAATCCATCCTTAGAAGAAGAAGTATAGATCATTCAAGAGCCGGTCCAAGCTCTTGTAACTTAAGAGAAAGAAATTGTTGAGGAGATCGTTCAAACTCCAAATAAAAAAGAGGTTTTGATATCCCCTGATGTCAGAACAGAGGAAGCTCAATAAAAGGAGGCTGAAGTTAGTCAGCCAGGGATTATCAGATCTGAGGGGGAACCTTCAAATGACAAAGATGCCGAAGAAGAGAGTTCCTCGTCTGAGGGGGAACATGATCAAAATGATAGAACTATCAAGCCTCTACATCCCGATATTAATGCTGGTTACCTCCATGAAAATATTCTCAATCCTCTTCACAGCAAGGGAAATCTGTATGAAAGATTTCAGAGAGCAGAAAGGGAGCTGGAAGAAGAAGAGCGGAATAAAACTAGAAATGAGTTTGAGAAGGATGAACCAGAGAAATCCCTACAGATTCACACCGAAGTTAACCCCATTCAGAGCATGACAAAAGATTCACAAGATAATTCATCCAATGAAGGATCTTCTGCTGATGGTACAAAGCTTCTAAAGTCGATGACTTCTCTGCTTACCTCTCTTAACACGAATGTGATAACTATGAGATCAAATATGGTAAAGATTTTGAAGACCCAGAAAGAGGACAGAAAAGAATTTTGCTGAATGTGTCAAAATCCTTAAAGAGTTGGATAATACACTGAAGAAGAATACGTATGAGACTCATGTCTCAAATTCAAATTTCTCCAAATTTGAAAAGCAGATCTATAGTGTCAATCTAAAATGATGAGTCTTGAAAGACAAATCAATCTTGATAATCATAGTGAGATCATGGAAACAATGGAATTATTCAAGAATAAGATAATTGAAATTCAAGGTAGCCTGAGAAGATCTGATGGTGAAAGGTTGGAGTATGCTCTATTGCAAGGAAATTTCAAGAGAAAGAAAATGCGAAAGCTGCTGCTGAAAAAGAACAGACTCGTATCACTCAAGGTGAGCCTAGTAGAAGAGGTGACAGTGTATCAACCGACACCAGATCTAAGCGAGCATCAATAAACGATGAAAATCCAAGGCCAACTAAAAGAGGAGGAGGTCGAAGTGGTGGTTATCGCGCAGGCCGAAGCAGTAATGGTGGTCGTGTTGGGCAATCTGGTAATGATCAAGGAGGTCGTGCCAGTGGCGGTGATCGAGGTGGGAGATCAAGTGGAAGCAGTCGTGGTGGTCGCGCTCTTCCTCCTTTTCGCAATTTGCTAACCGGTCAAGAGATGACTGGTGAAGGGATGACTGATGAAGGGAGTTAGACGTCAACGTCTAACAACGAGTTCCATTAGACCACCAAGTCTAATGGAGTTAGACTGCAACGTCTAACTTCGCATCCCATTAGACTTCTACGTCTAATGGAGTTAGACTGCATCATCTAACTACATATCACTTCAGACTAATCTGAAGGAGTTAGACTCCAACGCCTAACTACTTATCTGTTAGACTTGCATGTCTAACTACGTATCTGTTAGACTTCCATGTCTAACTACGTATCTATTAGACTTGCACGTCTAACTACGTATCTATTAGACTTGCACGTCTAACTACGTATTTGTTAGACTTGTACGTCTAACTACGTATCTGTTAGACTTGCACGTCTAACTACGTATCTGTTAGACTTGCACGTCTAATTATGTATCTGTTAGAATTGCACGTCTAACTACGTATCTGTTAGACTTGCACGTCTAACTACGTATTTGTTAGACTTGCACGTCTAACTACGTATCTGTTAGACTTGCACGTCTAACTACGTATCTATTAGACTTGCACGTCTAACTACGTATCTATTAGACTTGCACGTCTAACTGCAACACGTTTAATTAGCATGCTTAGACCATGTCTAAGTTAGCCAAATCTAATGCACCTACATAGAAATAATTAGACGACTTAGCTTAGTTCATATTTAAATTTTAATCATTGTTAAGTTTTACTCATACATCATCAAAATAACGTTAATCAAACTAGTTTGACCCAATAACTTACCCCTTTTTGATTATGTTAAAAATTTGCAATATTAATAAGACAAGATAACCGATTAAAACATATAAGCACAATCAACAAAACAACAAAGATCATATATTCATACTTTCAAAAGTTTAGGAGATACATAGCATGATCGATTGTCGAAATTTTTTCAAAAACAACAAACTTTTTCTTTCCGCCTAAATCTAAGGCCAAGTATCTTTTCCCCCTTTTTAACGTCATCGGGAGAGATAAATTTCTACTGATCTCTTTTGGCCAGAATGACCTCCCGATTTATTTTCTTGAGCTTGAACATCCTAGCTTGGATATCATAGTCAAAAACTCTTCGATAGTTCAGGACTTTGGAAGATTTGATAAGGATCCGATGACTTCAAACTCTTGAAATGAGAGAGGGAAGCAACATGTTGAGCTGAGCAGCATATCCGGGAGACCTCCTTTCAAACAAGGCCAACAAGTTGCGGAAATGATACTTGACTAGTTGATTTCTATCCCCTTACTGATCGCAATCATCATCTCGAACATAGTCTTCGAGTAGGAGTTGGAACATCCCTTGACCAAGAGGGATCGAGAAATGATAGCATTGAGTAAAGAGAATTCAACTTTCAGGGAGGACCGTAGTTCAGTATTTTTGTCAGGAACCAGAATCCCATCACGAAATTGTCAGAGAAGACAAGCCCCATCTCAGACAGGACTTCCTTCGAAGATGAAGGAAACTCAGACATCCCCTCGGTCGGAAGATTGAAGAACTGAGCAAAAGATTCTTTAGTAAAACATGCAATATCATTGAAGATTCTTGCCATGACAATTTTGTTGTCGTATAACCCAACGTTTTTGAAATACTCACGAACCTCCAGTTCGTGAATGATGATAGGAGCCTTGAGAATTTTTTTAAGGTCTGATTCTTTGAGAGATTTAAACATAGCTACCATCTCAAGAATCACCAGCATTGAAACATAGTCAAAATCTATTTGAAGGGTGGATGGCACAATAAAACCCATTTAGAAAGGAAAGTGTAAGGATTTCTTGTAGAATACTAAAAGGCACATGAAGAACTCTTAGAGAGAGAAATGAGGATTCACAGATGAGATAAAGATTTCATGTTTGAATGTGATCATTCTTCTTATAGAAGACTGACGTATGACGCACAAAGACAATGATTATATGAACCGTCATAAATCGATTCCCAAGAGACGCATCATTTAAGATAGGAAGCATTTAAGGTTAATCATAAAAGATGTTCATTAATGTAATACGTGTATTGAAAAGTCATCAGACATTTTAGTCACTCTTTTTAACATTGAAAGACATGTCTTTAAGCTATTGAAGAAATGACTGTTTAGTTTTTGGCGGGAAAAGTACATGGCCAGATACAGTAGCAGTGGGAAGCTGTCCCTCTAGCCTGAAGATGAGTAGTCTAGGTACACACGTAGTTAGACGTCTAACTTACTCTTCACACTCTATGCCTCTAATCTGGATAGACGTCTATTAGACATCAGCGTCTAACCATACTTGTCTTATAGACTACCAAAGGTCTATTAGACTCGGACGTCTAATTACGCATAAACACAATGTGCTAGACATGTGTTTCGTTAGACGTCAGCGTCTAACCATGCTAGTCTTCATATACGTCTAAACGTCTATTAGACTTCGACGTCTAAGCGCGCAGGTTATCAACCAAGACTTTTATCCAAATGGAAGCATATATTGCTTAAGCAAACATGCGTCTAAGTAGATATGCTCCTTAGACTACTAATCTATTAGACATATTGAGACCTCTGTTTGCTCGTCTATCCAGTTACATTTGAACAACATGTTCCCCCTTAATTTGTGCATAATCAATTCAGATAAAAAATCAATTTGTTGGGTCAAATTAGTTTGACTAACGATATTTTAATGATATATTAGTAAAAATTTGATTGAGAATAAAGCTAAGCCGTCTAATTGTTTTTGTGGAGGTGCATCAAAATATGCTAAGATTAGACTTAGTTTTTTTTTTTGGGAAAAACGACTTAGCGTCATTTCATTAAAAATTCCCAAAAACGAAAAAAACCCAAGAGTTTAAGAGATCAATCTAGACAGGCCTAGAATGATTTTGAATTCGTAACATTCTGAATAAAAGCTAAAAACGTAAATGAATTATCTGTTTACAATGCTTTCAATTCTAGTGAGTTTAAAAAACGGTAAATTCCAGTTCTGCTCCGTGCTTGGAATCCCTCTCCACGTTCCCGCGAGGGCGCTGCAATCCGATACAATATCTTTCCATAACTCGTCAATGCTCCTGCAGGTTCTGTCATATACCATTGCATTCCGTTCTTGCCAAATGTTATACACCACTGCTCCAAAGCCGCACTTGAACACGATTGTTGCAAATCTATTTCCCTTGGCTTTGAGTAGTGCTACTTCTTTGATTTCATTCCATTCGCTCGGGAAACTGATCAGCTCCAGGCTTTTATAGAATCTGTCCCAAAGCTCCGAAGCAATACAACAGCTCCCGAATAGGTGATCTATGGTTTCTTCATTTCCTATGCATAGAAGACAGCTCGTATCCGGGATGCTCATATACTTACTGATACGATCACGTGTGCCGAGTCTTTCCCAGAAGGCGAGCCATATGATGAACTGGTGTCGAGGGATAATCTTCGTTGACCATACAAGAGGAGCCCATTCTACTTTCTGCGCTTTTTCCCGGATTACCTCTCATATTTTCTTCAATACCAGCTTCCCATTGTCCTCAACTTTCCATTCATGAATATCCGGTCTGTCGTGTAGTTGTATGTTACTTATATGATCAAGTATCCTCTTTCCTTCTGGAATTCTTCTCAAGAACAAGTTCCAATTCCCGTTTTTGATGTCTCTGATTTTCGCTTTTGTGCAGTCCCTTCTGATACGAGTATTTTGAAACTCCTCCTTGTTGATGATAGGCTGATTTTCAAACCAAGGGTCGTGCCAGAATAGAGTGCCTTTCCCGTCCCCTAGTCGGATGTCATAAAGATCTGCAATATCGCTTCTTAGTTTAAGAATCTTTTTTAGAGACCAGCTCATACCTTCGTGAATTTTGCAGGTCCAGATGCTGGTTTCGTGTTTCATAAATCTCGTATGCACCCATTTGATCCATAGTGACTCCTGATTGCGCTCCAAAGCCCACAGATGCTTGAAGGTTAGAGCCTTGTTCCACTCGATACAATTCTTCAAGTCGATGCCTCCCTCATCCTTCGGTTTGCAGAGAGCGGTCCATTTGACTTTCTTTCCTCCTCTTCAACTACTACCCTAGATAAAGTTTCTCATCAGTGTGTCGAGTTCCTTTATTACCTTCTTCGGAATGACCATTTGCTGCGCCCAATAAACAACTATGCCCATAACCACGGTTTTGATAAGTTCGATCCTCCCTGCATAAGAAAGTTTTTTCGCTGCCCAGCCAGATATCGTGTTTTTTACCTTTTCAATTAGCGGCTTGCACTGTGAGATCTCGATCTACTTCGCAGTTAACGTAATTCCTAAGTACCTTATGGGAAAGTTGCCTTCCTTGATGCACATGATGTTGAAGATGTCCTGCTTTGTTTCGTCCTTCACGCCTCCATAAAATGCCACACTTTTGCTTTCATTAATAGTTAAACCTGTTACCTCAGAAAAAAACGTTAGTGCAGCCCTAATAGTTTTAATGGAATCAACATCTGCGTGAGCTAGAATGAACAAATCGTCAGCAAAGAATAAATGTGTTACCTCCTCTACCTCACAGAATGGGTGAAAGATGTATGGACGATTCTTTCGGAACATCGCGAAGATTCTCTCAAAGATCGCCATAATAGCTACGAAAAGGTAAGAAGAGAGGGGGTCCCCTTGCCTTACCCCGTTTTCACCCTTGAAATAGCCTCTGTGGACTCCATTGACGCTAACAACAAAGTAGGATGATGAAACGCATTGCATAATCCAATCGATAAAAATCATAGGAAAAGCAGAAACAACTAGAAAGTCTCGAATGGCTTCCCATCTAACAGAGTCGAAAGCTTTCTTGATATCTATTTTGAAGCCACTCTCGGGGATATTTTCTTTTTCCCGTAGCCTTTTAATGGGCTCTGCATGAGAAGAATATTATGAGAGATTGTCCTACCGGGGATGAATGCAGATTGATTAAGATTTATTATTTTTCCTATAACATTTTTAAAACGTTTAGAAATGATTTTTGAAATTATTTTATAAATTACATTGCAGTAGGAAATTGGTCTGAAATCTTGTACTTTCTCAGGTACCACAGTTTTGGGGATAAAAGTTAGGACCGCTGTATTCCATTGCTTTAGCATCTTCCTGTTTTTGAAAAACTCCAGAACCCCATCAGTAACATCTTTACCCACAACCAACCAATTATCTTTGAAGAACTGTGCATTAAACCCATCAGGACCCAGACTTTTATTCCCATCAATACTAAACAGAGCTTCTTTAACCTCAACCTTCGTGATCACCCTTATCAACTCGCGACTATCTTCTGCAAAAATTTTCCTATCAATAATTTGATACAAAGTATTCAGGTGACTTTGTTGCTGCTTTCTTGTACCCATAAGCTGCTTATAGAAATCAATATCCAGATCTTGGACACCCTTTTGACCCTGAACATATTCACCATCATCATTCTTCAGCCTGTACACATTGTTTATCATGTTTCTAGCCTTGCATTTTCTGTAGAAGAAAGCTGTGTTTTTGTCACCCAACGAAAGCCAGCTCTATCTTGATTTCTGTCTAACAAAATTCTCTTCAAGCAGACTCAGCTTCCTGAAGTTTTCTAGCGCATATCTTTCTGTTTCATTGAGTTGTTCATCACTATCATCCCTTAATAACTTTTTCTGAACCTCTTCCAGTTTTTCTCTAGCAGCCAGAACTCTATTGGAGATATTGCTGAACTTCTTCTTGTCAAAGCTTTGGAGATGATTCTTCAGGAGCTTAAGCTTCTCAGAAACCCTGTACATGTTGGAACCTCTGACATTTGTTGACCATACGCTTTCGAGAATGCCCTTGAATTTATCATTATCCATCTAGAAATTGAAAAATTTAAAGGGCCTTTTGAACCTTTCTTCCTTTTCCCAGAACAATTTAATCGGGCAGTGATCAGATATACCCGGATTCAAAACATGAAGTTGACTTCTCGGAAATTGGTTAATCCAGTTCTCATTTACCAGACATCTGTCAATTCTACTTTTTCTAATTTGCTCATTCCCTCTCGTAGAAGACCAAGTGAAGAAGTTCCCAGAATTGGTAGGCTCGATACAACCCATATCTCTGATGCAGTCATTAAAGTCAATCATATCCCGAGTAATTTCAGATTCTGGGCTACGATCAGATTCGTTTCTGGTTACGTTGTAATCACCGAGGACAGCCCAAGATTTATCAATACCGATCCAGTTTCTAAGACAATTCTAGAGGAGTCTTCTATCAGTGCTTGAGTTGCTACCATAGAGAATAGCAAGATTAAACATGATTCTTGTGATTCTGTCTTTGACCTCCACCAGGATTGCTTGATCATTCGAAAAGAGAGTCATCACCTCAACAACTTTGTTATCCCAAATAACCCAGATTCTGCCCGTTTTGTCATTTGAGTTGTGAATGATTTCCCAGCTACTATCAATACACAGTTTGCTAACCTTCTCAACGTTCCGACTTTTGACTTTTGTCTCAAGAATACCCATAATAGCGATCTTCTGATTCTCAATGATCCTACTGATTTCTTTACATTTTAGAGAGTCATTGAGTCCCCTTATGTTCCATGTCACTATATATTCATGAATGAATATAAGTGTTGGGTTCATGACTTTCCAGACTGTCTTGGACCTCTTCATCAGAGAAATCATAAGCATCACTTGCCTCACTATCCTCAATGGCTACAGTTTGATTACATGGAATACTATTGCCATTGAGTGAGGGTTGCCTCATGTAGATCTCATCTTCTCCCGTGATAGATTTAGTAGCTTCTGGATCCAGGATCTTTTTGCTTTGTCTTCGATTTTCATCTTGTTCTGCTTTAGTAGGTCTTTTCTGACTTTGAACCTCTAATAGAAAAATTAAGAAAGTTAATTTTCAAACCGGCCACACATTACAAGTTTTGAATATTTATTCTAAATAATCAAAAAGGGAGAAATTGATAGAAAAATTAAGTAAGTTAATTTTTGGAACCGGCTAGACAAACTAAACAGTTGTTAACTTTCATGTGCAGGTACAGATCAAATCGTATGAACCGGTTGGGGCATCATTAACCGGTTGCTGAAACTCCTCAAAAGAAACCGGTTTCAAATGTTCAAGTCAAAAATCAGAGGAACCGGTTTTCAGTCTCTCAAGCGACCGGTCAGCAAAGACAAATTCATATACCAACCGGATCACACTGCACAAGAGACAAAACCGGAAAATTCAAACTTCAAGAGTGACGTAACATGACGAAACAGACGTGTCTTGAAAGAATAAAAGAAGATCAGATCCGATCGGAAGCATGCGAGGAAAGCAATGATGCTTTATTGCTCTAAAGTTGACAACCTGAGGTGCATGTCCAACACGTGTCCAAATCTGAAAACCGATTATGTCATCTTACACTCAGAGCTGCCTGCATGACTGCCAAGTGTTGAGGAAGGTGAAGCGTGCAAGCAACCTCTCTACACCGGCGTGATAATGATCAACCAATCCGAAGGAGAGAGAAGAAAATGACCGTTGGCTCTTCTCAGCTATAAAAGGAAGACGAAACGTCTTCATTTAATGCAAGTTACGGATTACAAAAAACAAATCATTAAAGCATTAAGTTAGAGAGATAAACTCCTATATTCCAAAACCGGTGTGTCTAAAACCGGAAGCTTTCTGTATTGTGCTGTGTTGAGTTGTTGTATTACATGAAGTGTGAGTTGGTGTAACCGGCGAGTAGCGAAGTTGGGCTCGACCGGAAGTGTTGTTGTAACTATAAAAGTTAGTGGAGATCCTTCTCATAACCTGAGAAGAAGGGGTGACGTAGGAGAGTTTGCTCCGAACATCCATAAAAATCCTTGTCTCGTGTTCTTTCTCTCGTTTTACTTACTTACTTACTAAACCTAACCTCAAACCAATCATACTCCGTAAACCGGTCAATTTATATCTATAAAACCTACTCCTTCTAAAAAAACATCATCTAAGTTGCATACGTTGCTTCAACCTGAAACAGACATTTTCGCCCTTGAACCCGGTTCAAGAGTCTATGACAGTTTGTGTAGTGCTGAGAACGGTTTTAGTCTCTATCCGGACTATCACCAAAGTGTTGTGTGTGTTGTAAGCGGCCCACCCTTCTAGAAACCGGAAACACCCCGTTCCTCTAAGGGCGTCCCCGATCCTAACAAGTGGTATCAGAGCGAGGTTCTTAGCACTCAAGCAACCAAAGAAGATGGGAAACATGACCCACAGCGACAAGCCGCCAATGCTAAACAGCGAAGCATTTAGCAGTTGGAAGAAACAGATGTATCTACATCTGATTACGTTAGATGATGAGATGAGCCGAGTCCTGAAAGAGGGACCGATAAAGATTAACAAGGAGGCAGACCAATGGACAAATGAAGATCGAAGACGGAGTAACCTGGACAACCATTGCATGAGGCACATTTACAAGGCTATAGATGATAACACCTTGAACAAAATATCAGACTGTGATAGTGCAAAGGAAGCCTGGGAAACGATCATTCAGATCCATGAGGGAAACGAAAGAACTAAGGAGAACAAAATTTTGGTGGCTACACAGAAATATGAAAACATCGGGATGAAACCGGGGGAAAACATGAAGGAATTCAGCAACCGGTTCACCAGTGTAGTCAACGAGCTTCAAACACTCGGAAAGAAGTATGACAACCGAGAAGTAATCATCAAAGCCTTAAGATCTCTGCCAAGCACTTGGGATATCAAGACCATGGTAATGAGGGAATCAAGCACCCTCGGGCAGATGAAGTTGCATGATGTGTTCGAGGATCTAAAAGCCTACGAGTTCGAGATCAAGTCTCGGATCGAAGACGAAGCATCCACATCAACCGCAACTAGAGCTTTGGTTACATCGGTGGAACCGGGGGTCCAAGTATCAACCGTTCCGGCTCCAGTCAAAAGCACCGATCAAATTACTGAAGATGTGATGGCGATGCTAGCTCCGAAATTCGGGAAATTCATGAAGAAGAGCCAGCCACCATCTAACAATGACTTTAATTATAATTATGTAGATAAATCAAATAAAAGATGTTACAATTGTGACGGTTTTGGACATTTCAGGTCAGAATGTAGAAAACCAAGGAGAGACGATAGAAAACCGGAGGGAAATAACTATCAGGGAAACAACTATCAGGGGAACAACTATCAAGGCAACCAGTACCAGGGAAACAACTACCAGGGAAATAACTACCGGAGAAACGACAACCAACGAAACGACTACCGGAGAAACGATGATCAGCATGCAGACGAAGGAAAGGAGATTCAGAAGGCACTCATTGCATCCGACGGCGGAAGCGAGTGGGCATACTCTGATAATGAAGACGGTGAAGAGAAAGTGACCTGCTTCATGGCAAACGACGAAGAGGTATTTGATTTCTCTTCTGACGAATTCACCAAAGAAGATTTGATTTCTGCACTCAACGAAATGGTTGCTGAGTTCAGAAACATATCTGCGTACATACCGACTCCGCTAGAATCTAAAACCGAACAAACAAATAATGTGTATGATAAAACCTGTGAAACCAAAATGTATGAACCGAATGAACTATTCTCCGATAATGAGAAGACAGTTCAACCGGTAACTGAAACCGATGAAAGAGCAATGTACGTCACGGCTGCGTGAGAGAGATCACGTTAAGCGGTAAAACAAATGTGTAACTATAAAAGACACCCTAAGTGTAGGTATGGTATCGGTTACGAACCAAATAAACAAAACGAATCAAAACAACCTAACGGGATGAAACTCACAAAAGACAACCTTCCATTCATAAGATTTGTCAAGAGTTCACAAACCAAAAATAACTCAAAACCGGAAGAAACACTTAAATATGTAAGTCCTACCGAATTCGAAAAATGGCTTCATCCTGAGAGAAGGAAGGTCAACCGGAAACCGAATAAACCGAATAAAACTCGACATCAAAGAAACACATCACAACTTAAGGCATTCTTGAGCAACAGCCAAGAAGTTAAGCCAAATATTATAAAAACAGATACCGGGAAAGTGATCCGACTTATTCAAGTCTGGATCCCAAAGGGACTAATCAACCATGGACCCAACTGAATGTGGGTACCAAAAAGGTGTAAATAATTGTTTGTTGCAGGTTAGGAGGAGCAACCGGCTAAAGAATTCAGAATGGTACCTAGACAGCGGATGTTCAAGGCATATGACCGGAAACAAAGAGCTACTAACCGACATCAAGTACGAAACCGGAGCAATCATCACATTCGGGGACAACTCGAAAGGTAAAACCGTGGGCAAAGGTAAGATTGTCCATGGTAATCTATCTATAAGTAATGTACTATTGGTAGAGGAACTGCGCTTTAACCTATTAAGTATAAGTCAAATGTGTGATGTGGGTTACAAAGTTGAATTTCATAAAAACTCATGTCTAGTTAAAAACCAGGATAATGACATTCTTTTAACCGGTAACCGGATGGGAAACATTTACAAAGTTAACTGGAGAACTGATTTTGAAAAACCTGTGTGCATGATAGCCGGAAATGATCCAAATTGGCTTTGGCATAAACGGTTAAATCACTTGAATTTCAAAACGATCAACTTCATATGTTAGGATCGGGGATGCCCTTGGAGGACCGGGGTGTTTCCGGTTTCTGGAAGGGTGGCCGCTTACAACAACACAACACACACTGATTGGTGATAGTCCGGTTAGAGACTAAAACCGCACTTAACACTACACAGATTGTCACAGACTCTTGAACCGAGTTCAAGTGCGGAAATGTCCGTTTCAATCTGAAGCAACGAATACGATTCGGATGAAGTTTATGAGGAGTCGGTTTAAGGAGTATGTATAGACCGGTTTTGATTATTGGAGTAGGATTATATTTCGGTTAACGTATTTCGGTTTTTGGAGTAAATAAACGGGAAATAAATAAAAGACACGAGACAAGATTTTTTATGGATGTTCGGAGCAAACCCTCCTACGTCACCCCTTCCTCTCAGGTTATGAGAAGGATCAACACTAACTTTTAAAGTTACAACAGTTACAATGCCGGTCGAGCCCAACTCGCTACTCGGCGGTTACACCAACTCACTCTTGATGTAATACAATAACACAACACAATACAACTTTTGGTAAATGAAACAATAGATTTCTTTCTCTCTCTTAATAACTTTTTGAAACGTTTTGGACAATTTGATACTTTTATTCCTTGCTTGCTCTTGGATTACTTCTTCCTTGCCTTCTATTTATATGAAAAATATGACAACGGTCATATTTTCTCTCTCCAGGAGATTGGCCGCTGGAAACCGGTAATGATCAAGAGGCTTGCACGCCTTCCCTCTTGGACAGATCAATTTGGACACATGGAAGACATGCGCTTAGCCGGTTTGCATGTTGGACACATGGCAGACATGCTCTTAGCCGGTTTGCATGTTGGACACATGGCAGACATGCTCTTAGCCGGCCGCCTACTTGACAGCTACCTGCTGCCTGGAGATTGCTTCTAGATTTGGACAAGCATGCCTGACAACTACCTGCTGCCTGGAGATTGCTTCTAGATTTGGACAAACATGCCTGACAGCTACCTGCTGCCTGGAGATTGCTTCTGGATTTAGACAAGCATGCCTGACAGCTACCTGGAGATTGCTTCTGGATTTGGATTACTCATTTAATAACCGGAGCTTGACAACATTTAATCAACCAGAACATTTATGACCGGAACATATTTATGACTGAGCGGCTCATTTAATAACCGAAACATTTATGATTGGAGCGGCTGCATTAAGTGTCGGTTGATCGGAGCCTTCTTTCATTAAATGCCTGTTTGACCGATCTCCTAACTAAACTCCAGTTGACCAACCGGTTGACTGAACTTCTTGGACGAACCGGTTGACCGAGCCGGTTTGACCGATCTCCTAACTGGGCTCTAGTTGACCAACCGGTTGACTGAACTTCTTGGCCGAACCGGTTGCTTTTACTTCAAACCGAAGTCAAACAACCGAACGATATATATATTTCCAACCGAATGGATTTTGCTCAATTTCCCTGAAATAAAAAAACTTTAAATATTATTTGCAGCCAGTGGGATTTGATCCCTAGTCACCTGTGTGACAAGCAGAGGTGTTAACCACTACGCTACAACAGCTTCTTGTTATATTTGAACCAATTAATATACTTGATATAACTTAGCGGTTTAACATATATATTTGAACTTAGTTTTATCTATTTATTAAACTTTTCATAAGTTATAACAATTATTTTCTATCAATTTCTCCCTTTTTGATTATTTAGAATAAATATTCAAAAATCGTAATGTGTGGCCGGTTTGAAAATTAACTTACTTAATTTTTCTTATCAATTTCTCCCTTTTTGATTATTTAGAATAAATATTCAAAACTTGTAATGTGTGGCCGGTTTTTAAAAATCTTATATTTGTTTGGCCGATTTTAAAGAGCTTACATTTGTTTGGCCGGTTTTAAAAAGCTTATATTTGTTTGACCGGTTTTAAAAAGCTTATATTTGTTTGACCGGTTTTAAAAAGCTTACATTTGTTAGGCCGGTTTTAAAGAGCTTACACTTGTTTGGCCGGTTTTGGGAAAACGGTTTGGTTTAAAGGAGAACTTTATTTTTCTAACGATTTTTCTTCAAATTTTGTAATCTAACAATCCTAAAATATTTCTAAGGGAAGAAAACTTAGACTCGAGAAGTGGCTTTGTGAGGATGTTAGCCACTTCATTCTTGTTCCCTTCATGTGATGTGTTCTTCAGCAGCCGGCTGTCTGGATGCAATGTTGTCTCTTCCAAGCTTATGTCTTGATTTACCTGCATTTATAGACAATAAAGAATCTGGTCCCCATTTTTTTTGGATCCGTGGCTTATTAGTCCCTTAGGAATCCAGACTTTAATAAGTCGGATAACTTTCCCGGTTATGGTTCTAATTTCTTTTCCGGTGCTTGGCTTGACATCTCTATGTCTTAAGAGTGCCTTATTTTGTGGTGACTTTTGATTAATTTTATGTGAGTGTGTATCGGTTTGTTTACCTACTGGCCGGTTGGCTTTCCTTCTCTCAGGATGAAGCCATTTTTCCGAGTCAGTTGGACTTACATATTTTATTTCTTTTTCCGGTTTTGAGTCACGTTGTGCCTCATTGTCGGTTGATGAACTCTTGACAAATCTTATGAAAGGAAGATTGTCTTTTGTGAGTTTCATCCCGTTGGAATGATTGTGAGTGGCGGATTTGTTATAACCAATACCAAATTTACATTTGGGATGTCTTTGGTAATTAGACATCTGGCTAACCGCTTCAATAGATCTCTTCCAAGAAGCCGTGACGTATTTGATTCTCTCATTTTCTTCGGTTAACGATTGGACTGTCTCTTTGAGCTTCTCATTCTCTAAGGACAGTCCAACCGGTTCGTAAGTCTCCGTTCCGCTTGGCTCACCAGCGGTACCACTTGACTCTCCGGTTTCATATTTTGTCCGGGTCGGTATTAAAACAGCCAATTTTTTGAACTCATCGACCATGTCGTTGAGTGCAATAACTAAGTCTTCTTTAGTAAATTCTTCAGAAGAGAAATCAAATACCTCAGATTCTTTCTCAGCCGCGAAGCATGTATCAGCTTTATCATCACCGTCGCTAGATGATGAGTCGTCTGAATCGCTATCGGCCCATTTGCTATTGATTTCAGTAGCTATCAAAGCCTTATGCTCTTTCCGGTTCTCCTTTATTTGGTCGCTGCCCTCACACAGTTGGATCAACTTCTCCCAAATTTCTTTAGCAGAGGAGCAAAACATGATCTTACTAAACATGTTTCTGTCCAACGACTTGAACAAAATGTTTTTGGCAACATTATCCAGGTTATTCATCTTCTTATCTTCCGTCGTCCATTTGTATCTTGGCTTATCAATCTTTATCGGACCATCGGTAATAACATACCACATGTCATCGTCTTGTGAGGACAAATGCACTTCCATCCGTATCTTCCAATCAACATATTCTTCGATGCAGAACATGGGGGGCTCGTTGATGAAAGACATGATGGTATTCGGTTGCTTGAGTGTTAAGAACCTCGCTCTGATACCACTTGTTAGGATCGGGGACACCCTTGGAGGACCGGGGTGTTTCCGGTTTCTGGAAGGGTGGCCGCTTATAACAACACAACACACACTGATTGGTGATAGTCCGGTTAGAGACTAAAACCGCTCTTAACACTACACAGATTGTCACAGACTCTTGAACCGAGTTCAAGTGAGGAAATGTCCGTTTCAATCTGAAGCAACGAATACGATTCGGATGAAGTTTATGAGGAGTCGGTTTAAGGAGTATGTATAGACCGATTTTGATTATTGGAGTAGGATTATATTTCGGTTAACGTATTTCGGTTTTTGGAGTAAATAAACGGGAAATAAATAAAAGACACGAGACAAGATTTTTTATGGATGTTCGGAGCAAACCCTCCTACGTCACCCCTTCCTCTCAGGTTATGAGAAGGATCACCACTAACTTTTAAAGTTACAACAGTTACAATGCCGGTCGAGCCCAACTCGCTACTCGGCGATTACACCAACTCACTCTTGATGTAATACAATAACACAACACAATACAACTTTTGGTAAATGAAACAATAGATTTATTTCTCTCTCTTAATAACTTTTTGAAACGTTTTGGACAATTTGATACTTTTATTCCTTGCTTGCTCTTGGATTACTTCTTCCTTACCTTCTGTTTATATGAAAAATATGACAACGGTCATATTTTCTCTTTCCAGGAGATTGGCCGTTGGAAACCGGTAATGATCAAGAAGCTTGTACGCCTTCCCTCTTGGACAGATCAATTTGGACACATGGCAGACATGCGCTTAGCCGGTTTGCATGTTGGACACATGGCAGACATGCTCTTAGCCGGTTTGCATGTTGGACACATGGCATACATGCTCTTAGCCGGCTGCCTGCCTGACAGCTACCTGCTGCCTGGAGATTGCTTCTAGATTTGGACAAGCATTCCTGACAGCTACCTGCTGCCTGGAGATTGCTTCTGGATTTGGACAAGCATGCCTGACAGCTACTTGGAGATTGCTTCTGGATTTGGATTACACATTTAATAACCGGAGCTTGACAGCATTTAATCAACCGGAACATTTATGACTGAGCGACTCATTTAATAACCGAAACATTTATGACTGGAGCGGCTGCATTAAGTGTCGGTTGACCGGAGCCTTCTTTCATTAAATGCCTGTTTGACCGATCTCCTAACTAAACTCCAGTTGACCAATCGGTTGACCGAGCCGGTTTGACCGATCTCCTAACTGGGAACTTTAAATATTATTTGCAGCCAGTGGGATTTGATCCCTAGTCACCTGTGTGACAGACAGAGGTGTTAACCACTACGCTACAACAACTTCTTGTTATATTTGAACCAATTAATATACTTGATATAACTTAGCGGTTTAACATATATATTTGAACTTAGTTTTATCTATTTATTAAACTTTTCATAAGTTATAACAATTATTTTCTATCAGTTAAGTTCTCAAAAGATAAAGTATGTGCTGCATGTCAAATGGGCAAACAAGTAAAGTCATCTTTCAAAAGTAAAGGAAATTATCAATCTGAACGATGCTTAGAACTTTTGCATATGGATCTGTTTGGTCCGGTTAAAGTAACTAGTTTAGGAGGCATGCATTATACCATGGTAGTTATTGATGATTATTCTAAATTTACTTGGGTTACTTTTATAGCTTCTAAAAATCAAGCAACTTCAAACCTGATTAAACTGATTTTGAGAATACAAAATGAAAAATCCATTCGAGTAAACAAAATCAGAAGTGATAGGGGAACTGAATTTATAAACAGTAACTTAACTACTTTTCTTGATGATTCAGGTATTAGGCACGAGTTGTCTAGTGCCAGAACTCCTCAACAAAATGGCCTGGCTGAGAGAAGAAACCGGACTCTCAAGGAAGCCGCAAGGTCGATGATAGCTGATTCGGGTGTCGCTCAAAAGTTTTGGGCTGAAGCTATCAATACCGCATGCTTTACACAAAACCGATCTTTAGTAACTAAACAATTTTCTAAAACCCCTTTTGAAATTTACTTTGATCAAATTCCAAGCGTACGGTATTTTCGAATTTTTGGTAGCAAATGTTTTGTTCACAATAACGGCAAGAATTACTTGACCGCTTTTGATGATAAATCCGACGAGGGAATAATGTTGGGATATTCAGCTGTGAGTAAAGCCTACAGAATATACAATACTAGGACTTTAACGGTTGAAGAAACCGCACACGTTGTTTTCGATGAATCGGTTGAACGAAACACTGCATTACCCTTCGATCTTCACAACAGAATGGAAAATTTCAATATCTATTCTGATGATGAAGACGAGGTTCCGGTTTTTAGACGTTTTGTCAAGGACCAAGCGGTTGATGCTGAAACTCAGCCTGATCAAGCTGCCTTACCGCAGAAAGTTGACGCTTCAGTTTCTACTGAAGAAATCGGTCGGTCTGACTCTGTTCAACCTACCGATCAGTCTAACCTTGATCAGCCAACCGAAAGCTTGATAGACACGTCTCGGATTAACCTCAGAAGGAACAAAAATCATCCTCTTGAACTAGTAATAGGTAACATATCCTCACCCGTCCGAACTAGGCAACAAAATTTGGATCACTATGAAAACTCTGCTTTCATATCACAAATTGAGCCGAAAAAGGTGGATGAAGCATTGTCAGATCCAGATTGGATTCTAGCAATGCAAGAGGAATTAAACGAGTTTGAGAGAAATAAAGTCTGGTACCTAGTTCCTAGACCGAAAAACAAACCGGTTATAGGAACACGATGGGTATTCAGAAATAAACTCAATGAAGACGGTTTAGTTACGAGGAACAAAGCCCGGTTAGTGGCTCAAGGCTATAAACAGGAAGAAGACGTTGATTTTGAAGAATCATTTGCCCTTGTAGCTAGACTTGAGGCTATTAGAATATTTCTAGCATACGCAGCTTTTAAGAATTTAAAGTTTTTTAAATGGATGTTAAAAGTTCTTTTTTAAACGGTAAAGTAAATGAAGAGGTATATGTCAATCAACCTCCAGGTTTCAAAAACCCAGAACACGAAAATCATGTTTACCGGCTGAACAAAGCCCTTACGGTTTGAAACAGGCTCCAAGAGCTTGGTATGACACATTGACACAATTTTTATTTGATCACAAGTTCACAATAGGTTCGGTAGACAAAACACTTTTCAAATTTGAAAGAAAGGAACAAATATTACTTGTTCAGATTTACGTTGATGATATTATATTCGGATCAACCGATCCAAAGTTATGTGATAAGTTTTCAAAAATGATGACTGATAGATTTCAAATGAGTATGATGGGAGAATTGAGTTTCTTTCTAGGACTTCAGGTTAAGCCGATTGAAGCCGGAACCTTCATAAGTCAACCAAAGTATACAGCCGAACTGCTGAAAAAGTTTGGAATGGATACATGCGCCGAAGCGGCTACGCCGATGAGTCCTTCCGTAAAACTGGACAAAGATGAGGATGGTCAAGCCGTTGACATCACAGCATATCGAAGAATGATCGGATCACTGCTATATCTAACAGCCAGCCGACCTGACATTCTGTTTGCGGTTGGAGTATGCGGAAGATTCCAAGCAAATCCAAAGCAATCTCACTACACGGCGGCCAAAAGAATTCTAAAATATCTGAAGGGAACTCAAGAAGTGGGACTTTGGTACCCAAAAGACTCGAGCTTCAATCTTATAAGCTACTCAGATGCCGATTACGCAGGATGTAAGATTGATAGAAAGAGCACAAGTGGAACATGCCAGTTCCTAGGTGACTGGTTAGTCACTTGGAGCAGCAAGAAACAAACGTCTGTTGCAACATCAACCGCAGAGGCAGAGTACATAGCGACTGGAAGCTGCTGTGCACAACTTCTCTGGATCCAACAGCAACTAAGGGACTTCGGGATAGAAGCCAAGGAATCTCCAATCTTCTGTGACAACACTAGCGCCATAGCGATTACATACAATCCGGTGCTGCACTCAAGAACAAAGCATATCGATATAAGATATCATTTCATCCGGGAGCACGTTCAGGAGAAACACATCCGGCTGGAATATGTCTCAACCGAGCAACACGTAGCGGATATATTCACGAAACCGCTACAGGAAGCTAAGTTCTCTCACTTTCAAAATATTTTGGGACTTACTAATCTTAATCAACTGATATCATGATTATGCATGCATGTAAGAAACCGGGATATGTGTTTAGGGAGAAGCTCTCGCTTCTCAAACCATATTCAAACAGGCCATTGATAAATCAAAATGCTAACCGGGAGGAAGTCTCCGGTTATGCCCGATTACTTCATAATTTCAATCACATGTATATTTACTATACGGTTGAAATAACCAGGTTTAAGTGGATAAAATAAATCCAAAGTTGAACAAATGTTGACATAAATCAACGTTTCTTCACAATCGGAACAATACATCCTACTAAAACCGGTCATGGAAAACCGCTTAGTACAAATGCATTCTGGTCTGATGGCATGAACTTCTCCGGTTAACCTGAGATGACTGACTGAGTTTTCATGCATATTTTGAAAAATGAAGCCTGTAATAAATAAAAATAGTCTACCACAATCGAGATGACAACATGTATCCATCATCAAGAGAGGGAGACTCACATCTTGTCAATAGATATTTGTCATCATTAATATCTTGGTAATAATTAGATTTTGCCTTGGAAATAAACATTATTTACTTCAACAAGTTAAGGCCTATTAAATAACTGATGACATCATCAAGCATGCTTAAAACCTATTAATATAGTCGAACCCCTGGCTATATAAACCACCCTTAAACCTTCACATAACTTCACAAGATTACTATTCACAAGTATCAGTCTTGAGCTTAAAACATTCTCTCTCAAGAACATGAACTCCAACTCTCTAGCAAAGAAAATTCTATTGGCAGATTTTGATTTAATCTACCAATATGAAGATCACGAAGTTAAAGAAATGTTCTTAGCCGTCGAAAGAAGCGGGTTAAGAAGCTTTCTTGAAAACAGATTCATTCTCGACTACCTAGTAGTCGAAGAATTCTTCCAGACCGCAAAAGAAGTGCATCGAGACATAATCGTTGCACAAGTCTACGGTCAGAAATTTCTCTTCAGCGAGACGGATTTCGCTGTATACTGCGGTTTGCCCACTGAAGGGGTAAAAGACCTAACATACTCCCCGGTGACCATGCAAGAGATGTGTCGCCGGTTCTCAGGATCTGACATCCCGGTTAAACCCTGGGGTGCTAAAAGCCAACTCTCACATAAGTACCAGCTTCTCTGTGAGATTCTGGGAAAGTCCATCTTGGACAGAGAGAAAAGCTATTATTACACCCAAAGGCTTTTCGAGATGATGATTGCTGTAACGGTTGGGACACCGGTTAACTGGTCCTGGATCATCTTCAGCAACCTGAAGAAAATGATCCTCTCCAACAAAACCGGCTACGCTCCTCAGCTGAGCGGTTTTTGTGCAAGTCTGGACATCCACTCCGGACCGTTCGTAACTCTCCATCCAAGGCATGTGCTCACCAAGGAAAGAGTACAAGAGATGATCGACCGGTGGGAAGCAGTCAAGGCTAAGAGAAATCAAGCGGCTGAGTCATCTAACGTCTAGCCTGTCCTTTTCCTCTGTCCTATTTTACTTCCTTTCCAAAACCGGTAATTTTGATGTACTACCGGTTTTTCACCTCAATTAATGAAGCATATTTCCTTCCTCTTTTAATCCAAAATCTAAAAATCATAAATGGTCAAACATTTAATGTGCCGTAACAAAATTAAATCAGATCACACTTGGAAACAGAAATATTCATTCTCAATAAGCATGCCTGACTTGATTCGAAAAGACATGCCTTTATTCTCTTGAAAAAATCACAAAGTCATTAATGACTAGACATAAACGGCTAGATTTTTCAAATATCCTCATTAAATGCCTCCAACCGTTTCAAACTATAAAAGGGAAATCATTCCTCCACTTTCAAAACACGCTTCCAGCATCCCTTCTCTCTAAATCTTAAAAGTTCAGAACATCCTTCCAAAACTTTCTCACAATGTCTGCTGAACTCAGAAACACCCTCATTGTCGATTTCGAAGACGTAAAAGATTGCAGATATTATGAATGGGTCTTCCAACCGATCATAGAATCGGGGCTCCAAGGTTTTCTCAAAGGTTCAGACACTATCCTTGTGGAGGAGGTGTGTGAATTCTTCAACAACGGTCATATTCTAGATGATGGCAGCATCCGCACCATCATCGACGGCCAATTTCTTCGTTTTACAGAAGAAGAATTTGCCAACTTCTTTCACCTTCCAACCGAAGGTTTTTCAGACTTCCCCACGCCATTCTTGCCGGCTAAGGAAGACTTTTTCCAGATCCTCTCCTCTTCCAACGTTCCGATCAAGGACTTTGGGAAGAAAGAGAAACTAGCTCCTCACTACCAAGTCCTGCATGACTTGGTTCAAAGGTCTGTCATGGGCCGAATGCCAAACCAGAATTATAACCGGGAGGCGTTCGACATCATGATAGCCATCATCCGCAACTCCTCAATCAACTGGGCAACCTATCTCTTCAACAACCTGAAGACGCTGATAACCGTTTCAAGGGGAAGGACCAGTTTCGCCCCTCAAATCACCCGGTTTCTGATGGCTCAGCGCCGTAACCTTGGACCCGGTGTTCCGGTCGGACCGTCCAACACCATCACCATTATCCATGTTGGAAAGATGGATATCGAGGATTGAGGAACGGACACCTGAAAACACCGTGAACAAGTGGCACGAAAGAATGGTGGAGGAGAACTGGTTCAAAGAAGACTAAGTTATCGGTTTTTCTTTCTGGTTTTGGTCATTTTGTTGTACGACCAAAACTGCTCAATGTTCACTCTTATCATTTAATGAAATGTTTAATTTTAAAAAATCTCCGGTTTTCATTCATATCTTTCCTTCCGGTTTTCTTAAAAAAAAATAAAATAAAACAAAACTTTAATGTTAACCAAAACTTCCGATTAACAAGTTGTCAAGAAAAACCGGAATCTCAAGCAAAGATGAAAATTTTGAAAAACCTTACCGCACACGGTTTTACCTCCCAAAATTTACCGCCCATTGATTCTCCACTTTTACCGCCGAAAGTTACTGCAGTAACTTTTGGAGGGAAAATTGGCGCCAAAAACATCAAGCGACGGTTCATCTTCTAACCGTTCGGAACCGTCATCTATATAAAGTCTAATCATCCCATTCGACACATGTGCTTTCTCTCTCTAAAATTTCCAGATCTTCAAAAAGCTCTCTACTCTTCGATCATCATCGTTCTCAAAAACTATCATGGATCTAAGCAAAACTCCTTTCCAATGGATGTTGCAAGTTGATTTCGCGGATATTGATGAACATGCCGATGATAAAAACAAAGCTGTTCTTCAATCTCTAAGAGATTCTGGGTTAGAGGAATTTCTATCTGGTCCGTTCACCATTTATCCGGCGGCCGTGACGGAGTTTCTGGCGACGGCGACGCTCACAAAGAGGAAGATCTCCGCCAACGTCAACGGGAAAAACATTCTGATCACTGAGGAGCTATTTGCTGAAGCCCTCGGTTTGCCCAACACATGTCTGGATTTCAAAACTGACCTAACCGCTGCAGAATCAAACGCTGTCCGGTTGGTGATATCACTTTCAGATCAGGATCTGGTGATTCACTCCAGCCGGAAGAATAAGCTAAAACCGGAGTTCAAGTGGTTGGTGAACATCATCGCCCGCTCACTTCAGGGAAGAGGAGGTAACTTCGACAACCTGACGAAACTTAAACTGAAAATACTGATGGCCATTGTCCGCGGTGACAAGGTGGATTGGGGATACGTTATCTTCGAAGAATTTTGCCAGATGGTGATTAAGAAGGATGGCCGGGTTCAGGCCTCCGCAATGCAAATTGTGAAAATCCTTAAGTTTCTTAATGTGGAGCTTGGTGAAGGAGAACCACTCCCAATCAACAATATTCTCAACTCAGAGTCAATGATTGAGAGGCCAGAGAAAGCGGTTAAACCGAAATCTTCCAGAACAAAGTCATCCAAAGGGACCAGCTCTTCTGCCCCAGCTGAAGAAGTTTCCAAACAAAAGAAACCCAAAAGAAAGGCGGTTGAAACCGAAGCCCCACAAGAACCGAAGGGGAGGAAGAAGTCGACTGCAAGGAAGAGCTCCAACAAACCGGCGGACTCCGAGAAAACTCTTTCCTCGGATAATCCACCAGAAAGAACCGGAGACGTCTTTCAACCCATTCCCATCAACACCGTTATTCCTACCCCTGTTCCATCTAACTCACCAAAGTAAACCGAATCCTCGGGGAGCCAGGAAACCAAGTCAGCTTCAAAGGAGGAAGCAGAGGTTAGTATACACTCTGAAACCTCCAAGTCACCAAGCAAACGAATTGAAGAGGTAATAGCCGACATAGGCTTGAATACCTCTGAAGCCATTGAGAACGTAGTCCAAGACATCGCAAGGGAAACCGAAGACGATGTGTCAAGTCGTCGCAAATCAATTGATCAGGTTGAGATACCCGATCAGAGTGAAGTTCAACCGGTCGAAGAAACGGCCAAAACAACAGACATTACACCTTCGGCTCAGGAAGGTAATTTTGAAGATCAGGAACCATCCGGTTCCGCGGGGGGCAAGTCAGCTCTAGAAAACCAATCGGCTCAAGATGGGCCATCTGACTCAGCACCAATACCTGAAGGTTCTGTTCGGGTCAACAAAGGAAAAGGGGTTCTCATTGAAGATTCAGTGATAACAGGAAAAGGTACGTTGCAAACCGGCCCTCAACCAGAAGCAATAACCGGGGACGAGGTCCCTTTTACCGCAGAACAAGAGGATGAATTGTTCGAGGAACTTCTCAGGGACATGAACAAAGGTGCCGGTGATGCGATAGCACCATACCTTATGTGGGTAAAACTCCGTTGTGAAACAAAGATATCCGACATGGCTCCAGGATTGAGCGGCAACAAGCATTGGGATAGACCTATCAGGCTGGAAGAAAGGGCCCTCAAGTTATCTCACACCAATATTATCCAACCTGCTTTCAGCAAAACCGCAGTAATTCTTGAATATGCTCGGTTACAAGAAGTAGAGGATGCATTAAAAGAAGCTGAAGGAAAAACGCTAACTCCGATCGAAATGAAAATGACTGAACGGTTCCATACGGTGCGAGAAAAGCTCTCACAAAGCCTCGACAATCTTGATGCACAATGGAGGAAAGGCTGCCAATACCAACTCAATAATTCCGATCTACATCAAAGTAAGCCATTCTACGTGGTCGGGGAGTCATCTATAACAGCGGAGAATCTGGACCAAGAATTTTCTCAAACTTCCAAGGCTCCGGAAATCGATCAAATGAAGCAAGCGGTGGTTGATACAATTGATTCATGTCTTGAAAGTTATAAAACCGCAACTGATGAGAGGATTGCAACTGCTGAAGCTAATTTATCGAACACTATACGGGGATCTGTACAAACCGAAATCGCAAACACCGTTCAAACATCTATCAAGTCCATGATAGATGCGACTGTGCAGACCTCAGTCAAATCCTTGATCTCCGAGTCCATCCAAACCGCAACCGCTCCATTATTAGACATGCTGCAGGCAATGGCTATTTAAATTGGGGAATTGTCCAAACTCCAAGTCAGTTAATAATCAAAAAGGGAGAAATTGATAGAAAAATTAAGTAAGTTAATTTTTGGAACCGGCTAGACAAACTAAACAGTTGTTAAATTTCATGTGCAGGTACAGATCAAATCGTATGAACCGGTTGGGGCATCATTAACCGGTTGCTGAAACTCCTCAAAAGAAACCGGTTTCAAATGTTCAAGTCAAAAATCAGAGGAATCGATTTTCACTCTCTCAAGCGACCGGTCAGCAAAGACAAATTCATATACCAGCCGGATCACACTGCACAAGAGACAAAACCGGAAAATTCAAACTTCAAGAGTGACGTAACATGACAAAACAGACGTGTCTTGAAAGAATAAAAGAAGATCAGATCCGATCGGAAGCATGCGAGGAAAGCAATGATGCTTTATTGCTCTGAAGTTGACAACCTGAGGTGCATGTCCAACACGTGTCCGAATCTGAAAACTGATTATGTCATCTTACACTTAGAGCTGCTTGCATGACTGCCAAGTGTTGAGGAAGGTGAAGCGTGCAAGCAACCTCTCTGCACCGGCGTGATAATGATCAACCAATCCGAAGGAGAGAGAAGAAAATGACCGTTGGCTCTTCTCAGCTATAAAAGGAAGACGAAACGTCTTCATTTAATGCAAGTTACGGATTACGAAAAACAAATCATTAAAGCATTAAGTTAGAGAGATAAACTCCTATATTCCAAAACCGGTGTGTCTAAAACCGGAAGCTTTCTGTATTGTGCTGTGTTGAGTTGTTGTATTACATCAAGTGTGAGTTGGTGTAACCGGCGAGTAGCGAAGTTGGGCTCGACCGGAAGTATTGTTGTAACTATAAAAGTTAGTGGAGATCCTTCTCATAACCTGAGAAGAAGGGGTGACGTAGGAGAGTTTGCTCCGAACATCCATAAAAATCCTTGTCTCGTGTTCTTTCTCTCGTTTTACTTACTTACTTACTAAACCTAACCTCAAACCAATCATACTCCATAAACCGGTCCATTCATATCTATAAAACCTACTCCTTCTAAAAAAACATCATCTAAGTCGCATACGTTGCTTCAACCTGAAACAGACATTTCCGCCCTTGAACCCGGTTCAAGAGTCTGTGACAGTTTGTGTAGTGCTGAGAACGGTTTTAGTCTCTAACCGGACTATCACCAAAGTATTGTGTGTGTTGTAAGCGGCCCACCCTTCCAGAAACCGGAAACACCCCGGTCCTCCAAGGGCGTCCCCGATCCTAACAACCTCTTCACTACTGGATTCATGTTTGTTATCGGTTTCAATTCGCCCTACTTTAGAACTAAGGCTCACTGCCTTATTCAAGACCAAATTGTCTTCTTCTGCACTTGATCTTTTGATTTCACAAAACCCAAGATTTCCCAGTCCATTCTCAAGAGCTTCTTTATTACTTATTCTAAGATTCTCCTGTTCATCATCTCAAAAGGTGGCTCTAAGCCCAAGGATCAGGTCATTTCGAATTTTGATGACATTGTTTTTTCGGTTCCTTCTTGCATTCCTAGAACAGTCATGAGTAGACTCACGACCTATTGGAGTGCCTTCAGATCCAATTTTGCTTGTTTCATATGGGCCAAGTATTCCCCGTCCCATAGATCTTTGAATTTCAGAAACTTTGGAACTAGGACATGTAGTTACATCAAGACCAGTTCTATGATCAGTATTGGGATCGGTGGAGTTAGGACTAACAATAGTATCATCCACAATAATAGGACTTGTGCCAGTATAAGGACCAATATAGCAGGGATCAGCAATGGTTGCACATTTTTCATCAAGACCTGTAGTAGCAAGTCCGGTAGCTTGAGTAGTTTCATGACCAACAAGTCCAAGACCAAGCTTAATATGGTCAATATGGCTAGGAACAGTAGCTTTATGAGAAGCTCTAGGACCGGTGTGTCTATGTCCAACTTTAACAGGACCGATACCTTGACTTGGACTAACATTTTGAACATGACATATTCTTGAGAAAACAGAATCCCTAGGACCGGTGCCCTGAACATGACCAATATGATCAACGTTAGTAGGGCCATCTTGTACCCTTACCCACTTCATTCTTTTTCCTATCTTCTTCCTTACCCTTATCTGTTGTTGCTTTTGGTTGCCCATCTTATCATCCTTAGTGCGTTCATTGCTGTTAAGTTCAGACCTGTTCACATTTCTCTCAACCTGAGCCTGGTTAGAGTCATTGATATCGCTTACTTGAGTGTTGTTATTGGCCTTCGATTTTAGATTATTATTGACTGGACATTTATTCGTAGCGTGTGTGAAAGTGCTACACCATATACATCGATTTGGTTTCCATTCATATTGTACTCTAATGTCAAATAAATTTCCCAGTCTATCTTTAAGTTCAAGCTTGATTGGAAGAGAGCTACTTGGATGAATTTCGACACTAACTCTGGCCATAGATGCACGCTCGTAACTTTCTATTGTTGGGTCAAACATAAGTGGTTTGCCTATAATGCTTGAAAGATAGGCCAGGCCCATCGGGTTGCACATGTGTGGTGGAACATTCTTGAGATTCACCCAGATTTGTTCAAGTTCAGGCGGTCTATGATTAGTATTAAGTTCCTCGCTCCACTTGTACAACTTGAATCTTTTTCTCCTGTTAAAAGTATATTCGCTCTCTATGATCGACTTTATTTCGCTTCCATTCCTGAAGGATAGAAAGTAGAATCCGTGATCATTGATTGTGATCCTCTCTAGACTAGAGGATTCCCACTGAACCATCAATGTTCTTTTAACCTCAGCAAATGGTGCCTTCATGTTGCCCATAAAATGACCAACTATGACAAACTCCCATGCCTTGACACATTTTTCTTCAATTTCTGGTGGGAGCTCAAACCAGTGCGGATGATCAAGTGTAATTACCTTTGGGAATAAGGTGTCTATCTAGAATTTTCCCTTTTCTGGATCGCTCATGGCATTTCCATTCCACAACTTTCCTTCTTGCCAGGTTTTGTTTGGGTTGCTCATGATTGTGTACACCTTTATTTTATTACATTTCGAAATTTCCTTCATGGCGTCAACCGTCCACTTGATCATTTCATCATATTGGTCTTTGTTAAAGAGATTCCAATTCTTTAGATAGTGACTGTTGAATTGAGCATTCAACTGATCATTTCATTTTTGGGGCATCGTAATCTCTTGTTTATTAATTTGGAAAAATAGCTTCTTAATCTGGTTTCTCAGTCCTGCCAAATTTGATATTTCGTTTTTCCTTATTGACCACGTTGGACCAGCAATAGGATCCTTGTTATCAACTTGAGTATTTTCTTTGCCATGAATTGCAGCAGTAGGAGGAGCTGAGGAGATGACTGTTTCAGGGATGCTATCTTTCCTGACTTGTTTGTTCTTTTCGGCCCATCTAACCCTTATATTTCCCACAAAACCGTTGCCTTCAATTGTTCCGATCTTCTTTAGAATATCCCCTTTAGTGCTCTTCTCTTGTGTATCAGTTTTTCTCTTTTGAATGCTATCAATTGGCATTTCAGGATCCAGATTAACGAGTGGAGAAAACGCACACAGGTTCGATATCTCAGGGTTAGCCTCGGGTGTCACAGTTTCCTTGGGATTTACTTCAACATTCTTCTTAGAACTTGAGTTATTTGCCTTCATGTTTTTCCTTTCTTTAATTTTCGATTCATTCTTACCCTTCTTAGCTATTTTATAATTATTCGATCCGGTTTCTTGATCGATCTTTTCAATTTCAGCACTTGTTTTGGAAGAATTACGCCTCTTTGCTTTTGGTTTGATCTTTGTTGCCGATATCTTCTTCATGGACTTATGATATTCGAGGTCGCATATTATTGTTTCATCATAGTCAGTGCTATCGTCTGATTCCAAATCAACATCTATGCTTTGGTTCTTTTGATTCGACCGGTGGCTCATAGCTTTGTTAGTAGATTTATTATCTTTGCGATTAAGACCGGTAGAAGGTGGATATGTGATGTGAGGACCGACATTTAAAGAGATAGGACTGGCATTAGAAGAGCTAGGACTGGCATTAGAAGATCTAGGACTGGCATTAGAAGAGCTAGGACCAGCATTTGAAGAGCTATGACCGACGTTTGAAGAGCTATGACCGACATTTGAAGAGCTAGGACCGACATTTGAAGAGATATGACCAATGCCATGAGTAGTTTTAGTGTGTCCAGGACCGGCGTGTTCAGGATCAATGACTTGAATATTCATGTTATCCACCCTTGTTAGACCCAACTTTTTTGCAACCAAATTATCTTTTTAAGACTCAGCCAAGCGAAAACCGTTGGCTAACCCCATATTAGACTCGGCCAAGCGAAAACCGTTGGCTAACACCTCATTAGAGCCGGCCAAGCGAAAACCGTGGGCTAATTCTTCTAGTTTCATACATTCTTCACCTCTTATACCCTGACTTATATTCTGACCCAACTTATTTGTAGCTTCCTTGAGATCCATACCCAGACCCAAATTGTCATTCATGATGTCATCAATCAACGAATCAATATAATTTCCAGCCAAGCTTTCACCATTGACTATACCAATCAAGTTCAGTTCATTATCCTTTAGATCTGTATTATTAGGCTTTTTTTTTAATTTAGCTGAATTTATTTCCATGAATAGCTCTAACTTAGATCCAATTTCTTTAGTGTTTCCAGATTCTGTTAGACTATGTCCTTTAACAATTTCAGCTAGATGTGCAGGCTGTTTAGAAGATCCTGCAATTTTAGCCTCAGTTTTAGAATCCTGGGCGCATTTAGTGTCTTCTGTCCAACCTTTTTCAATCCTAGTACATAGTCTGGATATCTGACTTTCCATTTGATCCTTAGCAGGACAGGCAGACTTAGTATTCTGATCATTAATGGAACCCGAGACTTTTAGATTTGCAAGATTTCTCATTGAAGAACAAGACTCTGAAATTATATCCTTCTTTGGACCTAATGGACTCTGAGAAGCTGATATCTCCAACCCTGTAGAGGCAATTACAAAATGATCTATTTTGCCCAGTTTAGCATCCTCTCTAGCAGGACCGGTAAAATTTGTTTACTGATCTTTCTGTGCACCTGAATTACCCAAACTGTCATGTTTTCCTGCTTCTGAAACAGACCCTGACCTTGTAATATTCTTTGAACCTATTAATTCTCAATCAACAGTCTTATTCAGCTCTGTCATACTTACCTCAATAGGAACACCAGTACCAACTTCAGTAGGATCATTCAAAACAGACATAAATCTCAGCATAATGTTTTCACCCGATTCAGAAACAGACCTCAATTTTGAGCTTTCAATAGGACCCAATAAACCTGTACAATTTATGTCATTTTCCTGCATTACCTTAGAGCCTTTTTGACAGATTATCTCCAACATTGGGACCGAATTTTCAGCACAAGCGACCCGATTGTCATCAATTTCAACAAGACAAGATTTCAAATCCAATTTCCCAACAGAATGACCGGTCAGGTCTAGGGTACCAACACACGACTCCAACGGTCCATTCTGTGCAGCAAGTCCAGTAACAACAAAATTTTCTGAAATTAAAGTCCTATCATTTCTATATGCAGTACTGTCTTTTCCTATTAATTCAATCCTATCATTTCTATTATGAACATGCATATTGTTACAATATGAATCCCCAATAGAACTATTCTCATGTAATTCATCAGCATGTGGAAAAAAACTCATACCTGATGATGTATTTGGCATAGAATCAATAGGCGTATCTTCTCCGTTGTTTAAGACTTCATCCATGATTTCTGGCTTCTGCTTCCTGGGATTATTAAGAGACCTGCGAGTTCGTCTATCAGACCTAGCCTTGCTTTTGTCGACGGCCCCTTCAGCACCTTCTTAGGATCATCAGGGCGGACTTGAAGGATGCCCCTTTCCCGAGTAATTACACTGGACGGGCACGTACCAGTCATTGGAAAGATCAAGCGCAAACTGCCTAATCTTCAAAGGAGCCACAAAGGATGGAATTCTGCAGCAAAGGGTGGGCGCAAACAGCACGATTGGAAACCAATCGCACCAGAACAGGGGCTTGAAAATAATTGCTCAAACAAGAAAGGGTTTAAGCAATTTTGGAATGGTCTGTAGCTACGAAAGCTTCCTCCAGACCGAACACTTGATTCAAACGGCAATAAAAAAATTCAATGGAGACCTACCGCGCCTCGCCGTGTGGTTTGATGTCCAGAAAGAGGTCCGAACTAACCTGTAAACGAAAAGTGAGAAGAGGAGGGCGACCGATGCCGATTTGACGTCAAGTCTCTAAAGAAGGGGGTTTGACGAAATGCCCCGGTCAACGGTAAGAGAAGATGACCGCGACCGTTCCTTGCACAACAAAACACGTTCCAGAGGGCGCACGACAACCGATCGAAGGTGCTGGAGGATGGTGTCTGACTTCCGATGTAGAAGCGCGGTCGCGGCAAGAATCTGTGTCGTTTGTGTTGTTCGTGCCGATCGTGCCGAATGTGCCGATCGTGCCGATTGTGCCGATTGTGCCGATCGTGCCGAAAACGACCTAAATATCCGATCTAGAAACTATAATCATGATTTCTCCCGATTACTCCGTTCAAATTGAAATTTCTTCGATCAGATTGTAGGGGGGAAAGAGACGCACCTGCTGGAGAAATTTGAGATCATTCCGACGTCAAAAGCTCTGGCGGCATTGATGTGCCGGTCGTGCCCGATGTGAGAAAAAAAATCTCCAGAGAAAATTTCTCTCTCTAAGTGCGCTTAAATTTTAGATTCAAGATTAGACTTAGTTTGAAACAGGCTAATTAGATGCACTGCTAGTTAGACGTACAGTCTAACAAATACGTAGTTAGACGTACAGTCTAACGGATACGTAGTTAGATGTGCAGTCTAATAGATACGTAGTTAGATGTGTAGTCTAACAGATACGTAGTTAGACGTGCAGTCTAACAGATATGTAGTTAGACGTGCAGTCTAATAGATACGTAGTTAGACGTGCAGTCTAACAGATACGTAGTTAGACGTGCAGTCTAATAGTTATGTAGTTAGACGTGTAGTCTAACATATACGTAGTTAGACGTGCAGTCTAATATATACGTAGTTAGACGCGTAATCTAATAGATACTTAGTTAGACGCGTAGTACTGTCGTTGGATAATGAGTCCAATCTAGTACTATGGTAGGGCATTTTTCCAAGCCCCTAACTCCTCACAAAATCATGAGAGCCATCAGGGCTACTGCTAGCATAACTATTTGTGAACTTAGGCCAACTCAAAAACCTGTTGAGGTTATTGGAAAGGGATAGACTATTGTAAACGAAGCCAATGAGGAAGTTTTAGAGGCAACCTGTATTATAAACTTAATGATGGATCAGGCCAACGTGAAAGCTGCTGCGAAGATTAGCATCTTCGATACCTAGGTTATGAACAGAATGTCTAACAGATATGATCAAGTCATCAAAGGAAAAGGTATAATCAAGAAATGGTTGAAGCTGGTCAACATAGAGAAACGAGTCCTGAAATTGGCTAAAATTTCTGAGGTCTATGAAGCTCTAAAAAGGAAGGAATTGGTTGAAGCCAATCTTAGTGGTCGAGCTCTTTTTCCTGTGCTCGAAGCAAGAAAGGCAAACTTCAATCCAAAGGAAAGAAATGCCGATGTAGAGGAAAAGACTTTAAAGAAACTTGATGAAATCATGCAAACCTACATCTCGACTGTCCTCAGATATGTTCATGAAGCCGACTGTTTAGGGGTGAATCCTTTTGGAAATTATTCAGATGAAGACGATCCGATGCAACTCTCTGAAGATAATGACTTGATCCTACCGGAAGATGAACAAGCCTCTTCTCACCTCATTGAATTGGAGAATGTGTCTGTTGAAGCAAAATGCCTTATGGCGCAGCCCAGAATTGAACAGACTTAAGATCTAGTTCAACCTGATCCAATAATTGAAGAAGAAATAAATAATGCCGATTTTTTTCAACCGACTGTTGTACAGAAAATAGACTTGCTGGAATCCCCTGTTCTTGAAACAGAGTAATCTCCATTGAAGGAGGCTGAAACCCATCAGCATATTGAAGCACAATATGAGGAAGAACCCCCAAAAGAAAAAGAATCTGATAAGAGTTCTTCCGCTGAGGGGAACAAGACAACGATGATAAGTCGTCAGAAGGTCTACCGTTATCACAATGCTTTATTCCCGACTCTCCATCTCCTCGATCATCTCCCAAGATAACAACTACTAATATCTATAAAAGGTTGTTGATCTACCTCTTCACTCCGAAGGACCTTCAGAACAGATTCTTAAGGTGTGAAGATATTCTTAGAGATGAAAAAAACTCTAAAGATGATTCTGAGGCGGATGAACTAGAGCAGTCTATGTAGATTCATACTCATGTTTGTCCCATTCAAACCGCTCCTGCCAACTCTCACGAAGTATCCTCTAATGAAGAAACCTCTCTTAGAGGGGCAAAGCTGCTAAAGTCCATGACATACATAATGAGCATTCTTTAGAAGAATGTGTTGGAGTTGTAGTCCAAAATGATGATTATCGAAAAGGGTCAAAGATCCAACAAGAAAGAATTCTATTCTCTTCTTGAAACTCAGAAATAAATGGAGAAGACCATGAAGAGGAAAACTTATGAGATCAATATCCTCAACAACACCTATTCTAAATTTGAAAAGAACTTCTTCAAACGGTAGTCCGAAAGGTTTGATTGTGAAAGGGAATTTAATATTGATCTTCATCAAGAAGTTATGGCTGGAATGAATATGGTTCAAGGTCAAATGGTTGAGTTAACCAATCATATGAATAGAGCTGATGCTGAATGAATGGAACAAGCTTATTCCTTTGTAAGATAAATTCAAGCTATGGAAAACGCTAAAACTGCAACTAATAAAGAGAAAAGCCTTTTAGACCTTGACATTGATAATGTTAAAAAGAGGGAAGGAAGCTCAAGAGGAGGAGGTAGCAATAACTTAAGAGGATGTGCTTCGACAGGCACCAGATCTAAAAGAAAAGTCGCTGATGAAGGAGGTTGTAGACCAACCGAAAGAGGTGGATGTCGTAGTGATGACCGAGGTGGCGGAAGTGGTGGAAGAGGTGGCCGTGCTCTCCTTCAATTTCGCAACCTACTGATTAGTGAAGAGTTTGCTCATCCAAACGTGAAAAGGGAAGAACTATAATCTCTTTTCTTTTAAATTTTTGTCGTTGGATTCTGAACTCGGTTTTAGAATTTGGTTTTTAGTACTTATGCTTAAAGCTTGTGAACAAATATCATTCTTACTTTAATTTGATGAGTACTTATCTTCTTAATTGTACAAAGTTTTAACATCATCAAAAATGGGGAAATTGTTGGGTCCAATTACTTTGACTAACGATATTTTAATGATGTATTAGTAAAACTTTGACTAAGAATAAAGCTAAGCCGTCTAATTGTTTTTGTACAGGTGCATCAAAATATGCTAAGATTAGACTTAGTTTAAAACAGGTTAATTAGACGTACTGCTAGTTAGATGTGAAGTCTAACAGATACGTAGTTAGACGTGCAGTCTAACATACACATAGTTAGATGTGCAGTCTAACAAACACATAGTTAGACGTGCAGTCTAACAGACACGTAGTTAGACGTGCAGTTTAACAGATACGTAGTTAGATGTGCAGTGTAACATACACATAGTTAGACGTGCAGTCTAACATATGAAAGTTAGACGCTGGCGTCTAACTCATTCAAACTAGTCTGAAGTGAAACGTAGTTAGACGTGTCGTCTAACTCCATTAGACTTGGTGGTCTAATGGATCCATCTATTAGATGGGGACGTTAAACTTCATTAGACTTGGTAGTCTAATGGAGCACATCTAATGCCTCGCTTGAGTAGTTGCTTGAAGTTAGCATCCGTATACCCACAATCATCTAGCTGTATGCTACTCCTGATCCACTGATCGTGCAGAACAGTACGACAGCCAGTTGCATCCAATGAATGAATGCCACTACTTAGTAAGTATATATTCCTTCCACTACTTGGTCCTTGCAGGACAGGTCTAGAAGAATATTCGGCGCACTACCAGATTGGTACGGCCACGATCTTTGTGCACAGAGTCTGCTGTACTCGTGTACTATGGAGGCTTTCCAATGGGTGCTTACCACGTTTCAATGTAGAAGATTCGACCGTTGGTACCTATCTTCTATTTAAATATCCTCAAGGACAACGGACGAGCTGCTGGCTTACAGACTATCTTACGAATTACTTACTTGTTGATTTTGTACTTCATCTTCAAGAGAGAGAGATATAATAAAAATATTGTTTAGCTGAGTGATATTCTTAAACATACTGTAAGTTGAATAGAGCCTGTTCTATTCAACAGTTAACTGGCAAGAAAACTGTATTTGATTCAAAGAAAGTATAGTGAATCCTTCCGGTGGTTGGAAGAAGGGGTGACGTAGGAGAGTTTGCTCCAAACATCCATAAACAACTGGTTCTTAGCTTGAAACCTGAGCAAATATTTCCGCACTTGAATCACTTCAAGAGTTTACAAGGGTTTGTGAAGAATAAAAAGTGATATTAATCCTTAACAGGATTTCTATCAAACCGTTTTCTAGAAGTTGTCATCAATAGTCAAACCCCCGTCTCTATTGATTACACCGATCCTATTACAATCAAGATCAACAAGCCCTAAAATATTTCTAAAGTGAGAAAATTTAGTCTCGGGTAGTGGCTTCGTGAAGATGTCTGCCGTTTGTTGATCTGTTGGGACATATTCAAGGCGAATATGCTTCTGACTGACATGCTCTCAAATGAAATGATGAAGGATTTCAATGTGCTTTTTACGAGAGTACATAACTGGATTACAGGTTATTGAAATTGCACTTGTGTTGTCGCAGAAAATCGGAGATTCATCTACTTCAATTCCATAGTCCCTCAGCTATTGTTGAATCCACAAGATCTGAGAGCAACAACTTCTTACTACAAGATATTCGGCTTCAACTGTAGACATGGCGATTAACGTTTGCTTCTTGCTGAACCAAGAGATCAAACGGTCACCGAAAAAATTACAAGTTCCACTGGTGTTTTTTCGATCAATCTTGTAACCTACATAATCTGCATCTGAGTAACTTGTTAAATTGAAACTGGAATCCTTTGGATACCACAGTCCCACATTTTGAGTCCCCTTTAGATATTTCAAAATACTCTTAGTAGTAGTGAAATGAGAAAGTTTAGGATTAACCTGAAATCTTCCACATACACCGACATCAAACTGAATGTTTGGTCGACTAGCAGTGAGATATAGTAGGGAGTCAATGAGTCCTCTGTAGGAAGTGATGTCCATACTCTAGCCACCTTCATCATTGTCTAGCTTGCTAGAGGAACTCATTGGAGTGGATGAAGCCGAGCAACTCTCCATTACAAACATCTTTAGCAATTCCTTGGTATATTTGACTTGGTTAATGAGGGTCCCTGTTTCAAGTTGACGAACTTGAAGACCAGGAAGAAGGTTAATTCTCCTATCATGCTCATCTCAAATCTGTACTGCATCATCTCGGAAAATTTCTCACACAATTTAGGGTTAGTTGATCCAAATATGATGTCATTTACACATACTTGAACAAGAATAATATGAGAATCTTTAACAAATCTAAACAATGTTTTATCTACTGACCCAATAACGAAATCATGATCAAATAGAAACTTAGTGAAAGTGTCATACCAAGCTCTTGGAGCTTGTTTCAAATCGTATAAAGCTTTTTCAAGTTTAAAAACATTATTTGGTAAAGTGTGATCTATAAAACCAAGAGGTTGTTCAACATAAACATCTTCATTTAGTTTACCATTTAAAAATGCACTTTTCACATCCATTTGAAAAACTTTGAAATTCTTAAAAGATGCATAAGCTAGGAAGATTCCGATTGCTTCAAGTCTGGCCACAGGTGCAAATAACTCATCAAAATCAATGCCATCCTAATGTCTATACCCTTGAGCAACCAACTAGGCTTTATTTCTTATGACTAAGCCATCTTCACTAAGCTTGTTTCGAAAAACCCATCTAGTTCCAATAACTGGTTGATCAGTTGACCTTGGAGTTAAATGCCACACTTTATTTCTCATTAATTGGTTTAACTTTTCTTGCATGGAATTTATCCAATCTGGATTAAGCACAACTTCACCAATTTTCTTAGGCTCGATTTTAGAAATAAAGGTAGAGTTAGCCATCTCATCCAGAAATTGACATCTTGTCATACGAGGAGAATTAGGATTACTAATTATCAATTCAAGTGGATGATCTCCGTTCCATCTGAAGTTTGATCCAAAAGGATTAGACGTCGGATTAGTTAGCTCCGCGACGTCCGAACTTTCAACAACCTGTTGAACTGGAGTTTGGACGTCTGGTTGATTCTCAACCGGATTAGAAACTTGATCAGATGGATAATCCTTTTAAACAGGAGCTTCATCCTCACTATCAGATTCAAGACATGTCGCTTCTAATCTGTTAGCAAGGTCGATGGGATTAATATAATTATTTTCAACAGATTCATCACAAACAACATGAAAGGATTCCTCAATAGTTTGTGTACGATTATTGTATACTCTGAAAGCTTTACTAACTGATGAGTAACCTAGCATGATTCCAACATCTACTTTAGCATCAAAAGCGATCAAATATTCTTTCCCATTGTTATGAATAAATCACTTACACCTGAATACTTGAAAGTAATAAACTTTAGGAATTCTTCCATAAAGTAGTTCATAGGGTGTTTTATCAAAGTGTTTGTTAATTATTTACCGATTTTGTGTATAGCATGCTGTGTTTATCACTTCTGCCCAAAACTTCTGAGGAACACCTGAGTCGGCAAGCATTAATCTCGCTGCTTCCTTCAGTATCCTGACTCGTCTTTCAGCAATACCATTTTACTGTGGAGTTTTGGCACTAGACAACTCGTGTCTAATACCAGATTCCTCGAGATATGAAGTTAGGCATCTGTTGTTGAATTTGGTTCCCAAATCACTTCTAATCCGAACAATGCTTAAAGATTTTTGGTTTTGAATTCTTCTAAGGAGTTTAATCAAATTCTTAGTAGTCTGATCCTTAGAAGGCAAAAATACAACCCATGTAAAGCATGAAAAATCATCAATAATGATTTGGGTAAATCTCATTCCTCTGAAGCTCTTTATAGGATTTGGACCAAATATATCCATATGTAAAAGTTCCAAGCACCGGTTCTTTACTTTGGAACGATGATTTACTCTGCTTGCCTAATTGGCAAGCTGGACAAACCTTGTCCTGTAAAAACTTCAAGTTTGGTAAGCCAAGAACCAAGTTATGCGAACAAATATTGTTAATGGTTTTAAAATTAAGATAATTCAATCTCTTATGCCACATCCAGTTTTGATTAGTTTTGGTAATCATGCATATGGAATTAGATATTTTAGTTTTCCAGTTCATTTTGTAAGAATTTCCTACCCTACTTCCGATCAACAAAATATTACCCTATTGATTCTTAACTATGCATGCACGAGTTTGAAAATCAACAGAAAATCCATTATCACATAATTGACTAATACTAATAAGATTATAACACAAGTTTTCAACAAGTTTTCAACAAGTAGCACATTGTTGATGGTTAGAATACCATAGATAATCTTACTCTTACCCATGGTCTTACCCTTGCAGTTATCTCTGAAAGTGATCTTAGGACTTGAGCATTCTATTATATCAGTTAGAAGCCATCTTTCTCTAGTCATGTGTCTAGAACATCCACTGTCCAGATACAAAAATGAATCCTCCAGGCAGTCAACCTTTGGTTTGTCGTCTTCCATCAGGCATGTAACAACTTCGTTATTGCTTTCACCAGATGAATCTGTAAATCTCTATCGGCCTATTTGGACTTGTTTTCATCACTTATAAGAGCCTTTTACTCAGTTAGGTTCTTCTTTGTTTGAACATTACAGCAATAGATTTGGATGAGCTTCTCCCATATTTCTTTAGCGGAGGAGCATGACTTGATCTTGCTGAACACATCAATGTTCAACGACTTGTATAAGATGTCTTTAGTAATATAGTCTAAGTTGTTCATCATCTTGTATTCAGTTGTCCATTCGCATCTTGGATTTTCAATTTTTATAGTACCATTAGAGATGACATACAACATGTCATAATCGATAGCCGCCAAATGCGCTTGCATCCTTATCTTCCAACATTCGTAGTTTTCTTTCGAGAACATGGGAATTTGGTTAACTATAGACATGATTCGGGTTCTTGTTCCTTGAGAATAGAAAAAAGAGTTCTAATACCAATTGATAGGATCGGTGCAACCAATAGAGACGGGGATCTAAATATTGTGAGTAACTTCGGATAAACGTATTGATAGAAATCCTATTAGGAATTAATATCACTTTCTATTTTTCGCAAACTTTCACAAACTCTTGAAACGATTCAAGTGCGGAACTGTTTGTTTAGGTTTGAAGCTTTGAACCGATGAATGATGAAAGACAGAATGTAAAGAACACAACAAGTTGTTTATGGATGTTTAGAGAAAACTCTCCTACGTCACCCCTTCTTCTATTCAACTAAAAGGATTTCACTAAACTTCTTTGAATCAAATATAGCTTACTGAATAGCTAACACTCTGTCGAATAGAATAAAGTCTGTTCAACTTATAATATGATCAATAATATCTCTCAGCTAGACATTGTTTTTGATTCTATCTTGAACTTGTAAATTGATTTACAATCAGTAAGTGCAAGAGTAATGAGTAAGAAGAATTCAATTCAATAACTGTTGAGCAAGCGTAACCGGTGATTTAGTAGTTGTCTTTGAGCATCTATTTGTAGTAAAAGGACACTAACGGTCGAATCTTCTAGGATGGACACGTGGCAAGCGCCCATAGGATGGCCGCCCAAAGGACAAGAGTACAGTAGACTCTATGCTCATGGAACGTGGCCGTACTGAACGGTAGTGCACCAAATATCCTTCTAGAAATGTCATGTACTGAACAAGAAGTGGGAAGAATATTCGCGTACGTGGCGTTTATTCATTTGATGCAAATAGATGGCGTACTGGTCTGAAAGAAAGAGTGGATCAGGAGTAGCGCACAACTAGTTGATCGTGGGTAGACGTATGCTAACTTCAAACGACTGCTGAAGCGAGACATTAGACATGCTCCATTAGACGTCCAAGTCTAAAGGGATTTAGACGTCAATGTCTAACAACGAGTTATATTAGACCACCAAGTCTAATGGAGTTAGACTGCAACGTCTAACTTCGCATCCCATTAGACTACTACGTCTAATGGAGTTAGACTGTAGATTCTAACTACATATCACTTCAGACTAATTTGAAGGAGTTAGACGCCAACGTCTAACAACGTATCTATTAGACTTGCACGTCTAACTACGTATCTGTTAGACTTGCACGTCTAACTATGTATCTTTTAGACTTGCACGTCTAACTACGTATCTGTTAGACTTGCACGTCTAACTATGTATCTTTTAGACTTGCATGTCTAACTACGTATCTGTTAGACTTGCACGTCTAACTACGTATCTGTTAGACTTGCACGTCTAACTATATATCTATTAGACGTGTACGTCTAACTACGTATCTGTTAGACTTGCACGTCTAACTACGTATCTGTTAGACTTGCACGTCGAACTACGTATCTATTAGATTTGCACGTCGAACTACCTATCTGTTAGACTTGCACGTCGAACTACGTATCTGTTAGACATGCACATCGAACTACGTATCTGTTAGACTTGCACGTCGAACTACGTATCTGTTAGACTTGCACGTCTAACTACGTATCTGTTAGACTTGCACGTCTAACTACGTATCTGTTAGATTTGTACGTCAAACTACGTATCTGTTAGACTTGTACGTCGAACTACGTATCTGTTAGACTTGTACATCGAACTACGTATCTGTTAGACTTGCACGTCAAACTATGTATCTGTTAGACTTGCACGTCGAACTACGTATCTGTTAGACTTGTACGTCGAACTACATATCTGTTAGACTTGCACATCGAACTACGTATCTATTAGACTTGCACGTCGAACTACGTATCTGTTAGACTTGCACGTTAAATTATGTATCTGTTAGAGTTGCACGTCTAACTACGTATCTGTTAGACTTACACGTCTAACTATGTATCTGTTAGACTTGAACGTCTAACTGGCAACACGTCTACTTAGCCTACTTAGACCACGTCTAAGTTAGCGAAATCTGATTCACTTGCATAGAAACAATTAGACGCCTTAACTTCTTTCATATTTAAATTTTAATCATTGTTAAGTTTTACTCACATATCATCAAAATAACGTTAATCAAACTAATTTGACCCAACAACGTGACACATAAATTTAAAAAAACAAAAACCATATTTTAAAATACGACGACAAACATTTTTGGGAAGATCTAAAATAACTATTTTTTTATATAGTTTGACCTCACATAGTACAATTCAAAGTTTGATCCAAAGACGATTTAAGTTTGTGTCTCAAATTATATTTTGATCATTTAATTTAAAGTGAGAATGAAAATAAGTAATTTTATTCATTCCATACTTCAACTGACCTTCACACTTCTATCGTTAAAATTTTGTCTTTAAAATTTTATCTATATAAAAATAAATTTAATATTCGAAAAGTTTTGTTACACAAAAAGAGTCTCCACTTAATTTTCCCCATAAACTTAAAAAAGAAAATTTTTGGCGTATTCAAACGCTATTTTGAAATAAATTCATTCTTAAAGTTTGGTGCTTGGTTACAATAAAAAATGTCTTGACGCTATGTCTCACACGCCTTTCCCAAATAGACGGTCTCAGTCTCTACTACAAATAATTTGGCCATTTTATTTATGATTATTCCAACCCTATCCTGTCTAAAGTTCTAACTTAATCCATATTTTAAAAATTAAGGATAAAACCTAAATGTAGTTTAGGGAAAGATTAAGGATAAATTATATAAATGTCATTTGAAGAATAAAAGATAAAATTAGAAAATCTGAAAAGAATTACAAATATTAAAATTATTTTTTTTATAAACACAAATTAATTTTGTGGGTATAAAGAAATCGATCTCATATTTTTTGGAGTTTTAAAATCTAGGTTATGAGTACAAATAAAATGATGAAAATATTAAAAATAGGCCAAACATGCCATAATGGAAATATAGTATTTAATTTTGTTGAAAATATTATTTTATATAATATTTTTTTTCCAGATTTTAGAAATTCAAATCAGATCTTAAAATGTAAAACAAAATAAATAAAATAGAAAGAAAATAGGTCATAAAGACAAGCAAATGGGATCGAGCACGGGTCAGTCGCGGGTGTGGGAAAACACGCATTGGTTGGGTGTAGAAAAGCACTCGGTCGCACGATTCGTTTCTTGGTTATGATGTCTGTCGGATACTAGAATTTATTAGTCGTGACTCTCAATTAGATGAAAGGGAGTCTGTTGGGTCAAATTATTTTGACTAAGTGTCAAAGTATTTTGACTATTGGAATTTTGATGATGAGTGTGTATAAAACTTAATTTAAGCCGTCTAATCGTTTTTGGTGCAGGTGTATCGAAAACAAGTTATATTAGACTAAGTCTAAATGAGGTTCATTAGACTGATTGGCCATTAGATGCATTGAGTTAGACGTGCAGTCTAACAGATACGCAGTTAGACGTACAGTCTAACATGCATAGTTAGACATGCATTCTAACAGACGTAGTGAGACGTGCATTCTAACAGGCTTAGTTAGACGTGCAGTCTAACAGATACGAAGTTAGACATGCAGTCTAATAGGCGTAGTTAGACGTGCAATCTAATAGATACACAGTTAGACATGCAGTCTAACAGGCGTAGTTAGACGTGTAGTCTAACGGATACGTAGTTAGACGTGTAATCTAATAGGCGTAGTTAGACATGTAGTGTAACAGACGTAGTTAGATGTGCAGTCTAACAGGTGTAGTTAGATGTGCAGTCTAACGGAGGCGTAGTTAGATGTGTATTCTAACAGGCGTAGTTAGACATGCAGTCTAACAAGCGTAGTTAGATGTGCAATCTAACGGATACGCAATTAGACTTACAATCTAACAGACGTAGTTAGACGTATAGTCTAATGGATACGTAGTTAGACGTGCAGTCTAATGAATACGTAGTTAGACGTGCAATCTAACAGGCGTAGTTAGACGTGCAGTCTAACAGACGTAGTTAGACGTGTAGTCTATCAGACGTAGTTATACGTGCAGTCTAACAGATGCGTAGTTAGACGTGCAGTCTAACGTATGAAAGTTAGGCGTGCAGTCTAACTCCTTCAGATTAGTGTGGAGGGAACCGTAATTAGACATGTCGTCTAATCCCATTAGACCAGGTGGTCTAATGGATCCTGCTATTAGACATGGGCGTCTAATTTCATTAGACGAGGTCGTCTAAGTCAAATACTTCTAATTCCATGCTTAAGTAGTTTCTTGAAGTTAACACACGTCTACCCACGATCAACTAGTTGTACGCTACTCCTGCTCTACTTTCCAGTGAAAATCAGTACAACAGCTAGTTGCTACCTATTGATTAATTCCACGTAAGCAAATATTCTTCCTACTACTTGTTCCTTGCAGGAATATCCTAGAAGAATATTTGGCGCACTACCAGATTGGTTCGACCACGATCTTGGTGCTCAGACTCTGCTATATACTATGGAGGTATTCCAATGGAAGCTCGCTACATGTCATTATGGAATATTCGACCGTTGGTACCTGTTCCCAATTTAAAGATCGTCAAAGACAGCGGAAGAACCGCTGGAAACTACTGCTGGAATTAAAGATTAATCTATCTATCGATACTCAGACGCATACAAACTGATATACGAAAGCGTTTCTTTCTTGCTTTAATGTGTGTTTATCAAGAGAGAGTTAGAATCAAAACATTGTTTTAGCTGAGTGATATACTTCATCATATTGTAAGTTGAACAAAGTCTGTTCTGTTCAATAGTGAGCTAATCGTGCGACGTTATTTGATTCTAAGAAACTTATAGTGAATCCTTCCGGTGGTTGGAAGAAGGGGTGACGTAGGGGAGTTTGGTCCGAACATCCATAAACAAACTGCTGTGTCATTTTCATTCTGTCATCTTCTCATTCTTGGTTCTTAGCTTCAAAATTGAGCAAACGTTTCCGCACTTAAATCGTTCAAGAGTTTGCAAGGGTTTGTGTAGAATAGAAAGTGATTTAAATCCTTTACAAGATTTCTATAAAACCGTTTTTCCCGAAGCAGTCATCAATAGCCAAACCCCGTCTTTATTGATTACGCCGATTCTATCAATTGGTATCAGAGCTCTATTTCTATTCTTAAGCCTTCAATAAGAATGTCGACCATAACCAAAGATGTTAGTGCTACCGCAATCCCCACTTTCTCTAGAGAAAACTATATCTTGTCGAAGAAGAGAGTTCGTGCTCATCTTTCTTCTCTTCATGACGACATGTGGAGTGTCATCACAGATGGTCCTATCAAGATCGATAAGGAGAAATCCGAATGGACCAGTGAAGACAAGAGGAAGAACAACCTCAACAACATGGCTTTAGATGTTCCGTACAGATCTCTTGATGACAACATGTTTAACTTCATCATCGAGTGTGATACTGCTAAGCAGATCTGGGACAGACTCACTCAACTGTTCGACAACTTCAAGATGCGTCCTAGAGAAACGATGAACGAGTTTGACACAAGGTTCATCCAGATTGTCTCCACTCTATCTATCCTTGGTAAGAACTATAGCAACAGGGAGATTGCTATTAAGGTCATGCGTGCTCTTCCGAGGGAATGGGACATAAAGACGACGGCTATGAGGGAATCCAAAGACCTTAACAAGATCTCGCTCTTTGATTTGTTCGCTAATCTCAAGGCCTACAAGTTCGAGCTGAACTCTAGGATTGAAGAAGATCAATCCACATCCATTATCATTGCCAAAGAGTTGGTGACTTCTGAAGAGCCTCCTACCGCTCCTCACGTGCAGACAACTGCTAAGCAGCTCAGCAGCGATGCTATGTCTCTCTTCGTGAAGAAGTTTGGTGACTTCATGAAGAAGAGAAACTCTAACTCAAGCTCTTCAAATTCTAATGATAATAAGAAATCCAAAGATAATGTTAAATGTTATAACTTTGGCATTCTAGGTCATTACCAATCGGAATGTCAGAAGCAGAAGCGTGAAGAGAAGAAAAATGAAAATGAAAAGGAGCTGAAGGATATAATGGTAGGTGACGGGAAGAACAGACGAAACCACCGTGACTCTTTCTTCTCATCTAGTGACAGTGATGAAGACGATGTGGATTGCTTCATGGTAAGAGAAGAAGAAGAAACTCATGAAACTGAGGTATTTGACTTCTCTTATGAGAAGTTTTCAAGGGAACAACTGGTAGCTGCACTAGATGACATGGTCATAGAGTACAGAAAGCTAGTAGAGTCCCTAAATGAAACAAAATCTTTACCCAAAGAGCCTCAACCAGTTTTATTTCAAACTCAATTATCAAATATTCAAACTCTTTCTGCTGAAAACAAAAGGCTAAACTATGTTGTTAGTGTTTGGACAAGGTCAGTAGAAGCTGTCAAATATCAGATCAGTCTGTTAAAACCTGCTGGATCTAGATCTGGTTTAGGATTTGATGGCAATGACCCAAATCGGTCCTGAAAAAAGTCAAATTCAGCTACCAACAAGCTTAAGCCAATAAGCTTTGTTAAAGGGAGTTTAACTGATATTGAATCTGATCCCATTCATGAAGAAGCTTTGAAGAATGAAATAACTTATGTTCCGCCTACTGTTAGCTGGCTGAAAAATAAGTTAGATGTAGCCAGTAAATCTGGCAATCTAAAACCTGACTTAAAGTCAAGGAGTTTTAAAAGAAAATCATCTTTAAAAGCTAAAGGATCAGTGGCTAGCAGGAAGGTGTCTGCTAAGTCAAAATCATACGCATTAATCACAACATAAAATGGGAAATCCATTAGAATAACTCAAATATGGATTCCTAAGGGACTAATTGATTGAGGACCCAATTGAATGTGGGTACCAAAGTTTGTAAATACTTTCTTGTGTAGGTAATGCAGGAGAGGTACAGGAAGGAATCATGGAGAATACTTTTCTGAGTATACAGTTTAGAAGATCAACAATGGCCTTTTCTATTCCAGAGGACTAAGGACCTCAAAAAATTTATTTATTCATTTTGTACATGCACAAATTGAGAGGAAAAATTTATTATGGTAATAAAGATACACTCAGACAAAAGACCTTAATAGGTGTATTAGATAAGGTCTTCTAAGGGAAAAAGCATGTACTTAGACTTATTTTTGCTCACACTCTATGCATCTAAGTCTGTGTGTCTTGGATAATAACCCGCGCGGTTAGACGTACACCTCTAATAGACGTTAGACGTTTTTACGTCAAGAGCAAGTGGATGTTCACGTCTAACCAAACACACGTCTAATGCGTGTTGTTCATGCGTAATTAGACGTCGACGTCTAATAACCGTTAGACGTTTATAAGACACGTGAGCGTCTAATAGACCCATGCGTCTAATAGACGTTTAGATTTCATAGGTTGGTGTAAGTAAGAAAAACGTCTTAATACGTGTGTATTAGACCGATCAAGAACAATTGTCCCACGTGAGGCGATATATAATTTTCCCGCTCTAACAGAAACATAGTCATCTCTGAATAACATGAAGACACGTGTTTTTCAAGTTAAGAGAGAAAGACTAATATACCCTCAAAATAATGATATGACTACTTGGAAAGGACGTCTAATATTAATTGATGGGCCATACCCTTAGGAAATATATGATAGTTATACTATGCGACTCTTGGGAGTCTATATAAGGACATTCTACATGAGATTGAAAGCTTTTTCTCTCTCAAGTTTTCTAAGAACCCTAGATTTCTTCGATTTTCTCTTTAAGAAACCATTGTCTATTTCGTGTTTGTTCGCATTCTGTCAAAAATGGAAAACAAGAGAATCACACTTGGTCATTGTACTATGTATGTTAATTTTCCCTCCGTCTACATGTTTGATCAACAAGATGTGGTCGAAATGTTCAGAACCCTTGAATATTCCGATCTCGGGAAGTACCTTGGCGGGCCGTTCATATTCCATGAAAAAGAAGTTAGGGAGTTCTTCAAATCGGCGACGATGGTCGGCGATTCTAGTGTGGCAACCATGAATGACACGAAAATCTCCTTCAACGAAGCTTCTTATGCGGAGTTATTTGAACTTCCATCGGAGGGGCATACATTCAACTTGAATCTGCCATCGGAAGTCACGGTAGAGATGAAGACGGTTTTCTCCGCCGATGGCTCGGAGATTCGACTTAACGGGAGTAAGAAGGCTCTCAAACCACCGTTTATTTTGATTAATGATGTGGTGACTAAAGCGCTTCAGGATCGTTTTGACTACATGTTGGCCATTTCAAAATGGATTTAGGTCAACTAGGCCACAACTTTGTACCAGAATCTATACTTTGCGATCAATCAGGAGAACAAGAAAAGTGTAAACTTTGTTGCTCAACTAAGTCGTTTGTTGGGACATTTGGGGGTCCCCATGGGGGATTCAGAGCCAATCAACTCGACCCGGGTGTTCACTGTCTTTACCGTTGCCAACACCCTCGTCCGAATGAAGAATAACAAATAATCGCTCTCGGGATCATCAAGCCAACAGACAGGAGGAAGGTCTGTTACTCGTTCTAAACATCCAGCGGCTTCGTCCAGTCTACAGGAGCCAAAGATCTAAAATCGTTAACGAATCAGAGACCAGTTCTACCAGTCTTAAGAGCTCTTCGAAAAAGTATTCTGGAATAGTTGGTTCCAGAGTCAGGCAAGGTCCAATCGAACTTGCTGCCATTCCCATGTCTCCCCTATCTCTAGCTGTGAGTCAGTTATGAAAGTCATCCAGGTCCTATGTCTCAAGAGGAGAAAAATCAAAGGCGCCCAGGGCGTCTAAATCCGTGAAAGCGTTATCGAAGGTAACCCCTCCCCAATCTCAGGCCGAAGTGCCTAAATTTAATGTTCCTATGTTGGAACAAGACAAATCTATTTTTATTCCTGTTGAGGAATCTGCTACCGGGCCAACTGTTGAGCCAGTTGGTCCAAACACTAAATTTTTTGACAGGGTTCCGTCTCTTGTCCATCAATCCAATCTTGTAGCCGCTGGTGCTATAGAGTCCCTTGAACTAGAGCAATGTGCAGTTCCTACCCTTGCTGCTGGTGATGTATCAGAAAAGGCTCTTTCTATGCCAGTCGAAGAGCCTCATGTTCCCAATCCTGTCCCAACAGAGTCCTTAGTGACCGGAAAGCTTATTCCAGCCGAACCCACGCTGGGACTCTTTGTCAAAATTCTTACTGCCCACGAAATTATGCGTTCTAGAAGACAAGCTGATGGAATCACAATTGGGGTACCAAGGCCCACTCCAAAACCGGTTGAGGTGATTGGAAAAGGGAAGGATGTTGCAATCGATACTAATGAGGATGTATCTGAAGTAACCTGCATCGTTAATCTTATGATGGATCATGCCAACATTATTGCTGCTGAAAGATCGAGATCTTTGACACTTGGGTCTTGAACAAAATGTCAATCAAGTACGATGAGGTCATCAAGGGCAAAAACATTAGCAGTCAATGGTTAAAGCTTGTAAGCAATGAAAAGAGAGTCTTGAAATCGGCCAAGACACCAAAGCAAATCATGGAGCTAGTTGAAGCAAATCTGAGAGGAAGAGCTCTCTTTCCGATTCTGCATGCCAGAAGAGCCAATTTCAACCCTCTTGAGAAGATTGCTAAGGCAGAGGAAAAAGCTTTAAAAAGATTAGACGAAATCATGGAAGATTACATTTCTATAGTTACCAGGTACGTTCATTGAGCAAATGGCTCAGGGGCTAGTCCATTTGGAAGCTCTTCAGATGAAGGTGAACCTATGGACCTGTCCAATGATTGTAATGTTGATGAAAATGAGCAAGATGCTGCTCTTCTTATAGAAATGTGAAGTTTTTCAGTTAAGGAAAAACGTTTAATGGCTCAAGCCCGTATTGAGCAATCTGTAGAACCCGTCCAAACTAACCCGACTATCGAAGAAAAAGAAGTTGTTGAAGAACCCATTTTATCTCATGTTAATCAGGAATAGGAAGTGTTGGAGTCCCCTATTCTCGAGGCAGAGACATCTCCAGAAAAGGAGGCTGAAGTTAGTCAGGCTGATGTTACCAGATCTGAGGGGGAACCCTCAAAAGACAAGGAATCAGAGAAGAGTTCCTCATCTAAGGGGGAACAATCCAAGAATGATGAATCTTCAGAAGGGCTTCCTTTGTCTCAATGTCTCATTCCAGGATCTCCAAAGCCTCGACCATTTCCTGATATCACGGTTGCGAATGTTCATGATGATGTTGTCAACTTTCATCATCATTTAGTAGATGTGTCCGATAAGATTCACAAGGAATGTGAAATGATTTTGGAAGATGAAGAAGAAGAAGAACAGTCTGAAGGTGATTTAGAGAAGGATGGACCCAAGCAGTCCATACAAGTTCACACCCATATAAGTCCCATTCAGACCGATCCAACAGATTCTCAAGAGATTTCATCTAATGAAGGATTAACTGTTGTTGATGGTACAAAGCTCATGAAGTCGATGACTACATTAATGGGAACACTTCAGAAGAATATGGATGAAATGCAATCAAATATGATGAAGATTACGAAGAATTAGACAACAAACAAGAAGGAATTTTCCGATCTTCTTAAAACCCATAATGAGATGGAGCAGACATTGAAGAAGAACACAAATGAGGTTTATATCGTCAACAAGTCGTACACTAAATTTGAAAAGAATTTCTTCAAAAGGCAATCCGAGTTACTTGACTGCGAAAGATAAAATGTCGGTGATATGCATAATGAAGTTATGGATGGAATTAACTTGATTCGAGATCAGATGGTTGAGATTCAAGGTAATATGAGCAGAGCTGATGTTGAAAGGTTAGAACAGGCTGATTCTTTTGCAAGGAAGATTCAGGCTGTAGAAGATGCCAAGGCTGTTGCCGAGAAAGAGAAGAATCTTATCACTCAAGGTGAGGACAATAACTGAAGAAGAGGTTGTAGTGTTTCAACAGGCACCAGGTCCAAGCGAAAACCAACCGGTGATAATTGCGACAGACCAATCAAAAGAGTCGGAGGTTGTAGTGGCGATCTTGGTGGTAGAAGCACTGAAGGCGATCGTGGTGGCCGAAGTTGTGGAACTGGCCGTGGTGGACGTTCTCTTCCTCCTTTTCGCAAACTGCTGACTAGTGAAGAACTCAGCTATGAATGATTTCTCTTCCCAATCGACCCACTCATAAAAAGGGAAGAACAATAATCTCCTTTCTCTTAAACTACCTTCTATTAGTTTATGAACATGGTTCTTTGAATTATGTTTCTGAATATTGGATTCTTTGGAAAGTGTTTCTGTAAGATGGGTGAACAAGTTTAACTCTTTCTCTTATATGATGGATGTTCTATTTGTTATCTATGAAAAGTTTTAACATCATCATCAAAAAGTGGGAAATTGTTGGGTCAAATTATTTTGACTAAGTGTCAAAATATTTTGACTATTGGAATTTTGATGATGAGTGTGTATAAATCTTAATTTAAGCTGTCTAATCGTTTTTTATGCAGGTGTATCAAAAACATGTTATATTAGACTAAGTCTAAATGAAGTTCATTAGACTGATTGGCTATTAGATGCATTAAGTTAGACGTGCAGTGTAACAGACGTAGTTAGACGTGCAGTCTAACAGACGTAGTTAGACGTACAATCTAACAGACGTAGTTAGACGTGTAGTCTAACGGATACGTAGTTAGACCTGCAGTCTAACAGACGTAGTTAGACGTGTAGTCTAATGGATACGTAGTTAGACGTGTAGTCTAACAGACGTAGTTAGACCTGCAGTCTAACAGACGTAGCTGTATGCATAGAAAGAGGTTTCTAGTGACGATCAACAGTCTAACAGTCTACCCACGATCAACTAGCTGTATGCTACTCTTGCTCCACTTTCTAGTGAAGATCAGTACGACAGCCAGTTGTAACCAATTGATTAATGCCACGTAAGAAAATATTCTTCCCACTATTTGTTTCTGGTAGGAATATCCTAGAAGAATATTTGGCGCACTACCAAATTGGTACGGACACGATCCTGGTGCTCAAAGTTTGTTGTGTACTATGGAGGCGTTCCAATGGAAGATAGCCACGTGTCATTATGGAAGATTCGACCGTTGGTACATGCTCCATATTTAAATATCTTCAAGGACCACAGATGAATCATCATTCTGTCGATACTCAGAGAATCATACGCTAACATACAAACTGATATACAAAAGAGCTGATTTCTTGCTTTACTTTGTGTTTATCAAGAGAGAGTTAGAATCAAAGAATTGTTTTACCTCTTTGATATACATCATTATATTGTAAGTTGAACAGAGTCTGTTCTATTCAACATTGAGCTAATCGTGCAACTGTATTTGATTCTAAGAAAACTTATAGTGAATCCTTCCGGTGGTTGCAAGAAGGGTGACGTAGGAGAGTTTGCTCCAAACATTCATAAACAAACTGTTGTGTCATTTTCATTCTGTCATCTTCTCATTCTTTGGTTCTTAGCTTCTAACCTGAACAAACGTTTCCGCACTTGAATCGTTTAAGAGTTTGCAGGGGTTTGTGTAGAATAGAAAGTGATTTAAATCCTTAACAAGATTTATATCAAACCATTTTTTCTAAACCGTCATCAATAGCCAGACCCCAGTCACTATCGATGATGCCGATCTATCATAGGTTTTTGAAGGAATCGTATATAAACAATGTCTCAACTTATTACAAATAGGATTTAGCAATGGAGTCATGTATGAACGATGTCTTAAACTATTACAAATAAGATTTAGACATAGATTCTTGTACGAGTCTCGACCTTTGACAAATAGGGTTTACTCACGAAGTTGTGTACGAACGTGTCTCAACTTATCGACATATAGGTTTCCAGGTGGAATCGTGTACTAACGATTAACCCACCTATCAACAGATAAAATTTCTAAAGGAATCATATACAAATGATGTCTCGACCTATCGACAGATAGGGTTACAAGCGGAATCGTGTACGAAAGATTAGCGCACCTATCAACAGATAGGGTTTCTAACAGAATAATATACAAATGATGTCTCAACCTATCGACATATAAGGTTTACAACAGATCATGTACGTATACTCTCAGGATCTTGTTGACAGATAAATTGTTAACGTATCATCTTACAAGTGATCACTTTGATTGTTAACAAACAAGGCTTATAACGAAATCGTGTACAAACGATCTCTCGTACCCATCAACATATAGAGTGTAAATACCTAATTACAATTAAGGTTTTAAAAGGGATCGTGTACGAACGATCTCACATACTTATCAACAAATAGTGTTTTGATACCTAATAACAACTAAAGTTTTTAGCGAATTCTTATAAAAAAAATCTATCTCACATATCAATAGATATGATTTTGATACCTAATAACAACTAGGGGTTTTAGCGGAATTCTATAAAAACGATCTATCGCACCTATCAACAAATAGGGTTTCGGATACCTAAGGTTTTGTACGAAATTGTGTACGAACGATCTCACATACCTATCAATAGATAAGTGTTTAGATACCTAACTACAATTAGGGTTTTCAACGAAATCGTATAAAAATGATCTATCACACCTATTAATATATAGAGTTTTGAATACCTAATGACAATTAGGGTTTTGAATGGGATTGTGAACGAAGGATCTCACGTACCTATCAACAGATATGGTTTAGATACATAAAATATAATTAGGATTTTTAACGGCATCGTATTTGAATGATCTCACATACATATCATCATATAAGGTTTAAATACCTAACTACAATTAGATTTTTTAGCGAAATCGTATAAAAATGATCTATCGCACCTATCAACAGATAGGGTTTCGGATACCTAATGACAATTAAGATTTTGAATAGGATTGTGTACGAACAATCTCTCGTACCTATCAATAGATGGGTTTTGAAGACTCAATTTTTCTTATTTTTCTTTTGTTGTATCGGACTTGGCTCTATGCCTTTTAAGAGAATATTTCAATAGAATTCTTGTTTACTTTGTCTTTCAAAGTGTCCTTCAAAACTTGTTTAAATCCGTTGGTAGACGGTTTTGAGCTTAATTTATGGACAAATGACTTATGTTTTCGGACAAAAAAACATTTTTTTGTTTCCCTAGTTCCTATCTTTGTTTGATCTCTTTTGTTCCATTGGTAGAATGAATCATGAAGTTTTTGGATTTGAAACGTATTCAGGGCTAGACTTTGAACATCTTTTCCTTCCTTTGAGATGATTTTACTTTCATCAACGAATAAGACTTCTTTTCCCCAATTTTCGAGATATCAACAATAAATTTCATCTCGTATACAAACGGTTATCCATGATTATAATCCTCGAGGAAGGTGGACAACACATTGACATTTTGATAAATCAGTACAATTTATTTTTGGTTGCTCGGCCCTGAATCGCATTTCTTGAATGTCCAACTCATTGCAAAAAAAACATTGTAGAGGTCTTATTAACTTTCTACTTTGTGTTTTCATTTTCCATTTATTCTTTTGTTGGCTAGCGGGTATATCTAGTAGAATCGATACACCCTTTCCCTCGTTGTATAAATCAATACTAGAGTCTAGGTAGGCAGTGGGTGATTATTTAAATACCTCAACCACTTGATCCGTTTTCTTTTTTCGTTCTCGGGGTATATCTGGTAGAATCAATAAATTCTGATCTTATCGTAGCAATCATGTCGAGAGTCTGCGTGAGCACGGATAATGATTTCAATACCTCAACCAACCAATATAGGAATATTTTTCAATTTTTTAGAGATTTTTAGAGTTTATTCCGGTTCTATTTTTGACATTTTTTTTTGTATTTTTTGTTCCTAAAGAATGAGTTTTAAACCACTCATTCTTTAACAAAAGTAACGATGATGTGTCCTTTCTCAATTTGGGGCTTTGGACCTCGCTTTTATCGAGTTTATTTAGGTTATTTTTCTTCAAAAACCTTCGATAGAGGCTTTCTCTCGGGATAATACTTATGAACGAAAAAGAGCTTATGACCGATATCTCTTGAATCAGAGTTATTGTGAAATACTCAGTTTTGTTTCTTAGAATATCACTCGAAAGGAAGCGATGATCATGGCTTTTACCCTACATTGTTTCCTAAAATCTTAAACATTGGTTCTACGATAAGATTAAAGTTTTCTTCATTTCTCAAAAGATTTTCTTTCTTTTGAGGAAGGGACTGGGGTTTTTATTTATGTTAAGTGAGACCAGGTCCGCAAACATGTAGGTTGCCTACGTATCTTCTCTCCTTTATTTTTTTTCACTAAGAAGAATCAAGTCTTTAGTTCGGACATGAGTCTTCAGTCCATGCTGCAAGTTATACAAAACTTGAGATTGTATTCTATTGAGATAAACTTCTTTCAAGTTCAAGCTTTAAACCGTTTTATGCATAGCTTGATATTATACAAAATATCTTTTAAGCGCATCGAGATTTTTTGGCTCAATGAAGTCTTCGCCTAATAAATTAGATAGGCAACAAATTCTTCAGAGATGATTTTCTTAAGTAGGAAGGGTCATTCCCATTGGGGTCGAAACTTTCCCTCGGGGTCTATGAGTTCTCGGGTTCGTTTGAGAACTAAATCACATTATTTGAAGTTTATAGGTTTGACCATCCTATTGAAGGTGTCTGACATGTGTTTTTGGTAGGATTGGATTTTACATAGAAAGTTTAACCTCTTATCTTCCATTAACATTAGTTGGTCATATCGAGACTTAAGTTAGCCTTCTTCTATGACGCGACTTTCTAAGAGTTTTCTTATAGTGAGAATCTCGATTTTGATGGGTTGTACAATATCCATGTCGTAAACTAGAAAGTAGGGAGTTTCATTCGTCAAGTTTCGAACGGTTTTACGATAACCCCATAAGGTGTATAAAAGCTTCTCGTGTTAGTCCATGTACGTGCTGGTCATCTTCTTGATGATCCTAAGCACATTTTTGTTTTCTGATTCGACCGAACCATTGGTTTGGGGTCTATAGGGCGATGAATTGTGATCCTCGATCTTGAACTCGTTAAGCAACTGTAAAACTTTTCCTTGGAAGAGTCATATATTGTCTGAAATCAGGGCGTGAGGAACTCCATATCTACCAATGATGCTAGTTTCGATGAACTTTTCCACTTTAGATGATTTCAGAACTTTGTAGGAGGCTTCTTCAACCCATTTGGTGAAGCAGACTATAGTGACGAGTATGAAATCATGTCCATTTGACGCATGGGGATAGATTTTCCCCAAATACATCAATGCCCCATGTAGAAAGGGCCAAGGGTATATCATGTTGTAGAGGAGAGAGGTCGGTGTATGCTTCAGGTTAGCATAGATTTGACACAAATGATAGCTCCTTACATAATTCACACATTCTTGTTCGAGGTTTTTCCAATAATATCCAAAACGGAGTATTTTCTTAGCTAAAACTATTCCATACATGTGTGGTCCACATATTCCTGCATCTACTTATTCCATGATCCTCTTAGATTCAAGGTTATCTATGTTAAGAATGTTTTGACCATCGAAAGATCGACGGTAAAGCCTATTGGCGATCCAAGCATAATTCGTGGAATAGTGGCACAATTTCTATCGTTTTTAGCTTGGAAATGGGAAGGATATTCTCATACTCAATGTACTTTTATAGAGTAATGTACTAGCCTTTAGAAGAATTCTCACAAAAAGTGACTACTCCAGATTTAAAAGAAGATCATTGCTTTTATTGGATTTTTAGAGGTTTGACTTTGGTTCCGTCGAGAATTTGAGTCATGGATGCCAAAGTAGTCTGGGAATCCGCAAAGAAGTTTTGACTTCTTAGACCGTGAAAAAATGATACTTGATCGAATTTGTTCATGAGTTTGGTCAGGTGGGCGTGGTAGGGTTTCAAATTTCCCCCTTTCACTTGCCACGTGCCATTGGCTTGGGATATAACCAGGTTAGAGTCACCAACGACTTCTAACTTAGTTTCCGTTTTTTCATATGCCAACTTGAGACCCAAGAGGCATGCCTCATATTCGACCTCGGTATTAGTGCCGAGATATTTGAGTTTTATGGATATTGAGTTGTGTTAGGATCTAGGTAGCCGCTGGAGGACCGGGGGTTGGACCGGTTAGCAGTTCTTGCTCGAAGGGTGGTGGTTAATCCGGTTAAAGATTAACATCGGGGTTTCAATACTACACAACCTGTCACAAACCCTTGAACTAGGTTCAAGCGCAGAAGATGTTTGTTTCAGGTTGAAGCAGCACACTTGTATGATAGGCAGAACCGGTTTAGGATGATGAAGGTTTGAAAATTGATGGGTCGGTTTCGGTAACCTGGTGATTCGGCTTTTAGTAGGTTAGAGCGGTACGGATCGGTTAGATAATGGAACCGGCAGAAAGTAAATGACAAGACAGATTTTATGGATGTTCAGAGATAAAACTCCTACGTCACCCCTTCCTCTCGAAACCGCGAGAGGGATATTCACTAAGGAATACAAGTACAATCCGATCAAGACTTATTTCCTGCTTGATAACACTCTTACAATTTGCACCGAAATTGTAAAACACACACACTTCAACTTTAGCACTTAGGCTTTTTCTAGAATACACTGCTTGGAACTTGTAAATTAAATGCTCTTAGAATCTCTTGTTATCCCTCTTGTCCCATATTTACTCTTCTTCAACTGCCCCCTTTTATAGATGAAATATGCCAACGGTCATATTTCACTTCCTTGAATCTGATTGGCTGAGCAGAGGTTCAGTGTTTCAGACCCTGCGGTCGTCTTTTCAGACCTGACGGTCAACCTCAGACCTGGCGGTCAATCTCAGACCTGGCGGTCTGTTCTTCCGGTGTGTAAGACAAACCTGCTAGGTTTGTCTTTTACTCAATGTGGACACTGTCTGTTAGATAGTTGTCTGTACTTGGAAGATCTCCTTTCTGACTTATCCCGAAGTGGAAAGATCCTGTAGGACTGTCTTCTGTAGCCTGCAGACTTTCCTCAGACTTGTATGGATATGGAAGTGTTCAGTCTGTTCCTTTGGTATCATTCTCAACAGATACCCGAATTGTCTTCTTGTATTGGTCGGTCATTCGACTTAACCGGATGGCTTCCGGTGTGATTGGTTTAACCGGACTTCTTCCGGTTATTCCTCTGTCTTGTGGCTGATCGACTGTCTGATGTTTCCGGTTTTAAGCTTTGGCCGATCCTTTCTTTGTGCGGTCATGTTCCAAGTGTTCCTGGTCGGTTTAGTGACTTGACCGGCTAGTTTTCTTTAGCCGGTTCTTTTGTTTGACCGGTCCGGTTCCTTGTTCCTGCATGGAAGGTTTATTTAAGTTAGGTTTATGTGAACCGGTCTAAATTTATCTAACAAGTTGTACATCCCTTTCAGGTCAACTAATAGAATCTCAATTCTATAACCCTACGTTCCGGAAGCTGTATCAAACATTATTTTCTATGTGTTTGATGTTTTACTCATAATTCCCTCGTCGGGGAATTCAACTTCGTCTTATGACTTATACCATGTAAGTTATGTCTTATTTAGATAACATCGTCATCCATTTGGATATCCTTGGTGATAGAAGGGTTCATTGGAACTAGAAAAAGACCGAGTCTGATCTTGATACTAATTTGATGGGGTGTGATTGCATGTAGTGTCTCAACCTTTTGGTGACCCATGCTAAGGACCAACAAATTTTCCTAGGTGAAGTGTAATTAAGCTCACACCTAGTCATATTCTTACTGATATAGTACACAACTATTTCAAGTTTGTCCTCATTTTCTTGAGTAAACAAGCTTCCCATGGCTGTGTCTATTACAATAAGATATAAGATAAGAGGAATGTCGTCTCTAAGCGGCCTGAGTATGTGAGTGATTTTAAGTATTTATTGATTTTGTCAAATACTTGTTGACAATCTTCATCTCATACAAATATTTGGTCTTTCTTCAATAGCTTAAACAATGGATTGCATGTCATAGTAAGCTTACTGATGAATCGACTAATGTATTATATATTACCCAAAAATCCGCAGACCTCTTTTTTTTTGAGGGTCCGTCATAAACATGATTTCTTCTATCTTAGAGGAATCAACTTCGATGCCCCTCTGTGTGATTAAGAAGCCGAGCATTTTACCAGTTGTGGCTCCGAAGGTACACTTCTTCGGGTTGAGTCGTAGATGATATTTCCTTATTCATTGCAAGAATTTCTCGAGGTTTAGGACATTTTCTTCTTGATCCTTCGATTTGACAATCACGTCGTCGACATATACCTCGACTTCTTTGTGGATCATGTCATGAAGGATCGTGGAGACTGCCCTTTAATAGGTGGCTCATGCATTCTTTAGACTGAAAGGCATGATCCTATACATAAGGTTCCTACTACTATTATAAATATGCTCTTTTTCTTTTCTTACAGGGCCATTAGGATTTTGTTGTATCTTGAGAATCCGTCAATGAATGAAAATAGTTCATGACTAACAAGATGGTCGACCAATATACCGATGTGTGGTAGCAGGAAGTGATCTTTAGGGCTAGCCTTATTTAGATCCTGATAATCTCCACACATTCGTAATTTTACGTCTTTCTTCAAGATGTGGACTACGTTGGCTATCCATGTAGGATATTCCACTACCTCAAGAAATACAGCTTCGATTTCTTTCGGACATATTCTCAGATTTTAATTACGACTTCCTCTTTCATCCGTCTGAGCTTTTTCTTTACTTACTTAACGATTTTACTAGAAAGGAAAGTTCTACTTGATGTTAGGATATAAATGAATGTAATGTCATGTGATCTTTGGATCAATTCCTGGCATGTCCTTGTATGACCAGGTGAAAATGTCTTTGTTGGCTTTCAGTAGCTCAATAATTTCAAGACGTTCTTGTAGGTTCAAACTTTGGCCAATCAGCATGATCAAAGGATCGTCGACCTTGTTTAAGTTGCTTTAGATTATCTTTTCCTCAGTAGAGAGAAGAATATCATCCTTAGTTTCTAAGATGTGTTTGATTTCGAAATTTAAATTAGAGTAAAAGGAAATATCATTTTTACTCATAAATTCAAAGTCTACTTCTTATGTTACAACGAGGGATTTATTACATATGTAAGATAAGATGATCCAACAAGATCATTATTATTAGATTTCTTACAATGTATAGTATTTAACATCTCTCTACACATGAGAGGATAAAGAGTTCTACTTTCATCGATCACAATATTGATGGATGAAAGGGAGTCGGTTTCTTGAGGACCGAGAGAGCGAGATTCTTGAGCTGGATCAGATACTTTGGGAATCCTAGCCAAGTTTTGAAGGGCATCTCGCCAATAGTCATTTATTTTCCTAATCATGCAAAGAAAAGATTTAGGATTATGAGGACAATTAGAAAAGATTTCGAGACCTAGGAAACCTTTCTATAAATCTGGATTGGTAAAGGGTTGGGGGAAATCAAAGCATAGGGTGCTTTTTCCCTCGTGGATGAACTTTTGTTCAAGGTTGATAGGAAAACTATGTGTCGTTTGAATATCCTTTCCTTGTGTATTTTTTCAAATCCTATAGGGATGTATCCTAAATCACGTCGATCCATGTTACAACATGGTTACGCGAATGATGTCATTCCTTTGACATTTGGGCCTAAGCCCATGCTAGCGAAATATCCCATTTGACACGTCATTGTGATGGAGGGGAGGCTAAACATACTAAATTCAGGGTGTTAGATGAGTTTTTACCTTCTTAGAGGATGGACATATCATGAACCCTCTTAGCTCAACTTCAGGGGTGTCAATGTGGGTAGATTCGATGACTGATGTGGTGTTAGTTGTGTCGTTCACTGTGATGACTTGGTCGTTCGAGATTAACCTGAGTTTTTGATATAGTGTAGAGACTAAAGGCTTGTCTTGATGAAGCCATGGTCTTCTTAAGATCAAGTTATAGGAATGCTAAATATTAATAACACAAAAGTCAACTTGAAAGGAGATGCCGACAACTTGAACAATGTTCTTGAGGCAACCCATTATCTCACGGTGAGAGCTATCGAAACCTCTAACACACAAGTCATATAGTGTGATCTTATATCGGGCTACTCCCATATTCTCAAGAGTCCTCCAAGGACATATTTTAAGAGCGGATCCATTGTCTATCAATACCATTAGAACAATCCTTCCCTTTATTTGCACATAAATATAGAGGGCTTTATAATGGTTTGATTCGGCTGATGGAAGATTCTTGTCTTCAAAACCGATCATGTTGTATTGTGATATAGCGAATATGATCCCTACGGGTTATTCAGGGTGGTGTTGGTAGTGAAATTGACCTTGTTTAACTCATTGAGAACTGTTTTCTTGTGTTTGGTATAGTACATCAGGAATTTCGAGAAGGTAATGTTGGCATTTTTCCTTTTAAGTTAATTCATGACACTATTTCCTAGTTTAAGAGCTCATGCTCATTTCCACTTCCAGTTCCTACAAAAAGTTGGGAGGTAGATGGCACATTGGCCGGTTTGGTTTTTATGAAACTATAATGGAAATTCGTTCCAACATGTGTTGTTGCGATGTCTATCGGGGTGTAGATATGGGTAGTTGTTTTTGATGTCCACCATTCAAAAATCTCATAAAAGTGGGTTTTGGCCTTCTCTTTGGGCCAGAGATTGATCATGTTGATCTCTGGTTCAGAATCATGGATCAAGTCCAATGACGCGTTGGAGTAAAAAGATGCTTCATCAAAAGTGAGCATATTGACTTTGTGATCCGGTAACTGATTTTTTGCTATTTTCGGCTTGACGATCATGTTATGATCAATCTAGTCTTGGAAAGACGTTTGATAAAACTAAACTATCAGTAGCGTGACCCTTGGCTTGATGGTAGTCACTCCAAGCATTATCATACTTTCCCAAGAATGGGTTGTCTGTTCTTGGAGAAAAGGGTTTAAAGAGATTCTTTTCCTCAAGAATCTTCATCACCTTAATTAAAGGCATCCCTAGGTCATCGAAGGCTATAAGGGGGTGTCTAGGTGCCTTTGGAGGTGTATTTTTGGTAGGAGCGCTTGTACCTACTTTAGGCTATGGATGCTTACTTGGGTTCGTCTTTTGTGGCGACTTCTCTTGTCAGGCATTGGATGCTTACCTGGTGTATTTATGTCTTTTCCTTTCTTGGGAAAGGACTTAGAGGTGGGGTAGATTTGACTACTTTCCCTCTTTCCCCCTCTTTCTCGATGCATCATCGAGGATTTTGCATGTCTTTAGTAATTTCTTCGTAGTTTAGAAGATTTTGATAGAGAATCCTACAAAATATCATTCGTTAACATTTTCCAGGATCATACCGATTTGTCGCTTTTTGCTCAGGAGGGAATTGATTTCCTTGGCGACATATTTCCATCTTTTGATAAACACAGAATTTCTCATGTTCTCATTGTTTGATGTTCTTTAACCTCTTTTCTAGAAGTTTAAGGTTGAGATGCATTGAGAAGCGTTCTATGAACGTTGCAGCCAATTCCTCTACGCTCTATAGATAGACTATCTTTTGCTGGTAATAATAGCATAGAGCAACATCATCAAGGTACATGGGGAATAAGTGGAGAACAATTGGTTCTCTGAGTCGCAATGGAGTCATTGCGGAGGTGTACATTTTGAAAAGACTAATAAATTGCTTTTTCCTATGTATGTAGAGAGAGCTGGAAGCTTGATGTCTACCGGAATAACTGCTCGTTCGACATTTTTCATATCATCTTTCCAATTATGATGCTCTTCGGTGCTTTTTCCATTAGCTAACTTGTTTAGCTAAGCCTATATTATTGCATTCATGTCTTAAACTGGAGCTATTTGGCGTTCATATTCTTTTAGCGATGGTTGTTCAACCACTGGAACTTATTTTTCTTGTGATCCTAAGGGTTGATTACCTCTTCATTTTGTACTCGTGTAGTTAGTTCGATATACACTTCAGAGTCTTCCTAGAGAGAGACTTCTTCTTGAGCTTGCTGACTAGTAGGACTGGTTTTAATGGGGGTGAACATAACCGGGATTGTCTAGGTAGGAAATCCAGGAGAAGGGGTATGTGTTAGGAAGTAGACGAAATTTGTTGATTAGTTAAAGAAGCTATGATCAATGTGTCGCTGAGACCTTTTTAGGTACAGAGAGTTCTTCGGCCATCTAGTGTTGTATAAAACATTCGGTTTTTGGATCTCTCTTTCTAGAGGACGTGTCGACTTGTCGTAGTCGTGCGCTGTTACAAAAAGAAGAGGTGAGGGTTTTGAAGTTGCAACACATTACAAATGCCATGCATATGCATATAAAATGAATCTTAAAGAATGATCATCTCCTTTTGTGATTCGATAAACAAACATAGAGTTGTTATATAAACATACTCACAAATTTTTTATAGACATGAATCTCTTGTTAATATTTTACAGACATGAATCTCTTGTTAATATTTTACAAAGAGAGTCTAGAAAGGAAAAAATTCGGGATTATAGACTAGTAGTTCAACTATAGCCTGTTCTTACACTATAAGCTTTATCCTCTTCATTTTTTTTCACCTTCTCGTATTCTTTCTCGTATTCTATCAGAATGTCGGTCATGTAGTTCTTTCTCTCTTTTGGGATACCTATCTGAGAAGCATTATTCCTGTTAGGATCGGGATCGCCCTTGGAGGACCGGGGTTCCGGCTTCTTAAGGGTGAACACTTACAACAGCACAATACACATACACTAGTTGGTGATAATCCGGTTAGAGACTAAAACCGCTTCTTAACACTGCGCAAGCTGTCACGGACTCTTGAACCAGGTTCAAGGGCAGAAATGTCTATTTCAACTTGAAGAAACACACAACGTTTGATTTGGATGAGGTTTATAAGGAGTCAGTTAGAATGGAGAAATGGACCGGTTCGGTTTGAGGTAAGTGATAGATCTGTTTATAGTGGGTAAGCCGGAAATAAGGAAAATAACACAAGATAGGATTTTTTATGGATGTTTGGAGCAAACTCTCCTACGTCACCCCTTCTTCTCAAATGATGAGAAGGATTTTCACTAAGTTGAATGTTAAAACACTCACACAATGCCGAACGAATCTTAATCGCTACTCGTCGGTTACATCACTCACTATGATGTAATACAATAACTCAATACAACAACAATGCTTTCAATAATTTCAACTACTGTTTAGAATCGTGCGTGAAATTTGCTCTTACTATTTGATGTTCAATTCTTTTTCTTGATCATTCAATCTGCATTTAATGAAGACCCTTCGTCTTCCTTTTATAGTGAAGGATATCCTAACGGTCATCTTCTTTCTCTCTCCATATGATTGGTCATCTGAAGCCACGCCGGTTTAGAGATGTTGCGTGCACGTTTAATCTTTTTGACATTTGGCAAACATGCGTGCACCGGTCAGGTTCTGATGATGTGAGCAGCTTGCATTTTGGACACATGGCAAACATGCACGCACCGGCCTCCTTATAAAGATTTTGCTTGGGATCTTGGATAAGCAGATTATCATTGTTTTTATAGCATGCTTCTGATCTAGATCTTATCTTCTTGTATATTTCAGAGAAATCTTTATTTCGTCATGTTACATCATCTTCACGGTTTCATCATTTTTCAAAGTTTCCCGTTGATTTTTTCGTAATATGAGCCGGATGGATTGGAAGGTTATTGTTGGCCGGTCCGGTTAGGATATTAAAGTCGGTTCCTCTTGATCATGACTTGATTATTTGGAGCCGAATTGCTGCGGTATGTGCTTCAGCCGGTCTGATGTGGCTTTGATCTGTACCTGCACATGGAGTTTGAGATTAATTATGTTCTCTGGCCGGTTTAAAAATTAACTTACTTAATTTTTCTAACAGTTTAATTTCTCGAGGTATCTCGAATAGGCCTTGTGATCAATTAGCCAGTCTATAGCGATGACATTTTCCATATAAGGGGCATAAAGTCACAACAAAACATTTTGAAGACGTCATAAGTGTAGTAGAACGTAACACATTATTATACCAAAAGCTTTATCATGGGTTCGTCATTCATCATGTATGCAATTTTCTTGATGGGATACCATGAGAACAAATCCCTAACTTCATCACCATTTTCCATAAGGGGTCATAGTGAAGCCTTCTTCATTCTTTGGTATTAAAGAGAAGGGGACAAGATTTCTCTAGGACATACGGATGACAGGTGTCCTAGCTTGTCAAGAAGCCAAATATAGAGGATCAAAGGTGTGCCTCTTCTACTCATGTTAGAGGTTAAGAACGAGTCGTTCAAACCTATCAGCATTTTAGCCAATATGATACCAGAGAGGTCTTTGTTTCCCCTACGCATGTGGTATAGTACCTCCATAATTTTGGAGGATGAGTTGTCATTTGCTGGAGCCATGAAGAAATGGGTCAACAAAACTGTCATCGTCATTAGGGAAGATCCCATAATTAAGGGAACTTGTCCATCTTTGATTTCCATCTTTGTCCATTTCTGAAAGTCGATGATATTGTTTTTGAGGATTGTTTCGAATGTTATTTTAGTATATCTGCATTCTTCTTGTAAGATCTTCCTTAGGGACATTTCTTCTACACGTAATTTTAAGTGCATAACATTATTGTTGTCCATCATTAGGATAGCTCAAAATTCTTCTATGGTTGGGCACATAGGCCTTTCTCCCATATAATAAACACGTCCTTTATGGATCCACCTTCCTTTGCATTTGCATCATGAAGATGAGGTTTATTTTAAAGTTTGTGAACCTCGTGATGGGGTCAGTCCTTACATCACATGGTTCCACTCATTTTCGTGGAAACTTTCAATCCATGGGATCAACTCAACATCCGTCAGCATGGACATTGTTTGTGATTGGAATTTCAAAACACTTATAAAAATGCGCTTGATTTGAAAAGGAAGCAACACGTTTGAGATGCGCACTTAGAATATACATGCATATACATAATACATATATAGTAGTCCCATAAGGGTTGTAATGACAAGGTCTTTTGATTGTCTAGGCACGACAAACAACCAACTTGATGGTAGTAACTAAGCTTTTTGTTCTAAGGAAAATCATAAGAGAGTTTCATTCACCAATAGTGGATGGGGTAAAACTGCCTCCATAAACTAGAGAATATCTACTACATTGGGAATTTATCCCAACCTCCACAATACATGCATCCTATTGGACAACTCATCGCCAAAGGGTGGGTCCATCACGTGCATTCTAGTTTTTCCTCTCATAATATCACTCGGTTTGTAACAAGTTGTCATTCCTCATTGACAATCTTTGCACATATGTGTAGAAGTATCGATCATGTTCGTGTACTTCTTTGCAAGCAAGAAGAGAGTGAAGTACTCTTTTACACATAAAAGCTTTAAATAGAGAAAAACATATGCGTATATTATCTGTTGTACCTTTCAAGACAAGCCTATTAAGTTAAAAATGTGATACAAATGTTTCAAAAGACAAGTTTATGTTTTCGATTTAAACATTTAATCCCAGTAGAGTTTCCAGAAAGTTGTAACGCACAAAAAAAAACCTTTGTATTGTTTTCCGTAAAAAAATCGAGGTTCGAGAATTTCAACCTCAGTTTGCGTGTCAGGAAATTTCTTTTAAAATAAAACACTATTTTTTAAAAGATTTCACTAATTCCTGACAACTTTTTGAAATCAATTAAAAATAATTAATTTCGGGTTCAATTTTAAAAAATCCAAGAATATATGTTAATCAAAATTCAATTTAATTATTTAGAAATCCTTTTATTTAAATGAATTAAACGTAATTAATTTAAAAGATTATTTAGTTGGAAACAAAATTGCCAACTAATTTTTAAAAATCAATAAAAATGGCCTATATATACAAACGTATTGGCCAAACTTTCTTTCAGTTTCTAGTTTAATGACACTCGGGAAAGTGCTTTCGCGCTTCATCCTCCGTACCCGTTTTAAAATGGGTCTCTACTTATAAAGTTGACTTTGGAAAATCAGTTTTATAATATTTTATTTTTACCGATTATTCTTCATGTCTTATTATGCGTTTAGTTTTAGCGTTATTTAAAATATTGAAACAATAATATTTAAATGCTGATACTTGTTGTTGATGACATTGACTAGGGAGGAAATACCTGAAGAACATCAGTTATTTTTAAAGATGTTAGGGTTTAAAAATAAACGTGAAACATGCATTAGTCAAAATATTTTTTGTGGAAAATATCCCAAAAATATTTTTAAATCATTTTTTAATTTTTGGTATTTTTAGAAAATAGTTTGGTAGTCCAAAATTACAAAATTAATTTTGGATTTTAAAAAGTGAAACCAAACAAGCCTTAGACCCCGAGTCCTAAGCCTTGGGTTCCATTTTATCGGTCGGGGTCTAGAAAACATTGGTCTAAATACTAACGATTCTCAATAATTGGCTATCGGTCCTTGGTTAGCCTTGGGCTAAGTTTCTCGGTCGAGGTGTATAAACCTTTTGGTCCTGCGCTAGCTCTAGGCTAAGTCCCTCGGTAATGGACTCGGGAGATCTCGGTTTCGGGTTACGGATTTTCGGTCCTAAGTTTGAGATTCTTGGTCCTAGGTTAAACCTCTCATTCCCGAAGTTCGGGAGTCTCCGTCCCAAACTCAGACCTCTTGGTCATTAGGTTTGGGATTCTTTGTCTTAGATCGGACATTTTGGTCCTTAAATAGAAAAATGGTCGGATTTCTCAATCCTAACTCAAGAACATTGATCGGACCTCTCGGTCCTAGGTCCAAATTTCTCATTCCCAGGTTTTGGTCCCGAACGAGGATCCTTAGTCAGATTTCTCAAACCTAGGCTAACAAGCCTCGATCCTCAAGAACACAAAAGTGTAGGTTTTTAAATTCATTTTTTAAGCTCTGATTCTTTAATCCAAGAGCTTAAGTAGCTCCACAAAACTCCCAGAAACATGTTGATCATCATCTTAAGGTATCAATCAACCTGGATTATGATCAATTTGTTCAAAACAGTTTGTGATATAAAATATCAGGTTTTTAATTTTACAGCTATTTTGAAGTGTAAGAAGTTATCCAATAGCTTCCTTATACTAGATATACTTAATTGGTACCAAAACAAGAACACTGTCTTCTTCTTTGAACCAATTTAAGAACTCAAAATTTCAATTATTTTGAATATTTTGATTTTGATCAAACATGCTCGGGATGGATCAAACATGATCCAAACAATTTCCCAACATAATTACAATCGTGTTGGGAATCTTTTGGGGATGTGATTTATCAAAATTAACCCAAGAACAACAAACCCGATTTTCGGATTTTAAAATTTTGAATTTTGTTTTGTTTTTAAGATCGATTGATCGGTTCTATCTTCTCCAGATAGTTTTTAAATGATCATAGGATCAATATTCAACCATAAAATACCTTGAACAATAAGCATACAAGCTTATGCAATTTGAAATATATATAAATTTCAATTTCTAATTCAAACTATAAATATGAATTAGAGGGTGATTGGATCCTTACCATAGATTAGAGAACACTCCTTAGACCTTTGGGAAAATGTTGGAATGATCAGATTCAAGCTTTAAGGCCTTATCCAAAATTTCAAAAAATTTGACAACTTGAAGCTTTAATGATAGATTTCTGAAAATCAAATATTGGAAAGTGGAGAGTTGATATTTTGCCTTCATATCAACTTAGCGGAGCTATTTATACCTTCCCAAGGTCGGTTGAGAACATCAAGTGGATCGGAATAAGGATGAATCATCCCTACTCTTCTAGGAGAAATGACCAACATCATAGGGTGATCATTTCAGGTTTTAAATCAGTTGAAATGTTTGACTAACGACGGAGTTCCAATAAGATAAGATCAAATATGGGTCTTTGATCTTATATGCTCTTGTGTCACGTTGGATACGAATGTGGCGCTCAAAACGATGTCGTTTTGAACGGTTTAGGCGTTCCATTGGCATTCCATCAAGCACCATTGCGTTTGAGCGGTCCATTAGCGATCTGGCTAATGGACGTTGTCCTATTCAGTGCGATGCACGCGCGCTTCTTTCGCTAAAATGGGCTACGCGTGCTGCTAATGAGCGTTGGATGAAAATTAGATGCTCATCTGATGGCTGTGGTTTCGACTGTCCATAGAATTACGGCTACACCTAATTACTGATTTATTTTTATTTTAAAACCTTAAGGGTTTGTTTGAAATTGATTTTTTTTCACTATTTTGGCTTTATTTTAGATATTTTGAGATACACAAAATATTAAAATAAATATGAAAAATATTTTACCAATTTATTTACTTTTTTATATTTTTGTGTTAAATTAATACAAAGTTTTAGATGTAATGGATACAACAATGTATCTAAAAATATTTATTTTTTCCCTTTAATTTTTCTAAAATTATTTTGATATAATATGTACAACATTTATCCCTAATAATTTTATTTTTTTGTTTATCCCTAATTAATTAGTACAATAATTAATCCTAATTAATTGTTTTAAATGGGTTTTTGCCATGGGGTTACTTATTTTGATTAAATAATTAATCATAATCATTATAAATATTTTAATTTTATAAATAGTAGTGTTGATTTTTAGTGCTTACATTATAAAAGAAAAAGATTGGAGTATCATGAAACCATTGGTGTACGGAACAATTTGATCGTGCCTAACTAGAGAGAAGAAGTATGTTGTGAATAACAACACTTTTTCACATAAACTATGTAAAGCATTAGAGAACAATTTTTTGAAGAAGAGTGATCAAAATAAATTTTTAATAGCGTTTGTTACGGTTTAATTATCAATTAGGTACCTCCATTAATGAACATATCACTAAATTTAATCAATTAGTAATAGATCTTTTAAATCTTGATGTAAAATTTGAGGATGAAGATCTGACTTTGATGTTGTTATCATCCATTCTTGATGAATTTGAAGATTTAGAAACAATGTTATCTCATGAGAAGAAAAATGTATCTTGATCCAAGGATCCAACTTTCCACATTCAAATCGAAGAAAATAAAAAATCTGCCATTAAATCTTCAAGATTTCTTATTTTCAAGTTTTCTATTTGAGGCCTTAAAGTTTGTATCCATGAATCCCAAAAGCTTCCTTAAGGATCAATGAGTGTTATCCAATACTTATAAGGTTCCAATCAACCTTTAATTTATATTTATAACTTGAATTTGAAATTTTTATATTTCAAATTATATAAGCTTGTATGCTTTCTATTTACGGTGTTTTATGGTTGAATATTGATCCTATGATCATTTATGAACTTTATAGATAGGATGGAAATAATCAATCAACCTAAAACAGAAAAACCCAACTTTGAATTTTCAAAGTAAAAAAAAACATATTTTTTTGTTCTTGGGCAACTATATGGATCACGTTTGATCAAAATCAAAAATTTCAAAATAAATGAAATTTACGAGTTCTTGATTTGGTGAAAACAAACAACCAGTGTTCTTGTTTTGATACCAATCAAGTGTATGGAGCATAAACAAAGTTTATCCAATTAGCATCATCGCTAGATATGGAGCTTCTCACGCCCTAATTTCATACAAAGGTCGACACTTCAAAGGAAAAGTATTGCAATTGCGTGATGAAATGAAGATCGAGTATCACAAGTCATTACAGTCGGAGCGGCAAACAAAAATGTGATTAGGATCATCAAGAAGTTGACCAGCATTTATAAGGATTGGCACGAGAAGTTTCCATACGCCTTATGGGGATATTATACAATCTCTCGAACATCGACTGACGAAACTCCATACTCTCTAGTTTATGAAATAGACGCCGTGCAACCTATCGAAATTAAGATTCCAACACTAAGAATACTCTTAGAGAGCCACATTATAGAAGAAGACTAACTCAAATCTCTTTATGACCAACTAACATTAATGGATGATAATAGGTTAAATACCGTATACAAAACTCAAGCCTACCAAAAACGCATATCAAACACCTTCAATAGGAAGATCAAACCTAGAAACCTCATTGAAGGTGATCAAGTTCTTAAACAAACTCGGGAACTCCTAGAACCTAGGGAAAAGTTTCGACCCCAATGGGAAGGACCCTTCCTAATTAAGAAAATTCTCTCTAAAGGAGTTGTCCGCCTATATAACCTAGAAGGCAAAGAGTTCATTGCGCCAAGAAATCTCGATGCACACAAAAGATATTTTATATAATATTAAACTACGTGTAGAACGATTTAGATCTCGATCTTGAAAGAAGCATATATCAACATAATCCAATCCGAAGTTTTGTATGACTTGTAACATAGACAGATGACTCATGTTCGAACTACATAAACTTGATTATTCTCAATACAAAAAATAAAGGAGAGAAGATACGTAGACAACCTGCATGTTTACGGGCCCGGTCTCACTTATATAAAAAAAATAGTCCCTTCCTCAAAAGAAAGAAAATATTTTGAGAAATGAAGAAAAACTTGATCTAATCTTAGAACCGATGTTTTGGATTTTGGGAAACAAGTAGGGGCAACGCTATATTTTATATAATATTAAACTACGTGTAGAACGGTTTAGATCTCGATCTTGAAAGAAGCGTATATCAACATAATCCAATCCCAAGTTTTGTATGACTTGTAACATAGACAAATGACTTATGTTCGAACTACATAAACTTGATTATTCTCAATACAAAAAATAAAGGAGAGAAGATACGTAGATAACCTGCATGTTTACGGGCCCGGTCTCACTTATATAATAAAAAATAGTCCCTTCCTCAAAAGAAAGAAAATATTTTGAGAAATGAAGAAAAACTTGATCTAATCTTAGAACCAATGTTTTGGATTTTGAGAAACAAGTAGGGACAAAGCTAAGAGCTTTGCTTCCTTTCGAGTGATATTCTCAGAAATAAAAATGAGAATTCCACAATAAATCTAATTCAAGAGATATCGGTCATAAACTCTTTTTCGTTTGTAAGTGATTATCCAAAGAGTAACCTTTATTGAAGGTTTTTGAAGAAAAAACCATGAACAAACCCAATAAAAGAAAGGCCTAGAGCCCCAAATTGAAAAGGACACCTCATCGTTAATTTTATAAAAGAAGGAGAGGTATGAAACTCATGCTTGAGGAATAAAAAATAAATAAAATGAAAATGCCAAAAAGAGAAGCTGAATAAACACCAAAAATCTATAAAAAACAAATTTAAAAAATGTTTCTATGTTGGTTGAGGTATTGAAATCATCATTTGTGCTCACTTAGACTCTTGTCATGATTGTTACGACAAGAGTGGAATGCACTAATTCAACCAGATATACCCTGAGAACGAAAAAGAAAATGGATCAATTGGTTAAGGTATTGAAATCACCATCCGTTGCCTATTCAGACTCTAGTCTTGATTTCTACGGCAAGGGAAAAGATGTATCGATTATACTAGATATATCCACGAGCCAACAAAAGAAAAGAAAAAAGAGAGAAAAAGGAAAATGAAAACCCGAAGCATAAATTTGATAAAAAAATCTCCAAAACCATTTTTGCGATGAGTTAGACTTTCAAGAAATGTGGTTTAGGGCCGAACAACCAAAAATAAATTGCACTCTTTTATCAAAACATCAAAATATTGGCTACCTTCTTTGAGGGTTATGATTTTAGATAATTGTTAGTACATAAGATCGAGTTTATAACTGATATCTCGAAAATTGGGGAAAAAAATATCTTATGTCTTGATGAAAGAAAATCATCACAAAGTACGGAACAAATGTTCAAAGTCTAACCCATAACACGTTTGAATCTGAAATAGTCATGATTCATTAAAAAGGATCAAAATTCATTCCAATCTCAGAACAAAAAGAGATAAACAAAGATATGAATTGGGGAAAAATGTTTCATTATCTAAAAACATGAATCATTTGTCCATAAATAAAGCTTGAAATTGTTGATCGACGAATTTAACTATTGTGAAAGACATTTTGAAAAGAAAAGGAAAACAAGGATTGTATTGAAATATTTCCTTAAAAGGCATGAAGTCATGACCGATTCTACTAAAGAAAGTAAGCAAACCGAGTCTCCAAAACTCTATCTGTTGATAGGTACGAGTGATCGTTCGTACACGATCCTGCTAAAGCCAAATTATAGTTAGGTATCATACACCCTATCTATCAATAGGTACGAGAGATCGTTTGTATACAATTATGCTAAAACCCTAATTGTTATTAAGTATCCAAACCCTATCGTTGATAGGTACGAGAGATCGTTCGTACACGATCCCATCTTAAACTCTTTTTGTAGCTAGGTAACCAAACCCTATATGTCGTTAGGTACATGAGATCGTTTGTATACGATTTTGCTAACAACCTTAGTTGTTATTAGGTATCCAAATCCTATTTGTTGATAAGTACAAGAGATCCTTCATACACGATCCTGTCTTAAAACATAGTTGTAGTTACGTAACCAAACCCTATTTGTTGATATGTGTAATAGATAGTTTATATGTGATTCCGCTAAAACCTTAATTGTTATTAGGCATCCAAATATGTTGATAGGTGCGATAAATCGTTTATACACGATTATGCTAAAAATCCTAATTGTTATTAAGTATCCAAACCTTATCAATTATAGGTGCGATAGATCGTTTATATACGATTCTGCTAAAATCTTAGTTGTTATTAGGTATCTAAACCCAATCTGTTGATAGGTGCGATAGATTTTTTATACACGGTTCCGTTAAACCTTAATTTTAGTTAGGTATCATAAATCCTATTTGTCGATAGGTACGTGAGATTGTTCGTACACATTCCTGTTTAAAACCCTAATTGTAGTTAGGTACCCAAACCCTATCTATTGATAGGTACATGAGATTGTTAGTACACGATCCCGTCTAGAACCCTAATTGTAGTTAGGTACCTAAACCCTATATGTCGATAGGTACAAGAAATTGTTCGTACACGATTCTGTTTCAAGCCTTATTTCTTAACAATTATAGAGATAATTTGTAAGATGATTCATTAATAATTTTTTTGTCGACAAGGACATGAGATCATATGTACATGATCCAGCCTAAATCCTATTTGTCAATAGGTCGAGAAATCATTTATATGTGATTTTGTGAAAACCTCTATCTATTGATAGGTGCGTTAATCATTCATACACGATTCTTTCTATAAACCCTATTTGTTAATAAGTCGAGACGTCATTCGTACACGACTGCATTATTAAACCCCTTTTGTCAATAACCCGATACATTATTTCTATATGATTTTGTTAATAAATCATATTTCTTGATAGGTTTTCTAATCGTTTGAACATGATTCTGCATATAAACCATATTTATTGACACGTCAAGACATCATTTGTATATTATTCCGTTAAGAAATCCTATCTGTTGATAGGTGCGCTAATCATTCGAACACAATTCTTCCTGTAAACCCTATTTTTCAATAGGTCGAGACATCATTTGTATATGATTCCGTTACAAACCCTATCTATCGATAAATACGAGAAATTGTTCATACACGTTTCCACTTGTAAATCCTATTTGTTAATAGCTCGAGATATCTTTCGTATACGACTCCATGACTAAATCCTATTTGTTAATAGATCGAGATGTCATTCGCACACGACTACATGACTAAATCCTATTTGTTAATAGATTGAGACGTCGTTCGTACACGACTACGTGACTAAATCATATTTATTAATAGGCCGAGACGTCGTTCATACACGACTCCATGACTAAATCCTATTTATTAATAGGTCGAGACGTCATTCGTACATGACTTTATGACTAAATCATATATGTTAATAGGTCAAGACATTGTTCGTACACAACTCCGTGACTAAATCATATTTATTTATAGGTCGAGACGTCGTTTGTACGCGACTCTGTGACTAAATCTTTTTTGTTAATAGATCGAGACTTCGTTCGTACACTCCTCCGTGACTAAATCCTATTTGTTAGTAGGTCAAGACGTCATTTGTACACGGCTTCGCGACAAAATCCTATATGTCAATAGGTCAAGACATCATTTATATACGATTTCGCCAAATCCGTATCTGATGATAAGTCGAGACATCGTTTATATACGATTCCTCCAAAATCCTATATGTCGATAGGTCGAGACATCATTTATATACAATTCTACTAAAACCATATCACTTGATAGGTCTCTCCTCTCATAAATCACAAGCCTTGTTTTTCAACATGCATAAGCAATCATTCATACATGATCGAAACCCTATCCCTAGATAGGTATACCATAAAATCCTATCTATCGATAGGCACTCCAATCCAAAATCCTATTCATCAATAGGTATGTCTCCTCAATTTACAAAAATATCAATCCTTGTTGGTCAACAAGGAAAACAATCATTCATACATGATATTGTTCAAACCTTATCATCTGAATATGTATAAAACCCTATCATCCAAATGGGTATCAAAACTCTATCGTCCAAATATGTATCAAAACCCTATTGTCCGAATAGGTATCATAACCCTATTCCCGAATAGGTATTCAAATCATATCATCTAAATAGGTATCTAACCGTATAGCTCGAATATGTATCCAAACCCTATCACTCGAATAGGTATCAAAACCCTATCGCTTGATAGGTATCCAAGCCTTGTTTGTCAACAAGCACAACGATTATTTGTACATGATCCTATATAACCCCTATCATCCAAATAGGTATCTAAACACTATCGTTCGAATAAGTATCCCAAACCACATCGCTTTTTAGGTACTCCGATAAAATCTCAATTCTTCAATAAAGACTCTCTTCTCAATTCACGACATCACGAAAGCCTATCTGTTAATAGGACCACGATCGTTTGTCTACGATCATTTTCAACCTCACCTATGAGTGACCTTCATAGAAATTTTGTTAAGTCCCGCGATAAACATTGATGATACCATGATCATCTATATACATTATCACATGATGCATTACTTGTTAGTAAGCCCCCATAATAAAGTTTGTTAGCTTCCTCACCAAGACTCATTTGTTGATAGTTTTATGATCATATGTTTATGATGACCCTGTTGATGTTATTTGTTAGTAACCCACATGAAACATTATTAAAACTTTCATGCTCCTAGTATAATTCATAACTTAACCCTTAGCCATTTATACATGACTATCTTGGATCATCTATTTATATTCATGCTAAACAAGGAATTTTTGTTTCAATACACATGATTATCATTATCTAATGAATTTTACGGGTACTTTATTATGTTTTGTAAGACATGATTCCCACGAATTATCCTTGTTAGGATAAGAATCAAAGAAAGATTCTTATAGCAACGCTTAGAAGGACCTCAATGAATTGCTATACACTGCATCACTAGTTCATACCAATAATCAGCACGCTACCGATTCTATCTTTCTAAACCCCTTGTTATAAATTGGACTTGATAACCCGGTGTTAGATGTCATACTCGAATCAACATTTTCAAAAATCAGTTTTTTGTATTCAAACTCGATTCTAGAGGGGCAGTCTATAAGCACTAAAAATATACACACCAATTTATAAAATTAAAATAATTATTTTGAATTATTTTTGATGAAATAAAGTCAAAATAATTAACCTCGTGACCAAAAATCCAATTAAAACAATTAATTTGGATTAATTATTGTAATAATCAATAAAATTAATTAGGGAAAATGGCCAAAATAAATAAATAAAATTATTTCAGATAAATGTTGTACTCATTTATCTTAAAATAATTTAAGAAAAAAATCAGGGATTAAAATAAATAATTTAAGATGAAATGAAGTACCCATTTCATATCCATAATTATTTATTTAACCCTAAAAATATATATATAAAGAATTGATAAAATATTTTTCATATTTATTTTCATATTTTGTGTATTTAAATATATCAAAATTAAATCCAAAAGGGTGAAAGAAAAATCAATTTCAATCAAACCCTTAAGGTTTTAAAATAAAAATTAAATCTATAATCTGTTGTAGCCGAATTACCGAAATTTAATTATAGTCGAAACCAAAGCCTTTGGATAGCCCGTTGTAGAGGAAGGACGCGCGCACTCGAGAGGCACCAGATCAACTAACTAGACGTTAGACTCGTTAGCCAGAACGTTAATGGTATTCCCATACACTAACGGATCGCTGACGGAATGCTCCCCGACCTTGAAACAATGTCATTTTGGCCAATGAACAGATTACTCGTCGCAACACCACGAAGATAAGGATGAATATCGGTCTTTGATTTTGTGAACTTGGAACTCAACCTATAGTCAATTATTTCAACTAATATAAAGGCTAAAATGATCACCCTACCACGATTATCATTTCTCCTAGAACTATAGGGGTGATTCATCCATATATCATCGAGTGGTCAGAAAAACAGCAAAAATATCATTAATGATTTTTTGTTGATTCGATCCAATTTATTCATCCAACCGACAATTGAAGGCTATAAATAGACCACCAAGCAATTCCGAATAAAAAATTGAAGTAAATCGACCTTTAAATCGAAGAAAATCAAAAATCTGCCAATAAAGCTTCAAGCTTTCGGATTTTTCAAATTATTCTGTTTTAGGCCTTAAAGTTTGGATTTGTGCATCCCAAAATGTTCTTTAAGGATCATGTAGTGTTCTCCAATCCTTGGTAAGGTTCCAATCATCCTCTAATTCGTCTTTATAGTTTGAATTTGAAATTTTTATATTTCAAATTACATAAGCTTGTATACTTGGTGTTTATGGTATTTTATGGTTGAATATTGATCCTAAGATCATTTATGAACTTTTTAGATATGTTATAAATAATCAATCAACCTAAAACAGAAAAACCCAAATTTGAATTTTCAAAATCAAAAAATATATTTTTCTATTATTGAGCTAATTCTCTTAAATGACAACCTAGAGAGTATCCCAACATGATTGTAATGATGTTGACCAACTATTTGGATCATGTTTTATCCATCCTGATCATGTTGATAAAAATCAAAATTTTCAAAATAAATGAAAATTTTGTGTTATTGATTTTGTCAAAACGAACAACCAGTGTTCTTATTTTTGTACCAATCAAGTGTATGAGATATAAGGGAGGTATTGGATAGCTCATTTCTCCACAAAATAACTTTAAAATCAAAAAATTAAATTTTGATCACAAAATTATTTTGAACGATTTGATCATCATCCAGGTTAAATGATACCTTGAGATGATGATAAAAATGTTCCTAGGAGTTTTATGAAGCTACCTAAACCTTGAATTGAAGATTACAAGCTTAAATAAAAAAAACATACACTTGTGTTCTTCAGGACTGAGAGGTCTAGACCTATGACCGAGAGATCCACCTAACAATCATCGGTCTGGACTAAGACCTAGGACCGAGAAATTTGATCATAGGACTCAGAGGTTCAACCGATTTTTTTGATTTAAGACCGATAGGTTCGATCGAGGATTTTTATTCAAGACCGAGAGGTCAAAACTTAGGACTAAGAATTTAAGAACCTAGGACCGAGATGTCAAAACCTAGGACTGAGAAATCTTGACCCAAGACCAAGAATTTTTAAACCTTAAACCGAGAGACTTAGCCCAAAGCTGCCCCGTGACCGTGAGGTTTATACACCTCGACCGAGAACTTTTCCCAGGGTAGGACCGATAGGATTATACACCTATATTAGTAATTTTAACCAAGGACCGAGAGTCCTTTGCACCCAGACCGAGGGTCTTTAGACCATGACCAATAAAAATGGACCTAAGGCTTAGGACTCCGGTCCTAAGACCTATTTGGTTCCACTTTTGAAAATAAAAAAAATTGTAATTTTGGGACCCCAAACCATTTTCTAAAAAATCCAAAAAAATAGAAAATAAATTCAAAATATTTTTGGAATGTTTTCACAAAAAAAAATATTTTGACTAAGGCTTGTTTGATGTTTATTTCTGAACCCTAACATTCTTAAAAATAACTCATGTTTTTCATGTATTTCTCTCCATAGTCAACGCATTAGCAACATGTACCAATATTTAAATATTGATGTTTCAATATTTTTAATAACTCTAAAAACTAGAAGAATGACTAGGACCGAAAGAATAATCGGTAAAATAAAACATTATACAACCGATTTTTAAAAGCCAACTTTATAATTAGATACCGTTTTTAAAACGGGTACAGAGGATGAAGCGCAAAAGCTCTTTCCCGAGTATCACCAATGAACTAAAAAAACTATGGCCAACACGTATACAAACTATGGCCAATATATTTGTATACGTATGCCACTTTTATTGATTTTTAAATATAATTTGACGACTATATTTCAAAAAAAATAATATTTTAAATTAATTATGTTTAACTAACTTAAACTAACGGATTTCTAAAAATAAATTGTAATTTTATTATTGTAAATTCCCGAATTATTTAAAATTAAACCCAAAAATTAATTATTCTTAATTAATTTCAAAAGCTGTCAGGAATCAATAAAATATTTTTAAAGTAATATTTTATTTTAAAAGAAATTTCCTGACATGCAAACCGACGTTTAAATTCTCAAAACTCAAACTTTTCACGGAAAATAAAACCTAAAACTAAAGAGGGTTTTTCGGGGTTACCATAATAAAATAATAATGAATTCTATAATTCTTAATCTAGAATTTTATAATATATTTTACCTTTATTCTTAATTAGATATGAATGTATTAATATATTAATAATTATTTGACTTTATGGCTTAATTAGATTCAGTTTTAGTTATATTTATTTGACCAATTTTTATGTTTAATAATTAAACATACTTCTTAAAATAATAAAATTTGTTAAAACTTGATGTTAAGTTTGAGGATGAAGATTTTGCTTTAATGTTGTTATCATCCCTTCCTAAAGAATTTGAACACTTAGAAACAACATTACTTCATGGGAAAGGAAATGTATCTCTTGATGATGTAAGTTCTTCTTTATATAGTAATATATTGAGAAAGTGGGATAAAAAGAAAAACAAATTAGCTACAACAGATGAAGCATTGATGGTCAGGGGCCGTTAGCATAACAAATCAAAAGGGAGAGGAGAAAGATCCAAAAGTAGAGTTTTCAAAGATGAATGTGTTTTCTGTTGTGAGAAAGGACATTGGAAGATTAACTGCCCAAAGATGAAAAAGAAAGAGAAAGATTTTGAAGATGCAAATGTTGCAGAAAACAAAGGTGATGCGGATTCAGAATACTCTTTATCGATGTCACACACAACATCATATCTTAACGCGTGGATATTGGACTCAACCTGCACTTATCATATAACACCTGTTCGAAAGTGGTTCTTTAACTTTAAAGAACTAGATGGTGGAGTTGTTAACATTGGAGATGCTAAAAAAGAGATATGTTCAATCAAGCTGAGAAATGATGAAGGATCCACTAGAATTATCAGAGATATTCAGGACATACCGAATATAAAAAAGAATCTCATTTCTTTGGGGGCCTTGGAGTCAAAAGGTCTACATGTAAAAATGGAAAATGGAATTCTTAAGGTAATCTCTGGAGCGCTAGTGATGTTGAAAGCTATCAGGAAAAGTAATAATTTGTATTACTATCAAGGTAGTATAGTTAATGGGATAACAAGTGTATCAACTTCCGGGAGCAGTAAGGAATTATAGACAACAAAGTTATGACAACTGCGATTGAGACATGCTGGGGAGAAATCTATACAAACTATTGTGAAGCAAGGATTGATGAAAGGTATATAAGTTTGTAAATTAGATTTTTGTGAACATTGTGTTCTTGGAAAACAAATACGAGTAAAATTTGGCACTACTATCCATAACACTAAGGGTATTTTGGACTATGTGCACTCAGATGTCTATGGCTATCTAAGACCCCTTCTCTTGGAGGTAGACATTATTTTGTTACTTTTGTGGTAATTTTTTCCAGAAGAGTATGTGTGTTTACTACGAAGAACAAAGATGAAGTGTTTGAGATTTTTTTTAAATGGAAAACTCAAGTTGAAGACGAGAAAGGAAGAAAGATCAAAATTCTCCAGACTAATAACGGTGGAGAATAAAAGAATGATCCATTCCAAAAGTTATTCCATGAGTGTGGCATAGTTCGACACTTCACAATAAAAAAACACCACAACAGAATGGAGTATCGGAACGTATGAACAAGACAATGGTAGAGAATGTTCGATGTATGGTGTCTAATACTGAGTTAGACATGAAATTTTAGGTAGAAATAGTGATATACGTTAAACATTTAATAAATCGCCTACCATCATCTGCACTTAGTGGTAGAGCGGTCAGACGGGCCAACACATGGCGGGGTGGGCCTACCCACCAAAACCCATCGTTTGATTGGTCGACGATGGGCCGACCCACCATCTCGGTAGGCAGAAAATCCCCAAACCAACCCAAGGTGGGTTGCGGGTTAGACGGGATGCCCACAGGTTGTTTCACTTCAAATAAAAATAAATAAAAATCATTAATAGTTCTAAAAAACAAGAGTTCAAGAACATTATCAAATAATCATAATACACACCAAACAAGAGTCTTGTCTATTGTTACACATTAATTGACAAATAGTTCAACAAAGTAACTAAAATTTGAAAATTTCATAAAATAAAATTTTCAGTAAAGTCAACTTTCTTTAAATATCATTGAACCCTTGAAGAAGAAGTATTGAGTATTGACTGCTACAGTTTGGAACCAAATTTGAATCCATGAACCCTTGAAGGAGAGAACGAAAAGAAAAAAGGTAGAATAAATAAGTAGCCGACAACTGATTGGTAAAGTATTGAGTATTCACTGCTGTAGTGCTGCATGGGAGAAAAAAAATAGGGCTATGCGGCATATGCCTATAAAGCTATAAATCAGATTAGATTTTTTTTACCAACCTGTGGGACAACCCATGCCCGACCCGCCTAGGCCCGTGACCCGAGCGGGCTGGCCCTTGTAGGACCACTTCTAAATGGGTTGCTAATATTTCAACCCAACCTGTCTAAATTGTTTGGCGGACGGGCCAATCCAACAGGCCTAACCCAAATTGACAGTTCTATTTGGTGGTAAGACTCCATTAGAGGTATGATCAAGAAAACATTCAACTGGTTATGATTGTTTGCATATTTTTGGTTTTACTGCTTATTATCATATAGTTGAATCAAAGTGAGATCCTCGAGAAATGAAGAATCTTTTTATGGGACTTACTAATGGAGTTAATGGATATCGTCTCTAGTATTTGGATGCAAAAAAACTATTATTAGTAGAGATGTTAGTTTTGAAGATTATTCAATGTTGAATAAGGTAATACTAGACAAAATTAATTGTACTCCGCAACATGTGGAGTTTGAGAAGATAAAGATAAGTCCAACTATAAGTGACTCTCCAACGATAGACAAAGAGTCAAATAAGAAAGAGATTCCGACCCAAGAACCTTCAGAACAATGTGAATCAATTGCTGTGATCAGACCAAGACGAATTATTCAGAAACCAGGTCGGTTTATTGACATGGCGGCCTATGCACTTCTAGTTGTATATGATGTTCCATCCACTTTTCATATGTTAGTCAACGTACTGAAAATAGAAAAAGGAAAGGTGTAATGGAATATGAGATGCAATCTCTTCAGAATAATGACACTTAAAACTTGACGCATCTATCAAAAGGGAAGAAGGCTATTGGTTGTAAATGGATATTTGTTAAAAAGGAGATTTCCCAAAACATTTGATGTTCTCTACAAGCAAAAATTGGTAGCTAAAGACTATGCTCAGAATGAAGGAGGTAATTATAATGAGGTGCTTTCTCCTATTGTTAAACACTCTTCCATTAGAATTTTATTGGCCTTGGTAGCGTAGATGAATTTCGAGCTAGCTCAACTAGATGTGAAGACCGCAAATATACACGGTCATTTGAACGATAAAATCAACATTTATCAACTAGATGGATTCAAAGTTACTGATAAATAAAATTGAATTTGCAAGTTGAACAAATCATTGTACAGGTTGAAGAAATCGTCGAGACAATGGTACAAGCCACTTGAAAAGTTTATGATGGAGCACAATTACACAAGAAGTAGATTCAATTCCTATGTGTATTTGCGCAAACTACAAGATAAGTCTTATATCTATCTACTCTTGTATGTTGATGATATGTTGATAGAATCAAAGAGTCAATATGAAATTGACAAATTGAAGGCTCAATTGGGTAAAGAGTTCGAGATGAAAGACATGGGAAAAACCAGATCAAATTTTGTTAGTGTGTTCTTTTGTTTTTGTTAGTTTTTCCCAACACTAAATACACAAAAACATTAGTTGGAACTGGAGGATGCTGATTTGATATTTGTTGGAGGTAAACCACAAGGATGATGATGATCAAGATCGATACAATGATCAAGATGATTGATGAAAGAAGAAAAGAATTTCTTGTAGCATCAATGTCTTGTATCTATTTTTTGAATGATCTTTTAGAAAAGAAATGGAAGAATAATATATTTATCGCACCCTAGTAATATATTGTAGCTTCCTGCATTCTCCCTCTTTTCTAAGATTTCTTATATATGATTAATTGATTGATTATTGAAAATATTCAGGAGAGAGCCTAAGAAAAGCGACAATACCATGTACTATAAAGTACTTGGAGTCCCGAAAATGCATCACGTGATGATATGAAGAAGGCCTTATATATCCATAGTCCATACTAAACCTAACTTTTTATTATTATGGAAAAGGAAGTGGCAAGTGAAGTTGAAGAAACGTGACAAGAAGAGTGTTGATATCTAACCAATATTTCAGAATTAAATTTTTTAGCAAGTAGAGTTGATGACAATGATGATGAAGGATATCATTTAGTAGACCGTGAGTTATTTTTTTCCTTGAAGACTAGTGTTCCACTAGATGCATTGTTGTCATAAGGGAAGGAGTATATTCTTGTATCATTGTTGTCACTCCTTTTGTCTATAGACCTTCACTACAAGTCGATCCTTATAACGCTCAACCTCGCCCTTATAATTCATCTTTTTTGTACCCTTAATTTACTCCAATGGGTCAAGCTCTTTCAGGAAGGTCGAACAGCTCCCATATTTTGTTGCGTACAATTGCCGCAATTTCTTCATCCATGGTTGATCTCCATTTACCGTCTTGTACGACTTCCTCAAAATTCAAATCTTCTAAGTCATCCAGGAGACATACAACGTGAACTTCATTTGTATTTTCATATATCTCATATAGATTTCTCATTCTGGGTTACTGAGGCTCAAATTCATCTTCTGAAAGCATAGTGGTGTTGATATTGTAGTCATAACAACCTCCGAGCTTGTTTCTTCCTCAATCGTGTTACGCCAGCTCCATGCATTGATTCCCCGCATGAATATCTTGGTTCACCACCACTTTCTTGTTAACAAGATCAAACAATTTATATACTTTAGATTTTTCATCATAAATGATAAATATGTACTTCTTGCTTCGAACTTCTAATTTTATCCTATGCTAACTTAGTACTTGCCCATAGACCACGCTACTGAACACCTTCAGATGAAAGACATCTAACTTCATACCACTATAAATTTCCTGAGGGGTCTTCTCTCCTATCTTTACATGTGAACATCCATTTTGCAACATAGATCAAACCATATTGCAATAGTTTAGTTTTTTTTCTGCTACACTATTGTACTATGAAAAATACTTGATCCCATGTTCCTCGCTGTATTTGTTTAATTCAATAGAAGTGAACTCACCTTCTCTATCAGATCAAACTACTTTGATGACTTTGATTGTTTCTTTCTCTACCATCACTTTAAATTTTTTGAAGGTTTTAAACACTTCTGACTTCTCATTCATAAAATAAACCCATGTCTTCCTCAAGAAATCATCAATTAAAGATACAAATTATTTCTTATCACTGAATGATTCTGGAGTTATCGGACCACATAAATCGGTATGAATTCGTCTGAGTTGATCATTTGCTTGGTATTCATAAACTTTTAGAAATAAGTCCTCGATTGCTTTTGAATCACACATTTTTCATAGAACTTCTTTTCGAATTTCATATTAGGAAGTCACATGTAGTAACACTTCATCTTCTTTCACAACAAAGAAGTTTGTTCGTTCCTCATTTTTCTTCTCAGACCAACAATCTTTGGAAAATGTGACCCAGTTTTCTACAATTGTAGCATTTTATCGAGTAACAATATTTGGAAATATGCTCATACTTCCCACATTTATAACATTCAATACTATTGTTTGTGATTGTCTAGTCACCCCGAGTTTGACCTCAGCCATGTCAGTTCTGTTGGTCGACTTACTCATGTGCTCATTCTTCTCTTCCTCTACCACTTAGGTCTCTACCTCTAGTACTCTAAGTATATAGCACATTCTCCTATTTTATTATCACCTTCGTTTGGAGAGTTTGTTCAAGGGACTCTTTCCTTCTCTACTCATATGCTTCAAAGGATACATCAAGATCTTCAAGGGTGAGCGTTGATAGGTCATTGTATTCCTTTATTGCGCAAATGATATTTTCGAAATTATTTGTCAATGACTTCAAAATATTTTCAACAACTAGGTTTGATGAAGACTCTCACCATTTCGATTCAGTGTGTTCACCATAGTCTCCACCTAAGTAATGACATCGGATACACTTTTAGACTTTTTCATCCTCATGCTCACCTGTTTGTCTCCTTTGTTTGCTAATTCGAGTTTATCCCATGCTACTTTGAAAGATTTTACATCGGCTATCTTCTCAAAACTAGATTTGTTGATGGTTCGGCATAGTAGATACAAAGCCACCTTGTCTTTAGCTCAAATAGTCTTCAACGCGTTCAGTTGAGTATTTGAATACCCATATATGTTTGCCGGTTCCTTATAACTAGTCTCAACCACATTCCAGTTATCATGGGATCCAAAAGGGACTTCATCTACACCTTTCAATTGTCATAGTTGGCGCATTTTGTCAACTTGGGTCGTGGGATGCCATTGGTTAGACCTGCCATTTATCTCAAGTGTTTATACTCAACTCACACCCTTCACAAAGCTCTCGGTTGCTCCTCTATTTCTCTCGATCAGCGCACATCGCGGTGTTGAGGCTGTAAGGTTCTCTCACACTCACCTCACACACAAATGCTTTGATACCAATTTGTTAGTAATAAGATGACAAAAAAAATAAACGTTGTAAATGTTGTGTTGTCTTTTATCTCTATATATTTCTTTTTATTCATATCAAATGGATTTACAAGTATATCTAAGCAAAGTATTTGACTCTTTAAATGCTTGACTTTTTAAATGTCAAAATAAATCATAATGCTTAATAAATAGTTCCCACCCATATTTATTAGTTATCCAACCCACCTCTAAAATTATTAATATTAATTTATATATCTAATAATACTTAATCAAATAATTTGGAGGTATACTACACATTCCATATACAATTCATTTGATTTCTCTCTCCTTACAATTATTATGTTTTTATCTTTTAATTAATTATTATTCTATCTCTTATTATTTTATTATTTTATTATGGTATATATTTATATATTATATATATTTTTTCTTCATAAAAAATTATTTTATTTTATTTTCTCATCAATATAAATATTTTATCTTTTATTATTTATTTTATATATATATAATTTATTCTTTGATTATATATATATATATATAAGCCACTATTTATTTAAATATAAATATATTAAAAATAAATTCAAATTAATAATATAAATTTATTTAAAACAATCTATATATATCTAATCATGATTAATTGGTGACTCCATTTACATTACATTTAATTTCTCCTTACAATTATTATATTTCTCATTCCTAATTAAAACATTATATATATATATATATATATATATATATATATATATATATATATATATATATATATATATATAATAAAGAGGTGTACTACACACTCCATTTACAAATTAATTTATTTTCTCTCTCTTTATAATTATTATGTTTCTCTCCTAATTAATTTATTATTTTATCTCTTATCATTATATATATTTGTATATTGGTGATGACAGGGTATTAGGAAGTATAAATTATATAAGTTATTAGTATTTGGTTGGAAATATAAAATATATATATATATATTATATAAATTTTATTATTTTGTGATTGGTTGGTGGTATAAAAGAATAGTAAAAAGTGTAAAAAATTATTTTACACTTATATTGTATAAATTATTTTTAATTATTATTTTAATATTTATCTTAAAGTAGTTTGTATTATTAATTATAGTGAAATTAATAATAAAAAAAAATCATAATATTTAATTATCGTATAAATGTATTTTTAAAATAAATAATACTGTTATATGGTTTATATTCTTTTATATATAATAAACTTATATAATTATATAAATAAAACTTATTTATTAATTAATAGTTAATAATTATTTTTGAAATTGATGTATTATTATAAATATTTTATATTTAAAAAAATATTAATTATTTTTATAAAATAAAATATTAATAATAATAATTTTATAAAATGATATTTGGAATTAGAATGTATAAATATAATTAGTTTTAAAACTAAATTATATAGATATAAGTTGTATTAATTAATAATAATAATAATATTTAGTTATAGTTTATTATTATTATATTTTGAAATATAATAAAGAAATTAAAATTTTATTAATTTTATTTATATTTAACATTATTTTGTATTTTTAAATAATTATTATATTTAATTATTTAAAATTATCACATTTAAATGTTTATACTTGAAATAGTATATTTTTTTCTAGTGAGATAAAAAAAATAAAAATTAAATAAAATATGTAATTCCACATTTATTATTATTATTATTATTATTATTTAAATTAGAAAAATAAACGCATTTAAATATAAATAAATATTTATTATAGTTTATAATTATTATTATTTTCTAAAATATAATAAAGAAATTAAAATTTTAATAATTTTATAAAATTAAAGGGTAAAAATGGAATCTTAAATTTATAAATTCTTATTTTATACTGTAATTAAAATATACTATAAATACATTATTGTATGAGAAATGATTAGGTGAGGGAATTTGGTGAGGGAATTTGGTGAGGGAATGACGTGGCATAATCTTATTCGCTGAAAAAATTAAATAATTTCTCTATTTTCTCTCTTTTCTCCCACTTTTACATTTTACAACCAATGAAGGTGATGCCACGTCATTCCCTCACCAAATTCCCTCATTAAATTCCCTCCCTCTATCACTCCTCTTATTGTATATCATACCAAACATATATTCTCTTCATAAAATAATTTTTTATTTTATTTTCTTAACAATATAACTATATTATCTTTTATTATTTATTTTATATAAATATTTTATTCTCTAATTATATATATATCTATATATATATATATAAAATAATATTTATTTATTTAAATAAAAATATATTTAAAATAAATTTAAATTAATGATTCAAATTTATTTAAAAAAATTTATACATATCTAATAATGGTTAATCAAATATTTTAGTCGTGAACTACACATTCCATTTACAATACATTTGATTTCTCTCTATTTACATTTATTATATTTCTCTTTTTTAATTAATTTATTATTTTATTTTTATCATCATATATATTTATATATTATATAAATTCTCTTCCTAAAATAATTTTTTATTTTAATTACTCATTACATAAATATATTATTTTTTATTATTAAATTTAAATATTTTATTTTTTATTATTAATTTTATATAAATAATTTATTATTAATCTATATATATATATATATTATATAATAATATTTAATGAAATATTTTAGAGGTTTACTACATTCTCCGTTTATAATATATTTGATTTATCTCTTCTTAAAACTTTTATGTTTCTTTCTTTTAATTAATTTATTATTTTATCTCTTATCATCATATCTTTTTTATATATATATAATATATATATATTCTTCATAAAACAATTTTTTTTACATCAATCTAAATATATTATATTTTATTATTTAATTTATATAAATATTTTATTCTCTAATTTTATATATATATATATATATTTAAAAAAAATAAATTAATAATTCAAACTTTATTTAAAAAAATCTGTACATATCTAATAATGTTTAATCAAATATTTTGGAAATGTACTATACACTCCATCTATAATCTATTTGATTTCTCTCTCCTAATTAATTTATTATTTTATCTCTTATTATCTTATATATTTATATATTATATATATTCTCTTCATAAAACAATATTTATTTTATTTTCTTATCCTATCATATAAATATATTATCTTTTATTATTAATTTTATATAAATATTTTATTTTCTAATTATATATATATATATAATTTTATATAAATATTTTATTCTCTAATTATATGTATATATATATATAACAAATGTATATTTAAATTAAAATTTATTTAAAATAAAATAAATTTAATAATTTCAGATTTATTTAAAACAATCTATATATCTAATAATGTTTAATCAAATATTTTGGTGGTGTACTACACACTTCATTTACACTTCATTTGATTTTTTTTTTACAATTATTTTATTTTCTTCTAATTCATTTATTATTTTATCTCTTATTATCATATATATTTATTTATATTCTCTTCATAAAACAATTTTTTTATTTTATTTTATAATAATATAAATATATTAGCTTTTATTATTAATTTTATATAAATATTTTATTATCTAATTTTATATATATATATATATATATATATATATATATATAAACCAATATTTATTTAAATCAAACTATATTTAAAACAAAATAAAATTAATAATTCTAGATTTATTAATAATAATTTATATATTATATCTAATATATATATATATAATAATATTTAATCAAATATTTTGGAGGTGTACTGCCTCTATTTATAATTCATTTGATTTATCTCTTTACAATTATTATGATTTCTCTCATAATTAATTTATTATTTTATCTCTTATCATAATTTATATTTATAAATTTTGTTTGGATCGAGTTACCAATAGAGACTATGGTCTGACTATTAATAACAGTTGTTGATGATAAATTCTTCGATAGTAATCCTGTGAGTGATTAGTATTTGTTTCTATTATTAACAAATCCTTCAAACTCTTGAAACAAATTCAAGTGCGGAATTGTTCGTCGGATTTGAAGCTTTGAACAACTAAATATAAATGACAGAACGTAACACATGGAATTTTATTGATGTTCGGAGATAAAACTTCTACGTCACCCTTTCTTTTACAACCGGAAGGATATCCACTAAATACTTTGAATCGAATACAACTTACTGAGCTAGCTAACTCTCTGTTGAACATAACAACTTTTATTTAACTTACAATATTCTCATAGCTAGACAGTAATTGAATTTATATCTTGATCTTGAAGAATGTAAGAAGTCAGTAAGAGCAAGAGTAAGATTGTGTGTTGGTTATTTCGTAAGTGAACAACTTGTTGAGTAAGTAATTCAATTATCAAATTCTCTAGTGATTCGTCCATTGTCCTTGAGCATCTATTTGTAGTATAAGGACATCAACGGTCGAATATTCTTAATAGACACATGGCATGTGTTTGTTGGAAGGTCGCCCATAGTACTAGAATACATCAAATGGATCATGGTCGTACCGAACTAGTAGTGTGTTGAGTATCCTCTGATATTGACTTGTACTAGACAAGCAGTTGGAATGATATTTGTGTATGTGGCGTTCGTTCATTTGATACAATTACTTGGCTTGTCAACTGCACAGAAGTGAGTGGAGTAGGAGTAGAAAACAATTAGTTGATCGTGGTTAGACGTATGCTTTCTTCAGATGGCTCCTAAACCAAGGCATTAAACGTGCTCCTTTAGACATCGTCTAAGGGAGTTAGACATCCACGTCTAACAACGCTTCCCTTTAGACATCGTCTAAAGGAGTTAGACTACATCGTCTAACTATACATTCCTTTAGATAGTGTCTAAAGAAGTTAGAAGACCTCGTCTAACTACGCTTCCCTTTAGACAACATTTAAAGGAGTCAAATTACCACGCCTAACTACGCATCTCTTTAGACAACGTCTAAAGGAGTTAGATGACCTCGTCTAACTACGTATCCCTTGAGACAGCGTCTAAAGGAGTTAGACGACCTTGTTTAACTGCGTTTCCCTTTAGACATTGTCTAAAGGAGTTAGACTACCACGTCTAACTATGTATCCCTTTAGATAGCGTCAAAAGGAGTTAGACTACCATGTCTAACTACGTTTCCCTTTAGACCTTGTCTAAAGGAGTTAGACTACCACGTCTAACTACGTTTTCCTTTAGACATCGACTAAAGGAGTTAGACTACCACGTCCAACTATGTTTCCCTTTAGACCTCGTCTAAAGGAGTTAGACTACCACGTCTAACTACATTTCTCTTTAGACCTCGTTTAAAGAAGTTAGACTACCACGTCTAACTTCGTTTCCCTTTAAACCTCGTTTAAAGGAGTTAGACTACCACATCTAATGTCTAAGATAGCCTACTTTAGACCACGTCTAAAGTAGCATAGTCATATATATGCACCTACATAAAACAAATAGACAACTTAGCTTTATTCACAACTAAGTTTCAATCACTGTTCATCAAAATAAAGTTGGCATAAAATAAGCTTATTCTTTAATTTATTTTAGTCAAAATAATTTGACCCAACAATTTCCCTCTTTTTGATGATGTTAAAACTTAGTTAAAAGATTAAAGAAATAGACAAAATCGACAAACAAAAAAACTTCATATATATTTCAAAAGATCTGGAGGAGATAAATAACTTAATAGATATTGCCTAAAGAAATTACAAAAGATTGGGACTTTTCCTATCCCTTTTTACCCTCAATTCCCTTGGGCCTAAGGCTACTTCTTTTCTACCTTTTTAACATCATCGAGAGCGATAGATTCCTAACATGCTCTTTCAGCCAAATAATTCCGCCTGATTTCTTCTTTTCAACCTTAGTCTTCCTACCCTAAGAACGTAGTCAAGAACTCTTTGGTTGTTTAGGACTCTAGAGGGATTGAAGTGGACACCATGTCCAACATCTTAGAGAAGACAATAGAGGAACATGCTGATAGGAGCATCATATCCATATTGTTTCTTAGTAGAAGAGATCATTTTCGCCAAATTGTTGAAAAGAATCTTTGACTAGTTCATGGTTACACTCCTAGTAATAGCCACCATTATTTCAAAAACTTTATTGAAGTAGGTGTAGGAGGATCCTTTGGATGGAAGGGACTTGGACTCGGAATCTTCCACGGATACCGAAAGCAAACAGGATGTTTAGCCGACTGGCAGTAAGATAGAGTAAAGAGTCTATGATTCCTCTATAGGTAGTGATGTGTACACTTTGTCCATCTTTATCTTTGTCTAGCTTGCTAGAAGAATTCATTGGAGTGGATGCAGCAGAACAGCTCTCCATTCCAAACTTCTTTAACAACTTCTTGGTGTATTTGGATTGGTTGATGAAAGTTCATTTTTCAAGTTGATGAACTTGAAGGCTGAGAAAGAAGGTTAATTCTCCCATCATACTCATCTCGAATTTATCCTGCATTTGCTTGGCAAATTTCTCACATAGTTTGGGGTTAGTTTACCCAAATATGATATCATCAACATAGATTTGAACAAGCAGAATTTGAGAGTCTTTAACAAATCTAAATAGAGTTTTATCAACTGTGCCAATAACAAAATCATGATCAAACAAAAATTTAGTCAAAGTGTCATACCAAGCGCCTGGAGCTTGTTTCAAACCATATAAAGCTTTGTCAAGTTTAAAGACATAATTTGGAATAGAATGATCTAGAAAGCCAGGAGATTGTTCAACATATACATCTTCATTTAAAGTACCATTTAGAAATGCACTTTTCACATCCATTTGAGAAACTTTAAAATCCTTAAAAGATGCATAAGCTAGGAATATTTTGATTGCCTCAAGTCTAGCTACAAGTGAAAATGACTCCTCAAAGTCAATTCCTTCCTCCTGTCTAAATTCTTGAGCAATCAACTGGTCATTATTTCTCACAACTAGGCATCTTCACTGAGCTTGTTTTGAAAAACCCATCTTGTTTTAATGACCGATTGATCAGTTGGCCTTGGAGTTATATGCCACACTTTATTTCTCTAAAATTAGTTTAACTCCTCTTGTATGGCATTGATTCAATCTGGATCAAACACTGCTTCATCAATTTTTTTGGCTCAATTTGAGAAATAAATGCGGTGTTAGCCATTTCATCCAATAATTGATGTCTTGTCCTACGAGGAGAGTTAGGATTGCCAATTATCAATTGTGGTGGATGATTTCTGTTCCATCTGAAGTTTAATACTAAAGGATTAGATGTCTGATCAGATGGCCCCGTGATGTTCGAACTTTCAACAACCTGTTGACATGAAGTTTGAACGTTTGGCTGGTTTTCAACCAGATCAGCCACTTGATCAGACGCATAATTCCTTTGAACATGAGTTCATCTTCACTATCAGATTCAAGACATGTCGCTTCTAATCTGTTAGCAATGTCAAAGGGATCAATAGAATTGTTTTAAACAGATTCATCATAAATAACATGAAAAGATTCCTCAACAGTTTGTGTTCGATTATTGTACACTCTAAAATCCTTACTAACTAAAGAGTAGCCTAACATGATTCTAGCATCTGTCTTGGCATCAAAAGCGGTCAAATACTCTTTCACATTGTTATGAATGAAACACTTACACCAGGATATTCAAAAGTATGAAACTATAGGAATTCTTCCATAAAATAGTTCATAAGGTGTTTTGTCAAAGCTTTTATTAATTATTGACCGATTTTTTGTATAGCATGTTGTGTTTATTCCTTTTACCCAAAACTTATGAGGAACACCTGAGTCGGAAAGCATGGATCTCGCTGCATTCTTTAGTGTTCTGACTCTTCTCTTAGCAATGCCATTTTGTTGTGGAGTTCTGGCACTAGACAACTCGTGTCTAATACCGGACTCCTCGAGATAAGAAGTTAGGCATCTATTGGTGAACTTGGTTCCCCGATCACTTCTAATTTTAATAATGCTCAATGATTTTTGGTTTTGAAGTATTCTAAGGATCTTAATCAAATTCTCATCTGTATGATCCTTAGATCGCAAAAACACAACCCATGTAAATCATGAAAAATCATCAATAATGACTAGGGTGAATATCATTCCTCTTAAGATCTTTACAGGAATTGGACTAAAAAAATCCATATGTAAAAGTTCCAAGCATTAGTTGAACTGAGATTTCCCTTTACTTTTGAGCGATGATTTTCTCTACTTGCCTAACTAGCAAGCAGGAAAAACCTTGTCTTTTAAAAACTTCAAATTAGGTAATCCGAAAACTAAATTATACAAACAAATATTGATAGGATCTGCTTTATCGATAGAGACGGGGGTCTGGCTAAGGATGAAGGCTTATGAAAAACGGTTTGAAAGAAATTTTGTTAGAGATTTAATTCGCTTTCTATTCTACGCAAACACTTGTAAACACTTGAAACAGATTCAAGGCGGAATTGTTTACTTGGGTTTGAAGCACAAGATGAAACATGAAAAGATGACAGAAAAGAAAGAACACAGCAGTTTGTTTATGGATGTTCGGAGAAGCTCTCCTACGTCACCCCTTCTTCCAAATATAGTTTACACACACTTAACTCACTATTGAACATAACACTTTCTGTTCAATTACAAGATGAAGAATACCACTCAGCTAAAGGTGTTTTGATTCTATCTCTCTCTTGATTCACACACAGTACAATCAGAAAGCAGCTTCACGGTATGAATATTCAAAAGCATGAATTCTCTCAAGATCGGTAAGTTCGTAAGGTTAGCAGTTGTGCTTGTTAAGGAAGATTGTCTGTTGTCCTTTAGATTTGTTAAATACTGAGCAGGAGCTAACGGTCGAATCTTTTAGAATGATACGTGGCACTCTTCCATTGGAAAGCCTCCATTGTACACAGCAGGTTCTGAGCACAAGGATCGTGGTCGTACATCACTAGTAGTGCGCCGAATATTCCATCAGGGATGTACCTGCAACACAAGTAATGTGAGGAAAATTCTCTTACGTGGCATTCCTTTGTTGGTTACATATAGTTGTTGTACTGATCTTCACTAGAAAGTGGAGAAGGAGTAGGGTACAACTATAGAACGAGGGTAGGTGAAATGCTAACTTCAAGCATACTACTTAAGTTGAGCATTAGACGTATTTCTGTTAGACAGATTGTAAAATCAGTCTAATAAAATCAAACATCTCCTTCTAATAAAAACGTCTATTAGACCGCCTGGTCTAATAGAATTAGACTCGCGTCTAATTACAATGACCATTAGACTGCACGTCTAACTCCACTAAGTTAGACTGCACGTCTAATTCCGGTTCTACCTCAGACTTGTCTGAAGGAGTTAGACTCACGTCTAACTTTCACTAATTAGACTACACGTCTAATTATCCAATAACCATTAGACTGTACGTCTAACTCGACTGAGTTAGACTACACGCCTAATTCTGGTTCTACCTCAGACTTGTCTGAAGGAGTTAGACGCACGTCTAACTTTCACAATGAATTAGACTACCCGTCTAATCTTTCACTAACCATTAGACAGTACGTCTAACTCCACTAAGTTAGACTACACGTCTAATTCCTGTTCTACCTCAGACTTGTCTGAAGGAGTTAGACTCACGTCTAACTTTTACTTTCTATTAGACTGCACGTCTAACTCCACTGAGTTAGACTGCACGTCTAATTCCGCACATATTAGACTATCCGTTTAATTGCAAATATATTAGACTACATGTCTAACTCTGATTAGTTAGACTGTACGTCTAATTCCGAATATCTATTAGACCATCCGTCTAATAACAAGTCTATTAGACTACACGTCTAACTCCGATGAGTTAGACTGTACGTCTAATTTCGAACACATTAGAGTTACGTCCAATTCCGTGTATATTAGATTTACGTCTAATTCTATGCATTCATTAGACTACACGTCTAACTCCGATGAGTTAGATTGTACGTCTAATTCTATGCATTCATTAGACTACACGTCTAACTCCGATGAGTTAGACTGTACGTGTAATTATATGCATTCATTAGACTACACGTCTAACTCCGATGAGTTAGACTGTACGTTTAATTCTACGCATCTAATGCCAAAATCGGTCTAATGACTCTCATTAGAGCCAAGTCTTATGAAATATTGTTTCAATACACCTGCATTAAAACTCATAAGTCATTTCATCATCAAAATCTCAGTGGTTAAATTATTTCAACACTTAGTCAAAATAATTTGACCCAACAAATATTGTTAATAGTTTTAAAATTAAGATGATTTAACCTCTTATGTCATAGCTAGTTTTGATCATTTTTGGCAATCATACATATGAGATTAGATATCTTATTATTCCAGTTCATTTTGTAAGAATTTCCTACCTTGTTTCTGGTCAACAAAGTGTTACCCTACTGATCCTTAACCAGGCATGCATGCGTTTGAAAATCTACAGAAAATCCATTGTCACATAATTGACTAATATTGATTAGGCTATAACACAAGTTTTCAACAAGTAGCATATTTTTGATGGTTAGATTACCATGAATAATCTTACCCTTACCCATGGTCTTACCTTGTTATTATCACTACAAATTATCATAGGACCTGAGTAGTCTCTAGATACCAAACTGAATCCTTCAGACAGTTAATCTGATGTACCTACACAAAAACATATTTACATTCTTTTGGTACCCACATTCACTTGGATACTCAATCAATCAATCCCTTATAGATCCATATTTGAGTAATTTTGATGGATTTCCCTTTTTGTGTTGTGATATGTGCGTATGATTTAGGCTTAGCTGGCGTCTTCCTTCTAAGAATTGATCCATTAACTTTAGAGAATGATTTTTGTTTAAAACTCATTGACTTCTTATCAGGTTTAGATATGCCAAACTTGTTGGCTGCTTCCTTTCTAGGTTTCATTCAGTTTACAATTGGAGGAACATAAATAATCTCATTATTTAAGGTTAGATCCTCACAGCTTGAATCAATTCCTTTATTAGTTAAATTCCCTTTGACGAAGTTTATTAGCTTAAACTTGTCTGTTACTGAGTTTAACTTCTTAAAGGACCTATCTAAGTTAGCATTGTCAAAACCTAAACTGGATTTGCATCCGACAGGCCTTAGCATATAAATTTATTTTCTGGAAGCGTCTCTAGACTTTGTCCATTAACTGACTATATATGTTAAACGTTGGTTTTTAGATGAAAGAGTATGAATATTTTCCTTGAGCGTCTCATTCTCATATGAGAGCTCATCCACTTTGTTTTCAGAAACATTTGGTTTAAAAACTTGAGATAAAATAGAGTTATTGGTTTCATATTTTGATTTCATTTCATTAAATGAGTCTGATAACTTCTTGTACTCAATGACCATGTCATTGAGTGTAGCAGTTAAATCATCTCTAGTAAAATCTTTTGAAGAGAAGTCGAATACCTTGGTTTGGTCATCTACCATCAAGCATGTGACGACTTTGTTCTCTCTATCTCTAAGTGAGTCATCTGAATCACTATCGGCCCACTTGGACTTGCATTCAATGCTCATAAGAACCTTTTTTTCTTTTCGGTTCTCCTTTATTTGATAGTTACAGCCATATATTTGAATCATTTTATCCCTAATTTCTTTAGCGGAGGAGCATGACTTGATCTCACTGTATATATTCATGTCGATCGATTTATATAGTATATCTTTGGTGACGTTGTCCAAGTTGTTCATCATCTTATCTTCAGTCGTCCATTTACATCTTGGCTTCTCAATTTTTATAGGACCATTAGTGATAACATCCCACATGTCGTAATCGAGGACATATAAATGAGCTTGCATTCTCATCATCCAATAATCGTAGTTTTCTTTTATTGGTACTTGAGAATAGAAAATGAGGCTCTAATGCCACTTGTTTGGATCAGTGCTACCAATAGAGACTAGGGTTTGACTATTGATAACAGTTGATGATAAATTCTTCGATAGTAATCCTGTGAGGGATTAATATCTGTTTCTATTCTTCATAAATCCTTCAAACTCTTGAAATATATTCAAGTGCGGATGTGTTCGTCGGATTTGAAGCTTTGAACAACTGAATGTAAATGACAGAAAGTAAACAACATAGAGAGTTTTATGGATGTTCAGAAATAAAACTCTTACGTCAACCCTTATTCCACAACTGGAAGGTTATCCACTAAATACTTTGAATCGAATACAACTTACTGAGCTAGTTAACTCTCTGTTGAACAGAACAACCTCTATTCAACTTACAATATTCTCACAGCTAGACAGTAATTGAATTTCTCTTTTGATCTTGATGAATGTAAGAAGTCAGTAAGAGCAAGAGTAAGATTATGTGTTGGTTAATTCATAAGTGAACAACTTGTTGAGTAAGTAATTTAGTTATCAAATTCTCTATTGATTCGTCTGTTGTCCTTGAGCATCTATTTGTAGTAGAAGGACACCAACGGTCAAATCTTCTTATTGGACACGTGGCATGTGTCCATTGGAAGGTCGCCCATAGTACCAGAATACAATAGACTCTAAGAAAATGGACCGTGGCCGTACCGAACTAGTAGTGCGCCGAATATCTTCTAATATTGTCTTGTACTAAACAAGCAGTTAGGAGAATATTTGCGTACGTGGTGTTCGTTCATTTGATACAATTAGATGGCTTGTTAGACTGCAATGAAGTGAGTGGAGTAGAAGTAGCAGAGAACAAGTTGATCATGGTTAAACGTATGCTTTCTTCAGATGTCTGTTAAAGCAAAGCATTAGACGTGCTCCTTTATACCTCGTCTAAGGGTGTTAGACGTTCTCGTCTAACTACGCTTCCCTTTAGACAAGTCCAAAGGAATTAGACTACCACTTCTAACTATGCATCCCTTTAGACACTATCTAAAGGAGTTAGACGACTTCGTTTAACTACAATGGGTATGGGGGGGAACGAGGAGAACAAGTAGGAAGATGGGGATGGGTGGGAGAACGAGGATGCAGATGGGGGTGTTCTTGAGCATGAGGCAGTAGTGTCAGATAGCGGGGTACCTTAGAAGGAAGCGCCTAAGAAGGAAGCACATAATAATGCATCACGTAAGAATGCAACACCTCTAAATGCAGCACCTCTAAACACAGAACATTTGAACACACCACCTATGTCTTTTAACCGGAATTTGGTTTGCATTTCTAAATGTACACAGATGATTCACGAAGACACACAAAATTTGGCAAATTTAAGTGTCGGCTGGGACACATCGCCATTGTATGACAACGCAATCCACATCTTATACAATGTTATGGACAATGATAAACATTTTAGGGATGTCATGCACAAATACTTCAAAGATCGAACACCCACTACAAAAAATAAAGATGTAAATAAAAATGAAAAAACACCTGAAGTGGTGGTACCCTACGTGGAGGTAGCCAAAGTAGAAAATCGTTTACAAATGGTGGTTAATGCTGTAAAAAGACCATAAAAAATTGTTTATAATCGGGTACTCAAAAAAATCCCCTATGGAATGCGAAAATTTCGGCACGCCTTCAATCTCCATATATGATGAAGAATAAGCTAAAAAATCAATCTTACTTTGATAGTGCCCTAATAGATTACCGAGATGAAATCATTATGAGGTTCATTTTTGCAAATGAAGATGATGAGAAGACGAGGTAATTAATGATGTTGATATTTCTTAGTTAGTTTAATGTTCGTTTCTAGTCCCGAAAGGGTGTTTTCAGGACCCAAAATTGGTGTTTATCGTCCCAAAATTGTGGTTTCTCGTTCCGAAATGGTGGTTTAGGGACCTAAAATGGGTGGTTTCGGGACCCGAAATTGTGGTTTCGGGACCCGAAATGACAGTTTCAGGACCTGAAATGGATGGTTTCGAGACCCGAAATGGTGGTTTCAGGACCTAACATGATGGTTTCTCATCTCGAAATGGTGGTTTATGTGGTTTTTAGTAGGAAGTTCTATCTGAAACGGAGCATACCTTGATCAACATAAGGAATTTTCAATTAATGAAAAATGGATGCCATGTTGAAAATGGTAATTTTGATGCATGGGCACACGTTACGTGTAATTATAGTAAACAATGTACCTAGGGGAAAATTGTATTTTCGACAATGGTTTATGTAAGTCATTATATCTTTTATTGATGTTTAAACCAATGGTCTAATAGTGATGTTAATTTCATTTGCAGGGCTTTTATAGAGATTAACAAACTTTTAATGAACAAGTTATTGAAGAAATGAGACTATTCGAAATAACACCTGAAGAAATGAAAAAACGCTAATCTTGTAAGTCCAATATATTAATATCATCTGAATCTTGCTCATATATATCATATTTTAATATGACTTTGCAGATCTTATTCTCAATTTTATATGAAAGTCACTATTATGTTGTTTGCATCAATATATTTAAAAGAGAGTGATCGAATTCATCGACAACCTCCCACTACCCAAAAAAATACCATGGAAAGATAAATATGTCACAACTCGAAAACTAATAAGTTGAACGTGTTTGTTTGTATGTTGAAGTTGTTAGGATCGGGGACGCTCTTGGAGGACCGGGGTGTTTCCGGTTTTAGGAAGGGTGGCCTCTTACAACACACACAACACTTTGGTGATAGTCCGGTTAGAGACTATAACCGTTCTCAGCACTTCGCAAACTGTCACAGACTCTTGAACCGGGTTCAAGGGCGGAAATGTCTGTTTCAGTTTGAAGCAACGTATGCGACTTAGATGATGTTTAGAAGGAGTCGGTTTTAAAGATATGAGTGGACCGGTTTTTGGAGTAAGATTGATTTTAGTTAGGTTAAGTGAATAAGCAATGAAATGAAGGAAATGACACGAGACAAGATTTTTTATGGATGTTCGGAGCAAACCCTCCTACATCACCCCTTCTTCTCAGGTTATGAGAAGGATCTCCACTAACTTTCAAAGTTACAACAATTACAAAGCCGGTCGAGCCCAACTCGCTACTCGCCGGTTACACCAACTCACTCTTGATGTAATACACAACACAGTACAAACACAGACAAAGCTTCCGGTTTATGGCACACCGGTTTTGGATCGTAAGAGTTTATCTCTCTAAGATTTCTGTAACTTATAGCTTTTCTCAGATGGATGTGATTCGCATTTAATGAGGACGCTTCATCTTCCTTTTATAGTAGATGAGATCCCAACGGTTATTTTCTACTCTCACCGTGGGATTGGTTGATCATTATCACGCCGGTGTAGGAAGGTTACTTGCACGTTTCACCTTCCTCAACACTTGGCAAGCATGCAAGGATTCTTCAGGAAAATGTGACGTTACCGGTTTGCAGATTTGGACACGTGTCAGGCATGCACCTTCCGGTTGTCAACATCAGATCAGTAAATCATCATTGCTTTCCTCGCATGCTTCCGATTGGATCTTATCTTCTTTTATTCCTTCGAGACACGTCTATTTCGTCACCATACGTCATCTCTGCAGATTGAAGTGACCGGTTTTGTCTCATTGATAATATAGTCCGGCTGGAATGTGAACTTTTGTCTTTGCTGGCCGGTCACCTGAGAGAGTAAAAACCGGTTCCTCTGATCTTGACTTGATGACTTGGAACTGATTTTCTTTGAAGTGTTTCAGCAACCGGTTCATGATGCTCCATCCGGTTCATACGATTTGATCTGCACCTGTACATGAAAGTTAACAATTGTTTAGTTTTTCTAGCCAGTTCCAAAAATTAACTTTCTTAATTTTTCTTATCTATTTCTATCTTTTTAATTATTTAGAATAAATATTCAAAACTTGTAATGTATGGCCGGTTTGAAAATTAACTTTCTTAATTTTTTTTCTTATCAATTTCTCCCTTTTTGATTATTTTGAATAAATATTCAAAACTTGTAATGTATGGCCGGTTTGAAAAGTTTTGTTTTAGTAGTATCTCCCTTTATGAGTATTTTTTGTTTTTAAAAATTTTCAAAAACATGTGTTTGAGTTTTTCAAAAGATGAGTAAATACTGATAAAACCAAAACATAAAGCGACTGAGTTCTGAAACCAAATAAAACATAAATTCTTCTTAAGGAAGTAAAAGTAGACTAAGGCTTGGATGGTCCCCCCTTTTTAAGTTCTTTTTCCAGTCGCCTTAGTTCTTCCTCTTCCCTTTCCTTCCATTCCCTTTCCCCCCTTGTTAGATCGTGGACGCCCTTGGAGGACCGGGTTGTTTCCGGTTTTAGGAAGGGTGGCCTCTTACAACACACACAACACTTTGGTGATAGTCCGGTTAGAGACTATAACCGTTCTCAGCACTTCGCAAACTGTCACAGACTCTTGAACCGGGTTCAAGGGCGGAAATGTCTGTTTCAGTTTGAAGCAACGTATGCGACTTAGATGATGTTTAGAAGGAGTCGGTTTTAAAGATATGAGTGGACCGGTTTTTGGAGTAAGATTGATTTTAGTTAGGTTAAGTGAATAAGCAATGAAATGAAGGAAATGACACGAGACAAGATTTTTTATGGATGTTCGGAGCAAACCCTCCTACGTCACCCCTTCTTCTCAGGTTATGAGAAGGATCTCCACTAACTTTCAAAGTTACAACAATTACAATGCCGGTCGAGCCCAACTCGCTACTCGCCGGTTACACCAACTCACTCTTGATGTAATACACAACACAGTACAAACATAGACAAAGCTTCCGGTTTATGGCACACCAGTTTTGGATCGTAAGAGTTTATCTCTCTAAGATTTCTGTAACTTATAGCTTTTCTCAGATGGATGTGATTCGCATTTAATGAGGACGCTTCATCTTCCTTTTATAGTAGATGAGATCCCAACGGTTATTTTCTACTCTCACCGTGGGATTGGTTGATCATTATCACGCCGGTGCAGGAAGGTTACTTGCACGTTTCACCTTCCTCAACACTTGGCAAGCATGCAAGGATTCTTCAGGAAAATGTGACGTTACCGGTTTGCAGATTTGGACACGTGTCAGGCATGCACCTTCCGGTTGTCAACATCGGATCAGTAAATCATCATTGCTTTCCTCGCATGCTTCCGATTGGATCTTATCTTCTTTTATTCCTTCGAGACACGTCTATTTCGTCACCATACGTCATCTATAATATAGTCCGGCTGGAATGTGAACTTTTTTCTTTGCTGGCCGGTCACCTGAGAGAGTAAAAACCGGTTCCTATGATCTTAACTTGATCACATGGAACTGATTTTTTTTGAAGTGTTTCAGCAACCGGTTCATGATGCTCCAGCCGGTTCATACGATTTGATCTGCACCTGTACATGAAAGTTAACAATTGTTTAGTTTTTCTAGCCGGTTCCAAAAATTAACTTTCTTAATTTTTCTTATCAATTTCTCCCTTTTTGATTATTTAGAATAAATATTCAAAACTTGTAATGTATGGTCGGTTTGAAAATTAACTTTCTTAATTTTTTTTTTCTTATCAATTTCTCCCTTTTTGATTATTTTGAATAAATATTCAAAACTTGTAATGTATGGCCGGTTTGAAAAGTTTTGTTTTAGTAGTATCTCCCTTTATGAGTATTTTCTGTTTTTTAAATATTTTCAAAAACATGTGTTTGAGTTTTTCAAAAGATGTGTAAATACTGATAAACCAAAATATAAAGCGACTGAGTTCTGAAACCAAATAAAACATAAATTGTTCTTGATGAAGTAAAAGTAGACTAAGGCTTAGATGGTCCCCCCTTTTTAAGTTCTTTTTCCAGTCGCCTTAGTTCTTCCTCTTCCCTTTCCTTCCATTCCCTGGCTCTTCTTGCAGCGTCAATTTGCAGTCCGGCCCACACACTTGAGATGCCGGGAGTTCTTTTGCCGAATCCAAAACCGGTACAGGCTGGTTTTGGTGGTCGAGGTGTTTGAGCAACGATCGGTCTGGTGCTTGGGGTTGAAGTTGAGGTTTCGACCGCTTTCTTCTTACTCCGGTTAAGTTCTTCGAGGTCCTCTTCTTCTTCTTCATCAAGAGGTTGCACGTTCAGCCCGACTGGTTCAGTCACTCTTTGACTGTTTTTCTCTGCTCGCTTCATCACCTCTTCAACCGCTTTCCTCTTGCCCTTGTTTCTTGTCTTCATGGCGTGCGAGAGTTGGGCCGGTATGGGTTCCTGCATAGCTGCCTGTTCTTCATTGTTGAATTTCTGTGCAAGCTCATGATTTTTCTCTTCAAGTTCTTTCCTTGACCGTTCCCTTTCCCTTTCTTCGTCTTGTAGTTTCTTTGCGGTTTCGCTGTCAGAATTGATTTGCTCTTGAGTTTTACTTACTTGGAGTTTGGACAACTCCCCAATTTGAATAGCCATGGCCTGCAGCATATCGACTAAGGGAGCGGTTGCGGTTTGAATGGATTCTGCGATCAAAGATTTGACGGAGGTTTGCACAGCTTCATCTATCATGGATCTGATCGAGGTTTGAACGGTGTTGGCCATTTCGGTTTGAACGGTTCCCCGGATGGTATTCGATAGGTTGGCTTCAGCCGTTGCAATTTTCTCGTCGGTTGCGGTGCTGTAATTCCCAAGGCATGACTCAAGCGTTTCGATCACTGTCTGCTTTACCTACTCAAGTTCCGGAGCCTTATTAAGTTGAGGAGGATCACTTCCCCGGTTTTGTGCTGTCCTGGATGTCTCCCCGGTAGCAAAGAAGGGTTTGCTTTGATATAGGTCGGCATTGATTAATTTGTGCCTGCATTGGTTTCTCCATTGTGCATCGAGCCGGTCAAGATTCTTAAGGATCTTTTCCCGTACTGGATGAAACCGTTCAGTCATTCTTACTTTAATCGGTAACGCTGCTCCTTCTGCTTCCTTCAATGCGTCTTCTACTGCTTGTAACTGAGCGTATTCGAGAATCACTTCGGTTTTGCTGAATGCGGGTTAGACAAGGTTGGTGTTTTCCAGCTTGAGGGTCATTTCTTCCAATTGTACGAGTTTCTCCCATTCTTTGTTACCGCTCATTCCTGGGATCATATCTGACAACTTTTTCTCACAACGAAGCTGTACCCACAGAAGGTATGGTGATATCAGATTACTAGCATCACGGTTCATGTCCCAGATGAGTCTATCGAACATATCCTCCTCTTCTTCCGCGGAGAAAGTGACCTTGCCTTCGGTTATGATTTCGGTTTGGGAGCCGGTTTGCAGAACACCTTTTCCCTTGTCAACCTGAACTGGCCCTTCAGGTGGAATTGTTGAAGCAGATGGCCCATCTTGGGCTGATTGGGTCGTTGTATCTTTTGGGGCAGACTTGTTTCCTGTGGAACCGGATGGTTCCTGTTCTTCAGTATTACCCTCCTGAGCCGGAGGGGTGATGTTCGCGGTTTTGGCCGTTTCTTCGACCGGTTGAATTTCACTTTGATCGGGTATCTCACCCTGATCAGCTGACTTAAGACGACTTGACACATCGTCTTCGGTTTCCCTGGCAATATTTTGGACTACGTCCACAATGATTTCTGGGGTATTTAAGCCTACGTCGGCTATTACCTCATCGATCTTCTTGCTTGGTGATTTGGAGTTTTCAAAGTTAATACTTACCTCTGATTCCTCCTTTGATGTTGACTCGGTTTTGTGGCTCCCCGAAGGTTCGGTTTGCCTTGGTGATTGAGAGTCAACAGAGATGGGGCGAACGGTGTTGATGGGAATGGGTTGGAAGACGTCCCCGGTTCTCTTCGGTGATTTGTCCGAGGAAAGGGTTTTCTCGGAGTCAGCCGGTTTGCTGGAGATCTTCTTTGCAGAAGACTTCTTCCTCCCCTTTTTCTCTTGTGAGGCTTCGGCTTGAGCCGCCTTCCTCTTCAGTTTTTCTTGTTTTGAACTTTTTCTTCAGCCGGAGCGGAAGAACTGGTTCCTTTTGAAGACTTCGTTCTGGAAGACTTCGGCTTAACCGCTTTATCAGTCTTCTCACTCATTGACTCTGAGTTAAGAATGTTGTTGGGTGGGAGCGGTTCACCTTCACCAAGTTCCAACTTAAGGAACTTGAGAATTTTGACGATCTGCATTGCGAAGGCCTGAACCCGGCCATCCTTCTAAATCACCATTTCACATAATTCTTCGAAGATTACGGCTCCCCAGTCTATCTTGTCACCTCGGACAATAGCCATCATCATCTTAAGCTTAAGTTTGGTCAGGTTATCAAAGTTACCTCCTCTTCCCTGAAACGAACGAGAGATGATGTTCAGCAACCACTTGAACTCCGGTTTCAGTTTGTTCTTCCGGCTTGAGTGAATCACCAGTTCCTGTTCTTTAGCCGATATTACCAATCGGACTGCATTAGATTGTGCATCGGTTAGATCGGTTTTGAAGTCCAAGCCGGTGTTAGGCAAACCGAGGGCTTCAGAGAACAGCTCCTCCGTGATAAGAACTTCCTTGCTGTTGACGGTGGTGGAGACTTTCCTCTTCGTCAAAGTCGTCGTCGCCAGAAACTTCATAACCGCCGTCGGATACACGATGAACGGACCAGATAAGAACGCCTCCAATCTAGAATCTCTTAAAGATTGAAGCACAGCCTTGTGTTTATCCTCATCGTTTTCGTCGATGTTGTTGAAATCGACCTGCAACATCCATTGAAAAGGTGCTTTACCTAGAGCCATGGTAGATTTGTGAAGAAATATGAAGAACAGTGATGATTGGAAGTTAGAAAGCCTTTGAAGATTTGAGAGTTTTAGAGAGAGAAAGTGAGTGTTGAAAGTGAACTGAACTGAACTTATATAGACGGCAGTTTCGAGCAGTTGGAAGATGAACCGTCACTTGATGGGGTTTTGGCGCCAATTTTCCCTCCAAAAGTTACTGCAGTAACTTTCGGCGGTAAATGCGGAGAAAACAATGGGCGGTAAAAATTTTGTACGGTAAAACTGTGGGCGGTAAGTTTTTCAAACATTTCATTTTGCTTGAGATTCCGGTTTACTTGAAGTGTTGTTAACCAGAAGTTTCGTTTAACATGAAATTTTGTGTTTAGAAAACTTAGAACCGGACAGAAAGATATGGGAAGAAAAACTAGAGACTTTAACATTTAGAAAACTTTATAAATGATTCCGAAAGATGACATTGAGCGGTTTTTGGTCGTACAGAAAAATGACCAACAACCGGAAAGAAAGACACATAACTCAGTTTTCACTGAACCAATCCCCTTCCACCATTCTGTCGAACCACTTGTCCATGGTGTTGTCGGGTGTACGTTCCTCAATTCTCGATATCCATCTATCTAGCATGGATATAGTCATGGTGTTGGCCGGTCCGACTGGAACACCTGGTCCAAGGTGGCGGCGCTGAGCCTTCAGAAATCGAGTGATCTGGGGAGCGAAACCGGTCCTTCCCCTTGAAGCGGTTATGAGCAGCTTCAAGTTGTGGAAGAGGTAGGTTGCCCAGTTGATTGAAGAGTTGCGGATAATGGCTATCATGATGTCGAAAGCCTCCTGGTTGTAGTTCTGGTTTGGCATTCGGCCCATGATAGATCATTGAACCAAATCGTACAAGACTTGGTAGTGAGGAGCCAATCTTTCTTTCTTCCCGTGTTCTTTGACCGGTATGATGGAAGATGAGAAGATATCGGTGAAGTCTTCCTTAGCCGGAAGAAATGGCGTCGGAAAGTCAAAGAAGCCTTCGGTTGGAAGGCGGAAGAAGGCGGCAAATTGATCTTCGGTAAGCCGAAGAAATTGTCCGTCAATGATGGTGCGGATGCTACCATCGTCTAGAATATGCCCATTATTGAAAAACTCGCACACCTCCTCTACGAGGATGGTGTTTGAGCCTTCAAGGAATCCCTGAAGGCCCGATTCTATGACCGGTTAGAAAATGCAGTCCTGATACCGACTGTCTTTTACGTCTTCGAAGTTGACGATGAGAGTATTTCTTAGTTCAGCATACATTGTTAGGAAGAGTGAGAATGAAAGGTCGAAGGTGTTTCTGATCTTTCAAGTTTTAGAGAGAGGAATGAAGAAGACGTATTTTGAAGATGGGGGGATTGAGTCCCTTTTTATAGCTTGAACGGTTGGATGCATTAAATGAGGATATTTTTGAAAAATCTGACCGTTTATGACTGGTCATAAATGTTATGTAAAGTATCAAGAGAATAGGGGCATGTCTAATCAAATTGGATCAGGCATGCTTCTTGGAAAAGTGGAGATTTCTGTTTTCAAGAGTAATTTGATTCGATTTGATACGGCGCATTAAATGTTGAACATTTATGATTTTAGACTTAAATGGAAGGAAATGATCTTCATTAATTCGGGGTTCCAAACCGATAGTACAACAAAATTGTCGGTTTTGGAAAAGAAAAGAAAAGAAAAAAAAGGATAGACAGGTTAAACATTTGATGACTCGGCCGCTTGATTCCTCTATGCCTTAACTGCTTCCCATCGGTCGATCAGCTCCTGTACTCTCTCCTTAGTGAGCACATGCTTTGGATGGAGGGTTACGAAGGGTCTAGAGTGAATGTCCAGACTGGCACAAAAACCGCTCAGCTGAGGAGCGTAGCCGGTTTTGTTTGAAAGGAGCATCTTCTTCAGGTTGCTGAAGATGATCCAGGACCAATTAACTAGTGTTCCAACCGTAACAGCGATCATCATCTCGAAAAGCCTTTTGGTGTAGTAATAGCTTTTCTCTCTGCCCAAGATGGACTTTCCCAAAATCTCACAAAGAAGTTGGTACTTGTGAGAGATTTGGCTTTTAGCACCCAGGGTCTAACCGGGATGTCAGAGTTAGAGAACCGATGACACATTTCTTTCATGGTCACCGGAGAGTAGGTTAAGTCGGTTACCCCTTCAGTGGGCAAACCGTAGTATTCAGCGAAATTCGTCTCGCTGAATAAAAATGACTGACCGTAAACTTGTGCAACGATTATGTCTCGATGCACTTCCTTTGCAATCTGGAAGAATTCTTCGACTACTAGGTAGTCGAGAATGAATCTGTTTTCGAGAAACCCTCTTAGCCCGCTTCTTTCAACGGCTAAGAACATTTCTCCAACTTCATGATCTTCGTATTGGTAGATTGAGTTGAAATCAGTCAATAGAATTTTCTTTGCTAGAGAGTTGGAGTTCATGTTCTTGAGAGAGTTTTAAGCTCAATACTGTTTTTGTGAATAGTGATTTTTGTGAAGATTTATGAAGGTTTAAGGGTGGTTTATATAGCCAGGGGTTCGGCTAGATTAGTAGGCTAAGCATGCTCGATGATGTCATCATTTAGTTAATAGGCTTTAACTTGTTGAAGTGTATAATGTTTATTTCCAAAGAAAAAACTAATTATTACCAAGATATTCATGATGACAAAAATATGTTGACAAGATGTGAGTCTCCCTCTCTTGATGATGGACACATGTCGTCATCTCGATTGCGGTAGACTGTTTTTATTTATAATAGGCTTCATTTTTTAAGATATGCATGAAAACTCAGTTAGTTATCCCAGATTTTCATAGTGTTCCAAATTTTGTTGCCTAGTTCGGACGGGTGAGGATATGTTACCTATTACTAGTTCAAGAGGATGATTTTTGTTCCTTCTGATGTTTATCCGAGACGTGTCTATCAAGCTTTCGGTTGGCTGATCGGTAGGTTGAACAGAGTCAGACCAACCGATTTCTTCAGTAGAAACTGAAGAGTCAACTTTCTGCGGTAAAGCAGCTTGAGCAGGCTGAGGTTCAACATCAACCGCTTGGTCCTTGACAAATCGTCTAAAAACCGGAACCTCGTCTTCATCATCAGAATAGATATTGAAGTTTTCCATTCTGTTGTGAAGATCGAAGGGTAATGCAGTGTTTCGTTCAACCGATTCATCGAAAACAACGTGAGCGGTTTCTTCAACTGTTAAAGTCCTAGTATTGTATATTCTGTAGGTTTTACTCACAGCTGAATATCCCAACATTATTCCCTCATCGGATTTAGCATCAAAAGCGGTCAAGTATTCTTGCCGTTGTTGTGAACAAAACATTTGCTACCAAAAATTCGAAAATACCGTATACTTGGAATTCGATCATAGTATATTTCAAAAGGAGTTTTGGAAAAGCGTTTAGTTACTAAAGATTGGTTTTGTGTGTAGCATGCGGTGTTGATAGCTTCAGCCCAAAACTTTTGAGCTATGCCCGAATCAGCTATCATTGACCTTGCAGCTTCCTTGAGAGTTCGGTTTCTTCTCTCAGCCAGGCCGTTTTGTTGAGGAGTTCTGGCACTAGACAACTCGTGTCTAATACCGGAATCATCAAGAAAAGTTGTTAAATTGCTGTTTATAAACTCAGTTCCTCTTTCACTTCTGATTTTTTTTACTCGAATAGATTTTTCATTTTGTATTCTTAAAATCAGTTTTATCAGGTTTGGAGTTGCTTGGTTTTTAGAAGCTAGAAATGTTACCCAAGTGAATTTAGAGTAGTCATCAATAACTACCATAGTGTAGTGCATGCCTCCTAAACTGGTTACTTTAACCGGACCAAACAAATCCATATGCAGAAGTTCTAAACATCGTTCAGATTGATACTTTCCTTTACTTTTGAAAGATGACTTTATTTGTTTACACATTTGACATGCAGCACATACTTTGTCTTTTGAAAACTTAACATTTGGAAAACCGTGAACTAGTTCTTTGGAACATATGAAGTTAATTGTTTTGAAATTCAAGTGGTTTATCCGTTTATGCCAAAGCCAGTTTAGATCATTTCCGGCTATCATGCACACAGATTTTTCAAAATCAGTTTTCCAATTAACTTTGTAAGTATTTCCCATTCGATTACCGGTTAAAAGAATATCATTTTACTGATTCTTAACTAAACATGCATTTTTATGAAATTCAACTTTATAGCCCACATCACACATTTGACTTATACTTAACAAATTAAAGCGCAATTCTTCTACCAGTAATACATTATCTTACCATTGCCCACGGTTTTACCTTTCGAGTTGTCACTCAATGTTATGATTGCTCCGGTTCATACTTGATGTCGGTTAGTAGCTCTTCGTTGCCGGTCATATGTCTTGAACATCCGCTGTCCAGATACCATTCTGAGTTCTTTAGCCGGTTGCTTCTCCTAACCTGCAAAAGAGAATTATTTACACCTTTTTGGTAACCACATTCAGTTGGGTCCATGGTTGATTAGTCCCTTTGGGATCCAGACTTGAATGAGTCGGATCACTTTCCCGATATCTGTTCTTATAATGTTTGGCTTAATTTCTTCATTGTTGCTTAAAAATGCCTTATGTTGTGATGAATTTCTTTGAGATCGAGTTTTGTTTGTTTTGTTTTGTTTCCGGATGGCTTTCCTTCTCTCAGGATGAAGCCAGTTTTCCGATTCGGTCGGACTTACATACTTAAGTTCTTCTTCCGGTTTTAAGTCATTTCCGGTTGTTGAACTCTTGACAAATCTTATGAATGGAAGATTGTCTTTTGAGAGTTTCATCCCGTTAGATTGTTTTGATTCATTTTGTTTGTTTGGTTCGTAACCGATACCGAACCTACATTTAGGATGCCTTTTATAATTACACATTTGTTTTACAGCTTGACGAGATCTCTCCCACGCAGCCATGACATACATTGATCGTTCATCGGTTTCAGTTACCGGTTGAACTATCTTCTCATTATCTGAGAATAGTTCATCTGGTTCATACATTGCGGTTTCACATGTTTTAACATTGATGCTATTTGACTCTACGGTTTTAGATTCTACCGGAGTCCGTATGTATGCAGATATGTTTCTGAACTCAGCTACCATTTCGTTGAGTGCAGAAATCAAATCTTCTTTGGTAAACTCGTCAGAAGAGAAATCAAATATATCTTCGTCGTTTGCCATGAAACAGGTTACTCTTTCTTCACTGTCTTCGTTGTCGGAGTACGCCCACTCGCTTCCACCGTCGGATGCGATGAGTGCCTTCTGAATCTCCTTTCCTTCGTCTGCATGCTGATCATCGTTTCTCCGGTAGTCGTTTCGTTGGTTATCATTTCTCTGGTAGTTGTTCCCTTGGTAGTTGTTTCCCTGGTACCGGTTGCCTTGATAGTTGTTGCCTTGATAGTTTCCTTCCGGTTTTCTATCGTCTCTCCTTGGTTTTCTACATTCTGACCTGAAATGTCCAAAACCGTCATAGTTATAGCATCTTTTATTTGATTTATCTACATAATTATAATTAAAATCGTTGTTAGATGGTGGCTGGCTCTTCTTCATAAATCTCCCAAATTTCTGAGCTAGCATCGCCATCACATCTTCACTGATCTGATCAGCGCTTTTGACTGGAGCCGGAACGGTTGATACTTGGACCGCCGGTTCCACCGATGTAACCAAAGCTCTGGTTGCGGTTGATGTGGATGCTTCATCTTCGATCCGAGACTTAATCTCGAACTCGTAGGCTTTTAGATCCTCAAACACATCATGCAACTTCATCTGCCCGAGGGTGCTTGATTCCCTCATCACCATGGTCTTGATATCTCAAGTGCTCGGCAGTGATCTTAAGGCTTTGATGATTACTTCTCGGTTGTCATACTTCTTTCCGAGTGTTTGAAGCTCGTTGACCACACTAGTGAACCGGTTGCTGAATTCCTTCATGTTTTCCCCCGGTTTCATCCTGATGTTTTCATATTTCTGTGTAGCCACCAAGATTTTGTTCTCCTTTGTTCTTTCGTTTCCCTCATGAATCTGAATGATCGTTTCCTAAGCTTCCTTTGCACTATCGCAGTCTGATATCTTGTTTAAGGTGTTATCATCTATAGCCTTGTAGATGTGCCTCATGCAATGGTTGTCCAGGTTAATCCGTCTTCGATCTTCATTTGTCCATTGGTCTAACTCCTTGTTGATCTTAATCGGCCCCTCTTTCAGGACTCGGCTCATTTCATCATCTAATGTGATCAGATGTAAATACATATGTTTCTTCCAACTGCTAAACGCTTCACTGTTTAGCATTGGTGGCTTGTCGTTGTGGGTCATGCTTCCCATCTTCTTCGGTTGCTTGAGTGCTAAGAACCTCGCTCTGATACCACTTGTTAGGATCGGGGACGCCCTTGGAGGAACGGGGTGTTTCCGGTTTTAGGAAGGGTGGCCTCTTACAACACACACAACACTTTGGTGATAGTCCGGTTAGAGACTATAACCGTTCTCAGCACTTCGCAAACTGTCACGGACTCTTGAACCGGGTTCAAGGGTGGAAATGTCTGTTTCAGTCTGAAGCAACGTATGCGACTTAGATGATGTTTAGAAGGAGTCGGTTTTAAAGATATGAGTGGACCGGTTTTCGGAGTAAGATTGATTTTGGTTAGGTTAAGTGAATAAGCAATGAAATGAAGGAAATGACACGAGACAAGACTTTTTATGGATGTTCGGAGCAAACCCTCCTACGTCACCCCTTCTTCTCAGGTTATGAGAAGGATCTCCACTAACTTTCAAAGTTACAACAATTACAATGCCGGTCGAGCCCAACTCGCTACTCGCCGGTTACACCAACTCACTCTTGATGTAATACACAACACAGTACAAACACAGACAAAGCTTCCGGTTTATGGCACACCGGTTTTGGATCGTAAGAGTTTATCTCTCTAAGATTTCTGTAACTTATAGCTTTTCTCAGATGGATGTGATTCGCATTTAATGAGGACGCTTCATCTTCCTTTTATAGTAGATGAGATCCCAACGGTCATTTTCTTCTCTCACCGTGGGATTGGTTGATCATTATCACGCCGGTGCAGGAAGGTTACTTGCACGTTTCACCTTCCTCAACACTTGGCAAGCATGCAAGGATTCTTCAGGAAAATGTGACGTTACCGGTTTGCAGATTTGGACACGTGTTAGGCATGCACCTTCCGGTTGTCAACATCGGATCAGTAAATCATCATTGCTTTCCTCGCATGCTTCTGATCGGATCTTATCTTCTTTTATTCCTTCGAGACACGTCTATTTCGTCACCATACGTCATCTCTGCAGATTGAAGTGACCGTTTTTGTCTCTTACATAATATAGTCCGGCTGGAATGTGAACTTTTGTCTTTGCTGGCCGGTCACCTGAGAGAGTAAAAACCGGTTCCTCTAATCTTGATTTGATCACTTGGAACATATTTTCTTTGAAGTGTTTCAGCAACCGGTTCATGATGCTCCAGCTGGTTCATACGATTTGATCTGCACCTGCACATGAAAGTTAACAATTGTTTAGTTTTTCTAGCCGGTTCCAAAAATTAACTTTCTTAATTTTTCTTATCAGAAGTGTTTTCAAATATATTTTTATTAATTTCATTAATAAAATAGATAGAAACCTTCGTGGAGTTCTTCAAAACTATCGACATGAACATTGCAACCAATATTGCTAAATTCCAGTTCAAAGTTTTGAAATTAGCTTGGCAAGATAGTTCAAATACAACAGATTACGCAATATACTATATGAGACATATTTAAACTTATTTGGACGATGTAAAGTGAGATTGTGGTATAACCAAAACAAATGTAAATTACATATTTCACATTTTGATTATTTTATAATTCTTTAATAACTACTGAGCTGAATTTTATTTTTTTTGTAAGCAAGTGGATTGCTTGATGCTTTACGAGTAAAATTATGTGCGTTCATCATTAGGTCAACTTTAAACAAAAAGTTGAACAATATTTTTAAGAGATATTTAGAAATTTTAAAAGAAGATTGTCCTGAAACGTATAAATTGTATGTAAATAAGTAGTACATTATAGTATTTTTTAGTCTACAATTTTTTTCGATTTTGTAGTCTTCATGATAATGTGAAAAATGTTTAAAAAATCACCATTTCGGGACGAGAAACCATCATATTGTGTCTTGAAACCACTATTTCGGGACGAGAAACCATCATTTCGGGTACCGAAATGGTGGTTTCGGGTCTTGAAACCTTGATTTCAGGAATATAAACCATCATTTCGGGACGATAAACTACCATTTCGGGACGAGAATCCGTCATATTGTGTCCCGAAACCACCATTTTCGGTTTCCAAAATCACCATTTCAGGACGATAAACCATCATTTCGGGATGATAAACCACCTATTGGAACGAGAAACTATCATTTCAGGATGATAAACCAGTATTTTAGGACGATAAACCACCATTTCGGGACTATAAACCAACATTTTAGGACTATAAACCATCATTTCGGGGCGCATTATGACAAAATGTTAAAAAATGTTTCAAAGTTACAACATTATCATATAATTACTATCTTTGTTGAATGTTATCCCCACACACATTATCTTTGACATATATTTGCGAGGACAAAAGTGATGTGAAGGAAAATTGAGTCGATAGTGGATCATTCCATTGTTGTATTTGTTGTGTTGAATCCAACACTATTGATGTTGTGGTTGTATTTCCCTTCATTTTTGATCTCGAAGACGGCTTATTGGGGATTTTCTCAATTAAAAATTGTTTCCTCTTTGTTGGTGGTCGTCCTCGACTTCTAACTTTATTAGAAGAGTGTATCAAAATGGATGGATGTAGTTGGAGATGGAGATGCTTTTGTGCTCTTGTCTTTAGATGCCTCTGTGCTTCCATGATTAAGTGACATAAATTGTTTTATCAAGCCTTTTATGTCGTTAATCCAAAAAGAACAATTGTCTTCAGATTTTATTCCAACTTGTTGAACCTCTAGAATCAATCGAGTTAGACAATTATAACGTTTTTTTCTTCCACAGACATATCTGAATCATAAATGTTGGTGATAATTTGATACCCACTCTTAATATCTTTACGCCACCGGTCCATTATATAACACATTGGTACCTCATTCACCCTTATTTTTTTCAATACAGCCATGATATGCCTACACAAAATACATTTGAACTCAAACAATCGACATTGACATTTAACATTGCAGTCCATTTTGGTATAATGCACTTTATAAGAAACATATCTTACATGTTCTCCATTAACCCCCAAAATGATTTCCTCAACTCTAAATATACAAGTTGTCCATTCCTCTTCAATGACTGAGATGTCGCACAACATCAACCCTCTAACATCTTTTTGAACCATCTTAAATATATCTAGAGTGTAGAAGGTTTGGTATTTCCTTTCAAAGGAAAATCCACTAACAGTTGGTATCAAAGAATTAAACGATTGAAAATCCAATTTATTTTCTCTCTCGATATTTCTCAACAGAGCCTTATCATATTTCTCAACAAATTGTTTGAGGGATGTTTTGGACTACACGTAGTCATCAAAGAAGGCGTTCATACTTTCACTCCATTGAGATGTTGACATCTAGGCCCAATTGTCCTTTCACATAAATAGGTATCCATTCAGATCTTTCCAAAAATAAAGATTTCAACCAGACATTATCTTCCAACTGATAATCTTTTTGTAGTCTAATCCAATCGTCTTCGCATTGTTGAATATTTATGGAGTTGTATACTATGTTTTTTAGCCTCTTCTTTATTAGATGGTATTCAGTATGGCTTCCAAATTTTATAGGGAGTTTATTCATTATATGCCATAAACAAAAATGATGATGAGTTTTAGGAAATACCTTCTCAATTGCAATTGCCATGGATCGAAATTGATTTGTGATTATAGAATTTAGAGGTCGATCATCCATACATTCCAATCAAGTTCTAAACAACCAAGTGAAAGAATGTGAATCTTCACTTGACAATGAGCTACATCCAAGTAAAATGTATTGACCATGATGATTAACCTCGACAAACGGAGCGAAAGGCATGTCATAGAGATTTGTTTAATAGGTTGTATTGAAAGAGATAACATCGTGAAAATCTTCAATGGCAGCCCTGCACCTACCATATGCTCAAAAAACGTTTTTATTTCGGGATTCCTCGTCCAAATGAATAAGGTATAAGAAGTTTGAGTTTCTAGTCTGAATTCTTAAAAAATAATTAGTGAGTGTTTCAACATCCTCACTCCCTAACCTCAACCTTCGTGCTTCTATAGCGTAATTTCTACATGTTCTCTCATCGAAAGATATGTTTTCATACCCTCTAGCTTCCACTACAAGGGATTGAAATGTTTTGTCCACAGTTATTACAGCTTCATCGTTTCTATCCAATCTTCTCTTTACATTTTCGTATATTACTTTGTAGGATCTAACATGGCGCATCCTCTTAGGGCTTAATGTATGGTTGTGCTCAATACAAATACTTGTTATCATATATTCCCCTTCATTCCGAACAACAATATTAATCTTTGATTTACAATATGTCTTCGTTATTGGTCTAGGTTAATGAAACTTATTTTTGGCCTTCGATTCATTCATAAAACTCTAGCACAACCAATGATGAAGTATTTCCTCTTACCACCTACATTTTTGCTCCATAACTTGATAATATCGAATCCAGTTAAGTGGGCATATGATATGTAGAATTCAAAAAGTTGTTCTTCGGAGGAAAATGTCATTCCAACACTTAAAATGTCACTGCAAAAAATAAGTGTAACTGTAAGAAATGCGTCCCGAAACCACCCTCTTGGGTCCTGAAACAACCCTTTTGGGTCTCGAAGCCACCTTTTCGTGACATTTTGAAATTTCCCCCTGAAATTCTATTTTCTAGGTCCTGAAATGATGGTTTCGGGACATTTTGAGACATCAAAATATACCAAAATTGAAATGTACACTTTTAATACCAACAATCGTGTACCTTTCCGGTTCAATAGGCGGGATTTGTTCAAGTTCAGTGCTTCATTTATTTTGTTGTTCAAGTTCGATGCTTCAGTGTTGGTTTCTTGAAAGATAAAACAGTTCGTCATCATACAAAAACAAACTGAATTAAACCCTAAACCTCCAATAAATAGATTTGTAAAAACTAAATAACTATGTTGGGTTAAGATTTTTAATGTTTAATCTGGTTTTGATAATTTAGTTTAAATAATCAAAAATGAATAAATTGTAGGGTTAAGATTTTTAATGTTTAAACTTGTTTTGATAATTTAGCTTAAATAATCAAAAAGGGAGAAATTGTTGAGTTAATATTTTTAATTGATTTAAAATAACTTAACTATTTTGATTTAATGATTGATAAAATATTTTTGATAATAAATGAATAAAACTAAGTTCAATAATTGTTAGTCATATCAAATATATAAATATATATTTAGAAATCAACATCTTAAGTGGTGTAGTGGTAAGTACATCTGCCTTTGATACAGGTGACCTGGGTTCGAATCTCACTAGGTGCATAATTAATACGCGTGCGAGTAGACGTCTCAAAGTCAAACGTAGTTAGATGGGGCGTCTAATGTGTGGTTAGATTGGGTGTCTAACGCGTCTAATAGACTATTAAATGGGGGCGTCTAAGCAGTTAGATGGGGCGTCTAATGTGTGGTTAGATTGGGTGTCTAACGCGTCTAATAGACTATTAGATGGGGGCGTCTAAGCAGATGAACGACCAAGATGTGACGTCTGAAGGCAGATGAGCTTCCAGACAGCTGGCAGCAGGTTCCTCCAACCAGTTGGCAGCAGAGCTCAACAAATGAACAACTTCCACCTACACGATAATTCAAATTGTTTGTACTGCATTGTATTACTACGGTCTCAAGAATCTTTTCCTGTTGTACTACCTAGTACCTCATGGATAGTAATCCAACGGAAAGAGGACATGTGTCCAAAAGGAGGATTTGTCCGTTGAAGCTTTTCAAGAATAAATTACTGCATAAAGACAACGGACAAATTGTTGACTGAAAATATAATACAGAAGCTGAAGCTCTCTCTTTCTAATTGAATCACCAGATTTCTACAAGTTTGATTTTCTTGAATCAACTTACTCTCTCTCTAGATATTTTATTCTATTTTGTAAATCACTACATGAAGTTGAGAGATAAGTTATTGGATTATTTGATTGTCATTAATAGAGTGTTGTAAGTTGAACAATGGTTGTTTTGTTCAATAGAGAGTTAGCTAGATCAGTGAGTTGTATTCGTCTCAAAGTATCTAGTGATATCCTTCCAATTGTTGGAAGAAGGGGTGACGTAGAAAAGTTTGCTCCGAACATCCATAAATAACTTGATGTGTTCTATACTTTCTTCCATTCATTTTTCATTGGTTCAAAACTTCAAATCTGAAGAACATTTTCGCACTTAAATCTGATTTAAATGTTCGAAGGATTTGCGAAGAATAAAAACAAATTTTAACTTCTAATAAAGTTAAAATCGAACTGGAGTGTATAAGTTATCAATAGTTAGACACTCGTCTCTATTGATTACACTGATCCTAACAAACTAGATTTTTAAAAAATATACCATGGAGTTTGGAGTTTAGGATTTTCGACGAACGGGTTTTAGAGAGAGAAATAAATGACGCAGGAGAAATTTCAGAGAGAGAAATAAATGAAGCCGGAGAAGTTTCAAAGAGAAATAAATGAAGCCAAAGAATATTTATACTGAATATATTTTATAAAAAAATTCTCTCTCTCCTACCCACGTGGCAAGACCACGTAAGATTCGTGGTCTTGCTTTCTCTGATGTTTCGTTGAGTTTATTATTTCTTTCTATATATATAAACCAATGTTAAAATATGCGAGAAGATTAGTTGTTTATCGAAATGAAAGTTAATGTCCTGAGATGAGAAGTTAATTTGAATTGGTAGATAAATGTGGAGTGAGATGGTTGAGTATTAATGGACTAAAGTGAGGGTAAAAAAGAGAGTGGTAATGTCACGAGAGTGTAAGGTCACGAGATAAGAGGTCCATTGAGAAAAAAAATGTGATTTGATATATGTAAAGATGGGTTGTATTACTGAAGTGAATAAACTATGGAATTTGAGTGTTCAATTTTTTATTTTAATATATTATTTGTAATTTAGTTAGAATTTTAAACATTGAATACATATTTTTTTTTTAAATTTATTTAATTTGTTTTGTTAATAATTTTATTCGTGTGCATCGCACTGAAATTTTCCTAGTTAATCTAGAAATACTAAACATCAAAAATAAAATTTCTTAATTTAAGTTTATTAGCATATATAGGGTAAGTGGAAAAAATATAGTTGTTGCATTGAGCTTAGCGAAGATAACATGACTGCATAATTGTAGCTTGCTATTTTATCGATTTGTTTTGTCAAAGTGAAACTTTGTCTAGTTTACTTCATTTCTTTTTTAGGGGGATGTAGAATAATAAAACATGTATAAAATATTAATTAGTTAGTTTAAAACTATTAATTAATTGTATTAGTTGTTAATTTTAGTTAATAGTTAAACTCTTATCAAGGATGATTGTAATAGTTTGATAAACAACTTCAATAATAATACAATTTCTTGTTTACAATTTTTTTTCCAAGAATTTTAACCATTTTTACTAAAACTAGGTAGGATGATATGCAATGCATGACTGCTACATCTGTAGACGAAGATGATGTTGATAAAATTATCTCAAATAACCAAATTTTATGCATACATCCATTGAGTTTTACAAAAATATGTGACTAAAAACAAAATTTTTATAAATTTAAAAAATTCTAATAAATATAAGCTAGCAAAATCTAGATAGACTATAGGTTTAATTGACAAAATGTTAGTATAAGTTTTGTTTAACACATTCTTAGTTGTTGTGTAAATGTTTTTAAACTTGTTAAAGTGTTGGGTCAAAATATGCTTAGTTAGACTTGGTTTGAAACAGGCTAATTAGATGTGATACGTAGTTAGACGTGTAGTCTAACAGATACGTAGTTAGACGTGCAGTCTAACAGATACGTAGTTAGACGTGCAGTCTAACAGATACGTAGTTAGACGTGCAGTCTAACAGATACGTAGTTAGACGTGCAGTCTAACAGATACGTAGTTAGACGTGCAGTATAACAGATACGTAGTTAGACATGCAGTCTAAGAGATACGTAGTTAGACGTGCATTCTAACAGATACGTGGTTAGACGTGCAATCTAATAGATACATAGTTAGACGTACATTTTAACATATATGTAGTTAGACGTGCAGTCTAACAGATACATAGTTAGATGTGTAGTCTAACAGATACATAGTTAGACGTGCAGTCTAACAGATACGTAGTTAGACGTGCAGTCTAACTAATACGTAATTAGACGTACAGTCTAACAGATTCGTAATTAGACGTAGAGTCTAACAGATTCGTATTTAGACGTGCAGTCTAACTTCATTAGACTTGATGGTCTAATGGATCTCACTATTAGACGTGGGAGACTTATTTCCTTAGACATGGCAGTTTAATGGAGCACGTCTAATGCCTCATTTCAGTAGCTGCTTGAAGTTAGCATCTGTCTACCCAAGATCAACTAGTTGTTCGCTATTCCTGCTCTACTCATTTGTAAGTCCAGTATGCCAGTTATTTGTACCCAATGAATTAATGTCACGTACGCGAATATTCCTCCCACTACTTGTTCAGTAAAGGACAGTTCTAAAAGAATATTTGGCGCACTACCAGATTGGTACGGTCATGATCCTTGTGCACAGAGCCTGTTGTACTCTTGTACTATGAAGGCTTTCCTACAGGCGATTGCCACATGTCCATCTAGAAAATTCGACCATTAGTGTTTGTCTACTATTTATGATTCCTCAAGGACAACGGTCGACACATACATACTAGAGAGAGAGTAACAAGTTTTCACAAGCGTATCAGACTTACTGATTTCATAAGCCTTACTTGTTATCAATCTAATACTCTTACACTTTATGATCTGTACATCTTCAAGTTCAAGAGTAAATCAAAATCTGTCTAACTGAGTGAAATTCTTAAACATAATGTAAGTTGAACAGAGCTTATTCTATTCAATATTTAGCTAGCCAATAAACTGTATTTGATTCAAAGAAGTATAGTGAATCCTTTCGGTAGTTGGAAGAATGGATGACGTGACGTAGGAGAGTTTGCTCTGAACATCCATAAACAAATTAATGTGTCATTTAAATTATGTCTTCTCTTATCTCATTGGTTCTTTGCTTCAAACCTGAGAAATGTTTCCGCACTTGAATCGCTTCAACAGTTTGCAAAAGTTTGTGAAGAATAGAAAGTGATATTAATCCCTAACAGGATTTCTATCAAACCGTTTTTTAGAAGTTGTCATCAATAGTTATACCCCTGTCTCTATTGATTACACCGATCCTATCAATTGGTATCAGAGCCATTTTTCTATTCTCAAGTTATTTCCAAGAATGTCGATCATATCCAAAGATTCTAGTGCTATCGCAATCCCTACGTTCTCAAAAGAAAACTATATTGTGTGGAAGAAGAGAGTCCATGCTCATATTTCCTCTTTTCATGATGACATGTGGAGTGTTATCATAGATGGTCCCATCAAGATCGAAAAGGAGAAATCCGAATGGACCAGCGAAGATAAGAAGAGAAACAACCTCAACAACATGGATTTGGACGTTTTGTACAGATCTCTTGATGACAGCATGTTTAACTACATCATCGAGTGTGAAACTGCCAAGGAGATCTAGGACAGACTCACCCAATTTTGTGAGGGAAATGAGCAAACTAAAGAGAACAAAAATCATGGTTACCACTCAGCAGTTCGACAGCTTCAAAATGCGTCCTAGAGAAACAATGACTGAGTTTGACGCAAGGTTCAGCAAGGTTATCTCCACCCTATCCATTCTTGGCAAGACCTACAACAATAGGGAGATTTCCATCAAGATCATGCGAGCTTTACCAAGGGAGTGGGATATAAAGACGATGGCAATGAGGGAATCCAAAGACCTCAACAAGTTCAGGCTCGTCGATTTGTTTGATGATCTCAAGGCCTATGAGTTCGAGCTAAACTCAAGGATTGAAGAAGATCAACCCTCATCCACCATCATTACTAAAGCCTTGGTGACTGCAGAAGAGCCACCAGTTGCCCCTGATGTGAAGACAGCTGCCTAGCAGCTCAGCAGCGATAATATGTCTCTTTTCGTGAAAAAGTTTGGCAACTTCATGAAAAAGAGCAATTCTAACTCAAGATCCTCAAATACCAATAACAACAAGAAATCTAAAGTTAATGTTAAGTGTCTTAACTGTGGTATTTTAGGTCATTACCAATCGGAATGTCGAAAGCCGAAGCGCGATGAGAAGAAGAAGGACGAAGAAAATGAGTTAAAGGCTCTCTTGGCAGGCAGTAGGAAAAACAAACATAACTATAGTGATTCTGATTCTTCATCCAGCGACAGTGATGATGACGAGGTTGCTTACTTCATGGAAAGAAAATAAGAAGAAGAAGCTCAGGAATCTGAGGTGATACAGGGAAGCTGTAGGAAGGAAACTTGGAGCATACTCTTCTAAGTACATGCTCTAGAAGATCAACAGTGACACTTGCCACTTCTAAAGACTAAGTGTTTTCTGTCTTAAAATACTTTTTGGTCTTAAGGACCTCAAAGCATTTATTTATTCTTTTTGTACATGCATAAATTGAGAGGGAAATTTATTGTATAAATAAATATGTACACAGACTAAAGCTTTAATCGATCTATAAGACAAGGTTGTCTAAAAGAAAAAGCATGTACTTAAACGTATTTTTACTTACACACTCTATGCCTCTAAGTTAAAGTGTCTTGGTTAATAACCTGCACGGTTAGACATTGAAGTCTAATAGACACTTAGACGTTTATAAGACAAGAACAATTAGACGTTCACGTCTAACCAAACACACGTCTAATACGTGTTGTTCATGCGTAATTAGACGTCGACGTCTAATAGACATTTTGACATCTATAAAACACGTGATTAGATGCATGCGTCTAATAGATGCTTAGATCATATAGACTGTAGAAGTAAGAAAAACGCCTAACTACGTGGTTATTAGACTGATCAAGGACAGTTGTCCTCTATGTCGTGTCATCTAACTCTCCCACTTAAACATTAAAACAGTCATTTTTAAACAATATGAAGACATGTGTCTTTCAAGTTAAAAGAGAATGACTAATATATCCCTAAATTTAATGATGACTCTGTGGAAAAGACTTCTAAAATTAATTAATGGGTCCTACCTTTATGAAAAGTGACGGTTAAGCCATGCGACTCTTCGAAGTCTATTTAAGGACATATTGCATGCGATTGAAACGTTTACGCTCATAAATCTCTCAAGAACCCTAACATTCTCTAAACTTCTCTCTTAAGAACTTTTTTCATCTTGAGTCTGTTCATCTTCTCTCAAATGGCTAACAAAAAGATTACCTTTGGTCACTGCACTTTGCAGGTGGATTTCGCCTCGATGTATGCTTTCGATCAATAGGAAGTGGTCGACATGTTACGATCGTTGGAGTATTCCGACCTAGGAAAGTATCTCGGCGGCCCGTTTATTTTCTATGAGAAGGAAGTCCGGGAGTTCTTCAAATCGGCAACCATGGCTGGTGATTCGATCTCTACAACAGTGAACGGAATAGTTATCTCATTTGATGAGGCGTCTTATGCGGAGTTCTTTGAACTTCCATCGGAGGGCCACACGTTCAATCTTCATCTTCCAGCGGAAACCATCACGGAAATGAAGACTACTTTTTCAGCCGACGGTTTGGAAATCAGGCTGAATGGGAGTAAGAAAGTTCTCAAACTCTACTTCATTCTTTTAAACGACATTGTTGCGAAGGCTCTTCAAGGAATAGCAGGTTCTTTTCATCTCTACAGTTAGGATCGATTTGAGTATATGACGACTATCTCAAAGGGCATTCAAGTCAACTAAGATTCGACGCTTTTTTCTAATCTGTGTGGGTCAGTTGATTCTAAGAACAAGGAGAGTGTGGGATTCGCTGCCCAACTCAGTTGATTTCTGGAACATTTGGGGGTTCCTATGGGAGAAGGAGAGGCTATTCATACTAGCCGTGTGTTCAATATTTTTAATGTTGCCAACACCTTCACAAGAATGAAGAACTCAAAGGAGTTCTTCTCTGGCGCGTCTATCCAATAGACGGGTGGCAAATCCATCACTCGTTCCAAGCAACCAGTAGACTATATTCTCTCTACGGGGCTAAAAGAGCAAGAACCATTAACGAATCAGAGGCTAGTTCTAATAGCCAGAAGAGTTCTTCGAAGAAAGATTCTAGAGTGGTTGACTCTAGAACAAAGCAAAGTCCCTATTCACTTACAGCCATCCCGATGTTTCCGCTTTCTCCTTCTGCCAGCCAGTTGAAAAAGCCGGCGAAGTCTTCCGTTTCAAAAGGTAATAAGTTAAAGGCGTCTAGGGTGTCTAAATCATCCAAAGCTTCCTCAAAGGTAACTCCTCCTTCTCTGGTCTAAGTGCCTAATGTTAGTGTTCCGATGTTGGAACAACTTGTATCTGCTTCTGTTCCTGTATTGGAACATGCTGTCGGGCCAACTGTTGAGCCAGTTGGTCCAAATGTTGAAAGTATTGACAGGATTCAGTCTCTTATCTGCCCAAATGATCCTATAGCTGCTGAAGCTATTATTACTGTCGAAATAGAGCAGGGTGCTATTCCTACCCCTATTGTTGTTGTAATGTCTAAACAGGCTCCCATTCTACCAAATGTCGAGCCACTAGTATCGAAAAGTGTTCAAGAAAAGTCAGTTGTCACGGGAAAAAGAGTACAATCTAACGATTTATCAGGGCATTTTTCCAAGCCCTTAACTCCTCACGAAATCATGAAATCCACCAGGGGAGCTGTTGGCATTTCTATTGGTGAACCAAGGCCAATTACTAAACCTATTGAGGTTATTGGAAAGGGCAAGGCTATCGCAACCGAATCTAATGAGGAAGTTTTAGAAGAAACATGCATTGTCAATCTAATGATGGATCAGGCCAATACGAAAGAAGCTGTGAAGATTAACATCTTTGATACCTGGGTTATGAACAGAATGGCCAATAGATTTGATCAAATTATTAAAGGAAAAGGTGTTAGTGAAAAGTGGTTAAAGCTGGTTAACGTGGAGAAATGAGTCCTGATATGGGCTAAAACCTCTAAGGTCTATGAAGCTCTCAAGAGGAAAGAATTGGTAGAAGAAAATATCAGAGGTCGAGCTCTTTTTCCTAAGCTCGAAGCAAGAAAAGAAAACTTAAATCCAATGGAAAGAAATGCTTCTGCAGAAGAAAATGCCCTAAAGAGACTTGATCAAATCATGCAAAACTATAGCTCAAGTGTTCTCAGATTTATTCACGATTCTAACTGTTCAGGGGTGAATCCATTTTATAATCCATTAGATGAAGACGAGTCGATGCAAATCTCTGAGGATAATAATTTGATTTTACCAGAAGAAGAGCAAGCTGTTGTTCACCTTATTGAACTGGGGAATGTGTCTGCTGAAGAAAAATGCCTTATGGCTTAGCCTCGTGTTGATCAGACTCTAGATCCTGTTCAACCTGATCCAATCATGGAAGAAGAGGATAATAATGTTGTATTCATTCAACCACCTGTTCTACAGGAATCAGAAGCATTGGAAACCCATGGTTTAGAGGCAAAAAAATATCCAGAGAAAGAGATAGAATCTGATCAGCCTATTGAAGCACAATTTGGGGGAACCCTTAAGAGAAGACGAATCGGATAAGAGTTCTTCCACTGAGGGGGAACAAGACAACAATGAAAATTCGTCACAAGGTCTACCGTTATCACAATGCTTCATTCCCGGCTCACCATCTCCTCGATCCTCTCCTGAAATAACAGCTGCAAATATTTTCGAGAAAGTTGTTGATCTACCTCTTTACTCTGAAGGACCTTCTGAACAGATTTCAAAGGTTTGTGAAGACATTCTCAGAGATCAAGAAAAGTCCAGAGATGAATCTGAGGCAGATGAACTAGAGCACTCTGTGCAGGCTCATACTCATGTTAGTCCCATTAGAACCGCTCCAGCTAGCCCTCCAGAAATATCATCTGCTGAAGAAACCCCTTGTGAAAGTGGAAAGTTGTTAGTATCTATTGCAGAAATGATGCATTCACTTCAAAAGAGTATGCTGGACATGCAGTCCAAAATGTCAAAACTCGAGAAGGGTCATAGCTCAAACAAGAAAGAATTCTCTTCTTTTCTTGCAACTCAAGAAGAATTGGAGAAGACAATGAAAAGAATCATTTATGAGATCAACATCATCAACAATACGTATTCCAAATTTGAAAAGAACTTCTTCAAAAGACAGTCTAAAAGGTTTGAGGAAGAAAGGGAATTCAACATGAATCTTCATCAGGAAATCATATCTGGAGTGAATCTTGTTCAAGGTCAGATGGTTGAGACGACCAATTGCATGAACAGAGCCGATGTTGAACGTGTGGAATAAGCTGACTCTTTTGCAAGATCAATTCAAGCCATGGAAGATGCTGAGGTTGCCGATGAGAAAGAGAAAAGCCTTATTGACATTGATGTTGATAATGTTAAAAAGGGGGAAGGAAGCTCAAGAGGATGTGGCCGCAGTTCTAGAAGCAGTACCTTAAGAGGAGGTGCTTCGACAGGCACTAGATCAAAAAGAAAAGCAGTTGAGGAAGGAAGTTGCAGACCAGCCAAAAGAGGTGGAGGTCGCGGTGATGACCGAGATGGTGGAAGTGGTGGAAGGTGTGGTCGTGCTCCCAGTGGTGGTCATGCTCTCGTTCCTCAATTTTGCAACCTCCTAACTGGTGAAGGGTTCGCTGATCCAAACGTGAAAAGGGAAGGACAATAATCTCTTTTCTTTTAAATTATCTTTTGTTGGTTTCTGAACTTGGTTTTTGGAATTTGGTGTTTGCAACTTACACTTGAAGTTTGTGAACAAATGTCATTCTTACTTTAATTTGATGGGTGTTTATCTTATCTTATTAATTGTGCAAAGTTTAACATCATCAAAAAGGGGGAAATTGTTGGGTCAAATTATTTTGACTAACGTTATTTTAATAATGTATTAGTAAAACTTTGATTAAGAATGAAGTTAAGCCGTCTATTTGTTTTTTGTGCAGGTGCATCAAAATATGCTAAGTTAAACTTGGTTTGAAACAGGCTAATTAGACGTGATACGTAGTTAGACGTGCAGTCTAACATCTACGTAGTTAGACGTGTAGTCTAACAGCTACGTAGTTAGATGTGCAGTCTAACAGATATGGAGTTAGACGTGCAGTCTTCCAGATACGTAGTTAGACATATAGTCTAACAGATACGTAGTTAGACGTGCAGTTTAACAGATACGTAGTTAGACGTGCAGTCTAACAGATACGTAATTAGACATGCAGTATAACGATACGTAGTTAGACGTGTAGTCTAACAGATACGTAGTTAGACGTGCAGTCTAACAGATACGTAGTTAGACGTACAGTCTAATAGATACGTAGTCAGACGTACAGTCTAACATATACGCAGTTAGACATGCAGTCTAACAGACACGTAGTTAGACGTGCAGTCTAACAGATACATTGTTAGACGTGCAATCTAATAGATACGTTAATAGATGTGAAGTCTAATAGATACTTAGTTAGACATCCAGTCTAATAGATACGTAGTTAGACGTGCAGTCTAATAGATATGTAGTTAGACGTGCAGTCTAACTTCATTAGACTTTTTGGTATAATGGATCTCGCTATTAGACGTGGGCGTCTAACTTCCTTAGACTTGGCAGTCTAATGGAGCACGTCTAATGCCTCACTTCAGCAGCTGCTTGATTTTAGCATCCGTCTATCCACGATCAATTAGTTGTTCGTTACTCTTAGTCCACTCATTCGTGCAGTCCAGTATGTTAGTTATTTATACCCAATGAATGAATGCCACGTACGCGAATATTCCTCCCACTACTTGTTCAGTAAAGGATAGTTCCAGAAGAATATCCGGCGCACTACCAGATTGGTACGGCCACGATCCTTGTGCATAGAGCTTGTTGTACTCTTGTAATATGGAGGATTTCCTATGGGCGCTTGCCACATGTCCATTTAGAAGATTCGACTGTTGGTGTCTGTCTTCTATTTATAGATCCTCAAGGACAACGGTTGACACACATGTACCAGAGAGAGTAACATGTTTTTACAAGCTTATCAGACTTACTGATTTCATAAGCCTTACTTGCTATCAATTTAATACTCTTGCACTTTCTTATATGTACATCTTCAAGTTCAAGAGAGAATCAAAATTTGTCTAGCTTTGTGAAATTCTTAAACATATTGTAAGTTGACAGAGCCTGTTCTGTTCAACAGTTAGCTAGCCAGTAAACTGTATTTGATTTAAATAAGTATATAGTGAATCCTTCTGGTGGTTAGAAGAAGTTGTGATGTAGGAGAGTTTGCTCCGAACAACTATAAACAAATTGTTGTGTCATTTACATTTTGTCTTCTCTTCTCTCATTAGTTCTTAGCTTCAAACCTGAGCAAACATTTCCGCACTTAAATCGCTTAAAGAGTTTACAAGGGTTTGTGAAGAATAGAAAGTGATATTAATCCTAATAGGATTTCTATCAAACCGTTTTCCTGAAATTGTCATCAATAGTTAGACCCTGTCTCTATTGATTATATCGATCCTATCTTAAATGTTTTAACAATATAAACATACATATTAATCAAATGTCATTCTTTAGGCATTATTGAACATTACTTGATTTATATATTTCAATTTTATATACGAATATATAATTTATATGCCTAACAATTCAAAACAAACATTCAAATTAAATTTTAAAAAATATCTAATATATAAAAAAAACATAACATATAAAAAATTAATAATAAAAATAAATGTTGCAGATCTATGGATATATATTTCAAAAACATATTTGATTAAATTTAAAACATAAAATTTAAATGATTTAGTTAGTTAGAAAGTTGCACGTATACAAATATTTTGTAAGTTCTAGACTTGCATATCTTATTTTTCATCTTATTTTTAATTAACCGGTTTAAATTACGAAAACAGATTAACCCGCAAACCAATAACCCAACTTATTTACACTCACCTAATTAGTCGTGCATTGTGGTGAGAGGACCGGTGAGTTATAATTAAGTATTTTTTTGGGATTAAAAGAGAACTAACATGACACTCCATAGTCATATCCCCGCTTAAACTCAAAGCGCTTCCAGATGTGTAATATAAACACTTACAACATTAGACCATTTAAGATGTTTGATTTATATATTTCAATTTTATATATAAATATATAATTTATATGCCTAACAATTCAAAACAAACACTCAAATTAAATTTAAATATATATATATATATATATAATATATCAAAAAAACAAAATAAACAACATATAAAATGTTAATAATAAAAATAAATATTGCAGATCTATGGAGGTATACTTCCAAAAAAACATATTTGATTAAATTTAAAACATAAAAGTTAAATGACTTAGTTAGTTTGTTTCATATACAAAATATTTTGTAAGTTCTAGACTTGCATATTTATTTTTCATCTTATTTTTAATTAATCGGTTCAAGTTACGAAAACGGATCAACACACAACTTATTTACACTCACATAATAAATCGTGCGTTGTGGTGAGAGAACTTTGGGGATTAAAGGAGAACTAGCATGCCACCCTATAGTCATATCACTCACTTAAACTCAAAGTACTTCTACATGGAATTAAACTTGTGACATTTTGGTCTCTTAAGACGACTCTTACCACTGAGCTACTTTGGTAGGGTAAAAAAATATACCCGCAAAAGAGTTAAACACATATCCCGCGAACACACTTAACCATTTAATTATGTGTATAACTTGCCGATTGACGGACTCGAACCCAAGACCTCTCAAGGAGGCTGAGGATATATATCTCTTATTACCACTAGGCTAGAAGAGGGGATTAAAAATGTTGCCACAAAAGGGTTAAGAACATAGCTTGCAAACACACTTAACCAGGCACAGAACTTGCTAACTGACAGGCTCGAAACTAGGAAGTTAGATAAAATTAAATCGGTTAAATAAAACTTAACAAAAACAAACTTCTTGTATAGGAACAGTTAAAGAACTCAACCGGTCAAAGAACTTAACCGGTCAAGTTACTCAACCGGTCAAGTTACTCAACCGGTCAAGCAATCCAACCGACTAAAAACCTGACCGAACAAGAAAATAAGACCGGTCAAATCAAAAGGCCAAAATCGTTGAACATTCGGTAATCTGAAGTTATGGAAAAACCGGAAGTCATGTGGTTAACATAAACAACCGACCAGTACAAATAGATATTTCGAGTATCTGTTGAGGATGATACCGAAGGGACAGACTTTAGCATTGCCATATTCATACAAGTCTGAGGACAATCTACAGGCTGCAGAAGATTGTCCGACAAGATCTTTCCACTCTAGGATAAATCAGAGGCGCAATCCTCCAGGTGCAGGAAACTGTCCAACCAACAGTTGTCATACTAAGTAAAAGACAAACCTAGCCGGTTTGACCTATACACTGGAAGTCTAGACCGCCAGATATGAAGCCTAGACCGCCAGGTCTGAAACCTAGACCGCCAGGTCTGAATCACTGAACCTCTGCTCAACCAATCAGATTAAAGAAAATGAAATGTGACCGTTGGCACATTTCACCTATAAAAGAAGGAGCTGAAGAGGAGTAAATACAGTTACAAAAAGTTACCAGTTTTACCAACTACAAGCTCTAGAAACAAGTTACAAGCAGTCACAAGTTCTGAAAGCTTCAACAACCAAAGTTACAAATTGTGTTTGATCTCTCTAAGATCTAGAACTTGAGTACTTATTTAAAGTGTGATTACAATCTCGGTTAAAATTGTACGGGTGTTATCGAGCAGAAAATAAGACTCGATCGGATTGTGTTTGTGTATTCCTTAGTGAATATCCTTCTCGCAGTTTCGAGAGGAAGGGGTGACGTAGGAGTTTCATCTTCGAACATCCATAAAAACCTGTCTTGTTCTTTATTTTCTGTCGGTTTCATACTCTGACTGATCTGTACTAACATATTCATATCGTTCTAACCGACTCAACATCACCTAAACCGACCTACTGAATCCCAAAACCGACCCAGCAAACTCCAAACCCATCTTATTCAAATCTGGTTCTATTCATCTTGTGTGTGTGCTGCTTCAACCTGAAACAAACCACTTCCGCGCTTGAACTTGGTTCAAGGGTTTGTGACAGTTTGTGTAGTATTGAAACCCGGTGTTAATTTCTAACCGGATTAAACACCAACCTTTGAGTGAGACGCGCTAACCGGTCAGACCTCGGTCCCCTAGCCGCGACCTAGATCCTAACAATTGGTATTAGAGTAGTTAGTTTCAATACTCAAGCAAGCATGTCGTTTGATAGGCCCTCAATGCTAGAAGGTGACGACTTTGCCAACTGGAAGGCACGCATGCACCTGCACTTAATCACCATGGATGACGAGATGCAGTTCATCCTGACCGAAGGACCGGTAAAGATTGATAAAGACAGAAAGGACTGGACAGCTGAAGACAGGAGAAGAAACAATCTGGACAACCATGCTAGGAACCGCATCTTTAACAGTTTGGACAGGAATACGTTTTGCAAGGTCAGATATTACAAAACCGCAAAGGAAATATGGGAAGCGGTGATTCAAATTCATGAGGGAAATGAAATAACCAAGGAAAACAAGATAATGGTGGCTACCCAGAAGTTTGAAAACATCAAGATGAGACCGGGAGAAATAATGAGAGAATACAGTGACCGGTTCACAGATGTAATAGACGAGCTATCAACTCTTGGCAAGAAGTATGATAACAAGGAAGTCATCATGAAAGCGCTAAGATCTCTACCAAGTGCATGGGACATAAAGATAATGGTGATGAGGGAATCAAACTGTCTAAGCAAGATGAAGCTACACGACGTATTCGAAGATCTTAAGGCATATGAGTTTGAAATGAGATCAAGGACTGAAGATGAAGTCTCAGCCTCAACCTCAACCAGAGCATTGGTCACATCCACAGAACATGTTGCTCCTGTACCGATCAGAACCGCTGAACAGTTCACCGAGGATGCCATGGAAATGCTTGCACAGAAATTTGGCAGATTCATGAAGAGAAGCCAACCGACAAACAACAACTATAACTACGGTGATAAATCTAATATTAGATGTTATAACTGCAATTGTTTGGGACATTTCAGGTGGGAATGTAGAAAACCTAGACGGGATGACCGAAAACCGGACGATCAGAATCAGCGAAATAACTATCAACAAACCGGTGAAGGAAGTGAAGTTCAGAAAGCATTGATAGCCGATGACGGAGGAAGCTTATGGGCTCACAGTGACAGTGATGATGAACTCACATGCCTCATGGCAAATGAGGAACAGGTATTTGACTCTCCCTGTGAAGAATTTACTAAAGATGAGTTATTCAATGCACTAAATGATATGGTAGCAGAATATAAGAACCTATTAATATTAATACCTACCCAACTCAACTTTAGAACCGACCTCATAGAACCTACCTTGACCAAACCAAAAATCATTCAACCTGATAGAATCCTGGAAACCGAGACAGCACCTGAAATATCCTCTAAGACCAAACAGTTCAAGGAGTCAGTCCAAGAGCTGGCCGAAGAGGATGAAGCCCGAATCCAGTATCGAATAGCCGCATGGAAAAGATCTAGTGACATGGTGAACCAGATGTCTAAGTACAAAAAACATCCCAAATGCAAATTTGGTCTGGGTACAATGACAACGACCCCGCCAACCGGAACCATTCGGACAAAATAAAGCTTACAAAAGGCAACATTCCCTTTGTAAAGTTTGTCAAAAGCTCTCTAACCGACGATGAGGAACAAAGTGCCTCATATCCGGAAGACGAACTAATCTATGTAAGTCCAACTAGCTCTGAAAAATGGTTTCACCCTGAGAAAAGGATAGCCAACCGACCCAAAGGTAAGAAAACCGAACCACATAGGTTAAACCAAAGGCCACCTCTGAATAAGGCACCTTAAGGAAAGTAGAAAGATTCCAAATCGAGTGCAGGAAAACTAGCTAGAACTATAACCGGGAAAGTTGTCCGACTTATTAAAGTCTGGATACCTAAGGGACTAATCGCTTGTGGACCCAAGTAAATGTGGGTACCAAATAGTTGTAAATATGTATATTTTGCAGGATATAAAGAAATGGCTAGGAAACTCCGAGTGGTACCTAGATAGTGGTTGCTCCAGACACATGACTGGAAACAACAATCTTCTAACCGACATCAAAATAGAAACCGGTGCAATGATTACCTTCAGTGATAACTCAAAAGGTAGAACTGTGGGCAAGGGTAAGATTGTCCATGGTAATTTAACAATTGATAATGTACTCTTGGTTGAAAATCTACACTTTAACCTGTTAAGCATTAGTCAAATGTGTGATGCTATGCTGGATACACTGTAGAATTCCTTAAACATGCATGCCTAGTTAAAAATTCTCAAGGTATCATATTGTTAACCGGAAATAGGTTAGGAAATATATACAAGGTAGATTGGAAACATAAAGTAGAATACCCTGTTTGCATGGTGGCTAAAACCGATCAAACCTGGCTGTGGCATAAAAGGTTAAACCACTTAAACCTGAAAACCTTAAACTATATTCGCGGTAAAAAGCTAGTTGAAGGAATTCCTGATATAGTATTCAATAAGGATAAGGTATGTTCAGCATGTCAAATGGGTAAACAAACTAAGTCAACCTTCAAGAGTAAAGGACACATTCAATCTAACCGATGTTTAAATCTCCTTCAGATGGACCTTTTTGGACCGATTAGTGTCGTCAGCCTAGGAGGTATGCTTTATACTATGGTAGTAGTTGATGATTATTCTAGGTATACATGGGTAATATTTTTGGCATCCAAATGAGAAACCGCATCAAATTTAATCACATTGCTCAAACGTTTGCAAAATGAAAAATCAACACGCATCAATAGTATTAGGAGTGATAGAGGAACCGAATTTACAAATAGTACTCTAAATGCATTCCTTGATGAATCCAGTATTAGACACGAGTTGTCTGGTGCTAGGACTCCTCAACAGAACGGCCTGGCCGAGAGAAGAAACCGAACTCTCAAGGAAGCCGCAAGGTCCATGATAGCCGATTCGGGTATTGCCCAAAAATTCTGGGCTGAGGCTATCAATACTGCATGTCAAACACAAAACCGGTCTCTAATTAACAAGTTCCACAACAAAACACCGTGTGAAGTATTCTTTGATAGGATGCCTAACCTTAAGTATCTTAAAATTTTCGGTTGTAAATGTTACATTCACATAAATGCCAAAATTTACCTATCTGCTTTTGATGCAAAATCTGATATTGGGATCATGTTAGGTTACTCAGCAGTTAGTAAAGCTTATAGAGTATACAATACTAGAACCTTAACCGTGGAGGAATCACTTCATGTCATTTTCGATGAATCGGTTGAAAGTAACACTGCATCATCCTTTGATCTACACAACATATTGGAAAACAACAATATCCATTCTGATAGTGAAGATGAGGTTTCTGGTTTTCAGACGGTTTGTCCATGACCAAATGGGTAATGATGAAACCCAGCCGGATCAAGTTGTCACACGGCAGGAAGCTCACACCTCGGTTCAAACTGAGGAAATCGGTCGGTCTGACACTCCTGTTCAGCCTACCGATATGTCTAGCCTTGATCAAATAAACTGTGATTTGGTAGACACTCCTGAACCGAATCTCAAAAGAAACACAAATCATCATCCTGAGTTAATTATAGGTGATCCTTCAAAACTTGTTCAAACTAGGCGACAAATCCTGGAGGAATACTTAAATTCCGCTTTCATATCCCAGATTGAGCCGAAAAGAGTGGATGTAGCATTGTCAGATCCGGATTGGATCTTGGGAATGCAAGAAGAGTTAAACCAGTTTGAGAGTAATAAAGTCTGGTACCTAATCCCTAGACCGAAAAATCAACCGGTCATAGGAACAAGATGGGTATTTAGAAATAAACTCAATGAAGACGGTTTGGTCACGAGGAACAAAGCCAAATTAGTAGCACAAAGATACAAACAGGAAAAAGGCATTGATTTTGAAGAATCATTTGCCCCTGTAGCTAGGATTGAAGCCATTAGGATTTTTCTGGCCTTTGCTGCTTTCAAAAATTTTAAAGTTTTTCAAATGGATGTTAAAAGTGCATTTTTGAATGGTGAACTATGTGAGGAAGTATATGTTGAACAACCACCCGGTTTTAAAAATGTTGACCTGCCTAATCATGTATACCGTTTAAACAAAGCCTTGTACGATTTAAAACAAGTTCCTAGAGCTTGGTATGATACGCTAACCGCATTTCTGTTAAAACATGATTTTACCATCGGTTCTATAGACAAAACCCTATTTAAATTTGAGAAAAAGGAACATATCCTACTTGTTCAAATATATGTAGATGATATCATCTTCGGCTCAACCGATCCCAAGCTATGTGATAAATTCTCAACCTTGATGACTAACAAATTTGAGATGAGTATGATGGGAGAATTAAGTTTCTTCTTAGGCCTTCAGGTTAAGCAACTCGATGGAGGAACTTTCATCAGTCAACCCAAATACACAAAGGACTTCTAAAGAAATTTGGGATGGATACATGCTCGTCAGCCGCTACCCCAATGAGCTCATCAGTCAAATTGGACAAGGATGATGACGGTCAGGCAGTAGACCTGACAGCTTACCGAGGAATCATCGGTTCTCTCCTATACCTGACAACAAGTAGACCGGATATACTATTTGCGATCGGTGTGTGCGGAAGATTCCAGGCTAATCCAAAACAGTTTCACTACACAGCCGCAAAGCGAATCTTGAAATACCTAAAGGGAACCCCTGAAGTCGGTCTTTGGTATCCAAAGGACTCATCTTTCAATCTCTTAGAAATGTCTAAAAGGGAAAATTGGTTCGGACAGACAAAACCGGTAGTTCCTCCTAAATTGTCGGATTCCAAATTCACCAAGGTACCTATTGAAGAACCGCTTTGTCTATCAGTTAGAGTAAACCGACCGGTTACTTAGTGCATGCACCAATTAACCGCATCGGAACAAATAACTGAAAACCGACCGGTTTGGAAATAATGTACTCTGAATTATTTGGTCTCCGAACAAAAGTGGAATAATTATCTGTGTTTAGAGTTATCTGTTCTGAAAAGATACCTTTTCAAAACAAAATGGTCATACCTCAAAAGACGTGAAGATATGATATCTTTCACCGTCCAGGCCTATGACTCACATCCTAGGCTGTAGACATGCCTATTTCATGCAATATATTTCATCCTATGGTCAATAGAATACATCAACTGTCACACACTGGACAATACTGTCATCCCTCTACTAATATATAACTTAGGAAAACATCAGACAAAATATTCACAAGTATCAACTTATCCTCTCACTAAGACAAAAATGTCTCAGTTTCCAAACATTCTTCAAGTTGATTTCGATTCAGCCCAAAGTACATAGCACTATGAAATCTTCAAAATGATTAAGTCACTTGAAGATACCGGTCTAAAATCCTTCCTAGATGAAAAACATGTCATCTTCCTCGAAACTGTCCTGGAGTTCTTCTATAACGCCAGGGTTTTCAGGGGTACCCCTCATTTCGACACCCTCATTCAATCTAGGGTCGGAGGGACCGTGTTTGATTTTTCGGAGAGTGACTTCGCAAGATGCTTCGATCTTACGAAGCAAGGGATCAATGATCTAAACGTTCCGGCCGGACTGAAGGCCGAAATTTCCCTAAGCTTCTCTCGGTCAAACCATCCGGTTTGTGACCACAGTGCTAGGTCATCATTGAGAGCTGAATACCAGCTTCTCAATGATATCATCGGTCGTGGCATCCTAGGTAAGGATGTGACCAACACCAATTGTGCTACAGCTTTCAATATGATGACGGCTATCACAACAGATACGTCGGTCAACTGGTCCAGGGTGTTATTCGATGTCCTGATCTGGATGATCAGCATTCGCCAAACCGGCCTCATCCCCAATATCAGTTGCCTACTCATGGAACTCGGGGTTCCACTCTGTCCGGGTGAAGGACTGAATCAGGCTCAGGTCATAACTAAGGAAGTTGCCGACTCATTCTATGAGCGGTTCGAGAAGGCATGGAAGAGGAAGAACCGACACCTCAACTCCTCCGGCAATTAAGTCATTCCTTCTTACAACCGGTCATTTTGCTGTACGAACCGGTTGTATCGCTATGATCATTTCGGCTTAGACTATGTTTCTCTTCGGTTTCAACTATGTCCCTTTCGGTTTCTTGTATTTCTCTTTCATTAATGAAAAGTAACTTTCAACTTCCAACTACATGGGAATTTACACAAACTTAGTTACTTTCTAACTAGATTCTCCACCTCGAGCTCCGCAACCGGTCAAAAGTAACTCCTTCCCAAGGAGTTTTGGTACATAAATATTCCCTTCATAAATGAGACAAAACTGAATTTCAGCATTAAATGCCCCTATTTTCACTCCAATCTCAGATCTATATAAGGAACCCCATCTTATCAATTCAACATACCTCCAAACAAATCAAAATCCTTTAAACTCTCTCTCTCTCTTGGCAAAATCTAAAAACATGTCGAACCGAACACTAAGAAACTATCTGAGCATTGATTTCGACTCAGTCCTTCAATTTGATGATCTGGAAACGAAGAAACTTCTCTTTGAATCCTTAATCGACACCGGCCTTCGTGATTTTCTCGAAGAATCCGGACCTATTCTCATTCCAGAAGTACTGGAATTCTTCAACAATGCATCCATGAGTGGCGATCTCATTGTGTCCACGGTGAAAAGGCGCACCGTTTTTCTAAACGAGAGCGCATTCTCTCAAATGTTTAATCTGCCCACTGAAGGGTTTTTCGATTTCCCATCCCGGGTAGGTAGTGCAGCAGATGACTATACGCAATTTTTCTCCGGAACCGAAGTACCGGTGGAGAACCACAGTCTGAAGACCCGACTTGCCCATCACATCCAATTCCTTCACGAGATTGTCAACCGATCCATCATCTGCCAATCTCCGAACCAACATTACTCTAAGAGAGTCTTCGACATGATGACTTACATTGTCAGCAACACCCCCATAAATTGGTCATCAGTAATCTTCAAAATCCTGAGTATTATGGTCGAGACTAAGAGAGGTCTCGGCTACGCCCCCCACATAAGCCGGCTCCTTCATGCAAACAGTCCAGATTTTGGACCGGGTACACCAGCGAACGTATCAAATGTTCTCGATGAGGAAGGGTGGAGGACAAGCTTTCTAGAATAACTATTACATAAGTTATAATCTTGTATCTTGTGTATCTTAAACCGATCTGTATATCGGTCTATATTATGCTCTCTATCATGTTCTCTTTCATTAAATGATTATCTGAATTTCTAAGCTTGAAAACCGGGTCAAAATCGAACTGTTAGAATATCTATCTAAATGACTAACCGGCTAAAAACGCTAACTACCTCGTTGAAAAACCGGTCAAAATCGCAAACCGCTTGGTCATCGGTTACATAACTGCCTCACTTAATAATCGGTTACAAGAAAAATCGCTTCATCGCCGGTTAAATAACCACATCAAAAGCCTGCTCAGAATTTCCCGCCTCTCGTTTGCCGCCCAAAGCATTTTAGAGGGAAAATTCCGTCCAGTCTTGATGTGACGGTTCGTGACGGTTGAACTTCTAACCCGCGACTATAAATAGGGTCCTTAGCCATTTTCTTTCATTCTCACGCGAATCGGCTTTCTCTCTCTAGCTCTAAAACCTTTCAAAATCCTTAAACCTTCGATCTTTCGCTCTATTCTACCTACAATGGGTCGCGACTCTGTGCTCTTCACCCACATCGTCCAGGTCGATTTTGATGAAATTCGGGCGAATGGTTCGGCGGAGGCAAAGCGGGTGTTAACCCAGATCTCCGAGTCCGATATCGAACATTTCTTGAACGGACCGTTCGTATTATATCAGGATGCGGTCAACGAATTCTTTCAAATCGCCGTCCTCACCGAAAGGACGATAATCGCAACTATAGGCGGACAACAGCTCAAACTGACGAAGGAGTTGGTTGCTGAAGTACTACATCTACAATCGAGGGGAGCGACTTCTCGGTGGTCATAGACGAAGAAACTTTCCAGGCGGCTTGCCGGGATCTCTCGGATACGGAGGTCCCTATCGTGGTATCCGGTAAGAAATCCTCACTTAAACCGGAATATAGACCGCTGTGCGAGATTTTCACAAAATCGGTTCAAGCGCGAGGAGGCAACTATGATAGCCTCACCCGGATAAAGATTGAGATGATTGCCAGTTTGGTCAACGGCATCAAAATCAACTAGGCGAAGGTGATCTTCGCAAACTTATGTGAAATGGTGGATCTGACGTCCAAACGGTCATGGGGATACGCCGTCCCACTCGGTAAACTGATGCGTCACTTCAACGTTCACACCGGCCCTAGTGTTTTCCTCGCCCCTAGCAAAGTCATTAAATCCCATCAATTTTTTAAACCGTAGGAAAAGCAAGGCAAAAAAAAGGCCTCTGGTTCTACAAGCGGCCGAAAGAAGAGAGAAGCTAGAAAGAAAACGGTTCCGGTCAAAGAAAAATCCGGAAGCAATGGGGATAGGCAACCAACCGGATCGGCTAATCCGCAGTCCGACACCCTCAACACTGAAAATTCGGCATCCAGCTCGGGCAGAACAACTTCACACCATACCGGAGACAATCGGACTAGCAAAGGAAAAGAACCAATGGTCGAGGAACAATCGGCAAGACCTGACGATGACGAAACAGGTCCGACTGAGCGAACGGAAACCGGGGATGACCACATCCGGCAAACGGCTGAGGACCTCGTCAACAAAATCATGGAAGAAATTCATGAGCAGGCTCACGCGGCAACCGATGTCTACTATCAATGGGCCCTACACCGAAAAGAAATATTCTACATCAACATGCTAACGGACCTCCCTGCTGACCGGAAATACGAGAAGCTGGTTGAGATGGAAGCAGAAGTGATCAACCTAACAAAGGCTCAGAGCGTCTTGACCGCTCTTCGACGAAGTAGGATGGTCGAACCGCATGCCCGGTTACTGGGGCTCACCGAACACATCCAACGACTTCAAGGTAAACATATCTCAGGGACAGCGGATTCTCATCTTGAGCTCTTGGTGTTGGACATGCTAGTGGTCAAGGAAAAGGAACTGACCGAGGAGATGGCACAGTTAGAAGCGGAGCCCGAGCACCAGGAGGCGTCGAACTTCTCCAGATCCCCACCTAAGGATGATGGCGGTCCAAATCCGGCCGAAAATGAGCATTTCTCTCCTCCACCGGAACAGGAAATCAATATCACCAACCTCGGAACGGGTATACCGCCCACCGACCAGCGAGTCTCTGTTCAAACCGGGGACTCGGTACCAGCGGTAATAGAAGATAGGGTAAAGGACCTTATCGAGGAATTTGTCAATGCCGCGATTCGGCCGTGGCAAAAGAAGATCAAAGAAACCGCGACTAAATCCATCGAGATGGTTGAGTCGACAAATAAAGAGCTAAAAACCGCGGTCGGACGGATCACGTCCGTTGAAGACAATTACGGCATGACCGATCAGTTGTACAGCGGCTATATTGACAGAACTAAGGCATTGGAGGAGGCAACTAAGAAACTGGTGACCGACCTCGCTCTTACCAGCCAAAAGGTCGGTATGACGGAACAATCCCAATTAACAACCAATCAAAGGTTGAATAAGATTGCTGAGGATCTGGTTCAATCCGGTGTCTAAGACAGTTCTACACTTGGGAGGGTGGCGATGCTTGAGGAGAAGCATGCCAAAACCGAGACCGAACTAAAAGCGGTCACCGAACAGGTGGCGGAGTTGATAGCGGCAAAATTGGCAGCCAACAAAGCACTCGAGGAGGCAAATGCGCTCGCGGCCCAGAAGCTTCAGGATGCCTTGGACGAGCAAAACCGACTTCAAAAGGAAACGGTGGAGGCAGATGCGAACCTGGGCGGACATCTGCAGACATTAGAAAACATGGGACCGGCCATAGCGGTTCAGACGAATGAAGATGCGGCTCGACTAATCGGCCAACAGACAGCATACAATGACTTCTCCGAGGCTCATCAAATGTCCAAAGCGGTTGCTCCACCATCCGGTCCGATTACAAGAAAGAGAAAGAATTCTTCCAAGAGGGCGGCGGTTTCAAAGTTATTAGACAGAGTTACCGACACGGTTGTCGACCCTCCAAGCAACCCGGCTTCACATGAAAATGAAGATCTCGATGAAGAAGACGTACCGCTAAACAAAAGACCGCGAGGTCTTGACGTAGCTCCAATTAGATCGTTTGCTCTACAAGCTTCCCCGCTCACCGGCACTTCAGGCGGTCAAGGATCTTCCTCCAGGCATGTTCCACTGGTGATAAGATAAAATATAAAAAATTTCCAAAAATTTTTCTCAAAATTTTCCCAAAATTTTTTGAAAAATTCTAAGTCAGTTTCCAAAAATCCGGCCAAATAAACTCTTAAAAACAACCGGCCTACATTTGCATTCTTACATGGTTTTGAATATTTTAAATAAAATAATCAAAAAGGGAGAAATTGTTAGATAAAATTAGATCGGTTAAATAAAACTTAACAAAAACAAACTTCTTGTGCAGGAACAGTTAAAGAACTCAACCGGTCAAGTTACTCAACCAGTCAAGTTACTCAACCGGTCAAGCAACCCAACCGACCAAAAATCTGACCGAACAAGAAGATAAGACCGGTCAAATCAAAAGGCCAAAATCGTTGAACATTCGGTAATCTGAAGTTATGGAAAAACCGGAAGTCATCCGGTTAACATAAACAACCGACCAGTACAAATAGATATTTCGAGTATCTGTTGAGGATGATACCGAAGGGACAGACTTTAGTATTGCCATATTCATACAAGTCTGAGGACAATCTGCAGGCTGCAGAAGATCGTCCGACAAGATCTTTCCACTCCAGGATAAATCAGAGGCGCAATTCTCCAGGTGTAGGCAACTGTCCAACCGACAGTTGCCATACTAAGTAAAAGACAAACCTAGCCGGTTTGACCTATACACTGGAAGTCTAGACCGCCAGGTCTGAAGCCTAGACCGCCAGGTCTGAAACCTAGACCGCCAGATCTGAATCACTGAACCTCTGCTCAACCAATCAGATTCAAGGAAATGAAATGTGACCGTTGGCACATTTCACCTATAAAAGAAGGAGCTGAAGAGGAGTAAATGCAGTTACAAAAAGTTACCAGTTCTACCAACTACAAGCTCTAGAAACAAGTTACAAGCGGTCACAAGTTCTGAAAGCTTCAACAACCGAAGTTACAAATTGTGTTTGATCTCTCTAAGATTTAGAGCTTGAGTACTTATTTGAAGTGTGATTACAATTTCGGTTAAAATTGTACGGGTGTTATCGAGCAGAAAATAAGTCTCGATCGGATTGTGTTTGTGTATTCCTTAGTGAATATCCTTCTCGCGGTTTCGAGAGGAAGGGGTGACGTAGGAGTTTCATCTCCGAACATCCATAAAAACCTGTCTTGTTCTTTACTTTCTGCCGGTTTCATATTCTGACCAATCTGTACTAACATATTCATACCGTTCTAACCGACTCAACATCACCTAAACCGACCTACTGAATCCCAAAACCGACCCAGCAAACTCCAAACCCATCTTATTCAAATTCGGTTCTATTCATCCTGTGTGTGTGTTGCTTCAACTTGAAACAAACAACTTCCGCGCTTGAACTTGGTTCAAGGGTTTGTGACAGTTTGTGTAGTATTGAAATCCGGTGTTAATCTCTAACCGGATTAAACACCAACCTTTGAGTGAGACGCGCTAATCGGTCAGACCCCGGTCCCCCAGCCGCGACCTAGATCCTAACATAGGACCTCTCGAGGAGGCTAGAGATATTCACCTCTTATTGCCGCTAGGCTAGAAGAGAGGATAAATGTGGTCATAAAGGGTTATTCACATAGCCCGCAAACACACTTAATCATTTAACTAAGCGCAAAATTTGTCGTTTGACGGGCTCGAACCAATGACCTCTTAAGGAGGCTGAGGATATCCACATCTTTTTGCCGCTAGGTTAGAAGAGGGATAAAAAATGTGATCACAAGGGAGTTAAGTACATAGTCGGCAAACACATGCAAAAAACTTATCGCTTGACAGTTTCAAACCTAAGACATCTCAAGGAGGCTGGAGATATCCACATCTTGTTGCATCTAGGTTAGAAGATGAGATCACAAGGGGGTTAAACACATAACATGCAAACACACTTAATCATTTAACTAGGCGCAGAAGTTGTCGTCTGACGGACTCGAATCTAGGACCTCTCTAGAAGGCTAAGAATATATACCTCTTATTATTGCTAGACTAGAAGAGTGAATAAAAAAATGATCACAAGCAAGTTAAACACATAACCTGCAAATACATTTAACAATTTAAACAGACGCAAAACTTGACGTCTTACCAACTCGACCTCAGGACCTCTAAAAGAGTTATAATTAATTATTATTATATATATATATCAACTCTAATTTTAAAAAATCATGCAATAAACCTAGATATAATAAAAAAAAATTATAATAAGTTAAAAAGGCGAAATTGTGCATACCCATCCATCAAAACAAATAAACATGTTACGGTACGTTCTCAGTTTATTTTAAATCCTCTCAACCAAAACTATATTTTCTCTCATGATTTTTTCTTTTCAAATTCATTACAAAAATCTTACCCAAATCTTATTGCCACAAACAATAAATAGAATTTATTTTGAATCCTTACAATTAAAGCCATCTTTCTCTCATAATTAAATTTTTTTTTCAAATTCATTACAAAAATCTAGCTATCATTGATAATATAAAAATATAAAATTATAATACTTTAAACTAACTAATATATTTAACATATATATTTTAAATGATTTAATTACAATGAATTAGGCATTATAAAATAGGGAAATTGGACTAAATGACCCTACAAATAGGCCTATTTGCATCCGTGGTAATTTTTAATAATTTTTGATCTGATGACCACTTATTTTTTTTTGACTAATTTACCCTTTTCGCGTAACGCGAAGGGAGTTCGCGTTTCGCGAAGTGAAACAGTCTTGATATATATACTCAAATTTTTTCATTTCTCTCATTTTCTTTCTCTCTCCTGCTTTCTTTCCTCCTGAGTTTGTCGCCGGCGGCGTAAACTCCGGTGATGGCGAGCCCTCAAGCATAAATCGACAAGATAAGCAACCTAATCCCCGAATCTATGTTTATATAACAGATTTATGTTCTCATTTGTAGTTCTTAATGAAACCCTAACCCTAAATATGTTCTTTTTGGTGATATTGGTTAATATTGGTTCATATTGAATCATATTTGTTCATATTGGGTCATATTTGTTCATATATGTTTATATTTGGTCATATTGGTTTATTAGTTTGTTCATCTTATTGATTGTTCTTTTGGCTGTGATGATATTTGCAGATGATATCGTTTCTGCTAGTTACTTAACGAAGCGTTAAGTACTTAACGAAGCGTTATGTACTTAGCGAAGCGTTAAGTACTTAACGCTTCGTTAAGTACTTAACGCTTCGTTAAGTACTTAACGCTTCGTTAAGTACTTAACGCTTCGGCACGCGCGCGTAGGAAGACGAAGAGGCGCGCGTATATGCACGCGCCATACCATATATTTTAAAAAATAAAACATTTGACATTCATTTCTTCCCTCTTCTATCCTCTCGATTCCTCTCTCTCTACAACCGTCACACTGAAGAAGACATTGACAAGGCCGATCTGCCCGTCCCCCTCGTGTCCTCCCTCTCTATCATTGATTCCCCATAAATCTCAGGTTAGTTTTAGTTTGGTTGTTGCATGTCTTTTTTTGGTTATGGGTTTTCATATTTGCATGTTTAGTTTTAGGTGTTTTGGCTGTTTCAGTTTATTGGTTTAATATTGGTTAGGTTTAGCGTTTAATGTTTGTTTCTGGTTATTGATTATTGCATTATATTTGCATGTTTGTTTCTGGTTGTTGGTTATTGTTTCTGGTTTAGGGATTCGCGAAGTACTTAACGCTTCGTTAAGTACTTAACGCTTGATGTGGTCTATGTATATGATCTTACATTTTTGTTGTTGTTCCTTTTGTAGATGGCAGAAACCACTGTTCCTGATTTCCCTGGACGGATTTCTTGGAAAAGCGCCCTCTGCCTTAAGAAGATTGTAACGAAGTTTGAGGAAATGGATCTTGTGGAGAAGGTGTACAATACCCAATTCAGATATATAGTCTCTGCGCCAGTGTTGCAGTTCTCAGGAACTATTGTACATCACATGTTGCTTAGGAGGGTAACCTCAACCTCCAAGGAGATTACTTTCAATATCAATGGGCAAGAACTTGTGTTTGGTATGAAAGAGTACGCCTTGGTGACGGGCCTAAACTTCGGAAGGTTTCCTGAGGTGAACGAAGAAGAATGCCGAGGTTGTCCACCTCTGTTGGTAAAATATTTTAAAGGGAAGACGAGTGTAGTAATGCAAGACTTGGAGACTGCTTTTTTGAAATGTAGAGATAAGGAAGATGCCTGGAAGATGGGGCTGGTATGCTTGATTTGCCAGTACCTATTTTCATTTGACCCAAGGAGGGTGGTATTTGCCAAAATCCTCCACATGGTCGAAGACGAGGAAAGTTTCCTCCGATTTCCTTGGGGGAAGGTGACCTTTAGAGCCACCCTCAAGGGTTTGAACAAGAACATGAGACATCTCAGTCACAAATATTATAAGAAGAAGAAGGAAAAGAGTACTGATCCTTATGCTCCCTTTGCTTATAACATTTATGGGTTTGCACTGGCATTTCAAGTGTCGACATATGAGGTCATCAAAGGTTTTGTTCCTAAATTTGCTAGAAAGAATGAGCTTAATGATCCTCTACGCCCAAGGTTGTTAGTCTATCATTCCAACAGGAAGAACACCTTGATCGAGATAAAGACTGCCCTGGAGACAACGGATCTGACTGAGATGGAAGAGTCCTCCATGGAGAAGAGGTTATACAGTGGTGAGGACTTTGAACAAATAGATGAGTCAACTGATGAATTTTTTGAGGGATTTACAGAAGGGAAGTTAGTGAAGGAGGATTATGATGATGAAGAGGAGGGAAGTGAACCTGAGGATGAACATGAAGAACCTACTTCCAAACCAACACCCGGAAGAGAAAGGCTGCGCTTAATCTCAAAGAAGCCGTAAACCTGAAGAGGAAGCTTGCTTATGAATCTAGTCCTGCCCACATTCCTAGCCCCCCATCCGCTACTAGTCCTGGATTACCTCCAACATCTTCTGTTGGATGTAAATGTGAAGAGCTGAAAGAGGAGGTAAAAGCGCTGAAGGAGGAGCTCATCAAAGAGGTGAAGGAGGAGCTCAAAGAGATAAAAACAGCTTACGAAGAAACTCAAACAAATCACAAGGCTTATATGAAAAAGTTGGTTGTTAGTATGTGCGAACAGTTATTAGCCAAATCCAACCAAAGGATGGCCACGTTAATAATCAAATTAGATAATATGGAGGAGGAGAGGAAGAAGAAGAAGAAGAAGAGCAAATTGGAAAAGAAGGGCAAGACTGAGGTAAGATAAAGATACTTATCGCTTCGTTAAGTACTTAACGCTTCGTTAAGTACTTAACGCTTCGTTAAGTACTTAACGCTTCGTTAAGTACTTAACGCTTCGTTAAGTACTTAACGCTTCGTTAAGTACTTAACGCTTCGTTAAGTACTTAACGCTTCGTTAAGTAATTATCTTTTGTTGTTCTTAACTAACCACACTGTTGTTTTATTTTTGCAGGAAGGGAATGTGGAGGAGATGAAGACGAATGACATGGAGATGAAGGATGGGAAGGTGGAGGAGGAGAGTGAGAAGGTGGAGGATATAACTGAAGTAAGTTTTACTTAGTGAAGTCAAATGTTGTTTCGGGAAGTAAACGCTGACCACACTGTTGTTTTCTTTTTGCAGGATGGGAAGGTGGAGGAGATGATGACGAATGAGATGGAGATGAAGGATGGGAAGGTGGAGGAGGAGAGTGTGAAGGTGGAGGATAAAACTGAGGTAAGTTTTGATTAGCGAAGTCTAATGTTTCGGGAAGTAAACATTGACCACACTGTTATTCTATTTTTGCAGGATAGGAAGGCGGAGGATAGTGGTGAGACTGAGAATAATGTGAAGGTGGATGGTGGGGAGATTGAGACTGATGGGAAGGTGGATGGTGGTGAGATTGAGAATGATGTAAAGGTGGATGTTGGGGAGATTCAGACTGATGTGAAGGTGGATGGTGGGGAGATGTTGCTCTCCGATATGATGCAAGAAATAATTGAGAAAAAGAAGGATGGGAAGGTCAAGGTTGAGAAGGTTGAGAAGGTTGAGAAGAAAGCCAAGGTTGGGAAGGTTAAACTCAAGGTTGGGAAGGTTGAGAAGAAAGTCAAGGTTGAGAAGGATGCCACGGATGGGAAGGATGAGAACGATGGGAAGGATGGGAAGGATTCGAGGGATGGGAATGATGAGAACGATGATGATGATTTCCAATTATACAACACTCCACCTAAAGGAGTAGTTCCCAAAAAAAGAGTGAGGAAGCAGAAGAAAGATGAAGACTACACCAACCCTTCTTTGTCAAAACAGCCAAAGACGAATGATCCATTAACTATCAATCCCCTTCAAAAATTTGATGATGAGTTGTTGGTTCAATTACAGAATTGGTTGAAAGATGAAGCTACCAATGATGAGACAAAGACTGTGTTTACTTGCGAAGCACGAAAGAAGTTGTTTGTTAGAGTTCTAACAAAGTCCACATGGCTTAAAGATCCTGTAAGTCTTGCATTTCATATTAATTCTTTAACTTATGAATAAGGTTTTTGATATATGCTGCCTTTTCCCCCATTTTGTAGGAAATCGACGCAGTGTGCCACTTGTTGCGCAAAAGGATTGAGCAATATCCCAAGACATATAAACATTGTAAAGTATCAATAGGGGATTGCTTATTAGCAGATATGATGAGGCGAGAGTACCCGAACTATAAAAAAGATCCTGAAAAATTTCCAATATCAGACGTCTTTTCTCAGTACTTCTGGGGAGCGCCTCATAGACATATGCCAGAATGGCCACTAGTAGACGATATTTACGTGCCTTTGAACATTGGCAACAAGCATTGGGTACTGTGCGTCGTTCGTGTACAAGATAATCACATTGACGTTTATGACTGCGACTCGAGTATTTATAGGAATCTCGATCCATACATGAGACCTTTGTGTGAGATGTTTCCACGAATATATGCAATGGGAGCCAGTGATGCTGAGCTAAAACGGTATCCTAATTTCAATTTCCAGAAACTGACATATAAAAGGTTGCCACACCCAGTCAAAAATGCAGTCGCCAAAAATGGGGAAGTCCTTAGAGCAGCAGAAAGTGGGGATTGTGGTGTATTTATGCTTATGCACATGGAATACTTGACTGCAGGTTTAGGTGTAGAGAAGGTGACTTCCAATGAAATGGACTTTTTTCGACAAAAGATGGCGGTCCGGTTATTTCATCAAATTACAGAACCTTAGTTTGTATTGTAATCGTTTATTATTTTTGGATAGAACTTGACTTGTGCTTATGTATTCTGAACTTGTATTACTTTTTGGGTAGAACTTCAACTTAAGTTACATTTCATGTTAAAATATTTGTAGTTTTAATGTAGTCTGGTTGGTTGGTTGTATGATATTTACATACCAAAGAATTGAACATATAAATCAATGTATGAACATATAAATCAATGTACCAAGTAACTAACTTAAACTCACTTAAACCAAGTTTTACTTAACGAAGCGCTTAACGAAGCGTTAAGTACTTAACGAAGCGTTAAGTACTTAACGAAGCGTTAAGCACTTAACGAAGCGTTAAGTACTTAACGAAGCGTTAAGTACTCCTTCAGTACACAGATAAACTAGATACAACATACAGATTACAACTTATCCGATTACAACTTATCCGATTACAACTTATCCGAGTACAACTTATCCGAGTACAACTTATCCGAGTACATAATACAACTTATACAAAACACTTATACAACTTATCCCAATCAATCTAAAGGCTCATATTGTTGAGATGATGGCTCGTGCTGTTGAGAAGAAGAGTCATGATGCTTAGATGATGATGCTTTTGCAGTAGATGGAGCAGGCATGACTGCTTTGCATGTGGCCCTATTATGTCCTAGTCCACCACATGAGCTGCATCGTCTCGGAGCCTTACGTACCTCACCTTGAGATGACCTACGCTTTGTTTGTGGGCGCCCTTTCTTAACCTTGACAGGTGGTTTTAGACATACGCGTTCCTTGATCATTTCGGGAATATCCCAATCGTCTTCATCACCAGCAGGGTAACATGTCTCCGCATATGCATTCATCCAAGATTCAGTTGTGTAATATCTGTAAGAATGGAAAATAAAACGATTAAACAATTGGTTAAATAGATTGAACATGTGAGCTGAATAATACCTTGAACAAAAGTCATAACAAACCAAATTACGGTGACGGACAGCAGCAATTGCATGAGTACAAGGAAGACCAGAAACTTCAAATACCCTACAAGTGCAGTTCATGTCTTTCAAATTGACTTTAAAATGAGACTGATTGTCATGCACATAAAACTCGAATCGGTTAAGCGATGATACTGTATAGAATCTAGCCTTCTCGAATCCCTCACGTAACCACTTTTCATATGTTGGAGATAACACTTCTCGGTGGTTGGACGCTCTTTCTCTTCTCTCATTAAACCAACCTTGTATTGTCAATCTTAAATAATCGGCCATTGAGGAAATGGGGTACTTTCTGGCTTCCCTGCTCTGACTATTAAAACTCTCAGCATAATTGCTTGTCAGTTGATTGTATCGCTTACCGGGGAAAAATGCTCTACTCCATCTTTGAAATCCAATTTCTTCCAAATAGGCAGCAATCCTATTATCTTTAACCCTTATCTTGTCAAAAATACGATTGAATTCGTGGACGGTGTACGCACGAGAAGCCATATCAAACTCCATATGACAATTATCAGTTTTGAATTTCGCGTTGATATTCATCTTTATGTGATATGTGCACGCACCGTGGTATGCTTCTGAAAAAACAGCACATAAGGCATTGGCGATGCTTGGGTGTCTATCGGATACGAAGATGAGATCATCAACTAATCCAATTGCTTCTCTCAATTTTTGCATAAAATAAGTCCAAGAGTTATTATTCTCTGAATCAACAACTCCGAATGCGACAGGATATAATTGTTCATTAGCATCTAATGCAATAGCCACCAATAGTTGACCTCCCACCTTGTGCTTAAGAAAACTGGCATCAACACACAATACGGGACGACAAAATGCTTTGAAACCCCTAATAGAGAGGCCTAGGGACATGAACATATACTTGAAGTGCCCGACCTCGTCTGTTTGGATGTCTGTTATGGTACCAGGATTATGCTTCTCCAACATGTATAAGTATGAGGGTAATTTTTCATATGAATCCTCAACCGTTCCTCGCACCGCCACTAATGCCATTTCCCTAGCCCTCCAAGCCATATTATAAGTCAAATTTACCCCATAAGTTGCCTGCATGTCTTCAATTATTTTCTTAGGCAAGTGATTATGGTGATGGTCCATATACTTACTCTTCACGCACTGCCCAATAACCCATGCTGGTGTTTGCATTTTTTTCTCTGGCCTAGATAGAACTGAGCATGAGTGTTGTTGGTCGAATTTCCGGATCTCAAACATCTCAGATAATTTACCTTTCACGGCACGCAATCTCCACTTGCATTTCTCATCCAAACATTTCACATACCAAAGATGTTTTCTTGACTTCTCCACCTTGAATTCAAAATGATTAGCCATCGCATATTTATATAGCATCAGTTGTAGTTCTTTTTTATTTTCAAACAAGGCACCGACTTCCAATACAGTTTCAGTAGTTAACGCCAACGCAAATGAGGGGTCTGTCGGTGATATGTCTGTCGGTGATATGTCTGTCGGTGATATGTCTGTCGATGGTGTACCAAATGATGATCTTCTTGCACTACATGGTGTACCCAATGATGATCTTCTTGCACTAGTAGGTGTACCCGTTGATGCTCTTCTCGCACTATGTGGTGTAGGTATCGATGCATGCAAGTCCTGAGTAAGTGGGATGTGAGGCAAAGAGTTATCTCCGGCTTCATTACTTTCAACAAAGACCTCCGAGGGTAAAGCTTCTGGTACAATTTTCTGAGTAAATTGTGGGAGAATACTTTCTTGAGTTGGGTAGGTAAGTAGTGGTATCTTTTCTTTAGTAAATTGTGACTTCTCTACTACAGACACACACAATGGTGACACGGTTCTACCCAAAATCAAGCGTGATAAATATATGTTCAGATCCTCATCATCTTCAATAAAAACGGGTTTAGGATTTGTGATATTCGGAATATCATACTTCACTTGCAGCACTAAATCATAGGTAGATTTCTGCACTTGAAGTCTTTCATGGAGTTTATCAATTAATTCAGCATAACGAGTACTTTGTGGTAAATCCAATGTTTTGATTGAAGAGGCATCAAAAAACCATATTCCATTAGCATCAACTTTCCACTCTCCATTATAGAAAACGAAAACTTCGGCTGCGAGAAAAATGGGAAACGGGATAATTAATACTGTGAAATGGAAACCCTTCGCGAAACGGGAAGTACTTAGCGAAACGGGAAGTACTTAGCGAAACGGGAAGTACTTAGCGAAACGGGAAGTACTTCGCGAAACGGGAAGTATCATCAGATGAAACCCTAAACAACGCAGTGATTCGAAAATGCATAAATGAACAACAATAAACTTGAAATACATAAACTTACCAATTGTTACAGTGCTTGTGCTCGTCGTGGAGCTCATTGAGTGCCGCCGTTGAACTCCGTCGCCGGCGAGATTAGAGAGAAGGAGGAGAAAAGCGGAAGGGAAGAGAGAGAAGAAGAAGAAAAGAAATGAAAAAAAGATGGCCGGATTTTATTATATAGTAAGGGTATTCTGGACTTTTCACAGCGTCTCACTTCGCGAAACGCGAAGTCCCTTCGCGTTACGCGAAAAGGGTAATTTCGTCCAAAAAAAATTAAGTGGTCACCAGATCAATTTCAATTATCTGGTGACCACGGAGGCAATTGGGAAATTGGACGAAATGACCCTGAAGAAAAGGCTATTTGCCTCCGTGGTCACCAGATAATTGAAATTGATCTGATGACCACTTTATTTTTTTTGGACAAAAATACCCTTTTCGCGTAACGCGAAGGGACTTCGCGTTTCGCGAAGGAAGTTTTTTTTATATAAATACTTAAAATTTTTTATTTCGGCATTTTCTTTCTCTCACTTCTCTCTCTTCTCTCTTCCCTCTCTTTCCTCTCTTCTCTTGACGGCGGCGGCACGGCGTCGGCACGGCGTCGGCACGGCGAAACCCTAAACCAAAACCTAAACGAACACATTATACAGATCGACGACGAAAACTCGTTCTAATATCAGGTGATTGGATCGATTTATGTTATTATTTCCATTGTGTTCATCTATAAACCCTAAATCATGAGATTTTTTTATTGTTTATCTTATTGTTCATCTTATTGTTCATCTTGGTTGTTCATCTTGTCGATGATATGTTTGTAGTTAATGATGCTCTGATTCGGTTTCGTTTCAGGATACATTAATTTAATTTTCACGACTTCACGTTTCGCGAAGGCCTTCACGTTTCGTGAAGGACTTCACGTTTCGCGAAGGGCTTCACGTTTCGCGATGGCTTCACATTTTAGTCTTTGTATAATGTTATCTTCACTTCAGTACCAGTTTTAGTTCTTGGACTTTTTGACAAGGTATATCTTTGCCTCTGGCTGATTCTATTTATTTTGGATAATCGTGAACCGGAAAAGTAAATTGTTTGTGTTTTATAATAGGATGTGAGTGCATCTCTTTCAAAGCAGCACCCTCAATTGTACAAGGAAGGAATACGAAATACTTCTTCAAATGGAGAGTTGTAGTGGCCTTGGCTGTGTTTTAAGTTTACCAATCATTGGTGATCTATAAATTTGTAGCCATTTCTAGTTCTACAAGTGTTGACTCAACTGTCAAGATGTTTGGCCTTCCCTTATGATCACCAGATGGTTCAGGAAATGCATGCAAATGAAATAGATATTAGTAGCAGTATAGGGTTGGTGGAGGTTGGTACTACCAGCTCAATCCAGAGGAATCGAGGAGATTTGCAATGGCATGGCTTCCTCGAGAGGGATCTAAACATACATGTTTTGCATTTGATTCACCCGGTTACGAATCCTTCTTTGCATCTCAAGCCGGTGAGCTTGCACCTCTCAAGGCATGGGATGTTGCTAGAAGAGTCAGCATGAGAGGAAGGAAACAACTTTTTTTGTATATTAGTTTCATTCTTTTAGGAGTACAGTCTTCAGGAAAAAGATGTATACTCTTACAGATATACAGTCTTCAGGAAAAAGATGTATACTCTTACAGATATAGTATGTTCCAATAACTTACAAAATCATTATTGAAATTTTAGACAATTTTCTTATTGAATTGTGATTTCTGTTAAAGATGCATGTAACAAATATCAGCTTCAAATAAAGCGTTGTGGTGGGTTCCTATAGATTTTGATTTATATATATTATTTAGATGGTCGATGAAATGAATAGTCGTTTAAATGCGACAAATAAACCATTGTGAAAGAAAATAAAATAAACATATTAAAAAGTGTGAAGATCTTCCGAAATGGAAATGAGATCCTAATCGAATCTGTCGGATTTCAAGATTGAATTTCATATAATATCAAAATATAGCATTATCTACATTTTTCATATAATGTCAAATGACAGCCTAAAATTGTTGAAAAATAACGCCCATCACAAACTCGCAAATCTAAGTCTCAAAATATTTATTTTCCAACTAAGGCATGGATTGCCAGAAGACGAAGGCACCCACTGTCATTCCAAAGAAGATAGATACTTTCACCATTTTCTTCCTCTTGCAAGCCCTAATTGACCTTGTTTCTTCTGCTTCTGCCAAAGAGAGACCAACAAAACACATTACAAAGGAGATTAAGTTATGATCTAGATTGAATACAGATAGAATTATTCAATAATCAACTAGATCCTAGTATAGAAATGCTAGCCCTAACTAGCAATGCACGGGATTGAAGCTGCAAGTAAGAAGACATTATGATAAGACAAATTAATCCGAAAATAACCTAGGCGAGATCAAAGATGAATCATTAGAAGAAGAAGATTCAATAAGCATTCACATGATTCTTAATTCGGATCGAGGGAGGGAGAGAGAGACCGACCTGAAGAAGTTCTTGACTTACAAATTAGGGCTCATCAACCGTCTGGGCCTTCGCGAAACGTGAAGCCCTTCGCGAAACGTGAAGCCCTTCGCGAAACGTGAAGCCTTCGTCGATCTGTATAATGTGTTCGTTTAGGTTTTGGTTTAGGGTTTCATCGTGCCAACTCCGTGCCGACACCGTGCCACCACCGTCAAGAGAAGAGAGGAAAGAGAAGGAAGAGAGAAGAGAGAGAAGTGAGAGAAAGAAAATGCCGAAATGAAAAATTTTAAGTATTTATATAAAAAAATTCCCTTCGCGAAACGCGAAGTCCCTTCGCGTTACGCGAAAAGGGTATTTTTGTCCAAAAAAAATAAAGTGGTCATCAGATCAATTTCAATTATCTGATGACCACGGAGGCAAATAGCCCTTTCTTCAGGGTCATTTCGTCCAATTTCCCAGGCAATTTCCCTTATTTGTAGGGTCATTTCGTCCAATTTCCCATAAAATAAAATTAAAATTATAAACTATAAATTATTTATATATATATATATATATATATATATATATATATATATATATATATATATATATATATATATATATATATATATATATATATATCCATAAATTATAATAAATACTAGTAATATATATTAAAATATTAAATAAAAATAATTAATTGCATTAAATATATGATATTTTAAATAGTCAATAAATATTTATTAATTTAATTTATAATATTATTGTAATTGTATTTCTTTATAAATATTTCTAAAAAAATTTTAATTGTCGAAAAACAAGAATCAATTTGGGAACAATGGAGAGGACGAGATGTCATCCAAAAACACACAATATTGTTAATTTTATTTTCTCTCCACCTAGAGTAATTGAAGGCATGATTCTTAGTGTCACCTTGTCAAAAACCTATACATTGATTTTCCATTAATTTTAATGATATAGTTAAGTCATAACATATTATTTTATACATCTAATACAATTCACTGAATCATGAAAAGTTTAAAAAAACAAAGAATCGAACTACATTTAATTATGTCACGGGCTTTTCTAATATTTTACTACCAACTCAATTCAGTATAACTAATGGTTTGTATTTTATATTGTGTTTTCAAAAATATATTAATTTGGGTGTTGCATAAGAAACTAACAAAGTTTTTGAAGATATTTTAAACATTTCAACTATCTTTGTAAATTAAAATATTTTATCTTTAAATTGTGGTCTATCATTACTATATTTGTTTAATTAAAAAATATTTTAAACAGTTATTATTTGTGAGACCTGCAGGTGTTCAAACCTTGTTAAAGTTGATAACTTATTTGAAATTATACTTTATACTTGATTTTATTTAATTAATTGATTTAAAGTTAATTTATAACTACGTGATATATTGACCACATTGGATAATAGATGATATCAACTGTTAGTATATCCTACAATGATGATGAAAACCTTTTTGGTGTAGAGATAAGATATTTGCTTTATTTCTAGATTCTTTACACTTGAAAACCTCAATGAAAAAGAACTAAAAATCAGTCACCATTTCGTTTAGAAAACAACAATAGAGATATTAGATTGAAAATAACAGTTACCAAAACAATCTTTATAATAAACTGCTTTTACATAGGACACATTTTCCTTCATACGAATCCAATCATAACACAAATGATTAGTATGTGTAAAAAGGAAGAAGAAACTGACCCATATTAACTAACCACTTTCAAGCACGAGTTCTTTCAACATTTCCTTCTCCCCTAGTCTTGCCTCAGCATCGTCCACAACAGTGAGCCGCGAAAATCCATCAATCCATGAGTCAGCATTCCCCAAGTCGTTGGCATCTGTTCCTCCAACACTGGTAGTAGTCGCCCCAATCTCAGATATTATAGGTGGTGAGTACTCTCCAACTTCAATCTCTAGTTTCTTATACTCGTCTTCAACATCTTCATCGTCAATCCTTGTGTATGATGAACCTGATTCTGCAATAGTCAGTGTCATACCAAAACTCACATAAATTACCTGTTTCATTTCCAAGGTACATAACTACGATCAACAAGTTAAATCATAGCACAATATTGGCTACTTCTGGAAACTAAACTTAGTGAAAGACATATTCAACAAGCTAAATCATAACAAAATAAGGCTCCATTTGGAAACTAAACTTAGTCAAAGAAATATTCAAAATTTATTGGTTGTTTCTGATGTGGAGCCAGATGTTAATACACAAACAAAAATTATGTGTTTTCAAATAGGAGTAATAGAAGATCTATTGTTGTTATTCATATCAAGCAAGCAACTAAACCATTTCATCCACAATGAACCCAGACTTCTTCTTCCAAGAGAACTACTACTTTAACTAGACTCGCTTTATCTTTTTTTTTTGGGAAAACGTCAAACCATTTTACTTAAACTTATATAAACCCAAGAGTCTCACCCAACAAAGTAAAGAAATTGGAAACAAATCTGTTTCCAAGTATACAATCAAACAACAAATCAAAAAACCGTTTGTGGAACCACCAAACAAACAACAACTCTTTTTTTCTTCCTATTGTCTCAAAAAATGACACTTCCCAAGAGTTTTTACGCAACAAAGTTCGTTTCCAAGTGTACAATCAAACAACAAATCAAAAAACTGTTTGTGGAACCACCAAACAAGCAACAATTCTCCTTTTCTTCCTATTGTCTCACAAAATGACACTTCCCAAGAGTCTTTACGCAACAAAGTTCGTTTCCATGTATACAATCAAACAACAAACAAAAATAATCTTATTTTATTCCTATCATCTCACAAAATGACACTCATTTGTAAACATCAGAGAAAAAACTCTCAGCTATATTCTTTAGCAATTCATTCCTTAATTTCATACCACCCCTTTGGTTTCCTTCCAATCATCATACACACATTGACCCGATTCCATAGAACCCAAGATAATGAGTAATCACAAAGGAGGTGATCCAATGTTTCATCTGTACCCTTGACGGACAAGTAAAATCTAGAGTATTCATAAACTTTATAATCTATCTCAAGTCATCAATTTATTATATAATGCAAGCCAATTAACAAGCCAAATCAACTGACTTATGTGTTTTTGTTTCTACTCATATCCCATGCTTGGTCAGTGAAATGAGTTTTTCTTCTCAACTATCCACTTCCAAGTGCCATCTTTACTCTCATATCTGCCACCATACTCATCATCACACCCAAAACTCTGGTTCCTTCATTTGTAGATTGAAGAATATTAAGACATTCCCCATTCCAGACGTTAGAAATTCAACATTCCCAACATCTATATCTCAAATTTATATCTCTAAGCTGCGGCTTCAGGATAAAAGGAGAATCCTCAAACCATGGATATCATGCCAGAACAAGGCATTCCTTCCATTCCCAATTTTAAATTAAATAAGCTTCCAGGTAAGCTTTCTAAGCTTAAGCAACTTCTTTAAGGACCATGCCATATTTGATTTAATTTAACCGGGATTGTCCAAAGGCACTCCCCCTTAATTAAATAAGTATGAACCCACTTAATCCAAAAGGAGACGTGATGTTTTGGACAATGACTCACAGTCTCACATACAATTAAATATTATTTGAATTAAGTTAATTTAATAATTGTTAGTTAAAATCATTTAATTTTCTAGATTCAAATCAAATTAAGCTAAAAAATCTGATACAGGAACCATTCAAAAGACAACTTTAATCCGTAAAAATTAATAAAATTACGTTACTACAAGGTAAAATAGTCTTCACTGACTTTCCCCACACTAGGTCTACATTTATTAAATCAACTTTCAAATTACTTGAAATATTTACAAATCAAGAAGTTTTTTCAAACATTTCATTTATTCAGCACTTAAACTTCAGAATTCAGTATTTAATTTTTAGTTTTATCAAATGCACCATACAAGAAAAAATAAGAGATTTCAAATATATGAAATTCATACTAATTTAATGAGAACAAAATATCCTAATGGCATCTTTGATAACAAAAAAGATATTAAAATTCTTTTTAATATAAGGTAACCAGACCAATAAATCCTACGGAGATTCATGGTCATGGACAACCTAGTGACTGTTTTGTCGAGATGCGGCGGAGACAGTGGAGCATATGTTTTGTGATTTCCCATACACTTATGAAGTCATCTAGAAGAAATCCAAAATGTTATGCACAACAAGAGAGTTCTGCGAGATTGATTGGGCCACAAAGAAAACTAACAAGAAGAATCTCTACTCGAAGATCTACATATGCGCTTTTGGGGAAACGGTCTACGAGATATGGGGCAAATGAAATGCTAGTTACTTTGCAAAGACAAGAAGGCATGATGATCAAGTATAAAAAGAAATCTACTCAAATGTGTTTATTCTTAGTAGAATGTGGAAGCAGAGACGAACAACTTCGATTGGACGTTGTGCAAAGAATGAGAATTGCATCCAGATTAGTTGTTATCCAACGCATGTAGTTAGTAATGTAGTTGATTAGGCTAGAATGATACTTTTATATTGAACTGATGAAATTTATGACTTGTATTTTTTTGCTTTTTAAAATGAGAATAGTGCATGTTCAGGAACTCATTTGAATTATGTAAATTTTTTATTTTTAATACAAGAGTTTTTACTTAAGCAAACAGAAAAATGACAAAGTAGTAGACTGTTACAAGGGAATAAGTAGGGTTAGGGTTAACTTCCCTAGCATTAGCTGACGTGGCAGTGTTCATTCAGTTAAAAGTTAGAGGCTTATCAATAAAGTGGTTGGGGGACATATTAAAGGTCGACAAATGCAGGAAAAAGAAGTTATGCCATAACTGAGAATTACTTAATCATAAAAGGTTCTCTCTCTATCTCATCCCTTACTATTCAATCTCTTCTCATCTATATGATCAAACATTATCCTCATCTCCATTGTAGGTTATCACTACAGTTGCAGTTCCTCTCTACATAATCTCAAATTCTATTATTCTTTTATAGCATTCAGGTATTATTATGTAATTTGAGGCTAGGTTTAGCTTATGTTCTAATTGTTATCATAACATAGACATAGTTTCAAAGAAGCTCTTACAACCAACTTTTGGTAACTATCTAGAACAATTTTGATTGCTGGAAGATAATGAAAGTCAAGATGAAGTAACAGATACCTATGACAATTTCAGCCTCTTTCAATGAATCAACCATCTCATCAAATTCTTGAAGAGAGGCATGAATGTCTTCGGGGTTGACCCTAAGTTCTTTCATAACCTTCGTACCAATTTGGATGGCCTCAGAAACCTGTTATCAAAGTCATTTAAGAAAGCACATGAATGATTACAGGTCAGTCAGAACTAACTGTTAATAGGCAGCAAATCAAAGAAGGGAGAAATTAAAGGTCAAACCTTTTTCGATGATTCGGCTTCTGAAATGACTGAGAGGACTTCCTCCACCCTCCTCAGAAAGGTAGTGCAATTTTCTCTACTCTCAGAGGCCAATTTTGAACACTTTAGATGCCTCAAGGCAGCTTTCTTATCCCCGGTTTTTAGAGAAGTCGAAGCCAATTTCCTTGATCTGTACACACAAAAGAAAAATATCATAAATACTTACCAGCAATTGGTATTTTCATTTTTTACATACAAAAAATTTAAGGAGAATAGTGGTTTCTATGACAACCTGTTAGGTTGCTTATATGACAAAATTATTATAAAAAAGAACATAAACAAACTGTCTATGATAATATTATTTTTAGACTACAAAATTCTAAGTGAATCCAAGTGGAGATCAAATGACATGTTGCTTATGATGATAAGAGAAAAAATATTTAATAAACTAAACTTAACAAATCCCAGGTCTTACCCACTAAGGTATAGCTCAAGTGGCAAGAGTGATTCCTAAGAGACCAAAGGTCATGAGTACGATTCTCACTTAGAACGCCTTAAGTTGAAATGGATTTCATGGTTGTGAGGGTCATGCTAGCATACTCATTCACAAAAAAAAAAAAAAAAAAAAAAAAAAGGTGGAGAATGACGGCTTGTTTTGTTATTAAAAAAATATAATGTTGATCATGATCCGATTTTTTTTGTTATATTTGTCAAGAATCACTATGATCTAGAAATCATGATCTAATAATCCAATTATTTTTTCTTATGTTTGTCAAGAATCACTATGATCTAATAAATCCGTTTTTTTTTCTTATGTTTGTCAAGAATCACTATGATCTAAAAATCATAATCTAATAAATCCGATTTTTTTTCTTATGTTTGTCAAGAATCACTATGATCTAGAAATCATGATCTAATAAATCCGATTTTTTTTGTTATGTTTGTCAAGAATCACTATGATCTAAAAATCATGATCTAATAAATAATCTCTATTAAATGAAGCAAAAAATAACACTATAATTTGAATCGTGATCTAGAAAATAACTTGTACCAAAAGACAACAAAAAACACTATAATCTACATCATGATTTAAAAGATAATTTGACCATTATCAGCAAAAAAATCACTTTCAATTTTAACTTTGGTGCCAATAAATCGCGATTGGGACATAAATGGTGATAAAATATTAGTTCCAAATAGGCTCACATTAATATCTCAAAAGATCCAATTTTAATTTGAGCTCCTGGAGCGAAACAAATTCACTTTTCCCATACATGTGCCAAAACATCTATAGGTTAAATGATCCCATTTGAATCTGTAGAATTATCCTGGAAGAAAAATAATTCCAAGAATGGAATGTTGAGAAAGTCAGTCAATCAATTAGACTAATTGATTTGTAAATTGACTGTTTTTCTCAACATTCCATTCTTGGAATTATTTTTCTACCAGGATAATTCTACAGAATCTAATGCCACCCTATACAGCTCATCATCTTCCAAGTCCTACTAATTGAGCCTAGAGTACGTCAGACAATAATTACTTACATTTCATATCGCCGGTCAAGTAAATCAAGCTTTTGCTGAAGCTTTTGAGCAGTTGAAATCAGATGCAACATGTCAAAATCCAGTGTTGAGACAGTAGAAACTGCAGTGGATGAAAGAGACACTTTAACACCCTGCAATAGAGAACTCAATCCATTTGATATAAACTAACTTAAATATACTGGCATAAACAAGCATCAATAACTAGTCCCGAAGAGATGTAAACATATGGCTGTATTTCACAATCTTTTGAAAATATTAAACTTCTCAGTCCAAGACTAGCCATGAAGTATGCCTTTATGCATTTAGGCTTTATTGCTTAGGTCCATCACATTAACCATTTTTGTGGTCATAAAGCAAGCTCAATCTTTGAATAGTTATATTATATCTGAAAATAAAGTCAGTTGAAAAAATATACCTCCAAGAAGTCCTGCTTGTTGATTGAAAAATATTGTGCTTTCCTACATCCTGACAAATAACTCAGCATAACATATGCTTCTTTGGAGTCTCCACAAATGTCTGTGAACATTTTCATCGTGACAATACATGAAGAAGTCCAATGGCTTTCAGTTATAGTTTTGATGACTTCTGCAGCTTTATCCTATGGATATCAAGTATCAAGGAATTATAAGAATATTGATAGTCAAACAGTAAATTAAAGATACAACAATTCTTCAAAAGGTTACACCACAATCGATTTGACACTATACAGAAGAGATAAGAATATTGATAGTCAAACAGTAAATTAAAGATACAATAATTCTTCAAAAGGTTACACCACAATCGATTTGAGACTATACAGAAGAGATGAACATTAGAAAACATAAGATAGTAGAGATGCTACATGCAGAAATTAAGAAGACATAAATGCTACTGACATAATTAGCTAACAATTACCTTCAGTAATGGCACAAGAATGAGATCATCTTCCATAATATCTACTTGAGATGATAATCTAGTAAAGGCCATTAGATTTACTACTTTCTTGAAAACACTGGAAAGTCTTCCACTTCTAGGGTCTGTAAGATCACAAGTGCGCAAAACATCACCAGCATTGTACATTTCAAGCTAGCATAAGAAAATTAAAACACTGTTAGATTATTGAACCTGACAATTTCCAAGAATAACCATAAAGCAAGCCATTAAGGAAGATGGGTCAGATAAACATGCATTGAATTTTTATTTTTTTACTATTTCTCGTACATAAGAAACTCACCAGCACACTGTCAAGGCACAAAGGGGTCAAGCCTCCTCGATTGAACCAAATATTCTTCACCTTAAATAAAGAAGAACGGCACCTCAGGAAGAACAAACTTCGCTAGCATCAATTCTATAGCTATGACTTCGAAATGATATAATACAATAAGTTTGATAACTTCGTATAGAAAATGAGAAGCTATATAACCTATGACATTGGAATACTACCAGAAGAAGAAAAAAAAAAGTGACTATGAGTAAAAAAGAGACAGAAATTTCGCTAGAGAAGGAAGAGACCTGAGAAGGGCGAACGATGAAGAGATGAAGATGTCGAGCGACCTTGAGGATTAAGTCTCTCCAAAAAAGGAACCTAGGCTGCCAGTCCGGCCTCTGGCCGCTAAACGCCTTGAACCTTGCAGTTGCCACAACTTCGTCGTCCCAATCAGGCACCTCCTTCCTTATGAAATCCGCCACAGACCACTGTCCCCGATCGGAACAATCGACCTCGCCTCCTCCCATTTCCCCTATCAAAGGAGCGGAAGATCAAAATTTTATAAATAGTACCCAATCTAAAACATATTAAAATACTAATTTTAACAAGAAATATTAGAGGGAAATTTTGAGTGACCATTCACTTATTTGACTTTTTAGTAGTACTTAAAATAAAAAGAGTTGGTGAATTTTTTATTTTTTTTTTTTACGATTTTGCCCCTGTCACGAGACGTCCTCAATCGCGAGACGCAACCGGCATTCGCGTTATACAATCAGCATTTGCGAGACGAATTTTTTTTTCGAAAAAAAAATAAAAATAAAATTTCCACACAACATCCGGTTGCGTCTCGCAACAGAAGCATTTTCGTCCAAAAACAAAAAGTGTCACTAGCGCATTTATTTTATGCGCTGGCCAAAAAATAAGTTGATCTTTATGGTCATTTCATCAAATTTCCCATTTTAAAAATGACCATGTGAAATTTTTAACCTCATGTTAATAATGTTTAAAAAAATGATATTTTTTACCCTAACCCTAGGAACTACCCTACATCTTCATGTTTTCAATTTTCAAGTATTCATAAAAAAAAAATATTGTCCCTCATTACACCTTACACTATGTGTCACCAATTAGTTGTATTATCCTTCCCTATTTTAAATTATTTTCATTTGCAACTTACAAAGTAATTGTTTTATACGATGGAGAGTGAAAAATTGCTAATGGTAATAATTTTTTTTTGTTGCAAATTCATCCCAAAGTGTGACTATACCTCAAAATACTATATATGTTGAATTACTTGATATCATCTATTATACTCTTAATGTTGAAAAATTTAGATATGATTTAGTGCTTAAAGTCTATAATATATCGAGTATTCAAAACTTTTATCTTATTGTTATCAAACAAGATATGAATTTGATGTTCTATTTAGAAAAAACGTCGACTTCAATCCAACATCGCACTCCACTATGTGTCTCTTTAATAAAGAAATCACTACTTACAAACCCAACTCAAAAAAATGGAGTAGTTTCATAAATTGATGATCTTGATGTATTCCCGATGTTTCAGCAGTATGTCTTTGAAAGTCAAAATGACATATTAGTAAACCCAAGTAGAAGAAGGAGAAAAACACTCATGTTTGCGTCTGAATGAGGGGTTGGTGATTGAGTTGCTAGTACCGGAGTAGCACTTACACCCATGGAACCAATCACTTCCCATTGCAAGAAAACATCAATTCAATCTGAGCGGTTTGGTTCATATGAAAACGTGAGCATTGAAAATACAATACCTGAGATATTAACTTACGAAATCGGATTGGAAGTTAGTACATTGTTTGAGAATAAAAAAGAACTTCAACTGATGTTACATAAATATCCGTTGGTTAATCATTTTGAATTCAAAGTGGAGAAGTCAAGAAAAAGAACTTTGGTATGTGAAATATTTGGATAAGATGTGCAAGTGGAGATTACGTGCTATGAAAGGAAAATTCTCGAAGATGTTTGAGATTCATAAATTTATACAAGAATAATTCTCAACTGTGACAAGACAAGAGGATAAAAGACAAACACCATAATGGGTTATTGGAGAGTGCATGACGATTAAGTACATAGATCATCACCATGACCACATGCCTAAGAAAATAATTGAAGACATGTTGATAAATTATGGGATAAAGATGAGTTATAATAAGGCTTGGAGGTCTAGGGAAAATGTCTTAATGGAGGTGCGAGGACTATAGAGGTTTCCTATTGTAAATTGTCATCATATCTTTACATGTTGGAGATGAATAATTCAGATATCATAACAGACATCTAGATTGATGAGCTCGGCCAATTCAGGTATATGTTCATGTCCCTAGGCATCTCAATTAGGGGTTTTAAAAGTTGTTGTCGACCTGTATTCTGCGTCGATGCTAGTTTTCTTAAGCACAAGGTTGTAGGTCAACTATTGGTGGCGATAACATTAAATGCAAATGAACAACTATATCATGTTGCTTTTGGCGTCGTTGATTTAGAGAATAATAACTCTTGGACATATTTCATGCAAAAACTAAGAGAAGCAATTGAATTAGTCCCGAATCTCATTTTCATAACCGATAGACACTCAAATATTGTGAATGTCTTGTTCACAGTTTAACAAAAAGCAGATCACGGTGCATGCACATATTTCATCAAAATAAATATTATGGACAATTTAATAACTAATAACTACTACGTAGAGTTAAATTTGGCTTCTCGCGCATGCACAATGTCAAAGTTTAATCGGTATTTTCATAAGATCAGGGCTAAGGACCCTTGGATTGCTGCCTATTTGGAAGAAATTGGGTTGGAGAGATGGAGTCGTGCCTTTTTTCCCAGTACGCGATACAATCAACTAATAAGCAATTACGCAAAGAGCTTTAATAGTCATTGCACGAATGCTACAAAGTATCACATAACAACATTAGTTGACTATTTAAGATCCACACTATAAAAATGGTTTCATAATAAAAAAGAAAAATCTTCCAATCACACAGAACGTTTATCTCAATATTATGAAAAGTTCCTACCTGAGCAAGTCGAGAAAGCCAGATTCTATAACATCCATCTACTTGACCGATTCCAGTTTTATGTGCATGACGGTGAATCTAATTTTAAAGTTGACTTCAAAGGCATGACTTTAACTGCTGCTTGTACCCGAAAATTGGATTCCTATGATTTATGCTCAAGATAATGATTTGCTCACATGTTAAATCTAACCAATTGCACACATGTTGAAAATATAACTATTAAAATTATCTTTTCTAGGTATTACTCAACTGAATCGTAGTTGAATGCATATGTGGAGACATGTTATCTAGTTTGTAATGAAAACACTTGGGATATCTCCCAAAATATCAAGCACCGAGTGTTCCTAAAACACATATTAAGGTTAAGAAAGAGCAACCAATAACAAAACAAAGGTCATCCCAAAGTGAGCCTCGTAAGGTTCAGAGAAGATGCAGCTCATGTGATGGTCAAGGTCATAACATGACAATATGCTCAGCAGTGATGCTTGCACAATCTATTGTAATAGCATCATCATCTAGATCACAATCTTTAGCTTGAACTTACTAGTTGTTGTTCTTAATTTTTCAGTAACTTTCCTAGAATGATTATAATGTGTTGTTTCAATGCTGCTTGAAAAATTGATATTAATTTTTTTAGTAACTTTTGCTTGGTAGATTATTGATTTGATTGGTTAACTACAAGAATATTTTATTTATTTATTTATTTCAAGCTTGATATCAGAAAGTAAATTACTATGGCGAGTTTGTAACTAATGAAGAAATCATCAAGCTTCATCTATATCTAACCCATGAGTGAAGATTTTAATTTAAATGGTTTGGATAACCTAACTCAATCCTTCAAATAAACTGTTTCCAAATCCAAATCTTCATATATTTGAATAGAAAGATTTTGTTTGAATGAGATTAAGAACTTAGATGAAGATTTATATATGGAACATTATCCTTGTCCCTTTTACATAAACAAACAATTATAATAATGTAAAAGAGCATGCACTAACTAGTATTGAAATTGGTACACAATTACTTTAATCAATGAAGTTGTATTAATTTGTATGGATGGATGCGTTGGATTAATTTGTAATATTCTGGGAAGTTTATATATACAATTTGCGTCATACATACCATTCGCATCATACATACAATTCGCGTCACGCACGTCATAAAATTTGCGTCATATATACAATTTGCGTGAAACACTATACAATACGCATGACACACTATATAATTTGGGAGAAGTTGACTCAACTCTGTGAAGGAAACGACAAACCAAAGAAAATAAGCTGATGGTTGCCACACAGAAGTTTGACAACATCAAGATGCGTCTTGGAGAGACAATGACTAAATTCGACGAACGATTCAGCAACATAGTCATTGAACTCTCCACTTTGGGAAAGACTTAGAACAACAGATATGTTGCTATTAAAGTTATGAGATCTTTTCCCAGAGAATGAGACATTATGACGATGCCGACGAGGGAATCAAAAGATCTCAACAAGCTTGAGCTACACGATCTATTCACCGATATGAAAGCCTATGATTTTAAAATAAACTTAAGGAATGAAGAGGAGCCATCCACGTCGGCCATCACAAAAGCATTGGTGACTGTTGAAGAGACACATGTTGCAACAACTGCGAAGTCTGCTGAGCAGATCAACAACGATACAATGTCACTCTTCGTCAAGAAGTTTGGTAAATTCATGAAAAAGACTAATTCTAACTCTTACTCTAATAGATTTAATAATAAAGATGAATCAAAAGTTAACTTGAAATGATTTAACTATGATAAACTAGGTCATTTCAAGGCTGACTATAGAAAGCTCAATAGGGATGACAAGAAACTGTTTGATAGAAGAAATAGAAAAGAACAAAAAGCTCTACTGGTTGAGGAAAGCAAAACCAAGTGAGCAGATAGTGATTTAGACGATAGCTTATCAAGCGAAAGTAAAGACAAAAGTGTCAAATGCTTCATCGCTGACTATACTGAGGTATTTGACTTCTCTTCTAACGAATTCACAAGAGATGATTTAACTACCGCACTCAATGACCATGTCGTTGAGTACAAGAAACTATCAGACTCTTTAAATGAAATAAATTTGAAAAACAAATCTAACATTACAAGATCTTCATCTCAAAATAATGAAACTGAAGTTTTGAAAAATAAAATAACTGAGCTCTCAGCTGAGAATGAGAAGCTCAAAGAAATAATCCAAACTCTTTATACTGAAAATCAATGATTACAGTATGTGGTCAGTTCTTGGAAAAAGTCTAGAGATGTCGTCAAACTGTTACTTACGTAGCAAAGGCTTACCGGACACAAATCTGGTCTAGAATTTGTTAATGGAAACTCAGCAGAGTCCAATAAAAAGTTTAACCCAATAAAATGCAAGTTTAAACCAATAAGATTTGTCAAGTGAAATTTAACTAACACTGAAGCTAACTAGAGATGCGATAACTTGACTTTAAAAGATGAGATTAAATATGTTCAGCCAATTGACCAAAAGTCAAGCTCGTTGAAGCCCAAGGAAAGGGCAGCTAGTTGGTCTGGCAAGCAAAAACTTGACAGAAAGTTAAGAAGTTTTCATCAAAAACTATCTCCTAAAGTCAAGAGATCTACAGTAGGCAGGAAGACGTCTGCCTAGTCTAAATCATACGCTTTATTGACAACACAAAATGGGAGATCCATAAAAATAACCCAAATATAGATTCCATAGGGACTAATCAATCATGGACCCAAATGAAGCTGGTACCAAAGTTGTAAATATGTATATATGTAGGTACATCAAGACAATTTCCTAGAGGAGTCTATTTGATATCTAGACAACGCCTACTCTAAACACATGACATGCCACAGTCAGCTGCTGATTGACATAACAAAGTGCACAAGACCGAAAATCAAATTCGGTGATAAAAGCAAACATAAAACCGTGGGTAAGGGTAAGATTGTCCACGGTAACCTTACTATTAATAATGTGTTGTTAGTATAAAATTTGTGTTAGCATTAGTCAAATGTGTGATAACGGCTACACTATAGATTTTCAAAAACATGCATTTATTGTTAAAGATCAGCAGAACAACACCCTGCTGACAGGAGTAGATTAGGAAACTCATATAAGATGAACTGAAAGCCTAAGACGTATGACCCTGTTTGCATGATAACTAAAAATGATCAAAACTGACTATGGCATAAAAGATTAAATAATCTTAATTTTAAAACAATTAACAACATCTGTTAAAAAGATCTTATAACTGGAATACCTAAACTAAAGTTTTCTAAAGATAAGGTCTGCCTTGCTTGTTAGATGGGCAAACATGTCATATCAAATTTTAAAAACAAAGGGAATATCCAATCCGATAGGTGTCTGGAATTATTGCACATTGATCTTTTTGGTCCAATTTCAGTAACTAGTTTAGGGGAATGAGATATACCCTGGTTATAATTGATGATTATTCTATATTTACATGAGTAATATTTTTAGCATCTATGGATCGAACTACTGAAAATTTGATTAAGATCCTTAGAAGACTTCAAAATGAAAATGTTTAAGTATTATAAAGTTCAAAAGTGATAGAGGAACAAAATTTAAAAATAGAAATTTGTCTTCATTTCTTGAGGAATTTGGTATAACTTGATTAACATTAGTGGAAAATCTGTGTTATAACTTGATTACCATTAGTCAAATGTGTGATAACAACTACACTGTAGATTTTTAATAACATGCATGTATTGTTAAAGATCTACAAAACAACACCCTACTGATAGGAAGTAGAGTAAGAAACTCATATAAGATGAACTGGAAGCCTAAGATGTCTGACCCTGTTTGCATGATCACTAAAAATGATCAAAACTGGCTATGACATAAAAGATTAAATCATCTTAATTTTAAAATAATTAACAACATTTGTTCAAATGATCTTGTAACTAGAATACCTAAACTAAAGTTTTCTAAAGATAAGGTATGCCCTGCTTGTCAGATGGGAAAACATGTCGGATCAACTTTTAAAAACAAAGGAAATATTCAATCCGACAGGTGTCTGAAATTATTGCACATAGATTTTTTTGATCCAATTCTAGTAACCAGTTTAGGGGGAATGAGATATACCCTGGTTATAATTGATGATTTTTCTGGATTTACTTAGGTAGTATTTTTGGCATCTAAGGATCAAACTGCTAAAAATTTGATTAAAATCCTTAGAAGACTACAAAATGAAAAATCTTTAAGTGTTATAAAGATCAGAAGTGATAGAGGAATATAATTTACAAACAGAAATGTGTCTTACTTTCTTGAGGTATCTAATATTAGACATGAGTTGTCTAGTGTATGAACTCCACAGTAGAATGGCGTTGCTAAAAAGAGGAAGAGGACACTAAAGGAAGCTGCTAGGTCAATGCTAGCTTATTTCGGTGGGTCTCAAAAGCTATGGGCAGAAACTATTAACATATCATGCTATACTCAAAATAGATCAATGATTAATAAACATTTTAATAAACAACCTATGAAATTTTATATGGCAAAGTCCCTAAAATTTCATATTTTAGAATATTTGGTTGTAAGTGTTTTATTCATAACATTGGCAAAACTCATTTGACTGCTTTTGATGCCAAATTAGATGTTGCCATCATGTTAGGTTATTCATCAGTTATCAAAGTTTATAGAGTCTTTAATAAACAAACTCTAGTTGTTGAATAATCTATGCATGTCGTATTTGATGAATCTGTTGAAAATAACTCTAATAAAATTATATAAGTCTCTAACAGAAGTTGCCAATCTCTAATCCGATAGTGATGATGAAGTGCAAGTTAACATAAACAACACGTCTGATCAGCCAGCTAAACCGATTGAAGTTCAACCAAACAACCAAACTGAAAGTCAGCAGGCGACTGACAGTCTAAATGATGCTGAGACAACTGATCAGACAACTGACCCTTTTGGACCAAACTTTAGATGGAACAGAAACCAACCACCTTAACTAATAATAGGTAATCATAATGCACCCCTTAGAACTAGAAATCAATTAATGGATGAATTTGCAAATTCTGCATTTATTTCTCAAATTGAACCTAAGAAAATTGATGACACATTTCTTGATCCAGATTGGATCAATGCTAGGCAAGAAGAATTAATTAATTTGAAAGAAATAAGGTTTGGCATCTAATAACAAGACTAGATGATCCATATGTTATTAGAACTAGATGGGTTTTTAGAGACAAACTAAGTGAAGATGGCTTAGTTGTGGGAAACAAAGCTAGACTAGTAGATCAAGGTTATAGACAAGATGAAGGAATTAACGTTGAGGAGTCATTCGCCCTGTAGCTAGACTTGAAGTTATTAGAATTTTCTTAGCTTATATAGCTTTTAAAATTTTTAAAGTATATCAAATAGATGTCAAAAGTTCTTTTATAAATGGTATACTTAATGAATATGTATATGTTGAACAACCATATGGCTTTCAAAATCACTCTCTACTGAATCATGTTTTCAAATTAGATAAGGCTTTATATGGTCTTAAGAAAACTCCTAGAGCTTGGTATGATACATTAACTAAATTCCTATTTTAGCATGATTTAATTATAGGAACAGTAGATAAAACACTTTTCAAATTTGTTAAAGATTCACATATTTTACTTGTTCAAGTTTATGTGGATGATATCATATTTAGGTCAACTAACCCCAAATTATGTAAGAAGTTTTCTAAGTTGATTCAAGATAAGTTTGAGATGAGTATGATGGATGAGTTGACATTCTTCCTTGGTCTTCAAATTCAACAACTTGAAGATGTCATCTTCATTAATCAAGCAAAGTATACCAATGAGCTACTGAAGAAATTTGATATATAGAGTTTGTTGGGTCAAATTATTTTGACTAAGTGTTGAAATAATTTATCCCCTGATATTTTGATAATGAAATAATTTATGAGTTTTGATACATGAGTATTAAAACAGACATGTCTTTAAACTTGGATCTAATGAGGGCCATTAGACCGATTTTGATCTCCATTCGCATAAAATTAGACGCAGGTCTAATGGAATTAGACGCACAGTCTAAGTCAAAGGAGTTAGACGGGCAGTCTAATAGTCTAAAGGAATTAAAAGTAAGTCTAATAGAATTAGACGTACAGTCTAACTCATCGGAGTTAGACGTGTAAGTCTAATAAACGTGTAAAGAATTAGACGGGTAGTCTAATGAATACACGGAATTAGACGTAAGTCTAATAGAATTAGACATATAGTCTAACTCATCGGAGTTAAACGTGTAAGTCTAATAGACGTGTAAAGAATTAGACAGGTAGTTTGATGAATACACGGAATTAGACGTAAGTCTAATAGAATTAGACGTACAGTCTAACTCATCGGAGTTAGACGTGTAAGTCTAATAGATGTAAAGAATTAGACGGATGGTCTAATGAATACGCGAAATTAGACGGGTTGTCTAATTAATTGAAAGTTAGACGTGGGTCTAACTCCTTCAGACAAGTCTGAGGTAGAACCGAAATTAGACGTAGTAGTCTAACTCAGTGGAGTTAGACGTATCGGTCTAATGGTTATTATAATTAGACGGGTTGTCTAATTAATTGAAAGTTAGACGTGGGTCTAACTCCTTCAGACAAGTCTGAGGTAGAACCGGAATTAGACGTGGTAGTCTAACTCAGTGGAGTTAGACGTACCAGTCTAATGGTTAGTATAATTAGACGGGTTGTCTAATTAATTGAGAGTTAAACGTGGGTCTAACTCCTTCAGATTATTCTGAGGTAGAACCGGAATTAGACGTGGTAGTCTAACTCAGTGGAGTTAGACGTACCCGTCTAATGGTTATTGATATTAGACGTGAGTCTAATTATAATAGACCAGGCGGTCTAATAGACGTTTTTCATTAGAAGGAGCTGACTTATTTCATTAGACTGATTTCTTAAAATCCGTCTAACCGAAATCCGTCTAATGCTCTGTTCAAGCAGTACGCTTGAATCTAGCATTTCTCCTACCCACGTGCTATAGCTGTACCCTACTCCTGATCCACTTTCCTGTGAAGATTAGTACAACATCTATATGCATCCAATCAAGGAATGCCACGTAAGAGAATTTTCCTCACATTACCCATTTTGCAGGTACATCCCTGATGGAATATTCGGTGCACTACCAGTTCGGTATGGCCACGATCCTTGTGCTCAGAACCTGCTGTGTACAATGGAGACTTTCCAATTGAAGAGCGCCACGTATCATTCTTGAAGATTCGACCGTTAGCTCTTGATCAGTATTTAACCAATCCTTAGAGCAACGGACGAAGCACGAGCAACCTAGCTAATTTTCGAACGAACAAGCATTCTGATTTTGCAGAGAGAGAGACTACTCAATAATTTTGCTTACTGAACTCATTCTTGAAGCTTCTTTCTGATTGTACTGTGTGTGAATCGAGAGAGAGCTAGAATCAAAACACCATTAGCTGAGTGATATTCTTCATCTTCTTGTAATTGAACAGAAAGTGTTCTATTCAATATTGAGCTAAGTGTGTGTGTAAACTGTATTTGATTCTCATCATATAGTGAATCCTTCCGGTGGTTGGAAGAAGGGGTGACGTAGGAGAGTTTCTCCAAACATCCATAAACAAACTGTTGTGTTCTTCATTTTCTGTCATCTTTTCTTATTTCGTCTTGTGCTTCAAACCCAAGTAAACAATTCCGCCTTGAATCTGTTTCAAGTGTTTACACAAGTTTGCGTAGAATAGAAAGCGAATTAAATCCCTAACAGGATTTCTTTCAAACCGTTTTTCATAAGCCTTCATCCTTAGCCAAACCCCCGTCTTTAACGATAAAGCCGATCCTATCAATTGGTATCAGAGCCTTGTTTCTATTCTCAAGCATCAAGTTCCCAAAGCATGTCTTGCATCAATGAAATCCCTCTTCTGTCAAAGGACAACTATGATGTGTGGATGGTAAGAATGCAAGCTCACTTGGTTGCTATTGACTATGATATGTGGAGTGTCATCACTGATGGTCCCATAAAGATCTCAAAGCCAAGAAGTGAGTGGACCACTGAAGATAAGGTAATAAACAACCTGGATAATGTTGCTAAGAACATCCTGTTTCAATCTCTCAACACAAATATGTTTTGTGAGATTAAGTCCTGCTCCACTGCAAAAGAAATATGAGATAAGCTCAGCCAGATCCATGGAGTGAGCCCTCAAGCAAATAACAACCAGAACGCATTCATGTGTACTTAGAACAAATCCAGATGGGCTGACAGTGATACTGAGGAATCTCCCACCGAAAAAGAGAATGAAGCTGTAACATGCCTGATGGCTGATGACCAACCTAAGGTACAAATAAATGAAGGACTGGAGGAATCTGTATGGTATCTTGATAGCGGATGTTCTAGGCATATGACTGGAAACAGACGGCTTCTCATTGATATATCAGACTGCTCTGGACCTAAAATCATATTTGGTGACAACAAAAAGGGTAAGACCATGGGTAAGGGTAAGATTATCCATGGTAACCTAACCATTAATGATGTGCTGTTAGTTGACAACTTGTGTTATAACTTAATCAGTATCAGTCAACTATGTGATAATGGTTTGTCAGTAGATTTTCAAACTCATGCATGTTTAGTTAAAGACCAAGAGGGAAACATTTTATTAACTGGAAGTAGAGTAGGAAACTCATATAAAATGAATTGGCAAAAAGAGACATCTGACCCTTTGTGCATGATTGCCAAAAATGATCAGAAATGGTTATGGCATAAACGTTTAAACCACTTGAATTTTAAAACCATCAACAACATTTGTTCAAACAATTTAGTTATTGGCTTACCAAATCTTCAGTTTTCAAAGGACAAGATTTGCACTGCCTGCCAATTAGGCAAACAGGGCAGATCATCGCTCAAAAGCAAAGGAAAATCACAATCCAGCCGTATCCTAGAACTTTTACATATGGATCTTTTTGGTCCAATTCCTATAAAAAGTGTAGGAGGGATGAGATTTGCATTAATTGTTATTGATGATTTTTCACGTTTTACATGGGTTGCTTTCTTACCTTCAAAAGATAAAACTGCTGAAAATTTGATCAGAATATTTAGAGGCATTCAGAATCAGAAATCTCTGAATATCTCATGTATTAGAAGTAATCAAGGAACTGAATTCACTAACATACTTCTATCATCTTATCTTGAGGAGAATGTAATTAGGCACGAGTTGTCTAGTGCCAGAACTCCACAGCAAAAAGGCATTGCTGAGAGAAGAGTGAGGACTCTGAAAGAAGCAGCAAGATCTATGCTTGCTGAATCAGATGTTCCTCAAAGGTTCTGGGCAGAAGCCATCAGTACTGCTTGTTATACTCAAAACCGGTCAATTATTAACAAACGTTTTGATAAAACTCCCTATGAATTGTATTATGGGAGAATTCCCACAGTTTCTTATTTTAAGATTTTTGGATGTAGATGTTTTATCCATAACAATGGAAAGGTTTATTTAACTGCTTTTGATGTTAAAGCAGATGAGAGATTTATGTTGGGATACTCATCAGTAAGCAAGGCTTACAGAGTATACAACAAAAGAACTCAGACTGTTGAAGAATCCCTTCATGTAATTTTTGATGAGCCTGTTGAGAGCAAATCCAAAGAACCCATTGATCTTGCTGACAGACTGCAAGCGGCTAGTCTTGAGTCTGTAAGTGAAGAAGAAGAAATTTTGGACAAACGGATGGCTCTATCTGATCCTGTGGCTGATCCGGTTGAAGTTCAGCCAGACGTACAAAGTCCTGTTCAACAAGAAGTTGAAAGTTTGGATGTCGCGGTGTCACCGGTTCAGATGACCAATCCTCTTGGTTCCAACTTCAGATGGAACAAAAATCATCCACCAGAACTGATAATTGGTAACCCCTTTTCTCCTCGAATGACAAGACGTCAGTTGATGGATGAAATGGCCAATTCAGCATTCATTTCTCAAATTGAACCAAAGAAAATTGGTGAAGCTATAGTTGATCCAGATTGGATCAATGCTATGCAAGAGGAGTTAAACCAATTTGATAGAAATAAAGTGTGGTATCTTACTCCTAGACCAACTGACAAGTCAGTTATAGGAACAAGATGGGTCTTTAGAAACAAGCTTAGTGAAGATGGATTAGTCATTAGAAACAAAGCTCGTTTAGTTGCTCAAGGATACAGACAAGAGGAAGGTATTGATTTTGATGAATCTTTTGCATCGGTTGCAAGACTAGAGGCAATCAGAATCTTCCTAGCATATGCATCATTTAAGTATTTCAAAGTTTTTCAAATGGATGTAAAAAGTGCATTTTTAAATGGAAAATTAAGTGAGGAAGTATATGTTGAGAAGCCCCCTGGTTTCGTAGATCATGTTTTACCTGATCATGTTTATAGACTTAACAAAGAATTGTATGGTCTAAAACAAGCTCCTAGAGCTTGGTATGACACTCTAACCAATTTCTTATTTGATCATGATTTTGTTGTTGGAACAGTGGATAAAACCCTGTTCAGATTTGCTAAAGACTCCCATATACTACTTGTTCAGATATATGTTGATGACATTATCTTTGGGTCAACTAACCCCAAACTATGTGAGAAATTTGCCAAGCTGATGCAGGATAGGTTTGAAATGAGCATGATAGGAGAACTTACATTCTTCCTTGGGCTTCAGATCCGTCAGCTGGAAAACGGAACCCTCATCAACCAAGCCAAATACACCAAAGAATTGCTAAAGAAATTTGGTTTGGAGAATTGTTCTGCAGCAGCTACTCCTATGCGCTCCTCAGTCAAATTGGACAAAGATGAAGGTGGCCAAAGTGTAGATGTTACAGCATATAGAGGACTCATCGGTTCCTTACTATATGTAGCTGCCAGCAGGCCATACATTCAATTTACTGTTGGTGTCTGTCGCAGATTTCAGGCTGATCCTAAACTCTCTCATTTCACTACTGCTAAACGTATTCTTAAATATTTGAAGGGAACTCAAAATGTGGGACTGTGGTATCCGAAGGATTCCAGTTTCAATTTAATTAGCTTCTCAGATGCAGATTATGCAGGATGCAAAATTGATAGAAAAAGCACAAGTGGAACTTGCCAGTTCCTTGGAGATCGTCTAATCACATGGTTCAGCAAGAAGCAGACTTCTGTGGCAACCTCTACAGCTGAAGCAGAGTATCTTGTAGCTGGTAGTTCCTGCTCTCAAGTTTTGTGGATTCAGCAACAGCTCAGAGACTATGGAATTGAGGCTGATGAATCTCCAATTTTCTGCGACAACACTAGTGCTGTCGCAATATCCTACAATCCTGTTCTGCATTCTCGGAAAGCATATTGAAATCAGGCATCATTTCATCCGAGAACACGTCAATCAGAAGCAAATCCGTCTTGAGCATGTTCCTACAGATCAACAAACTATAGACATTTTCACGAAACCTCTTCCGGAAGCTAAGTTTTCTCATTTTAGAAACATGTTAGGTCTTGTTGATCTTGATTGACGTAATTATGTGCATAAATTGAGGGGGAACGTATTGTTCAAAACGAAACTGAACAGATATGAAAGACGGAGGTTCTAATTCGTCCTAAGGATTCAGAGTTTGAGAAACACAGTTACTTAGACGAAAATTTCCCTTAAGCAGTTTCATCTCTATATGAAATCATTGTCTTGGTTATCTTAACCTGCTTGATTAGACGGATGCATCTATTAGACGGACACGTCTAATAGACGTTAGACGTTTTTACGTCACGAGCAAGAGGCTGCTCACTTCTAATTAGACACGCGTGTCTCACGCGCTGTTATAGCATAATTAGACGCACCCGTCTATTAGACTGATTTTCATAAAGAAGTTGAAAATGTGAAAAGAAGAATAAAAAACGTCTAACTACTGGTGTAATTAGACTATTCATCTTCTGGTATTTAGAATAACTGTCCTTTAATGATGTCTATTTAAGTTATCTTTCTCGCCGAAAAATAAATCAGTCATTCCTCAAAAGAATTGAAGACACGTGTCTCTCAATATGCAAGAAATGACTAATATTTCTGACATCTTTTGCTTGTACATTTAGTATGAGACGTATTATTTCATGTTAACATTAAATGCTGTGTATTGGGAACTGTCTTTTGAAATTCTTGACGGTAGAAGTAATCATTAGCTTTACTCTTCATAATTAAAACCCCGGTATTAATAGGTTCATTCTCTCTAAAAGGTTAGAAGATCCCTGAAATCTCTTTTTCTCTCTTTAGAAATCGAACCCTTTGAATCTCTCAATCCCTTGTTCATCAAATCAATATGCTGCCCTTCCGACCAAAATAGATTCAGGTGGACTTTCAATCTGTTTCCACTCTTGAATCTCCGGGCATGCAAAGGATGTTCGACTCTCTGAAAGCTTCAGGGCTGAGAAGATTCCTCACCCCTCATGAAACCTATCATGAACAGCTTGTCAACGGATTCTTCCAAACCGCTAGCTTCTATCAAGATAGTGTTATTGCTGGTGCTGTAATGGGCCAGATGGTATGGCTCACAGAAGAATTTTTTGGTGAGTTTTTTCATCTCCCAACAGAAGGTATTGATGATTTCTCTACCACTCACCCTAACCTCATGATTTCGATGATAAAAGTCTTTTCCGATTTCCCTGAAGTAGATATTCATGAAAAGAAGAACCTTCTGAAGGTCGAATATGCTCTTCTAAGTGATATCATTTCCAAATCCCTTCTGTCTAAAGAAACCTCCTACAAGTATTGTACGGAAGTTTTTAAGATAATGGTGGCTATCACCAGGGGTGTTCCTGTGAACTGGACAAGCTTCCTCTTCGGGAATCTTGTCAGAATGGTTATAGCTAGAAAGAAGATCTTTGGCTTTGATGGTCCTCTCAGTTCCTTTCTCTGTCATCGTCTAAACGAACCTGGTAAGAGTTTCCCCCTCCCTTCTAAGATCCTGAACTACCAGAAAGTGGTAGATTATATTCAAAGGGTGGAAACGCTCAAATCTAAGAAACGTAAAAGTGAAGACTCCAACTATCTCGTAACTGCTGTCTTAGAGGCATCTTAGGCTGAAGTGTATCCCGTCCAGAAGTTATAACCAGGGAGAAGAAGAAGAAGACTAATGATTAAATGTCTTTTTGTAGTTATTTTTGAATGGCTTCATAATGCTTTTGGTAAAAATATCATGGTTACACTGAACAATGTTTTGAGTGTTTCTTCTGAAAACACTTATATGTGATTAACGTAGATGTTTTTGAATGATTACTTGCATGTTGTCCATTTGTTTATTTATTGGATGAATGCATGTTGTGTTATATGTATGCAGGTTTGCAATTTCTTCATCAAAAAGGGGGAAATTGTTGGGTCAAATTATTTTGACTAAGTGTTGAAATAATTTATCCCTTGATATTTTGATGATGAAATAATTTATGTGTTTTGATACAGGTATATTAAGACAAACATATCTTTAGACTTGGATCTAATGAGGGCCATTAGACCGATTTTGATCTCCATTCGCATAAAATAAGACGCAGGTCTAATGGAATTAGACGCACAGTCTAACTCAAAGGAGTAAGACGGGCATTCTAATAGTCTAAAGGAATTAGACATACAGTCTAACTCATCGAAGTTAGACGTGTAAGTCTAATAGACGTGTAAAGAATTAGACGGGTAGTCTAATGAATACACGGAATTAGATGTAAGTCTAATAGAATTAGACGTAAGTCTAATAGAATTAGACGTAAGTCTAATAGAATTAGACGTACAGTCTAACTCATCGGAGTTAGACGTGTAAGTCTAATAGACGTGTAAAGAATTAGACAGGTAGTCTAATGAATACACGGAATTAGACGTACAGTCTAACTCATCGGAGTTAGACGTGTAAGTCTAATAGACGTGTAAAGAATTAGACGGGTAGTCTAACGAATACACAGAATTAGACGTAAGTCTAATAGAATTAGACGTACAGTCTAACTCATCGGAGTTAGACGTGTAAGTCTAATAGACGTGTAAAGAATTAGACGGGTAGTCTAATGAATAAACGGAATTAGACGTAAGTCTAATAGAATTAGACCTCCAGTCTAACTCATCGGAGTTAGACGTGTAAGTCTAATAGACGTAAAGAATTAGACGGATGGTCTAATAAATACACGGAATTAGACGGGTTGTCTAATTAATTGAAAGTTAGACGTGGGTCTAACTCCTTTAGACAAGTCTGAGGTAGAACCAGAATTAGACGTGGTAGTCTAACTCAGTAGAGTTAGACGTACCGGTCTAATGGTTATTATAATTAGACGGGTTGTCTAATTAATTGAAAGTTAGACGTGGGTCTAACTCCTTCAGACATGTCTGAGGTAGAACCGGAATTAGAGGTGGTAGTCTAACTCAGTGGAGTTAGACGTACCGGTCTAATGGTTATTATAATTAGACGGGTTTTCTAATTAATTGAAAGTTAGACGTGTGTCTAACTCCTTCAGACAAGTCTGAGGTAGAACCGGAATTAGACGTGGTAGTCTAACTCAGTGGAGTTAGACGTACTGGTCTAATGGTTATTATAATTAGACGGGTTGTCTAATTAATTGAAAGTTAGACGTGGGTCTAACTCCTTCAGATTAGTTTGAGGTAGAACCGGAATTAGACGTGGTAGTCTAACTCAGTGGAGTTAGACGTACCCGTCTAATGGTTATTGATATTAGACGCAAGTCTAATTATATTAGACCAGGCGGTCTAATAGACGTTTTTCATTAGAAGGAGCTGACTTATTTCATTAGACTGATTTCTCCAAATCCGTCTAACTGAAATACGTCTAATGCTCTGTTCAAGTAGTACGCTTGAATCTAGCATTTCTCCTACCCACGTGCTATAGCTGTACCCTACTCCTGCTCCACTTTCCTTTGAAGATTAGTACAACAGCTATATGCATCCAATCAAGGAATGCCACGTAAGAGAATTTTCCTCACATTACCCATTTTGCAGGTACATCCCTGATAGAATATTCGGCGCACTACCAGTTCGGTACAGCCACGATCCTTGTGCTCAGAACCTACTGTGTACAATGGAGGCTTTCCAATAGAAGAGCGCCACGTATCATTCTTGAAGATTCGACCGTTAGCTCCTGATCATTATTTAACCAATCCTTAGAGCAACAGACGAAGCACGAGCAACCTAGCTAATTTTCGAACGAACAAACATTTTGATTTTGCAGAGAGAGACTACTCAATCATCTTGCTTACTGAACTCATTCTTGAAGCTTCTTTCTAATTGTACTGTGTGTGAATCGAAAGAGAGAGCTAGAATCAAAACACCATTAGCTGAGTGATATTCTTCATCTTCTTGTAATTAAACAGAAAGTGTTCTGTTCAATATTGAGCTAAGTGTGTGTATAAATTGTATTTGATTCTCATCATATAGTGAATCCTTCCGGTGGTTGGAAGAAGGGGTGACGTAGGAGAGTTTCTCCGAACATCCATAAACAAACTTCTGTGTTCTTCATTTTCTGTCATCTTTTCTTATTTCGTCTTGTGCTTCAAACCCAAGTAAACAATTCCGCCTTGAATCTGTTTCAAGTGTTTACACAAGTTTGCGTAGAATAGAAAGCGAATTAAATCCCTAACAGGATTTCTTTCAAACTATTTTTCATAAGCCTTCATCCTTATCCAGACCCCCGTATCTAACGATAAAGCCGATCCTATCAGAGTTGTTCAGCTGCCTCGACACCCATGAACTCATCTAGCAAGCTAGATAAAGATGAAGGTGGCCAGGATGTCAACATAACTACTTATAGAGGAATCATCGGCGTGTTAGGGCGTTTTTAGGCTAATCCTAAATAATCTAATCACGTAGCTGCTAAACGGATTTTAAAATATTTAAAGGGAACTCAATGTGTTGGACTATGGTTTCCAAAAAATTTCAGTCTCAACTTAATTAGTTATTCTGATGCAGACTATGAAGGTTGTAAGATTGATCGGAATAGCACTAGTGGAACGTGTTAGTTCTTTGGTGATTGTCTAATCTGTTGGTTTAGCAAGAAGTAGACGTCTATTGCCACATCAACAACAGAGGCAAAATACCTTGATGCATGCAACTACTGTGCTCAACTATTGTGAATTCAACAGTAGTTGAGAGACTTTGGCATCTAGGAGACGAGTCTCCAATCTTCTATGACAACACCAACGCTATCACGATCACTTACAATCCGGTGTTGCACTCAAGAACGAAACACATCGACATCTGGCATTATTTCATTTAGGATCACGTGGCATAGAAGCACATTCGGCTTGAATATGTGCCAATAGATCAACAAGTTGTCGACATCTTCACAAAACCACTCCCTGAGACTAAGTTTTCTTACTTTAGAAATATTTTAGGTCTTCTAGAATTAAATTAATTTAGTATGCATAAATTTAGGGGGAATTTGTTAGATAACTGATAAGCTAGACGTGTTAAGACGGATGTCTCAAATCGTGTTGAAAGAACAGTCGTCTGATGACATTGAACATCAAATGGGCTATGCCTAAGCATCTTGTAATTTCAGCATAGTTTGACATTAAGTTGATGCCCAGTCAGTTGTTGACATAGTTGTTTCTATGAGTCAACAGATGCCTTAAGTATAGACGTGTCACTAAGCTTAAATGCAAGGCATGCGGACAACACAGTTAGTCGGATATCAACGTGTTCATCAGACAACTCGTCTTAAGCCGAGTGGAACAGCTGTATTAATCTTACAAATACTTTGTCATTTTAATTTCTCCTTGGACAATGAACGACCACATTTTGAAAATAATTTTTCCCTCCATTTATTTTAAAATAACATTAAGACACATGTCTGTCATGTTCTAAAATGTGACCTATTTAATTAATTACCACATGCATACTTATTTAATGATGTCCTTTATTTTATTTAATGACACGTGTCAGTTAGAATATATAAAGGGTGCCCAGCACGCCTAAAACGATTCATTATCTCCTTTGTGTTTTTAAAACCCTAAACTCTCTGCCTTCTCTCTAGAAATCCAACCCTCTTCTTCTTGATCGGAAACCCTAACTTCTAAAATGACTCTGTTTGCTCAAAATATGATGAAGGTAGACTTTGAATTCGTCTACACCTTAGAGTTGTCGACCATGATTGCTATGTTCAAAACCCTATAACATTCCAGTCTATGGAAGTTTCTTGGGGGTCCGTTCACTTTTCACGAACAGAGGTTCGTGAGTTCTTTGCGTCTGCAAGGATGGTTGGAGACACCGTTCAGGCGACGGTGAAGGGAGCGAAGGTTTCCATTTCTGAAGAGCTGTTTGCCTAGTGTTTTGGGCTTCCATTAGAAGGACTTACGTCATTCAACCAGACTTCGGCCGAGGATATCACGGAAATGTAGACTGTCTTTTCATGCGTCTCCGTTCCCGTTGACACTCATGGGAAGAAAAAGCTCCTAAAGCCGAAGTTTTGTCTCATAAATGACATCGTCTCCAAATTTCTCTAAGCAAAGGTAGGATCCTTTGATGCATAAACCGATGAACGATTTTAGATAATGGTGACTAGAACTAAGGGAATTGCCATAAACTGGTTGTTTGTTCTGTTCTCAACATTGGTGCTGATGGTGACGAGGCCAAAGAAGCAGCACGTACGCTTCTCTATTCAACTCAGCAGGCTGTTTGAGCACCTACAGGTGAACTTAGGGAACAATGAAAACATCCACACCATTAGGGTAATGACCAACAATACTATTGGAAACTACATTCTTAGAATGAAAACGATCAAGGAGTCAAGTCGTGAATCATCCGTTCAGTAGTCGAGCGGACAATCGACTACCTTATCTAAATGTCCCTCTATCTCTCGTCGTCCAATCCCAACGATGAGAAGGAAGCTGGTGATTCATGAGTCGACTGTGAGCTCCAACAGTCAGAAACGTGTCTATACTAGAGAGACTACTGAGGTTGCCTTAAAATCAAAAAAGGCAAGGTTGGACGAATCTCCTGCTATAAAGGTTGTTGAAACCCTAGTTGTTCACTCAACTACCAACCGTTCAGTAGAGGTGTCTCCTATGGTAGCCTCCAAATCTGCTTTGGTCGAAGTGTCTACCAAAGTCCATGTTGCTGGACTGGTTGATATACCAGCAGTCGTTGTGACTGCAGGTCAGGGTGCTGAAACCCCTACTGTAGAGGTATCTCTCAAGGTTTCCTCTAAAGCTGCTTTGGCCGTAGTGACCGTTGTTGTCCTTGCTGAGGGTTCGGTTGAAACACTAGATGCTGTGTCAGCTGGTTTTATTGTTGAAAGACCTACGGGAGACATTGATGTCACCCCTACTATAGAGCTAGATGTTGTGCGTTAGAATCAAGTTGCTGAAATCCCAAATGTTCAGACAACTACTACCCCTACAGAAGAATAACCAAAATCGGAAACTCCGAAAGTTATTGTTCCTATTTCAAGTGTCTGTCCAACGACATTTGCAAGAAATGTGCAAGCTGTGAGAGGAATTGTTTTTAGGGAACATGTCCCTGATATTGAACAGTCTGCCGAAGTTATAGGTAAGGGAAAAGACCCTATGGTCTATGTCCTTGAGCCTTTATCAATTATGAATCAAACCATCGATCTCATTATGGAGGAGGTTGAGACGACTACTTTAGAGAGACTCCTACTCTTCGACAAATGGAGCAACATAAGGATCAACAAAAGATTCAGTCTATTCCTCCATGGTGTCGATATGAGTCAGCAGTTCAAGGTGCTGATTTGTCTAGAGAAATCAGCCCTGACTTGGTCTTGCACCATGAACGTTCCAGAAGCTCTCAAGAGGAGAGAACTGGTTGCAACCGTCGTTAGAGGAGGTTCCCTTCTATCGAACCTTATCTAAAGACTGGCTAACTACGATCCTCTAGAGAGGACTGCATGGTTGGACGCCAGGGTCAACATCCATTTGCAACAGATCCTGGACTTCTTCAGCTCAATTTCCCTGTCGTTCATTCATGGCTCAGAGTCCTCCAGTAATTCTGAACAACAAAGGGGGAAGTCTTGAGTTGTGCTGAACAGTTCAGGTGCCAAAGAGAAACTATTATTCGTTAAGAAGCTACAATCCTCTACGGCTGAACAACAACTCTCGTGGAAGAACAGGAGTTCCTCCATTCTTTAAAGTAGCTGCCTCTCCAAGCTATTGTGCAAAAGTAGATCCCCATACCTATTAGGCATTAGGTAATTTAAGCTTCTTAGCAATAACATTTTCCATTGCTGTTGAGCAGCAAGTTTCTCATGCTGCTGAGTTGAACTTCTCTCAGGCTTCTAAGAAGGAGTTCTCAAAAGCTGTTGAACACAACTCCTCCCATCATGAAAATGAGCCCTCCTCTACTCTTGAAAGGCATTCTCCCTTCGCTTCAGAAAAGAAGTCATTTGAAGCTACTGAACGAATTTCCTCCTCTACTTCTAAGAAACAACGGTCTTTTGAAGACAAGTGTTCCTCCCATTCATCCAAAATGCAAACTCTTTCTGCATGTAAGTAGCATTTAGCTACTTCCAATTACTCTATAGAAGTGTCTGGATTTCTCAAAGACCTATGTACAGAAATTTAGGGAGTCGACAACGGATCTCGATCGCTTGTTCAAGTGCCTACTCCTCGAGTCTTTTCTCCCTCCAAAGAGCCAGAGTCGTCTACCATTGAGGTAAGTATTCAAGTCTCCCCTCTTCGCATCCTTCAAGAAGATTACCATCTGGAATCGTTCGCTCCTTATTCTTCTTAGAGGAGTCTTCTCAAGGGATGGTGGATCCCCTTCACTTAATCCAAAACACAATTGCGCCTCTACAACAGAGCATCGCAATGATCTTTAGTGAATTGGAGTCTCTGAAGGAGTAGTCTGCCACAAATTCAAAAGCAATGGCCTCGGTAGTTTTGGCGTAGGATGATATACGTAGACAAGTTTCGAGGAGTTCTATTGAGGTGACGATCATAAGGGAGGCAATGACTAGGCTCAAATCCATTCTAATCAAAACCTCCTTCGACCATCATGGAGATTTCTTCGTGAAAATTGATACTCTCGGCTTTCAGCTTTTCGAAGTAACAAACCACCTCAAGAATGCAGCAGACAAAAGTTTAGAAGATATTGATGTTGTTAAAAAGGGAGAAAGCAGTCGAGGTGGAAGAGTAAGTAGAAAGAATGGACGAGGAGGAAGGGGAGGTTGGAAAAGCCTCCTCCTTTAAAGGGGAAGCGAGGTAAAGAGAAACTTTAGAGAAAAATGAAAAGGGGGACTGTATATTTTATATTTATATAAATATATAATTTACTTTTAAATTTCTGCTCTTAACTTAATTTTTTTTATTTTTTTTAGGGAAAACGACTTAGCGTGATTTCATTAAAAATTCCTAAAAACGGGAAAAAAACCCACAAGTTTTAGAAATCATTCTAGACAGGACTAGAATGATTTTTATGTCGTAACATTCTTAATAAAAGCAAAAAAGCTAAAAACATAAATGAACTATCTAATTACAATGTTTTCGATTCTAATGATTTCAGTAAATGTTAAATTCCAATACTTGCTAATATTATAGTTCTTCTCCATAATTTGAACTCTTCTCCATGTTCCCGCGAGGGCGCTGCAATCCAAGGCAGTGTCTCTCCATATATCTTCAACGCTCCTACGGGTTCTGCCATATACTCTTGCATTCTGTTCCTGCCAAATGTTGTAAATGCTGCTCCAAAGCCGCATTTGAATACGTTTGTTGCGAATATGTTTCATTTGTCTTTGATTAATGTTGCATCTTTGATTTCTTTCCATTCCTTCAGGAAACTGATCACCTCTAGGATTTTAAAAAATCTGCCCCATATCTCCAATGCTATGTTGCAGCTCCCAAACAGGTGATCTATGGTTTCTTCAATTCTGTTACATAGAAGACAACTCACGTCTGGGATGCTCATGTACTTACTGATACGATCACGAGTGCTAAGTCTTTCCCAAAAGGCGATTCATAGGATGAAATGGTGTCGAGGAATGATCTTGGTCGACCATAGAAGATGAGCCTATTGTACTTTCTGTGTTTTTTCCTAGGTTACCTCCCATATTTGTTTTGAGACCATCTTTCCATTGTCCTCTTCTTTCCATTCATGAAAATCATGTCTGTCTTGAAATTGTATGTAACTAATATGATTCAGTATCCTATGTCCTTATGGATTTCTTCTTAATAGCGAGTCCCAATTCCCGTTTTTGACGTCTCTGATTTTCGCTACTATACATTCCCTTCTGATTCGTGTATTATTAAACTCCTCTTTGTGAATGATTAGTTCGTTTTTGAATCAAGGTTTGTGCCAGAATAGAGTGTCTTTCCCATCCCTTAGCCAAATGTCATAAAGATCTACAATATTACTTCTTAGTTTAAGAATTTTCATTAATGACCAGCTCATACCTTCGTTGATTTTACACGTCCAGATATTGGTTTCCTATTTCATAAATCGCGTGTGTACCGATTTGATTCATAATGATTCCTGGATTCATTCTAATGCCCACAGATGCTTGAAGGTTAGAGCTTTATTCCACTCGATGCAGTTCTTTAGGCCAATGCCTCCCTCCTCTTTCAATTTGCATAGAGTGGTCCATTTGATTTTCTTTCCTCTTCTCCCGCTACTACCCAGATGAAGTTCCTCATTAGCGTATCTAGTTCCTTCATCACCTTCTTCGGAATGACCATCTGATGTGCTTAGTATCCAATTATGCTCATGGCTACGGTTTTGATAAGCTCAATCCTCCCTACATAAGAAAGTTTCTTCGCTATCCAATCAGATATCGTGTTTTTTATCTTTTCAATCAGCGGCTTGTAGTGTGAGAACACGATCTGTTTCGCGATTAACTGAATCCCTAAGTGCCTTACGGGAAAGCTACCTTCCGCAATTCCCATGATGTTAAGGATGTCCTACTTTGTTTCGTCCTTCACTCCTCCGTAAAAAGCCACACTTTTGTTTTCATTAATAGTAAGACCTGTAACCTCAAACTTAACTTAATTTTAACATCATCAAAAAGGGGGAAATTGTTAAATTAATTTAAATAAAGAAAAAAGTAAATTAATTAAAAGAGAAATAATTAATTAAGTTAAATTAAGAAAAATGATATAATTGATTAAAATGAACTTATGTGAATAAAAATAATTTTAATCAATACGACATAGTTTTGATGATGCGTTAATGAATAGAATTAAGTTATGCAATTGTTTAATGCGCATGCACAACTCAAGAAGCGCTGACAGAAGAGTTGGCGTCAGAAGATCTGAAGAGGCATTGCCAATAGGGTTGCCAACAATAGAATTGGCTTCAGAGAGCGAGCAGACGCCTTGCTTCAGCAACCGTCTAAAAAAGCGCGAGTATATTTCTTGCTTCAGCAGTACTCTGAAGAAGCGCGAGCAGACGCCTTGCTTCAGCAGCAGTCTGAAAAATCATGAACAGACCCCTTACTTCAGCAGCATTCTGAAGAAGCGCGAGCAGCAGCCTTGCTTCAGCAGCCGTCAGAAGAAGCACGAGCAGCAACCTTGCTTCAGCATTTGAAGCATCCTTCTGAAGAAGCAAGAGCAACAACCCTACGTCAGTAGTAGTCTGAAGAGTAACAAACAGTAGTGTTCTCTATCAGTAGACTTCCTAGTTAGCTTAATACAACTACCGCGTACAACCACCAGAAAGTTAACACGTATCAAGAAGTAGATTCAAATGTTACTATATTTCGAATATAAAAAGCAGAAAAATACAACGGCGAATCTTCCCGGACTATTCACAATCTCTAAATATATTGATTCACGGTACGACGAATCCTCCTGGTCAATTCACAATCCCATGATGCACTAATCTGGAACCTTCTTTCTAGATAGAATATTCCTTGCGTTGGGCCCAATTTGTAGACCATCAGGGAAGGCGTACAAGGATTCATCGTCTGAGTAGTTAGGGATCTCAAGGAGAGTAGCGATGAACTCCTTGACATACTCCTTGATACTCCCTCTTTGTGAGAGCCGTCGCAACTTGGCCATTGCTTCTCGAATGTCGTTTTCAGGATAGAACTATTTCTTGAGTTCCTCCATTAATTCACCCAGGTATTAATAGAACACGTACCTCTTTCAATGTCGCTACTCCTTCGCCTCCACCATAGCATTGCGGTGTCTTCCAGGTATGTCGTGGCAGTATTTATCTTCCTCGCCTCTTCTACTAGGCCGAGTGCTTTGAAATACTGGTCCAAACTCCATAAAAAGTTGACGATCTCCTTCGCATTCCTCTCGCCTAAGTACACTTCAGGCATTGGAACGTCTATCCTTATTGGATTGGGGACTCCTACAGGCGCACGTCCGCACTCTTGCGCAACCGCCTTCTTGAGTAACACAACATCCTCTTCGGTGGCTTGTAGTCTAGATGACATTACTTCGAGTTTCTCGGTCAAGGTACTGATTTCACCAAGGAGGGTCTTCTCCACGATCTGAGTTTGCTCTTGACATTTGGACAAGCCCTCGTTCAGGGCACCTTGCATTCCTTCCCGGAACTCGTCTCTCCCCTTCTCAAGCTCGACAATGCGTTCCTCTAGGTCCCCAACATTATCTTGTCCGTAGACCACGGTGAGTTCTACCTTCTCCAACCTTGTGATAATGTCAACGATAGCGTCTCTTGATCTCTCTCTTTCTTTGGTAGCTTTGGATCCTCCCAACTGAACTTTGGGAGAGTTTTTACCATCTTCTCCGGTCCCGTGTGGAACATTCTCTACTTCGTCCACGACCTTTGAACTTTCATTCAATCTCTTCTTCATTTAAACTCTAATACCAATTGTCACAGACTCAGTCTTTTCACTAACGATCTGTGCGGCACTAGTTACGATCTTCGCAAAAACGAGTAACTAGTCAGCCTTACTTGACGCAACACTCGACGATTAATATAATTGACACAAAAATTCTATAGAGAAAGTAAACTCTTACAAATAATAATATTATATCACTTGAATACTTGGTAATTTACAATGTAATACATCAAAGATATTTATATGACTAATTCTAGCTATTACATTAATGACACACTAATTTAGGTCATTCCTTATAAGTGTCAATTAGTGATGCACTAATTTAGGGATTACTTCTAATTGTTAATTGGTGATGCACTAATCAAGAAAATTCCTTTTAACTATCAATTAGTGATGCGCTAATGATGCACTAATCTGGCATCTTCCTTCTAGTTAGAATATTCCTTACATTGGGCTTAAGAGGGCTTAAGCTTCCTCCTCTTCTTGGGCTAAGAAGATTGGGCTGTGACATTTGCACGAGTAAAAATATAAAATCGAAAAAAAAAGTTATTGTTAAAATGTGATAATATTTTTAATTTAATCTCATATATATCCAAATTAACCACAACTCTCGACCCGACAATCCGGATACTTTGAAAATTAAGCATCATTATATATATATATATATTATTTAGTTAAAAAGTTGAACTTATATTGTTAAAACGTCCCGCGTTCATCAAATTTGGTATTGAATTTGAAATATAAAGTCTTATTAGTTTAGTTGGTTAAAAGGGTTGTACTTGTTTTGTTAGATTGCGAGTTCGAAACATACATATAACATTTTTAATTTTATTTTAAACCGTTTTAAATTTATGGGCGGGTCAACCCACAATCCGACTCAAGTATCCAATTACTCTTATATATATATCCAAATTAACCACAACTCTCGACCACGGCAATCCAGACACTTTAAAAATTAAACATCATTATTAAAATATCTCGCGTTCATCTAATTGGTGTTGAATTTAAAATATAAAGTCTTATTAGCTTAGTTAGTTAAAAGTTGTACTTGTTTTGTTAGGTTGCGAGTTCGAAACATACATATAACATTTTTAATTTTATTTTAAACCGTTTTAAATTTATGGGCGGATCAACCCACAATCCGACTCAAGTATCCATTTAACCTCACATATATATTCAAATTAACTACAGTTCTCGACCTGGAAATTCAGGCACTTTAAAAATTAAACATCATTATATATATAGATTAGTTAGTTAAAAAGTTGAACTTATAATGTTAAAATATCTCGCGTTCATCTAATTTGGTGTTGAATTTAAAATATAAAGTGTTATTAACCTAGTTAGTTAAAGGGTTGTAACTGTTTTGTTAGGTTGCGAGTTCGAAACATACATATAACATTTTTTATTTTATTTTAAAACGCTTTAAATTTATGGGTGGGTCAACCCACAATCCGACTCAAGTATCCATTTACTCTCACATATATATATTCAAATTAACCACAGTTCTCAACCCGGCAATCCGAACACTTTAAAAATTAAGCATCATTATATATATATATGATTGATTGATATGAAAACATAAACTCTAACTATTCAGTTTTGACCAATTCAAGAACTTAAAATTTTCATTTATTTTGAACATTTTGATTTTGATCAAATATGATCGGGATGGATCAAACATGATCCAAATATGTTCCCAACATGATTAGAAACATGTTGGGAAGTTTTCTGGGTTGTTGCTCTTGAGGATTAGCTTAAGAACAGAAAACCCGATTTTGGATTTCAAATTTAAATATTATTTTTTTAGATCGATTGATTAGTTCTAGCTTTCATAGAAAGCTTGTAAATGATCATAGGATTTCAAATTTAAATTTTATTTGTATATCAACCCGTCTTAATCTTGATAATTCTTCATTTTTTAGGTGGCTTCTCTTCCTCCGTAGAATCAGTCTTCAGATTTTAGATTTTTTTGTTCGTATCAGATGCATTCAAAACAAGTAGCTTAACCTTAGTCGTTTTGATCAACTCAATAATTAGATTCGACGATTTTTCAACCGAGTGCTGTATGAACAACATCATCATAATCGTGCTTACTGTCACCGGTTATACTCTATGATGTGTTCAAAACGAGTATGTGATATGGAAAACTCAATACTTGATGGTTACAATTTGGATAATAACCATATGTGACGAGACTTCCACATGTCAATCATTATCGAAGTTATGCGCATTAGGAGATGACCATTCATTTTTAGTTTTATCCTTTCCGTATTATAAGGAGTCCGTATCAAAAGGTCTGCATCTGGTAATCTGGTTTGTCGTGCATGTTTTGTCATCTCTTGTGATGCACGCCCATGGATAGCATTTGATTCTTGATAGTATTAGGAAAACGTGTTGCTAAATGATCACTTGTTGATAAATCTTGAAACGTTTCCATGATGTCTCAAAACACTATGTTTTTAATCGTTTTGAGCAATCTTTTAGTTAATGTAAGCATGTTCTTAAAAGAGATTGTTCCTATAAAAAGGAAAAAAAAAAAAAAATTGATGTCCGAAATCAAAGGGTACGAAGAGAAAATGTGTTTAACCTCTTATGTGGAGGTTTTTGTAGAGAGTAAAAAAAAATGAGAAAATATTATTAACTTTCAACAAGCCATTATCTATCTATCTCCCATCTATATTTGCAATTTTGCATAACGAAAAACTCTTCCTTTCCAGTTTCCAATCCAAAAACATCGAAGGGCACGGATTTTCTTTGCACCCGGTGTAACCCCTTTTAGCTGTCAGCTCCTATAGTAGTCCCCAACTCAAAGGAAAAATATCTGCTTAAAACTGTAGTATTGATACTCCAGTAAGTCGTACTCATCTATACTGCCATGAATGCCGGCGCCGGAGCCGTCTGCTGCACTAATAACATCATGTTTACAAACCCTTCTTCGTCATCCTTCATTTTCCCCATCAATTTTTGCTGCGCCCCCACTCGTTGCGGAAGTAACCGTTCTTACGCAGCTCATTCCATGTCTCAGTCTTCTGTCCTAGTTGAGACATCCATTGAAGGCCAAATTGCAGAGGAAGAAGCTCTGTCCTTGAAGCCGGCAACTCGCCGACGTCGCCGCATTATCCTCCTCCGACATGCTAAGAGCTCGTGGGAAGATCGTTCTATACGAGGTAAACTAACTGATTGTTTTTGGCTTTGGCATAGTAAAAGTCTTTCTGCTTACATATTTCATTTGGCTTTATCTTCTGCTCGATTTGATTGATTATAACTGTTCTTGAGCATTGGCAATCTGCTATCAATCTTACAGAGGTATATTTATGGATTACAATATCGAGAACTGTGATGATCAATAGGTGCAGGGGAACTAAGATGAGGGTGTGAAGTAGCTGATCAAGGACAAGTTAGCTGAAGTAATTTAATAGCAGTATAATAAAAAAGAAGTTATCTGTTAGTGTGAAATGTATATAAGCATATTCAGAAGTCTCAATTAACTCAGTAAGGCTCATGAACTTGTTTATTTAAAATCATGGGTTCGAGTCTTCGTACTCGGATCATTTATAAAAGAGGCCATTCTAAAATGAATCAGTTAGACTATTGGTGTGATCTTCTCTTTCTATGAAATCAAATGTAGTTGATAAAACTGCAATTGTGGCAAGAGTTTGTTCAGGCTTTTCTTTAGCTCGTCAAGAGGATGGACATAATTACTAACGATTGAGTTTCATTAGTTGAAACAAACTGGTAGCCTTAAGGAGTACATTAGTAAAGTAAAGCCATTAAATTGGATACAATAGCTTATATCAGTTTGTGTCTCCTATGGGCAAAGCAGATAACACTAGTAGATTTATACCATTAGCATCTAAAATGGTACCACCAAAACCGCCATGGAATGGACCATCCACATCAGGTTTTAAAGCTACTACATCTGGTTCAACTAGGATCACTCTTATAAATCAATTAAGTTTGTAGAAAATCCAAGCTAAGAGTGGAAAGGGGTATTGTTTTAGATGTCTCGAGAAGTATACCCTTGGCCATAAATGTAAATAAAAGCAATTATTCGTGATATAAGGAATTCATGAAGAACTAAGGAAAGTACTAGCACAGGAAGTTATTGAAATGACCCACTCATGTCAATCAGTATTGGGTATGTCTATGTATGCTTTTGATGGGAGTTATGATCATAAAACCCTGGTACTAATAGGAAAGGTACGGAAGGGACCAATATCAATGCTAATTGATTGTGAGAGTACACACTCTTTAATAGATGAGGGTATTGCACAATAGTTGGGAACCAACATTGCTGGTGAAAATTGGCTATGGATGAAGAATTTTAGTACTTATAAGTCCTGGGGTTTAAGTAGAAAATGTGTGGTCAAGAATTTAAAATGGATGTCATAGACATTAAGCTTGGGGAGGTTCTGAAATGGTCTCAATTTCCTGAATTTTATCAACAATTTACTGCAACTAAATTGTGTTCCTTGAGATCAAGGAACCTTTTAAGGGGAAGGGAATGTGTTGATCAAGAACAAGTTAGCTGAAGTAGTTTAATAGCAGTTGTAATAAAGAAACAGTTAGCTGTTAGTGTGGAAGGAAGGCGAGTATATAAGGCTATTCTAAAATGAATCATTTAGGCTAATAAGGTGCAAGTTCTCTGCCTCTATATTGAATCCATGACAACAATGCCCTAGGTCTTCATTCTTTCCTCTACTACATGTATCTCTCTTCTCCCCTGAAACCTCTTACATTCTTTATAATTCTGTTCAGTTTGAGTATTGAAGCAATGTAGCGTTTGCTGGAATCAGCTGAACACAAGACAAAAACCACAAAAATAATCCTCCAGAATGTTAACATATTATTTCTCGTTTATGATACACAACCACTAGTTTTGTTTCCCTATAATTTGGTTATGAAAGTTTCTATATTGGAAATTGGAATGGTTTCACTTAATCATGAATTTTCATTATCTCTCTCTTTTTGTTTTCTTCATAGATCATGATCGTCCTCTTAGTAAGGTTGGGCAAGCTGACGCTACCAAAATTTCCTACAATCTTGAAAAATTGGGTTGGCTTCCAGAGCTAATTTTGTGCAGGTATGCATTTAGTTTATTTTTTTGGTGACCGTGGTTTATTCTGTGGGGGATGCTAGCATGCCTCCCATTTTAAATCAAAGTGTTCTTAGTGGAATTCGAACCTGAGACCTTTGGTTTCCTAGGTTAAATCCTTTGCCACATGAGACAACACTGGTGGGTTGCATTTATTTGTTATAGTTCACAAAGAATAGATGCAATGATATTTGTTTTCCTCTAGGATTCATGGATGGCTAAAAATCTAAACAGTTGAAGTTTTATATGTTTTTTTCGTCTTAATATAGCGACGCAATCAGAACCAAAGAAACGCTCAAGATAATGCAGGAGAAAGTGAAGGCATTTCTTGAGGCCAAGGTGCATTTCATTTCAAGCTTTTATTCAGTAGCAGCAATGGACGGTCAGACCGCTGGCCATCTTGAACAAGCCATTTGTAAATATTCAGGAAATGAGATTCTTACAATTATGTGAGTTGTACTGCCTTTAGTAGCGGCTGCTTCTTGGATACAATATCATATCCCATTCAATAAGTTAAACATGCATATAAATTTCTACTTCACAAAATGGTCAAAGAAAATGAAAATTTTCATTTCATGCCCTTTGGTTTGGATAATGTTAAGAGGTCAAACAAAAAAATAAACTTTTATTCTTTATCTATGCCTGGTCAATAAATATTTAATGGTGAAGACAGATAGATGCTACCATTTTGGCTGACTTTATTGTAGAATGTGACCTTCAACATAATTCTGTTCCAACAATTAATATTTCCATTTTGGCTCTCTCATGCTATAGAAGAAGTTAATAATGTAGTTTTGTTTGCCGGTATTTTTCACTGGATGATTATGGGAAGTACTAATATGTTTCTTATTAGCCACTCAGGTGTATGGGGCATAATAGAGGATGGGAGGAAGCAGCAACTATGTTATCAGGTAAGATTTATATTAAGCCCAAAATAATTATAAGTTCAAGTTAGGATTCTCCTTAAGTTTAAGCCGGCCAAAGACCATAGGTCTCATGCTTGATTCCCACTAATAATGTTTTGAATTGAAGTGGGAAGTCATGGCTATGGGGGTTGTGCTAGCTTCTCCTACGGACATGTTTTAAAAGTAAAATAAAAATTTAATCCAGCCAGTCAGTTAGGTTGCTAGAACAATGAGTGGGTAGTTTCACTTGTTCCCACCAGGCACTCCTGTGGAACTAAAGACTTGCAATGCAGCCTTGCTTGAAGCAACTGGAACATCATGGGAAGAGGTTAATGATCTCTCTTACTTGCTGCAATTTATGTTTTACTTTTTTTCTTAAATGACTCAATGGATGAATCTATTTATATCTTATAAAACATCACATCTTGAATTTCCTTTACCTTAACTGATTACATGGTTGTTTCCTTTTTATATTTTCTTTAACAAATCAAACCAAAGTGAAAGAGAACAAATCTCAGTCACGCAAAAGATGTAATGTTGCCATGGAGCTACTCCTCGCTAATATCGTCACATATAAATATAATCAATTACTCTACTTGGAACTCTATGAGTTTGGAAAACCCCCCAATAATACCCATAGAATTCACAAATCCCGTTAAGGTTAAGATAACCCCTGAACTCATAAGGAGAATAAGTTTCATTGTAGTTGAACCAAACCGTCATCTCAACGGGAGACTCAATTTCACACAAAACCAGTTAAATTGATATAAACCCTCAATCCAAAGGGTTTGACTCGAGCAGACACAAAATGGGACTAAGAATGTTCTATAGGTTGAGAACATTCGCTCAGTCCTCACAAAACATACCAAGTTCCTTGCTTTGACACAATTAACACAAAATCACAAACAAACCCATATTTGAACCCACCATCAGCACATAAACAAGAAGACTAAGAAATCATTAGCCTTGTAAAACCAACAAGAGGACATGATGACTCTGAATTCTTAGCCATGTAAGAAGCAACCTTGTCTAATGAACTAAGACAAAGGCATATTACATGAAACCATTATATAAAAAAAATAACAAATGTGCTCTAGAAAATAAACAATTTGTTACACAAAATCACATAATGTACTTGAGACTAATCCTCAAATATGTACAGAATAATCTAGAAGAAATTGTAATCAGTTGTAATAGCTTCTGAGTGTATTTAGTCCATTGGCACTCTTCTCATTTCTCTCTCATGAATTCTCATATTTTTCTTGATTATAGTTCTCTATTAAAATAGTTAAGCATAAAATTCTTGCTTAAAAATCAAAGTATGTTCAATTCCCGCTAAAACTACCATAGGTTAAAAAACTCACAAGTTAAAGTGGGGCTATGAAGATGAAAGTCATGTTAGCTAGCTTCTTATATTAAGAGAAAAATGTGCTCATATATTAGCATTTCCCCATTGTCACAATAACCAATTGTTATATGAATTCTTCTTTTTTTCTTTGCATATTCCATATTATATTAAGCTGAAGTGTAGGTCATGGCGGTGAGATGTTATGCGACCTTTCTACATTAAAACAAAAAAGAATTTCATATTAAATGTTCAAAGCTTTATGAATGTCTCTACATCTCTTCCTCTGTTGTTTTGTTTTCAAAGCATCTATCTCTACATCTTTTCCTCTGTTGTTTTGTTTTCAAAGCATCTAGCGTTTCTTCCAACCAAACATCGTAAGCACCAATAGTAAAGCTAACAGTAATGTCAAGTTAAACATATTTGAAGTGAAGTCTTTTCTTGCTGCTCTACTTGCAATCCAACTCTTTATTTGACTCCACCATTTTAAGAGCCCCATTTCTCATCATACAAAAGTTTAATTTAGTCCATGAGCATACTGATAATTTACATTTAAAGAATATATGATCCAAGTCTTGCACATTGAACACTTGTTGTCTTCAATTTGGATAAATTTGCACATTGAACGAATAGCTGGTTTTGTGATAATGATGTTTAGTGACCTGTCTTCCTTTTCTTGTTACTTGAGTTGTAGAGTTTAGAAAATCTATCACAGGATTGCTGACGGTTGTTTGTTTTGCTAGGAGTATAGAGAAGAGGGCATATATATTATTTTGTCTTAGAAACTCACCAGCTTCATTGCAGGCATTTTCTTCGGCTGGATTTGGTGGGTGGAAACTCCAAGGTATTGTTAAGCCAAATAGCGAATCTTCAATAATGACCTTGTAGAAGTGTTTATATATCTTGGACTTGATCAAGATGTACATATAGCTCGGGAAGAGAGAAGAAACTAAAACTGTAATGAGAGGATGACTGCCCTATTTGGCTTGTTTGTCATCAAATGGATCAATGAATAATTTCATATTGTGTATGAATGCAGGCAGAATCATATCTTGTTGAATTTATGCATCTGCGACTTTTGGAACTATATGTGGAATTTTGTTATAACATCAATATGGTACTTATTCTATAAATTTCAAAACAAGTCCTAAAATAAAATGCATTTATTTTCACCTGTTGAGGTCCAAGTACGTTGTAGTTTTTGTCAATCTGATAAATGATAAGAAATTACAAACATTATAATTTTTGTAGTTTTTGTCAATCTGATAAATGATAAGAAATTACAAACATTATAATTTTCTTCCTGATGAATCCGAAATGCAATTGCAAATACAAGTACCCAACTAATTTGTGCTATATTATATCTGTTGCTGCACGTACAATTGAAGCTTCTTTTAAATGCATGTCAAATAATTAACTTTGAATGTTCAGACATCAACCTTTCGTTTAATTACTTTTGCTCCAAAGAATTTGGGTCATTTTTATCGAAAGAGATTTGAATTTTGCTCCAAAGAATTTGGGTCATTTTTATCGAAAGAGATTTGAATTTTGAATTATGTCAAATGAAGTTTGAATTATCAAAATTTTAGTTTTTAAGACTTTTTTTTTTCAAATTGATAAAATGTATATCATATCTTTTTAACGTATTATTTTAGTTTTTTAATTAATTTGTTATGTCTTTAAATTAAATGATATTTATAGATGTTTTAAATATATATATATTTTTTTAATTTGAGGATTATTCTATAAATTTAAGCATTTAATTGATATATTTTTTATTTATTTTTCAAAAAACTTCCTAACATAACTTATTGTAATATCTACCAATTTGAACATATTTGTATTATAAAATTCATATTTTTTTAAATAAAATCGTTCTAAATTTTTAAATATGATTTGAATACTTATAAAAAATGTGTAATTGGTAAAATTATTGGAAAAAAAATTGTTATTAGTTTTTACAAATTTGGCAACTAATTTAGAAAAAAAAAATATTAGGTTAAAATAAAAAGACATGGAAATTTGACAAAATGACCCTAAAAAGGTCCTTAAATGCGTTGGTAATTTAATTGTGCAAATGAGCACTTCAAAATATTCTAACGAAATTACACCCGTCGCGTAACGCGAATGACAGAATCGTCACGCGAAAAAAAAGTAAGTGAAAAATACAGAATACCCTTACTATTTAATATAACTTCGCATTTTTATTTTCATTTCTCTTGTCTTCTTCCTTCTCTCTCTTCCCATTTTTCTTCTCATTCTCTCTAAACGAAAAGCTAAACGGCAATGATCTTCGATGGATACAACCATAAGTACGAGCACAAGTACGATGGTGGCAACTATTACTCTTCTTCCTCGATCATTGTTTGTTATTTGTTGATTTCGTTAAAAATGGTATGGTAGCGTCTCGTAAATGGACGGGCATGATCTTCAAGAGAAATGTATTATTCTATATGGCAGACCAAAACAGTTAGTTTATTGAATCTCAGGGAAGCAGAGACATTGCATCACAAGTATAGTTCATGGGCTAGTACAATTGAAATAGTAGACAATCTGGATGTTGTTATTGATCATATTCATCAACATGGAAGACATGTTTCTTTTTGTTTTTTGGTATATTCAAGATGAACAACCAAGAACTTAAAAGTGCAGCAATATCATCATCTGCATTCAACTAACTACTTACAAAGTGCAGCAACAACCAACAACATCTCGAATCCACATTGTTATAACGGAACGCGTGAGAATGACGTAAACAATAAGAAGGACAGAGATTTAACGTGGTTCACAAAGATAGAACTTGGTTACGTCCACCCAAAAGAGAGAGATTATTATTGAGAAGATTGTTTTACAGAGATGATATATATAAACTAGGGTTATAACACGAGTTTATATAATACTCGGTCCCCTAAAACCTTAATACAGAAACCCTAACAAATAGAGAATTGGGGCAGCCCATTAAGAAGGCCCAACTATTCAAGTCTATTCAACAAATCTCCACCTTGACTTGAGTTCTCTTAGATGTCCCAGGTGCATTAGTCAATGCCCAGATCTCCCAAATACATTCGTCAATGTCAGATGGCCTAGATGCACTCGCCGGTGCCAAAGGGCCCAGATGCACTCGCCGGTGCCGGATGGCCCAGATGCACTCGCAGATGCTGGATGGTCCAAATGCACTCGCCGGTGCCGGATGGCCCAGATGCACTCGCCGGTGCCGGATGGTCCAGATGCACTCGCCGGTGCCGGATGGCCCAGATGCACTCGCCGGTGCCAGATGGGCTAGATGTATTAGTCAATGCCCAGATGGCCCAGATGCATTAGTCAATGCCTAGATGTTCAATCTTCTCTATCTCTCTCTTCTAAAGTTGCCCCTAGGGAAACTAACAGTTTCTGACGTTAATCAAGTCCAAACAATATTGGAACTTGTTATGAGGAATTGGCTTTGTGAACATATCAACATGATTGTCAGCAGTTCCTACCTTTTTCACCTTTATCCTCTTCTCAGTCCTTAGGAAATGATATCGTAACTCAATATGCTTAGTCCGTTCATGATGAACTTGATCTTTGGCTAAGCATATAGCACTCAGACTGTCATAGAAGACAGTTGCTTGACCCTGATATAGGCCTAGATCACTAATTAGTCCTTTCAGCCATATTCCCTCTTTAGCACCTTCTGTTAATGCTATGTACTCTACTTCTGTTGTAGATAGAGTCATAGTAGGTTGCAGAGTCGCTTTCCAACTAACAACTAAGCCCCCCAAGAGTAAATACATAACCAGTCATAGATATCCTCCTATCAATGTCTCCAGCATAATTAGAATCTGAATACCCAGTAATCAGACATTGTGTATCACCTCCATATATGAGACCAACATCAAAAGTTCCCCATAGATACTTGAATATCCTCTTCACAGCTTGCCAATGCTCCTTCCCTAGTTGTACCATAAATCTGCTCACAACACTCACTTCCTGTGTCAGATCTGGTCTTGTACAAACCATAACATACATCAAACTCCCTAGTGCACTAGAATAAGGAACTCAAGTCATATACCTTTTTTCTTCATCTGTTTGAGGAGCAAACAAAGTAGTAAGATGAATATTAGCAGCACAGTGTCACGTCCCATTTTTATGGGGTGCAAACATCGAGCCACGAGGTGTACTTCCATGATATTCCAGAATGCAAGTCTATGTAATCTGTGCTCAAGGGGCTTGTGCACAGATACGAGGGACCGTGTGGGGAATGTTTCAAGGAAGAGGTTGAAGAGTATCATGCCAAGGTCGAACCGAGGACGGCCACGACTAAGGTGGGGGAGTATGTCACGGCCCATTAGAGTCACGACCCAATCCCGGAGGATGTCGAGGCTCATTAAAGTCTTGGCCTGATAGTGCGCTAATCTTCTTAGCCAAGGAGAGGCCCAGTTACCTACGTAGGGCCCATCAAATCTTCTAATCAAGGAAGAGATTGGAAGATAATCTAATTAAGGAAGGGATTAGAAGATATATTCTAATCAAGGAAAGGATTATAATATATATTCTAATTAAGGAAGAGATTACAAGGGATATTCTAAATTAGGTAGGGATATTCTTGTTATGGAAGGAATATCCTAAATTAGTGTAATTAAATTGTAATTAGACGTAATTCCTAATTTAATACGTGTAAGTCCTATAAATACCCTGAAGGTATTCCATTGTAATTATCAAGCATTCTTTCAATACAATCTTATTCTCAAGTGTTTCTCTCTCTAAGTCCTTTCTTGCGTTTGAGTTCTTCTTGCATTGTGTTTAGAAAGGCTTTCTAAGCTAGAATCAGGGTCGATTTAGCTTAGTGCCGCACGGGTCGAATTTTAGCCCGTGACAAGTGGTATCAGAGCAAGGTTGAATTTCCGCATTCAAGCTGCAAGAAATGGATTCACGAACTACCGTCACTAAGGTTCCGACCGGCCAACATAAGGACAAGGGATCCAAGAGGGATAAGTCCGTCGAGAGAGGTGCTGCCATGGAAGCGCGGGTGACCCGGCTTGAAGAAGGCATGAGCGATCACCAAGAAGCTCTCGAAGTGTTTAGCGCGGTGGCCGAGAAGGTGACGATGTTGGACGAGGGTGCTGAAAAGTTAGAGAATGAGTTAATGGGGATCATTAACGGTTCGAATCGTAGCATTCGGGACGAAGTGCTAGGATTGGTTCGAGGGGAGGTTAATGACATCTGCCAGAAGGTGCTTGATCCAATCCGGGGAGAAGTCCATGCGATGGTCGAGACCCTCAAGAGGGAGATCTTGGGGAGGCTAGAATCGATGGAAAGGCGGATTGCGAGGAATGGAGGGGAACATAGAGGTGCGACACCTCAACGGATGGATGTTCCTAAGCCAACTCCATTCAAAGGCTCGAGGAGTGCAAGGGAAGTGGAGGACTTCCTTTGGAACATGGAGAGGTACTTTCGGGCATCAAGCATACTTGATGATCGTGACAAGTTGGAGACGGCACCTTTCTTCCTACAAGAGATGGCGTTGCTGTGGTGGAGGAGGCGAGAAGGAGATATTGAACGAGGGACCTTGAGGATGGAAACGTGGGAAGACTTCAAGACCGAGTTCAAACGCCAATTCTTCCCAGAGAATGCCGAGTACGAGGCAAGGAAAAGGTTGAGTCAACTTGTGCACAAAGGAACCATCAAGGAGTATGTGAAGGAATTCCAGGAGTTGATGCTCGAGTTACCTAGTCTAACGGAACAGGAGACACTGTTTGCGTTTGTTAATGGCCTCAAGACTTGGGCACAGTTGGAGCTGCAAAGGGCCAAAGTGCGGAACGTTTCCGAGGCAATAGCGGTTGCAGAAAGACTGATAGAGCTCAAAGTGTCTGTGGACAGGCCGAAGTTCATCAGGGATGATGGAGAAGAAGGTGGAGGAGACCGCCCACAGGACCAGGAGAAATGTGGGGGAGACCGTTCATCTAAGAAGGGGCATGCACATAAAAACTCAGGGAGGCAAGCCGACGAGTCGGAGAAGCCAAGAGCCTGTTATATTTGTGGTGCCCATAATCACATAAAGTTTATGTGCCCGTTTAAGGGGGAAAAGGTTGCAGCAGTTAAAGGAACTAAGTCCTCTGATGAGGAAGAAGAGACTCAAATAGGATCCTTAAGACTGCTCAATGCTGTGAAGACTAGTGTTGCGAAGCCAGACAAGGGAACAAGGAGGGGCTCTTTGTTTGTGGAAGCTTGGATCGGGGGAAAGCGCATCAAGGCACTAGTAGACACAGGGGCTACGCACAACTTCATGCGAGAAGGAGTAGCCAAGGTGTTGGGTCTGCGGATCAGCCCAACAAGAGGGACGGTGAAGTCCTTCGATGTAGCCAAGCCGGTAAATGGGGAGGCTAGGAGAGTGCACACCAGGATCGGAGGCTGGAATGGGACAGTCTCATTTACCTTGGTCCCAATGGAAGACTACGACGTAGTGTTGGGACTCGAATGGTGCGATCAGGTACGCGCTTGCATAATGCCTTATTCCGATTCCTTAATCATTTTGGATCACGGGAAGACTAGCGTGATTCCAACAAGGAGAGAATCAGAGGGAATAAGCAGGTTCTCGGCGATGCGATTCGTTCGAGGTCGCAAATGTGGTAAAGAGATATTTGCCACTTTTGCCAAGATGGATGATGGGGACGGGTCCAAGGGAAAAGAAGAAGTACCCGAGGAAGTCCAGATAGCGTGTGTCGAAGCCTTCGAGGGGCTCAAGGACAAAGACAACACACAACCATCAGATCCACAAGGTTTGGCCACAGGCAACGGGGGCCAAAGTCAGTCTGCCTTCACTCACACCAAGTCCGTGGGAAAGGAAGCAGGTTGTGCTCAGGCATATTCAGAGGGAGACACCGAGAATATGAAGAGAGGGGCAGATCTGAGAGGGTGTGCAGTTACGAAAGGGGACGATGGAAAGGGGGAAGTGTCCCCCGCAATTGTTGAAGTTTATGCAGTCTGTGCTCAAGGGGCTTGTGCGCAGATTCAAGGGACCATGTTCAATCAATAGATGTGTGGGAAACGTCTTATATCGGTTAAGGCTGGCGACCATAAGTGCACCCAATGCCGTGTCGTGCAAAGGGGGAGGAAGAGCGCTCAGGGGACGCCAGAAAGAAGATCACCATACACAGGTCTAGGGTCGTGCCGAGGACGGCCACGACTTAGGTGGGGGAGTATGTCACGTCCCATTTTTATGGGGTGCAAACATCGAGCCACGAGGTGTACTTCCATGATATTCCAGAATGCAAGTCTATGTAATCTGTGCTCAAGGGGCTTGTGCACAGATACGAGGGACCGTGTGGGGAATGTTTCAAGGAAGAGGTTGAAGAGTATCATGCCAAGGTCGAACCGAGGACGGCCACGACTAAGGTGGGGGAGTATGTCACGGCCCATTAGAGTCACGACCCAATCCCGGAGGATGTCGAGGCTCATTAAAGTCTTGGCCTGATAGTGCGCTAATCTTCTTAGCCAAGGAGAGGCCCAGTTACCTACGTAGGGCCCAGCGAATCTTCTAATCAAGGAAGAGATTGGAAGATAATCTAATTAAGGAAGGGATTAGAAGATATATTCTAATCAAGGAAAGGATTATAATATATATTCTAATTAAGGAAGAGATTACAAGGGATATTCTAAATTAGGTAGGGATATTCTTGTTATGGAAGGAATATCCTAAATTAGTGTAATTAAATTGTAATTAGACGTAATTCCTAATTTAGTACGTGTAAGTCCTATAAATACCCTGAAGGTATTCCATTGTAATTATCAAGCATTCTTTCAATACAATCTTATTCTCAAGTGTTTCTCTCTCTAAGTCCTTTCTTGCGTTTGAGTTCTTCTTGCATTGTGTTTAGAAAGGCTTTCTAAGCTAGAATCAGGGTCGATTTAGCTTAGTGCCGCACGGGTCGAATTTTAGCCCGTGACAACAGGGTGTATATGTAGGTTTAGCTGATGACATCCCAAACCTTGTCAACACCTTCTCAATGTAACCTTTTTGTGATAAGAAAAGTTTCTTCTGGCCTCTATCTCTAAGAATCTCCATTCCTAGAATTTTCCGAACTGCTCCTATATCTTTAATCTCAAACTCAGCATTTAGAAGATCCTTTAACTTTTGAACATCTGTTTTGCTCTTTGTTGCTACCAACATGTCATCTACATACATGACTAGGTAGATGAATGAGTCATCCTTCAACTTGTTGTAATACACACAACAGTCATATGCAATCCTCTTGTAGTTAAGAGACATCATAAAGTTGTCAAACCTCTTATACCACTACCTTGGAGACTATTTAAGTCCGTATAAATATTTCTTCAACTTGCAAACATATTTTTCCTTTCCTGGAACTTGGAAACCTTCTGGCTGAGTCATGTATATTTCTTCCTCTAACTCTCCATGTAGAAAGACTGTATTCACATCAAGTTGTTCGAGCTCCAAATGATGATGTGTCACTTTTGCTAGTAACACCTGATAGAAGTATGTTTGACTACTGGTGAGAAAATTTCATTATAGTCTACTCCCTCCTTCTAATTTAACCCCCTTGCAACAACTCGAGCCTTAAACTTGACTCCTTCAACAGCTGTTATACCTTCTTTTTTCTTGAAAACCCATTTGCAGGTAATAACCTTTCTCCTTGTAGGCAAAGAGACTAACTCCCAAGTATGATTTTTGTGAAGTGATTCCATCTCATCTCCCATTGCTGTGAACCACTACGCATCTTCAAACCCGGATACAATTTCTTTGTAAGTGGATGGTACAAACGTATTCACTTCCTCCTCAGCAACCTATAGTGCATAACCAACCATATCTTCATAACTGTATCTCTGAGGTGGTCTAACTTCAATCCTCCTTAACCGACCTTCAGCTACACTCTCATGAATAACTTCAGACGGTTGAGAATCTAATTGTTCAAACTCAGGCAGCTGACCCTCAACGTGGGGTTCTTTTTCCTTTTGTAAAGTAGTTTCTAACCCCACCTGTTTGTTAGCACTACTAATTTCTTCTACAGATTTCTCAATAGAGTTAAGTATAGAGTTCTCATCAATGATGACGTTTCTACTCAGAATAACTCTTTTTTCAGATGGAGACCATATTTTGTATCCTTTTATACCATCTCCATGACCCACAAATACTCTAAGAAGACCCTCCTTTGCTGGAATCTGCATCCCCCTTTCACTCATATGACCAAGCCTTATATGCCAAAGTTTAGTCATATCATCCTTGTGAATCTCTGAGGATGCAACAGAAATAAAACCTGAGACAGTAGAACCTTGCAAAAAAATAAAGTACCATTCTTGACACCTTTCAGAATAACATTAGAACCCTTGCATACATTCAGAACTCCACTTTCACCGTTGAACCAAAATCCTTTACTATCTAACATACTTAGAGATATCAAGTTCTTAGTGATAAGTGGAACATGTCTAACCTCATTTAGTGTACAAAATATTCCATCGTGTGTCCTGATCTTGATTGAGCCAATCCCAACTGCCTTAAAAACAGAACTATTTGCCATAGAAACACTGCCAACATCTACCTGTTTGTAAGATTCAAACCACTCTCTTCGAGAGCAAATATGATACGAAGCTCTAAAATCAAGAACCCATGCATCAGTTTGATGGGTATGACCATCTACCACTAGAGCAATGTCAACGTCAGATAATATATTATCTTCTGCAACAACTGCAGAACCATAATCAAATTTCTGTGGATTTTTCTTCAAAGGGCATTCATTCTTCCAATGTCCTTTCTCTTTGCAGTAATTGCAGATATCAGTCGGCTTAGGACCCTTTGAAGTAAATGACTTATCGTGTTTCTTCTCTTTCCCTCACCCATTACTTCCGCTGGTAAACAACCCTGAAGCTTGACTATCTGTAATTGTACCAGACGCCATATGACGTAGATCCCTTGAATGAAGGGCAGACCTGACATCTTCCAAACTTACTGTATCTTTCCCAACAATGAAAGACTGAACAAAATTTTCATATGATGGAGGCAAAGATACTAACAAGATTAATGCAACATCTTCATCATTAACATTAACATAAATATTTCTTAATTCTAACATAATAGAATTCAATTGATCTAGGTGTTCTCTGATTTGCATACCTTCCTGCATTCGTGGAGTGAACAAACTGTTAGGATCGGGGACGCCCTTGGAGGACCGGGGTGTTTCCGGTTTTCTGAAGGGTGGCCGCTTACGCAACACACAACACTTTGGTGATAGTCCGGTTAGAGACTATAACCGTTCTCAGCACTACACAAACTGTCACAGACTCTTGAACCGGGTTCAAGGGCGGAAATGTCTATTTCAGCCTGAAGCAACGTATGCGACTTAGATGATGTTTTAGGAGGAGTCAGTTTTAGAAATATGAGTGGACCGGTTTTTGATATAAGGAGTAATATTGTTTTGGTTAGGTTAAGTGAGTAAGTAATGAAACGAAAGAAAAGACACGAGACAGGATTTTTTATGGATGTTCGGAGCAAACCCTCCTACGTCACCCCTTTTTCTCAGGTTATGAGAAGGATCTTCACTAACTTTTATAGTTACAACAACACTGCCGGTTACACCAACTCACTCTTTTTTGTAATACAATAACTCAACACAAAAAGCTTTCGGTTTATGACACACCGGTTTTTGGATCGTAAAAGTTTATCTCTCTAGAATCTTTATAACTTATCGCTTCTCTTGTATTGAATGATTTTCTTGCTTGATGATTCACATGTATTAAATTTGCCTATAAATTGATGCTTGGCAAAATTTCTTCCTTGGCTTCTATTTATATAAAAATATGACAACGGTCATATTTTCTCTCTCCAGGAGATTGGCCGCTGGAAACCGGTAATGATCAATAGGCTTGAACGCCTTCCCTCTTGGACAGATCAATTTGGACACATGGCAGACATGCACTTAGCCGGTTTGCATTTTGAACACATGGCAGACATGCACTTAGCCGGTTTGCATTTTGGACACATGACAGACATGCACTTAGCCGGTTTGCATTTTGGACACATGACAGACATGCACTTAGCCGGTTTGCATTTTGAACACATGGCAGACATGCACTTAGCCGACCGCCTACCTGACAGCTACCTGCTATTTGTTTAATAACCGGAGCATATTTATGACTGGAGCGGCTCATTTAATAACCGGAATATTTATGACTGGAGCGGCTCATTTAATAACCGGAGCATTTATTACTGGAACTCATTTATGACCGGCCATGCTACATTAAGTGTCGGTTGACCGAACTCTGCGGTTGACTAAACTTTACTGACCAAACCGGTTGATCGAGCCGGTTTGACCGAACTCCGGTTGACCGGAGCTTTTTACTTCAAACTAAGTCAAACCGAATAGTATATATATTTCCAACTGAACGCTCAGTTTCCCTGAAATAGCAAAACTTTATTTGCAGCCAGTGAGATTTGATCCCTGGTCACCTGTGTGACAGGTAGAGGTGTTTACCACTACGCTACAACAACTTCTTGTTATATTTAAACCAATTAATATACTTGATATAACTTAGCGGTTTAACATATATATTTGAACATAGTTTTATCTATTCATTAAACTTTTCATAAGTTATAAAATTTATTTTCTGCCAATGCTAAACAGCGAAGCGTTTAGCAGTTGGAAGAAACAGATGTATCTACATCTGATTACGTTAGATGATGAGATGAGCCGAGTCCTGAAAGAGGGACCGATCAAGATCAACAAGGAGGCAGACCAATGGACAAATGAAGATCGAAGACGGAATAACCTGGATAACCATTGCATGAGGCACATCTACAAGGCTATAGATGATAACACCTTGAACAAAATATCAGACTGTGATAGTGTAAAGGAAGCCTGGGAAACGATCATTCAGATCCATGAGGGAAACGAAAGAACAAAGGAGAACAAAATCTTGGTGGCTACACAGAAATATGAAAACATCAGGATGAAACCGGGGAAAAACATGAAGGAATTCAGCAACCGGTTCACCAGTGTGGTCAACGAGCTTCAAACACTCGGAAAGAAATATGACAACCGAGAAGTAATCATCAAAGCTTTAAGATCTCTGCCAAGCACTTGGGATATCAAGACCATGGTGATGAGGGAATTAAGCACCCTCGGGCAGATGAAGTTGCATGATGTGTTCGAGGATCTAAAAGCCTACGAGTTCGAGATCAAATCTCGGATCGAAGATGAAGCATCCACATCAACCGCAACCAGAGCTTTGGTTACATCGGCGGAACCGGCGGTTCAAGTATCAACCGTTCCGGCTCTAGTCAAAAGCACTGATCAGATCACTGAAGATGTGATGGCGATGCTAGCTCATAAATTTGGGAGATTCATGAAGAAGAGTCAGCCACCATCTAACAACGATTTTAATTATAATTATGTAGACAAATCAAATAAACGATGCTATAATTGTGACGGTTTTGGACATTTCAAGTCAGAATGTAGAAAACCAAGGAGAGATGATAGAAAACCGGAAGGAAACTATCAAGGGAACAACTATCAAGGCAACCGGTACTAGGGAAACAACTACTAAGGAAATAACTACCGGAGAAATGACAACCAACGAAATGACTACCGGAGAAACGATAACCAGCATACAGACGAAGGAAAGGAGATTCAGAAAGCACTCATTGCATCCGACGGTGGAAGCGAGTGGGCCTACTCCGATAATGAAGACAGTGAAGAAAAAGTGACTTGCTTCATGGCAAACGACGAAGAGGTATTTGATTTCTCTTCTGACGAGTTTACCAAAGAAGATTTGATATCTGCACTCAACGAAATGGTTGCTGAGTTCAGAAACATATCTGCGTACATACCGACTCCGGTAGAATTCAAAACCGAACAATCAAATAATGTCTCTGTTAAAACATATGAAACCGAAATGTACAAACCGGATGAACTATTCTCCGATAATGAGAAGACAGTTCAACCGGTAACTAAAACCGATGAACGAGCAATGTACGTCACGGCTGTGTGGGAGAGATCACGTCTAGTTGTAAAACAAATGTGTAATTATAAAAGACACCCTAAGTGTAGGTTTGGTATCGGTTACAAACCAAATAAACAAAACGAATCAAAACAACCTAACGGGATGAAACTCACGAAAGATAACCTTCCATTCATAAAATTTGTCAAAAGCTCAAAAACCGAAAATGACTTAAAACCGGAAGAAAAACTTAAGTATGTAAGCCCTACTGAATCAGAAAACTGGCTTTATCCTGAGAGAAGGAAAGCCAACCGGAAACCAAATAAACCAAATAAAACTCGACCTCAAAGAAACTCATCACAACATAAGGCATTCTTGAGCAATAGTCAAGAAGTTAAGCCAAATATTATAAAAACAGAAACCGGGAAAGTGATTCGACTTATTCAAGTCTGGATCACAAAGGGACTAATCAACCATGGACCCAACTGAATGTGGGTACCAAAAATGTGTAAATAATTTTCTGTTACAGGTTAGGAGGAGCAACCGGCTAAAGAATTCGGAATGGTACCTGGACAGTGGATGCTCAAGATATATGACCGGAAACGAAGAGCTACTAACCGACATCAAGTATGAAACCGGAGCAATCATAACATTCGGGGACAACTCGAAAGGTAAAACCGTGGGCAAGGGTAAGATTGTCCATGGTAATCTATCCATAAGTAATGTATTGCTGGTAGAAGAACTACGTTTTAACTTATTAAGTATAAGTCAAATGTGTGATGTGGGTTATAAAGTTGAATTTCATAAAAACGCATGTTTAGTTAAGAATCAGGATAATGATATTCTCTTAACCGGTAACCGAATGGGAAATATTTACAAAGTTAATTGGAAAACTGATTTTGAAAAACCTGTGTGTATGTTAGCCGGAAATGATCCAAACTGGCTTTGGCATAAACGGTTAAATCATTCGAATTTCAAAACAATTAACTTCATATGTTCCAAGGAACTAGTTCACGGTTTCCCAAATGTTAAGTTCTCAAAAGATAAAGTATGTGCTGCATGTCAAATGGGCAAACAAGTAAAGTCATCTTTCAAAAATAAAGGAAACTATCAATCTAAACGATGCTTAGAACTTTTGCATATGGATTTGTTTGGTCCGGTTAAAGTAACTAGTTTAGGAGGCATGCATTATACTATGGTAGTTATTGATGATTATTCTAAATTTACTTGGGTAACTTTTCTAGCTTCTAAAAGCCAAGCAACTCCAAACCTAATTAAACTGATTTTGAGAATACAAAATGAAAAATCTATTCGAGTAAACAAAATCAGAAGTGATAGAGGAACTGAATTTATAAACAGCAATTTAACTACTTTTCTTGATGATTCCGCTATTAGACACGAGTTGTCTAGTGCCAGAACTCCTCAACAAAACGGCCTGGCTGAGAGAAGAAACCGAACTCTCAAGGAAGCCGCAAGGTCAATGATAGCTGATTCGGGCATCGCTTAAAAGTTTTGGGCTGAAGCTATCAATACCGCATGCTACACACAAAACCGATCTTTGGTAACTAAACGTTTTCCCAAAACTCCTTTTGAAATTTACTATGATCAAATTCCAAGCGTACGGTATTTTCGAATTTTTGGTAGCAAATGTTTTGTTCACAATAACGGCAAGAATTACTTGACCGCTTTTTATGTTAAATCCGATGAGGGAATAATGTTGGGATATTCAGCTGTGAGTAAAGCCTATAGAATATACAATACTAGGACTTTAACAGTTGAAGAAACCGCACACGTTGTTTTCGATGAATCGGTTGAACGAAACACTGCATTACCCTTCGATCTTCACAACAGAATGGAAAATTTCAATATCTATTCTGATGATGAAGACGAGGTTCCGGTTTTTAGACGATTTGTCAAGGACCAAGCGGTTGATGCTGAAACTCAGCCTGATCAAGCTGCTTTGCCGCAGAAAGTTGACTCTTCAGTTTCTACTAAAGAAATCAGTCGGTCTGACTCTGTTCAACCTACTAATCAGTCTAACCTTGATCAGCCAACCGAAAGCTTGATAGACACGTCTCGGATTAACCTCAGAAGGAACAAAAATCATCCTCTTGAACTAGTAATAGGTAACATATCCTCACCCGTCCGAACTAGGCAACATAATTTGGATCACTATGAAAACTTAGCTTTCATATCACAAATTGAGCCGAAAAAGGTGGATGAAGGATTGTCAGATCCCGATTGGATCCTAGAAATGCAAGAGGAATTAAACGAGTTTGAGAGAAATAATGTCTGGTACCTAGTTCCTAGACCGAAAAACAAACCGGTTATAGGAACACGATGGGTATTCAGAAATAAACTCAATGAAGACGGTTTAGTTACGAGGAACAAAGCCCGGTTAGTGGCTCAAGGCTATAAACAGGAAGAAGGCGTTGATTTTGAAGAATCATTTTCCCCTGTAGCTAGACTTGAGGCCATTAGAATATTCTTAGCATATGCAGCTTATAAAAATTTCAAAGTTTTTCAAATGGATGTTAAAAGTGCTTTTCTAAATGGTAAAGTAAATGAGAGTTATATGTTAATCAACCTCCAGGTTTCAAAAATCCAGAACACGAAAATCATGTTTACCGGCTGAACAAAGCCCTTTATGGTTTGAAACAAACTCCAAGAGCTTGGTATGATAAATTGACACAATTTTTATTTGATCATAAATTCACAATAGGCTCGGTAGACAAAACACTCTTCAAATTTGAAAGGAAGGAACAAATACTACTTGTCAGATTTATGTCGATGATATTATATTCGGATCAACCGATCCAAAGTTATGTGATAAGTTTTCAAAGATGATGACTGACAAATTTCAAATGAGTATGATGGGAGAATTGAGTTTCTTTCTAGGACTTCAGGTTAAGCAGATTGAAGCCGGAACCTTCATAAGGCAACCGAAATATACAGCCGAACTGTTGAAGAAATTTGGAATGGATACATGCGCTGAAGCGGCTACGCCAATGAGTCCTTCTATAAAACTGGATAAAGATGATGATGGTGAAGCCGTTGACATCACAGTATATCGAGGAATAATCGGATCACTGCTATATCTAACAACCAGCCGACCTGACATTCGGTTTGCGGTTGGAGTATGCGGAAGATTCCAAGCAAATCCAAAGCAATCACATTATACTGCGGCCAAAAGAATCTTAAAATATCTGAAGGGAACTCAGGAAGTGGGACTCTGGTATCCAAAAGACTCGAGTTTCAATCTTATAAGCTATTTAGACGCCGATTATATAGGATGCAAAATTGATAGAAAGAGCACAAGTGGAACCTGCCAGTTCTTAGGTGACCGGTTAGTCACCTGGAGCAGCAAGAAACAAACATCTGTTGCAACATCAACCGCAGAGGCAGAGTACATAGCGGCCGGAAGCTGCTGTGCACAACTTCTCTAGATCCAACAACAACTAAGGGACTTCGGGATAGAAGCCAAGGAATCTCCAATTTTCTGTGACAACAACAGTGCTATAGCGATTACATACAATCGGGTGTTGCACTCAAGAACAAAGCATATTGATATAAGACACCATTTCATCCGGGAGCACGTTCAGGAGAAACACATCCGGCTGGAATACGTCTCGACCGAGCAACAAGTAGCGGATATATTCACAAAACCGCTACAGGAAGCTAAGTTTTCTCACTTTCGAAATATTTTGGGAATTACTAATGTTAATCAACTCATATCATGATTATGCATGCATACTAAGTGACAATGAGAAACCGGGATATGTGTTCAGGGAGAAGCTCTCGCTTCTCAAACCATATTCAAATAGGCCATTGATAATTCAAGAATGCTAACCAGGAGGAAGTCTCCGGTTATGCCCGATTACTTCATAACTTCAAATCACATGTATACTTACTATACGGTTGAAATAATCAGGTTAAAATGGATATAATCAATCCAAAGTTGAACAAATGTTGACGTAACTCAACATTTCTTCACAATCGGAAAAAAATATCCAACTAAAACCGGTCATGGAAAACCGCTTAGTACAAATGCATTCTGGTTTGATGGAATGAACTTCTCCGGTTAACTGGGATGACTAATTGAGTTTTCATGCATATCTTGAAAAATGAAGCATGTTATAAATGAAAACAGTCTACCACAATCGAGATGACGACATGTGTCCATCATCAAGAGAGGGAGACTCACATCTTGTCAACAGATTTTTGTAATCATGAATATCTTGGCAATAATTAGTTTTTGCTTTGGAAATAAAGATTATTTACTTCAACAAGTTAAAGCCTATTAAATAACTGATGACATCATCAAGCATGCTTAACCTACTAATCTAGCCGAACCCCTGGCTATATAAACCACCCTTAAACCTTCACAAATCTTCACAAAATTACTATTCACAAAAACAGTCTTGAGCCTAAAAACTCTCTCTCAAGAACATGAACTCCAACTCTCTAGCAAAGAAGATTCTATTGGCGGACTTTAATTCAATCTACCAATATGAAGACCATGAGGTTAAAGAAATGTTCTTAGCCATTGAAAGAAGCGGGCTAAGAGGATTCCTCGAAAACAGATTCATTCTCGACTACCTAGTAGTCGAAGAATTCTTCCAGACCGCAAAGGAAGTGCATGGAGACATAATCGTTGCACAAGTTTACGGTCAGAAATTCCTATTCAGCGAGACGGATTTCGCTGAATACTGCGGTTTGCCCACTGAAGGGGTAACCGACTTAACCTACTCTCCGGTGACCATGGAAGAAATGTGTCGTCGGTTCTCAAACTCTGACATCCCGATTAGACCCTGGGGTGCTAAAAGCCAACTCTCTCACAAGTACCAGCTTCTTTGTGAGATTCTGGGAAAGTCCATCTTGGGCAGAGAGAAAAGCTATTATTACACCCAAAGGCTTTTCGAGATGATGATCGCTTTAACGGTTGAGGCAACGGTTAATTGGTCCTGGATCATCTTCAGCAACCTGAAGAAGATGCTTCTCTCCAACAAAACCGGCTACGCTCCTCAGCTGAGCGGTTTTTGTGCCAGTTTGGACATCCACTCCGGACCTTTCTTAACCCTCCATCCAAGGCATGTGCTCACTAAGGAGAGAGTACAAGAGATGGTCGACCGGTGGGAAGCAGTTAAGGCTAAAAGAAATCAAGCGGCCGAATCATCTAACGTTTAGCCTGTCTACCCTTCTATCTCCTTTCTTTTTCTTTTCCAAAACCGGTAATTTTGTTGTACTACCGGTTTGGTACCACAATTAATGAAGCTTATTTCCTTCCATTTTAAAAATTATAAATTATCAAACATTTAATGCGTCGTACCAAATCAAATCAAATCACTCTTGGAAACAGAAATCTTCATTTTCAATAAGCATGCCTGATTTGATTCGACAAGACATGTCTTCATTCTCTTGAAAACTCACAAGTCATTAATGACCAGACATAAACGGTCAGATTTTCAAATATCCTCATTAAATGCATCCAACCGTTCAAGCTATAAAAGGGGACTCAATCTTCCATCTTCAAAACACGTCTTCATTCACCCCTCTCTCTAAAGCTTGAAAGATCAGAAAATCCCTCCAACTTTTCTCACTCTTTTCCATCACAATGTCTGCTGAATTAGGAACACCCTCATTGTCGACTTCGAAGACGTAAAAGATAGTAGATATCATGACTGCATCTTCCAACCAATCATAGAATCGGGACTTCAAGGATTCCTCAAAGGCTCAGACACTATCCTCGTAGAGGAGGTGTGCGAGTTTTTCAATAATGGACACATTCTAGATGATGGCAGCATTCGCACCATCATCGACGGTCAATTTCTTCGGATTACTGAAGATCAGTTTGCAAACTTCTTTCACCTTCCAACCGAAGGCTTTTCTGACTTCCCAACGCCATTCCTTTCGACTAAGGAAGACTTCTTCCAGATTTTCTCTTCCTCCAACGTACCGATCAAGGACTTTGGAAAGAAAGAGAAACTTACTCCTCACTACCAAGTCTTGCATGATTTGGTTCAAAGGTCTATCATGGGCCGAATGCCAAACCAGAACTACAACCGGGAGGCATTCGACATTATGATAGCCATCATCCGCAACTCGTCAATCAACTAGGCAACCTACCTCTTCAACAACCTGAAGTTGCTCATAACCGCTTCAAGGGGAAGGACCAGTTTCGCTCCTCAAATCACCCGGTTTCTGATGGCCCAGCGCCGCTACCTTGAACCTGGTGTTCCGGTCGGACCGTCCAACACCATCACCATATCCATGCTGGACAGATGGATATCGAGGATTGAGGAACGGACACCCGACAACACCGTGAACAAGTGGTTCGACAGAATGGTGGAAGGGGATTGGTTTAAAGAAAACTAAGTTAGTTGTATTTCTTTCCGGTTTTTGGTCATTTTGTTGTACGACCAAAACCGCTTGATGATTAACTCTCTATCAATTATAAAATCTCTAAATTTTAAAAGTCTCCGGTTTTCCCTCCATATCTTTCCTTCAGGCCTTTAAAAATCTAATAAACATAAAACCTCATGTTAAACGAAACTTCCGGTTAACAACGCTTCAAGTAAAACCGGAGTCTCAAGCAAAACGGAAAAATCTCAAAAAAAAAAAATATATTTACCGCCCACGATTTTACCTCCCAAAATTTACCGCACATTGATTTTCCGCATTTACCGCCGAAAGTTACTGCAGTAACTTTTGGAGGGAAAGTTGGCGCCAAAACACTATCAAGTGACGATTTATCTTCCAACCGTTCGGAACCGTCGTCTATATAAGTTCAAATCAGCCCATTCGTCACATACGCTTTCTCTCTCTAAAATTTCCAGATCTTCAAAGGCATTCGAAACTCCGATCATCATCGTTCTTCATTCTTTCTTCTTAAAATGTACCATGGCTCTAGGCAAAGCACCCTTCCAATGGATGTTGCATGTCGATTTCGCAGACATTGATGAACACGCTGGAGACAAAAACAAGGATGTTCTTCAATCTCTAAGAGATTCGGGGTTGGAGGAGTTCTTATCTGGTCCATTCATTATGTATCCGACGGCGGTAATGGAGTTTCTGGCGACGGCGACGCTAACAAAGAGGAAGGTCTCCGCCACCGTCAACGGCAAGAAAATTTTGATCACCGAGGAGCTATTCTATGAACATCATCACCGGAAGAACAAGCTGAAAGCGGAGTTCAGGTGGCTGCTGAACATCACCGCTCGATCTATTCAAGGAACAGGAGGTAACTTCGATAACCTGACGAAACTTAAACTCAAAATGATGAAGGCCATTGTCCGCGGTTCCGCAGGGAACAAGTCAGTTCCAGATGTCACAATAAACCAATCGGCTCAAGATGGGCCAACCGATTCAGCACTCATACCTGAAGGGTCAGTTTAGGTTAACAAAGGAAAAGAGGTCTCTGTTGAAGATTCGACGGTGACGGGAAAAGGCACCTTGCAAACCGGCCCCCAACTAGAAATCTTAACCGGGGACAAAGTCAATTTTTCCGCAGAACAAGAGGATGAAATATTCGAGGGGCTCATCAGGGATATGAACAAAAGTGCCAGTGAAGTGATATCACCATATCTCCTATGGGTACAGCTTCGTTGTGAGACCAAACCGTCGGATATGGCTCCAGGGATGAGCGGCAACAAGCACTGGAATAGACTCATAAAATTAGAAGAAATGACTCTCAAACTGGCTCATACAAACCTTATTCAACCCACCTTCAGCAAAACCGCGGTAATCCGCGAATACGCTCGGCTACAAGTAGTTGAGGATGCATTAAAGGAAGTGGAAGGAGCAACGCTAACTCCGATTGAAATGAAAATGTCTGAACGGTTTCATCCGGTACGGGAAAAGCTCCTGCAAAGCCTTGACCATCTGGATGCACAATGGAGAAACGACTGCCGACACCAACTGAGCAATGCCGACCTATATAAGAGTAAGCCCTTCTTTGTTACCGGGGAGACGTCTAGAACAGCGGAAAACCGAGAACGAGATCCTCCTCAAAATACTAAGGCTCCGGAACTGGATCAGATAAAGCAGGCGGTGATTGATACCATTGAGTCATGTCTTGGAAATTACAAAACTGCAACCGATGAGAGGATTGCAACAGATGAAGCGAATTTGTCAAACACTATACGGGGATCTGTTCAAACCGAAATAGCCAACACCGTTCAAACATCTATCAAATCCATGATAGATGAGGCTGTGCAAACCTCCGTCAAATCCTTGATCGCAGAGTCCATCCAAACCGCAACCGCTCCTCTGGAAGATATGCTGCAGGCCATAACTCTTTAAATTGGGGAGTTGTCCAAACTTCAAGTAAGAAAGACTCAAGAGCAAATCGAGTCTGACGCCGAAACCGCTAAGAGGCTGCAAGACGAAGAAAGGGAAAGGGAACGGTTGTAGAAGGAAATTGAGGAGAAAGATCACGAGTTTGCACAGAAATGCAACGAGGAAGAACAGGAAGCTATCCAGGAACCCACACCGGCTCAACCGTCTCATGCTATGAAAACACGAAACAAGAAGAAATGGAAGGCGGTTACGGAGGTAATGAAACGGGCAGAACAAAGCAGCCAAAGAGTAATTGTACCGATCGGGCTGAACGTGCTACCTGTTGCTGATGAAGAAGAGGATGAAGAAGAGGATATCGAAGAACTTAACCGGCGCAAGAAGAGGTCACTTGAAAGGTCAACCGCAACTCCAAGCTCCAGACCAATTGTTGCTCAACCGCCTCATCAACCAAAACCAGTCTGTACCGGTTTTGGATTCGGCAAAAAGACTCCCGGCATCTCAAGTGTATGGGCCGGATTTCAGATTGACGCTGAAAGACGCGACAGGGAGTGGAAGACAAAGAAAGAGGAAGAAAGAAGGCGGCTTGAAAAAGAACTGGAGAAAGAACTTGAAAAGGGGGGACCATCCAAGCCTTAGTCTCTTTTTTTTTTTTCCTTAAAAACAACTTATGTTTAACTTTGTTTCAGAACTTAGTCGTTCTATCATACTTTTGAAGTTATTAATCTCTACATACCTTTTGAAAAACTCAAACACATGTTTTTGAAAATTTTCTTCAAAACAGAAAATAATCAAAAAGGAGAAATCGCTAAACAAGTTTTTCAAACCGACCACACACTACAAGTTTTGAATATTTATTCTAAATAATCAAAAAGGGAGAAATTGATAAGAAAAATTAAGAAAGTTAATTTTCAAACCGGCCACACATTACAAGTTTTGAATATTTATTCTAAATAATCAAAAAGGGAGAAATTGATAAGAAAAATTAAGAAAGTTAATTTTTAAACCGGCCACACATTACAAGTTTTGAATATTTATTCTAAATAATCAAAAAGGGAGAAATTGATAAGAAAAATTAAGAAAGTTAATTTTTGGAACCGGCTAGAAAAACTAAATAGTTGTTAACTTTCATGTACAGGTGTGGAGGCCAAATCGTATGAACCGGCTGGAGCCTCATAAACCGGTTGCTGAAATACTTCAAAGAAACCAGTTTCAAGTGATCAAGTCAAAGATCAGAGGAACCGGTTTTCACTCTCTCAAGTAACCGGCCAGCAAAGACAAAAGTTCACATACCAGCCGGATCATATTGCACAAGAAACAAAACCGGAAACTTCAATTTAAAAAAGTGACGTAACATGACGAAATAGACGTGTCTCGAAGGAATAAAAGAAGATCAGATCCGATTGGAAGCATGCGAGGAAAGCAATGATGCTTTACTGATCCGAAGTTGACAACCGGAAGTGCATGCCTGACACGTGTTCGAATCTGCAAACCGGCAACGTCACACTTTCCTCAGAGGTGTCTGCATGATTGCCAAGTGTTGAGGAAGGTGAAACGTGCAAGTCACCTCTCTGTACCGGCGTGATGACGATCAACCAATCCAGAGGAGAGAGAAGAAAATGACCGTTGGATCTCATCAGCTATAAAAGGAAGATGAAGCGTCTTCATTTAATGCGAATCATCAAGCAAGAAAATCATTCAATACAAGAGAAGCGATAAGTTATAAAGATTCTAGAGAGATAAACTTTTACGATCCAAAAACCGGTGTGTCATAAACTAGAAGCTTTTTGTGTGTGTTTGTGTTGAGTTATTGTATTACAAAAAAGAGTGAGTTAGTGTAACCGGCAGTGTTGTTGTAACTATAAAAGTTAGTGAAGATACTTCTCATAACCTGAGAAGAAGGGGTGACGTAGGAGGGTTTGCTCCGAACATCCATAAAAAATCATGTCTCGTGTCTTTTCTTTCGTTTCATTACTTACTCACTTAACCTAACCAAAACAATATTACTCCTTATATCAAAACCAGTCCACTCATATTTCTAAAACCGACTCCTCCTAAAACATCATCTAAGTCGCATACGTTGCTTCAGGCTGAAACAGACATTTCCGCCCTTGAACCCGGTTCAAGAGTCTATGACAATTTGTGTAGTGCTGAGAACGGTTATAGTCTCTAACTGGACTATCACCAAAGTGTTGTGTGTTGCGTAAGCGGCCACCCTTCAGAAAACCGGAAACACCCCGGTCCTCCAAGGGCGTCCCCGATCCTAACACAAACGTTGCTTCAGAAGCAACTTGTTGGTGAGTGACTTCGTCATATAGAGACTCTCTAACTTCAACCATAACCCAGTGGCCTTCTCCTCCTCTGAGACCTCAATGATAACATCGTCTGCAAGACACAACATTATTGTTTAATGCGCCGTCTCCTCTAGGATGGCCATCTCAGCGGTTATATCTACTCTTGATGACACTTTCAGTGCCCCCCATAGGACCTGTTGTTTCAGCAAAGGCTGCATCTTGATCTGTCATATGCTAAAACTGTTTCTCCCCGTGAACTTGTCGATTTTAATGTTCATTGTTTCCATCTCAGTTGAAGAACAAACAACTGAATAGCCTGAAGCTCTGATACTAGTATCTAATAACGGAACGCGTGAGAATGACGTAAATAATAAGAAGGACAAAGATTTAACGTGGTTCACCAAGATAGAACTTGGCTACGTCCAACTAGAAGAGAGAGATTATTATTGAGAATATTATTTTACAAAGATGATATATATAAACTAGGGTTATAACACGAGTTTATATAACATTCGGTCTCCTGAAACCCTAATACAGAAACCCTAACAAATAGAGAATTGGGCCGGCCCATTAAGAAAACCCAACTATTCAAGTCTATTCAACACACATGAATCTCGAATCTGTTTAAGCACAAAAAATTCAATACAACTGTAATGGAATTAAAAACATAAATCACATGATAGAAGAGAGCATCAGGTTCCTTCGTTGTGTTCGTCGTTGTGTTCATCGGTCGTAGAGTATCGTTGTCATTTTTCGTTCGTTCATTGATAGGGTTTGGAGAGAACGAGCGAGTAGAGAGAGAAGGGAAAATAAAGAAAAAAAATTTGAGACTTTATATAAAAAATTAGGGTTCCGTCGCGAGACGATCCTGCCCTTCACGTTAGGCGACGGGGATAATTTCGTAAAAATATTTCGATGTAGTCATTTGCACAATTAAATTTATGCGTTGGTCACCAACGCATTTAAGGCCATTTTTAGGGTTATTTTATCAAATTTCCCAAGAAGACAAGGACGTTTATTTGTTTATTTGATTGTGAAAATATTTTAAATGGTTAAAATTATGATAATTAGAGCTCCATATTACAAATTTCAAGGTTTGAGTCTTATAAATAAAAATTACTCAAGTTCGACCAAAAAAAAATTGAGCCATTTACTTTTTATCCTTTTAGAAGTTCTTCATCAATAATCTCATACAAGTCAAGAGGCAGTCCCCTATACCATCCATATCAGGTCAATGAATTATATCAATAATTTCATAAAATTTATTATAACGCTCCAACTAGGGTACCGTTACTTGTGAGGATTATATATATATATATATATATATATATATATATATATATATATATATATATATATATATATATATATATATATATATATATATATATATATATATATATATATAAATAAATTATGTTTAAAATCAACTAATACCACATTAATCTACGTCGTCATCGATAATAATTAATGTGATTAGATATTTTCTATATCCTCTCTCTTTCTTAATTAAATTTTCTTTTTCATTAACATATATATTATATATTTTCTTACCATATGTCAACTAGAAAATTATCTATATTAATAATAATTCAAGACATAAACATGTTTTTTATAAATGCAACTAACTTTATAATTTTTATATTTATTTATTTATAAATATTTTTTTTGTTATAAATGCACATAATAATTTTATATTTATTATATATATATATATATATATATAACAATTTTTTTATAAATGCACCTACCTTCATAATTTTTATATTTATTTTATTTATATATATAAATAATTTTTCATTTAAATGCACCTACCTTCATAATTTATATATACATATATTTTATATTTATATATAATATTATATATTTATTATATATATATATATATAAAATATATATTTTTATTAATAATATATATATATATATATATATATTAAATGTAGTTATCTTATATATGTATTATATTATTTTTCATTATTAATTTTATATAAATATATTTTATCTTTTATCATTCATTTTCTCTCTCATCATATATATATATATATATATATATATATATATATATATATATAATATTTTTTTATGAGTATAAATATTTTTTTAATTAATATATAAAAATTAACTAATTATTAATAAATATTAAATACAAAATATATATACATACACAAAGTAATAAAATTATTTCAACAATCATAAGTGGTTTAACGGTTTAAGTTTCATATTTCATGCTTAAGACTTGAGTTCGCATTCCAAAACATGTAAATTTATATTTTCAAGAATGCATTCTTGACTATAATATATGGTGCTGCAACTTTTAAGCAAATGATAGGCATCTGAAAGTGTGAAGTCGGAAATAGTGGTTGGTTTGGCGAAAATTTAAAAATGTGAGGTCACGAGATGGAGGTTGGGTGTTGGGTGGTTTGTCAAGTGTGAGGTCGAAATTAGTGGTTAATATGATGAACATTTTAAAGTGCAAGGTCACGATATGGAGGTCGGGTGGTGGGTGGTTTGTCGAGTGTGAGGTTGAAATTAGTAGTTGGTTTGGAGAACATTTGAAAATGTGAGGTCACGAGATGGAGGTCGGGTGGTGGGTGATTTGTCGAGTGTGAGGTCGGAATTAGTGGTTGGTTTGGCGAGCATTTGAAAGTGTGAAGTCACAAAATGGAGGTCTAGTGGTGGGTTGTTTGTCTAGTGTGATATTTGAATTAATGTTTGGTTTGACGAGCATTTAAAAGTATGAGGTCACGAGATGGATGTCGGGTAGTGGTTTGTGGTTGGTTTGACGTTGGATAAGAGGTTTGTGATCAATTAGGATTGGTTATTGATTTGTTAAAGTACGAGTAAAAGAGAGGTTGACTAAGATTGGTGATTAGTTTGTCGAGGGATAGATGCATATGAAAAAGTGTGAGTCACAAAATTAGGTTGAATGAGTGCTTTGTCGAGGGTATAAAGAAGCATATGAAAAAGTGTGAGTTACAAGATGAGTTTTTGGAGGGTTAATTATTGAGTTCTTGACGAGATATAAGAGGTGTGTTATCAATTGAGGCTGACTAAGATTGGTGGATCGTTTGCCGAAGAGATAAAAATGCATATGAAAAAGTGCGAGTCACAAGATGAGGGTCAATTGATGGATTAAGTGGGCTCCAAGTGGATAAAATATATGTTAATATTAAATTCAAGATTAAACTTAATTTTTACAAACTAAAACTGATTTTAAATTAATTAGATTTGATTAATAATAATTTTATTTAAAATATTTATAGATAAATAATATTTATATATATTTTTATCCGTGCAAATGAACGAGATTCATGCTAGTATACTATAAATACTCTTGAACAAACCACTAAGCCACCACAACTCAATCTCAAAAGTTATCAATGAATGTAACTATAGTCTATTAGCCTTACTCTTTTAAAGAATTCATATTTATTCTGATTTCTAATATGGGACATCACAATCTCCCCAACTTAGTCACACAACATTCTCATCAAAATCCCATTCTTAGTCCTAGACTCCCCTGATTAGGACTCTAGAAGTGATTCACGTGTCACTTTATTCCCTTAAGATTCAAGAGGTGCTCCCCCGTGACACATTATTCCTACCACTGGGTCGACTCTACTAACACCTGTAATGCGTCGAACCTAAGTATCGTTACTTTCGAGCAAACCACTAAACCACTACAACCCAAACTCCAAAAGGTACCCATGATGATATCAATAGTATATTAGACTCACTCTTATAAGAAGTTAATCTTACTATAATTTCTCAATATGAGACATTACAATTTCCTTAACTTAGTCACGCGACGTCCTTGTCGCGATCCCATTTATCCTAGACTCCACCAATTAGGACTTTAGAAGTAACTAACGTGACACTTTGTTCTAGCGGGATTCAAGAGGTGCTCTCCCGTGACAATTTATTCCTACCACCGGGTCAACTTTAATATCATCTTTAATGCCTTAAACCCGGGTACCGTTACTTTTAAGGAAAATTGATTATAAATACCCATGAACAAACATTGGGAAATCATAGTAAATATAAACTTCTTATAAGAGTGAGGATAATATACTATGCTTACCTTCATGGGTAACTTTTGATCTTGGGCTGTGGGATATAAATAGTTTTCTCAGGAGTATTTATAGTTTATTTCCTCATAAATAATGTTAGTGGGGTTCAGGGCATTACATGTGGTATTAGAGTCGACCCGATGGTAGGAACAAAGTGTCATAGGGGAGCACCTCTTGAATCTCACAAGAATAAAGTGCCACGTGAGTCATTTCTAAAGTTATAACCGAGGGAGTTTGAGAGTACAAATGAGATCACGACAAAGACATCGCATGACTAATGTCACATGCTAGGTCTTTCCACCAACGATTCGGGCAACACTAATTAGGATCTTTGAAATAACGAGTATCTAGTCAGCCTTACTCGAAACAACATTCGATATTTGTTTCAATAAACATAAAAATTCTAGAGAGAGAAAGTGAACTCATACAAAGAATATTATTATATGACTTGTATACTTGATGATTATGTAATACCTTTAAGGTGTTTATAAGTCTTATTGTAACTACCACATTGATAACGCACTAATTTAGGGCATTTCTTCTAACTTTTAATTAATGAGGCATTAATCTAGGGCCTGTCTTATAATTGTAAATTAATGATTCACTAATCTAGGCCATGTCTTTCAACTACCAATTAATGACATTAATATAACACATGCCTTCCAACAAAAATATTCATTGGGTTGAAACTTAGACGATTGGGTTTCCCCTTGAGCTAAGAACATTGGGGAATCATGACATTCTCCCCCACTCATTCCGACGATGTCCTTATTGCGTCCTCCTTATAGGTCCATATGTTGTCTTTAATAAACTCACGTGAAATATGGGGTGCATTTCCAAACGCGATGAAAGTTTTAAGCAACATGCTAGCTTAACCCATTTCTTCCAAAAGAAAGGTGTTGGGAAAAATTAAGAGTTAATTAACTTAGAAGAAATTGTTTGGAAAAATTAAGTAAAGAGTTAATTAATAGAAAAATGCTAAATATTAATCAATTGAGTTTTGATGATGTTTTGTTATGAAAGAAGCTAAGTCGTCTTATTGTTTCTATGTAGGTGCATCAGATTTGGCTAACTTAGACGTCTAAGTAGGCTAATTAGACGTGTTGCTAGTTAGACTTGCTAGTCTAACAGATACATAGTTAGACGTGCAAGTCTAATAAATACGTAGTTAGACGTGTTAGTCTAACAGATACGTAGTTAGACGTGTTAGTCTAACAGATACGTAGTTAGACGTGCAAGTCTAACAGATAACTACGTGCCAATCTAACAGATATGTAGTTAGATGTCAAGTCCAACAAATACGTAGTTAGACATGTCAGTCTAACAGATACGTAGTTAGACGTGCCAGTCTAATAGATACGTCGTTAAATATGCAAGTCAAACAAGTAACTATGTGACAATCTAACAGATACGTAGTTAGACGTGCAAGTCTAACAAATACATAGTTAGACGTGCCAGTCTATTAAATACGTAGTTAAACGTGCCAGTCTAACATATACGTAGTTAGACATACAAGTCTAACAGATACGTAGTTAGACGTGCCAGTTTAACAGATATGTAGTTAGACGTGCAAGTCTAAAAGATACGTTGTTAGACGTGTCAGTCTAATAGATACGTCTAACAGATACGTAGTTAGACGTGCAAGTCTAACAGATACATAGTTAGACATGCAAGTCTAATATATACGTAGTTAGACGTGCAAATATAACAGATACGTAGTTAGACGTGCAAATATAACAGATACATAGTTAGACGTGCTAGTCTAACAGATACGTAGTTAGACGTGCACGTCTAATAAATATGTAGTTAGACGTGCTAGTCTAACAGATACGTAGGTAGACGTGCCAATTTAATAGATACGTAGTTAGACGTGCTAGTTTAACAGACACGTCTAACAGATATGTAGTTAAACGTGCAAGTCTAACATATACGCAGTTAGAGGTACAAGTATAACAGATACATAGTTATACGTGCAAGTTTAATAGATACGTAGTTAGACTTTTCAATCTAACAGATACGTAGTTAGACGTACCAGTCTAATAGATACATAGTTAGATGTGTAAGTCTAACATATACGTAGTTAGACGTGCTAGTCTAACAGATACGTTGTTAGACATGCCAGTCTAATAGATACGTAGTTATACGTGCAAGTCTAACATATACGTAGGTAGACGTGCTAGTCTAACATATACGTAGTTAGACGTGCAAGGCCAACAAATATGTAGTTAGACGTGCCAGTCTAACTGATACGTATAACATATACGTAGTTAGACGTGCAAGTCTAACAGATACATAGTTAGACGTGCAAGTTTAACAGATACGTAGTTAGACGTGCAAGTCTAACAGATACGTAGTTAGCCGTGTCAGTCTAATAGATATGTAGTTAGACGTGCAAGTCTAACAAATACGTAGTTAGACGTGCCGGTCTAAAAGATACATAGTTAGACGTGCAATTCTAACAAATACGTAGTTAGACATGTCAGTTTAACAGATATGTTTAATAGATACGTAGTTAGACATGCAAGTCTAACAGATACGTAGTTAGACGTGCAAGTCTAACAAATACGTAGTTAGACGTGTCAGTCTAATAAATACGTAGTTAGACGTGCAAGTTTAATAGACACGTAGTTAGACGTTGGCGTCTAACTCCTTCAGATTAGTCTGTAGTGATATGTAGTTAGACACTCAATTTAACTCCATTAGACGTGGTAGTCTAATGGGATACGAAGTTAGACATTGCAGTCTAACTCCATTAGACATGGTGGTCTAATGGAACTCGCAGTTAGACGTTGACCTTTAACTCCCTTAGACTTGGCAGTCTAATGGATCACGTTTAATGCCTCTCTTCAACTAGCTGTACACTACTCCTACTCCACTTTCTCTTGCATTCTAGTACACTAGCTATTTGCATCAAATAAATGAACACCACGTACACAAATATTCCTCCCACTACTTGTTTAGTACACGACAGTTGCATAAGGATATCCGACGCACTACCATTCAGTAATGACACATTCCATGAGCATAGAGTCTGCTGTACTTTGTCCTTTAGGCGGCCATCCTATGGGCGCGTGCCACATGTCCGTATAGAACATTCGACCATTGGTGTCCTTCTACTACAAATAGATGCTCAAAGACAACAGACGAATCTCTCGGTCTACTAGTTATTAAATTGAATTCTTCTTACACATTAATCTTGCACTTATTGATTGTACGTCATTTTCCAAGTTGAAGATAGAATCAAAAACACTATTTAGCTGAGAGATATTATTGATCATATTGTAAGTTGAACAGAGTTTGTTCTGTTCAACAGAGTGTTAGCTATTTAGTAAGCTGTATTTGATTCAAAGAAGTTTAGTGAAATCCTTCCGGTTGTTGGAAGAAGGGGTGACGTAGGAGAGTTAACTTCGAACATCCATAAATAACTTGTTGTGTTTTTTACTTTCTGTCTTTCATCATTCATTGGTTCAAAGATTCAAACCTAAACAAACAGTTACGCACTTGAATCATTTCAAGAGTTTATGAAGGTTTGCGAAGAATAGAAAGTGATATTAATCCCTAATAGGATTTCTATCAATCCATTTATCCGAAGTCGCTAACAATAGTTAGACCTCCGTCTCTATTGATTGCACCGATCCTAACAATTGGTATCAGAGCACTGTTTTCTATTCTCAAGCAACAAGAACATGAATCATGTCGAAAGATGCTAACTCCTCCAAGATTTCTATGTTTTCGAAAGAAAACTACATGGTGTGGAAGAAGAGAGTTCGTGCCCATCTTGCTTCTTTGCACGATAACATGTGGAGTGTTGTCACTGAAGGACCATAAAGATCGACAAAGAAAAATCTGAATGGACAAGTGAAGATAAGAGGAAGAACAACCTCAATAACTTGGCCATGGACATCTTGTACAGATCCCTTGATGACAATATGTTCAACTACATCATATTTTGTGAGTCTGCCAAAGAAATTTGGGACAGACTCACTCAACTCTGTGAAGGCAACGCACAAACCAAAGAGAACAAAATCACTGTTGCCACCCAATAGTTTGACAACTTCAAGATATGTCCAGGAGAGACGATGACAGAGTTTGATGCAATATTCAGTCATATTGTCACAACTCTATCATTTCTAGGCAAGACCTACAGCAACAGAGAGATTCCTATAAAGGTCATGCGAGCTTTGCTCAGGGAGTGAGACATCTAGACTATGGCGATGAGGGAGTCCAAAGACCTCAATAAGATGGAGCTCTTCTACTTGCATGCTGATCTGAAGACCTATGAGTTTGAGTTGAACTCAAGGAATTAAGAGGAGCACCCCACATCTGCTATCATTACCAAGGCTCTGGTGTCTTCCGAGGTTTCACCAATTATCAACGAAGAAAAGGCGTCTGCCCAGCAGCGACGCAATGACTCTTTTCGTGAAGAAATTCGGGAAATACATGAAGAAGAGCATTCCTAACTCAAGCTCTTCAAATAACACTAATAATGATAAAGCTAAATCGAAAGCTAATGTTAAGTGTTTTAACTGTGGTATTCTAGGTAATTACAAGTCGGAATGCAAAAAACCGAAACGTGTTGAGAAGAGAAAAGACAATGAAGGCGAGCTGAAGGCCCTCATGGTGGCAGACAGTAAGGCAAAGTGGATTCAAAGAGACTCAGATTATTCATCATCCAACGACAGTGATGATGAAGAGGTTGCTTGCTTCATAGCAAGAGAAGAGGAAGAGTTTGAGGAATCTGAGGTATTGGATTTCTCTCCAGAAGACTTCTCACGAGATGAACTAGTGGCTGCACTAAATGATATGGTCTCGGAGTATAAAAAGTTATTATAATCTCAAAACAAAACAAGTTCAAAATCTGAAAATGATGAACCACATTTTTCTCAAACCTCTGAGCCAATTTTTTTTTAAATTATGGATGAGCTTTCATCTGAGAATGAAATCCTCAAAGAAAAGATTCATACCCTTTCTTATGAAAACCAACGTTTCACCTATATTGTAAGCTCTTGGACAAGGTCTGGAGAAGCTATCAAATATTAGATTAGTCTGTTGAGGCCTGGTGGATGTAATTTCGATCTAGGATTTGATAGCAATGACTCAGACAAGTCCTATAAGAAGGTAAACTCAACAACTGATAAGCTTAAGCCAATAAGCTTTGTCAAAGGGAGTTTAACTAATACGGGAACTGATCTAAACTGTGAGGATTTAACTTTAAAGAATGAGATAACTTATGTTCCACCAACAGTTAGCTGGTTGAAACTTAAGTTAGATGCAGCTAGTAAGTCTGGAAAACCAAAACCTAATAAGAAGTCAAGGAGTTTTAAAAGAAAACCATCTTCTAAAGTTAATGGATCAGTGGCTAGCAGGAAGGCGTCTCCTAAGTCAAAATCATATGCACTTATTACTACACAAAATGGAAAATTCATAAGAATAACACAAATATGGATTTCCAAGGGACTGATTGATCGAGGACACAAGTGAATGTGGGTACCAAAATTTGTAAATATTTTCTTGTGTAGGTGATACAGGAAAGCTACAGGAAGGAAGATTAGAGCATAATCTTCTAAAGATTTGATCTAGAGGATCAACAGTGGCTCATGCCACTTCAAAGGACTAAGTGTTTTCTTCATTAAAAATATTTTTGGTCTTGAGGACTTCAAAACATTTGTTTATTCTTTTAATTCATGCATAAATTGAGGGGGAAATTTATTGTGTAAATAAAGGTGCACGCAGACGAAAGCTTTAATCGGTCTATTAGACGAGGACGTCTAAAAGAAAAGCATGTACTTAGACGTATACATACTTACACAATCTAATGTGAAATATTTTGGTGAAAAACCTACGCGGTTAGACGTCGAAGTCTAATAGACGTTCTAACGTTTATAAGACAAGAGCAGTTGGACGCTCACGTCTAACCAAACATACGTCTAATACGTGTTGTTCATGCGTATTTAGACATCTACATCTAATAGACGGATAGACATCTATAAGACACTTGATTAGAGGCCTGCGTCTAATAGACTCATGCGTCTAACAGACGCTCAATCCACACAGATTGTAGAAGTAAGTAAAACGTCTAACTACGTGTGCTATTAGACGCTTCATCTTCAGACTAATTAAGGACAACTGTTGTTTATGCGTTGTCATCTAACTTTTTTGCTCAAAATATTGAACAGTCATTTCCTAGTAACTTGAAGACGTGTGTCTCTCATGGTTAAGGAAAATGACTGATATACCCTCAAAATTAATGGTGACTACCTTTGGGAAAAAGTGTCTGACATTAAATTGGTGGGCCCCTTGTGTTAAATATGACGTTAAGCCATGCGACTGTTGGGATTATATTTAAGAACATCGTGCATGCGTCGAAAGTCTTTTACGATCACTAATTTCTTAAGAACCCTAGTTTTCTCTAACTTCTCTCTAAGAAATCGTTTCATCTTCTTCATCTTTTCTCAAATGGCTAACAAGAAAATTACTCTTGGTCACTGCACTCTGCAACACATTTAGGTTTTCTTATGGGAGAGTGTGAAGCTATTAATCTGAGTCGTATATACACCAATTTCTCCATGAAGAGCGCTCTTGCAAGAATGAAGCTATCATAGGAGATGGGTTCTGGCTCTTCCAGCCAACTGATAGATGGCCAGTCGGTCACTCATTCTAAAAGACAGACTACTTCCGTGCTATCTACGGGGGCAAAAAGAACCAAATCTGTAATGGAGTTCGCGGTGAGCACGAACAGCTAAAAGAGCTCCCTAAAGAAGGATTCTAGAGTAGTTGACTCTAGGGTAAGAAGAAATCTTCCTCCCATTGCCTTCGTTCCTATTTCATCTCTTTATCCATCCCCTAGCCCGTTGAAGAAACCAACTAAGTCATCTGGTTCTGCTGTAGATCAGAAGAAGGCGTCCAAAGCGCCTAAGGCATATAGTGCGTCTAAGGCGTCTAAGAAGTCCAATAAGGTAACATCCTCCTTTATTTTGGCGTTTGTGCCCATTTGTGATGTTCCTGTGAAGGAACAAGCTGCAGGGCCGAAAGTTGAGTGCTGGTCAAATTATTTAAAATGTTGACAGGGTTCCTTCGCCTGTCCGCCCCGAAGTGCCAGCAGTTGTTGAGACTGCTAGTATTATTGAAACAACCTCTGAAACAGAATAGGTCATTTCTCTAACGTCTGCTGTTATTGTATTATCTGAGCAGGGTCCCACTCTTCCGGTTGTTGAGCCTCTTGCGGCCAAGATTGTTGAAAAACAATATACTTTTATCGTGGGTGTTCTGTCCGTTCTTCCAGAAGGAGTGTTTCCTAAGCCTAAAAACCCTTTCGAAATTATGAGAACAACAAGGGGATCCCATATCATAATTATCTGCGAACCTCAACCCACTCCTAAACCTAAACCTACTAAAGTTCTTGGAAAACGAAAGGGGATTGCGTCTGAATCTCCTGAAAAGGTGTCTGAATCTAGCTGCATTGTAACCTTGTGATGGAGCAAGTTAAAAATCAATATCTTTGATACTTGGGTGAATTACAGACTGGAAACTCAATTCGATGAAATGTTCTCAGAGAAGGAGATCGTGAAAGAATGGAAGAATGTAATAAAGAACGAGAAGAGAATATTAAGATGGGCTAAGACAGAGGTGGTTTCTGAAGCCCTTAATCGAAAGAAACTGGTGGTGGCCGATATCATGAGACATATCCTTCTTCCCATGATCTAAAAGAGAAAAGCTAACTTCAACCCGCTTGACAGAGATGCTCGTATAGAGCAGAACTCTTTGAAGAGGTTGGATCTCATCATGCATAGTTATTGCAATACTATTCTCCAACATGCTCACGACATAGAGTCTTCGGGGTTAAGCTTATTTCATGATTGTTTTGATGAAGACGAGCCAATAGATATTTTTGATGTTGATCAATCCGGGTTAAAAGAAGATGAGAAGGCTGCTGCCCATCTTGTTGAAATGGAAAACATCTCTTTTGAAGAGACGCGTCTATCGGCCTTGTTCTAGAAGAAGAAGAAGAGATTGTTGTTGAAGCTCTTCTATCCAATATTCAACCGAAGGAGACATTTGGGGTGGCTCCTAATACTATTATTGAAGAAGAACCTCCGGTGGGAGAAGAAGAATCAGCAAAGATTGCTGATAAGACACCTGGATCAGACGCTGAGGGGGAACCATTGAAGGAGATAGATTCAGAGAAGATTCCCTCTTCTGAGGGGAACAAAATGACAAAGAGGATTCTTCAGAAGGTATTACTTTAATAGAATGCCTCATTCCAGGATCTCCTGTTCCTCGATCATCCCCTATTAGGATAGCAGCAAACATTGTTGATCACGTTAATGAATTACCTCTGCATTCTGAAGATATTTCAGGAGGAATTCAACAAGTATGTGCTGGTATTCTTAATGAAGAAGACAAATCCAAGGACGCGTCCAAGGCCCCCTCTTCTCATTCCAAGGATAAAAAACCCGAGTGTTCATTACATGTGAATACGCATATAAGTTCAATTCGGACTGCTCCAACTCACTCTCAAGCTATGTCCTAAACCTCTCACTCTTCTAAAGAGGTGGATATGCAGGCCAAATTGGTAAATCTTGAAAAGGGCTCGGTGTCAAGCTAGAAAGAGATTTCTTCCTTCCTCTCCATTTAGAAAGAATTGGAGAAGACCATGCACAGAAACACATACGAAGTCAACATTGCAAACTCCATGTACATCAAGTTTGAGAAAAGTGTCATTAATCGTCAAACAGAGCAGTATGCCGAGAAAAAGGCTTTCTCCTTGGAACTTCATCAGGTCCTCGTATCTTCAATAGAGTTCCTTCAAGCTTAAATGTTGGAAGTGACGAAATGAATGAGTAGAGCAGAAGCAGAAAGAATGGAGCATGATGATTCCCTTGTTAGGTCCATTCAAGCTATTGAAGTGGCAGAAGAAAATGTCTCTAAAGAAAGAACCCATATTGTACTCCCTACTGCTAATGCAGTTGATAATGTTAAAAAAGGGGAAGGTAGCTCAAGAGAAGGCAGTTCTAAAGGTGGAGCTGCTAGAGGAACTCGCTCTAAACGAAAAGCTGTTGATGAGGAAATCGAAGGAGAAACATACCAACAAAGGAAGGTCAAGGTCACGGAAGCAACAAAGACGGTGGAAGTGGAGGCGGCCGAAGTGCTGTCATTAGTTATCACAACATCCTAACTGGCAATTCTCTAGATGAAGACAATATAGATGCAAACGTGAAAAGAGAAGGACCATAAATCTCTTTCTTTGCTTCTCTCATTATAAAACTTATGATTGGAAGATTTTTAAAACATATGTTGGTTTAAAACTCATTTTGGGATATTTTTATGAACTATTTTGATTTTAATCGTATTTTATGGGTGTTTACACTACTTTACCTAAGATTGCATGGTCTTAATATCATTAAAAAAAATTCTGGTTGAAATGAACTCAACTGATTTTAATCATTTAGTTTAAATCATCAAAAAGGGGAAATTATTGGGAAAAATTAAGAGTTAAATAACATAGAAGAAATTGTTTGGAAAAACTAAGTAAAGAGTTAATTAACAGATAATGATAAATATTAATCAATTAAGTTTTGATGATGTTTAGTTATGAAAGAAGCTAAGTCGTCTAATTGTTTCTATGTAGGTGCATCAGATTTGGCTAACTTAGACGTGGTCTAAGTATGCTAATTAGATGTGTTACTAGTTAGACGTGCCAGTCTAACAAATACGTAGTTAGACATGCAAGTCTAACAGATACATAGTTAGATGTACTAGTCTAATAGATACGTAGATAGACGTGCCCGTCTAACAGATACGTAATTAGACGTACAAGTCTAACAGATACGTAATTAGACATGCTAGTCTAACAGATACATAGTTAAACTAGCCAGTCTAACAGATACGTAGTTAGACATACAAGTCTAACAAATACGTAATTAGACGTGCAAGTCTAACAGATACTGATTAAACGTGCAAGTCTAACAAATACATAGTTAGACGTGCAAGTCTAACAGACATGTAGTTAAACATTGATGTCTAACTCATTTAGATTAGTCTGAAGTGATATGTAGTTAGACGCTATAGTCTAACTCCATTAGACATGGTAGTCTAATGGGATGCGAAGTTAGACGTTATAGTCTAGCTCCATTAGACTTGGTGGTCTAATGGAACTCGTTGTTAGACGTTAACGTCTAACTTCCTTAGACTTGGCAGTCTAATGGAGCACATCTAATACCTCGCTTTAACAGCTGTTTGAAGTTAGCATACGTTTACCTACGATCAACTAGTTGTACGCTACTCCTGCTCCACTTTCTCTTGTAGTCCAGTACACCAGTTATTTGAATCAAATGAATGAATACCACATACACAAATATTCTTCCCACTACTTGTTCAAGAAATGATAGTTGTAGAAGGATATCCGGCACACTACCGTTCAGTATAGCCACATTCCATGTTCCATGAGCATAAAGTCTGCTATAGGTCCTTTAGGTGACCATCCTATGGGCGTGTTCCACGTGTCCATACAGAAGATTCGACCGTTGGTGTCCTTCTACTACAAATAGATGCTCAAGGACAATGGATGAATTTCTCGATCTACCAGTTGTCGAATTGAATTCTTCTTACTCATTAATCTTTCACTTACTGATTGTACATCATTTTCCAAGTTCAAGAGAGAATCAAAAACACTAATTAGCTGAGAGATATTATTGATCATATTATAAGTTGAACAGAGTTTGTTCTATTCAATAGAGTGTTAACTATTCAGTAAGCTGTATTTGATTCAAAGAAGTTTGGTGAAATTCTTCTAATTGTTGGAAGAAGGGTGACGTAGGAGAGTTAGCTCCAAACATCCATAAACATCCTTCTGTCTTTCATCATTCATTGGTTCAAAGCTTCAAACCCAAACAAACATTTCCGCACTTGAATCGTTTTAAGAATTTGTGAAGGTTTGCGAAGAATAGAAAGTGATATTAATCCCTAACATGATTTCTATCAATCCATTTATCCGAAGTTGCTAACAATACTCAGATCCCGTCTCTATTGATTTTACCAATTCTATCAAAAGGGCATTCGTATCGCCTCACAAGCCCTTTGTGAATTTGGGAAAATTGTCTCCCTTGGTGGAGGAGAAGTTTAACCATCACCCAGTCTCCTCCGAACTCCAAGTGTGTTCTCTTCTTATCCTCCTATTTCTTCATTCTTTTAACGGCCTTGGCAATTTCACACTTCTATTTCTTGAAGAGAAACTCATTCAGTTGCCTCTTTAGCTCCTCCAATATGGGAGGTTCCATTCGATAAAGGACCACAATTGGTTTAGTACCATTGACTAACTCTATTACGTGATCCACCTCTCTCTTAGGGTGTAACTTCTTTGATAATTCAATAGGCATTACATCCTAGAATTTCTCTAGGATATTTGTAACTTCTGGAGGTGTTTTCTCTAAGGACGCAGTTTTCTTGTCTTCTTTCAAGGTAACAAAGGATGTTGAGTGGGCCTTCTTCACACCTTTTGAGAGTTTCATGGCAGAGAGCTGCCTAGCTCATATCTTGCACTTTCTTGTTAAAGCTATTGTGCAAGTATTACCTTGCTCTAGACTGTAGATAGTATTGGAAAAAGGGAGTAGGAAGACATTTACCTTGTCTAGGAACTCTATGTCGATGACCATTTTGTTGTCATCTATGTCAACAATGGAAAAATTCAAGAGGCTAGTCCACTCCACCAAGTTGGCCTTTACATTATGAAAAACTCCATAAGTTACACTTTGATAGGATCGACTTTATCGATAGAGACGGGGTCTGGCTAAGGATGAAGGCTTATGAAAAACAGTTTCTATTTTACGCAAACTTGTGTAAACACTTGAAACGGATTCAAGGCGGAATTGTTTACTTGGGTTTGAAGCACAAGATGAAATATGAAAAGATGACATAAATGAAGAACACAACAATTTGTTTATGGATGTTCGGAGAAACTCTCCTACGTCACCCTTTCTTCCAACCACCGGAAGGATTCACTATAAGATGATTAGAATCAAATACAGTTTACACACACTTAGCTCACTATTGAACAAAACACTTTCTGTTCAATTACAAGATGAAGAATATCACTCAGCTAAAGGTGCTTTGATTCTAGCTCTCTCACTCGATTCACACACAGTACAATCAGAAAGAAGCTTCACAGTTTGAATTCAGTAAGCAAGATGATTTTGGGGTTTCTCTCTCTACAAAATCAGATTGCTTGTTCGTTAGACTTGTTAATGCTTGAAAACCGATATTTCGTCCGTTGTCCTTAGGATTGATTAAATACTGAGCAGGAGATAACGATCGAATCTTCAAGAATGATACGTGGCACTCTTCCATTGGATAACCTCCATTATATACAGCAGGTTCTGAGCACAAGGATCGTGGCCGTACAGAAATGGTAGTGCGCCGAATATTTCATCAGGGAGGTACCTGCAAAACGGGTAATGTGAGGAAAATTCTCTTATGTGGCATTCCTTGATTGGATGCGTATAGCTGCTGTACTAATCTTCACTAGAAAGTGGAGCAGAAGTAGGGTACAACTATAGCACATGGGTTAGAGAAATGCTAGATTCAAGCGTACTGCTTAAACTGAGCATTAGACGTATTTCAGTTAAACGGATTGTGGTTATTAGTCTAATGAAATAAGTCATCTCATTCTAATAGAAAAACGTCTATTAGACCGCCTGGTCTAATAGAATTAGACCTGCGTCTAATTACAATAACCATTAGACTTGCACGTCTTACTCTATTGAGTTAGACTGGCACGTCTAATTCCGGTTCTACTTCAGACTTGTCTGAAGGAGTTAGACGCACGTCTAACTTTAATTAATTAGACCACACGTCTAATTATTCAATAACCATTAGACTGGCACGTCTAACTCCCCTGAGTTAGACTGGCACGTCTAATTCCGGTTCTACCTCAGACTTGTAGAAGGAGTTAGACATACGTCTAACTTTCACTAATTAGACCACACGTCTAATTATTCAATAACCATTAGACTGGCACGTCTAACTCCACTGAGTTAGACTGACACGTCTAATCCGGTTCTATCTTAGACTTCTCTGAAGGAGTTAGACGCACGTCTAACTTTCACAAATTAGACCACACGTCTAATTATTCAATAACCATTGGACTGACTGACATGTCTAATTCCGGTTCTACCTCAGACTTGTCGGAAGGAGTTAGACTCACGTCTAACTTTCATTAATTAGACTACCCGTCTAATTACAAATATATTAGATTACACGTCTAACTCCGATGAGTTAGACTGTACGTCTAATTCTATTAGACTTACGTCTAATCCCGTGTATTCATTAGACCATCCGTCTAATTATTTACATCTATTAGACTACACGGCTAACTCCGATGAGTTAGACTATACGTCTAATTCTATTAGACTTACGTCTAATTCCGTGTATTTATTAGACCATCCGTCTAATTCTTTACACGTCTATTAGACTACACGTCTAACTCCGATGAGTTAGACTGTACGTATAATTCTATTAGACTTACGTCTAATTCCGTGTATTCATTAGACCATCTGTCTAATTCTTTACACGTCTATTAGACTACACGTCTAACTCCGATGAGTTAGACCGTACGTCTAATTCCGTGTATTCATTAGACCATCCGTCTAATTCTTTACACGTCTATTAGACTACACGTCTAACTCCGACGAGTTAGACTGTACGTCTAATTCTATGCAAATGAAAATCAAATCGGTCTAATGACCCTCATTAGATCCAAGTCTTATAACATATTGTCTCAATACACTTGTATCAAAACTCATAAGTTATTTAATCATCAAAATATCAGTGGTTAAATTATTTCAACCCTTAGTCAAAATAATTTGACCCAATAATTTCCCCATTTTTGATGAAGAAATTACAGACCTGCACACATATATAAAAATATGCATTCATCATACAAATAAACAGAAACCTTGTTCACTTACATCATTCATCCAAAAACCAATATTCGAAAAACCATCAAGAAACCATGTTCAATAAAGTTAAATAGAGTAGAAGAGAAATCATTGTTCTTCCCTTTTAACCTGAAGATCGGTTGGACTCATCTCTTGCCCTGGAAGCATGTTGAAGAAAGAAGGATAGCCTGCATTTAATCTTCTACCACGTTCACCACCAGTGGCACGTCCACCTTGATCGACATAGGATAGCCTACTCCGGCCACCACCATTTCGACCTCCACGCTCAGCACCGCTTCTACCACCACCTCTCTTGGTTGGCCTAGGATTGTCATCAGAGGTTGGGGCTCGCCTGGATCTTGTCCCGGTTGACACACCATCATTCCTTCTGCTTGACTCACCTTGAATTGATCGAGGTTGAGCACCTTCAACATTGGCTATTGCATCCTCCTTTGCTCGAAACTTCCTAGCAATGGAGTCAGCAAATTCCTGTCGTTCATTGTCATTCCTTCTCATACAACTCTGGATTTCCACCATCTGATTCTTCACCATACTAAATTCATCCAAGGTTTCCTTGTGGCGTTCATCGTGGATTTGCCTTTCAATATCAAACAATTCACTTTGACGTTTGAAGAGATCCTTTTCAAACTTTGAAAAGTTTACATTCACGATATGGGTCTCATATGTGTTCTTCTTCAAAGTGTTATCCAGCTCAGTGAGGATTTTGAAAATATTGTGAAAGTTCTCCCTTTCTTCTTCTCTTGAATTCAAAGTCTGAGACATGGTCTTGTGAATCGAAGAAATCATAGACCTCATAGATCTTAGTACTTTGTTTCCTCTAGCAGATGATTCTTCATGGGACGAGAATTCTTCAGATTCTGCTGCCATACTTTGAATAGGCTCAAAGTTTGTATGAACCTGCAAGGATTGCTCCGGCTGGTTCATTTCAGCATTCTTAGCAGCTTTTTCTTGTTCTTCTTCTTCTTCAATTTCTCTTTCTGCCCTCTCAAATCTTTCATACAGATTTCCAGAGTAGTGACGGGGAATGTTGATGTTTTCGTGAACACTTCCCACAATTCTATCGGGAAATAAACGGGGCTTCACAAAAGTTGGTTGTTGTTCCTGTTCCTCCTCAGATGAGGAACTATCTTCTTCATTGTCTTTCTCTTTGGAGGGTTCCCCCTCAGTTCTTGCAGTTTCTGGCTGAGTGTCCTCGGCCAATTTTTCTTGAACAACCTCTGTCGCAACAGGGGTTAAAATCACTTCTTCTTCAATAGGAGCTTTCAAAGACTTCTCAGTCACGTCTTCTATAATGACTTCTTCTACATTTATCTCAAGAACTTGTTCAGGCTCTTGAACATTCACATTTGCTTCTGCTTCATTCGGACGTTCTTGAATCGGTTGATCTAGAATGCGTCTCTCTTCGGCAGAAAGATTCCCGAATTCGATCAGGAGAGCAGCATCTAGCTCGTCATTATCATTATCAGTGTCTTGAATATTCATTGCTTCTTCTTCGTTGAGAGGTTCTGCGCCAGAGCAATCGGCGCCATCAATGTATCTAGAAGCAGCAGAGACATAAGTTTCCAGGATATCATTCAACTTCTTCAATACCTTTGCTTCAACATCAGCTCCTTTTACATCGGGGTTGAAGTTAGCTTTCCTGGCTTCAAAAATTGGAAAGAGAGCTTTTCCAAGAATGCAAGCTTCCACCAGTTCCCTTTTCTTCAGAGCTTCACCAACATCTGAAGTTCTTGCCCATTTCAGGACTTTCTTTTCGTTTGTCACCCTCTTCTTCCATTCTTTTGCTATGGCAGCGTTAGATAGAGTGTCGTTGTACTTGGAGAACAACCTCTCCATGGACCTGGACTCATAAATTTCCAATTTCTCAGCAGCAAGAGCTTTAACTTGATCTAAAATAAGGTCAACGATGCCTATTGCCTCAGATACCTTATCAGGAGCTTGAGTTGCAATGGATTTTCCTTTTCCAACAACCTCTATGGGTTTTGGAGCGGGTTTAGGTTCACCAATCACAATTCCACTTGTCCCTCTTCTGGACCGCAACAGTTCGAAGGCAAATTGTGGTTTCATACAGAGCTCATCAAGGAGCTCTCTACAAACAATTTTCCCGACCACCAAGGAATCTTTGGGAGTAGGAGTATTGGGTTCACCAGCTAGAAGGGTAAGAGCAGCACCTTGTTCTGGTTGCGACGACTCTGTAGCACCGACGGCTACAAGATCAGATTGAATAACAGGAGACTCAGCCATGTTAACAGTTTCATCATTTGAACCGACTGACTCAACAGTAGGCCCTTCAGCAGATTCTCTAAAAGGAGAGAATAAAGATTCAGCTTGTTCCACTACGGGAACATCAAATTTAGGCACAACGACCAAAGATTTAGAAGACTTCACCTTTGCAGATTTAGACGCGCGGGGCGCCCTTGTCTTCTTCTCCTTTGAGGCAAAGAACCTCGAAGGTTTCCTCAAATAGGTTGAGGGAGTGGATAGAGATGACATTGAAGTTGCAGCAAGTACGCCTGGACCTTGCTTCAATCTTGAATCAACAAATCCAGAGTCCTTCTGATTTGGACTTTTCTTACTGGAGGAACTGGCCTCCGATTCGTTCACTGTTTTGGTTCTCTTTGCCCCTGTTGACAGAACAAAAGCGGAGGGCTTTGATTGAGTGGAAGGTTTTCTACCGGTCTGGAAGCTGGAAGCACCAGATGCAGTCTCAAGGTTGTTCTTCAACCTATTTAGAGTGCTAGCCACCGTAAGAGCAGTAAATACTCTTGGAGAGTTGATTTGCACCGGTTCACCAACGGAAACCCCCAAATGCTTCAATAAATGACTCATTTGAGCCGCATACGATATACTCTCCTTGTTCATCTGACTAATAGAATAACACAAATTCTGAAAAAGGGTATGAGCCCAGTTTACCTGGATCCCTTTCGAAATGGCACACATATAGTCAAAACGGTCTTGACTATAGAGATGGAAGGAACCAGCCTTCCCTTGCATCGCCTTCGCCTCCACGTCGTTTAGAAGAATGAAGTGTGGTTTGAATACTTTCTTGAATCCATTCACATGGATCTTCGAACCGTCTGTAGAGAAAGTTGTCTTCATCTCCTCCATGATTTCTGAAGAGAGAACCAAGTCGAATAGATGACCCTCCGTCGGAAGTTCAAAGAACTTCGCATTGACTGCTTCGTCAAAAGAAATCTCCGTTCCGTTAACGGTTGCTACGATGGAATCGTCCACCATAACTGCCATTTTGAAGAACTCGCGAACTTCGTCTTCGTAGAAGATGAACGGTCCGCCCAGATACCTCCTTAATCTAGAATATTCTAGGGTTTGGAACATCTTCACCACCTCCAGTTGATCAAACGAATACACTGATGGAAAATCCACCTGCAAAGTACAGTGACCGAGAGTGATTTTCTTCACCATTTTTGAGAGAAAATGAATCGACATGAGATTTTAAAGAGTTTTAGTGAGAGAAATACAAGAAAGCTAGGGTTCTTAGAAATTTCGAGAGATTGGAAGCTTTCAAATTCATGCAGAAATGTCCTTATATAGATGAAAGAGGGAAATACATAATAACCGTCTATTTTAGGGGTATGGCCCATTAATAAATGTTAGACGTCCTTTTTCAAGAAATCATCATTAAAAATGAGGGTATATCAGTAAATTTCTCTAACTTGATAGCACGTGTCTTCATGTTATTAAGAGATGACTGTTTGATGTTTTGAGCGGGAAAAGCATATAGCTCTCAACGTGGGACAGTTGTCCTTGATCAGTCTAATCGGCACGTAGTTAGACATTTTTCTTACTCTATAAATCCATATAACACATCGTCTATTAGACGGATGAGTGTATTAGACGCATACGTCTAATTCCGTGTTTATAAAAAATTCGCCTAATGTTTATTAGACGTGTACGTCTAATTCCGTATAACACCACGTATTAGACGTGTGTTTATTAGACGTGAGCATCCTTTTGCTCATGACGTAAAAACGTCTAACGTCTATTAGACGTGTCCGTCTAATTACGTAGGTATAACACCTCAACATATAGACTTAGATGTATTGATTATGAGAAAAAATACGTCTAAGTACATACTGTTTCTTTTAGACACCCTCGTCTAATTAGACCGATTAAGGATATTCGTCTAGAGAGTATCTTTACTTCCAAAATAATTTCTCCCTCTCATTATGGGACATTTAAAGTTTAATAAAAAAATTATGTGGTCTAAAGACCAAAAACATTTTTAACAAATAAAAACCTTTATTCTTCCAGAATGGCAAGTGCCATTGTTGATCTCCAAACTGTGTACTCAGAAGAGTACTCTTCTAGCTTCCTTCCTGCTATCCTCCTGCATCACCTACAAAATAAACTATTTAAAAAATTGGTACCCACACCTAATTGGGTCCTCGATCAATTAGTCCCTTAGGAATCCATGTTTGAGTTATTTTAATGGATTTCCCATTTTGTGTTGTGATTAATGCATAAGATTTTGACTTAGCAGATGACTTCCTGCTAGCCACTGATCCTTTAACTTTTGAAGAAGGTTTTCTTTTAAAACTTCTTGACTTATAGTCAGGTTTTAAATTACCAGACTTATTAGCCTTTTCTAGCTTATTCTTAATCCAGCTAACAGTCGGTGGAACATAAACTATTTCATTTTTGAAAGTAATTTCTTCATGAATAGGATCAGATTCATTGTCAGTCATACTTCTTTTGACAAAGTTTATAGGCTTTAACTTGTCATTTGGGTTTGACTTTTTGCAGGGCAGGTTAGGATCATTGCTATCAAATCCTAATCCGGATCTAGATCCAGCAGGTTTCAACATGCTGATCTGATATTTGACAGCATCACCAGACCTTGTCCATGCACAGACAACATAGTTAAGCCTTTTGTTTTCAGATGAAAGAGTTTGAATCTGTTCCTTGAGTATCTCATTTTCAGATGAGATCTCTTCAATATTCTTTTCAAAAACACGTGACTCTTCTTCTTTAGACAGATTTGGTTTATTTAAATCTGATGAAGATTTAGTTTCATTTAGTAATTCTGCTAGTTTTCTGTACTCGATGACCATATCATCTAGTGCAGCTACCAGTTGTTCCCTTGAAAACCTTTCGGAAGAGAAATCAAATATCTCAGTCCCCTGAGTTCCTTCTTCATCTTCTCTGGCCATGAAGCAAGCCATGTCTTCTTCATTACTTTCACTGGATGAGAAGTACGAGCCACGGCTGCTTCCTCTGTTCTTTCCGTCACCAGCCATAAGGGCCTTCAGCTCTTTTCTATCATCCTTGGCATCTTCACGCTTTGGCTTCCGGTATTCCGTTGCATAATGACCTTTAATACCACAGTTAAAACAAGTAACATTATCTTTAGATTTTCTATTATCATTAGAATTTGAAGAGTTTGAGTTAGAGTTTCTCTTCTTCATGAAGTCGCCAAACTTCTTCACAAAGAGAGACATGGCATCGCTGCTCAGCTACCATCTTCACTTCCGGAGCGATTGGTGGCTCTTTAGCGGTCACCAGCGCCTTGGCAATGATAACGGACGTGGGTTGATCTTCTTCCATCCTATAGTTCAGCTCGAACTCATAGACTTTCAGGTCAGCAAAGAGATCAAAGAGAGAGATCTTGTTAAGAGCACGCATCGCCATAGTCTTTATGTCCCATTCTCTTGGAAGAGCACGCATGAACTTGATAGCAAGCTCCCGGTTGCTATAAGTCTTGCCTAGGATGGACAGAGAGGAGACGATCTTGCTAAATCTGGTGTCGAAATCGTTCATTGTTTCACCAGGATGCATTTTGAAGCTGTCGAACTGTTGAGTAGAAACCATGATCTTGTTTTCCTTGGTTTGCTCGTTGCCCTCACATAGTTGAGTGAGTCTGTTCCAGACCTCTTTGGCAGTGTCACATTCGATGATGTAGTTGAACATACTGTCATCGAGAGATCTTTACAGAACATCAAGAGCCATGTTGTTGAGGTTGTTCTGCCTCTTTTCATCAGCGGTCCAGTCGGCCTTCTCCTTATCAATCTTGATAGGACCTTCTGTGACAACGCTCCACATGTCATCATGTAGAGAAGAGAGATGAGCACGAACTCTTTTCTTCCAAACAAAGTAGTTTTTACAAGAGAATGTTGGAATGGCTGTAGCATTGGCATCTTTGGGTATGTTCGACATATTTCAGGAAAGGCTTGAGAATAGATCAGGGCTCTGATACCAATTGATAGGATCGGCTTTATCGATAGAGACGGGGGTCTGGATAAGGATGAAGGCTTATGAAAAACAGTTTGAAAGAAATCTTGTTAGGGATTTAATTCTCTTTCTATTCTACGCAAACTTGTGTAAACACTTGAAACAGATTCAAGGCGGAATTGTTACTTGGGTTTGAAGCACAAGATGAAATATGAAAAGATGACAGAAATGAAGAACACAACAGTTTGTTTATGGATGTTCGGAGAAACTCTCCTACGTCACCCCTTCTTCCAACCACCGGAAGGATTCACTATAAGATGATTAGAATCAAATACAGTTTACACACACTTGGCTCACTATTGAACCGAACACTTTCTGTTCAATTACAAGATTAAGAATATCACTCAACTAAAGGTGCTTTAATTCTAGCTCTCTCTCTCTCGATTCACACACAGTACAATCAGAAAGAAGATTCACAGTTTGAATTCAGTAAGCAAGATGATTGAGGGGTTTCTCTCTCTGCAAAATCAGATTGCTTGTTCGTTAGACTTGTTAAGGCTTGAAAACCGATACTTCGTCCGTTGTCATTAGGATTGATTAAATAATGGGCAGGAGCTAACGGTCGAATCTTCAAGAATGATACGTGGCACTCTTCCATTGGATAGCCTCCATTGTACACATCAGGTTCTAAGCACAAGGATCGTGGCTGTACAGAACTGGTAGTGCGCCGAATATTCCATCAAGGATGTACCTACAAAACGGGTAATGTGAGGAAAATTCTCTTACGTGGCATTCCTTGATTGGATGCGTATAGCTGCTGTACTAATCTTCACTAGAAAGTGGAGCAGAAGTAGGGTACAACTATAACACATGGGTAGGAGAAATGCTAGATTCAAGCGTACTGCTTAAACTGAGCATTAGACGTATTTCAGTTAGACGAATTGTGAGAATCTGTCTAATGAAATAAGTCATCTCCTTATAATAGAAAAACGTCTATTAGACCGCCTGGTCTAATAGAATTAGACTTGCGTCTAATTACAATAACCATTAGACTCGCATGTCTAACTCCACTTAGTTAGACTGACACGTCTAATTCCGGTTCTATCTTAGACTTGTCTGAAGGAGTTAGACGCACGTCAAACTTTCATTAATTAGACCACACGTCTAATTATTCAATAACCATTAGACTGACACATCTAACTCCACTGAGTTAGACTGACACGTCTAATTCAATTCTACCTCAGACTTGTCTAAAGGAGTTAGACGCACAGCTAACTATCACTAATTAGACCACACGTCCAATTATTCAATAACCATTAGACTGGCACGTCTAACTCCACTGAGTTAGACTGACACGTCTAATTCTGGTTCTACCTTAGACTTGTCTGAAAGAGTTAGACGCACGTTTAACTTTCACTAATTAGACCACACGTCTAATTATTCAATAACCATTAGACTGACACGTCTAACTCCACTGAGTTAGACTAACACGTCTAATTCCGGTTCTACCTCAGACTTTTCTGAAGGAGTTAGACTCACATCTAACTTTCATTAATTAGACTACCCGTTTAATTACAAATATATTAGACTACACGTCTAACTTCGATGAGTTAGACTGTACGTCTAATTCTATTAGTCTTACTTCTAATTCCGTGTATTCATTAGACCATTCGTCTAATTCTTTACATCTATTAGACTACACGTCTAACTCCGATGAGTTAGATTTTACGTCTAATTCTATGAGACTTACGTCTAATTCCGTGTATTCATTAGACCATCCGTCTAATTCTTTACACGTCTATTAGACTACATGTCTAACTCCGACGAGTTAGACTGTACGTCTAATTCTATTTGACTTACGTCTAATTTCGTGTATTCATTAGACCATCCGTCTAATTCTTTACACGTCTATTAGACTACACGTCTAAATCTGATGAGTTAGATTGTACGTCTAATTCTATTAGACTTACGTCTAATTCCGTGTATTCATTAGACCATCCGTCTAATTCTTTACACGTCTATTAGACTACACGTCTAACTCCGATGAGTTAGACTGTACGTCTAATTCTATGCAAATGAAAATCAAAATTGGTTTAATGACCCTCATTAGATCCAAGTCTTATAACATATTGTCTCAATACACATGTATCAAAACTCATAAGTTATTTCATCATCAAAATATCAGTGGTTAAATTATTTCAACCCTTAGTCAAAATAATTTGACCCAATACACTTGGTACCGAGTTGACTTCTTTAAGCCACCCCTGCTACTTAGTGTACTTATCCCCTTTTCCCCTCCTCTTTTTCCTTTAGAAAGTTGTTGTTGGCTCCCGTTTCCAACAAAGCTTTAACCATGTGGTTTCTTACTTTTGATACCATGAATAGTCATCATTTCTTCGTAGACTTTGGCTTCTCAAACTTTTCTTTAATGAAACTAAGGAGGTGTAACTACCCCAATTGAGCCTCATCATGAAGGCGTTCTTGCGCAAAAGAAGCAGTTTATCTGTGGCCTTTCTCCACTTTTCTCATCCCGATCTCCTCTACCATTGGGCTTGATAAACTTAAATGAGTTTTTCTTGTTGTATAAATAATCTTTACCATTCCCCCCTTGTCACTCATCTCATGGATCAAGTCTTTTTGTCTTGCCTTCTCATTTCAACAAGAGATTCAGCCACGGTAATAGAGGTGTTTAGATCTTGGACACCACTAAGAATGTGCAAAAAACCGATAACCGAACCGATAGCTTACCGGTTTCATTTTACCAGTTTATTGGTTAATCGGTTCTAACAATTTAGTTAACTAGTTTTTTTTACCGGTTAAATGGTTCGGTTTTCGGCTAAAATACTTTTCTAGTAGTTTATCTGGTAAACCAATAATAATTTTAATCATATATATTTATGTTAATTATTTTTATAAATATTAGATATATTATAAATAATATTTAATTTTATATATTAGTTATTTTTAAATTTTAAATTATAATTAGTATAAAATTCTCTTAAAAAAAATCTAATTTATGAGTCTATTAGTTTGAAAATAAAAATATTTAAAATATATTATATTGTTACTATAATATTATATATTATAACATATTTCTAAATATACCTATGAATTATTATTAGAACATAGTATATTATAACAATTATATCATAGATAAAAAATTGGGGAAGTCACAAATAAGGATTTTGAAAAAAATTATTTAATAACTTTAATACTTTATTAAAAAAATTGAATTATCGCTTCACGGTTAAACCGGTTAACCGACCAAAACTAGTAAAACCAAAACCAGTAAAACCGATACAAATACTAGTCAGTTAACTAGTTTGTAAAATAAGAGGTAAAACCAGACTTAATTGTAACTGTTTAACTAGTTAACCGATTACCCGACTGGTTGAACACCCCTAGACACCACGCCGTTCCAACTCTAGTTTTTCCGACATTTATTGACCGTTAGTGAAGGCGAACAAGGCTTCGTCGTCTAAGTAGTTAGGGATCTCAAGGAGTAGATACTTCCCTTTTATGAGAGTCGTCTTAACTTGTCCCTTGCTTCTCGAATGACATTTTCAACATAGAACTGTCTCTTGATTTCTTCCTTGAATTCTCCCCAAGTATTGATAGAACATATACCTCTTTCTATGTGATTACTCCTTCGCCTCCACCGTAGCATTGCGGTGTCTTCTAGGTATGTTGTTGCAATATGTATCTTTATCGCCTCTTCCACTAGGCTGAATGCTTTGAAGTAATAATCCAGACCCCATAAGAAGTTGTCGATCTCTTTTGCATTCCTCTCACCTAAATACTCTTTAGGCCTTGGAACGTCTACCCTTGTAGGATTAAGTACTCGTATATGCGCACGTCCGCACTCTTGCGCGTCTGCCTTCTTGAGTATTACCACTTCCTCTGTAGTGACTTGTAACTTGGAGGTCATTCCCTTGAGCTTTTCTTTCAAGGTACTGATCTAAAAAATGAGGTTCTGCTTTATGATCTAAGCTTGCTCTCAATATTTGGACAACTCCTCATTCAAGGCACATTACATCCCTTCTCGGAGTTCGTCCCTTTCTTTCTCGAGCTTGGCGATGCATCTTCTATGTCCTCGAAGTTATCTTGTTCGTAAGCCATGGTGAGTTCTACGTTCTCCAACCTGGCAATAGTGTTAGTAATAGCTTCTATTGATCTCCCAAACTTGTTAGTTTTGGATTCTCCCATTTGAACCTAGCTAGGGTTCTTAAGATCATCTCCGATCTCTTGGAGAAGTTTCTCCACTTCCTCCATGTTGTTAGTAGTTTCACTTTCATTCGATATTTTCATCATTCTAATCTAATACTAATTGTCACGGGCTTGGTCTTTCCACCAACGATCCCTGCAATACTAGTTACGATCATCGGAAGAACGAGTAACTAGTCAGCCTTACTCGAAGAAACAATCAATGTTTGCTTCAATAAACATAAAAATTCTTTAGAGAGAAAGCAACTCTTACAAAGAATAATATTATATTACTTGAATGCTTGATGATGACAATGTAATATCTTTGAGGTATTTATAAGACTTATTATAACTACCACATTATTGACACACTAATTTAGGGCATTCCTTTTAACTGAAAATTAATGACGCTCTAATCTATGACATGCCTTTTAACTGACAATTAATGATGCACTAATTTAAGTTATGTTGATGGGCAGGTTAACCCACAATCCGACCTAAGTACCTATTTACTCTCACGTATATATCTAAATTAAGAACAACTCTCGACCCGACAATTCGGAAACTTTAAAAATTAAGCATTATATATATATATATTTGTTAAGTGTATCTCATTTCACAATTGACAATGATGATTTCTTTGAATTTAATCTAGGGACAGATCTATGCAAGGGATTTAAAGGGCTGAAGCCAACCAAATATATATATATATATATATATATATATATATATATATATATATAAATTTATTATTATTTTTTGTATGGTTCAATACCCGATAATTTCATTAAAAAGTTCAATATAATTAACTGTTTTTTTATCTAATTATTAAAAAATGGTAAAAGTTATCCTTATCCACTCGTTTTATTCATTCGTTCTATTTAGAATTTTCTCATTATTTTTTTAATTTACCCCAATATTTTTCAATCCCACCCTAACCCTAAATCTATGTCCGTTCGTGATTTCATCCATTATGTTTTTGTGAAGGACCGGGTTATAAAGTGAACTCATTTGTGGAGAAATCAAGAATGACCTATATTGCTTCAATCAAACATCATACACTATGAAAAATCACAATGTCTTCCTAAGTACAAGTTCATACATCCACAATATCATTTACGATTTCTAGATTTAAACTCCCTCTATTGGGGAATATTTGTTTTCCTAATTAAGACTATGGTAATATTGGAAAGACATACAAGTTACCTTTTTCAAAATTAGTTTCACGCACTTACGCTCCGCTAAACTTAATACATTATGATGTTTGGGGACCCACTCATGTTATTTCCATTACTGGTTATCACTAATTTATTATCTTTATGGATGACTATAGTAGATTTACTTGGTTTTATCCATTGTACAAAAATTTGGTTGAAAATTAATTTAGAAAGAAAATAAAACTTTTACAAACAAATTGGGGTGGTGAATATCAAAACCTAAATACTATTACTGAAATTAATGATATCCAACATCGTCTCTCATGTCCGCACTAGGGCTGCAATGAGTCGAGCTGAGCTCAAACCAGTTTTAGATTGAGCCAGCTGAGCTCAAACCAGTTTTAGCTCGAACCGAGCTGAGCTCAAACCAGCTCTAGCTCGAGCTCAAACTCGACTCAATTTAGTATTTATTAGCTCGACTTGAACTCGATCTCAAACGAGATTATAAATTTGAGCTCGACTCGACTATTTACCTACAAACTTGGTTCGACTCAAAAAATTTGAACTAAAATTAAATTTTCAAACTCAAGCTTGAGCTCAAACTTAAACCAAATTTATTTTCAAAATTAAAATATCAATGTTTCATGCCTAAATAATAATTAAAATATGATATTTCAATATGAAAATATGAAACAATCGTATATAACTATTCAAAATTTTAAACATGATAGTCTAAAACTTCAAACCACCATTACCAATCAAAATTCTAAAACATAAAATTCCAAAACAAAATACAAAACTATATAAATTGTTTGAACATTCAATATATTAATCTTTTTTAACACATGTTCTTCAATCATAACACACATACAACTACCCGGATTCAATGATATGAAACGTTTAAACTTAAAATTAATTAATATAAAATTTACATGTTCAAAACAAATAACTAAAATATAACTTACTTTAAGACATAAATACAGACAAAACAATATAAAAAGAATTAATTGATCTAATTAACAAATAGTATTTTTGATTTATTAATTTCGCTTGTTTTCTATTAAATATTATTATATATATTTGAAATATTTGAATAATTTATTAACTTATGGTGAGAATCTATTAATTATATATATATATATTATAATATATATTATTATATTTATAAATATATTTTTTCTTAAAACATATTATACATAATATATATACTAACATTTTTTCTCTCCCTATTATATATAATATATATATTAACATTTGTTTTTATCTCTTATAATATATAATATATTAACCATTTTTTTTATCTCTTTCAATACTATATATAATATACTTTCATTATATATAATATATTAATATTTGATAGGATCGGCTTTATCGTTAGAAACGGGGTCTGACTAAGGATGAAGGCTTATGAAAAACGGTTTGATAGAAATCCTGTTAGAGATTAATATCTCTTTCTATTCTACGCAAACTTGTGTAAACACTTGAAACAGATTCAAGGCAGAATTGTTTACTTGGGTTTGAAGCACAAGATGAAATTTGAAAAGATGACAGAAATGAAGAACACAACAGTTTGTTTATGGATGTTCGGAGAAACTCTCCTACGTCACCCCTTCTTCCAACCACCGGAAGGATTCACTATAAGATGATTAGAATCAAATAAAGATTACACAAACTTAGCTCACTATTGAACAGAACACTTTCTGTTCAATTTTCAAGATGAAGAATATCACTCAGCTAAGGTGCTTAGATTTCAGCTCTCTCTCTCGATTCACACACAGTACAATCAGAAAGAAGCTTCACAGAATAAGTTCAGTAAGCAAGATGATTGAGTAGAATCTCTCTCTGTAAAATCAGAATGCTTGTTCGTTCGGCTCGTGAAAAAGTAAGGTGCTTCGTCCGTTGTCCTTATGATTTGTTAAATACTGAGCAGGAGCTAACGGTCGAATCTTCAAGAATGATACATGACACTCTTCCATTGGAAATCCTCCATTGTACACAGCTGGTTCTGAGCACAAGGATCGTGGCCGTACCGAACTGGTAGTGCGCCGAATATTCCATCAAGGATGTACCTACAAAACGGGTAATGTGAGGAAAATTCTCTTACGTGGTATTCCTTGATTGGATGCATATAGCTGTTGTACTAATCTTCACTGGAAAGTGGAGCATGAGTAGGGTACAGCTATAGCACGTGGGTAGGAGAAATGCTAGATTCAAGCGTACTTCTTGAACAGAGCATTAAACGTATTTCAGTTAGACGGATTTGAGAAAATCAGTCTAATGAAATAAGTCAACTCCTTCTAATGAAAACGTCTAATAGACTGCCTGGTCTAATATAATTAGACTCGCGTCTAATTACAATAACCATTAGACGGGTACGTCTAACTCCACTGAGTTAGACTGCCACGTCTAATTCCGGTTCTACCTCAGGCTAATCTGAAGGAGTTAGACTCACGTCTAACTTTCACTAATTAGACAACCCGTCTAATTATTACATAACCATTAGACCGACATGTCTAACTCTGATGAGTTAGACTGACGCGTCTAATTCCGGTTCTACCTCAGACTTGTCTGAAGGAGTTAGACTCACGTCTAACTTTCACTAATTAGACAACCCGTCTGATTATTACATAACCATTAGACTGACACGTCTAACTACGATGAGTTAGACTGACGCGTCTAATTCCGGTTATACCTCAGACTTGTCTGAAGGAGTTAGACTCACGTCTAACTTTCACTAATTAGACAACCCGTCTAATTCCGCGTATTCATTAGACGATCCGTCTAATTCTTTACGTCTATTAGACTTACACGTCTAACTCCGATGAGTTAGACTGTACGTCTAATTCCATTAGACTCACGTCTAATTCTGTGTATTCATTAGACCATCCGTCTAATTCTTTACACATCTATTTGACTTACACGTCTAACTCTGATGAGTTAGACTGTACGTCTAATTCCATTAGACTCACGTCTAATTCCGTGTATTCATTAGACCATCCGTCTAATTCTTTACACATCTATTAGACTTGCGTCTAATTTTATGCCAATGGAGATCAAAATCGGTCTAATGACCCTCATTAGTTCCAAGTCTAATAACATGTAGTCTTAATACATCTGTATCAAAACTCATAAATTATTTCATCATCAAAATTTCAGTGGGTAAATTATTTCAACACTTTATCAAAATAATTTGACCCAACAATTTCCCCTTTTTGATGAAGAAATTGCAAACCTGCATACATATAACAAGACATGCATTCATCCAATAAGTTAACAAACACCTTGTTCACTTACATAATTCATCCAAAAAGAACCAATATTCGAAAAAGCTAATCAAGAAACCATGTTCAATAAAGTTAAACAGAGTAAAAGAAGAGAGATCATTGTTCTTCCCTTTTCACTCGAGTATCGGTTGGACTCATCTCTTGCCCGGGAAGCATGTTCATAAAATGAGGATAACCGCAACCACCACGACCTCCTGCATTCGATCTTCCTCCACGCTCAGCAACACTGCCACGTCCACCTTGATCAACATTGGACAGCCTACCCCGGCCGCCACCACTTCTACCACCACGCTCAGAACCACTTCGACCACCACCTCTCTTGGTTGGCCTGGGATTGTCATCAGAATTTGGGGCCCGCCTGGATCTGGTCCCGGTTGACACACCATCATTCCTCTTGCTAGACTCACCTTGAGTTGGTCGAGGTTGGGCACCTTCAGCATTGCCTAAAGCATCTTCTTTAGCTTGAAACTTCCTGGCAAGGTTCTCAGCAAAAGCGTGTCGTTCATTGTCATTTCTGTTCATGCAACCCTGCATTTCTACCAGCTGATTCTTCACCAGACTGAGTTCATCCAAGGTTTCCTTGTGGCGTTCGTCATTGATGTGCCTCTCAATGTCAAATAGTTCACTTTGGTGGTTGAAGCTTTCCTGTGTAAATTTTGAAAACTTTACATTCGAGACATGGGTCTCATAAGTATTCATCTTCAGGGTCTTATCCAGCTCAGTTAGGATCTTGAACATGTTGTTGAAATTCGCTCTTTCCTCTTCCCTGGAGATCATTGACTGACACATAGTCTTCTGCATTGAGGAAAGCATAGACCTCATAGATCTTAACAGTTTATTTCCTCCAGCGGATGAACCTTCGTGAGAAGACACTTCTTTAGATTCTGCAGCCAAAGTTTGTATGAACCTGCAAGGATTGCTCTGGCTGATTTACTTCACCATTCTTAGCCACTTTATCTTGTGCTTCTTCTTCGTCAACTTCTCTTTGAGCCCTTTCAAATCTTTCGAGCAAACTTCCAGAATAGTGACGGGGAGTAGTTATGTTTTCGTGAACACTTCCCACAACGCCATTAGGAAATAAGTAGGTCTTAATAAACTTTGGTTGCTCATCTTGTTCCTCCTCAGACGAGGAACTTTCTTCTTCATCATCTTTCTCTTTTGAGGGTTCCCCCTCAGTTCTTGCAGTTTCTGGCTGAGTGAACTCGGCCAGTTTCTCTTGGACACCCTCTGTTCTCGCAACAGGGGTTACAATGGAATTTTCTTCAAGAGGAGCTTTCAAAGCCTCCCCTGTTACATCTTCTAAGGTTACTTCTTCAACATTTGTCTTAAGAGCTTGTTCAAGCTCTTGAACATTTACCATTCCTTCATCTTTCATTCGGAGGCTCTTGAACATGATGATCTTGAATGCGTCTCTCTTCGGCAGAAAGATTCCCGAATTCGATCAGGAGAGCAGCATCTGATTCATCAGCGTTTGGAATATCCATTGCCTCTTTTTCGTTGAGCGGTTCTGCGCTAGAGCAATCGGCGCCATGAATATATCTGGAAGCAGCAGAGACATAGCTTTCCATAATATCATTCAACGTTTTTCAGCACTTTTGCTTCAACATCTGTTCCTTTTGCGTCAGGGTTGAAGTTCGCTTTCCTAGCTTCATAGATTGGAAACAGAGCTTTTCCAAGAATGAAAGCTTCCACCAGTTCTCTCTTGTTCAACGCTTCACCCACTTCTGAAGTTCTTGCCCACTTTAGGACTTTCTTCTCGTTTGCCACTCTCTTCTTCCATTCTTTGGTTATGGCAGTGTTGGATAATAGTCGTTGTACTTAGAGGACAGCCTCTCAGTATGCCAGGAATCGTAGACTTCTAAATTTTCAGCAGAAAGGACTTTCACTTGATCCAAAATGAGATCAACGATACCTCTTGCTTCAGATATCTTTTCAGGAGATTGAAAAGCAGTGGACTTCCCTTTTCCAACAACCTCTACAGGTTTTGGAGCTGGTCTGGATTCACCAATAACAATTCCACTAGTCCCTTTTCTGGCCCGCAACAGTTCAAAGGCAGATTGGGGTTTCAAATAGAACTCAGCAGGGAGCTCTCTACAGACAATCTTTCCGACCACCAAGGAGTCCTTGGGAGCAGGAATGTTAGGTTCACCAGCAACAAGGGTAAGATCAACACCTTGTTCTAGTTTAGACAATTCTGTAGTACCGGCGACTACATGATCAGGTTGAGTAACAGGAGACTCCGCCTTGTTAATAGTTTTAACATTTGGACCGACTGACTCAACAGCAGGCCGTTCAGCAAATTCTCTCAAGGAAGAGAAGACAGATTCAGCTTGTTCCACTTCGGGAACAACAAATTTTGGCACAGCAGCCAAAGATTTAGAAGACGTTACCTTAGCGGATTTAGACGCGCGAGGCACCTTTGTCTTCTTCTCCTTTGAGGCACAGGACCTCGAAGGTTTCCTCAAGTACGTTGAGGGAGTCGATAATGATGTCATTGGGGTTGCAGCAAGTACGCCTGGACCTTGCTTCACCCTTGAATCAACAGATTCTGTGTCCTTCTGATTTGGGCTTTTCATGCTGGAGGAACTAGCCTCCGATTCGTTCACAGTTCTTGTTCTCTTTGATCCTGTTGACAGAACATAAGCAGAGGGCTTTGATCAGGTGGAAGACCTTCCACCAGTCTGGAAACTAGAAGCCCCAGATGCAGAGTCTAGGGTTCTCTTCATCCTCATCAGAGTGTTGGCCACCGTAGAGGCAATAAAAACACTTACAGAGTTAATCTGTGCCGGTTCACCAACAGGAACCCCCAGAAACTTCAACAGGTGGCTCAGTTGAGCCGCATACGTGATACTCTCCTTGTTCGTCTGACAAATAGAGTAACAGAGATTCTGAAACGGGGTATGACCCCAGTTCACTTGGATTCCTTTAGAGATGGCGCACATATAGTCGAACCGGTCTTGACTATAGAGATTGAAAGATCCGGCCTTCCCTTGCAGAGCCTTCGCCACCACGTCGTTTAGGAGAATAAAGTGGGGTTTAAATACCTTCTTGTATCCATTCACATGGATCTTAGAGCCGTCAACAGAGAAGGAAGTCTTCATTTCCTCCATGATTTCTAAAGGGAGCACCAAGTCGAACAGATGATCCTTCGTTGGAACTTCAAAGAACTCCGCATAAATCGCTTCGTCAAAAGAAATCTCCTTTCCGTTGACGGTTGCTACGATGGAATCATCCACCATAACTGCCGTCTTGAAAAACTCACGAACTTCATCTTCATAAAAGATGAATGGTCTGCCCAGATACTTCCTCAACCTAGAATATTCTAAGGTTTGGAACATCTTCACCACCTCCGGCTGATCAAACGAGTACACCGATGGAAAGTCCACCTGCAAAGTACAGTGACCGAGCGTGATTTTCTTCACCATCTTGAGAGAATGTGAATCGACACGATGTTTCAGAGAGATTTAGTGAGAGAAAAATGCAAGAAAGCTAGGGTTCTTAGAGATTTCGAGAGATTGAAAGTTTTTCAAAATCATGCATTAATGTCCTTATATAGAAGAAAGATGGAAATACAGAATAACCGTCTATTCTAGGGGTATGGCCCATTAATAAATGTTAGACGTCCTTTTTCAAGAAATAATCATTAGAAATGAGGGTATATCATTCATTTTCTCTAAACTTGATAGACACGTGTCTTCATGTTATTAAGAGATGACTGTTCGATATTTTGAGCCGGAAAAGTAGATAGCTCTCTACGTGTGACAGCTGTCCCTGATCAGTGTAATCGACACGTAGTTAGACGTTTTTCTTACTTCACAAATAACACAGCGTCTATTAGACGGATGAGTGTATTAGACGCATACGTCTAATTCCGTGTTTATAACAAATCCGTCTAATGTTTATTAGACGTGTACGTCTAATTCCGCATAAACACCCCGTGTTAGACGTGTGTTTATTAGACGTGAGCAACCGTTTGCTCAAGACGTAAAAACGTCTAACGTCTATTAGACGTGTCCGTCTAATTGCTTGGATATAACATCTCAACACATAGACTTAGATGTATGGATTGTGAGCAAAAATACATCTAAGTACATATTTTTCTTTTAGACACCATTGTCTAATTAGACCGATTAAGGATATTTGTTTAGAGAATATCTTTAATTCCAAAGAAATTTTTCTTCTCAAAAATGAATATGGACATTAGAGTTTTATAAACAATTTTTGTGGTCCAAAGACCAAAAATATTTTTAACAAATAAAAACATTTATTCTTCCAGAATGGCAAGTGCCATTGTTGATCTTCCATGCTGTGTACTCAAATGAGTACTCTTCTAGCTTCCTTCCTGCTCTCCTCCTGCATCACCTACAAAGTAAACTATTTACACATTTTGGTACCCACACTCAATTGGGTCCTCGATCAATTAGTCCCTTAGGAATCCATATTTGAGTTATTCTGATGGATTTCCTATTTTGTGTTGTGATTAATGCATAAGTTTTTGACTTAGCAGATGACTTCCTGCTAGCCACTGATCCCTTGACTTTTGAAGAAGGTTTCTTTTAAAACTCAATGACTTAGAGTCAGGTTTTAAATTACCAGACTTATTAGCTTTTTCTAACTTGTTCTTAAGCCAGCTAACAGTTGGTGGAACATAAACTATTTCGTTTTTGAAAGCAACTTCTTCATGAATAGGATCAGATTCAATGTAAGTCATACTCCCTTTGACAAAACTTATTGGCTTAAGTTTGTCATTTGGCTTTGACTTTTTGCAGGACAGATTAGGATCATTGCTATCAAATCCTAATCCGGATCTAGATCCAGTAGGTTTCAACATGCTGATCTGATATTTGACAGCATCACCAAACCTTGTCTATGCACAGACAACATAGTTAAGCCTTTTGTTTTCAGATGAAAGAGTTTGAATCTGTTCCTTGAGAATCTCATTTTCAGATGAGATCTCTTCAATCTTCTTTTCAAAAACACGTGACTCTTCTTCTTTAGACAGATTTGGTTTATTTAAATCTGATGAAGATTTAGTTTCATTTAGAGATTCTGCTAGCTTTCTGTACTCGATGACCATCTCATCTAGTGCAGTTACAAGTTGTTCCCTTGAAAACTTTTCGGAAGAGAAATCAAATACCTCAGTTTCCTGAGTTCCTTCCTCATCTTCTCTGGCCATGAAGCAAGCCACGTCTTCTTCATCACTTTCACTGGATGAGAAGTACGACCCACGGCTGCTTCCTCTATTCTTTCCGTCACCAGCCATAAGAGCCTTCAGCTCTTTTCCGTCTTCCTTGGCATCTTCACGCTTTGGCTTCCGACATTCCGATGCATAATGACCTTTAATACCACAGTTAAAACAAGTAACATTAGCTTTAGATTTTCTATTATCATTAGAATTTGAAGAGAGACATGACATCGTTGCTCAGCTGCTGAGCTTCCATCTTCACGTCCGGAGCGGTTGGTGGCTCTTCAGCAGTCACCAGCGCCTTGGCAATGATAATGGACGAGGGTTTATCTTCTTCCATCCTACAGTTCAGCTCAAACTCGTAGGCCTTGAGGTCAGCGAAGAGATCAAAGAGAGAGATCTTATTCAGATGTTTGGATTCTCTCATCGCCATAGTCTTTATGTCCCATTCCCTTGGAAGAGCACGCATGACCTTGATAGCAAGCTCCCGGTTGCTATAGGTCTTGCCTAGGATGGACAGTGAGGAGACGATCTTGCTGAATCTGGTGTCGAAATCGTTCATTGTTTCACCAGAACACATTTTGAAGCTGTCGAACTATTGAGTGGCAACCATGATCTTGTTTTCCTTGGTTTGCTCGTTGCCCTCACACAGTTGAGTGAGTCTATCCCAGACCTCTTTGGCAGTTTCACATTCGATGATGTAGTTGAACATACTATCATTGAGAGATCTGTACAAAACATCAAGAGCCATGTTGTTGAGGTTATTCTGCCTCTTTTCATCAGCAGTCCAGTCGGCCTTCTCCTTATCAATCTTGATAGGACCTTCTGTGACAACACTCCACATGTCATCATGAAGAGAAGAGAGATGAGCACGAACTCTTTTCTTCCAAACAATGTAGTTTTCACGAGAGAAAGTTGGAATGGCTGTAGCACTGACATCTTTGGGAATGTTCGACATATTTCAGGAAAGGCTTAAGAATAGAAACAGGACTCTGATACCAATTGATAGGATTGGCTTTATCGTTAAAGACGGGGGTCTGGCTAAGGATGAAGGCTTATGAAAAACGGTTTGATAGAAATCCTGTTAGGGATTAATATCTCTTTATATTCTACACAAACTTGTGTAAACACTTGAAACAGATTCAAGGCGGAATTGTTTACTTCGGTTTGAAGCACAAGATGATATATGAAAAGATGACAGAAATAAAGAACACAACAGTTTGTTTATGGATGTTTGGAGAAACTCTCCTACGTCACCCCTTCTTCCAACCACCGGAAGGATTCACTATAAGATGATTAGAATCAAATACAGTTTACACAAACTTAGCTCACTATTGAACAGAACACTTTCTATTCAATTTACAAGATGAATAATATCACTCAGCTAAGGTGCTTTGATTCTATCTCTCTCTCTCGATTCACACACAGTACAATCAGAAAGAAGCTTCACAGAATAAGTTCAATAAGCAAGATGATTGAGTAGACTCTCTCTCTGTAAAATCAGAATGCTTGTTCGTTTGGCTCGTGAAAAAGTAAGGTGCTTCGTCAGTTGTCCTTAGGATTTGTTAAATACTGAGCATGAGCTAACGGTCGAATCTTCAAGAATGATACGTGGCACTCTTCCATTGGAAAGCCTTCATTGTACACAGTAGGTTCTGAGGACAAGGATCGTGGCCGTACCGAACTGGTAGTGCGCCGAATATTCCATCAGGGATGTACCTGCAAAACGGGTAATGTGAGGAAAATTCTCTTACGTGACATTCCTTGATTGGATGCATATAGATGTTGTACTAATCTTCATTGGAAAGTGGAGCAGGAGTAGGTACAACTATAACACATGGGTAGGAGAAATGCTAGATTCAAGCGTACTGCTTAAACAGAGCATTAGACGTATTTCAGTTAGACGGATTTGAGAAAATCAGTTTAATGAAATAAGTCAACTCCTTCTAATAAAAAATGTCTATTAGACCGCCTGGTCTAATATAATTAGACCCACGTCTAATTACAATAACCATTAGACGGGTACGTCTAACTCCACTGAGTTAGACTGCCACGTCTAATTCCGGTTCTACCTTAGACAAATTTGAAGGAGTTAGACTCACGTCTAACTTTCACTAATTAGACAACCCGTCTAATTATTACATAACCATTAGACTGACACGTCTAACTCCGATGAGTTAGACTGACGCGTCTAATTCCGGTTCTACCTCAGACTTGTCTGAAGGAGTTAGACTCACGTCTAACTTTCACTAATTAGACAACCCGTCTAATTATTACATAACCATTAGACTGACACGTCTAACTCCGATGAGTTAGACTGACGCGTCTAATTCCGGTTCTACCTCAGACTTGTCTGAAGGAGTTAGACTCACGTCTAACTTTCACTAATTAGACAACCCGTCTAATTATTACATAACCATTAGACCGACATGTCTAACTCCGATGAGTTAGACTGACGCGTCTAATTCCGGTTCTACCTCAGACTTGTCTGAAGGGGTTAGACTCACGTCTAACTTTCACTAATTAGACAACCCGTTTAATTTCGCGTATTCATTAGACCATCCGTCTAATTCTTTACGTCTATTAGACTTACACGTCTAACTCCGATGAGTTAGACTGTACGTCTAATTCCATTAGACTCACGTCTAATACCGTGTATTCATTAGACCATCCGTCTAATTCTTTACACATCTATTAGACTTACACGTCTAACTCCGATGAGTTAGACTGTACGTCTAATTCCATTAGACTCACGTCTAATTCCGCGTATTCATTAGACCATCCGTCTAATTCTTTACACATCTATTAGACTTGCGTCTAATTCTATTAGACTTGCGTCTAATTTTATGCGAATGGAGATCAAAATCGGTCTAATGACCTGTTAGGATCTAGATAGCCGCTGGAGGACCGGGGTTGGACCGGTTAGCGGTTCTCACTCGAAGGGTGGTGGTTAATCCGGTTAGAGATTAATACCGGGGTTTCAATACTACACAAACTGTCACAAACCCTTGAACTAGGTTCAAGCGCGGAAGAGGTTTGCTTTCAAGTTGAAGCAGCACACTTGTATGATAGGCAGAACCGGTTTCGGATGATGAAGGTTTGAAAATTAATGGGTCGGTTTCGGTAACCTGGTGATTTGGCTTGGATAGAGTTAAGTAGGTTATAGCGGTACGGGTCAGTTTGAAAATGGAAACCGGGAGGAAGTAAATGACAAAACAGATTTTATGGATGTTCGGAGATAAAACTCCTACGTCACCCCTTCCTCTCGAAACCGCGAGAAGGATATTGACTAAGGAATACAAGTACAATCCGATCGAGACTTATTTCCTGCTCGATAACACTCTTACAATTTACACCGAAATTGTAAAATACACACACTTCAACTTTTAGCACTCAGACTTTTTCTAGAGATAGAACACACTGTTTTCACTTGTAAATTAAATGTTCTTAGAATTTCTTGTTGTCTCACTTGTCCCACATTTACTCTTCTTCAACTGCCCCTTTTATAGGTGAAATATGCCAACGGTCATATTTCACTTCCTTGAATCTGATTGGCTGAGCAGAGGTGCAGAGGTTCAGTGATTCAGTGATTCAGACCCTACGGTCATCTTTTCAGACCTGACGGTCAACCTCAGACCTGGCGGTCAATCTCACAGACTTGGCAGTCTGTTCTTCCGGTGTGTAAGACAAACCTGCTAGGTTTGTCTTTTACTCAATGTGGACACTGTCTGTTAGACAGTTGTCTGTACTTGGAAGATCTCCTTTCTGACTTATCCCGAAGTGGAAAGATCCTGTAGGACTGTCTTCTTCAGCCTGCAGACTTTCCTCAGACTTGTATAGATATGGAAGTGTTCAGTCTGTTCCTTTGGTATCATTCTCAGCAGATACCCGTATTGTCTTCTTGTACTGGTCGGTCATTCGACTTAACCGGATGGCTTCCGGTGTGAGTGGTTTAACCAGACAGCTTCCGGTTATTCCTCTGCCTTGTGGCTGATCGGCTGTCTGATGTTTCCGGTTTTAAGCTTTGGGCGATCCTTTCTTTGTGCGGTGATGTTCCAAGTGTTCCTGGTCGGTTTAGAGACTTGACCGACTGGTTTTCTTAACCGGTTTATTTGTTTGATCCTTGTTTTATTTAAATCTGATGAAGATTTAGTTTCATTTAGAGATTCTGCTAGCTTTCTGTACTCGATGACTATCTCATCTAGTGCAGTTACAAGTTGTTCCCTTGAAAACTTTTCGGAAGAGAAATCAAATACCTCAGTTTCCTGAGTTCCTTCCTCATCTTCTCTGGCCATGAAGCAAGCCACGTCTTCTTCATCACTTTCACTGGATGAGAAGTACGACCCACGGCTGCTTCCTCTATTCTTTCCGTCACCAGCCATAAGAGCCTTCAGCTCTTTTCCGTCTTCCATGGCATCTTCACGCTTTGGCTTCCGACATTCCGATGCATAATGACCTTTAATACCACAGTTAAAACAAGTAACATTAGCTTTAGATTTTCTATTATCATTAGAATTTGAAGAGAGACATGGCATCGTTGCTCAGCTGCTGAGCTTCCATCTTCACATCCGGAGCGGTTGGTGGCTCTTCAGCAGTCACCAGCGCCTTGGCAATGATAACGGACGAGGGTTTATCTTCTTCCATCCTACAGTTCAGCTCAAACTCGTAGGACTTGAGGTCAGCGAAGAGATCAAAGAGAGAGACCTTATTCAGATGTTTGGATTCTCTCATCGCCATAGTCTTTATGTCCCATTCCCTTGGAAGAGCACGCATGACCTTGATAGCAAGCTCCCGGTTGCTATAGGTCTTGCCTAGGATGGACAGTGAGGAGACGATCTTGCTGAATCTGGTGTCGAAATCGTTCATTGTTTCACCAGAACGCATTTTGAAGCTGTCGAGCTGTTGAGTGGCAACCATGATCTTGTTTTCCTTGGTTTGCTCGTTGCCCTCACACAGTTGAGTGAGTCTATCCCAGACCTCTTTGGCAGTATCACATTCGATGATGTAGTTGAACATACTGTCATTGAGAGATCTGTACAAAACATCAAGAGCCATGTTGTTGAGGTTGTTCTGCCTCTTTTCATCAGCAGTCCAGTCGGCCTTCTCCTTATCAATCTTGATAGGACCTTCTGTGACAACACTCCAAATGTCATCATGAAGAGAAGAGAGATGAGCACGAACTTTTTTCTTCCAAACAATGTAGTTTTCACGAGAGAAAGTTGGAATGGCTGTAGCACTGGCATCTTTGGGAATGTTCGACATATTTCAGGAAAGGCTTGAGAATAGAAACAGGGCTCTGATACCAATTGATAGGATCGGCTTTATCGTTAAAGACGGGGGTCTGGCTAAGGATGAAGGCTTATAAAAAACGGTTTGATAGAAATCCTGTTAAGGATTAATATCTCTTTATATTCTACACAAACTTGTGTAAACACTTGAAACAGATTCAAGGCGGAATTGTTTACTTCGGTTTGAAGCACAAAATGATATATGAAAAGATGACAGAAATAAAGAACACAACAGTTTGTTTATGGATGTTTGGAGAAACTCTCCTACGTCACCCCTTCTTCCAACCACCGGAAGGATTCACTATAAGATGATTAGAATCAAATACAGTTTACACAAACTTAGCTCACTATTGAACAGAACACTTTCTATTCAATTTACAAGATGAATAATATCACTCAGCTAAGGTGCTTTGATTCTATCTCTCTCTCTCGATTCACACACAGTACAATCAGAAAGAAGCTTCACAGAATAAGTTTAATAAGCAAGATGATTGAGTAGACTCTCTCTCTGTAAAATCAGAATGCTTGTTCGTTTGGCTCGTGAAAAAGTAAGGTGCTTCGTCAGTTGTCCTTAGGATTTGTTAAATACTGAGCAGGAGCTAACGGTCGAATCTTCAAGAATGATACGTGGCACTCTTCCATTGGAAAGCCTTCATTGTACACAGTAGGTTCTGAGGACAAGGATCGTGGCCGTACCGAACTGGTAGTGCGCCGAAGATTCCATCAGGGATGTACCTGCAAAACGGGTAATGTGAGGAAAATTCTCTTACGTGATATTCCTTGATTGGATGCATATAGATGTTGTACTAATCTTCATTGGAAAGTGGAGCAGGAGTAGGTACAACTATAGCACGTGGGTAGGAGAAATGCTAGATTCAAGCGTACTGCTTGAACAGAGCATTAGACGTATTTCAGTTAGACGGATTTGAGAAAATCAGTTTAATGAAATAAGTCAACTCCTTCTAATAAAAAACGTCTATTAGACCGCCTGGTTTAATATAATTAGACCCACGTCTAATTACAATAACCATTAGACGGGTACGTCTATTCCACTGAGTTAGACTGCCACGTCTAATTCCGGTTCTACCTTAGACAAATTTGAAGGAGTTAGACTCACGTCTAACTTTCACTAATTAGACAACCCGTCTAATTATTACATAACCATTAGACTGACACGTCTAACTCCGATGAGTTAGACTGACGCGTCTAATTCCGGTTCTACCTCAGACTTGTCTGAAGGAGTTAGACTCACGTCTAACTTTCACTAATTAGACAACCCGTCTAATTATTACATAACCATTAGACTGACACGTCTAACTCCGATGAGTTAGACTGACGCGTCTAATTCCGGTTCTACCTCAGACTTGTCTGAAGGAGTTAGACTCACGTCTAACTTTCACTAATTAGACAACCCGTCTAATTATTACATAACCATTAGACCGACATGTCTAACTCCGATGAGTTAGACTGACGCGTCTAATTCCGGTTCTACCTCAGACTTGTCTGAAGGGGTTAGACTCACGTCTAACTTTCACTAATTAGACAACCCGTTTAATTCCGCGTATTCATTAGACCATCTGTCTAATTCTTTACGTCTATTAGACTTACACGTCTAACTCCGATGAGTTAGACTGTACGTCTAATTCCATTAGACTCACGTCTAATACCGTGTATTCATTAGACCATCCGTCTAATTCTTTACACATCTATTAGACTTACACGTCTAACTCCGATGAGTTAGACTGTACGTCTAATTCCATTAGACTCACGTCTAATTCCGCGTATTCATTAGACCATCCGTCTAATTCTTTACACATCTATTAGACTTGCGTCTAATTCTATTAGACTTGCGTCTAATTTTATGCGAATGGAGATCAAAATCGGTCTAATGACCTGTTAGGATCTAGATAGCCGCTGGAGGACCGGGGTTGGACCGGTTAGCGGTTCTCACTCGAAGGGTGGTGGTTAATCCGGTTAGAGATTAATACCGGGGTTTCAATACTACACAAACTGTCACAAACCCTTGAACTAGGTTCAAGCGCGGAAGAGGTTTGCTTTCAAGTTGAAGCAGCACACTTGTATGATAGGCAGAACCGGTTTCGGATGATGAAGGTTTGAAAATTAATGGGTCGGTTTCGGTAACCTGGTGATTTGGCTTGGATAGAGTTAAGTAGGTTATAGCGGTACGGGTCAGTTTGAAAATGGAAACCGTGAGGAAGTAAATGACAAAACAGATTTTATGGATGTTCGGAGATAAAACTCCTACGTCACCCCTTCCTCTCGAAACCGCGAGAAGGATATTGACTAAGGAATACAAGTACAATCCGATCGAGACTTATTTCCTGCTCGATAACACTCTTACAATTTACACCGAAATTGTAAAATACACACACTTCAACTTTTAGCACTCAGACTTTTTCTAGAGATAGAACACACTGTTTTCACTTGTAAATTAAATGTTCTTAGAATTTCTTGTTGTCTCACTTGTCCCACATTTACTCTTCTTCAACTGCCCCTTTTATTGGTGAAATATGCCAACGGTCATATTTCACTTCCTTGAATCTGATTGGCTGAGCAGAGGTGCAGAGGTTCAGTGATTCAGTGATTCAGACCCTACGGTCATCTTTTCAGACCTGACGGTCAACCTCAGACCTAGCGGTCAATCTCACAGACTTGGCAGTCTGTTCTTCCGGTGTGTAAGACAAACCTGCTAGGTTTGTCTTTTACTCAATGTGGACACTGTCTGTTAGACAGTTGTCTGTACTTGGAAGATCTCCTTTCTGACTTATCCCGAAGTGGAAAGATCCTGTAGGACTGTCTTCTTCAGCCTGCAGACTTTCCTCAGACTTGTATGGATATGGAAGTGTTCAGTCTGTTCCTTTGGTATCATTCTCAGCAGATACCCGTATTGTCTTCTTGTACTGGTCGGTCATTCGACATAACCGGATGGCTTCCGGTGTGAGTGGTTTAACCAGACAGCTTCCGATTATTCCTCTGCCTTGTGGCTGATCGGCTGTCTGATGTTTCCGGTTTTAAGCTTTGGCCGATCCTTTGTTTGTGCGGTGATGTTCCAAGTGTTCCTGGTCGGTTTAGAGACTTGACCGGCTGGTTTTCTTAACCGGTTTATTTGTTTGATCCTTGTTTTATGTTCCAAGTGTTCCTTGTTCCTGCATGGAAAGTTTATTTAAGTTAGGTTATGTGAACCGGTCTAATTTTATCTAACATGACCCTCATTAGATCCAAGTCTAATAACATGTAGTCTTAATACATCTGTATAAAACTCATAAATTATTTCATAATCAAAATTTCAGTGGGTAAATTATTTCAACACTTAGTCAAAATAATTTGACCCAACAATATTTTTTTTTATCTCTTTCAATATTATATATAATAATTTATTTCCTTAATATTTACTTTTATTATATATAATACATTAACTTTTTATTTTATATCTTTTAATATTATATATAATATACTTTTATTGTTATAAAATATTAGCATTTTATATCTTTTTAATATTATCTTTCAATATTATATATAATATATAATTATAATATATATTTTTTTCTAATAATACCGATGAGTTAACCAAGAGTTTTTTTTCTTTATCGCTGGATTTCCTTAAACTAAAAAGAAATCAAAGTTATCTAAAATCAAAGGTAATAGATATAGTAGATGTGAAAATATATTTTAATTATCAATAAGTATCTTGTGAATGAATGAGAGAAATGATATACATGAGAGATAATATAAACCTAATATGAATTAGTAAAAAAACGGTGGTCAGAGTAAAGATAGTCGGCACGTCTGGAAAGTTCGGCACGATCGGCACGTTTGGCACATTTGGTACATTTAGTACATCTGGCACATTTGGCACATCTGGCTCGTTCAACATATCCCAAAAATCGTCTAGGTTATAAGTTGTAAAATCATGAAACATCGGCTATGGTTTGAACAAGTTCTTCGTTCAAAATTGTTGCTTTGACTTTAATCCTTCTTCTGACGTCTAATTGGAATATGGGTGTTAAGATCGACTATAATAATAGAAGGGGGTTGAATATTGTAGAGCTAATTTTCACTTTCAATGCGATTTTAATCATGTTAGAGATTAAAATATGTTTTTATTCTTCACAAATAGTCGCAAGCTCTTGAACATATTCAAGTGTGGAAATTTTTGCTAGATTTAAAGCGGTAGATGCAAGATAGTAAAATGCAGAAATTAAATAACACAAGAGTTTTATGGATGTTCGGAGATAAAACTCCTATGTTACCTCTTTTTCTATTTTTATAAGGATTCCATTAGAAGAATTTGATTCGTATAACGTCTACACAAACCTAGTCGGAACTCAGGACTTAACAACTGTCTGTTCAGAACTCTTAGCTATCACTTCGTTGAACAAACAACATTATGTTCAACTTACAATACTAAAAATACATTCAGGTAGAACAGTAAATTATTTGCTCAACTAAACTTATAGATGCTCAGAATAAACTAGAGAGAGTAAATCAAAGAGCTAAGCAATTCACAAGTGCGATCAAGAAGTCCGGAAGCAAGAGAGATAGAGAATTGAAATTGTGCAAGAGAGATTTTTCGTTGTACTCTAAGGCCCTTTTTATATCTGAGTGTAGCAACGGTCGAATCTAATTCATAGATATGTGTCAGCTTTTCGTCAGATGTATGCTAGATGTACGGGATCGTACACATGAATATATTCCTTGGATTGTGGCGTACATCATGGTAGTGCGCAAAATATTCAGTAGAATGTGGTGTACTAGAAGGTATAACGCAGACTAGTGGAATAATAGTGTATGTGGTAGTTGCACAATTTTGTCGTGTTAAACTGACTAAGCAATCTACTGATAACAAACGCTGATGTTTTCTATGCTGATGAGCTATGTAGATAAACAAGCGCATCATCAGACGACCGCTGAAGAAGGCTGCTTCTAGCGCTTCTTTAGACTGCTGCTGAAGCAAGGAGTCTACTCGCGCTTTTTCAGACTGCTGCTGAAGCAAGGAGTCTTCTCGCGCTTCTTCAGTCTGATGTTGGAGCAAGGCGTCTGCTCGCACTTCTTCATACTGCTGCTGAAACAAGACGTCTGCTCACGCCTGTTCAGACTGCTGACATCGCCTCTTGAGCTGTACATGCGCATTAAACATTTGTACAACTTAGTTTTATTCACTTGAATTAATCATCAAAACTATATCGTATTAATTAAACTTAGTTTTATTTTTCTATATTCATTATAATCAATTAAAAATATTTTTCTTATTTCAACTTAATTAATTATTTCTCTTTTAATTAATTTTCCATTTTTCATTATTTAACTTAATATAACAATTTCCCCTTTTTGATTATGTTAAAACAAAGTTAAGAGCAGCGAATTAAAAGGTAAATAAGATATTTATATAAATATAAAATGTACAAATTAAAGAAAAAATATCCCCCTTTTTAATCGAAAAAAAGTATTTCTCAGCCTCCTCGACCTAACTTTCATCTAGTTGGAACATTCCCTTCCCCCTCGACTGCTTCCTTCCCCATTTTTAACAGCATCATCAGCAACTTCAATACATTTTTCTGCTGCACCAACATCTTCAAAGCGCTCAACTGCTGCGTTCTTGAAGTGGTTAGATATTTCGACATGCTGAAAGCAGAAAGTATCCATTTTTGCAGCGAGATCTCTGTGGTGGTCGAATGTAGTCTTGAGTAGAGTAGATTTTAGCCTGGTTAGCGCATCCCGAATGATCGTCACTTCAACAAAAGTCCTCGTTATTTCTTTAAGGGCATTTCCCTGTGCCGAGGCTACATCGGTTGTTGTCTTCGAGTTCGTAGCACACTACTCCTTTAGAAACTCATACTCACCAAAGATTGTTGCGATGCTCTACTACATAGGTGCAAGAGCACCGATGATGAAGTTGCAGAGATCTATTGTTCCCCGAGAGGACTCCTCTAGGGAAGAGGGAGCCATAGATTCCATATGGGAACCAGTTTGGAGGGTACAAAGAGGGGAGGCTCGAAAACTTACCTCAATTGTAGACGACTCTAGATTTCTTTCGGAAGATGAGGCTCGAGGCACATTGATCATAGCTTGAGATTCACCGTCTTCTCCCTGAAACTCTTCACACAGATCCTTGAGAAATACCTTCAATTCTTCAGAGTGAATGGATTTAGCTGAGAGGGATTGTTGATTCGATGATGAAGGGGTTAGATGTTTGGATTTGAGGGAGGAACACCTCTTTTCAGACGTTTGTTGCTCCTTGTCCGAAGAAATCTGTACAGCGACTTGAGAAATTGTTTTCTCAGACGCAGATGATGAGAGCAGTTCAGAATCAGCAGATGTTACCTTCTTGGATGCAAGGGCGGAAAGCTGCTCAGCAGCTCAAGAAAGATCCTTCTCTGAAATAGAAGACTTCTACTTAGGAGTAAGGGAGATGCGCTCCTCAGGAGGAGAAGAGGAAGGCTCCTTTTCAAGAATAGGGGAGGCGACATGAGATGGCTCCTTCTCAGGAGAAGACTACAACTCAGCAACAAGAATAGATGGCTGCTTTGCACCAGGGAGAGGATGCTTCTTAGCGGGAGGAAATTGCAACTTTTTAATAAAGAGAAACTGTTCTTCGGCATCTGTAGTATTCAACGCAGACAATGAAATATCCTTTTGTAGTTCAAAAATCTTGGAGGATTCCGTGCCATGAATGAAAGACAGGGCGATTGAGGTGTAGGAATCCAAGATTAGTTTCAGACGGCCTTTTACCCTTCCATCCACCCAGGCTATTCTCTCCAAAGGGTCGTAGTTTGCCTCCTTTTGACGAAGGATAAGGAGAAAAGCACCCCTCTAGCAATTTCTGCTACCAACTCTCTCCTCTTGAGAGCTTCGTGAACATCCAAGGTGCAAGTCCAAGTTAGGACAATTTTCTCCAAAGTGAACAGCGCCTTGTGCTTCTTAGTCAGATCGTCACCTTGGATAACCTGATTAAATATTTTGTGGGGCCTTATACTACTCCATTCATCAAAGAGTTTGAGCCTCTCTAAAAAAGTAGACTCAACCTCCTCAAGGATGAGTTTGATAGATTGCTTCACATCCGAAAGAGGCTCGAGGACAAAGACTGAGGGTCTTTACCCTTTCCTGTATCTTCGGAAGGCTTAACAGCAGGGAGATGTTCCATGAATACGACACCCTTTGCAACTTGAACCTTTCTACATGGCTACTGGAGAGGCGCCTGAAATAGGATATGCTTCCTTTGGAATTGCATCTTAATGTTGAGTTTTAGTAGGGGTTGCCACCAGCTCTACAACAAGTGTAATTGTTGTCTAAACAGCTGTTGTTTCAACACCTCAACAACTACTAGTGCTTCAGGGGCGACATCAATGTCCCCCACATTTCTTTAATTAACAATACCAGATGATGTGTGATTCAATTACTTCCTTAGTAGGAATAACATCAAGCACTATAACCCTAACAACTTCATAGACAACCTTGGGAAGTTCCTCTACATCAAGGGTTTTAGTACCCTAAACAACAGCCTCAACGACTGATGGTGTATCGACTAGTTCCACGGTAGGGACATCGATAGGCACAATGACTTGAGTAGATTGGGAGGCTACCAAAGGAGACACTTTTGCAGCAGGAGTTTCCTCCAGTTTGGCCTTCTTCGCATTGGAGTCAACCTCAGGGTTTTTCTAACAAAAGCACGCTTTTGACTGTTGGAACTCGCAGCCAAATCCTTCACCCTCATCTTCCTCTTCTTTGCTGGGATTGGACGACGAGAGGCGACTTGGCGCTTGGACATAGGGGTCGACTAACCACTCAACTGTTGGACGGATGAATTGGTCTTGGACTCCTTAATAGCTTTCATCCTTAGAATATAGTTACCAACAGTGCTGTTGGTCATCACCTTACTGGTATGAATGTTAGCACCCTTGTCCGAGTTCTTATGCGGATGCTCAAACAATCTGCTTAGTTGGATAGATAAGCCCACATGCTGCTTCTTCAGAATCGTTAAGGTAGTGAAAAGAACAGACAAATAGTTGATAGTCGTTCCCAAGATTATGGCCACCATAATTTCAAATTGCTCTTGGGTGTAGGCATCGAACGATCCTACCCTCACTTGGAGAGACTTGAAGATGATGTCGTTTAGGAGACAGAACTCCGATTTCAGAAATTACTTCTTTCCATGAGTCTCAAAAGGAACGGAGACGTCTGAAAAGACCATCTGCATTTCCGTTACATATTCAATAGGAATTTGATCGAAGGCGGAAAGACCTTCCGTCGGAAGCCCAAAATGTTCGTCAAGTAGTTCTTCGGAGATGGAAACCTCCTTGCCCTTTACCGTCGCCTGAACGGTATCTCCACCAACTTTGAAGCCAAAAAGAACTCACAAACCTCTGGCTCGTGAACTGTGAATGGAACTCCAAGGAACTTTCTCAAATTGGACGCTTCTAAGGTTTTGAACATGGCGACCATCACCAGCAACCCTGACGCGTAGACATAATCAAAATCTACCTGCATTGTATTTTGGGCAAACAAAGTCAACTTTAGAAGTTAAGGTTTAAGTGAAGAAACTGAAGAAAGCTGGATTTCTAGAGAGAAGGTAAAGATTTTAGGGTTTTAGAAATTACAAAGGAGGATAATGAAACGTCTTATGTGTGTTGTGTACTCTTATAGAGTTTGATCGACACGTGTTAGTAATTAAATAAGTAAGCATTATTTAATTGATTATGCGAGTAAAAATAAATTAACAAAACATGTTGGTCACATTTAAGTAAATGACATACAAGTAAATGTGACCATTCACTGTCCAAGGAGAATGATAGGATCGGTGCAATCAATAGAAACGGGGGTCTAACTATTGTTCGTAACTTTGGATAAACGTGTTGATAGAAATCTTGTTAGGGATTAATATCACTTTCTATTCTTTGCAAACCTTCACAAACTCTTGAATCGATTTCAAGTACGGAACTGTTTGTTTTGGTTTGAAGCTTTGAACCAATGAATAATGAAAGACAAAAGGAAAGAACACAGCAAGTTGTTCATGGATGTTCGGAGCAAACTCTCATATGTCACCCCTTCTTCCAACAACTGGAAGGATTTCACTAAATACTTTTTTGAATCAAATACAATTTACTAATCTAGCTAAACACTCTATTGAATAGAACACCCTCTGTTCAACTTACAATATTCAGAACAATATTCACTCAGCTAGACAATTTTTTATTCTTTCTCTGTTGAACTTGGAAAATGATGTACAATTAGTAAGTGCAAGAATAAACTTGTAGCAAAATGAGAAAATCAATCGGTTGATCGAGAGATTCAGTCATTTTCCTTGAGCATCTATTTGTAGTACAAAGACACAAATGATCGAATCTTCTGCATGGACACGTGGCAAGCGCCCATAGGATAGCTGCCCAAAGGACAAGAGTACAATAGACTCTGCGCTCATGGAACGTGGTCGTACTAAACGGTAGTGTGTCGGATAATATTCTGGAACTGTCCTGTACTGAATAAGTAGTGGAAAAATATTCACGTACATGTCATTCATTCATTTGATGCAAATAGTTGGCGTACTGGACTACAAGAAAGAGTGGAGCAACAGTAGCGTACAACTAGTTGATCGTGGGTAGACATATCCTAACTTCAAATGGCTACTGAAGCGAGGCATTGAACGTTCTCCATTAGACTACAAAGTCTAAGGGAGTTAGACGTCATCGTCTAACAGCGAGTTCCATTAGACTACCAAGTCAAATGGAGTTAGAGTACAACGTTTAACTTCGCATCCCATTAGACTACCACGTCTAATGGAGTTAGAATACATCATCTAACTTTTACTCACTTTAGACTAATCTAAAGGAGTTAGACTCCAACGTCAAACTACGTATCTGTTATACTGACACGTCTAACTACATATCTGTTAGACTTGCATGTCTAACTACGTATCTGAGAGACTGGCACGTCTAATTACATATCTGTTAAACTGACATGTCTAACTACGTATCTGTTAGACTGACACGTTTAACTACGTATCTGTTAGACTAACACGTCTAACTACGTATCTGTTAGATTTGCACGTCTAACTAGCAACATGTCTAATAAGCCTACTTAGACCACGCCTAAATTAGCTAAATCTGATGTACCTGCATAGAAATAATTAGACTTTTTAGTTTCTTTCATAACTGAGATTTAATCACAATTATAATTAAGTTTTAATCATATATATATCATCAAAACTGTTAGAAAAATTAAGTAGATTAATTTTAACCGCCAAAGAACTTAATCAATCTCAATCTTCCTGTGCAGGTATGTTAGGATCTAGATCGCCGCTGGTGAGTCGGGGGTTGGACCGATTAGCGGTTCACACTCGAAGGGTGGTGGTTAATCTGGTTAGAGATTAACACCGGGGTTTCAATACTACACAACCTGTCACAAACCCTTGAACTAGGTTCAAGCGAGGAAGAGGTTTGCTTTCAGGTTGAAGCGGCACGCTTGTATGATAGGTACGGTCGGTTTCGGATGATGGAGATTTGGAAATGGTGGGTCGGTTTTGGTAATCTAGATATTTGGTATGGTTGGTGTAGAGTCGGTTTGGAGTGGTGTGGTTAAGTTAGTCGGTTAGATAATGAAGCCGGCAGAAAGTAAATAACAAGACAGATTTTATGGATGTTCGGAGATAAAACTCCTACGTCACCCCTTCCTCTCGAAACCGCGAGAAGGATATTCACTAAGGAATACAAGTACAGACCGATCGAGACTTATTTCCTGCTCGATAACACTCTTACAATTTACACCGAAATTGTAAAACACACTTTAACTTTCAACACTTAGGCTTTCTAAAACAGCACACTCTTATCACTTGTAGTAAATGCTCTTAATATCTCAATATCACACTGTTGTCTCTTAATGTCCCGCATTTACTCTTCTGCAACTGCCTCCTTTTATAGGTGAAATATGCCAACGGTCATATTTCACTTCCTTGAATCTGATTGGCTGAGCAGATGTGTAGTGATTCAGTGTTTCAGAGGTTCAGACCTGTGGTCGTTTCCTCAGACCTGATGGTCAACCTCAGACCTGCCGGTCTGTAAGACAAACCTGCCGGGTTTGTCTTTTACTTGATGTAGTCACTGTCTGTTGGACAGTTGTCTGTACTTGGAAGATTTCCTTTCTGTCTTATCCCGAAGTGGAAGGATCCGGTAGTACTGTCTTCTGCATCCTACAGTCTTTCCTCAGACTTGCATGAATATGGAAGTGTTCAGTCGGTTCCTTTGGTATCGTTCTCAACAGATACCCGAATTATCTTCTTGTACTGGTCGGTCATTTGACTTGGCCGAATGTCTTTTGGTAGTGATGTGACCGAACTTCTTTCGGTTATTCTTGTCTTGTGGATAATCGGCTGTTTGATGATTCCGGTTTTGAGCTTTGGCCGATCCTTTCTTTGTGCGGTCACGTTCCGAATACTCTTGATCGGTTTGGTAGCTTGACCGGTTAGGTTTCTTTAGTCGGTTCTCTTGTTCATCCGGTCCGGTTCCTTGTTCCTGCATGGAAAGTTTATTTAAGTTAGGTTTATTTGAACCGGTCTTATTTTATCTAACAATTTCTCCCTTTTTGATTATTTTATTTAAAATTATCAAAATCATGTAAGTTTGCAACAGTAGGCCGGTTGTTTTGTTTGACCGGATTTTTTTTTTTTTTTTTGAAACTGACTTGGGAGAATTTTTCGAAAAATGTTTGAGAAAAATTTTGGAAGAGTCTTTATCTTTTATCTTATCAATTTCTCCCTTTTTGATTATTTTATTTAAAATTATCAAAACTAAGTAGAAATGCAAAATAAGGCCGGTTTCAAAAAGTAACTTTATATATATAGGTAACCAAAAGAGACAAAATATATATAACAGTACTAAGTCAATAAGAGGAAAGGTAGTCCCTATTCAGAGTCTGTGAGTTCATATAAGCTCTTCTTCTTTGGTTGCTGTCGACCGGTCGGTTCGGAAGGTCGTCGTCTTGTAGACCGAGACCGCAGTTGTGCTTCGACTTCATCTTCGATTTGGTCGTCCTGCTGCGATGTGCTCGGGATGACCGGTTCAGAGGCCTCTCTGAGCAGCTCGGCAATTTGAACCTTCTTAAGAGCCTCCTTTTTAGGAGCTTCCCTCTTCCGCTTTTTCGGCGCTGAGGCGGAGGCGGCCGCCTTCTTCTTCTCGTTTTCCTTTGCATAGCCTTCCAGCCTTCGTGCCTCCCTTTCCAACCGGGCGGCATCCTCCGCAGCTTGATTGGCCACTTTCTCAGCAAACCCTGGGAATATGGCCTCAGCCTTTTCAATTCGCGCGGCTTCCTCTTCCGCTTCGGTCAGCTGAGTTGGGCGCGGTGCCTCTTTATCTTTTCCCGCTTCGACATCCAGCGCATCCTGGACCCTCTTAGCTACTTGAGCATCGGCCGCTACAGCCGCGGCTTCCGCGTCCACCTTAGCCCTTAGAATTTCGGCCATTTGTTCGGAGAGCGCCTTCACTTCGGCCACGAGACTCTCGTTTGTCTTCTCGAGTTCGGAGACCCGGTTAAGTGTCGTGTCGACCCGTTCGAAGTCTTTCTTTAAATCGGAGGTCACATCCTCCAGAGTTGCGGTTCGCTGAGCCCATTTATCGCGCTCACCGGCCTCTTCCCACAGTCCGTTGCCGAGTTCTGAGAGCCGTTCTTCATGTTTTTCCAGAAGCAGCCTTGTCACGTCGGTGAACTTCAGGGCCGAATCAACTATTCTGTTGGATCTATCCTTGAATGGTTGAAGCTCGGACACGTTGTGTTCTTGTATGCGATCATCGATCCGTTCCGATATGTATGCTTCAAACTTTTGAAGTCGGCCCTCAACCCATTCTTTAGCAGCCCATTATTTAGTGAGGTCTGAAGCGGTGACTTCCGGTGGTGGGGGAGGTGATTGCTCCGTGAGATTTGGATCGGCTTTTTCACCGGATTCTAACGGTGCCGCATCCTCCCTTGGAGGTTCTAATGGTGTCGCATCCTCCCTTGGAGGTGTTGTACAGTCGACTGGAAACCTTTCGATCACGGGAGTAGTATAGACCGGTACTTTCATTCGGCTGCATATGGCTTCCAGCCGCTCGACTTCTTGAGTTAGTTCCCCTTTGGCTTTGTCAAGCCTCGCTAACACCCGCGGTGCTACGGTGTCCACCGTTTCTATCTTGTTGAGCTCTACCTTCATTTTCCGGATTTTTGTCTTTAGTTTCCGAAGTTGAACCTTCGGTAACAAGAGACAGGTTCGGTGTTGTACTTCCTGGAGTGTGTTGGAGTTCGTAAGGTTCATCATCAGGTCCTCCACTTCCTCCAGTCTGTTTATGCATTCCTCATTTGTGTGGCCGGTAGGAGTTGTCTATACGGTGTTTCAAACCGGTGCTCGTGCCACTTCAGGTATAGTTCTTCAACCGTCTCGGCTTTTCTTCTGATGCTTTGAAGGAGATTCCCAGTTAGCCTATCGGCCTCTGCTTCTACGGCCTCCTCCCTCTCTGTGTCGTAGCCTTCATCATCGGTTTCTTGATCAACCTCTTCTCCACCCTCGGTGGTCCTAGGGTTGGTGTTCGGTGCGACATCCTTAGGACTCTGGACCGAGCCGTCTTCATTGAGGACCGTTCTATCATCCTCCGTCTTTTCGGTGTCTGTTCTCTTAGAAGCCCACTCCTCATCTTCTGTGTGCTGAGGTGGGTCGGAGAAGGTTATCTTTTCTTTTCCTTTGCCTCCGGTCTTTGCTTTGGCCGGGGCATCTTTCTTTACGGCTTTCTTCTTTCGGCCACCTGTGGAGCTGGGGGTCGGTTGGCCACCTGTGGAGCTGGGGGCCGGTTGTGTTCTTTCAAGGAATTGCCTTGATCTGATAAGGCAGCGTGTTGCTACCGCAACGCCGGGACCGACGTCGAGATTTAGGTGGAGGAAGATTTTACCGAGTGGCACGGCGTATCCCCACGACCGGTTTAAGTCCGGTTTCACTATGTCCATTAGGTTACTGAACACCGATCTTGCCCAGTTGACCTCTTTTCCCTCCATCAGACCGATAAACATCTTGATTTTGTCTTTGGTGAGGTTGCTGAAGTTTCTTCCCCTCGCCTGAATCGCCTTTGCGAAGATGTTACACACCGGGATTAACTTCGGCCTCAACGTTTGTTTACTCCCGGATGTTTTGATCGGCTCAGTGGTTGCCGATAGAACGTGGCAAGCCGCCTCAAAGGTGTCCTGCTCTATTTCTGCTGTTGCATCCTGGCCGGTTGTTGGGAGATGCAAGCTCTCGGCCACCAATGCTTCGGTGATCTTGTCGTATGCGACTCTTGCGGTTTTGAAGAACTCCTCGACCGCATCTTTGTATATGATATGGGGACCGCCGAGGAAATATCCCAGACCGGTTTTAATTAGCCGGTCAGTAACTTCCTTTGCCTCGGGCGTACCATTCAACCGGATTTCCTCGAAATCCACCTGAGAGTAGAGTCTGAACAAAGCCGAATTACGCCCCATGTTATAAAGTTTGAGAAAGTGAGAGAACCGCTTCAAAGAGTTTTAGAGAGCATAGAGAGAGAAAGTAGATTCGCGTGAGAATGAAATAAAATGACCGAAGGTCCCTTTTATAGATGCGGTTTGGAAGCCCAACCGTCCCATCAATAATGGGCGGGAATTTTCCCTCCAAAATGGAAGAGGCGCCAAACTATGGGCGGTAAAGCACGAAAAGGTGGGCGGCAAATTTGAGCGGGAGATTTCCCTCCAAAATCCTTTGCTTATGTCATTGATGACGCACTCGTTTCTTTGAAACCGATTGATTGAACGGTTTCTAAGTTCAATTGGTTATTTTGAGTGATTTAGAGTGTTAACAAATTTGGCAGATTTCATGTGACCGGAATAGAACGCGGTTATAGTTTGAAGATGTGAACCGGTTACTTAGATAAATGTTCAAAGAATTAAGACGACACGGTCATTTAAACTGAAATGATATTAAAATTCAAGAAATAGCAGAGAAAGGAAACCGATATAAGATTCGGTACAGAAATAAAGTAAAGTACAGCCTATTGAAAAGACATTCTCCAGATTCGTTCTATTGCCGAATCCCTGTCGAGGATGTTTGAAGAGGAAGCCGGTGTGCCCGGTCCGAACTCTGGTCGGTACCCAAAATCAGCTTGCTGATATGCGGTGCATACCCGAGACCTTTCTTAGTCAGCACCATATTTTTTAGGTTTTCCCATATGACCGTTGACCAGTTGATGGCTGATTCGCAAAGAATGTGGGTCATGATGTTGTAGGTATTCCTAGAATACCGTTGATTAGGTGATTGACACAGAATCGACCGGGTCACGATTTCGAGCAGTAGCTGACCGTGACTGGCAAGTTGGGTTTTTGGCCCAAAGTGTTCCACTGGAGAAGGGGTGGCCGACAGGTATTGCGCGGTTTCAAATCCCGCAAGATCCTGAATAGTCGGAAAGTCAGAGAAACCTTCAGTGGGTAGACCGAATAGTGAGGCAAATTCAACCTCGTCGATCCAGAATGTGTGGTCTCTGACAGTAGAGACGATATATTTCCCTCTGATGCAGGCGCTTCGGAAGAAGGCCTTGACATCGTCTAGAAGAATAGGACCGGCTTCTTCAAGAAACGGTTGAAGGCTGGTTTCAACGAGGGAGTCATACATAAATTTCTGCTTAGTAGTGCAGTACCTTATGCCCGTGCAGGAGTTGAAATCGATGCATAGAAAGTTTCCCAGAGTTCTGCTCGGCATGATTTCGGTATTGAGAGAGACGAAATTCAAGAATATCAGAAGTGAGTTTGTGTTTTTCGGATGTGATAAAATGAGTAGTGGATGGCTCCTTATATAGGATCGGTTTTTGGAGGGAAAATCTGAGCATTGATGGTCAGTTTTGTTTTATTAAGGAAAGAAATTTTTACCTTTTCAAGGCGCATGGGGAAGTGGCAAATTGCAAGGCCCAAGGTAAATGTTAGTTGGGAGGTAACCAGTTTGGTTGGATATTAAATGTGCGGGTGGTTGGGGGTTATCTCATTGATTGGGATTATCTCATTAAATGCACTTAAAACATGACCGATATTGGATTAGATTAAAACCGAGAATAGTAGAGACAATGCCAAAAATGCCATACAGGAACGATGAAGAAAACATGAAATCAAGAGAATCATAAACAGAGCCGAAAGAGACATGGATGAGGCCGACATGATCAAACTTGAGTTGGTTAAAAATACACCCGGTGCATGAAGCAAAACGACCGGATGCAAGAAGGAGTGACTTAGGGTGCAGAGGGGTTGACATCACTGTTGTGGCGGTTTCTTCTCCTCCAGGCCCTCTCGAACCGCCTATAAAATGGGTCGGTTACTTCTTTGGTGAGCACCTGAGCTTGGTTCAAACCTTCGCCGGGACATGTTGGGACTCCAAGCTCCACGAGGAGACAGCTTAGTTGGGGTATGAAACCGACTGATTGGATGCCGATCATCCAGATAAGGATGTCAAAGAGCACCCTGGACCAGTTGACCGGTGTGCCAGTGATTATAGCCGCCATCATGTTGAAGTTCGAGACACTGTAGGTATTTGTTACATCCCTACCAAAAATGCTCTTGCCGATCACATCGTTGAGAAGCTGATATTCAGCTCTCAGACATGATTTTGCTCCATGGTCCTCAACCGGTTCGTCAGACCGAGAGAAGGCGACGCAGACTTCGGCTTTTACATCCCCAGGGATGTCCAGATCTGTGATCCCGTGCCTTGGAAGGCTATGACACCTTGCAAAGTCCCGTTCGGTGAAATCAAAGACAATGCCTCCCACATTGGATTGAATGTGGGTTTCAAAGTGGGGGGTGCCCCGAAACACCCTTGCATTGTGGAAGAACTCCAGAACGGAGTCCGGATAGATAGTATGTTTGTCGTCTAGGAAGCACTGAAGGCCGGTTTCCTCTAGAGACTTGATCATCTTATATATCTCATATTGATCTGTGGTTGAGCAGGATTGAAAATCAACCTGAAGGATGTTGGGAAACTGAGACATTTTTGCCTTAGTGAGAGGATGTTCTTGTGACTTGTGAGTGTTGTGGTGAATGTTTGCTTCACTTAAATACTAGTTTAGGGACTATCCTATTGTCCAGGCATTAAATGGGATGATGTCTATTAACTGCAGGATAAAAGATATTGCATAAAATAGGCATATTTGCAGTCTAGGTGTCGGTCATAGGCCTGGACTGTGAAAGATATCAAAAGATCTTCACGTCTTTTTAGGCGCAACCAGTTTACTTTTAAAAGGCAATGTTTCAGAACAGATATCTACAAGCATTGATAGTTATTCCACTTTTGTGTGAAATTCAAATAATCTAGAATGACCTGCTTCTAAACCGGTCAGTCATCAGTTGTTCATCCCGATGCGGTTAATTGGTGTATCCACCAAGTAGCCGGTCGGTTTACTCTGTCTGATGAACTGGGCGGTTCTTCCATAGACGCCCTGAGTATTCGAAATTCAACAGCTTAGGAAGAATTACCGGTTTGTCTGTCTGAACCGGTTTCCCTTTAAGCATCCTTTGGAACGATTTGACTAATGTCGGTTAAGCCGAGAGTAAGCCTGAATTGAGAAAACTTATCTTCCTGTAGTGGCTTTGTGAAGATATTGGCTACGTGTTGATCGGTCGGTACGTATTCCAGCCGGATATGCTTCAGCGTGACATGCTCTCGGATGAAGTGATGCCTTATGTCGATGTGCTTGGTTCTAGAGTGGAGAACCGGATTATAGGTGATCGCTATGGCACTCGTGTTATCACAGAAGATCGGGGATTCTTCGGCTATGACACCGAAGTCCTTCAGCTGTTGTTGGATCCAGAGGAGTTGAGAACAGCAACTTCCGGCCGCCAAGTATTCAGCCTCTGCAGTAGATGTGGCCACAGATGTCTGCTTCTTGCTATGCCATGAAACGAGCCGGTCACCAAGGAACTGACATGTTCCGCTGGTGCTCTTTCTGTCAATCTTACATCCTGCATAGTCTGCATCTGAGTAACTTGTTAGATTGAAGGACGAGTCCTTTGGATACCACAGACCGACATCAGGTGTGCCCTTTAGATACTTCAGTATCCTCTTTGCGGCTGTGTAATTGGATTGTTTGGGATTTGCTTGGAATCTCCCACATACACCGACTGCAAACAAGATGTCCGGTCTACTTGCTGTCAAGTATAGTAGAGAACCGATCATGCCCCGGTATGCAATCTGGTCTACCGATTGGCCCTCGTCATCCCTGTCCAACTTAACTGATGAGCTCATTGGAGTAGCCGCCGAGGAGAAAGTGTCCATTCCGAACTTCTTTAGTAGCTCCTTGGTGTACTTAGGTTGGCTTATGAAGGTTCCTTCCTTGAGTTGTTTAACCTGAAGACCTAGGAAGAAACTTAATTCTCCCATCATACTCATTTCAAACTTGTCAGTCATCATTTTTGAGAACTTATCACATAATTTAGGATCGCTTGAGCCAAAAATGATATCATCTACATAGATTTGAACAAGTAGGATATGTTCCTTCTTTTCAAATTTGAACAATGTCTTATCCACTGAACCAATGGTGAAATCATGTTCTAGTAGAAATGCGGTTAGTGTATCATATCAGGCTCTAGGTGCTTGCTTTAGACCGTATAAAGCTTTGTTCAGCCGGTATACATGGTTTGGAAATGCAGCATTCTTGAAACCGGGTGGTTGTTCAACATACACTTCTTCACGTAGGTCACCGTTCAAGAATGTACTTTTAACATCCATTTGAAAAACCTTAAAGTTTTTGAAAGCAGCAAATGCAAGAAAAATCCTAATGGCTTCAATTCTGGCTACAGGGGCAAATGACTCTTCAAAGTCAATGCCTTCTTCCTGTTTGTAGCCTTGTGCCACTAATCTAGTTTTGTTCCTCGTGACCAAACCGTCCTCATTGAGTTTGTTTCTGAATACCCATCTTGTTCCTATGACCGATTGATCTTTCGGTCTGGGAACTAGGTACCAGACTTTACTACTCTCGAACTGGTTTAGCTCTTCTTGCATTCCCAAGATCCAATCCGGATCTGACAATGCTTCATCTATTCTTTTCGGTTCAATCTGGGATATGAAAGCAGAGTTAAAATATCCTTCCAGAAGTTGACTCCTAGTTCGAACAGGTTCTGAAGGGTCACTTATAATTTGCTCAGGAGGATGTTTACTGTTTCTTCTGAGATTCAGTTCAGGGATGTCTACTAAATTACCGTTAACTTGACCAAGGCTAGACATGTCGGTAGGCTGACCGAGATTGTCAGACCGACCGACTTCCTAGGATTGGACCGAAGTGTCAGCTTCCTGTTGTGGAACAGCTTGATCCGGATGGGTATCAATATTACCCATTTGGTCATGGACACACCGCCTGAAGACTGGGGTCTCATCTTCACTATCAGAATGAATATCGTTATTTTCCAATCTGTTGTGTAGATCAAAGCATGAAGCAGTATTGCTTTCAACCGATTCATCGAAAACAACGTGAATTGTTTCCTCCATGGTTGCAGTTCTATTATTATATACTCTATATGCTTTACTTACTGCCGAGTACCCTAGCATGATGCCGGTATCGGTTTTTGCATCAAAAGCGGTGAGTTGGGTTTTACCATTTATATGAATATAACATTTACAACCGAAAACCCTGAGGTACTTAAGTTTAGGAACTCTGTTATAATAAACCTCATAAGGTGTTTTGTTGTGAAATCTGTTTATTAAAGACCGGTTTTGTGTATAGCATGCAGTGTTGATAGCCTCAGCCCAGAATTTCTGAGCAATGCCGGAATCGGCTATCATGGACCTTGCGGCTTCCTTGAGAGTCCGGTTTCTTCTCTCGGCCAAGCCATTTTGTTGAGGAGTCCTAGCACTAGACAACTCGTGTCTAATGCCGGATTCATCAAGATATGCAGTTAATGTACTATTGGTAAATTCGGTACCTCTATCACTTCGAATGCTATTAATGCGAGTTGATTTTTCATTTTGCAGTCGCTTAAGAAGTGTAATCAGGTTTGATACGGTTTCACGTTTAGATGGTAGAAATATTACCCATGTATATCTAGAGTAATCATCAATAACTACCATGGTGTAGAGCATACCTCCTAGGCTAATGACCTGAATCGGTCCAAATAAATCCATATGAAGGAGGTCTAAGCATCGGCTAGATAGGATATTTCCTTTACTTTTAAAAGATGACCTAGTTTGTTTACCCATTTGGCATGCTGAACATACCTTATCCTGGTTAAATACTATATCAGGAATACCTTCAACTAGCTTTTTACCACGAATGTAGTTTAAGGTTTTCATGTTTAGATGGTTTAGTATCTTGTGCCATAGCCAGGTTTGATCAGTCTTAGCTATCATGCATATAGGATATTCTATTCTGGTTTTCCAGTCTACTTTAAAGATGTTACCTATCCTATTTCCGGTTAGTAGTACGATACCTTGAGAATTCTTAACTAAGCATGAATGTTTAAGGAATTCTACCGTGTATCCAGAATCACACATCTGACTGATGCTAAGTAAATTAAAACGTAGATTTTCAACTAGGAGTACATTATCAATGGTTAGGTTACCATGGACAATCTTACCATTGCCCACAGTTTTACCTTTTGAGTTGTCACCGAAGGTAATTAGAGCACCGGTTACTGATTTGATGTCGGTTAGCAAATTGCTATTTCCGGTCATGTGCCTGGAGCAACCGCTGTCCAGGAATCATTCAGAGTTTCCTAGCCGTTTCTTTGGATCCTGCAAAATGTACATATATACAACTATTTGGTACCCATGTTTACTTGGGTCCACATGCGATTAGTCCCTTAGGTATCCAAACCATGATGAATCAGACAGTCTTCTTTGCTAGGGTCTTAACTGTCCTTTTTACACTTGGTCTCGTGTATTTCGGTTTTCCTTCAAATGTCCTAAATGGTGATGGTCTTTGGTTCGGTGATCTATGGTTTGACCTACGAGGTTCAGGAAAGTTTTTCTTATATCTGAGGATTTCGGCTTTTCTTTTCACAGGGTCAAGCCATGAATCGGTTGGACCAACATAATCGTATTTTAGCTTCTCTTCCCTATAGTATGTGGTTTCCTCTTCTTCAGCTGTACAGATGCTCTTAAGAAATTTTATAAAGGGAAGGTTTCCTTTTGTAAGCCTTGCTTTCTCTATGGGTTTTCGGTCTTTAGAGCTATTCCCTGTGTATCCAAGGCCACGCTTACAACGAGGATGCCTATAGTGTTTATTCATATTCTTTACTATATCGCTAGATCTCTTATAGGCGGCCATCTTATATTGAAGTCTGGCATTTTCTTCCTTGGTTAGTTCTCTAGTCGGTTCACTAGGTTGTTCGGTCTTAAGATCTAACTCGCTTTCTAGGGTGTGGGTATCATCAGGTTGTATGACTTCCGGTTCGGTTCTGATGTTGAGGTGCTTAGGTAGCATGGTTAGTAGGTTCTTATATTCTTCTACCATGTCATTTAGTGCATTGTATAATTCATCTTAAGTAAATTCCTCACAAGGAGAGTCAAATACTTGTTCCTCATTTGCCATGAGACATGTGAGTTCATCGTCACTATCACTGCGAGCCCATAGACTTCCTCCATCGTCGGCTATCAGTGCTTTCGGTACCTCACTTCCTTCACCGGCTTGTTGATAATTGTTTCTGTCATTTTGATAGTCCGGTTTCTGGGTATCCCTCCTCGGTTTCCTGCACTCCCACTTAAAATCTCCCAAACAGTTACAGTTATAACATCTTACATTGGATTTGTCACCATAGTAGTTGTTTGTCGGTTGGCTCCTTTTCATGAACCTTCCAAATTTCTGTGCAAGCATTGCCATGGCATCTTCAGTGAACTGTTCGGCGGTTCTGATCGGTACGGGTGCAGGAACCGGTATCGGTGCAGGTGCAGGAGTAGGTGCGGCCGGTTCTGTAGATGTGATGAGTGCTCTGGTTGACGTTGAGGCCGAGACTTCCTCTTCAGTTCTGGATCTCATTTCGAACTCATATGCCTTGAGATCTTCGAATACATCGTATAGTTTCATCTTACGTAGGCTCTTTGATTCCCTCATTACCATCGTTTTTATGTCCCAAGCACTTGGAAGAGATCTCAAAACCTTCATAATGACCTCTTTGTTGTCATACTTCTTGCCCAGAGTTGCTAACTCATCTAATACACCAATGAACCGGTCACTGTATTCCTTCATAGTTTCTCCTGGTTTCATTTTGATGCTTTCAAACTTCTGTGTGGCTACCATTATTTTGTTCTCCTTTGTTCTTTCATTTCCCTCAAAGATCTGGATAACCGTGTTCCATGTCTCCTTCGCGGTTTGGCAGTCTCTGATCTTGCAGTATGTGTTTCTGTCCACGCTGTTGGAGATCCTGTTTCTAGCATGGTTGTCCAGATTGTTTCTTCTCCTATCTTCAGCCGTCCATTCCTTTCTATCCTTATCAATAATTATCGGTCCTTCGGTCAGAATGGACTCCATTTCATCATCCAAGGTGACTAGGTGCAGGTGCATGCGTGCCTTCCAGTTGGCAAAGTCATCACCTTCTAGCATTGGAGGCCTATCTTGATACATGCTTGCTTGAGTATTGAAACTAACTGCTCTGATACCAATTGTTAGGATCTAGATCGCCGCTGGTGAGCCGGGGGTTGGACCGGTTAGCGGTTCACACTCGAAGGGTGGTGGTTAATCTGGTTAGAGATTAACACCGGGGTTTCAATACTACACAACCTGTCACAAACCCTTGAACTAGGTTCAAGCGCGGAAGAGGTTTGCTTTCAGGTTGAAGCGGCACGCTTGTATGATAGGTACGGTCGGTTTCGGATGATGGAGATTTGGAAATGGTGGGTCGGTTTTGGTAATCTAGATATTCGGTATGGTTGGTGTAGAGTCGGTTTGGAGTGGTGTGGTTAAGTTAGTCGGTTAGATAATGAAGCCGGCAGAAAGTAAATAACAAGACAGATTTTATGGATGTTCGGAGATAAAACTCCTACGTCACCCCTTCCTCTCGAAACCGCGAGAAGGATATTCACTAAGGAATACAAGTACAGACCGATCGAGACTTATTTCCTGCTCGATAACACTCTTACAATTTACACCGAAATTGTAAAACACACTTTAACTTTCAACACTTAGGCTTTCTAAAACAACACACTCTTATCACTTGTAGTAAATGCTCTTAATATCTCAATATCACACTGTTGTCTCTTAATGTCCCGCATTTACTCTTCTGCAACTGCCTCCTTTTATAGGTGAAATATGCCAACGGTCATATTTCACTTCCTTGAATCTGATTGGCTGAGCAGATGTGCAGTGATTCAGTGTTTCAAAGGTTCAGACCTGCGGTCGTTTCCTCAGACCTGCGGTCGTTTCCTCAGACCTGATGGTCAACCTCAGACCTTCCGGTCTGTAAGACAAACCTGACGGGTTTGTCTTTTACTTGATGTAGTCACTGTCTGTTGGACAGTTGTCTGTACTTGGAAGATTTCCTTTCTGTCTTATCCCGAAGTGGAAGGATCCGGTAGTACTGTCTTCTGCAGCCTACAGTCTTTCCTCAGACTTGTATGAATATGGAAGTGTTCAGTCTGTTCCTTTGGTATCGTTCTCAACAGATACCTGAATTATCTTCTTGTACTGGTCGGTCATTTGACTTGGCCGAATGTCTTTTGGTAGTGATGTGACCGAACTTCTTTCGGTTATTCTTGTCTTGTGGATGATCGGCTGTTTGATGATTCTGGTTTTGAGCTTTGGCCGATCCTTTCTTTGTGCGGTCACGTTCCGAATACTCTTGATCGGTTTGGTAGCTTGACCGGTTAGGTTTCTTTAGTCGGTTCTCTTGTTCATCCGGTCCGGTTCCTTGTTCCTGCATGGAAAGTTTATTTAAGTTAGGTTTATTTGAACCGGTCTTATTTTATCTAACAAGGTACAGATCAAGCCGCATCATACCGGTTGAAGTACATAACTCAATGATCCTGTCATAGTGTGTGAAACCGGCTGAATCCCTTCAATCGGATCGACTAGTAAAAATGTTATCATCCGGTTGATCCATCCGACTGACTCACTCTTATTGAAGATCATAAAAGCTCAACGGAAAAATATGAAAAGTGGTGAATCTGAGAAGATGACGTAATATGATGATATAGAGATTTCTCGGAAATATACAAGAAGAAAAGATCTGGATCAGAAGCATGCAACGAAAACAATGATGAACTGTTTATCCAAATCTACAAGCAACATCTAATCCAGGCGGCTGACCTAGTGCATGTATGCCAAGTGTCAAAAATGCAAACTGGCCTAAGTGCATGGTTGCCAAGTGTCCAAAATGACAAAGCTTGCACGCAACCTCTGAACCTGACCGGCGCGGCTTCAAATGACCAATCCAGTGGAGAGAGAAAATTATGACGGTTGTCATATTCTCCATATAAATAGAAACTCATAGTGAATATCCTTCTCACTGTTTGAGAAGAAGGGGTGACGTAGGAGATTAAACTCCGAACATCCATTAAATCCTGTCTCGTGTTCTTTACTTTCATATTCCGGTGTACTCACTCAAACCTAACTGAAACACTTAAACCGAACCGAAATAACTAATAACTTCTTAAACCAAACCGGCTTTCTCCTCAAACCGATATCTCCTTCTAAATACCGTCCAAACCGAACTGTGTGTGTTGCTTCAAGCTGAAATAAAACAATTTTCGCACTTGAACCCGGTTTAAGAGGTTTGTGACAGCTTGTGTAGTGTTAAGAAGTGGTTTTAGTCTCTAACCGGACTATTACTAGTGTGTTGTGTTGTGTTGTTAAGCGTTCTCCCTAAAAAGTCGGACCCCGGTCCTCCAAGGACAATCCCGATCCTAACAAGTGGTATCAGAGCAGGAATCTTAACACTCAAGCAACTGAAGAAGATGGGAAGCATGACCCACAGCGACAAGCCACCAATGCTGAACAGTGAAGCGTTTAGAGGCTGGAAGAAACAGATGTACCTACATCTGATCACGTAGGATGATGAGATGAGCAAAGTTCAAAAGGAGGGACCGATAAAGATTAACAAGGAGATAGAAATATGGACGGCTGAAGATTGAAGAAGAAACAACCTGGATAACCATTGCATGAGACACATTTTCAAAGTTATAGACGACAACACGTTTAACAAAATTTCAGATTGTAAAAATGCAAAGGAAGCCTGGGAAACGATCATTCAGGTTCATGACGGAAATGATAGAACTAAGGAGAACAAAATCTTGATGGCAACTCAAAAATATGAGAACATCAAGATGAAACCGGGAGAAAACATAAAAGAATTCAGTGATCGGTTCACCATTGTAGTCAACGAGCTACACACACTTGGAAAGAGATATGATAACTGGGAGATCATCATAAAAGCCTTAATATCTTTACAAAGTGCATGGGATATCAAAACCATGGTGATAAGGGAATCAAGAAACCTCAGACAGATGAAGCTGCACGATGTGTTTGAGGATCTGAAAGCTTACGAATTCGAGATAAAATATTGGATCAAAGACGAAGCATCAACATCAACCGCAACCAGAGCTCTGGTGACATATGTGGAACCAACGGTCCATGTATCAATCGTTCCGGCTCCCGTCAAAAGCGCTGACCAGATCAGTGAAGACGTGATGGCCATGCTAGCACAGAAATTTGGGAGATTCATGAAGAAAAATCAACCATCGAACAACAACTTCAACTATAATTATGCCGATAAATCAAATGTAAGATGTTTTAACTGTGACAGTTTTGGTCATTACAGGTCGGAATGCAGAAAACCGAGGAGAGACGACCGAAATCCGGGAAACATCTACCAAGGAAACAACTACCACAAGAATGATTACCAAAGAAATGACAACCAATGAAACAACCATCAAAGGAACAACAACCAGCAAACCGGTGCAGGAAGTGAAATCCAGAAGGCACTCATTGCATCTGACAGTGGAAGCGACTGGGCATACTCCGACACCGAAAACGACAAAGAAAGAGTTACATGCTTCATGGCATGTGAAGAAGAGGTATTTGATTTTGCATCTGATGAATATACTAAAGAAGATCTAGTTACTGCACTCAACGACGTGGTCGGTGAGTTCAGAAACTTGTCTACATATATACCGACTCGGTCAAACTATGAAACTAGAGAGACAAGTGGTACCGCTGGTGAGCCATGCAAAACCAAGGTATATGAACCGGTCAGACTATCCTTATAGAATGAGAAGCTCAAGGAGACAGTTCAATCGGTAACTGAAGAAGATGAAAGAACCAAATACATCACGGCCGCTTGGGAAAGATCCCGTGAAGCCGTAAATCAAATGTGTAACTATAAAAGACATCCAAAATGCAAATATGGTCTCGATTACAAAAACGACAGATCCGCCAACAAGACCTCTCCAAACGGGATGAAACTGAAAAAAGACTATCTTCCTTTTGTAAGATTTGTCAAGAGCTCTTCAGCTGACAATGAGGCAGAACATGGTTTAATACCGGAAAAGAGATAAAATATATAGGTCCAACCGACTCTGAGAAATGGCTTCATCCTGAGAGAAGGAAAGCCAACCGGTCAGTAAACAGACAAACCGATACACGTTCAAAAAGAACTAATACACCATCACCATCACGACAACATAAGGTACTATTCGGCAGACAAGAAATTGTCAAGCCAGGTACCGGAAAATCAATTAAAACTATCACTGGGAAAGTTATCCGACTTGTTATGATCGGGGACGCCCTTGGAGGACCGGGGTGTACCGGTTTTGGAAAGGTAGCCGCTTACACAACACAACACACAATTTGGTGATAGTCCGGTTAAAGACTAAAACCGTTCTCAACACTACGCAAACTGTCACAGACTCTTGAACCGGGTTCAAAGGCGGAAATGTCTATTTCAGTTTAAAGAAACACACACGACTTGGATGAGATTTATGAGGGGTCGGTTTAAAGAGTATGTATAGATCGATTTTGATTAAGGAGTAGGATTATGTTTCGGTTAAAGTGTTTCGGTTTTAGTGTAAATAAGCAAGAAAATACGTAAGGCGACACGAGACAAGAATTTTTATGGATGTTCGGAGCAAACCCTCCTACGTCACCCCTTCTTCTCAGATTATGAGAAGGATCTCAACTAACTTTCAAAGTTACAATAATTATAATGTCGATCGAGCCTAACTCGCTACTCGCCAGTTACACAAACTCACTCTTGGTGTAATACAATAATACAGCACAATAAATATTTCGGTAAATGAAACAATAGTTTTGGATCGCGCGTGAGATTTCTTTCTCTCTCTTAAAGTATTTCAGAACCGTAATAAATGAGGTCGCTTCGTCTTCCTTTTATAGTGAATATGATCCCAAGGTCATTTTCTTCTCTCACCGTAGGATTGGTCAGTTCAAGGTCACGCCGGTTCAGAGATGTTGCGTGCACGTTTCAACTTCCTGACACTTGGAAAGCATGCATATACCGATCAGGTATGGAAGACGTAGCCGACTTGCAGTTTTTGACGTGCACCTTCCGGCTGTCTGAGTCGGATCTTCGGATCAGCAATTCATCATTGTCTTTATCGCATGCTTCTGATCCGGATCTTATCTTCTTTTATTTTCCCAAGACACGTCTATTTCGTCATATTACATCATCTTTGTAATTCTTAGTTTTCGGTTGACTCTTTCGTAGTGTGATCCGGCTGAAGTATGAACTTTTTCTTTGCTAGCCGGTCTGTTGGGAATGTTGAGGATGTTTGAAACCGATTCCTCTTGATCATGACTTGATCATCTGGAGCCGGATTGCTTTGATATATTCTTCAGCCGGTTTATGCAGTCTTCAGCCGGTTTATACGACTCGGTATGTTCCTGCACATGAAAGTTAATAGTAGTTTAGATTTCTAGCCGGTTTCAAAAATTAACTTACTTAATTTTTCTATCAATTTCTCCCTTTTTGATTATTTAAAATAAATATTCAAAAATCGTAATGTGTGGCCGGTTTGAAAATTAACTTACTTAATTTTTCTTATCAATTTTCCCTTTTTGATTATTTAGAATAAATATTCAAAAATCGTAATGTGTGGCCGGTTTGAAAATTAACTTAATTTTTTTTCTTATCAATTTCTCCTTTTTTGATTATTTAGAATAAATATTCAAAACTTGTAATGTTTGACCGGTTTTGAAAAATGTTTTTCTAAGGAAAAATTTCAAAACAAGTTGATTTTTCAAAAGATGTCTAGTAAAATCATTGCATTGAGATATTGGGAAAATTAACTTAGTTCTGAAACAAAATACCAATAAATAACATAACTAAATTGTTCATAAAAAATAAACTAAAGATTGGATGATCCCCCCTTTTCTTTCTCTTTTCTCATTTCCTCCTCCTCTTTCTCCTTCCATTCCCTATCTCTTCTTTCCGCGTCAATGCGCCATCCGGTAAATACACTTGATATGTCGGGAGTTCGCTGATTGAACCGGAAGGCACCGCCTACTGGTCTAGGTGGATGAGATGATTGGGCAACGGTTGGATCAGAACTTGGAGATGCGATTGATGTTTCAACTGCTCTCTTCTTTCGCGGTTTAAGTCGTGCAGCATCGTCCTCTTCTTCTTCATCTAGAGGTTCCTCAAATTGTTCATCCGGTTGAAATTCTTCGATGCCGCTTTGTTCCACCTGATGCAGCAAGCTCACAATCTTCTTACGTTTATTCTTGTTCCTTGTTTTCATTGAGTGCGAGGCTTGTGCTGATGTGGATTCCGGTTGGGCGGCCTTTTCTTCCTCATTGTATTTCTTGGCCAACTTGTGGTCCTTGTCTTCGGTTTCCTTTCTTAACCGTTCCCTAGGCTCGTCTTCATCTTGAATTCTCCTAGCTGTTTCGGCATCTGTACGAATATGCTCTTGAGTTCTATCAGCTTGCAGTTTAGACAACTCCTCAATCTGAGCTGCCATAGCCTACATCATTTCAAGCAAAGGAGCGGTTGCGGTTTTGACAGACTCGTCGATCATTGTCTTGATCGATGTTTGAACCGTTTCGACAATCTCAGAGTGAATAGATGCCCGGACTGTTTCAATCAGATTGGTTTGAACGGTTGCAATTTTGGCATCGATAGGACTGTTGTACTCGTTAAGGGAGGACATGATTGTGTCAATAACAACTTCCTTCATTTGCTCAACTCCCAGAGTCTGATTAGTCTGTGGTGGAACTCTGCTCCGGTTTTCTGCTGTCTTAGAAGATTCTCCGGTATTAAAAATATGTTTGCATTTAAATTGATCGGCATGCAGCAAAAGATTTTTGCACACTTCTCTCCATTCTGCCTCGAGCCGGTCAACATTGCGTGCAAGATCATTCTGTACCGTATGAAACCGCTCAAGCATTTTCAACTCCATTGGAGTTAGTTCTGCTCCTTCTGCCTTCTTCATGGCATCATTTACCGCTTGCAGCTTTGCGTATTCTTGCATCACAAGAGTTTTAGCATATGCGACTTGGATTACATCGGTACCCGTTACCTTGAGAGCTTCTTCTTCTAGACCTACAAGTTTCTCCCAGTATTCATTGCCGTTGAAGTCAGGGAACATATCGGATAGCTTTGTTTCACAACGCAACCTGACCCATAGGTGATAAGGAGTGGCCAACTCTTCAGCTTCCTTGTTCATATCCTGGATGAAATTTTGGAACATTTCTTCTACTTCTTCTACTGAGATAGAGACCTCGGCTTCTGGCACAATTTCAGTTTGTCCGGGTTCGGTTTCATTGTCTCCTTGCACCGGAGAGTCCTCAATCATAACTTCTTTATCTTTGTTAACCTGAGATGGACCTTCAGGTGTGATCGATGGGTTTGTCGGCTCGTCTTGAGCCGGTGGGAGAGTTGATTTGGTTGGAACGGATTTGTCCCCAACCGAACCGGATGATTCCTTTTCTTCGTTGTTTCCCTCCTGAGTTAGAGGGGTGATGTTTTCTGAGTTGTCCGTTTCTTCGACCAGATGGATTTCAGTCTGACCAATTACTTCAACCTGATCAGATTGTTGGAGAAGACTTGTTACATCGTCTTCTGTTTTATGGTTAACCGTTTGGACTACGTCCTCTATGACTTCTAAGGTTCGCAATCCCACATCGTCGATTATATCGTCGAGGTTCTTGGTCGGAGATTTGGAGTTTTCGGATTCAGCGCCAGTCTCCCTAGCCGGATTTTCCTTTTATTTCGACTGAGTTTCTTGGCTCACCGAGGGTTTGGCTGGCCTCGATGAAGGAGAATCGGCTTCGTTTGGACGGACAGTGTTGAGCGGGATCGGCTGAACTAGTTGTTCAGTTGGTTTGGGTGAGTGGTCCAAGGATAGAGTTTTCTCGGAATCTGCCGATTTCTTGGCGCTTTTCTTCGCCGATTTCTTTACTCTTCCCCTTTTCTGCGGGACTTCGGTTTGAATAGTCTTTCCCTTTGGATCGGCTTGTTTTGAACATTCACCAGCCGGTGCAGAAGAACTGGTTCCTTTTGAGGACTTGGTCCTAGATGATTTCGGCCTGGCCGTTTTAGCAGTTATTTTCTCATGTGCTCAGAATTTAAAATATTACCGGATGCGAGTGGTTCACCATTACCGAGTTCGACTTGAAAGAACCGTAGGATCATCCCTATCTGCATGGCGTATGCATGAACCCGACCGTTCATTTTTATCACCATTTCGCAGAACTGTTCGAATAGAACAGTTCCCCAGTCAATTTTGTCACCGCGGACAATTGCAATCAGCATTTTTAGTTTCAGCTTTGTCAGGTTATAGAAGTTTCCTCCTTTAACCTGAAGCGATTTGAAAATTATATCTACCAGCCATCTGAACTCTGGCTTGATTTTGTTCTTCCGGCTGGAGTGAGACACCAGATCCGTGTCATCACTCAATATGGCTAGCCGGGCAGCGTTAGATTCTGCATCCGATAAGATTGCTTTGAAATCCAGCCCGGTATTTGGCAAACCGAGTGCTTCTAAGAAAATTTCTTCCGTGATGTTAACTGCCTTGCCGCAAACGGTGGTGGAGATTGTCCTCTTTGTTAGTGTCGCCGTTTCCAGAAATTCTTCAACCTCCGTCGGATGCACGAAGAACGGGCCAGAAAGGTAAGTTTCTAACCCAGAATCTCTTAACGATTGAAGCACAGCTTTGTGTTCTTCTGCAGCGTGTTCATCAATGTCGTTGAAATTGACCTGCAAGATGTATTTAAACAGTGCTTTATCTGAATCCATGGCGAGATTATGAACAAAGAAGATGAAGATCAGAGAGAATCGGAATGCAAGAGAAAGCTTAAGTTTTTAGAGAGAGAAAGCGTGTGCAAATAATGAACTGTTTTAGTCTTATATATGGAGCGGTTTTGAACGGTTATAAGTTGAACCGTCACATCGTTCTGAGTTTTGGCGCCAAATTTCCCTCCAAAAGTTACTGCAATAACTTTAGGCGGTAATTGCGGAGAATAACTATGGGCGGTAATATTGTGGGCGGTAAACCGTGAGCGGTAAACTTTGAAATTTTTCAGATATGGTTTGAGATTTTGATTTAACTGGAAATTTTGTTAACCGGAAACTTTGTTTAATAAGAAGTCTTTTAATTTAGTTAGAGCAGAACCGGAAAGAAACTTAGGTGAAAACCGGAGAGTTAAAGATATGAAATTCTTTATATTAAGTCGAGATAAAAGGAGATTAATTGGTTGTCTCTTACAACAAAATGACCAAATAACCCGAAACTACAGAAATTTAAAGAACATCAAGCCACTCCCCCTCCATCATTCTGTCAACCCACTCATCCACGGTGTTGCCGGTTCGTTCCTCAATCCTCGATATCCATCTGTTCAACATGGGTCGAGTCATGGTGTTGGCCGGTCCGACAGGAACAACGGGTCCGAGGTTGGGATGATGAACTTCCAGGTATCGGCTGATTTGGGGAGCGAAGCCGATCCTTCCCCTTGGAGCTGAGACAAGTTTCTTCAAATTGTTGAAGAGATATGAAGCCCGGTTTATGGGCGATTTTCTAACGATGGCTATCATGATGTCAAAAGCCTCCCGGTTGTAGTTCTAGTTGGGCATTCAGCCCATGATAGACCGCTGGACCAAGTCATGAAAGACTTGGTATTGGGGAGCAAGGTCATCCTTTTCTCCGTGTTCATCAACCGGATGAATGGAGTAGGAGAAGATGAAGGCATTGTCTTCTTTAGCCGGAAAATACGGCGTTGGGAAGTCTGAAAATCCTTCGGTTGGGAGTTCAAAGAAATAGGCAAAGTGTTCTTCGGTGATCCGAAGAAATCTTCCGTCAATGATGGTCCTTATGCTGCCATCATCAAGGATGTGCCCGTTGTTAAAGAATTCATACACCTCCTCTTCGAGGATGGTGTCCGAGCCTTCGAGAAACTCTTGCAACCCCGATTCTACGATCGGTGAGAATATGGTTTCTTTAAACCGAGAATTCATCATTTCATGGAAGTCGACAATGATGGTGTTTCTCATCTCAGCATTCATTTTTAGGAAAGAGTATGAACAAGGAGTGAATGATATTTTTGAAGTTTCGAACTTAGAGAGAGAAAAGAATATTTGAAGTGTGATTTGATGAAGAAGGATGAGGCCCCTTTAATAGTGTGGACAGTTGGTTGCATTTAATGAGAATATTTGAAAAAAATCAGACCGTTTATGTTTGGTCATAAAGGCTTTATCAATTTTCAAGGAAATAATGGATTTCCTGGTCTATTCGGATTAAGCATAGCATGCTTCTTGGGAAACAGATATTTCAGTTTTCAAGACTGATTTGATTTGGTTTGTTGTAGCGCATTTAATGTTGGTTATATCTTTAGGATTCATTTGGTTTCGATCGAAGAGGAAAGAAAATATTTTCATTAATAAAATGTACCAAGCCGGTAGTACAGCAAAATTACCGGTTTGGTGAAAAAGGAAAGAGACGAGAAAGATATAGACATTAGATGAGTCGGCAACTTGATTCTTCTTAGCCCTTGCTGCTTTCCACCGGTCGATTAGCTCTTGGATTCTCTCCTTCGTGAGCACGTGCTTCGGATGAAGAGTGATGTTAGGATCGGGGACGCCCTTGGAGGACCGGAGTGTTTCCAGTTTCAGGAAGGGTGGCCGCTTACAACACACACAACACTTTGGTGATAGTCCGGTTAGAGACTAAAACCGTTCTCAACACTACACAAGCTGTCACAAACTCTTGAACCAGGTTTAAGGGCGGAAATGTCTGTTTCAGGTTGAAGCAACTTATGCGACTTAGATGATGTTTTTAGAAGGAGTCGGTTTTATGGATATGAGTGGACCAGTTTAGGGAGTACGATTGGTTTGAGGTTAGGCTAAGTAAGTAAGTAATGAAGACGAAAGAAAGAACACGAGACAAAGATTTTTATGGATGTTCGGAGCAAACTCTCCTACGTCACCCCTTCTTCTCAGGTTATGAGAAGGATCTCCACTAATTTTTATAGTTACAACAACACTGCCGGTCGAGCCCAACTCGCTACTCGCCGGTTACACCAACTCACACTTTGATGTAATACAACAACTCAACACAACACGATACAGAAAGCTTCTGATTTTAGACACACCGGTTTGGATCGTAACAGTTTATCTCTCTAACTTATTGCTTTTATGATTCGTTTTTCGTGATCCGTAACTACATTAAATGAAGACGTTTCGTCTCCCTTTTATAGCTGAGAAGAGCCAACGGTCACTTTTCTTCTCTCTCCTCTAGATTGGTTGATCATTATCACACCGGTGCAGAGAGGTTGCTTGCACGCTTCACCTTCCTCAACACTTGGTAGTCATGCAGGCAGCTCTGAGTGTAAGATAACATAATTGGTTTTCAAATTTGGATGCGTGTTGGACATGCACCTCAGGTTGTCAACTTCAGATTAATAAAGCATCATTGCTTTCCTCGCATGCTTCCGATCGGATCTGATCTTCTTTTATTCCTTCAAGACACGTTTGTTTCGTCATGTTGCGTCACTCTTGAAGTTTGAATTTTCCGGTTTTGTCTCTTGTGCAGTATGATCCGGCTGGTATATGAATTTGTCTTTGCTGACCGGTCGCTTGAGAGAGTGAAAACCGGTTCCTCTGATCTTTGACTTGATCACTTGAAACAGGTTTCTTTTGAAGTATTTCAGCAACCGGTTTATGATGCCCCAACCGGTTCATACGATTTGATCTGTACATGTACATGAAAGTTAACAACTGTTTAGTTTGTCTAACCGGTTCCAAAAATTAACTTACTTAATTTTCTATCAATTTCTCCCTTTTTGATTATTTAGAATAAATATTCAAAACTTGTAATGTGTGGCCGATTTGAAAATTAACTTACTTAATTTTTCTATCAATTTCTCCCTTTTTGATTATTTAGAATAAATATTCAAAACTTGTAATGTGTGGCCGGTTTGAAAAACTTGTTTAGCGATTTGATTATTTTCTGTTTGAAGAAAATGTTTCAAAAACATGTGTTTGATTTTTCAAAAAGGTATGTGGAAACTAACAGAGAAAAGTATGATAAAATAGCCAAGTTCTGAAACATAGTTAAACATAAATTGTTTTGAAGGAAAGAAAGAAAAAGACTAAGGCTTGGATGGTCCCCCCTTGTGAAGATCTTTCTCCAGTTCTTTCTCAAGCCGTCTTCTTTCTTCCTCTTCCCTTGCCTTCCACTCCCTGTCGCGTCTTTCAGCGTCAACCAGCATTCCGGCCCATACACTTTAGATGCCAGGAGTCCTTTTGCCAAATCCAAAACCGGCACAAACTGGTTTTGGTGGAGGAGGCGGTGGAGCAATAATTGGTCTAGAGCTTGTAATTGCGGTTGAACTTTCAATTGTCCTCCTCTTGCGCCGGTTTAGTTCTTCGATGTCCTCTTCTTCTTCTTCATCAAGAGGTTGCGCATTCAGCCCGACTGGTTCCTTTGTTCTTTGGCTGCTTTGTTCTGCCCGCTTGCTTACCTTTTCAACCGCGCTTCGTTTCTTCTTGTTTCTTGTGTTCATAGAATGGGACGGTTGAGCCGGAGTTGGTTCCTGGATGCCTGCCTGTTCTTCCTCGTTGCACTTCTGGGCAAGCTCATAATCTTTGTCCTCAAGTTCTTTCTGCAGCCGTTCCCTTTCACTTTCTTCGTCTTGCAGCCTCTTAGCGAATTCAGCATCAGATTCGATTTGCTCTTGAGTCTTGCTGACTTGGAGTTTGGACATCTCCCCAATCTGAAAAGCCATTGCATGCAGCATATCTAACAGTGGAGCGGTTGCGGTTTGAATGGACTCTGCGATCAGGGTTTTGACGGAGGTCTGCACAGCCTCATCTATCATGGACTTGATAGATGTTTGAACGGTGTTTGCTATTTTGGTTTGTACGGATCCCCGTATAGTGTTTGACAGATTAGCTTCGGCCGTTACAATCCTCTCATCAGTTGCGGTTTTATAACTTCCAAGACATGAATCAATTGTATCAACCACCGCTTGCTTCATTTGATCGAATTCCGGAGCCTTAACAGTTTGAGAAGAGTCTTGTTCCAGGTTCTCTGCAGTTATAGATGACTCCCCGACCACATAGAATGGCTTACTTTGATGTAGATCGGTATTATTGAGTTGGTTTCGGCAGCCTTTTCTCCATTGTGCATCAAGATGGTCGAGGCTTTGTATGAGCTTTTCTCGCACCGTATGGAACCGTTCAGTCATTCTCATTTCGATCGGAGGTAGCGTCTTTCCTTCAGCTTCTTTCAATGCATCCTCCACTTCTTGTAACCGAGCATATTCAAGAATTACCGCGGTTTTGCTGAAGGCGGGTTGGATAAGATTGGTGTGAGCTAACTTGAGGGTCATTTCTTCCAGCTTGATGAGTCTATCCCAATGCTTGTTGCCGCTCAATCCTGGAGCCATATCGGATATCTTTGTTTCACAACGGAGTTTTACCCACATGAGGTATGGTGCTATCGCATCACTGGCACCCTTGTTCATGTCCCTGAGAAGTTCCTCGAACAATTCATCCTCTTGTTCTGCGGTAAAAGGGACCTTGTCTCCGGTTATGACTTCTGGTGGAAGGCCGGTTTGAAGAGTACCTTCTCCTGTTACCACTGAATCTTCAACAAGGACTTATTTTCCTTTGTTGACCTGAACAGATCCTTCAGGTATGAATGCTGAGTCAGATGGCCCATCTTGAACCGATTGGTTATCTGGAGCTGACTTGTCCCCCACGAAACCGGATGGTTCCTGTTCTTCAAAATTACCCTCCTGAGCCGGAGGTGTAATGTCTGCGGGTTTGGCCGTTTCTTCGACCGGTTGAACTTCACTCTGATCGGGTATCTCAACCTGATCAACTGATTTGCGACGACTTGACACATCGTCTTCGGTTTCCCTGGCAATGTCTTGGACAACGTTCTCAATGGCTTCAGAGGTATTTAAGCCCACGTCGGCTATTACCTCTTCGATTCTTTTTCTTGGAGATTTGGAGGTTTCAGAATGGATACTAACCTCTGCTTCCTCCTTTGAAGCTGACTCGGTTTTCTGGCTCCCCGAGGGTTTAGTTTGTCTTGGTGAGTTAGATGGAACGGGAATGGGACGAACGGTATTGATGGGGATGGGTTGGAAGACGTCTACGGTTCTTTCTGGTGGATTATCCGAGGAAAGGGTTTTCTCGGAGTCCGCAGGTTTGTTGGAACTCTTCCTTGCAGTCGACTTCTTCCTCCCCTTTGTTTCTTGTGCGATTTCGGCTTCAACCGCCTTTTTTTTCGGTTTCTTTTGTTTGGAAGCTTCTTCAACCGGAGCGGAAGAGCTGGTTCCCTTGGAAGACTTTGTTCTGGAGGTCTTCGGCTTGACCGCTTTCTCGGGTTTCTCAATCATCGACTCTGAGTTGAGAATATTGTTGAGTGGGAGCGGTTCACCTTCACCAAGTTCCACATTAAGGAACTTAAGGATTTTGACGATTTGCATTGCGAAGGCCTGAACCCGGCCATCCTTCTGAATCACCATTTGGCAAAATTCTTCGAAAATAACGAATCCCCAATCTACCTTGTCACCGCGGACAATGGCCATCAACATTTTTAGCTTAAGTTTCGTTAGGTTATCGAAGTTACCTCCTCTTCCCTAAAGTGAGCGGGCGATGATGTTCAGTAGCCACCTGAACTCCGGTTTCAGCTTATTCTTTCGGCTGGAGTGAATCACCAGATCATGATCTGAAAACAATATCACCAACCGGACAGCGTTTGATTCTACAGCGGTTAGGTCAGTTTTGAGATCCAGACCTGTGTTGGGAAAACCGAGAGCTTCAGCAAATAGCTCTTCGGTGATCAGAATGTTCTTGCCGTTGACTGTGGCAGAGACCTTCCTCTTTGTGAGCGTCGCCGTCGCCAGAAACTCCGTCACCGCCGCCGGATAAACAGTTAATGGACCAGATAGAAACTCCTCCAATCCAGAATCTCTTAGAGATTGAAGAACAACCATGTTTTTATCATCGGCGTGTTCATCAATATCCGCGAAATCGACCTGCAACATCCATTGGAAGGGAGCCTTGCCTAGATCCATGATGGTTTTTTGAGAATAGAAGATGAAGAACGATGATGATCGGAGATTAGAAAGCCTTTGAAGATCTGGAAATTTTAGAGAGAGAAAGCGCATGTGTCGAATGGGATGATTTGAACTTATATAGATGGCGGTTCCAAACGGTTGGAAGATGAACCGTCGCTTGATGTTTTGGCTCCAATTTTCCCTCCAAAAGTTACTGCGGTAACTTTCGGTGGTAAAAGCGGAGAATCAATGGGCGGTAATTTTGGGAGGTAAAACCATGGGCGGTAAATTTTCAAACTTTTCATCTTTGCTTGTGATTCCGGTTTTACTTGAAACATTGTTAACCGGAAGTTTCGTTTAACATGAGGTTTTGTGTTTATTAACTTTTAAAAGCCGGAAGGAAAGATATAAATGAAAACTGGAGACTTTTAAAATTAGATATTTCATAAATGATAAAAGTGAACATTGTGCGGTTTTGGTCGTACATCAAAATGACCAAAAACCAAAAAAAAAAAAAAAAAATAGACAACCTAGTTTTCTTTGAACCAGTCCCCTTCCACCATTCTTTCGTACCACTTGTTCACGGTGTTTTCAGGTGTCCGTTCCTCAATCCTTGATATCCATCTATCCAGCATGGGTATGGTGATGGTATTGGACGGTCCGACCGGAACACCGGGTCCAAGGTTGCGGCGCTGAGCCATCAGAAACCGGGTGATTTGAGGGGCGAAACTGGTCCTTTCCCTTGAAGCGGTTATCAGCGACTTCAGGTTGTTGAAAAGGTAGGTTGCCCAGTTGATCGACGAGTTGCGGATGATGGCTATCATGATGTCGAAAGCCTCCCGATTGTAGTTCTGGTTAGGCATTCGGCCCATGATAGACCTTTGAACCAAGTCATGTAGGACTTGGTAGTGAGGAGCAAGTTTCTCTTTCTTCCCAAAGTCCTTGATCGGAGCGTTGGAAGAGGAGAAGATCTGGAAAAAATCTTCCTTAGCCGGCAAGAATGGCGTGGGGAAGACTGAAAAACCTTCGGTTTGAAGGTGAAAGAAGTTGACAAATTCCTCTTCGGTAAACCGAAGAAATTGACCGTCGATGATGGTGCGGATGCTGCCATCATCTAGAATATGACCATTGTTGAAGAACTCACACACCTCCTCCACGAGGATGGTGTCTGAACCTTTGAGAAAACCTTGGAGCCCCGATTCTATGATCGGTTGGAATGATGCAGTCATCATATCTGCAGTCTTTGACGTTTTCGAAATCGACGATGAGGGTGTTTCTGAGTTCAGCCGACATTATGAGAAAGAGTGAGAGAGATTGAAGAGATTTTCTATGATTTTTCAAGCTCTAAAGAGAAGGAATACAAGAAGTGTGTTTTGAAAATGGAGGGTTGAGTCCCCTTTTATAGCTTGAAACGGTTGAAAGCATTTAATGAAGATATTTAAAAAATCTAGCCGTTTATGTCTGGTCATTAATGACTTTGTGATTTTTCAAGAGAATAAAGGCATGTCTTGTCGAATCAAGTCAGGCATGCTTATTGAGAATGAAGATTTCTGTTTCCAAGAGAGATTTGATTTGATTTTGATACGGCACATTAAATGTTTGATCATTTATGATTTTTAGATTTTAGATTAAAAGAGGAATGGAATATGCTTCATTAATTAAGGTACAAAACCGGCAGTACAGCAAAATTACCGGTTTTGGAAAAGAAAGGGAATAAGACAAAAGGAAAGGTAGGCTAGACGTTAGATGATTCAGCCGCTTGATTTCTTTTAGCCTTGACTGCTTCCCACCGGTCGACCATCTCTTGTACTCTTTCCTTGGTGAGCACATGCCTTGGATGGAGGGTTACGAACGGTCCGGAGTGGATGTCCAGACTGGCACAAAAACCGCTCAGCTGAGGAGCGTAGCCGGTTTTGTTGGAGAGGATCATTTTCTTCAGGTTGCTGAATATGATCCAGGACCAGTTAACCGGTGTCCCAACCGTTACAGCAATCATCATCTCGAAAAGCCTTTGGGTGTAATAATAGCTTTTCTCTCTGCCCAAAATGGACTTTCCCAGAATCTCACAGAGAAGCTGGTACTTGTGAGAGAGTTGGCTTTTAGCACCACAGGGTCTAACCGGGATGTCAGATCCTGAGAACCGACGACACATTTCTTCCATGGTCACCGGAGAGTATGTTAGGTCGGTTACCCCTTCAGTGGGCAAACCGCAGTATACAGCGAAATCCGTCTCGTTGAATAGAAATTTCTGACCGTAAACTTGTACAACGATTATGTCTCGATGCACTTCTTTTGCGGTCTGGAAGAATTCTTCGACTACTAGGTAGTCGAGAATGAATCTGTTTTCAAGGAAGCTTCTTAGCCCGCTTCTTTCGACGGCTAAGAACATTTCTTTAACTTCGTGATCTTCATATTGGTAGATTGAGTTAAAATCTGCCAATAGAATCTTCTTTGCTAGAGAGTTGGAGTTCATGTTCTTGAGAGAGAATGTTAAGCTCAAGACTGATACTTGTGAATAGTAATTTTGTGAGGATTTGTGAATGTTTAAGGGTGGTTTATATAGCCAAGGGTTCGGCTAGATTAATAGGTTTAAGCATGCTTGATGATGTCATCAGCCATTTAATAGGCTTTAACTTGTTGAAGTGAATAATGTTTATTTCCAAGGAAAAAACTAATTATTACCAAGATATTAATGATGACCAATATCTATTGACAAGATGTGAGTCTCCCTCTCTTGATGATGGACACATGTCGTCATCTCGATTGTGGTAGACTATTTTTATTTATTACAGGCTTCATTTTTCAAAATATGCATGAAAACTCAGTCAATCATCCCAGGTTAACCGGAGAAGTTCATTCCATCAGACCAGAATGTATTTGTACTAAGCGGTTTTCCATGACCGGTTTTAGTAGGATGTATTGTTCCAATTGTGAAGAAAATATTGATTTACGTCAACATTTGTTCAACTTTGGGTTTATTATATCCACTTCAACCTGGTTATTTCAACCGTATTGTAAGTATACATGTGATTTGAAGTTATGAAGTAATCGGGCATAACCGGAGACTTCCTCCCGGTTAGCATTTTTGATTTATCAATGGCCTATTTGAATATGGTTTGAGAAGCGAGAGCTTCTCCCTGAACACATATCCCGGTTTCTTACATGCATGCATAATCATGATATGAGTTGATTTAGATTAGTAAGTCCCAAAATATTTCGAAAGTGAGAGAACTTAGCTTCCTGTAGCGGTTTCGTGAATATATCCGCTACTTGTTGCTCGGTCGAGACATATTCCAGCCGGATGTGTTTCTCCTAAACGTGCTCCCGGATGAAATGGTGTCTTATATCGATATGCTTTGTTCTTGAGTGCAACACCGGATTGTATGTAATCGCTATAGCGCTGGTGTTGTCACAGAAGATTGGAGATTCCTTGGCTTCTATCCCGAAGTCCCTTAGTTGTTGTTAGATCCAAAGAAGTTGTGCACAGCAGCTTCTAGCCGCTATGTACTCTGCCTCTGCGGTTGATGTTGCAACAGATGTTTGTTTCTTACTGCTCCAAGTGACTAACCGGTCACCTAAGAACTGGCAGGTTCCACTTGTGCTCTTTCTATCAATCTTACATCCTGCGTAATCGGCATTTGAGTAGCTTATAAGGTTGAAGCTCGAGTCTTTTGTGTACCAAAGTCCCACTTCTTGAGTTCCCTTCAGATATTTTAAAATTCTTTTAACCGCCGTATAGTGAGATTGCTTTGGATTTGCTTGGAATCTTCCGCATACTCCAACCGCAAACAGAATGTCAGGTCGGCTGACTGTTAGATATAGCAGTGATCCAATCATTCCTCGATATGCTGTGATGTCAACGGCTTGACCATCATCATCTTTTTCCAGCTTTACGGAAGGACTCATTGGCGTAGCCGCTTCGGCACATGTATCCATTCCAAATTTCTTCAGCAGTTCGGCTGTATACTTCGGTTGACTTATGAAGGTTCCGGCTTCAATCTGCTTAACCTGAAGTCCTAGAAAGAAACTCAATTCTCCCATCATACTCATTTGAAATCTATCAGTCATCATTTTTGAAAACTTGTCACATAACTTTGGATCGGTTGATCCGAATATGATATCGTCAACATAGATCTGAACAAGTAATATTTGTTCCTTTCTTTCAAATTTGAAAAGTGTTTTGTCTACCGAACCTATTGTGAATTTGTGATCAAATAAAAATTGTGTCAATGTATCATACCAAGCTCTTGGAGCCTGTTTCAAACCGTAAAGGGCTTTGTTCAGCCGGTAAACATGATTTTCGTGTTCTGGGTTTTTGAAACCTGTAGGTTGATTAACATATACCTCTTAATTTACTTTACCGTTTAGAAAAGCACTCTTAACATCCATTTGAAAAACTTTGAAATTTTTAAAAACTGCATATGCTAAAAATATTCTAATGGCCTCAAGTCTAGCTACAGGGGCAAATGATTCTTCAAAATCAACGCCTTCTTCCTGTTTATAATCATGAGCCACTAACCGGGCTTTGTTCCTCGTAACCAAACCGTCTTCATTGTGTTTATTTCTGAATATCCATCGTGTTCCTATAACCGGTTTGTTTTTCGGTCTAGGGACTAGGTACCAGACTTTATTTCTCTCAAACTCGTTTAATTCCTCTTGCATTGCTAAAATCCAATCTGGATCTGACAATGCTTCATCCACCTTTTTCGTCTCAATTTGCTATAACCGGTTTGTTTTTCGGTCTAGGGACTAGGTACCAGAGTTTTCATAGTGATCCAAATTATGTTGCCTAGTTCGGACGGGTGAGGATTTGTTACCTATTACTAGTTCAAGAGGATGATTTTTGTTCCTTCTGAGGTTAATCCAAGACGTGTCTATCAAGCTTTCGGTTGGCTGATCAAGGTTAGACTGATCGGTAGGTTGAACAGAGTCAGACCGACCGATTTCTTCAGTAGAAACTGAAGCGTCAACTTTCTGCGGTAAAGCAGCTTGATCAGGCTAAATTTCAGCATCAACCGCTTGGTCCTTGACAAATCGTCTAAAAACCGGAACCTCGTCTTCATCATCAGAATAGATATTGAAATTTTCCATTCTGTTGTGAAGATCGAAGGATAATGCAGTGTTTCGTTTAACCGATTCATCGAAAACAACGTGTGCGGTTTCTTCAACTGTTAAAGTCCTAGTATTGTATATTCTGTAGGCTTTACTCACAGCTGAATATCCCAACATTATTCCCTCATCGGATTTAGCATCACAAGCGGTCAAGTAATTCTTGCCGTTATTGTGAACAAAACATTTGCTACCAAAAATTCGAAAATACCGTACGCTTGGAATTTGATCAAAGTAAATTTCAAAAGGAGTTTTAGAAAATCGTTTAGTTACTAAAGATCGATTTTGTGTAAAGCATGCGATATTGATAGCTTCAGCCCAATACTTTTGAGCGATACCCGAATCAGCTATCATTGACCTTGCGGCTTCCTTGAGAGTTCGGTTTCTTCTCTCAGCCAGGCCGTTTTGTTGGGGAGTTCTGGCACTAGACAACTCGTGTCTAATACCGGAATCATCAAGAAAAGTAGTTAAATTACTGTTTATAAATTCAGTTCCTCTATCACTTCTGATTTTGTTCACTAGAATAGATTTTTCATTTTGTATAAAATCAGTTTAATCAGGTTTGGAGTAGCTTGGCTTTTAGAAGCTAGAAAAGTAACCCAAGTAAATTTAGAGTAATCATCAATAACTACCATAGTATAATGCATGCCTCCTAAACTTTAACCGGACCAAACAGATCCATATGCAAGAGTTCTAAGCATCGTTCAGATTGATAGTTTCCTTTACTTTTAAAAGATGATTTTACTTGTTTGCCCATTTGACATGCAACACATACTTTATCTTTTGAGAATTTAACGTTTGGAAAACCGTGAACTAGTTCTTTAGAACATATGAAGTTAATCGTTTTGAAATTCAAGTGATTTAACCGTTTATGCCAAAGCTAGTTTGGATCATTTCCGGCTAACATACACACAAATTTTTCAAAATCAGTTTTCCAATTAACTTTGTAAATATTTCCCATCCGGTTACCGGTCAAAAGAATGTCATTATCCTGATTTTTAACTAAGCATGAGTTTTTATGAAATTCAACTTTGTAACTCACATCACACATTTGACTTATACTTAACAGGTTAAAACGCAGTTCTTCTACCAATAATACATTACTTATGGATAGATTACCATGGACAATCTTACCCTTGCCCACGGTTTTACCTTTCGAGTTGTCCCCGAATGTGATGATTGCTCCGGTTTCGTATTTGATGTCGGTTAGTAGCTCTTTGTTTCCGGTCATATGCCTTGAACATCCACTGTCCAGGTACCATTCTGAATTCTTTAGCCGGTTGCTCCTCCTAACCTGCAACAAACAATTATTTACACCTTTTTGGTACCCACATTCAGTTGGGTCCATGGTTGATTAGTCACTTTGGGATCCAGACTTGAATAAGTCGGATCACTTTCCCAGTATCTGTTTCTTAAGAATGCCTTATGTTGTGATGTTTTTCTTTGAGGTCGAGTTTTGTTTGGTTTATTCGGTTTCCGGTTGACTTTCCTTCTCTTAGGATGAAGCCATTTTTCTGATTCAGTAGGACTTACATACTTAAGTGTTTCTTCCGATTTTAAGTCTTTTTCGGTTTTTGAACTCTTGACAAATGTTATGAATGGAAGGTTGTCTTTCGTCAGTTTCATCCCGTTAGGTTGTTTTGATTCGTTTTGTTTATTTGGTTCGTAACCGATACCATATCTACACTTAGGGTGTCTTTTATAGTTCCACATTTGTTTTACAGCTTGACGTGATTTCTCCCACGCAGCTGTGACGTACATTGCTCTTTCATCGGTTTCAGTTACCGGTTGAACTTTCTTCTCATTATCGGAGAATAGTTCATCCGGTTCATACATTTCGGTTTCACATGTTTTATCATATACATCATTTCATTGTTCGGTTTTAGATTCTAGCGGAGTCGGTATGTACGCAGATATGTTTCTGAACTCAGCAACCATTTCGTTGAGTGCAGAAACCAAATCTTCTTTGGTAAACTCGTCAGAAGAGAAATCAAATACCTCTTCGTCGTTTGCCATGAAGCAGGTCACTTTCTCTTCACTATCTTCATTGTCGGAGTATGCCCACTCGCTTCCACCGTCAGACGCAATGAGTGCCTTTTGAATCTCCTTTCCTTCGTCTGCATGTTGATCATCGTTTCTCCGGTAGTCGTTTCGTTGGTTATCGTTTCTCCGGTAGTTGTTTCCTTGGTACCGGTTGCCTTGATAGTTGTTCCCCTGATAGTTGTTTCCCTGATAGTTTCCTTCCGGTTTTCTATCGTCTCTCCTTGGTTTTCTACACTCTGACCTGAAATGCCCAAAACCGTCACAGTTATAACATCTTTTATTTGATTTGTCTACATAATTATAATTAAAGTCATTGTTAGATGGTGGCTGGCTCTTCTTCATGAATTTCCCGAATTTCTGAGCTAGCATCGCCATCACATCTTCAGTAATTTGATTTATGCTTTTGACTGGAGCCGAAACGGTTGATACTTGGACCGCCGGTTCCACCGATGTAACCAAAGCTCTGGTTGCGGTTGATGTGGATGCTTCATCTTCGATCCGAGACTTGATCTCGAACTCGTAGGCTTTTAGATCCTCGAACACATCATGCAACTTCATCTGCCCGAGGGTGCTTGATTCCCTCATCACCATGGTCTTGATATCCCAAGTGCTTGGTAGAGATCTTAAGGCTTTGATGATTACTTCTCGGTTGTCATACTTCTTCCCGAGTGTTTGAAGCTCGTTGACTACACTGGTGAACCGGTTGCTGAATTCCTTCATATTTTCTCCTGGTTTCATCCTGATGTTTTCATATTTCTGTGTAGCCACCAAGATTTTGTTCTCCTTAGTTCTTTGTTTCCCTCATGGATCTGAATAATCGTTTCCCAGGCTTCCTTTGCATTTTCACACTCTGATATTTTATTCAAGGTGTTATCGTCTATAGCCTTGTAGATGTGCCTCATGCAATGGTTGTCCAGGTTACTCCGTCTTCGATCTTAATTTGACCATTGGTCTGCCTCCTTGTTGATCTTGATCGGTCCCTCTTTCAGGACTCGGCTCATCTCATCATCTAACGTGATCAGATATAGATACATCTGTTTCTTCCAACTGCTAAACGCTTCGCTATTTAGCATTGGCGGCTTGTCGCTGTGGGTCATGCTTCCCATCTTCTTCGGTTGCTTGAGTGTTAAGAACCTCGCTCTGATACCACTTGTTAGGATCGGGGACGCCCTTGGAGGACCGAGATGTTTCCGGTTTCAGGAAGGGTGGCCGCTTACAACACACACAACACTTTGGTGATAGTCCGGTTAGAGACTAAAACCGTTCTCAGCACTACACAAGCTGTCACAGACTCTTGAACCAGGTTCAAGGGCGGAAATGTCTGTTTCAGGTTGAAGCAACTTATGCGACTTAGATGATGTTTTTAGAAGGAGTCGGTTTTATGGATATGAGTGGACCGGTTTAGGGAGTACGATTGGTTTGAGGTTAGACTAAGTAAGTAAGTAATGAAGACGAAAGAAAGAACACGAGACAATGATTTTTATGGATGTTCAGAGCAAACTCTCCTACGTCACCCCTTCTTCTCAGGTTATGAGAATGATCTCCACTAACTTTTATAGTTACAACAACACTGCCGGTCGAGCCCAACTCGCTACTCGCCGGTTACACCAACTCACACTTTGATGTAATACAACAACTCAACACAACACGATACAGAAAGCTTCCGGTTTTAGACACACCGGTTTGGATCGTAACCGTTTATCTCTCTAATTTATTGCTTTTATGATTCGTTTTTCGTGATCCGTAACTACATTAAATGAAGACGTTTCGTCTCCCTTTTATAGCTGAGAAGAGCCAACGGTCACTTTTCTTCTCTCTCCTCTGGATTGGTTGATCATTATCACGCCGGTGTAGAGAGGTTGCTTGCACGCTTCACCTTCCTCAACACTTGGCAGTCATGCAGGCAGCTCTGAGTGTAAGATGACATAATCGGTTTTCAGATTTGGACACGTGTTGGACATGCACCTCAGGTTGTCAACTTCAGATCAATAAAGCATCATTGCTTTCCTCGCATGCTTCCGATCGGATCTGATCTTCTTTTATTCCTTCAAGACACGTCTGTTTCGTCATGTTGCGTCACTCTTGAAGTTTGAATTTTCCGGTTTTGTCTCTTGTGCAGTATAATCCGGCTGGTATATGAATTTGTCTTTGCTGACCGGTCGCTTGAGAGAGTGAAAACCGGTTCTTCTGATCTTTGACTTGATCACTTGAAACAGGTTTCTTTTGAAGTATTTCAGCAACCGGTTTATGATGCCCCAACCGGTTCATACGATTTGATTTGTACCTGTACATGAAAATTAACAACTGTTTAGTTTGTCTAGCCGGTTCCAAAAATTAACTTACTTAATTTTTCTATCAATTTCTCCCTTTTTGATTATTTAGAATAAATATTCAAAACTTGTAATGTGTGGCCGGTTTGAAAATTAACTTACTTAATTTTTCTATCAAGTGACGAAGAGTCTGGAGTGGATATCTAGACTAGCACAGAAACCGCTTAGCTGAGGAGCATAACCGATTTTGTTTGAGAGAATCATCTTCTTCAGATTGTTGAAGATGATCCAGGACCAGTTTATCGGTGTCCCAACCGTGACAACAATCATCATTTCAAAAAGCCTCTAGGTGTAATAGTAGCTTTTCTCTCTACCTAGAACTGACTTTCCCAGAAACTCACACATAATCTGGTACTTGTGAGATAGTTGACTTTTAGCACCCCAGGGATTAACCGGGATGTTAGAGTTGGAGAACCGATGACACATTTCTTCAATGGTCACCGGGGAGTAAGTGAGATCGGTTACCCCTTCAGTAGGTAAACCGCAGTATTCAGCGAAATCCGTCTCGCTGAATAGGAAGGATTGACCATAGACCCGTGCCACGATTATGTCTCGGTTCACTTCTTTTGCCGTTTCGAAGAACTCATCGACTACCAAGTAGTCGATGATGAATCTGTTCTCCAGAAACCCTCTTAGCCCGCTTATTTCAATGGCTAAGAACATGTCTTTGATTCCATGGTCTTCATATTGGTATATAGAATTGAAATCAGCCAGCAAAATTTTCTTGGCGAGTGGATCGGAGTTCATGTTCTTGTGATAGTTTTAGTTCAAGAGATTTTTTGAATAGTGAAATTTGTGAAGTGTTGTGAAGAGTAAAAGGTTGTTTATATAGCAAGGGGTTCAACTAGATTAATACGTTAAGCATGCTTAGTGATGTCATCGATTAGTTAATAGGCTTTAACTTGTTGAAGTGTATAATGCTTGTTTCCAATGCAAAGTTAATCATTACTAAGGATATTCATGATGACAATAAATCTATTGACAAGATGTTAGTCTCCTTCTTTTGATGATGGACACGTGTCGTCATCTCGATTGAGGTAAACTATTTTATTAATTACAGGCTTCATTTCTCAAGGTGTGCATGAAAACGCGGTTAGTTATCCCAAGTTAACCGGAGAAGTTCAGTTTATCTAAACCATGATGCATTTATACTAATCGGTTTTTCGTCACCGGTTTTTAGTTGGATATCTTTTTCCGATGTGAAGAAATGTTGAATCGCATCAACATTTGTTCAGCTATGGATTAAATTTATCCACTTCTGCCAGGTCATTTGAACCGCTTAGTGTGTACACATGTGGTTTGATATCATGAAGTGATCAGGCATAACCGGAGACTTCCTTCCGGTTAGCATCCTTGAATAATTAATGGCCTATTTGAATATGGTTTGAGAAGCGAGAGCTTCTCCCTGAACGCATATCCCTGTTTTTCAAGATAATGTATGTAAATAGTATGCATGAATGGTCATGGTATAAGTTGCTTGCTATCAGTAAGTCCTAGAATATTTCTGAAATGAGAAAACTTAGCTTCCTGTAGCGGTTTGGTGAAGATGTCAGCTACTTGTTGCTCAGTTGAGACGTATTCCAGTTGGATGTGCTTCTGTTGAACATGCTCCCGGATGAAATGATGTCTTATGTCAATGTGTTTCGTTCTTGAGTGCAACACCGGATTGTATGTGATCGCTATTGCACTGGTGTTGTCACAAAATATTGGAGATTCTTCAGCTATTACACCAAAATCTCTTAGTTGCTGTTGGATCCAGAGGTGTTGTGCACAGCAGCTTGCGGCTACTAGGTACTCTGCCTCTGCGGTTGATGTTGCAACTGAGGTTTGTTTCTTGCTGTTCCATGTAACGAGCCGGTCTCCCAGAAATTGGCAAGTTCCACTTGTACTCTTTCTATCGATTTTGCATCCTGCGTAATCCGCGTCAGAGTAACTTATGAGATTGAGCTTGAGTTTTTTGGGTACCAAAGTCTCACATCTTGAGTCCCTTTCAGATATTTCAATATTCTTTTAGCCGCGGTATAATGTGATTGCTTTGGATTGGCTTGAAATCTCCCGCATAGTCCGACCGCAAATAGGATGTCCGGTCGGCTAGTTGTTAGGTAGAGAAAAGATCCAATCATTCCTCGATATACTGTGATGTCAACGGCTTGACCATCCGCATCTTTGTCTAATTTTACGGAAGTGCTCATCGGTGTAGCCGCCTCAGCACATGTATCCATTCCAAATTTCTTCAGCAGTTCGGCTGTGTACTTTGGCTGCTTATGAACATTCCGGTTTCGATCTGCTTAACCTGAAGTCCTAGGAAGAAACTCAGTTCTCCCATCATACTCATTTGAAATTTGTCAGTCATCATTTTCGAGAATTTATCACATAACTTTGGATCGGTTGATCCAAAAATAATTTCATCAACATAGATTTGAACAAGTAGTATATGTTCCTTTTTCTCAAATTTGAAAAGTGTTTTATCGACTGATCCGATTGTAAACTTGTGGTTAAATAAGAATTGCGTTAATGAGTCATACCAGGCTCTTGGAGCCTATTTCAAACCATAAAGGGCTTTGTTTAGCCGGTAAACATTGTTTTCGTATTCTGAATTTTTGAAACCTGGAGGTTGATTAACATACACCTCTTCCTTTACTTTATTGTTTAGAAAAGCGCTTTTAACATCCATTTGAAAAACTTTGTAATTTTTGAAAGCTGCAAATGCTAGAAATATTCTAATGGCCTCATGTCTATCTACAGGGGCAATGATTCTTCAAAATCAACGCCTTCTTCCTGTTTATAGCCTTGAGCCACTAACTGGGCCTTGTTCCTCGTAACTAAACCATCTTCATTGTGTTTATTTCTGAATACCCATCGTGTTCCTATAATCGGTTTGTTTTTCGGTCTAGGAATTAGGTACCAAACTTTATTTCTCTCAAACTCGTTTAGTTTCTCTTGCATTGCTAGGATCCAGTCGGGATCTGAAAGTGCTTCATCCACCCTTTTCGGCTCAATTTGTGATATGAAAGCTGAGTTTTCATAGTGTTCCAAATTTTGTTGCCTAGTTCGGACGGGTGAGGATATGTTACCTATTACTAGTTCAAGAGGATATTTTTGTTCCTTTTGAGGTTTATCTGAGACGTGTCTTCCAAGCTTTCGGTTGGCTGATCAAGGTTAGACTGATCGGTAGGCTGAAAAGAGTCAGACCGACCGATTTCTTCAGTTGAAACTGAAGAGTCAACTTTCTGCGGTAAAGCAGCTTGAACAGGCTGAGGTTCAGCATCAACCGCTTGATCATTAACAAATCGTCTAAAAACCGGAACCTCATCTTCATCATCAGAATAGATATTGAAATTTTCCATTCTATTGTGAAGGTCTAAGGGTAATGCAGTGTTTCGTTCAACCGATTCATCAAAAACAACGTGAGATGTTTCTTCAACTGTTAAAGTTCTAGTATTATATATTTTATATGCTTTACTTACAGCTGAGTATCCCAACATTATTCCTTCATCGGATTTAACATCAAACGCGGTCAAATAATTTTTGTCGTTGTTGTGAACAAAACATTTACTACCAAAAATTCAAAAATACCGTATGTTTGGAATTCGATCATAGTATATCTCAAAAGGGGTTTTGGAAAAACGTTTAGTTACTAGAGACCGGTTTTGAGTGTAACATACGGTATTGATAGCCTCGGCCCAAAATTTTTGAGCAATACCCGAATCGGCTATCATTGACCTTGCGGCTTCCTTGAGAGTTTGGTTTATTCTCTCTGCCAGACCGTTTTGTTGAGGAGTTCTAGTACTAGACAACTCGTGTCTAATACCGGAATCATTAAGAAAAGTTGTTAATTTGCTGTTTGTAAACTCAGTTCCTCTATCACTTCTGATTTTGTTTATCCGAATAGATTTTTCATTTTGTATTCTCAAAATCAGTTTGATCAGGTTTGGTGTTGCATGATTCTTAGAAGCTAAAAATATTACCCAAGTGAATTTAGAATAATCATCAATACCTACCATAGTATATTGCATGCCTCCTAGACTTGTTACTCTAACCGGACCAAACAGATTCATATGCAGGAGTTCTAAGCATCGTTCGGATTGATGATTTCATTTACTTTTGAAAGATGACTTTATTTGTTTACCCATTTGACATGCAACACATACTTTATCTTTTGAAAACTTGACATTTGGAAAACCGTAAACCAATTCCTTAGAACATATAAAGTTTATTGTTTTGAAGTTTATATGGTTTAGCCGTTTGTGCCAGAGCCAGTTTGGATCGTTTCCCGCTATCATGCATACAGGGTTTTCAAACTTAGTTTTCCAATCAACTTTGTAGATATTTCCCATTCGTTTACCGATTAATAGAATGTCATTTTGATGATCTTTTACTAAGCATGCATTCTTATGAAACACAACTTTGTATCCTACATCGCACATTTGACTAATGCTTAACAGGTTGAAATACAAATTTTCTACCAATAATACATTATTTTTAGACAAGTTGCCATGAACAATCTTACCCTTGCCCACAGTTCTACCTTTTGAGTTGTCACCGAATGTGATAACTGTTTCGGTTTCATAGGTGATATCTACTAGTAGTCCACTTTTACTAGTCATGTGTCTTGAGCATCCACTGTCCAGATACCATTCTGAGTTCTTTAGCCGGTTGCTTCTCCTAACCTGTAAAAAAGAAATATTTAAACCCTTTTGGTACCCACATTCAGTTGGGTCCATGGTTGATTAGTGCATTTGGGATCCAGACTTGAATAAGTCGGATCACTTTCCCGGTATTTGTTCTTATGATATTTGGCTTTACTTCTTGATCTTTGCTCAAGAATGCCTTATATCGAGGTGGTGAATGTTTTTGATATTGTGATGTACTTGTTTTATTTCGTTTATCTTTTGTTCGGGTGGCTTTCCTTCTCTCAGGATGAAGCCATTTTTCTGATTCAGTTGGATTTACATATTTTAGTTCCGGTTTTATGACAGTTTCTGCCTCATTGTTGATTGAAGAGCTCTTAACAAATCTTATGAAGGGAAGATTGTCTTTTGTGAGTTTCATCCCGTTAGGTTGACTTGGTTTGTTTGATTTGTTTTGTTTGTATCCAACACCAAATTTACACTTAGGATGTCTTTTATAATTTCACATCTGATCTACGGCTTTACGAGATCTTTCCCAAGCAGCCGTAATATACAGTGTTCGTTCATTTACTTCAGTTACCGGTTGAATTGTCTCCTCGTTCTCTAAGGATAGTTTAGCCGGTTCATACATTGTGGTTTCGCATGACTCATCAGCGATACCACTTGACTCTACGGTTTTATGTTCTACCGGAGTCGGTATATAGGCAGATATGTTTCTGAACTCAGCGACCATTTCGTTGAGTGCAGAAATCAGATCTTCCTTAGTAAACTCATCTGAGGAGAAATCAAATACCTCTTTGTCGTTTGCCATGAAGCATGTTACTCTCTCCTCATCATTTTCGTTATCGGAATACGCCCATTCACTTCCACCGTCGGATGCAATGAGTGCCTTTTGTATTTCCTTCCCTTCATCGGCTTGCTGATTATAATTTCTTCGGTAATCGTTCCGTTGGTTGTCATTTCTCCGATAATCATTTCCTTGGTAGTTGTTACCCTGATACCGGTTGCCTTGGTAGTTGTTGCCTTGGTAGTTGTTTTCCGGTTTTCTATCGTCTCTTCTTGGTTTCCTACATTCTGACCTGAAATGTCCAAAACCATCACAGTTATAACATCTTTTATTTGATTTATCAACGTAATTGTAATTGAAATTGTTGTTAGATGGCGGCTGGTTCTTCTTCATGAATCTCCCAAATTTCTGAGCTAGCATCGCCATCACATCTTCACTGATCTGATCAGCGTTTTTGACTGGAGCTGGAGCAGTTGATACTTGGACCGCTGGTTCCACAGATGTAACCAGAGCTCTGGTTGCAGTTGACGTAGATGCTTCGTCTTCGATCCGAGACTTAATCTCGAACTCATAGGCTTTCAGATCCTCAAATACGTCATGCAGTTTCATCTGCCCGAGGTTGCCTGATTCCCTCATCACCATGGTTTTGATATCCCATGTGCTCGGCAGTGATCTTAAGGCCTTAATAATTACTTCCCGGTTGTCGTATCTTTTTCCGAGTGTTTGTAGCTCGTTGACCACGCTGGTGAACCAATTGCTGAATTCTTTCATGTTTTCCCCCGGTTTCATCCTGATATTCTCATATTTTTGAGTAGCCACCAAGATTTTATTTTCTTTTGTTCTTTCGTTTCCTCGGACAGATGAAGTTGCACGATGTGTTTGAGGATCTGAAAGCTTACGAATTCGAGATAAAATCTCGGATCAAAGACGAAGCATCAACATCAACCGCAACCAGAGCTCTAGTGACATATGTGGAACCAACGGTCCATGTATCAATCGTTCCGGCTCCCGTCAAAAGCGCTGACCAGATCAGTGAAGATGTGATGGCCATGCTAGCAAAGAAATTTGGGAGATTCATGAAGAAAAATCAACCATCTAACAACAACTTCAACTATAATTATGCCGATAAATCAAATGTAAGATGTTTTAACTGTGACGGTTTTGGTCATTACAGGTCGGAATGCAGAAAACCGAGGAGAGACGACCGAAATCCGGGAAACATCTACCAAGGAAACAACTACCACAAGAATGATTACCAAAGAAATGACAACCAAGGAAACATCCATCAAAGGAACAACAACCAGCAAACCGGTGCAGGAAGTGAAATCCAGAAGGCACTCATTGCATCTGACGGTGGAAGCGACTGGGCATACTCCGACACCGAAAACGACAAAGAAAGAGTTACATGCTTCATGGCACATGAAGAAGAGGTATTTGATTTTGCATCTGATGAATATACTAAGGAAGATCTAGTTACTGCACTCAACGACATGGTCGTTGAGTTCAGAAACTTGTCTACATATATACCGACTCAGTCAAACTATGAAACTAGAGAGACAAGTGGTACCGCTGGTGAGCCATGCGAAACCACGGTATATGAACCGGTCGGACTATCCTTATAGAATGAGAAGCTCAAGGAGACAGTTCAATCGGTAACTGAAGATGATGAAAGAACCAAATACATCACGGCCGCTTGGGAAAGATCCCGTGAAGCCGTAAATCAAATGTGTAACTATAAAAGACATCCAAAATGCAAATATGGTCTCGGTTACAAAAACGACAGATCCGCCAACAAGACCTCTCCAAACGGGATGAAACTGATAAAAGACTATCTTCCTTTTGTAAGATTTGTCAAGAGCTCTTCAGCCGACAATGAGGCAGAACATGGTTTAAAACCGGAAAAGAGATAAAATATATAGGTCCAGCCGACTCGGAGAAATGACTTCATCCTGAGAGAAGGAAAGCCAACCGGCCAGTAAACAGACAAACCGATACACGTTCAAAAAGAACTAATACACCATCACCATCACGACAACATAAGGTACTATTCGGCAGACAAGAAATTGTCAAGCCGGGTACCGGAAAATCAATTAAAACTATCACTGGGAAAGTAATCCGACTTGTTAGGATCGGGGACGCCCTTGGAGGACCGGGGTGTACCGGTTTTGGAAGGGTAGCCGCTTACACAACACAACACACAATTTGGTGATAGTCCGGTTAAAGACTAAAACCGTTCTCAACACTACGCAAACTGTCACAGACTCTTGAACCGGGTTCAAGGGCGGAAATGTCTGTTTCAGTTTGAAGCAACACACACGACTTGGATGAGATTTGTGAGGGGTCGGTTTAAGGAGTATGTATAGATCAGTTTTGATTAAGGAGTAGGATTATGTTTCGGTTAAAGTGTTTCGGTTTTAGTGTAAATAAGCAAGAAAATAAGTAAGGCGACACGAGACAAGATTTTTTATGGATGTTCGGAGCAAACCCTTCTACGTCACCCCTTCTTCTCAGATTATTAGAAGAATCTCCACTAACTTTCAAAGTTACAACAATTACAATGCCGATCGAGCCTAACTCGCTACTCGTCGGTTACACCAACTCACTCTTGATGTAATACAATAATACAACACAATAAAGATTTCGGTAAATGAAACAATAGTTTTGGATCGCGCGTGAGATTTCTTTCTCTCTCTTAAAATATTTCAGAACCGTAATAAATGAGGTCGCTTCGTCTTCCTTTTATAGTGAATAAGATCCCAACGGTCATTTTCTTCTCTCACCGTAGGATTGGTCAGTTCGAGGTCACGCCGGTTTAGAGATGTTGCATGCACGTTTCAACTTCCTGACACTTGGCAAGCATGCATATACCGATCATGTATGGATGACGTCGCCGACTTGCAGTTTTGGACACGTGTTAGTCATGCACCTTCCGGCTGTCTGAGTCGGATCTTCGAATCAGCAATTCATCATTGTCTTTATCGCATGCTTCTGATCCGGTTCTTATCTTCTTTTATTTTCCCAAGACACGTCTATTTCGTCATATTACGTCATCTTTGTAATTCTTAGTTTTCGGTTGACTCTTTCGTAGTGTGATCCGGCTGAAGTATGAACTTTTTCATTGTTAGCTGGTCTGTTGGGAATGTTGAGGATGTTTGAAACTGGTTCCTCTTAATCATGACTTGATCATCTGGAGCCGAATTGCTTTGATATATTCTTCAGCCGGTTTATGCAGTCTCCAGCCGGTTTATACGACTCAGTCTGCTACTGCACATGAAAGTTAATAGTAGTTTAGTTTTCTGGCCGGTTTCAAAAATTAACTTACTTAATTTTTCTATCACGACTTATTAAAGTCTGGATCCCAAAGGGACTAATCAACCACGGACCCAACTAAATGTGGGTACTAGAAAGGTGTAAATATTTATTTTTTGTATGTTAGGAGGAACAAGCGGTTGAAAAACTCGGAATGGTACTTAGACAGCCGGTGTTCAAGATACATGACCGACAACAATGGACTTCTAGCCGACATCATTCATGAAACCGGAGCAATAATCACTTTTGGTGATAACTCAAAAGGTAGAATCGTGGGCAAGGGTAAGATTGTCCACAGTAACCTGTCCATAAATAACGTGCTTTTAGTGGAAAACCTGCATTTTAACTTGTTAAGTATAAGTCAAATGTGTGATATAGGGTACACGGTTGAATTTCATAAACATGCATGCATAGTTAAAAATCATCAAGGTGATACACTACTAACTGGAAACCGGATGAGAAACATTTACAAAGTTGATTGGAAAACAAAAATTGAAAATCATGTTTGCATGATAGCTGGGAATGATCCAAATTGGCTCTGGCACAAACGGATAAACCATTTAAACTTTAAAACAATAAATCTCATATGCTCTAAGGAATTGGTTCATGGTTTTCCAAACATCAAATTTTCGAAAGATAAAGTATGTGTTGCATGTCAAATGGGAAAACAAATAAAATCATATTTCAAAAGCAATGGAAATTATCAATCTGAACGATGTTTATAACTTTTACATATAGATCTGTTTGGTCCGGTTAGAGTAACAAGTCTAGGAGGCATGCATTATACCATGGTAGTTGTTGATGATTATTCAAAATTCACCTGGGTAACATTTTTGGAATCTAAAAATCAAGCTACTCCAAACCCGATCAAACTATTTTTAAGGATAAAAAATGTGAAATCTATCCAAATTAACCGAATTAGAAGTGATAGAGGAACCAATTTACAAATAGTACTTTAACTACTTTCTTTGATGATTCTGGTATTAGGCACGAGTTGTCTAGTGCTAGAACACCTCAACAAAATGGCCTGGCTTAGAGAAGAAACTGAACTCTCAAAGAAGCCGCAAGGTCCATGGTAGTCGATTCAGGTGTTGCTCAAAAATATTGGGCTAAAGCTATCAATACTGCATGTTATACTCAATATCGGTCTTGAATTACTAAACGGTTCACTAAAACTCCTTTTGAAATATACCATGACAAAGTTCTAACATCCGGTATCTTAGGATCTTTGGATGTAAGTGTTATGTTCACATCAATGACAAAACTTATTTGATCGCATTTGATGCTAAATCCGATGAAGGAATAATGTTAGCATATTCAGCCGTAAGCAAGACATATAGAGTTTACAACACTAGAACCTTAACGGTTGAAGAAACATCTCATGTTATTTTTGATGAATCGGTTGAACGAAACACTGCATTACCCTTCGACCTTCACAACAGAATGGAAAATTTCAATATCTATTCTGATGATAAAGATGAGGTTCTGGTCTATAGACGGTTTGTCAATGATCAAGCGGTTGATGCTGAACCTCAGCCTGATCAAGCTGCTTTACCGTAGAAAGTTGACGCTTGAGTTTCCACTGAAGAAATCGGTCGGTCGGACTCTGTTTAGCCTACTGATCCGTCTAACCTTGATCAGTTAACCGGACGCTTGGAAGACACATTAAGGATAAACCTCAGAAGGAATAAAAATCATCCTCTTGAACTAGTAATAGGTAACATCTCCATCACCCATCCGAACTAGGCAACATAATTTGGAAAAATATGAAAACTCAGCTTTCATATCACAAATTGAGCCGAAAAATGTGGATGAAGCTTTGCTAGATCCCGAATGGATTTTAGCAATGCAAGAGGAACTAAACGAGTTTGAGAGAAATAAAGTCTGTTACCTAGTTCCAAGACAGAAACATAAATCAGTTATAACAACAAGATGGGTGTTCAGAAATAAACTCAATTAAGACGGTTTACTTACGAAGAACAAAGCCCGGCTAGTGGCTCAAGGTTACAAACGGGAAGAAGGCATTGATTTCGAAGAATCATTTGCTCCTGTGGCTAGACTTGAGGCCATTTGAATATTTTTTGCATTTGCGGCTTTCAAAAATTTCAAAGTTTTTCAAATGGATGTTAAAAGTGCTTTTCTAAATGGTAAAATAAATGAAGAGGTGTATGTCGAACAACCTCCAGGTTTCAAAAGCCCAGAACAAATGAATCATGTTTACCGGCTAAACAAAGCCCTTTACGGTTTAAAACAGGCTCCAAGAGCCTGATACTACACATTAACCGTATTCTTATTTGATCAAAGTTTACAATAGGTTCGGTTGATAAAACTCTTTTCAAATTTGAGAAAAACGAACACATATTACTTGTTCAAATATATGTTGATGATATTATTTTCGGATCAACCAATCCAAAATTATGTGATAAATTTTCAAAAATGATGACTAATAAATTTCAAATGAGTATGATGGGAGAATTGAGTTTCTTCTTAGGTCTTCAGGTCCATCCAAGAATCTGTGAAGTTAGACAAAGACGAGGACGGTCAAGTAGTAAACATAACACCATATCGAAGAGTCATCGTTTCACTTCTATATCTAACAGTCAGTCGACCGGACATCTTGTTCGCGATCGGAGTATGCGGGAGATTTCAAGTCAATCCTAAGCAATCACATTATACCGCTGCTAAAAGGATTCTAAAATATTTGAAAGGAACTCAAGACGTGGGACTATGGTACCCAAAAGACTCTGGTTTTAATCTAATAAGTTATTCTGATGCAGACTATGCAGGCAACAAAATTGATCGAAAAAGTACAAGTGGTACTTGTCAGTTCCTAGGAGACCGGCTGGTCTCATGGTACAACAAAAAGTAAACTTTAGTTGTAACTTCAACCGCAGAGGCGGAGTACCTAGAAGCCGGAAGCTGCTGTGCACAACTTCTATGGATCCAACAGAAACTCAGGGATTTCAGTGTAACTGCCGAAAAATCTCCAATCTTATGTGACAACACAAGCGCAATAGAAATCACATATAATCCAGTGTTTTACTCAAGAATCAAACACATTGACATAAGACATCATTTCCTTCGGGAGCATGTACAGCAAAAACACATCCGCTGGAGTATGTCTCAACCGAACAGTAAGTGGCTGATATCTTCACTAAACCGCTACAGGAAGCTAAGTTCTCTTACTTCATAAATATCTTAGGACTTACAGATAGTAAACAACTTATGCAATAAAACATCAATGCATGCTTTCAAACATACATCATCTTGAAAAACCGGGGCATGAGCTTAGGGAGAAGCTCTCGCTTCTCAAGCCGTACCTCAATAGGAAATAAAACACTCAAGGATGTTAACCGGAAAGATGTCTCCGGTTAAGCTTGACAAACTCACACTACCAAATCACATGTATATATTGAGTGGTTCAAATGATTTTGTAAAACAAATAGTTTACTCTAATGCTGAACAAATGTCGATTCGGTTCGGCACTTCTTCACACCGAAATAAGCTATCTCGATAAAACTAGTCATGGAAAACCAACTAATAAAATGTATCATGATTTCGGTAAACTGAAGTTTTCCAGCTAACTTGGGACGGTTGACCACGTTTTCATGCATGCCTTGATAATGGAACCTATAAATCATAAAATAGTCTACCTCAATCGAGATGACGACACGTATCCATCATCAAGAGAAGAAGACTAACATTTCCTCCATATATTTATTTTAATCATGAAAATCTTTAGCCATCATTACCACTACATTGGAACTAACCATTGTACATCTAAACAAGTTAACCTCATACTAATTACTTGATGACATCATTAAGCACGCCCACATCCCTAACCTAGCCGAACCCTTGGCTATTTAAACAACCCCTCATATCTCAAACATTTCACAAGAACATTATCGATAAAAATACTTAAGCAAAGATAATCTAAAGAACATGAACACTTCTCCACTCTCTAAGAAGATTCTTCTAGCCGACTTCGACTCAATCTATCAATATGAAAATTATGGCATTAAGGAGTTGTTTCTTGCCCTTGAAAGATCCGGGCTAAGAAAATTCTTAGAAAATCGTTTCATCATCGACTGTCAAGTTGTCGATAAATTCTTTGAGACTGCTAAGGAAGTGCACCAGGATATCATACTAACGCAAGTCTACAACCAAACTTTCCTATTCATCGAGACGGATTTCGCTGAATATTGTGGTTTACCAAATGAAGGGGTAACCGACCTTACATACTCTCTAGTGACCATTGAAGAAATGTGTCACTTGTTCTCAGGCTCTAACATTCCGGTCAAAACCTGGGGTTCTAAGAGTCACCTCTCTCACAAGTAATAAGCTATCTCGATAAAACTAGTCATGGAAAACCAACTAATAAAATGTATCATGATTTCGGTAAACTGAAGTTTTCCAGCTAACTTGGGACGGTTGACCACGTTTTCATGCATGCCTTGATAATGGAACCTATAAATCATAAAACAGTCTACCTCAATCGAGATGACGACACGTATCCATCATCAAGAGAAGAAGACTAACATTTCCTCCATATATTTATTTTAATCATGAAAATCTTTAGCCATCATTACCACTACATTGGAACTAACCATTGTACATCTAAACAAGTTAACCTCATACTAATTACTTGATGACATCATTAAGCACGCCCACATCCCTAACCTAGCCGAACCCTTGGCTATTTAAACAACCCCTCATATCTCAAACATTTCACAAGAACATTATCGATAAAAATACTTAAGCAAAGATAATCTAAAGAACATGAACACTTCTCCACTCTGTAAGAAGATTCTTCTAGCCGACTTCGACTCAATCTATCAATATGAAAATTATAGCATTAAGGAGTTGTTTCTTGCCCTTGAAAGAACCGGGCTAAGAAAATTCTTAGAAAATCGTTTCATCAACGACTGTCAAGTTGTCGATAAATTCTTTGAGACTGCTAAGGAAGTGCACCAGAATATCATACTAACGCAAGTCTACAACCAAACTTTCCTATTCATCGAGACGGATTTCGCTGAATATTGTGGTTTACCAAATGAAGGGGTAACCGACCTTACATACTCTCCAGTGACCATTGAAGAAATGTGTCACTTGTTCTCAGGCTCTAACATTCCGGTCAAAACCTGGGGTTCTAAGAGTCACCTCTCTCACAAGTACTAGATTCTCAGCGAGATTTTGGGAAAATCAGTTCTGGTAGGGAAAAGAGATACTACTACACCCATCAAGTTTTTGAGATGATGATTGCCATCACGGTTGGCACCCCGGTGAACTGGTCCTGGATAATCTTCAATAATATGAAAAAGGATGATCAACGTCAACAAAACCGGCTACGCTCCCCAACTGAGCGGTTTCTGCGCCAGTCTTGACATCCACTCCGGCCCATGTGTCACTCTCCATCCGAAGCATGTGCTAACCAAGGAGAGAGTTCAAGAGATGATCGACAGATGGAACAAGGCAACAGCTAAGAAGACTTCAACCGTTGGGTCATCCAATGTTTAATCTTCTCTTGTTTTTAACCGAACTATGACATATGTTTTTCTCACCTTACCGAACCGGTAATTTTGTTGTACTACCGACTTGGTACACTCTTAATGAAAATCATTCCTTTCCTCTTTTAGCCAAAATCTTAAGTCATAAAAACATTAATATTCTAAAAAATATCCTACACCGAACAGTCTCAACTCATTCTTGGAAATAAGCATATCTATTTCCCAAAAAGGTGTGCCTAGTCCGGATAGACTAGTCAGTCTACATCGCACCTCTTCTAAACAGATTATTCTTTTGAAACGGCATCAAGCATTTATTGACAATACATAAACGGTCAAAATTTTCAAAATCTTCTCATTAAATGCTTTCTAACCGCCCGCCCTATATAAAGACATCACTCCTCTTCAAACAAATCACATTTTGAAAACATATTTCTATCTCTATATTTTGAACCTTCACCACTATATCACAACTCTCTCTTTGTCCTTCAAAATGAATGTTGATCTTCAAAACTCCATCATTGTTGATTTCGAATCTGTTCTTGAACACAAACTCGACAGGGTTCTGATAAATCCCTTGATTTACTCTGGTTTACAAAATTTTCTTCAGGGATCAGACACCATCCTGGAGGAGGAGGTGCACAAATTCTTCAACAACGCACAAGTAAGGGATGATGACAGCATCACCACTTACATTGAATGTGAGTTATACCGGCTCACTGAAAAGTCTTTTGCAGAACTGTTCAACCTTCCAACTAAGGGGTTCTCTAATTTCCCTTCTCCTCTGGTTGAAGAAAATGAGCGTTATGCGCACATTCTCTCCGGTAGCAGTCACAAGGTTGGATGCTACGGTCTGAAAGATGACCTAGCTCCCCACTTCCAGATCCTCCAGGACTTGATCCAGCGGTCAATCCTGGGCTGAATGGCAAATCAAAATTACTCTCGCCAAGTGAGTGACCTCATGATCGCCATAATAGGCTACTCACCCGTAAACTGGACCACTTTCATCTTCAACAACCTAAAAGGGCATATCACGACTTGCAGGAGAAGAATCGGCTTCTCTCCTCAAATCACCCAGTTCATTCGTTCTGTCATTCCAAATCTCGGACCCGGAATCCTAGTAGGACCGGCAAACACGCTGACCAACGAAATGCTGGAAAGCTGGATTGTAAGAATCGAAAGTCGTTGATAAATTTCTATTGTACCGATTCATTTTCAGTCATCACGATCATTTTGTTGTACGATCGGATGACTATTTCATCTATTATCAATTTAAATTTAACAATCCTTCACTTTTTAACTATTCCGGCTTACTATTCGGCTTAACATAATTCTTCCGGTTTACCAAAACTCCAGCTAAACATAATTCTTCCGGTTTACCAAAACTTCGGTTAAACATAAAATCTTCCGGTTAACCAAAACATCGGTTAAACTTAAATTTCGACTTAACATTTGGCCAAACTTCAAAAATAACCGCCAACAGTTTACCGCCCCTACTTTACCGCTCAAATTTACCACCCTAATTTACCGCCAACAGTTACCGCAGTAACCTTTGGAGGGAAATTTTGGCACCAAAACTAGGAACGAAGTGACGGTTCAGTTTCTTAACTGTCAAGAAACCGCCTCCTATATAAATCGGAAGTTGAATAATTATTCATTCACGCTCTCTCTCTCTAAAAATTTCCAAAGCATTTCTACATTCTTATCTCTCCAGATCTTCTTAGAAATCTCTATCAATCACCATGGGACGAGATAACGCACTCTTCACTTACATCTTGTAGGTCGACTTCAAAGATATCGAAGAAAATGGAACCAGCGAATACAAGGCCTTGATCGGGTCTTTGAAGGAATCTGGGTTGGAGACGTTCCTATCTGGTCTGTTTGTTCTTCATTAGAATGAAGTCCTGGAGTTCTTCAGCTAGGAAAGTTTGACAAAACGAACCATCATTGCCATCGTGTGTGACACCACTTTTGAAATCACCGAGGAGTTGTTTGCTAAAGCTCTCGGTTTACCAAATGACGGAAGGGATTTCCGAACTGGTTTATCAAAATCCGACTTTGCGGTGGTCCGGCAAGCAATTTCGAAGGATGCGGGTGACTTGGTGAATCACACCAGCCGGATGAACAAACTGAAGCCAGAATTCCGGTGGCTTCTAGATATAGTCTCCAAATCCCTACAAGGAAAATGAGGAAATTTCGACAACATGACCCGGCTGAAACTCGAGATGATGATGGGTATAGTCCGCGGTGACAAAATTTATTGGGGTTGTGTATTATTCGAGCAACTATGCGAAGTGGTTGCAAAGACGAACGATCGATTTCAAGCTTACGCCATACCGATAGGGAAAGTTCTGCAATATCTAAAGATCAAAATCAGCTCAGAGAACCAAAAAGCCTGCTGCGAAGAAAGCGGCTAGCAAGTCTAATGAATTTGAGAGAACTTCATCTCCCGAGCGATCTCCTCGGCTATCCAATCCACTATTTCACCACATTCCTATCAACATTGACATTCCGGTTCCTATCCATTCATCCTCTCCTCCGGCTGAAGAGGTTAGTATTCACTCCGTTCACTCTAAATCGGTTAGGAATACGATAGAGAGTGTTAGGGTGAGAACTTCGGAAGCCATAGATAATGTGGTACAAGATGTCAATCGTGCTAATTAAGACGAGGTGACAAGTGTTCTTGAGAAAACTGATCAGGTTGGTGCAACTAATCAGATCACAATAAATCCGGCCAAGGAAATGGCCATTGCTGAAACAGAAATGCCTCCGGTGCGAGAGGGGGATAATGAAGAAAGACATTCATCCGGTCCGGCTGTGGGAGACTCTATCCCAACCGGATCTAACACAAAACCGGCTCAAGAAGGGCCAGTCAACAAATCTATTACGCCGGAAGGTTCAAATCCGGGTAATAATGAAACACAAGAATTAGCTAAGGATGATCCTCTAGTGCAAGGAGGAAACGGATCTCAGAAGGGTCAACTGGTCTGACTCCTCAAGGACCAGAACAACACGAAATCCTACTGGAATCAGTTCTTCCGGTTTCTGAACAGGAAATTGAGGCTATATTTCAGCAACTACTAATTCATCTGGACGAAGCGGTTGAAGGAATAACCCGCCCTTATCACTTTTTGTGCAGTATCAGAAGTGAAACAAAATTCTCACACATGCTTCCCGACTTCACTGAAAATAAGTACTGGTCGGAACTGTTGGTAATAGAAAAGGAAGCCTTCGATCTTGCGAAAACCGATGTCGTTTCAATGGTCCTGGCAAGAGGGACTCTAGTCTGAAAACGTTGAATGAAGCATTAAGTGATGTTCAAGGGAACCCAACCGAGGTTGAAAAGATAATGATTGAACGATTTAGCAAAGTGAAGAATGATATCATTCTAAACATCGAACGGTTGGAGGAAGAATTAAAAGAAATATGCAAAGATTGTCTCTCGCATCCGGAAGATTACAAGAGTAAGCCAATTTTTGATATCGGTAAATGCTCCAAAACGGCAAGGGACTAGCAAAAAGAACTTCAACCGCGGTCAAATGAGGAGAAAGCCGACAACCACATCTCCCCAAGTAAGTCTACTTCTCACTCTATTTCCAAGGATAAAGATTCGACCGGTCAAGAGAAATCGAAAATTGCAATGTCGGTTCATACCCAACCAAGTCAAGAAATTGAATACACATCTGAGAATATTAAGGATATCATTGACAATGCGGTCGCCACCTCAATGAATGAATGGCACAACGTCACGGAAGCTAGAACCACCACCCTCAAAGTTGAATAGTTGAATTGATTGAGTCGGTTAAAGCAACAATTGAATCATCAACCGCTCCGCTTCTAGAAATGATGCAAGTTATGGCGGCTCAAATTGAGGAACTGACAAAGGTAAAAGCGGCTAACACTCAAGAACAAATCCAAGCTGATGCGGAAACAGCCCTCCGTATCCAAGTCGAATAGGAAAAACAAGAACGGTTGAGAAAAGAACTGGAAGACAAGGACTTTAGATTAGACCAGGAATTTGATAAGGGAGAAAAGGCGAAACAAAAACAAATTGAACCTGTTCAAGATGAAGGAATGGTGACAAGGCATCAGGCTAAAAGAAAGAAGATAGTCGAACTGATGTCTCGGGTAGAACAAAGTGGTCTTCAAGGTCCACAACCGGATGATCACCCAAACAGACCAATCACCGGTGAAGAAGAAAAGGATGAAAATCCTCTACAACCAAGGAAGAAGAAAGCTGCAATAACATCATCGGCTCTATCGACAAGTCAGGGAACATCAACCGCTTCCCCGCTTCGACCATCCAGACCGGCAGGTGGCTTCCTCAACTTCAACGGCTTCACTTCCGAAAGACCAAGTCTCATAATCGGTTGGTTCTTGGACGTGGATAGGAGAGAAAGAGAATGGAAAGTAGAGCATGAAAGAAAAAGCGCAAAGAACAAGAAAAGGGAGGATCATCCGACCCATAATTCATTTATTCAGTTTTATTTCTTTCTGTTCTAACTTATGAACTTATCACTTCGATTTTCTCGCTTACTTTCTCACGGTTTATGAAGCTAGTTTTTGAAAAATCAAATCTCTCAAATAGTTAGGATCATCCGACACATATTTTAACTACTATTCCTACAAACAACATATTTTGAAACTTTTCTTTGAAAATTATCAAAAGGGAGAAATTGTTAAAAATAATAAAAAATTAAGGAAGTCAATTTTTAAACCGGCCATACATTATAAGTTTTGAATATTTATTCTAAATAATCAAAAAGGGAGAAATTATTAGAAAAATTAATGAAGTTAATTTTTCAACCGGCCATAAATTACAAGTTTTGAATATTTATTCTAAATAATCAAAAAGCGAGAAATTATTAGAAAAATTAAGTAGATTAATTTTAACCGGTCAAAGAACTTAATCAATCTCAATCTTCCTGTGTAGGTACAGATCAAGCCGCATCATACCGACTGAAGTACATGACTCAATGATCCGGTCATAGTCTGTGAAACCGGTTGAACTTCTTCAACCGGATCGACTAGTAAAAATATCATCATTCGACTGATTCATCCGGCTGACTCACTCTTTATTGAAGATCATAAAAGCTCAACGGAAAACTTTGAAAGTTGACGAACCTGAGAAGATGACGTAATATGATGATATAGAGATTTCTTGGAAATGCACAAGAAAAAAAGATCCGGATCAGAAGCATACAACGAAAAACAATGATGAACTGTTTATCTAAATCTTTAAACAACATCTGATTCAAGCGGCAGACCTAGTGCATGTATGCCATTTGTCCAAAATGCAAGCCGACCTAAGTGCATGATTGCCAAGTGTCCAAAATGACAAAGCGTGCACGCAATCCTCTATGCCTGACCGACGCGGCTTCAGATGACCAATCCAGCGGAGAGAGAAAATTATGATCGTTGTCATATTTTTCTTTATAAATAGAAGCTCATAGTGCCTAAGAGACATACGCGTGAGATCACTACGAAAAAACTCATACAAGAGAGAAGCAACAACAACATAAGATCTTACGCACGACCTCGAACAGTGATTGAAATTCCCGAAAGTGTTTTTTATTGTGTGTGTATTTTACTATTGAATAAAAGTATTGTATTACATCATTATGAGTGGTGTAACCGACGAGTAATAAATAAGACTCGTTCGGATTGTATGTTGTGGTGGTGTAATATTCCTTAGTGAATATCCTTCTCACTGTTTGAGAAGAAGGGGTGACGTAGGAGATTAAACTCCTAACATCCATAAAATTCTGTCTCGTGTTCTTTACTTACATATTTCGGTTTACTCATTCAAACCTAACCGAAACACTTAAACTGAACCAAAATAACTAATAACTTCCTAAACCAAACCAGCTTTCTCCTCAAACCAATATCTCCTTCTAAATAATTTCCAAACCGAACTGTGTGTTGCTTCAAGCTGAAACAAACCATTTCCGCACTTGAACCCGGTTCAAGAGGTTTGTGACAGTTTGTGTAGTGTTAAGAAGTGGTTCTAGTTTATAACCGAACTATTAAGCGTTCTCCCTTAAAAGCCGGACCCCGATCCTAACATACTAATTGCTTCCCTCATAGGTTTCCAGCGATTTAGTAGAGATGCTAGCAAAATTAGGGCACTAATTTCATCTCAAAATCAACCTCAACAGATAGAAATTGATTCACAATTGTATTGAATTCATTCAAATGAGTAGTAACAAAAGTACCATCAACCATTCTTATGTAAAAGAGTCTTTTCATTAGATGTACCTTATTGTTAGCAGATGGTTTCTCATACATATCCGAAAGAGCATTCATCAGACCCATGGTGGTCTTCTCCTTTCCTACATTGTGAGCAACCGTCTTGGCTAGTGTCAATTGGACAACTCCCAAAACATGTCTATCAAGCCGTTCCCCTCTGTTGGAAGATGAAGGGCCTGTGTGAACACCTCCTCCGTTATCTGAAAATTTTTACTTCCCACCATTGCATGGATAACCTTCTTCTTCAGTTTGGCATTCTCGAAGAGCACCTTAACTTCATCCTAATGCAGGACGAATGGACCTCCAAAGAAGAACTCCAGCCCCTAATTCTTGATCGCATCCATTAACCTTCGAACCTCCTCCGTTCCATTGCTTTGAATCTCCTCAAAATCAACCTGAATGATATGAAAAAAGAGTGCACTATCACGTCTCATAGTATAAATATAGAAAAACTTAGAAGATTTGAGATGATGAAATCTGAGAGCAAAAGAAATTTCTTAGAGAGATAAAGTGTTGTAACTGAAATAATATACACAATCTCTTTATATATGTGATGGACATGGCGGTTATATCACCGAACCGTCACATCCTTTCAACAAAAAGGCACCAATTTCCCCCCCAAAAATTACTGCGGTAACTTTTTAGCGGTAAGAATCAGTGGTAAATGCGGATGATAATTAGTGCGCAATAAACATGTTTGATGGTAATTTTAAGCGGTAAATTTGAAATTAAGCCAAATTAAATTAAGCCGATTTTGAATTAAACCGAACTGAAACTGAACCGAAGAATAATGAACTGAAATGAAATAATGCACGTTCATTTAAGTAAAACAATTTCATTTTTTTAAAGACATGCAAACATGGTTCAGTTAGATAGAACAACCAGTGGTACATCAAAATGGCCGACTATAAATTAGAATCATTAAGGCCTTGATTTTATTCATTGGATCCATCTTTCCACCGATTCTTCGGTCAGGATGTTGGCCGGACTAACCGGGGTTCCCGGTTTAAGATCTGACAATGGAATGATAGAGCAAATGTACCGTCTAATCTAAGGCGCATAGCCGACCCTTCTTCTAGTGGATTCGATCATCTTCTTCATGTTGTTGTTCCGAGATTAGGAAGGGTAATTGTTGCACAAAGACCATAATCCTTTCATCTTCCAAGATAGTGGCATGATCGAAGAAATCGAGTACTTCTGACTCCAGAATGGAATCGGATCCTTCCAAAAACTTCCGAAGACCGCAGTTGACTAGAGGTTCAAAGATGATTCCTCTTGTTCTAGAGGTTAAAACAGATTCGAAATCAATGATTAGAGATGATCGAAGGTTTGGGTTTATCTTGAGAGCTTTGAGAGAAAGAAGTTTAAATCTAGAAAGAGAGACAAAATATGTTGTGATTTTTATGTGTGATGAAGTGTTCCTTAAATAGTTGAATGGTTTTGAAAGAATTTAATGTCTTCATTTATTGAGAAGATTTATCCGTTATGAGATATCTTGTCAAAATTCCCAAATTGAATGCTTTTTGAGACATGAGCAAAATATTCCTTTTTCAAGAATGTGTCTTGGAAAAGTGTAATGTAGGTTGCCTGCCTTTGTTGACCGGTCAAGATTTTTGAAAAGTATTTAATTGTGGGTTTTGTTTTTAAAATGTTCCGTTTAAGCTTGAGAAGTGGTAGCTTCTCCTTGAGAGTGTGCCCGGTTATAAGTTTAGCATTGTAATATTTTAAGCCGAATTTTTAAGAACGTATTTCATTAAAGCCGATAGACAGCATAACCGAAAAACCAACAAAATATTCGTTATGGATTTGAGATACAAAATTTAAAAACAGATGAATCCTAGAACTAATAATGGGATGGACCAATAACCAGAGTTTTCTGGCTTTTTCTTTATCCATCCGGTGAAGGCTTGCTTGGATTCTATCCTTTGTCAGCAGCCGGTTCGATAGACCTTGATGTCAAAGAACATCCCGCATAGTTGGGGAGCATATCTAGTTTGTCCTTTGTTGGAGATGATCATCTCCTTCAGATTGTTGAATATAATCTGGGACCAATTCACCGAAGTGCCTTCGGTGATGGCAAACATTATTTCAAAGATTTTCTGGGTGTATTGTTGAGTGTTCATCTTGGCAAGAACATTTTTTCTCAGTATTTCACTCAAAATTTGGAACTCATTTTGAAGGGAGCTCTTGGGTCCCCAAGTATTGATCGAAGTCATAAAGCCCGAAAAATGATGGCGCATCTCATTGATGACCATTGGAGGGAATGTGAGGTCGGTGAAATCTTCTGTGGGTAAACCGCAACTCAGTGCCAAATCTATCTCACTAAAGAAAATAGGTTTACCGTGAACTTGAGCGAGGATAATATCCCCTTGAATGACCTTAGCAGTGCTAAAAAATTCATTTACTACATTGTAGTCAATGACGTACCGGTCCTCCAAGAATTTTTAGACCGGAATTTTCAAGAGATCAAAATAGACATTGAATTTCAACGTCTTCAGATTGAGAAACTGATTCAAAATCGTCGAGAAGAACTTTGTTTGCAAGAAAGCAATGCATTTGCTTGATGATTCTCTTAAGTATCATTGCGAGTATGATTAAAGGTGAAAAGAGATGTGGTATTTAAACAACCAGGGATCGGTTAGCATATTTAGAGGTTTTATATTTTTAGTTAGACATACTTGTTATTTCCAATAGAGGTAATGATGAGAATCATATATTTGTTATATTTTCAAAATATATTGTTTAGGTGGAGTGTTGGTCTTTCTCTTAACAGTGATACACACGTGTTTTCACGTTGTTTGAGATTTAGATTCTTTTATTTTTTATAGGATTATTTTCAAGCATGCATGACAAATATTGTGCAGCTGTCACATGTTGACCAAAAAATAAACTAACCGAAATTAATATTTACATAATCAGTTGGTTTTCATGACCGGTTGAGATAGATTATTTAATTCTAAATAAGTACTGCTGGTTAGGTAGTAGTTATCCGGTTTATAAAATAATTCCATATATTTTATCCAAATCACTTGAATCGCTTGATTTGTATACAGATAATTTGGTAAGTTGATTTAACCAATCTCAACCGGAGACAACTGTCCGGTTTAGCGTACTTGACTTTTTATCCATTGATTTCTCATGCACATAATGGATAAAATACTGACCAGTTTTTAAGTGAAATTTAATTCTTTTGAAAAGTATCTGATCAGTTTTCCAAAAATTCCAAGAGCATGATTTGAGAAGCGTGAGCTTCTACCTGCAATCATGCCCCGATTTTTTATGAGAAAGATGTTTTTGAAAACATGCAGAAGCATTTAAGGCAAAAGTTGACTGCTATGAGAACATCCTTAAATGTTTCTAAAGAAGGAGAACTTACCTTCTGATTGGTCGAGATGTGTGGGGTCAGATTGTTTTGACTAAAGGTCAAAGTATTCTAACTAATGGAATTTTGATGATGAGTTGGTATAAAACATAAACTAAGACGTCTAATTGTTTTTGTTGCAGGTGTATCTAAAACATGTTATATTAGACTAAGTCTGAATGAGGTTCATTAGACTGATTGGCTATTAGACACATTGAGTTAGACGTGCAGTCTAACAGACGTAGTTAGACGTGCAGTCTAACAAATACGTAGTTAGACGTGTAGTATAACAGACGTAGTTAGACGTGCAGTTTAATAGATACGTATTTAGACGTGCAGTCTAACAGACGTAGATAGACGTGTAGTCTAATGGATACGTAGTTAGACGTACAGTCTAACAGACGTAGTTAGACGTGCAGTCTAACAGACGTAGTTAGACGTGCAGTCTAACAAACGTAGTTAGACGTGTAGTCTTACAGATACGTAGTTAGACGTGTAGTCTAACATATACTTAGTTAGACGTGTAATCTAACAGACATAGTTAGACATACAGTCAAACGGATACGTAGTTAGACGTACAGTCTCACATACGTAGTTAGACGTGCAGTCTAATAGATACGTAGTTAGACGTGCATTCTAACAGATACGTAGTTAGACGTACAGTCTAATAGATACGTAGTTAGACGTGCAATCTAACAAATGTAGTTAGTCGTGTAGTCTAACGGATATGTAGTTAGACGTGTAGTCTAAAAGAAACGTAGTTAGACGTGCAGTTTAACAGACACGTAGTTAGACGTACAGTCTAACGGATACGTAGTTAGACATGTAGTCTAACAGTCGTAGTTAGACGTACAGTCTGATAGATACGTAGTTAGACGTACAATCTAACAGACGTAGTTAGACGTGTAGTATAACAGATATGTAGTTTGACGTGCAGTCTAACAGACGTAGTTAGACGTGTAGTTTAACGGATACTTAGTTAGACGTGCAGTCTAACAAACATTGTTAGACGTGTAGTCTAACAGACGTAGTTAGAGGTGCAGTCTACAGATACGTAGTTAGACGTGTAGTCTAACAAATATGTTGTTAGACGTACAATCTAACATATACGTAGTTAGACGTGCAGTCTAATAGACGTAGTTAGACGTACAATCTAACAGATACGTAGTTAGACGTGCAGTCTAACAGACGTAATTAAACGTGCAGTCTAACAAATACGTAGTTAGACGTGCATTCTAATAGACGTAGTTAGACGTGCATTCTAACAGATACGTAGTTAGACGTGCAGTCTAACAGACGTAGTTAGACGTGCAGTCTAACAGACGTAGTTAGATGTGCAGTCTAACAGATACGTAGCTAGACGTATAGTCTAACAGACGTAGATAGACATGGAGTCTAATGGATACGTAGTTAGACGTACAGTCTAACAGACGTAGTTAGACGTGCAGTCTAACAGACGTAGTTAGACGTGCAGTCTAACAAACGTAGTTAGACGTGTAGTCTTACAGATACGTAGTTAGACGTGTAGTCTAACATATACTTAGTTAGACGTGTAATCTAACAGACATAGTTAGACATACAGTCAAACGGATACGTAGTTAGACGTACAGTCTCACAGACGTAGTTAGACGTGTAGTCTAATCGATTCATAGTTAGACGTGTAGTCTAACAGATACGTAGTTAGACGTACAGTCTAATAGATACGTAGTTAGACGTGCAATCTAACAAATGTAGTTAGTCGTGTAGTCTAACGGATATGTAGTTAGACGTGTAGTCTAAAAGAAACGTAGTTAGACGTGCAGTTTAACAAACACGTAGTTAGACGTGAAGTCTAACAGACGTAGTTAGACGTACAGTCTAACGGATACGTAGTTAGACGTGTAGTCTAACAGTCGTAGTTAGACGTGCAGTCTGATAGATACGTAGTTAGACGTACAATCTAAAAGACGTAGTTAGACGTGTAGTATAACAGATATGTAGTTTGACGTGCAGTCTAACAGACGTAGTTAGACGTGTAGTTTAACGGATACTTAGTTAGACGTGTAGTCTAACAAACATTGTTAGACGTGTAGTCTAACAGATGTAGTTAGAGGTGCAGTCTACAGATACGTAGTTAGACGTGTAGTCTAACAGATATATAGTTAGACGTACAATCTAACATATACGTAGTTAGACGTGCAGTCTAATAGACGTAGTTAGACGTACAGTCTAACAGATACGTAGTTAGACGTGTAGTCTAACAGACGTAATTAAACGTGCAGTCTAACAAATACGTAGTTAGACGTGCATTCTAATAGACGTAGTTAGACGTGCATTCTAACAGATACGTAGTTAGACGTGCAGTCTAACAGACGTAGTTAGACGTGCAGTCTAACAGATACGTAGCTAGACGTGTAGTCTAACAAACGTAGATAGACGTGTAGTCAAATGGATACGTAGTTAGACGTACAGTCTAACAGACGTAGTTAGACGTGCAGTCTAACAGACGTAGTTAGACGTGCAGTCTAACAAACGTAGTTAGATGTGTAGTCTTACAGATACGTAGTTAGACGTGTAGTCTAACATATACTTAGTTAGACGTGTAATTTAACAGACATAGTTAGACATACAGTCAAACGGATACGTAGTTAGACGTACAGTCTCACAGACGTAGTTAGACGTGCAGTCTAATCGATTCGTAGTTAGACGTGCAGTCTAACAGATACGTAGTTAGACGTACAGTCTAATAGATATGTAGTTAGATGTGCAATCTAACAAATGTAGTTAGTCGTGTAGTCTAACGGATATGTAGTTAGACGTGTAGTCTAACAGAAACGTAGTTAGACGTGCAGTCTAACAGACACGTAGTTAGACGTGCAGTCTAACAGACGTAGTTAGACGTGTAGTCTAACGGATACGTAGTTAGACGTGTAGTCTAACAGTCGTAGTTAGACGTGCAATCTGATAGATACGTAGTTAGACGTACAATCTAACAGACGTAGTTAGACGTGTAGTGTAATAAATATGTAGTTTGACGTGCTGTCTAACAGACGTAGTTAGACGTGTAGTTTAACGGATACTTAGTTAGACGTGCAGTCTAACAAACATTGTTAGACGTGTAGTCTAACAAACGTAGTCAGAAGTGCAGTCTACAGATACGTAGTTAGACGTGTAGTCTAACAGATATGTAGTTAGACGTGCAGTCTAATAGACGTAGTTAGACGTACAGTCTAATAGATACGTAGTTAGACGTGCAGTCTAACAGACATAATTAAACGTGCAGTCTAACAAATACGTAGTTAGACATGCAGTCTAATAGACGTAGTTAGACGTGCATTCTAACAGATACGTAGTTGGACGTGCAGTCTAACAGACGTAGTTAGACGTGTCGTCTAACATGTGAGAGTTAGGCGTGTGCCGTCTAACTCTTTCAGATTAGTTTGAAGGGAAACGTAGTTAGACGTGTCGTCTAACAGATGAGAGTTAGACGGGCAGAGTCTAACTCTTTCAGATTAGTCTGAAGTGAATCGTAATTAGACGTGTCATCTAATCCCATTAAACCAGGTGGTCTAATGGATCCTACTATTAGACAGGGGCGTCTAAATTCATTAGACTTGTCAGTTTAATTGAAAAAACGTCTAATTCCACGCTTAAGCAGTTTCTTGAAGTTAGCATCCGTCTACCCACGATCAACTAGATGTATGCTACTCCTGCTCCACTTTTCAGTGCAGACCAGTATGACAGCCAGTTGCAACCAATTAACTAATGTCACGTAAGCAAATATTCTTCCCACTACTTGTTTCTTGCAGGAGTATTCTATAAGAATATTTGGAGCACTACCAGATAGGTACAACCACGATCCTGGTGCTCAAAGTCTATTGTACTTGTGTACTATAGAGGCATTCCAATGGAAGTTTGCCACGTGTCATTATAGATGATTCGACCGTTGGTGCCTGCTCTCTATTTAAAGATTCTCAAGGACAACGGATGATCTCTCGATCGATTAGAATATACGAACGAACTATTGAACTTACAATCTCATGAATTGCTTTTTTGTCTTACTGTGTGTATATCAAGAGAGAGATAGAATGAAGTATTGTCTAGCTAAGTGATATTCTTCAATATATTGTAAGTTGAACAGCGTATGTTCTTTTCAACAGTGAGCTAGCCATGCAACTGTATTTGATTGTAAGAAACGTATAGTGAATCCTTCCGATAGTTGGAAGAATGGGTGACGTAGGAGAGTTTGCTCCGAACATCCATAAACAAACTATTTGTGTTATTAACATTCTGTCATCATCTTCTTCTTTGGCTCTTAGATTCAAACCCAAACAAACGTTTCCGCACTTGAATCGTTCAAGAGTTTGCAAGGGTTTGTGAAGATTAAAAAGTGATTTAAATCCTTAATAGGATTTCTATCAAATCGTTTATCTGAAGCCATCATCAATAGCCAACCCCTGTTTCTATCGATTACGCCGATTTTATCAATTGGTATTAGAGCCCTATTTCTATTTGTTAGGATCTAGGTCGCGGCTGGGGGACCGGGGTCTGGCCGGTTAGCGCCTTCACTCAACGGTTGGTGTTTAATCTGGTTAGAGATTAACACCGGGTTTCAATACTACACAGGTTCTCACAAACCCTTGAACCGAGTTCAAGTACGGAAGTGGTTTGTTTCAGACTGAAGCAACACTCACACTAGATGAATAGAACCGGATTTGAATAAGATAGGTTTGGAGTTTGCTGGGTCGGTTTTGGGATTCAGTAAGTCGGTTTAAGTGATGTTGAGTCGGTTAGAACGGTATGAATAGGTTAGTACAGATCGGTTAGAATGTAAAACTGACAGAAAGTAAATAACAAGACAAGTTTTTATTGATGTTCGGAGATGAAACTCCTACGTCACCCCTTTCTCTCGAAACCGCGAGAAGGATATTCACTAAGAAATACACAAATACAATCCGATCGAGACTTATTTTCTGCTCGATAACACCCGTACAATTTTAACCGAAATTGTAATCACACTTCAAATAAGCACTCAAGCTCTAAATCTTAGAGAGATAAAACACAATTTGTAACTTCGTTTGTTGAAAAACTCAAAACTTGTAACCGCATTTATTCCTCTTCAGCTCCTTCTTTTATAGGTGAAATGTGCCAACGGTCACATTTCATTTCCTTGAATCTGATTGGTTGAGCAGAGGTTCAATTATTCTGACATGGCTCCTTGAACAACTTTTTGTGTTCTTTGCTTTTATCTTTCATTATTCATTAGTTCAAAACTTCAAACCCAAACAAACAGTTCTGCACTTAAAATCGTTTCAAGAGTTTGTGAAGGTTTCCGAAGAATATAAAGTGATATTAATCCTTAACAGGATTTCTATCAACACGTTTATCCGAAGTTACTAACAATAGTTAGACCCTGTCTCTATTGGATTGCATCGATCCTATCAATTAGTATCAGAGCCCTGTTATCTATTATCAAGCAACAAGAACCAGAATCATGTTTATAGTTAACCAAATTCCCATGTTCTCGAAAGAAAACTACGAATGCGCTGGAAGATAAGGATACAAGCGCATTTGGCTGCTATCGATTATGACATGCTGTATGTCATCTCTAATGGTCATATAAAAATTGAAAAGCCAAGAAGCGAATGAACGACTGAAGAAAAGATGATTAACAACTTAGACTATATTACCAAACACATCTTATACAAGTCGTTTAACATGGATGCGTTCAACAAGATCAAGTCATGCTCCTCTACTAAAGAAATCAGGGAGAAGCTCATCAAAATATATGGCTGTAATATTCAAACAAAGAAGAACCTAACTAAGCAGAAGGCTCTTATAAGTGCTGAAAGCATGTCCAAATGGGCTGATAGTGATTAAGAGGATTCATCTGGCGAAAGCGATAATGAAGTTGTTACATTCTTGATGGTAGACGACAAATCAAAGGTACTAGAATATTCTGATCGGATCGGCTTTATCAATAGAGACGGTGGTCTGGCGATTGATGAAGGCTTATGAAAAACGGTTTGAAAGAAATCTTGTTGGGATTTAATTCACTTTCTATTCTACGCAAACCCTTGTAAATACTTGAAACAGAATCAAGTGCGGAAATGTTTACTCAAGTTTGAAGCTTAAGATGAAATATGAGAAGATGACAGAAAGGAACAACACAACAGTTTATTTATGGATGTTCGGAGCAAACTCTCCTACGTTACCCCTTCTTCCAACCACCTGAAGGATTCACTATAATATAATTCGAATCAAATACAATTTGCACACACTTAGCTCACTATTGAACAAAACACACTCTATTCAACTTACAAGATGAAGAATATCACTCAGAGGATGCTTTGATTCTAACTCTCTCTTGATTAACACACAATACAGCAAGAAAGCAGCTAACAGTTTGAGTAGTCTGAATATCAAAATGATCTATTGAATTCTCTCTCTGTAATTCCGGCAGTTCGTCCGTTGTCCTTAAGAATCTTTAAATATGAACAGGTACCAACGATCGAATATTCTTAATGATATGTGGCACTCTTGTATTGGAACATTTCCATAGTACATAGCAGACTCTGAATACAAGGATCATGGTCGTACACAACAGGTAGTGCGCTGAATATTCTTTAGGGATTTACGTGTAAAACAAGTAGTGGGAAGGATATTCGCTTACGTGTCATTTGTTGATTAGTTGCATCGGGCTATCGTATTGATCCTCACTAGAAAGTGGAGCAAGAGTAGCGTACAGCTGTAGCATGTGGGTAGGCGGGTGCTAGCTTCAAGCAACTACTTAATTAAAGCATTAGATGTATTTCAATTAGACGATCTCGTCTAATGAAATCAAACGTCCCCGTCTAAAAATATACTCCATTACACCACCTGGTCTAACGGGATTAGACTTACGTCTAATTACCGTCACTTCAGACTAATCTGAAGGAGTTAGACTGCACGTCTAACTTTCACTAGTTAGACTGCACGTCTAACTTTCTCTTTCTATTAGACTGCACGTCTAACTCCGCTGAGTTAGACTGCACGTCTAATTTCGTTCCATTAGACTGCACTTCTAACTCCGCTGAGTTAGACTGCACATCTAATTCTGAATTCATTTGACTTCACGTCTAATTCTGAATCCATTAGACTGCACGTCTAATTCCGTTCCATTAGACTACACGTCTAACTCCGCTGAGTTAGACTGCACATCTAATTTGGAACTCATTAGATTTCACGTCTAATTCCGAATCCATTAGACTACACGTCTAATTCTGAATCTATTAGATTGCACGTCTAACTCCACTGAGTTAGACTGCACGTCTAATTACGACAATCTCCTCAACTGACTGGCAGCCGGAGACAGGGGAGACATGGGAATGGTGGCAAGTTAAACTGGACCTTGCCTGATTCTGGAAATGACAGTTTCAGAATCCTTCTTTGACGAGCTCCTTAAGCTAGTGGAACTAGCCTATAATTCATTGACTATCTTGGATCTTTTTGCTCCCATTGACAGGATGGAATTTGGCTGGTATTTAGATCGAATAATCGATTTTCCACCTGTCTGTTGACTAGAAGCACCAGAATGCGTTTCCTTAATATTCTTCATTCTAACCAAAGTGTTGGCAACAATGAACACATTATACACCCTGGTTGAGTTGATCGGTTCCGGTTCGCCCATCGGAACCCCGAAATGCTCCAACAACCGACTAAGTTATGCTTCACCCTGGTTGATGGAGAAGCATAGATTGTTGAATAAAATTGAGGACAGTTGACCTGAATCCCCTATGAAATGGCACACATATAGTCAAATCGATCTTGACTATAGAGATTAAATGAACCAGCCTTCCCCTGAAGCGCTTTTGCCACCACATCATTTAACAAAATAAAATGTTGTTTAAGGGCTTTCTTACTACCATTCAGATGAATCGTCGAGCCATCGGCTGATAAAACCTTCTTCATCTCTTCCCTTACTTCAGATGACAGATCTCTATTGAAAGTATGACCCTCCGACGGAAGTTTAAAGAACTCCGCTTACAGGGCTTCGTCGAAAGATATTTCCATCCCGTTCACAGTTGCTAAGATGAAATCGTCCACCATTGTTGCAGATTTAAAGAACTCTCGAACTTCCTTCTCGTAAAAGATGAAAGAACCGCCAAGATATTTTCGAGACCGGAATACTCAAGGGTTCTGAACATATCTACCACTTCTGACTGATCGAAAGTGTAGACAGACGGAAAATCCACCTGCAAAATATGACCTAGAGTAGGGGTGAGCAAATGGGTAAAACCAATCTGTTTTGTCCGATCCGTATTAAATCTAAACTAAGTTTATCCAATCCGTAATCCAAACCATTTTACTAATTAATACGGATCAAATAGGGATTGGATTGAAAATGGTTTGGATAATCCAAACTAAAAAATATTTATATATATCAGCTTGAAATTAGTCAACAATTTTTTTTAAAATTTTTTTTAATTTATTTTAAATTCGAATTTTTTATTATTATTAAATTTGAATCTGAAAAAAATAATAAAAATAATAAAAAAAAATATCGTTGTCATGTGATGATAAGTAAAATATATATTATATTGAGATGAAATTTAATTTAAAGAAAATTAATTAAAAAATATATTTTTATTTAGATAGTTTGGATAATCCTAATCCAATCCGATTTAATTCAATCCGAACTCAATCCGATCCGATCTCAGTCCAATCCGAAATATCCAATCCGAATTAGTATTTAGGATTCAGATTGGATTGGATATCAGATTAAACCACCCAATGCTCACCCTAACCTAGAGTGATTCTCTTGTTCACCATTTTCAGCAGAATATGAACAGACACAAGATTAACAGATGTTTTTTAGAGAGAAAGGCAAAGAAATCTAGGGTTCTTAAAAATCTTGAGAGATAAAAAGCTTTTAATCTCATGCAAAAATGTCCTTATATAGACTATGGGATGTTATACAAGATAACCGTCATTTTTCCTAGGGGTATGGCCCATCATTTAAAATTAGATGTCCTTTCCAAAGAGTCATCATTATAATGAGGGTATATCAATCATTCTCTTTCAACTTGAGAGACACGTGTCTTCATGTTATTATGAGATGACTGTTTTAATATTTGAGCGGGAAAATCAGATATCTCCTCACGTGGACAGTTGTCCTTGATCAGTCTAAGAGGCACGTAGTTAGACGTTTTTCTTACTGCACAAATCTATAAAACTAAACGTCTATTAGACATGTGGATCCATTAGACGCATGCGTCTAATTACGTGTTGTAAAGAATACGTCTAATGTCTATTAGACGTGTACATCTAATTCTGCATAAACATCACGTGTTAGACGTGTGTCTCGTTAGACGTGAGCATCCTCTTTCTCATAACGTAAAAACGTCTAACGTCTATTAGACGTGTACGTCTAACTGCGTTGGTTTTAACCACGACATAGGCTTAGATGTATAGATTGTGAGCAAAAATACGTCTTAGTACAGACCATTTCTTTTAGACACTCTTGTCTAACAGACCGATTAAGGTCATTTGTCTTGAGAGTATCTGTACTTTCAAAGTACTTTTCCTCTCATTTTGTACAATTATAAAAATGAATAACCAAATGTTTTGAGATCCTTATAACCAAAAGTATTTTACTACAAAAACACATAAAAACATTTATTCTTCTGAAATGGCAGCATCCATTGTTGATCCTCTGAACTGCATACTCAAAAGAGTATTCTCCATGCTTCCTTCCTGCAATCTTCCTGCATCACCTACATAACAAACTATTTACAAACTTGGTACCCATATTCAATTGGGTCCTCGATCAATTAGTCCCTTAGGAATCCATATCTAACATTTTCTAATGGATTTCTCATGTTGCGTTGTGATTAATGCGTATGATTTTGACTTAGCAGACGACTTTCTACTAACCATTGTTCCCTTAGCTTTTGACGAAGACTTTCTCATAAAACTCCTTGAATTTGAGTCAGGTTTTAGATTACCAGACTTGCTAGCTGTTTCTTATTTATTCTTCAGACAGCTAACAGTCGATGAAACATAAATAATTTCATTCTTAAAAATTATTTCTTCACGAATGGGATCAGATTCACTGTTAGTCATACCACCTTTAACAAAACTTATTGGCTTAAGCTTGTCATTTGATGAGTTTGACTTTTTGCAGGAGAGGTTAGGGTCATTGCCATCAAATCCAAGACCGGATCTAGATCCAGTAGGTCTTAACATCCTGATCTGATATTTGACAACTTCTCCAGACCTTGTCCATGCACTGACAACATAATTTAACCTCTTGTTTTCAGTTGAAATAGTTTGAATCTGTTCCTTAAGTATCTCATTCTCAGATGAGATCTCTGTAACTTTTTTTTCAAAAACATTATATTCAAGATTTTGAGATAAAACTGGTTGAGATACATCAGATGAAGATTTAATTTCATTTAAGGATTCTGCTAGCTTTCTGTACTCAATGATCATGTCATTTAGTGCAGCTACCAGTTGTTCCCTTGAAAATCTTTTAGAAGAAAAGTAAAATACCTCAGTTTCCTAGGTCTGTTCTTCATCTTCTCTTGCCATGAAGCAATCCACCTATTCATCATCACTATCACTGGATGAGAAGTAAGAATCACGGATGCTTCGTCGATTCTTCCCGTCACCTGCAATTAGAGCCTTCAGCTCTTTTACATCATCCTTTTCATCTTCACGTTTCGGCTTCCAGCATTCCGATTGATAATGACCTAGAATACTATAGTTAAAACACTTAACATTAGCCTTTGATTTCTTATTATCATTATAATTTGAAGATCTTGAGTTAGGGTTGCTCTTCTTCATGAAGTCGTGAAACTTCTTCACGAAAAGAGACATGGCATCGATGCTCAGTTGTTGTGCCGCCATCTTCACATCAGTAGCTACAGGTGGCTCTTCAGCTGTCACCAGAGCTTTTGCAATGATAATAGATGTGGATTGATCTTCTTCAATCCTACAGTTCAGCTCGAATTCATAGGCCTTGAGATCAACAAACAAGTCGAAGAGAGAGATCTTGTTGAGATCTTTGGATTCTCTCAAAGTCATCGTCTTTATGTCTCATTCCCTTGGAAGAGCACGCATGACCTTGATAGCAAGCTCCCTATTGCTATAGGTCTTGTCAAGGATGGATAAGGAGGAGACAATCATGCTGAATCTGGTGTCGAACTCGCTCATTATTTCACCAAGACGCATCTTGAAACTGTCAAACTGTTGAGTGGCAACCATAATCTTGTTTTCGTTGGTTTGCCCGTTGCCCTCACACAATTGAGTGAGTCTGTCCCAGACCTCTTTAGCAGTTTCACACTCGATAATGTATTTGAACATGCTGTAATCGAGAGATCTGTATAGAACATCAAGTGCCATGTTGTTGAGGTTGTTCTGCCTCTTTTCTTCATTGGTCCAGTCGGCTTTCTCCTTATCGATCTTGATAGGACCCTCTGTGATAACACTCCACATATCGTCAAGAAGAGAAGAAAGATGAGCACGAACTCTCTTCTTCCATACGATATAGTTTTCTCTAGAGAAAGTTGGAATGGCGGTTGCATTGGCATCGTTGGTTAAAGTTGTCATTTTTCAGGAAAGGCTTGAGAATAGAAACAGAGCTCTGATACCAATTGATAGGATCGGCTTATCAATAGAGACGGGGGTCTGGCAATTGATGAAGGCTTATGAAAAACGGTTTGAAAGAAATATTGTTAGGGATTTAATTCACTTTCTATTCTACGCAAACCCTTGTAAACACTTGAAACAAAATCAAGTGCTGAAATGTTTACTCAGGTTTAAAGCTTAAGATGAAAAATGAGATGATGATAGAAAGGAACAATACAGCAATTTGTTTATGGATGTTCGGAGCAAACTCTCCTACGTCACCCCTTCTTCCAACCACCGTAAGGGTTCACTATAATATGATTCGAATCAAATACAGTTTGCACACACTTAGCTCACTGTTGAATAGAACACACTCTGTTCAACTTACAAGATGAAGAATATCACTCAGCTAAAGGATGCTTTGATTCTAACTCTCTTTATTAACACACAGTACAACAAGAAAGCAGATAACAGTTTGAGTAGTCTGAATATCAAAATGATCTATTGAATTCTCACTCTGTATTTCTGGTAGTTCGTCCGTTGTCCTAAGAATCTTTAAATATGAACAGGTACCAACGGTCGAATCTTCATAATGATACGTGGCACTCTTCTATTGGAACACCTCCATAGTACACAGCAGACTCTGAATACAAGGATCGTGGCCGTACACATTTCACATAGACGACCTCGTATAATGAAATCAAACGTCCCCGTCTAATAACATACTCCATTAGACCACCTAGCCTAACGGGATTAGACTTACGTCTAATCACAGTCACTTCAGACTGATCTGAAGGAGTTAGACTGCACGTCTAACTTTCCCTTTCGATTAGACTGCACGTCTAACTCCGCTGAGTTAGATTGCACGTCTAATTCCGTTCCATTAGATTGCACTTCTAACTCCGTTGAGTTAGACTGCACATCTAATTCTGAATTCATTAGACTTCACGTCAAATTCCGAATCCAATAGACTGCACGTCTAATTCCGTTCCATTAGACTGCACGTCTAACTCCATTGAGTTAGACTGCACATCTAATTCTGAATTCATTAGACTTCACGTCTAATTCCGAATCCATTAGACTGCACGTCTAATTCCGAATCCAATAGACTGCACGTCTAACTCCACGAGTTAGACTGCACGTCTAATTACGGATTCATTAGGCTGCATGTCTAACTCCACAAGTTAGACTACACGTTTAATTACGGAGTCTACTAGACTGCACGTCTAACTCCAAGAGTTAGACTGCACGTCTAATTCCTCCAGTTAGACTACACGTCTAACACCGCTTAGTTAGACTACACGTCTAACACCGCCTAGTTTGACTACACGTCTAACTTCGCTAGTTAGACAACACGTCTAACATCATGCATCTAATATCACATCGGTCTAATGAACCCCATTAGAACCAAGTCTTATGAAATCTGACTTTGATACACCTGCATCAAAGATAGTTAGACGCAAATATAATCCATTCATCATTTCATCATCAAAATTCCAATAGTCAAAATAATTTGAGTCAACATATTCCTCAAAAGGTTTTACAAGAGATGAATTAACTACTGCACTCAATGACATGGTCAATGAGAACAAGAAGTTATTGAACTTATTTAACGAAATGAAATTAAAATATGAATCTAATAACTCTTATTCATCTTAAGTTTCTGAACCAAAACTTTTTGAAAATAAGGTTAATGAGCTCTCATCTGAGAATGAGATTCTCAAAGAAAGGGTTCAAATTTTATTTTCTGAAAACCAACATTTGACATATGTGGTAAGTTCCTGGATGAAGTCTTGAGAGGCTGTCAAACAGCAAATTATTATACTAAGGCCTGCCAGATGCAAATCCGGTTTAGGATATGACAGTAATGACTCAGACAAGTTCTGTAAGAAGCTAAACTCAACAAAAGACAAGTTTAAGCCTACAAACTTTGTTAGAGTGAGTTTAACTGATAATGGAACAGATTCAAGATGTGAGGATCTAATTTTAAAGGTTGAAATTATTCATATTCCGCCAATTGTCAGCTGGCTAAAACCTAAGAAGAAGGCAGCTAGTAAGTCTAGCAAATTATAACCTGACAAGAAGTCAAGGAGTTTTACACAAAAACCATCCTCTAAGGTTAAGGGAACAACCGCTAGAAGGAAGACGTCTACTAAGCCGAAATCATATGCACTTATTACTACACAAAAAGGAAAGTCTATCCGAATAAATCAAATATGGATTCCTAAAGGACAGATTGATCAAGGACCCCAGTGAATGTGGGTACCCAAAACTTTGTAAATATGTTTTTGTGTAGGTTAACTATCTGGAGGATTCAGTTTGGTATCTAGACAGTGCATGTTCTAGACACATGACTGGAGAAAGATTGCTTCTAACTGATATAACAGAATGCTCAAGTCCAAAGATCACTTTCAGAGATAACCGCAAGGGTAAGGCCATGGGTAAGGGTAAGATTATACATGGTAATATAACCATAAACAATCTGTTACTTGTTGAAAACTTGTGTTATAATCTGATTAGTATTAGTCAATTAAGTGATAATAGATTTTCTGTTGATTTTCAAATTCATGCATTCATAGTTAAGGATCAACATGGTAATGCTTTGTTGACCAGAAGTATAGTAGGAAACTCTTACAAAATGAACTAGAAAACTGAAATATCTAATCCCATATGCATGATTACCAAAACAGATCAAAACTGGTGCTTGGAAGTGTTACATATGAATCTATTTGGTCCAATTCCTGTAAAGAGCTTGGGAGGAATGAGATTTACCTAGTCATTATTGATGATTTTTCACGCTTTACATGGGTTGTATTTTTGCCTTCTAAGGATCAGACTACTGAGAATTTGATTAAACTTCTTAGAAGAATTCAAAATCAAAAATATTTATGCATTATTCGGATTAGAAGTGATCAGGGAACCGAATTCACCAACAGACGCCTAACTTCATATCTCGAGGAATCTAGTATTAGACATGAGTTGTTTAGTGCCAGAACTCCACAACAAAATGGTATTATTGAGAGAAGATTCAGGACAATGAAGGAAGCAGCGAGATCAATGTTTGTCGACTCAGGTGTTCCTTAGAAGTTTTTGGCAGAAGCCATAAACACAGCATGATATACACAAAATCGGTCAATAATTAACAAACGCTTTTACAAAATACCATATGAATGTTTTATGGAAGAATTCCTACTATTTATTACTTTCGAGTCTTCGGGTGTAAGTTTTTTATTCATAACAATGGGGAAGAATATTTGACCGCTTTTGATGCTAAAGTTGATATTGGAATCATGCTAGGTTACTCATCAATTAGTAAAGCTTTCAGAGTATACAACAATCGTACACAAACTGTTGAGGAATCCTTTCATGTTGTTTGTGATGAATCTGTTAAAAACAATTCTATTAATCCCATTGACCTTGCAAACAGATTAGAAGCAACATGTCTTGAATCTGATAGTGAGGATGAAGCTCCTGTTAAAAGGGATTATCCGTCGTATCAAGTGTCTGATCCGGTTGAAAATCAACTAGACGTCCAAACTTCAGTTCAACAGGTTGTTAAAAGTTTGGACATCGCGGAACCAACTAATCTGACGTCTAATCCTTTTAGATCAAACTTCAGATGGAATAGAGATCATCCACCTGAATTGATAATTGGTAATTCTAATTCTCCTCGTAGGAAAAAACATCAATTACTGGATGAGATGGTTAACTCCGCCTTTATTTCTAAAATTGAGCCTAAGAAAATTTGTGAAGTTGTGCTTGATCCAGATTGGATCAATGTCATGCAAGAGGAGTTAAACCAATTTGTGAGAAATAAAGTGTGGCATTTAACTCCAAGGATGACGGTCAATTTGTTATTAGAACTAGATGGGTTTTTCGAAACAAGCTTAGTGAAGATGGCTTAGTCGTAAGAAACAAAGCCCGGTTGGTTGCTCAAGGGTATAGACATGACGAAGGCATTGACTTGATGAGTCATTTGCACCTGTGGCCAGACTTGAAGCAATCAGAATCTTCCTAGATTATGCATCTTTTAAGAATTTCAAAGTTTTTCAAATAGATGTGAAAAGTGCATTTTTAAATGGTAAACTAAATGAAGATGTTTATGTTGAACAACCTCCTGGTTTTCTAGATCATAATTTACCACATCTTGTTTTTAAACTTGACAAAGCTTTATACGGTTTGAAACAAGCTCCAAGAACTTGGTATGACACTTTGACTAAGTTTCTATTTGATCATGATTTTGTTATTGTGTCAGTAGACAAAACATTGTTTAGATTTGTTAAGGATTCTCATATTCTTGTTGTTCAAGTATATGTTGATGATATCATATTTGGATCAACTAACCCCAAATTGTGTGAGAAATTTCCCAAGCTGATGCAGGACAGATTTGAGATGAGCATGATGGGAGAATTAACCTTCTTCCTTGGTCTTCAAGTTCGTCAACTTAAAATAGGGACCCTCATCAACCAATCCAAATATACCAAGGAATTGTTAAAGAAGTTTGGAATGGAGAGTTGCTCGGCTGCAGCCACTCCAATGAATTCTTCCAACAAGTTATACAAAGATGAAGATGGACAAAGCGTTGACATCACAGCCTATAGAGGGCTCATTGGCTCTTTGCTCTACCTTACTGCTAGCTAACCCGACATTTAGTTTATTGTCGGTGTCTGTGGAAGATTCCAGACTAATCCTAAACTATCTCACTTTATTGTTGTTAAGCATATTTTGAAGTATTTAAAGGGAACACAAAATGTGGGATTGTGGTATCCGAAGGATTCCAGTTTCAATATAAAAAGATTCTCAGATGCAGATTATGCAAGTTGCAAGATCGATCTAAAAAGCACTAGTGGAACTTGTCAGTTTCTCGGTGATCGTTTGATCTCTTGGTTCAGCAAGAAGCAGACATTAGTCGGCATGTCTACAGCTGAAGTCAAATATCTTACAGCAGGAAGTTGCTGCTCTCAGCTCTTGTGGATTCAATAACAGCTGAGGGACTATGGAATAGAAGCAGAAGAATCTCATAATTTATGCGACAACACAAGTGCAATTGCCCTCACCTAAAACCTAGTTCTGCATTCTCGGACAAAGCACATCGAAATCATACATCATTTCATCCGAGAGCATGTTAGTTAGAAGCATATTCGCCTTGAATATGTCCCCACAGATCAACAAGTGGCAGACGAGTTCACGAAGCCACTACCCAAGACTAAGTTTTTTTACTTTAGAAATATTTTAAGTCTTGTTGATCTTGACTGATTTATTTGAACTGATCATTCATACATTGAGGGGGAACATGTTGTTCAAATGTAATTGGATAGACATGTAGACAGAGGTCTCAATATGTCAAATGGATTAGTAGTCTAAAGAGCATATCTACTTAGACGTATATTTTCTTAAGCAGTCTATGCTTCTGTTTGGATAAAAATCTTGGTTGATAATCTGCGCGGTTAGAAGTCGAAGTTTATTAGACATTTAGACGTTTGTGAAACTAGCGTGGTTATAAGTTGACGTCTAACCAGACACACATCTAGCACGTGGTGTCAATGCATAATTAGACGTCCGAAGTCTAATAGACTTTTGGTCATCTATAAGACAAGTGTGGTTAAACAATGACGTCTAATAGACATTTATCCAGATTAGAGGCATAGAGTGTGAGGAGTAAGTTAGATGTCTAACTACGTGTGTACCTAGACTACTCATCTTTAGGCTAGTGAGAATACTTTCCATTACTATCATATATGTCCATGTACTTTTCCCGCCAAAAACTAAACAGTCATCTCTTCAATATCTTGAAGACATGTGTCTTTCAATGTTAAAAAGAGTGACTAAAATGTCTTCTGATGACTTTCATCTGCACGCATTACATTAATGACAATTTTGATGATTATGGTCTTAAATGCTACTTATCGTAAATGATGCATCCTTTGGGAACATATATTCTTTTATTTTTTACGGTTCATATAATCATTGCGTTAATAGTCATACGTCAGCATTCATTTATAAAAGAAATGGTCATACTCAAAGGGTTGAGTATCTCCTTTCTATGAATCCTCATTTCTCTCTCTAAGAGTTCTCCGTGTGCCTCTTCGTATTCTACAAGAAATCCTTGCATCTCCCTTTCGAAATAGTTTCTATTGTGCCATCCTCCCTTCAAATAGACTTTGACTCTATTTCCACGCTGGTGAATCCTGATATGGTAGCTATGTTTGAATCGCTCAAAGCATCAGGCCTTTAAAATTTTCTCAAGGCTCCTGTCGTCATTCACAAACCAAAGGTTCATGAGTATTTCAAAAATGTTGGGTTATACGACAACAGAATAGTCATGGGAAAAATTTTCAATGACATTGCCTTCTTCACTAAAGAATCTTTCGCTCAGTTCTTCAATCTTTTGACCGATGGACTGTCTGAGTTTCCTCCATCTTCGAAGGAAGTCCAGTCTGAGATGGGGCTTGTCTTCTCTGACATTTTTCGTGATGGGATTCTGGTTACTGTCAATAATTACGGACTACGGTTCTCCCTGAAAGTTGAGTTCTCTTTATTCAACGATATCATTTCTCGATCCCTCTTGGCCAAGGGATGTTCCAACTCCTACTCGAAGATCGTCTTCGAGATGATGATTGCTATCACTAAGGGGATAGAAATCAACTAGTCAAGTATCATTTTCCGCAACTTGTAGGCTTTGACTAAAAGGAGGTCTCTTGGATATGCTGCTCAGCTCAACATGCTGCTTCCCTGCCTCACTTCAACAGTTGGAAGTTCTGGGATCCTTATCAAATCTTCTAGAGTCCTGAACTATCAAAAAGTTCTTGACTATGATATCCAAGCTAGGAGGCTCAAGCTCAAGAAAAGAAATCGGAAGATCTTTCTGGCCGAAAGAGATTAGTAGGAATCTTTTTCTCCTAATGATGTTAAAAGGGGGGGGAAAAGGAAAACATATGGCCTTAGATTTAGGGAAAAAGAAAATCCTTTGCTGTTTTTAAAAAACTTTCGTTTATCGATCATGTTATGTATCTCCTAACATTTTGAAAATATGAATATATGATCTTTTGTTCATGTTATTGTGTTGTTCATTGATTATACATATAGTTGTTTTAATCTTTTAATTAAGTTTTAACATCATCAAAAAAAGGGGAAATTGTTGGGTCAAATTATTTTGTTAAGAGAATAAGTTTATTCCAGACCAACATTATTTTTGTTAGGATCGGGATCGCTCTTGGAGGACCGAGGTCCGGCTTTTAAGGGTGAACGCTTAACAACATAACACACACACTAATAATAGTCTGGTTAGAGACTAGAACCACTTCTTAACACTACACAAGCCGTCACAAACCTCTTGAATCGGGTTTAAGTGCGAAAATGGTTTGTTTCAGCTTGAAGCAACACAGACAGTTCGATTTGGAAGGTATTTAGAAGGAGATATCGGTTTAAGGAGTAAGCCGGTTTAGTTTAGGAAGTTATTAGTTATTTCGGTTCGGTTTAGATGTTTCGGTTAGGTTTGAGTGAGTAAACCGGAATATGAAAGTGAAGAACACGAGACAGGATTTTATGGATGTTCGGAGTTTAATCTCCTACGTCACCCCTTTTTCTTAAATAGTGAGAAGGATATTCACTAAGAAATATTACACAATTACAACAAACAATTTGAACGAGTCTTATTTACTTCTCATCGGTTACACCACTCACAATGATGTAATACAATACTTTTTACTCAATAGTAAAATACACACACAATACAAAAACACTTTCGGAAATTTCAATCACTATTCGAAGTCATGCGTAAGATCTTATGTTTCTGTTACTTCTCTCTTGTATAAGCTTTTTCGTTGTGATCTCACGCGTGTGTTTCTTTGGCACTATGAGCTTCTATTTATATGGAGAGTATGACAACGGTCATAATTTTCTCTCTCCACTGGATTGGTCATTTGAAGTCGCGTCGGTCAGGTTCAGAGGTTGCGTGCACGCTTTGTCATTTTGGACACTTGACAACCATTCATTTAGGCCGATTTGCATTTTAGACACTTGGCATACATGCACTAGGTCAGCTGCCTGGATCAGATGTTACTTATAGATTTGGATAAACAGTTCATCATTATTTTCGTTGCATATTTCTGATCCGGATCTTTTCTTCTTGTATATTTCCGAGAAATCTCTATATCATCATATTACGTCATCTTCTCAAATTCATCACTTTTCATATTTTTCCGTTGAGCTTTTATGATCTTCAATAAGAGTGAGTCAGCCGGATGGATCAGCCGGATGATAACATTTTTACTAGTCGATCCGGTTGAAGGGATTCAACCGGTTTCACAGACTATGCCCGGATCATTGAGTTATGTACTTTAGCCGGTATGATGCGGCTTGATATGTACCTGTACAGGAAGATTGAGATTGATTAATTTCTTTGGCCGGTTAAAATTAATCTACTTAATTTTTCTAACATATTTTCTCTTTTTGATTATTTAGAATAAATATTCAAAACTTGTAATGTATGGCCGATTTAAAGATTAATCTACTTAATTTTTCTAATAATTTCTCCCTTTTTGATTATTTAGAATAAATATTCAAAACTTGTAATGTATGGCCGGTATAAAAATTATCTTGATTTGACCGAAAGGTGAAAAATGTTTTTAGCAATTTCTCCATTTTTGATACTTTTCAAAGAAAAGTTTCAAAATATATTGTTTTTAAATATAAGTTTGATGAACCTATGCTGTTTGAAAGATCTGATTTTTTTTAAGAAAAAAAACTAACTTCATAAACCATGAAAAAATAAGCCAAAAGTTGAGGTGATAGGTTCATAAGTTCTACACATAAAGAAATTAAATAAGTAAACTATGGGTCTGATGGTCCTTCCTTTTCTTTTTCTTTGAGCTTTCTCTCCTCCTTTGCTTGCCATTCTCTTTCTCTTCTATCCGCGTCCATGCACCAACCGGTTAAGAGACTTGGTGTTTCGGAAGGGAAGCGGTTGAAGTTGAAGGATCCACCTGCTAGTCTGGGTGGACGAGATGGGGGAACGGATGATGTTCCCTGACTTGTCGATAGAGCGGATGAGTTATTGCAGCTTTCTTCTTCCTTGGTTGTAGAGGATTATCATCCTCCTCTTATTCATCGGCGATTTGACTGTTTGGTTGATCATCTGGTTGTGGACCTTGAAGACCACTTTATTCTACCCGAGACATCAGATCGACTATCTTCTTTCTTTTAGCCTGACGCCTTGTCAGCATTCCTTCAGCTTGAACCAGTTCGGCTTCTTTTTGTTTCTCCTTTTCTGCCTTATCAAATTCTTGGGATATTCTGAAGTCCTTGTCTTCCAGTTCTTTTCTCAACCGTTCTTGTTTTTCTTCTTCCGCTTGGAGTTGGAGGGCTGCTTCCGCATTAGATTAGATTTGGTCTTGAGTATCAATGGCTTTTAGCTTTGTTAGCTCCTCAATCTGAGCCGCCATAAGTTGCATCATTTCTAACAGTGGAGTATCTGATGACTCAACTGTTTCTTTAACCGATAAAATCAAATCGGCTATGAGGGTAGAGGTTCTGGCTTCCGTGACGTTGTGCCATTCATTCATTGAAGTGGCAACAACATTATCGATGATACCCTTAATATTCTCAGATGTGTATTCAATTTCCTGACTTGGTTGGGTATGAACCGACATCACAGTTTTCGATTTCTCTTGACCGGTCGAATCTTTATCCTTTGAAACAGAGTGAGAAGTAGACTTACTTGGAGATATATGGTTGTCTTCTTTCTCCTCATTTGCCTGCGGTTGAGATTTTTCTTGTCAGTCCCCTGTCGTTTTGAAGCATTCGCCGATATCAAAAATTGGCTTACTCTGGTAATCTTCCGGATGCAAAATACAATCTTGGCATATTACTTTTAATTCTTCCTCCAACCGTTCTATGTTGACAATGGTATCGTTTCTCACCTTGTTGAACCGTTCAAACATTATCTTTTCAACCTCGGTTGAGTTCCTTTGAACGTTATTGAATGCTTCATTCAAGGCTTTCAGCTTGGCTTGTTCATCGACCAAAGTCCCTCTTGCCAAGACCATTGACACGAAATCGGTTTTCGCAAGATCAAAAGCTTCCTTTTCTTTTACCAACAGTTCCGACTAGTACTTATTTTCGGTAAAATTGGGAAGCATGTGTGAAAATTTGGTTTCACTTCTGATTCTGCACTAAAAGTGATAAGGGATGGCTATTCCTTTAGCCGCTTCATCCAGATGAATTAGTAGTTGCTGAAATATGGCCTCTATTTCCTGTTCAGATACCGGAAGAGTTGATTCCAGTAAGATTTCGGGTTGCGCAGGTCCCTGAGGAGTCGGACCGGTTGACCCATTCTGAGATTCGTTTCCTCCTTGCACCGGAGGATCATCCTTAGCCAATTCTTTTGTTTCTTTATTACCCGAATTTGAACCTTCCGGCGTAATAGATTTATTGACTGGCCCTTCTTGAGCCAGTTTTAGGTTAGATCCGGTTGGGATAGGGTCTCCCACAACCAGACCGGAAGATTGTCTTTCTTCATTATCACCCTCTCGTACTAGAGGGACTTCAGTTTCAGTATTGGCCGTTTATTTGACCGGATTGATTTTGGTCTGATCAGTTGCACCAACCTGACCAGTTTTCTCAGGAACGCTTGTCACCTCGTCTTCATTAGCACTAGCACGAGGGACATCTTTTACCACTTTCTCTATAGTATTCCTAACAGATTTAGAATGAACAGAGTGATTACTGACCTCTTCAGACGAAGGAGGGGATGAGAAGATAGTAACCGGAATGTCAACCCTTAAGGGAATGGGTTGAAATAGAGGATCGGATAGCCGAGGAGATCGCTCGGATGATGTTCTCTCAGAATCATTGGACTTGCTAGCCGCTTTCTTCGCAACAGGATTTTTGGTTCTCTTTGTCACAAATTTGATTCTCATTGTCGTCTCTCGGGTTTCAGTTTGTTTGGCCTTACCCTTCGGTTCGGCTTCTTTAGGACCTGCGCCTTCCGGTGCAGCCAGTTCGGCTTTCTTAGAAGCCCTGGTCCTTGGAATTGTTTCCTTGGCCGGTTTAACGATCCGGGTCTGTACACTCTCAACATTCATAATTTTAGAGTTAGAGAGAGGTGTACCTTCACCAATTTTAATCTTCAGGTGTTGAAGTATTTTCCCGATCGGTATGGCGTTAGCTTGAACCCGATCCTTTGTCTTGGAAACCACTTTGCATAGTTGCTCGAATAATACACAGTCTCAATCAATTTTGTCACCGCGGACTATGCCCATCATCATCTCGAGTTTCAGTCGGGTCATGTTGTCGAAGTTTCCTCCTTTTCCTTGTAGGGATTTAGAGACGATATCTAGGAGCCACCGGAACTTTGGCTTCAATTTCTTCTTCCGGCTAGTGTGATTCACCAGGTCACCCGCATCCTTTAAAATCTGACCGGTCCGGAAATCCCTTTTGTCGTTTGGTAAACCGAGAGCTTTAGCAAACGTGGTGCCGCACACGGTGGCAGTGATGGTTCTTTTCATCAAACTTTCCTGGCTGAAGAACTCCAAGACTTCATTCTGATGAAGAACAAACGGACCAGACAAGAACGTCTCTAACCCAGATACCTTCAAAGACCCGATCAAGGCCTTGTATTCGCTGATTCCATTTTCTTCGATATCTTTGAAGTCGACCTGCATGATGTAAGTGAAGAGTGTGTTATCTCGTCCCATGGTGATTGATGAAGATATTGAAAATGATCGTGAGAGATAAAAGTGTAGAACTGCTTTGGAATTTCTAGAGAGAGAGAGAGCATGAATGAATAATGATTCAACTTCCGATTTATATAGGAGACGGTTTCTTGACGGTTAAGAAACTGAACCGTCACTTGGTTCTTAGTTTTTGGCGCCAAAATTTCCCTCCAAAAGTTACGTAACTTTTGGCGGTAAATAAGAGTGGTAAATTTGAGCGGTAATCTAGGGGCAGTAAAACTGTTGGCTGTTATTTTTGAAGTTTGGCCGAATTTTTAGACTGAGATTTATTGTATAGCCGAAGCTTTGATTACCGAAAGCTTTTATGTTTAACCGAAATTTTATGTTGAGCCGAAAGATTATGGTGAGCTGGAAGATTATGGTGAGCCGGAAATTTTGTGTGAATTCAAAAAATGTGGTAATCTGGAAAATTAAAAAGAGTGAAAATATTATATATTAAGCCGGAAGTGATGATAAAATAAATGGTCACCCGGTCGTACAAAAAAATGACCGATATGACCGAAACGAATTGAAAGAAAAGAAAATTTATCATTCACGAAGATTCATCTCATTCATCTTCAAGTCCCAATCCTCCACGGTATAGCCAGTCCGGCTTTCGATTCTTGCAATCCAGCTTTCCAGCATTTCGTTGGTTAGCGTGTTTGCCGGTCCTACCGGGATTCCGGGTCCGAGATTTGGAATGACGGAACGGATGAACCGGGTGATTTGAGGAGCGAATCCGATTTTTCTCCTGCGAGCCGTGATATGTCCTTTAGGCTGTTGAAAATGAGAGTGGCCCAGTTTATGGGTGAGAGGCCTAATATGGCGATCATGATATCACTCACTTCTCGAGAGTAATTTTCATTCGACATTCGGCCCAGGATTGATCGTTGGATCAAGTCCTGGAGGATTTGGAAGTTGGGAGCTATGTCATCTTTCAGACAGTAGCAACCAACCTTGTGTCTGCTACCGGAGAGAATGTGCGCGTAACGCTCATTTGCTTCAACCGGAGGGGAAGGAAAATCATATAACCCCTCAGTTGGAAGGTTGAAGAGTTCTACAAAAGACTCTTCAGTGAGCCGGTAGAACTCACAATCAATGTGAGTGGTGATGTTGCCATCATCCCTTACTTATTCATTATTGAAGAATTCGTGCACCTCCTCTTCGAGGATGGTGTCTGATCCTTTAAGGAATGTTTGAAGACCGGGGAGGACCAGAGGTTCGATTATGACATTGTCGACTTTGTTCTCACAGGCGGTTTTGAAATCGACGATGATGGAGTTTCGTAGTTCAACATTCATTTTGAAGGACAGAGAGAGGGCTGTGATATAGAGGTGAGAGTTCAAAATATAGAGAGAGAAAGATGCTTTTAAAATGTGATTTGTTTGAAGAGGAATGATGTCTTTATATAGTGCAGGCGGTTGGAGAACATTTAATGAGAATATTTTGAAAAATCTGACCGTTTAAGTATTGTGAATAAATGCTTGATGCATTTTCAAGAGAATTGCTTGTTTGGAAAATGTACGATGTAGGCTGTCTAGTCTATCCGGACTAGGCACACCTTTTGGGAAATAAATATGTCTGTTTCCAAGAATGATTTGAGATTATTCGGTGTTGAATATTTCAGAGTATTAATTTTTTTATTGACTCAAGATTTGGCTAAAGAAGGAAAGAAATTATTTTCATTAGAGTGTACTAAACCGGTAGTACAACAAAATTACTGGTTCGGTAAAGTGAGAAAAGGAAATGTCATGGATGACCCAACGGTTGAAGTCTTCTTAGCCGTTGCCTTGTCCCATCTGTCAATCATCTCTTGAACTCTCTCATTGGTTAGCACATGCTTCGGATGGAGAGTGACACACGGACCGGAGTGGATATCAAGACTAGCGCAGAAACTGCTCAGTTGATGAGCGTAGGCGGTTTTGTTGAAGTTGATCATCCTTTTCAGATTATTGAAGATAATCCAGGACCAGTTGACCGGGGTGCCAACCGTGATGGCAATCATCATCTCAAAAACCTGTTGGGTGTAGTAGTAGCTCTTTTCTCTACCCAGAACTGATTTTCCCAAAATCTCACTGAGAATATGGTACTTGTGAGAAAGATGACTCTTAGAACCCCAGGTTTTAACCGGGATGTTAGAGCCTGAGAACAAGTGACACATTTCTTCAATGGTCACTGGAGAGTATGTAAGGTTGGTTACCCCTTCAGTTGGTAAGACGCAGTATTCAGCGAAATCCGTCTCGCTGAATAGGAAAGTTTGGCTGTAGACTTGCGCCAGGATGATGTCCCGGTGCACTTCCTTTGCAGTCTCAAAGAGTTCATCGACTACTTGATAGTCGATGATGAAACGATTTTCTAAGAATTTTCTTAGCCCGATTCTTTCAAGGGCAAGAAACAACTCCTTAATGCCATAATCTTCATATTGATAGATTGAGTCGAAGTCGGCTAGAAGAATCTTCTTAGTGAGTGAAGAAGTGTTCATGTTCTTTAGATAATCTTTGCTTAAGTGTTTTTGTCGATATTGTTCTTGTGAAATGTTTGAGATTTGAAAGATTGTTTAAATAGCCAAGGGTTCGGCTAGGTTAGAGATGTGGGCGTGCTTAATGATGTCATCAAGTAATTAGTATAAGGTTAACTTGTATAGATGTACAATAGTTGGTTCCAATGTAGTAATAATGATGGCTAAAGATTTTCATGATTAAAATAAATATATGGAAGAAATGTTAGTCTTCCTATCTTGATGATAGACACGTGTCATCATCTCGATTGAGGTAGACTGTTTTATGATTTATAGGTTTCATTATCAAGGTATGCATGAAAACGCGGTCAGCCATTCCAAGTTAGCCGGAAATATTCAGTTTACCGAAATCATGATGCATTTTATTGATTGGTTTTCTATGACTAGTTTTATAGAGATAGTTTACTTCGGTGTGAAGAAGTGTCGAACCGAGCCGACATTTGTTCCGCTTTGGAATAAACTATCTGTTTTAACAAGTCATTTGAACCGCTCAATATATATACATGTGATTTGGTAGTGTGAGTTTGTCAAACTTAACTGGAGACATCTTTCCGGTTAGCATCCTTGAGTGTTTAATTTCCTATTGAGGTATGGCTTGAGAAGCGAGAGCTTCTCCCTAAGCTCATGCCCCTGTATTTCATGATGATGTATGTTTGAAAGCATGTATTGATGTTTTATGGCATAAGTTGTTTGTTATCAGTAAATCCTAAAATATTTCTGAAATAAGAAAACTTAGCTTCGTATAGCGGTTTAGTGAAGATACCAGCCACTTGTTGTTCGGTTGAGACATACTCCAACCGGATGTGTTTTTGCTGTACATGCTCCCGGATGAAATGATGTCTTATGTCAAAGTGTTTGGTTCTTGAGTGCAACACTGAATTTTATGTGATTGCTATTGCGCTTGTGTTGTCACAGAATATTAGAGATTCTTCGGCAGTTACACCGAAATCCTTGAGTTGCTGTTGGATCTAGAGAAGTTGTGCACATCAGCTTCCGGCTACTAGGTACTCCACCTCTGCGGTTGAAGTTGCAACTGAGGTTTGCTTTTTGCTATACCATGAGACCAGCCGGTCTGCTAGAAATTGACATGTCTCACTTGTACTCTTTCGATCTAATTTGCAGCCTGCATAGTCTGCATCCGAATAGCTTATTAGATTAAAACTAGAGTACTTTGGGTACCATAGTCCCACGTCTTGAGTTCCTTTCAAATATTTTAGAATCCTTTTAGCCGTGGTATAATGTGATTGCTTTGGATTGGCTTGAAATCTCCCGCATACTCTGACCGTGAACAAGATGTCTGGTCGACTGACTGTTAGGTAGAGTAGTGAACTAATGATTCCTTGATATGCTGTTATGTCTACTACTTGATCGTCCTCTTCTTTGTCTAACTTTACTGATGAGCTCATTGGAGTAGCCGCCTCGGCGCATGTATCCATTCCGAATTTCTTCAATAGTTTGGTTGTGTATTTTTGCTGACTTATGAAAGTTTCGGTTTTAATCTGCTTGACCTGAAGACCTAAGAAGAAACTCAATTCTCCCTCATACTCATTTGAAATTTATTAGTCATCATTTTTGAAAATTTATCACATAACTTTGGATCGGTTGATCCGAAAATAATATCATCAACATACATTTGAACAAGTAATATGTGTTCTTTTTTCTCAAATTTAAAAAGAGTTTTATCAACCGAACCTATTGTAAACTTGTGATCAAATAAGAATGCGGTTAATGTGTCGTACCAGGCTCTTGGAGCCTGTTTTAAACCGTAAAGGGCTTTGTTTAGCTGGTAAACATGATTCATTTGTTCTGGACTTATAAAACCTAGAGGTTGTTCAACATACACCTCTTCATTTATTTTACCATTTAGAAAAACACTTTTGACATCCATTTGAAAAACTTTGAAGTTTTTGAAAGCCGCAAATGCCAAAAATATTCTAATGGCCTCAAGTCTAGCCACAGGAGAAAATGATTCTTCGAAATCAATGACTTCTTCCTATTTGTAACCTTGAGCCACTAGCCGGGCTTTGTTTCTCGTAACTAAACCGTCTTCATTGAGTTTATTTCTGAATACCCATCTCGTTCCTATAACCAATTTATGTTTCGGTCTTGGAACTAGGTACAAGACTTTATTTCTCTCAAACTCGTTTAATTCCTCTTGCATTACTAAAATCCAATCGGGATCTAGCAAAACTTCATCCACCTTTTTCGGCTCAATTTGTAATATGAAAGTTGAGTTTTCATATTGTTCCAAATTCAATCGCCTAGTTCGGACGGGTGATGAGATGTTACCTATTACTAGTTCAAGAGGATGATTTTTATTCCTTCTGAAGTTTATTCAGGATGTATCTTCCAAGCGTCCGGTTGGCTGATCAAGGTTAGACAGATCGGTAGGCTGAACAAAGACAGATTTCCTTAGTGGAAACTGAAGCGTCAACTTTCTACGGGAAAGCAGCTTGATCAGGCTGAGGTTCAGCATAAACCGCTTGATCATTGACAAACCATCTATAGACCGGAACCTCATCTTCATCATCAGAATAGATATTGAAATTTTCCATTCTGTTGTGAAGGTCGAAGGGTAATGTAGTGTTTCGTGCAACCGATTCATCAAAAATAACATGAGATGTTTCTTCAACTGTTAAAGTTTTAGTGTTGTAAACTCTATATGCTTTAATTACGGCTGAATAGCCCAACATTATTCCTTCATCGGATTTAGCATCAAACGCGGTCAAATAACTTGTGTCGTTGATGTGCATATAACACTTACAGCCAAAGATCCTAAGATACCAGATGTTAGGAACTTTTTCATGGTATATTTCCAAAGGAGTTTTAGTGAACTGTTTAGTAATTTAAGACCGGTTTTGAGTATAGCAAGCAGTATTGATAGCTTCATCCCAAAATTTTTTAGCAACACCCGAATCGACTATCATGGACCTTACAGCTTCCTTGAGTGTTCGGTTTCTTCTCTCAGTAAGGACATTTTGTTGAGGTTTTCTAGCACTAGACAACTCGTTCCTAATACCAGAATCATCAAGGAAAGTAGTTAAAGTGCTATTTGTAAATTCGGTTCCTCTATCACTTCTAATTCGGTTAATTCGGATAGATTTCTCATTTTGTATCCTTAAAAGTAGTTTGATCAGGTTTGGAGTAGCTTGATTTTTAGATTCCAAAAATGTTACCCAAGTGAATTTAGAGTAATCATCAACAACCACCATGGTATAACCCATGCCTCCTAGACTCGTTACTCTAACCGGGCCAAACAAATCCATATGTAAAAGTTCTAAACATCATTCGGATTGACAATTTCCATTGCTTTTGAAAGATGATTTTATTTGTTTTCTCATTTGACATACAGCACATACTTTATCTTTCGAAAATTTGATGTTTGAAAAACCATGAACCAATTCCTTAGAGCATATGAGATTTATTGTTTTAAAGTTTAAATGGTTTAGCCGTTTGTGCCAGAGCCAATTTGGATCATTCCTAGCTATCATGCAAAATAGGATTTTCAATTTTAATTTTCCAATCAACTTTGTAAATGTTTCCCATCCGGTTTCCGGTTAGTAGTGTATCACCTTGATGATTTTTAACTATGCATGCATGTTTATGAAATTCAACCATGTACCCTATATCACACATTTGACTTATACTTTACAGATTGAAATGCAAAATTTCTACTAACAACACGTTATTTATAGACAGGTTACCGTGGACAATCTTACCCTTGCCCATGGTTCTACCTTTTGAGTTGTCACCAAAAGTGAACATTGCTCGGTTTCATGAATGATGTCAGCTAGGAGTCCGCTGTTTCCGGTTATGTGTCTTGAACACCCGCTGTCCAAGTACCATTCCGAGTTTTCCAACCGCTTGCTCCTCCTAACCTGCAAAAAATAAATATTTACACCTTTCTGGTACCCACATTCAGTTAGGTCCGTGGTGGATTAATCCCTTTGGGATCCAGACTTTAATATGTCGGATCACTTTCCCGGTAATAGTTTGAATTGCTTTTCTGGTATCCGGTTTGACAATTTCTTGTCTGCCGAATAGTACCTTATGTTGTCGTGATGGTGACGGTGTATTAGTTCTTCTTGAACGTGTGTCGGTTTGTTGTTTACTAACCGATTGGCTTTCTTTCTCTAAAGATGAAGCCATTTCTTCTAGTCGGTTGGACTTACATATTTTAATCATTTTTCCAGTTTTAAATCATGTTCTACTTCAGTGTCAGCTGAAGAGCTCTTGACAAATCTTACAAAAGGAAGATTGTCTTTTGTGAGTTTCATCCCGTTTGGAGAGGTCTTGTTGGTGGATCTGTCGTTTTTGTAACCGAGACCATATTTGCATTTTGGATGTCTTTTATTGTTACACATTTGATTTACGGCTTCACGGGATCTTTCCCAAGCAGTCGTGATGTATTTGGTTCTTTCATCTTCTTCAGTTACCGGTTGAACTGACTCCTTGAGCTTCTCATTCTCTAAGGATAGTCCGACCGGTTCATATACCGTGGTTTCGCATGGCTCACCAGCGATACCACTTGACTCTCTGGTTTCATAGTTTTACCGAGTCGATATATAAGTAGATAAGTTTCTGAACTCAGCGACCATGTCGTTGAGTGTAGTAACTAGATCTTCTTTAGTAAATTCATCAGATGCGAAATCTAATATCTCTTCTTCATGTTCCATGAAGCATGTAACTCTTTTTTCGTCGTTTTTGGTGTCGGATTGTGCCCAGTCGCTTCCACCGTCGGATGCAATGAGTGCCTTCTAGATTTCACTTCCTGCATCGTAGTTAAAACATCTTACATGTAATGACCAAAACCATCATAGTTAAAACATCTTCCTGCATTTGATTTACATTTGATTTCACTTCCTACATCGTAGTTAAAACATCATAGTTAAAACATCTTACATTTGATTTATCGGCATAATTATAGTTGAAGTTGTTGTTCGATGGTTGATTCTTCTTCATGAATCTACCGAATTTATGTGCTTGCATGGCCATCACGTCTTCACTGATCTAGTCAGCGTTTTTGATAGGAACCGGAACGGTTGATACATGGACTGCTGGTTCCACTGATGTCACCAGAGCTGTGATTGCGGTTGATGTTGATGCTTCGTCTTCGATCCGAGATTTTATATCGAATTCGTATGTTTTCATATCCTCAAACACATCGTGCAACTTCATCTGTCCGAGGTTGCTTGATTCCCTCATCACCATGGTTTTGATATCTCAAAACTTTTATGATGATCTCCTAGTTATCGTATCTCTTTCCAAGTGTGTGTAGCTCGTTGACTACACTGGTGAACCGGTCACTGAATTCTTTCATGTTTACTCCCAGTTTCATCTTGATGTTCTCATATTTTTAAGTTGCCACTAAGATTTTGTTCTCCTTAGTTCTATCATTTCCCTCATGAACCTGAATGATGTTTCCCATGCTTCCTTTGCATTTTGACAATCTGAAATTTTGTTGAACGTGTCGTCGTCTATCACTTTGAAAATATGTCTCATGCAATGGTTGTCCAGGTTGTTTCTTCTTCGATCTTCAGCCGTCCATGTTTCTATCTCCTTGTTAATCTTTATCGGTCCCTCCTTTAGAACTTTGCTCATCTCATCAACGAGCGTGATCAGATGTAGTGTTTCTTCCAGCTGCTAAATGCTTCACTGTTTAGCATCGGTGGCTTGTCGCTGTGGGTCATGCTTCCCATCTTCTTCGGTTGCTTGAGTGTGTAATAAACCTGCTCTAAAACCACTTGTTAGGATCAGGATCTCCCTTGGAGGACCGGGCTCCGGCTTTTAAGGGTGAACGCTTAACAACACAACACACACTGGTAATAGTCCGGTTAGAGACTAGAACCACTACTTAACACTACACAAGCTGTCACAAACCTCTTGAACCGGGTTCAAGTGCGGAAATGGTTTGTTTTATCTTGAAGCAACAAACACAGTTCGGTTTGGAAGGTATTTAGAAAGAGATATCGGTTTAAGGAGAAAGCCGGTTTGGTTTAGGAAGTTATTAGTTATTTCGGTTCGGTTTAGATGTTTCGGTTAGGTTTGAGTGAGTAAACCAGAATATGAAAGTGAAGAGCACGATACAGGATTTTATGGATGTTCGGAGTTTAATCTCCTACGTCACCCCTTTCTTCTCAAACAGTGATAAGGATATTCACTAAGGAATATTACACCACCACAACACACAATCCGAACGAGTCTTATTTATTGTTCATCGGTTACACCACTCACAATGATGTAATACAATATTTCTTACTCAATAGTAAAATACACAGACAATACAAAAACACTTTCGGAAATTTACATCTCTATTCGAAGTCGTGCGTAAGATCTTATGTTGATGTTACTTCTCTCTTGTATAAGCTTTTTCGTAGTGATCTCACGGGTATGTCTCTTCGGCACTATGAGCTTCTATTTATAGAGAAAATATGACAACGGTCATAATTTTCTCTCTCCGCTGGATTGGTCATCTGAAGCCGCGTCGGTCAGGCTAAGTGGATTGCGTGCACGCTTTCTCATTTTGGACACTTGGCAATCATGCACTTAGGCCGGCTTGGATTTTGGACACATGGCATACATGCACTAAGTCTGCCGCATGAATCAAATGTTGCTTGTAGATTTAGATAAACAGTTCATCATTGTTTTCGTTGCATGCTTCTTATCCGGATCTTTTCTTCTTGTGCATTTCCAAGAAATCTCTATATCATCATATTACGTCATCTTCTCAGATTCATCAACTTTCAAAGTTTTCCGTTGAGCTTTTATGATCTTCAATAAAGAGTGAGCCAGCTGGATGAATCAGTCGGATGATGATATTTTTATTAGTCGATCTAGTTGAAGGAGTTCAGCCGGTTTCACAGACTATGACCGGATCATTGAGTCATGTACTTCAGCCGGTAAGATGCGGCTTGATCTGTACCTACGCATGAAGATTGAGAATGATTAAGTTCTTTGGCCGGTTAAAATTAATCTATTTAATTTTTCAAACAATTTCTCGATTTTTGATTATTTAGAATAAATATTCAAAACTTGTAATTTATGGCCGGTTTAAAAATTAACTTCCTTGATTTTTATAACATAGTAATTCAGTTAGAAATGCTAAACTGAAATTTTTTGAAGTTAGAGATCGTATTATTGTTGAAGAGGTTCGTAAAATTTATTCTGGTGAAACGTTCAAAGGTCTGCTCTGAATGTGGAAAATATGGGCAGAGGTAATGATAGAAATTTCAACCGAGGTAAGAGATGATTTATGTCGAGGAGTAGGATGAGTCAGTCCAAGTCTGGGCAAACATTTGGGTGTTGGAATTGTGGTAAACAAAGTCATTTAAAGAGGAACTACAAAACACCGAAGAAAAATAGTGATGATAAAAATGATGTAGCCAACGATGTTATAGAAACTGTCAATGATGTGTTACTTTTTTCTATTGATAGCCCGATTGATAGGATCAGTGTAATCGATAGAGACGGGGTCTCGCTAATGATGACGGATTAAGAAAAACGGTTTGATAGAAATTCTGTTAAGGATTTAAATCGCTTTCTATTATGCACAAACCCTTGCAAACTCTTGAACGATTCAAGTGTGGAAACGTTTGTTCAGGTTTGAAGCTAAGAACCAAGAATGAGAAGATGACAGAATGAAAAAGACACAACAGTTTGTTTATGGATGTTCAGAGCAAACTCTCCTACGTCACCCCTTCTTCCAACCACCGGAAGGATTCACTATACTTTCGAATCAAATACAGTCGCACGATTAGCTCACTGTTGAACAGAACAGACTCTATTCAACTTAAAATATGATGAAGTATATCACTCAACTAAAACAATGCTTTGATTCTAACTCTCTCTTGACAAAACCACAGTAAAGCAAGAAAGAAGTACTTAAGATTGTAAACTCAGTAGAACTTTTTTATTTTTCAGTGTTCAACAAATTGTGTCTGGCAATAGTTGTGCTAGTTCTTCATTGTCCTTGAAGATCTTTAAATAAGGAGCAGGTACCAACGGTCAAATCTTTCATAATGACACGTGGCGAGCTTCCATTAGAACGTATCCATAGTACACAGCAGACTTTGAGCACCAAGATCGTGGTCATACCAATCAGGTAATGCGCCAAATATTCTTCTAGGATATTCCTGCAAAAAAAAATAGTGGGAAGAATATTTGCTTACATGGCATTAATCAATTGGTTGTAACTTGCTGTCGTATTGATCTTCACTGGAAAGTGGAGCAGGAGTAGCGTACAGCTAGTTGATCGTGGGTAGACGTGTGCTAGCTTCAAGCAACTGTTTTAAGCATGACATTAGACGTATTTCACTTAAACGACCTCGTCTAATGAAATTAGACACCCACGTCTAATAGTAGGATCTATTAGACCACCTGGTCTAACGGGATTAGACGACACGTCTAATTACAGTTCCCTTCAGACTAATCTAAAGGAGTTAAACTGCACGTCTAACTCTCATCTGTTAGACTGTACGTCTAACTATGCATCCTTTCAGACTAATCTGAAGGAGTTAGACTGCACATCTAACGCTCATCTGTTAGACTACACGTCTAATTACGCATCCCTTCAGACTAATCTGAAGGAGTTAGACTGCACGTCTAACTCTCATTTGTTAGACTGCATGTCTAACTACGCATCCCTTCAGACTAATCTGAAGTAGTTAAACTGCACGTCTAACTACGTATCCGTTAGACTGCACGTCTAACTACGTATCTGTTAGACTGCATATCTAACTACGTATCTGTTAGAATGCATGTCTAACTACGTATCTATTAGACTGCACATCTAACAACGTATCTGTTAGACTGCACGTCTAACTAAGTATCCGTTAGACTGCACGTCTAAATACGTATTCGTTATACTGAACGTCTAACTACGTATTTGTTAGATTGAACGTATAACTATGTAACTGTTAGACTGCACGTCTAACTACATATCCGTTAGACTGCACGTCTAACTACGTATCTGTTAGACTACACGTCTAACTACGTATCCGTTAGACTGCACGTCTAACTATGTATCCGTTAGACTGCATGTCTAACTACGTATCTGTTAGACTGTACGTCAAACTACGTATCCGTTAGACTGCACGTCTAACTACGTATCTGTTACACTGCACGTCTAACTACGTATCTGTTAGACTACACGTCTAACTACATATCTGTTAGACTGCACGTCTAACTACGTATCTGTTAGACTGCACATCTAATTATGTATTTGTTAGATTGCACGTCTAACTACATATTTGTTAGACTGTACGTCTAACTTAAAGAATATAATGGTCAAACAGTCTAATGAATCTCATTAAGACTTAGTCTAATATAACATGTTTTTCGATACACCTGCACCAAAAATGATTAGACGACATCGATTAAGTTTTATACACATTCATCATCAAAATTCCAATAGTCAAAATACTTTGACACTTAGTCAAAATAATTTGACCCAACACCGATAGATTCATGGGTTTTATACTCGGGAACGTCTTTCCACACCACTTCCCACAAAGAATTAATGGAGAATTATGTGGCTGGAAAATGTGGGAAAGTTTATCTCGTAGATGGTGAGACACTGGATATTATTGGCATGGGGGATATCAAATTAAAGATGGCAAATGGTTTTATTTGGAAGATTAATAAGGTGAGACACATTCCAGATTTAATGCGCAATCTGATTTATGTTACACAACTTGATGAAGAAGGTCACAATTTCAGTTGTGGAAATGGTGCATGGAAGGTGTTAGGATCTAGATCGCCGCTAGAGGACCGGGGGTTGGACCGGTTAGCGGTTCTTACTCGAAGGGTGGTGGTTAATCTGGTTAGAGATTAACACCGGGGTTTCAATACTACACAACCTGTCACAAACCCTTGAACTAGGTTCAAGCGCGGAAGAGGTTTGCTTTCAGGTTGAAGCGGCACGCTTGTATAATGGGCAGAATCGGTATTGTATAATGGAGGTTTGAAGTTTGATGGGTCGGCTTCGGTAGTCTGGAAATTCGGTATGGATAGTATAGAGTCGGTTATAGTGGTACGGATTGGTTAAGTAACGAAACCGGCAGACAGTAAATAACAAGACAGATTTTATGGATGTTCGGAGATAAAGCTCCTACGTCACCCCTTCCTCTCGAAACCGCGAGAAGGATATTCACTAAGGAATACAAGTACAAACCGATCGAGACTTATTTCCTGCTCGATAACACTCTTACAATTTACACCGAAATTGTAAAACACACTTTAACTTTAACACTTAGGCTTTCTTAGAATAACACAATCTTATCACTTGTAGTAAATGCTTTCAGCGTTTCACTTATCCCTCTGTATGTTCCTTGTGTCCCAATGTATATCCCGCATTTACTCTTCTTCAACTGCCCCTTTTATAGGTGAAATATGCCAACGGTCATATTTCACTGCCTTGAATCTGATTGGCTGAGCAGATGTGCAGTGATTCAGTGTTTCAGAGATTCAGACCTGCGGTCGCTTCCTCAGACCTGATGGTCAACCTCAGACCTGGCATTCTGTCTCAGACCTGGCGGTCTGTTCTTCCGGTATGTAGGACAAGCCTGCCGAGTTTGTCTTTTACTTGATGTAGGCACTGTCTGTTGGACAGTTGTCTGTACTTGGAAGATCTTCTTTCTGACTTATCCCGAAGTAGAAAGATCCGGTAGTACTGTCTTCTGCAGCCTACAGTCTTTCCTCAGACTTGCATGAATATGGAAGTGTTCAGTCTTTTCCTTTGGTATCGTTCTCAACAGATACCCGAATTGTCTTCTTGTTCTGGTCGGCCATTTGTCTTAACCGAATGGCTTTTGGTATAAGTGATGTAACCGGACTTCTTCCGGTTATTCCTCTGCCTTGTGGATGATCGGCTGTTTGATGATTCTGGTTTTAAGCTTTGGCCGATCCTTTCTTTGTGCGGTCATGTTCCGAGTATTCTTGATCGGTTTGGTAGCTTGACCGGTCCGGTTCCTTGTTCCTGCATGGGAAGTTTATTTAAGTTAAGTTTATTTGAACCGGTCTTATTTTATCTAACAGAAGGTGACTAAAGGAGAAATTATTGTTGCTCGAGGTCACAAAATTGGAATGTTATACACGACTTCAACTTGCCGAGAAATAATTGATGTTGTAGTTGATGACTTAAAGAATAGTGAGCTATGGAATTGCAGGTTGGGCCATATGAGCGAAAAATGGATTAAAATTCTTTTGAAGAATGGACAGATTCCAGAACTTAAGTCTATTGAACATCAGTTATGTGAAAACTGCATTCTTGGAAAATAGAAACGTGTGAGTTTCTTAAAGATTAGGAAGGAGCTCAAGAAAGAAAGGCTAGAGTTGGTACACATTAATGTGTGGGGACCTGCACTTGTTTCTTCTATTGGCGGATCACAATACTACGTGACGTTTATAGATAATTCGACAAGAAAGATATGTGTATATTTTATGAAGCACAAGTGTGAAGTATTTGTTATTTTCAAGAAATGGAAGGCTTTGGTTGAAAATGAAACAAATCATAAAGTTAAGTGCTTAAGATCCGACATCGGAGGTGAATATATCAATTCAGATTTCAAAGAGTATTGTGATGTGAATGGGATCAATTTGGTGAAGACTATTCCCCGAATGCCTCAAGATAATGGAGTAGCTGAACGAATGAATCAAACATTGAACGGGTGTGCTAGAAGCATGAGATTGCATGCAGGGATGCCTAAAACCTTTTAGGCAGAAGCTATCAATAATGCTTCCTATTTGATAAACAGGGGACCCACTGTTCCTCTTGAATTCAGAATAACTGAAGAAGCTTGGAGCAATAAAAAGCTAAATCTTTCTTATTTGAAAATGTTTGGTTGTTTATCATATGTTCATATTAATGAATATGATAGGAGCAAGCTTGATCCAAAATCTAATAAATATTTTATCATTGGTTATGGTGATATCGAGTTTGGTTATCGTTTCTAGGATAATCAAAATCGGAAGATCATTCGTAGTAGAAATTTTATCTTCAATGAACATGTTCTCTATAAAGATTGTGTTGGGAAGACATCAGACGGTGATTCTAAATTGGAAGAGACTGGTACAGTCGATTTGAGGGAATTTTCAACTTAATATATACCGATTGTCGAAGAAGACCGGTGTGTTGTTGAAGATGAAATCATTGAGAACGTGGCCCTAGAGGTAAATCAGCAAACACCGGTTATACAGTTGAGAAGATCGTCAAGGAATTGAAAACCAATTGAGAGGTGGTCTTCATCTCTGAACTATATCTTGTTGACAGATAGAGGTGAACCTGAATGCTATGAGGAAGCAATACAATCTGATGGGAGTCTGCGATGAAAGATGAGATGGACTCTTTGATGTTGAATTAGACTTGGGAGCTCACTGAGCTGCCAAAGGGAAAGAAAGAATTTCACAACAAATGGATCTTCAGGATTAAAGAAGAACATGATAAAACAATGAGGTACAAGGCAAGGTTGGTTGTGAAAGGATTTTAATAGAAAGAAGGTATTGACTATAATGAGATCTTCTCTCCAGTAGTTAAATTGACGAGAATCAAAAATATTTTGAGTTTGGTTGTGAAAGAAGACCTTCATCTTCAACAAATGGATGTCAAAACTGCTTTTCTTCATGGTGATTTAGATGAAGAGATTTACATGCGACAACTAGAAGGATTTGAAATCAAAGGAAAAGATGAGCTTGTGTGTAAGTTTCAGAAAAGTCTGTATAGTTTGAAACAAGCTTCAAGGAAATGGTACAAGAAGTTCGATAGCTTCATGAAAAGTAACAATTTTCTAAGGTGTGAAGCTGATCATTGCTGCTATATCAAGAGGTTTGATAAATCATACATTATTCTGCTACTCTACGTTGATGACATGTTGATTGCTAGAGCAAACTTATATGAGATTAACAAACTCAATAAAGAGTTGTTTGAAAAGTTTGCAATGAAGGATTTTGGTGCTGCAAAACAAATCCTTGGGATGAGAATTTTCAGGGATGAAGAAGTTCACAAGCTTTCACAAGAATAATATATGAAGAAAGTTCTTAGCAAGTTCAACTTGTATGATGCAAAACCAGTTACTACCCCTTAGCTAGTCACTTCAGACTATCTAAAGATCAGTCGTCTTCAACAGAGGAGGAGAAAAATTACATGGTCACTGTTCCGTATGCCTCTGTCATTGGTTGTATTATGTATGCGATGGTTTGCACAAGATCAGACATAGCACATGCAGTGGGAGTTGTTAGCATGTTCATGACCAATCCGGGTAGACAACATTGGGAAGTAGTAAATTGGATACTATGATACTTAAGAGGAAGTACGGGTCTCGCTTTGTATTTTTGAAAGTCTGATATGGGTTTGGAAGGATATGTTGATGCTGACAATGGTGGTGATGTTGATAGTAAGAAGAGCACAATAGGGTACATTTATACTCTGGGAGGTACTGCAATCAGTTGGGTTTCAAAATTGCAGAAGATTGTTGCACTTTCTAGTTTTGAGGCAGAGTATGTTGCTGTGACAGAGGCATCTAAGGAGATGATGTGGTTACAACCCTTTTTGTGAGAATTGGGTCAAGACAACGAGGGAATTTTGTTGCGATGCGACAGTCAGAGTTCCATTCATTTGTCAAAGAATCCTGTTTATCATGGCCGGACGAAGCATATATAGGTTCGTTATCATTTCATCCGGTCAGCTTTAGAAGATAATGTATTAGCTCTTGAGAAGATTCCCAGGAGTAAGAATCCAACTGATATGTTGACGAAAATTGTGACAAATGAGAAACTGAAGTTGTGTGAAACTTCAGTTGGTCTTCTTCGTTAAGACATCGGATGGAAAGCCGCTACCGATCGAGAGATGATGAAGTTAGTCTCCAAGTGGGAGATTGTTGAGTTATGGAGCCTACACTTATAATAAACTCTACAGTGTTAATTAGAGTTTATTAGGTTTGTATTTGGTTTTGGGCTTGGGCTTGGGCTTGGGCCTGATCAAGAATTATTTAGGTTTATTACCTGAATGTTTACCCTATAAATATATGATTATTAAAGGTTTACAAGGGAGAGATATAATTCTAGAGAGATAAAGTGTGAGGCAAAATTTTTGTATTCCTTCTTCTTCTTCATAGTGAAATCTGGTGGTGGCTGAAGTGGACGTAGCTCAATTTGAGTGAACCACTATAAATATGTGTCTTCTTGTGTTCTTTTTTCTTGCATATTTACATATTGTTTCAAGATAGTCGGATTTTGGAGATACAAATCCTAACAAATAACTTAGCACAAGGAAATTATTTTAAGATTGTTAGATATATTGTCTTGAAATAACATAAATATATATAAATGATGCTACGAATAAATTAATAAAATACAATATTACAAAGAACAAAATCACCAGAATGCAATGTTGATTTGAGGCATGTGCTTAGCACATTTCCCTTAAAATAGTTCCACTGTCTCTCATTGTGCTGGAGCTTATCGCAGATGCTTGTCTGTCATGGTACAACGAATCTAGTAGTGATTCAGCACCGGAATCACTATGCAACAAACTTGGAAAAGTACCTGAATCAATCAACGGGTTTTAACGGAAATACGACGAGTCAAGAACTCAAAGAACACTCGATTGATTGAAAAACTCGAAAAACACTCAATTGAATGAAGAATATCAATCCAGCGGCTGATAATACATCCAATGATTGTTATTCCTAGACTCTTGACATATCAAAACTCTTGACATTTCAAGATTCTTAGCATTCGATCTTATCAACTGACATTAAATTTCACCAAACATTCACAATTTAATTTGGAATGAATTTATATATATTTAGATTAAATTATATTTAATTTATTTATCTAAATTCTCATTTTTATTACTTAATATAATTAGTTTAAAATTCCAAAATATAATTATTCTATTATAGAAGTTTAAAATGTGATTACTAACATTGATTGGGTATTTGATTCTTAATATAATGTATAACTAACCCTACAAAAGAAAAATGTATAGAAAAATGTATTCAAACATTAATAATGCAACTTAATTGACAACATAAAAAATTTAACTCATTTAACAACATTTACAACATAAACTTCTACGATTGGATCTAATAATTGTTGTTTGGTCATGTATCCCATGCATGTCAAACACCCGTTTATTGCCTAGACCACATGTCTCTTCTACCCATAACATTTCATCTGATTTCTTTTCAAAATCTTGTAAGCCTTATTGTGTTTATAATTAATATGTAGTTCATTAAACTTATTAAACTCAAATGAATTAAAAACAATTAATCTAGAAATCCAAATAGCAACAAACATTGGAAATAAGCTATGATTCATGGTATCAATGGAGTAGATTGTTTGAATGTTTTTTTATGTCCACATTCAGGTATTCCAATAAAATATTTTATTCTGAATGAGTATGGTGTTACTAGGATAACTTTAAATACTTTATACAAAATGTTTAATATTCATCTTATAAAAAAATCTTTAAGTTGAAGTAACAGTACTGCATGTGAATAAATTTATATTAAAAGTTTATTGTAATACAAAAACTAAATATGAAATTATTTCTCAAATCAGTTAAATTTAAATATATGAGAGAAATTTCAGTCCATAAAAATGTATTAATTTTAATAATCCAAGATGCATACAATTCTTCATGCATAACCTAACTTAAAGCAACACAAAAATCATGTAGTGTATGTATGATTTTGGTTTAAAATCTCTTCTCTTCCATAACATCATGACTCAAGCCACTTTAAACTCCAAAATGACTCGTGGTTGCTTTCTAGTATTGACCATGTTTCTCCTTTTCTTCCTCACTTCTTCGTATGCACAAACGGTCAACAAAACAGACCTTCAGCTGGCCATGAATGATATGAGATCTCAATCTTACGATGGATTCGTTATTCTCCTCAAGATGTTGAATAGTACTTCCTTCCCATACCGAGGCATCACTCTCTTCATGCCAAGTGACTCTCAAATATCAGGAACTTCAGTTTCGGTAGATAATATTGAAGTTTTCATGTTACGCCATTCAATTAGGATGCCACTCTCGTTCGAAGAACTTGCTCATTTTCCAAATGGCTCTCTTGTTCCATCATTGTTTCACAACCATCTACTAAGAATCCAGAACCAAGGGAATGCAAGTTTTTATATTGAAAATGCCAGGATCATGTCGCGGAATGTCTGCCTGAAATCCCGCATCAAATGTCATGGAATAGATGCAGTTATAACTTATGATAACAATCAAAATAATAATAATAATGATGGACCTTAATTAGAAACCTCAATTATCTTAACATTTCTTGCTTGACCAATTGGAATTTTGGCATCATACACAGGCCTTGTCCGGATTTGGGTTATTAAAATACCTCATTTGAGTTATTAAAAATAATCTTGTTTGGTAGTGATTATTAAAAGTTGTTATCTGTGGAAAGACTTAATTTTCATTAATGAAACAATATCTGTAGTTTAATATTTTGTTTGATAAATTAATTTGATAGATAAAGAGATAGGAAAGAGAACAATAAATTATCAAAATAACTATATTCTATCAAATATAAATATATTGTTTTAGGAGATTTAAATATGAAGTTGACTGCAAAAGTTCTACAACATTAAATTATGATTAATGTATGTACTTTTATTTAAATTAAGAACCAATTAATAAATTATAATATTAATATTTTATTGGGCAATAAAATGTTGTAAAATATTACATTTTTTCACCCATTGTACATATATATGAAATTAAAAGGCAGTAAGATCATGTGTGAATCCTGAACTAATAGACGTTTAGACGTGTCTTTTATTTGATGATTTCAACATTGATTTACGTGTCCGACAACATTTTAAAATAAAACATTTTGATAACACCTATCAATTTTTAAAATTAATTATGAAAATAATTAATTTTATTCAAATTTAAATAATATGACTTATAGTAGCTTCACAAACTCCAAAAATATGTTGATCATCATTTCAAACTATCTATCGACCTAGATGATGATCAATTTGTTCAAAACAGTTTTTGATCAAAATTGGGTTTTTGATTTAAAGTTGTTTTGACGTGTAAGGAGCTATCCAATAGCTTACTTATACTACATATACTTGATTCATATCAAAACAAGAACATTGGTTGTTCGTTTGCACCAAATCAAGAACTCAAAATTTTTAATTAATTTGAAAATTTTGATTTTGATCAAACATGATCGAGATGAATCATTCATGATCTAAACAGTTGTCCAACATCATTACAAACATGTTGGGATGCTTTATGTGCTATGATACAAGAAGATTAGCCCAAGAACAGCAAACCCGATTTTTTAATTTTATAAAATTCAAATTTGAGTTTTTCTATTACGGTTAATTGATTGTTTCTAACCTATACAGAAAGTTCATTTGTGATCTTAGAATTGATTTCCAACCATAAAACACCATAACCATACAGTATACTAGCTTATATAATTTTAAATATAAAAATTTCAAATTCAAACTGGAAATATGAATTAGAGGATGGTTGGAATCTTACCAAGGATTGAAAAACACTCCTAGGACCTTATGAAAGCGTTTGGAATGTTGAGATCTAAGCTTTAAGTCCTTATGCAAAGTTTTCAAAAAAATCTTAAAGATTAAAGCTTTAATGGAGGATTTCTGAATTTCTTTGATTTGCAGTTGGAGAGTGGATCTCTTGGAATCCAAATTTGTTCAGGGAGGCTATTTATAGTCTATCGAAGTCGGTGGTGGACTTCAAGTGGATTGAATTAGCCAAAAACTATTTATGGTGTTTTGGCTATTATTGAGTCAATTGACCGGAATAGGGATGATTCATACCCATTCTTGTAGGAGAAATTATTACTGAAGTATGGTTATCATTTCAGCTTTGAATCAGCCGATTTTGTTGAGTGTGGAGGAAATTCCACTTTTGAAAAATCAAAAGTGGATATGTTCTTATCCTTCCGGCAATCGCAACGAAGAAGATAATTGGGGCTAAAAACGGCGTTGTTTCGAGTCGGGCTCATTCCATCAGCGATCCGTCTAGCACCGTTGGTGATTGGGCGTTTCGTCTGCGTTTCGCCTAACGGACGTTAGTCGATCCTATGCTTCTCGGGTGTGGGCGTCTTTGGCTACAACTGGCGCTTATGAAGCGTAGGATGAAAATCCAGTGCTCATCCGATGGTGGCGGTTTCGGTTGTAGCTTTTCCTTTAGGATTTCGGCTACACCCGATTACTAATTTATTTTTTATATCAAAACATTAAGGGTTTGTTTGAAAATGATTTTTCTTTCATTTTTTCTATAATTTTGATGTTTTTAAATACACAAAATATTAAAATAAATATGACAAATAGTTTACCAATTTTTTGGGTATATTTTAGGGTTAAATATATAGTTTTTAAAGATGAAATGGGTACACATTTCATTCTAAATTATTTATTTTTGTCCTCTTGATTTTTCTAAAATTATTTTAAGAGAAAATGAGTACAACACTTATTCCAAATAATTTTATTTTTTTGTTTTGACCTTTACCCGTAATTAATTAGATTTGTGATTACAATAATTAAACATAATTAATTGTTTTAATTGGGTTTTTAGCCTTGGGGTTATTAATTTCAATTTTATTTATTTAAAAATAAATAAAAATAATTATTTTAATATTATAAATTTGTGTGTAAATTTTTAGTGCTTAAAGTGATCCAGATTAGTTTTGATCGGACTAAGCCTAGGCTTGCGGTGCAATAAAATAAAATCATAAATATTTGATATTGGGCATACTAGACCCAATTATGTAACCTATAAATTTATATACTTAGTGAGAGTTTTATTTACACATAGAATATTTGTTATTATTATTCTTACTTTCTCTAATTTGTAATCTTTTATTTTAACCATAGTAAAAAGTTTTCTCTTCTGCCCATGGTTTTTTCCGTCTTGTGTTTCCATGTAAATCTTGTGTAGCTTATGTGTTTTCTTCATTGATATTTTGTCTCCTTTTTATCTTGATTAGTCTTAAATCCATATCATATTTTTCAATAATTAGTATCAAAGCCTTGAACTTTTTTTATTCTAAGAATATCTATTTTCGGAGATGTCAAGTATAAAGTATGATATTCCATTATTAGATCACAACACCATATTTTCATTATGGAACATAAAGATGCGAGGTATGCTCACTTAGATAGATTAAGATAAACCCTATTAGGGTTTGATAAGATGCCTAGTTCGTGAACAATAGAAGAGAAAATAGGAAGGATCACAAAGTTATGTCTCATATAAATCTACATCTGTCAAATATTATTCTACAAGATGTTCTAAAGGAGACAAGTGTTATTAGGTTATGGCAAAATCAAGAACAACTATGTATAACAAAAAAATTTACTAGTAAGTTGCATCTAAAACAAAAATTATATTTGTTTCGTATGCCAGAAGGTACGCTTCTATAAGAGTATTTATCGGCATTTAAATAAATTATTGTTGATTTAGAAGCCTTTAATTCAATTATGATGATGAAGATTTAGCTTTGATTCTTGTGTGTTCGTTGCCCCCGTCGTATATCACGTTTCGTGTTATTATTTTATTTTGTCGCAATGTTGTAACTAATATTGATGTTTATGACGCATTATTATCTAAGGAGACGATGAACATCTTGTTAGTCATTCTATTGGTATGGAAGAGGGACTTAATGCTCAAGGAAGAACCCAGTAAAATGTTCAAAAAGTAATTAAAGATATAGATCGAAGTCAAAAAAACTTTATAAGACTTGCAATTACTATAAGAAAGGAGACCTCATAAAATATGAGTGTTTGAAGCTAAAAATAAAGGTAAGAAAGAGGGAACTAATTCAACCAAAAATTAGCCTAGAAACATCAGTGAATTAGTATTCCAGACGCTGAAGACAGTCAATTCTTCATGGATTCTATTTACGCAAGATCGCAAGATGAATGGATACTATTATGGTTGTATATATCATATGTGTCCCAATTGGGACTATTTTTTAACATATGATTGTTTCAAGGGTGTTCTATTAATGGAAAATAGTTCATTATGTAAAGTCATGAGCATAGGAACAATAAAAATAAAGATATTTGATGAAGCTACACGGACACTTGTGATGTGAGACTTGTTCCTAGTTTGAAGAGATTTTAATTTCTCTTAGTACTCTCGATTTAAAATGGTACAAGTACATTGTTGAAGGTGAAGTAATGAAGATTAGTATATGTGTTCTTGTCGTGATGAAGGGTGAAAGAAAATTTAAGATTTTATATGTTTTGAAAGGCTCTACCGTTTTAGGTGATGTTGTCGTTGCATCTTCATTATATGATGATGATGATGTCACAAAGTTGTGACACATGCAACTTGATCATACAAGTGAAAATGGCATGACTGTGTTAAGCAATCGAGGACTTCTTGATGGACAGTGTATTACCAAATTTAAGTTTTGTAAGCATTGTATTCACGACAAGTAGAAAATAGTCAAATTCTCTAAAGGCATCCATAATACTGAAAGAAAGCTTAATTATATCCACTTTAATCAATGGGAACCATTTTGGGTGCTTTCTATGGAAGGTTCTTATTATTTGCTGATGATTATCGATTATTTTTCAAGAAAAGTTTGAACCTCCTTCTTGAAGCAAAAGAGTAATGTGTTCTCTAAGTTTAAGGAGTAGAAGATATGATTGAGAAACATATATGGAAACTAATAAAATAGTTGCGTACTAATAATGGTTTGGAGTTATATTCTAAAGAGTTTAATGCTCTATGTTGGATTAAAGAAATCGGTTGGCACCACATAGTGCCTAAGAATCCACAACAGAATGATATAGTAGATAGGATAAATAGAACTTTGAAGGAGAAGGTGAATTATATGATTCTTGATAGATAAATTAGATAGTTAATTAATAAGTAATTAACTATCTAAAGATCTTAACCAAACTCACTGTTTAATATCATGCAGATCCTATTGACCAACCAATCAGATTCAAGGATTACCATGCAGGTATCCGTTGAAAGAGAAATATAACCGTTATCATATTTCCACTATTTAAGGAGAAGCTGAAGAACAGAAGTAATAGTTACACAATCAAGAGATTACGAAGAGAGAAAAAGAGTCAAAGAAGTTATCAAGCCTACTGTTCTTAAATTACAATCTGTCCAAAAGTGTATTACAATTCTATTCATTCTTTGTAAGAGTTGTAAGTCAATAACGAGCAGTAAATAAGCCTCGGTTATTTGACGTATTATAAAGTGCGATTGAATATTCTTAGTGAATATCCTTCTCAAGGTTTGAGAAGAAGGGGTGACATAGGAGTTTTATCTCTGAACATCCATAAATCTTGTGTTGTGTTCTTTCTCCATTCCATTCATCCTTTCCATCCAATTTGTGTGTGTTGCTTCGTTGAAACAAACTACTTCTGCACTTGAACTCGGTTCAAGAGTTTGTGACAACTTGTTTAGTGTTGAGACCTATATTAATCTTTAACCGGATTAGTATCAACAGTAGTGTGTGTAAGTGTTCTCCTTTAGCCGGACCCCGGTCCCCTATCGGTGATCCCGATCCTATCACTCCTTAATGTTGATTTATCAAAATCTTTTTGGACTGAAATTAGAACTTTTTACATGTTTCCTCACCAACTGTTCTCTATCGACTATGATTTATAAACATACTCCGTGAGAAGTATGATATGGTATTCCTACTAATTATTCTGACTTGAGAATCTTTTGTTGTTCTACGTATTCTCATGTTTATCAAGGAAAATTAGAGGCTCGATATATGAAGTGTGTTTTCATTAGTTATAAATTCGGTGTAAATGGTACAAGTTATGGTGTCCAGAACTATAAAAGTAATAATTAGTCGAGATGTTACTTTCGATAAAACACTTATGTTAAATTCAACATCCTCTGTATGTTTTTGCGATAAAATTCAGCAAGAATATAACACTTATGGTGAAAATATTGAATAAGAACCTAACACTTCTAGTAATAAGACTCAACAAGAATCTAGTACACGTGTGGAGTTTGATTTCATATCAGAATTTGAACATGAAACACTGCCATTAAATATACTAGAGTTGTCTGATATTTTACCACCTCCTGCACCACCACAATATTCTATTATTACTTACAAGCCTAAATGTGATATTAGAACCCCTTGAAGACTTGGTGAAGTTGATTTGGTTAATCATGCATTGAGTGTTGTAGAAGATATTTATTCATATGAAGAACCTACTTCATATTCTGATGTAGTCACTTGTGATGATTCTAACAAGTGGACGATTTCCATGCAAGAAGAGATGTCTTCATAAAAATTGTATGTGAAACCTCGTAAAATTACTTGTAGTAAAGAAGATTATACATCTTAAGTGGGTGTATAAAAGAAAGGAAGGTACACTTGGCATTGAAGATTCAAGGTTTAAAATGAGTTTAGTTACAAAAGGTAATAGTCAAATTCCAGAGATTGATTTTACTGACTTTTTTTCTCTAGTTGTGAAGTGTAATTCGATTCGAGCATTACTTTGCATCGTGGTGATACATAATTTGAACAGCTAGATGTGAAGACCGTATTTCTACATGAAGATCTAGATGAGTGATGGGAGAATGTGTTGAATAAAACAGGACTTTCCCAAATAGTTGAGAATAATATATGAGAAAAACTGAATGAAATTGAAACGACAATACAAGACAAGGTTTAGCGTGGAAAAAACTCTCTTCAAATCGAGAGTAAAAAATCACGTGACTGAATAGGCCACTTATAACCCATAATCATTAATAAGGTTACAATTAAGGGTTCACTCTACATATAACAAAACTAAAGTTTAATCAATTATAATAAGATCGCACATCAATGTTGATAATAATAATAATAATAATAGAGACAAGAAAGAGTAAGATCAATCAATCATTCCAGTTCTGTAATTCTGGTTTTTGTTAGACACACTTAAAAACCTCATAAAACATATCTACATTATTCAAAATATAGCCCCATAAATAACCAAAAATTTTTCAATATTTGAATTTGATCAAACGGAGCAAACTCTGACAAAAGGAAAACTTCTCAAGTCGTTACATCAAACTCCTAAATATGTTTTTTCTCTGCTCTCTCTCTTATTGTTTTGTAAAACCCACTGAAAACCTAGATAAAAAATAATGTCCCTTTACATTATATAGAGACTTAAATAAATCCCACACCAAGTTGGGTTTCAACATATAGTAGGACAAAACCCAATAACCGACTAGTTGGAAGGCAATGTCAACCTAGCAACCGAGCGACATAACTCGAACTTGTTTCCTAATAACAAATTTTACATCATATTTGATCCATTATCATATTTACTTTACAAGAAACCTTCTACAATCAACTATGCCTTATATCTAGGTTGTGAATTATGCTCATCTTGCTTCAACCGATAAAACCAATTTTTCAAAACCTTCTTTCCCTTAGGAAACATTGTAAGATCGAAATTATTATTCACATGAAGATAATACATCTCATCCTCCATGTAATTAATCGATTACGTTTTATTAGTTCTTCTTGAAAACTCTCGAGTTCTCCACCATCATTGAAAATAGATACTCATTTGTTGGGTATCTAACGAAAGAACACCTCTCTCGAGTAGACCGTATTGTTTCATTATAATAAATGGACTCCTCAACATTTTTATTCCCTTGCTCATTATCAATTCTATTATTAAATTCACGACTAGAGTCAACATCAACAAAATCATTAGTATTTACAAAATTACCATAATATATATACATACCTTGATTTTCATTTTAATCATTGTTGGTTCTTATCAAGTTAGGAGCAATTGTAATTGAAATTATTTCAACCATCTCCTCATTTATTTGATTTCAAACAACCTTGTCTAGCTTGTCGATATCTTCAATGGTATAATCATCCATAAATACAGCATCGCGACTTCAAATAAACTTCTTATTAATTAGATCAAATAACAGATATCCAAACTCACCCATTCCATAGCCAACAAACACACAATTCTTGGTCTTGTCTTTCAACTTTGACCTCTCATATTTAGGAACATGTACGTAAATCATACTCCCAAATACTCGGAGATGATTATAAAAGTTATTTTTATCACTTCAAACATGGTTCGGCACATCAAAGTTCAAAAGAACACATGGTATGAGGTTTAACACATGTACCACTATACTCAATGCTTCACCCCAAAAGTATATTGGCAACTTTGTTTGTGAAATAATGCATATTACCCATTCCACTAGTGTCCTATTCATTGTCTCACTCAACCCATTTAACTACGTTGTTTTTGAAGGAGATTTTTATGATGAATACCTTGTTGTCAACAATACTCATTAAAAGGTCCATTATACTCTCCCCCATTATTTGTTCGAATACATTTCACATTTTTTTTTAGTTTCCCTCTCAACTGAGACTTGAAACACTTTGAATTTGTCTAGAACGTTATCTTTTCTCTCCAATGTATAGACCCGAACTTTTCGAAAATAGTCATCAATGAAGTTTACAAAGTAGTGTGCACTACCAAGTGATCTTGACTTCATTGGACCACATACATCAGAATGTACCAAGTCTGGTAATTCTAACTTTCTTTTCGATTCAGATAATCTACATGACAATCATATTTATTTTCCAGCTAGACAATATGGACATCTCTTTATGTGTACATTTTAAATCCCACATAGAACATTATTTTTACTCAACATATGTAAGTCTTTCTCGTTAATATGAGCCAAACGTTTATGGCACAACTCAAAAGAATAATTAGTTTCATGAGTGTTAATGTAATATTTAAATATTTTAGAATGAAGAATATACAAATTTGAAAGCCTCTTGCCTTTAGAGACAACTATTGATCCCTTTTTAAGCTACCATTCACCACTAGAAAAAGAATTACAGAAACATTCATCATCTAATCTTCCGATCGATAAAAGAGTAAAGCGAATATTAAGAATATGCTTAACCTCTTTTAGAATAAGAGTAGTGTTATTGACCATTCAACACAAATATTACCAATGCCAACCACTTGACCTTGACCAGTAATTCTCATACGAGCAATACCAAAATCACCAGCCTCATATATTGAGAAAAATCTTATTGTGATGTAGCATGAGTAGAAGTACCACTATCCATAATTTAATCCATCTCAACACAAGATATAGTAACATTCTTAACATTGTTATAATAAAGAATAAAGAAATCATCAATATTAACAACATCATCATGATTTTTACCTTCTTTGTAGTTGGAAGTAGTTATTGTTTTCTGATTTTTCTTCTTGTTCTCCTTTTTCAATTTTTTATAAGGCCCTTTAATCCACAATGATGACACTCATAATTTTCTCACTTATTAGAAGACCCGCGAGATTTACTACGATTATTTTCTCGTCATTTACTTCTCCCTTATATTTGTAACTAAGAACTCAAATTGTAAAGAACAATCTTGTGTCTTTTGTCTAATCTCTTCATTCAACACACTATTTTTTACTAAATTCATTGAGATAAAACCATCTAGAGAAAAATTGAACAAAATTGTTCTAAAAGTCTTACATGAGTTAGGCAGAGTACCAATTAAACAAAAGCCTTGATAATAATTCCTAAAAATGTATTCAAGTGGCAAGTCATCGGATAACTAACTTGATACCTTAAGGATATCTCTTGGGAAAAAATAAGTAAATAGTTAATTAACTTAGAAGAAATTGTTGGGAAAAACTAAGTAAAAAGTTAATAAACAAAAATTACAAAATATTAAACAATTGAATTTTGATGATGTTTAAATATGAACAAAGCTAAGTTGTCTAATTGTTTCTTTGCAGGTGCATCAGACTTGGCTAACTTAGACATGGTCTAAGTAGGCTAATTAGACGTATTGCAAAGTTATACGTTGAGGTCTCACTCTATTATACGTGGTAGTCTAATGGGAAACGTAGTTAGACGTTGGCGTCTAACTCCTTTAGATAAGTCTGAAGTGATACGTAGTTAGACGTTGCAGTCTAATAGATACGTAGTTAGACATTGTAGTCTAACAGATACGTGGTTAGACGTTGAGGTCTAACTCTATTAGATGTTGTAGTCTAATGGGAAACGAAGTTAGACGTTGATGTCGAACTCCTTCAAACAAGTCTGAAGTGATACGTAGTTAGACGTTATAGTCTAACAGATACATAGTTAGAGGTTGCAGTCTAACAGATACGTAGTTAGACGTTGCAGTCTAACAGATACGTAGTTAGACGATGAGGTCTAACTCCATTAAACGTGGTAGTGTAATGGGAAACGTAGTTAGACATTGAGGTCTAACTCCATTAGACATGGTAGTCTAATGGGAAATGTAGTTAGACATTGGCGTCTAACTCCTTCAGACAAGTCTAAAGTGATACATAATTAGACATTGCAATCTAATAGGTACTTAGTTAGACGTTGAAGTCTAACTCCATTAGACGTGGTAATCTAATGGGAAACGAAGTTAGACGTTGGCGTCTAACTCGTTTAGATAAGTCTGAAGTGATATGTAGTTAGATGTTGCAGTCTAACTCCATTAGACTTGGTGGTCTAATAGAACACGCTATTAGACGTTGACGTCTAACTCCCTTAGACTAGGAAGTCTAATGGAGCACGTCTAATGCCTCGCTACAGTAGTCGTTCGAAGTTAGCATACGTCTACCCACGATCAACTAGTTATCTACTACTCTACTCCACTCACTCGTGTGCAGTCTGACAAGCCAGCTAATTGCATCTAATAAACGAACGCCACGTACGCAAATATCCTTCCAATGGTTTGTCCAGTACAAGATAATATCAGAGAGGATATTCGGCACACTACTAGTTCTGTACGATCACGATCCATTTGCTTAGAGTCTTTTGTACTCTTGTCCTATGGGCGGCCTTCCATTGGACTCTTGCCATGTGTCCATGAAGAATATTCGACCGTTGATTTCCTTCAACTACAAATAGATGCTCAAGGACAACGGCCAAATCAATGGTCGACTTATTGGATCATTTGATAAATTGTATTCACAAGCTTACTCTTGCCTTACTGATTTCTTACAACATTCAAGTTCAAGAGAGAAGGAATCAAAACACTATCTAGTTGTGAGAATATTGTTCTTAATATTTTAAGTTGAATAGATGTTGTTCTGTTCAACAGAGTGTTAGCTAGATCAGTAAACTGTATATGATTTAAAGAGTTTAGTGAAATCCTTTCGGTTGTGGAAGAAGGGGTGACGTAGGAGGGTTTGCTCCGAACATCCATAAATAAATCCCTGTGTTCTTTACATTCTGTCATTCATCTTTCATTGGTTCAAAACTTCAAATCCGATGAACACTTCGCCCTTGAAACCGTTTCAATAATTTGAAGGATTTGTGAAGAATAGAAACAGATTTTAACTTCTAACAGAGTTAAAAACGAATCGTTTGTCATAAGTTGTTATCAATAGTCATACCCTAGTCTCTATTGATCACACAGATCCTATCAATTAGTATAAGTGTCCCGTTTATTATTCTCAAGCATCTAAAGAACCTTATTCATGTCTAAAGATGCCAGATCCTCCAAGATCCCTATGTTTTCGAAAGAAAACTACATGGTGTGGAAGTAAAGAATTCGTGCTCATCTTGCTTCCTTACACGATGACATGTGGAGTGTTCTCACCGAAGGACCTATTCAAGATTTAGAAAGACAAATCTTAATGGACAAGAAATGATAAGACGAAAAACATATTCGAAAACTTGGCCATGGACATCTTGTACAGATCCCTTGACGACAGCATGTTAACCTACATCATATCTTGTGAGTCTGTCAAAGAAATTTGGGACAGACTCACTCAACTCTGTGAAGGCAATGAACAAACCAAAGACAACAATATTACGCTTTCCACCTAGTAGTTTGATAACTTTAAGATGCGTCCTAAAGAGACGATGGATGAGTTTGATGCAAGATTGAGCCAGATTGTCACCACCCTATCCATTCTAGGCAAGACCTACAGTAACAGAGATTGCTATAAAGGTCATGCGAGCTTTTCCAAGGAAGTGGGACAGTAAGACTATTGTGATGAGGGAGTCCAAAGACCTCAATAGAAATGAAGAGGAGCACCCCACATCTGCCATCATAACTAAGGCTTTGGTGACTACCGAGGAGTCACCAATTTCCACTGAAGTAACAACAACTTCTCAGTAGCTCAGCAGCGACGCAATGGCTCTTCTCGTGAAGAAATTCGGCAAATTCATGAACAAGAAGAACAATTATAACACAAGCTCCACTAATAATACCAATGATGATAAAGCTAAATCTAAGGCTAACGTTAAATGTTTTAACTGTGGTATTTTAGGTCATTAAAAATCAGAGTGCAGAAAGCCGAAGCATGATGAGAAGAAGAAAACAACGAAAATGAGTTGAAGGCCCTCACGATGGCTGACAGCAAGGACAAGTGGATACAAAGCGACTCAGACTACTCATCATCCAGCGACAATGATGATGAAGAGGTTACTTGCTTCATGGCAAGAGAAGAGGAAGATTCTAAGGAATCTGAGGTATCTGATTTCTCTTCTGAAAATTTTTCACGAGATGAATTAGTGGTTGCACTAAATGACATGGTCTCGGAGTACAAAATGCTATCAGAATCTCAAAATGAAACAAGTTCAAAATCTGAAAATGATGAATCTATTTTTTCTCAAACCTCCGTGCCAAAAATTTTTAAAAACATGAATGACCTTTCATCTAAGAATGAGACGCTCAAAGAAAAGATTCAAACTCTTTCTTATGAAAACCAACGTTTAACCTATATTGTCAGTTCTTGGACAAGGTTTGGAGAAGCTGTCAAATATCATATTAGTCTATTGGGGCCTTCTGGATGCAAATCCGGTCTAGGATTTGACAGTGATGACTCAGACAAGTCCTATAAGAAGCTAAACTCAGCAACTGACAAGCTTAAGCCAATAAGTTTTGTCAAATGGAGTTTAACTAATGCTGGAACTGATCTAAGTTGTGTGAATCAAACTTTAAAGGATGAGATAACTTATGTTACGCCAACTATTAGCTGGATGAAACCTAAGTTAAAAGCAGTCAATAAGTCTGGCATATCAAAACCTAACAGGAAGTCAAGGAGTTTTAAACAAATATTATCCTATAAAGTTAAGAGATCAGCTGCTAATAGGAAGACATCTATAAAGCCTAAATTATACGCATTAATCACAACATGTTGGGTTAAATTATTTTGACTAAGTGTTGAAATAGTTTGACTAGTGGAATTTTGATGATGAAATGATGAATGGATTATATATGCGTCTAACTGTTTTTGATGCAGGTGTATTGAAATCATATTTCATTAGACTTGGTTCTAATGAGGTTCATTAGAACGATTTAGTATCAGATGCATGGTTTTAGACGTGCAGTCTAACTAACGAAGTTAGATGTGTGGTCTAACTAAGAGGTGTTAGATGTGCAGTCTAACTTGAGGAATTAGACGTGCAGTCTAACTCATGGAGTTAGACGTGTAGTCTAATAGACTTCGTAATTATACGTGTAGTATAACTCATAGAGTTAGACGTCCAGTCTAATGAAATCGTAATTAAACGTGCAGTCTAACTCATTGAGTTAGATGTGCAGTCTAAGAGATTCGTAATTAGACGTGCAATCTAACTCATGGAGTTAGACGTGTAGTCTAATGGACTCGTAATTAGACGTGCAATCTAACTCATGGAGTTAGACGTGTAGTATAATGAACTCATAATTAGACGTGCAATCTAACTCATAGAGTTAGACGTGCAGACTAATGGATTGTGAAAGTTAGAAGTGTAGTCTAACTCCTTCAGACTAGTGTAAAGTGGAACCGTAATTAGACGTGCAGTCTAATAGAAAGAGAAAGTTAGACGTGCAGTCTAACTGGTAAAAGTTAGACGTGCAATCTAACTCGTTCAGATTAGTCTGAAGTGATGGTAATTAGACGTAAGTCTAATCCCATTAGACCAGGTGATCTAATGGATTATGTTATTAGACGAGGTCATCTAATTGAAATACGTCTAATGCTTTTCTTAAGCAGTTGCTTGAAGCTAGCACCCGCCTACCCACGTGCTACAATTGTACGCTACTCCTGCTCCACTTTCTAGTGAAGATCAGTACGACATCCCGATGCAACCAATCAACAAATGACACATAAGCTAATATCCTTCCCAGTACTTATTTTGCAGGTAATTCTCTGAAGAATATTCGGCACACTACATGTTGTGTACGGCTACGATCCTTGTATTCAGAGTCTGCTGTGTACTATGGAGGCATTCCAATTTAAGAATGTCACATATAATTTTGAAGATTCGATCGTTGGTACCTGTGCATATTTAAATATTCCTAAGGACAACGGACTCTCTCTCGATCATCTTGCTTGCCTGAACTATAGAGAGAGAATTCAATTTATCATTGTGATATCCAGATTACTGAAATTGTTAGTTGCTTTCTTGCTTTGCTATGTGTTAATTAAGAGAGAGTTAGAATCAAAAGCATCCTTTAGCTGAGTGATATTCTTCATCTTGCAAGTTGAACAGAGTGTGTTATGTTCAACAATGAGCTAAGTGTGTGCAAACTGTATTTGATTCAAATCATATTATAGTGAATCTTTCCGGTGGTTGGAAGAAGGGGTGACGTAGGAGAGTTTGCTCCGAACATCCATAAACAAATTGTTGTGTTGTTCTTTTCTTTCATCTTCTCATTTTTCATCTTAAGCTTCAAATCTAAGTAAACATTTCCGCACTTGATTTTGTTTCAAGTGTTTACAAGGGTTTGCGTAGAATAAAAAGTGAATCAAATCCTTAACCAGATTTCTTTCAAACCGTTTTTCTTAAGCCTTCATCAATTGCCAGACCCCCGTCTCTATTGATTAAGTCGATCCTATCAATTGGTATCAGAGCTCTGTTTCTATTCTCAAGTCTTTCCTGAAAAATGACAACCTTAACCTAAGATGTCAGTACAACCGTCATTCCAACTTTCTCTCGAGAAAACTACATCGTATGGAAGAAGAGAGTTCGTGCTCATCTCTCTTCTCTTCATGACGATATGTGGAGTGTCACAACAACTGAGCATCGATGCCATGTCTCTTTTCGTGAAGAAGTTTGGCGACTTCATGAAGAAGAGCAACCCTAACTCAAGATCTTCAAATTCTAATGATAATAAGAAATCAAAGGCTAATGTTAAGTGTTTTAATTGTAGTATTCTAGGTCATTATCAATCGGAATGCCGGAAGCCGAAACGTGAAGATGTGAAGGATGATGGGAAAGAGCTGAAGGCTCTTATTGCAGGTGACGAGAAGAATCGACGAAGAATCTGTGACTCTTACTTCTCATCCAGTGATAGTGATGACGAAGAGGTGGCTTACTTCATGGCAAGAGAAAATGAAGAACAAACTCATGAAACTGACGTATTTTACTTCTCTTCTAAAAGATTTTCAAGGGAACAACTGGTAGTTGCACTAAATGACATGATCATTGAGTACAAAAAGCTAGAAGAATCCCTAAATGAAACTAAATCTTCATATGAAGTACCTCAACCAGTTTTACCCCAAACTCTTGAATCAAATGTTTTTGAATAGAAAGTTACAGAGATTTCATCTGAGAATGAGATGCTCAAAGAACAAATTCAAACTATTTCAGCTTAAAACAAGAGGTTAAACTATATTGTTAGTGCATGGACAAGGTCTGGAGAAGCTGTTAAATATTAGATCAGCATGTTAAGACCTGTTAGATCTAGATCCGGTCTTGGATTTGATGGCAATGAGCCTAACCTGTCCTGCAAAAAGTCAAACTCATCAAATGACAAGCTTAAGCCAATAAGTTTTGTTAAAGGTGGTATGACTGACAGTGTATCTAATCCCATTCGTGAAGAAATAACTTTTAAGAATGAAAGTATTTATGTTCCGCAGACTGTTAGCTGGCTAAAGAATAAATTAGAAACAGCTAGCAAGTCTGGCAATCTAAAACCGGACTCAAAGTCAAGGAGTTTTAAAAGAAAATCTTCCTCAAAAGCTAAGGGATCTGTGGCTAGCAGAAAGTCGTCTGCTAAGTCAAAATTATACGCATTAATCACAACGTAACATGGGAAATCCATTAGAATATGTCAAATATGAATTCCTAAGGAACTAATTAATCGAAGACCCAATCGAATATGGGTACCAAGTTTGTAAATAGTTTGTTATGTAGGTGATGCAGGAGGATTACAGGAAGGAAGCATGGAGAATACTCTCTTGAGTATATAGCTCAGAAGATCAACAATGGCTGCTGCCATTTCAAAAGAATAAATGTTTTTCTGTATTGTTGTATTAAAATATTCTTGGTCCGAAGGATCTCAAAACATTTGGTTATTCATTTTTGTAATTGTACAAAATGAGAGGAAAATTACCTTGAAAGTAAAGATACTCTCAAGACGAATGACCTTAATCGGTCTATTAGACAAGGGTGTCTAAAGGAAATGGTCTATACTTAGACGTATTTTTGCTCACAATCTATACATCTAAGCCTATGTCGTGGTTTAAAACCAACGCGGTTAGACCTACACGTCTAATAGATGTTAGACGTTCTTACGTCATGAGCAAGAGGATGCTCACGTCTAACCAAACACATGTCTAACGCGTGGTGTTTATTTGTAATTAGACGTACACGTTTAATAGACATTAGACGTATTCTTTACAACATGTGATTAGACGTATGCGTCTAATGGACCCACACGTCTAATAGACGTTTAGTTTTATAGATTTGTGCAGTAAGAAAAACGTCTAACTACGTGCCTTTTAGACTGATCAAGGACAGCTGTCCACGTGAGGAGATATATGATTTTCCCTCTTAAAAACATAAAAACAGTCATCTCATTATAACATGAAGACACGTGTCTCTCAAGTTAAAAGAGAATGACTGATATACCCTCATTATAATGATGACTCTTTGGAAAGGATGTCTAATTTTAAATGATGGGCCATACCCTTAGGAAAAACGACAGTTATCTTGTATAACTTCTCATGGTCTATATAAGGACATTTTTACATGAGATTGAAAGCTTTTTATCAATCAAGATTTCTAAGAACCCTATGTTTCTTTGCCTTTCTCTCTCAAAAATCTGTGATAATGTTGTTTTTGTTCATGTTCTGCTGAAAATGGTGAACAAGAGAATCACACTGGGTCATTGTACTTTGCAGGTGGATTTTCCGTCTGTCTACACATTCGATCAGCCGGAAGTAGTAGATATATTCAGAACCCTCGAGTATTCCGATCTCGGAAAATATTTTGGCGGTCCTTTCATCTTTTACGAGAAGGAAGTTCGAGAGTTCTTTAAATCTGCAACAATGGTGGACGATTTCATCCTATCGACTGTAAACGGGATGGAAATATCTTTCGACGAAGCCTTGTACGCGGTGTTCTTCGAACTTCCGTTGGAGGGTCATACTTTCAACAGAGATATGTCACCGGAAGTAAGGGAAGAGATGAAGAAGGTTTTATCGGCCGATGGCTCGGCGATTCATCTAAATGGAAGTAAAAAAGTCCTTAAACCATAGTTTATTTTGCTAAACGATGGGGTGGCTAAAGCGCTTCAAGAGAAGGCTGATTCTTTTAATCTCTATAGTCAAGATCGATTTGACTATATGTGTGCCATTTCAAAGAGGATTCAGGTCAACTGGGCCTCAACATTATTTAACAATCTTTGCTTCTCCATCAACCAGGAGAGCAAAGAAAGTATAACCTTCGTTGCACAACTAAGCCGTTTGTTGGAGCATCTGGGGGTTCCAATGGGCGAACCCGAACCGATCAACTCAAACAGGGTGTATAATGTGTTCACGGTCGCCAACACTCTAGTTAGAATGAAGAATCTTAAGGAATCTCCTTCGGGTGCTTCTAGCCAACAGACAGGTGGAAAATCGATTATCCGATCTAAACAGCCAACCGCTTCCATCCTGTCAACGGTAGCAAAGAGATCCAAAACAGTCAACGAATCAAAGGCTAGTTCTACTAGCCTAAGGAGCTCTTCAAAGAAGGATTCTGAAACTGTTGATTCTAGAATCAGCAAGGTCTAGTTGAACTTGCCACCTTTTGAGACAGATGACAAGTCAAAGGCGCCTCGCGCGTCTAAATCGATGAAGACTTCATCTAAGGTAACCTCTTCTATATCCCTAGTTGATGTGCCCAAGTTTGATGTTCATGTAATGGAACAAGATAAATCTGTTTTTATTCCTGAAAAGGAATCTGCTGAAGGGCTTGCTGTTGAGTCAGCCGGTCCAAATGTTGAGAATATTGACAGGACTGAGTCTCCTGTTCAACAACCTGATTTAGTAGCCGCTGGTGCTACAGAACTTGCCAAACTAGAACAAGGTGCAGTCTTTACCCTTGTTGCTGGGGATGCTGCTAAAAAGGCTTCTCCTGTTTTTGTCAGAGAGCCTCCCTCCTCAAACCCCATCTCAAAAGATTCAATAGTGACCAGGAAAGTCACTCGAGGCGAGCTTCTACTGGACTCTTCAAGAAACCACCATTTACTTATGAATTGATGTGTTCCACAAGGCAGTCGTGTGGAATTGTTTTTGGTGAACCAAAACCTTCTCCAAAACCAGTTGTGGTTGTTGGGAAAGGGAAAGATGTTGTAACTGAAGAAAGTGAAGATGTTTCTGAGGCAACATGCATTGTTGACTTCATGATGAATTAAGTCAAAGTTATAGCTGCTAAGAAGATGGAAATCTTTTACTCGTGGAGCCAAAACAGAATGTCTATCCAGTATGATGAGGTCATCAAGGGTTCAGGGATAAGTACTCAATGGCGTAAACTTGTAGCAAATGAAAAGAAGGTTCTTAAATGGGCTAAAACTCTGCAGGTGTCGAAAGCTCTGAAAAGAAAAGATCTTATCAAAGCATGTCTGAGAGGAAGAGCTTTATTCCCCATCCTTGAAGCCAGAAAAGCTAATTTTAACCCTATTCAGAAAGGTGCTGAAGTGGAAGTGAAAGTCTTAAAAAGGTTAGACGAGATCATGGATGACTATCTTTCTGTAGTCACTAGATATGTTGATGGAGCTAACTGCTCAGGAGTTAGCTATTTTGGTATTTTCTCCGATGAAGACGAACCAATGGATGTCTATGCTGATAATGCTGAAACAGATGAGCAAGATGCTGCTCTTCTGATATAATTTGGAAACCTTTCCGCAGAAGAAAGACGCTTGCTGGCTCAACCCGTTGTCGAGCAAGATAAGGAACCAGTTCAAGAGAATCCATCCTTAGAAGAAGAAGAAGAGTTCATCCAAGAGCCAGAACAAGCTCTTGTGACTCAAGAAGAAGATATTGTTCAAGAGCCGGTCCAAGCTCTTGTAACTCAATAAGAAGAAATTATTGTGGAGATCGCTCAAACTCCAAATGGAAAAGAGGATGTGATATCCCCTGTTGTCAGAATAGAGGGATCTCAAGAAAAGAAGGCTGAAGATAGTCAGTCTGAGATTATCAGATCTAAGGGGGAACCTTCAAATGACAAAGATGTCGAAGAAGAGAGTTCCTCGTCTGAGGGGAAACTGGATCAAAATGCTAGAACTATCAAGACCTTACCATTTCCCGATATTATTGCCGGTAATATTCATGAGAATATTCTTCATCCTCTCCACAGCAAGGGTAATTTGTATGAAAGATTTCAGAGAGCAGAAAGGGAGCTGGAAGAAGAAGAGCGGAATAAAACTATAAATGAGTTTGAGAAGGATCAACCGGAGCAATCCCTATAGATTCATACCGAAGTTAATCCTATTCAGAGCATGGCAGCAGATTCTCAAGATAATTCATCAAATGAAGGATCTTCTGATGACGGTACCAAGCTTCTAAAGACTATGACATCACTACTTAATTCTCTTCAAAAAATGTGGTAACTCTGGAATCAAATATGGCAATGATCTTGAAGACCCATAAATAGGACAGAAAGGACTTTGCTGAACATTTAAAAACTCTTAAGGAGTTGGATAACACACTAAAGAAGAATACGTATGACATTCATGTCTCAAATTCAAAATTCTCCAAATTTGAACAGCAACTCTTTAGTCGCCAATCAAAAATGATAAGCATTGATAGGCAAATCAATCTTGATAATCATCGTGAGATCATGGAGTCAATGGAATTATACAAGAATTAGCTAGTTGAAATTCAAGGAAGCATGAGAAGAACTGATGCTGAAAGATTGGAGTATGCCGACTCCATCACTGGGAAATTTCAAGCGAAAGAGAATGCAAAAGTTGATGCTGAAAGAGAACAGTCTCGTATCACTCAAGGTGAGCCCAGTAGAAGAGGTGATGGTGTATCAACCGGCACCAGGTCTAAGCGAGCGCCAACAAACGATGAAAATACAAGGCCAACCAAAAGAGGTGGAGGTCGAAGAGGTGGTGATTGCGGAGGCCAAAGCAGTAGTGGTGGTCGTGGTGGGAAATCTGGTAGTGATCGAGGAGGTCGTACCAGTGGCGGTGATCGAGGTGGGAGATCAAGTGGGAGCGGTCGTGGTAGTCGTTCTCTTCCTCCGTTCCAAAACCTGTTAACTGGTGAAGGGATAAGCGGTGGAGGATTCAACTATCCAATCGATCCTCGAGTGAAAAGGGAAGAACAATAATCTCCTTTCTCTTACTTTGTTAAGTTCTTAAACTATGTTTCTTTGACTATGTTTGTGGAATACTGGTTTTTGAAAGTGGTTATATGTGATGGATGAACAAGTTTTACCCTGCATTTATATAATGGATATGATTATTTTGTTATATATACAAGGATTTCAATCTCATCATCAAAAAGGGGGAAATTGTTTGGTCAAATTATTTTGACTAAATGTTGAAATAGTTTGACTAGTGGAATTTTGATGATGAAATGATGAATGGATTATATATGCGTCTAACTGTTTTTGATGCAGGTGTATTGAAATCAAATTTTATTAGACTTGGTTCTAATGAGGTTCATTAGAACGATTTGGAATTAGATGCATGGTGTTAGACGTGCAGTCTAATTAGCGAAGTTAGATGTGTAGTCTAACTAAGCAGTGTTAGACGTGCAGTCTAACTAGAGGAATTAGACGTGCAGTCTAACTTATGGAGTTAGACGTGCAGTCTAATAGACTCCGTAATTAGACATACAGTATAACTCATGAATTAGACGTGCAGTCTAATGAAATCGTAATTAGACGTGCAGTCTAACTCATAGTGTTAGACGTGCAATCTAAGAGATTCGTAATTAGACATGCAGTCTAACTCATGGAGTTAGACGTGCAGTCTAATGGACTCGTAATTAGAAGTGCAATCTAACACATGGAGTTAGACGTGCAGTCTAATGAACTCGTAATTAGACGTGCAGTCTAACTCATGGAGTTAGACGTGTAGTCTAATGGTTTGTGAAAGTTAGACGTGTAGTCTAACTCCTTCAGACTAGTCTGAAGTGGAACCGTAATTAGACGTGCAGTCTAATAGAAAGAGAAAGTTAAACGTGCAATCTAACTGGTAAAAATTAGACGTGCAGTCTAACTCCTTCAGATTAGTCTGAAGTAATGGTAATTAGACGTAAGTCTAATCCCATTAAACCGGGTAGTCTAATGGATTCTGTTATTAGACGGGGACGTTTGATTTCATTAGACGAGGTCGTCTAATTGAAATACGTCTAATGTTTTTCTTAAGTAGTTTCTTGAAGCTAGCACCCGCCTACCCACGTGCTACAACTGTACGCTACTTCTGCTCCACTTTCTAGTGAAGATTAGTACGACAGCCCGATGCAACCAATCAACAAATGACACGTAAGCGAATATCCTTCCCACTACTTGTTTTGCATGTAAATCTCTAAAGAATATTTGGTGCACTACCTGTTGTGTATGACCACGATCCTTGTATTCAGAGTCTTCTGTGTACTATGGAGGCGTTCCATTGGAAGAGTTCCACGTATCATTCTGAAGATTCGACTATTGGTACCTGTGCATATTTAAAGAATCCTAAGGACAACAGACTCTCTCTCGATCATCTTGTTTGCCTGAACTACAGAGAGAGAATTCAATCTATCATTGTGATATCCAGATTACTGAAATTGTTAGTTGTTTTCTTGCTTTATTGTGTGTTAATCAAAAGAGAGTTAGAATCAAAAGCATCCTTTAGATAAGTGATATTCTTCATCTTATAAGTTAAACAGAGTGTGTTCTGTTTAACAGTGAGCTAAGTGTGTGCAAACTGTATTTGATTCAAATCATATTATAGTGAATCCTTCCGGTAGTTGGAAGAATGGTGACGTAGGAGAGTTTGCTCTGAACATCCATAAACAAACTGCTGTGTTGTTCTTTTCTGTCATCTTCACATTTTTCATCTTAAGCTTCAAACCTAAGTAACATTTCCGCACTTGATTCTGTTCAAGTGTTTACGAGGGTTTACGTAGAATAGAAAGTGAATCAAATCCATAACCAGATTTCTTTCAAACCGTTTTTCTTAAGCCTTCATCAATCGCCAGACCCCCGTCTCTATTGATTAAGTCGATCCTATCACAACACAAAATGTGGAATCCATAAGATAACTCAAATATGGATCCCTAAGGGACTGATTGATCGAGGACCCAAGTGAATGTGGGTATCAAAAGATGTAAATGCATTTTTGTGTAGGTGATACAGGGTAGTTGCATGGAGGAAACGTGGAGCACACTCTTTTGAGAACATGCTCCAAAAGATCAATAGGTGGCACATTTTCCATTTCCACAGACATAGTGTTTCTTCCTTAAAAATAATTTTGGTCTTGAGGACCTCAAAACATTTATTTATTCATTCTGTAAATATGCATAAATTGAGGGGGAAATTTAATGTTTAAAATGTTTACACGCTGACAAAAGCTTTAATCGATCTAGTAGACAAGGACGTCTAAAAGAAAAGCAAGTACTTAGATATATATATGCTTACACAGTCTGTGCTTCTGAGTTGGATTGTCTTGGTTTAAAACCTACGCGGTTAGACATCGATGTCTAATAGATGTTTAGACGTTTATAAGACTAGCGTAATTAGACGCTAACGTCTAACCAGACACACATCTAATATGTGTTGTCCATGTGTAATTAGACGTCTACATCTAATAGATGCTTAGACATCTAAAAGACAAACGTGATTAGACGTCTGCGTCTAAAAGACTCATGCATCTAATAGACGTCTATTCAACTTAGATGCCAGAATGTAGAAAAAAATGACATATCTAACTACGTGTGCAGTTAGACACTTCATCTTCGGACAAATTGAGGACAGTTGTCTTCATGCGTGGTCATCTAATTTTCCCGCTCAAACACTAAAGAAATCATTTATTAATGACTTGATGACGCGTGTCTTTCAATGTCAAGGAAAATGACTAACATACCCTTAAATATTAAATTATTATTGGCTTAAACCCAATTAATGATGACTACCTTGGGAAAAGGTGTCTAACATTAATTGGTGGGCCCTCTTTGTCAAAAGTGACAGTTAAGACATGTGACTTTTCGGATTCTATTGAAGGACATCGTGCATGTGTTTGAAGATTTTATGCTCACAAGTTTCTTAAGAACCCTAGTTTATTTCTAACTTCTCTCTAAGAAATTGTATTCATCTTCTTTATCTATTCTCAAATAGCTAATAAGAAAGCCATCACTCTTGGCCACAACACCTTGCAGGTGGACTTCGCATCGGTTGACACCATTTATCAACAGGATATTGTTGATATGTTCCATTCTCTAGAGTATTCCGGTTTTCGAAAATACCTTGGCGGACCGTTCATCTTCTACGAGAAGGAAGTGAGGGAGTTCTTCAAGATAGAGAATGTAGTCAGAGAATCGATTACGGCGACTGCAATAAAACCTCTATATCTTTCAATGAATCTGCCTATGCTGAGTTTCAAGAACTTCCTTCAGAGGGTCATACCTTCAATTTAGCGCTTCCAGTGGAAACCAACTCAGAAATGCAGATCGCTTTTTCCAACAATGGATCTTCTATCAGGCTAAACAGGAAGAAGAATGCCCTAAAGTCGCATTTCATCTTATTGAACGATATCGTGGCAAAGTCTCTTTAAGGCAAAGTAGGTTCGTTCGACCTGTACAGCCAGGACCGCTTCGACTACATGGCGGCCATTTCTAAAGGTATGCAAATCAACTGGGCATCTACCTTATTCTCTAATCTATGATAGTTGATTTACACAAGGAACAAGGAGAGTGTGGGTTTCTCAACCCAACTCAGATGGTTTATGAAGCATTTGGGTGTGTCTATGGGCAAGGGTGAGGCTATTAACCCGAGTCGCATATTCACCAATTTTTCTATGAAGAGCACTCTTGCAAGGATGAAGCTCTCTAAAGATATGGTTTTTGGCTCATCCAGCCAATAGACAGGTGGCAAGTTGGACACTAGGTCTAAGCGACAAGCTTCTTCCATTCAATCTACGGGGGCGAAAAAAATAAAATTTGTCATGGAATCTGCGGACAGCATGAATAGCCAAAAGAGTTCTCTGAAGAAGGATTCTGGAGTATTTGACTCCAGGGCAAGACCAAGTCTTCCTCCTCTTGCTTCTATTCCTATTCAATCTCTTTCTCCATCCCCTAGAATGTTGAAGAAGTCGGCTAAGTCTTCTAGTTCTGATGCTGATCAGTCTAAGGCCTCTAAGGCGTCTAAAAAATCTAACGCGTCTAAGGCATCTAAACCTACAAGAAGTCTACTAAGGTAACTTCTTCCTCTCATTTAGCCTCAGTACCTATTATTGATGTTCCTGTGATAGAAGAAGATGAAGGGCCAACTGTTGAGCCAGTTGGTCTAAATAGTGAAAATATTTACAGGGTTATGTTGCATGTCCTCTCCGAATAATTAGTAGAGGTTGAGGCTACTAGTAATGAAATGATTACTACTGAAACAAAGTCGGCTACTGCTCCAATTCCTACTGTTGTTCTACCATCTGAACAGGCTCCTACCCTACCAAATATTGAACCGATTGTGGTCAAACACAAAGTCACTGGAAAGGGTGTTGTGTTTGAACTCCAGAAGGGGTCTTTTTGAAGCCTTTGTCCCCTTTCGAAATTATGAGAACAACAAGGGGAGCTCATGGCATCACTATCCATGAACCTTTGCCAACTCTTAAATCAGTTGTGGTTCCTGGAAAGGGAAAGGGGATTGCTATAGAATCTCCAGAGAGGGTTTCTGATAGGATCGACGTAATAGATAAAGACGGGGGTCTAGCTATTGATGACGGCTTCGGATAAACGATTTGATAGAAATCATGTTAGGGATCTAAATCACTTTCTATTCTTCACAAACCCTTGCAAACTCTTGAACGATTCAAGTGCGGAAACGTTTGCTTGGGTTTGAAGCTAAGAACCAAAGAAGGAGATGATGATAGAATATAAATGACACGGTAGTTTATTTATGGATGTTCAGAGCAAACTCTCCTACATCACCCCTTCTTCCAACCACCGGAAGGATTCACTATACGTTTCTTAGAATCAAATACAGTTGCACGGCTAGCTCACTGTTGAACAAAAGAGACTCTGTTTAACTTACAATATATTTAAGAATATCACTCAGCTTGACAATACTTTGATTTTATCTCTCTCTTGATATACACACAATAAAGAAAGAAAGCAATTCGTGAGATTGTAAGTTCAGTAGTTCGTTCGTATATTCTAATCGATCGAGAGATCATCTGTTGTCCTTGAGAATCTTTAAATAGAGAGCAGGTATCAACGGTCGAATCTTCTATAATGAAACGTGGCAAAATTCCATTGGAACGCCTCCATAGTACATAGGTATAGCAGAATCTAAGCACTAGGATTGTGGCCGTACCAATCGGGTAGTGCGCCAAATATTCTTCTAGGATATTCTTTCAAGAAACAAGTAGTGGGAAGAATATATGTTTACGTGGCATTAGTTAATTGGTTGCAACTGGCTGTCGTACTGATCTACACTAAAAAGTGGAGCAGGAGTAGCATATAGCTAGTTGATCGTGGGTAGATGGATGCTAGCTTCAAGCAACTGCTTAAGCATGGCATTAGACGTTTTTTCAATCAGACTAACAAGTCTAATGAAGTTAGACGTCCCCGTCTAATAGCAGGATCCATTAGACCACTTGGTTCCCTTCAGACTAATGTGAAGAAGTTATACTACACGTCTAACACTCATCTGTTAGACGGAACGTCTAACTACATTTCCCTTCACACTAATCTGAAGGAATTAGACGGTACATCTAACTCTCATCTGTTAGACGACACGTCTAACTACGTTTCCCTTCAGACTAATCTGAAGGAGTTAGACGGTACGTCTAACTCTCATCTGTTTGACGGCACGTCTAACTACGTATGTTAGATTGTATGTCTAACTACGTATCTGTTAGACTGCACGTCTAACTATGTCTATTAAACTGCACGTCTAATTACGTATCTGTTAGATTGCACGTCTAACTATGTATATGTTAGACTGCATGTCTAACCACCGGAAGGATTCACTATACGTTTCTTAGAATCAAATACAGTTGCACGGTTAGCTACTGTTGAACAAAACAGACTCTGTTCAACTTACAATATATTTAAGAATATCACTCATATTGACAATACTTTGATTTTATCTCTCTCTTGATATACATACAGTAAAGAAAGAAAGCAATTCGTGAGATTGTAAGTTCAGTAGTTCGTTCGTTTATTCTAATCGATCGAGAGATCATCCGTTGTCCTTGAGAATCTTTACATCGAGAGCAGTCATCAACAATCGAATCTTCTATAATGAAACGTGGCAAAATTCCATTAGAACGCCTCCAAAGTACATAGGTACAGCAGAATCTAAGCACTAGGATTGTGGCCGTACCAATCGGGTAGTGCGCCAAATATTCTTCTAGGATATTCTTTCAAGAAACAAGTAGTGGGAAGAATATATGTTTACGTGGCATTAGTTAATTGGTTGCAACTGGCTGTCGTACTGATCTACACTAAAAAGTGGAGCAAGAGTAGCATACAGCTAGTTGATCGTGGGTAGATGGATGCTAGCTACAAGCAACTGCTTAAGCATGGCATTAGACGTTTTTTCAATCAGACTGACAAGTCTAATGAAGTTAGATGCCCCCGTCTAATAGCAGGATCCATTAGACCGGTTGGTTCCCTTCAGACTAATGTGAAGAAGTTATACTACACGTCTAACTCTCATCTGTTAGACGGAACGTCTAACTACGTTTCCCTTCACACTAATCTGAAGGAATTAGACGGCACATCTAACTCTCATCTGTTAGACGACGCGTCTAACTACGTTTCCCTTCAGACTAATCTGAAGGAGTTAGACGGCACGTCTAACTCTCATCTGTTAGACGGCACGTCTAACTACGTCTGTTAGATTGTATGTCTAACTACATATCTGTTAGACTACACGTCTAACTATGTCTATTAAACTACACGTCTAACTACGTATCTGTTAGATTGCACGTCTAACTATGTATATGTTAGACTGCACGTCTAACCATCGGAAGGATTCACTATACGTTTCTTAGAATCAAATATAGTTGCACGGTTAGCTCACTGTTGAACAAAACAGACTCTGTTCAACTTACAATATATTTAAGAATATCACTCAGCTTGACAATACTTTGATTTTATCTCTCTCTTGATATACACACAGTAAAGAAAGAAAGCAATTCGTGAGATTGTAAGTTCAGTAGTTCGTTCGTATATTCTAATCGATCGAGAGATCATCCGTTGTCCTTGAGAATCTTTAAATAGAGAGCAGTCATCAACGGTCGAATCTTCTATAATGAAACGTGGCAAAATTCCATTGGAACACCTCCATAGTACATAGGTACAGCAGAATCTAAGCACTAGGATTGTGGCCGTACCAATCTGGTAGTGCGCCAAATATTCTTCTAGGATATTCTTTCAAGAAACAAGTAGTGGGAAGAATATATGTTTACGTGGCATTAGTTAATTGGTTGCAACTGGCTGTCGTACTCCGTCTAATAGCAGGATCCATTAGACCACTTGGTTCCCTTCAGACTAATGTGAAGAAGTTATATTACACGTCTAACTCTCATCTGTTAGACGGAACGTCTAACTACGTTTCCCTTCACACTAATCTGAAGGAATTAGACGGCACATCTAACTCTCATCTGTTAGACAACACGTCTAACTACGTTTTCCTTCAGACTAATCTGAAGGAGTTAGACGGCACATCTAACTCTCATCTGTTAGACGGCACGTCTAACTACGTCTGTTAGATTGTATGTCTAACTACGTATCTGTTAGACTACACGTCTAACTATGTCTATTAAACTGCACGTCTAACTACGTATCTGTTAGATTGCACGTTTAACTATGTATATGTTAGATTGCACGTCTAACCACCGGAAGGATTCACTATACGTTTCTTAGAATCAAATACAGTTGCACGGCTAGCTCACTGTTGAACAAAACAGACTCTGTTCAACTTACAATATATTTAAGAATATCACTCAGCTTGACAATACTTTGATTTTATCTCTATCTTGATATACACACAGTAAAGAAAGAAAGCAATTCGTGAGATTGTAAGTTCAGTAGTTCGTTCGTATATTCTAATCGATCGAGAGATCATCCGTTGTCCTTGAGAATCTTTAAATAGAGAGCAGTCATCAACGGTCGAATCTTCTATAATGAAACGTGGCAAAATTCCATTGGAACGCCTCCATAGTACATAGGTACAGCAGAATCTAAGCACCAGGATTGTGGTCGTACCAATCTGGTAGTGCGCCAAATATTCTTCTAGGATATTATTTCAAGAAACAAGTAGTGGGAAGAATATATGCTTACGTGGCATTAGTTAATTGGTTGCAACTGGCTGTCGTACTGATCTACACTGAAAAATGGAGCAGGAGTAGCATACAGCTAGTTGATTGTGGGTAGATGGATGCTAGCTTCAAGCAACTGCTTAAGCATGGCATTAGACGTTTTTTCAATCAGACTGACAAGTCTAATGAAGTTAGACGCCCCCGTCTAATAGCAGGATCCATTAGACCACTTGGTTCCCTTCAGACTAATGTGAAGAAGTTATACTACACGTCTAACTCTCATCTGTTAGACGGAACGTCTAACTACGTTTCCCTTCACACTAATCTGAAGGAATTAGACGGCACATCTAACTCTTATCTGTTAGACGACACGTTTAACTACGTTTCCCTTAAGACTAATTTGAAGGAGTTAGACGACACGTCTAACTCTCATCTGTTAGACGGCACGTCTAACTACGTCTGTTAGATTGTATGTCTAACTACGTATCTGTTAGACTGCATGTCTAACTATGTCTATTAAACTGCACATCTAACTACGTATCTGTTAGATTGCACGTCTAACTATGTATATGCTAGAATGCACGTCTAACTACATATCTGTTAGACTGCACGTCTAAGTACGTATCTGTTGGACTGCACGTCTAACTACGTATCTGTTAGACTACACGTCTAACTACGTCTATTAGACTACAGGTCTAACTACGTCTATTAGACTACAGGTCTAACTACGTCTATTAGACTACACGTCTAACTACGTATCCGTTAGACTACACGTCTAACTACGTCTATTAGATTGCACGTCTAACTACGTATCTGATAGACTGCACATCTAACTACGTTTGTTAGACTGTACGTCAAACTACATATCCGTTAAACTGCACGTCTAACTACGTCTGTTAGACTACACGTCTAACTACGTATCAGTTAGACTGCACGTCTGACTACGTCTATTAGACTACACGTCTAACTACGTCTATTAGACTACAGGTCTAACTACGTCTATTAGACTACAGGTCTAACTACGTCTATTAGACTACACGTCTAACTACGTATCCGTTAGACTACACGTCTAACTACGTCTATTAGATTGCACGTCTAACTACGTATCTGATAGACTGCACATCTAACTACGTTTGTTAGACTGTACGTCAAACTACATATCCGTTAAACTGCACGTCTAACTACGTCTGTTAGACTACACGTCTAACTACGTATCAGTTAGACTGCACGTCTGACTACGTCTATTAGACTACACGTCTGACTACGTATCTGTTAGACTGCACGTCTGACTACATTTGTTAGACTACACGTCTAACTACGTATCTTTTAGACTGCACGTCTAACTACGTCTGTTAGACTGCACGTCTAACTACGTCTGTTAGACTGCACGTCTAACTCAATGCGTATAATAGCCAACCAATCTAATGAACCTCATTCAAACTTAGTTTAATATAACATGTTTTTGATACACCTGTACCAAAAATAATTAGACGTCTTAGTTTAAGTTTTATACCAACTCATCATCAAATTTCCATTAGTCAGAATACTTTGACCCTTAGTCAAAATAATTTGACCCAACAATTTCCCCCTTTTTAATGATGATGTTAAAACTTTGCATAGATAAAAGAATAGAATGCTCAATGACACAGTAGATGGCAATAAACTATTCATAGCAAATCATAATTTAAATTAAGATTTTTCAAAAATAAATATAGACAAGCATTCAAAAACACCATTCAAAATATAAAAAGATTTCCTTCCCCCTAAGTCTAAGGCTAATTCTTTCTCCTTTCCATTTCCCCTTTTTTAACATCATTCGGGGAGAGAGTCTGCGTTTGACTTTAGGGCTAAAGTTAGAGCCGAGTTGAGCTTGTCCCTGTTTCTCTTCTTCGATCTGAGTCTACCCACTCGAACAACATAGTCAACAACCTTCTTGCTGTTCAAGATTTTGGATGGATTGAAATGAGACCCTTGACCAGGTTCCGCAAGAAGGCAGCAGAGGAATGCGCTAAGAGGAGCTTCATAACCGAAGATCTTCTTTCGAGAGGAGATCATTCTGACCAGATTGTTGAATAGGAATTTCCACCAATTGATGGTTACACCCTTGTGATGGCCACCATTAAACCAAAAACTTTCGAATAGTAGATGTAAGAAGAGTCTTTTGCAATGAGATATTTGGAGATGATATCATTGAGTAGGGCATACTCAACCTTCAGACAGTTGCTCTTCCCATGAAACTCAACAGGAAGGATTTGTCCTTCGAACATTTGATCTGAAAAGACAATCGTCATTTCAGACAGAACTTTATCAGAGAAGGAAGGAAGTTCGGGGATTCCTTCGGTTGGGAGTCTAAAAAACATGTCGAATGTTTCTTTAGTGAAGAAGATATTTCAGCCAAGAATATTCGCACGAATGTACTTATTGTGGAAATAGCCAGCGGTTTCGAAGAATTCACGAACTGCTTGTTCTTGATAGATGCAGTGAGGACGAAGAAACATCTTCAGCCCAGAAGCTTTCAATGATTCAAACATTTGAACCATTTCCGGAAACCTAAGAGTTGAGACAGATTCGAAATCTATTTGCTGGGATTTAGGAGAGAGAAGAAATTTTTGGCAAGATGAACATAAGATCTTGGCGATTTGAATTCTAGAGAGAGAATCAATAGTACTCAACCATTTAAGTAGCGACAGTCATTAAATATAAGAGAGCTAACGTGTAACATTTAATATTTAATGATTATACCGACCTTCAAAAATTTCAGAAACCTATTCCCAAGGGACACATCTATCAATTAATATTAATCATGAAACTGCACAGTTAATATTAGACGTATAGAAGAAAGTTATTAGAAATATTAGTCACTTATGAAAAATTGAGAGACACATGTCTTCAATCTATTTGGGAAGTGACTGGTTTATTTTTGGCGGGAAAAAGTACATAGACAGATACATTTGCAGATGACAGCTGTCCCAATAGTCAGAAGATGAAAAGTCTAAGTACACAAGTAGTTAGACGTTTAATCTACTTTTCACATTCTTCACTTCTAATTACGAAATCCATCTATTAGACGTTATCGTCTAATCAAGTTTGTCTTATAAACGTCTAACGTCTATTACACGTAGACATCTACTTACGCATAAACACCACGTGCTAGACGTGTGTCTGGTTAGACGTGAGTTTCCAATTGCTCTTGTCTTAAAAACGTCTAACGTCTATTAGACGTATACGTCTAACCGCGCAGGTTAATTAACAGAGACATGAGTTCCCAAAATATGATTAAAAAATGCTTAAGTAGACGTACATCTAAGTAGTCATGCTTCTTAAATTTCTAGTCCATTGGACGTATAGAGACCTATGTCTTCTTGTCTATCCAGTTACGTTTTGAACAACATGTTCCCCCTCAGTTTATGCACATAACAACATCAATCAAGATCAACAAGTCCTAAAATATTTCTAAAGTGAGAAAACTTAGTTTCGGGTAGAGGATTTGAAAAGATGTCTGCAGTTTGTTGATCTGTTAGGATGTATTCAAGACGAATCTGCTTCTGATTGACATGCTCTCGAATGAAGTGATGCCTGATTTCGATGTGCTTTGTCTGAGAGTGCAAAACTGGATTATAGGTGATTGCGATAGCACTTGTGTTGTCGCAGAAAAATGGAGATTCTTCAGCCTAAATCACATAGTCCCTAAGCTGTTGTTGAACCCAAAAGAGCTGTGAACAACAACTGCCAGCAGCAAGATACTTTGCTTCAGCTGTAGACGTGGCAACCGACGTCTATTTCTTTCTGAACCATGAGATAAGACGATCTCCAAGGAACTGGCAAGTTCTACTTGTACTTTTTCTATTAATTTTACACCCTGCATAATCTACATCAGAGAAACTAGTCAAATTGAAACTAGAATCCTTCGGATAATACAGTCCCACATTTTGAGTTCTCTTCAAATATTTCAGAATGCGTTTAACAGAAGTGAAGTGAGAAAGTTTAGGATTAGCCTGAAATCTTCCACAGACACCAACAACAAATTGGATATCTGGTCTACTAGCAGTAACATAGAGCAACGACCCAATAAGACCTCTATAGGCTGTGACATCTACACTTTGACCACCATCATCTTTGTCCAGTTAACTGGAGGAGCTCATTGGAGTAGCTGCAGCAAAGCAGTTCTCCATCCCAAACTTCTTCAGTAACTCTTTAGTATAGTTGGCATGATTGATGAAGGTTCCTTTCTCCAGCTGACAAACTTGAAGACCGGGGTAGAAAGTTAATTCTCCTATCATGCTCATTTCAAATCTGTCCTGCATCAGCTTGGCAAATTTCTCACACAATTAGGGGTTATTTGATCCAAATATAATATCATCAACATATATTTAAACAAGCAGAATGTGAGAGTCTTTAGAGAATCTAAACAGTGTTTTATCCACAGTTCCAATAACAAAATCATGATCAAACATAAATTCAGTCAAAGTATCATACTAAGCTCTAGTAGCTTGTTTCAAATCATATAAAGCTTTATCAAGTTTAAAAACATGATTTGGTAAAGTATGATCTACAAAACCAGGTGGTTGCTCAACATAAACATCTTCATTTAATTTACCATTTAAAAATGTACTTTTCACATCTATTTGAAAATCTTTAAAATTCTTAAATGATACATACGCCAGGCTGATTCTAATTGCCTCAAGTCTTGCTACTGGTGGAAAAGACTTATCAAAGTCGATACATTCCTCCTATCTGTATCCTTGAGCAACTAAACGGGCTTTGTTTCTAATAACTAAGCCATCTTTACTAAGCTTGTTTCTAAAGACCCATCTTGTTCCAATGACGGACTAATCAATCGGTCTAGGAGTTAGATGCAACACTTTATTTCTCACAAATTGGTTTAACTCCTCCTGTATAGCATTGATCCAATATGGATCAACCACTACTTCACTAATTTTCTTTGGTTCAATTAGAGAAATAAATGCAGAATTGGCCATTTCATACATCAATTGATGTCTTGTCCTTCGACAAGAGAAAGGATTTCCAATGATCAATTTTGGTGGATGATTCTTGTTCCATCTGAAGTTGGATCCAAAGGGATTGGTCATCTGAAGAGGTGACTCCGCGACGTCCAAACTCTTATCTGTATGTTGAATAGGAGTTTGTACGTCTGGTTGGATTTCAACCGGATCAGCCATAGGATCAGACAATGAAATCCGTTTATCCAGAGCTTCTTCCTCACTTACAAACTCAAGACTCGTCGCTTCTAATCTTTTAGCAAGGTCAATGGGATTGATAGAGTTACTCTCAACAGACTCATCAAAGACAACATGAAGGGACTCCTCAACAGTTTGAGTTCTGTTATTATATACTCTATAAGCCTTGCTTACTAAGGAGTATCCCAGCATGAATCCATCATCTACATTAGCATCAAAAGCGGTCAAATAAACCTTTCCATTATTATGGATAAAACAATTACACCCGAATACTTTGAAGTATGAAACTGTGGGAATTCTCCCGTAATATAGTTCATAGGGAGTTTTATCAAAACGTTTGTTAATTATTGACCTATTTTTTGTATAGCAAGCGAAGTTAATTGCTTCTGCCTAGAACCTCTGAGGAACGATTGATTCAGCTAGCATAGATCTCGCTGCTTCCTTCAGAGTTCTCACTCTTCTCTCGGCAATGCCATTCTTCTGTGGAGTTTTGGCACTAGATAACTCCTGCCTAATCCCGGACTCCTCGAGATAAGAGGAAAGGTATATGTTTGTGAACTTAGTTCCCTGATCACTTTAATGCAAGCAATATTTAAAAATTTCTGATTTTGAATTCTTTTAAAGATTCTAATCAAATTTTCAGAAGTTTTATCCTTTGATGGTAAAAATGCTACCCATGTAAATCGTGAGAAATCATTAATAACAATTAGGGTGAATCTCATTCCTCCTAGACTATTTAAAGGAATTGGACCAAACAGATCCATGTGTAACAGTTCTAAGCAGCAGCTGGATTGAGATTACCCTTTACTTTTGAACGATGATCTGCCCTGTTTGCCTAACTGGCAAGAAGAACATATCTTGTCCTTAAAAAAGTGTAGTTTAGGCAATCCGAATACTAAGTTATTAGAACAAATGTTGTTGATGGTTTTGAAATTTAGATGGTTTAACCTTTTATGCCATAACCATTTCTGGTCATTCTTGGCAATCATGCACATAGGATCAAATTACTTCTTTTTGCCAGTTCATTTTATATGAGTTTCTTACTCTACTACCAGTTAATAAAGTATTACCATGTTGATCCTTAACTAGGCATGCATGAGTTTGAAAATCATCTGACAAACCATTATCACATAACTGACTAATACTAATCAGGTTATAGCACAAATTGTCAACAAGTAACACGTCATTAATGGTTAGATTACCATGGATAATCATACCCTTACCCATGGTCTTACCCTTCTTGTTATCACCAAAAGTGATTTTAGGTCCAGAACAATCTGCTATATCAGTGAGAAGTCGTCTGTTTCCTGTCATATGCCTGGAACAGCCTCTATCAAGATACCATACAGATTCCTCGAGACCATCATTTACTTGTACCTACACAAAATAATATTTACAATCGTTTGGTACCCACATTCAATTGAGATATTCTGATAGATTTCCCATTTTGTGTTCTGATTAATGCGTATGATTTTGATTTAGCAGACGCCTTCCTACTAGCCACTAATACCTTATCTTTTGTAGATGATTTTTTTTAAAACTCCTTGACTTTGAGTCAGGTTTTAGATTACCAGACTTGCTGGCTTCTTATAACTTATTTTTCATCCAGCTAACAGTCGGCGGAACATAAGTTATTTCATTCTTCAAAGTTACCTCTTCATGAATTGGATCGGATTCAATATCAGTTAAACTCCCTTTAACAAAGCTTATTGGCTTAAGCTTGTTAGCTGTTGAGTTTGACTTTTTACATGACCGGTTTGGGTCATTGCCATCAAATCCTAAACCAGATCTAAATCTAGCAGGTTTTAACAGACTAATATTATATTTGACAACTTCTCCAGACCTTGTCCAAGGCACTAACAACATAGTTTAACCTTTTGTTTTCAGAAGAGAGTGTTTGGATCTATTCCTTGAGCATCTCATTCTCGGATGAGATCTCTACTACTTTATTTTCAAAAAAATTTTACTCAGAAGTTTTGTGAGAGAAAGAGATATTAGCCTCATATTTTACTTTAATTTCATAAAAGGAATCTGATAACTTCTTGTACTCAATGGCCATTTCATTGAGTGCAGTAGTTAACTCTTCGTTGGTAAATTCTGGTGGGAAAACATCATTTACTTTAGGTTGATCGTCTGCCATCAAGCAAGTTACAGTTTCAGTATCCTTTTCAGCAGGAGACTCCTCTAAATCGCTTTCGGCCCATTTGGATTTATTTTCAACACACATGAAAACTTTCTGGTCCTTCTGATTCTTCTTGGCTTGAACATTTCGACCGTAGATTTAAGTCAGCTTCTCACAAATTTCTTTAGCAGAGGAACATGACTTGATCACGTAGAATATATTTATGGTGATCGATTGATACAAAATATTTTTGGCCACATTGTCCAGGTTATTTGTCATCTTATCTTTAGTGGTCCACTTGCATCTTGGCTTCGAAATTTTTATGGGACCATCGGTAATGACGTTCCACATGTCACAATCAAGAGCAGCCAAGTGAGCTTGCATTCTCATCATCCAATAGTCGTAGTTGTCTCTCGAAAGAAGAGGGATCTCGTTGATGATAGACATTATATAGGTTCTTGATGCTTAAGAATAGAAACAGGGTTTTGATACCAATTGATAGGATCGGCGTAATCGATAGAGATGGGGGTTTGGCTATTGATGACGGCTTCGGATAAATGATTTGATAGAAATCCTGTTAGGAATTTAAATCACTTTCTATTCTTCACAAAACAAACCCTTGCAAATTCTTGAACGATTCAAGTGCGGAAACGTTTTCTTGGGTTTGAAGCTAAAAACCAAAGAAGGAGATGATGACAGAATGTAAATGACACAGCAAGTTGTTTATGGATGTTTGGAGCAAACTCTCATACGTCACCCCTTCTTCCAACCACCGAAAGGACTCACTATACATTTCTTAGAATCAAATACAGTTGCACTGCTAGCTCACTGTTGAACAGAACAAACTATGTTCAACTTACAATATATTGAAGAATATCACTCAATTAGACAATACTTTGATTCTATCTCTCTCTTGATATACACACAATAAAGCAAGAAAGCAATTCGTGAGATTGTAAGTTCAGTAGTTCGTTCGTATATTCTAATCGATCGAGAGATCATCCATTGTCCTTTAGAATATTTAAATAGAGAGAAGGCACCAACGGTCGAATCTTCTATAATGACACGTGGAAAACTTCCATTGGAATGCCTCCATAGTACACAGATACAGCAGACTCTGAGCACCAGGATCGTGGCCGTACCAATCTGGTAGTGCGCCAAATATTCTTCTACGATATTCTTGCAAGAAACAAGTAGTGGAAGAATATTTGCTTATGTGGCATTAAATAATTGGTTGCAACTGGCTGTCGTACTGATCAGCACAGAAAAGTGGAGCAAGAGTAGCATACAACTAGTTGATCGTGGGTAGACGGATGCTAGCTTCAAGCAACTTCTTAAGCATGGCATTAGGCGTTTTTTTAATTAGACTGACAAGTTTAATAAAGTTAGATGCCCCCGTCTAATAGAAGGATCCATTAAACCACCTAGTCTAATGAGATTAGACAACACGTCTAATTACGGTTCCCTTCAGACTAATCTGAAAGAGTTAGACTACACGTCTAACTCTCATCTATTAGACGGCACGTTTAACTACGTTTCCCTTCAGACTAATATAAAGGAGTTAGACGGCACGTCTAACTCTAATCTGTTAGACGACACGTCTAACTACGTTTCCCTTCAGACTAATCTGAAGGAGTTAGATGGCACATCTCACTCTCATCTGTTAGACGGCACGTCTAACTACATCTGTTAGACAGCACGACTAACTACGTATCTATTAGACTGTACGTCAAACTACGTCTGTTAGACTGCACGACTAACTACGTATCTGTTAGACTGCACGTCTAACTATGTATCTGTTAGACTATATGTCTAACTACGTATTTGTTAGACTACACGTCTAACTACATATGTTAGACTACATGTCTAACTACGTATTCGTTAGACTGCACGTCTAACTATGTCTATTAGACTACACGTCTAACTACGTATCTGTTAGACTGCACATCTAACTATGTCTGTTAAACTGCACGTCTAACTACGTTTGTTAGACTACACGTCTAACTATGTATCCGTTAGACTGCACGTCTAACTACGTCTGTTAGACTGCACGTCTAACTACGTATCTGATAGACTGTACGTCTAACTACGTCTGTTAGACTGCACGTCTAACTACGTTTGTTAGACTGCACTTCTAACTAAGTCTGTTAGATTGCACGTCTAACTACGTATCTGTTAGACTGCACGTCTAACTACGTCTATTAGATTGCACGTCTAACTACGTCTGTTAGACTGCACGTCTAACTACGTATCTGTTAGACTGCACGTCTAACTACGTATCTGTTAGACTACACGTCTAACTACGTCTGTTAGACTACACGTCTAACTGCGTCTGTTAGACTGCATGTCTAACTATGTATCTGTTAGAATTTCTCATCTAACTACGTCTGTTAGACTGCACGTCTAACTACGTCTGTTAGATTGCACGTCTAATTACGTTTGTTAAACTGCTCGTCTAACTACGTATCTATTAGACTACACGTCTAACTACGTATGTTAGACTACATGTCTAACTACGTCTGTTAGACTACAAGTCTAATTACGTCTATTAGACTGCATGTCTAACTCAATGCGTCTAATAGTCAATCAGTCTAATGAACCTCATTCAGACTTAGTCTAATATAACATATTTTCGATACACCTGCACCAAAAACAATTAGATGCTTAGTTTAAATTTTATACCAACTCATCATCAAAATTCCATTAGTTAGAATACTTTGACCCTTAGTCAAAATAATTTGACCCAACAGTTTCTGAAGCTAGTTGTATTGTCAACCTTGTGATGGAGGAAGTGAAAATGAAGGTTGCTGAGAAGATTAATATCTTCGACACTTGGGTGAACAACATGTTAGCCACTCATCTTGATGAGATGTTCTCGAAAAAGGAAATTGTGAAAGAATGGAGGAATTTGATAAAGATAGAGAAGAGAGTCCTAAAATGGACTAAAACTGATGAGGTCTCTGAAGCCCTCAAAAGAAATGACCTGGTGGTGGCTAATATCATGGGAAGTATCATGTTTCCCATTATTGAGAAGAGGAAGACCAACTTCAATTCGCTCGACAAGGATGCTCCTACAGAGCAGAAAGCTTTGAAGAGATTAGACATCATTATGAATGGCTAGTGTTCGACAGTCTTTCAACATGTTCACAGAACAGAGTCTTCTGAGTTGAGTCTATTTCATGAACTGCCTAGTGAAGACGAGCCAATAGAGATATTTGATGTTGATCAACCTGTTTCACAAAGATGAGCAAGTTGTTGGCCATCTTATTGAGTTGGCTAACATATCGTTTGAGGAGAAGCGGTTATTGGCGCAGCAGATTATTGAGCTAACCCTGGTCTCGGTCAACCTGAAATAAATTTGGAGATAGAGGAGGTTGTTTTTGAAACCCTTCAGTCTCCTATTCAACAAAAGGAGTCTTTTGAAGTGGCTCCTCCTATTACACAAGAAGAAATTCTAGTGGTGGAAGAGGAATCAGCAAAGGTTGCTTATCTGTCTCCTAAATCAGAAATTAAGGGGGAACCCTTAAAGGAGGCAGATTCCGAGAAGTTTCCATCTTCTGAAGGGAACAAATTGATAAAGTTAAGTCTTCCTCGTCCTCATCTTCGGAAGAAAGTCCAATTCCCTCCCCTCCTTCAACCCCGATCATAACACCAGCAGACGTTATCGATAAAGTTGTTGAATTACCCCTTCATTTTGAAGGTATTTCAGAACAGATTCATCAAGTATGTGTTGATATTCTCAATGACCAAGAGAAATCCAATGATGCGTCCAAGGATCCCTCTTCTCATTCCAAACATAAAAAATTGGAGCGTTCTTTACAAGTTAATGTGCATGTAAATCCGATTCGTACTACTCCAGCTTGCTCTCAGGTTGTGTCATCTACTACTCATTCTTCAGAAGAATCTTCTCCTGGAGGACCAAAATTCTACAATTCCATGCTGGACACAATGAGCTCAATTCAACAGAATATGATAGATATGCAGTCCAGACAGGCAAATCTTGATAAAGGCTCAATTTCTAGCAAGGAAGAAGTGTCTTCTATTCTGACTACTCAAAAGGAATTAGAGAAGACTATGAAGAGAAATACTTATGAAGTCAACATCGTTAACTCTATGTACTCGAAGTTTGAGAAGAATTTCTTCAATAGATAATCTGAGCAGTCTGTTGAATCCAAATCTCTCACCTTTGAGCTTCATCAAAATGTTATGTCAGCAATTGATCTCTTGCGAGACCAAATTATGGAGGTGTCCAACACAATGAATAGAGCTGAAGTCGAGCGAATGGAGCAAGCTGATTCTTTTGCAAGGTCGATTCAAGTTGTTGAAGTGGTCAAGGCTACTACTGCTAAAGAAAAAGACCTTATTGAAGATGATAATATTAAAAAGGGGGAAGGTAGCTCTAGAGGTGGTATCTCAAGAGGTGGAGCTGCTAGAGGAACCCGATCGAAATCAAAACGCAAAGCTTCTAAAGAAATCGAAGAAGGTTGCAGACCTCCAAAGAAAAGTCCAGGTCGTGGAGGCGATAGAGGTGGTGGAAGTGAAGGCGATCAAGGTTCTATCACTCGATTTCACGACCTTCTAATGGGAAACTCTCTACTAGAAAGAGAAGCTAATCCAAACGTAAAAAGAGAAGGACCATAAATCTCTTTCTTTGTTTTTTATATTTTAAAAACTTATGTTGGAATATTTTGGTGAACTTCTTTGATTTCAATCGTATTTGATAGGTGTTTACATTGCTTTATTAAGATTGCATGGTTTTAACATCATCAAAAAGGGAAATTTTTTGATTAAATCATGATCTCGTGAGATTTTGATAATTTAGCTTAAATAATCAAAAGGGGGGAAATTGTTGGGAAAATTAAGTAAAGAGTTAATTAACTTAGAAGATATTATTGGGAAAAACTAAGTAAAAAGTTAATAAACGGAAATTACAAATATTAAACAACTGAATTTCGATGATGTTTAAATATGAATAAAGTTAAGTTGTCTAATTTTTTATGTGCAAGTGCATCAGACTTGGCTAACTTAGACGTAGTCTAAGAAGGCTAATTAGACGTGTTGCGAAGTTAGACGTTGAGGTCTAACTCCATTAGATGTGGTAGTTTAATGGGAAATATAGTTAAACGTTGGTGTCTAACTCCTTCAGACAAGTCTGAAGTGATACGTAGTTAGACGTTGCAGTTTAATAGATACGTAGTTAGACGTTGCAGTCTAATAGATACTTAGTTAGACATTGAGGTCTAACTCCATTACACGTGGTAGTCTAATGGGAAACGTAGTTAGACGTTGACGTCTAACTCCTTCAGACAAGTCTGAAGTGATACGTAGTTAGACGTTGCAGTCTAACAGATACGTAGTTAGACATTGAGGTCTAACTCTATTAGACGTGGTAGTCTAATGGGAAACATAGTTAGACATTGAGGTCTAACTCCATTAGACGTGGTAGTCTAATAGGAAACATAGTTAGGCGTTGGCGTCTAACTCCTTCGGACAAGTTTGAAGTGGTACGTAGTTAGACGTTGCAGTCTAACAGATATGTAGTTAGACGTTGAGGTCTAACTCCATTAGACGTGGTAGTCTAATTGGAAACGTAGTTAGATGTTAGCGTCTAACTCCTTCAGCTAAGTCTGAAGTGGTACGTAGTTAGACGTTGTAGTCTAACTCCATTAGACTTGGTGGTCTAATGGAACACGCTATTAGACGTTGACGTCTAACTCCCTTAGACTAGGTAGTCTAATGGAGCACGTCTAATGCCTCGCTTCAGTAGTTGTTTGAAGTTAGCATACGTCTACCCATGATCAACTAGTTGTCTACTACTCTGCTCCACTCAGTCTTGTGCAGTTTGACAAGCCAGCTAATTGCATCCAATGAACGAACGCCACGTACGCAAATGTCCTTCCAACGGTTTGTCCAGTACAAGACAATATCATAGAGGATATTCGGCGCACTACTAGTTCGGTACGGCCACGATCCATTTGCTCAGAGTCTTCTGTGCTTTTGTCCTATGGGCGGCCTCCTAATGGACGCTTGCCACATGTCCATGAAGAAGATTCGACCGTTGGTGTCCTTTTACTACAAATAGATGCTCAAGGACAACGGTCGAATCACTGGTTGACTTACTGGATCATTTGATCAACTGTATTCACAAGCTTACTCTTGCCTTACTGATTTCTTACATCATTCAAGTTCAAGAGAGAAAGAATCAAAACACTGTCTAGCTATGAGAATATTGTTCTTAATATTGTAAGTTGAATAGAGGCTATTCTGTTCAACAGAGTGTTAGCTAGATCATTAAACTGTATTTGATTCAAAGAGTTTAGTAAAATCCTTCCGGTTGTGGAAGAAGGGGTGACGTAGGAGGGTTTGCTCCGAACATCCATAAACAAATCCATGTGTTCTTTACTTTCTGTCATTCATCTTTCATTGGTTCAAAGCTTCAAATCCACCATTTCAAGAGTTTGAAGAATTTCTGAATAATATAAACAGATTTTAACTTCTAACATAGTTAAAATCGAATCGTTTATCATAAGTTGTTATCAATAGTCAGACTCTAGTCTCTATTAATCACACCGATCCTATCAATAATTCCCAAAAATGTATTCAAGTGGCCAGTCATCGGAGAACTAACTTGATACCTTAAGGATATCAATTGTTTTATAAAAAATAACTTGTTATTATCTATCTTTCTCTCATACAATTCTTCAAGTTTAATTCAAAGGGTATGAGCATCAATAATGAAGATCACATGGTTCAGATCAATACCATAAACTCATTAACAAATATAACCACATACTTGTCTGTGCAAAAATTTACATTCATCCACACTTTTTTTGTAGGTTTAACTGAAGAGAATGCTTATAAATGAAAAGTTTTCACATACAGTAAATCTTTCATTTTAGTCTTTTAGGTATTATAATTAGAGTCATTCAAGCTTAACATTTTGGATGTGTTAGTCTCCATCCTTATACTCAAATAAAACCAAGCATTGATATCACTTTCATGAAAAAATGTATTCTTCAAAACAGAACACTTTCTCAATTAATTGAGTAAAAAAGATTAGAAAAATATAATGAAATTGAAAGACTATGCAATACAAATTTTAACGTGGAAAAACCTCCCTTCAAAATGAGAGTAAAAAACTTGGGACAAAATAGGACACTTAACAATCCACTTTCATCAACAATGTTACAAATAAGGGTTCACTCTATATATAACAAAACTAAAGTTTAATCAATTACAAGATTACACAATAAACTTGGCAATAATAATAAAGACTAGAAAGAGCAGGATCAATCAACCATATCAGCTCTACAATTCTAGTTTCTATTAGACTAACTTAAAAGTCTCAAAAAAAAATAGATTTTTACCGTTCAGAACGTGGTGCCATAAATAACTAACAAGATGTAAACGTTTGAAGTAGATCAAATGGTACAAACTCTAACAAACAGAAAACTTCTCAAGCTACTACCTCAAATTCCTGAATATGTTTTTTCTCTCTCTTCTCTCTCTCTCTTTTATTGTTCAGCAAAACTCACTAGAAACCTAGATAAAAAATAATGTCCCTTCACATTATATAATGTGGGACTAAATAAAGCTCACGCCTAGTTAGGTCTCTCCAACTAGGAGGACAAAACCCAACAATGAGGACATCTATATGCATTAACCTAAGGAATTTAACGTCTTAAAATAAGAAGACTGTGTATGTTATTTGAAGAAATTTATATATGGATTAAAACAATCATCAAGGTTGTGGCATAAAATATTTGATTATTTTATGATCACGCATTACTTCAAAAGAAATGATATTGATAGTTGTGTCCATTTAAAAATTGGTAATAATGGATCGTTTGTTTATCTCCTCCTATACATTGATGATATGTTAATAGAGGCTAATGATTAGAAGGAAATAAAGAAGGTAAAGATACAACTTGGTAAAGAGTTTGATATGAAAAACTATGAGTTGCAAACAAAATATTCAGAATGAAGATTTCTAGAGATAGAGCATCTAGAAAATTATACTTAAGTTAGAAAATGTATATTGAGAAAGTCCTTCGTTGGTTCAATATAAATAATGTTAGTCCTGTGAGTTCTCCATTAATAACTTAATTTAAACTATACTCTGCTATATCACCTCAATTTAATGAGGATAACGAATATATGTCACGAGTTTTATCTTCTAGTGTAGTTGGATCACTTATGTATGCAATAGTTTATACTCAACGAAATTTGGTATATTTAGTAAGTGCAGTTAGTAGATATCTAACAAATCCAAGTAAAATATATTGGAGAGTAGTTTAGTTGATCTTACATTATTTGAAAGGTTCAATAGATGTTCACCTACAGTTTAGTAGGACTAGAGGGGGAGTTGTCGGTTATGTCGATATTGATTATGATGACGATCTTGATAGAAGAATATCGTTTACAAGTTTTATTTTTTGTATTGGTGGTTTTACGATTAGTTGAAAAACTACTCTAGAAAATACAGTCACGTTGTCTACTATAGAGGTAGAATATAAGACCATTACAAAAGCTTGTAAATAAGTTTTTTGATTGAAAGGACTATTCAGGGAACTCAAGAAAGATTTACAAATGACCATAGTCTTGTGTGATAGTCAAAGTGCTATTTTCTAACGAAAGATCAGATGTTAAGTAAATAAATTGATGTACGATATCATTTTGTACGTGATGTTATTTCTCGTGGTGATATTGATGTGAGAAAAATTAGTGTTGTTGATAAGTTTGTTGATATAATGATGAAGGCACTCCCCATTGCTAAGTTTGAGCATTGTTCGAACTTAGTTGATCTTGGTTGTTGAGTAAGCCCATTGGGGCTTTTAGAAGAGGTCGAGACTATTATGGTTGTCTATATTTTGAAGATCAAATTTTCATTTGACATACTAGATTTGTGTCAAGGTGGAAATTATTAGTTTATGGTGACTCATATGGGTTTGACAGGGGCTTGGGCTGAGACTCGCAGTGCAATAAAATAAAATAAAATTATAATTGTTTGATATTTGGCTCACTAGACACAGTATGTGACCTATAAATATATGGTTTTAGTTAGAGTTTTATTTACAAACATAATATTTGTCATTAATCTTCTCTCTCACTCTAAGTTGTAATTTTTTATTTTAACCATAGAGAAAAGTTTTTCTTCTGCTTGTGGTTACCCGTCTTGAGTTTGAACGTAAATCTTGTGTTATTTATATGTTTTCTTGATTGGTATATCGTCTCTTTTTATCTTGATTAGTCTTAGATTCATATCTTGTTTTTCAACAATAAAATGCAAATCATGAAGATTTGATTTACGTATGGATGAATCTGAAGTGTTGAGTTAACCTAGCTTATGTTCATAGGTTATAAGTTGGTTTAAAAAGGGATTATGAACACAATAAGGCAAGCATAAATATAAAGAAAGTGAATGTGATTTGATATCTTTTTCCTAAAGGCACTGCAATCGTTAGAGTTCAATAGATGGATTTGAAAATTTCTTATAACAAAATCAGATGTCAAACTCACTCTTATTCAATCAACAAACTAGTAAGGAAAATATATGATTCTTACATAGTTGATATTTGTTGCATATAACATTTGTTACAATGATTAAAGAAATACAAGAATTTGAAAAGTTACAACCATCACAAGAAAATGGGGAAATATTACTATGAAGAAACTAGTAATTCATTAATGTAGTTGTCGAGATATTGTTTGGCTGAATAAACTCATTCCATCAATAATGAATATTAAGTGATCGTGTAATATAAATAACATAGAGATGAATAACATTTTAAGAAAGGATAGAATTGTAATTTCAAATTTAAAAAATGTGAAATTGAAACTTAAAATAAAACATTTAAAATTCGAATGGTGTAAATCATAAAACATAAAATATATTTTGGAAGGATGTACAAATTCATTCCCAATTTAAAAAAGTCTTAATAAATTCTTACTATATTATTGTAAGTTCAGGGATACAAAAATTAGGTATATTTTCGATATATAAAAAATATTGTAACGAAAAATATTAAAATATTGATTTTTTTAGTTACATAAAAAATTTGGTAAGATAGGTTATCGATACCAAAATGATATTTATAAAATAAAAAATATATATAATACTTATAAATAATTAAGTTTTAATTTTCATTTTAAAAAATTAGATTTAACGTAGACATTAATTCTAATAATTATGTTTTTAAAGGGATTTGAAGTTTCACCTTACAATTATATATTCTTTCTCTTTAATCTTAATAAATTTATTTCATTCTCTAAACATTTTTTTTAATTTAATTATAGAAACCTAATTTTTAAAAATCAAATCAAAGTATAATTAAACTTTAATATTATTCGATATAAATGGACCGTACCGAAATCGTAGTTATCGTTAATATTTGATATCATCGGTATGTTATATTTTACCGATATTTCGATAAACCGAAATAATGATAAAATGCTAGAATTACAAATAGAAACTTCATATTGACTGTCAATTATAATTTCGGACCTCATATTTAAAATCTCACGGATTGGAGCTTCTCATTGTCAATTTGTACAAAATAGGGCCTCTCGCGCGAGAGACTCTATTTTGTACAAATTGACAATGAGAAGCCCCAATCTGTGAAGTTTTAAATAGGAGATCCGAAATTATAATTGGCACTCAATAAGAAGCCTCAATTTGTAATTCTAGCCAATAATAAAATGACGATATAATATTTTTTATACTAAAACTTTGGTACGATATAAGGTAAGTTATACGGAACCGACTCACCTCTAAGTAAGTTTGCTTGGTTAGGTGGTAATAACTTTTTATTTATTTTTAAAAAGTTAATTTTTAATGAGAATTTTGAAAATGTAAAAATCATTAAAAGACTGAATTAATCTATAGAAACCAATAAAGTAAATAAAATTTCGTTCCTAATTACTAATCAAAAGTAGAGACAAGTGTTCCCTTTAGAGGCATTTTCTAAATGAGTGTCCGCTCATCCACACACTAAGAGTGAGTTTTATGAAAATTCGGAGAGAGTGAAAGAGAAGCTGTCTCATCTCTACAATCTCTCTCTTTCTCTCAACTCAAACAAAGTTTGTTCCATTACAATGTAATATAAAAACCAACTCTATTCCCCCATATGAACTGAATAAGAAAAGAAATGTTTTGTTGCAAATTAAGTTGGAAAACTAAATGTACTATTAATCAAACAAACTAGGTTTAATTAAAATGGAGGGCGGTTCTCATAAGGCAAATCAAACAGAATTCACAGAATGTTGGAACAGAGTTTGGAAAACGCCTTACATTATGAGACTAGCCTTATCGGCAGGCATCGGAGGGCTATTATTTGGGTATGATACGGGAGTTATTTCTGGTGCTTTATTGTATATTAAAGAAGATTTTGAATCGGTTCAGAAGAACACATGGTTACAGGAAACTATTGTGAGTATGGCGGTGGCTGGAGCTATAGTTGGAGCTGCTTTAGGTGGTTGGATGAATGATAAAGTTGGGAGGAAAATGACTATTCTTATTGCAGATGTGTTGTTCTTTTTGGGGGCTTTAATTATGGCAGCTGCACCTAGTCCTTGGGTAATAATTCTTGGAAGGATTTTTGTTGGATTAGGTGTTGGAATGGCATCTTTGACATCACCTTTATATATATCTGAAGCTTCTCCGGCTAGAATAAGAGGTGCACTTGTTAGTACAAATGGTTTGCTTATCACTGCTGGACAATTTCTCTCTTACCTCATTAATCTTTCTTTTACTAAGGTACAAATTACCTAGCTACTTTGCTTTTTATTACAAACTCTTTTTTTATAATAAGCATTATATATATTTTTATTTTAACTTTTCTTATTATCATCCATTTATAAATCTACACTTTTAACCGTTTATTAGAAAAGATTAAAAATTAACTCGAGATTTAAATTTATTATATTAAAGTCACAAAATTCAGTCACAAGAGAATATCATTTAAAATGTCCTAAGTTAAAATTAATATTATAATATGAAATATCATGATTTAATTTTAATTTAAAATATTTTAAGTTTAGGTAATATTTGTTCCTAAATTAAAAATAAAATCTAAATGATCAAATATCAAGTTAAGTTAAAAAAAAAATGTATTTTAAATTAACTTTATAAAACAATTTTTTTATAAAAATATATCAAACTGATATTTATTTTTAACTAATATTTACCCTAAAAAAACTCAATGTCAAACAAGCTCCACTCTTACATCAACATAAATCAACAAAATTCTTCATGAATCTCCAATGGAATAGACAAATAAAAACGAACTGGCTCTAATCATCACAATTTATCTGATTATACAAATTATAGTTAGAGACTTTACATATTTTCTTTGTTTTTCTTTCCCTTGTTTGATTTACATTTTCCTTGATTGTTTTTGCATCAACTAAGTTCAGCCAACTGCTTCACATTCACCTAGTCCGAAGTCGATTATAGTGTAATTGTTTTTTCTGATTTGTTGACATTTTTTTCTACGAATCTTAAATTATGACTTGTGAAATATAACATTGTAATAATCATGATCCACATGAAAAGGGGAAAATGTACAAGGTTAATCTGATTGATTAATTAGTTATCTTTGTTTTGGTTTCAGACACGTGGAACCTGGCGATGGATGCTGGGCGTAGCTGGGATCCCAGCTGTTATTCAATTCATTTTAATGTTATCCCTTCCAGAGTCTCCAAGATGGTTATATAGAAAGGTAAGGTAAACATGCATGCATGCATGCATAATTCAAATAATTTCAATTCGATCAATTCTAATTTCAATTAATTAAATCAATCATCTTCGATCAGCATATGGTACACGACGCAAGAGCAATATTAGATAAAATATATCTAGAACAAGAAGCGGATGAAGAAATGAGAGCTATGCAATTATCTATAGAAGCTGAGGAGGAAGATGAGAAATGTATTGGCGACAGTTTGATTGCGAGAGTGCGAAGTGCATGGGGCAACAAAGTGGTTAGAAGGGGACTTTATGCGGGCATCACAGTTCAAGTAGCTCAGCAATTCGTGGGAATAAACACGGTCATGTACTATAGCCCCACGATAGTTCAGTTTGCGGGCTTCGCATCAAATCAAACCGCGCTTGCCCTTTCACTTGTTACATCGGGGCTGAATGCAATTGGATCTGTTGTTAGTATGGCGTTTGTGGACAGGTATGGTAGGAGGAGGCTGATGATTATTTCCATGTTTGGGATCATCATTTGCCTGGTGGCTTTGTCGGTTGTGTTCTATCAGGTCGCAGACCATTCTCCTTCTGTTAGTATGATAGAATCAACTAACTTTGGAGTCAATTCTACCTGCTATGATTATTTGAAAGCATCTAATCCGGCCGATTGGAATTGTATGAAATGCTTGAGAGCTTCTTCCGATTGTGCTTTCTGTTCAAATGGACAAAGCAAAGTAAGTAATCTGTACTACTTTCATCATCAACTTTAATTACTAAACCTGAATTAATTAGATGCCAATTTGATATGATCAGTACCATCCGGGAGCATGTCTGATTTTGAATGATCCAATCAAAGAAATGTGTGAAGAAAAACATGAAAGAACATGGTACATAAGTGGTTGTCCCACAAAATTGGGAGTATTGGCGGTTATCCTGCTAGGAGCATACATCATATCATACTCCCCTGGCATGGGAACAGTTCCATGGATTGTAAACTCTGAGATATACCCGTTGAGATACAGAGGTATTGGAGGTGGGATTGCAGCAGTCTCCAATTGGTGCTCCAATTTGATAGTGAGTTTGACATTCTTGACGCTAATTGAATTATTGGGTTCGTCTGGGACTTTCTTACTTTTCGCTGGCTTTTCAACAATCGGTCTTTTGGCTATATACTTGCTCGTGCCTGAGACCAAAGGCTTGCCGTTCGAGGAGGTGGAAAAGATGTTGAACAAGTAGATCATGATATATATATATATATATATATATATCTATATATATATGTGTGTGGTTTGTTCTTCTTTTTAACACAAGAGTGTTAATGGGGAAATAAAATATATATACTCTTGACTTGTGGAATAATTAAGATGGTGCTTGATTGGTCAAAATTTTGGAAATGCAGGCCCTCTCTTATATATTGACAAGTCAGCTCATGAATATAAATATATACCATTGTGAGTTGTGATTATGTATATATATATTTGTGTATGTATGTTTTGAGAAAGTTTGTAAACCTTCTTCAAACATGTGTCTCAATTGTTGGAGACTTACAATATTGGAGTATATAAACAAATACATTACCATCATGTGTATCGGGTGAAAACATAACTGACACATGGGGACATTTCCGTTTCCAATCTTCTCATTTTCTGAGTTTGTTTTTTTTTTAAATCATTTATTGATCATTCATTTTGTTTTGATTTGATATAATGGGTATGTTTTTATGTCTTACACCATTTCTATTCAAAATTTAGTTTTCAAATTTAAAATACAATAAAGCTTGTATTAAACAATAATTGATTTCCAACTCAAAAATTATTCTTCAAAAATTCTTTTTAAATAATTTTTTTATTATATATATATTTATTAACTTTACAATTTTTTCATTTATTTAGAGAAATTTACCATAAAATTAATTATAAATCTATAATTATACAATATTTTTAATTATTGTGAAAATGTAATTTTATTTTTAAGTATTGATCTATTATTCTGAATGTTTTTATTTTTATTTTGTAGCTTGTAAAGGAATATTATTTTTTATTTTTCATACTTAATGTTTTATTTTAATAAAATTGTTTGGTTAATTTTTAGCTTTTTTTATTTATGTTGTTAATTATTATAAATTTATTATACGTAAAAATTATTAATAAAAAATATATGATTAAAACCAAAAAAAAATTAAACATAAAAAATTTAAATATATGAAATTATAATATTTTTTAAATTTGGGTTTTGAACTGTGCAAATGCATGTTCACATTTTTTTTATATAGAGAAGACAGTTAAAAAAACTCATTTGGGTGAATTTGGGTGTGAATTGAAATGAAAAACCTATTTTTGAGTGAATTTGAGTGTGGGTTAAAGAAGATCTTAGTCCAATTGTGGAATGTTGTTGTGGCATAGTGAAAGGAACTTTCATTGTAAGGAATGGTTAGTTTCTAGTTAAAATTTTGAGATGAATTGTGGTGTGGTAAAAAATGTTTGGTAAAGCGATTCCCTAAATTATTTGCTAGTGTCAGTTATAGATGGCTTTGATCCTTGAAATGTTTTTGATGCCTATGATAGTTTTGGTGCCATAATCTGTTACCAATGCTTTATTGAGTTGGTTTCTGTGTTCTTAGTTGATGAAGGGGATAGAGATTCTTTCTGGTACTCCTAGTCTCCTACAACAAATGATTGTTTTGCCGACGTATAAAAGAAACACCTCCCTGCTTACAAGTGTCCAAAGATTTTACCGAAGATTAATTTAACATAGATGAAAATAAGTATGACAATAGGATCACCGTTGAGTAATGTTATACTATGTTCTCTAAAAAAATAATTATATTATATATATTGTAATATATTAACAAATTATATTATTATAAATAAATTTAAAACTCTTATTAATATTTAAAATAAATAAATATATTATTAATATTTTATATTTAATTGTGTTTATTAATTTTCGAGACAGAATTTAGTAAGATCGAGGCAAAATTTGGACAAGGATATAAATACTCTACTACTTCATCCCTGGTCAATAACTAGTTAAACGGAAACTCAGAAACATAAGACACGAATTATAATTTTCATCCTAACCCAAAATATATTAAAAATATTAGTAAGGCTCAATCAAATTAAATTAAGTATGGACAAAAGTATCTTATTTTAAAATTATGTTTAAATAATATTTTATTACTTTTTATTTTCTATATAATTTTTGTATTTTTTCTTATTTAGTTTATTTATTTTAATTTAAGACGTTTTTAATGAGAATTAAATTGTCATCTTTATTTTCTTGAACACAAATGGGAGTAAGGACGAATCTAGAAATCTGAATTAAGGTGGGTTTAAAAAAAATAGTGTGACTTAAAAATTAACAATAAAATTTTAGATAAAATGAATAAATAAATTTAAGTTTTATAAATTTTTTTCATAATTAGATAAACAAATATTGAATTAAACTGAAAATGTTTAAAAAAAAAAATTAAGAATATATATATATATATATATAATATATTTTTTGATATATATATAATATATAAATATTTAAAAAAAAATTAAGAGTAGATATATAGATATATATATTTTTTTGATTTTTTTTTATCACATTACTTTATTTATTAATTAAAATACTAAAATATTTTATATTTAAATTATTATTTATTATCTATTATTATATATTAATATTCTTAAAGTTTTTTTACTAAAATAATAATTATCTTAAAAACATCATAATGGTTAGTTATTTTAATATTCTCAAATCTGAATAAGGTCTAATATATAATCATTTTTATTTTATTTTATAAATAAAAATTATATATAATAATTTAATAAAAAAATATTTGGTCTTTTTATTAAATTATATAATATATATATATATATATATATATATATATGTATATATATAAATATATATATATAAAACATTAAATTTTTTAACAATATTTCATATAAAATAATAATATTCCTATATGCTGGTGAGAGAATATTCTCTTCTAAAATTATAAATGGATGTTTGTTTGATTTTTAATTATTGAGATAAAGTTTCCCAAAATTTAACAATTATATTATTTATCTAATCAATTTGTTATTTTTTTTTAATATGAATTAATTATTAAATAAGAATGTAGAGTGATAAAGAGTAATTTAATAAAAAAATATTTACGTTTACGTTGAAAAGTCAGACTTATATGTTGGTCTTTTGTATTAAATTATAATATATATATATAAAACATTAGAATTTTTAACAATATTTCATATAAAATAATAATATTCCTATATGCTGGTGAGAGAATATTCTCTTTGATGCTTGTTTGATTTTTAATTATTATGCTGGTGAGAGAATATTCTCTTTGATGCTTGTTTGATTTTTAATTATTGAGATAAAGTTTCCCAAAATTTAACAATTATATTATTTATCTAATAAATTTGTTACTTTCTTTTAATATAAATTAATTATTAAATAAGAATGTAGAGTGATAAAGAGTAATTTGATAAAAAAAAAAAAATCTATTTTTTTTTAATTTTAATCAAACAATGGAAAAAAAAAAAACTTACTCAAATGAGCCTAAGATGTTTAGATTTCATCAAATATGTTGTTTCAATCATATATGTTTGTTAAAACATTAAATTGAAGTAATAATTTTTTTAAAAAAAATATTTTGCCACGATCATAAATAAATAAATAAAATATTTAGACTAAAGAAAATAAAATTATTATTTAACTTCCTGATTTATTTTAGAGACTATTTAGCAATTTTGACATCTTACTAGTTATCAGTTATCACGAACAACAATTTTATTTTTAACCTTAAATGATTAAAAACTATATTTTATTCACAATAGACTCATTACCTTAGGCAGTCGTGAATTGAAAAAATAATTTTAATTTTCTTATATCATGTCAAATTAAAAAGATAAATATTTTATTTGTTTGAATAATGTTTTAAATGATTAAAATTGGGTTAGTTTGAGTATTATTTTATAAAAATAATTTAAATTCGAATTTTACATAACAATTGAATAAAAATAAATTATTATTTTGAAAAAATCAAAATCAAAATAATAATTAATACATAATCATTTTAGATTTACAAAATCAAATTTTTATATAAAATTAACTTTTTAACTAATAAATATATATATTTTAAAATATTATTTTATCTAAATCAATATCTAATATATTTAAAAAAAAAAATAGATTTTAAATATTTTACCTTAATCCAGTTCAGAATCTGGCATTCTCAAATTGGCCAGATCAGAAACAGTCTGAAACAGAAATACCAAAGTTGCCTTAGTTATATTTAGGAATTTTTTTTTTCAATCGTGAAATAATTTTCAAGCCACTATGTTACTTCTTACAAAAAAAAAAACTCTACCCTATAAATGGTAGCAATTGGTCTGCTTCTATAAATAAAATTAGTAAAATGAAAGTTTCATGCTCAAAAGATTACAATATGAATACTTATTGGTAGACATCTATAAATGGTAGAGAGAACTGTTTCTAAAATGTTTGTTCATGTAATGGATTGAAAACAATGTTTGGCCAATCGGGTTCAGTTAAAACCTGAACAATTATTCACTCAAGCTGTTTTAGAGATTTCATTCAGATTCTTGTAGTGCCTTGATGAATAGAGATTTCAGTTCATAATTTGTAGCAGCCACTCTTTGAGCTGTAATATCAAATTCGCCTCCAGAACTGTTTAAAATAGACAGAATAAAACATTTGGTTATGAATTTTAGCAGATTTCCAACAGATTTCCAACATGAAACTCTCACTGATTTGAAGTGACTTACGGGTCAAATACAGATCCTCCTGCTTCTTTTACAATAACGGCGGCACCAGCTACATCCCTGCGAAAAGAATCAATAGTTTGCAATAGATTAGAAATGTTATCCAATCATAAATATATTATTATAATTATAACCATCAATCATACCAAGGTCCTCCAAATCCAACTTCATAGAATAGATCAATCCTTCCACATGCAACTCCACAAAGGTCTAATGCACAAGAACCGCACATTCGAATAGATCTCACCTGACCCATATGTATAATAATATTAGATCATATGATGATGGCCAGTTAGCTTGATTATTCTCGTTAAATTTACACATATACCTTAGCAAGCAAGTTATTAATTCGATTGGTAGTTGCATCAAGGGTAGCCTTATCTCGTTTTGTTCCAGCCTGCTCACTCAAATGAAATTTCAAAATGAATTAATATACAAAACCTGCTAGACAAGGTTTCCTGAACGCACATAGGTACCTCAGCACAAAGGAGAGCCTTAACAAGTTCCGACTGAGAAGACACTGCAAGTAATTTCAACCATCACAGATTTATCAGATGAGTTTATGGTGATTTGTACTTTCGATTGATAAACAGAAGAAATACAAAAATTTCTACCTTTTATGGGATTTCCATTTAGAAAGGCACCTTCACCACTAATTCCAGTGAAAAGCTGCAGGCGAAGAAGATTTTAATTTCTTAATGCATATAGGAAAATGAACATTTAGAGGATAACAATCATTTACCTCATTCATAATTGGATTGAAGACAACACCCACAACGGGGACTTTTCCAATTGTTAAGCCAATTGAGACACACACAAAAGGGAACCTGGATTTCATGGAGGACATGAAACCAATCAGTCAAATTAGTATTTCAAAATGTAGTTGGATTTAATAAGTTTAATGGCATTTTCGAAACTTGAGTGGACTTATAAACCTCTCAGTCAGCCATTTTAATATAGAAATGATAACAAAATGTATAGATGTTGTTTGTTACCCATGAACAAAATTAGTTGTTCCATCAAGAGGATCAACTATCCATGTTGGTTCATCGGTCAGCTCTGAAACACCATAAGCAGCAGTAGTTTCTTCTCCAATGAACTAAAATGCATCATTACCCATAAGAAGATTCAGGTTTAGAAACTTAATTCTTCCTTACAATAACTCTTGTTAAAAGCAAGAGCAAGATTAAAGCCTAACCTTGTGGTCAGGGAAATGCTGCTTAAGATGATTGAATATAAGATCTTCACATGCCTTGTCAGTTTCTGTAACCAAATCCACCTACATTTGGTGATACAAAAAAGTTGAAGGAAGAAGATGAATAGATGTAATAACTACTTAAGAGTGCCAATTCGATAGATCTAAATGAACCCTGTGTCAAATTACTTCACTGAATTTGAACCCATTTCCCAATCTTGAAATTCTCAACCAATACAGAGAATGAATCTAAAAACAGATAGAGAAAGATTCTAGACCTGGCCTTTGTGCTCAACGTGCTTGGTCTGATAGAACCCTTCACGAATCACCTGTGAATAAGGAATTCAAGAACGAATCCCAATTAAGCAGATAGATGGAGAATGTGGAGAAGAGACTTTTCGATTTACCTCTCCAGCCTTCTTCGCAGCATCGACTGCAATCTCAAGGAACTTTGAGTGTGAATCTGAGAGGAAAACAAAGGGTTTTATCAGCAGAAAGACATTTAAGAATCCCAACAACATATAAGATGCATGAATACAATTACACAATCGCGCCCTGCATAAAACAGTAGACATATATGAAGAATGTAAAGGAGGCGATTGAAAGAAACGGTAGAGGGTCCTACTGTTTTGCGCCATTTCTCAAAGAAAGAGAGAGAGTGTGTGTGTGAGACTGAAAGAGAGAAGAAGGCTCCAGGGTGTATTGACAGAAGCTGGAAATTTCTTGATGATGAAAAAATTGAACTCTAAGGAGAATGTCTGTCAAAATTACACAAAAATCCCCGTGCGCTTAATCATTTTCTAGGGGTAATAAAACTAATCAAAATATTGTTTACAAGACAAACAAACAACACATAGGCCTTGTTTGGATTGGGGTTATTTGAATAACCTGGAGAGAGAGAAAAAATAATGATGGTTGATGATTTTGAGAAAATGATGATTATTTTTGGTAAAAAGAATTAAAGGGTATTGATATATATAAATAAAATAAAAAATAATAATTTAAAATAGAGGGTATTTTAAGGTTTTGGTTAATGAAATGAGTGATGTGATTGGTAAAAAGTGATTGATTAGAAAACTGATTTGGTATAAGATTAAATAAAAAACCGTACAAGAACAAGGCCCTAATTTTGGATCCAATGTCTCAAACTTATTTATTATTTTAATAAAAATAATAAAAGTTAAAATATATAGAAAACATATTTAATATTTTATTAAATTTATAATAAATAATAATTTTTATTTTAATAAAAAATATAATATATATTATACATTAAATAATAATATAATCTCAACCTAATTAAATATTCTAAAAATTTATTTCAAACATATTTATATTAGTTAGATGTCACTTAGATGTAGACTTGTACGAATAATATATGTGTTTGTACAACTAGCTCGTTTAAATCGTATATATTAATAAAATGTCATTTAAACTTGGGTACCAAAAAAAAGGTAATTTAGCCTATTTTAATAAAGTATAGTTAACTTTTATTTATTAATTAAATATTAATATATTTTTTTTCTCTTACTTTTTCATTAATCAATAAATTCTTTATTTATTATTTTAATTTATATTTTATATATATATATAAAAGTATTTATAATTAATTATTTTAACTTTATATTTTTCTTCTTTTTATATTAACATTTATTTTTAACTATTTTAAAATTATTCGGTACCAATAGCCAGATATAACACTTATCCTTTCAACAATAAAAATTATTCAATACAAAAATAAATTAATTAATAATTGAATAATAATAACATTTCATTCATTAAACAAAATAAAAGTAATAATCAAAGACAAAACAATATTCCTTACTACAATAAGCCATAAATTAAAAATTAAATAAAAAACTATTAATTTCATTTTTGTTCATTTTTAAATAAGAGAGAAACCATCTACAAAAATATTAAAGTAAAACACAAATTTCATAAATAAGTTGTTATTTTTTTTAAAAAAATAAATATTTAAAGACTAAGATAAATAAAATCTGATGAAATAGAAAAAGAAAAAACAATATAAAAATAATAAAAATTTTAGGAATGAAATAAATGTAAATGGTTTAATTAATAAAAAAAGACGAGAAAAAAATATATTAATATTTAATTAATATATATATATATAAATAAAAAATAAAAATTAACTATGATTTAATTAATATATTTAATTAATATATATGTACATATTATCTAAGTGAGCTATTTGTACAAGTATATAGATGATATAAGTGAGTTGTTTGTACAAGTATATATATACATGAACTTTTTTCCAATCTTTTAACTTATAAACTTTAAATATAAACTTTAAAGTAGTTATCTACATATTGTCATCAATAAAAATGAGGAGAGAGAAGAAAGAAAAATATTTGTTATTTTTTTAGCCAATTAGATTATGTCCAGTTATTTTATTTCAAATTCACTCTCCAAAATTCTCTCCACAATCATTTATCTATATAAATCAAGAAATGATTGATAGAAGGATTGCACAATCTATTTCAACAAAAAAAAAAATAGCAATTTTTTTCTTTTTCTCTCTCCTCACTCTTTATTTTTTTTTCTAATAGTAATATAGTGTAATTCTTTTCCATTCTTTCTCCCAAATTCGACTCATTATTTATACTCATTTACATTCAAACAAAATTTACATCTTGTTGGAAAGACTGTCTTTTCAATCTATGTTGTCGTTATAGACCAATTTATTAAACTAATTAACAATTATATCTTTGATTCCATACATATTGGACATTATTTTCTAATTTTTCTAAATGTACCATGTTGATTATATTTGAACTTTTTTAATGAGTTAGAATCAATTTTATATCGGTTTAGGATTTTATATATGTTAAAATTATATACTCGTTAGAATTTTATATTTGTTAGGATTCTTTATTTATTGGAGTTCATTTGAGGATACAATCGTATACTTTAAAAGTTCAAGATTTTGCTTCGAGAGTATCGCTTTCGGCCTAATTATGTATCCATTAGGATTTTGGGGGACCGAATATTATATAAACTAGTGGCATAACCCTAAACTATTATGATGTAATCTATGCTCTCATATTCTTAATAATATTATTTCTTCTAGATGGACGTGTCTAAGTTTTATACTGATGAATCACGTTAAATTCATGTCTTTTTTTATTGTTTATCGTCATCTTTCGCAATTCATTATAATAAACTAGTATTAAAGCTTCATTATTTTAATTGTTTATTTTTCAATTGAGAAATGACAACAATCAACATTAAGATTGACATGTTGATGGGAGACACAAGTTCAATTTATGGAAGATTAAGATGTGAGCTCCACTGAAACAACATGACTTATGAGGCCCACTGAAATTATTGGAAGAAACATAAATAATCACTAAGATGGTAATTCTAGAGGAGAAGACACATTTAACAATTATGTTATGTCTTGTAGATGATGACATCATTGAGGTCTCAAAAAGAAGAAGGTCAATGAGTTATGTTTGAAATAGGAGAGCCTCACATTATGGAGTCACTCACCAATAAGTTGATTATAAATCAACATTTGTTCATCCCGTGAATGCAAAAAATAAGCCTAAAAGTCGTTAAGTCTTCCCTTAATTTAAGGGATTTACATCATAAGGAGACTATTACAATTGTAGACAGTCAAGTCTCTATGTTGTTTACCAGCGAAGACAATATGCAAGGATGTTGTTTACCAGCGAAGACAATATGCAAAGGAAAAAGAAGAAGTATAATAAGTTGTCTACTTCAAAGGGTTCTAAGTTAAATGATGTCTATAATTATTACAAGAATTTGTATTCGTTTGAGTTTGATCAGATATGCAAAGATGTATATATTTCTCATGATTACATAGTCAAACATATGCCACAACAAAATGGTGTGGCTAAGTGGATGAATCAAACATTACTAGAGTGAGCAATGTGCATGCTCTCTACTAGACAATTAAATAGAAGGTTATGGAAAGCAATAATGACTACATCATACTATTTGCTAAATATTGGGCCTCATAACTAAGTTAACTACAAAATACTTCATGATACGTGGTCTGAAAAATCTATTAATTATTCAGGTATGAAGGTTTTGATTGCACAATTTATAATCATGTTAATTAGGATACCCAATAGCCAAGAGCGAAAATAAAATATTTGTAGACTATAGAGATGGTGTTAAGGGATATCGAGAATGATAAATGGTCTGTCAAACATTATAACACTAGAAAGAAGATGTGGACACTATCTTGTGGGAAAGTAGCATAAAGACAAGATAATAGAAAAAAAGGTACATGATGAGTAATAGAATTGTTGCAATTGATTCACACTAATATGTGGACTTCTAAATCGAGTATCTACAATTGAAAGAAGGTACTTACTTTCTTTTATTGTTGATTATAGTAGAAAAATGTGAGTTTAATTTTTAATTGAAAATATGAAGAATTTGAAACCTTTAAGAACTTCACATAACCTATATTTAAGGAGAATATATAGAGAATATCATGTCTAAGAAGTGATAGAGGAGGTGAGTTCACATCAAGATAATTTGAAAACTTTTGTGAGAAAAATAATTAAGAGGCAACTCACACCTTCATTCACTCCAAAAAAAATGTGGTAGTGAAAAGAAGAAATTGCACCATCATTAACGATGTATTAAGCATCTCGCTTGTTAGAATAAATGGAGAAATGGTATTGAATATTGTATTGAATTACATAGGTGATGTATAATATATAGTCATTATAATAAACTAATAAGGAAACTGGTATAATAATATAATGATATTATCACAATATTATAATATTATGATAATATCTTACATATATATTATTTTATATTATAACATCTCTCTTTAAACTCAAGATAAAAATGTTTGGACAATTTGAGGTCTAAGATGAGATGGTGAAATATTGATGATGTAATCTTCAAGCTTAATAAACTCATGAGTGTTAAAATTCATCAAATGACATGATGTCAGTGTATTATCTACAAAAATCCAGCGAATAAAGTAGAATATCTTGGTCATTGAATGTGTTAGAAAAATTAAGTAAGTTAATTTTAACCCGGCCAAAGAACTTAATCAGTCTCAACTTCCATGTGCAGGTACAGCTCAAGCCGCATCAGACCGGTTGAAACTCTTGCTTCAAAATCCGGTCACGATCAAGAAAGGCCGGTTGATCCTTTCTAACCGGATCGACTGAAAGCAAAAACGTCATTATCCGGATGGCTCAAAATATCGAGGATCATAAAGCTAAACGGAAAACTATGTTAAATGATGAATCTGTGAAGATGACGTAATATGATATCTCTTGGAAACATGCAAGAAGAAAGATCCGGATCAGAAGCATGCAACGAAAGCAATGATGACTATTTTACCTAAGTTTGCAAGCAAAATCAGATTCAGGCGGCCAGCCTAATGCATGTCTGCCAAATGTCCAAAATGGAAAGGCGTGCACGCAATCTCTCTGAACCGGCACGGGTTACAACGACCAATCTCTTGGAGAGAGAAAAGATAACCGTTGTCATCCTTTCACTATAAAAGGAAGACGAAGCGTCTTCAAACATGTAGAGAGCAACAGTGAAAAAGAAATCTTACGCGCGACCTTGAATAGTGATTGAAATTCCCGAAATTGTCTTGCATTCTGTATATTTACAAATCTGTAAAAGTGTATTACAAATACTGTGTGAGTATTGTAAAGTGAACGACGAGCAGTAAATAAGACTCGATCGTGTTGTGTTGTTGAATATTCCTTAGTGAATATCCTTCTCACTGTATGAGAGGAAGGGGTGACGTAGGAGAGTTTGCTCCGAACATCCATAAAAATCTGTGTCTTGTGTTCTTTCTCTTTACTTTTCCGGCTTACTACCATCAACCGAACCGAAACACCTAAATATCTCAACCGAACTAATTCATAACTTCCTTAGCTGAAACGGTTCTCTCCTTAAACCGATTTCTCATAAATACCTTCCAAACCGAATCGCATACGTTGCTTCAGATTGAAACAGACATTTCCGCCCTTGAACCCGGTTTAGGAGTCTGTGACAATCTGTGTAGTGTTAAGAGCGGTTCTAATCTTTAACCGGATTAGTTCCAATTTGTGTTGTGTGTGTTGTATTGTAAGTGATTACCGATAATCCGAACCCCGGTCCCCTATCGACCATCCCGATCCTAACAAGTGGTATCAGAGTAGGAATCTTAACACTCAAGCAACCGAAAGAAGATGGGAAGCATGACCCACAACGATAAGCCACCGATGCTAAACAGCGAAGCATTCAGCGACTAGAAGGCTCAGATGTATCTACATCTGATAACACTGGATGATGAGATGAAATCCGTCCTAAAGAATGGACCGATAAAGATTGAAAAGGAGAGTGGAGAATGGACGGCTGAAGATAGAAGAAGAAATAACCTGGACAACCATTGCATGAGACACATCTTCAAAGCTATAGACGATAACACGTTCAACAAAATCAAAGATTGTGAAAATGCAAAGGAAGCATGGGAAACTATCATTCAGGTTCATGAAGGAAACGAAAGAACTAAGGAAAACAAACTCTTTGTGGCAACTAAAAAGTATGAGAACATCAAGATGAAGCCGGGAGAAAACATGAAAGAATTTAGTGACCGGGTCATCGATGTGGTCAATGAACTATATACACTTGGAAAGAGATATGAAAACCGGAAGATCATTGTAAAGGCATGAGATCTCTATCGAGTGCATGAGACATAAAGACCATGGTGATGAGGGAATCAAGCAACCTATGGCAGATGAAGCTGTACGATGTATTGAGGACCTGAAAGCTTATGAATTCGAGATGAAATCTCGGATCGAAGACGAAGCAGCAACATCAACCGCAACTAGAGCTCTGGTGACATCGGTGGAACCATCGGTTCCTGTATCAGCCGCTTCGGTTCCCGTAAAAAATGCTGACTAGATCAGTGAAGACGTGATGACCATGCTAACACAGAAATTCGGAAGATTCATGAAGAAGAATCAACCATTGAACAACAACATCAATTATAATTATGCTGACAAATCCAATGTAAGATGTTTTAACTGTGACGGTTTTGGTCATTACAGGTCGGAATGCAGAAGGCCAAGACGAGACGATCGGAAACCGGTGAGCAACTACCACAGAAATGACTATCAAAGAAATGACAACCCGAGAAACGACTATCAAAGGAATGACCGACAGCGAACTGAAACCGGTGAAGGAAATGAGATCTAGAAAGCACTCATAGCATCCGACGGTGGAAGTGACTAGGCTAACTCTGACACCGAAAACGAAGAAGAAAAAGTTACATGCTTCATGGCACATGAAGAAGAGGTATTTGATTTCTCATCTTAAGAATTTACTAAAGAAGATCTAGTTACTGCACTCAACTACATGGTCGATGAGTTCAGAAACTTGTCTACTTATATACCGACCCAGTCAAAACATGAAACCGAAGAGTCATGTAGTGCCGCTAGTGAGCCATGCGAAACCACGGTATATGAACCGGATGAACTATCCTTAGAGAATGAGAAGTTCAAGGAGACAGTTCCACCGGTAACTAAAGAAGATGAAAGAACAAAATATATCACGGCTGCTTAGAAAAGATCTCGTGAAGCGGTGAATCAGATGTGCAAATGTAAAAGACATCCCAAATACAAATTTGGTCTCGGATACAAAAACTATAGATCCGCCAACTAGACCTCTCCCAACGGGATGAAACTCACAAAAAGACAACCTTCCATTTGTAAGATTTGTCAAGAGCTCTTTAGCCGACAATGAGACAGAACGTGATTTAAAACCGGAAAAAGAAATACAATATGTAGGTCCAACCGAATCGGAGAAATGACTTCATCATGAGAGAAGGAAAGCCAACCGGTCAGCAAACAGACAAACCGACACACGTTCATATAGAACCAATACACCATCACCATCACCATCACCATCACAACAACATAAGGTACTATTCGGAAGACAAGAAGTTGTCAAGCCGAGTACCGAAAAATCGATTAAAACCATCACTAGGAAAGTTATCCGACTTATTAAAGTCTGGATCCCAAAGGGACTAATCAACCACAGACCTAATTGAATGTGGGTACCAAAAAGGTGTAAATATTTATTTTTTGCAGGTTAGGAGGAGCAAGCAGTTAGAAAACTCAGAATGGTACTTGGACAACGGGTGTTCAAGACACATGACCGGAAATAGTGGACTATTAGCCGATATCATTTATGAAACCAGAGCAATGATAACTTTCGGTGACAACTCAAATGGTAGAGCTGTGGGCAAGGTAAGATTGTCCATGGCAATTTGTCTATTAACAACGTGCTTTTAGTAGAAAACTTGCATTTTAACCTATTAAGCATCAGTCAAATGTGTGACATAGGGTATACAGTTGAATTTCATAAACATGCATGCTTAGTTAAAAATCATCAAAGTGACACTCTACTAACCGGAAATAGAATAAGAAACATTTACAAAGTAGATTGGAAAACTAAGATTGAAAACCCGGTTTGCATGATAGCTAAGAATGATCCGAATTGGCTCTGGCACAAACGGCTAAACCATCTAAACTTCAAAACTTTAAACTTCATATGTTCTAAAGAATTGGTTCATGGCTTTCCAAACATCACATTTTCCAAAGATAAAGTATGTGTTGCATGTCAAATGGGAAAAAAAATAAAATCATCTTTCAAAAGCAAAAGAAAATTTTCAATCTGAACGATGCTTAGAATTATTACATATGGATCTATTTGGACTGGTTAAGGTCACAAGCCTAGGAGGCATGCATTATACCATGGTAGTTGTTGATGATTACTCTAGATTTATGTGGATAACATTTTTAGCATCTAAAAATCAATCTACACCGAACCTGATCAAGTTATTTTTAAGGATACAAAATGAGAAATCTATTCGAATTAACCGAATCAGAAGTAATAGAGGAACCGAATTCATAAATAGTACATTAACTACTTTTCTAGATGATTCTGGTATTAGACACGAGTTGTCTAGTGCCAAAACACCTCAACAAAACGGCCTGACCGAGAGAAGAAACCGAACTCTCAAGGAAGCCGCAAGGTCAATGATAGCCGATTTGGGTATTGCTTAAAAGTTTTGGACTGAAGCTATCAATACTGCATGTTACACTAAAAACCGGTCTTTAATTACCAAACGTTTTACTAAAACACCTTGTTAGGATCTGGGACGCCCTTGGAGGACCGGGGTATTCCGGTTCTGGAAGAGTAACCGCTTACAACAACACACAACACAATTTGGTGATAGTCCGGTTAGAGACTATAACCTTTCTCAGCACTACACAAACTGTCACAGACTCTTGAACCGGGTTCAAGGGCGGAAATGTCTGTTTTAGTCTGAAGCAACGTACGCGACTTGGATGAGGTTTATGAGGAGTCGGTTTTAGAGATATGAGTAGACCAGTTTTGATTGAGGAGTAAGATTATGTTTTGGTTTGTATTTAGGTTTTAGAGTCAAATAAGCAGGAAGTAAGTAAAGGATACAAGACAAGATTTTTATGGATGTTCGGAGCAAACCCTCCTACGTCACCCTTCCTCTCAGGTTATGAGAAGGATCTCCACTAACTTTCAAAGTTACAACAATTACACTGCCGGTCGAGCCTAACTCGCTACTCGCCGGTTACCCCAACTCACTATTGATGTAATACATTAATACAACCCAAATAAAGCTTTCGGTAAATGACACAACAATTTTAGATCGCGCGTGAGATTTCTTTCTCTCTCTTAAGATGTTCGTTACTGTGTTTAATGAGCTCGCTTCGTCTTCCTTTTATAGTGAAGAGCATTCCAACGGTCACTTTCTTCTCTCACTGAGGGATTGGTCAGTTCAGAGTCACGCCGGTTCAGAGAGGTTGCTTGCACGTTTCAACTTCCTGACACTTGGCAAGCATGCAGATACCTCTCAGGTATAAATGATGTAGCCGACTTGCAGATTTGGACATGTGTCAGGCATGCACCTTCCGGTTGTCTGAGTCGGATATTCGGATCAGCAGTTCATCATTGTTTTTATCGCATGCTTCTGATCCGAATCTTATCTTCTTTTATTTTCCCAAGACACGTATATTTCGTCACTTTACGTCATCTTTGTAGTTCGTAGTTTCCGGTTGACTCTTTCATAGTATAATCCGGCTTGGAATGTGAACTTTTCTTTGTTAGCCGGTCTGTTGAGAATGTTGAGGTATGTTGAGACCGGTTTCTCTTGATCATGGATTGATCATCTGAGCGAATTGCTTTTATATGTTCCTCAGCCGGTTTATACGAGTCGATCTGTTCCTGCACATAAGAGTTAACAGCAGTTTAGGTTTCTGGCCGGTTCCGAAAATTAACTTACTTAATTTTTCTATCAATTTCTCCCTTTTTGATTATTTAGAATAAATATTCAAAAATCGTAATGTATGGCCGGTTCCGAAAATTAACTTACTTAATTTTTCTATCAATTTCTCCCTTTTTGATTATTTAGAATAAATATTCAAAACTTGTAGTGTATAGCCGGTTTGAAAATTAACTTACTTAATTTTTCTGTCAATTTCTCCCTTTTTTATTATTTAGAATAAATATTCAAAACTTGTAGTGTATGGACGGTTTGAAAAATGTGTTTAGCAATTTCTCCCTTTTTGATGTTTTTCTTAAGAAAAATTTCAAAACAAGTTGATTTTTCAAAATACGTGTAGTGAAGTCAGTGCTTTGAAAAGTTAACGGAATAAACTGAGTTCTGAAATAAAACAACCAGTAAGTAGCATAATTAAAATGTTCATAAAAGAGAAGATGAGCTATGGGTTGGATGATCCCCCCTTTTCTTTCTCTTTCTTCTTCCTTTCTTCCTCCTCTCTCGCCTTCCATTCCCGTTCCCTTCTTTAAGCGTTAATGCGCCAACCGACAAACACACTTGAGATGCCGGGAGTTCGTTTGTTGAACCCGAAACCGCCGCTTACTGGTCTGGATGGGCAAGATGGTTGGGCAGCGATTGGACCGGAACTTGGAAATGTGTTTGAAACTTCAACTACTTTCTTCTTTCGCCGGTTGAGTCGTGTAATATCCTCTTCTTCTTCATCAAGAGGTTCCTCGAATTGTCCGACAGGTTGAATCTCTTCTAGACCGCTTCATTCCTCCAGCTTCATCACAGTCGCAACCGCCTTTCGTTTGTTCTTGTTCCTCGTTTTCATAGAGTGCGAGGCTTGAGCCAATATGGGTTCAGGTTGAGCGGAATTTTCTTCATCCTTGTATTCCTTAGCCAGCTCATGATCTTTGTCTTCGATTTCCTTTCTTAACCGTTCCCTCTCCTCGTCTTCGTCTTGAAGTCTCCTGGCTGTTTCGGCATCAGCACGAATCTGCGCTTGAGCCTTATCAGCTTGTAGTTTAGACAACTCCTCAATCTCAGCTGCCATAGCCTGCATCATTTCAAGTAGAGGATCGGTTGCGGTTTTAACAGATTCGGCGACCATTGATTTGATTGATGTTTGAACCGTTTCTTCAACCTCAGAATGAATTGATGCTCGGACGGTTTTGGTCAAATTTGTTTGAACGGTTGCAATCTTCTCATCTGTAGCAATGCTGTACTTGTGGAGACAAGAGATAATGGTGTCAACAACCACTCCCTTTATTTGCTCAAGTCCCTGAGCCTGATCAGTCTGTTGAGGGGCACTGCTCCCGTTTTCTACTATCTTAGAAGACTCTCCAGTAACAAAGAAGGGTTTGCTTTGAAAAAGATCGGCATGCGTTAAAACATGATTGCACACGTCTCTCCATTCTGCTTCGAGCCGGTCAACATTTTGAATGAAATTATCCTGCACGGTATGAAACCACTCAAGCATTCTTAACTCCATTGGAGTTAGTTCTGCCCCTTCTGCCTTCTTCATGGCATCTTCTACTGCATGTAACCGGGCGTATTCTTGTATTGCCACAGTTTTGGAGAATGCGGCTTGTATTATGTTGGTACCCGTTAATTTGAGAGCCTCTTCTTCTAAATCCAAAAGTTTCTCCCAGTACTTGTTACCGCTAAGATCGGGGATCATGTCTGAAAGCCTCGTTTCACAACGTAACTTGACCCATAAGTGGTACGGGGAAGCCACCTCTTCAGCTTCCTTGTTCATATCCGTGATGAACTTTTGGAACATTTCCTCCTCTTCCACTGCTGAGATGGGAACCTCGGCTTCGGATATGATTTCAGTTTGTGGTCCGGTTTCCAGCGTACTTTCTCCTCTCACCGGAGAATCCTCAATTAGGACTTCTTTGCTTTTGCGAACCTGAGATGGACCTTCAGGTGTGATTGTTGGATTTGTTGGCTCGTCTTGAGCCGGTGGGATAGTTGTTTTGGTTAGAACGGATTTGTCCCCAACCGAACCGGATGGTTCTTTTTCGTCGATATTTCCCTCCTAAGCCGGAGGGATGATGTTTTCTGCATTGGTCGTTTCTTCGACCGGATTGTTTTCACTCTAACCGGTTGCCTCAACCTGATCAGTTGGTTTGAGAAGACTTGTCACATCGTCTTCTGTTTCATGAACGATATTTTGGACCACGTCCACTATGACCTCTGAGGTTCTTAAACCTACGTCGGCCATTATTTCATCGAGGTTTTTGTTCGGGGACTTGGAGTATTCAGAATGAACACTAACCTCTTTAGTCGAATTTTCCTTCGACTTTGAATGAGTTTCTTGGCTCCCCGAGGGTTCAGTTTGCCTTGATGAAGGAGAATCGGCCGGATTGGGATGGACTGTGTTGATTGGGATCGGCTGAAAGACATCTGCTGTTCTTTTCAGCGAATTGTTCGAGGATAGCGTTTTCCCGGAATCTGCCGGTTTCTAGGTGCTCTTCTTCGATGACTTCTTCTTTCTTTCCTTCTTCTGCTGGGCTTCGGCTTGAACCGCCTTTCCCTTAGGATCGGCTTGTTTTGAACTTTCACCAGCCGGTGCAGACGAGCTGGTTCCTTTTGATGATTTGGTTCTGGATGACTTCGGCTTAGCCGCTTTGGCAGTTTTCTTGCTCATCTGCTCAGAGTTGAGAAGATTACAGGATGGGAGCGGTTTACCTTCACCAAGTTCAACATGAAGGAAATGTAGGATCTTTCCTATCTACATGGCGTAAGCCTGGACCCGTCCGTCCTTCTTTACCACCATCTCGCAGAACTGTTCGAATAGAACGGTTCCCTAGTCGATCTTGTCACCGTGGACAATCGCCATCAACATCTTCAATTTCAGCTTGGTCAGGTTATCGAAGTTTCCTCTTCTACCCTGGAGTGATCTCGAAATTATATTCATTAGTCATCTAAACTCCGGCTTGAGTTTGTTCTTCCTGCTGGAGTGAGTTACCAGATCCTTGTCATCACTTGAGATGGCCAACCGGACAACATTCGATTCTGCATCTGTCAGGCTTGATTTGAATTCCACCCTAGTATTTGGCAAACCGAGCGCTTCTGAGAAGATTTCCTCCGTGATTTTAACCGCCTTGCCGTTCACAGTGTCGGAGACCGTCCTCTTCGTTAAAGTCGCCATCGCCAAGAACTCTACAACTTCCGCCGGATGCACGACGAACGGACCAGAAAGATATGTCTCTAATCCAAAATCTCTTAACGATTGCAGCACGACCTTGTGTTCTTCCGCAGCGTGTTCGTCGATATCGCTGAAATCGACCTGCAACATGTATTGAAATGGTGCCTTATCTAGAGCCATGATGAGATTGTGAATAGAGAAGATGAAGAACAACGATGATCGGAAATTAGAGAGAGTTTGAGATTTTAGAGAGAGAAAACTTGTGCAAATAATGAACTGTTTTGGGCTTATATAGGGAGCGGTTTTGAACGGTTAGAAGTTGAACCGTCACTTGGTTTTGAGTTTTGGCGCCAAATTTCCCTCTAAAAGTTACTGCAGTAACTTTAGGCGGTAAATGCGGAGAATACTATGAGCGGTAATTTTGTGCGCGGTAAAACTGTGGGCGGTAAAATTTTGAACTTTTTCAAACATTGTTTGAGATTTTGATTTACCGGAAATTTTGTTAATCGGAAGTTTCGATTAACATGAAATCTTTTGTTTATTCAAAGCATAACCGGAAAGAAGATTAATGTGAAAAACCGGAGACTTTAATAATATGAAATTTTATAAATGAAGCCGAAGCATAAGGAGATTAAATGGTTTTCCGGTGTTACAACAAAATGACCAGAAAACCGGAAAATACATAGAATCAAAGAAGATCGAGCCACTCCCCCTCGATCACTCTGTCAACCCACTTGTCCACGGTGTTGTCGGTTGTCCGTTCTTCAATCCTCGATATCTATCTATCTAGCATGGATAGGGTCATGGTGTTGGCCGGTCCGACAAGAACACCGGGCCCGAGGTTGCGACGACGAACCTCCAAGTATCGGCTGATTTGGGGAGCGAAGCCGATCCTTCCCCTTGGAGCAGAAACAAGCTTCTTCAAGTTGTTGAATAGGTAGGTAGCCCAGTTTATGGGCGATTTGCGGACGATGGCTATCATGATGTCGAAAGCCTCCCGATTATAGTTCTGGTTGGGCATTCAGCCCATGATAGACCGCTGAACCAAGTCATGAAAGACTTGGTATTGATGAGCAAGATCATCCTTCTATCCGTGGTCATCGACCGGATGAATGGAGCAGGAAAAGATGAAGCCGTAGTCTTCCTTAGCCGAAAAGTATGGTGTTGGGAAGTCGGAAAATCCTTCGGTTGGAAGGTTGAAGAAATGAGCAAAATGTTCTTCGGTGATCTGAAGAAATCTCCCGTCAATGATGGTCCTTATGCTACCATCATCAAGGATGTGCCCGTTGTTGAAGAACTCGAACACCTCCTCTTCAAGGATGGTGTCCGATCCTTCAAGAAAACCATGAAGTCCCGATTCTACGATCGGTGCGAAAATGGTTTCTAGAAACCGGGCGTTCAACATTTCACGGAAGTTGACAATGATTGTGTTTCTCAACTCGGCATTCATTTTGGAAGAGAATAAGAGTGAAGATCGAAGGGGGGAATTCTTGAAACTTAGAGAGAGAGGAATATCTGAAGTGTGTTTTGATGAAGAAGGATGAAACCTCTTTTATAGCATGGGCGGTTGGTTGCATTTAATGAGAATATTTGAAAAATCAGACCGTTTATGTCTGGTCATAAATGCCTTGATACAAGCATGTCTGGTCTAATCGGATCAAGCATGTTTCTTGAAAAGCGAATATTTCTGTTTTCAAGACTGATTTGATTTGGTTTGATACAGCGCATTTAATGTTGGTTATTTCTTTAGGATTTCTTTGTTTTGATCGAAAAGGAATGAAATGATTTTCATTAAAGAAAAGTACCAAACCGGTAGTACAACAAAATTAACGGTTTGGAGAATGGGAAAAGAGATGAAGAAGGTTTAAACATTTGATGAACCGGCAGCTTGATTTCTCTTGGCCTTTGCTGCTTCCCACCGGTCTATCAGTCCTTGGATTCTCTCCTTCGTGAGCACGTACTTCGGATGGAGAGTGACGAAGGGTCCGGAGTGGATATCCAGACTAGCACAGAAACCGCTTAGCTGAGGAGCATAACTGGTTTTGTTTGATAGAATCATCTTCTTCAGGTTGTTGAAGATGATCCAGGACCAGTTTACCGGTGTTCCAACCGTAACGGCAATCATCATCATCTCGAAGAGCCTCTGGGTGTAGTAGTAGCTTTTCTCTCTACCCAGAACTGACTTTCCCAGAATCTCACATAGAAGCTGGTACTTGTGAGAGAGTTGGCTCTTAGCACCCTAGGGTCTAACCGGGATGTCAGAGTTAGAGAACCGATGACACATTTCCTCAATGGTCACCGGAGAGTAAGTAAGGTCGGTTACTCCTTCAGTGGGTAAACCGCAGTATTCAGCGAAATCCGTCTCGCTGAATAGGAAGGACTTACCATAAACTCGTGCCACAATTATATCTCGGTGCACCTCTTTTGCAGTTTCGAAGAACTCGTCGATTACCAAGTAGTCGATGATGAATCTGTTTTCCAAAAATCCTCTTAGTCCGCTTCTTTCAACGGCTAAAAACATTTCTTTGACTTCATGGTCTTCGTATTGGTAGATAGAATTGAAATCGGACAACAGAATTTTCTTTGCAAGTGGGTCGGAGTTCATGATCTTGAGATAGTTTTAGCTCAAGAGAGTTTTTGTGAATAGTGATTTTTGTGAAGTGTTGTGAAGATTAAAAAGTTGTTTATATAGCCAAGGGTTCGGCTAGATCAATAGACTAAGCATGCTTAGTGATGTCATCGATTAGTTAATAGGCTTTAACTTGTTGAAGTGTATAAAGTTTATTTCCAATGCAAAGTTAATCATTACTAAGATATTCATGATGACAATAAATCTATTGACAAGATGTTAGTCTCCCTCTCTTGATGATGGACACATGTCGTCATCTCAATTGAGGTAAACTATTTTATTAACTACAGGCTTCATTTCTCAAGGTTTGCATGAGAACACGCTTAGTTATCCCAGGTTAACCAGAAAAGTTCAGTTTATCTAAACCATGATGCATTCATACTAATCGGTTTTCCGTGACCGGTTTTAGTTGGATATTTTATTCCGGTGTGAAGAAATGTTCACTCGCATCAACATTTGTTCAACTTTGGATTAAGTTTATCCACTTCTGCCAGGTCATTTCAACCGCGTAGTAAGTATACGTGTGATTTGATATCATGAAGTAATCAGGCATAACCAGAGACTTCCTCCCAGTTAGCATCCTTGAATATTTAATGGCCTATTTGAATATGGTTTGAGAAACGAGAGCTTCTCCCTGAACACATATCCCGGTTTTTCATGACAATGTATGTAAACAGTATGCATGTATGATCATTGTATAAGTTGCTTGATATCACCAAGTCCTAGAATGTTTCTGAAATAAGAAAACTTAGCTTCCTGTAGAGGTTTGGTGAAGATATCAGCTACTTGTTGCTCGGTTGAGACATATTCTAGCCGGATGTGCTTCTCTTGAACATGCTCCCGAATGAAATGATGTCTTATGTCAATGTGCTTCGTTCTTGAGTGTAACACCAGATTGTATGTAATCGCTATCGCGATGGTGTTGTCACAGAATATTGGTGATTCTTCAGCTATTACACCAAAATCCCTTAGTTGCTGTTGGATTCAGATGAGTTGTGCACAGCAGCTTCCGGCTGCTAGGTACTCTGCCTCTACGTTGACGTTGCAACTGATGTTTGTTTCTTGCTGCTCCATGTAACTAGCTGGTCACCCAGGAATTGGCAAGTTCCACTTGTACTCTTTCTATCGATTTTGCATCCTGCGTAATCCGCGTCTGAGTAACTTATGAGGTTGAAGCTTGAGTCTTTTAGATACCAAATCCCACATCTTGAGTTCCCTTCAGATATTTCAATATTCTTTTAGCTGCGGTGTAATGTGATTGCTTTGGATTGGCTTCAAATCTCCCGCATACTCCAACCGCAAACAAGATGTCCGATCGACTAGTTGTTAAGTAGAGCAAAAATCCAATCATTCCCCGATATGCTGTGATGTCAACGGCCTTACCATCCTCATCTTTGTCTAGCTTTACGGAGGAGCTCATTGGTGTAGCCGCCTTGGCGCATGTGTCTATTCCAAACATCTTCAGTAGTTCGGCTGTGTACTTTGGCTGGCTTATGAACGTTCCGGTCTCGATCTGCTTAACCTGAAGTCCTAGGAAGAAGCTCAGTTCTCCCATCATACTCATTTGAAATTTGTCAATCATCATTTTCGAGAATTTATCACATAGCTTTGGATCGGTTGATCCAAAAATAATATCATCAACATATATTTGAACAAGCAATATGTGTTCCTTTTTCTCAAATTTTAAAAGGGTTTTATCGACTGAACCTATTGTAAACTTGTGATTAAACAAGAATTGTGTTAACGTGTCATACCAGGCTCTTGGAGCCTGTTTCAAACCGTAAAGGGCTTTGTTTAGCCGGTAAACATGATTTTCGTGTTCTGAGTGTTTGAAACTTGGAGGTTGATTAACATACACCTCTTCGTTTACTTTACCGTTTAGAAAAGCGATTTTAACATTCATTTGAAAAACTTTGAAATTTTTGAAAGCTGCATTTGCCAGAAAATATTCTAATGGCCTCAAGTCTAGCTACAGGGGCAAATGATTCTTCAAAATCAACGCCTTCTTCCTGTTTATAGCCTTGAGCCACTAACCGGGATTTTTCCTCGTAACTAAACCGTCTTCATTGAGTTTATTTCTGAATACCCATCGTGTTCCTATAACCGGTTTGTTTTTCGGTCTAGGGACTAGGTACCAGACTTTATTTCTCTCAAACTCGTTTAATTCCTCTTGCATTTCTAGGATCCAGTCATGATCTGACAATGCTTCATCCACCTTTTTCGGCTCAATTTGTGATATGAAAGCTGAGTTTTCATAGTGTTCCAAATTCTGTTGCCTAGTTCGGACGGGTGAGGATATGCTACCTATTACTAGTTCAAGAGGATGATTTTTATTCCTTCTGAGATTTATCTGAGACGTGTCTACCAAGCTTTCGGTTGGCTGATCAAGGTTAGACTGATCGGTAGGCTGAGCAGAGTCAGACCGACCGATTTCTTCAGTTGAAACTAAAGAGTCAACTTTCCGCGGTAAAGCAGCTCGAACAGGCTGAGGTTCAGCATCAACGGCTTGATCATTGACAAAACGTCTAAAAACCGGAACCTCATCTTCATCATCAGAATAGATATTGAAGTTTTCCATTCTGTTGTGAAGGTCGAAGGGTAATGCAGTGTTTCGTTCAACCGATTCATCAAAAACAACGTGGGATGTTTCTTCAACTGTTAGAGTCCTAGTGTTATATATCCTATATGTTTTACTTACAGCTGAATATCCCAACATTATTCCTTCATCGGATTTAGCATCAAAAGCAGTCAAATAATTTTTGCCGTTGTTGTGAACAAAACATTTACTAAAAAAAATTCGAAAATACTATATGTTTGGAATTCGATCATAATATATCTCAAAAGGAGTTTTGGAAAAACGTTTAGTTACTAAACACCGGTTTTGAGTGTAACATGCGGTGTTGATAGCCTCAGCCCAAAACTTTTGAGCAATACCCGAATCGGCTATCATTAACCTTGCGGCTTCCTTGAGAGTTCGGTTTCATCTCTCAGCCAGACCGTTTTGTTGAGGAGTTCTAGCACTAGATAACTCGTGTCTAATACCGGAATTATCAAGAAAAGTAGTTAATCTGTTGTTTATAAACTCAGTTCCTCTATCACTTCTGATTTTGTTTACCCGAATAGATTTTTCATTTTGTATTCTCAAAATCAATTTGATCAGGTTTGGTGTTGCTTGATTTTTAGAGGCTAGAAATGTTACCCAAGTAAATTTAGAATAATCATCAATAACTACCATGGTATATTGCATGCCTCCTAAACTAGTTACTCTAACCGGACCAAACAGATCCATATGCAGGAGTTCTAAACATCGTTCAAATTGATGATTTCCTTTACTTTTGAAAGATGACTTTATTTGTTTACCCATTTGACATGCAGCGCATACTTTATCTTTTGGAAATTTAACATTTGGAAAACCGTGAACTAATTCCCTAGAACATATGAAGTTTATTGTTTTGAAGTTTAAATGGTTTAGCCGTTTATGCCAGAGCCAGTTCGGATCATTTCCAGTTATCATGCATACAGGTTTTTCAAAATCAGTTTTCCAATCAACTTTGTATATGTTTCCCATTCGGTTACCGGTTAAAAGAATTTCATTTTGATGATTCTTAACTAAGCATGCATTCTTATGAAACTCAACTTTGTATCCTACATCACACATTTGACTGATGCTTAACAAGTTAGAATGCAAGTTTTCTACTAACAGTACATTATTTATAGACAGGTTACCATGGACAATCTTACCCTTGCCCACGGTTCTACCTTTCGAGTTGTCACCAAATGTGATAACCGCTCCGGTTTCATATGTGATGTCTGCTAGCAGCTTATCGTTGCCGGTCATGTGTCTTGAGCATCCACTCTCCAGATACCATTCCTAGTTCTTTAGCCGGTTGCTTCTCTTAACCTGGAAAAAAGATATATTTACACCCTTTTAGTACCCACATTCAGTTGGGTCCATGGTTGATTAGTCCCTTTGGGATCCAGACTTGAATAAGTCAGATCACTTTCCCGGTATCTGTTCTTATGGTATTCGTCTTAACTTCTTGATCCTTGCTCAAGAATGCCTTATATCGTGGTGATGAATGTTTTTGAAACTGAGATTTACTTGTTTTATTTTGTTTATTTTTTGTCCGGTTGCCTTTCCTTCTCTCAGGATGAAGCCATTTTTCTGATTCAGTTGGATTTACATATTTTAGTTCCAGTTTTATGACAGTTTCTACCTCATTGTTGGTTGAAGAGCTCTTGACAAATCTTATAAATGGAAGATTATCTTTTGTGAGTTTCATCCCGTTAGGTTGATTTGGCTCGTTTGATTTGTTTTGTTTATATCCAATACCAAATCTACACTTAGGATGTCTTTTATAGTTACACATCTGATATACGGCTTTACGAGATCTTTCCCACGCAGCCGTAACATATAGTGCTCGTTCATCGATTTATGTTACCGGTTGAACTGTCTTCTCATTTTCTAAGGATAGTTCAGCCGGTTCATACCCTGTGGTTTCGCATGATTCGTTAGCGATGCCACTTGACTCTACGGTTTTATGTTCTACCAGAGTCGGTATATAGGCAGATATATTTCTAAACTCAGCGACCATTTCGTTGAGTGCATAAATCAAATCTTCTTTAGTGAACTCATCAGAAGAGAAATCAAATACCTCTTCGTCGTTTGCCATGAAGCATGTTACTCTTTCCTCATCATTCTCGTTGTCGGAATATGCCCATTCGCTTCCACCGTGGGATGCAATGAGTGCCTTTTGTATTTCCTTCCCCTCATTGACTTGCTGGTTATCGATTTTTCGGTAATCGTTCCGTTGGTTGTCATTTCTACGATAATCATTCCCTTGGTAGTGATTACCCTGATACCGGTTGCCTTGGTAGTTGTTTCCTTGATAGTTGCTTTCCGGTTTTTTGTCGTCTCTTCTCGATTTCCTACATTCTAACCTGAAATGTCCAAAACCATCACAGTTATAACATCTTTTATTTGATTTATTTGCATAATTATAACTAAAGTTGTTGTTAGATGGCGGCTGGTTCTTCTTCATGAATCTCCCAAATTTCTAAGCTAACATCGCCATCACATCTTCACTGATCTGATCAGCGTTTTTGACTGGAGCCGGAACGGTCGATACTTGGACCGCCGGTTCCACCGATGTAACCAAAGCTCTGGTTGCGGTTGACGTAGATGTCTCATCTTCGATCCGAGACTTAATCTCGAACTCGTATGCTTTTAGATCCTCGAACACGTCATGCAACTTCATCTGTCCGAGGTTGCTTGATTCCCTCATCACCATGGTTTTGATATCCCATGCGCTTGGCAGTGATCTTAAGGCTTTGATGATTACTTCTCGGTTGTCGTATCTCTTTCCGAGTGTTTGAAGCTCGTTGACTACGCTGGTGAACCGGTTGCTGAATTCTTTCATGTTTTCCCCCGATTTCATCTTGATGTTTTCATATTTTTGTGTGGCCACCAAGATTTTGTTCTCCTTTGTTCTTTCGTTTCCTTCATGGATCAGAATGATCGTCTCCCAGGCTTCCTTTGCATTATCACAATATGATATCTTGTTCAAGGTGTTATCGTCTATAGCTTTGTAGATGTGCCTCATGCAATGGTTGTCCAGGTTACTCCGTCTTCGATCTTCAGTTGTCCATGCATCTATCTCCTTGTTGATCTTGATTGGCCCATCCTTCAGGACTCTGCTTATCTCATCATCCAGCATAATCAGATGTAGATACATCTAATTTTTCCAGCTGCTAAACGCTTCACTGTTTAGCATTGGTGGCTTGTCGCTGTGGGTCATGCTTCCCATCTTCTTCGGTTGCTTGAGTGCTAAGAACCTCGTTCTGATACCACTTGTTAGGATTAGGGACGCCCTTGGAAGACCGGGGTGTTCCGGTTCTGGAAGGGTAGCCGCTTACAACAACACAATTTGGTGATAGTCCGGTTAGAGACTATAACCTTTCTCAGCACTACGCAAACTGTCACAGACTCTTGAACCGGGTTCAAGGGCGGAAATGTCTGTTTCAGTCTGAAGCAACGTACGCGACTTGGATGAGGTTTATGAGGAGTCGGTTTTAGAGATATGAGTAGACCGGTTTTGATTGAGGAGTAAGATTATGTTTTGGTTTGTATTTAGGTTTTAGAGTCAAATAAGCAAGAAGTATGTAAAGCACACGAGACAAGATTTTTATGGATGTTCGGAGCAAACCTCCTACGTCACCCCTTCCTCTCAGGTTATGAGAAGGATCTCCACTAACTTTCAAAGTTACAATAATTACACTGCCGGTCGAGCCTAACTCGCTACTCGCCGGTTACACCAACTCACTCTTGATGTAATACACTAACACAACCCAAATAAAGCTTTCGGTAAATGACACAACAGTTTTAGATCGCGCGTGAGATATCTTTCTCTCTCTTAAGATGTTCGTTACTGTGTTTAATGAGGTCGCTTTGTCTTCCTTTTATAGTGAAGAGCATTCCAATGGTCACTTTCTTCTCTCACCGTGGGATTGGTCAGTTCAGAGTCACGCCAGTTCAGAGAGGTTGCTTGCACGTTTCAACTTCCTGACACTTGGCAAGCATGCAGATACCTCTCAGGTATAAATGACGTAGCCGACTGGCAGATTTGGACACGTGTCAGACATGCACCTTCCGTCTGTCTGAGTCGGATATTCGGATCAGCAGTTCATCATTGTTTTTATCGCATGCTTCTGATCCGGATCTTATCTTCTTTTATTTTCCCAAGACACGTCTATTTCGTCACTTTACGTCATCTTTGTAGTTCGTAGTTTCCGGTTGACTCTTTTATAGTATAATCCGGCTTGGAATGTGAACTTTTCTTTGTTAGCCGGTCTGTTGAGAATGTTGAGGTATGTTGAGACCGGTTTCTCTTGATCATGGATTGATCATCTGAGCCGGATTGCTTTTATATGTTCCTCAGCCGGTTTATACGAGTCGATCTGTTCCTGCACATAAGAGTTAACAACAGTTTAGGTTTCTGGCCGGTTCCGAAAATTAACTTACTTAATTTTTCTATCAATTTCTCCCTTTTTGATTATTTAGAATAAATATTCAAAAATCGTAATGTATGGCCGGTTCCGAAAATTAACTTACTTAATTTTTCTATCACACCTTTTGAGATATACCATGACAAAATTCCTAACATCCGGTATCTTAGGATTTTTGTCTGTAAGTGTTATGTTCACATCAACGGCAAAAGTTATTTGACCGCGTTTGATGCTAAATCCGATGAAAGAATAATGTTATGCTATTCAGCCGTAAGTAAAGCATATAGAGTTTATAATACTAGAACATTAACTGTTGAAGAAACTTCACATATTGTTTTAGATGAATCGGTTGAACGTAATACTGCAGTACCCTTAGATCTTCATAACATAATGGAAAATTTCAATATCTATTCTCATGATGAAAATGAGGTTCCGGTTTATAGACAGTTTGACAACGATCAAGCGGTTAATGCTGAAATTCAGCCTGATCAAGCTGCCTTACCGCAGGAAGTTGACACCTCAATGCCCACTGAGGAAATCGGTCGGACTGACTCGACTCAACCTACCGATCCGTGTAACCTTGATTAGCTAACCGGACGCTTGGAAGACACTACTAGAATTAACCTCAGAAGGAATAGAAATCATCCTCTTGAACTTGTAATAGGTAACCTCTCTTCACCCATCCAAACTAGGCAACAAAATTTGGAAGAGTATGAAAACTCAGCTTTCATATCACAAATTAAGCCGAAAAAGGTGGATGAAGCGTTGCTAGATCCCGATTGGATTTTAGCAATACAAGAAGTGTTAAACCAGTTTGAGAGAAATAAAGTCTAACATATAATTCTAAGATCGAAATATAAATCGATCATAGGAACAAGATGGGTGTTCAGAAATAAACTCAATGAAGACGGTTTGGTTACGGGGAATAAAGTCTGGCTAGTGGCTCAAGGATACAAATAAGAAGAAGGCATTAATTTTAAAGAATCATTTGCTCCTGTGGCTAGACTTGAAGCTATTAGAATATTTTTGGCATTTGCAGCTTTCAAATATTTTAAAGTTTTTAAAATGGATGTTAAAAGTGATTTTCTAAATGGTAAACTAAGTGAAGAGGTATATGTTGATCAACCTCCCAGTTTTAAGAATCCTGAACTAATAAGTCATGTATACCGTCTTGATAAAGCCCTTTATGGTTTAAAACAGGCTCCAAGAGCCTGTTATGATACATTAACCGAATTCTTGTTTGATCACAAATTTACAATCAGTTCGGTTGATAAAACACTCTTCAAATTTGAGAAAAAGGAACACATTTACTTGTTCAAATATATGTGGATGACATCATTTTCGGTTCAACCGATCCTAAACTATGTAATAAATTTTCAAAGTTATTGACTGACAAATTTGAGATGTGTATGATGGGGAAATTGAGTTTTTTCCTAGGTCTGCAGGTTCGGCAAATTGACACTGGTACATTCATCAGTCAACCCAAATACATAACCGAACTACTTAAGAAATTTGGAATGGACACTTGTGCCGAAGCAGCTACACCAATGAGTTCATCAGTAAAACTAGATAAAGACGAGGAAGGTCAAGCGGTAGACATAACAGCATACCGAGGGATCATCGACTCACTCCTCTATCTAACAGCCAGCCGACCGGACATTCTGTTCGCGGTCGGAGTATGCGGAAGATTCCAAGCCAACCCAAAACAATCACACTATACTAAGGCTAAAATGATTCTGAAATATCTAAAAGGAACTCAAGACGTGGGACTATGGTATCCAAAAGATTCAAGTTTCAATCTAATAAGTTATTCTAATGCAGACTATTGACCGAAAGAGCACGAGCGGAACATGCCAATTTCTAGGAGACCGACTCGTCTCTTGGTATAGCAAAAAGAAAACCTCAGTTGCAACTTCAACCGCAAAGGCAGAGTATCTAGTAGAGGAAGCTGCTGTGCTCAACTCCTCTGGATCCAACAACTAAGGGATTTCGGAATAAATGCCGAAGAATCTCCAATCTTTTGTGACAACACCATTGCCATAACAATTACATACAATCTAGTGTTACACTCAAGAACGAAACATATTGATATCAGACATCATTTTATCCGGGAACATGTTCAACAGAAACACATCCGGCTGGAGTATGTCTCAACCGAACAACAAGTGGTTGACATTTTCACAAAGCCGCTACAGGAAGCTAAGTTTTCTTATTTTAGAAATATCTTGGGTCTTACTGATAGTAAACAACTTATACCTTAAATACTATTGCATGTTTTCATACTCTATACTTTTTGAAAAACCGGGGAATGAGCTTAGAGAGAAGCTCTCGCTTCTCAAGCCATACCTCAATAGGAAATTAAACACTCAGGGATGCTAACCAGAAAGATGTCCCCGGTTAAGCTTGACAAATTCACACTGTCAAATCACATGTAAATATATTGGGCGGTTCAAATGACTTGATAAAACAGATAGTTTATTCCAAAACTGAACAAATGTCGGCTTGGTTCGACACTTCTTCACACCGGAATAAGCTATCTCGATAAAACTAGTCATGGAAAACTAACCGATAAAATGCATCATGATTTCAGTAACTGAATCTTTCCGGCTAACTTGGGACAACTGACCGCTGTTTTCATGAATTCTTTGATGATAATGCCTATGAAAATTTAAAGTAGTCTATCTCTCAAAGTGACGACACGTGTCCATCACTGAAAGAGGAAGACTAACATCCCTTCCATATTTTTAAAACCATGATGAAAATCTTTTTGCCATCATTACTATTTCATTGAAACCATACATTGTACACTTACACAAGTTAACCTCATAATAATTACGAAATGAAATCTCTAAGCATGCTTACCATCGGTTGGCTATATAAGTACCTGATCTAATCCAATTTCAAAACACTATTTATCACAAGAAAAACTCTCTAAGCAAGAAAAATGCCTTGCCCTCTCTCTAAGAAGGTTCTCCTAGCCGATTTCGAATCGGTTGACAACTCTGAGGACAACGAAGTCCGATGCATCTTTGGGGCTCTTGAGAGCATTGGTCTAAGACGGTTCTTGGAGAACCGATATGCCATTTACTACTCTCTAGTTAATGAGTTTTTCGACACAGCAAGGGTGATACATCCAGAAGTCATCTTTGCTCAAAACTACGGAAAATCATTCATCTTCAGTTCGATAGACTTCGCAAATTTTTGCGAGCTGCCAACCGAAGGTGTTACCGACCTGATCTACTCCCCGGTGTTCATTGAAGAGATGACACACCACTTCTCCGGCTCTATGACCCCGGTTAACACATGGGGACCCAAGAGTCTTCTCGTTAACGAATACCAAGTTCTTAGCGAGATTTTGAGCAAATAAATCATGACCAGGGATAAGTCCCAAACCTACACCGAACACATCTTCGAGATGATGATGGCAATCACCGAAGGAATGAGGGTGAATTGGTTGAGGATCATCTTCGACAAACTGAAGGAGTTAATTCTCACCGGCAAAACCGGTTACGCCCCACAACTACGCCGCTTATTCAACTATTTCAACAACTATCACGACTCGAGTATCACTCTTCACCCGAACCAGTTGTTGACAAAGGAGCAGATTTAGGAGATGATCGACATGTGGGATAAGGCAAAGGCCAAGAAGACTCCAATAGTTGGGCCATCCCACTATTAATTTTTTCCTTTGATTCTTAGCCGACTAATGAACATCTTTAGCTTCTTTTTCTTTTTCATTACCGGACCGGTAATTTTGTTGTACTACCGGTTCGGTACACTTTTCCTTTAATGACAAAAATCTTTTTCCTTTTTCGGTTCAGTTTTAGGATATAAAAACCGTACATTCTTAAAAATATCCTAAAACAAATAATTTCAAATCATCATTGGGAACAGATATATCCATTAACCAAAAGACGTGTCTAATCCGAACAGGCTAGTTAGCCTACATCGTACAATTCCAAAAAGGTTATTCTCTCGAAAATGCATCAATCATTTATTGACTATACATAAACAGTTAGATTTTTCAAATATTCTCATTAAATGCCTCCTAACTGCCCGCACTATATAAAGACATCACTCCCTTTAAACAAATCACACCTTGAAAGCATCTCTCTCTATATTTTGAACCCTCATTCATATCACAACTTACCTATTGCCTCCCAAAATGAATTATGAAATCCGAAACTCCATCATCATTTATTTCGAATCCGTTCTCGAGAACAGACTCAGTAGAGTTCTGTTCGACCCTTGGATTCATTCTGGTCTGCAAACATTCCTTGAAGGTTCGGACACTATCCTCGAAGAGGAAGTGCACGAGTTTTTCAACAATTCCCAGGTGAGGGATGATGGTAGCATCACCACTTACAATGACTGCGAACTCTACCGGCTCACTGAAGAGTCATTTGCAGATCTTTTTAACCTTCCAACCGAAGGGTTTTCTGATTTTCCTACTCCTCCGATTGAAGCCAATGAGCGCTATGAACACATCTTCTCCGGTAACAGACACAAAGTTGGATGCTACGGTCTGAAAGATGACCTAACTTCACATTTTCAAATCCTCCACGACTTGATCTAGCGGTCAATCCTGGGATGAATGGCAAATCAGAACTACACTCGGCAAGTGAGTGATATCATGATCGCAATCACAAATTACTCGCCCATAAATTGGGCCACTCTCATCTTCAACAGCCTAAAGGGGCATATCACGACTCGCAGGAGAAGAATCAGTTTCTCTCCTCAAATCACCGGTTCATTCGTTCCGTTATTCTAAATCTCGGACCAGGAATCTCGGTAGGACCGAAAAATACGTTGACCAGTGATATGCTAGAAAACTGGATTGCAAGAATCGAAAGCCGGACCGGCTACACCGTGGAGGATTGGGCTTTGAAGATGGACGAAATGAATCTTCGTCGTCGATAAATTTTTTCTATACCGATTCATTTCCAGTCATCACAGTTATTTTGTTGTACGACCGGGTGACCATTTCATTTATCATCATTATTGGTTTAATACAAAATCTTTCACTCTTTTCGGCTCACCATTACTTTCCGTCTTAACATAAAAATCCGGCTTATCATCATTTTCCCGCTTAAAATAAAATTCTTGATTACAATCAAATTTCGGCTTAACATTAAAATTCGGCTAAACTTTAAAAATCAACCGCCAATAGTTTACCGTCCCAATTTACCGCTCAAAATTACCACCCTCAACTTACCGCCAACAGTTACCGCAGTAACTTTTGGAGGGAAGTTTTGGTGCCAAAACTCGGAACGACGTGACGGTTCGGCTTCTTAACCGTCAAGTAACCGCTTCCTATATAAACCAGAAGTTGAATCATTCTTCATTCACGCTCTCTCTCTCTAAAATTTTTTCAAAGTACCCTTGCATATTCTCTCTCAAAATCATCTTAATCTTCTTTTCCGATCCAACATGGGACGTGATAATGCGCTGTTTACTCACATCTTGCAGATCGACTTCAAGGACATTGAAGATAACGGGACCATCGAGTTCAAAACAATGATCGGACAACTTAAAGTTACTGGTTTAGAGTATTTTTTGGGTGGCCCTTTCATCGTTCATCAAGATGAAGTTGCTGAGTTCTTTGAAAATGCAAGTCTGTAGACGCGGAAAATCATGTCGACTGTTTGTGGCGTAGAGTTCGAACTCACAGAGGAAATATTTGTTAGAGCTCTCCAACTGCCCTCTCATGACCGCGACTTCAAAACAAAGCTTTCTGGAGAAGACTCTGAAGCGGTTCAGCATGTACTATCTTTGAACTCGACTGACTTGGTTGAGAAAACCGGAAAGAAGAGCAAGCTCAAACCGGAGTTCATATGGCTCTTAGATATCGTATCAAAATCCTTTCAGGGTAAATGTGACAACTTCGATAATTTAACCCGATTGAAGTTCGAAATGATGGCCGGGATAGTCCGAGGTGAAAAAATTGATTGGGGCTGCGTACTTTTCGAGCAACTATGCGACGTGGTACTAGACGTTTTATGCTCCAAGAAATGATCGAAGGAACTTCAAATATTTATAAGGATACGTATCTCCGATTGAGTTTGTTGAATGAAGGATACTCTTCAACAACTAACAAAATAAATGGTAGCATTAATAAATTTAATGACCAAGCCTACTATTCCTGTTCAGAATCAACTATCCTCGTCACGACAACCACAACACTCTATCCCACCTATTATCACACCAATCAGGACAAACCTTCAAACTTGTCGTAACGTGGAAGAAGCCTCTCTTTACGATTAACTTGAAGATCAGGATAATAGATCGATTAGGACCCAACCAGAAGCTTTCGATGTTAACCCAAATGCCCAAGAGGTTGTAAACCTTAAAATTATTCCTTCTACGGAATACGAGGTACAAATGGCTCAATTGAATGCCAATTAAGCCAAGATCCAAGATCAATTAAATTAGTTGACCAAAAGTAGCATTGATGAACACCATGATTGAAAAAATACTATGAAAACTACTGAACGAGCAGTCATCCCATTTGGTGTAAAACTAGCAACTTTGTTAAAATATGTAGGAAAGAGTGACCCAACCACTTTTTTCCATATATATATATATATAATGACTATGACACCTTTACATATAGGAGAACCAACAATCATCCATCTATTTCTACATTACTTAGATGATGCAACCTTACGTTGGTATCACCAAAAAAAGATATCGTACCTTCAAACTATCGATGAACTCACATCAGCCATTATAGAATGGTTCAACATGTATCTTAGTTTAGAACAACCAGAGAAGAAGCTCAAGAATTTGAAACAGGTGAGAACGAGAAGTTTTCATTTTTCATTGAAAGATGGAAAGTCGTCGCTGAAGAAATTGATTCTTTACCCAGTAAACAAAGACAATTTGATATGATTTTGGATAATGTTAATGGTCAACCCTCTATTGGATTTGCCGTTAAAACCTTCTAAAACATGAAAAAACTCATCAAAATTAGTAATAACTTCGACGAAGCCTTTGAAAATGAAAGGGAAGAGGGTAAAACCGTGAAGACGTATGTTGTTCATGTGCGACCTCATAGAAAGGACAAAACTGAAGTTCATCAGGTCATAGTTGTCTGGAAAGCACCGACCTCTCCTAAGCCAAGTCCAAGAAAACATGTATCAGTTAAAACAAATGTCCCTATGACATCTAAACCATCAATACCAATTGCCTAGAGATCTCTCAGAACTTTTGATGATGTGGGTATGACCTTGAATCAAGCTCTTGCTCTTATCCAACAAATGAATGTAATCAAACCCTTAATTCCGAGAGAAGTTAAAGAGTTCCTTGGAAAGTTTGAAAATGCGTGGTATGCATACCAATAGATGAAATGTCACTCTATTGTAGTGACCTTAAGCACTAGTACCAATACTTGATTGATCAAAAGATCATCCTGCAACCCTAGATCGTGAAGAATTCGTTACTCGATCACCAAGTAAATATGATCTCCATGGATGAGTATGTTGACAATCTTGAAGTCAATATGGTCAACCCATGGCCTAAAATGGAGGATCGAACAGTTCCACCTCCTCTAGCGGTATCTATAAATGGTGGATCCCTGATAATCCCAACGCAAATTCTCTATGAAATGAACAACATGAAATCTTAGCAACCCGAAGAGGATCTGTCTTCTAACAAATTTTATGAAAAAATCCCCTACCAATACGGCTAATTTCTTTGGACCATCTAATGGACCAAGAAAGACGTGAGCTTAGAGCTCAAAACCCGTGCAATAGTATTCTTACTAAACTAAAAAAGACAAATGCTAATATTTCCATCTGAGAAATCCTGATGTACTCTATAGAATACAGGCAGACCGTGCTAAATGAGCTAAGCAATGCTAGAATACCAACTAATACAACTCATGAAGAGTTGGTTGGAGTTATTTCAACAAATCTGCAAATCAACATGATATGATTCAAGGATAAAGATTTACTTTCTCCCAACGAAACACATGTTAAGGCATTATACATTTCTATGAAAATGGCCAATAAGATTATTCTCATGGCTCTCATCAACAATAGTTCAGCACTGAACATATGTCCTTAGAGGACTCTTCAAGAATTTGGAATCTCTATTGATATAATCATCCGTCAGACCTGAGTGTTTGAGGCTTTGACAATTCTCGAAGAGGAATTATGGGTAGTTTTTGAATAAAGATTTACGTAGCTGACATATTGTTTAGGGTAGAATTCTGCGTAATAATTATGGAACTGTCAAACAACCTAATCTTGGGAAGACCTTGGTTGCATCAAGCTAAGGCTTTTGCCTCCATCCTCCACCCTACATCAGAAAATATGATTTATGACTAACGGTAAACTCATCACCATAAAAGGTGAGAAGTATGTCACGACCATCGCTGGTTCAACTCATTCCAGTAACATAGGGGTTGAGTTAAGTGGATTTGATATATGTCTTATATTTAGGAAAATCCAGGATTCATTTCACATTCCTGACTTTGCATCGTATAATATCATGTCCATGCGTCTCATGTAGAAAATAGGATATTTCCCAGGAATTTATCTAGAACCAAATGTTACTGGCATGTCTTTTTTTCCTTGTTCCTATTATGACTCGAATAATTTTGGATTTGGATATACTCCGACAAGTTGTGAAGATTCTAGAAAAGGTAAAACATCTAAGCAACATATACTTATCCCTCCAACACTAAATGGACAGTTGTGCGAGAAGGGGAAACCATAGTTTGTTTTGATTTCCCCGAGCCATTTTTCAATCAAGTTTCGCAAACACGCTCTCTAGGTTTCGAAATATTTTTAGATTGTTCATATAATCCTAATTCATCTGTTAATATGATTAGGAAAATGACTATTTACTAACACGAAACTTTGGAGAAGCAAGTCAGAAACAATCCCTCTGTGAAGGAAGAAGATTCAAATGATGAAAGTTCTTGTGAGATCGATTCTGCAAACTTACTAGCAGCTGATAAAGCTCATGTGATCAACCTAAGAGTTGATACCAACAAGACCCCCTCCCCCCCTTTTTGAAAATAAAAAGTGTTTGATGTTGTAATAAATAAAGAAGTTTGTAACGATAATTCTTATGGAATGTCCCATTGTTTTTGTAATAAAGTGTCCAATAAAATACTAGAGTATAGTTTTGAATACATTTCAGATGATGATGTTTTATTTCAGTTAGATATTAATTTCGAAATGAAAAACTTTTTGAACATTAGGACGAAATTGTTTCCACTGCTGAAACAACAATCGAAGTAAACCTCATTATAATAGACGATCCTCAAATTTTATTAAATGGACATAGTTTGAGTGATGATGAACGTCATGAAATGATAGCATTGTTGAAAGTCAACAAAGATGTGTTTACTTGATCTTATAAGGATATGCCCAACGTAGATTCTGACATTGTTCAACATCATATTCCCCTCTATCTAGAGGCTAAACTCGTCAAACATAAATTAAGACGTATGAAATTTGAGATTGTAGCCAAAATAAAAGAATAAGTTCAAAAGAAGTTGGAAGTAAGATTTCTTTAAACTATGGACTACCCCACATGGATAGCCAATGTGGTCCTTGTCTTCAAGAAAGACGGAAATATGCGCACGTGTGTAGACTATCGCGATCTGAACAAAGCCAGCCCTGAGGATAGTTTTCCTTTACCACATATCAACATTCTAGTCGATCATGCCGCCGACAACCAAATATTGTCTTTCATGGATGATTTTTCATGATATAACCAGATTTTAATCGCTAAAGAAGACAAAGAAAAAATCATCTTTATAACAAAGGTAGGCACGTTCTCTTTCAGGGTCATGCCCTTCGGCCTTAAAAATGGTGGCGCTACTTACCAAAGAACAGTAACTATAATATTGCACAACATGATCCACAAGGAAGTGAAAGTCTATATAGACGACATGATCGTAAAGTCTAAAGATTGTTAAGGTCACATTCTCGACTTGAACAAATTCTTGTAGAGAATTAGAAAGTACCGACTTCGATTAAACCCGAAAAAGTGTGCATTCGGAGTCACCGCTGGTAAGATGCTATGCTTTCTTATTATCCAAAGAGGAATAGAATTCGACCCATCTAAAGTCGAGGCAATTACGTCTATGTCTACCCCTCAAAATGAAAAAGAAGTCCCAAGCTTTCTTGGCAAAATTCAGTTCATTAGTCGGTTCATTAACAAACTAACCCTCACCTGCGATTCCCTCTTCAAATTATTGAAAAAGAATTAGAAATTTGAGTGGGATGAAACTTGTTAATAAGCATTTGACAAAATCAAGGATTATATAAAGTCACCATCGGTCCTTATGCCACCAAGGACCAGCGTTCCTTTAATTCTCTACCTCACAATGATAGACTCGACTATGGGTAGTCTATTGGCTTAAGAAAACGAGAATAGACACGAGATTGCTGTTTACTATCTAAGAAAGAGAATGACCGAAAACATATCCCAGATTATTAAAATTTGAATAAAATTAATTATTTTTACATAATTGATTTTAAAAGCTGCGTACGGTTAAATTCTTAATAAATAAATTTTTATTTTAAAAAGATGTCTGACACGCAAATCAAAGTTGAAACCATCAAATCTCAAGCCACCCCTGATCCCCCGTATTGCCACGTGTCAACTGACACGTGCTAAGCTACCTAGGATTTTCCCAGAGGGTTACACCATTAATTTTTCTAAAACTATTTTGAGATAAAATGAGTACAACATGTATCTCAATTAATTTTTTTTTTGAGCATGTCCTTAATTAATTAAACTTGAATTACCACAATAATTAATCGAATTAATTATTTTAATTAGGTATTGGCCTTGAGGTTAATTATTTTATTTTTTTAAAAATAATTCAAAATAATTATTTTAATTTTATAAATTAGGTATGTAGAATTTTAGTGCTTATAATTATATAATAATAATAATATATTCTAACAATTATATCATATATTTTTATTGTATTCTTTCTTTTTTACAATTTCTTTCACTTATTCACAAACATTCTTTCATTTTCATCATTTCTCATTTATTCACAAACACTCTTCTCTCTTCACCATTTCTCTCACTTATTCACAAACACCATTCCCTCTTCCGTCATTTCATATTTTAATATCATTTCATTCGAGAATTAGTAAAGTAAAGTTACTCAACCATTTCTTTCGTTGAATAGCTATGTAAGTAATATATTTTCATTTTGAAAATAATTTTTGGTTTGAGTTCGATCTCGAGTTGAAAATTTAATTTTAATTCAAGTTTTTCGAGCTGAGTCAAGCTTGTAGGTAAATAGTTGAGCCGAATTTGAGCTCAAATTTATAAATTCGTTCGATCTTGAGTTCGAGCCGAGCTAATAAATACTTAATGGAGTTGAACTTGAGGTCCAGTTGGTTTGAACTCGACTCGGCTCATTTCCAGCCCTAGATAAGAGTCATATATGTATATTACTTGGTCTAAGAAAATAGTTCAAGACTACAAGCTATAGGATCATATTTATAAAATGGCGATAGCAGGTAGAGATGTAGTATTTGAAGAGAGGGATGTTGGAATTGGAAAGGAAGGTTAGGTGGGCAAAATCCAAGATTTAAAATAGAAAGATTATTATCTAAGTGATGATAATAAAAATGAACAAGAAAAAACAATTTTTGACACTCCACAAATAGTACAAACCATCAAGCAAATGAATAATCTAATAAATCATCTAAAATCATCACTCTAGTAATTAGAAAAATCAAAAGACTGAATCAAATGGCTCTTAATTGATTGAGAGATTATGTGACCAATGATTTTGAAATAGATAAGATAAAGAAGAACAACCATATATGCTGATACAGATCCTAGTTCCTTTGAAGAAGTAATTAAGAACTCAAAGTGGATTGAAGCTATGAGACAAAAAATAACTTCATTTGAGAAAATTAATATTTGGGCAATGATAGAATGAATATGGCGACTTTAAAAAATTCAAGATCAGACTTGTGGTGAAAGAATATATGCTCAACAATATGATTGATTATACTAAAATAATTTTTCTTATAGCAAGATGAGACACAATTAAGATGATAATAACAATGGAGCACAAAACAGTTGGAAAATTTTCAAATAGAGGTGAAAATAGTTTTTCTCAATAGTAGTTTAAATGAAGAAGTAAATGTTGAAAAACTCAAGAGATTCATAAAGAAAGGAGGATACGATAAAGTCTATAAGTTAAAAATAACCTGGTATGGTTCTTAGGGCATGATACAGTCGGATTGACATTTACTTCATCGAGAAATGGTTCGAGAGGTGTCCCTATAAACCTACAATGTTTGTAAAAACTATCGTTAAAAAAAATATTGTAGTTGTTATCATTTAGGTAGATGATTTTATTAGTATAGGCAATGATGAAGATATGATAAAATCTATTATAGAATCATTGATGCTAGAGTTTTAGATGACTAACTTGGGTTAGATGAAGTTTTTCTTAGATGTTGAAGTAATTCAAATTGAAACTGGAATATTTATTAGATAACATAAATATTGGGATGACAAAATGTAATTCAGTATTTAATCTAATGGTTCTAAGTACAAAGATATCCAATGATGAAGTTTGTAATAAGTTTGACAACACTTGTTACAAAAGATTGCATTGTAGTCTTAGATACTTAACAACCTCAAGACCTGTCATTTTGTATGTAGTGGATATTGCTTGTAGATATATGAAACATCTATTGAACTACATTCAAGTATTGTTAAAAGGATATTTTGATATTTGAAGGGAATAGTTGCAATAGGGAATCTCTAAGAAAGATAGAAAATGATTTAATTCTCTAAGAAAGATAGAAAATGATTTAACTGTCTTAAGATAGTAATTAAGCAGATGATTGGAAAAGCACCTCAGGTAATGTCTTCATAATGAGACAATGTGTTATAGCGTGGGCATCAATGAAACATCAATCGTAATACTTTCGACAAAAGAAGTTGAATATGTGGTTGATGCTTCATGTGTGTCAGGGAATTTGGATGAATTACTTTTTGAAAAAATTCGTAATTTTCAAAAAAATAGTGTTTGAAATTATATTGTTATAATGATTCTAATATTAGAATATCTAACTATAGTTTTACATGACAATAAAAAATATATTCATATATGACGTTATTTCATTCGAGATATCGATTAAATAAAAATTTATTGAAACACATCTAATATAGGAGTAAGGATCAATTGACTGATGTGTACAAAACATTTGAAGGCTCATGTATTTCAGTATTTCAGAGATTAAAGAGATCTATTTGTCTCACATATTTCACTCAACTTAATGCCCACACATATTAGTTTACAAGAAGAAATGTTGAATAAGTTTTTAATTAAGAATTATCTATTTATGTTGAATAAATAATTAATGAGTAGGTCATTTAGATCATGTTAATTTATTTTTATTAGTCTTTACTTGTTTAAGCATGGCTCATCAAATTTTATTTTCTTAAAGATATAATATATTAGTTGTTTATTTTAGATTAATTAGATTTATTATATGTGGTACATGCTATTTAAGGATTATTATTTGTTAAAAGTTGTATGTAAGGCATACTTTTTGTCATGGGTAGAGGTGTTATTCGTTTCGATTCTAGGTTATTCGAGTTCCTCAATTCGAGTTATTTTAATTTTTATTTTTAAAAATAAATTTAAAAAACCGAACCGAATATTGAAATACAAATTCGGTTTGTTTGAATTTGATAAATTCTAATTCGGTCTGATATTCAATTTAGACCAAATATTGAACACATATACGATAATACTCTTTACTTGCACTTTTTTTTTATCTCAACGAATTTTAGGGATTGCAGTTTTATAAATTTGGAAAGGCTAGCTACATACCTGATATAATAAGATATATAATTATTTAATTATATCAAATAAAATATAGAATATATAATAAAATATAATTAAAATAAATAATAAAAAATGTATTTAATTTTCGGTTTGGTTTCAAGTTGAAACTTCAACTCAAAAATCAAACAAAACACCATATTTAAAATAAGTTTAAAAATTTAATTCGAAAATCGAAAATAATTCGAATTCGTTTATTCGAATTTCATCGGATATTCAAACCGAATATTAAATATCCTAGTCATGGATTCAAAATTATCTCTTTTCACTCTAATATGCGTATACTTTACTATTAACTACAATTATAATTTTTAGTATTATTATTAAAAAATTTAGACCCATATTCATTAATAACTAATTAACAAATTTACACATGAGAATGGATTGGATTAAACTATTTTCTAAGTGTCAAAAGTAAGGGGCGTTTGGTTCAATTAAAAGAATCGAAATAAGAATGTAATTGATAGATGTGTGAAATGAAAATAGGTATGATTGATAAAAGTGTAGTGTTTGGTTAAGAGTATTAATCATTTCCAATATTCCATTGATAAAGTTTGAATATTTCTATTCCATTGTTAATGTTTAGATTTATAAGAGAGAAATTATTAATATTATTTTGTAATTGAAATTAGGTTTAATATTTTTATTATTTTTATATTATAATTGTTTAAAATATATAAAATATTGAAGTGTGTCCTAATTTATTAAAATATAAACATCTTGATAGGATCGGTGTAATCAATAGAGATAGGATCTGGCTATTGATAACAATTTCAGATTAACGGAATAATAGAAATCCTGTGAGGGATTAATATCTCTTTCTATTCTTCGCAAACCTTTACAATCACTTGAAACGATTCAAGTGAGGAATTGTTTGTTTGGGTTTGAAACTTTGAACCAATGAAAGATGAATGACAGAAAGTAAAGAACACAAGTTGTTTATGGATGTTTTGAGCTAACTCTCTTACGTCACCACTTCTTCCACAACCGGAAGGATTTCACTACACTTCTTGAATCAAATACAACTTACTGAATAGTTAACACTATGTTGAACAGAACAAACTCTGTTCAACTTACAATATGATTAAGAATATCTCTCAGATAAAACAGTGTTTTGATTCTCTCTCTTGAACTTGAATATGATGTACAATCAGTAAGTGCAAGAGCAATGAGTAAGATTGTAAAAATGAGCAGAGTAACCGATGATTCGACCATTGTCCTTGAGCATCTATTTGTAGTAGAAGGATACCAACGGTCGAATCTTCTTCCTGAACACGTGGCACGTGCCCATAGGATGGCCTCCTAAAGGAAAAAGTACAGCAGACTCTGCTTCTAGAATGTGGCCGTACTAAACGATAGTGCGCGGGATATCCTTCTGCAACTGTCCTGTACTGAACAAGTAGTGGGAGGAATTTTCGCGTACGTGGCGTTCATTCATTCGATGAAAATAGCTGGCGTACTAGTCTGCAAGAGAAAGTGGAGCAGGAGTAGCGTACAACTAGTTGATCATGGATAGACGTATGCTAACTTCAGACGACTGCTGAAGCGAGGCAATAGACGTGCTTCATTAGACTGCCAAGTCTAATAGAGTTAGATGCCAATGTTTATCAGAGATATCCATTAGACTACCAGGTCTAATGGAGTTAGACTACAATGTCTCACTTCATATCACTTCAAACTAATTTGAAGGAGTTAGACGCCCACGTCTAACTACGTGTCTGTTAGACTAACACGTCCAACTACGTATCTGTTAGACTGACACGTCTTAATACATATCTGTTAGACTGACACGGCTAACTACGTATCTGTTAGACTAGCACGTCTAACTACGTATTTGTTAGACTAGCACGTTTAACTACGTATTTGATAGACTTGCACGTCTAATTACGTAACACGTCTAATTAGTCTGCTTAAACCACGTCTAAGTTTTCCAAATTTGATGCACATGCATAGAAACAATTAGACGACTTAGCTTCGTTCAAATCTAAACATCATCAAAACTTAATTGATTAATATTTAACACTTTTTTGTTAATTAAATTTTTACTTAGTTTTCCAAACAATTTCTTTTAAATTAATTAACTCTTAATTTTTCCCAATAATTTTCCCCTTTTTGATGATTTAAGCTAAATGATCAAAATCTGTTGAGTTAATTTGTTTCCGAAAAATTTCCCTTTTTGATGATGTTAAAACCATGCAATCTTAAATAAACCATTATAAATACCCATCAAGTACGATCAAAATGATTCACAAAAATATCCCAACATAAGTTAAAAATCAGCAAAAGTTTTTAAATCATATGTTTTAAAATGAAAATGAGATAAGCAAGGAAAGAGATTTATGGTCCTTCCCTTTTCACGTTTGCATCTTCATCTTCTGCATCTAAAGAGTTTCCAGTTAGGAGATTGAAATAACAAGTGGAAGCACCTCGACCGCCTCCACTTCTACCGCCTCTGTCGCTTCCACTACCGGAGCTTTTCTTTCTTGGTATTAGATCTTCTTCATCCTCTTCAGCAACTTTTCGTTTGGATCGGGTTCCTCTAGCAGATCCTCTAGCAGATCCACCTCTAGAATTGCCTCCTCTTGATCTATATTCCCCCTTTTTAATATTATCAACTATATCAGCATCAGGGAGTACAACATGGGTTCTTTCCTTAGAGGCATTGGCTTTAGCCACTTCGATAGCTTGAATAGACCTAGCAAGGGAGTCAACATGCTCCATTCTTTCTGCTTCAACTCTACTGATTGATTTGGATACTTCCACCATTTGAGCTTAAACAAGACCTGTTGAAGATATGAGGGCCCGATGAAGTTCCAAAGTGAGCGCCTTTGTCTCGGCATACTACTTTGTTTGAGTATTAATGACACTTTTCTCAAAATTGTTGTACTTGGAATTTGTAATGTTGATTTCGTTTTTCTGTGCATAGTCTTCTCCAATTCTTTCAGAATAGCGAGGAAGGAATACATGTTTTTTGGCTAGACACCGAGCCCTTTTCAAGATTAACCAACCTTGATTATATATCCTCCATATTTAGAATGATGAAATTTATTGCATCCAACATAATACAAAAATTTGCATTTCTAGGAAACGCCTCTTCAGAAGAGTGAGCAGCTGAGGACACAGTTTTAGAATGAGCTGGAGTAGTCTGAATAGGACTTATGTTCGTGTTCACTTGTAAAGAATATTCAAGTTCTTTATCCTTGAACTGAGAAGAGGGAGTCTGGACGCATCCTTAGATTTGTCTTCTTCATTAATAATATCAGCACATACCTTTAAAATTCCTCCTGAGATGTCGTCAGAATGCAAAGGTAATTCATTAACATGATCAACAATATTTACAGCTGTAATGAAGGGAGATGATCGAGGAAAGAGAGAACACAGAATGAAGAATTCTTCCAAGGGAATACTCTCAGAGAAAATTTTCTTATTATATTGTTCCCCCTCAACAGAGGGAGTCTTTTCTAAGTCTGTCTTCTTCAATGGTTCCTCCTCAACATTTGATCCAGAAAACTTATCAGCAATCTTTGTTGATTTTTCTTCTCCCACCGAAGGTTCTTCCATGGTATCATGAATAACAGTATTAGGAGCCACCTCAGATGTCTCCTTCTATTGGATATTAGTTACAAGAGCTTCAACAACAACCTCTTCTTTTTCATCCAGAACAGTTTGAGCTTGACCCAAGACAGGGGTCTGAACAGTAGTCTTAAGGGCCAATAGACGTGTCTCTTCAAAAGAGACATTTGTCATTTCAACAAAATAGGCAGCAGCCTGCTCATCTTCTCCTAGCCTGGACTGATGAACATAAAAATTTCCATAGCCTCGTCTTCATCAAAAGAGTTAACCCAGACGATTCTGTGTCGTAAGCCTTTTGGAGAACGGTTGTGCAATAACTATGCATAATGAGATCCAGCCTCTTCAAAGTATTTTGGCCACCTCCAGTTCTTTCCATAGGGTTGAAGTTGGCTTTTCTCTTTTCGACCAAGGGAATAAGGATATGGCCCATGATGTTGGCCACCACCAGTTCCTTTCGATTAAGGGCTTCAGAAACCAAGTATGTCATAGCCCATCTTAAGATTCTTTTCTCGTTCTTTATTACATTTTTCCATTCATTAACGATCTTCTTTTCTGAGAACATCTCATCAAATTGAGTTTCTATTCTATAATTTACCCAAGTGTCATAGATGTTGATTTTCTCAGCAACCCTCTGTTCAACCTGCTCCATTACAAGGTTGACAATGCACCCAGATTCAGATACATTCTCAAGAGATTCAGCAGCAGTCTCTTTTCCTTTTCTAGGAACCTCATCAGGTTTAGGTTTAGAAAAGTACATAGGATCGCGAATATTGATGCCAGGGGCTCCTTTTGTCGATCTCATAATTTCTAAAGGGGTCTTAAGCTTCTAAAACACTCCTTCTGGAAGAACGGACATAACGCCCTTACCAATAAAATTAGATTACATTTCAGTAATCTTGGCCACGAGAGGCTCGACAATAGGCAGAGTAGGACCCTACTCAGATGATGCAAAAGCAGCAGGAGATGTTGGAATAGTGGTCTGCTCTGTTTCAGAGGGGATAATGCTAGTAGTCTCAATAGCTGCTGGCATTTTAATAACACCGACAACGAAAACAGCCACTGGCACTTCAGGACGAACATGCGACGGGACCCTGTCAACATTTTCAATAGTTGGACCTACTGGCTCAATAGTCGGCCCGACAGCTTGTTCCATTACAGGAACATCATAAATGGGCATAGAGGCCAAAGGAGAGGTGGAGGTTATCTTTTTGGTCTTCTTAGACGCTTTAGACGCCTTAAACGCCTTGGACGCCTTCTTCTGATCTGCAACAGGACCAGATAGCTTAGCCGGTTTGTTCAACGGGTTGGGGATGGGGAGAGAGATGAAATAGGAACAACGGTAATAGGAGGAAGATTTCTTCTTTCCCTAGAGTCAACTACTCCAGAATCTTTCTTCAAGGAGCTCTTCTGGCTGTTTGTGCTCGCCGCGGACTCCATTACCGATTTGGTTCGTTTAGCCCCCGTATAGAGCACGAAAGCGACATGCCTTTTAGAACGAGTGACCGACTGGCCACCAGTCTGTTGAATGGAAGAGCCATAAACCATCTCTTTTGAGAGCTTCATTCTCGCAAGAGCGCTCTTCACGGAGAAATTTGTGTATATGCGACTCGGGTTAATAGCCTCACCCTCGCCCATAGTTACACCCAAATGCTTCAAAAATCGACCGAGTTGGGCTGCGAAACTCACACTACCTTGTTTTTGGAATAGATCGATTCACATAGATTATAAAAGAGAGTCGACGCCCAATTTACTTGAATATCTTTTGAAATGACAGTCATATAGCCGAAGCGATCCTGACTATATGAATCGAAAGATCCTGCTCTGCCTTGGAGAGCCTTCGCCACAACGTCATTTAATAAGATGAATGAGGATTTAGAGCCTTCTTCTTCCCATTTAGCCTTATCTTAGAACTATCATTGGAAAAGACCCTCTTCATCTTTGTGATAGTCTCTACCGGTAAAGTAAGATTGAACTTGTGACCCTCTGATGGAAGTCCAAAGAACTCCGCATAGGCAGATTCGTTGAAAGATATAGGCGATTCGTTCACAGTCGCCGTAATAGATTCTCCAACCAAGACTGTCGTCTTGAAAAACTCGCGAACGTCCTTCTCGTAAAATATAAATGGACCACCGAGATACTTTCCGAGACCAAAATATTGCAAGGATCGGAACATATCAATCACAACTTGTTGATCGAAAGAATAAACCAAAGAGAAGTCCACCTGTAGAGTGTAGTGACCAAGAGTAATTTTCTTGTTAGCCATTTGAGAAAAGATGAAACAATTTCTTAGAGAGAAGTTAGAGCAAACTAGGGTTCTTAAGAAAATTTTGATCGTAAAAGGAATCCGACACATGTACAATATCCTTAAATAGAATCTCAACAGTCGCATGGCTTAACCGTCACATTTAACACACGGGGACCCACCAATTAATGTTAGACACCTTTTCCTAAAGGTAGTCATCATTAATTTTAAGGGTATATTATTCATTTTCCTTATCCTTGAGAGACACGCGTCTTAAGGTTTCTAGGAAGTGACTGTTCAATATTTTGAGCATGAAAGTTAGATGGCAACGCATAAAGAACAACTGTCCTTAATCAATCTGAAGATGAAGCATCTAATAGAACACGTAGTTAGACGTTTCACTTACTTCTACCGTCTGTCTGGACCGAACCTCTACTAGACGCATGAGTCTATTAGACGCAAGCGTCTAATCATTTGTCTTATAGATGTCTATCCGTCTATTAGACGTAGAAGTCTAATTACGCATGAACAAATGTACTAGATGTGTGTTTGATTAGATGTGAACGTCCAACTACTCTTGTTTTATAAACGTCTAAACGTCTATTAGACTTCGACATCTAACCGCATAGGTTTTTCCACCAAGACATTTCACATTAGATTGTGTAAGTATGTATACGTCTAAGTACTTGCATTTCTTTTAGACGCCCTCGTCTAATAGACTAATTAAAGCTTTCGTATGCGTGCATCTTTATTTATACAATAGATTTCCTTTTCAATTTAAAAAGAAATAAACAAATGTTTTGAGGTCCTTAAGACTAAAAATATTTTTAAAGGAGAAATCACTTAGTCCTTTGAAGTGGAATGAACCACTGTTGATCCTCTAGAACAAATCTTCAGAATATTATCCTCCAATCTTCCTTCCTGCAGCTTTCCTGTATCACCTACACAAGAAAATGTTTACAAATTTTGTTACCCACATTCAGTTGGGTCCTCGATCAATCAGTTCCTTAATAATCCATATTTGAGTTATTCTAATAGAATTCCCTCTTTATGTAGTAATAAGTGCGAATGATTTTGACTTAGAAGACGACTTGTTGGGTCAAATTATTTTGACTAAGTTTTGAAATAATTTAACCACTGAGATTTTAATGATGAAATTACTTAAGAGTTTTGATGCAGGTGTATTGAAACAATATTTCATAAGACTTAGCTTTAATGAGGGTCATTAGACCGATTTTGGCATTCAATGTATAAAATTAGACGTATAGTCTAACTCATTGGAGTTAGATGTGTAGTCTAATGAATGCATAGAATTAGACATATAGTCTAACTCATCGGAGTTAGATGTGTAGTCTAATGAATGCATAGAATTAGACGTATAGACTAACTCATCGGAGTTAGACGTGTAGTTTAATGAATGCATAGAATTAGACGTACAGCCTAACTCATCGGAGCTAGACGTGTAGTCTAATGAATGCATAGAATTAGACATACAGTCTAACTCATCGGAGTTAGACGTGTAGTCTAAGAGACGTGTAATTAGACAGATAGTCTAATAGATACACGGAATTAGACGTAAGTCTAATATGTTCGGAATTAGACGTGTAGTCTAATATATTTGCAATTAAACGGATAGTCTAATTTGTACGGAATTAGACGTACAGTCTAACTCATCGGAGTTAGACATGTAGTCTAATAGAAAGTGAAAGTTAGGCGTGTGTCTAACTCCTTCAGACAAGTCTGAAGTAGAACCAGAATTAGACGTGAAATCTAACTCAGTGGAGTTAGACGTACAGTCTAATTGTTATTGGATAATTAGACGTGTAGTCTAATTAGTGAAAGTTAGACGTGCGTCTAACTCCTTCAGACAAGTCTGAGGTAGAACCGGAATTAGACGTGTAGTCTAACTTAGTGGAGTTAGACGTACATTCTAATGGTTATTGGATAATTAGACGTGTAGTCTAATTAGTGAAAGTTAGACGTACGTCTAACTCATTCAGAAAAGTCTGAGGTAGAACCAGAATTAGACGTGTAGTCTAACTTAGTGGAGTTAGACGTACAGTCTAATGGTTATTGGATAATTAGACGTTTAGTCTAATTAGTGAAAGTTAGACGTGCGTCTAAGTCCTTCAGACAAGTCTGAGGTAGAACCGGAATTAGACGTGCAATCTAACTCAGTGGAGTTAGACGTGCAGTCTAATGGTTATTGTAATTAGACGTGAGTCTAATTCTATTAGACCAGGCGGTCTAATAGACTTTATTATTAGAAGGAGATGTGTGATTTCATTAGACTGATTTTACAATCCGTCTAACTGAAATACGTCTAATGCTCAGTTTTAGTAGTATGCTTGAAGCTAGCATTTCACATACCCACGTGCTATAGCTGTACCCTACTCCTACTCCACTTTATAGTGAAGATTAGTACAGCATCTATATGGAACCAACCAAGGAATGCCACGTAAGATATTTTTCCTCACATTACTTGTTTTGCAGGTATATCCCTGATGGAATATTTGGCACACTACCAGTGATGTACGGCCACGATCCTTGTGCTCAGAACCTGCTGTGTATAATGGAGGCTTTCCAATGGAAGAGTGACACGTATCATTCTAAAGATACGACCGTTAGCTCCTGCTCAGTATTTAACAAATCTCAAGGACAACGGACAATGTGCCTTACGAACTTAAGCCTCATACAACGAACAAGCAATCTGATTTTACAGAGAGAGAAATTACTCAATCATCTTGCTTACTAAACTCATTATATGAAGCTGCTTTCTGATTATACTGTGTGTGAATCAAGAGAGAGCTAGAATCAAAACACCTTTTAGCCGAGTGATATTCTTCATCTTGTAATTGAATAGAAAGTCTTCTGTTCAATAGTGAGCCAAGTGTGTGTAAACTGTATTTGATTCGAATCATATTATAGTTAATCCTTCTGGTGGTTAGAAGAAGGGGTGACGTTGGAGAGTTTCTCCGAACATCCATAAACAAACTGTTGTGTTCTTTCATTTCTGTCATCTTTTCATATTTCATCTTGTGCTTCAAACCCAAGTAAACAATTCTGTCTTTAATCTGTTTCAAGTGTTTACAAGTGTTTGTGTAGAATAGAAAGCGAATTAAATCCCTAACAAGATTTCTTTCAAACCGTTTTTCATAAGCCTTCATCCTTTGCCAGACCTCCGTCTCTATCGATAAAGCCAATCCTATCAATTGGTATCAGAGCAAGGTTTCTATTCTCAAGCCTTTCCTGAAATATGTCGACCATATCCAAAGATGCCAGTGCTATAGCCATTCCAACTTTCTCTCGAGAAAACTACATTGTTAGGAAGAAAATAGTTCGTGCTCATCTCTCTTCTCTTCATGATGATATGTGGAGCGTTGTCACAGAAGGTCCTATCAAGATTGATAAGGAGAAGGCTGACTGGACCGCTGATGAAAAGAGGCAGAACAACCTCAACAGCATGGCTGTTGATGTTCTGTACAGATCTCTCGATGACAGCATGTTCAACTACATCATCGAATGGTACACTGCCAAAGAAGTCTGGGACAGACTCACTCAACTGTGTGAGGGCAACGAGCAAACTAAGGAAAACAAGATCTAGTTTCCACTCAATAGTTCGACAACTTCAAGATGCGTCCTAGTGAAACAATGAACGATTTCGACACCAGATTCAGCAAGATCGTCTCCTCTCTGTCTATCCTAGGCAAGACTTATAGATACCAGGAGCTTGCTATCAAGGTCATGCGTGATCTTCCAAGGGAATGGGACATAAAGACTATGGCGATGAGAGAATCCAAAGATCTTAACAAGATCTCTCTCTTTGATCTCTTTGCTGACCTCAAGGCCTATGAGTTCGAGCTGAACTGTAGGATGGAAGAAGATCAACCCATGTCCGTTATCATTGCCAAGGCGTTGGTGACTGCTGAAGAGCCACCAACCGCTCCAGATGTGAAGATGGCAGCTCAGCAGCTGAGTAGCGATGCCATGTCTCTCTTCGTGAAGAAGTTTGGCGACTTCATGAAGAAGAGCAACTCTAACCCAAACTCTTCAAATTCTAATGACAATAAAAGATCTAAAGCTAATGTTACTTGTTTTAACTGTGGTATTAAAGGTCATTATGCATCGGAATGCCGGAAGCCAAAGCGTGAAGATACTAAGGATGATGGAAAAGAGCTGAAGGCTCTTATGGATGGTGACGGAAAGAACAGAGGAAGCAGCCGTGGCTCCTATTTTTCATCCAGTAAAAGTGATGAAGAAGAAGTAGCTTGCTTCATGGCAAGAGAAGATGAAGAAGGAACTCATGAGACTGAGGTATTTGATTTCTCTTCCGAAAGGTTTTCAAGGGAACAACTGGTAGCTGCACTAGATGACATATTCATCGAGTACAAAAAGCTAACAGAATCCCTAAATGAAACTAAATCTTCATCAGATGTAAACAAACCAAATTTGTCTCAAGCTGAAGAGTCAAATGTTTTTGAGAAGAAGATTGAAGAGATCTCACCTGAGAATGAGATGCTCAAGGAACAAATTGAAACCCTTTCATCTGAAAACAAAAGGTTAAACTATGTTGTCTGTGCATGGACAAGGTCTGGAGATGCTGTCAAATATCATATCAGTATGTTGAAACCTGCTGGATCTAGATCCGGATTGGGATTTGATAGCAATGACCTTAACCTGTCATGCAAAAAGTCAAAACCATATAACAAACTTAAGCCAATAAGTTTTGTCAAAGGGAGTATGACTGACATTGAATCTTATCCTATTCATGAAGAAGTTGCCTTCAAAAATGAAATAGTTTATGTTCTGCCTACTGTTAGCTGGCTTAAGAATAAGCTAGAAGCAACTAACAAGTCTGGCAATCTAAAACCTGACTCTAAGTCAAGGGGTTTTAAAAGAAAATCTTCTTCAAAAGTTAAAGGATCAGTGGCTAGCAGAAAGGCATCTGCTAAGTCAAAATCTTATGCATTAATCACAACACAAAATGGGAAGTCCATCAGAATAACTCAAATATGTATTCCAAAGGCACTAATTGATCGAGGACCCAATTGAGTGTGGGTACCAAAATGTGTAAATAGTTTCTTTTGTAGGTGATGCAGGAGGATTGCAGGAAGGAAGCTAGAAGAGTACTCCTCTGAGTACACAGCCTGGAAGATCAACAATGGCATTTGCCATTCTAGTAGAATAAATGTTTTTATTTGTTAAAAATGTTTTTGGTCTTTGGACCACAAAAGTTATTTATTACATTATTATGTCCATATACATACTAAGAGGGAAAATTACTTTGGAAGTAAAGATACTCTCTAGACGAATATCCTTAATCGGTCTAATTAGACAAGGGTGTCTGAAAGAAACAGTGTGTACTTAGACGTATTTTTGCTCAAAATTCATTCATCTAAGTTTGTATGTTGAGGTATTATACCTACGCGGTTAGACGGACACGTCTAATAGACGTTAGACGTTTTTACGTCACGAGCAAAAGGATGCTCACGTCTAATCAAACACACGTCTAACATGTGGTGTTTATGCGGAATTAGACGTACACGTCTAATAGACATTAGACGGATTTTATAACACGGAGTTAGACGTATGCGTCTAATGGACTCATCCGTCTAATAGATGTTTTGTTATATGGATTTGTGAAGTATGAAAAACGTCTAACTACGTGCCGATTAGACTGATCTAGGAGAGCTGTCCCACGTTGAGAGCTATTTGTTTTTCCCGCTCAAAATATCAAACAGTCATCTCTTAATAACATGAAGACACGTGTCTCTCAAGTTTAGAGAAAATGACTGATATACCCTCATTTGTAATGATGACTCCTTGAAAAAGGACGTCTAACATTTATTAACGGGCCATACCCTTAAGAAGAGACTGTTATTCTGTATTTCCCACTTCCGTCTATATAAGGATATTAGTGCATGAGTTTGAAATCTTTCAATCTCTCGAAAATCTTAAGAACCTTAGTTCTCTTTGCATTTCTCTCACTAAATCTCTCTGAAATCTTTTGTCGTTTCATATTCCTTCGAAAATGGTGAAGAAAATCACTTTGGGTCACTTTACTTTGCAGGTGGATTTCCCATCGGTGTACACTTTCGATCAACCGGAGGTGGTGGAGATGTTCCAAACCCTAGAATATTCTGGGTTAAGGAAGTATCTTGGCGGTCCGTTCATATTCTATGAAAAAAAGGTTCGCGAGTTCTTCAAAACAACAACTATGGTGGGTGAATCCATCGTAGCAACCGTCAATGGCATGGAGTTTTCCTTCGATGAAGCAGTTTATGCGGAGTTCTTTGAACTTCCGACGGAGGGGCACTCTTTCGACTTGATCCTCTCTTCAGAAATCATGGAGGAGATGAAGAGAACCTTTTCTGCCGATGATTCGATAATCCATGTTAATGGACTCAGAAGGCATTCAAACCGCATTTCATTCTAATGAACAACGTGGTGGAAAATGCGCTACAAGGGAAATCTGGCTCTTTCCATCTCTATAGTCAAGACCGTTTTGACTATATGTGTTCTATCTCAAAGGGAATCCAGGTAAACTGGGCTCATACCCTTTTCCAGAACTTGTGTTTCTCTATCTATCAGACGAACAAGGAAAGCATAACGTTTGCGGCTCAACTGAGTCATCTATTGAAGCATTTGGGGGTTCCTGTTGGTGAACCTCTACAGATTAACTCTCCAAGAGTATATACTGCCCTTACAGTGGCTAACACACTGATGAGGATGAATAACAATCTAGAATCTGCATCTGGTGCATCAAGTTTCCAAACCGGTGGAAAGCCCTCTACTCGATCCAAGCCTTCTGCTTCTGTGATGTCAACAGGGGCAAAGAGAATGAAAACGGTGAATGAATCGGAGGCCAGTTCCTCCAGTTTGAAGAGTTCAAACAAGAAGGACTCTGAATCTGTCGATTCAAGGTTGAGGCAAGGTCTAGGTGTACTTGCTGCAACTCCGATGTCCTCTATATCTACTCTCTCAACCATTTTGAGGAAGCCTTCGAGATCCTGTCTCAAAGGAAAAGAAGACGAAGGCGCCCCACGCGTCTAAATCTGTAAAGGTAAACTCTTCAAAATCGTTGGCTGATGTGCCTAAATTTGATGTTCCCGTAGTGGAACAAGCTGAGTCTGTATTTTCTCCCTTAAGGGAATGTGCTGAAGGGCCTACTGTTGAGTCAGCCGGTCCAAATCATGAAACTGTTGACAAGATTGAGTCTCCTATTGTTCAAACTGATCTTGTAGCTGCCGGTGCTACAGAGTCATCTCAACCAGATCAAGGTGCTGCTCTTTTCCTTATTGCTGGTCAATCTGTTGAACGAGAAGTTTCTGTTCCAGTTCCTAAAGATTCATTGGTGGTTGGGAAAGTTGTTCGTGTGGAGATTCCTGCTGAGCTCTGTAAGAAACCTCAATCTGCGTTTGAACTGATGCGTTCCAGAAGACAGACAGGTGAAATCGTGATCGGTGAACCTAGACCTACTCCAAAACCCGTAGAGGTTGTTGGAAAAGGCAAGAAAATCGCAACTGAAGCTCCTGAAAAGGTATCGGAGGCAACAGGGATTGTTGACCTCATTTTAGATCAAGTTAAAGTTATTATGACTGAGAAACTGGAAATTTATGAATCTTGGTCCATGGAGAGACTGTCATCCAAGTATAATGAATCTTTGTCAAACTCTGCTATAACGAAAGAATGGAAGAAGCGGGTAGCAAACGAAAAGAAAGTTCTGAAATGGGAAAGAACTTCAGAGGTTGTTGAGGCTCTGAAGAGAAAAGATTTAGTGGAAGCTTGTCTTTATAGAAAAGCTCTTTTCCCAATCTTTGAAGCCAGGAAAGTTAACTTCAATCCTGCTAAGAAAGGATCTGAAGTGGAAACGAAGGTTTTGAAGAATCTAAACGATATTTTGGACAGTTACGTCTCGGTAGCTTCTCGACTCATTCATGGCGCCGATTGCTTTGGCGCAAAACCTCTATATGATGATGAAGCTATGGATACTCTTGATGCTAAGAACGATGCTGATGAGCTAGATTTTGCTCTCTTGATCGAAGTCGGGAATCTTTCTGCCGAAGAGAGACGCATTCTGGATCAACCTATTCAAGAGTTTCCGAATGAAGAAGAAGTGATTGTCCAAGAGCCTGATCAAGCTCTTGAGATAAATTAAGAAGAAGTTCTTATAGAAGATGTGATTGATGAGGCTATTCAAGCTCCTATTAAAGAAAATGAGATTTTAACCCCTATTGCGAGAACAGAGGTTGTTCAAGAGAAAGTGGCCGAGGTTACTCAGCAAGAAACTATAAGATCTGAGGGGGAACCCTCTAAAGAGAAGACAGTTGAAGAAGAAAGTTCCTCATTTGAGGAGGAACATGATCAACAAACAACGTTTATCAAGCCCCGTCTATTTCCCGACACCATTGTGGGAAATGTTCGTGAAAATATCAACATTCCTCTTCACTACACTGGAAATCTGTATGAGAGATTTCAAAGAGCTGAAGAAGAAATTGAAGAAGAAGAGCAGGATGAAGCTGCTAAAAAGGACGAAATGAATCAACCGGAGCAATCCTTGCAGATTCACACTAACTTTGAGCAAATCCAGAGCATGGCAGCAAAGTCTGAAGAGATCTCATCACATGAAGAATCTTCTGCCGGAGGAAACAAGATGTTAAAATGTATGAGGTCTATGCTCTCATCGATTCAGAAGACCATGACAAAGGCCATGAACACGAAGGAAGAAGAAAGAGAGGGCTTTTTCAAGATTATCAAGGTCCTTACTGAACTGGATAACACTTTGAAGAAGAACACATATGAGACTCATGTCGCAAATCTAAACTTCTCAAAGTTTGAAAAGCAACTCTTCAGCCGTCAAACTGAATTACTGGACATTGAAAGGCAATTCAATGATGAACGTCACAAGGAGACCTTAGAATAATTCAGTCTGGTGAAGAATCAGATGGTGGAAATTCAGGGCTGTTTGAGTAGAAATGACAATGAACGACATAAATTTGCTGACTCCATTGCAAGGAAGTTTCAAGCAAAGGAGAATGCGAAGGCCAATGCTGAAGGTGCTCAATCTCAACCCGCTCAAGGCAAGTCAAGTAGAAGAAATGATAGTGTGTCAACTGGCACTAGATCCAGGCGAGCCCCAAGCAACGATGACAATCCCAGGCCAACCAAGAGAGGTGGAGGTCGAAGTGGTAATGATCGTGGAGGTCGAAGTGGTGGTGGCCGGAGTAGGCTATCCAATGTTAATCAAGGTGGTCGTGCCAACGGTGGTGAACGTGGTGGTAGATCAAGTGCAGGCAGTCGTGGTGGTCGCGGTTATCCTTCTTATCTCAACATGCTTCCCGGTCAAGAAATGAGTCCAACCGATCCTCGAGTTAAAAGGGAAGAACAATGATCTCTCTCCTTATACTCTACTTAAGTCTTTCAAACAATGTTTATTTGATGGTTCTCTGAATATTGGTTTTGAATGTTTGATGTAAGTAAACAAAGGTTTAGTTTATTTATATGATGAATGCATATTTTGGTATATGTATGCAGGTCTCCAATTTCTTCATCAAAAAGGGGGAAATTGTTGGGTCAAGTTATTTTGACTAAGTGTTGAAATAATTTAACCATTGAGATTTTGATGACGAAATGACTTATGAGTTTTGATGCAGGTGTATTGAAACAATATTTCAAAAGACTTAGCTTTAATGAGGGTCATTAGACCGATTTTGGCATTAAATGCATAGAATTGGACGTACAGTCTAACTCATTGGAGTTAGACGTGAAGTCTAACGAATGCATAGAATTAGACGTATAGTCTAACTCATCGGAGTTAGACGTGTAGTCTAATGAATGCATAGAATTAGACGTACAGTCTAACTCATCGGAGTTAGACGTGTAGTCTAATGAATGCATAGAATTAGACGTACAGTCTAACTCATCAGAGTTAGACGTGTAGTCTAATGAATGCATAGAATTAGAAGTAAAGTCTAACTCATCGGAGTTAGACGTGTAGTCTAATAGACGTGTAATTAGACGGATCGTCTAATAGATACACGGAATTAGACGTAAGTCTAATATGTTCGGAATTAGACGTGTAGTCTAATATATTTGCAATTAGACGGATAATTTAATTTGTGCGGAATTAGACGTACAGTCTAACTCATCGGAGTTAGACGTGTAGTCTAATAGAAAGTGAAAGTTAGACGTGCGTCTAACTCCTTCAGACAAGTCTGAGATAGAACCGGAATTAGACGAGCAATCTAACTTAGTGGAGTTAGACGTATAGTCTAATGGTTATTGGATAATTAGGCGTGTAGTCTAATTAGTGAAAGTTAGACGTGCATCTAACTCCTTCAGACAAGTCTGAGGTAGAACCGGAATTAGAAGTGTAGTCTAACTCAGTGGACTTAGACATACAGTCTAATGGTTATTTGATAATTAGACGTGTAGTCTAATTAGTGAAAGTTAGACGTGCGTCTAACTCCTCCAGACAAGTCTGAGGTAGAACCGGAATTAGATGTGTAGTCTAACTCAGTGGAGTTAGATGTACAGTCTAATGGTTATTGGTTTGCTCGTTGCCTTCACAGAGTTGAGTGAGTCTGTCCCAAATTTCTTTGGAAGATTCGCAAGATATAATGTAGTTGAACATGCTATCGTCAAGTGATCTGTACATGACATCTATGGCCAGGTTGTTGAGGTTGTTCTTCCTCTTATCTTCATTTGTCCACTCAGATTTTTCTTTGTCGATCTTGATAGGTCCTTTAGTGACAACACTCCACATGTCATCGTGCAAGGAGGCAAGATGGGCACGAACTCTCTTCTTCCACACCATGTAGTTTTCTTTCGAAAACCTAGGAATCTTAGAGGAGTTAGCATCTTTCGACATGATTCGGGTTCTTATTGCTTGAGAATAAAAAGTAGAGCTCGGATACCAATTGATAGGATCGGTGTAGTCAATAGAGACGGAGGTATGTATATTGATAACTACTTCAGATTAACGAAATGATAAAAATTCTGTGAGGGATTAATATCTCTTTCTATTCTTAGTAAACCTTCACAAACACTTGAAACAATTCAAGTGCATAATTGTTTGTTTGGGTTTGAAGCTTTGAATCAATGAAAGATGATGGCAGAAAGTAAAGAAGACAACAAATTGTTTATGGATGTTCGGAGCTACCTCTCGTACATCAAACCTTCTTCCACAACCGGAAGGATTTCACTATACTTCTTGAATCAAATACAGCTTACTGAATAGCTAACACTCTGTTAAAAAGAATAGACTCTATTCAACTTACAATATTATTAAGAATATCTCTCAGCTAAAATAGTGTTTTGATTCTCTATCTTGAACTTAAATATGATGTACAATCAGTAAGTGCAAAAGCAGTGGTAAGATTGTAAAAATGAGCAGAATAACCGGTGATTTAGTCGTTATCCTTGAGCATTTATTTATAGTAGAAGGACACCAAGGTCGAATCTTCTTCCTAGACACGTGGTACGTGTCCATAGGATGGCCGCCTAAAGGACAAAGTACATCAGACTCTGTGGTTCTAGAACGTGGCCGTACTGAATGGTAGTGCACGAGATATCCCTCACGTAATAACTTTTCATAACTTGGAGATAAAGGTTCTTGGTGGTTGGACGTTTTTTCTCTTTTATCATTAAACCAATTTTGTATTGTGAATCTTAAATACTCAATCATTTCTGAAATGAGATACTTTCTTACTTCCCTTCTTTGACTATTAAAACTCTCAATATAATTGCTTATAAGTTGATTATATCGCTTACCGGGGAAAAATGCTCTACTCCATCTTTGGAACCCAATTTCTTCCAAATAGGCAACAATCCTTTGATCTTTAACTCTAATCTTGTAAAAAAATCGATTAAAGTTGTGGATAGTGTACGCACGAGAAGCCAAATCAAACTCCATATGACATTTATCAGTTTTGAATTTGGCCATAATATTCATCTTTATGTGATATGTGTGCGCACCGTGGTCTGCTTCTAGAAAAACAGCACATAATGCATTGGCGATGCTTGGGTGTCTATCGGATACGAAGACGAGATCATCAACTAATCCAATTGCTTCTCTCAGTTTTTGCATAAAATAAGTCCATGAGTTATTATTCTCTGAATCAATAACGTCGAATGCGATAGGATATAGTTGCTCATTCTCATCTAATGCAATAACCACCAATAGTTGACCTCCCACCTTGTGCTTAAGAAAACTATCATCAACGCATAATAAAGGACATCAAAAGGCTTTGAGATTCCTAATTGAGAGGCCTAGGGACATGAAAATATACTTGAAGTGGCCGAGCTCGTCTGTCTGGATGTCTGTTATGGTACCCGGATTATTCTTCTCCAACATGTAAAGGTATGATGTCAATTTTCCATAGGAATCCTCTACCGTTCCCCGCACCGTCATTAAAGCCCTTTTCCTTGCCCTCCAAGAATTATTATAGGTCAAATATATCCCATAAGTTATCTGCATGTCTTCAATTATTTTATTAGGCAAGTGGTTATGGTGATGGTACATGTACTTACTCTTCATGCACTACCCAATAACTCATGCTGGTGTTTGCATTTTTTTCTCTGGCCTCGACAAAACTGAACATGAGTGTTGTGTTTCGAATTTCTGGATCTCAAACATCTCAGATAATTTACCTTTCACACCACGCAATCTTCACTTTCATGTCTCATCCAAACATTTCACATACCAAAGATGTTTTCTTGACTTCTCCACTTTGAATTCAAAATGATTAGTCATCGCATATTTATATATCCTCAATTGAAGTTTTTTTTTATTATCAAACAACGCACCGACTTCCAATACGGTTTCACTACTTAATGCTAACGCAAATGAGGGGTCTGTCGGTGATGTGTCTGTCGGGTTTGTCAATGGTGTACCCATTGATGATTTTCTTGTACTAGATGGTGTACCCATTGATGATCTTCTTGCATAAAATGGTTTACCCATTGATGCTCTTGTACTAGTTGGTGTACCCACTGATGCTTTTCTTGCACTAGATGGTGTATGTATTGATTCTCTTACACTAGATGGTGTAGCAATTGATTCTCTTGCACTAGATGGTATAGTTAATTCACTAGTAGTAGCATGCAAGTCCTGAGTAAGTGGGATGTGAGGCAACGAGTTTTCTCATGCTTCATTTTGACTTTCAAAGACATCCGAGGGTACAACTTTTGGTATAATTTTTTGAGTAAGTGATGGTGGTAGTATACTTTCTTGAGTTGGGTATGTAAGTAGTGGTATCTTTTCTTTAGTAAATGGTGACTTCTATATTACAGAGACATACGATGGTGACACAGTTCGACCCGAAATCAAGCGTGTTAAATATGTGCTCACATTCTCATCTTGATCAATAACAACAGAGGGAGAATTTGTGATACGCGGAATAGCATACTTGACTTGCGTAACTAAATCATATGTAGATTTCTACACGTTAAGTCTATCATAGATGATATCAACTAATTCAGCAAACGTAGTAGTTTGGGGTAAATCCAATATTTTCATTGAAGTGGCATGAAAATATATTATACCATCAGCATCAAATTTCCACTCTCCATTATAGAAAACGAATACTTCAGCTGCAATAGAAAACATGAATGAATGGATAAATAATACTATTGAAGTGAAGTGAAGTGAAAAGGGAAGCTCTTCGCGTAACGGGAAGTCCTTCGCGTAATGGGAAGAACTTCGCGTAATGGGAAGGGCATCGCATAACAGGAAGGGCTTCGCAAAACGCGAAGTCTCATCGGATAAACAATAAACAATAATAGTGCATGTGATTCGAATATGCAGAAACCGAACAACAATAAACGTGAAGTCTCATCTGATAAACGTACCATGTGGAACAATGCTCGTTCTCGTCGTGCTCATTGTCGCCGCCGTTTAAGGTTAGAGAGAAGGAGGAGAAGATCAAGAAGAGAGAGAAGGAGAAGAAGAGAAATGAAAAAATATGCTGAAGTTATATTAAATAGTAAAGGTATTATGGACTTTTCACACTTTTTCACTTCGCGAAACGCGAAGTCCCTTCACATTACGCGATAAGGGTATTTCTTCCAATAAAGTGATCACTAGAAATATAAAAATTAAGTAGTGACCACGTATACAAATAAGTGATTCTGTAAGGTCATTTCATCAAATTTCCCAAATACTAAAACATCACCTAACCAACTATTTATTGTATATGTTTTTTTTTTTTATATTTTTACATTTATATTAATTTTGATGATTTAAAACCAAAATTAGTAAGATTTGAAATTCATAAAAAATAATATATATATATATATTTTAAATAAAAATAAATAATTGTTTTTAAAATAAAAAAAGAATATTATTATAATAGATAAATGGAGAAATATTTTTAAAAAATATTTAAAATTAATATATATATATAAATATATTTCTCTTTAAATAAATAACTTTAAGATACATTATAAATCACTTTAAAATTAATATATTTAGTTAAATATATTTTTAAATTTTATTTGTAGATTAATTTTTATTTTTTAATAATTTGTCTTTAAGATTATTTTATGTTTTTTTTAATTTATTTTTACGAATCTTTTATTTATTAATTTTTCTTTTATTTCAATTTTTTATTTAATAATATATTTTTAAAAAGAATATAATTATTAATTTTTATTAAACAATAATATTAATTATTATTTTTATCTATTAATAATAATTTCATCTTCTAAAATATTTTGTGTAATATATATATATATATATATATATATATAATATTATAAATGAAAATAATAAATATTATTAAATTATTGAAACCATGTTAAAATATAATGTTAAATACAGTTTCTTTATTATTTGAATATATTTATTTAATTGTGCAATTAATTGGATTAATAGATTAAATTTTATCTTTTAAGAAATAATATATGAATATATATTACCTATTTATTTTAATTTTTATAAATTTCTTTTATGTATTTATATATAAATTATTAAAAATGTTAAAATATTAATACTAAACACACAAAAAGAAATGTTAAATATATTAGTCTTTTAATACAAATAATGGTTAAAATATATTATTTAAATTTTTATTTTTAAAAATAATAAATATTAATTTTATTAAAAAATTAATATTCATAATTCCCTCACCCCAAAAATGTAGTTTTATCATTCTACCATCATGTCTTTAAATCAATTATCTCATTTCATATTTATTTACTAATTAAATCAACCTATAATCTTGTGACCTTATTTTAACTTAAGTAAAACTTATTATCTTATTTACATATTTTATTCATCACTATCTTTTCTTCTCAAAAGGACCTCTCATATTGCTAAAATATTGTAAGTTCACCTCAAACATTTTTGCACCAAATCATCTCAAATTACCAATCTCTTTATCCTCACTTGGACAAACTAACTATCTCATCATCACCGATCTTTTACCTTTACGTTGGTCAATCAACAATCTCATTCACATATTTAACTATTAATATAATTTATTCCATAATGAAACTCTTATTACTAATCACATGACCTCACTTTGACCAACCAACAACGTTATCATACTTTCCACCAATCTAATCGACATCTCATCTCGTGACTAAACTTTCACTCTGTATAAATCAACCATCTCATTCACACATTTTATTCACAAATATCTTTTGTTCTCAATGGATCTCTCATATTATTAATCACTTTATATCATTCAAGTATTTTGCACCACAACCATCTCAATTTGAAAAACTAACCAATCTCATTATCACCAACCTCCTACCATCAATTTGGTTCATTCATATATTTAACCAACAAATATTCTATATTTCTCAATGGATCTCTCATTATTAATCTCAGTACCTTACTTTGAACATTTCTCACCCTACCATCTCATATCATTATCGACCTCTTACCCTTACTTCGGTTTTCATTCACTTATTTAACCACCAGATATTCTTTGTTCCATAATAAAAATTAAATTACTAATCAAATGACCTCCTATGAGAAATTTTCACCCAACAATTTCATATCATTACCCACCTCTTACCCTCTAACTTTGGAAAACCAACCATCAATCTAATCGACCAATCTCATCATCACCGACCTCTTTAATTACCATCACTTCGGTTCTCATTCACATATTTAACCACCAAATATTCTTTGTTTCCTAATAAAATCCTCATTATTAATCTCGTGATCTCACTTCGAGTAGTTTCCACCCAACCATCTCATATTATTATTGACCTTTTACCCTCACTTCGACAAACCAACACCAATTCGGTCGACCTCTTTCATCTCGCAACATCACAATTTCACTTCGGTCAACCAACATTCTCATTCACATATTAACCAAAAATATTCTTTGTTCCCCAATGAATATCTCACTACTTAATCTTGTGACCTCACTTCGAGCATTTTTGCAACCCAACCATCTCAAATCATTATCGACATTTTATCCTCACTTTGGTAAACTAACTACTAATTTAATAAACATCTTCTTTCGTGACCTCACTTTCACTTCAGTCAACCAACCATCTCATTCAAATAATTAACCATTAACATCATTTATTCTCTCAATGGACCTCTCATTACTAATTTCGTGACCTCACTTCTATGATTTTACACCAAATCATCTCAATATTACTAATCTCTTATCCTTCACTTCGATCAACCAAAATCTCATTCATATATTTAACTATCAATATCGTTTTCTCCTTTAATCACTTTAAACATTTACGCTCAATCATCAAATCACGATTTATACCCTTGTTTCAGAATTCGAAATTTGGTCTTTGTTATTTACTATGAACACTTTAATCACTAGACTATTAAATTTGTTGATTTATATTTATAATTGTGATTGAATATAGAATTTATGAACAAGTCAAAATAAACTACTCAACTCACGTTAAAAAAACATATAAAAATTAATAATAAAAAATAAAAATATCGCAAGTTTATGTGTGTATATTTATAAAAATATTTAGTTGAATTTAAAATATAAAAAATATGCTTATTTAGTTATAGTGTTGCACATATACGAGTGTAGGGATGACAATGTGTATTCGTATACCCGATATCCGTGGGTATTCGATGGTTGGGTTCGAGTATTTTAAAACGGATTCGAGATCGGAGATGAAGAGTGCAAAAAGTTACCCGGTAGGGTTAGGTCGTGAATGGGGAGGGTTGAAAACTCAAACCCAATACCCAATTTATTAAAACTAAAATATATATATTGTTAAAATTTAAATGACATTTCTAATTTCACATCTTAACCATCATTAAATATATTATTTATTTTCTCTTTACCCAAAGCCAAAACCACAACTTATGCCAACATTATTTATAATAAGTGTTTTTCTCATTTGTGTTATGACTCTTAATATTTATTCTTCATTTTTCATTTTTTTTTCAACATTATTTCAACTTCTATCTTGTACATACTCTGTAGTTATTGTTATGAACTCAAAGTCTCAAATAACAAAAAAAAAAAAATTGTTATATTTTTCAACCTCTAAAACATAGAGTGCAAGTAAATAATGTTTTCGTTTGTATTTTTAAAATTTTGATATTACTAGTTTTATTGTTATTTATTATTTAATAAAATTATACTTATTTTTCGAATTTTATAATCTTATATTTATTTATTAACTTAATATTCCATCTCTATTTCATAGTTATTTTTTCTTTCAGTTTTGATAGCAAAAACTTTGACATCTTCTGTAACTCAAGACTATTAAAGAAGGATGTGATTATTTGTTTTAGAAAACTGCCTTACTATTTTTTATTTATTTTGAAGTTTGTGGTAAGTATTATGTTAAATTTATATTATATAGTATGGATGATTAACTGTCTATGTCTATTGTTTAAGGATAAAAAATTATTAATATTTTTTGGTCAATTATATTTTGTTGAAACTTAGTTAATATATTATATTATATTTATAATAATTTATATTTGTTTAGTTTAAATGGGTTAGTTAAAATATAATATTTTTTTTTATTAATATTTAGTATATTTAGAAATTAATAAATATAATTTCACACTTTAATCTGGTAATGAAATACCCGTTCGGGGTTCGGGTAGTCAAAGAATCAGGGATGGAGATATAAATACAGATATTTGTTAGGTTCGAGGTCGAATTCAAGTAGTAAAATAAAAATAGAGTTCGAGAAAGAGTATTTGGTACCCTTTCCATCCCTAGATGTTAGTGTCTAATGTAACTCTAACATTGAGTTGTACAACCCTAAATTATGTAACTCACATAAGTAATATTTATTACTTTTAAATAAAAATAATATAAATACTCTTAGGACTGATTTTTGATAAAAGATAAAAAAAAAAGAATGAAATTAGAAGTAGGATGGGTAGACTTTAGAAGCAAAGATAAAAAAAAATTGCTGTAGAAACAAATATAGAAATCGAAAGAGTAGAAGAAAAATTTTTTTTTTTAAAATATTTTTAAAAATTGGCCTGACCTGTTCAGTTGTGGTCTGCCTAGCCCATGGGCCGGCCTAGCTTACATCCTATTCAACACCTTGTCTCTCCAAGATAATAAATGTATAATTTCGAAAAATCAACTCTACATTAATTTCATTTTGGCACAAAAATATTAGCCTACATGAATCAATTTGTAAAGATACAAATATATATAGCACATAGGGTTTATTATGTAAATGATTTTTAACAAAATCTACCAAGTTGTGTTTATTTAGGTCAAGCCATTTTAGGAAGCATTAGTGTCTCAAAACGTAGAAAAAACACATGACCTGGATACTACTACTTTTTGGTGTGTGGAGGCAAGCATTATTGTCTCAATGATTTCATGAGATTATTTCCTTATGCCCCATTTTATTAACATCTTTATATCGTTTGTAAAATGAAGTGTAATTGTGTACATTTTTCCTTAAATTTAAAAAAACTTGCGAGTTCGATTCTTACTTAAAACATTTTAAATGTTAGTCGTGAAAGTAGAGTGTTAGACGTTTAAGAAAAATAGAATAACTGTGTACATCTTTATTCAATATAGTAAGATATTTATATTTGAGTTATATTAGCAATATAAGGAAATTATAATATAATATAATATCTTATAGAATATAATATATTATATTATATAATATAATAATATATCAATATAATATATTATAATATTATATACACTAACATCCTCTTTCAAGCTCAAGGTGGAAGCGCATTGAACATCTTGAGATTGAAGACGAGATGATGAAATGTTGATGTTGTATTCTTCAAGCTTTAAAAACTCGTGAACTCCATCCAGTTATAAGATGGAAGTGTGTTGACGGATAAACCAACGAAGAGGTAGAATCCCATGGGCATGAATGTTGGGGTGAAACAACAACCGAATGAACTCCGAAGTTACTCGTGAATCTCAAAATCCATCCAACGACGGGATGGTAGTGTGTTACATTAAGAAAACCAACGGAGAAGTTAGAATCTCATGGATATGAATGCTGGGGTGAAACAATACCTGTAAAACTCATTCTAACAATAGAATGGCAGTGTGTTGACTAAATAACCAATAACGAAGTACACATATAATTGGATTAAAACCATCAAAAATATGACATTTAACTACTGGAATAAGACAACAACTGAAAACAAACTCAAAGAATATGATTGTCGAAGAACATCAATAGAATTATTTGAAAAAAAAAACAAGTATTAATAATAATAATAATAATAATAAGGATTAGAGCCCTCCATCAATGGTTAAGGTAACCATTGATGGAGGGACTAAATTTATAACCATATTATTATATTATATACAATAACATAGAGTATTGCTAACTCTCTTCCCCCAAAAAATTTAAACATTAAGTAAATTAAAAATTATAATTTCAAAATAAAAAAAGGTAAAATTGAAACCTTAAACAAAAACATATTAAAATTTGATTGGTTTAAATCATGAAAAGATATTTATAATTGGATCTACAAATTTCATTTCTCATTTCAAAAAGCCTTAATAAATTCTTATTCCGATAAGTTTGCATATAGTAATCATAACTATAAAGGCATACAAAGCACGCTATATAATTATAAATTTGTTTTAGACCCAAAATTTATTATATAATTCAAAATAAGTTAAAATTTTTCAAATTTTATTGGCTAAACAAAATTAAAATAACATTTTAATGTTTAAATCATATTTTGTTTATGCTAGGTATATATTATTGGTATATTATACTTAAGCTTGCTTAATCGACGTTAAGGATGAAGTTGCACAGTTTGACACACAATACTATTAGTTGGACCTATATGTTGTGTTGAGTCTAAATATAAGGTCATTGGACGCAATCACGATCGACATGACTTGCATAGACCGTGACTATTGAGAGAGGGACTATAGGGATAAAAAGACATCTCTATAAATTAAACTTTAGAAAGTTGGATCCCTATTGAACCGATCCTTGAAAGGGGTTCTATTTGGAAAGGGGTCTATTGAGCGAGTAGTGAAAAAGTAATAGAGATTAGGAACCTCACGTGAAGAGGGCCATGAGAATGCACATCCAAGTTCAACCAGCTAAAATATCTCATAACTCGCCAATGGATCAATTTGGAGAAGAATCAATATATCCCATATACTGTTCGTTTTGTTAATTTCAGTTAGTAATGAAACTAATTGTTTGATTCAGAATTTTAATAATAATACATTTTTCAATTCACTTATTATTCAAGAATTTAACGAATTAGAGCTCCTGACAGATTTTAGAGAGATTTTTGTTGCCTCTGACATTGGTTGCAGCAGCCACTAGAAAATGAAATTTTCAAGAACAGATTTGAAGGTCCTCACAGTTTTTTCCACTTCCATATCAAAACTTTGTGATTGAACTATGTTCTTGCCTTTCAAAGTTCAGTGATTCCAACTAGTTGTGATTTGAAAATGTTAAGAGTCTCTATTTTCTTTTGAAATTTCTCTCTTTTTACTTTAAAGGTTTTCGGTTCAAAGTATATTATTACAAGTACTTATTTGGATGATATTTTTGGGATTTATGGAGTATTGAAAAAATATTTGATATATGAAGATGATGACTTTAAACCTATGGCAGTACATATGAATAATGTTTATGATAAATATTAAGGAAATGTAGAAAAGTTTAATATACTGATTTTCATTAACTTGTGCTTTGATCCTAGACACAAATTTGATAATTGTAAAATTTTCTTTGCAATATGTATGGTGAAGAATAAGATACAAAGATTATTGAAATTATGAAGATGCCTTGTATTAACTATTTATGAATTACAATATATTTCATTCTAGAAGTTTTGAATTTTCATCTTCCACTTTAGTTTCTCATTCTACTTTGTTTGTTCTAAGTTCTCTTGAGATTGATAATGATGTTAATCTTACAGTGAAAATGAGACAAATTTTTTTTGGCTAAATTAAAAAGGATAATGACATCAAGTATTGTAACAAAAATACTAAGTTAAATTTGGATAGATAATGGACTAAGATGATAAAAAATATAGACGTATACTTGAGAATCCATCATTTGGTATTTTGGAATGTGGAAGAAAAAGGTCAAGAATTTCGTGTATTATCATTGTTTACATGTGATATTTTAGCTATTCAAGTTTCTACGGTTGCTTCGGAGTTAGTCTTTAGTACTGGAAGAATTCTTGATGCATATATGAGTTCTGTAACTCCTAAAATTATAGGAGCCTATGTGGTTAGGCATGGAAAAATGGAACTGACGGTTCGGGTACCCGAAGGAACCGAACCGATCGGTTCGGATAATTTCTTTGATTTTCGGTTCCGGGTCAAAATTGGGGCAGAACCGATCGGTTCGGGTACCCAATGAATAAACCGAGTCCAGAACCGAACCAACAAATAATTTACAGATCTACTTCCCTCTTCTACAGTTTGGCCGTCTCCTTTGGTTCCCTCCGTCCGCCGCCCAAAGAACCCGTCTAGTATTCTGGTTCTCTTCGTTCGTCGCCCAAAGAATCAATCTGGAACTCTGGTCTGGTAAGTATGGTTTCCTCCTCCACCGAAGACAAATCTATTCAGGCTTCCGACGACGAATATACATTGAAAACTCTATAACCATCTCTAATCTTGAAACCCATTTCAGACCTCCGACGACGACTATAGCTATCTGGGTTTCAGGCCTCCGACGACGACTATAGCTATCTGGGTTTCAGGCCTCCATCGACAATTATAGCTATCTTTAATTCAAGAAAGTGAATGTATGAACCAACAACATTTAAATGTAGGCAGGATTGAATATTGATTTCAAATAGGCTGCTGATTTGTCTATAGTGTATTCCCTCCTGTTTATGAAACTTTCTAATTCATTAACTTCATTTAAATTCTTCTTTAGATTTTTGTTGTGATGTTTGGTTAATGTTAGGAGATAAATATTATGGTAGTTTGTGATTAATCAAGGTTAGAGTTAAAAAAGAAGAGGTAATTATTTGCTGAAATTAGTTTTTGCTTTCTACTGAAAAATCATCTTAGTTTGACAGTTTGGATTTGATGTACTGTTGGAATGGTGTTTGGGATTGTGTACTGGATGATTTAATTATATATCATATGATGATTTGATTTAGGATGATTGAAATATACAATTTTTTTGAAATTCTAGTTGTGCAGGTTTTGTAACCTTAGTTTTGTTGTTTTTGGCTGTGCTCAAATGTATTAAAATGTATTAGATATGTGTCAGATAAGTCTAGATAAGGTCTGAAGGCATAAGTGATATCATAAGTCTTCAACCTGAAAATCAAATTTCCCTTTAGTTTATTAAGAACATGTGACTCTTCTTTGTTTGAGTTTTGTTGTGATGTTTGGTTGATGCTAGGAGATAAATTTTTTAAATGTAGAAAATAATAAAGTCTGTAGTATATTGTTCTGCAATTCAAGTTGATGAAAACTTTGTGCTAATAAGATATTAGAGAACTGTTAATAACATCTTTAATTTCCTGATTTCTTTTTATAAAGTGGATTAAGGAGCTTTATCTCATTACAAATATTTACGTTTTACTTAAGGTTGTGGTCAACACAGAGAATTTGTGTTACTGTTTATGGCTGATTAAATGAGTTGATCTTGATACTAAATTCTTTTATTGATGACAAAGTTAATTGTAGTGTGAAGTTTATGTAGGTAAAATTATTATGGCTGTCTATGTACCAAATTTGTGTAGAATAAAGAGTTATATTTCAAATAAATTTTATGAATAATCTAATTATAACACAATACTAATTTAGTTATGAAACTTTTCTTCTTAAATAGAAAAGTAGAGCCCTAGTTGGATTTACAAAAAAGAAATGAAGAATAATAAAAGAATGATAAAATATGATTATGTATTTTATTGAATGAATTGTTAATTACAACTTATTTACTCATGTAGTAGTATTAGAGATAACAGCCAATTAGAATACAAGTATTCAAATTTCCCATTGGAAGAAGGTTGTCATTTATTCTTATCTAATAATTGCTTGCATCATAAGAAAGTTCTCTACATTAGGAAATGAAGTAGTTTAAGTGGATATACATTAGGAAATGTATTTATAGCCAAAGTTCATGACAATTCATTCTAAATTTTGTGAGTTTGAGAGTAAGAGAGTAGAATGGAATCACTTGTATTTGTGATTTTAATATGCATCCAAGCTTGTTTTTGTTTGCTGTACTTATAGGCTTGTCAGTTTAAATTAGTATTATATTTTTGAATAATTAGAGTTATAATCAAGATTGTCCACTTGACGTTTTTGTTATTTAATTTGTTTTAGTCAAATGAGTCAAACTGAAGAAACTGTAAGGGCAACCACTACAGAAGAGTTCTTAGATTGTTTTGATAACACAATAGAATCCGTTAGGGAACACTTGAATCATGTTAAAAATGAAAGAGAAGAGATTAGTGAAAATGCTACTCAAAAAAAAAAACACAGAAGTGCAATTTGGGAGCATTTCACTAAGGAGAGTATTGATGGGATTCCTAAAGCCAAATATAATTATTGTGGTAAATATTTGGGTGGTTCTTCGATCAATGGAACTTCTCATTTGTTTAAACATCATGGAAGATGCAAGAAAGTGCAAAACGTAGATTTGTTGAAGGAAAAACAAGTTGTTGACTCCGATTCATTTACTGATGAAGAATTTCGAAGACATGTTGCAATGATGATCCTTTTCCACGACTATCCACTTTCTATGGTAGAACACATCAAATTTAGAGATTTACTTGAATATGTTCGTCAAAAACCAATGCGCTTTCCATCAAGAAACACCACTAAAAAAGACGAGTTAAAGATTTATAAGGTTGAAAAGGCGAGAGTGAAACTTTTGCTAGAAAGAAATGAATCAAGAATCGCTATCACCACTGACATGTGGACTTGCACATACCAACGAAAAGGGTATATGGTTGTGACATCACATTTTATCGACAATAAATGGGTGTTGCAAAGTTTTTTATTGAGATTTATCTATGTACCATGTCCTCATAAAAGCGAAACTTTGGCCAATGTGTTAACGCATACATTGTTGGAATGGAATTTGGACTTGAAATTGTCAACCATCACCGTTGACAATTGCTCTACAAATGATGTAATGGTTCAAGATGTGGTGCATAGGTTGCACAAAAGCCATTTATTATCTAACGGTGAATATGTTCATATGCGTTGTTGTGCACACATTTTAAATTTGATTGTGAAAGATGGGTTAGATGTGATTAAGTCGTCAATTGAGAAAGTGCGTGATAGTGTCGTGTATTGGTTGGCTTCGCCTAGAAGGATAGAGGAATTTGAAGATAATGCAAGGACACTTGGAATTCACATGGGTAATAAATTGTCTTTTGATTGTCCAACTCGATGGAATTCAACTTTTTTCATGCTAAGAACTGCTTTGAAATATAAGTTGGTTTTTTGTCGATGCTCTCTTCGGGATAGACAATACAAACACGAGCCAAACGATAATGAATGGGATCTTGCCCAAGAAGTATGTGAAAGACTTGAACTATTTTTCAATGCGACTGAACTATTTTCTTCAACAAAATATCCTACGTCGAATATATGTTTTGCTAAAATATGTGAGATTAAACAGACTTTCGCTACTTAGATAGAGTCTCCCATTGAAAAGTTTCAAGATATGACAATTTTAATGATGTCAAAGTTTGACAAATATTGATTAGATACACATATCTTGATGGCTGTTGCTTGTATTCTGGATCCGAGATGTAAATTGAAGTTGGTTCAATATTATTTTACACGTTTCTACCCAAGTGAATGGAAAACAAAGTTAGATAAAGTGCGTCAAAAGTTTTATTATTTGTTAAAGGAATACACAAATGATATTTCCAATACCCCAATGACCACAAGTGACACAAATATTCTTCGGTCAATGAGTACTATCTATCCTGCAGACTTTACTTGCTTTTGTGAGAGCGACGAATATATGAGCACACAAATGAAATATGAGCTAGATATGTATTTGGAGGAAAATTTCTCCTAACAACCATGAATATTGATGTTCTCGCTTATTGGAATGGTAATTTTAAATATCCCACGTTACGAGCAATTGCAAGAGATTTGTTGGCGATTCCAGTGTCAACAGTTGCTTTAGCGTCTACGTTTAGTACAAGTGGTAGAATTGTTGGTCCTCATCGGAGTAGGCTTAATGTGGAGATGGTGGAGGCTCTTATGTGTGCAAAAAGTTGGTTATCAGGTATTGTTAATAATATTTTGAAAAACAATAAAGTATTATTCTCTTTGTTCTTATTATTATTCAATTTTTTTTATTAATAATGTGTAGGTGAACCTCCAAATGAAACATCGTTCATGGACACAGATAAAGATTTGGACTTAGATTGCGATAAAGATTTAGGTATAATTTTATCATTTGCGATTATAATTTGTAAATTTTTTTAGCTAATTATTTTTTATTCTTACAGATGTAGATGACGTTGATGAGAGAATTGTAGAATGAAGATTTCAAGAATTGGATATATTTTTGAGAAAATGTATTTTGAATTTGATATAATTTGGAGATCTATTATTTTGTTTGGGTTAGATTTAGTATTTTGAATTTGATATATTTTGGAGATCTATTATTTTGTTTGAGTTAGATCTAGTATTTTGAATTTGATATATTTTGGAGATCTATTATTTTTTTTGGGTTAGATCTAGTATTTTGAATTTGATATATTTTGAAGATCTATATTTTGTTTGCGTTAGATCTAGTATTTTGTTTGCTAATTTTTTTTTTGAATCTATTGGTGTGAAAAAAAGACTTAAATTGTATGCTATATTACTATATTAAATAGACATAGATATGTAATTTTGTGCCAAAATAGTGAAAACATATATATCTTTTATGTTATTGCTGGATTTTTCTAAACAAAATTATAAAAAAATATAGATTCTATAAGTGTTAAGAAACTAGTTTATGGATTATTGAAATTATGAATTCTAATTGACTAGAACCAATAGATATAGATTTAACATTTATTAGTTTCTTTAAATTTGAGTATAGGATTGTTTAAAATTAATTTTTATTTTAAAAGGGAGAAAACTTTGAAAAGGTGAAAATCAATATTATGTTATTAATTGGATAAAAAAACTAGATATATTTTAAAAATTATAAAAAAAATTATGAATTTTTAATCTAAAATCGGATTCGGGTCGGGTCGGGTACCATCGGGTTGGAACCGGTCAAGTTCGGGTCAAACATGGACCCGATTTTTCGGGTCAACTTCGGGTCGGGTCCGGTTCGGATCCCCCGAGAACCGCAAATTTGCCATGCCTATATGTGATCAAGATTGGATCTATTTTGTAAATCTCTTGTAAATATAGATGAACACATGAAGAGCTTGAAATTTTTGAAGAATTTAATATTTTATTATCTTTTTTTTATTTATTTGTAATAAATGATAGGTTATATAACATATTTATCAATCTATTTCCAAATTGAGACCATCGATATTTAAGTTTACCGTGGTTGATGTTTAGTGAAGTACCTAGGAGAAAAAAATGATGTTATAATGAGCTATGGTTGATATTGTTAATAATGAGTTGAACTTTTATGGAACAAATTTAAATGATAATTATTAAATCTTATTATGTATTATTTTATGCAATTTAGTTTCTAGGTTAAATGTTTTTGTAATTGTCTTGATAACTAAATTGAAAATATATATTTGAAGTCGAATTTTGGTTTGAATTCGAATAATTCAAATTTAAAATTAATTTGAAATTAGAATTAAGAAAAATTGAATTCAAACCGAAAATCAAATTCGAATTCGGTTCAGTTATATTCAAATTTATTTGAATTCTGTCTAGTTTTCAAATTGACTTAAAAATACAAAAGTCCTATTACCGTTTAAGTTTTGAACTTGGGTGTTTTTACTAGGACTGTAAATGAGCAAAGCCTCTCACGAGCTACTCGGTCAAAGCTTGACTTTGACCGAGTTTGAGTCAACTCCTTTAATATTAGAGCCGAACTCGCGCTCATATAATGCTTGCTATGATTTGTCGAGCTTGATAATATATAATATATTTTTTATTTATTTCAAATTAAAACATAAAATTTAAAAAATGTATTTTTTCCATTTCTCTTTTGAAAACCCATATGAATATGAAGGTCCACAATCCATATCATTATATTCTATTGCCCTAAATAAAACCATAATTTCTAATATATCGTCATATTCATATTCTACGTGACTCTTCATCTTTTCTTCTTCAGTCTTCACCATTTCTTTCACTCTTCATCTATTTTCTCCAGTCTTCACAATTTCTTTCACTCTTCATTATTTCTTCCTTAGTCTTCACCATTTCTTTCTCTCATTCATTCACAAGAAGCCTACATATAATTCAAATATATTTTTACTTATATTATATTATAGCTATTGAGTTTACTTTAGATAACTTTGATTTTTTTGTTTTAAAAAAAAACCAGCAACAAGAATGAAAAAATATCATTTTATTGGTTAACATCGGTAAGTCTTGTTCATGCTTTCTTCATGTATTATGAAAAACTTATACTTATATAGATAGGTTAAAAATGCTATTATATATAATCAAGGACGGATCCAGGATTCGTTACTAGGGTGGCTTAAAAAAATTTAGGGTGGGATAAAATAAAAAATGAAAAATTTTTAGATAAAACGGGTAAATAAAGGTAAGTTTTATTTATTTTTTATAAAATATTTAAATAAACAAAATAGTGGATTCTATTGAATTTTTTAAAAAAAAAATTAGAGGGTAATGTCACATTTTAACAGTAATTTTTTTTTTATTTTTTTCGAGTTGGCTTCAGCCCACGGGAGCTCCTACCTATATCCGTCCCTATATATAATGATTTTTAATTTATATCAAACTAGAATTGATTGACGATAAAACAAAATAATTCGAGATGTAATAATTAGTATATTATATAAAATATTGAAATATAAAAAAAGTTAATATATATTATATATAATATTTAAAGAGATATTTTTCCAAAAAATTATATTTAAAAAGATAAAAAAAAGGTTAATATATTATATATAAGGGTAACATAGTTAGATGAGGACGTCTAACTCATTTAGACGCGGTTTAAAGGGAAGCGTAGTTAGACGGGGATGTCTAACTCCTTTAAACGTTATCTAAAGGGAAGCTCAGACGTTGTCTAAAGGGAAGTGTAGTTAGACGAGGACGTCTAACTCCTTTAGACATGGTCTAAAGGGAAGCGTAGTTAGACGAGGACGTCTAACTCCTTTAGACGCTGTCTAAAGGGAAGCATAGTTAGACGAGAACATCTAACTCCTTTAGACGCGATCTAAAGGGAAGCGTAGTTAGACGAAGACTTCTAACTTCTTTAGACACAGTCTAAAGGGATGCGTAGTTAGACGAGGACGTATAACTCCTTTAGACGCGGTCTAAAGAGATACATAGTTAGACGAGGACGTCTAACTCCTTTAGACGCAGTCTAAAGGGATGCGTAGTTAGACGAGGCTCTCTAACTCCTTTAGATGCGGTATAAAGGGATGTGTAGTTAGACAAGGACGTCTAACTCTTTTAGACGCGATCTAAAAGGAAACGTAGTTAGACGAGGACGTCTAACTCCTTTAGACGCAGTCTAAAGGAAACTTCAGATGCCTTATTTTAACATCCATCTGAAGATAACATCTATCTTACCACGTTCACTCTGATGTCTGTTGCTCCTGTCTTCAGTAGTCTGACAAGCCAGCTAATTCCATCAAATGAATGAATTCCACGTACGCTGATATCTATCAAATACATATATTCCAAGGACAAGACTAGATTAGAGGATATTCGGCGAACGAACTTTTCGGTACGGCCACGATCCAAATACTTAGAGTCTACTATACTCTCGTACTATAGAAGGCCATCCAACGGACACATGCCACATGTCCACAAAGAATATTTGACAGTTGGTGTATTTCAACAATAAATAGAAGTTCAAGGACAACGGTCGAACCACTGATCAAAATTCACATTGTCGAACAAAACGAATAACTACTTAACATACACTAAAAACTCTTAATGTCTGTCTATTTAGTTGTGATCATATTGTAATTGCATATTGTCTTCTCTGTGAGAAACCTCAGTGTTGTAAGTTGAACTGAGGATGTTCTGTTTAATAGAGAGTTAACTAGCTTAGTGAGTTGTATTTGATTCAAAGTCTTTAGTAGATATCCTTCCGGATGTGGAAGAATGAGTGACGTAGGAGTTTTATCTCAGAACATCCATAAAACTCCTTATATTTTTTTACTTTTTGCCATTTGCATTCAGTTGTCTAAAGCTTCAAATCCAAAAAACAGTTCCGCACTTGAATCCGTTTCAAGAGTTTCAAAGAACCCCATTTAAGGACTTCTTGCATGCCTAAAGGGTTTTTACGCCTTTTGCAATCTTAAAAACCCTAGTTTGATCTTTGCCTTCTCTCTAAAGGAAATTCGGATCCTTCTTGTCTACTCTCGTTCTCATACTCAAAGATGACTGCTAAAAAGATTGTCTCTCTCTCTCTCTCACAATATCTTACTGGTAGACTTTGGTTCGGTCTATGCTCTTGAAGAACAAGATATCGTGGAGATGTTCAAATCTCTAGAGGCATTTGGCCTTAGAAAATTTATGGCGGTCCTTTTATTCTATATGAAGAAGAAGTCCGCGTGTTCTTCAAAATAGGGAAAGTGGTTGGAGATTTTATAGAGGCAACGGTAAACAACGCAAATATCTCCTTCTCCAAATCCATTATCGTCGTGTTCTTCGAACTTCCTTATAAGAGTCATACCTTTGACGTTGCGAATTTGGCCAAGAGTATCTCATAAATGCATATCTTCTTCTCGAACACTGATGGTCCGATCAACATCAATAGGAAGAAGACAGCCTTGAAACCCCATTTATGCCTATTAAACGACGTTGTCGCGAAGTCGCTTTAGGGTAGGGTAGGGTCCTTCAATCTTTACACCCAATACATGGTGACTATAACCAAAGGGATTCCAATCATCTGGGCGTCCACTCTATTCTGAATCCTCTACCATATGGTTTCTCCATATAGCAAGTAGAGTGTGGGCTTCTCTGTCCAACTCGGCTGGTTCTTAGAGCATTTGGGAGTTCCTATGGGTAAGGGTGCAGTTTTTAACCCCTGTCGTATTTTTAATGACATCTCAGTGAGGGGTACCTTGGGAAGGATGAAACTCACTAAGGAGTTGAATCTGGAATCCACCAGTCCATAGACGAGTGGTCAATCGATCACTCGGTTAAAGTGCCCAGTGAATTCTAGCCGCAAAACGACTGCAAAGAGGGCCAAATCGTTAGTCATGGAGTCTTCTGCGAGCTCTAATATCCAAAAGAGGGGTCCTATTAAGGACATAGGAGAAGTTGACTCCATCCCTGAAAGGACAAGACAAGAGAGTACTCCCATTATTGTGGTCCCTATATCATCTTTCTCGCCATCGTCATCAGCCAGCTGAATGAAAAAGCGGGTTGAATCGTCTGCTCATGTTGGTAATGAGAAAAAAGCGTCTAAAGCCACCAAGATGTCATCTAAGGTAACGTCTTCTATTCGTATGGCCGTAGTACCCAATATCGAAGTTCTAATGATGGAACAAGATGAAAGATCAATTGTTGAGCTAGTTGGTCAAAATGATAAATGTATTAACATGGAAAACACGTTTACTTTCCTTGATGAACTAGTAGCTGCAGATGATGCTGGTAATATTAAATTACAGTTGAAATAAAGCAGGTAGAAGTTCCTATGTCTACTGTTGCTGCTACTCTCGAACAAGCACCCATTTAGACGGATGCTTCAAAGTCTATTGCTGACACAATTAAAGAACCGCCTTTTTAGAAAGCAACTGGAACTGTTACTGAGCTTCCAGAAGGTGCGTTTCAAAAGGTTTCCTCTCCATTCGAAATATTAAGAACAACTAGAGGGGCTCCAGGAATTTCTTTCAGAGAACCAACGACTATACCCAAACTAGCCGAAGTTTCAGGAAAAGGAAAAGGTGTTGCTGAGAAAGCTCCGGAAAATATATCTAAAGCTAATCTAATTTACGATCTCATCATGGAGGATGTTGAGGCAAAATCTATTGTGAAGATCAAAGCCTTCGACACTTGGATGAATCACATATTGTATTCACAATACGATGAAATTATTTCCAGCAAAGAGATTGCAATAGAATGGAAGAAATTAGTAAAAATAGAGAAGCGTATTCTCAAATGGGCAAAAACGAGGCGCTTAAAAGAAGAGAATTTATCGTGGAGAATGCGATGGGGCGTGCCCTTTTTTCTCTACTAGGGGCGAGGAAAGCAGATTTCAACTCCCTCGACAGGGATGCTAATTCGGATAAAATGGTTCTTAAACGCTTCGACTTGCTCATGGAAGCCTATTTCTATACTGTCCTTCAATATATTCACAGTACAGGGTCATCCAGATTTGACATCTGTAGTTTCGTATAATCTGAAGTAGAGCTCAATTGTAAAGATGAAGAGGAGTCGTTCATTCGTATTGATGATATTCCGTCTCCTCAAGGCGAACGTATTCCCTTATCTAGAGTTGAGAGAAGACATTGCCTCAGTCTGAAGCTCGACAAGATTCTCCTATTCTTGAAGAAGAGGATGTAGCTGCTCTGGAGATTGAGTAGACGCCTGTCATTCAAAAAAGAGACGTCCGAAGTTCCCCTTACGTCTGAACAAAGAAAGTCGCCATCGGTTGAGGGGAACCCTCAAAGCCTTCCGAACTAGAACCGGCTTCACAAGTTGAGGGGAACCCTTTAAGCCGTCTGATCAAGAGCAGACTCCGTCTGCTGAGGGGGAACGTTCTCATTCTCAAAGAGATACAAAATCTGAAAAAGCTAAGTCCTCTTCCTCATCCGGAGAAAGATTGTCCTCTCCTCCAATCACTCGTCACTTATCTCATGTGAGGATAGGGGGTTCTCTTCATGAATATTTTCATGAAGTTCCTCTTCAAATTGAGGATATTTCAAGTTTTGTCAATCAGATGGATGGTGAATCTCAAGATGTTAGTAACGACTTTAGGATTATGAATGATTCCTAGAACCCATCTATGATAAGGAATCAGAGCAATCAATGCAGGTAAATCTGAATATCAATCTTATCTACTCCGTTCTAGCACTCTAGCACATTGTATCCTCTGCTCATTCTTCATATAAAGAAGCTTCTCACGGATATGCCAGTTTTTGCACTGCCATTATGGATGTGATGGACGCTATGCAACAAAACATAATGGATATGTCATCCAGACTACAAAACCTTGAAAAAAGATCCGCAATGAATAAAGAAGTTGTTTCTTCCATGGTTGCTGCTCAAAAAGTCACAAACAATAATCTGATGAGAAATACATATGAAGTCAATCTTCTTCACAATCAATACGAAAAGAATCTTCACAAACAACATTCTATTTTTCATGCTGAATCGAAGAACTTCAATCTAGAGATTCACCACGAGACAAGGTCCTTGATTGAACATGTTCACAATCAAGTATTAGAGGTTGCCAATGCACTAAGAATTGCAGAAGCCGAACGTCTAGAGAAAGTATAGACTATTGCAAGGTGTTTCCAGGATGACGAGGATGCTGAAGCTGCAGCTGTAAAAGAAAGAGCTCTTATTGCTGTCAACCCTGATAATGCTAAAAATGGGGAAGGAAGCAATAGAGGGGGTCAAGCTTCGCTATTGGCACTCGGTTAAAAATAAAACCCACTAAAGGTGGAAGAGGCAATTGTCCATCTGACAGAGGTGGCCATGGTTGTAGAGGAGATAGAGGCAGTGGTAGCGGTGATCGAAAAATAGCTCGGCTACAAAACCTTCTAACTAGGGACACAAATTTTCAAACTTCAGATCCAAGAGTTAAAAGAGAAGGATCTTAAAGATATTATCATGTGTTATGTATCCTTAACTATGTCTGAATACATTGGTTAAATTACTGAATTTGTATTCGTTTTGATTTGTATTCTCAACTTAATTGTTGTTGCTTAGTTTTAACATCATCAAAATTGTTGGAAAAAATTAAAATAAAGAAGAAAGAAAGTTAATTAAGAAAGAAATAGTTTACTTAACGTTAAAATAATATAAAAGATTTTTATAGTTTGGAAGATAGTTTTGATGATGTTATTATGATCAAGTTAAGATGTCTATTTGTTTTGTGCAGGCACAAATCTAAAAGACTTTGCTACTTCAGACGCGGTCTAAAGTAGGCTGTCTTAGACATCTTACGTAGTTAGACAAGATAGTCTAACTCTTTAGACGCTTTCTAAAGGGAAACGTAGTTAGACGATGACGTCTAACTCCTTTAGACGTAGTCTAAAGGCAAGCATAGTTAGACGAGGACGTCTAGCTCTTTTATACATTGTCTAAAGGGAAGCGTAGTTAGACGAGGATGTCTAACTCTTTTAGACGCAGTCTAAAGGAAAGCGTAGTTAGACGAGGACGTCTAACTCCTTTAGATGCTATCTAAAGGGAAGCGTAGTTAGACGAGGACGTCAAACTCCTTCAGACGTTGTCTAAAGGGAAGAATAGTAAGACAAAGACGTCTAACTCTTTTAGATGTTGTCCAAAGGGAAGCGTAGTTAGACGAAGACGTATAACTCCTTTAAACGCGATCTAAAGGGAAGTGTAGTTAGACAAGGACGTCTAACTCTTTTAAACGTTGTCTAAAGGGAAGCGTAGTTAGACGAGGATGTCTAACTTCTTTAGACGCAGTCTAAAGGGATGCGTAGTTAGACGAGGACGTCTAACTCCTTTAGAAGCGGTCTAAAGGGATGCGTAGTTAGACGAGGACGTCTAACTCCTTTAGACGCGGTCTAAAGGGATGCGTAGTTATACGAGGATGTCTAACTCCTTTATACGTGGTCTAAAGGAAAATGTCGAATGCCTTGCTTTAGCAGCCATCTAAAGATAGCATCCATCTTACCACGTTCTCTCTAGTGTCTGTTGCACATGTCTTCAACAGACTAACAAGCCAGATAATTTCATCAAATGTACGTACACGGATATCTCACAAATATATATATTCCTAGTACAAGACAAGATCAGAGGATATTTGACACACTACCTGTTCAATACAGCCACGATCCAAATATTTAGAGTTTGTTATACTCTCGTACTATAGGAGGTTATTCAACGGATACATGCCACGTGTCCACAAAGAATATTCGATAGTTGGTGTACTTCAACCATAAATAGAAGCTCAAGGACAACGGTCGAACCACTAATTGAAATTCACACTATTGAACAAAATGAACAACTGCCTAACATACACGAAAAACTCGTACTGTCTAACTATGTTCATATTGTAATTGCATATTGATTACTATGTAAGAAACCTCAGTGTTGTAAGTTGAACATATGTTGTTCTGTTCAATAGAGAGTTAGCTATCTTAGTGAGTTGTATCTAATTCAAAATCTTTAGTGGATATCCTTCCAGTTGTGAAAGATGGGGTGACGTAAGAGTTTTTATCTCCGAACATCCATAAAACACCTTGTGTTCCTTACTTTCTGCCATTTGCATTCGGTTGTGTAAAGCTTCAAATTCAATAAAAAGTTCCGTACTTGAATCTGTTTCAAGAGTTTGGAAGATTTGCGAAAAATAGAAACAGATACTAATCTCTCACAAGATTATTATCGAATCATTTATCGTAAGCTGTTCACAATAGTCAGACTCCTATCACTATTGCCCATACCGATCTTAATATATATATATAATAACGTTTAAGTTTAAAAAGCTCTAAATTAGCGGGTTCTGACATTACATCGTACGACCCACTAAATGAATCGGGTTAAGGAGAGGAAATCCATATTTATTAAATTGATTTTATTTTTTTTATATTTGTTAATTTTTTTTCTCTTATATGTATAATATGTACCATTATTTTAACTCTTTTTACTTTAATATAATCATATATTAAAATTTGAAAATATTTATACATTAATATTTGAAAATATTTATATAATTTATTTAAAAAAATAATTTTATAATTTATATAATTAATTAATTTTCTTTTATTTATTATATATATTTTTTTCAAATTTCTAAATAATTTATTAAACAATTATTTTTATACATTATCTTCATATTTATTATTTATACTATTAATTAATATTATTTTATTCATTATATATTATCTATTATTATTTATTAACAATGATTTAATATATATAATACATAACACTCCATATTTATTATATACACTATTATTTTAATTTTTTTAAATTTAATATAATTATATAATAGATTTTTTAAATAATAATATTAACTTAGTGTTTAAATAAAATTTCTAAATAATTTATTAAAAAAATAATTGTATACATTCTCTACATATTTATTATTTATATAATTAATTTTATTGTATTCATTATATATATTTTTTTATCTATTACTCTATTATTTTATATTTTTTGATTCATTTAATATAATTATATATTTTATTTAAAAATATTTTTACTTTAATATTTAATTCAAATTTTCAAATTAATTATTAACAAATTATTTTTACACCTTCTCTAAAAAATTATTATTTAAATAAATAATTAATTTTATATTATTCATTATATATTTTATCTGTTATTAATTAACAATAATAAAATATTTATAGATACATAAAATTTTAAATTAATTTACAAATGATCTAGTGGTTAAAGTGTTCATATTTCATATTGAAGACCAAAATTTGAATCTCATTTGATATCAATTTATAAATATTAAAATGAAATAAATTTGAAGGATGAGAGAATGATGAGTATTGAGAGTAAATGCATATTTGATGTGATGGCATATGTGAGTCCCAACATAAATGAGTGTATAAATATGTGGTCGATGGGGATGCCAAAAATAAGGGTAATATGACATGTGAGTCATTACGTAAATGCGTTGATAGTGAAGGGAAAAAATAAAGAAAAGATGACATCCTGAGACCCCTACGTAAATGTGTGTGAATAACATTGAACATTAGCATCCTTTCTCTTCTTGCTCATTTGAACACGTTTAGACCATGGTTGGTTACAGATTAGAACAAATTATATTGCATCAAACCCTATGAAGCTTATGAACATTATAATTGTAAGTGCAATATTTAAATAGATTTATTTGAACTTGTTAAATATTTGTTGGGTGATTAATGATTATCTTTGTTTATTATATCACTACATTAATATTTAATGGTTTTTGTTGGTGAGCAGCTTTCCGGCAAGAATAGTGATCATCACATACATGTTCTCTTCATAAATAGCCAGAGTACACTGAAGATGAAAAAAACGGGAAACTATTGTTTTTTTTATTTGAACATTAAAACATTATTAAGAACATGTATTATGGTAATTAATATTTATTTATTTGATTATGATATTATGTTTTGAGAAAATTTATGTTTCTTTTGCTATTATTTAACTTGTTTTTAATGAATAGAAAGTGATTTCTAAAAATGTTTTAATGATTATTTAATTTAAAATAAAAATAAAAAAAAGTTAAAAATTAAAAAGGTTTAAAACTAAATGGGTTTTGGCGACGCTTAAATTCATATTACCGACGCTTAAATAAGCGTTGTTATAACTTGCGCCGACCCTGTTTACGGTGACGCAAAAATAAGGGTCATTGATATTTTTGGCGACGCTTTTAAGGTTCGTCAGAGATATTTTTGGATGTAGTGTCAGCAGAGCATCTACATCAAACATTGACAAAGCTTCTCTCGCGTGTGGTGATCCAGTAGGAAAAACAACCTGCATTGACTCTCTTGATCCAGGTGACCGTCTCATATATTTATTAACTTTTTAAACTAAGTTTTGTAGTGATGTTGGGTCAGCGGTGAGTGGATTCAGTGCGCGGCTAGTTTCGTTAGTGTGAGTGTGGAGATGACGAACAACAAGTTCATTGTTGTCCTTTTGTGTCTTGAAGTCATTGTCTCTTTCTTCATAGACCTATTATGTTTATTACCACTACTATTACGACTGACACATGAGCTAACACAACAAATTGACTATATATCTTCTAAATCACTTGAACCTTCAGTGTTATTGTCCACTCCCACAGTGAACATTGTTGCATCTATTGTTGTAATATTGTCAGGAGTTTAAGTGCTTCGGTTCAGTCGGGTTTTTATCAAAAAATTGATCACAATTGTTGGTGTCGGTTTTTCAAAATCTTCATCCGTTGGTTGGCGGTTAAAGGTCGGTTCGGTTTGGTCGGTTATAAAATCAGTTCGGTCTGTTTATCAGTTTAATCATTAAAAAAATAATAAATATATAATACAATAAACTAAAGAATGAAAAAATTAGTTAAGTTTTATAAAAATAAAATAACAAATATATATAATATAATAAAGTAAAGAATTAAAAAAATTAATTGAATTTTATAATAAAATTCTCATAAATTAGATAATACTATTTAACTTAAATGAAATATATTATAATATAAATTAAATAATTTTAAGGTTAAGAAAGAAAAAAGACATAAAATATACAAAATAATAAAGATAGATGTGTGTAACTAGATTCGAATTCTAGAATAAAAATATTAATGTTTATCTATAAACATTAGGCTACAAAGACATACATTTAAAAATATATCAAAACATATATATATATATATATATATATAGTTTAAACCGTTGATTTTTTATTATATAAACCGTGAATCGAACCGTCCAATGTCGGTACAGGAAATTATATATGTACCGTCCAGAATTCGGTTTGTTGGGTTTATAATTATTTCGGTTAGTTTCTCATCGGTTCAGTTTAGTTTTTTTCGGTTTTGCCTACCCTAAATATGTTGGTAAAGTCTTTCATAAACATCTTAACGCTCAATTTCATTTAGCTTAAACTTACAAGTTTGACATGATTATGTTGATGTTATGTAGAAGAGCCAAATTCCAAATGGATGAAAAAATAACAAATATTTAGGATATTTATGTTCAATGTTCAAAATTGTTTGAAATAATTTGTATATAAAAATAAATAAACAAGATTTGAATATAGAAAATACAATAAGAACTTTCATAACATAAACAAAGTGTTACTGAAGTAGCAAAAATAATTAACAAAACAAAATTCACAAAGAGTTTGGAGTCCGTATTGTATTTCAGTGACTATCACAACCTATACTACTAAGCTTAGAACTGTCTTTTTGATATATTCAATCCTTCTAAACCTTCTTTTTTGAATGCCGATTTTATAGTTATAGTAGATAACTAGTTAGTTCCACAATCCCTCACTTATGTTGTTGTAGTCGATACACTTATCATTGAAGTTTCCATTTTGTTCCACCTCACCAAATATTGTAAAAACACTTATATTATTTCTCTTTATGACTAGAGAGATGGGAATTCCTTGATGAAAAATCTTAAGTGACATAAACAATGAATATTTTATTATTAGAGACCAAATTTAAATTTTTAGCAATTATTTTTCATGTTGTTCAATTACTAATACAAAGATGCCTTTGAAGATCATTCCCTTAATTTTGAAATGCTTCAAATTTGCTCAATCTCTAAGTCTTACCTAGCTATCATTCTTTTTCATTTATCCCAAGTCCCAATATAAACATTATTAGAATTTTAGACCTTTACTTTTATATATTTTATTATTTATTCTCTTTGTTGGCTTATATATAAGTCTTTCATTATTTTCTATTTCTATTTTATTTATCAATAATAAAACTCTAGTTTCTCTTTTTTCTATTCGTTAACATGGTATCAGAGCCACCATTCATTTATAGGCTTGATTTGTTGTGATCGAGGGTTTTGCAACGATTCTTATGCTTCTACACCGAATGATTAATCTGTTACGATATGTCTCTTGTTTTGCTTCTGCACTGATTGATTGCAGCACCCCTAGGGTTTGTTTGTTGGCTTGTGAATTGGGGATTTTGTTTGTTTAGTTTCTTTGTCGCTTGGATCTTGTTTGCTTGTTCGTTATGACTATTCGTAAAGATGATTCTCTTCAATCTATTAGTGTACATTTGGATGGGGAAAAGTATTCGTATTGGAGGTATGTGATGAAAATTTTTTTGAAGGTAAAATCGATGTGGGGTTATGTTACGGGTACGAATATGCCACCTACTGATAAGGCTGCAGAGACTTATGCAACATTGCTCGATGTTTAGGAGGCTGATAACTCGAAGATCATCACGTGGATAAACAATTCCGTCACACATTCTAAAGGATCAGTGTAATCGATAAAGATGGGGGTCTGACTATTGACGACGGCTTCGAATAACGAGTTGATAGAAATCTTGTTAGGGATTTATATGGCTTTCTAATCTACCCAAACCCTTGCAAACTCTTGAACGATTAAAGTACAGAAACGTTTGCTTGGGTTTGAAGCTAAGAACCAAAGAATGAGAAGATGACAGAATGTAAATGACACAGTAGTTTGTTTATGGATGTTCAGAGCAAAACTCTCCTACGTCGCCCCTTCTTCCAACACCGGAAGGATTTACTATACGTTTCTTAGAATCAAATACAATTGCACGGCTAGCTCACTGTTGAACAGAACAGACTCTGTTCAACTTACAATATATTGAAAAATATCACTCAGCTAGACAATACTTTGATTCTATCTCTCTTTAGATATACACATAGTAAAGAAAGAAAGCAGTTCGTTTGTGTATATGCTTGTATGTTCGCGTATGTTTTAATCGATCGAATTCTCTCTGATTCTCGCTATTCGTCTATTGTCCTTGAAGATCTTTAAATAGAGAGCAGGTACCAACGGTCGAATCTTCTATAATGACATGTGGTGAACTTCCATTGGAACGCCTCTTTAGTACACATGTATAGCAGACTCTGAGCACCAGGATCGTGGCCATACCAATCTAGTAGTGAACCAAATGTTCTTCTAGGATATTCCTGCTAGAAACAAGTAGTGAGAAGAATATTTGCTTATGTAACATTAGTTAATTGGTTGCAACTGGCTGTCGTACTGATCTGCACAAAAAAGTGGAGCAGGAGTATCATACAGCTAGTTGATCGTCAGTAGACGGATGCTAGCTTCAATCAACTGCTTAAGCATAGCATTAGACGTTTTTCACTTAGACTAACAAGTCTAATGAAATTAGACGCCCACGTCTAGAAGCAAGATCCATTAGACCACCTGGTCTAATAGGATTAGACGTTACGTCTAATGGGATTAGACGTTACGTCTAATTACGGTTCCCTTCAGACTAATCTGAAGGAGTTAGACTGCACGTCTAACTTTCATCTCTGTTAGACGGCACGTCTAACTACGGTTCCCTTCAGACTAATATAAAGGAGTTAGACTGCACGTCTAACTTTCATCTTTGTTAGATGGCACGTCTAATTACGCATCCCTTCAGACTAATTTGAAGGAGTTAGACTGCATGTCTAACTTTCACCTATGTTAGACGTCACGTTTAACTACGGTTCCCTTCAGACTAATTTGAAAGAGTTAGACTGCACGTCTAACTTTCATCTCTGTTAAATGGCACGTCTAACTACGCATCCCTTCAAACTAATCTGAAGGAGTTAGATTGCACGTCTAACTTTTATCTCTGTTAGACGGCACGTCTAACTACGCATGCCTTCAAACTAATCTGAAGGAGTTAGACTGCACGTCTAAATTTCATCTCTATTAGACGACACGACTAACTACGCATCCCTTCAGACTAATCTCAGGAGTTAGACTACACGTCTAACTTTCATCTCTGTTAAACGACACGTCTAACTACGCATCCCTTCAGACTAATCTGAAGGATTTAGACTACACGTCTAACTACGTATATGTTAGACTACACATCTAACTACGTATCTGTTAGACTGTACGTATAACTATGTATCTGTTAGACTGCACGTCTAACTACGTTTGTTAGACTGCACGTCTAACTACGTCTGTTAGACTTCATGTCTAACTACGTATCTTGTTAGACTGCACGTCTAACTACGTATCTGTTAGACTGCACGTCTAACTACGTCTGTTAAACTGCACGTCTAACTATGTATCTATTAGATTGCACGTCTAACTACGTATCTGTTAGACTACACGTATAACTACGTATTTGTTAGACTGTACGTCTAACTACGTCTGTTAGACTACACGTCTAACTACGTCTTTTAGACTACACGTCTAACTACGTATCTGTTAGACTGCATGTCTAACTACATCTGTTAGACTGCACGTCTAACTACGTATTTGTTAGACTACACGTCTAACAACTTATCCGTTATATTGCACGTCTAACTACGTCTGTTAGACTGCACGTCTAACTACATCCGTTAAACTTCATATCTAACTATGTCTGTTAGACTGCACGTCTAACTACGTATCCAAAAAACTCCACGTCTAACTATATATATGTTAAACTGTACGTCTGTTAGACTACACGTCTAACTACGTCTGTTAGACTGGACGTCTAACTACGTATCCGTTAGACTGCACGTCTAAATATGTATCTGTTAGACTGCACGTCTAACTACGCCTGTTAGACTACACGTCTAACTACGTATTTGTTAGACTGCACGTCTAACTCGTATCTGTTAGACTACACGTCTAACTACGTATCCGTTAGACTGCACGTCTAACTACGTATCCGTTAGACTGCACGTTTAACTACGTTTGTTAGACTGCACATCTAACTCAATGTATCTAATGGCCAATAAGTCTAATGAATTTCATTCAGACTTGGTCTAACATAGCATGTTTTCGATACACCTGCACCAAAAACGATTAGACGACTTAGATTAGGTTTTAAACAAACTCATCATCAAAATTCATTAGTCATAATACTTTGACCCTTAGTCAAAATAATTTGACCCAACACATTCGATTGGGGTTAATTTGGCAAAGTACGATACATCCAAGCACGTTTGGGACCATCTTGCTCGTCTTTATATGCAGTCTAATTTTGCCCAACAATTTCAGTTGGAAACGGACATTCGTGCACTCAAGCAGAATGATTTATGTATCCAAGATTTTTATTCTGCCATGTTGGATTTATGGGATTAGTTGGCTCTTACCGAGTTTGAGGAGTTACGGGTATTGGAACTTTACATCACACATCAAGAGCAACAACGCTTAGTTCAATTTTTGGTTGCTCTTAGATCGGATTTTGAGACTTTGCGTGGATCAATCTTACATCGGAACCCTTTGCCTTCAGTTGATTCGGTTGTCCATGAGTTTATAGATGAGGAGATACGAATGAAGACTCGACGTGACAAAGAGGATAACCTAACATCTACTTCATTCATTCTTGCAACTCCACATAATCCCTCTAGTAATCATCTGAATCGATTGAAATCACGAGTGGCTATGGATGAATGTGCTTTCTGTAAGAAGAATGGTCACTGGAAAAGGTAAACAACCGCACCAACAACAACAATCGCAACCACAACAACAATCACAAAGACGCCCTCCATAATCATCAATTCAATTGCCCCCATGGAAACCTACAAGTCAAGCATTCCAAGCTAGTAGTGTATTGACTCCACCTCCTATAGTTCAATTGATGAATGAGAAGTTCCAAAGGTTTCTTGCTTCGCAACCTCATGCCATGTTAGCGTCTTTTCATGTCGGTTTGTCTCTTTCCAATACCTCTGCTCCCTTAGGTATATATTCTTCTATTTGGGGTCTAGACTCTAGGGCCTCTCATCATATGTCTCATGAATTGTCTTCTTTTGATTCTTTGTCACCAAACTCATCTATCCCGGTTGCAACAGTCGATGGTACCCATATGCCATTAGTAGGAGTCGGTTCTATTAATACACACAATTTAACTCTTTTAGATGTCTATTATATTCCAAGTCTTACCCTAAATCTTGTCTCGGTTAGTCAATTGTGTGACTTGGAATATTCTTTCTTCTTTTCTAATTCCACTTGTTATGTGCAGGATCCACATTTTTAGAAGCTGATTGAGACAGGCCATAGGAGAGGAGGATTATATGTGTTGGATGAACTTGAAGTACCAAAAATAGTTATTAGTGCTTCTTCTAATGTGGATTTGATATCTTTTCATTTGAGTCGCTCTTCTTCTACCGTTTATTTATGGCATTCTCGTTTATGACATATTTCGGCATCCCGTTCAAAATTTATGGCTTCTACTGGAGTTTTAGGTGATTTGAAAACTGATGATGTTTCTAATTTTAGTGGTTGTAAACTTTCTAAGTTTAGGGATTTGCCTTTTAAAACAAGTTTATCTTCATCTTTTGCTCCATTTGATCTAATTCATTCTAATGTGTGGGGACTTTCTCTTTACCTACAAAAGGGGGTTCCCACTATTATGTTTCGTTTATTGATGATTGTACTCATTATACTTGGGTTTTTCTTATGAAACGTCATTCTGAATTTTTAGGTCTATGTCATACTTTTAGAGCTCTTGTCAAAACTCAGTATTCGTCTGCCATTAAATGCATTCGTTGTGATTTGGGTGGGGAATACACTTCTAATGATTTCTCCAGGTTACTTGCTTCTGACAGAACTCTTTATCAAAGTTCTTGTTCAGACACCCCTCAACAAAATGGCGTTGTAGAAAGAAAACATCGACATATTGTTGAAACAACTCGCTCTCTCTTATTGTCTGCCAATGTTCCTAGTTTCTTTTGGGGTGAAGCCATTCTCACTGTTGTACATCTTATTAATAATATTCCAACATCTCACAACTCAAGTTTGTCACCGTTTGAAAAGCTTCAAGAATATGCTCCTACTTATTCCTCATTACGTGTCTTTGGTTCCGCTTGTTTTGTATTACGTCCACACGTTGAGTGTAGCAAATTGACTTCGCGATCTGTAATGTATGTTTTCTTGGGATACGGGATAGGACAGAAAGGTTATCGTTGTTTTGATCCCATCAGTCAAAAATTATATGTCTCCCATCATGTTTCGTTTCTTGAGGAAATTCCATTTTTTTCCATTCCTATAAATTCTCATGATATGAGTTACCTAGACTTTGTTAGTATTGATCTTTTTACGGTTGATAATGAGGTGACACCTCCTAATAAAGATTCTAGTACTATAGAGGTGACACCTCCTACTACAAACTCTAGTACTACAGTTCCTGAACCATATCTTCCTCCCTCCACGGTCTCTCAATCTCCTCCCGACTATGTGGATCTTCCACCTCGTGAGTCAAACTGTATACATAAGTCAACCAAACTTCTTGATTTTTCTTATTCATGTTACTCTACATCTTTTGCTTCCTTTTTAGCATCTATTCATTGTTTGTATGAGCCATCGTCCTATCGAGAGGATGTTATTGATCCTGTTTGGTAGTTTGATATGGCTGAGGAACTTGCAGTTACTACATCAAACACGTACTTGGGATTTGGTTTCTTTACCATCAGGAAAACGACCTATTGGTTCTCGATGGGTATACAAAATCAAAACTAAGTCTGATGGGTCTATTGAGAGATATAAAGCCCGGGTTGTTGCGAGGGGTTTTTCTCAAGAATATGGCATGGATTACGAGGAAAATTTTTCCTTAGTTGCGAAAATGACAACAATTCGCATTCTTATTGTCGTCGCTTCCGTTCGTGGGTGGAATATAACTTAGATGGATGTCAAGAATGTTTTCCTTAATGGAGATTTCAAGAAGAGGTTTTTATGGTTCCTCCACCTGGTGTCCCTCACAAACCTGGTGAAATTTGTAAGCTCCGAAAAGCTCTCTATGGCCTTAAAAAAGTACCACACGCTTGGTTTGAGAAATTCTCTACTATGATCACTTCAATAGGATTTCATCGTAGTCATCATGATTTAGCATTGTTCATCAAGTGTACAGATCGAGGCCGTATTCTTCTATCTTTATACGTTGATGATATGGTTATTACAGGTGATGATATTGACGGGATTGGGCTCTTGAAATCCGAGTTGGCTCGTAGTTTTGCGATGAATGATTTGGGGATGCTACGTTATTTCCTTGGGATTGAGGTTGTTTCATCTCCAAAGGGGTATATTTTATCTCAGTCAAAATATATAGGTGATATATTTGATCGTGCTCGTTTTACTGATAATAAGGTTGTTGATACTCCAATTGAAACCAATGCTCGGTATTCCCTAACCGATGGCTCACCTTTTCCAGATACAGCCTTGTATCGTACTATTGTTGGCAGCTTGGTTTACCTCACCATCACCCGTCCTGATATTACTCATGATGTACACATTGTTAGTCTGTTTATCATTGCGCCTACTATAGTTCATTGGAGTGTTGTTCTTCGTATTCTCTAGTATCTTCAGAGAACTCAGTTTCAGAGCCTTCTCCTTTCTTCCTCTTCTTCCTTGGATCTTCGAGCGTTCTCTGATGCTGATTGGGCTGGTGATCCCTCCGATCGCAAGTCCACCACAGGGTTTTGTATCTTTCTTGGTGATTCTTTGATTTCATGGAAGAGCAAGAAGCAAGATGTGATCTCTAGATCTTCCACAGAAGCTGAGTATCGTGATATGGCCTCTACGACCTGTGAGACTGTTTGGTTACGATGGTTACTTGCCGACATGGGAGTCTTTCTTCATGAGCCTACTCCGTTGTTTGGTGATAATAAGAGTGTCATTCAGATTGCTCGTAATTCGGTGTTCCATGAGAGGACGAAACACATTGAGATTGATTGTCATGTTGTTCGACATCACTTTGCAATCGGTACCATCACATTGCCATTTGTTTCTTCCTCTGTGCAGATCGCCGACTTGTTAACCAAAGCTCTATCCTCTTCTCGTTTTCGTTTTTTTGTTACCAAACTCTCCATGTTCATTGCTGCTGCATCATGAGTTTGACGGGGGATGTTAGCATTTTAGACATTTACTTTTATATATTTTATTATTTAGTCTCTTTGTTGATTTATATATAAGTCTTTCATTATTTTTTATTTCTATTTTATTTATCAATAATAAAACTCTAGTTTCTCTTTTCTCTATTCTCTATTCTCTAACAAACATGAAACCTAACCCACTTTTACAATTTCTTATTAATTTGTTGTATATTCAAAATTTGCAGAAAATAAACAAAACCAGAATTTGTAAAGCTACTTGGAGTTTGAATAAATAAATTTTCTTAGTATTGAAGTAAATAACTTGAGTTGGAGTTTGAATCAAAATTCAAAGCACTGTAATAACATGGTGGAGTACTCGAAAAACAGGCTAAGATCGAATCGGTACCTAAATTGAAATCCATCAAAACAAGATAAGTTAAAGATTCAACAAACGCTTTCCTTAATTCAACACATTAAAACTATAATTCAAGATAATTATTAATCAGATTACTCATTTGCAGATTATGTTTGAGATTATTATGAGAGTTGTGGATAGGGTTTATATAGAAATATATATATATGTAAATCTTTATATAGAATTTGACAGGTGAAAATTGACACTCTCTTGTCTCATCCAATCTAAGATAACTATTTTATCTATTGCGCAATTAGATTGTGAGAGAAGGATTACGAACTGAGCATCGGTCAATTTTAATGTTTGGGAATCTCAAGAAACTAGATGCTTACCTGCTTTACCAAATTGCCAAATTTAAATTTAACAAATAATTATTGATCTTTTCCCGTGAGCTACTAAACAAATGGGCTAACAAAGAGGGAAAGAAATAAGTTGCTCTACTATTGTCTTTTGGATATGAAGAGATTAGTAAGTTTCAATGTGACAAATAAGAAAGAAAAAAGAAAAAAAAATGAAAAAGAAGAAAGAGAAAAAAAAAAGTGACAAATGAGTAAGAAGAAACAAACAAAAGTTAATTATAGTGTAACTGTACTTGTCCATATCTTTTTTACTATAATCTAATTAGCTTAAATAAACTGGGCTGGGTTATATGAAGAAACATTTGCTTCTTTTTTACCATTAAAGTGAAATTAAATTTGGGCAGAGCTTATGAACCCAATTTTTAAACACTGGAAACATGTTTGATTTATTGTGCTCTTCATTAGCCCGGTTCAAAAATTATAGTAGACACAGTTGTAATAAAAATAATTAAAACAAAATTAGAAACAAAAATAAATAAATAAATAATAAATAACAGACGCAGTGTATTCAATATAAACCTACACCTTTCGGTTCACCCAAAATCACTTAATCTTGTCGGACAATTTTTTTTTTAGAATGCCCAAATGGTTTAATTAGTACTAGTCTCCTAGAAGCCTTTTATTTCTATAACTAAAAATCAATTCAACAAATAAACTATTAAAAAAATATATAAAATCGAGAATTTATATAAAATTGTTAACTATTTTAAAATTTTAAAATCTAGAATTTAATTAAAAAAATCCTAATTTAATTTAAAAAATATTAGTTATATATTATTATTATTTATATATATAATTAAGTATTTTATTTCTAACTAATTTTAAAATTTTATATATTTAATTATAAATTAATTAAACACATATTAAGTAAATAACACTATAAAACTAATTATATTAATTTATTTGAATAAATAATAATTTTTTTATTTATAAATATAAATTTATTTTTTTAATATAAAATAATATAAAATCCAAATAATTTATAAACTCGTAATATATTATTATCATAAATTTAAAATAGTAAGAGTTTACTTAAAATTAAACTCTTAACATTTTCTGAAATCGTAAAATCGTAATATTTTTAGAGTAAAATCGAGATTTTAATAGCATTGGAGCTACCTACAGGGCGATAAAAATCGAAAGTTTATATAAAATCGTTAAACCAATTAAAACTCGAATAATAAACTAATAAATTTACAAAAAAAAAATAATAATTAACTACGAAATAATAAAATATTTTAAATATTTTAAATTTTATAAATAAAAATAATTCAAAATAATTTAAAATATTTAATAATCAACAAATTAAATTGTCTGCCACTATTAACATTAAAATTGTTTATCACTAGTAACATATATATCTTACTTTTTATTCATTTTCTTTACCAATTTTCTCCTTTGTTTGTTTTTGTTTAAGTTACACCTTTTCTCCTTCGTCTTCACAAGGTGGTTGAGTATCTTTATAAATAATATTAGTTATAATTATCTATTGTATTGTAACTCACCAAGATAGTTCAGTGTTAAAAGTCGGCTTAAAAGACTAAAATATCACAGGTTCGATTTCATCTAGAAAACATTTTGAGTTGGAGTGGAGTCATGGTTTGGGAGTCTTATGTTGGGAAATTTAAGTTAATGACCCTAATAAAGGCCTTAAATGCGTCGGTGGCCACCTCATAATTTTAATTGCGCTGGTGACAACTTTATTTATTTATGACGAAAATACACACATCACGTAACACGATGGGCCTTCTTATAACGCGATGAGAATAGGTTCTTTATATAAATACTCAAAAAAAATTTATTTCGTTATTTTGCTTTCTCTCTCTCTCAACGACACGGCGGAAGAACCCTAAACGAACACATCATATAGATCGACAACGAAAACTCGTTCTAATATCAGATGATTGAATCGAATTATGTTCTTATTTCCATTATGTTCATCTTCAAACCCTAAACCATGAGGTTGTTCTTATTGTACATCTTATTGTTCATATTGGTTGTTCATCTTATCGATGATGATATTGCATGATGATGTATGATATACGTGAATCTTTTTTTGAGATTTCTATGTATCTTCTCCACAACTTTAGTGTCTGTCATTATATCTCCATTTCTTCTTATTTAATTAGCAACAGACGTAATTGTTCCAAAATATTCCTTAAAAATCTCTCATTTCTTTATCTCAAGAACTTCAAATTTTCTTCTCAGTGTGTTCAATATAGACTTTTTACTTGTGCATTACTTCCAAACTTAGACCTTCTCCTATCAGAAATCCATAGTTGTTTTCAAATCATTAAAAGGCGACAACCACGCTTCAGTTGCCTCTGTTTTCGTTCAATTAGCTGGTCTATATTATAAAACAGGCAAGCTTCGAGAATCAAGAACCATGAAGCTGTTTTCGTAAGAATTGATGGTATGCAAGCAAGAATGGGTGTTATGTTTTATGTAGTTGAAACCTGGACGTTATGAAGAAGCATGGAGCTATTTCTCTAATTATGTAATGAAACTTAGAGCAAATGGAGAAAGGAAATCTACAATTTTTGGAGTATTACTTAATTAGATGGATGTGTCCTATTGTACATCTATTCAAGATAAATGAAGTTGTTGAAGTGTTTTAAGAGGCAAGATAAATACTGGAGCAGGAATGTGGAACTTGCGATTAAGATACAATTGGATTGTATAGTAACCTTTCTGCCACTTATGATGCTATGGGAAGGTAACAACAACTTTATGCCTTGTATTGTTTGATGTGGGTTATTTGAATTTAATGGATATCTCATTAATCACATTTATCTTTTAATCTTTCTATGTATGTGTGGTTAACAGAATAGATGAAACAGTTGAGATATTGGAAACTGTAGTGAAGCTAAGAGAAGATAAGCTAGGAACAGATGATCCCAAATTGAACAATGAGAAGAAGAGATTAAAGAAACCCAAATGTCTTGGAAAACTTTTGGATCCAAAAGCGAGGAAGGCAAAGAAAGAGTTCGCTTTTGGTTTCAGGAATTGAGACGATTCGATGTCAACGTGTGTAGATATATTATTTAATTAATCAATGCAATGATTTGAGTTTGTTTTCTTTTATGATCATGGAGAAGATGTTTTAATTGTTTGTCATTGGTGTCTGAAAGGGTTCAATATAATGGTCTACTTTTAATTTTTTTTCTTAATCTAAATTGGATTATTTCAAAACATGCAAAATATTAGTTGAATCTCCTTTTCTTTATAGCAAAAAGAATCTATATGGAAAATATTAATATGAGTGGTGTGGTCTCAATTTGGTATAATATGATAAAATATAAGAGTTGTTCCAAATCATTATAAACTTAACTAGTGTAAGTTGGCTTAGGAACACACTTGTGAATAAAACATTTGGTTGGTACTATGATTTTGTTGGTTGGAATATGTTACGGGCTGCTCATCAAAAACCTCGGTCCTAAAATATTTTATGCATCCATCTCTCGGCCCAAGTGTCCATATGGGCCAGTTTATGTTTTTTATGGAATAATTCTGTTTTGTTTACTTTCTCTTTTATCTTTCTTGAAACCGAATTCTGTTATGTTGGAAGTAGTTGTAACCGAATACTTTTGGGTAAACCAGCCTCTTTAAATGGTGATGTCCACCCCACTTTTTGGGGCTATGAATTGATATTTTGGAACTTGGTGTTTAAGTTATCTCTCGGCCCTCCTCCCTTTCTTGGACCGCTAGGTGTAATCTAGTGGTATTTCTCTCCTCCCCCTCGACTCTTCTCTCCCTAACCTCGAATTCTCCTCTAATTCTATGTCCGCTGCGCTAGAGTGTTGAATTCCACCATCGGTCCCGAACAACAAGAACCTGTTTCTTGAATTAAAGAACTTGAAAGGCTCGGTCATAATTAAAAGTCTAACATCTTGGTATCAGAGCTGGCCGATTCTCAACATGGTAAAAACTCGCCAGCAATCAGAAATGGATGCGCTAAAGGCCCTCATCGAAAACTTTTCCCAACAAACAGCCGCGATGCAAGCTGCCATAGACCGACGATTTGATGCGGCTGAAGAAAGAATGGCTGCCTTTGAGAGCGGGGCATCTGGAAACGTACAAGAACCCCGCCACAGACCCTATGATGATAATTCTTGCCACGGTCCTTCACCATTTAGGCCCCCGCACCCTGGCCAGAACCGCGACCAACACTATGCTCCTCTTACTCGGCTAACCAAGGTCGATTTCCCTCGGTTTGATGGGTCGGATGTCGAGGGCTGGCTAATATCTGCCGAGCAATTTTTCAGGGTGGACAAAACTAAGGATGCCACTAAATTAGAAATTGCCCCCATTCATTTTTCTGGCAAAGCAAGAATGTGGTACGGGTCATATTTTCAAAACCGAAATCATATGGAAGCCTTATCTTGGGATGTGTTCAAAAGAGACCTTATGACTCAATTCGGGCCATCTATACATGATACACCAATGAGACAGCTAATGAATTTAAAACAGGTTGGGTCGGTTCAAGAATATAATCTCTGGTACATGTCGATCTCTCAAAAGTTATTACATATGCCAAGGGACTACGTCATTGATTGTTACTTGTCCGGTCTAAGGGAAGAGATTGCCAACTGCATTAGGTTGCGATTTCCAGATTCTTTAAACGAAGCAATGGCCATGGCTAAAGTCCAAGAAGCAACATATCGGTCCTTAATGAGCAGTGGTAACTTGTACAGCGTTGAAGCATCATTGCTGCCCACGCCATCCAATATCAACACAGCCGGGCCGAGCACCAATACTAAATTCAAGAATTCATCATATAGGTCCTCTTCAAATGCAAACCAGGGCCATGTTAAGCAATTAGACTCAGCCTCAATGGATGAAAAGCGAAAGAAGGGCCTATGTTATTCTTGCAATGAAAAATGGCAACCAAACCATAGGTGTAAATCAAAGTTATTCATGGTCTCGGCCAATCAAGAAGATCAAGAACCTGACCAAGAACCTGTTTTGGATGATCTACCTTCATTGCTCGGCTCAAGGGATGAACCATCCATATCCTTACATGCCTTGACCGGGGCTAAAGCCTTCCAAACGCTCCAGATTCTTGGCAAAGTTGGGAACCTGCCGGTGGTGACCTTGATCGATACAGGCAGCACCCACAATTTTATCAATAGCAGGATTTTGGAGAAAATAGACCACAAAAGCATAGCAACCCAAGTACAATCAGTTAGAGTGGTTGATGGATCTAATGTTTTATGTTCTAGTGTTTGCAAGGACTTGAAGTGGTCGATGGAAGGCAATGAATACCAAACAGAAATGAAGGTAATTTCCATGGACGGTTATGATATTGTGTTGGGAATTGAATGGTTGATTACTCTAGGCCCGTCTTCTTGGGACTTTGAAAAGCTGACCCTAGCCTATGATAAGCAAGATAGAACCACGGTCCTTCAAGGGATTCCTCGGTCGCAGACCAGTTTGATGCATGGAAACCAGTTGGAAAAGACCTTAGATGAATATATTGTTGCTGCCAAAATGCAAGTAAAGAGTAAGCCCGAAGGCCAAACTGTTTCACTAGCTGCAATGACTTTGGAAGATATTCTTAATGATCTAATTAGAAGCTATGGCTCGTTCGATGCTGCTGTTATGCTGGTTCGGGAAAAAGACTTGGCCTGGATTTTTGAGCGAAGTATGGAGTTTAATCTAAGTTGGAAGAAACTATTTTTGCATCAGGCGCTGGGGACATTGCAGCAACCAAGGCCAGCTCTAAACACTGAAAAACTCGACCTTGGGTGCACAGAAATTCCAGAAAGGGGCGGAATGGCAAGCGACCCGGCAGCGCAAAGGACCGCAAGGACCCGGCCAGTTCCACTACTGAAGCGATTCTGCCGAAAGTTTTTTGAGAAAATACGGTCTTATGCTGCGACCCTTGCTGAATGTGCCGAAGCCCGACCGAAGCAAAGATTGTGAAGTTGAAGTTGCGTATTAGAGGCTGACTAGTCCACGTTCTTTTCGTCGAGGGCGACGAACCTCGAAGGGGGGGATTATGTTATGGGCTGCTCATCAAAAACCTCGGTCCTAAAATATTTTACGCATCCATCTCTCGGCCCAAGTGTCCATATGAGCCAGTTTATGTTTTTTATGGAATAATTCTGTTTTGTTTACTCTCTCTTTTATCTTTCTTGAAACCGAATTCTGTTATGTTGGAAGTAGTTGTAACTGAATACTTTTGGGTAAACTAGCCTCTTTAAATGGTGATGCCCACCCCACTTTTTGGGGCTATGAATTGATATTTTGGAACTTGGTGTTTAAGTTATCTCTCGGCCCTCCTCCCTTTCTTGGACCGCTAGGTGTAATCTAGTGGTATTTCTCTCCTCCCCCTCGGCTCTTCTCTCCCTAACCTCGAATTCTCCTCTAATTCTATGTCCGCTGCGCTAGAGTGTTGAATTCCACCATCGATCCCGAACATCAAGAACCCGTTTCTTGAATTAAAGAACTTGAAAGGCTCGGTCATAATTAAAAGTCTAACAGAATATTTCAAAAATTATCCATTACAATGATTGTTGCTTTTATCATGAATAATTCATTATATCTTATTGTGTTTGATCAAATCATATTTGGGTAAGAATGCTGGATATTCTTTAATTTCTTGTCTTCAAATGCATCAAACAAAATTTAAATGCTAATGTTTATGTTTGGGAATGATAATACGAATGTGTTTCCCTTTATTTTTCCTTTATTTTATTACTTTGTATAAACATTATTTACTAAACCCATGTTTGTATACAAAATAACTATGATGACTTCTCAAACATCTAAAGTTTTGTAAAACATCTAAAGTTTTGTAATGGTTCAATACATTAGATTGCATGACATTTCAATCATTGACAAGAAGAAGAAAATAATATCAATATTCTATAAATCAGTTACATAGTTCCACAATATATAAAAATGCACCTTCATCATCCTTTAGAAAAATATTATTATGCAACCCTATTAATTCCATAATTCGAATACATATAGAGAGAGAAGAGTTTCACTTTGATAGAATCATACATTGGTGATCTCATACAAAAAAAAATTACATCAAGAGCTTTACCCTTCGAAAGCTTTTCACATTTAAAAAAAGGAGTAAAAACAAAGGGGAAATTTGAGCAAATGACCCTAATAAAGTCCCTTCGCGAAATAGGAAGTCCCTTCGCGAAAAGGGAAGGCCCTTCGCGAAACGGGAAGGCCCTTCGCAAAACGGGAAGGCCCTTCGCGAAATGGGGAGACTCTTTGTAAAACGGGAAGGCCAATAAACGGAACCGAATTAGAGCATCATCATCGCGAGAATCACATGAACTTATATGCAAATAAACAATAAACATCAAATAGATCGAGAGTACTAGTTTCCACCATGCTCGTGCTTGTCGTTCTCATGGTGGTGTCCGTCGAAGATCGCCGTTGTGACTGTCCGTCGATCGCCGCTGTTTAGAGAGAAGGAGGAGAATAGCAGAAAGAGAGAGAATGAAAAGAAGAGAAATGGAAAAAAATGTCGAAGTTATATTAAATAGTAAGAGTATTCTAGACTTTTCACACATTTTCCCTTCGTGGGGATATTTTCGTCAAAAAAATAAAGTGCTCACTAGTGTAATTAAAATTATGCGGTGACCATCGGGGAAATAAGAGCCTTTTTAGGGTCATTTGCTCAAATTTCCACTTATGTTAGTTCTCCTTAATTAAAAAAAACTATATTTATTGTTAGGATCGGGATTGCCGATAGGGGACCAGGGTACGGGGTCCGGCTAAAGGAAACCTAGTACACACACAACGGTTGGCGTTAATCTGGTTAGGAATTAACATCGGTCTTAATACCACACAGACTGTCACAAACTCTTGAACCGAGTTCAAGGGCAAAATGTTTGTTTCAGCCTGAAGCAACACACATAGATCAGATAAAAATAAGAATGGAGAAGGGTCAGTTAGAATAAGGGGAAATCAGTTTGGTTAGTTAAATGACCGAAAATGATTAACGAACACAGAACACAAATTTTATGAATGTTCGGAGATGAAACTTCTACGTCACCCCTTCTTCTCAAACAACGAGAAGGATATTCACTAAGGAATATTTAACAACACAATTACACCACACAATCGAGTCTTATTTACTGCTCGATGTTAAATTTACAACACTCACACAGTATTGTAATACACTATTACAAATATGTAAATACCTAGAACTTAACAATTTGTTTTTATCACTCAATAGCTTGTAAATTTCTCAAGGTATGTTCGCAAGAATTTCTCTAACTTCATAACCTTATCAATTTGCGAGCACCCAAAAGAAGTGTGAGCAAAAAGTGAACAGAAGGGAGACGAAGAGACTTTTCTTCAGCTTTTCTAATATGGTTGGTCAAAAAAGATCAGCAATGCATTTAATGCGGTGAAAGCTTCCCAAAGTATGATGTCGTGCCGGCTTAAATCAGGTAACTTATACGTTTTGTGTTTGTACACTTGGCAACTGTACGTTTGACGGCTGCCTGCTCCTTGAATGTTGCTTCTAGATTTATACCAAGTGTTAGATAAAATTATATCGGTTAAATAAAACTTAACAAAAACAAATCTCTTGTGCAGGAACAAGTAAAGAACTCAACTGGTCAAAGAACTCAACCGGTTAAGAAACTCGACCGGTCAAGCAATCAAACCGACCAAAAACTTGACCGAACAAGAAAGACAAGATCGGTCAAATCAGAAGGCCAGAATCATTGAACAGTTGGTCAATCAGAAGCTATGGAAAAACCAGAAGTCATCTGGTTAACATAAACAACCGACCAGTACAAATAGATACTTCGAGTATCTGTTGAGAATGATACCGAAGGAACAGACTTAGTATTTCCATATTCATACAAGTCTAAGGACAGGCTGCAGGCTGCAGAAGATCGTCCTACAAGATCTTTCCACTCCAGGATAAATCAGAAAGACAATCTTCCAGGTACAGGCAACTGTCTAACCGACAATTGCCATATTAAGTAAAAGACAAACCTAACCGGTTTGACCTACACACTGGAAGACTAGACCGCCAGGTCTGAAGACTAGACCGCTAGGTCTGAAGAGTTGACCGCCAGGTCTGAATCACTGAATCACTGAACCTCTGAATCATTGAACCTCAATTCAACCCGGTTTTGCAAGCCGAGGAAGACCTCGAGGAAGATATAGAGCCGCAACTCAGAAGACAGCGGTGTTTGAATGCGGTTCCAATTAGATCGTTCTGTCAACCGATCTCTACTCTCACCGGCACCTCAGGCGGTCGAGGATCCTCATCCAGGCCGGTTCAAGCGGTCAAGGGAAAGGCCACCGATGAACAACTGGAAAAATTCCTGCCGCCTAGATCGAAGAAATAGGGGCTTCATTTACCTTCTTTACTTATGTTTATTTCGGTTTTATATATATATAATTTTTGCCTTAGCATATTTCTTATATATAAAGTGATTTTTGGAAACCGGCCTACATTTGCATTCTTAGATGATTTTGAATATTTTAAATAAAATAATCAAAAAGGGAGAAAATGATAAGATAAAATATAAAAAAAAATTCAAAATTTTCTCAAAATCTTCCAAAATTTTTCGAAAAATTCTCCAAAGTTAGTTTCCAAAAATTCGGCCAAATAAACTCTTAAAAACAAACTGGCCTACATTTGCATTCTTACATGATTTTGAATATTTTAAATAAAATAATCAAAAAGGGAGAAATTGATAGATAAAATTAGATTGGTTAAATAAAACTTAACAAAAACAAATCTCTTGTGCAGGAACAAGTAAAGAACTCAACCGATCAAAGAACTCAACCGATTAAAAAACTCAACCGGTCAAGCAATCAAACCGACCAAAAACCTGACCGAACAAGAAAGACAAGATTGGTCAAATCAGAAGGCCATAATCATTGAACAGTCGGTCAATCAAAAGCTATGGAAAAACCGGAAGTCATCCGGTTAACATAAACAACCGACCAGTACAAATAGATACTTCGAGTATCTGTTGAGAATGATACCGAAGGAACATAGTTAGTATTGCCATATTCATACAAGTCTGAGGACAATCTGCAGGCTGCAGAAGATCGTCCTACAAGATCTTCCACTCCAGGATAAATCAGAAAGGCAATCTTCCAGGTACAGGCAATTGTCCAACCGACAGTTGCAATATTAAGTAAATGACAAACCTAGCCGGTTTGACTTACACACTAGAAGACTAGACCGCCAGGTCTGAAGAGTTGACCGCCAGGTCTGAATCACTGAACCTCTGAATCACTGAACCTCTGCTCAACCAATCAGATTCAAGGAAATGAAATGTGACCGTTGACACATTTCACCTATAAAAGAAGGAGCTGAAGAAGAATAAATGCGGTTACAAGTTCTAAGAGTTTTCCACAGCCTAAGTCAAAAATCGTGTTTTATCTCTCTAAAGAACTCAAGCGTTTCTTTGAAGAGTAATTACAATTTCGGTTAAAATTGTACGGGTGTTATCGAGTAGAAAATAAATCTCGATCGGATTGTGTTTGTGTATTCCTGAGTGAATATCCTTCTCGCGGTTTCGAGAGGAAGGGGTGACGTAGGAGTTTAATCTCCGAAGATCCATAAAAACCTGTCTTGTTATTTACTTTCCGCCTGCTTTACATTCTAACCGATATGCACTAACCTACTAATACCGCTCCAACCAATTCAACATCACCTAAACCAAATTAATAAGCTGCAAAACCGACCCAACAATCTCCAAACCTGTCTTATTCAAATCCGGTTCTGCCTATCTCGTATGTGTATTGCTTCAACTTGAAATAAACCACTTCCGCACTTGAACTCGGTTCAAGGGTTTGTAATAGTTTGTGTAGTATTGAAACCCCGGTATTAATCTCTAACTAGATTAATCACCACCTTTGTGTGAGACGCGCTAACCGGTCAGACCCCGGTCCGACAGCCGCGACCTAGATCCTAACACCAAGTTAGGTAACTATACACCTGATTGCTACCTGGAGGTTTCTTTTGGATTTAGACAAGCCTGAAGGTTGCTTCTGAACTTAGACAAGCTTGAAGGTTGCTTCTCGACTTAGACAAGCCTGGTGGTTGCGTCTGGACTTATACTAAACTAGGTAATTGTACATCTGACAATTACCTACAGTCTATTAACAGACTTGTATTTAATAACCAAAGCAGAAGACAATTAATTGACCGGAGCTCATTTATGACCAGTTGACCGATTTCCACTTCCGGTTTTACCAATCTCGCATACATGGAAATTTCGATATTTTTCTCAGCTTCCCTGAAATAGCAAAACTTTAAATATTATTTGCATACAATAAGATTAGATCTCTGGTCACCTGTGTGATAGTCATGAGTGTTTACCACTACACTACATCACATTATCTTTAAAACAGTTAATATATACTTGATATGACTTAGCAATTTAACTTATATATTTATTTGAACTTAGTTTTATTTATTCATTATTAAAACTTTTCATAAATTCTAACAATTATATTCTAATAATTTCTCCCTTTTTGATTATTTAATTTAAATAATCAAAACTTGTAATTGTTGGTCGCTTAAGTTAATTAGCATATTTAAATAGTTAATTAATACTACTACTTAATTAACTATTTTTTACTTATCAATTTCTCCCTTTTTGATTATTTAGAATAAATATTCAAAACAAGGCAGATTTTATAATTTAAATTAGTTTAGGAATTAGTGTAATCTAACAATTCTAAAATATTTTCTAAGGGAAGAAGACTTAGACTCGAGAAGTGGCTTTGTGAGGATGTTAGCAACTTCAGACTATTCCCTTCATATGTTGTGTCTGTCAGTAGCCGGCTGTCCGGATGCAATGTTATTTCTTCTAAGCTCCTGTCTTGATTTACCTGCATTCATATACAATAACAGATTTGGTACCCATTTTTCTTTGGGCCCGTGGCTTATTAGTCCCTTAGGAATCCACACTTTGATTATTTTGATGGACTTCCCGTTGTGTGTATGTATAATATATCTACCTGTTCATGATTATTTAAAGAATGATTTTTGGGAAACATCTCTTGATTTTGTGTCAAGTTTTTCTTTTCCATACAAACTGGCTGTTCTTCTATCAGGTTTCAACCAGCTTGAAGTTGGCTTTACATAACTCATCTCATCCTTTGAAGTTAAATCATTGCAGCTTGTAATTTTTCCTTGAGCTTCTCATTCTCAGATGAGAACTCACTTATTTTACTTTTCAAGACATCATTTTATTGTTTTGAAAGAAAGATCTTGTACTGTTAGGATTGAAATCACATACCTCAATGTCGTCGGCCATGAGACTGTTGACCACTCCTTCATCACTTTCACTTGATGAGCTATCGTTAGACGACCTTTCAAACAGTTGAGTAGGATTCTCCCGGGTTTCTTTGGTAGTGGAGCATGACCTGATTTTTGCGAAAATGTTTATGTCCAAAGTTTTGTAGACAACAACTCTAGCTAGGTTGTCAAGATTATTTTTCCTTCTATCCCTAGCTGTCCATTCGCTTTTTTTTTCTCGATCTTAATCGGACCGTCTGAGAGGATGAACATCATCTCGTCATCCATTGTTGTCAGGTGCAAGTGCATGCGAGTCTTCCAATCAGCGAACTCTTCTCTTTCTAGCATTGGAGGTTTATTACCTAAAGTTATGCTTGCTTGCTTCGGGTTGCTTGGGTGTTAAAACTAACTGCTCTGATACTACTTGTTAGGATCGGGATCGCCGATAGGGGTCCGGGTCCAGCTAAAGGAAACCTCTTACACACACACAATGGTTGACGCTAATTCGGTTAGGAATTAACACCGGTCTTAATACCACATAGATTGTCACAAACTCTTGAACCGAGTTTAAGGGCGGAAATGTTTGTTTCAACCTGAAGCAACACACACGGATTGGATAGAAATAAGAATGGAGAAGGATCGGTTAGAATAAGGGGAAATCAGTTCGGTTAGTTAAATGACTGAAAATGATTAATGAACACAGAACACAGATTTTATGGATGTTCGGAGATGAAACTCCTACAACACTCTTCTCAAACATAGAACACAAAACACCCCTTCTTCTCAAACAACGAGGAGGATATTCAATAAGAAATATTCTACAACACAATACACCACAAAATCGAGTCTTATTTATTGCTCGATGTTCACTTTACAACACTCACACAGTATTGTAATACACTTTTACAAATATGTAAATACCCAGAACTTAACAGTTTGTTTTTATCACTCAATAGATTTGTAAATTTCTCAAGGTATGTTCGCAAGAATTTCTCTAACTTCGTAACCTTATCAATTTGTGAGCACCCAAAAGAAGTGTGAGCAAAGAGTGGAGACGAAGAGACTTTTCTTTAACTTTTTAGGTTCCTTTTATAGTGGAAATATGACAACGGTCATATTTCTATCTCTAAGATGGTTGGTCAAAAAAGATCAGCAATGCATTTAATGCGGTGAAAGATTCCCAAAGTATGATGTCGTGCCGGATCAAATCAGGTAACTTTTATGTTTTGTGTTTGCACACTTGTCAACTTTACATTTGACGGTTGCCTGTTCCTTGGAGGTTGCTTCTAGATTTATACCAAGTCAGGAAACTGTACACCTGACAGCTTCCTGGAGGTTGCTTCTGGACTTAGACAAGCCTGGAGGTTGCTTCTGAATTTATACTAAACTAGGTAACTGTACATATGATAGTTATCTGCAGTCTATTAACAGACTTGTATCATAAGGAAAGGATACAGAACATATAAAAGAAGCTTTGCCAGACTGCTCATAGTGGAATCTTAATTTGGAGTTGAGAATACTGAAGGCATTTAATAACCGGAGCTGAAGGCAATTAATTGACTGGAGCTCATTTATGACCGGTTGACCGATCTCCACTTTCGGTTTTACCGATCTCGCTTACATGAAAATTTCGGTATTTTGCTCAGCTTCCCTGAAATAGCAAAACTTTCCTGGTCACCTATGTGACAGGAAAGAGTGTTTACCACTCCACTACAACACCTTGTTGTCATCTTTAAAACAGTTAATATACTTGATATGACTTAACAATTTAACTTATATATTTATTTGAACTTAGTTTTATCTATTCATTATTAAAATTTTTCATAAATTCTAACAATTCAATTCTAACATTTATTATATTGTATGATAAGATTTATAAATTAAATTTTAATATTTAATTTCAAATTATATTATATATATATATATATAAACTATGAAAGTGTGCTTTTAAAGTAGCTAATGAAATAATAATATATAATTTAAATATGGTGTAACTAGAGATCTTAAAATCGTAATTGAACTTGTAAACTCATCCAAGTGTGTGAGTGTAGCTAAGGAAATTTAGTCATTAGTGGTCATTATCATTTCTATCTAGAATAATCCATCATTCTTCACATGGAATGGGACATTACTCTAGAATTAGGTCCAACTCTATGATTTTGTTACGGTCTGCTTACCAATGCCTCGGTCCTAAAATATTTGCAGCACTCGTTTCTCGACCCTAGTGTGCATATGGGCCAGTTTATGTTTTTTTATTGAATAATTCTGTTTTGTTTCCTTTCTTTTTTATTTCTCTTAAACTGAATTCTGTTATTTTGGAAGTAGTTGTAGCCGAATACTCTTGGGTAATTCAGCCTGTTTAAATGCTGATGCCCACACCACTTTTTGGGGCTATGAATTGAATCTTTTGAAAGTTGTGCTCTAAGTTATTCTCCCGGTCTTGGACCCCTATCTTGGACTACTAGGTGTAATCTAGTAGTATTTCTCTTCTCACCTTCGGCTATTCTCTCCTTAACCTCGAATTCTCTTCTCATTCTATATCCGCTATGCTTGAGTATTGAATTCCACCATCGGTCCCGACTATTAAGAACCCGTTTCTTGAATTAAAGAACTCGAAAGGCTAGGTTATAGTTTCAATCGTAACATATTGGTATCAGAGCTGGTCGATTCTCAACATGGTAGAAACTCGCCAGCAGTCAGAATGGATACGCTCAGGGCCCTTATTGAATATCTGTCCCAACAAACAGTTGCGATGCAAGCTGCCATAGACCGAAGATTTGATGCGGCTGAAGAACAAATGGCAGCCTTTGAGAGCGGGGCATCTGGAAATGCACAAGAACCCCGACACAGACTCTACGATGATAATTCTTGCCACGGTCCTTCCCCATTTAGACCCCAACACCCTGTCCAGAACCGCGACCAACACTATGTTCCTCCCACTCGGCTAACCAAGGTCGATTTTCCTTGGTTTGATGGGTCGGATCTCGAGGGCCTAATATCCGACGAACAATTTTTCAGGGTGGAAAAAACTAGGGATGCCACTCAATTAGAAATCGCCACCATTCACTTTTGATAGGATCGGCTTTATCGATAGAGACGGGGGTCTTGCTAAGGATGAAGGCTTATGAAAAACAGTTTGAAAGAAATTCTGTTAGGGATTTAATTTCCTTTCTATTCTTCACAAACTTGTGTAAACACTTGATATGGATTCAAGGCGGAATTGTTTACTTGGGTTTGAAGCACAGGATGAAATATGAAAAGATGACAGAAAAGAAGAACACAACAGTTTGTTTATGGATGTTCGGAGAAACTCTCCTACGTCAACCCTTCTTCCAACCACCGGAAGGATTCACTATAAGATGATTAGAATCAAATACAGTTTACACACACTTAGCTCACTATTGAACATAACACTTTCTGTTCAATTACAAGATGAAGAATATCACTCAGCTAAAGGTGCTTTGATTCTCTCTCTCTCTCTCGATTCACACACAGTACAATTAGAAAGGAGCTTCACAGTTTGAATTCAGTAAACAAAATGATTGAGTAGTTTCTCTCTCTGCAAAATCAGATTGCTTGTTCGTTAGACTTGTTAAGGCTTGAAAACCGATACTTCGTTCGTTGTCCTTAAGATTGGTTAAATACAGAGCAGGAGCTAACGGTCGAATACTCAAGAATGATACGTGGCACTCTTCCATTGGAAAGCCTCCATTGTACACAGCAGGTTTTGAGCACAAGGATCGTGGCCGTACAGAACTGGTAGTGCGCCGAATATTCCATCAGGGATGTACCTACAAAACGGGTAATGTGAGGAAAATTCTCTTACGTGACATTCCTTGATTGGATGCGTATAGCTGCTGTTCTAATCTTCACTAGAAAGTGGAGCAGAAGTAGGGTACATCTATAGCAAGTGGGTAGGAGAAATGCTAGATTCAAGCGTACTGCTTAAACTGAGCATTAGACGTATTTCAGTTAGACGGATTGTGAGAATCAGTCTAATGAAATAAGTCATCTCCTTCTAATAGAAAAACGTCTATTAGACCGCCTGGTCTAATAGAATTAGACTCGCGTCTAATTACAATAACCATTAGACTGGCACGTCTAACTCCACTGAGTTAGACTGACACGTCTAATTCCGGTTCTACCTCAGACTTGTCTGAAGGAGTTAGACGAACGTCTAACTTTCATTAATTAGACCACACGTCTAATTATTCAATAACCATTAGACTGGAACGTCTAACTCCACTGAGTTAGACTGACACGTCTAATTCCGGTTCTACCTCAGACTTGTTTGAAGGAGTTAGACGCACGTCTAACTTTCATTAATTAGACCACACGTCTAATTATTCAATAACCATTAGACTGGCACGTCTAACTCCACTGAGTTAGACTGACACGTCTAATTCCGGTTCTACCTCAGACTTGTCTAAAGGAGTTAGACGCACGTCTAACTTTCACTTTCTATTAGACTACACGTCTAACTCCAATGAGTTAGACTGTACGTCTAATTCCGAATATCAATTAGACTACCCGTCTAATTACATATATATTAGACTACACGTCTAACTCCGATGAGTTAGACTGTATGTCTAATTCTATTAGACCTACGCCTAATTCTGTGTATTCATTAGACCATTCGTCTAATTCTTTACATCTATTAGACTACACGTCTAACTCCGATGAGTTAGACTGTACGTCTAACTCCGATGAGTTAGACTGTACGTCTAATTCTATAAGACTTATGTCTAATTCTATTAGACTTACGTCTAATTCCGTGTATTCATTAGACCATCCGTTTAATTATTTACATCTATTAGACTACATGTCTAACTCCGATGAGTTAGACTGTACGTCTAATTCTATTAGACTACACGTCTAACTCCGATGAGTTAGACTGTACGTCTAATTCTATTAGACTTATGTCTAATTCCGTGTATTCATTAGACCATCCGTCTAATTCTTTACATCTATTAGACTACACATCTAACTACGATGAGTTACACTGTACGTCTAATTCGGAATATCAATTAGACTACCCGTCTAATTACATATATATTAGACTACACGTCTAACTCCGATGAGTTAGACTGTATGTCTAATTCTGTTAGACTTACCTCTAATTCCGTGTATTCATTAGACCATCCGTCTAATTCTTTACATCTATTAGACGACACATCTAACTCCGATGAGTTAGACTGTACGTCTAATTCTATTAGACTTACGTCTAATTCTATTAGACTTACGTCTAATTCCGTGTATTCATTACACCATCCGTCTAATTCTTTACATCTATTACACTACACGTCTAACTCCGATGAGTTAGACTATACGTCTAATTCTATTAGACTTACGTCTAATTCCGTGTATTCATTAGATCATCCGTTTAATTCTATTAGACTACACGTCTAACTCCGATGAGTTAGACTGTACGTCTAATTCTATTAGACTTACGTCTAGTTCCGTGTATTCATTAGACCATCCGTCTAATTCTTTACATCTATTAGACTACACATCTAACTCCGATGAGTTAGACTGTACGTCTAATTTCGTGTATTTATTAGACCATCCGTCTAATTCTTTACACCTATTAGACTAGACGTCTAACTTCGATGAGTTAGACTGTACGTCTAATTCCATGTATTCATTAGACCATCCGTCTAATTCTTTACACCTATTAGACTACACGTCTAACTGCGATGAGTTAGACTATACGTCTAATTCTATTAGACTTACATCTAATTCCATGCAATGAAAGTCAAAAATCGGTCTAATGACCCTTATTAGATCCAATTCTCATAACATGTTGTCTCAATACACCTGTATCAAGACTCATAAGTTATTTTATCATCAAAATATCAATGGTTAAATTATTTCAACCATTAGTCAAAATAATTTGACCCAACAACTTTTTTGGCGAAGCAAGAATGTGTTACGTGTCATATCTTCAAAACCGCAATCATATGGAAGCATTATCTTGGGACGTGTTCAAGAGAGACCTTATGACTCAATTCGGGCCGTCTATACATGACACACCAATGAGACAACTCATGAATTTGAAACAAGTTGGGTCGGTTCAAGAATATAATCTACGATGTATGCCGATCTCTTAAAAACTCTATAGCATGCCAAGGGAATATGTCATAGATTGCTACTTGTCCGGTCTAAGGGAGGAGATTGCAAACTGCATCAGGTTGCGATTCCCGGATTCCCTAAACGAAGCCATGGCCATGGCTAAAGTCCAAGAAGCAACAAATCGGTCCTTAATGAGCAGTGGTAACTTGTACAACGCTGAAGCACCGTTGTTGCTCACGCCATCCAATATCAACACAGCCGGGCTTAGCACCAATACCGGATTCAAGAATTCATCATATGGGTCCTCTTTAAATGCAAACCATGGCCATGTTAAGCAATTAGCCAGCCTCAATGGATGAAAAGCGGAAGAAGGGCATATGCTACTCTTGCAATGAAAATGGCAACCAAACCATATGTGTAAATCAAAGTTATTCATGGTCTCGGCCAATCAAGAAGACCAAGAACCCGATCAAGAACCTGTTTTTGATGATTTACCTTCGTTGCTCGGCCCAAGGGATGAACCAGCCATATCCTTACATGCCTTGACCAGGTCTAAAGCTTTTCAAACGCTCCAGATTCTTGGCAAAATTGGGAACCTGCCAGTAGTGATCCTGATCGATACAAGCAGCACCCACAATTTTATCAATAGTAGGATTTTGGAGAAAATAGACCACAAAAGCATAGCAACTCGGGTGCAATCAGTTAGAGTGGTCGATGGGTCTAATGTGTTATGCTCTAGTGTTTGCAAAGACTTGAAGTGGTCGATGGAAGGCAATGAATATCAAACAGAAATGAAGGTAATTTCCATGGACGAATATGATATTGTGTTGGGCATTGAATGGCTGATTACTCTAGGCCCGTCATCTTGAGACTTTGAAAAACTGACCCTATCCTATGAGAAGAAAGACAAAACCATGGTCCTAAAGGGGATTCCTCGGTCGCAGGCCACTGTGATGCATGGAAACCAGCTGGAAAAGTCCTTAGATGAATATAGTGTTGCTGCCAAAATGCAAATAAAGAGTAAGCCCGAAGGCCAAACTGTTTCCCTCGTGGCAATGACCTTGGAAGATATTCCTGAAGATCTAATTAGAAGCTATGGCTCGTTCGATGTCGCTGTTATGCTAGTTCGGAAAAAAGACTTGGCCTGGATTTTTGATAACACTATAGAGTTTAATTAAAGTTGGAAGAAACTATTTTTGCACCAGGCGCTGGAGACATTACAGCAACAAAGGTCAGCTCTAAACGAAGAAAAACTCGACATTGGGTGCAGATAAATTCTATACATGGGTGGAATGGCGAGAACCCGACCAGGTCCACTACTGAAATGATTCCGCCGAAAGATTTTTAAGAAGACCGGTCATTTGCGGCGAAGCTTGCTGAACATTTTGAAGCCCGACCGAAGCAATATGTTTTGAAGTTTGAAGATGCGCATTAGAGGCTGACAAGTCCACGTTCTTTTCGTCGATGGCGACAAATCTCGAAGGGGGAGACTATGTTACGATCTGCTCACCAAAGCCTCAGTCCTAAAATATTTGCAGCACCCGCTTCTCGACCCTAATGTGCATATGGGCCAGTTTATGTTTTTTATTGAATAATTATGTTTTATTTCCTTTCTCTCTTATTTCTCTTAAACTGAATTCTGTTATTTTGGAAGTAGTTGTAACCGAATACTCTTGGGTAGTTCAGCCTCTTTAAATGCTGATGCCCACCCCACTTTTTAGGGCTATGAATTGAATCTTTTGAAAGTTGTGCTCTAAGTTATTCTCCCGGTCTTGGACCCCTATCTTGGACTACTAGGTGTAATCTAGTAGTATTTCTCTTCTCACCTTTGGCTCTTCTCTCCTTAACCTCGAATTCTCTTCTCATTCTATGTCCGTTGCGCTTGAGTATTGAATTCCACCATCGGTCCCGACTATCAAGAACCCGTTTCTTGAATTAAAGAACTCGAAAGGCTCGGTTATAGTTTCAAGCGTAATAGATTCACATATCATTCTATTTCATTTGTTATGTTGATCTTTCCATACAACTAAGGCAACACCTTGCTATTTCCCAATCTCAAACAAATTGTATATCTTTTTAAACAAAAGTTCACTATCCTCCTCAAATGTTATGGTATCACTACCATTTAGCATTAACTTTGTCGCTAAAATTAGTAAGTCTCAAAAAAGATTGAAACAATAAGATTGCAATGTATTAACTTTCTACTTTCACCCTCTATGTTCTCAAAATCTAAGATAATCCTAAGAAAATTCATCTATATTTCTTTTCATATTTTTCTTAGCTTCCATCCTATATCCAAAGAGTCTCCTCTTGTACAAGAGACTCTTTGCCAAAGAATTTGTCATTAAATGAACTCTAACTTCGATTAGAGAGCAACATTTGTTGTCTCCTTTGACAACTCCCTCATCACCTTATCACCCAAGTTGAAAATGATTATGGAGTGAACTTTCTCTAGGATTTTAAATTTTCTATCTTCAATATACTTGGATGGCATTTGAGAAAAAACTCATTGTACCATGAGAGAACCAAACAAGTTAACTTCAAATTCCATTTTTTTAGGGATCGACTTGATTGAGAAAGATATTGCGAAGGTCAATAAGATTGTCGGTATGGAGAATGTTAATGACTCTTTGACCAAGGTGGTCCAAGGGAAAAACATGTATGAGTATTGCGAACTTGGGATCATGTTGGTGCTTGAAGTATGTATGAGGATTGTGAATTTGAGCTCATGTTGGTGCTTGAAGACACCACCAAGGAGAATAAGACAGGAAGATAGAGTTTGGGTATTTGTACATATGTATTTATTGATAATATGTGATAAATATTTTACCATTGTTCAAATAATTAAGGATTATAAGAGTTTATTGTAATAATTCGAAAAAGAAAGGAATGAATTGTCGACAAAGCCTAAAATTTAATTCCACCCGAGAATAAGACATTTCATTGTGTTAGATGCAAAATTAATTTATAGCAAGACACATCAAATTAACTACTGAAAATTTAGAGTAGAACGTTCTAAACGTACAACCTAAATTTTTGAAAGACGAAATTGTTGTTTTTGGCCCAATTAGAATCCTTTTTCGGAAGATGATGGGAGTGATAGAAAGTTTCTTAGTATATAAAAAAACTCTCTTCACAATTATAATAGAATCCCACATCGGAAGATGATGGGAGTGGGGGAAGTTTCTTAATCTATAAAAGAAACTCTCCACATTTGGTTTATTGCACTCAATATTTGTATCTCTTCTTCCTTATTAATTGATAGACTTAGTGTTAGGAGACGTAAGCAACTTTTGGTCGAACTCCGTTATCAAATTGTTATTGTGCTCTTTCGTTTGTTTCTTCTTTTATACTATCACTTTTTCCCAACACGTGGTAATATTAAATGGAACTCAACATTTCGGCATGTGGCAATGTGAGATTCTAGATTGTCTTTTTTAGTAAGATCTATATGTTACAATTGAGGTTGAAAAGCTAGATGGTATAGATGGAGTATCATGAATCGATTGGCATGATGAACAATTTGATCTTGTCTGTCTAGAGAGCAGAAGTATGTTGTGAATAATGAAACTTATGCACAGAAACTATGGCAAGCATTGGAGGACAAATTTTTAAAGAAGAGTGGTCAAAATAAGTTCCTAATGAAAAAATGGTTGTTTTGGTTTGATTACCAATCAGGTACTACCATAAATGAAAAAATCACTAAGCTTAATTAGTTAGTAGCAGATCTATTAAATCTTAATGTAAAATTTGAAGATGAAGATATGGCATTGATGTTGTTATCGTCTATTCCTGATGAATTTAAACATTAAGAAACAACGTTACTTCATGGGAAAGGAATTGTATCTTTTGATACTATAAGTTCTAATTTATATGGTCATGAATTAAGAAAGGTGGACTAAAGGTAAAACAAAATAGCTACAACAGATGAAACATTGGAAATATTGGTGGTCAGGGGCATCAACAAAGAAAATCAACGGTTGTTAGGATCTAGATCGCCGATAGTGGACCGGGGTCCGGTTAAAGGAGAGTCTTTGACAACACTCAACGGTTGGCACTAATCCGTTTAAGAATTAACACCAGTTTCAATACTACACAATCTGTCACAAACCCTTGAACCGAGTTCAAGTGCGGAAGTGGTTTGTTTTAGGTTAAAGCAACACACACACATGATGGATAGAGATGCGGTTTGAAGAATGTCGGTTAAGGATTAGTGAGGCGGTTAGAATAATATGAGTCGATTAGAATATGGAACCGGAAGAAGGTAAAGCACGAGACAGGTTTTTATGGATGTTCGGAGATAAAACTCCTACGTCACCTCTTCTTCTCAAACCACGAGAAGGATATTCACTAAGGAATACACAAACACAATACACGATCGAGTCTTATTTACTGCTCGATATTCACTCTTACAATTCTCACAGAAATTGTAATATACTTCACAAACACACACTTAAGCTTTGAATCTTAGAGAGATAATGACTTTTATCACTTTGTAGTTTTTGGCTTGTTCACTCTATATCTGATCGCTTACAACACTTCTTGTTTTTCTTGCTTCTTAAGCTTCTCCATTTATAGATGAAATGTGCCAACGGTCATATTTCTTCAACGGATACCTTCAGTGTAATCGTTGAATCTGATTGGTTGAGCAGAGGATCAGCATAGCATTAAATGCGGTTTAAGCTTCCAAAGCATGGAGTAGACCGGCTGGATTTATCTTTGCTTGATAATGGCAATTGTCGGTTGGACAGTTGCCTTCACCTGGGAGATTGATCCTTTGACTTATACTAGAATGGAAACTTTTCTTCAGGTAATCTTCTGTAGCCTGCAGCATATCATCAGACTTGTATAAATATGGCAATGTCACAGTCTGATCCTTTGATGTCATCTTCTGCATATGCCCAAAGTGTTTACTTGCACCAATTTGTAAATGTTCTTTATTTGATATTCTTGACTTCTTTCTCTAAATAGTCTTCTCGTTGGATTTGTTCTTTGGATTTGTATTGAGTACTTCATTCCAATTGATCATGTTAACCGGTTGTTCAGTTCAACCGGACAGCTTCAGGCTTTGGATTTGTCACTTGCTTCTTTTAGCCGGCTTGATTTCTTGACCGGTTGGAATTCTTGACCGTTCCTGCACAATAGATTTATTTTGTTAAGTTCTATTTAACCGGTCAATTTTATCTAACAATTTATCCCTTTTTGATTATTTTATTTAAAATATTCAAAACCATGCGTCCAGTGATTGTTTAAAGAGTTTGTTGTTTTGAAAAATATTGTAGAAAAGACTTTGAAAAATTTTTGAAAAATTTTATGAAAATTTTTATCTACCAATTTCTCCCTTTTTGATTATTTTATTTAAAATATTCAAAACCATGCAAGAAGTGAGAAATAGACCAGTTTTCCAAAAATACTTATATATATATATAGAATAGTTATAAACTGAAGTAGACATAGGATAGACTAAAATGGACATAAAAGAGATAGGTGGAAATTGATTCTCTCTTCTTATCGTTCTTCTTGTTGTCCTTGTATATTATGTCCCGGAGATATTCCGACATCAATCCTTTTCCTAGAGTGCACGAATCGTAGTTCGGTCTGGAGGATGATGCTCGATTGCCCGAGTAACCGGTTGACAGTGCACGCCGTGTTGAAGGAGTAGGAGGTGCTTGTTAGGCCGGAGATCGTGGAGGAAAGGAACTTGGAGGAACTGTTTGAAGAGGAATCGCATTGATCAGAACAACCCGCGTTCTTTTCTGCAGCGGTGGAACATTTTCCTCATCTTCACCGGAGTCCGATTGTTCCAAGTTTATATGTGATACACTGGTTGGCTCAACAGAGTCGTCCATCACCGATTGAGCTCTTTTAGCCGCTGCCCTTTCGGCCTGTTTTCTTTTCTTCGCCTCAGCTCTTGTTGTGTGGATGGCCGGAGGGGCTGCGTTCTGTGTTGGCTCGGCATTCTCTTCCACATTAATCTGTCGGGCCATTTCCGCATCCGATTGTTCTCTTTCCTTCAAAACCCTTAGTTTTTCATTTTCCTCTTCCTGGATCTTTAGGGCTGCTATATCATTTTCTTTGATTCTTGCCTCGTCGACTACTATTTTAGCCGCGATTAGTTCTTCAAGTTGTGCTGAAACCACTTGTAAAGAGGAGTCGGTTTGAGCATGTCCCTTCACAAGTGATGCAATCTTTTGATCTGTTGAGTCAAGTCATTGGGCCGTAGACTCGATCAACCGGTGAGATGATGTTTGAGTTTGTTCTTCCATCTTCGCCTGCCATGGTGCAATAGTGTCTCAAAAGAATTCTTCGAAGCATGCCTTCATTATTTCTTTAGACATGGCAGGCTCCATCGATGGATCATGGCGGGGAGAATCATTCTCACCGGACACCAGATTATCCGTCTAAATATCAATGTGTTGTCGGTCAGGGGACTTACTTGAAGAAGTCTTGGCCGGGGACTTTGGTGGAGAAGAAGCGCTGACTTCCTTTCTTGAAGGTTCTCCGGCGTTAGGCTCTGATCTTTCTTCATCACGAAGATCAGACCGAGAGGATAGGGGAGCATCATTTTCCTGATCGGTTTTTGATTCCAACCGGGTCATTGTTTCTTCCAATTCTTGAGCCGACTTTTATAGTGCCTCCAAAACCATCTGATCAATGATAGTCATATCATTTGGTGGTTGTCGTTGTATGTCGAGAATGGACTCGGTGAACTCTATTAGCCTGGCGTGAGTCTCCACGAGCAGTCCTCTCTTAAGAGCAACCGCAACTTTCCTTGTTTTTGCCAGCTCAAAAACCGAGTTTTCAAGTTCAACCAGCGTTTCCCATTTCAGATGGGCAGGGCAATTGGGGATCATATCGGCGAATCCGATTTCCGCTCTCATAGATGCCCATTCAAAGAAGATGTTACTTCGTATGTGCACCTTCGCCGTGAGTTGTTTTATGACTTGGGGAATATAAGTATCCCCCATAACCTTCAGAACGTCTTTAGTAGTTTCCGGTTGTTCGTCTGGACCGGTTTCGTTCTCAGCATTTACCTTTAGATGGTCTTCAACGTCATCCCCTTGATCAATTAATTTCACTTTGCCTTTGCTGCTTGCCTTGTCAGCATTGTCTGACCGATCTTTCTCGGTTTCGTTGATGGGAGAAGAGAAGGTATTTACCGGATGTGCGGACTTGTCCTTGGAGCGGCTAGAAATGCTAGCCTTGGATGCAGTAGGGTTTTGAGCATTTGCCTGAACATTCACCATTCTGAATGCAAGAGGAGCGGATATTGTTCTTTCGCTTTCGGTTTCTTCTCCTACCGGAGCCTTCTTCTTCTTGGGTTGTGTCTTCTTTACTGGAGCCTTCGGCTGCTTAACTGTCGAGACTTTTGTCTTGCTGGGTTTCGTGAAGTGGACGGCTTTGGATTATCTTGCTGCTTGGGAGGAAGATCCCCGGACCGGTCTGGACGTTAAGGTGAAGAAGTAGTTTGCCTAGGGGAATGGCGTATCCCAGAGACCGATTAGAATTAGGATCCACCATCTCGCATAGGTTGGAGAAGATCACCTCGACCCATTTGATCTTCTCTCCCTTGACAAATCCGGCCATTGTTTCAATCTTGAGGCTGGTGAGACTATCAAAGTTTCCTCCCCTGGCCTGAATTGATTTTGAAATGATGTCATAGAGCGACCTGAATTCCGGTTTCAGGTCTCCTTTCTTGTCGGAAACCGCTATCGGTTCATTGGTGCATGATATATCAAAGCAAACCGTTAGGGTTTCATCTGCATTTCCATCTTCGGTGAAGTCACAGCCCTCTGTCGGTAATTGAAAAACTTCAGCAAGTAAATCCTTTGTAATCTCAAAGGTTTGTCCGTCGACCGTTGTAGAGATGGTTTCGTCATTTAGAGTGGCGTTTGCGAAGAACTCCGTCACCGTATTTTGGTAGATAACGAACGGTCCGTTCAGGAAGTGTTCCAGACCGAAGCGGTAATTAGCCCGATGACGTGTCGAGCTTCCTCCGAACCATTGTTTCGAATTTCTTCGAAATCAACTTGCACGATGTGGACAAAAAGAGCGGAATCCTGACCCATTTTAGACTTTAGAAGTTTGATCGAAATCTTGGATGTTTGAGAGTGATTGCAAGAAAGAGAGAAAGCAAAGAGCGTGGAATGAAAATTTTATGGGTGTTGTGTATTTATAGACGGCGTGGGACGCGTCTCAGAATGCGAACTGGCGCATTGAAAGATGTGAGCTGTCACATCAGTGAAAAGGCGCCAAAGTTTCCCTCCAAAATTATTGGCGGTAACTTTGAGCGGTAAAATTGTTATGATAGGTTTAAAGATTTAATCGGCAAAGATTTATAATTAAAAAAGGGAAAGTACACTGACATAATTAAAATAAAAACCGATGTAAGATCGGTTGGAGAAACATGAGCGGTTTAAAAGGAAACCGTTTTAGAGAGAATATAGTCAAAGAACCTATTAACCATCCTAGTTATTTTTCCTTCCACCGATTCCTTGGTGAGAACATTTGTCGGGTTCACCGGTGATCCCGGTCCAAGATCTGGGGCGGTTGATCGAATGATTTGGCTCAGCTGAGGAGCGTAGTAGAGCTTCTTCTTGGTTTCAACCATTGTTTTCAGGTTTTCAAAAATGATCGATGCCTAGTTGATAGGAGTTGTGCTTATGATGTAAGTCATCATATCAAAAGTCTTTTTGGTGTAGTTTTGATTCGGAACTTGACACGGGATGGATTGGTTGACGATATCATGTAGTATTTGGATGTTGGGAGCAAGATGGGCTTTGAGGCCGTTGTTCTGAACCGGAGTTTCAGACATGGAGAACAGTTCAGCATAATCGTCAAGCGTCCCGTTCACCCGAGGTGGGAAATCCGAAAATCCCTCAGTCGGCAGGTTGAACATTTCAGCGATTGTTTATTCCGAGATTTGAATTAAAATGTTATCGTCTGTAATGGAGACGATGACATCGTCAAGCATGGAAGCATTGGCGAAAAACTCCAATACTTCAGGAATAAGAATAGATTCAGATTCTTCCAGAAAACCGCAAAGGCCGGTGTCGATGAGTGATTCAAAGTGGATTTCCTTTGTTTCAATGTCATCAGAAGAGAGCACTGAATCAAAGTTAACACATGGGTAGTTTCTAAGAGTTGGGTGAAACATTTATTTTAGATGTTGCTTAGAGAGATGGAGGTTGTGTGCCTTGAGAGCTTGCAGGATGTGGTATTTGGAGAATAGTGAGAGGCCTCTTAAATAGAATATAGAAAAGGAAAGGATAACACAAGAACATTAATTATAGGATTTTGTCATTTATGATATGTCTTATCAATGCTTTTAAGGTATGAGGAATATTTATATTTCCAAGGCAATTTTCTTGGAAAGTGGTAATTTTGATTTGTCCGAGGTAGAGAATCTAGTTGGGAACTGTTAGGATCGGGGACGCCCTTGGAGGACCAGGGTGTTTCCGGTTTTAGGAAGGGTGGCCGCTTACAACACACAACACACTCTGGTGATAGTCCGGTTAGAGACTATAACCGTTCTCAGCACTTCGCAAACTGTCACAGACTCTTGAACCGGGTTCAAGGGCGGAAATGTCTGTTTCAGTCTGAAGCAACGTATGCGACTTAGATGATGTTTTAGAAGGAGTATGTTTTATAGATGTGAGTGGACCAGTTTTTGATATAAGGAGTAAGATTGACTTTGGTTAGGTTAAGTGAGTAAGCAATAAAATGAAGGAAACAACACAAGACAGGATTTTTTATGGATGTTCGGAGCAAACCCTCCTACGTCACCCCTTCTTCTCAAGTTATGAGAAGGATCTTCACTAACTTTCAAAGTTATAACAATTACAATGTCGGTCGAGCCCAACTCGCTACTTGTTGGTTACACCAGTTCACTCTTGATGTAATACACAAATACAACACAAACACACACACAAAGCTTCCGGTTTATGACACACCGGTATTGGATCGTTCGTAAGATTTCTTTATCTCTCTAAGATTTTCGTAAATTGTATCGCTTGATCGTTTGTTATTGTTCTTCATTAATGAGGTCGCTTCGTATTCCTTTTTTAGTGAGGACGATCCCAACGGTCACATTCTTCTTTCACCGTGGGATTGGTTAATCCAGCATCACGCCGGTGCAGGGAGGTTTCTTGCACGTTTCACCTTCCTCAACACTTGGCAAGCATGTAGGGACTCCTCAGGTAAATATGACGTTGCCGGTTTACAGATTCGGACACGTGTCAGGCATGCACCTTCCGGTTGTCAACATCGGATCAGTAAATCATCATTGCTTTCCTCGCATGCTTCTGATCGGATCTTATCTTCTTTTATCCCTTCGAGACCCGTCTATTTCGTCATATTACGTCACTTCTGCAGATTGTAGTTTCCGGTTTGTTTCTTACATAATATATTCCTGCTGAAATGTAAACTTTGTCTTTGCTAGCCGGTCTATTGAGAGAATTAAAACCGGTTCCTCTGATCTTGACTTGATCACTTGGAACTGGATTTCTTTGAAGTGTTTTATCATCCGGTTCATGAGACTTCAGCCGGTTTATACGATTTGATCTGTTCCTGCACATAGAAGTTTAACAATTGTTTAGTTTTTCTAGCCGGTTCCAAAAATTAACTTTAATATGCCAGAAGTAGATAAAAATAAAAGTAGGTAATATATTAAACCGATGTGAAGTGGTTCCGCAAGAGATCAAGAGAAACACACAAAAGATAAACATAATTAAAATATACAACCGGTGCATGCAACAAAACGACCAGTTGTCCGAAGAGATGGTTCCTTAGCGGCTGGAGGAGGAGCTTCCTCTCTGTTTCTTCTTCCAAGCTTTCTCAAAGCGGTCGAAGAATGAGTCGGCCGAGTTTCCTGTCATGATTTGAGGTGGGATTAATCCTACGCCCGGACAGAGAGGAACACCGAGATCGAAAAGAAGAGTACTTATTTGAGGAATGTAGCCGATATGGCGAGTGGAGATCATCCAGATTAGGTTGTCAAAAAGCAACCTCGACCAGTTGACCGAGACTTCATTTGTGATGGCGGTCATGATGTCGAAAGATTTGGTGCAAAAGACATTGGTAACATCCTTTCCAAGGATGGATTTATCAACGATATCGTTGAGCAGCTGATATTCATCCCTCAACGAGGATCTTGCCCCGTGATCATCAACAGGGATAGGAGAGCGAGAAAAGTGCTAGAACATTTCAGCCTTCTATTCTGCCAAAGGAGTAAGGTCGGTGAGACCTTCTCTTGGAAGGTCATAGCACCGAGCGAAATCTTTCTCGGTGAACTCAAAGACAGTGTCTCTCACCTTGGATTGAATGAGAGTGTCGAAGAAGGGAGTACCACGGAAAACTCTTGCATTACGGAAGAACTCCATGACGGTATTAGGGAATATAATGTGTCGTTCATCCAGAAAAATACTTAGACCGGAGTTTTCAATTGATTTGAACATTTTGTAGATCTCAAAATGGTTTGTCCTTGTAGCGGAATTAAACTCAATTTGAAGGATGTTTAGGAAAGAGATGTGAGACATTTTGATCTAGTAGGATGAGAGGTGTTGAGTATTTTAGAGAGGTGTTGAGTATTTTAGATGTGTGATTATTTGTTGATGTGCATCTAACTTATATATTAGGCAGTTGATGGTGTTAACTAGTGGATAATGCACGTTGTATCCTATTAACCGTTGGATGAGAGATCTTTCCAAGATTTGGGGTGGTTGTTACCCTATGGATGTAAGTCATAGGCCTAGGCGGTGAGAGATATCATATCTTCACGTCTTTGAGGCATGACTGCTTTGTTTTGAAAAGGAATCTTTTCAGAATAGATACGTCTAAACACAATCAAGAATTCCCTTTTGTTGGAAAGCCAAATATTCCAAAGGAGAGTATATCCAAACCGGTTGGTTTTCAGTTATTAGTCCCGATGCAGTTATTTGGTAAGGTACTAAATAGTTGGTCGGTTTACTACACCTGATAAGCAATGAAATTCTTCAATAAGTACAGTGGTAATTTAATTTTCCGACATTTTAAGAAGAACTGATGGTTTTGTCTGTCCGAGCCGATATTTCCTTTTTAGAGAAGTAAAATTTCGGTTTTAAGAAATAAGTTGATTTATATCGGCAAGACCAAGAATATTTCTGAAGAACTACTTGTTTTAACATAGCTTCCTGCAGAGGCTTTATGAATATGTCGGCTACTTGTTGATCGTTTGATACATATTCCAACCGGATGTGCTTCTGCTGAACATGTTCCCGGATGAAATGATGTTTTATGTCGATATGCTTAGTTCTTGAGTGTTATACAGGATTGTATGTGATTGCTATGGAACTTGTATTGTCACAGAATATTGGAGATTCTTCGGCGGTGACACCGAAATCTCGTAGCTGCTGTTGAATCCATAGAAGTTGAGCACAATAACTTCCGACTGCTAGATATTCAGCTTCTGCGGTTGACGTAGCGACATATGTTTGCTTCTTGCTATACCATGAAACGAGCCGATCTCCTAGAAATTGACATGTTCCACTGGTACTTTTTCTATCAACTTTACATCCTGCATAGTCTGCAACAGAGTAGCTAGTTAGATTAAAACTTGAGTCCTTTGGATACCATAATCTGACTTCAGAGGTTCCCTTTAGATATTTTAGGATTCGTTTGGCGGCTGTGTAGTGAGACTGTTTTGGATTAGCCTGGAATCTTCCACATACTCCGACCGCGAATAATATGTCCGGTCGACTTGCTGTCGGGTAGAGAAGTGAAACGATGATTCCGCGATAGGCTGTCAGGTCTACTCCCTGACCGTCATCATCTTTATCCAGCTTGATTGATGAACTCATTGGAGTGGAAGCAGGAGAACATGTTTCCATCCCAAATTCTTAAGTAGCTCCTTTGTGTATTTAGACTGATTAATGAATGTTCCTCCTTCGATTTGTCGAACCTGAAGACATAGGAAGAAGCTCAATTCTCCCATCATACTCATTTCTAACTTGTTAGTCATTAGTGATGAAAATTTTCACATATCATAGGATCAGTTGAACCGAAGATAATGTCATCCACATATATTTGAACAAGTCAAATATGTTCCTTCTTCTCGAATTTGAATAAGATTTTATCTACTGAACCTATAGTGAAGTTATGCCCGATCGGGAAATTTGAAAAAAAAATGGCATACCAGGCTCTAGGATCTTGTTTTAAACTGTAAAGAGCTTTGTTTAGTCGATACACGTGACTGGTCAGGTCAGCATTTTTAAAACCGGGTGGTTGTTCAACATATACTTCTTCTCGTAATTCACCATTTAAGAATGCACTTTTAACATCCATTTGAAATACCTTAAAAATTTTGAAAGCCACAAACGCTAGAAAAAATCTAATGACTTCAATTCTAGCTATAGGAGCAAATGATTCTTCAAAATCAATGCTTTCTTCCTATTTGTATCCTTGTGCCACTAATCTAGCTTTGTTCCTCGGAACCAAATCGTCTACATTGAGCTTATTTCTGAATACCCATCTTGTTCTGATAACCGGTTGATCTTTCGGTCTAGGAACTAAGTACCAGACTTTATTACTCTCAAATTGGTTTAACTCTTCTTGCATTGCTAAAATCCAATCTAGATCCAACAATGCTTCATTTAGCTTTTTCGGCTCAATCTGGGATATGAAAGCAGAGTTTTCATGTTGTTCCAGTATTTGTTGCCTAGTTCGGATGGGTAGTGAAGGGCTACCTATAACAAGCTCAGGAGGATGATTTTTGTTCCTTTTGAAATTCCGTTTAGGGATGTCTACCAAATGACCGGTTACTTGATCAAGGCTAGACGTATCAGTAGACTGGACAATAATGTCAGACTGGCCGATTTTCTCAGTTGAAACTGAGGTGTCAGCTTCCTGTTGTTTGGCAGCTTGATCCGGCTGGGTTTAAACAATACCCGTTTGGTCCTGGACAAACCGTCTAAAGACTAGAATTTCATCTTCACCGTCAGAATGGATATTTTGGTTTTCAATCTGTTGTGTAGATCAAAGGATGATGAAGTGTTACTTTCAACCAATTCATCAAATACCACATGAATAGATTCTTCTACTGTTAAAGTTCCAGTATTATAGACTCTATATGCCTTACTGACCGCATAATATCCTAACATTATCCCAACATCAGATTTTACATCAAAAGCATTTAAGTAGGTCTTTCCATTCATATGAATATAGCATTTATAACCGAAAATCCTAAGGTACCGAATATTGGGAACTCTATCAAAATATACTTCATATGGTGTTTTATTGAGATGCTTGTTAATCATAGACTGGTTTTGTGTATAACATGCAGTGTTGATAGCTTCGGCCCAAAATTTTTGAGCAACACCTGAGTCGGCTATCATAGACCTCGCAGCTTCCTTGAGAGTTCGGTTTCTTCTCTCAGTCTGGCCGTTCTGTTGAGGAGTTCTAGCACTAGACAACTCGTGTCTAATGCCGGATTCCTCAAGAAATGCATTTAAAGTGCTATTTGTAAATTCGGTTCCTCTATCACTTCTAATGGTATTTATACGTGTTGATTTCTCATTTTGTAAACGTTTAAGCAGTGTAATTAAATTAGATACAGTGTCACTTTTGGAAGCCAGAAATATGACCCATGTATATCTAGAGTAATCATTAATAACAACTAGAGTGTGATGCATACCGCCTAAGCTGGTGACCCTAATCGGTCCAAATAAATCCATGTGAAGAAGTTCCAGACATCGGTTAGATTGAATGTTTGCTTTGCTCTTAAAGGATGACTTAGTCTGTTTACCCATTTGACAGACTGAACATACTTTCTCTTTATTGAATTTTATGTCAGGAATTCCTTCAACTAGCTTTTTAGTGAGAATATAGTTTATAGTTTTGAAGTTTAGATGGTTTAATCTCTTATGCCACAGCCAGGTTTGATCACTTCTAGCTACCATACACACATGATATTCAATTTCATTCTCCTAGTCTACCTTGTAAATATTTCCTAGCCTATTTACGGTTAATAGAGTACTACCCTGAGAATCCTTAACTAAACATGCATGTTTATGAAATTCTACAGTATATTCAGCGTCACACATTTGACTGATACTTAGCATATTAAAGTGTAGGTTTTCAACAAGAAGTACAATGTTAATTGTTAAATTACCATGGACAGTCTTACCCTTGCCCACAGTTCTACCTCTTGAGTTGTCACCGAAAACTATCATTGAACCTGATAGGATCGGCTTTATCGATAGAGACTAGGGTCTAGCTAAGGATGAAGGCTTATGAAAAACGGTTTGAAAGAAATCCGGTTAGGGATTTAATTCGCTTTCTATTCTACGCAAACTTTTGTAAACACTTCAAACAGATTCAAGGAGGAATTGTTTACTTGGGTTTAAAGCACCAGATGAAATATGAAAAGATGACAGAAATGAAGAACACAACAGTTTGTTTATGGATGTTCGGAGAAACTCTCTAACGTCACCCCTTCTTCCAACCACCGGAAGGATTCACTATAATATGATTCGAATCAAATACAGTTTACACACACACTTAGCTCACTATTGAACAGAACACTTTCTGTTCAATTACAAAATGAAGAATATCACTCAGCTAAAGGTATTTTGATTCTAGCTCTCTCTTGATTCACACACAGTACAATCAGAAAGTAGCTTCACAGTATGAATTCAGTAAGCAAGATGATTGAGTAGTTTCTCTCTCTGCAAAATCAGATTGCTTGTTCGTTGTATTCGCTTAAGTTCCTAAGGCTTGTTGTCCGTTGTCCTTGAGATTTGTTAAATACTGAGCAGGAGCTAACGGTCGAATCTTTAGAATGATACATGGCACTCTTCCATTGGAAAACCTCCATTGTACACAGTAGGTTCTGAGCACAAGGATGGTGGTCGTACATTACTGGTAATGCGCCAAATATTCCATCAGGGATGTACCGGCAAAACAAGTAATGTGAGGAAAATTCTCTTACGTGGCATTTCTTGGTTGGCTGCATATAGCTGTTGTACTAATCTTCACTAGAAAGTGGAGCAGGAGTATGGTACAGCTATAGCACGTGGGTAGGTGAAATGCTAGATTCAAGCATACTTCTTAAACTGAGCATTAGACGTATTTTAGTTAGACGGATTGTAAAATCAGTCTAATGAAATAAAACATCTCCTTTTAATAGTAACGTCTATTAGACCGCCTGGTCTAATAGAATTAGACTCACGTCTAATTACAATAACCATTAGACTGCACGTCTAACTCCAATGAGTTAGACTGCACGTCTAATTCCGGTTCTACTTCAGACTTGTCTGAAGGAGTTAGACTCACGTCTAACTTTTACTAATTAGATTACCCGTCTAATTATCCAATAACCATTAGACTACACGTCTAACTCCACCGAGTTAGACTACACGTCTAATTCCGGTTCTACCTCAGACTTGTCTGAAGGAGTTAGACTCACGTCTAACTTTCACTAATTAGATTACACGTCTAATTATCCAATAACCATTAGACTGCACGTCTAACTCTAGTGAGTTAGACTGCACGTCTAATTCCGGTTCTCCCTCAAACTTGTCTAAAGGAGTTAGACTCACGTCTAACTTTCACTAAGTTAGATTGTACGTCTAATTCCGAACATATTAGACTTACGTCTAATTCCGTGTATCTATTAGACCATCCGTCTAATTACATGTCTATTAGACTACACGTCTAACTCCGATGAGTTAGACTGTACGTCTAATTATCAATACATTAGACTTACGTTTAATTCTGTGTATCTATTAGACCATCCATCTAATTACACGTCTATTAGACTACACGTCTAACTCTAATGAGTTAGACTATACGTCTAATTCTATGCATTCATTAGACTACACGTCTAACTCTAGTGAGTTAGACTGTACGTCTAATTCTATGCATTGAATGCTAAAAATCGGTCTAATGACCCTCATTAGATCCAAGTCTTATGAAATATTGTTTTAATACACCTGCATCAAAACTCATAAGTCATTTCATCATCAAAATCTCACTTGTTAAATTATTTCAACACATGGTCAAAATAATTTGACCCAACAATTTCCCCCTTTTTGATGAAGAAATTGCTTACTTGCATATACATCAACACATGCATTCATCATATAAATAAACAAAACCCTTGTTCACTTACATCAAACATTCAAAACCAATATTCAGAGAATCATCAGAGAAACATTGTTTGAAATACTTAAATAGAGTATAAGAAAAGAAATTATTGTTCTTCCCTATTAACTCGAGGATCGGTTGGACTCATTTCTTGACCAGGAACCATGTTGAAGAAGGAAGGTGTTAGGATCGGGGACGCCCTTGGAGGACCGGGGTGTTTCCGGTTTTAGGAAGGGTGGTCGCTTACAACACACACAACACTTTGGTGATAGTCCGGTTAGAGACTATGACCGTTCTCAGCACTTCGCAAACTATCACAGACTCTTGAACCGGGTTCAAGGGCGGAAATGTATGTTTCAGTCTAAAGCAACGTATGCGACTTAGATGATGTTTTAGAAGGGGTCGGTTTTGAGTGGACCGGGATTTTGATATATGGAGTAAGATTGTTTTGGTTAGATTAATTGAGTAAGCAGAAAATGAAGGAAACAACACGAGACAAGATTTTTTATGGATGTTCGGAGCAAACTCTCCTACGTCACCCTTCTTCTCAGGTTATGAGAAGGATCTCCACTAACTTTCAAAGTTACAACAATTACAATTCCGGTCGAGCCCAACTCGCTACTCGTCGGTTACACCAATTCACTCTTGATGTAATACACAAATACAACACAAACACACACACAAAGCTTCCGGTTAATGACACAACGGTATTGGATCGTTCGTAAGATTTCTTTATCTCTCTAAGATTTTCGTAAATTGTATCGCTTGATCGTTTGTTATTGTTTTTCATTAATGAGGTCGCTTCGTCTTCCTTTTATAGTGAGAATGATCCCAACGGTTACTTTCTTCTCTCACCGTGGGATTGGTCAATCCAGCGTCACGCCGGTGCAGGGAGGTTGCTGAATGCGGCTTGGATAACATTGGTATTTGCCAGCTTGAGAGCCACTTCTTCTATTTCCAAGAGTTTCTCCCAATGTTTGTTACCGCTCATCTCCGGGATCATGTCTGACAGCTTTGTCTCACAACGGAGTTTGACCCATAAATGATATGGTGATATCAACTCACCAGCATCTTTGTCCATATCCCTAATGAGCCGCTCAAACATCTCCTCCTCTTCTTTTGCGGACATGACAACCTCGGCTTCGGTTATGATTTCAGGTTGGGAACCGGTTTGCGTAACACCTTTTCCTTTTACCGTGGAATCTTCGAGTAAAATCTCTTTGCCCTTGTTAACCTGAAATGGCCCTTCAGGTATGATTGTTGAATCAGCTGGCCCATCTTGGGCCGATTGGATCGTTGTGTCGATTGGAATGGACTTGTTCCCCGCTGAACCGGATGGTTCCTTTTCTTCAGCATTTCCCTCCTGAACCGGAGGGGTGATGTTCACAGTTTTGGCCGTTTCTTCGACCGAATGAATTTCACTTTGATCGGGTATTTCAACCTGATCAGTTGGTTTAAGACGACTTGACACATCGTCTTCAGTTTCCTTAGCAATGTTTTGTACTACGTCCACAATGACTTCTGAGGTATTTAAGCCGACGTCGGCCATTACCTCATCGATGTTCTTGGTAGGGGACTTGGAGTGTTCAGAGTGAATACTAACCTCTACTGCCTCCTTTGATGTTGACTCGGTTTCGTGGATCCCCGAGGGTTCGGCTTGCCTTGGTGATTGAGAGTCAACAGGGATGGGGTGAACGATGTTGATGGGAATAGGCTGAAAGACGTCTCCGGTTCTCTTCGGCGAATTATCCGAGGAAAGAGTTTTCTCGGAGTCAGCCGGCTTGTTGGAGCTCTTCTTTGCGGAGGACTTCTTTCTTCCCTTTTTCTTCTGGGAGGACCCGGCTTGAACCGCCTTCCCTTTGGGATTTTCTTGTTTTGAACCTTCTTCAGCCGGAGCGGATGAACTGGTTCCCTTTGAAGACTTTGGTCTGGATGACTTCGGTTTAGCCGCTTTGGCAGTCTTCTTATTCATTTGCTCTGAGTTAAGAATGTTAGCGGGTGGGAGCGGTTCACCTTCACCAAGTTCCACATTAAGGAACTTGAGAATTTTGACGATTTGCATCGCGAAGGCTTGAACCCGGCCATCCTTCTTTATTACCATCTCGTAGAATTGTTCGAAGATAACGGCTCCCCAATCTATCTTGTCACCGCGGACAATAGCCATCATCATTTTAAGCTTAAGTTTGGTCAGGTTATCGAAGTTACCTCCTCTACCCTGAATTGAGCGAGAGATGATGTTCAGCAACCACTTGAACTCCGGTTTGAGTTTGTTCTTCCGGCTTGAGTGAATCACCAGATCCTGGTCGTTAGCCGATATCACCAACCGGACCGCGTTTGATTCTGCATCGGTCAAGCTGGTCTTGAAGTCCAACCCGGTATTTGGCAAACCGAGTGCTTCAGAGAATAGCTCCTCCGTGATATGAACCTCTTTGCCACTGACGGTGGCGGAGACCTTCCTCTTCGTTAACGTCGCCGTCTCCAGAAATTCCATAACTGCCGTCGGGTGCACGACGAATGGACCAGACAAGAACGCTTCCAATCCAGAATCTCTTAGAGATTGAAGCACAGCCTTGTTTTCCTCTCCGGCGTGTTCGTCGATGTCGTTGAAATCGAACTGCAACATCCATTGAAAAGGTGCTTTACCTAGAGCCATGTTGATCTTGAGAAGAATGAAAAAGGTGAAGAACAGCGATGAACGGAAGTTAGAGAGCCGTTAAAGATTTGACATTTTTAGAGAGAGAAAGCGTGTGTAGAGAATGAATTGCTCTGGACTTATATAGTGGGCGGTTTCGAACGGTTGGAAGACGAACCGTCACTTGATCATATTTTGGCGCCAACTTTCCCTCCAAAAGTTACTGCAGTAACTTTCGGCGGTAAATGCGGAGAATACAATGGGCGGTAAATGTTGTGCGGTAAAACCGTGGGTGGTAAGTTTTTCAGACTTTTCGATTTTGCTTAAGATTCTGATTTACCGGAAGCTTTGTTAACCGGAAGTTTCGTTTAACATGAAGTTTTATGTTTATTGATTTCGAAACCGGAAAGAAAGATATTGAATAACCAGAGACTTTTAAAAATTAGAAAATTATATAGATAAGCCCGAAAGAGTAGGGAAGCGGTTTTCGGTCGTACAACAAAATGACCAAAAACCGGAAAGAAAAACAAACAACTTAATCTAGATCTATCAAATCCCCTTCTACCATTCTGATAAGCCACTTGGCCACGGTGTTGTCGGGTGTCCGTTCCTCAATCCTCGATATCCATCTATCAAGCATGGATAGAGTCAGAGTGTTGGCCGGTCCGACAGGAACACCAGGCTCAAGGTTGCGGCGATGAGTCTCAAAAAACCGAGAGATTTGTGGAGCGAAATCGATCTTTCCTCTTGGAGCGGTTATGAGCTGATTCAAGTTGTTGAAGAGGTAGGAGGACCAGTTGATTGGCAATTTGCGGATGATGGCTATCATGATGTCGAAAGCCTCCTGGTTGTAGTTTTGGTTTGGCATTCGGCCCATGATAGACCGCTGAACCAAATCATGAAAGACTTGGTAGTGAGGGGCGAGTTTTTCCTTCTTCCCGTGGTCTTCGACCGGTTCGATGGAAGAGAAGAAAATATAGCCTAAGTCTTCCTTAGCTGGAAAGAATGGCGTTGGGAAGTCAGAGAAACCTTCGGTTGAAAGGTTGAAGAAAGCGGCAAAATGCTCTTCGGTAATCCGAAGAAATCTTCCGTCAATGATGGTCCTTATACTACCATCATCAAAATGTGTCCATTGTTGAAGAACTCGCACACCACCTCTACGAGGATGGTGTTTGAGTCTTCGAGAAAGTTTTGAAGCCCCGATTCTATGATCGGTTGAAAGATGGTATCGTGAAACCGGCCATCTTTGATTTCTTCGAAGTTGACGACGATTGTGTTTCTTAGTTCAGCAGCCATTTTGGAAAAGAGTGGGACTGAGAATCGAAAGGAGTGCTTTGAGCTTTCAAGCTTTAGAGAGAGGAGTAATAGAAGCATGCTTGGAGATGAAGGATTAAGCTCCTTTTTATAGCTTGAGCGGTTGGGTGCATTAAATGAGAATATTTTGAAAAAATCAGACCATTTGTGTCTAGTCATAAATGTTTTGTCAATTTTCAAGAGGATAAGAGTGTGTCTAGTCAAATCGGATCAGGCATGCTTCTTGAAAACGAATATTTCTGTTTCCAAGAGTGATTTGATTTGGTTTGATACGGCGCATTTAATGTTGGTCATTTACTTTAGGATTTTCTGATTTTTGACTGAAGTGGAAAGAAAAGATCTTCATTAATTCAAGGTACCAAACCGGTAGTACAACAAAATTACCGGTTTGGGAAAGGATAAAGAGATGATTTAAACATTAGATGACCCAGCCGCTTGATTCCTCTTTGTCTTAGCTGCTTCCCATCAGTCGATCAACTCTTGGACTCTCTCCTTAGTGAGAACATGCTTTGGATGGAGAGTGACGAAGGGTCCGGAGTGGATATCCAAGCTAGCACAAAAACCGCTTAGCTGAGGAGCGTAGGCGGTTTTGTTTGAAAGGAGCATCTTCTTTAGGTTGCTGAAGATAATCCAAGACCAATTTACCGGTGTCCCAACCGTAACAGCGAACATCATCTCGAAAAGCCTTTGGGTGTAGTAATAGCCTTTCTCTCTGCCCAGAACGGACTTTCCCAGAATCTCACAAAGAAGCTGGTACTTGTGAGAGAGTTGGCTTTTAGCACCCCAGGGTCTAACTGGGATGTCAGAGTTGGAGAACCGATGACCCATTTCTTCCATGGTCACCGGAGAGTAGGTTAAATCGGTTACCCCTTCAGTTGGCAAACCACAGTATTCAGCGAAATCCGTCTCGCTGAATAAAAATGATTGACCGTAAACTTGTGCAATGATTATGTCTCGATGCACCTCCTTTGCGGTCTGGAAGAATTCATCGACTACTAGGTAGTCGAGAATGAATCTGTTTTCAAGAAACCCTCTTAGCCCGCTTCTTTCAACGGCTAAGAACATTTCTTTGACATCATGATCTTTGTATTGGTAGATCGAGTTGAAATCAGCCAATAAGATTTTCTTTGCTAGTGAGTGGGAGTTCATGTTCTTGAGAAAGTTTAAGCTCGAGACAGTTTTTGTAAATAGTGAATTTTGTGAAGATTTGTGAGAATTTGAGGATGGTTTATATAGCCAGGGGTTCAGCTAGATCAATAAGCTAAGCATGCTTAGTGATGTCATCAATTAGTTAATAGGCTTTAACTTGTTGAAGTGTATGATTTTTATTTCCAATGTAAAACTAATTATTACCAAGATATTCATGATGACAAAAATCTATTGACAAGATGTGAGTCTCCCTCTCTTGATGATGGACACATGTCGTCATCTCGATTGCGGTAGACTATTTTTATTTATTACAGGCTTCATTTCTCAAGGTATGCATGAAAACGCGGTTAGCTGTCTCAAGTTAACCGGAAAAGTTCATTCCATCAAAACCAGAGTGCATTTGTACTAAGCAGTTTTCTATGACCAGTTTCAGTTGAATATTCTGTTCCGATTGTGAAGAAATGTTGAGTCACATCAACATTTGTTCAACTTTGGATTACATCTATCCACCTCTACCAAGTCATTTCAACCGTATAGTAAGTATACACGTGATTTGACATCATGAAGTGATCAGGCATAACCGGAGACTTCCTCCCGGTTAGCATTCTTGAATTTTCAATGACCTATTTGAATATGGTTTGAGAAGCGATAGCTTTTCCCTGAACGCATATCTCGGTTTTCATTATTACGTATGTAAGCAATATGCATGCATGATCATGATATAAGTTGCTTAACATCAGTAATTCCTAGAATATTTCTGAAATGAGAAAACTTAGCTTCTTGTAGCGGTTTCGTGAAGATGTCTGCTACTTGTTGCTTGGTCGAGACGTATTCCAACCGGATGTGTTTCTCCTGAATATGCTCCCGGATGAAATGATGTCTTATATCAATGTGCTTTGTTCTTGAGTGCAACACCGGATTGTATGTGATTACTATCGCGCTGGTGTTGTCACAGAATATTGGAGATTCATTGGCTTCTACACCAAAGTCCCTTAGTTGTTGTTGGATCCAAAGGAGTTGTGCACAACAGCTTCCGGCTGCTATATACTCTGCCTCTGCGGTTGATTTTGCAACTGAGGTCTGTTTCTTGCTGCTCCAGGTAACTAGCCGGTCACCTAGGAACTGGCAGGTTCCACTTGTACTCTTTCTATCGATCTTGCATCCTGCATAATCTACATCTGAGTAGTTTATGAGGTTAAACTTGAGTCTTTTGGATACCAAAGTCCCACTTCTTGAGTTCCCTTCAGATATTTTAATATTCTTTTGGCCGCAGTGTAATGTGATTTCTTTGGATTGGCTTGGAATCTTTCGCATACTCCAACCGCAAACAAAATGTCAGGTCGGCTGGCTGTTAAGTAAAGCAATGATCCAATCATTCCTCGATATGTTGTGATGTCAACGGCTTGACCATCCTCATCTTTGTCTAGCTTTACGGAAGGACTCATTGGTGTAGCCGCCTCCGCGCATGTATCCATTCCAAACTTTTTCAATAATTCGGCTGTGTACTTCGGTTGGCTTATGAAAGTTCCGGTTTCAATCTGCTTAACCTGAAGTCCTAGGAAGAAACTTAGTTCTCCCATCATACTCATTTGAAATTTGTCAGTCATCATTTTTGAGAATTTATCACATAATTTTGGATCGGTTGATCCGAAGATAATATCATTGACAAAAATTTGAACAAGTAATATGTGTTCCTTTCTCTCAAATTTGAAAATAGTTTTGTCAACTGAACCTATTGTGAATTTGTGATCAAATAAGAATTGTGTTAATGTATTGTACCAGGCTCTTGGAGCTTGTTTCAAACCGTAAAGGGCTTTGTTCAGCCGGTAAACATGGTTTTCGTGTTCTGGATTTTTGAAACTTAGAGGTTGATTAACATATATCTCTTCATTTACCTAACCATTTAGAAAAGCACTTTTAACATCCATTTGAAAAACTTTGAAATTTTTGAAAGCTGCATATGCTAAAAATATTCTAATGGCCTCAAGTCTAGCTACAGGGGCAAATGATTCTTCAAAATCAACACCCTCTTCCTGTTTATAGCCTTGAGCCACTAACCGGGCTTTGTTCCTCGTAACTAAACCGTCTTCATTGAGTTTATTTCTGAATACTCATCGTGTTCCTATAACTGGTTTATTTTTTGGTCTAGGGACTAGGTACCAGACTTTATTTCTCTCAAACTCGTTTAATTCCTTTTGCATTGCTAGGATCCAATCGGGATCTGACAATGCTTCATCCACCTTTTTCGGCTCAGTTTGTGATATGAAAACTGAGTTTTCATAGTGTTCCAAATTTTGTTGCCTAGTTCGGACGGGTGAGGATATGTTACCTATTACTAGTTCAAGAGGATGATTTTATCTGAGACGTGTCTATCAAGCTTTCGGTTGGCTGATCAAGGTTAGACTGATCGGTAGGTTGAATAGAGTCAGATCGACCGATTTCTTCAGTCGAAACTGGAGAGTCAACTTTCTACGGTACCGCAGCTTGAACAGGCTGAGGTTCAGCATCAACCGCTTGGTCATTGACAAATCGTCTAAAAACCGGAACCTCGTCTTCATCATCAGAATAGATATTGGAATTTCCATTCTGTTGTGAAGGTTGAAGGGTAATGCGGTGTTTCGTTCAACCGACTCATCAAAAACAACGTGGGCTGTTTCTTCAACTGTTAAAGTCCTAGTATTATATATCCTATAGGCTTTACTTACAGCTGAGTATCCCAACATTATTCCCTCATCGGATTTAGCATCAAAAGAGGTCAAGTAATTATTGCCGTTGTTGTGAACAAAACATTTGCTACCAAAAATTCGAAAATACCGTATGTTTGGAATTCGATCATAGTATATTTCAAAAGGGGTTTTTGTAAAACGTTTAGTTACTAAAGATTGGTTTTGTGTGTAGCATGCGGTATTGATAGCTTCAGCCCAAAACTTTTGAGCAATACCCGAATCAGCTATCATTGACCTTGCGGCTTTCTTGAGAGTTCGATTTCTTCTCTTAGCTAGGCAGTTTTGTTGAGGAGTTATGGCACTAGACAGCTCGTGTCTAATACCAGAATCATCAAGAAAAGTGGTTAAACTACTATTTATAAACTCAGTTCCTCTATCACTTCTGATTTTGTTTACTCGAATAGATTTCTCATTTTGTATTCTCAAAATCAATTTGATCAGGTTTGGAGTTGCTTGGTTTTTAGAGGCTAGAAATGTTACCCAAGTAAACTTATAATAGTCATCAATGACTACCATAGTATAATGCATGCCTCCTAGACTAGTTACTTTAACCGGACCAAACAAATCCATATGCAAAAATTCTAAACATCGTTCAGATTGATAATTTCCTTTACTTTTGAAAGATGACTTTATTTGTTTGCCCATTTGACATGCAGCACATACTTTATCTTTTGAAAACTTAACATTTGGAAAACCGTGAACTAGCTCTTTAGAGCATATAAAGCTTATTGTTTTGAAATTCAAGTGGTGTAGTCGTTTATGCCAAACCCAGTTTGGATCATTTCCGGCTATCATGCACACAGGTTTTTCAAAATCAGTTTTCCAATTAACTTTGTAAATATTTCCCATTCGGTTACCGGTTAAAAGGATATCATTTTGATGATTCTTAACTAAGCATGCATTTTTATAAAATTCAACTTTATAACCCACATCACATATTTGACTTATACTCAATAGATTGAAATGCAGTTCTTCTACAAGTAGTACATTATTTATGGATAGGTTACCATGGACAATCTTACCCTTACCCACGGTTTTACCTTTCGAGTTGTCACCGAATGTTATAACTGCTCTGGTTTCATACTTGACGTCGGTTAGTAGCTCATCATTGCCGGTCATGTGTCTTGAACATCCGATGTCCAGATACCATTCCGAGTTCTTTAGCCGGTTGCTTCTCCTAACCTGCAAAAGAAAATTATTTACACCTTTTTGGTACCCACATTCAGTTGGGTCCATGGTTGATTAGTCCCTTTGGGATCCAGACTTGAATAAGTCGGATCACTTTCCCGGTATCTGTTCTTATAATGTTTGGCTTAACTTCTTGACCATTGCTCAAGAATGCCTTATGTTGTGGTGATGAGTTTCTTTGAGACCGAGATCTGTTTGTTTTATTTTGTTTCCGGTTGGCTTTCCTTCTCTCAGGATGAAGCCAATTTTCTAATTCAGTCGGACTTACATATTTTAGCTCTTCTTCCGGTTTTAGTTCGTGTTCTTCCTTATTTTCGGTTGTTGAACTCTTGACAAATCTTATGAATGGAAGATTGTCTCTCGTGAGTTTCATCCCGTTAGGTTGTTTTGATTTGTTTTGTTCGTTTGGTTCGTAACCGATACCAAATCTACATTTAGGATGTCTTTTATAATTGCACATCTGTTTTACGGCTTAACGAGATCTCTCCCACGCAGCTGTAACATACAGTGCTCGTTCGTCGGTTTCAGTTACCGGTTTAACTGTCTCCTCATTATCTAAGAATAGTTCATCCGGTTCATACATTGCGGTTTCGCATGACTTAGCAACGATACTACTTGACTCTACGGTTTTAGGTTCTACCGGAGTCGGTATGTATGCAGATATATTCCTGAACTCAGCGACCATTTCGTTGAGTGCAGAAATCAAATCTTCCTTAGAGAACTCATTAGAAGAGAAATCAAATACCTCTTCATAGTTTGCCAAGAAGCAGGTTACCCTTTCTTCATTATCTTCATTGTCGGAGTACGCCCACTCGCTTCCTCCGTCGGATGCAATGAGTGCTTTCTGAATTTCCTTTCCTTCGTCGGCATGCTAATCGTCGTTTCTCCGGTAGTCGTTCCGTTGGTTGTCATTTCTCCGGTAGTTGTTCCCTTGGTAGTTGTTACCCTGGTACCGGTTGCCTTTATAGTTGTTGCCTTGATAGTTTCCTTGATAGTTTCCTTCAGGTTTTCTGTCGTCTCTCCTCGGTTTTTTTCATTCTGACCTGAAATGTCCAAAACCGTCACAGTTATAACATCTTTTATTTGATTTATCTACATAATTATAATTAAAGTCGTTATTAGATGGAGGCTGATTCTTCTTCATGAATCTCCCAAATTTCTGAGCTAGCATCGCCATCACATCTTCACTGATCTGATCAACGTTTTTGACTAGAGCCGGAACGGTTGATACTTGGACCGCCGGTTCCACCGATGTAACCAAAGCTCTGGTTGCGGTTGACGTGGATGCTTCATCTTCGATCCGAGACTTAATCTCGAACTCGTAGGCTTTTAGATCTTCAAACACGTCATGCAACTTCATCTGCCCGAGGGTGCTTGATTCCCACATTACCATGGTCTTGATATCCCATGTGCTCGGCAGTGATCTTAAGGCTTTAATGAGTACTTCTCGGTTGTCGTACTTCTTTCCGAGTGTTTGAAGCTCGTTGACCACACTAGTGAACCGGTTACTGAATTCCTTTATATTTTCCCCCGGTTTCATCCTGATGTTTTCATATTTCTGTGTAGCCACCAAGATTTTGTTCTCCTTTGTTCTTTCGTTTCCTTCATGGATCTGAATAATCGTTTCCTAGGCCTCCTTGGCATTATCGTAGTGTGATATCTTGTTCAAGGTGTTATCATCTATAGCCTTATAGATGTGCCTCATGCAATGGTTGTCCAGGTTACTCCGTCTTCGATCTTCATTTGTCCATTCGTCTACCTCCTTGTTGATCTTGATTGGCCCCTCTTTCAAGACTCGACTCATCTCATCATCCATAGTGATCAGATGTAGATACATCTGTTTCTTCCAACTGCTAAACGCTTCACTGTTTAGCATTGGCGGCTTATCGCTGTGGGTCATGCTTCCCATCTTCTTTGGTTGCTTGAGTGCTAAGAACCTCGCTCTGATACCACTTGTTAGGATCGGGGACGCCCTTGGAGTACCGGGGTGTTTCCGGTTTTAGGAAGGGTGGCCGCTTACAACACACACAACACTTTGGTGATAGTCCGGTTAGAGACTATGAACGTTCTCAGCACTTCGCAAACTATCACAGACTCTTGAACTGGGTTCAAGGGCGGAAATGTTTGTTTCAGTCTGAAGTAACGTATGCGACTTAGATGATGTTTTAGAAGGGGTCGGTTTTGAGTGGACCAGGTTTTTGATATACGGAGTAAGATTGTTTTGGTTAGATTAAGTGAGTAAGCAGAAAATGAAGGAAACAACACGAGACAAGATTTTTTTATGGATGTTCGGAGCAAACTCTCCTACGTCACCCCTTCTTCTCAGGTTATGAGAAGGATCTCCACTAACTTTCAAAGTTACAACAATTACAATGTCGGTCGAGCCCAACTCGCTACTCGCCGGTTACACCAATTCACTCTTGATGTAATACACAAATACAACACAAACACACACACAAAGCTTCCAGTTAATGACACAACGGTTTTGGATCGTTCGTAAGATTTCTTTATCTCTCTAAGATTTTCGTAACTTGTGTCGCCATTAATGAGGTCGCTTCGTCTTCCTTTTATAGTGAGAACGATCTCAACGGTTACTTTCTTCTCTCACCATGGGATTGGTCAATCCAGCGTCACGCCGGTGCATGGAGGTTGCTTGCACGTTTCACCTTCCTCGACACTTGGCAAGCATGCAGACACCTCTGAGTATAAGATAACGTAACCGGTTTTCAGATTCGAACACGTGTCAGGCATGCACCATCCGGCTGTCAAGGTCGGATCAATAAATCATCATTGCTTTCCTCGCATGCTTCTGATCGGATCTTATCTTCTTTTATTTCTTCGAAACACGTTTATTTCGTCATATTACGTCATCTCTGCAGACTGTAGTTTCCGGTTTGTTTCTTACACAGTATAGTCCGGCTGGAATGTGGACTTTGTCTTTTCTAGCCGGTCTCTTGAAGGAGTTAAAACCGATTCTTCTGATCTTGACTTGATCACTTGGAACTGGATTTCTTTGAAGTATTCTTCATCCGGTTTTGTGAGGCTCCAGCCGGTTTATACAATTCGATATGTTCCTGCACATAGAAGTTAATAGTTGTTTAGTTTTTCTGGCCGGTTCCGAAAATTAACTTACTTAATTTTTCTATCAATTTCTCCCCTTTTGATTATTTAGAATAAATATTCAAAACTTGTAATGTATGGCCGGTTTTGAAAATTAACTTACTTAATTTTTCTATCAATTTCTCCCTTTTTGATTATTTAGAATAAATATTCAAAACTTGTAATGTATGGCCGGTTTTTGAAAAATATGTTTAACAGAAGGATAGACGTGACCACCACGACCGCCTCCACTTGATCTACCACCACGTTCACCACCATTGGCACGACCACCTTGATCAACATTGGATAGCCTACTCCGGCCACCACCACTTCGACCTCCACGATCATTACCACTTCGACCTCCACCTCTCTTGGTTGGCCTAGGATTGTCATCAGTGCTTGGAGCTCGCCTGGATCTAGTGTCGGTTGACACTCCATCATTTCTTCTACTTGACACACCTTGAGCGGGTCGAGATTGAGCACCTTCAGCATTGACCTTTGCGTTCTCCTTTGCTTGAAATTTCCTAGCAATAGAGTCAGTAAATTCCTGACGTTCATTGTCATTTCTACTCAAGCATCCCTGAATTTCCACCATTTGATTCTTCACCAGATTGAATTCTTCCAAGGTTTCCTTGTGGCGTTCATCATTGATTTGCCTTTCAATGTCTAATAATTCAGTTTGACGATTGATAAGTTGCTTTTCAAACTTTGAGTAGTTTATATTTGAGACATGAGTCTCATACGTGTTCTTCTTCAAGGTGTTGTCCAACTCTTTGAGAACTTTGAGAATTTCAGCAAAGTCCTTCCTTTCTTCTTCCTGATTATTTAATGGCTTTACCATGCTCTTCTGAAGAGATGACAGCACCGAAGACATAGATTTTAACATCTTGTTGCTACCAGTAGAGTTTTTTCATTTGATGAATTTTCTTCAGACTCTTCTGCCATACTTTGAATCGGCTCAAAGTTTGTATGAATCTACAAGGATTGCTCTAGTTGATTCTCCTCGACTTTCTTAGCAGATTTATCTTGTTCTTGTTCTTCTATTTCTTCTTCTGCTCTCTGAAATCTCTCATACAGATTTCCAGAGTAGTGAATAGGAATATTGATGTTTTCGTGAACATTTCCCACAATGGTATCGAGAAATAGACGGGGCTTCTTATATATAGCATTTTGATCTTGTTCCTCCTTAGATGAGAAACTCCCTTCTTCAACATTCTTTTTTTTAGGGTTCCCCCTCAGATCTGACAGTTTCTGGATGAGTAACCTCGGTCACTTTCTCTTGAACAACCTATTTTCTCGCAATAGGGGTTATCATCTCATTTTCTTCAATAGGAGCTTGAACAGCCTCCTCAATCACATCTTCTATAAGAACTTCTTCTTCATTTATCTCAAGAGCTTGTTCAGGCTCTTGAACAATCACTTCTTCTTCTTCATTCAGTTTATCTTGAATAGGTTGATCTAGAATGCGTCTCTCTTCGGCAGAAAGATTCTCAAATTCGATCAGGAGAGCAGCATCTAGCTCATCGGCATCATTCTCAACATCTGGAATATCCATAGCTTCATCATCATTGAGAGGTTTTGCTCTAGAGCAATCGGCGCCATGAATGTGTCGAGAAGCAACAAAGACGTAACTATCCAAAATGTCGTTTAGCTTCTTCAAAACTTTCAATTCAACTTCAGATCCTTTTTCAGTAGGGTTGAAGTTAGCCTTTCTGGCTTCAAAGATTGGGAAAAGAGCTTTTCCAAATAGACAAGCTTCCACTAGATCTTTTCTCTTTAGAGCCTCAGCAACCTTCTTTTCGTTTGCCACCCGCTTCTTCCACTCTTTTGTTATTGCAGAGTTAGTCAGAGAATCGTTGTACTTGGATAATAGTCTCTCTAGGGACCAAGATTCATAAATCTCCAGTTTCTCAGTCGTGATGACTTTAACTTGATCTAAAATGAGGTCAACAATCCCTGTTGCCTCCGATACCTTTTCAGGAGCTTGAGGGGCGATTTTCTTACCTTTTCCAACAACCTCTACGGGTTATGGAGTAGGTCTAGGTTCACCGATAACGATTCCACCTGTCTGTCTTTTGGAACGCATCAGTTCAAACGCAGATTGAGGTTTCTTATAGAGCTCGATAGGGAGCTCCATGCAAACAACTTTCCCAGATACCAATGAATCTTTAGGTGCGGGATCATTGGGTTCACCAGCCACAAGGGTAAGAACATCACCTTGTTCTGGTTGAGATGACTCTGTAGCACCGTTGGCTACTAGATCAGTTTGAACAACAGGAGACTCAATCCTGTCAACAGTTTCATCATTTGGACCGGCTGACTCAACAACAGGTCCTTCAACAGATTCTCTCAACGGAGAAAATACAGATTCAGCTTGTTCCACAATAGGAACATTAAACTTAGGCACAGCGGCCAGAGATTTGGAAGAGGTTACCTTTACAGATTTAGACGCGCGGGGCGCCTTTGTCTTCTTCTCCTTTGAGACACAAGATCTCGAAGGTTTCCTCAAAATGGTTGAGGGAGTGGATAATGAGGACATCGGAGTTGCAGCAAGTACGCCTGGACCTTGCCTTAACCTTGAATCGACAGATTTAGAGTCCTTCTTGTTTGAACTCTTCAAACTGGAGGAACTGGCCTCCGATTCATTCACCGTTTTCGATCTCTTAACCCCTGTTGACATCACAAAAGCAGAAGGCTTCTTGGATCGGGTAAAAGACTTTCCACCGGTTTGGAGACTTGATGCATCAGATGCAGATTCAAGGTTGTTCTTCAACCTCATTAGTGTGCTAGCCATTGTAAGGGCAGTGAAAACTATTGGAGAGTTGATCTGCACAGGTTCACCAACAAGAACCCCCAAATGCTTCAACAGATGACTCAGTTGAGCCGCAAATGTTATGCTTTCCTTGTTCGTCTGACAGATAGAAAATCACAAGTTCTGGAAAAGGGTATGAGCCCAGTTTACCTAGATTCCCTTTGAAATAGCTCACATATACTCAAAACGGTCTTGACTATAGAGATGGAAAGAGCCAGATTTCCCTTGTAGCTCCTTTGCCACTACGTCGTTCAGCAGAATGTAATGTGGTTTAAACACCTTCTTGGGTCCATTGACATGGATTATTGAACCGTCGGCAGAGAAGGTTCTCTTCATCTCCTCCATGATTTCTGAAGAGAGGATCAAGTCGAACGAATGCCCCTCCGTTGGAAGTTCAAAGAACTCCGCATAAACTGCTTCATCAAAAAAGAACTCCATTCCGTTGACGGTTGCTACGATGGATTCACCCACCATAGTTGTCGTTTTGAAGAACTCGCGAACTTCGTTTTCGTAGAATATGAACAGTCCGTCTAGATACTTCCTTAGCCTAGAATATTCTAGGGTTTGGAACATCTCCACCACCTCCGGTTGATCGAACGTATACACCGATGGAAAATCCATAGAATAACCTTCTTTTCTCAAGGGTATGGCCCATCAATAAATGTTAGACATCCTTTTTCAAGGAGTCATCATTACAAATGAGGGTATATCAGTCATTTTCTCTACACTTGAGAGACACGTGTCTTCATGTTATTAAGAGATGACTGTTTGATGTTTTGAGCGGGAAAAATAAATAACTCTCAATCGTGGGACAACTGTCCTTGATCAGTCTAATCAGCACGTAGTTATACGTTTTTCTTACTTCACAAATCCATATAATAAAACATCTATTAGACGGATGAGTCTATTAGACGCATACATCTAATTATATGTTTATAAAAGTCCGTCTAATGTCTATTAGACGTGTACGTCTAATTCCGCATAAACACCACGTGTTAGACGTGTGTTTGATTAGATGTGAGCATCCACTTTCTCATGACGTAAAAACATCTAACGTCTATTAGACGTGTCCGTCTAATCGCGTAGATATAGCACCTCGACATATAGACTTAGATGTATAGATTATGAGCAAAAATACGTCTAAGTACACACTGTTTCTTTTAGACACCCTTGTCTAATTAGACCGATTAAGGATATTCGTCTAGAGAGTATCTTACTTCCAAAGTAATTTTCCCTCTCATTATGGACATAAAATTGTGATAAATAATTTTTGTGGTCCAAAGACCAAAAATATTTTCAACAAATAAAAACATTTATTCTTCTATAATGGCAAATGCCATTGTTGATCTTTTAGGTTGTGTACTCAGAAGAGTACTCTTCTAGCTTCCTTCCTGCAATCCTCTTGCATCACCTTAGTCTCCTGAGTTCGTTCTTCATCTTCTCTTGCCATGAAGCAAGCCACCTCTTCTTCATCACTTTCATTGGATGAAAAGTAAGAGCCACGGCTACTTCCTTTGTTCTTCCCGTCACCAGCCATAAGAGCCTTCAGCTCTTTTCCATCATCCTTGGCATCTTCACGCTTTGGCTTCCGGCATTTCGATGCATAATAACCTTTAATACCACAGTTAAAACAAGTAACATTAGCTTTAGATTTTCTATTGTCATTAGAATTTGAAGAGTTTGAGTTAGAGTTGCTCTTCTTCATGAAGTCGCCAAACTTCTACACAAAGAGAGACATGGCATCGCTGCTCAGATGCTGATCTGCCATCTTCACATCCGGAGCGGTTGGTGGCTCTTCAGCAGTCACCAGCGCCTTGGCAATGATAACGGACGTGGGTTGATCTTCTTTCATCCTACAGTTCAGCTCGAACTCATAGGCCTTGAGGTCAGCAAAGAGATCAAATAAATAGAGAGATCTTGTTAAGATCTTTGGATTCTCTCATCGCCATAGTCTTTATGTCTCATTCTCATGGAAGAGCACGCATGACCTTGATAGCAAGCTCCCGATTGCTGTAGGTCTTGCCTAGGATAGACAGAGAGGAGACGATATTGCTGAATCTGGTGTCGAAGTCGTTCATTCTTTCACCAGGACGCATTTTAAAGTTGTCAAACTATTGAGTGGCAACCATGATCTTGTTTTACTTGGTTTGCTCGTTGCCCTCGCATAGTTGAGTGAGTCTGTCCCAGACCTCTTTGGTAGTGTCGCATTCGATAATGTAGTTGAACATGTTGTCATCGAGAGATCTGTACAGAACATCAAGAGCCATGTTGTTGAGGTTGTTCTGCCTCTTTTCATCAGCGTTCCAGTTGGCCTTCTCTTTATCAATCTTGATAGGACCTTCTGTGACAACGCTCCACATGTCATCATTAAGAGAGGAGAGATGAGCACAAACTCTTTTCTTCCAAACAATGTAGTTTTCTCGAGAGAAAGTTGGAATGGCTATAGCACTGGCATCTTTGGATATGGTAGACATATTTCAAGAAAGGCTTGAGAATAGAAACAGGGCTCTAATACCAATTGATAGGATCGGCTTTATCGATAAAGACTGGGGTCTGGCTAAGGATGAAGGCTTATGAAAAAGGGTTTGAAAGAAATCCGGTTAGGAATTTAATTCGCTTTCTATTCTACGCAAAATTTTGTAAACACTTGAAACAGATTCAAGGCGGAATTGTTTACTTGGGTTAAGCACAAGATGAAATATGAAAAGATGACAGAAAGAAAGAACACATCAGTTTGTTTATGGATATTCAGAGAAACTCTCCTACGTCACCCCTTCTTCCAATCACCGGAAGGATTCACTATAATATGATTCGAATCAAATACAGCTTACACACACTTAGCTCACTATTGAACATAACACTTTCTGTTCAATTACAAAATGAAGAATATCACTCAGCTAAAGATGTTTTGATTCTAGCTCTCTCTTGATTCACACACAGTACAATCAGAAAGCAGCTTCACAGTATGAATTCAGTAAGTAGAATGATTGAGTAGTTTCTCTCTCTGCAAAATCAGATTGCTTGTTCGTTGTATTCGCTTAAGTTCGTAAGGCTTGTTGTCCGTTGTCCTTGAGATTTGATAAATACTGAGCAGGAGCTAACGGTCGAATCTTTAGAATGATACGTGGCACTCTTCCATTGGAAAGCCTCCATTGTACACAGTAGGTTTTGAGCACAAGAATCGTGGTGCTACATTACTGGTAGTGCGCCGAATATTCCATCAGGGATGTACCTGCAAAACAAGTAATGTGAGGAAAATTCTCTTACGTGCCATTCCTTGGTTGGCTGCATATAGCTGTTGTACTAATCTTCACTAGAAAGTGGAGCAAGAGTAGGGTACAACTATAACACGTGGTGAGGTGAAATGCTAGATTCAAGCATACTGCTTAAACTGAGCATTAGACGTATTTCAGTTAGACGGATTGTAAAATCAGTCTAATGAAATAAAACATCTCCTTTTAATAGTAACGTCTATTAGACCGCCTGGTCTAATAGAATTAGACTCACGTCTAATTACAATAACCATTAGACTGCACGTCTAACTCCACTGAGTTAGACTGCACGTCTAATTCTGGTTCTAGCTCAGACTTGTCTGAAGAAGTTAGACTCACGTCTAACTTTCACTAATTAGACTACACGTCTAATTATCTAATAACCATTAGACTGCACGTCTAACTCCACTAAGTTAGACTGCACGTCTAATTTCGGTTCTACCTCAGACTTGTCTGAAGGAGTTAGACTCACGTCTAACTTTCGCTAATTAGATTACACGTCTAATTATCCAATAACCATTAGACTGCACGTCTAACTCCACTGAGTTAGCCCGCATGTCTAATTCCGGTTCTACCTTAGACTTGTTTGAAGGAGTTAGACTCACGTCTAACTTTCACTAATTAGATTACACGTCTAATTATCCAATAACCATTAGACTACACGTTTAACTCCAGTGAGTTAGACTACACGTCTAATTCCGGTTCTACCTCAGACTTGTCTGAAGGAGTTAAACTCACGTCTAACTTTCACTAAGTTAGACTATACGTCTAATTCCGAACATATTAGACTTATGTCTAATTTCGTGTATCTATTAGACCATCCGTCTAATTACACGTCTATTAGACTACACGTCTAACTCCGATGAGTTAGACTGTACGTCTAATTCTCAATACATTAGACTTACGTCTAATTTCGTGTATCTATTAGACCATCCGTCTAATTACACATCTATTAGACTAAACGTCTAACTCCAATGAGTTAGACTGTACGTCTAATTCTATGCATTAATTAGACTACACGTCTAACTCCGGTGAGTTAGACTGTACGTCTAATTCTATGCATTGAATGCCAAAAATCGGTCTAATGACCCTCATTAGATCCAAGTCTTATGAAATATAGTTTTAATACACCTGTATCAAAACTCATAAGTCATTTCATCATCAAAATCTCAATGGTTAAATTATTTCAACACATGGTCAAAATAATTTGACTCAACAGAACCGGCTTCTATTTTGATGTCGGTCATAAGATTGATGTTTCCAGTCATATGTCTGGAGCAACCGCTGTCCAGATACCACTCAGAGTTTCCTAGCCGCTTCTTCATAACCTGTTCTTCATTTGCCATGAGGAAAGAGATTTCATCATCGCTATCACTGTGATCCCATAGACTTCCTCCATCATCGGCTATCATCGCTTTTTGAATTTTCTTTCCTTCACCGGTTTGTGAGTAATTTCTATGATTCTGTTCATCTAGTTTCCGGTCATCCCTTCGTGTCTTTATGCATTCCCACCTGTAATGTCCCAAACCATCACAATTATAACACCTAAAATTAGATTTATCACCGTAGTTATAGTTGTAGTTGTTTGTCGGTTGGCTTTTCTTCATGAATCTGTCGAACTTCTTTGCGAGCATTGCCATTGCATCCTCATAGAACTGTTCTGCGGATTTGATCGGTACGATAGTTGCTGGTACTATGGATGTAACTAGTGCCTTGGTAGCGGTTGATGTTGATGCTTCATTTTCGATCATGGATCTCATTTCGAATTCATATGCCTTCAGATCTTCAAATACGTCATGTAGCTTCATTTTGTCTACGTAGTTTGATTCTCTCATCACCATCGTCTTTATGTCCCATGAACTGGGAAGAGATCTCAGAGCTTTGATGATTGTTTCCTTGTTATCATACTTCTTTCCAAGAACAGGCAGTTCATTTACCACATTTGTGAAACGATCACTGAACTCCTTCATGGTTTCACCTGGCCTCATATTGATGTTTTCAAACTTCTGGGTAGCTACCATTATCTTGTTTTCCTTGGTTCTTTTATTTCCCTCATGAAGTTGAATCACTGTTTCTCATGCCTCCTTTGCAGTTTTTTATTCTCTGACCTTACTGAGAGTATTTCTGTCCAGAGATTTGAAGATGTGACTTCTGCAGTGATTATTTAGATTGTTTCTCCTTTTATTATCGGATGTCCATTCCTTTCTATCTTTCTCAATCTTGATCGGTCCATCAGACAGAATGAATGTCATCTCATCATCCATAGTGACTAGGTGCAGATGCATGCATATTTTCCAGTTGGCGAAGTCGTCTCCTTCTAGCATTGGAGGTTTCTCGCCGAAAGTCATGCTTGCTTGCTCCGTGTTGCTTGAGAATTTAAACTGACTGCTTTGATACCACTTGTTAGGATCTAGATCACCAATAGTGGACTGAGGTCCGACTAAAGGAGAGTCTCTGACAATACTCAATGGTTGGCGCTAATCCGGTTAAGAATTAACACCGGTTTCAATACTGCACAATCTGTCACAAACCCTTGAACCGAGTTCAAGTGCAAAAGTGGTTTGTTTCAGGTTGAAGCAACACACACACAGGATGGATAGAGATGCGGTTTGGAGAATGTCGGTTCAGGATTAGTGAGGCGGTTAGAATAATATGAGTCAGTTAGAATATGGAACCGGAAGAAGGTAAAGTACGAGACAGGTTTTTATGGATGTTCGGAGATAAAACTCCTACGTCACCCCTTCTTCTCAAACCACAAGAAGGAAATTCACTAAGGAATACACAAACATAGTACACGATCGAGTCTTATTTACTACTCGATATTCACTCCTACAATTCTCACAGAAATTGTAATATACTTCACAAACACACACTTAAACTTTGAATCTTAGAGAGATAATGTCTTTTATCACTTTGTAGTTTTTGGCTTGTTCTCTCTATATCTGATCGCTTACAACACTTCTTGTTTTTCTTGCTTCTTCAGCTTCTCTCCTTTTATAGATGAAATGTGCCAACAGTCATATATCTTCAACGGATACCTTCAGGGTAATCCTTGAATCTGATTGGTTGAGTAGAGGATCAGCATAGCATTAAATGCGGTTTAAGCTTCCAAGGCATGGAGCAGACCGGCTGGATTTGTCTTTTGCTTGATTATGGCAACTGTCGGTTGGACAGTTACCTGCACCTGAGAGATTACTCCTTTGACTTATACCAGAATGAAAACTTTTCTTCAGGCAATCTTCTGCAGCCTGCAGCATATCATCATACTTGTATGAATATGGCAATGTCATAGTCTGATCATTTGATGTCATCTTCTGCATATGCCCAAAGTGTTTACTTGCACCAATTTGTAAATTGTTCTTTATTTGATATTCTTGACTTCTTTCTCTAATTAGTCTTCTCGTTGGATTTGTTTTTTGGATTTGGATTGAGTACTTCATTTCAATTGATCATGTTAACCGGTTGTTCTGTTCAATCGGACAGCTTCAGGTTTTGGATTTGTCACTTGCTTCTTTTAGCCGGCTTGATTTCTTGACCGGTTGGAATTCTTGACCGTTCATGCACAATAGATTTATTTTTGTTAAGTTCCATTTAACCGGTCAATTTTATCTAACAGATCCAAAATCAGAGTTGTCAAAGATGAATGTGTTTTCAATCGTGAGAAATGACATTGGAAGATTAACTGCCCAACGTTAAAGAAGAAAGAGAAAGATTCTGAAGATGAAAATGTTGTAGAAAAAAGATATGGTGTAGATTCATAATTCTCTTTGTCGATGTCACAGACAACATCATATATTGACGCTTGGATATTGAACTCAGTCTGCACTTATCATATGACACCAGTTTGAAAGTAGTTCTTTTTAATTTAAGGAACTAGAGGATGAAGTTGTTTACATGGAGATGTTAATACATGTAAAATAAAAGGGATAGGTTCAATCAAGCTGATAAAGAATGACAGATCCACCAAAATTATTAGAGATGTTCGGTACATACCGAATATGAAAAAGAATCTCATTTCTTTGGGGGCCTTGAGTCAAAAGACCTACATGTAAAAATGGAAAATGAAATTCTTAAGGTAATCTCTAGAGCGTTAATGATGTTGAAAGTTATCATGAAATGTAGTAATTTGTATTACTATCAAGGTAGTACGATTAATGGGACAACATATGTATCAACTTCCAAGAGTAGTAAGAAATCAGAGACAACAAAGCTATGACATATACGATTGGGACATAATGTTGAGAAATCTATGTAAACTCTTATCAAGTCAGGATTATTGAAAGGTATAAAAGTTTGTAAATTAGATTTTTGTGAACATTGTGTTCTGGAAAAACAAATACGAGTAAAATTTTGCACTGCTATCCATAACACCAAGGGTATTTTGGACTATGTGCACTAAAATGTCTAGGGACCAGCTAAAACTCCATCTCTTGGAGGTAGATATTATTTTGTTACTTTTGTTGATGATTTTTTTAGAAGAATATGGGTGATTATTATGAAAAACATAGATGAAGTGTTTAATATTTTTCTTAAATAGAAAACTCAAGTTGAAAAAGAGACATGAAGAAAGATTAAAATTATTCGGACTGATAACGGTGGAGAATACAAGAATGATCAATTATAGAAGTTATGCTAAGAGTGTGGCATAGTTCGACACTTCACAATTAGAAAAACACCACAGCATAATGGAATATCGAAACGTATGAATAGGAAATTGGTGGAGAAAGTTCGTGGTATGTTGTCTAATGCTGGGTAAGACCAAAAATTTGGGTAGAAGCTATGTCATACACTCAATATTTGATAAATTGCCTATCTTCATCAACACTTGGTAGCAAGACTCCATTAGAGGTATGGTTTGAAAAACCTGCAACTGATTATGATTCTTTGCATATTTTTGGTTCTACAACTTATTACCATGTAATTGAATCAAAGTTAGATTCATGAGAAAAGAATGCTATGTTTATGAGATTTACTACTGGAGTTAAAGGATATCACCTCTAGTGTTTGGATGCAAAAAAAAAAATCATTATTAGTAGAGATTTTACTTTTAACAATTATTCAATGTTGAATAAGGTAACACAAGACAAGATTAATTGTACTCCGCAACATGTGGAGTTTGAGTAGATAAATATAAGCCCAACGATGAGTGACTTTCCGACGACAGATGAAGAGTCAAATAAGGAAGAGCTTCTGACCTAAGAACCTTCACAACAACGTGAATCAATTGTTATGAACATACCAAGATGAGTTATTCAAAAACTAGGTCGGTTTGTTGACATGACGGCCTATGCCTTCTAGTCGTAGATGATGTTCCATCCACTTTTTCAAATGTCAGTCGAAGTACTAAAAATGGAAAAATGAAATATGTTATGGAAGATGAGATGCAATCTCTTCAGAAGATTGAAACATGCAAGTTGATGCAACTACCAAAAGGGAAGAAGGCTATTGGTTGTTCACTATAAGACAAAATTGATGTTCACTATAAGACAAAATTGGTAGTTAAAGACTACGCTCAGAAGGAAAGAGTTGATTATAATGAGGTACTTTCTCATGTTGTTAAACACTCTTCCATTAGAATTTTGTTGGACTTGGTAATGCAGATGAATTTGTAGTTATCTCGACTAGGTGTGAAGACCGCAGTCCTACACAGTCATTTGAACGAGGAAATCTACATTTATCAACCAGATGGATTTAAAGTTGCTGATAAAGAAAAGTGGGTTTGCAAGTTGAACAAATCATTGTACGGTTCGAAGAAATCACCGAGACAATGGTACAAGCGAGTTGAAAATTTTATGATGGAGCACAAGTACACAAGAAGCAAATTATATCCCTGTGTATTTGCGCAAACTGCAAGATGAGTCTTATATTTATCTACTCTTGTACATTGATGAGATGTTGATAGCATTAAATAAACCAATATGAAATTGACAAATTGAAGACTCAATAAGGTAAAGAGTTCGAGATGAAAGACATGGGAAAAACCAAATCTAAACATTGTTTAGATTTGGTAAATATCTTTCGTGTTTGAGTCGGCGCTGAAGAGAGTCAATTGTAAGCACTTAAAACTATTTTTTAATAATGAAAAATTGTATTGGATATTGTGTCAAGGTGGAGATTTTTTGTTTTTGGCACAATTAGAATCTCACATCGGAAGATGATGGGAATGAGAAAAGTTTCTTATTATATAAAAGAAACTCTCTTCATAATTAAAATAGAATCCCACATCAGAAGATGATGGAAGTGTGTGAAGTTTCTTAGTCTATAAAAGAATTTCTCCCACTCTGGTTTATTGCACCCAATATTTGTATCTCTTCTTCCTTATTAATTGATAGCTTTAGTGCTCGGAGACGTAAACAACTTTTGGCCAAACTCCGTTATGAAATTGTTAGTTGTTCTCTTTCATTTTTTTCTTCTTTTATTTTGTCACTTTTTCCCAACAGAAACAATAAGAGATAATGGAAATTTTTACAAAAGGAAATGTGCTGAAAAAAAACAATCTACTTGGTAACTTCTATTTTAGAAAACATTTCAGCCAAATTAGTTAAAATTTTGTAACCCTATTCTATAAAGAGTCTTTGAAATTATCTCAAAATTGTTAGTCTATTTAGTGAGTGAGTTAAGATAAACTAATTTTTGTAGTAATCTTACTCAAACTATCCGAAAAACTTATCTTTATTGAGAGTATTCTTGAAAGATCTTATAATATTATCCATTTTGATCATAGTGAAGACCTTGATTTGTCTTCAAAGTGGTTTAATACCAAACTACTTTAAAATTGTGTGCAGTTGTTTGCTTGTTATTTATATTTCTTCTTCTAATTTTGTTCTCAAAATGTTTGAAATTTGAGAGTTGGTTTTGTCTTTATATTTCGTTTTTAGTTGGTGATCTTGATTTAGCTTGTATGTGTTTGTCCCATAATCTTTTATATTTTTGTAAGAATAACTCTTCACCAATATATTACTCACGCAGAATGACTCCAGTTTTAATCAAATAGACATGTTGAATTCTCCGAGCAATGCATCATGAAAACCATGTTGAATAACATGGCGCTCAACTTTGTCCTCCAAAACCAAAATCATTCATGCCATTGGACTTCTCTATCTTCATTTGAGTTGCCATTACAGAATCAATCTTTTAAAATAAATAAAATAGAGAATAAAAAGAATACGATAATAAGAAGATAACAAACTTTAAAGATTTACATTATTATTGAATGATTGAATGATATCTACATGTACTCATATTTATAGTAAAAAACATAGTTCGAGCAAAAATGGTTTGTTACGTAATAAGACAAAATGATTTAAGTCAAGTCATTTGGTGATAATATTAGGTAGTTGATCATGAATAGATATGTATTTGATGATGAGAGATTTCAGGAGACCGAGTAATGATATGGGATGAATGAAGGGCCCATGGTTGAAAATGAATTTTCAATCCATAATTATTTTTCAGCTTTAATAGCCAACAATGATCTCGCCTTTAACAATAGGCATCGACTTTAACCGTCGGTAATGATTTTCTCGACTTTTAACTGTCGGTAAATATTTTTTTGACTTTTAATAGTCGGTAAATATTTTTTTGACTTTTACAGTCAGCATCAACTGTTTTAGTCAGTAGTTATTTTCTCCACATTGAAGTTGTGATCAACTTTTATAGTTGGACATATGCATAAAATATGAGATGACGAGAGATGAAGAAATTTGATGGTACTGGTGAAGATTAAGATGTCCGGAATGATGAGATTTTATGAATATGTAATGGTGACCGTAAAAATATTGAGAAAATAATGGTGGATGAGAAAAAATATAAGTGCAGAAATGATTACAAGATTTTATAATTTTAAAGAGAAAGATGGTGTAACAAAAGAAACGATCTGTGTCTTTGAGACATTTGGAGGAAGACATATTGATGAGATGAGTTTGTAGAAAGATATCATTTCAAAAGATAAAGACATTAGTAAGAAGTAGGGATGGCAATGGGGCGGTTCGGTTCGGTGAATGACAATACCATCCCCGCCCCGAATTTACCCACCCCGCCCCGATCCCCGTCCCGATTCCCAATTTGGTTTTTAAATATAAACCATCCCCGCCCCGATCGGGTACGGGGTTTCCCCGCGGTGCACCGAAACCGAATAACAATTTAAATTTAAAATATAAATTATAAAATAAAATAAAATAATTCATATATTTAGAGTTATAAATTATCAAAATATTAAATACCAAACAAAAATAACATTCAATAATAATAATTTTAAAGTATTATATACCAAAACAAATAAACTTCCAATAATAATAATGTTTCAAAATATAACAAAAACTCTAATTGGACTAAATCTCCATTTTTCATCTTCATTCTTCAATCCAATTAAATCTCCATTCTTCATCTTCATTCTTCATCTTCATTCTTCAATGGTTATGGTTAGGATCACATTCTGTATTAATAAAAAAAATATATTAATAAATAAAATGAAGTATTATTATATATATTACATATTTAAATAAAATCGAAAATATCATCGTCAAGTCGAGAGAAGACGTAACAAAGATTGTGAAAGACAAAGACGAATATAGAAAACACCCTACAAAAAGACGTGATGCCATTTTGGTTATATTGATTAGTAAAAAACAGTAAAATAATATTAGCAAAGAGTTTAACTAACCTTCAAACTGAAAACACCTTCAAGATTCAAGAGAGAATCATGGATCATGTATGTAGAATAAAGAAGATGTAACTAAAATTAAAATAAATTTTAGAGAGAGAAATGGTAATGAGGATTGAGGAAGATGAGAGGAAGATGAAGAGATAAAAAGTAAAAAATAATTAGACACATTATGTATTAAAGATAGCGTGTAGAGGATGGAAGATAAAAAGATTTTCAATGAAAAAGAGAAAAGTAATGATGACATTAATTAATGATTTCATTAATTAATATATTTTTATTAATTATATTTTATCGGTTCGGTTCGGTGCATGTAAATACCATCCCCGCCCCGAACCCCGGTCAACATATTTCGGGTTTTCCCCGATCCGCCCCGATCCCCAATCAAAGCGGGGAAAAACCATACCAATCGGTTCGGTTCGGCTCGGTTTCAGTGGGGCGGTTTCAAATTGCCACCCCTAGTAAGAAGAGTGAGACTTATTATTCTTAGGCGATGAATCTTACATTCAATGACACAATTTTCTTCATTTGTATATGAACACGATTCAATATATGATCGAAAAAATATACATTCTTCTACTTAATAAGATTGTAAGACTTTGATAGGATCGTGATTGTTAACACTTATTAATGTTCTGATAAATGTTAAAATAAATAAAATAGATGACAAACTCGAATTATATTGTTATTGAATTGATTAACATTTATAGTAAAGAACATATTAAATGAAATATTATAATAAATAACATTTAATATTGAACACTTGAAATTACGGGTACACGAAATCCAAGAGTTTATTTGAGAGATGAGTGATTCACCATCACATCCTAAATCAAATCAATCATTTTATAAATTAAAATACCAAAATTATCCTTTAATTAAATATTTTATTTTATATTATTAAAAAATAATATTAATATATATATATATATTATATTTATTTTATTACATTATAAAATTTATTTTCATATAATTTAAATTAATAAATTATTTCATTTAAAAAAATTATATTAAATAAAAATAAATTCTAAATATAAATAAAATTCTAACCAACTATATTATCTAATATACCATTTAAAATTTAAATTTATTTTAATAAATATTTATACTAGAAAATAAAGTTAAATATATTTAAATAAAAAATATTAATTAATTTATAAATATATCTCATTTAAATTAAATATTTATAAAGAAATTTATTATTATTATTTTTTGGGTATAAACTAACTTTAAATTATCTTTCTAAATAAATATTATAATAGATTTCTTTGATTTTTGGTTATTATATTATAAAATTTATTTCATTTAAAATTTTATGTTATTAAATTAAATAAAAATAAATACACAATATAAATAAAATTATAATATATTATATTATCTTATATAATATTTAAATTATAATTATAAAATTAGTATTCATTTAAATTTTAATTGATGTATTAATAAAAGTTAATATTAATATATCTATAATTTTTAATATTTATTTTATTATATTATATTTTAAATTTTATTTAAATATAAATCAAATTAATATATTTTTAAAATGTATTGAGAGAGGAGAAGAGAGGTAAGAGTAGGGGTATTTTTGGCAATAAAAATTAAAAAACTGGTTTTTTCCTAATTTCATCAAACAAGGTTATTTGGGATAAAACCCGGATAAAACCCCAATAACCCAAAGATCAAACAAGGCCTAATTCTTTAAGGTTTGATGATATTGCAGTCTTTAATACAATCGAAAATAAACTAGCTCTAAGATCTCCTAACTTCAAAAATTCTCCAAAAACTCAAAGATATTTTTCAGCTCTCTACAATTCCAAGCTCCAATATTTTTTTCTTCAAATATGAGCTTTCAAACCCATGTAATTGACCAAGATAACCGATCTATTTTTCCAAACCAAATTGGTTAAGTAATTGAAGAGAAAATAAAAGGGGAGTATGTTGAATAATGCAACAATAATTTATACTAGTTGGCCAAATTGTCTATATCAACTTTGCCATGATTGTCTTACTGTCTTAGTTAGGAGTCTCTACTAATGAATCAAATTATTATAAAAGTTTACAAGATCAAATACAACCAAATTATACAAACACTCACACCTTCTAACTCTAAGAAAGAAGATTCTCATATGTCTCTAGATCTAGCATTGTATGTTTTCTACTCTCAACAAAAGTTGATGAAAATGCATCCTAATGAGTCTTATTCTCATATTTATAGAGGAGTGAAAACCAAGTCTAATCACATTTGACATTACTGAGGAAGTTATTAGTTTGTTTCTAGAGGTCTTATATATTTTACATTAATGGTTCAAATTAAGATTACGAGATATCCGATCGTCATACTATTGTGAGTCGTATGTTTGTTAACCTATATTGGTCGCGTGATTGTGATCATTTCAAATTTAAAGGCTTTAATTTGAACAAATTTTGGTATTTCGTGAGGAGCCCATGCATTGAATTTGTGCACACTATGAGTGGAGGCATTTTGAGAAATATATATGGTTAATTATGTCGAATTATCGCTTCGGTAAATATATAAGTTTTGAGAAACGTCTTTTTAATTTTATTTAGATATTAAATCATACCTTAACAGATTTATATCATTGAAAAATATGTAATTTTTAATTTTGTTCTTACTTTATTTTCATATTAAATAGTAAGATTTATTTTGAAGGCTAAATAAATAAAATATTTACCAGTTTGGAGAAAAAAAAAAGAATATGACTATTAAAAACAGTACAAATATCAAATAGAAAGATAGAATACAATTAAAATTACTTACCAAAGAAAAAAAAGAAAAAAAGTATGATTGCTGTAATAATAAATTGACCAAGTTTCTTTACAAATATTTATAAAGGAGATGATTTTCCTATTAATAATTAATAAATTACAGACCAAGTAATCTTTCTTGGTCTTGTATATTATTATTTTTTCTTTTTATTTATTTTTTCTAATTTTGGCTCTTGTTATACTTTATTAGCCACCATCTTCCTTTTTGTTGAATTGAAGAAAACAATGAAGCAAGCTGGTGGTGTGGTAGTAGCAGCTGAACTATTGTGTGGTAGAGAGCGGTAGAAGCAAGCTGCTAAAGGTGCTAAAGACGAATCTTGAGAGTTTCATCCGTTAAAGATTCATCCATCAATCTGACCTGACCTGACCTGATCTGATTTGATTTGTTCATACCATTCTTCGTCGTGTTCCAAGTTACTTCTGATCTGTATTCCAGTTGACGATTTGGGGGGAAAGGAAGAGGAATCGAAAGAGTAGCATTCAGCTTTTTTTGTCTCCCAAGGAGATTGAGACCATACAATCTTCAGTGAAGGGGAAGTTCCAAAGTCAGCAACCATAGGTCTCTGCGCGTCAACCCCTAAGTCTCAATCTCTGGTGCGCGGAGCCTCGCCGCAATTGGCGATTCAGAGGCTCGCGTCGCCGGAGAAGGGAGATGTCGAGAATAAGAGTGTGAAGGCTATAGTCAAGCCCAAACCTGGGACGCCAGCTGACCTTGTCCGCCAGGCTCACGATCTTCTCATCTATGTTGATCAAAATAACGACACTCGTGCAACCAAGCGCGAAGAGAAGGTCAAAATCTTTTCATTCTGCTGCATATTATACCCTTTATCTGATTGATTATGCTACTGACTGAAGCTTGGTTATTGTATTAGTTAGTTTGATTACTGCACGCCAATGGGATATGTTGTGGATGATAGAGCTATCTTAATTCACTCTTCTGAACATTAATTTAACTGTGTCATGACTTATGGCTTACTTTGTTTTTCTTCATCTACACATTCTTTCTTCTTTCTCTGGAGAAATATGTTCAATTTCGATCTGAGCGTTTTGAATTCATTCCATGTGATAGGACATGGCTGAAGCATATGAATAACATTGAATTTCATCTTTTTCTCTCAAAAGAATTTCATGGATATTTGGCAAAATGATTTTACACTTGTTTCAGACAGGAAACATATCTCTCCAATCAAGTGGATTTTTGTTTTGGTTTGGAGAAAATCAATTGAAGTTTCCTTTTTTATGGGGTGAGGGGAGAAGATAAATAAAACCTTTTATTAAAGAAATTCCCAGAAATACAAATAAAATCAGTGCATTTTAAGATCCCACAAATCAAATAAAACCAAAATTACATCAACAAGATCGATGAAATCGAGATCCCAAGTCAAACCCTTGTCAACTTCATTCTTCACTTTTGACTCTTATCAATACTTGAGTAGAATCAATTCCCCATTCCTTGTAAAGAAGCTAAGTTTGGTAAGTATTTGGGCTTTTACTACTTTGCAATTCCACAAGGGTAGATCTCTTTCCAAATTTCCTTCCACATTTCTTATTGTTTTCGCAAAAACCCTAGCATTCTTTTTTCTCCAAATCTCGCACACCATTGTTGCAAATGTACATCTATATAGAGTCTAGAAAATACCTTTTCTCCTCCGATCTCCAAATCATCTATAGAGATTCTTGAGTTTTTATTTTTATTTCAGTTATTAATTGATGGGATCTCTCTGTGCTTATATAAGTAAACATCTCTTTTAATCGCTTACTCCTATTAGATTCTTCTTATCGGCTTAATCACTTTCCCCTCTTGACCTATCTCAGATGTTGGAGTTGGGCAAGGTTATCCGTGAGCTAAAAGTAATTCTTTATGGAAATAGTGAAGCTGAGCCAGTATCTGAAGCTTGTGCACAATTAACAAGGGAGTTCTTCAAAGAGAACACTATGCGTTTGTTCATTATCTGTCTTCCAAAACTTAACTTAGAGGTCAGATTTAATGGTATCTTACTTATTTGCGTAAATTTTCTCTTCTCCATGGCACTTATTGCTACAAGGCTCGTTTCTACAGACCCGTAAAGATGCTACTCAAGTAATTGCAAACTTGCAAAGGCAACCAGTCAATTCGCGGTTGATTGCTTGCGATTACTTAGAAGTGAACACAGATTTGATGGATATCTTGGTAAATGGGTAAGCAATTGTCGTAAGAAATGCAACTAGTTATAAGGTGGAAATGAGGAATTTCCATCTTTTCCTGTAGAAAATTCTTCGAAAGTTATGAATGCTCTAGCTATATTTGTTTCAAATGCATGCTTCTGGTGAATGTTTGTGAAAGTGCAATTTTCCATGTTCCTTACCTTTCTTCATTTCAATTCTATATTGCTTCCAGATTTCTAATGTAGTCTTCGTTGTTCCTCAGTTATGAGGAGCCAGATATGGCCCTACATTATGGTGCAATGTTGAGGGAATGTATACGCCACCAGAGTGTTGCAAGGTGAACAAAAACGAACATTGTCACTTTGTTTTTCTTGTACTGCACTTCTACATGTTATATGATGCAAATACTTTCCCAAAGGTGCACAAATTTTAACACCTTTATATTGGATTGACTTTTGAGCATATTCATTTTTCTTTCATTCATTTGTATTCTTTAAGTACTTTAACAGTTTTAATTGGAAATTTAAAAAGAACTCTAAAACTTGACAATTGTGTGATATGAATAATTCTGTGAATTACTCGAATTGTGAGAAATTGTAAAGAAATCCAGAAGTAGATGAGAAAAAATATTCATAATCGGTTCTCTGTTGCCCATTATTCTAATAATATCGGGAGTTACTCAAATTGAGAAAAATATATAAAGAACCTAAGCAGATGAGAAAAAGAGACTACAACCTTATTCAACCCCCTTACATATCTAACCTTCTACTATTTCCTAATCCCTAGAATTACTAGAATTGAGAGAAGAATTCCAGAAGTAGATAAGATAAAGTGACTCCAACTTTGCTTTACACCCTTACAGGCAGCACAAACCTTTATACTAATAGTATCTTACTAATCTTGTCAACTCTCAGACTAGGCCCATAACCAGCCCAATTACAACTTTTAGTCCAGTAATACAAAAAATACCCTAACCACGTATCATTGTGTTGCAAAGTTTCACAAAGAAAGATATTTAATAAATTAGACTATTTTTTTTAAAATTTCTTTAAATATGCAGTAAACGCTAGACTGCGCGACGACATAAATGATTACATACATGATACTTTAGACTTTATTATCATGGATGTGTTCATATGCATTTCCATTCCATACCAAATAATTTAACATGTTTCCTTTTCCATCATCCCTTTGAAGATAGAAAACTAAGGTGTGCATGCCCATTTGATTGCACTTAAATGGTCATTCCTTTGGGGACCTGCTTGTGAGCCATTGCCATAATACTACACATATGATTGCATAGAAGCTGGCATATTCATTACAATTGCTGATTTTACCTAGCGTCTCACGTTTTTACTTAGGTGTAATAGACTAATAGGGTTTTTTTTAGTTGAGCACAATCTTATGCTGGTCTTTTGCCATTATTTTCACTTTAGTGTTAGCACAACTAATAGCATCCATCTGTTATTTGATGCAAGATGATGGCTAAATTGTGATGGGTGTATCTTTTCATTATTGAGACAAGCAGATAGATAGATACATGCAGAATAGTGTTATGGATTTCTCATATATTTTTCGTCATTTTCTTTTACTATATTGTGGAATAAGACGTTTTTATGCTATATAAATCACAAGGAATCTTCCTTTCCAATTTCCTTTTCCACAGATATGTTTTGGAGTCGAAACATATGAAGAAATTATTTGACTACATACAGCTTCCAAATTTTGACATTGCTGCTGATGCTGCTGCAACTTTCAAGGTTCGACACAAATAAAGAATAATCGACTTCTCCCTAACCCTACATAAAAAAGAATAATAGTAATAGTATAACAATTCATAGCTACTATCTTTAGCCATATTAACTTCAAAGAACCCTTTACTGCAGGAACTCTTGACAAGGCACAAAACGACTGTAGCTGAATTCCTTTCCAAGAACTATGATTGGGTAAGTGTTCTAATTTTCCTTAAATCTTTATATGTTCTCTTTTCTTCCTCTTTGTTCCTATTTGCATCTTTGACCTTACGGGCGAAGAAGAAATTCTCGAGTGAGTTTGAAATGTTGAAGTCATTTATGTTGATTGTTTAGAAAAGTAGTTCTTGTAATAGGACTTGCAGATAAATGTTTCATTATCAGATATTCCCTTAATATGTATGTCTATTTGATGAAAGGTGAGGAAATATTTTTCATTTATATATATATGATGGGGATCTGAATTCTCCAATTGTTTTCCTTTTCAAAGTTTTTTGCAGAGTATAATTCGAAGCTGCTTGAATCTCCTAACTATATTACCAGAAGACAAGCTATTAAGGTCAGAAGAAACTGTTTTTTGTTTTAATTATTCTTTCTATATGTGTTGCGGATTTATCCATTATTTTCTCTTGGAGTTGCTCCCATTCCATTATACTGTTTTGAAATTACTTATTAAATATGTAAATGTTGGTGCAAGTTGTTGCTAGGCAAGGAAGGGTAGTCATCCTCTTTTATTTCATTTTTTTACTCTCTAATGAGATTTTTTCCCATTCCAAGACCAACTATTATTTCAATGATCATAAATGGGAAATGGACATATTAAAATGATGTCTCAATTTCATGAGTGCCATTGAAAATACAAGGACGGACGACCATTATAGGTCTGTAATATCGGTAAATCTTATGAAGATGTTATGCATAACAAATGAGTGTACAATATGTGTAAATCACATATGGATCCACACCCAGATACCTAGATGAGAAATTGAGATGAAATAATGTTTCCAAATGAAAATAAAATAAAATTGGAAATGTGTTTCCAAATGAAGTATCATCAGTTTTGATAGTGTTACTTTTTCCCTGTGATTATATTTAAACTATTTTCTAATGTGTTCTTGGCAGTTGTTGGGGGACATGCTGTTGGATCGCTCAAATTCTGCTGTTATGACGCGCTATGTGAGTTCAAGGGACAATCTAAGGATACTAATGAATCTTCTCAGGGTACAAATTCTTTTCTCTAATTTTCCATTTGCTAGCTTGGATAAAATGGCAGAACCTTAGATTGAGCTTTGTGAACAACATAAACTTACATGAACATATATTCTTGGCTTTTGTTTGTAACGAATGACCAGATTATGTACAATATTTTTTGCCAAACCTAATTGACAGTCAAACACAATAGCCGCTCTAATTGTGAATTCTAGATAGATATTTTGCATCTATGACACCAATTTTTTTGTGAAGATGCAATTAGCCAATGGTTTTGCATTGGCTTCATTTTGTTTTGCTAGATTTATGTATTCTGATACATTCTTGATTTTGCTAGGAATCAAGCAAGACCATCCAGATAGAAGCTTTTCATGTCTTTAAGGTAAGCTTCGCAAACTAGTAAATCTCTCACATATGTTAAGATTCAAAGTGGGTAGCAGTTTCATTTATACTGCTAAGAATTTCAATAAGAGTTTCTTTCTTTGTTTTCCGAAGTTATTTGCTGCCAATCAACATAAGCCGCTGGATATTGTTAATATTCTTATCGCAAATAGGAGTAAACTCCTGAGGCTGTTCGCTGATTTCAAGACAGATAAAGGTATCATGTGTAGCGAGCAAATTCTTTATCGATATGGTAGGGCTCATGTTATGATAAATACTGATGTTTCTGTTGTTTTACGGCGCAGAGGATGAACAGTTTGAAGCAGATAAAGCTCAAGTTGTTAAGGAAATTGCAGCACTTGAGCCGAAAGATCATCCTTGAACTGAGTTTTATTTCATGATTGGTCTAATAAGAGATTTATACCATCCTTAATATAAATTTGTTTACATTGAATCTACCAAAAATAAAAAGAAAGATGTGAAAATGCATTTTCTGTAAAGAAAATATAGTGTTATAACTTGTAATGTGGTATTTAATGAATTAATTAAAATCCCATTAGTATTTGTTAGTTGTTACCCTTTGGCATTTTTTGTTGTTGTAAATAATCTTGTGGTTGCCTGTCTTTCAACCTTTGAAGAGATTTGTTGCATTTTGGATTTGACAAGTACTTCTGATTTCATAATGTTCTATTTAAAACAAAACTTGTAATTTTGTTTTTGAATCTGTATTCTGAATTATTGTATGTGCTATTTCGAAGTTATTTGTCTTTGGTCTCAAATAGGTTATATGAATGATCAAACTAGAATCTGACTGATATCATATACTCAGCTGTATTAGAGGAAGATGACAATATTTTGTTTGTTTATCCTTGGTAGGTGTAAGATATTTTGTGAGGAAACAAATTAACAAATCAATTATATAGGGATTTATACAGGGGATCGGAGCCCTTGAAAAAATATGAAGTTAAATTACCTTAATTTTTATCTAGTTAAGATACCCAAAATTTAGAAGGTAACACAATCTTCATAATCATAATATATTTCAATTTAGGACGTTTTTAATGAAAATAGTAATTGATGTCTTAATCCAACTCTCACCATTTGAGATATCATAATTATTTTAGTTAAATAATTTTTTTTTGTAAGAATAAAATAATACATTTTTAAATATCATAGTTAATTGTTAACACAAAATTTTGTACGACAACAATTTTTTTTTTAAAAATCTCAAAATAAAAAGTTTCAGTTGGTATATCATATAGATATTGCTACAAAACTAAGAAAATTACAAAGAGATACAATCAATATGGGAGAGTCAAACAATTAAAAGACCTTAATATATAAAATTTAATCTAAATATATTAAAACTGAATAAAGAAAGACCCAAAATGACTTGAATCTCATTTTTATCTATAAAAGGAAATGCTGACCTGAAATAGAGATTCACCCTTAAACCAAACAATATCAAGTTAATTATACTCTCTCTTAATATAAATAAAAAAAGTTAGAGAGTCAATAACATAAGTATCTAGACTTATAAATATAAATGAATATACATCAACAAAATAAAATCTAATCTAAAATGTAAAAAAGTATTCAAGATAATTACCGTCGTTGCGGCGCTGAAACGTATCGCTCCATCTGTAAATCGTAGTTTTTCGTTCTGAAACGGACTTAAAGTGGATGTCGATTTATTTGGAAGACATGGTTGATTCTCTCACTCAACTCGGATATAAGTGAACACATAATCAAACCCTAATCTTCATATAAAAATAAACAAATCACTTGAACATGTACCACTCCATCTAGAAAATCGCACTTTTTTCGTTCTGATATGGACTTTAACTGCCAACATCACCTATATGTTAGCTTGTTTGGTCGTCAATGTTTTGGCACTATTAACTTCCATGGTTATTTCTCCCGAAATGGCTAATACATTATCTGTATCTAAGAAGAAACTAATCAAAGTTTTAAATTTATAGTGAAATGTAAATGGACTACGTAGATTCATCATATCCGAATCACTATGGACAACACGTGAATAGCGTGATGGCCACCTCCAAACAATTATATTTTATTTAAGTGAACTGGGAATAATTTGAATTCAACAATAAATTAACAAAACTACTTTATAAATAAACTGAAGAGTAAGACCAAATAAACATAATTTGATCAAAATTCTTTTTTGTTTAATGATTTTTCTAAGAAACAACACATTTTATCAAATTCTCATATACAACCAGTATTATCATTTTAGTTTTATAACACCATATCTCCTCTTTTTAATTTTTTTATTCCCATATATATACCACCACCAATGACCATTATCATTTTGTCTTATACAAACATATCTTAAATCTCATACATACCACTGCCATTGTCTCATACATACCACCATCATTGTCATACTCATATTAGTCTTATATCACCATATAGTGAAATGTAAATGGACTACGTAGATCCATCCTACCCGGATCACTATGGACAATGCATGAATGGTGTTATGGCCACATCCAAATAGTTAAATTTTATTTAAGTGAACCTGGAATAATTTGAATTCAATAACAAATTAAACAAAAACTACTTTATAAACAGACTGAAGAGGAAGACCAAAAAAAACAATTTGATCAAAATTCTTTTTTGTTTAATGCTTTTTCTAAGCAACCACTTTATCAAATTCACATATACAATCACTATTATCATTTTAGTCTTATATCACCATATCTCTTCCTTTCATTTCTTCATCCCATATATTTACTACCACCAATGACCATTATCATCTTAGTCTTATACCAACATATCTTTAATCTTATAATACCACCACTATTGTCATACTCATTTAGTCTTATATCATCATATCTTTTCCTTCAATTTCTGCATCCCCATATATATACTACCATAATGACCATTATCATTTTAGTCTTATACCAACATATTTTAATCTCATATATACCACTACAATTGTGGTATCTATTTTCAAATTCACATTAGGAGAGATATGAATCCATGGTCTCATATACGAAGTGTGAACACTTTGATATATATATATTAGGTAAGTAATTTTTGACCATTTATTTTAAATAGGTAGTTATATATATAATTATTTATTGATATATTATTATATAGATTATAAAAAAATTAATATAAATATAATCAGTATGTATATATTTAATTATTTGTTAATATATAATTATATAGATTATAAAATAATTAATAAAAATATAAAATTAAATAATATTAATAATAATAAACAATATGAAAATAATTTAAAAAAATATATTAATAAAAATAAAAATATAAGAATTAATATACAAAGTGAAAAAAAATATTAATCTATATAATCACGGGACAATATCAAATAAATATATATTTATATAAAATTAATTAATAAAATGTATTATATATATATATATATATATATGATAAGAGATAAAATACACAAATTAATTATAAGAGATAAAAATATATATAATATATAACCACGGATTTCTATAAAAATAATTAATATAAATAGAATTATTAATATATAAATATTTATTAAAAAATTCTATAGAAGAACCCTTATTATGTTAATATATATATATATATATATATATATATATATATATATATATATATATATATATATATATATATAAATTCTATTAATGAACACTTACCATTCTAATATAATTAAATTAACTTTTTATTATTAAAATTTATTAAATTGTTTATATCAATTATACATTTTAATTATTAATTAGAGAGAAATAAAAAAATATAAAAGTCTTATAAGTTTTTTTTTATTCAAACGGTCGGTTTGACCTATACGAGCCGTACTTATTTATTCTCACTCTAATTTCTAAATTATAAATATATTATTTTAACCATAATATAGGAGCCGTACCTATTTATTCTCACGCTAATTTCTAAATTATAAAGATGATTATTTTAACCATGAGAGTGTTTATGATTGATGTATTTTATTTATAATTTTGTTGTATATATTTTATAACTAATAAAATTTTGAAATTTTGATTTTTTAAAAACATTCATAAATAATATTAGACTATTTTTATTAATAAGCTAAAACTACATAGTATTTATTATTCGGAGTTAAATATAAAATGTAAATAAATAATCAAAAAAGAATAATTTATTTTTAAATATTTTTTCATTGTGAAAAATATTAGTTACCCATCAAATATAAATTTCAAATAAATAATCAAAAAGTATAATTTTTTATTTAAATATATTATAAATTAAGTTTTAAATAGATGGTTATATATATATATATATATATATATATATATATATATATATATATATATATATATATATATATATATATATATATATATATATATATATATATATATATATATATATATATATATATATATATATATATATAATATAATTTAAAAAATGGTCCATATATATAATATAATGATATAAAAATAATTAATACAAATTAAATAATTAATATATATATAAATATTTATTAAAATAATTCTATTAAAAACACTTATTATATTATTATAATTAAATTAAATTTATTTATTTTCTTAAATTATTAATTCTTGAAGGTTAATGTTTCCTTTATTATTTAAAGATCGAAATGAAAAAGGAATATTTTTGATATAGTTTTAAAAAATGGTGTAGAATTTTATATATATATATATATATATATATATATATATATAAATTTGAACACTTATTATTTTAATATAATTAAATTAAATTTTTATTTTTAAAATTTATTAAATTGTTAATATTGATTATACATCTCATTTATTAATTAGAGAGAGACATGAATGACAAATATAAAAATTCTTATCCGTTTTCTTATTCAAACTGAACCCACGATTTGACCCATACGTGCCCCGTACCCATTTACCCTCACGCTAAAATCCAAATTAAAGATGATCACTTTAACCATCAGACCACTTATGATTATGATTGATGTGTTTTATTCTTAGTTTCAAAATACGAGGTCCGACAAGCGGTTTAACTGGTCTGACCGCAAAACTGTAGAATAGGCGGTTTGACTTTTGACATATATACGGAAATTAGAGCCAGAAATTTCCTGTTAGAAAGGTTACCCATTATTCTAATGGATCTGAGATGAGACTTCAGGTCCGATCTCAACTCTCTGATCGTTTTTGCGCTAAGAAGATTAAATGTTTTCACTCTGTCTAATCAGATCAGTTTAAGGTTAGTCGATCCTCTATCTTCCTCCGTGCCCTCCTTCATCTGATCAGATCTGTTAAAACGTTAGTCAATCCTATGTCTTCCTCCGTGTCTTTTTTCGTCTGATCAGATCTGTTCAAGTTTAGTCGATCCTCTGTCTTCTCCGTGTCTTCATTCGTCTAATCTGATCCTTCGTCTTATTAGATGTCTTATGAGATCTGTTTAGCTAAGATGAGAAGTCAAATAAAAGACATGGAGATTAAGTCTTCTTCTTACCTTCGCTGGAAGATGTTCGCTGGAAGATGAGATAGTATGAAACGGGGAATATCCATGCAGAAGATGATGTTTGGAGAAGATGATGTTTGGAGAAGATGATACTTGGAGAAGATGATACTTGGAGAGAGAGACAATAGATTAAAGATTAAAAAATAATTATGGTTAAATTAAGAAAGTAAAGGTTTAATATTTTACAATTTTTATTTATTACTTTTAAATAATCTTATTTATTTATTTATTTATTTATTGGTTTTACATAGGCCTATAAGTGGTTCGGTCGGTTTATAGACCAAAATGTAAAACCAAATCGTTGGTGTCGATTTGCCTAAATTACAAACCGTTAATTTCGGTATAATAGTCGGTTTAGTTTGATCGGTTTGACCGTCGGTTTAATCGGTTTGGTCAATTTAAAAATTTGTTAAAAAATAGCTAAATTTAATTTTATTAATCTAATTTAAATTCATAAAACATAAACATAATTAATTATACTTAAAAAACTAAAAAATCTGCTACAAATAACAATAAACATTTTCATAAAATAAATTCTTAAAACGGGTCATACTAATATATATAATAATGTTATAACAGAAGTATCTGTTCTCTCTCACTTCAGAAGTGAAGAACTTCATCTTTGAGCCTTAAAATTTAATTTCTTCTTCAAATTCTAAATCTTTATCCCTAAAGTACATTAAAATTCAGTCTCTCATAGTAGATTTGGAGATTTTTTTTCATTCATAGAGTCTAAAAAAAGTATTAAAATGAAGCAACAACTAATGATGGCATTATAGATGAAGGAAGCTGAAGACGAAGAGGCATCTTCATTCCCAAGGCTCTATTTAGGCTTAAATACAACTGATCGGTTTGGTCGGTCAGTGGAACGGTTCTGTAACCAAAGAATCGATGCACCGAACCGGATGGGTTCAGTTCACGCTATTTCAGATTATCGGTTTCTCGGTTTGATCGGTTCGGTTTGGATGCAGTTCGGTTAGCTCTAATTTGGTCGGTGGTACCCAGCAGTTCGGTCCGTTTACTTACAGGCCTTTCACACGTACAAAAATTAAAATTCGGTCCAAGTCGGACAAAAGTTCACCCAAAAAACCAGGTTAATGATCGAAATAGTTATCAAAACAATGGTTTTATTTATAATATTCTAGTATATATTTTATAACTAATAAAATTTCAAAATTTTGAATTTTTGATATATTTTTTTTTATAAAATTCATAAATAAATTAAACTTTAAAAATATATTTTCAATATAATACATATTATTTATCATGTTGTGTTAAATATAAAATGTAGATAAATAATTAAAAAGAATAATTTATTTTTAACTATTTTTTTAATATGAAAAATACTAATTACCTGTGAATTATAAATTATATATAAATAATGAAAATTATAATTTATTTTTATTTAAATATATCGCAAATTAAGTTTTAAATAGATTGTTATATATATATATATATATATATATATATTTAAATAATAGTCTATATATATAATATAATATAATAATATAAAATTAATTATTACAAATAAAAGGATTGATATATAATTATATATATATAAATATTTATTAAAAAAAATTCTATATTAGTACACTTATTATGTTAATATAATTAAATTAATTTTTTATTCTAAAAATTAATTAAATCATGAATTGTTAATGTTTTATTTATTAGTTAAGATTGAAATGAAAAAGAATAATTTATTTTATATAAATTTAAAATACGGTATAGAATTATTGATATATAATTAATTAATTTATTTATTAATGAACACATATTATTTTAATATAATTAAATTATTTTTTTATTCTTCAAATTTATTAAATTGTTATTATTGATTATACAGGTTGGGATCGGTGTCGACTATAGAGACCGGGGTCTAACTATAGTTAACAACTTTCAACTTTCGATTCGATGTTAATCCTGTGAGGGATTAAGATCTGTTTCTATTTTTTTTTTTAAGTTTTCGTAAGCTCTTGAATGGATTCAAATGCGGAACTGCTGGCTAGATTTGAAGCGTTAGGAAAATGAATGCAATGAGCGGAAAAGAAAGAACACACGGAATTTTTATGGATGTTCGGAGATAAAAACTCCTACGTCACCCATTCTTCTGTTTCCAGAAGGATATTCACTAAAGGACTTTTTTTATACAATAACTACACAAACCTAGTCAGAAAACACAAGACTTAACAACCGTCTGTTTCTGAACTTGTAACTAACTCTCTATTGAACAGAACAACCTTTATTCAACATACAACACTAAAATTTCACACAGAAAAAACAATATATGAATTAAAAAATAGTCACATAGTGAGAAGTTTGCATTTGAGCTTTAGAGTTAGAGAGTGTGATTGAGCAAGAGCGAGTGTAGCCGGGGAGATTTGTCGTTGTCCTTGGATAGCTATTTATACTTCAAAATTCACCAACGGTCGAATATTCCTTTTGGACACGTGTCAACTATCGGTTGGTGGGATGCTAATAGTACGAGATCATATAGTAGATTATGTTCTCAGAGATTGTGGGCGTACTAGATTGATAGCGCACGAAATATTCTTAGAGATCGTGTTGTACTAGAAAGGTACATCGCAGACAATTTGAATAGAGGCGTACGTGACAGTTGTTCATTTTATGTATGAGCTGACTTGTCAGACTGTTGAATAACTAACACTGCTGATGAGCTGAATAGATAGTCTAATGCTTCTTCAGACGACTACTGAAGCAAAGCATCTGAATGCGCACTTCTTCAGACTACAAGTCTGATGAAGTCAGACGACGTCTACTCGCACATTACTTCAGACCACGTCTGATGTAATTAGACGACGTTTGATCATGTATTACTTCAGACCACGTATGATGTAATTTATAAATATTATTTTGGTATATATTGATATACCGGAATTTTGAAATTTTCATACATTTACCATACCAATAGTTTTGGTATCGGTACCATACCTTACATTTTTTCAGTATACAAAAAATTGATATTTTTGATATATCAATAGCATCGATAATTTTCCTACTCCTAAGGGTGGGTCAGTGATATACCTGATTTTTTTAATCCATAGCTTATACCTTACTGAAAGTTTTGGTATAGGAAATTCACACATTTAATGTATTTTGATTTCGGTATACCTTAATTTTAGTATAATATTGATATTATACATTTGATACCTAAAACAACATATTTACTTAAACAAAAAATTATGTTTAATATTTTGTTTTGTTTTGTATTTGAGATGAACTTGACATCATATTAGAGTTCGTTGTGTCTATTCTAAACAAAACTACTTTATAGTGAAATAAAATAGAATGTCTAAAGATTACCTATATGAAATAATATTATAATATAATTATTGTAAGCATTAAAATTTTACCTACCCAATTTATTAATTTTAAAATAATTATTTTAAATAAATAAATTCAAGATAATTAAAATTAAGGCCAAAGCATGAATGAATAATTAATTGGAATAATTATTAAAATCTTAATTAATTAAAATAAAATCTAAGAAAAATAAATAAAATAATTAGAGATAAATGTTGTATTCGTTTTATCTTAAATTAATTTTAAAGGGTTAAAAGAAATTAAAATAACTAATTTAGGATAAATAATGTATCCATTTTATCCCAAATTAATTATTTATAAAGCTCTAAAAATATATAAAAAATAAAATAAATAGGCAAAATAAATATTATGTTTATTTAAAATATTTTGTAAGTTAAAAATAAGGCCAAATGGACGAAAGAAAAATCAATATCAAACAATCCCTAAGGCTGAAAAAGGATCGTGATCTACTACCGCCGAAATTGGGAGAATTCAACAAACATTCACCTCGAAGACCGCAAATAGTCAAAAAGCACACTCTGCCCAATGACCTTGGAAACATAAAGATTCCTTTGCTTAATAAAACAAAACTAACAATCAAAGCTTATGTTTTCCCTCCAAAACCGATCCTATATAAGGAGCCATCCTCTAATCCATCTACCTCACACGAAAGCATAAGAGCACTTCTAAAATACTTTGAATTCCATCACTCTCAATATCATAATCATGCCGAGCCGAACATTGGGAAACTTCTTAAGCGTTGACTTCAACTCTTGCATGGGAGAGAGGGATGAAAATCCTGACCAGAAGCTCATATTTCACTCTCTCACTGAAACCGGTCTTTAACCTTTTCTTGAAGAGACCGGTCCAATTCTCCTAGAAGATGTCAAGGCCTTCTTTCGAAGCGCCTGCATCAGGGAAAGTATATCGTCTCTACCGTCAGAGACCACACATTCTGGATCGATGAAGCTGAATTTGCTTCACTATTCGACCTACCCACTAAAGGATTCTCTGACTTTTCAATCATAGGGGACCTAGCGGGATTTGAACTCGCCCAATATCTTTCGGCCACCCCTTCTCCGGTGGAACACTATGGGCCAAAAACCCAGCTTGCTAGTCACAGTCAACTACTTCTCGAAATCGTGACCCGTTCGATCCTGTGTCAATCGCCGAATCAACGGTATTCTAGAAATACCTACAACATTATGACCCACATCCTTTGCGAATCGGCCATCAACTGGTCAACGGTCATATTCGAAAACCTCAAGAATATGGTGCTAACCAAAAGAGGTCTCGGTTATGCACCGCATATCAGTAAGCTGATTCTTGGGTACCGGCCAGAGTTCGGACCGGGCACACCGGCCGCTCCCTCTAACATTCTTGACAAAGATTCGGTGGAGGAAAGAATTTCCAGAATGTTTCTTCCATAGACTGCATTTTTCCATTATATGCCTATTCCAATACCGATCCTTCTGTCGGTTTTCTTTCTGCAATATGTCTTGAATTCAATCTCATTTCAGTTTAAATGACCGGGTCTTCTTAATACTTTGAACATTTATCTAAGTAACCGGTTAACATCTTCTAATTGTAACCGAGTCCTTCTCCTGTCAAATAAATTACTTAAACTGAAATAACCGATTAACTATAGAAAACCGGCATTTCAATCGGTCTCGAAGAAGAGTATGTCATCAATGGCGTAAGCAAAAGTTTTGGAGGGAAGTTTCCCGCCCAAAACTCCAGCCCACCCGACTTACCGTCCATAGTTTGGCGCCCAATCCGTTCCCGCCAATGGTTTGCCGCTCACTTGCTTTGGAGGGAACTTTCCCGCCCAATGTTGATGGGACGGTTATGTTTCCAGACCGCACCTATAAAGGAAGCCCTCGGTCACTTTACCTCATTCTCACGCGAATTCGCTTTCTTTCTCTAAAACGCTTTCAAACTCTCTCAAGCGGTTTTCTGCACTCACTCTCCTCAAACTCTCTTACCTCTCTAAGATGGGGCGCGATTCGACTCTGTTCAGACTCCTATCTCAGGTGGATTTCGAGGAAATCCGACTGAAAGGTACGCCCGAGGCAAAGGAGGTTACTGACCGGGTAGTCCAAACCGGTCTGGAATATTTCCTTGGCGGTCCTCATGTTATATACAAAGATGCGGTCGAAGAATTCTTCAAAACCGCAACCATCTCCAACGACAAAATCACCGCGACTGTATGCGGTTCTGAAATAGAGCTCACCGAGGCATTGGTGGCAGAGAGCCTGCGTCTTCCAACAACCGGCCAGGATGCAACGGCAAACATAGAGCCGGAAACCTTTGAGGCGGCTTGCCAGATTCTATCGGCAACTAAAGAGCCGGTCAAAGCATCCGGCAGCAAACAAATGTTGAAGCCGGAGTATATCCCAATATGTGACATCTTCGCAAGAGCGATTCTGGCGAGGGGAGGAAACTTCAGCAACCTCACAAAAGACAAAATCAAGATGCTGATCAGTCTGATGGAGGGTAGAAAGGTCAACTGGGCAAAAGCGGTGTTCAGCAACCTAATGGATATGGTGAAACCGGATTCAAACCGGTCGTGGGGATACGCCGTTCCCCTCGGTAAGATCTTCCTTCACCTCAATCTCGACATCGGTCCCGGCGTCGTTGTCGCAGATAGATGCCTCATCAGATCGAAACAATTTTTAGAAAGAAAGCAGCCGGCCCCTGGCTCCACAGGTGGCCGAAAGAAGAAAGCCGCTAAGAAAGCGGCCCCGGCCAAAACAAAGGAAGAAAGCAAAGGAAAGGAGAAAATAACTTTCTCGGAACCGCCACAGCAAACCGAGGATGAGGAGTCGGCCTCCCTCTTTGAGAGGACCGACACGGAGAAGACCGAGGATGATAGATCGGTCAATGAAGACGACAATTCGGCCCAGAGCCCCAATGGAGCTGGACCTCACACCAACCCTGAGACAACCGAAGGTGGTGAAGAGGATGATGAGGAGGAAGGTGATAAAGAAGCCGGTAATGAGGGTGGCGATAAAGAAAAGGAGGAGGCCGAAGAAGCAGAGGCCGATAGGATATCTCGGAAACTCCTTCAGGGCGTCAAAAAGCGAGCCGAGTCAATTGAAGAACTGTACTTGGAATGGCACGATCACCGGTACGGCACACCATATAGAGAAATCCTACCGGGCCACACAGACGTGGAGTGCATCCAAAGATTGGAGGAGGTGGAAGACTTGATCATGAACCTTACAAACTCCAACACACTTCAAGAGGTACAACACCGAACCTGCCTCTTAAAACCGAAGGTCCAACTACGGAAGCTAACAACACGTATCCGGAAAATTACGGAGGAGCTCGAAAAGTTGGGACCGGAAGACACCGTAGCGCCGCGGGTGTTAGCAAGGCTTGAAAAAGCCAAAGGGGAACTTGCTCAAGAAATCGAACGGCTAGAGGCCATATGCAGCCGAATGAATATACCGGTCTATACTCCTCCCCAGATCGATACGTTTCCGGAACACTGCCCAACACCTCCACAGGAGAATGCGGCATCCAAAGATTCCGATGAAAGAGCCGACCCCAACCTCACCGGGCAATCCCCTCCTCCACAACCGGAAGTCCCCGCTTCAGACTTCACGAAAGAATGGGTTGAGGACCGTCTTCAAAAGCTTGAAGCCTCCACATCAGAACTGATTGATAACCGCATTCAAGAGTTTGAAGACTCCGCGGTTCAGCCGTTCAAGGATAGATCCATCAGAATATTTGATTCGGCCCTCAAGTTCACCGACGCCACAAGGTGTCTTCTGGAAAGAAATCAGGAACGATTCTCAAAAATCGGCGAAGATCTGCGGGAAGAGGCGGTTCAGCGCAGTAAATGTGTTCAGCGAACTGCAATTCTGGAGGACTTGACCTCCGAGTTAAAGGGAGACTTCGACCGGTTTGAGAGAGAACCCGATCAACGGTTGACATCGATGAGTGATGACCTAGTGGGTACAACACTCGAACGGGTCTCCGAACTCGAGAAGAAAAATGTGGATCTCGTGGCCGAACTGAAGGCGCTTTCCGAACAGGTTGCCGAATTGCTAAGGGTGAAGGTGAACGCGGACGCCGCGGCTGTAGAGGCGGATGCTCAAGTGGCTAAGAGGGTCCAGGATGCGCTGGATGCCGAAGCAGGCAAAGAGAAAGAGGCACCGCGTTCAACTCACCTTACCGAAGAGGAAGAGGAAGCCGCGCGGATGAAAAGGGGAGAGGCCTTGTTCCCAGGATTTGCTAAGAGAGCAGCCGCTCTAGCTGCGGAGGATGCAGAGCGGTTGGAAAGGGAAGCACGAAGGCTAGAAGGATACGTAGCCGAAAACAAGAAGAAAAAGGCGGCCACCTCCACTTCAGCGCCGAAAAAGCGAAAGAGGGAAGCCCCTAAGAAAGCTCAAATAGCCGACCTGCTCGATGAGGTCACTGAAACGGTCATCACGAGTACATCGCAGCAGGCCGATCAAGTCGAAGAAGAAGTTGAAGAACAACTGCAGTCCCGGTCTACAAGACGAAGACCTTCCGAACCGACCAGTCGACAACAACCGAAGAAAAAGAAAAGCATATATGACTTCTCGGACTCGGAATAGGGACTCTCCTTCCTTTACTTGTCTTAGTGCTTTTACATATTATGCTATTTTCGGTTATCTACACTATATATAAAGCTATTTTTGGAAACCGGCCATCTTTTGCATCTCTACTTAGTTTTGATAATTTTAAATAAAATAATCAAAAAGGGAGAAATTGATTAGATAAAAGATAAAGACTCTTCCAAATTTTTTCTCAAATTTTTTTTTTTTTTCGAAAAATTCTCCTAAACCATTTTCAAAAATCCGGTCAAACAAAACAACCGGCCTACGGTTGCAAACTTACATGATTTTGATAATTTTAAATAAAATAATCAAAAAGGGAGAAATTGTTAGATAAAATCAGACCGGTTCAAATAAACCTAACTTAAATAAACTTTCCATGCAGGAACAAGGAACCGGACCGGATAAACCAAAAGAACCGGCTAAGAAAACCAGCCGGTCAAGCTAGTAAACCGACCAAGAATATCTGAAACCTGACCGCACAGAGAAAGGATTGGCCAAAGCTCAAAACCGGAAACATCAAACAGCCGATCAGCCACAAAGCAGAGGAATAACCGGAAGAAGTCCGGTTACATCACTCGTACCGGAAGCCATCCGGTTAGGTCGAATGACCGACCTGCACAAGAAGACAATTTGGGTATCTGTTGAGAATGATACCAAAGGAACAGACTGAACATTTCCATATCCATACAAGTCTGAGGAAAGCCTGCAGGCTGCAGAAGACAGTACTACCGGATCCTTCCACTTCGGGATAAGCCAGAAAGGAAATCTTCCAAGTACAGACAACTGTCCAACAGACAGTGTCTACATTGAGTAAAAGACAAACCCAGCAGGTTTTTCTTACAAACCGGAAGAACAGACCGCCAGGTCTGAGACATAATGCCAGGTCTGAGCTTGACCATCAGGTCTGAGGAAACGACCGAAGGTCTGAATCTCTGAAACACTTAATCACTGCACCTCTGTTCAGCCAATCAGATTCAAGGCAGTGAAATATGACCGTTGGCATATTTCACCTATAAAAGGGGCAGTGGAAGAAGAGTAAATGCGGGACACATAGCTACACAGTGGGATAAGTAAGATACAGTGAAGCAAGTGATAAATTCTAAGAGCATTTACTCCAAGTGATAAGACTGTGATATTCTAGAAAGCCTAAGGGCAAAAGTAAAAGTGTGTGTTCTACAATTTCGGTGTAAATTGTAAGAGTATTATCGAGCAGGAAATAAGTCTCGATCGGATTGTAATTGTATTCCTTAGTGAATATCCTTCTCGCGGTTTCGAGAGGAAGGGGTGACGTAGGAGTTTTATCTCCGAACATCCATAAAATCTGTCTTGTTATTTACTGTCTGCCGGTTTCTTTATCTAACCGATTCATACCGATATAACCGACTTAACACTATCCAAGCCGAATTTCCAGAATACCGAAACCGACCCACCATTTTCAGACCTCCATCATCCGAAACCGATTCTGCCTATCATACAAGTGTGCCGCTTCAACCTGAAAGAAAATCTCTTCCGCGCTTGAACCTAGTTCAAGGATTTGTGACAGGTTGTGTAGTATTGAAACCCCGGTGTTAATCTCTAACCGGATTAACCACCACCTTACGAGTAAGAACCGCTAACCGGTCCAACCCCCGGTCCTCCAGCGGCTACCTAGATCCTAACAGTTGTCTTCTTTCTCGCGACGAACAACAATGATAATTGACCAAAATTTTTGATTTTTCAAAAGTAGAACTTGGCCAATACTCAATCAAATCGACTGATTCAAAGACTAAAATGATCATTTCACCTATGTTTAAAGGAAAAATCTTTCCCTATAATGATCAAGTTGAATGAAGAATATAAAAAAGTCATTAATAGCTTTTGTCTGAAATTTGATCCACTTGATCGATCAACCGATATTGGGAAGCTATAAATAATTCCCTTTAAGAAAACTGAAGGAAATGATTAAAACCCTAAGCCCTCAATCCATCTCATACGAAATCCACCATTAAAAATTTCAATATTTTTTCTTGAAAATTTTGAAATTTTGTATAAAGCCCTAAAGCTCGGTTCTAGGTAATAAGAAATCTTTTAAAGAGTTTAAGAGTATTCTCCAACTCACTTAAAGCTTCCATTCATGTTGTAATTCAATTTATTAATTCAAATATAAAAAAATTACATTTCAGTTTTTCCATTTTACATACTGCATGATTGTTCAGTTTCTTAATTAGAAAACGAGCATGAGATCATTTACATGGTTTCTGTCAAAACTAATTTGAATCAATCTATCTAAATCAAAACTAAACAAATTTGATTTTGAATATTTTCAAAATCGAGTTTCTGTTCAATCAAGACAATGACTAAATTACCTTCATAACACGTTTTTAAGGGTTTTAGGAGTCTTCCAAGCAATCACAATAATGTTTGATCAAAAACCTTTTTTTACAAAAATAAAATTTTAGTTATTGAATTAATTAAAACGAACAACTAGTGTGTTAGATAAATTAGATAGTTAATTAAAAAGTAATTAACTATCTACAGAACTTAATTAAATTCAACTTTATGTGCAGGTACAAGGAGCGGTCACATTTTTGGCCGGTCAAACCTATATTTCTGAAACATATTAAACCGAAATCAACATAATTGAATTATCTTATCAGAAGACAGGTCCATCTTAAACTTCAGAATCGGTGAACATGTTATCGGAAATCGGTTTTCCTTCTCTAAGAGGTAGAACAAATCAATCGATTCTCTAGCAACAAACCGATATGTGTCCGGTTCCAGACTTAAATCAAATTTAAATCAAAGATATGGAAATGGTGGAAATTGACAGTTCAATGCGAACATATATTCTTTGGGAATATGTAGAGGAAGATCTTCAAAGATCAGAATGTGTCATTTCCCTTCTGATATAAGTCTACTGTTAAGTCTGCAAGCAGTAGGTAATTGTCAGATGTACAGTTACCTGAGTTGGAATAAAGATGAGAAGTATTTTTCAAGGAGAAGGTAACCGTCAAGAGTACAATCGTTAGAGTACAATTGTCAAGAGAATATTTACCTAATTTGAGCCGGCGCTACTTTATGCCTTGGGAAGATTCAACCGCATTAAATGCTATGCGACTCCTTTTGACCAACTAAACCAACCGCATTAAATGCAAGTCAGAAGAGAAATATGACCGTTGTCATATTTCCAATATAAAAGGAGGAAGATGAAGAGATGAAGCATCAGATCAATCTTTGAACAACTGTTCTCAAGAACTTTGATCATAGACAACTTTGAATATCCTTCTGCTTAGATACTATTCTTTGAACAATCTTGAGATCTTTATATGTAAAAAGAACAACAAGCATTAAGTTGTATTTGTGTATCAAGTGTATTACAATTCTGTGTGAGAGTTGTAAAGTGAATATCGAGTAGTAAATAAGACTCGATCGTGTATTGTATTGTGTATGAATATTCCTAGTGAATATCCTTCTCGTTGTTTGAGAAGAAGGGGTGACGTAGGAGTTTTATCTCCGAACATCCATAAAATCTTTGTCTTGTGTTCTTTCTTATTTCCAGTCATTTTTCTATCCTAACTGACTTTTCATTATTCCAACCGATCTTTTTTCATTCTTACTTCTATCCGATCTGTGTGTGTTGCTTTAAACTGAAAAAAACGTTTCCGCCCTTGAACCCGGTTCAAGAGTTTGTGAAAGTCTGTGTGGTATTTAGACCGATGTTAATTCTTAACCGGATTAACGCCAACCGTTTTATGTGTATAAGCGTTCTCCTTTAGCCGGACCCTGGTCCACTATCGGCGATCCCGATCCAATAGAGTTTTAAAAGAAAATCATCCTCTAAGGCTAAAGGATTAGTGACTAGAAGGAAGACGTCTGCTAAGTCTAAATCATACGCATTAATTACAACACAAAATGGGAAATCCATAAAGATAACTCAAATATGGATATGATTGATCGAGGACCCAAGTGAATGTGGGTACCAAAATTATAAATATTTCTTTATGTAGGTGATACAGGAAAGCTGTAGAAAGGAAGCTTGGAGCATACTCTTCTGAGGACATGCTCTAAAAGATACACAGTGGCACACACCACTCCTAAGGACTAAGTGTTTTTCTACCTTAAAAATATTTTTGGTCTTGAGGACCTTCAAACATTTCTTCATTATTTTTGTACATGCATAAATTAAGAGGAAAGTTATTGTATAAATAAAGATGCACACAGACGAAAACTTTAATCGGTCTATTAGACGAGGACATCTAAAAGGAAGAGCAAGTACTTAGATGTATTCTTACTCACACATTCTATGTATCTAAGTTAAATCGTCTTGGTTGAAAACCTGCACAGTTAGATGTTGAAGTCTAATAGATGTTTATAAGACAAGAGCAATTTAGCGCTCACTTCTAACCAAACACACGTCTAATACATGTTGTTCATGCGTAATTAGACGTCGACGTCTAATAGACGTTTAGACATCTATAAGACATGTGATTAGACGTCTGCGTCTAATAGACTCATGCATCTAATAGACGCTTAGATCATATGGATTATAGAAGTAAGAGAAATATTTAACTACATGTGCTATTAGACACTTCATCTTCAAAACTGATTAAGGACAGTTGTCCTCTATGCGGTGTCATCTAACTCTCCCGCTCAAACATTAAAACAGTCAATTTCAAATAACATGAAGACACGTGTCTTTCAAGATAAAAGAAAAAGACTGATATTAATGATGACTATCTTTGGTAAAAGACGTCTAACATTAATTAGTGGGTCCTACTTTTATGAAAAGTTACGGTTAAGCCATGCGACCTTTCGAAGTCTATTTAAGGACATATTGCATTCGATTGACAGTTTTATGCTCACAAAATCTCTTAAGAACCCTAGCTTTCTCTAACCTCTCTCTTAATAATCTTGTTCATCTTCTCCATTCTTTCTCTAATGGCTAAAAAAAAGATTACCCTTGGTCACAACACTCTACAAGTAGATTTCGCCTCGGTGTATTCTTTCGATCAACAGGAAGTGGTTGATATGTTCCGATTCCTTGGAGTATTCTGGCCTCAAAAAATATCTCAGCGGTCATTTTATTTTCCATGAAAAGGAAGTTCGAGAGTTATTCAAGTCGGCGACCATGGTTGGTGATTCCATTTTAAAGACTGTGAATGAGACGATTATTTCTTTTGATGAGGCGGCTTATGCGGAGTTCTTTGAACTTCCATCGGAGGGCCACACTTTTAATCTTCATCTTCCAGCGGAAACTATCAAGAAGATGAAGACTGTTTTCTCAACCGACAGTTCATAAATCAGGCTGAATGGGAGTAAGAATGTTCTCAAGCCGCATTATATTTTGTTGAACGACATTGTCGCGAAAGCTCTTCATGGAAAAGCAGGTTCTTTTCATCTATATATTTAGGATTGCTTCGACTACATGACAACTATTTGAAAGGGTATTCAAGTCAACTGGGCTTCTACGCTCTTTTCTAATCTTTGTGGGTCGATTGAGTCTAAGAACAAAGAAAATGTGGGATTCACTGCCTAACTCAGCCGGTTTCTGAAACATGTGGGGGTTCCTATGGGAGAGGATGAGGCTATTAATACTAGTCGTGTTTTCACCTTTTCCACGGTTTCTAACACTCTCACAAGGATGAAGAACTCAAAGGAGTCTTTTTCTAGCTCGTCTAGCCAACAGACGGGTGGCAAATCTATCACTCGATCCAAGCAACCAGCAACTTCTATTCTCTCTATGGGGGCTAAAAGAGCCATAACTATTAATGAATCGGAGGCTAGTTCTAATAACCAAAAGAGCTATTCAAAGAAATATTCTGGAGTGGTTGACTCCAGAGCAAAGCAAAAACCTCCTTCCTTTGTAGCCATCCCTATGTCTTCACTTTCTCCATCTGCTAGCCAGTTGAAGAAGCCAACAAGGTCTTCTGTTTCAAAAGGTGATAAGTTAAAGACGCCTAGGGCATCAAAATCATCCAAAGCATCCTCGAAGGTAACTCCTCCTCCTTCTCTGGCGGAAGTGCGTACTTTTAGTGTTCCTATGTTGGAACAACTAATATATGTTTTTGTTCCTGTGTTGGAACAAGCTGCTGGGCCAATTATTGATCCAGTTGGTCCAAATTTTGAAAGTATTGACAAGATTCAATCTCCTTTCTGCCCAAAAGAACCTGTAGTTGTTGATGCTATCGTTAGTACCGAAATAGAGTAGGGTACTGTTCCAACCCCTGTTGCTATAGTATTGTCTGAACAGGCTCCCATTCTACCAAATGTCAAGCCACCTATATCTAAGATTGTTCAAGAAAAGTCCGATGTCACAGGGAAAGGGGTTCTGTCTAAGATCTCACAAGGGCATTTTTCTAAGCCCTTAACACGTCATGAAATTATGAGAGCCACTAGGAGAGCTGCTGACATATCTATCGGTGAACCAATTCCAATTCCTAAACTAGTTGAGGTTATTGGAAAGGGCAAGGCTATTGCAACCAATTCCAACGAGGAAGTTTCAGAAGCCAGTTGCATTGTGAATATAATGTTGGATCAAGCTAATGCAAAAGCAACTGCGAATATTTATATCTTCGACACTTGGGTGATGAACATAGTGGCCAATAAGTATGATCAATTTATTAAAGGAAAATGTGTCAGAGAAAAATGGATGAAGCCGGTTAATGTGGAGAAACGAGTTCTAAAGTGGTCTAAAACCTCTAAGGTCTATGAAGCTCTCAAAAGGAAAGATCCGGTGAAAGTGAACATCAGAGGTCATGCTCTCTTTCCTCTGCTTGAAGAAAGAAAAGAAAATTTCAATCCGATGGAAAAAAATGCTGATGTAGAAGAAAAAGCCTTAAAGAGACTTGACGAAATCATGAACGATTATAGCTCAATTGTTCTCAAATTTGTTCATTATGCCGGGTCTTCAAGGTTAAATCCGTTCTATAATCCATCGAGTGATGACGAGCCAATGTAATTCTATGACGATGATAACGTGATATCATAGGAAGAAGATCAAGCTTATGCTCATCTAATTGAATTGGGAAATTTGTTTGTTGAAGAGAAACGCCTGTTGGCCCAGCCTATTATCAATTAGACTCAGGATCCCATTCAACCTGATCCAATCATGGAAGAAGAGGAGAACATTGATGAAATTATTCAATCGCCTGTTCGCCATCAGGAATCAGATGTGCTGGAAACGCTTGTTCTAGAAACAGAGCAATCCTTAATGAAAGAGACGGAGGCTGATCATCCTATTGAAGCACAATCTAAGGGGGAACCCTCGAAAGAAGATAAATCTGATAAGAGTCCTTCAGCTGAGGAGGAACAAGATGAAAACGAAAATTCATCAGAAGGATTACCGTTAGAAGAATGCTTCATTCCCTACTCACCATCACTCGATCCTCTTCTAACATAACAACTGCGAACATTTTTGAAAGAGTTACTGATTTACCCCTTCATCCCGGAGAAACTTCAAAACAGATTCTTAAGGTTTGTGAAGACATTCTCAGAGATCAAGAGAAGTCTAGAGATGCATCTAAGGAAGAAGAACCGGAGTGTTCTATGCAGGTTCATACTCATGTTAGTCCCATCAGAACTGCTCCAGTTAGCTCTCGAGAAGTTTTATTTTCTAAAGAAACCTCCCTTGGAAGCTCAAATCTTTTAAACTCTATGGCAGAAATGATGAACACTCTTCACTAGAATATGCTGGATATGTAGACCAGAATGACGAATCTTAAGAAGGGATACAGTTCAAACAAGAAATAATTTTCTTCTTTTCTTGCAACTTAGAAAGAATTGGAGAAGACGACGAAGATAAATACTTACGAAGTCAACATCGTCAACACTAACTATTAAAAGTTTGAAAAGAATCTTTTCAAAAGACAATCGTCAAAGTTTGAGGAACAAAGAGAATTTTACCTGAATCTTAATTAGGAAATTATGACTGGAATGAATCTTGTTCAAGGTCAAATGATTGAGAAAACCAAGCATATGAATAAAGTCGACGCTGAACGTATAGAACAAGATGATTCTTTTGCAAGATCGATTCAAGCAATGGAAGACGCTTAAGCTATTGCTGAGAAAGAGAAAACCCTTATTGCCGCTGATAATGTCAAAAAGGGGGAAGAGAGTTCAAGAGGCGGTAGCTTAAGGGGAGGTGCTTCGAGAGGCACCAGATTAAAAAGAAAAGTTGCTGATGAAGAAAGATGTAGACCAATAAAAAGAGGTGGAGGTCGCGGTGGTGACCGAGGTGGTGGAAGTGGTGGAAGTGGTGTCTGTAGTGGTGGTCGTGCTCTCGTCCCTAGTGAAGGGTTTTCTGATCCAAATGTGAAAAGGGAAGGACAATAATCTTTTTTCTTTAATTATCTTTTGTTAGTTTTTGAACTTAGTTTTTGGAACTTGGTTTTTTGAACATGGTTTTTGGAACTTACGCTTGAAGTTTGTGAACTAGTATTATTCTTATTTGATGGGTGGTTATCTTATCTTATTAATTTTGTAAAGTTTTAAAATCATAGAAAATGGGGAAATTTTTGGGTCAAATTATTTTGACTAACGTTATTTTAATGATGTATTAATAAAACTTTGATTATGAATGAAGCTAAGTCATCTAATTGTTTTTATGCAGGTGCATTAAAACTATGCTAAATTAGACATAAACTAAAATATGCTAATTAGACGTGTTGCTAGTTGGACGTAGTTAGATGTGCAGTCTAACAGGTACGTAGTTAGACGTGTAGTCTAACAAGTACGTATAGTTAGACATGCAGTCTAATAGGTACGTAGTTAGACGTACAGTCTAACAGGTACATAGTTAGACGTGCAGTCTAATAGGTACGTAGTTAGACGTGCAGTCTAACAGACGTAGTTAGACGTACAGTCTAACTCTATTAGACTTGGTTGTCTAATGGAGCATGTCTAATGCCTCGCTTTAGCAGCTGTTTGAAGTTAACATACGTCTACCCATGATCAACTAGTTGTACGCTACTCCTTCTCCACTCCTCCGTGCAGTCCAATACGCCAACTATTCGAACAAATGAATGAATTCCTCATAAGTAAACATTCTTCCCACTACTTGTTCTATGCAGGACAATAACAGAAGAATGTTTGGCACACTACCAGTTTGGTACGACCACGATCCTGGTGCATAGAGCCTGTTTTACTCTTGTACTATGGAGGCTTTCCAATGGGTGCTTGCCACGTGTCCATCTAGAAGATTTGACCGTTGGTGCCATTCTTCTATATATTTATGCCAAAGGACAACGAACGAACCGCCTGACTTACTGTCTCACGAATTGCTGGTTGCTTTCTCACTTACTGATTTGTACATCTTCAAGTTTAAGAGAGAATCAAAATCTGTCTAGATGAGAAATACTCTTAATCATATTGTAAATTTAACAGAGCCTGTTCTGTTCAACAATTAGCTAGCCTGTAAACTATATTTCATTCAAAGAAGTTTAGTGAAATCCTTCCGGTGGTTGGAAGAAGGGGTGACGTAGGAGAGTTTGCTCCAAACATCTATAAACAACTTGCTGTGTTCTTTAAATTCTGTCTTTCCTTCTCTCATTGGTTCGTAGCTTCAAACCTGAGAAAACAATTCCGCATTTGAATCGCTTCAAGTGTTTGCAAGGGTTTGTGAAGAATAGAAAGTGATACTAATCCCTAACAGGATTTCTATCAAACCGTTTTCCAGAAGTTGTCATCAATAGTTAGACCCCCGTCTCTATTAATTACACCGATCCTATCACATGTTACTGATGATTGCTTAGGGAGGAAAAACTTGAATAATATCAGTCAGTTTTAAAGGTATTATGGTTTAGAAATAAACAACAAACAAGTATTTATCGAAATATTTTGTGGAAATATCCCAAAAATATTTTAAAAATATTTTCTTATTTTTCAAAATTTTTTAAAAATGATTTGGAGTTCCAAAATTTAAAAAAAATTGAATTTTGAAAAGTAGAACCAAACAGGCCTAGGACCGGAGTCCTAAGCCTCAGGTTTGTTTTTATTGGTCGAAGTCAAAAGTCCCTTGGTCAGGGTCGAAGTCTCTCGGTCTGGTTGCTAAGGACTCCCGGTCCGTTGGCTAATCTTACCGTTCTGGGTGTATAAACCAATCAGTCTCGGGTTAGCCCGGGGCTAGGTTCATCGGTTTGGGTGTATAAACCTACCGGTGTTGGGTTGGCTATGGGTTAAGTTCATCGGTCCTATTGAAATTTTTAGTCCTAGGTTTGAATTTCTTGGTCCTGGATTTCGGTCTTTTCCAAGGATCCTCGATCAGATCTCTAGGTCCTAAGCTAACAAGTATTGATCCTCAAGAACACAAATGTTCAAATTTATAAAATCATTTTTTAGCTTGGATTCTTTGATCAAAGGGTTTGGGTATCTTCACAAACCTCTCAAGAACATATTGATCATCATCTCAAGGTATCAATCGACCTGGATGATGATCAATTTATCCAAAATAGTTTGTGATAAAAAATCGTGTTTTTTATTTTAAAGTTATTTTGAAGTGTAAGGAGATATCCAATAGCTTTCTTATACTACATATACTTGATTGTTACCAAAACAAGAACAATGACTACTTGTTTGAACCAATTCAATAATTCAAAATTTTTAATTATTTTGAAAATTTTGATTTTGATCAAACATTATGGGCTGGATCAAACATGATTCAAGCAGTTTCCCAATATGATTACAATTATATTGGGAAACATTCTGGGTTGTGATTCAACAGAATGAACCCAAGAACAACAAACTCGAATTTTGGATTTTAAAAATTCAAATTTGGGTTTTTGTTATTAAGATCGATTGATCTGTTCTATCTTATCCAGATAGTTTCTAAATGATCCTAGGATCATTATTCAACAATAAAACACCATAAATATCAAGCATACAAGTTTATGTAATTTGAAATATAAAATTTTCAAATTCAAACTATAAATATGAATTAAAGGGTAATTGGATTATTACCAAGGATTAGAAAACACTCCTTAGACCATAGAGAAGTTGTTGGGATGTTCAGATACAAGCTTTAAGGCCTTATCTAAAGTTTTTAAAAAATTCGAAAGTTTGAAGCTTTAATGGCAGATTTTTGAAAATTGACGATTGGAAGGTGGAGAGTGGATCTCTTATCGTCAGATAGACTCAGGGTGAATATTTATAGTATCCCAATTGATCCATCCAAGCAGACTAAATCATCCGAATGCCATTATTGGCGTTTTGGTTGTATTGAGTCAATTTGGTGAAATAGGGATGAATCCTCCCTATTTTGATACGAGAAATGAACATCGTGGTATGTTGATCATTTTAGTTAGCTGAAATGGTTGACTGTGGAGAAAGTTCTAAAAAGGAAAAATCAATGACGGATTTGTGATGTTTATCCTTTCGACGTTGTTTTGGAGATGAAGGTGGCGCATGAAACGATGTCGTTTCATGCGCTTTAGTGCGTTCTGTTGGCATTCCGTCAAGCGTTGTTACGTTTGGGCGGTCCGTTTGCGTCTTGGCTAATGGAGCGTTATCCGATCCTCTATGATGTGTGTGCGCTTCTCCTTGGATACAACGGGCAACGCGGTTCCTTTCTTGGCGCTAGATGAAAATTCAGTGCTCATTTGATGGCTGTAATTTTTGCTGCAGTGAATACTTTGGGTTTCGACTATATTGGATTACTGAGATTTATTTTTATTAAATCTTTAATCTTAATGGTTTATTTGAAATTAATTTTTCTTTTACCCTTTTAACTTTAATTTTGATATTTTTACATACACTAATTATTAAAATAAATATGGAAAATATTTTACCAATTTATTTTATTTTTTGTGTCTTTGTTTCAACATAAATAATTTTTTAAATTAGTTATGTTTAATTAATTTTAACTAAAAGATTTTCTAAAAAATCAAATTGTGATTTGATTATCATAAATCTCCAGATTATTTAAAATTAAAACCCGAAATTAATTATTTTTAATTAATTTCAAAAACTGTTAGGAATCAATGATTTTAAAAAAATAATGTTTTATTTGGAATAAAGATGCATAAGTTTTATCCTTTTATAAAGCCTTTATGTGTAAAGGGTACATCACCCTCTTCTTACTTGCAAAGAAGCACACGGTCGTGATCGATACTTCTACACCTATGTTCAAATATTATCAATAAGAAATGAAAAGTTTTTACAAACCGAGTGATGTTGCGAGATGAAAAACTAGAATACACGAGATCGACCCTAGCCTTTGGCGATGAGTCGTCCGATAGGACGCAGACATTGTGGAACTTGAGGAAAATTCCTAATTGAGTTTTTATTCCTTGGTTTATGGCGGAGGTTTTACCTCTCCACCATCGGTGAATGATACTCTCTTATGATTCCCCTTAGAACAAAAACCTTATTACTATCACCAAACCGGTTGTTTGTCGTGCCCAAACAACCAAAACCTCATCACTACAAACCCTTAATTGACTACATATATGTATTATGTGTATACATCTGTAATCAAAGAAAGCATCTCAAACATGGTCCTTTCTTTTCAAAACAAATGCATGTTTGTAAATATTTTGAATTTCCAATCACAAACGATGTCCATGATGATGGATGCCGCGTTGGTTCCATGTATCGATAATTTTCATGTAAATGAGTGAAACTATCGATCCTATGGACTCATTTCGATCACGAGCTTCATAAATTTTAAGTTAAATTCCACCTTCATGATTGAAATATAGCGAAGGTGGAACCTAAAAAAACATGATTTCTTCATGCAAGAAAGGCACATGTTCCCATCCATAGAGGAATTTCGACCAATCCTTATGATGGACAATGAGAATGTTCGGCATTTGAAGCCAATTGTGGAATAAATGTCCATAGGAAAATTTTTGCAAGAGGAATACGAATACTCTAAAGTCACATCTAATATTATCCTCACAAGGGCATACATCGATTTCCAAATCTAGACTAAAATGGAAATAAGGAATGGAGAGATTCATTTAACTCTAGGATCATCCATGATAAAAATGACGATCTTAATAGCTCACTTCTTCCTAATACCGAAAAATGGTAAACCTCATCTAGAATCGTGGAAGTAGCATACCATGTGCGAAAGTGCAACAAAGACCCCTCAGGTGTTATGTTGGCGGAAACACTAATGGGCCTGAAAAACTCATGCCCATCTTTCACCATGAGCAAAAGAGGCTCACCCTTAATTCTCTATATCTGGCTACTTGACAAGCTTAAATGTTTTCTGCCAGTACTTCCTGATGGAATCATGTCCCCTTCTATGCAATATCAAAGAATGAAAGAAGCCTTGTTTGAACCTCTAGTACAGAGTAATGACATAATCTGGGAGATCCTCTCATGGTATCCACCAAGAAAATGACATTCATGATGGATGAAAAGCCTATGATTATTCTTATGAGTTTAGAATGGGTTACCTTCTATTATAACCATAGCCTATTCAAATAATTCGGCTAAAGCTTCATAGAAGCTGCCTTTGCTGTAGACAAGTCAATCAACCACATGACCTATACAGGATACCTAGATAAATGGCATGATGCCTTCCAAATGAACATCTTGCAAAAGCGAAGGAAGTACTTGGATGTCATTCTACGAGAATACGAACAGGTCCAGGAAAAGAAAGTGAAGGAAGATGCTAGTGTAAGAATAGGCAATAGCTGGACCTAAAGCTTGTGACCTTCGTCAATACTTTTTCCCTTTTAGACTCTTTTTGTAAAATATCAACAAGAGAGTCATGTTTGTAACAAACTAAGTGAGTATGTGAATACAACAACTCTATGTATGTTTAGTGAATCATGAAAATATATGCTCACTCTCTAGGATTCATTTTATATGGATATGGATATGCATTGTATTTATACTTTGTAATAACTTCAAACCCTCACCCCTTTCTCTTCGCAATAGTCCACGATTGCGACAAGATGATACAACCCAGAAAGAGATATCCAAAGATGGCTGAAGAATCGTACGTACTTGAAACGTTCTTAGAAACCAAGTTTAGGGAAATGAAGACAACTTTGCAACATGTAACAGAGCAACTCGTGTTGATCACAACTTCTTTAGCTAATCAGAAAATTCAATCTACATCCCAATACATACCTTCTTCTCCTTGATTCCCCAACTAGGCAATCCTAGTTATGTTCACTCCCATTAACCCCCATCCCGCTGGTTAAAAAGCTCAAGAAGAAGTCTCTCTCCAAGGACTCCGAATAGGATATTGACCTAACTACACGGGTACAAAATGAGGTAGTAATCAACCATCTATGATCAATAGAAAAATAAATTACAGTGGCTGATCAACCACCATTAACGGATTATGAACACCATATGGCTTGAGTTCAAACTATGTAGGTTGAGATGCAAGTACAACTGAACAAGTTTGCTAAGGAAAAAATACTAAGAACATCATGACTGGAAAGACGCTATGAAAGATACCGAACGAGTAGTTATTTCGGTAGGAGTCAAACTTTCAGCTCTATCTAAGTACATAGGAAAAAGCGATTCGTCTGTTTTTTCAAAATATATGCCTCCGTAATGACCTAATTGTGACTTGGAGAACCAACTGTTCTCCACTTATTCCCCTAGTACCTCGATGATGTTGCTCTGCGTTGGTATCACCAGTAAAATATAGTCTATCTATAGAGCACAAAGGAAATGGCTATAGCATTCATATAATGCATCTTAACTTTGAACAACCAAAAAAGAGGTTGAAGAACATCGAATAAGCATAAAATAAGAAATTTTCCGTCTTTATCGAAAGATGGAAAGCTGTCACTAAGGAAATCGATTCACTCCCGAGTGAACAACGACAAAGTGATATGATTTTGGAAAACATTAACGAGCAATATTCTATTGCATTCACCGTCAAAACCTTCCATATTATGAAGAAATTTCTAAATACTGTGATGAACCTCGATGACACTATCAAGAAGGAAGGGAAAGAGGGAAAAGTAGTCAAAGTTACCCCACCTCCAAGTCGTTTCCTGAAAAAGGAAAAGACAAAAGTACACCAGGTAACCAATACATGGCATGATCAATTTCCTTAAAAGGCAAGCCCATGTAAGTCTCCACAACCCAAGGTAGATACAACCACTCCTACCAAGGTCACACCTCCAAAGGAACTCATACTACCCCAAGAGTCTTTGATAACTTAGGAATGCCTTTGATCTAGGTGATGAAGATTCTTTAGGAAAAGAATCTTATCAAACCTCTCTCCCCGAGAACAGACAAATAATTCTTGGAAAAGGTCCACACTACTGACAAGTGTAGTTCCCTCAAACACCTGGTCTAGAACTTGATTCATCAGAACGTGATCACTAAGCTGGAAATAGAAAAGAATTTGCTACCAGATCACCAAGTTAATATGATCACCACTAAGAAAACATCCCTTAACATTCATGTTTATTGGACCTCATCCATAACATCAAACCATATATCAACATAATCGATCCCTAGGCTAAAGAGAAGTCCAAAGCCCCTCCGATGAGACTTCTAAATGGTGGACATCAAAAATGATTGCCAACATCTAATCCCCGATAGACATCACGACGATGCGTGGTGGAACAAATTTCCAACCAAGTTTTATAAAAACCACACCGGAAAACGTGTCATCTACCTCGCAACTTCCTATAGGAACCAAAAGGGAAAATAAGCCCAGAACTCTTAACCCAAAAGACAGCCTTCAGAGTCAACTAAAAAGGATAAATGCTAACATTTCCATCTGGGGAATCCTGATGTACTATATCGAGCACAGAAAAACAGTCCTCAATGAGTTAAGGAAGGCCAATGTCCATACCAACGCTAGCCCTGAAGAACTAGTAGGGATCATATTCTCTAGTTTACAACACAACATGATCCTCTTCGAAGACAAGGATCTTCCATCAACCGAATTAAAACATGACAAAGCCCCTACATTTCAATGCAAATGTAGGGAAAGATTGTTTTTAATAGTCTTCATAGACAATGGATCCGCTCTCAACATATGTTCTTGGATGACTCTTCAGATGATAGGAGTATCCCGAGATAGTATCATACCATTTAATCTGAGTGTTAGAGGTTTGGACAACTCTCGTCGCGAGATAATGGGTTGCCTCAAGTGCAATGTCCAAGTCGTCAGCATCCCCTTCCAGGTTGACTTTTGTGTCATCAACATGCAACCTTCCTATAACTTGATCTTAAGAAGACCATTTCTTTATCAATCCAAGGTTTTAGCCTCCACCCTACACCAAAAGCTTAAGTTCCTCGCCAATTACCAAGTTATCATAGTCAACGACACAACTGACACTGCACCAGTCATATAGTCTACCCACATTGACCACCCGAGGATGAACTAAGCGGGTTCGAGATATGTTCAATCCTCTCAAAAAGTATATACTTATCCAAATACCCTAATTTTAGAACGTTTAGTCTTCCCTCCATTAGAATGATGCGTCAAATGAGATATTTTCTTGACATGGGTTTATTCTCAAACACCAAAGGAATAACATCATTCTCGCAACCATGTTGATATGTCCCTACATAGAGATGATGGAGGCTTGGGCTATGGTGTGCTTAAGCTCACCCAAGCTCATCCCTAATATATATATATATATATATATATTTATATATATATATATATATTTATATATATATATATATTTATATTTATATTTATATTTATATTTATATATATAATTAAGATTGAAGCGTTGATAATGAAATTAAAAAGAATTTTGGGGGCTGTACGAGAGAAAGTAAGAAAGACATGTTAGTTATATTTATTATTTTTTTTAATTGTACATAATTTGATTATAATTATTTGGATTTATTTATTTATTTATTTTTGTTATTTTCTTATAATATGTTTGATATAATTATTTAGTGTTTTATAATTTATGAATATTTTTATATTTCTAATATTTTTTATGACCAAATAATATTTTATAATAAATAATTATATTTTATAATAATTAATATTAAGGTAGCATATACTAATCATTCAATTTATCTGTCATAATTTTTATAAATTATATTTTATTGAGTTTTTTCAGTAACATATTTTGTTCAGTTATATACATTTAAGGCTGAAGTATGCTTGGATTCAAAACAAAAAAATAAATTTTTTCTATAAGAAAGTCACATGACTCTTTAATTGTTTTTCATTTTTATTCATTATTTTTCTATTCAAATTATTTAAAAAAAATATGCACTTGTTTCTTCCTTAATTTTCATTTATTTTATTCAACCCCACCATAATATTTTTTAAACTGGACTTAATTGTATTTTAAGCACGCCCTAATGGTAATATCTAGATCCATTGCCGTTATGATTCCAAGAAATCTGCAAGGAAAAGATATCTAAACAACACATAGCTGTTCCGTCAAACCTGAATGGACATTTGATCCGCGAAAGACAAAGCACCCTATGTTTTGACTTCCCTGAACTCTTTACTAATCTAGTTTTACAGAGAAATTTTCCAAGTCTTAAAATCTTTTCAGATTGTCCTCATAATCCGAACTCTTCAGTTTGCTTGATTAGGAAAAGAACAAACTAGTGGTGCGACTCTAGAAAACTTGACTCGGATTCTCAAGACAACTGATCCAACTCAAGAATCTAGTCATATCGGTTCTGAAGAAACCGACTCCCTTTCATCCATCGATACTGTTATGTGTAGAGACATGTTAAATATCGTACAATGTAAGAAACATAAGAATAATAATGTTGTTAGATCATCTTCTCTTACATTTAATAAATCCCTCAATGTAACACACGAAGTAGACATCGAATCTATGATTAAAAATGACAATTTTCTTTTACTATAACTTAAATTTCGAAACCAAATACTTCTTAGAAACTGAGGATGAGATAGTCTCCGTAGAGGAATAGACAATTGAAATCAATTTAAGCACTACCGACGATCCTTAAATCGTACTAATCGGCCAAAGTTTAAACCCCCAAGAACGACTCGAAATTGTTGAGCTACTGATAGACAATAAAGACGTCTTTTCTTAGTCATATAAGGACATTCCAGGCATTATCCAAAGATCACACGGCATCACATTCCTCTATATCCTGACGCTAAGCTAGTAAAGCAAAAACTTAGACGGATGACAGAAGAAGTCATGAACAAAATCCGGGAAGAAGTCCGAAAGCAACTCGAAGCTATATTTCTCGTGGTTGTGAAATATCCTACTTGGATTGTCAACGTAGTCCCCGTCCTGAAGAAAGACGAAAAACTACGTGTGTGTAGATTATCGTGATCTATATAAGTCTAGCCTTAAGATCATTTCCCGCTACCACACATTGACATATTGGTTGATCATGTTGCCGGTCATGAACTGTTATCATTCATAGACAAATTTTCGATATACAGCCAAATCCTAATGGTCCCGCAATAGTAACAGAAGTAGGAACCTTCTATTATAGGGTCATACCTTTCGATGTTAAGAACACAGGAGCCACCTATCAAAGGGAAGTCACCGTGATCCTTCATGACATGATCTACAAAGAGGTGAAAGTATATTTTGACGACATGATTGTCACATAGAAAGACCGAGACGGACATGTACTAAACCTCGAAAAATTTGTGCAACGAATTAGGACATATCAGCTACGACTAAACCCGAAGAAATGCGCCTTTGAAGTTATAACTGGTAAAATGCTCGACTTCTTAATCACATAGAGGGGCATCAATGCCGATCTCTCTAAGATTGAAGCAATCATGGCTATGACGGTCCCTTAAAACGAAAGATAGGTCCGCGAATTTTTGGTCCAATACATTAATTGATGCATTAGGAAACTTACTATGACATGCGATCCGCTATTTAAACTATTGAAAAAGGATTAAAATTTTGTATGGGATGAAGACTGTCAACAAGCATTTGTCAGAATCAAGGATTACTTAAAATCCCCTCCCAAACTCACGTAACCTAGAGCTGAAATTCCTCTACTCTTATATCTTATTGTAACATATATAGACATGGGAAGCCCATTGGCTCAAGAAAACAAGGACACACTAAAACAACTGTGTACTAAATTTATAAAAGGATGACTAGATGTGAACTTAATTACACTCTAGTTGATAAAATTCATTTGGACATGGCATGGGTCCCCAAAAGGTTGAGACACTACATGCAAGCCCACCCTATCAAGTTGATATCAAAATTGGACACGTTCCACTACTTTGTTCCAACAAACCATTTTGCCACCAATGTTAGTCAAATGGATTATGATGTTATCCGAATACAACATTTCCTATATGGTACAAATGTTTGTCAAATGAAGTGTTGTTGTAGACTTCCTTCTTGACCAACCCATCATTGATGAGTCAGAAGAAGAACTCGAATTCCCTGACGAGGGAATTATGAGTATCACATTAAACACATGTAAACTGATGTTTGACGGAGCTTCCAGAAAGAAAGATTACAAAATTGGGATTTTCTTAGATGACCCGAAAGGGACTTACAACCCAATATCTGAAAAAATCGAATACACTGTCACCAATAATAAGATCGAATATGAGGCATGCCTCTTGGGCTCAAATTGGCATATGAAAGAGGGTAAAAAAGCAATAAGTCGTGGTGACTCTAACCTAGTTATATACCAAGCCAATGACACGTGGCAAGTGAAAGGGGAAAACTTGAAATCCTACCACACCCACTTGACCAAACTCAAGAACAAATTCGATCAAGTATTATTTGTTTACGCTCCAAGAAGCCAAAATCAATTCGTAGATTCCCTAACTACTTTGGCATCTATGACTCAAATTCTCGACAAAAACAAAGTCAAAAATTTATAAATCCAATAAAAAGCAACAACCCACTTTTGAATTAGGAGTAGTAACTTCTTGTGAGAATGTTGCTAAACCTTGGTACGATACTCTCTAGAAGTACATTGAGTATGGAGAATATCCTTCCCATTTCTGAGCTAAGGAATGACGGGCTTTGTACCACTATTCTACCAATTACACTTGGATCACCAATAGGCTTTATTACTGATCTTCGACGGTCAAAATATGCTCTGCATTGATAATCCTGAATCCAAGAGGATCATGAAAAAATACATGCATAGGAATGTGACCCACACATGAATGTAATGACTCTATCTAAGAAAATACTATGCCTATGATATTATTGGTAAAACCTCGAATAAGAATGTATGAACTATGCAAGGAGCTGTCATCAATGCCAAATATGCTAACCTAAAGAATACACCGACCCCACTCCTCTACAACATGACATCCTCTGACTCTTTTCCACACGGGGCATCGACGTAATCGGAAAAATCTATCCCCACGCGTCAAATGGACACGAGTTCAGGAATGTATAACCTAGAAACCTCAAAGAAGGTGATCTAGTTTTTAAACAAACACGAGAATTCCTAGACCCCATGGGAAAGTTTTGACTTCAATGAGAATGACCCTTCCTACTTAAGAAAATCATTTATGGAGGAGTTGTTCGCCTATCTAATCTAGAAGGCGAAGAGTTCATTACGTCAAACAATCTTGATGCGCTTAAAATATATTTGGTATAATATCAAGCATCACATAACGATTTAAAACTTGAGCTTAAAAGAAGCTTATGTCAACATAATCCAATCCCATGTTTTGTATAACTTGCAACATGGACGAAGGACTCAAAGTCCGAACTACAGAGACCTGATTCTTCTCTTGTAGAAAAATAAATTGAGAAGATACATAGGAAACTCACATATTTGTGGGCCCAATCTCAAGTACAAAAATAAAACCCACTAGTCTTTTCTTCAAGAGAAATAAAATTGCTTTAGAAAGGATGAAAACCTCAATCTCATCCTAGTCCCGATGTTTCGAATTTTAGGAAATAAGTAGGGGCAAAGCCAAGAGTATCGCTTCTTTTCAAGTGATATTCTCAAAAACAAAACAATGATTTTACAATAAACTCGATTCAAAAGATATCGGTCATAAACTCTTTTTCATTTATAGATGATTATCTTGAGAGTAACCCCCATTGAAAGTTTTTGAAGAAAAAAATATGATAAACCCCATAAAAGTGAGGCCCAAAGCCTCAAATTGAGAAATGACACCTCATCGCTACTTTTGTTAAAGAATAAGAGATTTGAAACTCATGAGGAAAAACCAAAAATTGATCACCCTATGATGGTGATCATTCTCCCTTACCAAAATAGGGATGAATCACCCTATTCCGGTGACTACCTGCCAAGAACTGTCAAAAGCTATTAATTGATTTTGGCTTATTTAGGCCACTAGGCTATCCCAACCGACATAGGATGAGTATAAATACACCCCTCAACTCATTACGAAAGGTAATCTACCAACACAGAAGCCTCAAATAAAAAAAATTAAAACCTCTATTAAAGCTTCAGAACTTTAGATTTTTTGAAATTTTTGTTTAAGGCCTCCAAGCTCGGATCTGTGCATCCAGAAAGCTTCCGTAAGGATCAAAAAGTGTTCTACAATCCTTGGTAAGGTTTAAATCAACATATAATTCATATTTACAGTTTGATTTTGACATTTTATATTTTAAATTGCATAAGCTTGTACATTTGTTGTTTATGGTGTTTTATGGTTGAAAATTTGTTAGGATCTAGGTAGCAGATGGCGGACCGGGGTCTGGCCGGTTAGTACTTTCACTCAAAGGTTGGCACTAATCCGGCACCGGGTTTCAATACTACACAAACTATCACAAACTCTTGAACCGAGTTCAAGTGCGGAAGTGGTTTGTTTCAGGTTGAAGCAACACACACATGATGAATAGAGATAGGTTTTGGGGAATACCGGTTTGGAGATTTGGAGGTCGGTTTGAGGTTTAGTGAATCGGTTATGATGTAATTCGGTTATAGCAGTGTGAGTCGGTTGGACAGTACAAGTCAGTTAGAACGTGGAACTGGCAGAAAATAAAGAACAATACACAGGTTTTTATGGATGTTCGGAGATAAAACTCCTACGTCACCCCTTCTTCTCGAAACCGCGAGAATGATATTCACTAAGGAATACACAAACACAATACCCGATCGAGTCTTATTTACTGCTCGATAATCACTCTTACAATTCTCACAGAAATTGTAATCACACTTCAAATGCACACTTATGCTTTTTAATCTTAGAGAGATAAACATAATTTGTAACTTGGGTTGTTAGAACTCTTAATTATTTTCTCTTGTAACTGCATTTACTCCTCTTCAGCTCCTTCTTTTATAGGTGAAATGTGCCAACGGTCACATTTCTTCAACGGATACCTTCAGGGTAATCCTTGAATCTGATTGGTTGAGCAGATGTTCAATATTGCAGTACTGGCGGTTTAAGCTTCCAATGCATGGAGCAGACCGGCTCTAATTTGTCTTTTACTTAATATGGCAACTACTGGTTGGCCGGTTACCTGCATCTGGAGAACTACACCTTTGACTTATACCAGAATGGTAACTGTTTATTCAGGCTAGGGCTGAAAACGAGTCAAGTCGAGCTCGAGTAGAGGTCTACTCGAGCTCGAGCTCGAAAAAATTTCAACGGCTCGAACTCGAGCTCGAGCTCGATCGAGTATCAAAATTAAAGCTCGAGCTCGAACTCGAACTCAAAACAAGTACTCGAGCTCGACTCGAACTCGACTCGATTAGCTTGAATTTTACCGAGCTCAAGAGCTCGGCTCGAGCTCGACTCGATTAGTTCGATTTATAGCTCGAGCTCGAGCTCGAACTCGACTCGAAACATACAAATTTAAAACATATCAACTAAATAGTTTCACACTTTCAATATATCAAAAGATCACAACAAAATGAATAAACATATAGAATTATTTATTTCACCTAAAACATAAAATATAAAATATAAAATATAAAATATAATATATATATAAAATATAAAATATAAATTAAATATAAAATATATTAATATAAATTATATATATTCGAGTAGCTCGTCGAGTACTCGAGCCGAGTATATAACTACTCGAACTCGGCTCGATTATATAACGAGTCGAGCTCGAGCATGCTCAAGCTCGAGTTTGACCGAGCTCGAGTCGAGCTTTGACCGAGCTACTCGCGAGCAGCTCACGAGCAGCTCGTCTCATTTTCAGCCCTAATTCAGGCAATCTTCTGAAGCCTTCAGAGTATCATCAGGCTTGTATGGATATGGCAATGTCACAGTCTGATCCTTCAATATCATCTTCCGCAGATACTCAAAGTATCTGTTTGCACCGATTTGTAGATTGTACTTAGTTTGATAATCTTGGCTTCTTTTTCTAAGTAGTCTCTTCATCGTTTTTCCGGTTGAGTACATTTTGGTTTAGGATGTCTACCGGTTGTTCATAGCTTCAAGTTAACCGGATAACTTCCGGTTTCAGATACATCCTTTTCTTCTTCTTCTAACCGGTTGGATTATTTGATCGGTTGAATTCTTGACTGGTCAGATTTTTGACCGATCCTGGTTCTTGACCGTTCCTACACAGAAAATTTGTTTTTGTTAAGTTTTTATTTTAACCGGTCTAATTTATCTAACAATTTCTCCCTTTTTGATTATTTTATTTAAAATATTCGAAATCATGTAAGAAGTAAATTGTAGGCCGGTTGTTTTAAAAGTTTGTTTGGCCGGATTTTTGGGAAAATTTTTAGAAAAATTTGAGAAAAATTTTGTCTTAAAAATTTTTTATCTTATTAATTTTTCCCTTTTGACTATTTTATTTAAAATATTCAAAACTATGTAAGAAATAGAAATGTAGGCTTGTTTTCAAAAATACTTTATATATATAAAAGTAGGAAATATAATAAAGTTGATATAAACAAAAACTAACATATAATTGAAAGTTTATTCCCTCTTCTTGTTGTTCTTAGGCATATATCTCAAGAGGTATTCATCCATCACTTTCTTTCCCGGATTGCAAGGATCGGTGCCAATTCCGGAGGAAGATGCTTGACCGCCCGATGTGCCGGTGAAGGGTGAATCCTGTGCTGATGAAGGAACCGATTTGAGTGGTACCGCATTGATACCCCGCGCTGTTTTGTTCAGTGGTATATCCTCTTCCTCAACTTCCTTAACTTCTGGTCGAACCGGGTTGATTGGAGGAGTATTGATCGGTTCTGCAATGTTAGCCAACAACTGTTGATTCCGTTTAGCCGCTGACTTCTTGGTGGCCTTCCTCTTTCTGGTGACCGGTGCGGTTGAGGTAGCAGCTAGATTCGAGGATTTCTTTCGTTCTTCTATTTCCTCCACTATTAAGTGTTGTTGGATCAGCCGAGCCGCTTCCTCATTTGCTTGTACCGATTGTTCTGGTGCGGCATCTTCAACCACTTGAACATGTTGGGCCAGGGCCGCATCCGCCTGTTCCCTTTTCTTCTGAATCCGTATGTTCTCGTCTTCAGCTTCTTGAATCTTTTGAGCCGCGATCTCATTCGCTTTCTCAAGTGCTTCATCGGCCGCTAGCTTGGCCGCGATCAATTCCGCAAGCTGTTTAGAAACCGCTTGTTGCGCGTCTTCGGTCCGGGCATGCTTTTCTTCAAGCTCTGCCATTCTTTGAGCCATTGAACTAGCCTGGATACCGCAATGAAGCAGACCCTTTTCAAAAGATGCCAACCTTTGATCCGTTGACGTAAGTTCTTGGGCGGTATTGTTGTGACCCTCTTCAAGAGTCATTAGCCTTTGATCCATTAAACCGAGCCGCTGGTCGGTTTGAGCGAGACCGTTCTCCAGATTTGTAGTTCTCTGTGTCGTGGAGCAGAACAGTTGGTCGGTTAGGCCGTAGTTATCTTCAACGACTGTAAGCCGTTGGATCGCAGAGTTTAGCTTTTCACCGGTGGACTCAATCAACCGTTTTGATTTCTTCGCCCTATCTTTCATTTTAGTCTGCCATGGGATGATGGCATCTTGACAAAATACCTCGATGATATCCTTGACATTGTCCTCGGTCAATACAGGCACCGGCGATTCATCGGCTTGTGGAGACTTGGGCTGATTGGTGAGCTGTTCACCCGTTTCGGTTTCATTTCTGTTGACCGTAGGTTCCGGCGGAGGAGGGGCATTCTCGACGTTATCCGGATTTGGACCACCATTGGATTCGGAACCATCATCATCTTCAGGATGAGATCTGGAAAAGTGTGAAGCTTCTTGATGAGCGGCTTCCGATTCTAACCGTGTCATCTCATCGGTTAGCTCTCGTTCCTTAGTCGTTAACATGTCCAGCACTATCACATCGAGCTGGTTTTTCTCCTCTTCAGGGACATTCTGTTCAAGCAGGTGATGGATGTGGCCGGTGGGTTCTTTCAACCGGGCGTGCAGTTCAACCATCCTTCCTCTTCTAAGGGCGGTGACTATACTCTTTGTCTTTGTAAGGTCGAACACTAACCTTTCCATTTCCACCAGCTTTTCCCATCTTTGATGAGTCGGATGCTCTGGTAACATGTCGACATAACCGACTTCCTGCTGTTCGAGAGCCCACTGATAGTAGACATTGCTCGCAACATTAGCCTGCTCGAAAAGTTGCTTTATTATTTGGGAGACAAGTCCCTCTCCCAATTGTTGAACGTTGTCGTCCGCGGATCTAAATACCACTGGTTGTCTGGCTGGACCGGATTCATTAACAATATTTGTGGCCGGATTTTCATCGACGACCTTCTCCTTTCCTTTATATAACCGATTCTCCTCGGTGTTATTGGAGTTGGTGCGGATGGAGCTGGTTGCGGAATCCTACAGATTATGGATGTTGGTTTGAATATTAACCGATCCGGATGTGTGGGGAACCGCCTTGCTTCCGGATTGTTCAGCCGCCGGAGCCTTCTTCTTCCTAGGCTGAGATTTCCTAGGACGAGTGGGTTTATCGGTTGAGGCCTTCGCCTTGCTTGGCCAAGTTGTTGTGCCCAAGAAATGGGTAGATCTTATTATCTTGCTGGAAGAAATAAGAACGCCCGGACCGGTTTCGAGGTTTGAATGGCGCATCAGCTTGCCGAGTGGAACGTCATATCCCCGAGACCGTTTTGAAGTCAGATCCACCATCTCACAAAGATAGGAGAAAACGACCTTGGCCCAGTTGATTGGAATACCTCTAATCAAACCGGCCATCATTTCAATTTTTGAACTTGTGAGGCTGTCGTAGTTGCCTCCTCTTCCTTGGACCGAATTTGAGAGAATCTCGCAAAGTGGCCTATACTCCGGTTTTAGATCGGTTTTCTTACAGGACACTTCTATCGGTTGGATAGTGTCCGATACAACACAGCGAACCGTTAGCAGTACGTCCTCGTCCGTTTCTACGGAGAAGTCACTCCCTTCTGTCGGTAAGCGGAGAGCTTCAGCAACCGATTCTTTTGTAACTTTGAACGGTTTTCCACCAACCGTTGTGGATATGATCTATTCATTTAGTATGGCGGTTTCGAAGAACTCCGTGACCACGTCTTGATACAAGACGAACGGTCCATTCAGAAAATATTCCAGACCCGAAGCTAATATGAGTTCCAGCACTTGTTTAGCCTCTATCGATCCGTTGGTTCGAATTTCTTCGAAGTCCACTTGGAAAATGTGAGTGAAGAGTGTAGAATCGCGACCCATTTTTCTTAGAGAGACCGGAAATTGGAAAGATTGAAAGCTTAAAGATAAGTTAAATGCTAAAGAGAGAAAGCATATTCGCGGAAGAATGAAATAAAAATGCGAATGAAGGTATTTATAGGCAGCGGCCTGGAATGCGAACCGACGCGAGCCGTCATATCAAGAAAAGGCGCCAATTTTCCCTCCAAAACGAGTTGGCGGTAGGCCTTTGGGCGGCAACCTTTTGGCGGGAAATTATTAAGGCGGTTAACCTTTTAACTGATAATTAATGAAGCGGTGAGAAATTTAACTGGGGAATAATTTAAACCGATTTTGAACTTTATAATTTAAATTGATATTCTATTAACGAAGAAGACATGATAATGATAGAACCGATATGAAGATCGGTTTGAATTACAAATACAAGGTTAAAATTAACCGATTTAGAACCTAAATCATTCTAGAAAATTTGTCTTCCACCACTTCATCGTTGAGGACATTTGAGAGATTTATCGGTGTACCCGGTCCAAGGTTTGGAACGCAGGCCCGAATGACCCGGCTCAAGTGAGGAGCATAGCTGAACCGTTTCTTTGTTTCGACCATGGTCTTCAGATTGTTAAAAATGACCGATGCCCAATTGATGGGGGTTGAGTTGACGATATAGGTCATCATATCGAAGGCTCTTCTGGAGTAGTTTTGATTTGGAGATTGGTAGATGATCGATCGGTTAACGATCTCATGTAGGAGTTGAATGTGGGGAGCAAGATTGGCGTTAAGGCCGTGGTTTTCAACCGATGTTTCGGAGCCAGAGAATAGTTCAGCGTAATCAACAGCTGATCTTCCCACCCGTGGAGGAAAGTCCGAAAACCCCTCGGTTGGGAGGTTGAACATCCCGGCGAGTCGGCGTTCCGGGAGAACGATGACACTGGTTTTAACGGTGGAGACAATGGCACCGTTAAACATATGTGCATTTGAGAAAAATTCCAGTACCTCTGGAATAAAGAGTGGTCCGGATTCTTTTAGAAAATCACGAAGTCCGGTGTCGACTAGAGATTTAAAGATTAGTTCCCATGTTTCAACGTCTTCCATGGAGAGTACTGAATCAAAATCGATGCACAGATAGCTTCTGAGGGTGCGATGAGACATTTTTCAGGTTTTGCTTAGAGAGGTAGAGAGTTAAGATATGTTGTTTTGAAATGTATTGAAATGAAATGGAAAGAGGTTTCTTAAATAGTTTTGAAATGAGGGGGAACGTAAGAGCATTTAATGTTAAGATTCCTTTTTGTCTCATTAATGCTGGAGAATATTTATATTTTCAAAACACCTTGGGAAGTGGTGATTTTGACCGGTTACGGAGACCGGGGCTGAGAATCTAAGTGGGAATTAACTAGGTTTGTGTAATTTCCCATGCAGTTGGAATTCAAAAGTACTAGATTTTCATTAAAAAGAGTGGAGTACAGTAAACCGAGAGAAATACATAGCCGATTAAGATGGATAAAATATAACCGGTGCATGAAGCAAAATGACTGGTTGTCCGAAGGAGTGACTTTTTAATGACCGGAAGAGGCGATGTTTCTGTTCTTCTTCTTACAAGCTTTCTCGAACCGCTCATAGAAGGAATCTGCGGAATCCTTTGTCAAAACCTGGGATTGGTTCAGCCCTTCGCCTGGACAGAGCGAAACCCCGAGTTCGATGAGTAGAGAGATGATTTGAGGAATGAAACCGTTGTGCCGGGTATTGATCATCCATATTAGGATGTCAAACAACAGCCTAGACCAATTGACCAGAGTGTCGGTTGTTATGGCGGTCATGATGTTGAAGATTGTGGAACAGTAGGTGTTCGTAACATCCTTTCCCAGGATGGCCTTACCAATGATGTCGTTTAGGAGCTGATATTCAGCCCTCAACGATGACCGTGCTCCGTGGTCATCAACAGGGCAGTTGGAGCGGGAAAAGTTCAGGGATATTTCGGCTTTCTGTTCAGCCGAAACGTTTAGGTCAGTAAAACCTTCCTTTGGAAGGTCGAAGCACCGAGCGAAGTCCCGCTCGGTGAAGTAGAAAACCGTTCCTCTTACCCTTGACTGGATAAGAGTATCAAAGAATGGAGTGCCACAAAAAACTCTGGCATTGTGGAAGAATTCGATTACAGTCTCAGGAAAGATGACATGTTTGTCATCTAGGAAAGACTGCAGACCGATACTTTCCAGAGACTTAATCATTTTGAAGATCTCGTAGTGTTGTGTCCCTTATACCGAGTCAAAATCAACTTGGAGAATGTTTTGGAATTAAGACATTTTTGTCTTAGTGAGATGATAGGTTGATATTGTGAATATTTGTTTGATGTTCATCTAACTTATATATTAGTTGAAGGATGATATATGTGATCAGTATTATCCAGAGGGTAGCAGGTAATTTAGTTTATTAACCATAGGATAAAATATCTTGCATGAATTAGGAGTGTTTACAGCATAATGGTGTTAGTCATAGGCCTGGACAATGAAAGATATCATATCTTCACGTCTTCTGAGGCATGACTACTTTGTTTTGAAAAGGTATCTTTTCAGAACAGATACGTCCAAACACATACAATTGTTTCATATTTTGTTGGGAAACCAAATATTCCAGAATATATTATATTCAAACCGGTTGCTTTTCAGTCATTTGTCCGATGCAGTTAATTAGTATAGGTACTAAGTAACTGGTAGACAAAACGGTTGCTTTACTGTAACTGATAGACAAAACGGTACTTCAATAAATACGATGATGAATTTGATTTCCGACATATTTGGAAGAACTGTCGGTTTTGTCTGTCCAAACCGATTTTTCTTTTTAGAGATTAAAGTTTTAAAAAATGAGTTGATTTATATCGGTTAAACCGAGAATGTTTCTGAAGTAAGAAAACTTAGCTTCCTGCAGAGGCTTCGTGAAGATATCGACTACTTGTTGATCAGTTGATACATATTCTAACCGGATGTGCTTCTGCATGACATGTTCCCGGATGAAATGATGCCTTATGTCGATGTGCTTGGTTCTTGAATGTAGAACCGGATTGTATGTGATGGCTATGGCACTTGTGTTGTCACAGAAAATTGGAGATTCTCCGTTGGTGATACCAAAGTCCTTTAGTTGCTATTGAATCCATAGAAGTTGTGAACAACAACTTCCGGCTGCCAGATATTCAGCCTCTGCGGTTGATGTAGCAACCGACGTTTGTTTCTTGCCGTGCCATGAAACAAGCCGATCACCTAAGAATTGGCATGTTCCGCTGGTACTTTTTCTATCAACTTTACATCCTACATAATCTGAATCAGAATAGCTTGTAAGGTTAAAATATGAGTCCTTTGGATACCAAAGACCGACTTCAGGGGTTCCCTTTAGATATTTCAGGATTCGTTTAGCGGTTGTATAATGAGACTGTTTGGGATTAGCCTGGAATCTTCCACACACACCGACCGCAAATAGTATGTCCGGTCTACTTGTTGTCAGATACAGAAGTGAACCGATGATTCCACGATAGGCTGTCAGGTCTACTTCCTGACCGTCATCATCTTTATCCAGTTTGATTGATGAGCTCATTGGTGTAGCGACAGAGGAACGTGTGTCCATCCAAAATTTCTTTAGAAGTTCCTTTGTGTATTTGGGCTGACTGATGAAAGTTCCTCCTTTGAGTTGTTTAACCTGAAGACCTAGGAAGAAGCTTAATTCTCCCATCATACTCATTTCAAATTTGTTAGTCATCAGGGTTGAGAATTTATCACACAGTTTAGGATCGGTTGATCCGAAAATGATATCATCTACATATATTTGAACAAGTAGAATGTGTCCCTTTTTCTCAAATTTAAATAAAGTTTTATCCACTGAACCTATTGTGAAGTCATGATGTAACAGAAATGCGGTTAATGTGTCATACCAGGCTTTAGGAGCTTGTTTTAAACCGTAAAGAGCCTTATTTAGACGATATACATGATTAATCAGGTCAGTATTTTTAAAACCGGGTGGTTGTTCAACATATACTTCTTCACGTAGATCACCATTTAAAAATGCACTTTTAACATCCATTTGGAAAACTTTAAAAAATTTTAAAGCAGCAAATGCTAGAAAAATTCTAATGGCTTCAATTCTAGCTACATGAGCAAATGATTCTTCAAAATCAATGCCTTCTTCCTGTTTGTATCCTTGTATCCAAACCGTCTTCATTGAGTTTATTTCTGAATACCCATCTTGTTCCTATGACCCATTGATCTTTCAGTCTAGGGACTAGATACTAGACTTTATTACTCTCAAACCGGTTTAACTCTTCTTGCATTGCCAAAATCCAATCCGGATCCGTCAATGCTTCATCCACCCTTTTCGGCTCAATCTGGGATATAAAAGAAGAATTAAAATATTCCTCTAGTTTTTGTCGCCTAGTTTGGACGGGTTTTGAAGGGTCACCTATAATAAACTTAGGAGGATGATTTGTGTACCTTTTGAGATTCGGTTCAGGAGTGTCTACCAAATCATCGTTTCTTTGATCAAGGCTAGACTTATCGGTAGGCTGAGCAATGATGTCAGACCGACCGATTTCCTCAGTTTGAACTGAGGTGTCAGCTTCTTACTGTGTGGCAGCTTGATCCGGCTGGGTTTCAACAACACCCATTTGGTCATGGACAAACCGTCTGAAAACCGGAACCTCATCTTAACTATCAGAATAGATATTATTATTTTCCAATCTGTTATGTAGATGAAAGGATGATACGGTGTTACTTTCAACCGATTCATCGAATACAACATGAAGAGATTCTTCCACGGTTAAAGTTCTAGTATTATATACTCTATATGCTTTACTAACCGCCGAGTAACCTAGCATTATCCCAATATCGGATTTTGCATCAAAAGCAGATAAGTAATTTTTGCCATTAATGTGAATGTAACATTTACAACCGAAAATTTTAAGATACCTAATGTTAAGAATTCTGTCAAAATACACTTTATACGGTGTTTTGTTGTGAACTTTGTTAATCAAAGACCGGTTTTGTGTATAACATGCAGTATTGATAGCTTCAGCCCAAAATTTTTGAGCAACACCAGAATCGGCTATCATAGACCTTGCGGCTTCCTTGAGAGTTCGGTTTCTTCTCTCAGGCAGACCGTTCTATTGAGGAGTTCTAGCACTAGACAACTCGTGTCTAATGCCAGATTCATCAAGAAATGCATTTAGAGTACTATTTGTAAATTCGGTTCCTCTATCACTCCTAATGCTATTTATGCGTGTTGATTTTTCATTTTGTAAAAGCTTAAGCAATGTAATTAAATTTGATGCGGTTTCACGTTTAGATGCCAAAAATGTGACCCATGTATATCTAGAGTAGTCATCAACAACAACCAGAGTGTAAAGTATACCACCTAGGCTGGTGACCCTAATCGGTCCAAATAAATCCATGTGAAGAAGATCTAAGCATCAGTTAGACTGAATGTGTCCTTTACTCTTAAAGGTTGATTTAGTTTGTTTACCCATTTGACATGCTGAACACACCTTATCGTTATTAAATACTATATCAGGGATTCCTTCAACCAGCTTTTTACTGCGGATATAGTTTACGGTTTTGAGATTTAGATGGTTTAACCTTTTATGCCATAGCCAGGTTTGATTGGTTTTACCTACCATGCAAACAAAATGCTCCACTTCATTTTTCCAGTCTACCTTGTATATATTTCCTAACCTATTTCCGGTTAGCAGTGTGCTACCCTGAGAATTTTTAACTAAGCATGCATGTCTAAGAAATTCTACAGTGTGTCCAGCATTACACATCTGACTAATACTTAGCAGGTTAAAATGTAGATTTTCAACAAGGAGTACATTGTCAATTGTTAAGTTACCATGGACAATCTTACCCTTGCCCACAGTTCTACCTCTTGAGTTGTCACCAAATACTATCATTGCACGTGTTTCTATTTTGATGTCGGTCAGGAGGTTGTTGTTTCCAGTCATGTGTCTAGAGCATCCGCTGTCCAGGTACCATTCAGAGTTTCCTAGCCGTGTCTTCATAACCTGCAAAATATTCATATTTACAACTATTTGGTACCCACATTTACTTGGGTCCATGGTTGATTAGTCCCTTGGGTATCCAGACTTTGATAAATCGGATAACTTTCCCGGTTATGGTTATAATTCTTTTTCCTGTACTTGGCTTGGCATCTTTCTATTGTCCTAAGACTGCCTTATTTTGTGGTGGCTTTTGGTCTGTTCTATGTGGTCGTGGATCGATTGGTTTACCTCTTCGCCGGTTGGCTTTCCTTCTCTCAGGGTGAAGCCATTTTTCCGAGTCAGTTGGACCTACATATATTAATTCTTCTTCCGGTTTTGAGTCACTTTGTGCCTCATCGTCGGTTGAAGAGCTCGGGACAAATCTTACAAAGGGAAGATTGTCCTTTGTGAGTTTCATCTTGTTGGAATGGTTCCGGTTGGCGGATCCGTTGTTTTTGTATCCAAGACCAAATTTGCACTTGGGATGTCTTTGATATTTAGACAACTGGTTCACCGCTTCACTAGATCTTTTTCATGCGGCTATTCGATACCTGGTTCGTGCATCTTCCTCTTCGGTCAGCTCTTGAACTGACTCCTTGAGTCGTTCAATCTCAGAGGATAGTTTAGGTGTTGCCTCGATTTCTAAGATTTCATCAGGTTGAATATTATCGGTTTCAGGTTCGGACTGGGGTGGTGCTATAGGGTCGGTTCTAAAGTTGAGTCGGGTTGGTACTAAGGTTAATAGGTTCTTATACTCTACAACCATATCATTTAGTGCATTAACTAAATCATCTTTAGTAAATTCTTCACAAGAAAAATCAAAATCAAATACATGTTCTTCGTTTGCCATGAGACAGGTGAGCTCATCGTCACTATCACTGTATGCCCATAGACTTCCTCCATCATCGGCTATTAGTGCTCTCTAAATTTCCTTCCCTTCACTGGTTTGTGAATAGTTGTTTCTTTGGTTTTGATCATCCGGTTTCCGGTCATCCCGTCTTGGTTTTCTGCATTCCCACCTGAAATGTCCCAAACAGTTGCAATTATAACATCTAACATTAGATTTATCACCGTAGTTATAGTTGTTTTTTGTCGGTTGGCTCTTCTTCATGAATTTGCCAAACTTCTATGCAAGCATTGCCATTGCATCCTCAGTGAATTGTTCAGCGGTTCTGATCGGTGCAGGAGCAACCGGTTCTATAGATGTGACTAAGGCCTTAGTAGCGGTTGAGGCTGATGCTTCATCTTTGATCCTGGATATCATTTCAAACTCATATGCCTTCAGATCTTCGAATACATCGTGTAACTTCATCTTGTTTAGGCAGTTTGATTCTCTCCTGGCTTCATCTTGAGGTTTCAAACTTCTGGGTAGCCACCATTATCTTGTTTTACCTGGTTCTTGAAGCTGAATCACTGTTTCCCATACTTCCTTTGAGGTTTTGCAATCTCTAACCTTATAGAAGGTGTTTCTGTCCAATCCTTTGAAGATATGGCTTCTAGCGTGGTTATCCAGATTGACTCTTCTCCTATCCTCAACTGTCCAATCCTTTCTATCTTTATCAATCGTTACCGTTCCTTCAGACAGGATGAGCGCCATCTCATCATCCATAGTGATTAGGTGCAAATGCATGCATATCTTCCAGTTGGCGAAATCATCACCTTCTAGCATTGGGGGCTTCTCGAAAGTCATGCTTGCTTGCTCCAGGTTGCTTGAGTATTGAAACTAACTGCTCTTATACCAATTGTTAGGATCTAGGTCGCAGATGGCAGACCGGGGTCTGGCCGGTTAGTACTTTCACTCAATGGTTGGCGCTAATCCGGTTATAGATTAACACTGGGTTTCAATACTACACAAACTGTCACAAATCCTTGAACTGAGTTCAAGTGCGGAAGTGGTTTGTTTCAGGTTGAAGAAACACACACAGGATGAATAGAGATAGGTTTTGGGGAATATCGGTTTGGAGATTAGGAGGTCAGTTTGAGGTTTAGTGAATCAGTTATGATGTAATTCGGTTATAGCAGTGTGAGTCGGTTGGACAGTACAAGTCGGTTAGAACGTGGAACCGGCAGAAAGTAAAGAACAATACACAGGTTTTGATGGATGTTCGGAGATAAAACTCATACGTCACCCCTTCTTCTCGAAACCGCGAGAAGGATATTCACTAAGGAATACACAAACACAATACCCGATCGAGTCTTATTTACTGCTCGATAATCACTCTTACAATTCTCACAGAAATTGTAATCACACTTCAAATGCACACTTAAGCTTTTTAATCTTAGAGAGATAAACACAACTTGTAACTTGGGTTGTTGGAACTCTTAATTGTTTTCTCTTGTAACTGCATTTACTCCTCTTCAACTCCTTTTATAGGTGAAATGTGCCAATGTTCACATTTCTTTAACGGATACCTTCAGGGTAATCCTTGAATCTGATTGGTTGAGCAGAGGTTCAGTGTTGCAGTACTAGTGGTTTAAGCTTCCAATGCATGGAGCAGACCGGCTCTGATTTGTCTTTTACTTAATATGGAAACTTTCGGTTGGCCGGTTACCTGCATCTGGAGAACTGCACCTTTGACTTGTACCAGAATGGTAACTGTTTATTCAGGCAATCTTCTACAGCCTTCAGAGTATCATCAGACTTGTATGTATATGGCAATGTCACAGTCTGATCCTTCAATATAATCTTCCGCAGATACTCAAAGTATCTGTTTGCACCGATTTGTAGATTGTACTTAGTTTGATAATCTTGACTTCTTTCTCTAAGTAGTCTCTTCATCGATTTTCCGGTTGAGTGCATTTCAGTTTAGGATGTCTATCGGTTGTTCATAGCTTCAGGTTAACCGGATAACTTCCGGTTTCAGATACATCCTTTGCTTTTTCTTCTAACCGGTTGGATTCTTTGATCGGTTGAATTCTTGACCGGTCAGATTTTTGACCGATCCTGGTTCTTGACCGTTCCTGCATAGGTTATTTGTTTTTGTTAAGTTCTTATTTTAACCAGTCTTATTTATCTAACAAAATTCATTCCTAGATAATTTATAAACTATCTAGATAAGATAGAACTGATCAATCAATCTAAATAACAATAACCCAAATTTGATTGATGTTCTTGTGTTAATTTGATCGAATCAAAGGCTAAGCTTTCCAATATGATTGCAATGATGCTGGGAAACTATTTGGACGATGTTTAATCCATCCCGATCATATTTAATCAAAATAAAAGAATTTCAAATTAAAATGTAAATTTTGTTTTCTTGAATTGGTCAAAACGAACCATCAATGTTCTTTTTTTTGTACTAATCAAGTATGTGATATAAGAAAAATATTTGATAACTCCTATCATTTCAAAATAGCCTTAAAATCAAAAATCTGATTTTTGATCATAAATGTTTTGAACAAATTAATCACCATCTAGGTTGATCCATACCTTAAGATGATGATCAACATACTCTTGGGAGTTTTGTGAAGCTATCCAAGCTCTTAGATCAAAGAATCAATGCTAAAAAAATGAGTATTAAAAAATGAATCATTGTGTTCTTGAGGACCGAGCCTTGTGCTCAGCCTAGGAGTAAGAAATCCGACCGAGAATTCTCGGTCCAGACTAAGACCAAGGACTAATAAAAATAAATCAAGACCGAGACCTAAAACCGGTGTTCTTGAATTATGGACGAATTCTAGGACCAATGTTCTTGAGCTAGGACCGATAGTTCTTACCTGGTACTAAGACTCTTAGGACCCACGACCGAGAAACTCAAACGTGGGACCGAGACTCCTAGAACCCAAGACTAAGAGGTCCAAATCTGGGACCGAGAATCCTAGACACGAGACCGAGACTCCCAAGACCAAGGACCGAGGAATTAAAGCTCTTCAAGTTTTTTTAAAAATTCAGAATATTTTTGTAAGGCTTTGATTCAGGCATTCAGGAAGTTTTTTTAAGAGTTAAGGAATATTCTCCAACTCCAAGTAAGTTTACAATCGCACTATAATTCACTTTAACAGTCTGAATTAAAAAAATTATATTTCAATTTTGTTAGTTTCATATATTGCTTGATTGTATGATATTTTGATTGGAAAACAATCCTAAGATCTTTTAAAGGCTTTTGTATAAACAAAACCCAATGAATCGACTTAAATTAGAAACCCTAAATTTGATTTTGAAAATTAAAAACCGGGTTTCTTTTATTGAGTTATTACTCAACAACAACAACTCAAAAGGTTGTCCAATACGTTTCTAAGGATATTAGGAACATATTCGAGCCAATTCCAAGCCATCCCGATCATTTTTAATCAAAAACTATATTTTATAAAAATAAAAAATTTAGTTCTTGAATTGGTTAATACGAACAATTAGTGTTATATTTTTGTTTCATTCAACCATATGAAACATAAGGAATCTATTAGCAAGCTTCTTATGCTTTATTAAACCTTAAAACTAAAAAACACGTTTTTTGTACGAAAACTATTTGAGTTAAATGGAATATCATCCCGATCGAATGACACATAGGGATGATGTTATAAATGATCCTAGGAACTATATTAAGCTTCTCATGCCCTTGGATCAAAGGATTAGAGCCTCAAACAAAATTATCAAACCTGTAGTTTGATGTTCTTGAGGACCAAGAAACCTAGCCTAGGCCTAACCTAGGACCGATAAAAGTTTGTCCAAGGCTAACTAGTACCGAATGTTCTTCACACCAAGGATCGAAGAAGCTTAGCCCGATGCTAACCCATGACTGAGTGTTCTTCGTACTAAGGCCGAAGAAAGTTAGCCCAAGACTAACATAAGACTGAGGACTCCCACACCCGATCGAGGATCCTCACATCTAATCGAGAGCCTCCTACACCCAGACCGAGGACTCACGCACATCAGACCAGTGAAAATTGCACCCAGGACTGGGAACACCGATCTTAGGGCCTATTTTGTTCAATTTTTAATATTCTAAAATTAATTTTGGAATTTTGGAACCCCAAACTATTTTCTTAAAAAATAGAAAATGATTTCAAATTTCAAAATATTTTCCCATAAAATATTTTGATAACGGCCTGTTTGGGATTTAATTTTAAATCCTAATATTTTCAACTGATATTCTTCAATTATTTTCCTCATCAATCGTTGACAATAACTTTAGGTACCAATATTTTAATTTTATTTTACAATTTTTATATTCAAGAAAATATGTGCATGCCTAGGATCTGAAGTAGAGACCGTTCTAAAACAGGTTCAAAGTATATAAAGCGAAATCATTTTCTCGGGTATCAACAAACTATGAACTAAAAAGAGATTCTAGTCAAAATACATAAGTCAACGTATAATTTTAAAGTAAAAATCAATTTGCGACTCTTTATCAACGAATAGTCTTTTAAATTAATTATTTTTAAATTAAATTATAAATATAAATTTCTTTACTTAAATTTTAATTTCATTATTTTAAATCTAAAAGATTATTTGAAATTTAATAAAAAATTAATTATTTTTATAACTAATTTTAAAAGGTCAAGAAATATTTTTATAAATTTTTTAAAATAATGTTTTATTGAAAAATATTTTTTACACACAAATCAGAAGTTCAAATTTCTTGAACCTCAAACTTTTTAAGGTGAAGAGTTTTCTAAGGGTTACAAGTTGATTAGAAAAGAAATTGACACATTAAAATCTAAATAAATAAAATTAATAATTCAAAATTTATTTAAAATAATATTACAAAATCAACATTAATATTATAATAATTTATATATATATATAGAAAAAGATAGTTTAGTTAATTATGAAAGAAATTGACTTATTTTTTATTTTTTATTTTATTAATAAATCTAAATAAATAAAATTAATAATAAATGTTTTTATTAAAATAATAATAACTAATCAACATTATATAATAATAATTCATTCATATATATATATAATAAATTAATAAATTATTTTTTAATAGTATATTAAATTCATTCGTATATGTAATAAATTTTAAAAAAACAAAAATTAATTCAAATATATCAAAATAATAAGTATTCATTAAATATTTCAAAAATACAAATATTATATATATAAATATATTTTTTTAATTGTTAGTTATATTTATTATATATGCATACACATAATTATAAATATAAATCAACAATCTTAAATGGTATAGTAATTAAAGTATGCATGCTACGTGCTACGTAATAGAGATCATGGTTTAAATCTCGTTATCCACAATTTTTAAACTATTAAAAAATCAGTAATGATTAACATGTGAAATAAGAACGTTAGTTTATTAAAGTGAAAAGATGGTTGGATGCAAAATGATATTGATGGTTAAAATATGCGATGAAATTAGTAGGTGGGTAAATGACATTCATGAGATTAAAGTCAATTGAGATGGAGATTGATTGTGGTGGATACATATGGAATGAGATGGTTTGAATTTTGTTGATTTGACCGAAGTGAAAGTGTAAGGTCATGAGATTAAAGGTTAATTGAGGTGCATACAAATATGGAATGAAATGGTTGGTGAGTTGAAATGAGGTGGATACCCGGTTTGGGAGCAAGTTGGGATGGACTAAACGCGGTATAAGCTAAGGTCAATGTTGTTTGGCTTTGATCAACACGGGGCGAGACACACACATGTAGACTAGACCAGGCGCGGTCGATTCAAAAGCTGGAAACTAGGTTTTTGTTCGAGTTCAACCCTTCTTCAACCTTCAGCTTGTTTTGGTCTGTGACAAAGAGGTTCAGATCACGAATCTAAGGACATGGGGATTCCCCACTAAGAACTTATATGTTGTTCTCCGAAAGCATATAGAGCTCTAACAGAATATGCAAATTTGATGAAAAATATATTTTGATCTATAATGCTTTAATTTGAAATTTAGAGCTTACAAAAGCTTTCTTAGGTTTATTAACTGAACCCTTTAATTTAAACAAGACTAGACTTCCATCTCGATTATATTTAGAAAAAAAAAAACAAATACGAGGCTTTTAAGATTTTTTTTTAATTTGAAAAAATATACCTTAAACTCCTTGGGTCCAATAAAAAACAGTCGTAACATCATTTAAAATGTGTTAGGAAGTTTTTTAAGTGACCGTTCTTGATCTAGACCACAATAATACTTGTTTTATTTTATTTTTCAAACTAAAATTAGTATTTTCTTATTTATGTTGAATTGATCCAAATAAATTTAATAAAAAGCTTCTAATCAATTTCAAGATCAAATACCAATTAAGAAATAATATGATATATAAGAATACATGAACTCAAATTTAAAAGTTTCAAATTATGTTCATGACATGAATTACAATGAGATTGACATTGAGTTGGAGAACACTCTTATATTATTGTTGAAGCTTTATGATGAATTAGAATCGGACATAGAAAAATTATACAGACTTTTAATTACGAAAAAAAAATTGAGTATTTTTAATGGAGGATTTCTATAGAGGTTGATTGATTGATGATATCTTGCTTCATTGTTCTTCTTTGTCTTGGTTGAGAATCCCTTTTATATACAGACTAGGTAGGTTGGTGGCCTAAGCCGACATAATTCCGAACAAAACTATTAACAACCCTGCCACTTGTTTGCTTGAATTCAATCCACATAAATTATGATTCAGACAAGGTTTATAAGTGAAATGATTGTGTGGCTAAGGCATTTATTTGTCTTTTTGAATAATCCAACTTGGTTGAGAAATGACCAATTGTGAACTTCATCATTTCCCTCAACATTAGAAGGGCGTTCCATGCTTTAGGAATTAGCCTTTCGTCTAGGCTTCTATTAGGCTTTGCTGGCTTCGCCTTGCCTAGGGCCTATTTGATTTGGGCCAAATAACTTTGGACCTGTTTTGAACTTTTCCTCTCTTTTTTAATTTTTTAAAATTACTTACAAAAAAAAATACAAAAACTAATTAATAGATATAAAATTTATTATTTTCTATTTTATTTATTATTTTGTGTATATTATGAATACAAAAATTTCCCCAAATAATGGTTTATTTTATTTTTGGATCAATTTTTAATAAATTTGGTATTAACGAATAAAACATTTTTACCAAATAATTATTTAATTTATTTTAGACCAAATTTTAATTCTTTTGAGAATAATGAATACAACATTTTCCCAACTATTTATTCAACTTATTTTTAGATCAAATTTTAATTAATTTGAGATTAATGAATACAATTTTTTTCTCAAGTACATATTTAATTTTTTTTTGGACCCAATACTAATTAATTTATTAATGAATACAATTTTTTCCCAAAATAATTATTTAGTTTAGTTTTGGACCAATTTTAATTATTTTGAATTTAATGAACACAACATTTATTCAAAATAACTTTTTAATTTTATTTAAATCCCTTAATTAGTTTATAATTGTGAAAAAATATTGTAAATACTTGAGATTAATTAAATATTTTCTATGAATTACGTAAGTCAAATTTTAATATCTACATAGTGTTCCTTTTGAAACGAGTTTGGATAAAACAAACTGATTATAGAAAACGTCGATGTGAGTTTGACATAAAAGCGCTATATTTTTCTTATCCTATTTATAGTTTTCAGGACTCTATTACGAAAGTGGTTTAGAAATAGAATGATAAAACTTGTGAATGATTGTAGTGACGACGTTCTTATTTTTATTTTTGTGTACGCGTGGCATATATCAAAGAATTTGAAACATCCATTTGTTGTTGTTAATATGATAATATTTTATGACTTATCTTAATAAGTGTTAGTCTTGACCTAGAATCATCTGGATCTTTTTAGGTGCGTTTATATGTGAATTGTCAATGAATGATTTTGTAGACTACAAATAGAAAGAGAATAGCTCTGAAGATTTTTGGTGGGAATTTTCCGGCGACGAATTCTTGAAATTCGTTTCCAAGAATGGGCACATAATTTTACTCAACAATAATAATGAATCATAAATTCAATCGCATCTACGTAAAATAAAGAAACACAATTAGTCGATTGAAACACAAACGACACGATCACCACAAACGACACGATCACCACAAACGACACGATTGGTACGAACAATACGATTCACGAAGTAATTGCTGCTAACCCTAAATCTCTTAAAATTGCATCAGTAGCTTTTCTGGATGCTTATTTTCTGTTCAAAAATATCGGCGAATTCTCTAATCTTGGGTGTTCTCGTAAGGTTGTCTTTCAAAGCAATTTAGTTGCTAAATCTTCAAGGTTTTTGAATTGCTCTGTTTTTGCATTTATTCTACTTTATTATTGTGTATGCTCTTCAATAATAAGGAAAAAGAAAGTAATAAAGCCAAGGAATCTAAAGAGTTTATTATGGAAAGTCTCAAGGATATTGAGAAAAATAAGACAAAAGAAAAGGAATATTTTTAAAAAATTCTAAAGAAAATAATGCAGGAAAGTAGGAGAAGAATGTTTATGAAGAAAAATATTGCAGTAAAACAAGGAAATAAGGAAGGAGGCTAAAATGTTACTTATAATGAAAGAACCAATTTATTTGGCCTCAAAACCAAATCACCAAGCTCCTGATGCATTTTAAAAAAGGAGACATTTGATAAAGTCCATCATATAACAGTTCAACTCAATATTCATTATATTCAGGATTGAATTTTGCTGAAGATGAAAGAGTAAGAAGATATAGTAAATTAGTTAGTGTCTATAATGAAGGACCTGATGAAGCCCCCTAAATCAAAGATCTATACTATTAGTAGCAACTCTACCTGGAAAGTAAATGACGTATTGAATAAAAATGGAAGAAAGAAAGCTGAAGACCATGCCTACATAGGGAAAATCTTCTTAGAGAATGTTAAAACAAAATTGGAAGTACTTAATTTTCCTTTTAAATTTAAACTACCCAACGAAGTAGAAGAAAATTTCATAAAAGAATGCGAAAATATGGTGGTAGGAAATTTATATTGGGAAAAATAGAGTATCATTTTCCCAATGAAATAGTGGAAGGAAAAGGGGCTAGAGAAAATATCTACAAATATGTATGATCTCTACCTTCTTAAATTCAAGAATGGGTCGGATCTTGATGAAATTCTAGAAAATGGGCATACATATATTGGATCAAACTACATGAAATTGAAAAGATGTTATGAAGATTGTAACCTATTAAGTAAACCTAAGGAGACAATATATATATGGTTCAATCTTTGGAATATCCATGCACACATGTACAAAGCAAAAGCCATTCGACATTTTTCAGGGTTATTGGAAAAACCATTATACATGGACCCAATAACAGAAGGAGGAGAGAATATATCATTAGCTAGAATTAGTATAAAGGTGAATCCTCGTAGCACATTGCCCAATAATATGACAGTGGTCGTTAGAAAAAGAAATTCTAATGTCATGGGAATCACTTATGAGTGGAGACCAGACATGTGTGCATTCTATAATATTTTCTAACATGCCAGCACAAAATGTGCTCAAGTTATGGAAGAAGAACAAAAGATACTGAAAGGCCAAGAAGAAAAAAACCAATAAAAAGAAACAAAAGAGTAAAAAATCAAGGAGCAAAATGTGGAGGAAAAGAAAGAAGCATAAACCAAGGAGGATTCTGAAAATGAAAAAAACAATGAAATTGAAGAAATGAAGTTAAGGGGGTTTTTGCTGAAGAATAGAATAAAAGTAGCGATGAAACAGGGAATGAAGAAGATGAATGAAGTTGATTTTTAAACAAGTCAAGGTGTAATACATAAAATTAAATAGGAGAATAATTAAAATAATCAAGCTGAAGTAGATGTTACCAAGACTGTTGTAGAGGATAACATAAATAAAGCTAAAGGAACTAAAGACAAGAATCATGAAACTCAAGTTGAGAACAACAAAGATAAGAATCATAAAATCCTGAAAAAATCTTTTCTATTAGATTAATATGGGTTCGTTCAAAGAAAGATTACACAATGAGAATAAGCAAACATCGTTATCTTGTTCAATTCAATCTCCTTTCATAGCAAGGGAAAGGGAAATGGAAGGGGAAGAAGGCCACATGACACAATAGACTTATATAGAAATAAACACCCTTATTGGAATAATTATGAGCTTCTATTCATTGTAATCTTTTAGTTTCTAACCTTTGTTTTATGGTTTTGTGAATGTTACTAATCAGATACTTTAAGATTTGTTGATTGTCAGCTTTTAATCATATCTAGGGTCTGTTTAGCTATTATTCTTGACCCTCCCACTTTTAGGAATTTTAATGAATTGATATTAACCGTTTTCCTAACAAATTAATTATTTGTGCGAGCTATACATAATAATTTTCGTTTGATTTTGTATATTATTAATAAATATTGGTTTTAATTTGATCATGTGTAAATGACTATATGCTTACTATTAAAAAATAATGTGTCTTGTGTGAATATTTGCACATTTATGTAAACTATTGGCTGATAGTTGTAGTTGTTTTGTTTGGCGATTATTTAAAAATAATTATGTATACAATCAATATATAATATTTTGGTTGGTACAAATATTATTCGTATGGGATATTAACCAATAGTTTTTTAGGGTGACCATTTTAAAAATGATGTGTAGTATCGAATTATATATTTTGATTTAGCGGGAATTTTAAGAAATTATTCATCGTATACTTTTTAAAAATAACATTTTAGGGCTATCATGTACAAATGATCATAAGTACCATCAAAAGATAGATTTTGATTTGATCTCTTTATAAATTATTCATAAAAAAATACTCTTAGTATTATACGAGATATTATTCTTTTTCGTTTTTCAAAATAGACCATCACTACTGTTTGAAAACTGACAATCTTAATTTTTTGTCATAATTTTATTTACTGGAGAACACAACTTTTGATATTAGATAATGTTTTTAATGAAGGGGCTATATATTTTAAAATGTCCATAACACTATGATTCTGTTTAGAAGAGATGACCTTGAAAATTTTCATAGTATTTGATTTGGTCCATTCCCCTTTTTGGAATTTGTTGGGTCAAATTATTTTGATTAAGTGTTGAAATAGTTTGACTATTGGGATTTCGATGATGAAATAATTTATGCGTTTTGATGCAGGTGTATCGAAATCATATTTCATGAGACTTGGTTCTAATGAGCTCATTAGACCGATTTGGCATTAGATGTACGGAGTTAGACGTGCAGTCTAACTAGCAAAGTTAGACGTGTAGTCTAACTCAACGGTGTTAGACGTGCAATCGAACTAGAGGAATTAGACGTGCAGTCTAACTCGTGGAGTTAGACGTGCAGTCTAATAGACTCCGTAATTAGACGTGCAGTTTAACTCAAAGGAGTTAGACGTGCAGTCTAATATATTCGTAATTAGACGTGCAGTCTAATAGATTTCGGAATTAGACGTGCTGTCTAACTCGTGGAGTTAGACGTGTAGTCTAATGAATTCGGAATTAAACGCGCAGTCTCACTCAGCGGAGTTAGACGTGCAGTCTAATGAACTCATAATTAGACGTGAAGTCGAACTCAGCGGAGTTAGACGTGCAGTCTAATAGAACTCGTAATTAGACGTGTAGTCTAACTCAGCGGAGTTAGACGTGTAGTCTAATGGAACTCGTAATTAGACGTGCAGTCTAACTCAGCGGAGTTAGACGTGCATTCTAATATACATGGAATTAGACGTGTAGTCTAATATATTGTGAAAATTAGACGTGTAGTCTAACTCCTTCAGACAAGTCTGAAGTAGAACCGTAATTAGATGTGTAGTCTAACTCAGCGGAGTTAGACGTGTAGTCTAATATATTCGTAATTAGACGTGCAGTCTAATAGATTTCGGAATTAGACGTGCAGTCTAACTCGTGGAGTTAGACGTGCAATCTAATAAATTTGGAATTAAACGTGCAGTCTAACTCAGCGGAGTTAGACGTGTAGTCTAATGAACTCATAATTAGACGTGTAGTCTAACTCATCGGAGTTAGACATGCAGTCTAATAGAACTCGTAATTAGACGTGTAGTCTAACTCAACGGAGTTAGACGTGCCGTCTAATGGAACTCGTAATTAGACGTTCAGTTTAACTCAGTGGAGTTAGACGTGCATTCTAATATACTCGGAATTAGACGTGTAGTCTAATATATTGTGAAAGTTAGACGTGTAGTCTAACTCCTTCAGACAAGTCTGAAGTAGAACCGGAATTAGACGTGCAGTCTAACTCAGTGGAGTTAGACGTGCAGTCTAATGGTTTGTGAAAGATTAGACGTGAAATCTAATTGGTGAAAGTTAGACATGTAGCCTAACTCCTTCAGATTAGTCTGAAGTGATAGTAATTAGATGTTAGTCTAATCCCATTAGACCAGTCGGTCTAATGGATTCTGCTCTTAGACGGGGACGTTTGATTTCATTAGACAAGGTCGTCTAACTGAAATACGTCTAATGCTATGCTTAAGCAGTATGCTTGAAGCTAGCACCCGCCTACCCATGTGCTATAGCTGTCTAATAGATTTCGGAATTAAACGTGCAGTCTAACTCGTGGAGTTAGACGTGTAGTCTAATGAGTTCGGAATTAGACGTGCAGTCTAACTCGCGAAGTTAGACGTGCAGTCTAATAAATTTGGAATTAGACGTGTAGTCTAACATAGCGGAGTTAGACGTGCAGTCTAATGAACTCATAGTTAGACGTGTAGTCTAACTCAGCGGAGTTAGACGTGCAGTCTAATAGAACTCGTAATTAGATGTGCAGTCTAACTCAGCGGAGTTAGACGTGCAGTCTAATGGAAATCGTAATTAGACGTGTAGTCTAACTCAGCGGAGTTAGACGTGCAATCTAATATACTCGGAATTAGACGTGTAGTCTAATATATTGTGAAAGTTAGACGTGTAGTCTAACTCCTTTAGACAAGTCTGAAGTAGACCCGGAATTAGACGTGCAGTCTAACTCAGTGGAGTTAGACGTGCAGTCTAACTCAGTGGAGTTAGACGTACAGTCTAATGGTTTATGAAAGATTAGAAGTAAAGTCAAATTGGTGAAAGTTAGATGTGTAGTCTAACTCCTTTAGATTAGTCTGAAGTAATTATAATTAGACGTTAGTCTAATCCCATTAGACCAAGCGGTCTAATGGATTCTGCTCTTAGACGGGGACGTTTGATTTCATTAGACGAGGTCGTCTAACTGAAATATGTCTAATGCTATTCTTAAGCAGTATGCTTGAAGCTAGCACCCGCCTACCCACGTGCTATAGCTGTACTCTACTCCTGCTCCACTTTCTAGTGAAGATCAGTACGATAGCTATATGCAACCAACCAACGAATTCCACGTAAGAGAACTTCCTTCATATTACTTGTTTTGCAGGTACATCTTTGATAGAATATTCGGCGCACTACCAGTTGGTGTACGACCACGATCCTTATGCTCAGAACCTGCTATGTACTATGGAGGCTTTCTAATGGAAGAGTGCCACGTATCATTTTAAAGATTCGACCGTTAGTCTCTGCCCAGTATTTATCAAATCTCAAGGACAACGGACGAACTGCCATTCGATCTACTAAGAAATACTATTTGAGAAGAACGAATGTGAAATCAATTCTTTGAATATTCAAGCCGTAAGCTGCTTTCCTGATTGTACTGTGTGTGAATCAAAAGAGAGTTAGAATCAAAAACACCAATAGCTGAGTGATATTCTTCATCTTTTAAATTGAACAGAGTGTGTTCTGTTCAATAGTGAGCTAAGTGTGTGTAAACTGTATTTGATTCGAATCATATTATAATGAATCCTTCAGGTGGTTGGAAGAAGGGGTGACGTAGGAGAGTTTGATTCGAACATCCATAAACAAATTGCTGTGTCTTTTCATTACTGTCATCTTCTCATTCTTCATCTTGAGATTCAAACCTAAGTAAAACAATTCCGCCTTAATTCTATTTCAAGTGTTACAAGGGTTTGCGTAGAATAGAAAGCAAATTAAATCCCTAACAAGATTTCTTTCAAACCGTTTTTCATAAGTCTTTATCAATAGCCAGACCCCCGTCTCTATTGATAAAGCCGATCGTATCAGAATTGGAATAAAATCATACTCCCTTGAACCAATCATGATAATTTATATTCAAAACATCTTTAGATATTTGTTTTGAACATTATTTTCTTTATTTTTTTGGAACGTCTAAAAGAAATATAGTTTCTTTTTTTCTGACTTTAAAATATTTTTTTTTAGTTCGATCTCGCGTATAACGTCAAAGTTGGATCAAAACGTCAAACTTTTGATGGTGTTGCCATATTTTTATTGCCCTGTCTCAAGCCATGCCTTTTGAAAGTTTACTTCATCTAAATTATTTTTTAGATAGTTCTCAAGGATTTAGCTTTGAATTGGGATATCTGATAGAATAGGTACATTTATGCTCTTGCACGTAAAATCAAGACAAAAATTCCAAGTGAGTAACAAATGTTGATTTTAATATATCAACCAACACAGAATTATTTTTACTTTTTTTTTCTTGTTTATATATTTTCTTCTTATGTTTCATTTTCAAAACTTTGAGTTTTGAATTTTTTTTTTTTTTGTAAGAGATGAGGTATTGTTTCTTAGTTTGTGACTTTTAGTTTGACTTTTTGGTTTATTCATTTTATTTTTTAAAACATTTTTCAAGAATTAATTTTCTTTATAATTTGTGCATTACAAAAAAGAGCTTATAGTAGAGTTCCTTTTGAGATGACTTTTTATTAAAATTAATGGTCTCAACTTGACTCTTGTTTTTTTAAATCCTAATTATCATTTTATAGAAGTGAGCAAGGTTTTATTCCTTTCTCAGAAGTTTTATTGAGAGAAGATTTGTGGCTTTGAGAAGTTTATGACCAAACCTACAAAACTGTAGAATGACTTTTTCATCTTCTTGTTCTAGAAGAATCGGGATCTTATGTAGTTTAGGAAACAATTTATTGACTAATTGTGATTTGAAAAATAATTTTGAAAACCTAAATCAAATTCTATTGAAATAAATTGTTTTAAGGTCGAGCTAATGCTATGTTTACACTTGTGGGATATAATACAAAATATCTTTTGTGTGCGTTGAAATTGCAACTTATTCACCTTCAACTATATATATGCAAATTGCTCATATAATGAATATTTTCTTGATCCTAAATGGACTTCCTATTCGGATAAGAAACATTCCATTGGATCCAAGATTTTGCGAATTTGTTTGAGGACCATGTCACCTCTTTGATATTTCTTGATTTTACCTTATTATTTAATGAAATTGTCATTTATTTTGGTATGCTTGGGTTTTGTATAAGGGGTTTAATCTTTTGTCTTCTATTAGAGATAGTGGGTCATATCAAGACATAGCACAATTCTTCTTCGTCAATATGACTTTTCAAAGTATTCTTAAGGTAAGGAGTTACAAGGTTTCAACTGTCTATGTTCGAGCGGTCATTCAATAACCCCATAAGGTGTAAGATAGTTTCTCACATTTTTATTTTCCGCTTCAATCGCTCTATTGGTTTGTGGTTTATGGTGATAATTTATGGTGTTCAAATTTTTACTCCTCAAATACTTATAACACATTTCTTTGGAAGTGTAGACCAATGTCTAAAATCATGGCGTATGAGACTTCATATCTAAATATAGTGTTTGTCCGAATAAAATTTTCAACGTGGGATAATTTTATGTCCTTATAAGAGGTTGTTTTACTCATTTGGTGAAGTTGTCAATAAATACTAGTATGAATATGTCTCCATTAGAGGCGTGAGATTATATTATCCTCATAAAATATATTCCCCAAGTGGAAAAAGAATAGGGATATGTTTGTTGTAGAGCATTGAGACCGAGATATGCTTTAAGATAGTAAAGATCTGGAGTTTCTAACAAACTTTTGACATAGATCAAATATTTTTGTTCTAGGTTCTACCAATAATATCCAAGTTAGAGTATTTTCTTGACTAAAGTCATCATATTCATGTTTGTGTCGCACACTCCACCGTTTACTTCTTCTAAGACCCTTCTTCTAGTTTAAACATATGTTGTTATTGAATGATCGTTTGTATAATTTTTTTGTTATTCATGCATAGTTCCATACCAAGAAGTGTGATGGAATATTGGAAAAACACTCGTCGATCCTTTGTTCAGAAGTGTGGTGGATATTCCCCGTATTATTGGCACCTCTATAGAGTTTCATACTAGGGTTTTGTGGATGTTTCAAAAGAAGAAAATATCTTCTTTCCAAAGATAAGTTTTTTCTTTTATCAAATTTTGAGTATTTTGACTTTGATTCCTTCAAAATTTATGTCATAGCCATGAGGGTATCCAATGAATCTACAAAATGGTTTGATCTTCTTGGAGCATGAACAAATATCACTTGTTCAAATTTATCAATTAATTTGGTTATGCATGCATGGTAAGGCTTATGTTTTCTACTACCTACCACATACCATTGACTTGGATATTATTAAATTTGAGTCATCAATTACTTCTAATTTGGTGGTTCCTCTTTCATATGCCAACTTTAGGCCCGAGAGACATACATCATATTCTGCTTCATTGTTGGTAACATGATACTCGAGCTTTATTGATTTAAATTATAGGTACCTTTATGGTTGACTAATAAAATGTTGATTCCATAGCCATGTTTGCCAAAGATCCATCAAATATAAGCCTCCATGAATTTGATATGACGTTCATAATTCTATCACCAAGAAATTCAAGTTTATATTATGGCTCAATTTCAATTGGTTGATCGACTATGATGTTTGTAATAATGCTTCCTTTTATGGATTTTTGTATGGTGTAGTCTATGCCGTACTCAGATATCATCATTATTCATTTAGTCAGCCTAAGAGATAATATATTTTACTGAAATAGGAAATGGATTTGGTCCAATATTGATATTAACTTGACAAGATGGGTCTACATGTAATGTCTTAGTCATTTAGAGACCCATACTAATATATTAGCATGATTGATTGTTCAAACAACATTATGATCGAATAAAATATCGTCGAGAACATGAATTTTTTTTGGGATCTCTCTTTTGAAAAATGTATCGTTTTTGAAAAAAATCAAATATGAGGGGAATTAATATTAAATATAAGGTTTTGTTGAAAACTCCATAACTTATCATCCTGTCAAATTTGGAAGATATTGGGATATTAAATGGGAAGCATGTCAAAGGTTAACTTTAATATATTCAATTTTAATTATTCTCATCACTAGAGAGTCGACACATAATTTATTAAATTTTGGAAATTAAAAGAAATGAGTTCGGCGTTTGGTTACGTAAGGGAAATAGTTTTTCTAGAAGTAATGTCCCACAATGCCCATAAGGTCTCTATTAATTAATTTTTTCCTAACAATTTTTGAAACATTAAATTCTACCCTAGGATCACATAAGTCACGAACTTATGTAAACTAAAACCCCTGAAAAACCAAATAAAAGCCTAAAACTAGCACAAAACAAAAATATATGAAAAATAGAGCAAATAACTGTGGTTATACAATTGGACATCCAAAATAAGCAAAGGTATGAGATGGTCGTTAAAGAAAATCCTTAAGCAAAGAAACAATATTACAAGATTTTATGATATTAGTTGAGGAGACGGTAGAAACACACTGTTTTAACATGATATCTGGTATGAGGATCAACTGCTAATCAATAGAGTAATTCAGAAAGTGAGGATTAGACAGGTTTGCCTAGCTGCCAAGGTTAGAGTCATTAAAGCCGTTCTATAAAATTCTATCCTTAGAGACGAATACTGGTGGGGCGGCGCATTTTCGAACATATCAGTAACATCCAATTCAACGAAAAAACGAACGTATACTAATGGAAAGTCGAGGAAAATGGGAAGATAATTTCAATCAATGTGTGGAACACCATCCGAGAGAAGGAGCAAACAATAAATTGGGCTAATCTGGTCTGGTCATCAAAGGTTATCCCGAGACACCAATTCATCATTGACTTACATTTCGGTAAAGGCTAAACATGAGAGATCGCGTCAAGAAGTACATAGAAATTCTGGATTCAAGATGTCTGATGTGTGAAGGGAATGAAGAAACAGTTGATCATCTCTTCCAAAAATATTTATTTTCATTGAAAATTTGGAATGAATTTGCAAAAATATGGAGATGACAAGATTCTCAAGAGACTAGAAAGAAATTTAATAAGTTGCTGTGAAGAAAGCGAAGGCATAAAGTTTAAGTCAAAGATTTTCAAATGCGGATTGGCTCAATAGTTTACAACATCTAGAGGGAGAGAAATGGGAGGGAATTCTCGAAGAATCGAAGAAATCTGGAGCAGACCTGGGATAATATTGTAACTGATACGTGGAAAAGAAGCCCCGAAAAACGAACAGAATTGGAACCTCCATGAGAATTGGAAAGTATCATATTAGGAAGGCACCAAAGATGCCATTTCTTTAGCGTGATAAACGCAATTTCAATTTTTTTGTAATTCTGATGATTGTTTGTAATTCATTTATTTTTGGACCGTAACGAACTTTATTTTCCTAGACTTATCTAAGAAAATATAGAAACTCATTTGATTTTTTTCTTTCCATTTTTGGGAATTTTAATAAAATGACGTTAAGTCATTTTTCCCAAAAAAAACATGGTTAGACTCCACGGTCACAAAACATGATTTTTAGCCGAGGTGTGAAATCAATTCGGTCACGGGTGGAGAAAAATAGCCAACCTTGGTCGAGAAACATGCATCAATAACGGTCATTGGTCCTAGTGTGCAACAACGTCGGTCTGTGGTCAACAACAACGATTCTCAGTCCAAAGTTGCAGCAAGCATCGATCCCTAGTTAGCATCAGCGGTCCTCAGTCTTAAGATGTAGCGAGAGTTGGTCATAAGCTTATTAGGTACAATAGACATTAGTTATTGGGTGCAACATGCAAAGAAAATCTCGGTCGGAGATGTGTAGTTACATCTATCAGGTGTAGATTATGTCGGTTATAGCGTACAACGGCCACCATTGGTCCTAGGTGCGCAACAGGTTCCATCTTCGGTCTATCAGGTGCACAAAATAGGGTCCTAAAGATCTTAGTTGTGGCCTCCTATACGGTGAAGAACATAGCCAGTAGTAGGTATAAGAATTCTCGGTCAACTCTCGGTCTTGGGATAGCATTGAGTGCAGCAACGTCTAAAAATTTTGTAAGTGTCAGGAAAGCATCGGTCTCTACGTGCAGAGGAGCACCTCGGTTCACTGGTATCCGTGCATTCTAGAGTTTGTTTTTCAGTTCTATGCTATTTTAGCGCTCTCTAGAGTTCGTTTTTCTGGTCCTATACGCCGCTGCAATATAGAATCTCGTGTTCTTTCGATTTTCAACCTAGCACTAGCTAACTATTTATTTAGTGATCCAAATGGATCCCAACTCACTCGAGAATTCACATAATCATCAGTAAGACATATATAAAAATTTGTATAAAATAAAGATCCTAGATATAACATTCATAATACTCTGTTTATTTTTGTTATTTGTGTTTGTTTATTTATTTACATGGTGATGTTATTTCACAAAACTATATTACTGAAGTGCAGAATTAAAACATAATCTCATATTTTAAACATGAGATTACATTATGGAATTGAAAAAGATAAAGACAAACATTTTATTAAATAGGCAAAGACAAAAGAGATGGAGATAATGAAGCTTGCATGCAACTTTCTTGATTTTGGTAAAAGGAACAAACCTAAAACCCTAAACAATTCTTGTGACCAATTAACTAATTCATGAGTGTTTCCTAGTGTGCACAAGGGAGTTCCGATTTTTGCAGCCTAATGGCACAAAGAAATCAAAAGTTGTTTTTCTTCTAAGGTGCTAAGGGTGTGTAATTATAGGGAAATAATGGGAAACCCTAAAGCCCAAGGCCCATTTATCACCCTTAACGTCACGAGGAAAGGTTCCTCATTACCTTGTCAAAAATGATTTTTTTTATTTAATGAAAGATACCAAAACCATCCATTAATATGTTTAATTTTAGAATATTGACATCTAATTGTTTAGATATGTTGATCTTGCACAATTTTAAAATTGTATTTTTAGGTCATCACCTCTAAATTTTCTAGACCAATTGGTGTACCAATGCCTTGCACAAAACCTTTTTTCCCATTGAAAAATAATTTTGATCGTCGCTATTATTTTCTATAATTATACAAAACCTTAAGCAATTTAAGTATTACAATAAAAAAAAATTATTGAAGAATTCAGATCAAAGAGTTACATTTTTTGCATGTTCGACATAATAGATCAACTAAAACCATCAAAGAAGTTAGAACATTGTTTTTGGATAAAAGATAAAAAACAACACGACACTAGTATTTGCTCTTTGTTTCAACCACAATCAATTATTCGCATCTCGACCAACTACAATTAACAATTGACTCATAAATAGTTTGTAAAATACAATTGTTCACTCCAATTATTGGCCTACAACCAGCCAACCAACCATTCTTCATCGCATACAAGCATATATAAATTCTTTGAAATTGTAACTCATTTGTTTTTTCATATCTTCTTAATTACAACTGAACACTTTATCTAGGATTTCTAGATTTTATCTCCTCAATATGGCTAAATAAATATTGGTACTCAAACCATCACCTTTTAATTTTTGTAAGACAAGAATTTTTGTTCTCACAACCTTTTAATTTCCACAATCAAGATCATCATAGGTATTTACACTCATATCATCACATTTTTGTTCTACATTGAGACTTTTGGAATCGTATGGTTATTGCTCATACAAAGAATCTTCATCAATGTCTTCTCAAACAAGTTCATCACGTTCATTGACTTCTTTTTGTTAACTTCTACTTTAAATTCTTCTTCTTCGACTACTACTTAAACTTCTTTTTCGACTACTAATTCAACTTCTACATCAACATCAACTACAACTTTAACTTCATCATCAACTTCAACATTTACATCTTTTGATAAATGACTTTGTTGGGTTAAATTATTTTGACTAACATTATTTTAATGATGTATTAGTAACACTTAAATTAAAAATGAAGCTATGTCGTCTAATTGTTTTTATGCAGGTGCATTAAAACTATGCTAAATTAGACATGGACTGAAATAAGCTAATTGGACGTGCTGCGAGTTATATGTGCAGTCTAATAGACGTAGTTAGACATTCAGTCTAACAAACACGTAGTTAAACGTGCAGTCTAACAGATACGTATTTAGACCTGCAGTCTAATAGATACGTAGTTAGACGTGCAGTCTAACAGATACGTAGTTAGATGTACAGTTTAATAGACGTAGTTAGACGTGCAGTCTAATAGATACGTAGTTAGACGTGCAATTTAACAGATACGTAGTTAGACGTACAGTCTAATAGACATACTTAGACGTGTAGTCTAACAAATACATAGTTAGACATACAGTCTAAAAGATACGTAGATTGTACGTCTAACTACGTATCTATTAGACTACACGTCTAACTACGTCTGTTAGACTATACGTCTAACTACATATTTGTTAGACTGCATGTCTAACTACGCATCCGTTAGACTATACGTCTAACTACATATCTGTTAGACTGCATGTCTAACTATGCATCTGTTAGACTGTACGTCTAACTACGTCTATTAGACTACACGTCTAACTACGTATCTGTTAGATTACACGTCTAACTACATCTGTTAGACTACACGTCTAACTACGTATCCGTTAGACTACATTTGTAACTACGTATTCGTTAGACTACACGTCTAACTACGTATCCGTTAGACTGTACGTCTAACTACGTATCTGTTAGACTGCACGTCTAACTACGCATCTATTAGACTGCACGTCTAACTACGTCTGTTAGACTATACGTCTAACTACATATCTGTTAGACTGCACGTCTAACTACGTCTGTTAGACTGCACGTCTAACTACGTCTGTTAGACTGCACGTCTAACTACGTATCTGTTTGACTGCACGTTTAACTACGTACTCGTTAGACTGCACGTCTAACTACGTATCCATTAGACTGCAGTGTAACTACGTATCTGTTAGACTGCACGTCTAAGTACGTGATAGGATCGACTTTATTAATAGAGACGGGGGTCTAGCGATTGATGAAGGTTTATGAAAAACGGTTTGAAAGAAATCTTTTTAGGGATTTAATTCTCTTTCTATTCTACGCAAACCCTTGTTAACACTTGAAACATAATCAAAGCGGAATTGTTTACTTAGGTTTGAAGCTCAAGATGAAGAATATGAAGATGACATAAATGAAAAGACACAGCAGTTTGTTTATGGATGTTCGGAGCAAACTCTCCTACGTCACCCCTTCTTCAAACCACCGAAGGATTCACTATAATATGATTTGAATCAAAATACAGTTTGCACACACTTAGCTCCCTATTGAACAGAACACACTCTGTTCAATTTACAAGATGAAGAATATCACTCAGCTAAAGGTGTTTTTGATTCTAGCTCTCTCTTGATTTACACACAGTACAATTAGGAAAGAACCTTACAGCTTCAATATTCAAATGATAAATTTCTTTGTAATTTCAGTAAACAAGATGATCGAGAGATTGTCCGTTGTCCTTGAGAATTGATAAATACTGGGCAGAGACTAACGGTTGAATCTTCAGAATGATACGTGGCACTCTTCCATTAGAAAGCCTCCATAGTACACAGCAGGTTCTGAGCACAAGGATCGTGGCCGTACAGCTATAGCACGTGGGTAGGCGGGTGCTAGCTTCAAGAAGACTACTTAAGCATAGCATTAGACGTATTTCAGTTAGACGACCTTATCTAATAAAATCAAACTTCCCCGTCTAAGAGCAGAATCCATTAGACCACCTAGTCAAATGGGATTAGACTTACGTCTAATTACAATCACTTCAGACTATTCTAAAGGAGTTAGACCACACGTCTAACTTTCACCAATTAGACTTCAAGTCTAACTGTTACAAACCATTAGACTGCACGTCTAACTCCACGAGTTAGACTGCACGTCTAAATCTGGTTCTACTTCAGACTAATCTGAAGGAGTTAGACTTCACGTCTAACTTTTTCTTTCTATTAGACTGCACGTCTAACTCCACGAGTTAGACTGCACGTCTAATTACGGTTCTACTTCACACTTGTCTGAAGGAGTTAGACTCCACGTCTAACTTTTATAATCCTTTAGACTGTACGTCTAACTCCACGAGTTAGACTGCATGTCTAATTACGGGTCTATCAGACCGCAAGTCTAACTCCACGAGTTAGACTGCACGTCTAATTCCAAGTTCTATTAGACTGCACGTCTAATTACAAATCTATTAGACTGCACGTCTAACTCTATGAGTTAGACTGCACGTCTAATTACGAGTTCCATTAGACGCACGTCTAACTCCTCTAAGTTAGACTGCACGTCTAATTACGAGTCTATTAGACCGCACGTCTAACTCCACCAGTTAGACTACACGTCTAATTACGGAGTCTATTAGACTGCGTGTCTAATTCCTCCAGTTATACTGCACGTCTACAGCTGCTTAGTTAGACTATACGTCTAACTTCGCTAGTTAGACTAAATGTCTAACTCTGTGCATCTGAGGCCAAATCAATCTAATGAACCTCATTAGAACCAAGTCTTATGAAATCTGATTTCGATACACCTGCATCAAAACGCATAAATCATTTTATCATCAAAATTCGAATAGTTAAACTATTTCAACACTTAGTCAAAATAATTTGACCCAACAATTTCCCCCTTTTTAATGGTGAAATTGAAAACATGCATATATAATCACATACGCATTCATCATATAAATTTAAACAAACCCCTGTTTACATGTAAATATAGCATTCAAAATATCAAATTCATAAACACCCAAATGTGTTTTTAAAAGAGATACACAAAACATTGTTTCAAAAATAATCAACATAGATTCATAACAAAACATTATCAAAAGATCTTCGAAAACTTCATCTTAAATAAGAATAATTTGTATTCTATTTTTCTTCTTCTTCCTAATCGTTTCTCTGGAAGGAATAGTCTTCAACCTAAGAGATCTCTAAGATTGTGGTTAGAGGAGGGTTGAAGACATCTCCTTTTCTTTTCTTGGACTGGAGCCTCTTCACCCTAAGAACGTATTCGACAACCTTCTGGTTGTTCAAAGTTTTGGAAGGAAGGTGATAGATTTTACCGAGTTCATCTAGAAGGAAGCAAAGGAAAGCGCTAAGAGGACCATCAAAACCAAATATAGTGTTCCGAGTACAGACCATTCTAACAAGGTTTCCGAAGAGGAAGCTTGTCCAATTGACAGGAACACCCCTGGTTATAGCCACCATCATCTGAAAAGCTTTCGTAAAATACTTCTAAGACGATTCTTTGGAGAGAAGAGATTTTGAGATGATGTCACTTAGAAGAGAAAACTCATCTTTTAGGAAGTTTTTCTATCCATGAATGTCCATTTGGGGGAGAATCAGAAAAGACTTTCATCATTGTAAACATTATATCATACGAAGTGGTTGAGAACTCATGAATACCTACGTTGGGAAGTTGGAAAAACATACCGAATGATTCTTCGGTGATACAGATCATCTAGCACATCACAATCCCAACAACAATTCTGTCCTGATAAAAACCGGTTGTTTCGAAGAATTCACGAACCAACTGTTCGTGATAGAGATGATGAGGGGTGAGGAATTTTCTCAGCCCGGAGGCTTTCAAGGATTCAAACATCTTAGCCATACCCTGAGATTTCAACGTGGAAACTGATTTGAAGTCCACTTAAATAGATTTCGGAGAGAATGGAGATATTTCGACTTGATAAACAATAGCCTAGTCGATTCGAATTCTAGAGAGAGATGGATTCGGAATAACTCTATCTTTAGAGTAAACTACTCATTAAATATCAAGGTCTAATGTGTAGAGAATATCTAATGATTACTCCTACCGTAAAAAACTCAAAGGTCTGTTCCCAATAAACATAGCATTTAATATTAGCATGAAAACGAACAGTTAATCCTAAATATACAAGCAAAAGTTTCAGAAATATTAGTCATTCCTTATATTTTGAGAGACACGTGTCTTCAATTCTTTTGAGGAATGACTAATTTGATTTTTGGCGGGAAAATGCACTTGAACAGATACATAAGCAAAGGACAACTGTCCAAATAGCCAGAAGATGAAAGATCTAATTACACCAGTAGTTAGACGTTTATTCTCCTTTTCACATTTTCAACTTCTTCTTGGAAATCAGTCTATTACACGTATACGTCTAATTATGCAAAACACCACGTGCAACACACGTGTCTGGTTAGACGTGAGCATCCTCTTGCTCATGACGTAAAAACGTCTAACGTCTATTAGACGTATGTGTCTAACCATGCGGGTTAATATAACCAACACAAATATTCCAAAGGAATATTAAACTTCTAGAGTAGACGTACGTCTAAGTAGCTGTGTTTCTCAAACCCTTAATCCTTAGGACGTATTAAGACCTCTGCTTTTATGTCTGTTCAGTTACGTTTTGAACAATATGTTCCTCCTCAATTTATGCACGTAATCACATCAATAAGGATCAACAAGACCCAAAATGTTTCTAAAGTGAGAGAACTTAGCTTCGGGCAGAGGCTTCGTGAAGATATATGCCGTTTGTTGATCCGTGGGAACATATTCAAGGCGAATCTGCTTCTAATTGACGTGTTCTCGAATAAATTGATGCCTGATTTCAATATGCTTTGTCCGAGAATGCAGAACTGGATTGTAGGTCATTGCGATAGCACTTGTGTTGTCGCAGAAAATTGGTGATTCTTCAGCCTCAATCCCATAGTCCCTAAGCTGTTGTTGAATCCACAAGAACTGAAAGCAACAACTACCAGCTGCAAGATACTCTACTTCAGCTGTAGACGTGGAAACGGATGTCTAGTTCTTGCTGAATCATGAGATTAGACGATCTCCAAGGAACTGGCAAGTTCCACTTGTGCTTTTTCTATCAATTTTGCACCCTACATAATCTGCATCTGAGAAACTAGTCAAATTGAAACTGGAATCCTTCGGATACCACAGTCCCACATTTGAGTTCCCTTTAAATATTTAAGGATGCGTTTAACAGTAGTAAAGTGAGAAAGTTTAGGATTAGCCTTAAATCTGCCACAAACTCCAACTTCAAATTGAATGTTTGGCCTGCTAGCAGTTACATATAGCAAGGATCCGATGAGACCTCTATATGTTGTTACATCGACACTTTGGTCACCTTCATCTTTATCCAGTTTACTAGAGGAGCTCATTGGAGTGTTGCAGCAGAACAGTTCTCTAAACCAAACTTCTTTAGCAGTTCCTTGGTGTATTTAGCCTGATTGATTAGGGTTCCATTTTCTAACTGACGGACTTGAAGCCCAAAGAAGAATGTCAATTCTCTCATCATACTCATTTCAAATCTGTTCTACATCATCTTAGAAAATTTCTCACACAATTTGGGGTTAGTTGAACCAAAAATAATGTCATCAACATATATTTGAACAAGTAGAATGTGAGAATCTTTAGTGAATCTAAACAAGGTTTTATCCACAGTTCCAACAACAAAATAATGATAAAACAAAAATTCAGTTAAAGTGTCGTACCAAGCTCTAGGAGCTTGTTTCAGACCATACAATGCTTTGTCAAGCTTATAAACATGATTAGGTAACACATGATCTACAAATCCGGGGGGTTGCTCAACATATACTTCTTCACTCAATTTCCCATTTAAAAATGCACTTTTCACATCCATTTGAAAAACCTTAAAGTTCTTAAATGATGCATATGCTAGGAAGATTCTAATTGCCTCTAGTCTTGCTACAGGTGCAAAAGTCTCATCAAAATCAATACCTTCCTCTTGTTAGTATCCTTGAGCAACTAAACGAGCTTTGTTTCTAATGACTAAACCATCTTCATTAAGCTTGTTTTAAAGACCCATCTTGTTCCTATAACTGACTTATTAGTTGGTCTAGGAGTAAGATACCACACTTTATTTCTCACAAATTGGTTTAACTCCTCCTGCATAGCATTTATCCAATCTAGATCAACTACAGCTTCACCAAATTTTCTTGGGTTCAATATGAGAAATAAATGCAGAGTTGGCCATTTCATCCATCAGTTGACATTTTGTCCTTCGAGGAGAAAAAGGATTTCCGATGATCAGTTCTGGTCGATGATTTCTGTTCCATCTGAAGTTGGATCCAAGTGGATTGGTCATCTGAACTGGTGACTCCGCGACGTCTAAACTCTCAACTTCTTGTTGAACAGGAGTTTGTACGTTTGGTTAAACTTCAACCGGATCAGCCAATGGATCAGACAAGGCAATCCTCTTGTCTAAAGTTTCTTCTTCTTCTCTTACAGACTCAAGACTTGTCGCTTATAGACTATCAGCAAGATCAATGGGTTTAATGGATTTGCTCTCAACAGGCTCATCAAAAACTACATGGAGGTATTCCTCAACAGTTTGCGTTCTTTGGTTGTATACTCTGTAAACCTTGCTTACTGACGAGTATCCGAACATGAATCCCTCATCTGCTTTTGCATCAAAAGCGGTCAGATAAACCATTCCATTGTTATGAATAAATCATTTACACCCAAATATCTTAAAATAATAAACTGTGGGAATTCTCCCATAATACAATTCATAGGGAGTTTTATCAAAACGTTTGTTGATTATTGACCGATTTTGTGAATATAAAGCAGTGCTAATGGCTTCCGCCCAGAATATCTGAGGTACGTCTGATTCAGCTAGCATAAATCTCGTTGCTTCCTTCAGAGTTCTCACTCTTCTCTCAGCAATGCTGTTTTGCTGTGGAGTTCTGGCGCTAGACAACTCGTGCCTAATTCCAGTCTCCTCGAGATTAGATGATAGGTATCTGTTAGTGAACTCAGTTCCATGATCACTTCTAATGCATGCAATATTTAAAGATTTCTGATTCTGATTTCCTATAAATATTCTAATCATGTTTTCAGTAGTTTTATCTTTTGATTGTAAAAAAGCAACCTGTGTAAATCGATAGAAATCATCAATAAAAATTAGGTCAAATCTCATTCCTCCTATACTTTTTACAGGAATTGGACCAAACAGATCCATATGTAAAAGTTCTAGGCAACGACTTGATTGTGATTTCCCTTTACTTTTGAACGATGATCTGCCCTGTTTACCTAACTAGCAAGCAGTACATATCTTGTCCTTTGAAAACTGAAGTTTGGGCAAACCAATGACTAAATTGTTTGAACAAATGTTGTTGATGGTCTTGAAATTTAAATGATTCAAACGTTTATGCCATAACCATTTATGGTCATTCTTGGCAATCATGCACATAGGATTAGAGGACTCTTTTTGCCAATTCATTTTGTTTGAGTTTCGTACTATACTACTAGTTAACAGAGTATTTCCATCTTGGTCCTTAACTAGACATGAGTGAGTTTGAAAATCAACTGACAAACCATTATCACATAACTGACTAATGCTGATCAAGTTATAGCACAGATTGTCAACAAGCAGAATGTCATTAATGGTTAGATTACCATGGATAATCTTACCTTTACCCATGGTCTTACCCTTTTTGTTGTCACTAAAGGTAATCTTAGGTCCAGAGCAATCTGATATATCAGTAAGATGCAGTCTGTTTCCTGTCATATGCCTGGAACATCCGCTATCAAGATACCATACAGATTCCTCCTATGGATGTTCGGAGCAAACTCCCCTATGTCACCCCTTCTTCCAACCACCGGAAGGATTCACTATAATATGATTTGAATCAAATTACAGTTTGCACACACTTAGCTCACTATTGAACATAACACACTCTGTTCAATTTACAAGATGAAGAATATCACTCAGCTAAAGGTGTTTTTGATTCTCTCTCTCTCTTGATTTACACACAGTACAATCAGTAAAGTAGCTTACAGACTCAATATTCAAATGAAAGATTTCTCAGTAATTTCAGTAAGCAAGATGATCGAGAGATTGTCCGTTGTCCTTGAGATTTGATAAATACTAGGCAGAGACTAACGGTCGAATCTTCAGAATGATACGTGGCACTCTTCCATTGGAAAGCCTCCATAGTACACAACAGGTTCTAAGCACAAGGATCGTGGCCGTACACAGCAGGTAGTGCGCCGAATATTCCTCAGAGATTGACCTGCAAAACAAATAGTGGAAAGGATATTCGCTTACGTGTTATTTATTGGTTGGTTGCATCGGGCTGTTGTACTGACCTTCACTAGAAAGTGGAGCAGGAGTAGCATACAGCTGTAGCACGTGGGTAGGCGTGTGCTAGCTTCAAGAAGACTACTTAAGAATAGCATTAGACGTATTTTAGTTAGACGATCTCGTCTAATGAAATCAAACGTCCCCGTCTAAGAGCAGAATCCATTAAACCACATAGTCTAATGGGATTAGACTTACGTCTAATTACAATCACTTCACATTAATCTGAAGGAGTTAGACCATACGTCTAACTTTCACCAATTAGACTTCACATTTATCTGTTACAAACCATTAGACTGCACGTCTAACTCCACGAGTTAGACTGTACGTCTAAATCTGGTTCTACTTCAGATTAATCTGAAGGAATTAGACTCCACGTTTAACTTTCTCTTTCTATTAGACTGCACGTCTAATTACGGTTCTACTTCAGACTTGTCTGAAGGAGTTAGACTCCACGTCTAACTTTCACAATCCATTAGACTGTACGTCTAACACCACTTGTTAAACTTTACGTCTAATTACGGGTCTATTAGACTGCATGTCTAATTCCGAGTTCCATTAGACTGCGCGTCTAACTCCGCTGAGTTAGACTGCATGTCTAATTACGAGTCTATTAGGTTACACGTCTAACTCCACGAGTTAGACTGCACGTCTAATTACGAGTTCCATTAGACTGCACGTCTAATTACGAGTCTATTAGACCGCACGTCTAACTCCACCAGTTGGACTGCACGTCTAATTCCGAAAATATTAGACTGCACGTCTAACTCCACGAGTTAGACTGCACGTCTAATTACGGAGTCTATTAGACTGTGCGTCTAATTCCTCCAGTTAGACTGCACGTCTTACACCGCTTAGTTAGAATACACGTCTAACTTCGCTAGTTAGACTACACGTCTATCTCCGTGCATCTGAGGTTAAATCAGTCTAATGAACCTCATTAGAACCAAGTCTTATGAAATCTAATTTCGATACACCTACATCAAAACGCATAAATCATTTCATCATCAAAATTCCAATAGTCAAACTATTTCAACACTTAGTCAAAATAATTTGACCCAACAGTACGTATCTGTTAGACAGCACGTCTCGCTACGTCTTTTAGACTGCACTTATAACTATGTATCTGTTAGACTGCATGTCTAACTACATATCCGTTAGACTGCACGTCTAATTACGTATCTGTTAGACTGCACGTCTAACTTCATCTGTTAGACTTCACGTCTAACTACATATCTGTTAGACTGCACGTCTAACTACGTCTGTTAGACTACACGTCTAACTACGTATCTGTTAGACTGCACGTTTAACTACGTATCCATTAGACTGCAAGTCTAACTACGTCTGTTAGACTACACATCTTACTACGTATCTGTTAGACTGCATGTCTAACTACGTATCCGTTAGACTACACATTTAACTATGTACCGTTAGACTACACGTCTAACTATGTATCCGTTAGACTGCACGTCTAACTACGTCTGTTAGACTGCACGTCTAACTATGTATATGTTAGACTGCACGTCTAACTACGTCTGTTAGAATGCACGTCTAACTATGTATCTGTTAGACTGCACGTCTAACTACGTATCCGTTAGACTGCATGTCTAACTACGTATCTGTTAAACTACACGTCTAACTCAATGTGTCTAATAGACAATAAGTCTAATGAACCTCATTCAGACTTAGTCTAATATAACATGATTTCGATACATCTGCACCAAAAACAATTAGACGGCTTAATTTAAGTTTTATACCAACTCATCATCAAAATTCCATTAGTCAAAATACTTTGACCCTTAGTCAAAATAATTTGACCTAATAATTTCCCCCTTTTTAATGATGATGTTTAAACTTTGTACAATACAAAGATTATATGAGTGGATAGAAATAGGCTGTTCATATACCATAATCAGATAAAAGCATAATCAGGAATGTTTTTCAATAGAAAATACAAAAACACCTTTCAAGAGCAGCAAAAAAAATCAGGTCAACACAAAACAACATCAAAAAATTCTTCCTTCCTGTTAGGATCTAGATAGCCGCTGGAGGACCGGGGTTGGACCGGTTAACGGTTCTTACTCGAAGGGTGGTGGTTAATCCGGTTAGAGATTAACACCAGGGTTTCAATACTACACAACCTCTCACAAACCCTTGAACTAGGTTCGAGCGCGGAAGAGGTTTGCTTTCAGGTTGAAGCGGCACACTTGTATGATAGGCAGAACCGGTTTCGGATGATGAGGGTTTGAAAAATTGATGGGTCGGTTTCGGTAACCTGGTGATTCGGCTTGGATAGAGTTAAGTCGGTTATAGCAATACAGATCGGTTAGATAATGGAACCGGCAGAAAGTAAATGACAAAACTAATTTTATGGATGTTCGGAGATAAAACTCCTACGTCACCCCTTCCTCTCGAAACCGTGAGAAGAATATTCACTAAGGAATACAAGTACAATCCGATCGAGACTTATTTCCTGCTCGATGACACTCTTACAATTTATACCGGAATTGTAAAATACACACACTAGCACTCAGGCTTTCTCTAGAGATAGAACACATTGTTTTTCACTTGTAGATTAAATGCTCTTAGAATTTCTCACTTGTCCCACTGTGTCTCGCATTTACTCTTCTTCAACTGCCTCCTTTTATAGATGAAATATGCCAACGGTCATATTTCACTTCCTTGAATCTGATTGGCTGAGCAGAGGTTCAGTGATTCAGTGATTCAGAGTTTCAGACCCTGCGGTCGTCTTTTCAGACCTGACGGTCAACCTCAGACCTAGCGGTCTGTTTTTCCGGTGTGTAAGACAAACCTGCTAGGTTTGTCTTTTACTCAATGTGGACACTGTCTGTTAGACAGTTGTCTGTACTTGGAAGATCTCCTTTCTGACTTATCCCGAAGTGGAAAGATCCTGTAGGACTGTCTTCTGCAACCTGCAGGCTTTCCTCAGACTTGTATGGATATGGAAGTGTTCAGTTTGTTCCTTTGGTATCATTCTCAACAGATACCCGAATTGTCTTCTTGTACTGGTCGGTCATTCGACTTAACTGGATGGCTTCCGGTGTGAGTGATATAACCGGACTTCTTCGGTTATTCCTCTGCCTTGTGGCTGATTGGCTGTCTGATGTTTCCGGTTTTAAGCTTTGGCCGATCCTTTCTTTGTGCGGTCATGTTCCAAGTGTTCTTGGTCGGTTTGGTGACTTGACCGGCTAGCTTTCTTTAGCCGGTTCTTTTGTTTGACCGGTCCGGTTCCTTGTTCCTACATGGAAGATTTATTTAGGTTAGGTTTATGTGAACCGGTCTAATTTTATCTAACAATTTCTCCCTTTTTGATTATTTTATTTAAAATTATCAAAATCATGTAAGTTTGCAAACGTAGGCCGGTTCTTTCTTTGACCGAATTTTTGAAACTCACTTAGGAGAATTTTTCGAAAAAAATTTGGAAAAAAGATTGAGAAAAATTTTGGAAAAGTCTTATCTTTTTATCTTATCAATTTCTCCCTTTTTGATTATTTTATTTAAAATTATCAAAACCAAGTAGAGAAGCAAAAGATGGCCGGTTTCAAAAATAACTTTATATATATATATATATACGATGGATAACCGAAATTAGATAATAACATATAGAAATACTAAGACAAGCATAGGTGAGGGAAAAGGAAGCCCCTATTCCGAGTCCGAGAAGTCGTAGCTGGCCATCACATCCTTGTTCCGCTTTTTCTTCATCGGTTGCGGTCGACTGGCCGATCCGGAGACTCGTTGTCTTGTGGGCCGCCGATGTAGGTGCACTTCAACCTCTTCTTCGACGTGAGTAGCCTGATCCGGTATACTCTCGATAACCGTGTCAGTTACCACATTCAGCAGGTCGGCCACTTGAGCTTTCTTCGAGGATTCTCTTTTCCGTTTTGCCGGAACCGAAACGGAAGAGGTCGCCTTTTTCTTTTTGTTATCGGCCGCAAATCCTTCTAGCCTCTGTCTTTCTCTTTCTAACCGGTCTGCATCTTTCGCAGCTTGAGCGGCTACCGTCTTTGCAAATCCCGGGAACTTAGCCTCTGCCCTTCGAATTCGCTCGGCTTCCCCTTCTTCGGGAAATTGCGGTGGATCCTTCTCATTTCTTGCCTCGTTGTCCAGCGCATCCTGGACTTCCTGAGCTGCTCGAGCATTGGCCTCCACAACCGCGATATCCGCATTTATCTTAGCATTGAGTAGTTCGGCAACTTGTGCGGTGAGCGCCTTTAGCTCGGCCTCGAGACCCTCATTCTTCTTCTCAAGATCGGAGACCCTATCAAGTGTTGTACCGACCAGATCCTTAGTAACTTCTGTCAGTCGTTCATCGGTTTCTCTTTCAAGCCGGTCAAAGTTCTCTTTTATCTCGGAGGTCGTATCCTCCAAAATTACGTTTCGCCTAAGGTGTTTGCTGCGTAGAACTGCTTCTTCCTGTTGATCTTCATCGATTTCTGAGAACCGGTCCTCTGTTCTTATTAAAAGTTGCCTTGTAGTGTTGGCGAACCGGAGTGCCGAGCTAACAGTTCTCTTGAATTTCTCCTCCAATGGGTTAACCGTCGAGTCTTCAAATTCTTGAATGAGGCTCCTGACCCATTCTTTTGTAACACCCGGTTCGGAGACTTCCGGTTGTTTATGTGGAGATTTCCCGGTGAGAGGAGGGTCCGTCCTTTCATCGGATTCATCTGTTGCCGAATTCGCCCTTGGAGGTGTTGGGTTGTGAGCTGGACTCCTATCGATCCGTGGAGCTGTATAGTGCGGTATTTCCCTTTGTCCGTACATCGCCTCCAGCCGGTCAATTTTTTGGATGAGGTCTCCTCTTGCTTTTTCAAGCCTTTCCAACACCAACGGTGTTAAGGTGTCCTCCGATGCTACCTCTTTGAACCTTGCCGTAATCTTCCGGATCCGTATGGTTAGCTTCCGTAGCTGTGCTCGCGGTCTTAAGAGGTAGGTTCGGTTTAGGGCCTCTTCAATGGTATCGGAGTTTGTGAGATCCATGACCACATCCTCCACTTCCTTCAGTCTTTGGAAGCATTCCTCGTCGGTGTAGCCCGGTAGGATGTGCCTATACCGTTTGCCGAACCGGTGCTCGTGCCATTCCCGGTATATCTCGTCAATCTTACTAGCACGCTGTTCAATGACTCTTAGGGTTTTGAGCGCTATTTTGTCGGCCTTTGCCGGTTCGTCCTCCTCCTCATCTTCTTCACCGCTTTCATCACCGCCTTCTTTACCACCTTCTTCACCACCTTCGGTGGTCTCAGGATTTGCACCCGTACTGTTGTTATCGGGACTTTGGCCCGACTGCTCTTCATCATTGGTCTTCTCAGATTCGGTTCTTTCAGATGTGAAAGCCGACTCTTCCTCCTCCGTTGGTTGTGGCGGTTCCGAGAAGACTATTTTCTCTTTCCCTTTGCTTTCGGCCTTTTCTTTAGCTGGGGCCGATTTCTTGCCGGTTGTCTTCTTTCGGCCACCTATGGAACCGGGGGCCGGTTTCTTCCTTTCTAGGAATTATTTGGCTCTGATTAGGCTTCTTGATGGGATGGTGACGCCAGGACCGATTTTGAGGTTAAGGTGAAGGAATATTTTACCGAGAGGAACAGCGTATCCCCATGACCGGTTTGAGTCCGGTTTCACCATTTCCATCAAATTGTGGAACACTTTCTTTGCCCAGTTAACCTTTGTCCCTTCTATCAGGCCGACCAACATCCTGATTTTGTCCTTGGTTAGGCTGATGTAGTTTCCTCCCCTTGCTTGAACCGCCCTTGCGAAGATATCACAAATCGGTATATACTCCGGTTTCAACGTCGATTTGTTACCGGATACTTTTATCGGCTCCTTAGTCGCCGAGAGTATTTGGCATGCTGCTTCGAACGTTTTGATCTCTATGTCCGCCGTTGCATCTTGGCCGGCTGTTGGAAGGCGCAGGCTTTCTGTCACTGATTCCTCAGTTAGCTCCAATTCAGTACCGTATACAGTTGCGGTAATCTTATCGTCATAGATGGTTGCGGTGTTGAAAAATTCCTTAACCGCATCTTTATATAGAAAATGAGGACCGCCGAGAAAATACTCCAGACCGGCTCCGGCTACCCGGTCAATAACCTCTTTTGCCGCAGACGTGTCTCTTTGTCGGATTTCCTCGAAATCCACTTGAGTCAAGTGTTTGAACAAGACCGAGTCGTGCCCCATCTTAGAAAGTTTGAAGAATATGAGAGCAGATAACCGCTTTGAGAGAGTTTGAAAACTTTAGAGAGAGAAAGCAATTTCGCGTGAGAATGAAATAAAATGGCCGAGAGTCCCTTTTATATATTCAGTTTGGAAACCCAACCGTCCCATCAATATTTGGCGGGAATTTTCCCTCCAAGCCGAAAGGGCGGCAAACCATGGGCGGGAATGAAAAGGCGCCAATCCGTGGGCGGTAAACCAGGAGGCGGGAGTTTTGGGCGAGAAATTTCCCTCCAAAAATTTTGCTTTCGCCATTGATGACGCAATCTTCTTTGGAGACCGATTGATGTACCGGTTTTCTAAAGTTAACCGGTTATTTTGAGTAAGCAGAGTTTTGCAATCTTTTGACTTTAAGCGATTTTCTTTGTGACCGGATAAGAGCGCGGTTATAATGTTGATCGGTTACTTAGATAGATATTCAAGGTATTTAGAAGAGACGGTCATTTAAACTGAAATGGAATTGTATTTAAGAAACATTACAGAAAGAAAACCAGAACCCGAAAGATAGTTCGAAGCGAAAACATACATAAGATGAAAAGATACAACTTATGTGAAAACCATTTTGGAGAACTTCTCGTCCACCGCATCCACGTCAAGTATGTTCAAAGGGGATGCCGGTGTACCCGGTCCAAACTCTGGCCGGTACTTGAGAATCAGCTTACTTATGTGTGGTGCATAACCGAGACCTTTCTTGGTCAGCACCATGTTCTTCAGGTTTTGGAATATGACCGTTGACCAGTTGATGGCCGTCTTGCCAACAATGTGAGTCATTATGTTGTAAGTGTTTTTAGAGTACCGCTGATTCAGTGACTGACATAGGATAGATCGAGTCACAATCTCAAGGAGGAGTTGACCGTGACTAGCGAGTCGGGTTTTTAACCCATAGTGTTCCACCGGATCAATAGTGGCAGAGAGGTATAGTGTGTGTTCAAATTCCACAAGTCCCTGTATAGTTGGAAAATCAGAAAACCCTTCCGTGGGCAGGTTGAATAGGGAAGCAAATTCGGCTTCATCAAGCCAAAAGGTGTGGTCTCTTACCGTAGAGACGATGTAATTTCCCCTAATGCAAGCGCTTCGAAAGAAAGTCTTGACATCCTCTAACAGAATGGGACCGGCCTCTTCAAGAAAGGGTCGAAGACCGGTTGCAGTGAGTGAGTGAAACATGAACTCCTTTCCATGATTTCCGTCCCACTCTTCCATACATGAGTTGAAATCAACGCTCAAGAAGTTTCCCAAAGTTCGGCTTGGCATGATTACAGTTTTGTAGAGAGAGATAGAGTTCAAGAAATTTCAAGAGTGTTTTGTGTGTTGAGTTGATTAGGAAGTCTCTCCTTTTATAGAACCGGTTTTGGAGGGAAAATGTCTGCATTGAATGACAGTTTTGTCTCTTTAGAGAATAGAATCTTTATAATTCCAAGGTCATTGGGAAGAGTGTGCTTTTTGACTATTTGCGGTTCTCGAGGTAGGTATTAGTTGAGAAGTAACCAAGTTAGTTGGATATTGATTACTTGTGTTAGTTGGGAGTTACCTTATTAAATAAAGATTCCTTTTTCATTAATGTACTAACATAATGAAAGAGTAATCAAAAGAAACCGAGGGAATCATAAATAAAACCGATGACAAACATAAGAAAAGTCGAAGTGATGATAATGATGTTGGATAAAGATACACCCGGTACATGAAGCAAAATGACCGGGTGCAGGAAGGAGTGACTCAGTGTGCTTGGGAGTTGACGACACCGGTAGGGTTGTTACGGCGGTTCCTTCTCCTCCAGGCCCACTCAAACCGCTCATAAAAGGAGTCGGTTATCTCTTTGGTCAGCACTTGGGCTTGGTTCAGACCTTCTCCGGGACAGGTCGGAACACCAAGCTCCACAAGAAGGCAGCTTAGTTGGGGGATGAGGCCGACTGATCGGATGCCAACCATCCAGATGAGGACGTCAAACAGCACCCTGGACCAGTTCACCGATGTACCGGTGACTATAGCCGCCATCATGTTGAAGGTCGAGGTACAGTAGGTATTTGTGACATCTCTCCCGAAGATGCTCCTACCGATCACATCATTGAGGAGCTGATATTCAGCCCTCAAATGTGATTTAGTACCGTGATCGTCAACCGGTTCGGCAGACCGGGCATGAGTGAGAGAGACCTAGTCCTTTATGTTGGCCGGTACGTCGAGATCTGTCAACCCTTGCTTTGGCAGGCTAAAGCACCGCGCAAAGTCCTTCTCGGTGAAGTCGAAGATGATACCTCCCACCTTAGATTGGATGTGGGTATCGAAATGAGGGGTACCCCTGAACACCCTGGCATTGTAGAAAAACTCCAGGATTGACTCCGGGTATATGGTATGTTTATCGTCCAGAAAGTACTGAAGACCAGTATCTTCCAAAGATTTGATCATTCTATAAATGTCGTAATGCTCGGTGCTAGAGCATGATTGAAAATCAACTTGAAGAATGTTTGGAAACTGAGACATTTTGCCTTAGTGAGAGGATAATCTTTTGTCTTGTGAGTGTTTTGGTGAATGTTTGATTCACTTAAATACTAGTTTGGGGAGTATCATATTGTCCAGGTATTAAATGAGATGATATCTATTAACTGCAGGATAAGAAGTATTGCATGAAATAGGCATGTTTGCAGTCTAGAGTGTTGGTCATAGACCTGGACTATGAAAGATATCATCAAATCTTCACGTCTTTTTAGGTGCGACCAGTTTACTTTGAAAGGGCAATTTTTCAGAACAAATATCTTTAAACACTAATAGTTATTCCACTTCTGTTTGAAATTCAAATAATCTAAGATAGCCTGCTTCCGAACCGGTCAGTAATCAGTTGTTCATCCCGATGCGGTTATTTGGTGCATGCACCAAGTAGTCGGTCGGTTTAATCTATCTGATAAACTGGGCGGTTCTTCCATAGGTACCTTGAGAATTTGAAGTTCAACAATTTAGGAGGAACTACCGGTTTTATCTGTCCGAACCGGTTTCCCTTTAAGTATCCTTAGGGAGGATCTGACTAATGTCGGTTAAACCGAGAGTAAGTCTGAATTGAGAGAACTTAGCTTCCTGTAGAGGCTTCGTGAAGATATCGGCTACTTGTTGATCAGTCGGTACGTATTCCAGCCGGATATGCTTCAGCGTGACATGTTCCCGGATGAAGTGATGCCTTATGTCGATATGCTTGGTTCTGGAGTGAAGAACCGGATTGTAAGTGATTGCTATGACACTCGTATTGTCACAGAAGATTGGGGACTCCTCTGTTGTGACACCGAAATCCTTCAGCTGTTGTTGTATCCAAAGGAGTTGTGAGCAGCAGCTTCCGGCCGCAAGGTATTCAGCTTCTGCAGTGGATGTGGCCACTGATGTTTGTTTCTTACTATGTCAGGAAACAAGCCGGTCACCTAGGAACTGACATGTTCCGCTGGTACTTTTTCTGTCGATCTTACAGCCTGCATAGTCTGCATCCGAATAGCTCGTTAGATTAAAGGACGAGTCCTTTAGATACCACAGACCGACATTAGGTGTGCCCTTTAGATACTTCAGTATCCTCTTTGCGGCTGTGTAGTGGGATTGTTTTGGATTTGCTTGGAATCTCCCACACACACCGACTGCAAACAGAATGTCCGGTCTACTCGCTGTCAAGTATAGCAGAGAGCCGATGATGCCCCGATATGCGATCTGGTCTACCGATTGGCCCTCATCATCCCTGTCCAGTTTAATCGATGAGCTCATTGGAGTAGCCGCTGAAGAGCATGTATCCATTCCAAACTTCTTAGGTATACTTAGGTTGGCTTATGAACGTTCCTTCTTTGAGTTGCTTGACCTGAAGACCTAGGAAGAAACTTAATGATAAACTTTTCAATCATCATTTTTGAAAATTTATCACATAGTTTAGAATCGGTTGAACCGAAAATGATATCATCTACATAGATTTGAACAAGTAGGATATGTTCCTTCTTTTCAAATTTAAACAACGTTTTATCCACCGAACTGATGGTGAAATCATGTTGTAACAGAAATGCGATTAGTGTATCGTACCAGGCTCTAGGTGCTTGCTTTAGACCGTATAAAGCTTTATTTAACCGGTATACATGGTTTGGAAATGCAGCGCTTTTGAAACCGGGTGGTTGCTCAACATACACTTCTTCACATAGTTCACCATTTAAAAATGCACTCTTAACATCCATTTGAAAAACCTTAAAGTTTTTGAAAGCAGCAAAGGCTAGAAAAATTCTAATGGCTTCAATCCTAGCTACAGGGGCAAATGATTCTTCAAAATCAATGCCTTCTTCCTGTTTGTAACCTTGAGCCACTAATCTGGCTTTGTTCCTCGTGACCAAACCGTCCTCATTGAGTTTGTTTCTGAATACCCATCTTGTTCCTATGACCGATTGATCTTTCGGTCTAGGGACTAGGTACCAGACTTTACTACTCTCGAACTGGTTTAGCTCTTCTTGCATTCCCAAGATCCAATCCGGATCTGACAATGCTTCATCTATTCTTTTCAGCTCAATCTGGGATATAAACGCGGAATTGAAGTATTCCTCCAGAAGTTGACGCCTAGTTCGAACAGGTTCTGAAGGGTCACCTATAACTTGCTCAGGAGGATGTTTAGTGTTTCTTCTGAGATTCAGTTCAGGGATGTCTACCAAATTACCGTTTATTTGATCAAGGCTAGACATGTCGGTAGGCTGAACAGGATTGTCAGACCGACCGACTTCCTCGGATTGAACCGAAGTGTCAGCTTCCTGTTGTGGGACAGCTTGATCCGGCTGGGTTTCAATGTTACCCATTTGGTCATGGACAAACCGCCTGAAGACCGGAGTCTCATCTTCACTATCAGAATGGATATTGTTGTTTTCCAATCTGTTGTGTAGATCAAAGCATGATGCAATATTACTTTCAACCGATTCATCGAAAACAACGTGAAGTGTTTCCTCCATGGTTGCAGTTCTATTATTATACACTCTATATGCTTTACTCACTGCTGAGTAACCTAGCATGATCCCGGTATCAGTTTTTGCATCAAAAACAGAGAGTTGGTTTTTGCCATTTATATGTATATAGCATTTACAACCGAAAATCTTGAGGTACTTAAGTTTGTGAACTCTGTTAAAATAAACCTCATACGGTGTTTTGTTGTGAAATTTGTTAATTAAAGACCGGTTTTGTGTATAACATGCAGTGTTGATAGCCTCAGCCCAAAATTTCTGAGCAATGCGGAATCGGCTATCATGGACCGTGCGGCTTCCTTGAGAGTCCGGTTTCTTCTCTCGGCCAGGCCATTTTGTTGAGGAGTCCTAACACTAGACAACTCGTGTCTAATGCCGGATTCATCAAGATATGCGGTTAATGTACTATTGGTAAATTCGGTACCTCGATCACTTCGAATGCTATTAATGCGAGTTAATTATTCATTTTGCAAGCATTTAAGAAGTGTAATCAAGTTTGATGCGGTTTCACGTTTAGATGGTAGAAATATTACCCATGTAAATCTAGAATAATCATCAATAACTACCATGGTGTAAAGCATACCTCCTAGGCTAACGACCTGAATTGGTCCAAATAAGTCCATATGAAGAAGATCTAAGCATCGGCTAGATTGGATATTTCCTTTACTCTTAAAGGTTGACCTAGTTTGTTTACCCATTTGACATGCTGAGCAGACCTTATCCTGATTAAATACTATATCAGGAATACCTTCAACTAGCTTTTTACCGCGAATGTAGTTTAAGGTTTTCATGTTTAGATGGTTTAGTCTTTTATGCCACAACTAGGTTTGATCAGTCTTAGCTATCATGCATATAGGATATTCTACTTTAGTTTTCCAATTTACCTTGTAGATATTACCTAACCTATTTCCGGTTAACAGTACAATACCTTGAGAGTTCTTAACTAAGCATGCATGTTTAAGAAATTCTACAGTATATCCAGCATCACACATCTGACTAATGCTAAGCAGGTTAAAACGTAGGTTTTCAACTAAAAGTACATTATCAATAGTTAGGTTACCATGGACAATCTTACCCTTGCCCACAGTTCTACCTTTTGAGTTATCACCGAAGGTGATTAGAGCACCGGTTTCTATTCTGATGTTGGTTAGCAAGTTGTTGTTCCCGGTCATATGCCTGGAGCAGCCGCTATCCAAGAACCATTCAGAATTTCCTAACCGTTTCTTTAGATCCTGCAAAATGTACATATTTACAACTATTTGGTACCCACATTTACTTGGGTCCACATGCGATTAGTCCCTTGGGTATCCAAACCTTGACAAACCGGACAGTCTTCTTTGCTAGGGTTTTAACCGTCTTTTTGGCACTCGGTCTTGTGTATCTCGGTTTTTCTACAAAGGTCTTAAATGGTGGTGATCTTCGGTTTGGTGATCTTCGGTTTGACCTATGCGGTTCAGGATTGGTTTTCATATATTTGAGAATTTCGGCTTTTCTTTTTACAGGGTCAAGCCGCTTTTCAGAGTTGGTTGGACCAACATAGTCGTATTTTAGCTTTTCTTCCCTATAGTATGCGGTCAACTCTTCTTCGGCGGTCCAGGATCTTTTAAGGAATCTTATAAGAGGGAGGTTACTTCTTGTAAACCTTACTTTCTCTACGGGTTTTTGGTCTTTAGAGCTATCCTCTGTGTATCCTAGGCCGAACTTGCAACGGGGATGTCTGTAATGACTACACATTTTCTTTACTATATCACTAGATCTCTTATATGCAGCCATCTTATATTGGAGTCGGGCATTTTCTTCCTCGGTTAGTTCTCTAGCCGGTTCACTTGATTGTTCGGTCTTAGGATCTAACTCGGTTTCTAAAATATGGGTATCACCAGGTTTTACGACCTCCGGTTCGGTTATAATGGGTACCTCTGGTTCTGTCGGAATGGGTATTATAGGATCGGTTCTAATGTTGAGGTGCTTAGGCAGCATGGCTAGTAAGTTCCTATATTCTTCTACCATGTCATTCAATGCATTGTATAGTTCATCTTTAGTAAATTCATCACAAGGAGAGTCAAATACCTGTTCCTCATTTGCCATGAGGCATGTGAGTTCATCATCACTGTCACTGTGGGCCCATAAGCTTCCTCCATCATCGGCTATCAGTGCTTTCGGTACCTCACTTCCTTCACCGGTTTGTTGATAATTGTTCCGGTTATCTTGGTTATCCGGTTTCCGGGTATCCTCCTTGGTTTCCTGCATTCCCACTTAAAATGACCCAAACAATTACAATTATAACATCTTACATTGGATTTATCGCCATAGTTGTAGTTTGTTGGTTGGCTCCTTTTCATGAACCTTCCAAACTTCTGTGCATGCATTGCCATGGCATCCTCGGTGAACTGTTCGGCGGTTCTGATCGGTGCTGGTGCAGGAGAAACCGGTTCTATGGGTGTGATCAATGCGCTGGTTGAGGTTGAGGCCGAGACTTCTTCTTCAGTTCTAGATCTCATTTCAAACTCATATGCCTTAAGATCTTCGAATACATCGTGTAGCTTCATCTTGTTTAGGCAGTTTGATTCCCTCATCACCACTGTCTTTATGTCTTACGCACTTGGAAGAGATCTCAATGCTTTCATGATAACCTCTTTGTTGTCATACCTCTTTCCAAGAGTTGCTAGCTCATCTAGCACACTAGTGAACCGGTCACTGTACTCCTTCATTGTTTCTCCTGGTTTCATCTTCATGCTTTCAAACTTCTGAGTAGCCACCATTATCTTGTTCTCCTTTGTTCTTTCGTTTCCCTCAAAGATCTGGATAACCGTGTTCCATGTCTCCTTCCCAGTTTTGCAGTCTCTGATCTTGCAGTATGTGTTTCTGTCCACACTGTTGGAAATCCGGTTTCTAGCATGATTATCCAGGTTGTTTCTTCTCCTATCTTCAGCCGTCCATTCCTTTCTGTCCTTGTCAATGATTATCGGTCCTTCTGTCAGAATGGACTCCATCTCATCATCCAAAGTGATTAAGTGCAGGTGCATGCGTGCCTTCTAGTTGGCAAAGTCATCACCTTCTAGCATTGGAGGCCTATCCTGAAACATGCTTGCTTGAGTATTGGAACTAACTACTCTGATACCAATTGTTAGGATCTAGATAGCCGCTGGGGGACCGGGGTTGGACCGGTTAGCGGTTCTTACTCGAAGGGTGGTGGTTAATCCGGTTAGAGATTAACATCGGGGTTTCAATACTACACAACCTGTCACAAACCCTTGAACTAGGTTCAAGCGCGGAAGAGGTTTGTTTTCAGGTTGAAGCGGCACACTTGTATGATAGGCAGAACCGGTTTCGGATGAAAAGGGTTTGAAAAATTGATAGGTCGGTTTCGGTAATCTGGTGATTCGGCTTGGATAGAGTTAAGTCGGTTATAGCGATACGGATCGGTTAGATAATGGAACCGGCAGAAAGTAAATGACAAAACAGATTTTATGGATGTTCGGAGATAAAACTCCTACGTCACCCCTTCCTCTCAAAACCGCGAGAAGGATATTCACTAAGGAATACAAGTACAATCCGATCGAGACTTATTTCCTACTCGATGACACTCTTACAATTTATACCGGAATTGTAAAATACACACACTAGCACTCAGGCTTTCTCTAGAGATAGAACACACTGTTTTTCACTTGTAGATTAAATGCTCTTAGAATTTCTCACTTGTCCCTCTGTGTCTCGCATTTACTCTTCTTCAACTTCCCCCTTTTATAGATGAAATATGCCAACGGTCATATTTCACTTCCTTGAATCTGATTGGCTGAGTAGAGGTTCAGTGATTCAGTGATTCAGAGTTTCAGACCCTGCGGTCGTCTTTTCAGACCTGACGGTCAACCTCAGACCTGGCAGTCTGTTCTTCCGGTGTGTAAGACAAACCTGCTAGGTTTGTCTTTTACTCAATGTGGACACTGTCTGTTAGACAGTTGTCTGTACTTGAAAGATCTCCTTTCTGACTTATCCCGAAGTGGAAAGATCCTGTAGGACTGTCTTCTGCAACCTGCAGGCTTTCCTCAGACTTGTATGGATATGGAAGTGTTCAGTCTGTTCCTTTGGTATCATTCTCAACAGATACCCGAATTGTCTTCTTGTATTGGTCGGTCATTCGACTTAACCGGATGGCTTCCGGTGTGAGTGATATAACCGGACTTCTTCCGGTTATTCCTCTGCCTTGTGGCTGATCGGCTGTCTGATGTTTCCGGTTTTAAGCTTTGGCCGATCATTTCTTTTTGCGGTCATGTTCCAAGTGTTCCTGGTCGGTTTGGTGACTTGACCGGCAAGGTTTCTTTAGCCGGTTCTTTTGTTTGACTGGTCCGGTTCCTTGTTCCTGCATGGAAGATTTATTTAGGTTAGGTTTATGTGAACCGGTCTAATTTTATCTAACACTTCCTTAAGTCTAAGGCTAATCTTTTTCCCTTTCTTCCTTTCTTTCTTCCCCCTTTTTAACATCATCTAGGAAGGGAATTTATAGAAGACTCTAGGGCTGAGGTTAGAGCAGAGTTGTAGACATCCCTTTTTCATTTCTTCGACCTGAGCCTATTCACCCGAAGAACATAGTCGACAACCTTCTGGTTGTTCAAGATTTTGGAAGAGTTGGCGTGAAGCCCATGACCATGTTCATCAAGAAGACAAAAAAAGAATGCGCAAAGAGGAACGTCATAACTGAAGATCGTCTTCTGGGAGGAGATCATTCTGACCAGATTGTTGAAAAGGAATTTCGACTAGTTGATGGCTACACCCCTTATGATGGCCACCATTATTTCAAAGACTTTCGTACATTAGATGTAGGAAAAGTCTTTTGCAAGGAGTGATTTAGAGATGATGTCGTTGAGTAGGGCATACTCAACCTTCAGACAATTGCTCTTCACGTGAAGCTAAACATTAAGGATTTCCCCTTCAAAGATTTTATCTGAAAAGACATGCGTCATTTCAGACAGAATTTCATTTGAGAAAGAAGGAAACTCATGGATTCCTTCGGTGGGAGTCTAAAGAACATGCCGAATGTTTCTTCAGCGAAGAATATACTTTTGCCAAGTACAGTCGCACGAATGTACTTATTATGATAGAAGGTAGCAGATTTAAAGAATTCACGAACATCTTGTTCGTGGTAGATGTAGTGAGGACGAAGAAACTTCTTCATCCTAAAAGCTTTCAATGATTCAAACATTTGAACATTTTCAGGAATCGTTAGAGTAGAAACAGATTTGAAGTCTACTTGCAGGGATTTCGGAGAAAAGAAGTCATTTTAGCGAGATGAACACAAGATCTTGACGATTCAAATTCTAGAGAGAGAATCAAGGATTTAGGAATACTCAACCATTTGAGTGAAACCATTCATTAAATATCAAAGAGCTAACATGTAACATTTAATATTTAATGATTATACCAACCGTCAAAAATTTTAGAAACCTATTCTCAAGGGACACAACTATCAATTAATATTAATCATGAAACTGCACAATTAATATTAAACGTATAGAAGAAAATTATCAAATATTTTAGTCACTTTTGACAAATTGAGAGACACATGTCTTCAATTTATTTGAGAAGTGACTGATTTATTTTTGGCGGGAGAAAGTACTCAAACAGATACAATCATAAAAGATAGCTGTCCCGATAGCCAGAAGTTGAAAAGTTTAATTGCAAAAGTAGTTAGACGTTTAAACTACTTTCCACATTCTTCACTTCTAATTGGGAAATCCGTGTATTAGACGTTAATGTCTAATCAAGCTTGTCTTATAAACGTCTAACGTCTATTAGACGTAGACGTATAATTACGCATAAATACCACGTGCTAGACGTGTGTCCGGTTAGACATGAGCTTCTAATTGCTCTTGTCTTAAAAACGTCTAACGTCTATTAGACGTATACGTCTAACCGCGCAGGTTAATTAACCAAGACATGTGTTCTTAAAAGAAGATAAAATTTGCTTGAGTAGACGTACGTGTAAGTAGTCATGCTTCTTAAGCTTCTAGTCCATTGGACGTATTGAAACATCTGTCTTCTTGTCTATCCAATTACGTTTTGAACAATATGTTCCCCCTCAGTTTATGCACATAATAGCATCAATCAAGATCAACAAGTTCTAAAATGTTTCTAATGTGAGAAAACTTAGCTTCGGGTAGAGGCTTTGTAAATATGTCTGCAGTTTATTGATCTATTGGGATGTATTCAAGACGAATATGCTTCTGATTGCAATGCTATCGGATGAAGTGATGCCTGATTTCGATGTGCTTTGTCTGAGAGTGCAGAACATGATTATAGGTGATTGCGATAGCACTAGTGTTGTTGAACCCATAAGAGCTGAGAGCAACAACTATAGCAGCAAGGTACTCTGCTTCAGCTGTAGACGTGGCAACCGACGTCTACTTCTTACTGAACCATGAGATAAGACAATCTCCAAGGAACTGGCAAGTTCCACTCGTGCTCTTTCTATTAATTTTGCGCCCTGCATAATCAGCATCTGAGAAACTAGTTAAATTGAAACTGGAATCCTTCGGATACAACAGTCCCACATTTTGAGTTCCCTTTAAATATTTCATAATGTGTTTAGCAGTAGTAAAGTGAGAAAGTTTATGATTAGCCTGGAATCTTCCACAGACAACAATAGTAAATTGGATATCTGGTCTACTGGCAGTAACACAAAATAATGACTCAATAAGACATCTTTGTCTAGTTTACTAGAGGAGCTCATTAGAGTAGCTGTAGTGGAGCAGTTCTCCATCCCAAACTTCTTTAGTAACTCTTTGGTATACATGGCATGATTGATGAAGGTTCCTTTCTCCAGCTGTTGAACTTGAAGACCAAGGAAGAAGGTTAATTGTCCCATCATGCTCATTTCAAATCTGTCCTGCATCAGCTTGGCAAATTTCTCACACAATTTGGGGTTAGTTGATCCGAATATAATATCATCAACATATATTTGAACAAGAAGAATGTGAGAGTCTTTTGTGAATCTAAACAATGTTTTATCCACAGTTCCAATAATTAAATCATGATCAAACAGAAATTCAGTCAAAGTATCATACCAAGCTCTAGGAGCTTGTTTCAAACCATATAAAGCTTTATCATGTTTGAAAACATGATTTCGTCAATTATGATCTATAAAACTAGGAGGTTGCTCAACATAAACATCTTCATTTAATTTACCATTTAAAAGTGCACTTTCACATCCATTTCAAAAACTTTAAAATTCTTAAATGATGCATATGCCAGGAAGATTCTAATTGCCTACAGGTGCAAAAGACTCATAAAAGTCGATTCCTTCCTCCTGTCTATATACTTGAGCAACTAAGTGGGCTTTGCTTCTAATAACTAAACCATCTTCACTAAGTTTGTTTCTAAAGAACCATCTTGTTCCGTTGACTGACTGATCAGTCGGTCTAGGAGTTAGATGCCACACTTTATTTCTCACAAAATTGTTTAACTCCTCCTGCATAGCAATGATCCAGTCTGGATCAACCACTGCTTTACCAATTTTCTTTGGTTCAATTTGAGAAATAAATGCAGAATTGGCCATTTCATCCATCAATTGATGTCTTGTTCTTCAAGGAGAGAAAGGATTTCCGATGATCAATTATGGTGGATGATTCTTGTTCCATCTGAAGTTGGATCCAAAGGGATTGGTCATCTGAACAGGTGACCCCGCGACGTCCGAACTCTCAACTGTTTGTTGAATAGGAGTTTGTACGTCTAGTTGGATTTCAACCGGATCAGCCACATGATCAAACAATGAAATCCGTTTATCCATAGATTCATCTTCACTTACGGACTCAAGACTCGTCGCTTCCAGTCTATTAGCAAGGTCAATGGGATCAATGGAGTTAACCTCAACAGGCTCATCAAAGACGACATGCAGGGATTCCTCAACCGTTTGTGTTATGTTGTTATATACTCTATAAGCCTTTCTTAATGAGGAATATCCCAACATGAATTCAGTATTTTCTTTAGTATCAAAAGCGGTCAAATAAACATTTTCATTGTTATGGATAAAACATTTACACCCGAATACTTTGAAGTATGAAACTGTGGGAATTCTCCCATAATACAGTTTATAGGGAGTTTTATCAAAACGTTTGTTAATTATTGACCGATTTTGTGTGTAGCAAGCTGTGTTTATGGCTTCTGCCCAGAGCCTCTGAGGTACGTTTGATTCAGCTAGCATAGATCTCGCTGCTTCCTTCAGGTCCTCACTCTTCTCTCAGCAATGCCATTCTGCTGTGGAGTTCTGGCACTAGACAACTCGTGCCTAATCCCAGACTCCTCGAGATAAGAAGAAATGTATATGTTTGTGAACTCAATTCTCTGATCACTTCTAATGCATGTAATATTCAAAGATTTATGATTTTAAATTCTTTTAAAGATTCTAATCAAGTTTTCAGCAGTTTTATCCTTTGATAGTAAAAGTGCTACCCATGTAAATCGTGAGAAATCATCAATAATAATTAGGGCGAATCTCATTCTGTTAGATAAAATTAGACCGGTTAATAGACTTAACACAAATAAACTTCCTATGCAGGAACAAACAAAGAACCGGTCCGGTCAGATCACTGAGCCGGTTAAGAAACTCAACCAGTCAAACACCTAAACCAACCAAAAACCTGACCGCACAAAGAAGGCAAGATCGGTCAAAACCGAAGGCCGGAAACACCAGATAGTCGGTCACTTAGAAGCCCAAAGAATAACACAAATAACCGACCAGCATAAGAAGATACTTCGGGTATCTGTTGAGAATGATACCAAAGGAACAAACTGAACATTTCCATATTCATACAAGTCTGAGGAAAGTCTGCAGGCTGCAGCAAACCGTCCTACAAGATCTTTTCACTTCAGGATAAATCAGAAAGACAATCTTCCAAGTACATACAACTGTCTAACCGACAGTTACCACATTGAGTAAAAGACAAACCTAGCCGGTTTGACCTACATATTGGAAGAACAGACCACCAGGTCTGAAAGGTTGACCACCAGGTCTGAATCACTGAACCTCTTCTCAACAAATCAAATTCAAGGAAGCGAAATATGACCGTTGGAATATTTCACCTATAAAAGGAGCAGCTGAAGAGGAGTAAATGAGGGACACATTGGACAATTAATTTACAAGTGATAAGAGTGTGTTCTATCTCTAGAAAGCTTAAGTGCTAAGTTGAAGTGTAATTCTACAATTTCGGTTGAAATTGTACGAGTGTTATCGAGCAGGAAATAAGTCTCGATCGGATTGTATTTGTATTCCTTAGTGAATATCCTTCTCGCGGTTTCGAGAGGAAGGGTGACGTAGGAGCTTTATCTCCGAACATCCATAAAAACTTGTCTTGTTATTTACTTTCCGTCTGATTTACTTTATAACCGAGCTGTACTAACCTACCTACACCGCTTTGACCGACTCTACACTACCTAAACCGAATCGCTAAGTTACAAAACCGACCCAGCAACTTCCAAACCTGTCTTATCCAAAAACTGGTTCTGCCTATCTCGTAAGTGTGCTGTTTCAACCTGAAACAAACCTCTTCCGCACTTGAACCTAGTTCAAGGGTTTGTGACAGTTTGTGTAGTATTGAAACCCCGGTATTAATCTTTAACCGGATTAATCACCACCCTTTGAGTGAGACGCGTTAACTGGCCCAACCCCGGTCCTCCAGCCGCGACCTAGATCCTAACAATTGGTATCAGGGCAGTTAGTTTCAATACTCAAGCAAGCATGTCTTTCGATAGGCCCCCAACGCTAGAAGGTGATGACTTTGCCAACTGGAAGGCACACATGCACCTACACTTAATCACCATGGATGACGAAATGCAGTTCATCATAGCCGAAGGACCGATAATCATTGATAAGGACAGGAAGGACTGGACAGCTGAAGATAGTAGAAGAAACAACCTGGATAACCATGCCAGAAACCGGATCTCCAACGGTGTGAACAGAGACACGTACTGCAAAATCAGAGACTGCAAAACCGCAAAGGAGACATGGGAAACGGTCATACAGATTCATGAGGGAAATGAAAGAACCAAGGAAAACAAGGTAATGGTAGCTACTCAAAAGTTTGAAAGCATCAAGATGAAACCGGGAGAAACAATGAGAGAGTATAGTGACCGGTTCACAGGTGTGTTAGATGAGCTAGCAACCCTTGGCAAGAGGTATGATAACAAGGAGGTCATCATGAAAGCGTTAAGATCTCTTCCAAGTGCATGGGACATAAAGACAATGGTGATGAGGGAATCAAACTGCCTAAGCAAGATGAAGCTACATGATGTATTCGAAGACCTTAAGGCATATGAGTTTGAAATGAGATCTAGGACTGAAGAAGAAGTTTCAGCCTCAACCTCAACCAGAGCACTGATCACATCCACATAACCGGTTGCACCTGCACCGATCAAAACCGCTGAACAGTTCACCGAAGATGCCATGGCAATGCTTGCACAGAAATTTGGGAGGTTCATGAAAAGGAGTCAACCGACAAACAACTACACCTACGGTGATAAATCTAATGTAAGATGTTATAACTGCAACTGTTTGGGACATTTCAAGTGGGAATGCAGAAAACCGAGAAGAGATGACCAGAAACCGGACAATCAAAATAACCGAAATAACTACAACAAACCGGCGAAGGAAGTGAGGTTCAGAAAGCACTGATAGCCGATGATGGAGGAAGCTTATGGACTCACAGTGACAGTGACGATGATCTCACATGCCTCATGGCAAATGAGGAACATGTATTTGACTCTCCTTGTGAAGAATTTACCAAAGATGAGTTATATAATGCATTGAATGATATAGTAGCAGAGTATAAGAACCTATTAGCTCTATTACCTAAACAACCCAACTTTAGAACCGACCTCATAGTACCCATTTTGACCGAACCAGAGATCATACAACCTGATGAACTCTCTACCTTAGAAACCAAGTCAGCACCTGAACCATCACCTAAGATCGAACAGTCTAATGAGTCAGTTCGAGAAATGACCGAGGAAGAAAATGCCCGACTCCAGTATAAAATGGCCGCATATAAGAGATCTAGTGAAATGGTAAGAAAAATGGGTAGTTATAAGAGACACCCTTTTTGCATGTTTGGCCTAGGATACAAAAAGGATAGATCCAAAAACCAAAAACACGTAGACAAAGTAAGGCTCTCAAAGGATGATCTACCTTTTGTAAGCTTTGTCAGAAGTTCCTTAACCGCTGAAGAGGAATTGACTACCTATTATACAGAAGAAAAATTAACCTATGTAGGTCCAACTGACTCTAAGAAGTGGCTTCACCTTGAGAAATGGAAAGCCAACCTGTTCAAAAATAGGAAAGCCAACTCACAACCGCATAGGACAAACCAAAGATCATCCCCATACAAGACCTTCTTAGGAAAGCCGAAAGACTCAAAACCGAGTGTCAGAAAGACAGTTAAAACCTTAACCAGGAAAGCTGTCCGGTTTGTCAAGGTCTGGATACCCAAGGGACTAATCGCCTGTGGACCCAAGTAAATGTGGGTACCAAAATAGTTGTAAATATGTACATTTTGCAGGATATAAAGAAACGGCTAGGAAACTCTAAATGGTACTTGGACAGTGGTTGCTCTAGGCATATGACCGGAAACAACAACCTTTTAACCGACATTAGAATAGAAACCGGTGCACTAATCACTTTCGGTGACAACTCAAAAGGTAGAACTGTGGGCAAGGGTAAGATTGTCCATGGTAACCTAACAATTGATAATGTACTCTTAGTTGAAAACCTACGTTTTAATTTGCTAAGCATTAGTCAAATGTGTGATGTTGGATACACTGTAGAATTTCTTAAACATGCATGTCTAGTTAAGAACGCTCAAGGTACCATACTCCTAACTGGAAATAGGCTAGGAAATATTTACAAGGTAGATTGGAAAACTAAAGTAGAATATCCTGTATGCATGATAGCTAAAACCGATCAAACCTGGCTGTGGCATAAGAGACTAAACCACTTAAAAATGAAAACTTTAAACTACATTCGCGGTAAAAAGCTGGTTGAAGGAGTCCCTGACATAGTGTTTAATAAGGATAAGGTTTGTTCAGCATGTCAAATCGGTAAGCAAACTAGGTCAACTTTTAAGAGTAAAGGAAACATTCAATCTAACCGATGCTTAGATCTTCTTCACATGGATTTATTTGGACCGATTCAGGTCATCAGTCTAGGAGGTATGCTTTATACTATGGTAGTTATTGATGACTATTCTAGGTATACATGGGTAATATTCTTACCATCCAAACGTGAAACCGCATCAAATCTTATCACACTGCTTAAACGTTTGCAAAATGAAAAATCAACACGCATTAATAGTATTAGAAGTGATAGAGGAACTGAATTTACCAACAGCACTTTAACCGCATTTCTTGATGAATCCGGTATTAGACACGAGTTGTCTAGTGCTAGGACTCCTCAACAAAACGTCATGGCCGAGAGAAGAAACCGAGCTCTCAAGGAAGCCGCACGGTCCATGATAGCCGATTCGGGTATTGCTCAGAAATTCTGGGCTGAGGCTATCAATACTGCATGTTACACACAAAACCGGTCCTTGATTAACAAGTTTCACAACAAAACACCTTATGAGGTTTATTTTAACAGGGTTCCCAACCTTAAGTACCTTAAGATTTTCGGTTGTAAATGTTATATTCACATAAATGGCAAAACCTATCTATCTGCTTTTGATGCAAAAACCGATACTGGGATCATGTTAGGTTACTCAGCAGTGAGTAAAGCATATAGAGTGTATAACAATAGAACTTCAACTGTGGAGGAATCACTTCATGTTGTTTTCGATGAATTGGTTGAAAGTAACACTGCATCATGCTTTGATCTACACAACAGATTGGAAAATAACAATATCCATTCTGATAGTGAAGATGAAATTCCGGTTTTCAGGCAATTTGTCCATGACCAAATGGGTAATGATGAAACCCTGCCGGATCAAGCTGTCCCACGACAGGAAGCTGACACTTCGGTCCAAGCCGAGGAAATTGGTCGGTTTGACATCCCTGTTCAGCCTACCGATCTGTCTAGCCTTGATCAAGTAAATGGTAATTTGGTAGACATCCCTGAACCGAATTTTAAAAGGAATACCAAGCATCCTCCTGAGCAAATTATAGGTGACCCTTCAGAACCTGTTCGAACTAGGCGTCAAATTCTGGAGGAATATTTCAATTCCGCTTTTATATCCCAGATTGAGCCGAAAAGAGTGGATGAAGCATTGTCAGATCCGGATTGGATCTTGGGAATGCAAGAAGAGTTAAACCAGTTCGAGAGTAATAAAGTCTGGTACCTAGTCCCTAGACCAAAAGACCAACCAGTCATAGGAACAAGATGGGTATTTAGAAATAAACTCAATGAAGACGGTTTGGTCACGAGGAACAAAGCCAGATTAGTGGCACAAGGATACAAACAGGAAGAAGGTATTGATTTTGAGGAATCATTTTCCCCTGTAGCTAGGATTGAACCTATTAGGATTTTTCTAGCATTTGCTGCATTCAAAAATTTTAAAATTTTTCAAATGGATGTTAAAAGTGCATTTTTGAATGGTGACCTACGTGAAGAGGTATATGTTGAACAACCACCCGGTTTCAAAAATGCTGAACTACCCAACCATGTATACCGGTTAAACAAAGCTTTATACGGTCTAAAGCAAGCTCCTAGAGCCTAGTATGACACACTAACCGCATTTTTGTTAAAACATGACTTTACCATCGGTTCGGTGGATAAAACACTCTTTAAGTTTGAGAAAAAGGATCATATCCTACTTGTTCAAATTTATGTAGATGATATCATCTTCGGTTCAACCGATCCTAAGCTATGTGATAAATTCTCAACATTGATGACTAACAAATTTGAAATGAGTATGATGGGAGAATTAAGCTTCTTCCTAGGTCTTCAGGTTAAGCAACTCGAAGAAGGAACATTCATCAGCCAACCCAAGTATACCAAGGAACTTCTAAATAAATTTGGGATGGACACATGCTCCTCAGCCGCTACTCGAATGAGTTCATCGGTCAAATTGGACAAAGATGATGAGGGTCAAGTAGTAGATCTAACTACTTACCGAGGCATCATCGGCTCTCTTCTATACTTGACAGCAAGTAGACCGGATATTCTATTTGCATTCGGTGTGTGTGGAAGATTTCAGGCTAATCCAAAACAGTCTCACTACACAGCCGCAAAGAGAATATTGAAATATCTTAAGGGAACTCCTGACGTCGGTTTGTGGAATCCAAAGGACTCATCTTTTAACCTAACAAGTTATTCAGATGCAGACTATGCAGGTTGCAAGGTTGATAGAAAAAGCACCAGAGGAACATGCCAATTCCTAGGTGATCGGCTTGTTTCATGGCATAGCAAGAAACAAACATCAGTTGTCACATCAACCGCAGAAGCTGGATATCTGGCAGCCGGAAGCTGTTGTTCACAACTTCTTTGGATCCAACAACAATTGAAGGATTTCGGTATCACAGCCGAAGAGTCTCCAATCTTCTGTGATAACACAAGTTCCATAGCAATCACCTACAATTCGGTTCTACACTCCAGAACCAAGCACATTGACATAAGGCACCACTTCATTCGGGAACATGTTATGCTGAAGCATATCCGGCTGGAATACGTACCAACAAATCAACAAGTAGCCGATATCTTCACAAAGCCTCTGCAGGAAGCTAAGTTTTCTCAATTCAGACTCACACTCGGTTTAACCGATATTAGTCAGATCATCCCTAAGGATGCTTAAAAGGGAAATCGGTTCGGACAGACAAAACCGGTAGTTCCTCCAAAAGTGTCAGATTTCAATTTTCCCAAGGTATCTATGGAAGAACCTCCTGGTCTATCAGTCAGAGTAAACCGACCGGTTATTTAGTGCATGCACCAAATAATCGCATCGGAACGAACAACTGATAACTGACCGGTTTGGAAATAGTTTATCTTAGATTATTTGGTCTTCGAATAAAAGTGGAATAATTACCTGTGTTTAAAACTTATCTGTCCTAAAATATTACCTTTTCAAAGTAAAATGGTCACACCTAAAAAGACGTGAAGATCTGATATCTTTCATGGTCCAGGTCTATGACCAACATCCTAGGTTGTAGACATGCCTATTTCTTACAAATCTCTTTATCCTATGGTTAATAGACAATATTACCTATGATACACTAGATAATAAGATCCTCTCTACACTAGTATATAAGTTGAACAAACCTTAAACAAAACAATCACAAGTAATAATTCATCCTCTCATTAAGACAAGATGTCTCAGTTTCCAAACATCCTTCAAGTGGATTTCAAATCTTCTCAAAGCACTGAGCACTATGAAGTCTTCAAGATGATCAAGTCACTTGAAGATACTGGTCTCCAACATTTTCTAGATGACAAACATGTCATCTATTCTGAATCGGTCCTGGAATTCTTTTACAACGCTAGGGTTTTTCGTGGAACTCCTCACTTTGACACACACATTCAGTCAAAAGTGGGAGGGATCGTATTCGACTTCACCGAATATGACTTCGCAAGGTCCTTTGACCTACCAAAGCAAGGGCTGACCGACCTCAATGTACCGGCTGAACTAAAAGCCGAGATCTCCTTAGCCTTTGCCCAGTCAAATCAGCCAGTTGATGACCACGGTGCAAAATCTCTGTTGAAAGATGAATACCAGCTTCTCAACGACGTGATCGGTCGAGGCATCCTGGGAAGGGATGTGGCCAACACGTATTGCACCGCTGCCTTCAACATCATGGCCGCCGCTATAATAGAGTGGTCAAGAGTACTGTTCGACGTCCTAATCTGGATGATTGGCGTTCGAACAGTCGGTCTCGTACCTCAACTAAGATGTCTGCTTCTTGAGCTTGGAGTTCCAACCTGTCCAGGCGAGGGTTTGAACCAAGCCCAGGTACTCACCAAGGAAGTCACCGATTCATTTTATGAGCGGTTTGAAAAGGCTTGGAAGAGGAGGAACCGCCACATAACCGGTCACGCCAACTCCAGCGGATATTAAGTCACTCCCTCCTACAACCGGTCATTTTGTTGCACATACCGGTTGTATCTTGTTTCAACTCTATTACGATCACTTCGGCCTAACTTATGTTACTTTCGGTTTCAATCGGTTACTTTTCTTATCACATCCGTCATTAATGAAAAGTAACATTTAATTAATGAAGTAACTCCCAACTACATGAGTAATTACTACCCAACTAACTTGGTTTCTTTTCAACTAAATCCATACCTCGAGCTCCGCAATCGGTCAAAAGTAACCACTTCCCAATACACTTTGGAAACATAAATATTCTCTTCTCTAATAAGACAAAACTGATCTTCAATGTTGATATTTTCCCTCCAAAACCGGATCTATATAAAGAGCCATCCCCTAATCAACTTAACACATCTCAAATCAAAAATCTCTTGAACTCCATCTCTCTCTCGAAAAATCCGGCCCTATACTCCTTGAGGATATCAAAACTTTCTTTAGAAGTGCTTGCATCAGAGGAAACTACATTGTTTCCACGGTGAGAGATCACACCTTATGGCTGGATGAAGCCGAGTTTGCTCAAATGTTCAACCTGCCCACCGAAGGGTTTTCGGACTTCCCGCCCCGGGAAGTCAGCGCCGCAGAATCCTATGCTTGGCTGTTCTCCGGAACCGGGGTGCCGGTGGAGAACAACGGGCCAAATACCTGCCTTCGCTTTCACATCCAGCTTCTCCTTGAAATTGTCAATCGTTCCTTAATCTGCCAATCCCCCAATCAACGCTACTCCAAGAAGGTGTACAACATGATGACCTACATCATGAGTTATGCTCCCATAAATTGGTCATCGGTCATATTCAACAACCTAAAAACTATGGTGTTGACCAAAAGATGTCTCGGCTACGCTCCTCATATCAGTCGACTCATTCTCAAGTACCGTCCAGAATTTGGACCAGGTACACCGGCATCTTCTTCAAACATTCTTGATGTGGATGAGGTGGAGGACAAGTTCTCTAGGATGGTTATTGCTTAAGTTGTATCGTTATCTCTTTTGTATTCCTTTCCTGTTATATTTCCAAACCGATCCATATATCGGTTTCTATCTTGTACCTCTATTCAATAAAAATCCATTTCAGTCTAAATAACCGGGTCAAAAGTTGCAAAAACTCAGTTCATTCATCTAACTAACTAGTTAAAATCGTTAAACAAATTTGTATTCGTTAAAACACCGCATCATCGCAGTTAACAAATCACATCAACTCATAAACGGTTTCAAGAAGAACCGATTAATCAAAATTGCAAAAATCCGCCTAAGGTCTTCGGAGGGAAAAATTCCCGCCTTTGGTTTCCCGCCTTGGATTGCCGCCTTTTTGGCTTACCGCCCTTTCTGATTACCGCCCTTTCGACTTGCCGCCCATTGTTTGCCGCCTTTTGGCTTGGAGGGAAAATTCCCGCCAAAAGGTGATGGGACGGTTTGCGATGGTTGGGCTTCCAAACCGCGCCTATAAAAAGGGTCCTTGGCCATTTCATTTCATTCTTACGTGAAACGGCTTTCTCTCTCTAGCTCTCAAACTCTCTCAAAGCGGTTTCTCTCTTGCTCTCTCAAACTCTCTCAATCATCAACAATGGGTCGTGATTCCTCATTGTTCAAACATATCATCCAGGTAGACTTTGAAGAAATCAGACAAAACGGTTCGGCTCCGTCAAAGCAAGTTCTTTCCCGGATTTCCGAGGCCGGACTTGAATACTTTCTAGGCGGTCCTTTCGTTCTATACAAGGAAGCGGTTGAAGAATTCTTTAAAACCACATCTCTCTCTGGCAGTACAATAACCGCAACCGTCAATGGTCAACAGTTCGAAATAACCGAAGAGTCGGTTGCTGAAATCCTACACCTTCCAACAGATGGACGCAACAGTTCGATGGATCTAGATCGAGAAACCTTCGAGGCGGCTTGCCAGGTTCTCTCGGCAATCGCGACTCCTATAGAAGTATCCGGAAAGAAATCCACACTGCGACCGGAATACATACCGATATGTGATATCTTTACCAAGTCGGTCCAGGCAAGAGGGGGAAATTTCGACAACCTCACCAAGGCAAAAATCGAGATGCTTGTCGGTTTACTAAACGGCATAAATGTTAACTGGGCGAAGAAGATTTTCAACAATCTAAAGGAAATGGTGGTACCAGGTTCCACCCGGTCATGGGTATACGCCATCCCACTCGGGAAGATCATGCTTCACCACAACGTCAACACCGGTCCGGGTGTTATTCTTTCTTCAAGCAAGATCATAAGGTCTCGCCAATTCTTAGAAAAGAAGAAACCGACCCCTGGTTCTACAGATGGCCGAAGAAAGAAGTCTGCCGCTAAGAAACCGGCTCCGGTAAAGGGCGGGTCCGAAAGTAAGAAAGACAAACAACCGATAGTATTCACAGAACCGCCATCGGAAACGCGAGATGAGGACGATTCGGCCTCCAGCTCAAACAAAACTGCTTCAGATAATACCGAAGAAAATCTGTCCGGCAAAGAAAGGGAACTGGTTGAAGAGGAACAATCGGCCAGTCTTGAACTTGAAGATACCGGTGCAGACGGTCCTGGAGAGGAAGACATTCCCGAAAACAACGACCAGGAGGTGGCCGAGAATATAGTACGCATAATAATGGAGGAAATCGATCTGCAAGCTCATGCGGCATCCGAAGTATACAGTGAGTGGTTCCGGAACCGGTGCAAGAAATTCTTCAAACATGTGCTACCGGACCTAACCACTGGACAAAGATTGAAAGGATTTTGGAGATAGAGGAAGACGTCATCAGCCTCACAAATGCTAAGGATCCCAACGAAGCCATGGACCGACACGCAATAGTGGAACCGCGTGCTCGACTACAAAAGCTAACCGGACATATTCGAATGCTTACATAAAGGTATGTTGCGGGAACACCGAAGTCTAAATTACAACTCTTGGTGTTGGATATCCTTGCGGTCAAGAAAGGAGAATTCATCGACGAAGTGGCGCGGCTTAAAGCGGTGCGCGAACAGCGAAATACAACGCATTCTCCAACTCTTGAGGATGTTGACGGTCAGAATCCAGGAGATAAGTCTCCTCTAGCCGATCCGGCTATCAACGAAACCGACGAAAAGACAAAGACTCCTCTCATCGGGCCACACGCATCTGTTCAAACTGGGGATTCAGAACCGGCCGTCACAGAAGAAAGAGTCAAGTCTCTTATTCAAGAGTTTGTCAACGACGCGGTTAAGCCCTGGAAAAAGAAAGCTAAGAAGGTCGCGGTTCAAGCATTCAGGATGGCCGAGAAAACAAGGGATGATCTTGGGAAGGCAAACGAGCGGATCACAGAGGTCGAAGTCAACTACTGTGACGACAATGTTTTGTACGACGCTCATCTTAGGCGAACCGTAGACTTGGAAAATACGACCTCAAAGTTAGTGGATGACTTGGAACGGTTTCAAGATACGACCGAGCAACGACTTACAAAGGTCGATAAGGACCTAGGGCGGTCAAGCGCCCAAAACGGTTCAACACTCGACAGGGTCGAAAGCCTTGAAAAGAAGAATGCACTACATGAGGAGCGAAACGACAAACTTGAAGCCGACCTCAAGGCGGTCACCGAACAGGTGACTGAGTTAATAAATGCCAAGCTTAATGCAGATAAAGCGGTTGAGGAGGCAAACGCTCAGGCGGCTAAAGATCTCTAGGATGCCCTGGATGAGCAGAACCGAACACAGAAGGAGGCACCACGGTCTGATGCGAACTTCAACGAACGCCTACGAATCTTAACGGCCAAAAATCCGGAACTCGCAAAATCGATAGCGGCTCGAGAAGCCAAGGAGGCAAAGCGGTTCAACGCTGAGAAACAAAGGTTCGACGAATATGAAAAGACTCACAAGAAGACCAAGGCGGCTACCTCCTCTTCGGCTCTGGAAACACGAAAAAGGAATGTTCCTTCAAGGAAAGTTCAAGTCACCGAGATGTTGGACAGGATCACCGAGACAGTCGTTGACCCCCCACCGAACCCGGCTTTGCAAACCGGGGATGACTTCGAAGAGAATCTCGAGCCGCCACCTACAAGACAGTGAGTTTTCAATGCGGTTCCAATCAGCACGGTCGGTCAACCGCGCCTTCCTCACCCGGACACCTCAGGAGCTGGGGGTTCCTCTTCGAGGCCGGCTCAACCGGCTAAGGGACAACCAACAGATGACCTGATGGGAGACTTCCTGCCATCCAGATTGAACTAGGGGCTTTCTTTTCTATCTTCACTTATGTTTATTTCGGTTTCTATATATATAATATTTTCCCCTTTTTGCGGTTATCTTTATATATATAGTTATTTTTGGCAATTCATTTTATATGAGTTTCCTACTCTACTACAGGATAATAAAGTATTACCATGTTGATCTTTAACTAGACATGCATGAGTTTAAAAATCAACTGATAGACCATTATCATATAATTGACCAATACTAATCAGGTTATAGTACAGATTGTCAACAAGTAACACGTCATTAATGGTTAGATTACCATGGATAATCTTACCCTTACCCAAGGTCTTACCCTTCTTGTTGTCACCAAAAGTGATCTTAGGTCCAGAACAATCTGCTATATCAGTGAGAAGTCGTATGTTTCCTAACATATGTCTGGAATAGCCGCTGTCAAGATACCACACAGATTCCTCGAGACCATCATTTACTTGTACCTACACAAAATAATATTTATAATCGTTTGGTACCCACATTCAATTGGGTCCTCGGTCAATCAGTCCCTTAGGAATCAATATTTGAGTTATTCTGATGGATTTTCCATTTTGTGTTGTGATTAATGCGTATGATTTTGACATAACAACGCCTTCCTACTAGTCACTCATCCCTTAGTCTTTGAAGATGGTTTTCGTTTAGACATCCTTGACTTCTTGCCAATTTTTAGATTTTCAGACTTGCTGGCTGCTTCTAACTTATTTTTCAGTAAGGTAATAGTCGGCGGAACATAAGTTATTTCATTCTTCAAAGATAATTCTTCATGATTGGATCAGATTTACTGTTAGTTAAACTCCCTTTGACAAAGATTATTGGCTTAAGCTTATCAGTTGCTAAGTTTGACTTTTTGCAGGACTGGTTTGGGTCATTGCCATCAAATCCTAAACCAGATCTAGATCCAACAGGTTTCAACAGACTGATCTGATATTTAACAGCTTTTCCAGACCTCATCCAAGCACTACCAACATAATTTAACCTTTTTTTAGAAGAAAGAGTTTGAATATGTTCCTTGAGCATCTCATTCTTGGATGAGATCTCTACTACATTCTTTTCAAACACATTTGATTTAGAAGTTTTGTGTGAAGAAGAAATATTGGCCTCATATTTTACTTTCATTTCATAAAAGGAATCTGATAACTTCTTGTAGTAAATGTCCATTTCATTGAGTGTAGTAGTTAACTCTTCGTTGATAAATTCTGGTGGAGAAACCTTGGATTGATCGTTTGCCATCAAGCATGTTACAATTTCAGTATCCTTTTCAATAGAAGAATCCTTTGAATCGCTTTCGGCCCAATTGGATTTGTTTTCAACACACATGAAAACTTTATGGTCCTTTTGATTCTTCTTGTCTTGAACATTTCTACCATAGATCTGAATCAGCTTCTCCCAAATTTCTTTAGCATGGGAGCAAGACTTGATCTCGTAGAATATGTTCATGTTGATCGATTGATACAAATATTTTTGGCCACATTGTCCAGGTTGTTGGTCATCTTATCTTTAGTAGTCCACTCACATCTTGGCTTCGGAATTTTTCTAGGACCATCGGTAATGACGCTCCACATATCACAATCTAGAGCAGCCAAGTGAGCTTGTACATCATCCAATAGTCGTAGTTGTCACTCGACAGGATAGGGATCTCGTTGATGATAGACATGATTCAGATTCTTGATACTTGAGAATTGAAAACAGGGCTCTTATACCAATTGATAGGATCGGCGTAATCGATAGAGACAGGGTCTGACTATTGATGACGGCTTCGGATAAACGATTTTATAGAAAACCTTTTAGGGATTTAAATCAATTTCTATTCTTTATAAACCCTTCCAAACTCTTGAACGATTCAAGTGCGGAAACGTTTGCTCAGGTTTGAAGTTAAGAACAAACGAAAGAATAAAGGACAGTAAGAAGAAGACACATCAGTTTGTTTATAGATGTTTAGAGAAAAACTCTCTTACGAAAGGATTCACTATACGTTTCTTAGAATCAAATACAGTTGCACAGCTAGCTCGCTGTTGAACAGAACAGGCTCTGTTCAACTTACAATATTTTGATGAATATCACTCAAATAGACAATACTTGATATACACACAGTAAAGCAAGAAAGCAATTCGTGAGTAAGTTCAGTAATTCGTTTGCGTATGCGTATTTCTCGATGTCCAGCAACTGACTTCAATTCTCTCTAATTCTGGAAGTTCGTCCGTTTTCCTTGAGAATTTTTAAATAGAGAGAAGGAACCAATGGTCTAATCTTCTATAATGACATGTGGCGAACTTCCATTGGAACGCCTCCATAGTACATAGGTACAGCAGATTCTAAGCACCAGGATCGCAGTCGTACCGATCTGGTAGTGTGCCAAATATTCTTCTAGGATATTCCTGCAAGAAACAAGTAGTGGGAAGAATATTTGCTTATGTGGCATTAGTTAATTGGTTGCAACAGGCTGTCGTAATGATCTGCACTGAAAAGTGTAGCAGGAGTAGCATACAACTAGTTGATAATGGGTAGACGGATGCTACGCTTCCCTTCAAACTAATTTGAAGGAGTTAAACTCTATGTCTAACTCTCATCTGTTAGACGACACGTCTAACAACACTTCCCTTCAGACTAATCTGAAGGAGTTAGATTGCACGTCTAACTCTCATCTGTTAGACGGCACGTCTAACTACGCTTCCCTTCAGATTAATCTGAAGGAGTTAGACTACACGTCTAACTCTTATCTGTTAGACGACACGTCTAACTGAGTATCTGTTAGACTGCACGTCTAACTACGCATCCGTTAGACTACATGTCTAACTACGTATCTGTTAGACTACACATCTAACTATGTATCCGTTAAACTGCACGTCTAACTACGTATTAATTAGACTACACCTCTAACTACGCATCTGTTAGACTGCACGTCAACTACGTCTGTTAGATTGCACGTCTAATTACGTATCTGTTAGAATGCACGTCTAACTACACATCCGTTAGACTGCATGTCTAACTACGTATCTGTTAGACTGCACGTCTAACTACGCAACTGTTAGACTGCACGTCTAACTACGTCAGTTAAACTGCACGTCTAACTACGTATCTGTTAGACGACACGTCTAACTACGTATCCGTTAGACTGTACGTCTAACTACGTCTGTTAGACTGCACGTCTAACTACGTCTGTTAGACTGCACGTCTAACTACGTATCTGTTAGACTGCACGTATAACTACGTATCCGTTAGACTACACGTCTAACTACGTATCTATTAGAATACACGTATAACTACGTATCTGTTAGACTACACGTTTAACTACGTCTGTTAGACTGCACGTCTAACTACGCATCTGTTAGACTGCACGTCTAACTACGTCTGTTAGACTACACGTCTAACTACGTATCCGTTAGACTGCACGTTTAACTACGTATCCGTTAGCCTACACGTCTAACTATATATCCGTTAGACTGCACGTCTAACTACGTATCTGTTAGATTGCACGTCTAACTACGTATCTGTTAGACTGCACGTCTAACTACGTATCTATTAGAATACACGTCTAACTACGCATCTGTTAGACTGCACGTCTAATACGTCTATTAGACTGCACGTCTAACTACGTATTTGTTAGATTGCACGTCTAATTACGTCTGTTAGACTGAACATCTAACTACGTATCCGTTAGACTGCACGTTTAACTTCGTATCCGTTAGACTGTACGTTTAACTACGTATCTTTTAGACTGCACGTCTAACTACGTCTATTAGACTGCACGTCTAACTATGTATCTATAAGACTACACATTTAATTACGTATCTGTTAGATTACACGTCTAACTATGTATTCGTTAGACTACACGTCTAACTAGGTATCTGTTAGACTGCACGTCTAACTACCTCTTTTAGATTGCACGTCTAACTACGTAGTTGTTAGACTGCACATCTAACTACGTATCTATTAGACATTATGTCTAACTATGTATCCGTTAGACTGCACGTTTAACTCAATGCGTCTAATAGTCAATAAGTCTAATGAACCTCATTTAGACTTAGTCTAATATAACATGTTTTCCATACACCTGCACCAAAAACAATTAGACGGCTTAATTTAAGTTTTATACCAACAAATCATCAAAATTCCATTAGTCAAAATAATTTGACCCAACATGTACAGATTTCTTTACGATAGTATGTTCAACTAAATTATTGAGTGTGACACTGCCAAGGAGATCTGGGACAGATTCACTCAACTGTGTGAGGGCAATGAGCAAACTAAAGAAAACAAAATTATGGTAGCCACTCAGCAATTCGACATCTTCAAAATGCGTCCTGGAGAAACAATGACTGAGTTTGACGCAAGGTTCAGCAATGTTGTCTCCACTCTATCCATTCTTGGCAAGACCTACACCGATAGAGAGATTTCTATCAAGGTCATGCGAGCTTTACCAAGGGAGTGAGACATAAATACCATGGAAGTCCAAAGACCATAATAAGATCGGTCTCTTCGAATTGTTTGTTGATCTCAAGACCTATGTGTTTGAGTTGAACTCAAGGATTGAAGAAGATCACCCCTCATCCACCATCATTACCAAAGCCCTAGTGACCGCTGAAGAGCCACCAATTGTCCCTGATGTGAAGACAACTGCCCATCAGCTCAACAACAATGCTATGGCTCTTTTCATGAAGAAGTTTGGCAAATTTATGAAGAAGAGCAATTCTAACTCAAGCTCCTCAAATACCAATGACGATAAGAAATCTAAAGCTAATATTAAGTGTTTTACCTGTGGTATTTTAGGTCATTACAAATCGGAATATCGGAAGCCGAAGCGTGATGAGAAGAAGAAGTATGAAGAAAAATAGTTGAAGGCTCTTTTGGCAGGCGACGGGAAGGACAAATGGAACTATAGCGATTCTGACTCATCATCCAGCGACAGTGATGATGATGAGATTGCTTGTTTCATAGAGAGAGAGGAAGAAGAATAAGAAGCTGAGGAATCTTAGGTATTTGACTTCTCTTTTGAAAAATTTTAAAGGGAAGAACTAGTAGCAGCACTCAATGACATGGTCGTAGAGTACAGAAAGATATTAGAGTCCCAGAATGAAATAAAATCTACCTCTGAAATGTATCAACCTATTTTATCTCAAGCTCTAGAATCAAACAGTCTTCAAAATGGCAAGGTCGAGATCTCATCTGAGAATGAGATGCTCAAAGAAAAGATTCAAACTCTCTCTTCTGAAAACAAACGGTTATACTATATTGTCAGTGCTTGGACAAGGTCTGGAGAAGCTGTCAAATATTAGATTAGTCTGTTGAAACCTGTTGGATCTAAATTTGGTTTAGGATTTGATAGCAATGACCCTAACCAGTCATGTAAGAAGTTAAACTCAGTAACTAACAAGCTTAAGCCAGTAAGTTTTGTCAAAGGGAGTTTAACTAACACTGAAACTGATCAAATCTGTGAGGAGTTAGCTTTAAAGGATGAGATAACTTATGTTCCTTCAACAGTTAACTAGATGAAAATTAAGTTAGAATTAGTCAGCAAGTCAGGCAATCTAAACATGACACGAAATCAAGGAGTTTTAAAAGAAAATCATCCTCTAAGGCTAAGGGATCAGTGGTTAGCATGAAGATGTCTGCTAACTCTAAATCTTATGCATTAATTACAACACAAAATGGGAAATCCATAAAGATAACGCAAATATGGATACCCAAGGTACTGATTGATCGAGGACCCAAGTGAATGTGGGTACTAAAGGTGTAAATATTTCTTTATATAGGTGATACAGGAAAACTACAGAAAGGAAGCTTGGAGAATACTCTTCTGAAGACATGCTATAGAAGATCAACAGTGGCACTCGCCACTCCTAAGGACTAAGTATTTTATGCCTTAAAAATATTTTTGGTCTTAAGGACCTCAAAACATTTCTTTATTCTTTTTGTACATGCATAAATTGAGAGGGAAATTTATTATATAAATAAAGATGCACGCAGACTTAAGCTTTAATTGGTCTATTAGACGAGAATGTCTAAATAGAAAAGCAAGTACTTAGACGTATTCTTACACACACATTCTATGCCTCTAAGTTGAATTGTCTTGGTTGATAACCTGCGCGGTTAGACGTTGAAGTCTAATAGACGTTGAGACATTTATAAGACAAGAGAAATTTGACGCTCACGTCTAACCAAACACACATCTTATACGTGTTGTTCATGCGTAATTAGACGTTGAAGTCTAATAGATGTTTAGACATCTATAAGACAAGTAATTAGACGCCTGCGTCTAATAGACACTTAATCCACATAGATTGTAGAAGTAAGAGAAACGTCTAACTATGTGTGTTATTAGACACTTCATTTTCAAAAACTGATTAAGGACAGCTGTCCTCTATGCGGTGTCATCTAATTTTTCCGGTCAAACATTAAAACAATCATTTTCAAATAACATGAAGACACGTGTCTTTCAAGTAAAAGAGAATGATTGATATACCCTTAAATTAATGATGACTATCTTTGGGAAAAGGCGTCTAACATTAATTAGTGGAACCTACTTTTGTGTAAAGTGACGGTTAAGCCATGCGACCTTTCGAAGTTTATTTAAGGACATATTGCATGCGATTGAATGTTTTACGCTCATAAATTTCTTAAGAACCCTAAAGTTTCTTTAACTTCTCTCCGAAGAATCCTATTCATCTTATCCCTCCTTTCTCTAATGGCTAACAAGAAGATTACCATTGGTCACAGCACTCTGCAGGTGGATTTCACCTCGGTGTACTCTTTCGATTAAAATAACGATATTGAAGGAAGTTCGGGAGTTCTTCAATTCAGCGATCTTGGTTGGAGATTCCATTTCGGCGAATGTGAATGAGACAACTATTTCTTTTTATGAATCGGCTTATGCGGAGTTCTTAGAACTTCCATTGGAGGGTCAAACTTTTAATCTTCATATTCCAACACAAACCATCATGAAGATGAAGAAATTGCTTTCTCAATCGACAGTTCGGAAATAAGGCTAAATGGGAATAAGAAGGTTCTAAAGCCGCATTTCATTCTTTTGAACGACATAGTAGCGAAGACTCTTCAAGGCAGAACATGTTTATTTCACTTATATAGTCAGGATCGCTTCGACTATATGACGACTATTTCAAAGGTTATTCAAGTCAACTAGGCTTCTAAGCTCTTATCTAATCTTTGAAAGTCGATTCGGTCTAACAACAATGTGAGTGTGGGATTCGCTGTCCAACTCAGCTGGTTTCTAAAACATTTGGGGGTTCCTATAGGAGAGGGTGAGGCTATTAACTCTAGTCGTGTTTTCACCACTTTCACTGTTTCTAATAGTCTCACAAGACAGTGAGTTTTCAATGCGGTTCCAATCAGAGAACTCAAAGGAGTCTTTCTCTGGATCGTCTAGCCAATAGACAGGTGGCAAATCTGTTACTCGGTCCAAGCAACCAACCGCTTCTAATTCTTCAATAGGGGCTAAAAGAGCCAGAACTGTTATTGAATCTGAGGCTAGTTCCATCAACCAAAAGAGCTCTTTAAAGATAGATTTTGGAGTGGTTGACTCTAGAGCAAAGAAAGGTCTTCCTCCCTTTGCAACTATCCCTATTTCTTCGTTTACTCCACCCCCAGCCGGTTGAAGAAGCCGGAAAAATCATCTGTCTCAAACGGTGATAAGTTAAAGGCATCTAGGGCGTATAAGTCATACAAGGCATCTTCCAAGGTAATTTCTCCTCCTCTAGCCGAAGTGCCTATCTTTAGTGTTCCTGTGTTGGAGAAAGGTGTATCTGTTGTTGTTCCTGTGTGGGAACAAGCTATTGGGCCAACTATTGAGCCAGTTATTCAAAACATTGCATGTATTGATAGGATTCAATCTTTTGTCCTTCAAAAAGAACCTGTAGCCGCTGAAGCTACTAGTATTGCTGAAATAGAGCAGGGTGCTGTTCCAACCCCTATTAATGTAGTATTGTCCGAATAGGCTCCCATTCTGCCAAATGTCGAGCCGCTTGTCTCTAAGACTGTTCAAAAAATATTCGATGTCGTGGGAAAAGGAATCATGTCTAAGGTCTCAAAAGGGTGTTTTTCCAAGCCATTAACACCACACGAAATTATGAGAGCCACAAGGAGCGCTGCTGGTATAACCATCAGAGAACTAAGACCAACTCCTATACCAGTTGAGGTTATTGGAAAGGGTAAAGACATTGTCAATGATTCTATTGAGAAATTTTCGGAAGCCAGCTGCATTGTTAATCTAATGATGGATCAAGCTAATGCGAAAGAAGCTGCGAAACTTTATATGTCTGACACCTGGGTGATGAACAGAGTGGTCAACATGTATGATCAAGTTATTACAGGAAAAGATGTTAGGAAAAAATGGAGGAAGTTGATCAATGTGGAGAAACGAGTCCTGAAGTGGGCTAAAACTATTGAGGTCCATGAAGCTCTCAAGAAGAAATATTTGGTGGAAGCTATCATTAGAGGTCGAGCTCTCTTTCCTCTACTTGAGGCAAGAAAAAAAAATTCAATCCGATGGAAAGAAATGGTGCTGCAGAGGAGTGTGCATTATAGAGACTTGATCAAATCATGAACAACTATAGCCCAATTGTTCTTAGATTTGTTCATAACACCGAGTTTTCAGGGTTAAATACGTTTTATAATCCATCGAGTGAAGACAAGTCGATGCAACTCTCTGAAGATGATAAAGTGATATCACAAGAAGAAGAGAAATTTACTGCTCATCTCATTGAATTGGGGAATTTATCTGTTGAAGAGAAACGCTTGTTGGCCCAACCTCTTATCGATCAGACTCATGATCCTGTTCAACCTGATTTAATCATGAAAGAAGAGGATAATATTGCTGAAATTATTCAATCGCCTGTTTGTCAACAGGAATTAGATGTGTTGGAAACCCCTATTCTAGAAGCAGAGAAATCTTCAGTGAAAGAGGTTGAGGCTGATCAGCCTATTGAAGCACAAACTAAGGAGAAACCCACGAAAGAAGACGAATCTAATAAGACTCCTTCAGATTAGAGGGAACAAGCTAACAATGACAATTCGTCAAAAGGAATATCGTTAGAAGAATGCTTCATTCCCTTCTCACCATCTCCTTGATCCTCTCCTATCATGAACCTGGTGGACATTATTGATAAAGTTGCTGAGCTACGCCTTCATTCCGAAGGAACTTCAGAACAAATTCATAAGGTTTGTGAAGATATTCTCCAAGATCAAGAAAAAACGAGGGATACATTTGAGGCAGAAGGATCAGAGTGTTATATGCAACTTCATACTCATATTAGTCCCATTCGAACTGCTCCAGCCAGCTCTCTAGAGGTGTCATCTACTGAAGAAACCTCTCTTGGAGGTGCAAAGCTCCTAAACTCTATGGAGGAGATGATTCATTCTCTTCAAAAGAATATGCTGGACATGAAGTCCAGAATGTCAAATCTCAAGAAGGGATACAGTTCAAACAAGAAAGAATTATCTTCTTTTTTCTTGTAACTTAGAAAGAATTGGAGAAAACAATGAATAGAAATACTTACGAAGTCCATATCGTTAACTATACCTATGTAAAGTTTGAAAAGAATCTCTTCAACAGACAGACGACGAAGTTTGAGGAAACAAAAAGAATTTAACTTGACGCTTCATCAAGAAATTATGACTGGAATGAATCTTGTTCAAGATCAAATGGTTGAGATGACCAAGTATATGAATAGAGTCGACGCTGAACATATGGAACAAGCTGACTCTTTTGCATGGTCGGTTCAAGCCATGGAAGTCGTTGAAGCTACCGCTAAGAAATAGAGAGCTCTTATTGCCCTTAATGCTGATAATGTTAAAAAGGGGGAAGAGAGTTCAAGAGGCGGTAGTTCAAGGGGAGGTGCTTCAAGAGGCACAAGATCAAAAAGAAAAGCTTTTGATGAAGAGAGATGTAGACCACTCAAAAGAGGTGGAGGTCGCGGTGGTGACCGAGGTGGTGGAAGTGGTGGTCGTGCTCCTAGTTTTGGTCGTGCTCTCGTCTCTCGCTTTCAAAATCTCCTGACTGGTGAAGGGTTTGCTGATCCAAATATGAAAAAGGAAGGACCATAATCTCTTTTCTTTAATTATCTTTTGTTGGTTTTTATAACTTATTTTTTAGAACTTATGCTTGAAGTTTATGAACTAGTGTTATTCTTATTTTAATTTGATGGGTGGTTTTCTTATCTTATTAATATTGCAAAGTTTTAACATCATTAAAAAGGGGGAAATTGTTGGGTCAAATTAGTTTGACTAACGTCATTTTGTGTAGGTGCATTAAAACTATGCTAAATTAGACATGGACTGGAACATGATTATTGGACGTATTGCGAGTTAGACGTGTAGTCTAACAGACGTAGATAGACATGCAGTCTAACAGATACGTTGTTAGACGTGTAGTCTAACAGATACGTAGTTAGACGTGCAGTCTAACAGATGCGTAGTTAGACGTGCAGTCTAACAGATTCGTAGTAAGACGTTCAGTCTAACAGATACGTAGTTAGACGTGCAATCTAACAGATACGTAATTAGACATGCAGTCTAACCAGTACGTAGTTAGACGTGCAATCTAACAGATACGTAGTTAGACGTGCAGTCTAACATATACGTAGTTAGTCGTGTAGTCTAACAGATACGTAGTTAGACGTGAAGTCTAACAGATACATAGTTAGACGTGTAGTCTAACAGATACGTAGTTAGACGTGCAGTCTAACAGATACTTATTTAGACGTGCAGTCTAACAGAGATGTAGTTTGATGTGAAGTCTAATAGAGACATAGTTAGACTTGCAATCTAACAGACATAGTTAGACGTGTAGTCTAATAGATACGTAGTAAGAAGTGTAGTCTAACAGATACGTAGTTAGACGTGCAGTCTAATAGACGAAGTTAGACGTGCAATCTAACTCCATTAGACTTAGTGGTTTAATGGATCTCGCTATTAGACATATACGTCTAACTCCCTCAGACTTGGCAGTCTAATGGAGCACGTCTAATGCCTCGCTTCAGCAACTTTTTGAAGTTAACATACGTCTACCCATGATCAACTAGCTGTAAGCTATTCCTGCTCCACTCATACGTGTAGATCGGTACGCCAGCTATTTGTATGCAATGAATGAACGCCACGTACGCGAATATTCCACACGCTACTTGTTTAGTAAAGGACAGTTCCAGAAGAATATTTAGCGCACTACCAATTTGGTACGGCCACCATCCATGTGCACAAAGCCTGTTGTACTCTTGTACTATGGAAGCTTTCTAATGGGCGCTTGCCACGTGTCCATCTAGAAGATTCGACCGTTGGTGTCCTAACTCTATATATAGATCATCATGGACAACGGTCGAGGCATCGGTCTCACCAACCTTACTTGCCATCAATCTTACTTGCCTATACTTTTACACTTACTAATTTGTACATCATCTTCATGTTCAAGAGAGAGATTCAAAAACTGTCTAACTGAGAGATATTATAAATCATATTGTAAGTTGAACAGAGCTTATTCTGTTCAACGGAGTGTTATCTAGCTAGTAAACTATATTTGATTCAAAGAAGTTTAGTGAAATCCTTTCGGTTGTTGGAAGAAGGGGTGACGTAGGAGAGTTTGCTCTGAACATCCATAAACAACTTGATGTGTTCTTCACATTATGTTCTTCCTTCTCACATTGGTTCGAAGCTTCAAACATGAGCAAACAGTTCCAAACTTGAATCGCTTCAAGAGTTTGCAAGGGTTTGTGAAGAATATAAATTTATATTAATCTCTAACATGATTTCTATCAAAACGTTTTTCAGAAGTTGTCATCAATAGTTAGACCCTCGTCTCTATTGATTATACCGATCCTATCAGACTTGGACCACCATCAATATGTTTCCTGCAATCTTCATTATCAAAATCCAACCGTTTATATAGCTCATGATCTATGTCGATTTCAATATTTTTATAGTTCTCTAAATATGAAGACTTTAATAATATATTGTTATTACCTATGATTTATTTAAGCCCCATTGTTAAATTTTGATCAGGTAACAATAAAATAACTCAATATTGATCATTCATTTGAAACCAATCTTCGAAGAAACATCGATTATATCCTATATGCACAAGGTATCCAAATCAATTTTAAATATAACCACTTTGAATTCATCAATTTCTTTGGTGGTTTCCTAAGAGTAATGTGAAATTTTACTCCATGATTTATAATTAATTTATAAATGTTCCAATTGAAAGAAAACAAAATAAAATACATTTAATTATATGATAAAGACAATAATGTGTCCTAAAGAATAGGCTAAGTTTGTATTCTTCTTTTTAAAAATAGATCAAACAATTTAATTATTCAACCCAAAAAACTTCAAAATTTTATTGTATATAATAAATAGATTAAAAATATAAAAACTTCAATTAGAGATATAAATAAGGATAAATTTTTCGTCTTCATTGTCCAACTCTATCCATAGAGACTATTCAATAATAGAAACTTTTTAAAAATAGACTATAATGTTTGCAATCTTTCTTTCAAAAATAGATCAAACAATATAATTCTTCATTTAAAAAATCTTCTAATTTATTGTTGATAAAATAGATTATAATTTGAAAACTTCAACTCTAAACAAATAAGGACAAATTTTTGTAAGAATAGAAAATTTGTATAGACAGTTTTCCCAACTTTGTCTACATACTATTCATCCAACTCTACCTACAAACTGTAATAATTTCTTCTTCATTTTCCATATTGACCACTCGCTGAGATGAGGTTTTAGATTAGGGCTATGACTACAAACAAATTTCAAGCTTTGAAAAATATTCTCTAATTAACTATTTGTATAAAATAGATTATTGAAAAATATCATCAGCAATCATCAAAGTAAAATAAAGAACAACAAAACATGAAATGCAACCATGTGAAGTGGAGAATGTCGCAAAAGAGGAAAAATTCGTTCACATCATCAATCATCAAAGTAGAATATAAAACAATTAAACATGAAATGAAACTAGGCGAAACGTCAAATGAGACTGGAAGAGTAAGAACCAGATAACATCATCATCAATCATTGTTAGGATCGGGATAGCTGATAGGGGACCGGGGTCCGGCTAGCTGTTAATCGCTTACAACACACACACACACCAATTGGCACTAATCCAGTTAAAGATTAGAACCGTTCTTAACACTACACAAGTTGTCACAGACTCTTGAACCAAGTTCAAGGGCATAAATGCTTGTTTCAACCTGAAGCAATTGCACTCGGTTTGGTTAGTGAAAGATGGTATGGAGAAATCGGTTTAAGTGAAGTGAATTTGGTTCGGTTGAGATGGAGAAATATCGGTTCGGTTAATTTAATAACAGAAAGTAAGTAAAGGACACAGAACACAGATATTTATGGATGTTCGGACCAAAACCTTCCTACGTTACCCCTTCTTCTCAAAACGGTGAAAAGGATATTCACTAATGTAATATTACAACAATACGATCGAGGCTTATTTACTACTCGATATTCAATTTACAATACTCACATAGTATTGTAATACACTTTTTTTACAGAGTACTTAACGTTTACAACTGTTTCACTTTTGATCAAAGAGACTGTATGAAATCAGATACTTTTCAGGCTTGATCAGGTGAATGATGGATTGATAGCTCGCGCGTTATGTTTCTTCAATTTCCTTGGCTTCCTTTTATATGGGAAATATGACAACGGTCATATTTCATTCTCATTTGTTGATTGGTCATCCGAGCCGGCTAGAGTAGGTAGCTTTGATTTTTGTACATGTGGCAACCATGCATTAGGGCAACCGCCTGCACCATGAAGGTTGCTTGTAAACTTGGGTAAGATCTACAATCATGAGATTTGTCGCATGCTTATATCAGATCTTTCTTTGTATATTCCCAAGATATTTTCGTTACATCATCTTCAGATTATTCGTTATTTTGAATAATCTTCCCATTGGCCTTATGATCTTTGATGTTTTGAGCCAGCCATAATTTATCGGTTAGTACTTCTTGTCGGGCGTGATTTTGAACCGATCCGGCTTATCGTCAACATATGCTTTGGTTGAAATATCCGGTAGAGTTAACTTGTTTAAGTGTATAATGGTTATTTCCAATATGGAAGAAATATATTATGGCAAAAGATTTTCATTATGGCTTAAAATATATGGAAGAAATGTTAGTCTTCCTCTTTCAGTGATAGACATGTATCTTTACTTTGATTGAGATTTAGACTGTTTTTATAACATAGGGTAATCATCAAGGCATGCATGACAACAACGGCTAGTCATCCCAAGTTAGCCAAAAATCCCCTTACCGAAATTATAATGTGATTTATTTGTTGGTTTTCCATGACTTGTTTATTGAGATAGCTTATTCCGGTGTGAAGAGATATCACGTTTAGGCGATATTTATTCAGTTTTGAGGAGTAAGCCATCTGTCTTATTTAAGTCATTTGAACAGTTCAATTCATGCACAAATAATTTGTTAGAGTGGATTTATCAGGCTTAACCGGAGACATCTGTCCGGTTAGCATACTTGATCGTTTAATTTCCCATTATGGTAGCCGAGTCGGATTTCAAAAAGAGGGAGTTCACATAACATGGTTTGAGAAGCGTGAGCTTCTCCCTGAACTCATGCTCCGGTTTTTCATGAATGTGTTTATGAAAACATACAAATGCATTTAAGGCAGGATGTGCTTGCTATCCGCAAGTCCTAGGTTGTTTTGAAATAAAGAAAACGTAGCTTCCTGTAGTGGATTAGTGAAGATGGCGGCCACTTGTTGTTCGGTTGAGACATATTCTAGTCGGATGTGTTTTTGTTGAACATGTTCCCGAATAAAGTGATATTTTATGTCAATGTGTTTAGTTTTTGAGTGCAACACCTGATTGTATGTGATTGTTATAGCGCTGGTGTTGTCACAGAAGATCGGAGATTCTTCAGCAATTATTCTGAAATCCTTCAGTTGTTGTTGGATCTAGAGGAGTTGAGCACAACAACTTCCGCCTGCCAGGTACTCTGCCTCTGCGGTTGAAGTTGAAACTGAGGTTTGTTTCTTACTGTACCAAGAGACAAGTCGGTCTCCCAAGAATTAGCATTTACCGCTTGTACTCTTTCGGTCTATTTTGTAGTTTGCATAGTCTGCATCAGAATAGCTGATTAGATTGAAACTGGAAACCTTCGGATACCACAGTCCCACATCTTGAGTGCGTTTTAAATATTTTAATATTTTTTGGCAGCGGTAAAATGAGATAGTTTCGGATTTGCTTGGAATCTTCCGCAAACGCCAACCGCGAACAGAATGTCTGGTCGGCTAGCTGTTAGATATAGAAGTGAGCCGATGATTCCTCGTTAGGCCGTGATATCTACGTCTTGTCCATCTTCGTCTTTATCCAGTTTGACAGATGAGCTCATTGGAGTAGCTATTTTGGCGCATGTATCCATTCCAAATTTCTTCAACAGTTCGATTGTATATTTGAATTGGTTGATGAAGGTTCATGTTTCTATCTGCCGAACCTAGAGACCTAGAAAGAAACTCAATTCCCCCATCATACTCATTTCAAATCTACCAGTCATCATTTTTTAGAATTTTGTTGGATCAAATTATTTTGACTAAGTTTTGAAATAATTTAACCATCGAAATTTTGATGATGAAATGATTCATGTGCTTTGACGCAAATGTATTGAAATCATATTTCATGAGACTTGGCTCTAATGAGGCACATTAGACCGATTTGGCATTAGATGCACAGAATTAGACGTGCATTCTAACTCAGCGGAGTTAAATGTGCAGTCTAATAGATCTCAGAATTATACGTGCAGTCTAACTCTGCAGAGTTAGACGTGTAGTCTAATAGATCTCGGAATTAGACGTGCAGTCTAACTTAGCGGAGTTAAACGTGCAGTCTAATAAATCTCATAATTAGAAGTGCAGTCTAACTTAGAGGAGTTAGACGTGTAGTCTAATAAATCGCGGAGTTAGACGTGTAGTCTAATAGATCTCGGAATTAGACGTGCAGTCTAACTCAGCGGAGTTAGACGTACAGTCTATTGGAATGTGAAAGTTAGACGTAAGTCTAACTCCTTCAGATAAGTCAGAAGTAGAACCAGAAATCAATGTGCAGTCTAACTCAGTGGAGTTAGACGTGCAGTCTAATGGTTTATAACAATTAGACGTGAAGTCTAATTGGTGAAAGTTAGACGTAAGTCTAACTCCTTCAAACAAGTCTGAAGTAGAACCATAATTAAACGTGCAGTCTAACTCAGTGGAGTTAGACGTGCAGTCTAATGGTTTGTAACAATTAGACGTGTAGTCTATCTGGTGAACGTTAGACGTAAGTCTAACTCCTTTAGACAAGTCTGAAGTAGAACTGGAATTAGACGTACAGTCTAACTCAGTGGAGTTAGACGTGCAGTCTAATGGTTTGTAACAATTAGACGTGTATTCTAATTGGTGAAAGTTAGACGTAAGTCTAACTCCTTCAGATAAGTCTGAAGTAGAACCGGAATTAGACGTGCAGTCTAATGGTTTGTAACAATTAGACGTGTAGTTTAATTGGTGAAAATTAGACGTAAGTCTAACTCCTTCAGACAAGTCTGAAGTAGAACCAGAATTAGACTTGCAGTCTAACTCAGTGGAGTTAGACGTACAGTCTAATGGTTTGTAACAATTAGACATGTAGTCTAATTGGTGAAAGTTAGACGTAAGTCTAACTCCTTCAGACAAGTCTGAAGTGATTGTAATTAGACGTAAGTCTAATCCCATTAGACTAGGTGGTCTAATGGATTCTGTTTTTAGACAGAGATGTTTGATTTCATTAGACGAGGTTGTCTAACTGGAAGACGTCTAATGCTCAACTTAAGTAGTATGCTTGAAGCTAGCACCCGCCTACCCATGTGATATAGATGTACCCTACTCCTACTCCACTTTCTAGTGAAGAGTAGTACGACAGTTATATGCAACCAACCAACGAATGTCATGTAAGAGAATTTTTCTCATATTACTTGTTTTGCAGGTACATCCCTGATGGAATATTCGGTGCACTACCAGTTATTGTATGGTCACGATCCTTTTGCTCAGAATCTGCTGTGTACAATGGAGGCTTTCCAATGGAAGAGTGCCACGTATCATTCTAAAAGATTCGACCATTAGTCTCTACCCAGTATTTATCAAATCTCAAGGACAATGGACAATCTGTCTCACTAAACGAACAAGCTCTACAATTCTAAAGTTTTTCGATGATCATGTTTGCTAAATTACAGAGAGTAATCAAGCCTTTGAATATTCATACTGTGAAGCTGCTTTCCTGATTGTACTGTGTGAATCAAGAGAGAGCTAGAATCATAATGAATACACGGAATTAGACGTAAGTCTAATAGAATTAGACTTACAGTCTAACTCATCGGAGTTAGACGTGTAGTCTAATAGATGTAAAGAATTAGACGGATAGTCTAATGAATACACGGAATTAGACGTAAGTCTAATAGAATTAGATGTACAGTCTAACTTATCAGAGTTAGACATGTAGTCTAATATATTTGTAATTAGACGGGTAGTCTAATTGATATTCGGAATTAGACGAGTAGTCTAATTGATGCGAAAGTTAGACGTGCGCCTAACTCCTTCAGACAAGTCTGAGGTAGAACCGAATTAGACGTATAGTCTAACTTATCGGAGTTAGACGTGTAGTCTAATATATTTGTAATTAGACGGGTAGTCTAATTGATATTCAGAATTAGACGGGTAGTCTAATTGATGTGAAAGTTAGACGTGAGTCTAACTCCTTCAAACAAGTCTTAGGTAGAACCGGAATTAGACGTGTAGTCTAACTCAGTGAAGTTAGACGTATCGTCTAATGGTTATTGTAATTAGATGCGAGTTTAATTCTATTAGACCAGGCGGTCTAATAGACGTTTTTCTGTTAGAAGGAGATAAATTATTTCATTAGACTGATTTTCACAATCCGTCTAACTGAAATACGTCTAATGCTCAGTTTAAGCAGTACGCTTGAATCTAGCAATTCTCCTACCCACGTGCTATAGCTGTACCCTACTTATTCTCCACTTTCTAGTGAAGATTAGTACAGCAGCTATACGCATCCAATCAAGGAATCCCACATAAGAGAATTTTCCTCAATTTACTTGTTTTGCAGGTACATTTCTGATGGAATAATCGGCACACTACCAGTTCTGTACGGCCATGATCTTTGTGCTCAAAGCCTGCTGTGTGCAATGGAGGCTTTCCAATGGAAGAGTGCCACGTATCATTCTTGAAGTTTTGACCGTTGGCTCTTGCTCAGTATTTAACCAATCCTAAGGACAACGGACGAACAATCTTGCCATATACAATGAACAAGCAATCTGATTTTGCAGAGAGAGTAACAACTCAATCATCTTGCTTACTAAATTCAAACTGTGAAGCTTCTTTCTAATTGTACTGTGTGTGAATCGAGAGAGAAAACTAGAATGAAAACACCTTTGGCTGAGTGATATTCTTCATCTTGTAATTGAACAAAAAGTGTTCTGTTCAATATTGAGCTAAGTGTGTGTGTAAACTGTATTTTGATTTTAATCATCTTATAGTGAATCCTTCCTGTGGTTGGAAGAAGGGGTGACGTAGGAGAGTTTCTCCAAATATCCATAAACAAACTACTGTGTTCTTCTTTTCTGTCATCTTTTTATATTTCATCTTGTGTTTCAAACCCAAGTAAACAATTCCGCCTTGAATCCGTTTCAAGTGTTTACACAAGTTTGCGTAGAATAGAAAACGAATTAAATCCCTAATAGGATTTCTTTCAAACTGTTTTTCATAAGACTTCATTCTTAGCTAGACCCTCGTCTCTATCGATAAAGCTGATCCTATCAATTGGTATCAAATCCCTGTTTCTATTCTCAAGCATCAAGAACCCAAAGCATGTCTTGCATCAATGAAATTCCTCTTCTGTCAAAGGACAACTACGATTTGTGGATGATAAGAATGCAAGCTCACTTGGCTGCTATTGACTATGACATGTGGAGTGTCATCATCGTTGGCCCCATAAAGATTTCAAAGCCAAGCAGTGAGTGGACCACTGAAGATAAGATGACCAACAACCTGGATAATGTTACTAAGAACATTCTATTCCAGTCACTCAACATGAATATGTTCTATGAGATCAAGTCTTGTTCCACTACAAAAGAGATATGGGATAAGCTCAACTAGATCCACGGTGTGAATTCTCAAGCAAAGAAGAACCAGAAAGCATTAATTTGCAGTCAGAACAAATCCAGATGGGCTGATAGTGACTCGGAGGAGCCTCCTACCGAAAAAGAGAATGAAGCTGTAACATGTCTGATGGCAGATGACCAATCTAAGATAAATGATATCTCTGCACCAGAATTTACAAACGAGAAGCTAACTAATGCACTCAATGAAATGGCCATTGAGTACAAGAAGTTAGCTGACTCTTTTTATGAAATGAAAGTTAAATATGAATCAACTGTTTTTTCTTCAAAGAAAGAATCTGAACCAAACATTTTTCATGAAAACTTAACAGAGATCTCATCTAAGAATGAGATGCTCAAAGAACAGGTTCAAACTCTTTCATCTGAAAACAAGAGATTAAACTTTATTGTCAGTGCATGGACAAGATCTGGAGACGCTGTCAAATATCAGATTAGCATGTTGAAACCTGTTAGATCTAGATCTGGATTGGGACTTGACAGCAATGATCCTAATCTGTCATGCAAAATGTCAAAACCAAATGACAAACTTAAGCCAATAAGTTTTGTCAAAGGAAGTATGTCTGAAATTGAATCTGATCCAATTCATGAAGAAGTTGCTTTCAAAAATGAAATAGTTTATGTTCCACCAACTGTTAGCTGGCTTAAGAATAAGCTAGAAAAGGCTAATAAGTTTGGTAATTCAAAATCTGACTCTAAATCAAGAAGTTTTAAAAGAAAACCTTCTTCAAAAATTAAAGGATCAGTGGCTAGCAGAAAGTCGTCTATTAAGTCAAAAACATACGCATTAATCACAACACAAAATGGGAAGTCCATCAGAATAACTCAAATATGGATTCCTAAGGGACTGATTGACCGAGGACCCAGTTGAAGGTAGGTACCAAAAGATTGTAAATATTTATTTATGTAGGTACAAATAAATGAAGGACTGGAGGAATCTGTATGGTATCTTGATAGCGGATGTTCTAGGCATATGACAGGAAATAGACAGCTTCTCACTGATATATCAGATTATTCTGGACCTAAGATCACATTTGGTGACAACAAGAAGGGTAAGACCATGGGTAAGGGTAAGATTATCCATGGTAACCTAACTATTAATGACGTATTACTTGTTGACAATCTGTGTTATAATTTAATCAGCATTAGTCAATTATGTGATAATGGTTTGTCAATAGACTTTCAAACTCATGCATGTTTAGTTAAAGACCAAGATGGAAACATTTTATTAACTGGAAGTAGAGTAGGAAACTTATATAAAATGAATTGGCAGAAAGAGACATCCGACCCTATGTACATGATTGCCAAGAATGACCAAAATTGGTTATGGCACAAACATTTGAAGCATTTGAACTTTAAAACCATCAACAACATTTGTTCAAACAATTTAGTTATTGGTTTACCCAAACTCCAGTTTTCAAAAGACAAGATATGCATTGCTTTCCAGTTAGGCAAACAGGGCAGATCATCATTCAAAAGCAAAGGGAAATCACAATCCAACTGTATCCTAGAACTTTTACATATGGATCTTTTTGGTCCAATTCCTGTAAAGAGTATAGGAGGAATGAGATTTTCCTTAATTGTTATCGATAACTTTTCACGTTTTACATGGGTTGCATTTTTACCATCAAAAGATAAAACTACTGATAACTTGATTAGGATATTTAGAATAAAAAATCTTTAAATATCACATGTATTAGAAGTGATTAGGGAACTGAATTTACTAACAGATAACTATCATCTTATCTTGAGGAGACTGGAATTACGCATGAGTTGTCTAGTGCCAGAACTCCACAGCAAAATGGCATTGCTGAGAGAAGAGTGAGAACTCTGAAGGAAGCAGCGAGGTCTATGCTTGCTGAATCAGATGTTCCTTAGAGGTTCTGGGCAGAAGCCATTAGTACTGCTTGCTACACACAAAATCGGTCAATAATTAACAAACGTTTTGATAAAACTCCCTATGAATTGTATTATGGGAGAATTCCCACAGTTTCTTACTTTAAGATATTTGGGTGTAAATATTTTATCCATAACAATGGAAAGGTTTATTTGACTGCTTTTGATGCTAAAGTAGATGAGGGATTCATGTTGGGATACTCATCAGTAAGCAAGGCTTACAGAGTATACAACAAAAGAATATAGACTGTTGAGGAATCCCTTCATGTAGTGTTTGATGAGCCTGTTGAGAGCAAATCCAATGAACCCATTGATCTTGCTGACAGACTGTAAGCGGCTAGTCTTGAGTCTATAAGTGAAGAAGAAGAAAATTGGACAAGCGGATGGCTCTATCTGATCCTGTGGCTGATCCGGTTGAAGCTCAACCAGATGTGCAAACTCCTGTTCAACAAGAAGTTGAGAGTTTAGATGTCGCGGTGTCACCGGTTCAGATGACCAATCCCCTTGGTTCCAACTTCAGATGGAATAGAAATCATCCACCTGAACTGATAATCGGAAATCCTTTTTCTCCTCGAAGGACAAGACGTCAACTGATGGATGAAATGGCCAATTCTGCATTTATTTTTCAAATTGGACCAAATAAGATTGGTGAAGCTATATTTGATCCAGATTGGATCAATGCTATGCAAGAGGAGTTAAACCAATTTGATAGAAATAAAGTGTGGTATCTTACTCCTAGACCAACTGACAAGTCAGTCATAGGAACAAGATGGGTATTTAGAAACAAGCTTAGTGAAGATGGCTTAGTCATTATAAACAAAGCTCGTTTAGTTGCTCAATGATACAGACAAGAGGAAGGTATTGACTTTGATAAGTCTTTTGCACCGGTTGCAAGACGAGAGGCAATCAAAATCTTCCTAGCATATGCATCATTTAAGAATTTTAAAGTCTTTCAAATGGATGTAAAAAGTGCATTCCTAAATGGAAAATTAAGTAAAGAAGTATATGTTGAACAACCCCCTGGTTTCGTAGATCATGTTTTGCCAAATCATGTTTATAGGCTTAATAAAGCATTATATGGTCTAAAACAAGCTCCTAGAGCTTGGTATGACACTTTAACCAATTTCTTGTGTGATCATGATTTTGTTGTTGGAACAGTGGATAAAACCTTGTTTAGATTCACTAAAGACTCTCACATTCTACTTGTTCAGATATATGTTGATGACATTATTTTTGGGTCATCTAACCCCAAACTGTGTGAGAAATTTGCCAAGCTAATACAGGATAGGTTTGAAATGAGCATGACGGGAGAACTTACATTCTTCCTTGGGCTTCAGATTCGTCAGCTAGATAATGGAACTCTCATCAACCAGGCCAAATACACCAAAGAATTGTTAAAGAAGTTTGGTTTGGAGAACTGTTCTACAGCAGCTACTCCAATGAGTTCTTTAGTTAAATTGGATAAAGATGAAGGTGGCCAAAGTGTCGATGTAACAGCATATAGAGGACTCATCGGTTCTTTGCTATATGTAACTGCTAGCAGGCCAGACATTCAATTTGTTGTTGGTGTTTGTGGCAGATTTCAGGCTGATCCTAAACTCTCTCATTTTACTGCTGCTAAACGTATTCTTGAATACTTAAAGGGAACTCAAAATGTGGGACTGTGGTATCCGAAGGATTCCAGTTTCAATTTAATTAGTTTCTCATATGTATATTATGCAGGAAGCAAAATTGATAGAAAAAGCACAAGTGGAACTTGCCAGTTCCTTGGAGATCGTCTAATAACTTGTTTCAGCAAGAAGCAGACGTCGGTCGCCACGTCTACAGCAGAAGCAGAGTATCTTGCAACTGGTAGTTGTTGCTCTGAAGTTTTGTGGATTCAACAACAGCTCAGAGACTATGAAATTGAGGGTGATGAATCTCAAATTTTCTGCGATAACACAAGTGCCATTGCAATCAGGCATCATTTTATCCGAGAACACGTCAATCAAAAGCAAATTCGTCATGAACATGTTTCTACAGATCAACAAACTGTGGACATTTTCAAGAAACCTCTACCGGAACCTAAGTTCTATCATTTTAGAAACATGCTAGGTCTTGTTGATCTTGATTGACGAAATTACGTGCATAAATTGAGGGGGAACTTATTGTTCAAAACGCAACTGAACAGATATGAAAAACGGAGGTCTTAATTTGTCCTAAGGATTCATAGTTTTAAGAAACACAACTACTTAGACTCTAATCTACCTTAGCAGTTTCACCTTTATATGAAATCATTGTCTTGGTTATTTTAACCTGCTTGGTTAGACGGATGCTTTTATTAGACGGACACGTCTAATAGACGTTAGATGTTTTTATGTCATGAGCAAGAGGATGCTCACGTCTAATAAGACACGCGTGTCTCACGTGATGTTATAGAATAATTAGACGTACATGTCTAATAGACTGATTTTCAAAAAGAAGTTGAAAATGTGAAAAGGAAAATAAAAACGTCTAACTACTGGTGTAATTAGACTCTTCATCTTCTGGATGTTCAGACAGCTGTCTTTTAATGATTTCTGTTTTAAGTCTTCTTTCCCGCCGAAAAATAAATCAGTCATTCCTCTAAAGAATTGAAGACACGTGTCTCTCAAAATGCAAGGAATGACTAATATATTTTTGACAACTTTTGCTTGTACACTTAGTATTAAACGTTATGTTTCATGCTAACATTAAATGCTGTGTTTATTGGGAACTGTCTTTTGAAGTTCTTGACGGTGGGAACAATCATTAGTTTTCTTCTACATGATTAAAACCCTGATATTGATAGGAACATTCACTCTAAAAGATAGAAGATCCTTGAAATCAATCTCTCTCCCTCTCTTTTGAAGTCGAATCGTTCAAACCCTTATTCATCAAATCATAATACTGCCTTTTCGACCAAAATCGATTCAAGTGGATTTTCAATCCGTATCCACTCTTCAATCTCCGGTCATGCATAGGATGTTCGAATCGTTAAAATCTTCTGGGATGAGAAGATTCCTCACCCCTCATGAAACCTATCACGAACAACTAGTTAACGAATTCTTCGAAACCGCTAGCATCTATCAAGATAGTGTTATCGCTGGAGTTGTAATGGGCCAGATGGTCTGCATTTCAAAAGAATCTTTTAGTGCGTTTTTCCATCTCCCAAAAGAAGGTAGAGATGATTTCTCATCCACTCCTCCTAACCTAATGATTACGATGATGAAAGTCTTTTCCGATTCCCCTGAAGTAGATATTCATGGAAAGAAAAACCTCACGAAGGTTGAATATGCTCTCTTAAGCGATATCATTTCTAAATCCCTTCTGTCTAAAGAAACTTCTTACAAGTATTGTACAAAAGTCTTTCAGATAATGGTGGCTATCACCAGGGGTGTTACTGTGAACTGGACAAGCTTTCTCTTTAGGAATCTTGTCAGAATGGTTGTTGCTCGGAAGAAGATCTTTGGATTTGATGGTCCTCTCAGCTCTCTTTTATATTTTCTCCTGAACGAACCCGGTAAGAGCTTTACCCTTCCTTCTAAGATCCTAAACTACCAGAAAGTGCTAGATTATATTCAAAGGGTGGAAACACTCAAGTTTAAGAAAAGGAAAAGAGAAGACTCAAACTCACCTCTAACTGTAGTCTTAAAGATCTCTTAGGTTAAAGTCTATCCTTTCCAGAAGTCATGACCAGGAAGAAGAAGAAAACTAGTGATTAAATGTCTTCTTAAAGTTATTTTGAATGTTTTCATGATGTTTTTGAGTAAACTTATTTTGGTTACATTGAACAATGTTTTGTGTGTTTCTTCTGAAAACATTCATATGTGATTAACTTGGATGTTTTTGAATGATTTCTTGTATGCTTTTTGTTTATTTTGTATGATGAATGCATGATTTGATATATATATAGATATATATGCATGTCTGCAATTTCTTCATCAAAAAGGGGGAATTATTGGGTCAAATTATTTTGACTAAGTGTTGAAATAATTTAACCACTAATATTTTGATGATTAAATAACTTATGAGTTTTGATACAGGTGTATTGAGACAATATGCTATAAGACTTGGATCTAATGAGGGTCATTAGACCGATTTTGACTTTCATTACATAGAATTAGACGTACAGTCTAACTCATCGGAGTTAGACGTGTAGTCTAATAGATGTGTATAGAATTAGACGGATAGTCTAATGAATACACGGAATTAGACATAAGTCTAATAGAATTAGACGTACAATCTAACTCATCGGAGTTAAACGTGTAGTCTAATAAACGTGTAAAGAATTAGACGAATGGTCTAATGAATACACGAAATTAGACGTAAGTCTAATAGAATTAGACGTACAGTCTAACTCATCGGAGTTAGACGTGTAGTCTAATAGACGTGTAAAGAATTAGACGGATGGTCTAATGAATACACGTAATTAGACGTAAGTCTAATAGAATTAGACGTACAGTCTAACTCATCAAAGTTAGACGTGTAAAGAATTAGACGAATGGTCTAATGAATACACGGAATTAGACGTAAATCTAATAGAATTAGACGTACAGTCTAACTCATCGGAGTTAGACGTGTAGTCTAATAGATGTAAAAATTAGACGGATGGTCTAATGAATACACGGAATTAGACGTATAGTCTAACTTATCGGAGTTAGACGTGTACTCTAATATATTTGTAATTAGACGGGTAGTCTAATTGATATTCAGAATTAGACGGGTAGTCTAATTGATGTGAAAGTTAGAAGTGATTCTAACTCCTTCAGACAAGTTTGAGGTAGAACCGGAATTAAACGTGTAGTCTAACTCAGTGGAGTTAGACGTACCATCTAATGGTTATTGTAATTACACGCGAGTCTAATTCTATTAGACCAGGCGGTCTAATAGACGTTTTTCTGGTAGAAGGAGATGACTTATTTCATTAGACTGATTTTCACAATCCGTCTAATTGAAATACGTCTAATGCTTAGTTTAAGTAGTACGCTTGAATCTAGCATTTCTCCTACCCACGTGCTATAGTTGTACCCTACTTCTGCTCCACTTTCTAGTGAAGATTAGTACAACAACTATACGCATCCAATCAAGGAATGCCACGTAAGAGAATTTTCCTCAAATTACTTGTTTTGCAGGTACATTTCTGATGGAATATTCGGCGCACTACCAGTTTTGTACGGCCACGATCTTTGTGCTCAGAGCCTGCTGTGTACAATGGAGGCTTTCCAATGGAAGAGTGCCACGTATCATTCTTGAAGTTTCGACTGTTGGCTCCTACTCAGTATTTAACCAATCCTAAGGACAACGGACGAACAACCTTGCCATATACAACGAAAAAGCAATCTGATTTTGCAGAGAGAGAAACTACTCAATCATCTTGTTTACTGAATTCAAACTGTGAAACTTCTTTCTGATTGTACTGTGTGTGAATCGAGAGAGAAAGCTAGAATCAAAACACCTTTAGCTGAGTGATATTCTTCATATTGTAATTGAACAAAAAGTGTCATGTTCAATAGTGAGCTAAGTGTGTGTGTAAACTGTATTTTGATTCTAATCATTTTATAGTGAATCCTTCCGGTGGTTGGAAGAAGGATTGACGTAGGAAAGTTTCTCCGAACATCCATAAACAAACTACTGTGTTCTTCTTTTCTGTCATCTTTTCATATTTCATTTTGTGCTTCAAACCCAAGTAAACAATTCCACCTTTAATCTGTTTCAAGTGTTTACACAAGTTTGCGTAGAATAGAAAGCGAATTAAATCCCTAATATGATTTCTTTCAAACTGTTTTTCATAAGCCTTCATCCTTAGACAGACCCCCGTCTCTATCGATAAAGCCGATCCTATCAGTATTTGATTCTAATCATATTATAGAAAATCCTTCCAGTGGTTGGAAGAAGGGGTGACGTAGGAGAGTTTCTCCGAACATCCATAAACAATCTGTTGTGTTCTTTCATTTCTGTCATCTTTTCATTCTTCATCTTGAGATTCAAACCCAAGTAAACAATTCCGCCTTGAATCTGTTTCAAGTGTTTACAAAGGTTTGCGTAGAATAGAAAACGAATTAAATCCTTACTAAGATTTCTTTCAAACCGTTTTTCATCATCCTTCAACAATAGCCAGACCCTCGTCTCTATCGATAAAGCCGATCCTATCAATTGGTATCAGAGCCCTGTTTCTATTCTCATGCTTTTCTTGAAAAATGTCGACCATAACCAAAGATGCCAGTGATACATCGATTCCAACCTTCTTTCGAGAAAACTACATTGTATGGAAGAAAAGAGTCCGTGCTCATCTTTCTTCTCTTCATGACGACATGTGGAGTGTAGTCACAGAAGGTCCTATCAAGATCGATAAGGAGAAAGCTGACTGGACCACTGATGAAAAGAGGCAGAACAACCTCAACAACATGGCTATCGATATTCTGTACAGATCTCTTGATGATAGTATGTTCAACTACATCATCGAATGTGATACTACCAAAGAAGTCTGGGACAGACTCACCCAACTGTGTGAGGGCAACCAGCAAACCAAGGAAAACAAGATCATGGTTGCCACTCAACAGTTTGATAGCTTCAAGATGCATCCTAGTGAAACAATGAACGACTTCGACACCAGATTCAGCAAGATTATCTCCTCCCTATCCATCCTAGGCAAGACCTATAGCAACAGGGAGCTTGCTATCAAGGTCATGCGTGCTCTTCCAAGGGAATGGGACATAAAGACGATGGCGATGAGAGAATACAAAGATCTTAACAAGATCTCTCTCTTTGATCTCTTCGCTGATCTCAAGGCCTATGAGTTCGAGCTGAACTGTAGGATGGAAGAAGTTCAACCCACATTCGTTATCATTGCCAAGGCGCTGGTTACTGCTGAAAAGCCACCAACAGCTCCGGATGTGAAGATGGAAGCTCAGCAGCTGAGCAGCGACGCCAGGTCTCTCTTTGTGAAGAATTTTGGCGACTTCATGAAGAAGAGCAACTCTAACTCAAACTCTTCAAATTCTAATAACAATAAAAAATCTAAAGCTAATGTTACTTGTTTTAACTGTGGTATTAAAGTTCATTATGCATCGGAATGCCGAAAGCCGAAACGTGAAGTTGCCAAGGATGATGGAAAAGAACTAAAGGCTCTTATGGAAGGTGACGGGAAGAATAAAAGAAACAGCCGTGGTTCCAACTTCTCATCTAGTGAAAGTGTTGAAGAAGAAGTGGCCTGCTTCATGGCAATAGAAGATGAAGAAAGGACTCAGGAGACTGAGGTATTTGACTTCTCTTCCGAAAGGTTTTCAAGGGAACAACTGGTAGTTGCACTAGATGACATGGTCATCGAGTGCCGAAAGCTAGCAGAATCCCTAAATGAAACTAAATCTTCACCAGATATAAACAAACCAACACTATTTCAAACTAAAGAGTCAAACGTTTTTGAAAAGAAGGTTGAAGAGATCTCATCTGAGAATGAGATGCTCAAAGAACAGATTCAAACTCTTTCATCTGAAAACAAGAGGTTAAACTATGTTGTCTGGAGAAGCTGTCAAATATCAGATCAGCAAGTTAAATATCAGATCAGCAAGTTAAAACCTGCTGGATCTAGATCCGGATTGGGATTTCATAGCAATGTCCTTAACCTGTCATGCAAAAAGTCCAATTTAGCAACTGACAAGTTTAAGCCAATAAGAGTTGTCAAAGGGAGTATGACTGACATTGAATCTGATCCTATTCATGAATAAGTAGCTTTCAAAAAAGAAATAATTTATGTCCCGCCGACTGTTAGCTGGTTTAAGAATAAGCTTGAAGCAAGTAACAAGTCTGGCAATCTAAAACCTGACTCAAAGTCAAGGAGTTTTAAAAGAAAGTATTCTTCAAAAACTAAAGGATTAGTGGCTGGCAGGAAGTCATCTACTAAGTCAAAATCGTATGCATTAATCACAACATAAAATGGGAAATCCATCAGAATAACTCAAATATGGATTCCTAAGGGACTAATTAATCGAGGACCCAATTGAATATGGGTACCAAAATGTGTAAATAGTTTCTTTTGTAGGTGATGCAGGAGGATTGCAGGAAGGAAGCAAGAAGAATACTCTTTTGAGTACACAGCCTAGAATATGAACAATGGCTTTTGCCATTCTAGTAGATTAAATGTTTTCATTGTTAAAAATATTTTTGGTCTTTGGACCACATAAATTGTTTCTTATGATTTTTTGTCCCTATACAAAATGAGAGGAAAATTTATTTGGAAATAAAGATACCCTCTAGACGAATATTCTTAATCGGTCTATTAGACAAGTGTGTCTAAAAGAAATGGTTTGTACTTAGACGTATTTTTGCTCAAAATCTATACATCTAAGTCTATATGTTGAGGTTTAAAACCTACGTGATTAGACGTACACGTCTAATAGACGTTAGACGTTTTTACTTCATGAGCAAGAGGACGCTCACGTCTAATCAAACACACGTCTAACTCGTGGTGTTTATGCGGAATTAGACGTATACGTCTAATAGACATTAGACGTATTTTTATACAACACAGAATTAGACGTATACGTCTAATAGACCCATCCGTCTAATAGACGTTTAATTATATGGATTAATGTAGTAAGAAAAACGTCTAACTACGTGCCGATTAAACTGATCAAGGACAACTGTCCCACGTGAGGAGATATCCATTTTTCCCGCTCAAATATTAAATAGTCATCTCTTACCAACATGAAGACACGTGTCTTTCAAGTTTAGAGAAAATGTCTGATATACCCTCATTTTTAATGATGACTCTTTGGAAAGAACGTCTAACATTTATTGATGGGCCATACCCTTAAGAAAAGTGACGGTTATTCTGTGTATCTTTTCTATGTCTATATAAGGATATCGTTGCATGAGTTTGTAAGCTTTTTATCTCTCAAAATCCTTAAGAACCCTAGTTTTCTTTGCATTCTTATCTCTAAATCTCTCTGAAATCTTGTATCTGTTCATATTCTTCTAAAAATGGTGAACAAGGAAATCACTCTGGGTCATTGTACATTGCAGGTGGATTTTCTATCGGTCTACACTTTTGATCAGCCAGAAGTAGTGGATATGTTCAGAACCCTAGAGTATTCTGGGTTGAAAAAGTATCTCGGTGGTCCATTCATATTCTATGAAAATGAAGTTCGCGAATTCTTCAAATCTGCAAAAATAGTGGGAATATCTTTCGATGAAACTGTATATGCAGAGTTCTATGAACATCCGATGGATGGGCATACGTTCGACATGATTCTTTCATCTGATATTATGCAAGAGATGAAGAAGGCCTTTTCTGCAGATGGTTCGATGATCCATGTAAATGGAAATAAGAAGGTCCTCAAACCTCACTTCATTTTGCTGAACGATGTGATTGCAAAAGCCCTCCAAGGGAAGTCTGGTTCCTTTCATCTCTATAGTCAAGACTGTTTCGACTATATGTGCGCCATCTCAAAGGGAATCCAAGTAAACTGGGCATCTACCCTTTTCCAGAACCTTTGCTTTTCTATCTTCTAGACAAACAAGGAAAGCATAACGTATGCGGCTCAACTGAGTCAATTGATGGAACATTTGGGGGTTCCTGTGGGTGAACCTGAGCAAATCAAAACTCCAAGAGTATTCTCTGTCCTTACAGTTGCTAGTACCCTGATGAGAATGAAGAACAATATGGAATCTGCCTCAGGTGCATCTAGTTATCAAACAGGTGGTAAGCCTTCCACTCGATCCAAATAGTCGTCTGCTTCCATTATGTAAACAGGGGAAAAGAGATCAAAGACGGTGAATGAATCGGAGACCAGTTCCTCTAGTTTGAAAAACTCCATGAAGAAAGATTCTGAATCAGTCGATTCAATAATAAGGCAAGGTCTAGGTGTACTTGCTACTACTCCCATGTCCTCTTTGTCTTCTCCAGCGACCATCCTGAGAAAGCCTTCGAGATCCAGTGTCTCGAAAGAAAAGAAGACGAAGGCGCCTCGCGCGTCTAAGTCAATGAAGGTAACCTCCTCTAGACCTTTGGCCGATGTGCCTAAGTTTAATGTTCCTGTGATGGAACAAGATGAATCTGTCTTTTCTCCTGTAAAAGAAACTGCTGAAGGACTCTCTATTGAGTCAGCTGGTCCAAATGATGAAAATGCTAACAGGACTGAGTCTCCTGTTATTCAACCCGATCAAGTAACCGCAGGTGCTACAAAAATTGTTCAACTAGAACAAGGTACAGTTCTCACCCTTGTCGCTTGTAAATCTGCTGAAAAGGAGTCCTCTATTCCTATTAGAGAATCTCCCTCTCCAAATCCCATTTTTAAGGATTCCTTAGTAGCCGGGAAGGTCACTCGTGTAGAGCTCCCCGCTCAGCCGTGTAAGAAACCCCAATCGACATATGAGTTGATGCGTTCCGCAAGGATGTCGAGTGGAATTCTTTTTAGTGAACCCAGACCAGCTCCAAGACCCGTCGAGATGGTTGGAAAAGGTAAGAATATTGAAATCCCAGTTTATGAAGAGGTATCGGAGGCAACAGGCATTGTTGACCTTGTGTTAGATCAAGTCAAAGCCATTGCGGCTGAAAAGTTGGAAGTTTTTGAATCATGGTCCTTGGAAAGATTGTCTGCCAAGTACAATGAAGCACTATCAAATTTTGCAATAGTCCGAGAATGGAAGAAACGTGTAGCCATTGAGAAGAAAGTTCTCAAGTGGGCTAAAACTTCAGATGTGGCTGATGCTCTGAAGAGAAAGGATCTTGTTGAAGCATGCTTATGTGGAAGAGCATGAATCCCAATTCTTGAAGCCAGGAAGGCTAATTTTAACCCTGTTGAGAAAGGCTTCGAAGTGGGAGTAAAATTGTTAAAGAGACTAGATGACATCATGGATAACTACGTCTCGGTTGCTTCCCGATACGTTCATGGCGCTAATTGCTCTGGAGCAAAACCTTTTGATGATGATGAACCGATAGATATCTTTGATGTTAATGATGATATAGATGAGCTAGATGATGCTCTCTTAATTGAATTTGGGAATCGTTATGCTGAAGAAAGACGTATTTTAGATCAACCTGTTCAAGAGAATCTTCATTTAGAAGAAGAAGAAGTGATTGTTCAAGAACCTGAACAAGCTCTTCTAACGCATGAAGAAGAAGTGGTTGAAGAAGATTTTGTCGAGGAGTCTGCTCAAGCTCCTATTGATGAAAATGTTGTTATATCCCCTGTTGTGAGAACAGAGGAAGCCCAAGAGAAGGCGGCTGAAGTCTCTCAGCTAGAGATTATCAGATCAGAGGGGGAACCCTCCAAAAACAAAGATGCTGAAGAAGAGAGTTCCTCATCTGAGGAGGAACAAGACCAATATGCAATCTATGCCAGGTCCCTTCCATTCCCCAAGATCATTACATGAAGTATTCATGAAAATGTCAACAATCCTCTTCACTACTCTGGAGATCTGTATGAAAGATTTCAGAGAGCTGAAAGGGAATTAATAGAAGAAGAGTAGAATGAAGCTGATATACTAGCTGAGAAGGATCAACCGGAGCAGTCGATGCAGATTCATACTCATTTTGAACCTATTAAGAGTATGGCAGCAGAGTCTCAAGATAATTCATCCAACGAAGAATCCTCTGCTGAAGGTATAAAGCTTCTAATGTCTATGACTTCTGTGCTCTCATCTCTTCAGAAGAACGTGGTTTCAATGGGATCAAACATGATAAAGGCTTTGAACACCCAGAAAGAAGAAAGAAAAGATTTTGCTGAAGATATCAAGGTTCTTAATGAGTTGGATAATACTTTGAAGAAGAACACGTATGAGACTCACGTCTCAAATTTAAACTTCTCCAACTTTGAAAAGAAGCTCTACAATCGTCAATCTGAAATGATGGACCTTGAAAGGTACATCAATGATGATCGTCATAGGGAGACTTTGGATTAACTCAGCTTGATGAAGAACCAAATGGTGGAAATCCAAGGATGTTTAAGAAGAAATGATGGTGAGCGACTGGAATTTGCTGACTCTATTGCAAGAAAGTTTCAAGCAAAAGAGAATGCAAAAGCTGATGCTGAAAAAGATCAACCCCGTATCACTTAAGGTGAGTCAAGCAAAAGAAGTGACAATGTGTCAACCAACACTAAATCTAGACGAGCGCCAAACAACGATGAAAATCCTAGGCCAACTAAAAGAGGCAGATGTCGAAGCGGTGGTGATCGTGGAGGCCGAATCAGTGGTGGTGGTCGTGGTAGGCAATCGGGCTTTGATCATAGAGGTCGTGCCATTGGCGGTGATTGTGGTGGTAGACCAAGTGGAAGCGGTCGTGGTAGTCGCAGTCTTCCTCCTTTTCTGAATATGTTAACCGGTCAAGACATGAGCCCAACCAATCCTCGAGTAAAAAGGGAAGAACAATAATTTGATTTCTCCTACTCTGATTAAGTTTCTTAAACAATGTTTCTTTGATGATGTTTTGAATATTGGTTTTGAAAGTTTGTGAAGTATGATGTAAGTGAATAGGGTATTACTTATTTATATGATAAATGAGTATTTTGGTATATATATGCATGTTTTAAATTTCATCATCAAAAAGGGGAAATTGTTGGGTCAAATTATTTTGACTAAGTGTTGAAATAATTTCACCATCGAAATTTTGATGATGAAATGATTCATGTACTTTGACGCAGGTGTATTGAAATCATATTTCATGAGACTTGGCACTAATGAGGCTCATTAGACCGATTTAACATTAGATGCACAGAATTAGACATGCAGTCTAACTCAGTGGAGTTAGACGTGCAGTCTAATAGATCTCGGAATTAGACGTGCAGTCTAACTCAGCGTAGTTAGACATGTAGTCTAATAGATCTCAGAATTAGATGTGCAGTCTAACTCAGCGTAGTTAGACGTGTAGTCTAATAGATCGCGGAGTTAGACGTGCAGTCTAATAGATCTCGGAATTATACGTGCAGTCTAAAGCAGCGGAGTTAGACGTAAGTCTAACTCCTTCAGACAAGTCTGAAGTAGAACCGGAATTAGACGTGCAATCTAACTCAGTGGAGTTAGACGTGCAGTCTAATGGTTTGTAACAATTAGACGTGTAACCTAATTGGTGAAAGTTAAACGTAAATCTAACTCCTTCAGACAAGTCCGAAGTAGAACTGGAATTAGACGTGCAGTCTAACTCAATGGAGTTACACGTGCAATCTAATGATTTGTAACAATTAGACGTGTAGTGTAATTGGTGAAAGTTAGACGTAAGTCTAACTCCTTCAGACAAGTCTGAAGTAGAATAGGAATTATACGTGCAGTCTAATGGTTTGTAACAATTAGACGTGTAGTCTAATTGGTGAATGTTAGACGTAAGACTAACTCCTTCAGATAAATCTAAAGTAGAACCAGAATTAGACGTGCAGTCTAACTCAGTGGAGTTAGACGTACAGTCAAATGGTTTGTAACAATTAGATTTGTAGTCTAATTGGTGTAAGTTAGACATAAGTTTAATTCCTTCAGACAAGTCTGAATAAAATCGGAATTAGACGTGCAGTCTAACTCAGTGGAGTTAGATGTGCAGTCTAATGGTTTGTAACAATTATACGTGTAGTCTAATTGGTGAAAGTTAGACGTAAGTCTAACTCCTTCAGACAAGTCTAAAGTGATTGTAATTAGACGTAAGTCTAATCCCATTAACCAGGCGGTCTAATGGATTCTGTTTTTAGACGGAGATGTTTTATTTCATTAGACGAGGTCGTCTAACTAGAATATGTCTAATGCTCAGCTTAAGTAATATGCTTGAAGCTAGCACCCGCCTACCCACGTGCTATAGTTGTACCCTACTCCTGCTCCACTTTCTAGTGAAGAGTAGTACGACAGCTATATGCAACCAACCAACGAATGTCACGTAAGAGAATTTTCCTCATATTACTTGTTTTGTAGGTACATCCATGATGGAATATTCGGCGCACTACCAGTTATTGTACGGCCACGATCCTTGTGCTCAGAACCTGATGTGTACAATGGAGGATTTCCAATGGAAGATTGCCACGTACCATTCTCAAAGATTCGACTGTTAGTCTTTGCCTAGTAATTATCAAATCTCAAGGACAACGGACAATCTGTCTCACTAAACGATCAATCTCTGCAATTATAAAATCTTTCGATTATCCTGTTTGGTGAATTACAGAGAGAGAAATCAAGCCTTTGAATATGCATACTATGAAGCTACTTTCCCGATTGTACTGTGTGTGAATCAAGAGAGAGCTAGAATCAAAAACACCTTTAGTTGAGTGATATTCTTCATCTTGTAAATTGAACAGAGTGTGTTCTGTTCAATAGTGAGCTAAGTGTGTGCAAATTGTATTTGATTCTAATCATATTATAGTGAATCCTTCCGGTAGTTTGAAGAAGGGGTGACGTAGGAGAGTTTCTCTGAACATCCATAAACAAACTGATGTGTTCTTTCATTTCTGTCATCTTTTCATTCTTCATCTTGAGCTTCAAACCGCCTTGAATCTGTTTCAAGTGTCTACAAAGGTTTGCGTAGAATAGAAAGCGAATTAAATCCTTAACAAGATTTCTTTAAAACCGTTTTTCATCAGTCTTCATCAATAGCTAGACCCCCGTCTCTATCGATAAAGCCGATCCTATCAAATTTATTACACAATTTTGGGTCGGTTGATCCGAAAATTATGTCATCCACATAAATTTGATCAAGTAGGATGTGTTCCTTTTTCTCAAATTTAAATAAGGTTTTGTCTACCAAACCTATTACAAAGTTGTGATCAAAATATTTTTTGTCAAAGTATCATACAAAGCTCTAGGAGCTTGTTTCAAACCGTAAAGGGCCATATCCAGCCGATATACATGACTTATTAATTTTGGTTTCTTAAATCCGGGTGGTTGTTTAACATACACTTCTTCACTCAGTTCACCGTTTAAGAAAGCACTTTTAACATCCATTTGAAAAACTTTGAAATTTTGGAAGGTAGCAAAGACAAGAAATATTCAGAATGCTTCAAGTCTAGCCACAGGAGCAAATGATTCTTCGAAATCAATGCCTTCTACATGTTTATATCCTTGAGCCACTAGTTTGACCTTGTTCCTCGTAACCAAACCGTTTTCATTGAGTTTATTTTTGAATACCCATCTTGTTCCTATAACCGATTGGTGTTTCGGTCTTGGAACTAGGTGTCAGACTTTGTTTCTCTCAAATTAGTTTAGTTCCTCTTGTATTGCTAAGATCCAATCGGGATCTGACAATGCTTCATCCACCTTTTTTGGCTCAATTTGTGATATGAAAGCCGAATTTTCATATTCTTCCAAAAGTTGATGCCTAGTTTGGATGGGTGATGAGGGGTTATCTATTATACGCTCTAGAGGATGATCTCCGTTCCTTTTAGAGTTCGGCTCGGTTATATCTCCTAAGTGATCGGTTGTCTGATCAAGGTTAGACGGATCGGTAGGCTGAACTGAGTCAGACCGACCGATTTCCTCAATGTACACTAAGATGTCAACTTCCTGCTGTATAGCAGCTTGATTAGGCTGATTTTCAGCATTAACTGCTTGATCATGGAGAAATCTTCGGTATACTGGAACTTCATCTTCATCATCAAAATGAATATTGAAATTTTCAATTCTGTTGTGTAGATCAAAGGGTGATACTGTATTACGTTCAATAGATTCATCAAAAATAACATGCGATGATTCTTCAACATTTAAGGTCTTAGTGTTACATACTCTATATGCCTTACTAACGACTTAGTAACCTAACATTATTCCTTCATCTGATTTGGCGTCAAAAGCGGTTAAATACTTTTTTGCCATTGATGTGAATGTAACATTTACAACCAAAGATCCTAAAATACCGGATATTAGGAACTCTGTCATGGTATACTGCAAATGGTGTTTTGGTTAGTCGTTTTGTTATTAAAGAACGATTTTGTGTATAGCATGCAGTGTTAATAGCCTCGGCCCAAATTTTTTTAGCAACACCTGAATCAACTATCATGGACCTTGCGGCTTCCTTGAGAGTTCGGTTTCTTCTCTCAGCCAGTCTGTTTTGTTGAGGTGTTCTTGCACTATACAACTCGTGCCTAATAACAGAATCCTCAAGAAAAGTAGTTAACGTACTATTAATGAATTCGGTTCCTCTATCACTTCTAATTCTGTTTATTCTGATTTATTTCTCATTTTACAGTCTTATAAGTAGTTTGATCAAGTTAGTGTGGCTTGACTTTTGGATGCTATAAATATTACCCAAGTAAATCTAGAATAATCATCAATAACAACCATAGTATAATGCACGCCGCCTAGACTGGTGACCCTAACCGGTCCAAATAAATCCATGTGAAGTAGTTCTAAACATCGGTTAGATTGATAATTTCTGTTGCTTTTAAATGATGATTTTATTTGTTTTTCAATTTGACACTCAGCGCAAAATTTATCTTTTGCAAATTTTATGTTTGGAAAACCATTAACTAATTCTTTAGAGCATATAAAATTTATCGTTTTGAAGTTTAAATGGTTTAGCCGTTTGTGCTAGAGCCAATTCGGATCATTCATAGCCATCATGCAAACTGAGTTTTCAATTTCGGTTTTCCAGTCTACTTTGTAAATATTTCCTAGCCGGTTTCCTGTTAATAGAATATTATTACATTGAGATTTTTTAACTAAACATGCATGCTTATGAAACTCAACTGTATATCCTATGTCACACATTTGACTAATGCTTAACAGATTAAAATGCAATTTTTCAACTAACAGTACATTGATTATGGACAAGTTGCTATGGACAATCTTACCCGTTCCTACAGGTCTACCTTTAGAATTGTCGCCGAAAGTAATCATTGCTCCGGTTTCATGCATGATATCGGGTTCCATGTTTCCGGTCATATGTCTCGAACACCTACTGTCCAGATACCATTCTGAGTTACTTAACTGCTTGCTCCTCCTAACTTGCAAAAAATACATATTTACACCGATTTAGTACCCACATTTACTTGGGTCCGTGATTGATTAGTTCTTTGGGGATCCATACTTTAATAAGTCGGATGACATCCCAGTGTTAGTTCTAATTATTTTATCGGTATTTGGCTTGACATCTCTCTATTTTCTTGGAAATACCTTATTGTGTCGTGGTGGTGATTGTCGGTTAGTTATATATGAGCGTGTATCAGCTTGCTTCTTTACTTGCCGATTGGCTTTCCTTCTCTCAGGATGAAACCACTTATCCGAGTCAGTTGGACATACATATTTGATTTCCTTATCTAGTTTTAAATCATGGTCTGCCTCTTTGTAGGGTGAGGAGCTCTTGACAAATCTTACAAATGGAAGATTGCCTTTGTTGAGTTTCATCCCATTGGAAGATTTCCGGTTAGCCAATTTACTACCCTTGTAGCCGAGCCCAACCATGCATTTGGGATGTCTTTGATAAGTAGACATCTGGCCCACCGCTTCATTGGATTTCTTCCAGGCATCCATGACGTATTTTGCTCTTTCGTTTTCTTTGGTTAGTGATTGAACTTTTTCTTTGAGTTTCACATTCTCAAAGGATGATTCAATCGGTTCATATGTCTTGGATCCACTCGACTTTCCAGTTTCACCATTTGACCGGATCGGTAGAATTGTAGATAAGTTTTTGAACTCAACAACCGTGTCGTTGAGTGCAATAAGTAGATCCTCTTTAGTGAATTCTTCACTTGAGAAATCGAATTCCTCTTGAAGGTTGGGTACCTCTTCTTCCTTAGCCATGAGGCAAGTGACTCCGTCTTCATCGCTATCGGAGTAAGTCCATTCACTTCCACCGTCAGAAGTTATTAGTGCTTTCTAAATCTCTTTTTCCTAACCGTTTTGTTGGTTATCACTCCTCTGGTAGTTGTTTGCCGGTTTTCGGTCGTCTCGTCTCGGTCTTTTACACTCCAACCTGAAATGACCAAAAGCATTACAGTTATAGCATTTTACATTAGATTTGTCACCGTAATCATAGTTTTAGTTTTCGTTGTTCGATGGTTGATTCTTCTTCACGAATCTTTTGAATTTCATTGTAAGCATGGCCATCACATCATCGCAGATCTGATTAGGGGTCTTGACTGGTGTCAGATCGGCTGATACAGGAATCAGTTTCTCCACCGATGTCACCAATGCTCTAGTTGCGGTTGAGGTTGAGGCTTCGTCTTTGATCCGAGATTTCATCTCAAACTCGTACGCTTTCAGATCCTCAAACACATCATGCAGTTTCATCTGCCCGAGATTGCTTGACTCTCTCATCACCATGGTCTTTATGTCCCATGCACTTGGTAAAGATCTCAATTCCTTAACGATTATTTCCCGATTATCGTATCTTTTTCCAAGTGTATACAGCTCGTTTACCACACTAGTGAACCGTCACTAAATTCATTCATGTTTTCTCCGGGCTTCATTCTAATGTTCTCATATTTCTAAGTTGCCACCAGAACCTTATTCTCTTTTGTCCTTTCTTTTCCCTCATGAAGCTGAATGATAGTTTCCCAGGCCTCCTTTGCACTTTGACAATCTCTAACATTACCGAAAGTGTTATTATCCTGAGATTTGAAGATGTGTCTCTTGCAATGTTTGTTCAGGTTGTTTCTCCTTCTGTCTTCAGTCGTCCATGCACCGATCTTCTTTTCAATCTTTATCGGACCTTCTTTCAGGATGGAGTTTATTTCGTCGTCCATAGTGATCAGATGTAGGTACATCTGAACCTTCCAGTCGACGAATGCCTCACTGTTCAGCATAGGGGGCTTCTAATTGTGAGTCATGTTCGCTAGCGTTTCCGGTTGCTTGAGTGTTAAGATCCTGCTCTGATATCACTTGTTAGGATCGGGATAGCCGATAGAGGACCGGGGTCCGGCTAGCTGTTAATCGCTTACAACACACACACACCAATTGGCATTAATCTGGTTAAAGATTAGAACCGTTCTTAACACTACACAAGTTGTCATAAACTCTTGAACCAAGTTTAAGGGCGAAAATGTCTGTTTCAACCTGAAGCAACTGCACTCGGTTCGGTTAATGAAAGAGGGTATGGACAAATCGGTTAAGTGTTGTGAATTCGGTTCGGTTGAGATGGAGAAATATCGGTTCAGTTAATTTAATAACATAAAGTAAGTAAAGGACACATAACACAGATTTTTATGGATGTTCGGACCAAAACCCTCATACGTCACCCCTTCTTCTCAAAACGGTGAGAAGGATATTCACTAATGGAATATTACAACAATACGATCGAGGCTTATTTACTACTCGATATTCACTTTACAATACTCACACAGTATTATAATACACTTTTTCACAGAGTACTTAACGTTTACAACTGTTTCACTTTTGATCAAAGAGACTGTATGAACTCAGATGCTTTTCAGGCTTGATCAGGTGAATGATGGATTGATAGCTCGCGCGTTATGTTTCTTCAATGCCCTTGTCTTCATTTTATATGGGAAATATGACAACGGTCATATTTCTCTCTCATTTGTTGATTGGTCAGCCGAGTCGGCTAGAGTATGTAACTTTACTTTTTGTACATGTGGCAGCCATGCATGAGGGTAGCCGCCTGCACCGTGAAGGATGCTTGTACACTTGGGTAAGATCTGCAATCATTAGTGATAGGATCGGCTTAATTAATAGAGGCGGGGGTAAGGCTATTGATGAAGGCTTAGGAAAATGGTTTGATAGAAATATTGTTAAGGATTTAAATCACTTTCTATTCTACGCAAACCCTTGTAAACACTTGAAACAAAATCAAGCGCATAAATGTTTACTTAAGTTTGAAGCTGGGAACCAAGAATGAAAAGATGACAGAAAGGAAGAACACAGCAGTTTGTTTATGGATGTTCGGAGAAAACTCTTCTACGTCACCCCTTCTTCCAACAATCGGAAGGATTCACTATAATATGCTTTGAATCAAATACAGTTTGCACGAATAACTCACTATTGAACAAAACAGACTCTGTTCAACTTACAATATGATGAAGAATATCACTCAATATGATGAAGAATATCACTCAGCTAAAACGATCTTTTGATTATAACTATCTCTTGATTAACACACAATAAAGAAAAAAAAAGCATATCACAGTTTCAATAGAATAATCTGAGTATCAAATGATCGATTAATTGTCTGGCTTGTTCACTCAAAGTTCTCGTCGTATTTTCAAAGTTCTAGAAGTTCATTCATTTTCCTTGAGATTCTTTAAATTAGGAACATGTAATAACAGTCGAATCTTCATAATGACATGTGGCGAGCTTCCATTGGAACGCCTTCATAGTACAAAACAGACTTTGAGCACAAGGATCGTGGCCGTACACAACTAGTAGTGCGCCGAATATTCTTCAGAAATGTACCTGCAAAACAAGTAGTATTCACTTACGTGGCATTAGTTGATTGGTTGCAGTTGGCTGTCGTACTAATCTTCACTAGAAAATGGAGCAAGAGTAGCGTACAGCTAGAGCACCTAGGTAGGCGGGTGCTAGCTTCAAGCAACTACTTAAGAATGGCAATAGACGTATTTCAATTAGACGACCTCGTCTAATGAAATCAGACGTCCGCGTCTAATAAAAGGATCCATTAGACCACCTTGTGTAATTGGATTAGACTTCTCGTCTATTTGCAATTCACTTTAGACTAATCTGAAGGAGTTAGACTGCACGTCTAACTTTCACTAGTTAGACCGCACGTCTAACTTTCACATTCATTAGACTCCACGTCTAATTACATTTCCCTTCAGTCTAGTCTGAAGGAGTTAGACTACACATCTAACTTTCTCTTTCCATTAGACTCCACGTCTAACTCCGTATGTTAGACTGCATGTCTAACTGCACTAGTTAGACTGCACGTCTAACTTCACTAGTTAGACTGCACGTCTAACTTCACTAGTTAGATTGCACGTCTAACTTCACTAGTTAGACTGCACGTCTAACTACACTAGTTAGACTGCACGTCTAACTTCACTTATTAGACTACACGTCTAACTACACTAGTTATACTGTACGTCTAACTTCACTAGTTAGACTGCACGTCTAACTACACTAGTTAGATTGAACGTCTAACTTCACTAGTTAGACTGCACGTCTAACTCTCAACTTAGTTAGACTACACGTCTAACTCCGTGAATCTAATACCAAATCGGTCTAATGAACCTCATTAAGACCACGTCTAATAAAATCTGATTTCGATACACCTGCACCAAAGACAATTAGACGCATAGATTAAGTTTTATATCCATTAATCATCAAAATTCTAATATTCAAACTACTTTGACACTTAGTGAAAATATTTTGACCCAACAATTAGATTTTCCGCATGTCTTTTATCAGATCTTTCTTTGTATATTCCCAAGATATTTTCGTTACATCATCTTCAGATTATTCGTTATTTTGAATAATCTTCCCGTTGGCCTTATGATCTTTGATGTTTTGAGCCAGCCGGAATTTATCGGTTAGTACTTCTTGTTGGGCATGATTTTGAACCGATCCGGTTTATCTTCAACATATTCTTTGGCCGATTCTGTTTAATCCGAGAGGATAGATTAAGTTAAGCATTATGGTTTGGCCGATTAGTAGATCCAGCCGATTTGATTGAAGTTGTTCGATTGGGCCGATTTAGAGGATTCAGTCAATTCGGTTGAAGCTGTTTTTGCAAATGTAATTAAGATATTTGATTAAGTTCTTTAAACCGAAAGAAAATTAACTATCTTAATTTTTCTAACAATTTCTCACTTTTTGATTATTTAGAATAAATATTCAAAATTTGTGATTGTAAGCCGGGAGTTTTTAAAGAACTTAAGTTTACTTGGCCGGTTTTAGAAAGTTTTTCTCATCAATCATCAAGAAATCTGAAACGAGAATGTAAAATTTGAGTAAAAATGGTAGGTCGAAGTGAGAAAAATGATGGGTGAGGAGGTTTAAGATTTGGGTTTCTGTTAAAGAGTATAAAATGGGAAAAGAATGAATGGAGTGGGTAAATTTCGTGTTATAAATATGACAAATATGATAAAATTTATTTTTTGAAATGATATATTTTAAGATAGATTTTAAATATGAAAAATAATTTTAACCAAAGTTGCAAATTTTATATTCTCCCATTTATTAATTATGAATATACAATTCAACCAAGAACATTTCAAGAACAACAAACCGAATTTTTTTTATATATTCTTGAATTTGAATTGGATTTTTTCAATTCTACTAGATGAGAATGATTAATAACATACATGGATCAAGTTTGGATTATCAATGAAAGAAATGAACAATAATTTATATATAATTGAAACTTTTACCCAAATCGGAATTATATAAAATCAAATCATGAATAACATTAATTGAAGCTTACAAGTCATTTGGACTAGTTCTAAATACAACATAAAACAACCTAGAACTAATCTTGCAAGCCGAGATGACACAAATAAAAATAACGTAAAATTGAAGTTTTCAAATGACCAATAATGGCGAAATGGCGAAATCTTCTACACTCAAAGGCCAATAATGGCCCTCTGTCTGGTTCCCCTAATTTCCATTCAGACTCCCTAGGACACATGGAATTCAATGCAACAATCTCAATAGAATTGGTTGAGTTTTCTGAAAATATCTCAATAGAATTGGTTAATATTTTTTACAACTTTAAAATTGGTAGAGAATGGTATTCAGGGTTCCAAATGATTTTGCTAACTCTTAATGTGTAGAAAATATAATTTTGGGATCCAAATGATTTTATCAAAACTTGTAGAAAACCTAATTAATTTTGACCATTTTAAAATTGATAGTAATAGTTTTTTAAAAACTGTAAAATTATTATTTTAAATTTTTATTGATTTTGACGACTTGATAATATGAATTTTAAATTCTAGCATCTAAATAATTTTTTCAAAAGTCTAGAATTGTAAAATGAAAGCTCATAGTTTCAAATGGATTTAATTGATTTTGAAATAATTATTTTATAAATATATTTGTGAATTAATTATGAATTTTATATAAATGAATGGATAAAAGTAGCTATGATGAGCCAAAATGCCATGGGCCAAAAGGAAAGAAATGTGTGAATACAATAATTGTGATGCAAGTGGGCCCGACATTGGACACTTTAGGTTTGTTTTGGCATGCAATTAAATTCGAGAAGGTTACATTTGGGCCTAATACGACGTGAAAGTCATTGGCATATTGGAAGAAAAAATATGTAAAACATGTGATATGCAAATGACTAATGTGCCAAATTTTATTTGACTCCAAATTTAGTGGGTTTACATAATCTAAAATTATTCAAAAATAATATAATCACCAATAAAGAATTCATGCATTTCGTTAAAACATCAAATTGTTAACATGTTGTTTAGATCATGATTTTTAGAATTATTTTTTAGAATCGAATATGAGTATTTGAGTATATCTGTACTAGTTTTTGGCCAATTTGTCCAAAACAAAATAGAGTTTTAAATTAAAAAAATAATCCATCAGATGGTTTTATTTTCAGTTTAAAAGTCTTTTAAATTTAAACAACAAAGAGTTTAAAGAAAAACGTGTCCTTTTTAAAAAAAAAATTAAACTCTGTTTGAAAAATAGTTTGATCATGATTGAATCATCTAAAGCTTTGTAAACATATGAAATAGTTTTATATTTTGTCTTACATTGTATATACTTATTTGTATCTATAATCTAGACATATTGATAGTAGATTTGATGTTCAATTCGATTGAAACATAAAACATAGAAATATATTGGATGGATATTTATGTTGTCCAGCCCAATTAGTCAGCAAACCCTAAAAATTTTATTCTTTCTATTATTGTTAGAAAGAGAGTGCATTCTGATAGTAGACCATAAATATAGTAGAAGAAGCAGAGAAAGAAGATATAGAGAAGAAGAAAGAAAGGAATAAGAAGAGAAGTAGAAAGAGAATTCTCATTGACTTTATTACTTTCAGGTTTCAATTTTTTGTTGTCTCATATTAAGAATTGCTTGAGTTTGAATGAAATTGATTTTTTCTATAGTTATACCTCAAGTTGAGAGAATATTTGTATTCATTTCTTTTTGATATAGTGATATTTGTCGGTTGACCCCATCATTTTTACCCTCCAAGTTGAGAGGATTTTATACGTAAATTTGTTATTGTTTATTATTGTTCTTGATCTCCTATTTTAAATTTCGATAATATTTGCATTTATCCATCTCATATCGATTGATTACAATAGAAAAATATTATTCGTTTCGAATTTCCTAACAAGTTGTATCAGAGTTATTAGGTTTTTTTTTATTAAAGAGTGCTTTTGTAGGTTGAGATGGAAGGTAGTAACACAATGATTAGGTTGACAAATAATAACGGGAAGATTTGGAAATCCAAAATGAAGGATATCATTAATTGTAAAGACTTGTATGAGCTGGTTGAAGGAGATAGTGCGAAGCCAAAAGATATAGCTGATCTTGATTGGACAAAATTGAACCGGAAAGCATTCGGCACAGTCAGATAGTGGTTATGATAATGTATGAGTAGAAAACAATAGGTAATAAAGTATTTCTGATTCGAAAGTTAGTAAATCTGAAATTCAGCGAAGGTACATGTGTTGTTGAGCATTTAAATGAGTTCTAGAGTTTGATTAATCAATTGTTAGTGATTGAGATGACCTTAGAAGATGAGTTATAACCCTTATTTTCATAGAATCATTGCCAACAGTTGGGAGACATTTGTTGTGACATTCAGTAATGCATCTCAGAATGGTGTGCTTACTATGAGTATAGTTATTAGAACATTATTCAATGAGGAGACAAAAGGAATTCAACTAATACAAATAGTATATAGACCTTTGTCAAAGAAAACAAGATGAATACTAACAGCAATCAAGAGGCCATAACAAGTCCAAAGACATATCAAAATCTAAGGGAAGAGAATGTTATCACTATGATAAAGAAGGTCAGATGAAGAATAAATTTAGATCATAGAAAATACTTTAGAATGAATGCAAAAATCAGAAGAAGGATTATGAGAATTGAAACACCACAGCCACAGTAACCATAGATGATGTAGTGTGTTAGGATCGATTACAACAATAGAAGAGAGGTTGAATATTGTTGCTCTATTTTTTTAATTTTATACGATTTTAATTTTGTTAGAGATTGAAAATTTGTTTCTATTTTTGGACAAATCATAGCAAGCTCTTGAACGGTTTTAAGTAAGAAAAATTCTTGCGTGATTTTATGCGGCAAATAAAAGATCGAATGATGCATTAATGAGATAACACAAGATTTTATGGATGTTCCGAGATAAAACTCCTACGTTACCCCTTCTTCTGTTTCTAGAAAGATTATGTTAGGATCGGGATTGCCGATAGAGGACCGGGGTCCGGCTAAAGGAGACCTCTTTACACACACAAAACGGTTGGCGCTAATTTGGTTAGGAATTAACACCGCTCTCAACAACACACAGACTGTCACAAACTCTTGAACTGGGTTTAAATGCGGAAATGTTTGTTTCAGCCTGAAGCAACACACACACAAATCGGTTAATGAAGAAAGTAGAGAAGGATCGGTTGGAATGAGAGGAAACTAGTTTGGTTGGTTTGGTGGCCGAAAAGAAATGAAGAACACAAGACACATATTTTATGGATGTTCGGAGATGAAACTCCTACGTTACCCCTTCTTCTCAAAAAATGAGAAGGATATTCACTAAGGAATATTCAACAACACAATACAACACACGATCGAGTCTTATTTACTGCTCGATGTTCACTTTACAACACTCACACACTATTGTAATACACTTTTACAAATATATAAATACACAGAACTTTTCAGTTTGTTCTTATCACTCAATAGCTTTGTAGATTTCTTAAAGTATGTTCGCAAGTTTTAGAATCCAGAGCTAGATAGTGAGCGCAAGAAGAAGATCGAAGACGGCAAAAACTGACAAAAGACTTTTCTTTTGCCCTTTAGCTTCCTTTTATAGTGGAAATATGACAACGGTCCTATTTCTCTCTCTTAGATGGTTGGTCAAAATGATCAGAAATCCGGTAGAATCTTCCCAAATGATGATGCCGTGCCGACTTGAATTAGGTAACTTGTACGTTTGTGTTTTTTGTACACTTGGAAGTTGTTCATTTACTGGCTACCTTCTCCTTGAAGGTTGCTTCTAGATTTGTACCAAATCTGGTAACTGTTCATCTGACAATTGTCTTTAGTTTAATCAGCAGACTTGTTTCAGAATAAAAGTGACGCGGTCTGAACCTTTGAAGATCTTCCTCTGCATATTCCAACGAATATATGTTTGCATCAACACGTCAACTGCCATTATATTCGTATCTTTGATCTTGATTTAATTTGTCCGGTGAGAATATATATTGCCTTAGGATTTGATTTTGACCGGACACACATATCAGTTGATAATCTTAACCGGTCTTGAATTCTAGCCGAGCCGGACTTCCGAGTATATAAGTAATTTGTTTTGGTTTGTGCTGTTTCGGGAGAATAGTTTTGACCGGCCATGTTGAAAATATGTAACCTGCACATAGAGTTGAATTTAATTAAGTTCTTTTAGATACTTAATTACTTATTAATTAACTTATCTAATTTTTCTAACAATTTCTCCCTTTTTGATTATTTAAGATAAATATTCAAAACCCTGTAATCGACGAGTGGTTTAAAAGAACTTGTATTTATTTGGCCGGTTTTTGGAAAAACTGTTTGATTTAATGGGAACTTTATTTGAGGAAGAATTTTGTATAACAAAATTTGTATACTTTAACAATTTCTTCCTTTTTATATTTTTATTTAAAAATATCAAAACCAGTATGTTGAAACTGAAACCGAAAACTTTGTATTTTCCAAAATATCATAATTTCCCAAAATAGTCGTAAGTTATATTATATATATAAGTTTGAACCGAATAATATAAATTTCCAAAATATCATAAGTTATAATTATAATATATATATATATGAAACGAAAATCTTAAAGGTTGAGAGATTATTGGCCCCTTTTGTCCGGTTCGTTGATCATGTCCATGGCCTAGCGGTATACGAAACCCGTTCTCGGAGCGGTAGGATCTCGTAAACTGCTCTGCGTTTGACCTGAGATCGGTCGAGCAGGAGCTTGGTAAGATGAAGTTTGCTGACTCTACACAAAGTGTTCAACCGAGTCTGCTCTAGTTCCTTGTTCTAACTGGGTACTAGAGCAAACGGATTGAAGTGGAGCTGCTGAAATCGGTGTGGTTGAAACTACAGGTCGGCGCTTTCTTGGATTCAGAGGTGCAATGTCTGCCTCTTCTTCTTCAGCGAGTGGATTATCTGAACCATCGGTTGGATTCACAGCCGTCTGAATACTTGTCTGTGCAGCATGGGCTAAGACCGCTGTTACTTGTGCTATTTTTTTTCTTTGCCTGAGCCCTTGTCTGTTTGGCAATCGGGGTGGATGTCTGTCTTCTTTCTTTATTTGCCACCTCCAAAATATGTTGTTGCTGATAGTTTCTAGCCGCATCGGCGTTTTCTTGTTTACCTGCTTCAGGATTATCCTCTTCGTCTTAAATTGTTGGACTAATTCTGCATCTGTAAGTTCGGTTTCCTTGGCTAGACGTGTCGTCTCTTCCTCATCCACTTGAATCTTTCTGGTCGTTTCTTCATCTCTTTGTATTTGTTCTTCATTGGCAACAACTTTGACTCTTGCTAACTCGTCCATTTAAACCGACATGGCTTTCACCATCTCTAGAGTTTGAGACATGACCTTTACAACATTCTCAATTTTAGAATCGGTCGATGAAGCCCTAGCTTCTAGGGATGCCTTCCACGAGGAAGCCTTAGCGTCCAGAGATGCCTGCCACAAGGTCATGGAGTCCTGAACCGTTTTCTGGATGAACACCATCATATCATTAGGAAATGGAACAATGGCCAAAATTTGTACCAGAGGCACATAATGAATTGATAGAGTTGTATCGGTCTATCTTGGAGGGTTGTTCTCTAATCTTGTCAAGCATGCATGACAAACAATGTCTAGCTGTCCAATGTTGATCAGAAAATAAACTAACCGAAATTAAGATGTACATAATCGGTTAGTTTTTCATGACCAGTTTTTCGAGATAGATTATTTCATATTAAATAATTACTGTTGATTAGGCAGTAGTTATTCAGTTTAGAAAATAATCCCATCTGTTTTTTCCGAGTCACTTTGAATCGCTTGATTTGTGTACAGATAACTTGGTAAGTTGATTTAACGAATCTCAACAAGAGACAACTATCCGGTTTAACATACTTGACTTTTTATCCCATTGATTTTTCATGCCTATAATGGATGAAGTTCTGACCGGTTATTAAGTGAAATGTAAGCCTTTTGAAAATTATCCGATCAGTTTTGCAAAAATTCTAAGGGCATGATTTGTGAAGCGTGAGCTTCTCCCTGAGACCATGCCCCAGTTCATCATGAGAAGGATGTTTTTGAAAACATGTAGAAGCATTTAAGGCAGAAGTTGGCTGCTATCAGCAAGTCCTAAAATGTTTCTAAAGAAATAGAACTTAGCTTTAGGTAATGGCTTTGTGAAGATGTCAGCTACTTGCTGATCGGTCGAGACGTATTCCAGCCGGATGTGCTTCTACTGCGCATGCTCCTGGATGAAATGATGTCTGATGTCAATATGCTTTGTTCTTGAGTGCAACATTGAATTATATGTAATAGCTATCATGATGGTGTTGTCATAGAAGATTGGACATTCTTTAGCAAATATTCCAAAATCTCTCACTTGTTGTTGGATCAAGAGGAGTTGAGCACAACAGCTTTCGGCCGCAAGATAATCCACCTTTGTGGTTGAAGTAACAACTGAAGTCTGTTTCTTGCTGTACCAGGAAACAAGTCGGTCACCCAGGAACTGGCATGTACCGCTAGTACTCTTTCTGTCTATTTTGCCGCGGTATAATGATAATGCTTAGGATTGGCCTGGAATCTTCCGCATACTCCGACCGTCTCCAGTCGACTAGCTGTTAGGTACAATAATGAACCGATAATTCCACGGTAAGTCGTAATTTCTAATCCTTGACTGTCCTTATCTTTGTCTAACTTTGGAAGGATCTGTAGCACCAGTATAGACAAGGGTCTAACTATTGATGAAAACTTCATGCGAAAACGGTTTGATAGAAATCCTGTTAGAGATTTGTATCACTTTCTATTCTTCACAAACCCTTATAAACTCTTGAAGTGATTCAAGTGCGGAAACGTTTGCTCAAGTTTGAAGCTAAGAACCGATGAAGGAGAAGATGATAGAATGTAAATGACACACAAAGTTTCTTATGGATGTTCGGAGCAAAACTCTCCTACATCACCCATTTTTCCAACCACCGGAATGACTCACTATACTTTTCTTAGAATCAAATATAGTTGTAAAGCTAGCTCACTGTTGAACAAAACAGACTCTGTTCAACTTACAGTATATTAAAGAATATCACTCAGCTAGACAATACTTTGATTCTATCTCTCTCTTGATGTACAAACATAGTACGCAAGAAAGCAATTCGTAAGATTGTAAGTTCAGCAAGCAAGTCTTGTGTGTATCTGTCTTGTCTCTTATTATTTTCTCTTCGTTTGTTGTCCTTGAGGATCTTTAAATAGAGAATGGGTACCAACGGTCGAATCTTCTATAATGACACATGGAAAGAACCTATTGGAAAGCCTCCAGAGTACACAAGTATAACAAACTCTATGTATAAAGATTGTGGCCGTACTAATCTGGTAGTGCGCCGAATATTCTTCTAGGATTGTCCTACAAGAAACAAGTAGTGGGAAGAATATTTTCTTACGTGCATTAATTCATTGGATATAACTGGCTGTCGTACTGTTCAGCACGGATAAGTGGAGCAAGAGTAGCGTACAACTAGTTGATCATGGGTAGACAGATGCTAACTTCATGCAACTACTGAAGCGAGGCATTAGACGTGCTCCAATTTGACTGACAAGTCTAATGAAGTTATACGCCCCCGTCTAATAGTAGGATTCATTTGACCACTAAGTATAATGGAGTTAGATGACACGTCTAACTACGTGTCCCTTCAGACTAATCTGAAGGAGTTAGACTCCACGTCTAACTTTCATCTGTAAGATTGCACGTCTAACTACGTATCTGTTAAACTGCACATCTAACTTCGTATCTGTTAGACTACACGTCTAACTACGTATCTGTTAGACTGCACTTCTAACTACGTATCTGTTAGACTGCACGTCTAACTACGTATCTGTTAGACTGCACGTCTAACTACGTATCTATTAGACTGCACGTCTAACTACGTATCTGTTAGACATGCGTCTAATAGACAATAAGTCTAATTAACCTCATTCAGACTAAGTCTAACTTAGCACGTTTTGATGCACCTGCACAAAAACAATTAAACAACTTAGTTTCCTTCTTATTTAAGTTTTATACAAACTCATCATAAAAATACCATTAGTTAGAATGATTTGACCCTTAGTCAAAATAATTTGACCCAACAATTTCTCACTTTTTAATGATGATGTTAAAACTTTGCACGATTAATTAGATAAACATCCATCCAATTAAAGAAAGAGTAAAACTTGTTCGCAAACTACCGAAATAGGTTCCAAAAACCAATATTCCAAAAACCAAGTTTAAAAAACTAAGTTTAAAAAACCAAGTTAAAAAACCAACACAAGATAGTTTAGAAGAGGAGAGATTATTGATCTTCCCTTTTCACGATTGGGTAGTTGAATCCTTCACCGCTAAATCCTTCACCGCTGAGAAGGTTTTGAAAAGAAGGGAGAGAACGACCACCACAACCACTTCCACCACCACGATCACCTCAGTAACCTCCACCTCTTTTGGTTGGCTTGCAACTTCCATCTTCATCGGTTGGTTTTCTCTTCGATCTGGTGTCGGTTGAAACACCACCTCTACTGTTAATACCTCCTTTAGAGTTTTCACCGCCTCTAGAACTTCCTTCCCCTTTTTAACATTATCATCGCCACGGGAAATGAGGTTCTTCTCTTTAATAGCAGCTGCTTCAGCATCTTCAACTGCCTGAATTTGTCTTGCGAAGGAATCAGCTTGTTCCAATCGCTCTACATCAGCTCTACTCATATGACCCTGTATCTCAACCATTTGACTTTGAAGTAGGCTCACTCCAGCCATAACTTCTTGATGAAGTTCAATGTTAGTTTCCCTTTCACAATCATACATATCGGACTATCGTTTGAACAGATTCTTCTCGAATTTGGTGTAGGTTTTGTTGAGGATGTTTATCTCGTACGTGTTCCTCTTCATGGTTTTCTCCATTTTATTATGAGTTCTAATGAGAGAGGTAGATCCTTCTTGTTTGATTTCTGATTCTTTATAATCTTCACCATGTTGGATTGCAAATCCGTAACAGTCTTCTGAAAAGTGCTCATCATTTTTGTCATAGACTTCAGAATCTTTTCCCCACTAGCGGATGTTCCTTCATTTGATGACACTTCTTGATAATCTGTAGGAGCAGACTGAATGAGAGACTGAATGAGACTGATATGAGTGTGAACCTGCGGGGACTGCTCTGGTTCATACTTCTCAGAATTACTTTTAGACTTTTCTTCATGACCTAAAATATCTTCACACACCTTGTGAATCTGATCAGACGTACCGTTAGAGTGATGAGGACGGTCAACAACATTATCATGAACGTTTGCAGCCATAATCAACGGAGTTGGTCAAGGAGAATCTTCAGAACTTTCGGAAGACGAATCATTATTATCTTGTTCCCCCTCAGAGGAAGAACTCTTATCAGATTTCTTGTCTTTTGAGGGTTCCCTCTCAGAACGTACTTCGATGGACTGACTGGCTTCAGCCTCCTTTTCTGGAGATGCCTCTAATTCAAGAACAAGGGATTCCAGCGCTTCTTCTTTTTGGTCTGCAATCGGTTGAGCTGATTCGATATGGATCTCTTCCTCAATAATCGGATCTGATTAAACATGTTCCACGGACTGTTCAATTCTAGGTTGAGGCATTGGACGTTTTTCTTCAACAGAGAGGCTTCCTAGTTCAATGAGAAGATCAACGGCTTTCTCATCTTCAAGAAGAACAAAATCACAATAATCGGATAGATGCATCCGATCATCTTCATCTGAAGAATTTCCGAAAGGACTTACCCTGGAGCAGTCTACTTCATGTACATACCTAAGAAAGATGGAGATGTAATCCTACATAATTTCATCAAGTTTTTTCAGAGCCTTCTCCTCTGCATCAACATTCCTTTCTAGAGGATTGAAGTTGGCTTTTCTCGCTTGGAGGATCGGAAAGAGAGCCTGACCTCTTAGATTGACTTCAGCCAACTGCTTTCTCTTTAGAGCTTCATAGACTTCCAAAGTTTTAGCCCATTTCATGACTCTCTTTTCAGTGTTGACCAGCTTCAACTATTGCCCTCTTATACCTTTTTCCCTTGATGACCTCATCATACCTAATGGACATTCTGTTTAAGACCCAAGTATCAAAGATCTTGATATTTTCAGAGCCTATACTTTGGCCTGATCCATCATTAGGTTAACAATACATGTTATTTATGAGACCTCCTCATTTGAATAGGTTGCAATTGCCTTGCCTTTTCTAATAACCTCAACAGGTTTTGGAGTAGGCCTTGGTTCCCCAATGGTTATTCCAGAAGTTTTTCTAGTGACTCTCATTACCTCGTGAACCGAAAGAGGTCTTTCAAAGAGCCCAGGCGTGGCTTCAGACTGGACTATCTATCCAGTCACTACGGACTCTATTTGAACTTGTTTGGGTATAGGAGGCTCTTCATTTGGCAAAGAAAGATCCTGATCACATACAACACTATCAGCAAGAGTAATAACAACACCTTGCTCTAGTTTGACAATAACTGTAGCTTTAGCAGATACTGAATCGGGTTGATAGACAAGAGATGGAATCCTGTAAATGTTTCCAATATTTGGACCAACTGGCTCAACAGTTGGCCCGACAGCAAGTTCCACTTAGGGAACATAAATAGGCATATCTTGTTCCAACACAGGAACATTAAACTTAAGCACTTCGGCATGAGATTGAGTAGGGGTTACCTTGGACGAGACTTTCAAATACGTTGATGCCCTGAGCGCCTTTGACTTTTCTCCTCTTGAAATAGAGGACTTTGTTGGTTTTCTCAACTGGCTCGCGGGAGGAGACATGAGAAACATCGGAATAGCAGCAAGTGCGGAGGGACCTTGCTTAACTCTGGAATCAACTATTCTATAATCCTTCTTTGAAGAACTTTTCTGACTAGTAGAACTGGCCTCTGATTCATTCACAACTCTTGTTCTTTTGGCTCCCGTCGAAATAATAGAAGCCGCTGGTTGTTTGGAACGAGTGACAGATCTTCCACCCGTTTGTTGGCTTGACGCGCCAGATAGAGACTCCTTGGAGTTCTTCATTCGAACAAGAGTGTTGGTAACAGTGAAGACATTGAGCACCCGACAAGAGTTGATCGGCTCGGAATCCCCATAAGGACCCCTAAATGTTTCAGTAGTCGGTTAAGTTGAGCAGCAAAGCTCACACTTTCTTTATTCTTGGGATCAATCATCGCGCACAGGTTCAGGAACAGTGTTGAAGCCCAGTTGACCTGAATACCCTTGGAAATGACAGTCATATAGTCAAAACGGTCTTGACTATAGAGATGAAATGATCCAGCCCTCCCTTGAAGAGCTTTAGCAACAACATCATTCAACATGATAAAATGGGGTTTAAGAACCTTCTTACTCTCGTTTAACCTGATTTCAGAACCGTCGGATGAGAAAGCAGTCTTCATTTCCGATGTGATTTCTGATGGGAGATTTAATTTGAATGTATGGCCCTCCAATGGAAGTTCGAAGAACTCCGCATAGGAAGCTTTGTTGAAGGAAATAATTGTATTATTTACCGTTGTAGTGATAGAATCGCCAACCATAGTAACCGATTTAATGATCTCTCGTACTTCCTTCTCGTAGAATATGAATGGCCCGCCGAGATACTTCCCGAGACCGGAATATTCAAGAGATCTCAACATGTCGACCACCTCATGTTGATTGAATGTATACATAGAAGGAAAATCCACTTGCAAAGTACAATGTCCAAGGGTGATTCTCTTGTTGCCCATTTTTTGAAAGAAGTCGAACATACACAAGATGAACAAGGTTTTTAGAGAGAATATCGAAGAAATGTAGGATTCTTAAGAGATTTGAGAGAGAAAAACTTTTCGATCTCATGCACAATGTCCTTATATAGATTTATAGGAGTCGCATGGCTCAACCGTCACTTAATATTAGACGTCCTTTCCAAAGAGTCATAATTAATTTTGGGGGTATATAAGTCATTTTCTCTTAACATGAAAGAGATGTGTCTTCATGTTATTCGGAGATGACTTTTTTAATGTTTGAGCATGAAAATTAGATGACACGGCATGTGGGACAGCTGTCCTTGATTAGTCTAATACACTCGTAGTTAGACGTTTTTCTTACCTCTCCAATCTATGAGATCTAAACGTCTATTAGACGCATGGGTCTATTAGACACAAGCGTCTAATCACATGTCTTATAAACGTGTAACGTCTATTAGACGTAGACGTCTAATTATGCTTAAACAACACGGATTAGACGTGTATTTGGTTAGACGTGAGTATCCAATTTCTCTTGTCTTATAAATGACTAAACGTCTATTAGACGTCAGCGTTTAACCGCGCAGGTTATTAATCAAGACACATAAACTTAGATGAATAGAGTGTAAGTAAAAATACGTCTAAGTACATGATTTTTCTTTTAGACGACCTCGTATAATAGACCGATTAAAGCATTTTGTCTGCGTGTATCTTTATTTTCATAATAAATTTTCCCTCTCATTTTGTACATGTTCAAATTGAATAAATGTTTTGAGTTCCTTAAGACCAAAAATATTTTTAAAACATAAAACACTTAGTCCTCGGTGTTAGGATCGGGGTCGCCCTTTGAGGACCGGGGTTCCGGTTTCTAAGGATTGACCTCTTACAACAACAAAACACGCTCTAATTGGTGATAGTCCGATTAGAGACTATAACCGTTCTTAACACCACGTAAACTGTCACAGACTCTTGAACCGGGTTTAAGGACAAAAATGTCTATTTCAGTTTGAAGCAACACACATGACTTTGATGAGGTTTATGAGGAGTCGGTTTAAGGAGTATGTATAGACCGGTTTTGATTATAGGAGTAGGATTATATTTCGGTTAGTGTAGTTCGGTTTTAGAGTAAATAAGCAGGAAATAAGTAAAAGACACAAGACATGATTTTTTATGGATGTTCGGAGCAAACCCTCATAAGTCACCCCTTCTTCTCAGATTATGAGAAGGATCTCTACTAACTTTGAAAGTTATAACACTCACAATGCCTGTCAAGCCTATCTCGCTACTCGCCGGTTACACCAATTTACTCTTGATGTAATATAGTAATTCATTACAAAAACAATGCTTTTGGTAAATGAAACAACAATTTAGGATCGCGCGTGAGATTTCTTTCTCTCTCTTAAGATATTTCAAAAACCGTGTTTAATGAAGTCGCTTCGTCTTTCTTTTATAGTAAATGAGATCCCAACGGTCATCTTCTTCTCTCACCGTGGGATTGGTCAGTTTGAAATCACACCGGTTTAGAGATGTTGCGTGCACATTTCATCTTTCTGACACTTGGCAAGCATGCAAATACCGATCAGGTATTGATGACGTATCCATCTTGTAGTTCTTAACACGTGTCAAACATGCACCTTCCGGTTGTCTGATTCGGATCTTCGGATAAGCAGATCATCATTGTTTTTATCACATGCTTCTGATCCGGATCTTATCGTCTTGCATTTTCCCAAGAAACATTTATTTCGTCATATTACGTCATCTTTGTAGTTCTGAGTTTCCGGTTGATCCCTTCGTAATATGGTCTGACTGGGATGAGAACTTTTCTTTGCTAGCCTGTCTGTTTGGAATGTTGAAGTCGGTTCCTTTTGATCATGAATTGATCATCTGGAGCCGGATTGCTTTGATGTATTATTCAGCCGGTTTATGTAGTCTCTAGCCGGTTTATACTACTTGGTCTGTTCTTGCACATGATAGTTAATAGTAGTTTCGTTTTCTGGCCGGTAAAAATTAACTTACTTAATTTTTCTATCAATTTTTTCCTTTTTGATTATTTAGAATAAATATTCAAAAATCGTAATGTGTGGCCGGTTCAAAAATTAACTTACTTAAATTTTCTATCAATTTCTCCCTTTTTGATTATTTAGAATAAATATTCAAAAATCGTAATGTGTTGCCGGTTCAAAAATTAACTTAATTAATTTTTTTTATCAATTTCTCCCATTTTGATTATTTAGAATAAATATTAAAAAATTGTAATGTGTGGCCGGTTTTGAAAAATATGTTTAACAATTTCTCCCTTTTTGATGCTTTTCAAGGAAAAGTTTCAAAATAAGTTGGTTTTTCAAAAATTGTTTAGTATAACGTAAATATGAGATCTTAATGAAAATGACTGAGTTCTGAAACAAAACATTAAAAGGTAACATAAATATGTTCATTAGAGAATAAGTTAAAGATTGGATGATCCCCCCCTTTTCTATCTCTTTTTGCCTTTCCTCCTCCTTCTCCTTCCATTCCCTTTCTCTTCTTTCCGCGTCAATGCACCATCCGGCAAATACACTTGATGTACCGGGATTGCGCTGGTTGAACCCGAAGCCACCGCCTGCTGGTCTAGGTGGACGAGATGATTGGGCAATAATTGGACTGGAACTTGGAGATGCGGTTGATGACTCAACTGCTTTCTACTTCCGCGGGTTGAGTCGTGCAACATCTTCTTCTTCTTCTTCATTCAGAGGTTCCTCGAGCTGACCAGCCGGTTGATAATCTTCAATACCACTTCGTTCCACCTATTTCATCAAACTCGCAATCTGCTTTCTTTTACCCTTGTTCCTTGTTTTCATTGTATGTGAAGCTTGTGCTGGCGTGGGTTCCGGTTGAGCGGCCTTTTCCTTTTCATCGATTTGCTTGGCCAACTTGTGATCCTTGTCTTCGGTTTCCTTTCTTAACAGTTCCTTGGCTTCCTCTTCGGCTTGAATTCTGGGAGCTATTTCGGCATCTAAACGAATCTGCTCTTGAGTTCTATCCGCTTGCAACTTAGACAACTCCTCAATCTGAGCTTCCATCATCACAAGAAGAGGTGCGGTTGCCATTTCAACTTGCTCGTCAATCATTGTTTTGATAGATGTTTGAACCGTTTCAACGATTTCAAAGAGAATGGATGCCCGAACCGTTTCAACTAGGTCGGCTTGAATAGTTGCAATTTTGGCGTCTGTGGCTATGATGTATTCATTAAGGGAGGAGATGATTGTATCAATAACAACTTCCTTTATTTGCCCAAGTCCCGGATTCTGATCAGTCTTAGAGTGAAATCTGCTCCCGTTATCCTCGTGTTCAGTTTCATGCATCTGATGTCCTTCTTTCCGGTTTTCTGCCGATTTAGAGGATTCTCTGATATTGAAGATTGGTCTGCTCTAAAACTGATCGACATGTAGCAGAAGTTGTTTGCAATTTTCTCTCCATTCTGCCTCTAGCCGGTTAACATTGCTTGCGAGATCATCCCGTACTTTCTGAAACCTCTCAATCATCTTTAACTCCATCGGAGTTAATTCTTCTCCTTCTGCCTTTTTCAATGCATCATCCACCGCTTGTAACTTGGCGTATTCTTTCATCATCGGTGTTTTAGCGTATGCGGCCTGGATGACTTCAGTACCGGTAACTCTGAGAGCTTCCTGTTCTAATATCAAGAGTTTCCCCCAATATTCATTGCCGTTGAAGTCAGGGATAATGTCGGAAAGCTTCGTTTCACATCGTAGCCTGACCCATAAGTGATAAGGGGTGGCCAGTTCTTCAGCCTCCTTATTCATATCCCGGATGAACGCTTGGAACATTGCTTCTTCTTCTTCTGTTGAAATAGGTACCTCGGCTTCGGGTAAGATTTCAGTTTGTCTAGGGCCGGTTCACAGTGCACTTTCTCCTCGCACCGGAGAATCTTCAATTATAACTTCTTTTCCTTTGTAAACCTGAGATGGACCTTCAAGTGTGATAGATGGATTGGTCGACCCATCTTGGGCCGGTTGAGGATTTGATCTAGTTGGAGGAGATTTGTCCCCAACCGAACCGGATAGTTCCCTTTCTTCGTTGTTTCCCTCCCGAGCCGGAGGAGTGATGTTTTTGGAGTTGACCATTTCTTCGACCGGGTGAATTTCAGTCTGACCGGTTGCTCCAACCTGATCAGTTTTCTGGAGAAGACTTGTTACATCGTCTTCAGTTTCATGGGTAACATTTTGGACTACGTCCTCTATGACCTCTAAGGTTCTTAGTCCGACATCGGCGATTATATCGTCAAGATTTTTGGTTGGAGATTTAGAGTTTTTGGATTGAATACTAACCTCCTTAGTCGGAATTTCCTTTGACTTGGAATGAGTGTCTTGGCTCCCCGAGGACTCGGTTTGCCTTGATTAAGGTGGTTCGGCCAAGTTTGGATGGATTGTGTTGAGCGGAATCGGCTGAAGTAGCTGTTTAGTCGGTTTGGGTGATTGTTCCGAGGATAGAGTTTTCTCGGAGTCTTCCGGTTTCTTGCATCTTTTCTTCGCTGATTTCTTTACCCTTCCCTTTTTCTGCGGGACTTCGGTTTGTTTAGCCTTTCCCTTTGGATCGGCTTGTTTGGAGCTCTCACCGACCAGTGCAGCCGGTCCGGCTTCCTTTACTGATTTGGCCTTTGTAGCTTTCGGCTTGGCCGTCTTAGCAGTTCTCTTGCTCATGTGCTCAGAGGTCAGAATGTTGCCGGATGAAAGTGGTTCACCTTCACCAATTTCGACTTGAAGAAACCGTAGAATCTTCCCAATCTACATGGCGTATGCTTGAAACCGACCATTCATTTTGACCACCATTTCACAGAACTGTTCGAACAGAACACTTCCCCAGTCAATCTTGTCGCTGCGGACAATCTCCATGAACATTTGCAGCTTCAGCTTTGTCAGGTTATCGAAGTTTCCTCCTTTACCCTGAAGAGGTTTAGATATGATATCCACCATCCATCTCAACTCCGGCTTGAGTTTGTTCTTCTGGATGAAGTGAGATACCAGATCCGTGTCATCACTCGAAATGGATAGCCGGACAGCGTTAGATTCTGCATCCGATAAGCTTGTTTTGAAGTCTTTCCCGGTATTTTGCAAACCGAGAGCTTCCGAAAATATTTCTTCCGTTATGTTGACTACCTTTCCGCACACGGTGGAGGAGACTGTTCTCTTCGTTAGAGTCGACGTGCTTAGAAACTCTTCAACTTCTGACGGATGCACGAAGAACGGGCCAGAAAGATAGGTTTCTAACCTAGAATCCCTTAAGGATTGTATCACAGCTTTGTGTTCTTCTGCAGCGTGTTCGTCAATGTTGTTGAAATCGACCTGCAAGATATATTTGATTAGTGATTTATCTGATTCCATGGAGAGAAAATGTAACGAAGAAGATGAAGATTTGAGAGGATTAGGATGCAGGAAGTTGTGTGAATTTTTAGAGAAAGAAAGCGTGAGTAAATAATGAACTGTTTCTGTCTTATATAAGGAGCGGTTTTGAACGGTTAAGAAGTTGAACCGTCACTTCATTCTTCGTTTTGGCGCCAATTTTCCCTCCAAAAGTTAGTGCAGTAACTTTCGGCGGTAATTGCGGAGAATAACTATGGGCGGTAAGATTGTGGGCGGTAAATCGTGATCGGTAAATTTTGAATTTTCAGATTTGTTTTGAGATTTATTTCCTTAACCGAAAATTTTGTTAACCGGAAGCTTTGTGTTAGATAAAATAGACCGGTTAAAATAAGAACTTAACAAAACAAATTTCCTCTACAGGAACGGTTAAAGAACCTGGATCGGTCAAGTAATCCAACAGGTCAAGTAATCCAAACGGTCAAGAATTCAACCGATTAGGAAAACAAGACCGGTCAGAAGACAAGGCAAAAGATATAACCAAAACTGGAAGTCATCCAGTTAACCTGAAGCTATGAAAAACCTGAAGTCATCCGGTTAACCTAAACAACCGGTAGACATCCTAAACCGAAATGCATCAAACTAGAAAACCGATGAAGAAGCTACTTAGAGAAAGAAGCCAAGAACATCAAACTAAGTACAATCTACAGATCGGTGCAAACAGATACTTTGAGTATCTGCGGAAGATGATACCAAAGGAACAGACTGTAACATTGCCATATCCATACAAATCTGAGGATACTCTGCAGGCTGCAGAAGACCGCCTGAAGAGATCTTTCCATTCTGGGATAAGTTAGAGCCGCAACCTTCCACGTGTAGGCAACTATCCAACCGACAGTTGCTACATTAAGTAAAAGACAAACCTAGCTGGTTTGACCTACGCATTGGAAGCCTAAACCGCCAGGTCTGAATCACTGAACCTCTTCTAAACCAATCAGATTCAAGGAGAAGAAATGTGACCGTTGGCACATTTCATCTATAAAAGAAGGAGCTGAAGAGGAGTAAATGCAGTTACCAGTTCCACCAGCTACAAGTTCTAAGAGTTATTAATTACAAGTTTATCTCTCTACAAGATTCAAGGTTTAAAGTGTGCATTTGAAGTGAGATTACAATTTCGGTGAGAATTGTACGTGTGTTTATCGAGCAGCAAATAAGTTTTGATCGGATATTGTGTTTGTGTATTCCTTAGTGAATATCCTTCTCGCGGTTTCGAGAAGAAGGGGTGACGTAAGAGTTTTATATCTGAACATCCATAAAAATCTGTCTTGTTCTTTACTTTCTGCCGGATCTAAGCTCTAACCGACTCACACTAACCGACCTGTACTGCTCTAACCGATCTACATCATTTTAACCGACTTACCGAACCTCTAACCGACCGACTTTATCCAAACCTATCTCTATTCATCCCGTGTGTGTGTTGCTTCAACCTGAAACAAACCACTTCCGCAGTTGAACTCGGTTCAAGTGTTTGTGACAGTTTGTGTAGTATTGAAACCTGATGTTAATCTCTAACCAGATTAAACACCAACCGTTGAGTGAAAGGTGTAAACCGGCCAGACCCCGGTCCCCCAACCGCGACCTAGATCCTAACAATTGATATCAGAGCAGGTTGTTTCAATACTCAAGCAACCCGAAGCAAGCAAGCATGACTCTCGAGAAGCCTCCAATGCTAGAAGGTGATGATTTCGCCAACTAGATGGTACGCATGCACTTGCACCTAATCACTATGGATGATGAGATGCCGAACATCCTGTCTGAAGGACTGATAAAAATTGATAAAGATAAGAAGGATTGGACAAAAGAGGATAGGTGGAGAGCCAATCTGAATAATCATGCCAGAAATCATATCTTCAACGGTTTGGACATAAATACTTTTTGTAAGGTCAGAGATTGCGAAACCTCAAAGGAAGTACGGGAAACGGTGATTCAACTTCATGAGGGAAATGAAAGAACCAAGGAAAAACAAGATAATGGTGGCTACCCAGAAGTTTGAAAACATCAAGATGAAACTAGGAGAAACCATGAGGGAGTACAGTGACCGGTTTACAGATGTGATAAATGAGTTATCAACTCTTGGAAAGAAGTATGATAACAAGGAAACTATCATTAAAGGTTTAAGATCTCTTCCGAGTGCATGTGACATAAAGACGATGGTAATGAGGGAATCAAACTGACTAAGCAAGATGAAGCTACACGATGTATTCGAAGATCTTAAGGCATATGAGTTTGAAATGATATCTAGGATTAAAGATGAAGTTTCAGCTTCAACCTCTAAGAAGGCCTTAGTCACATCTATGGAACCGGTTGCTCCTGCACCGATCAGAACCGCCGAACATTTCACTGAGGATGCCATGGCAATTCTTGCACAGAAGTTTGGAAGATTAATGAAGAAAAGCCAACCGACAAATAACAACTATAACTACGGTGATAAATCTAATGTTAGATGTTATAATTGCAATTGTTTGGGACATTTCAGGTGGAAATGCAGAAAACCAAGACGGGATGAACGAAAACCGGATGATCAGAACCACAGAAAGCACTAAAAGCCGATGATGGAGGAAGTTTATGGGCTCACAGTGACAGTGATGATGAACTCACCTGTCTCATGGCAAACGAAGAACATGTATGTGATACTTCTTGTGAAGAATTTACTAAAGATGAGTTATTTAATGCACTAAATGACATGGTAGTAGACTACAAGAATCTATTAACCTTAATACCAACCCAACTCAACTTTAGAACCGACCCCATAGCACCAACTCTACCCGAACCTAAAACCAATAGTACCCAACCTGATGAAATCCTAGAAACCGAGGCAGCACCTGAACTATCCTCTGAGACTGAACAGATCAAGGAGTTAGTTCAATAGTTGACCGAAGAGGAAGATGCACGGACCCGGTATCGAATAGCCGCATGAAAAAGATCTAGTGAAATGGTGAATCAGTTGTCTAAGTATAAGAGACACCCCAAATGCAAATTTGGTCTTGGATACAAAAACAACAAATCCGCCAACCGGAACCATTCGGACAAAATGCAGCTTACAAAAGACAGCTCACAAAGTCTGGTACCTAGTCCCTAGACCGAAAGATCAACCAGTCATAGGAACAAGATGGTATTCAGAAATAAACTCAATGAAGACAGTTTGGTCACAAGGAACAAAGCTAGATTAGTGGCACGAGGATACAAACAGGAAGAAGGCATTGATTTTGAAGAATCATTTACTCCTGTAGCTAGAATTGAAGCCATTAGGATTTTCCTAGCATTTGCTGCTTTCAAAAACTTTAAAGTTTTTCAAATGGATGTTAAAAGTGCATTTTTAAATGGTGACCTACGTGAGGAAGTAAATGTTGAATAACCACCCGGTTTAAAAAATGCTGACCTACCTAATCATGTATACCGCCTAAATAAAACAATGTACGGTTCAAAACAAGCTCCTAGAGCTTGGTATGATACACTAACCGCATTTCTGTTACATCATGATTTCACCATAGGTTCAGTGGATAAAACCTTATTTAAATTTGATAAAAAGGGACATATTCTACTTGTTCAAATATATGTGGATGATATCATTTTTGGATTAACTGATCCTAAGCTATGTGATAAATTTTCAACCTTGATGACTAACAAATTTGAAATGAGTATGATGGGAGAATTAAGCTTCTTCCTAGGCCTTCAGGTTAAACAACTCGAAGGAGGAACGTTCATCAGTCAATCCAAATATACAAAGGAACTTCTAAAGAAATTTGGGATGGACACATGTTCCTCTGCCGCTACTCCAATGAGCTCATCAATCAAGCTGGATAAGGATGATGACGGTCAGGGAGTAGACCTGACTGCCTATCGTGGAATTATCGGTTCACACCTATACCTGACAACAAGTAGACCGGATATATTATTTGCGGTCGGAGTGTGTGGAAGATTTCAGGCTAATCCCAAACAGTCTCACTATACAGCCGCTAAGCGAATCCTGAAATATCTAAAGGGAACCCCTAAAGTCGGTCTATGGTATCCAAAGGACTCATCTTTTAACCTCACAAGTTACTCCGATGCAGACTACGTAGGTTGTAAAGTTGATAGAAAAAGTACCAACGGAACATGTCAATTCTTAGGTGATCGGCTTGTGTCATGGCATAGAAAGAAGCAAACATCGGTTGCTACGTCTACCGCAGAAGCTGAATATCTAGCAGCTGGAAGTTGTTGTTCACAACTCCTATGGATTCAACAACAACTAAAGAACTTCGGTGTCACCGCCGAAGAATCTCCAATTTTCTGTGACAATACAAGTTCCATAGCAATCACATACAATCCGGTTCTACACTTTAGAACCAAGCACATCGACATAAGGCATCACTTCATCCGGGAACATTTCATGCTGAAGCATATCCGGCTGAAATACGTATCAACAGAACAACAAGTAGCCGATATCTTCACAAAGCCTCTACAGGAAGCTAAGTTTTCTTACTTCAGAAACATCCTCGGTTTAACCGATATTAATCAACTCATTTATTAAACCTTTAATCTCTAAAGGGAAAATCGGTTCGAACAGACAAAACCGAAAGTTCTTCCTAAAATGTTGAAAACCGAATTTACCATCGTATTTATTGAAGAACCGCTTTGTCTACCAGTCACAGTAAACCGATCGGTTACTTAGTGCTTACACTAATTAACCGCATCGGGACCAATGACTGAAAACCAACTGCTTTGAATATAATATATTCTGGATTATTTGGCTTCCTAACAAAAATGGATCAACTGTCTGTGTTTAGATGTATCTGTTTTGAAAAGATACATTTTCAAAACAAAACAGGCATGCCTCAAAAGACATGAAGATATGATATCTCTCACCGTCCAAGACTATGACTCACACCCTTAGGCTGTACACATACTTAATTCATGCAAAATGTTTTATCCTATGGTTAATAAACTAAATCACCTCCTACCTACTGGATAATATCATCATCCCTCAACTAATATATAAGTTAGGTGAACATCAGACAAATATCCACAATATCCACTCATCATCTCACTCAGACAAAAATGTCTCAGTTTCAAAACATTCTCCAAGTTGATTTTGACTCAATGCATGGAACTAAACACTATGAGATATTCAAAATGATTAAATCTCTAGAGAGTATCGGTCTGAAACCCTTCCTAGATGACAAACATGTCATCTTCCCTAAGACCGTACTCGAATTTTTCCATAACACTAGGGTCTTCCATGGTACTCCAAACTTTGATATCCTTATCCAATCTATGGTCAGGGGAACGGTGTTTAATTTATGAGATGGAAACGTCGGTGCTCAACCTTACAAAAGCTAAGAGCGTGGTGACCGCTCTTCGAAGAGGAAAGATGATCGAACCGCATGCCAGGTTGATAGAACTTTCCAGCCACGTTCGTTATCTTCGTGAAAAGCATATCCCTGGGACGGAGGAATCCCAGTTCGAGGCCTTAGTGCTGGAAATGCTAACGGCTAAGGAACGGGAACTGATCGATGAGTTGGCACGGTTAGAATCGGAACCCGCTCACCAAGAAGCGTTACTCTTTTCCAGATCTCATCACGAAAGTAACGGGAACTGACCGATGATGGCGGTGACGAATCCAACGGCGGTCCAACTCCAAATGAGGCCGAAAATATATCTACTCCACCGGAACCCACAGTCAACGACATTGAAATCGAAACGGGTACTCCGCTCACCGATCTGCACGAATCTCCGTAAACCAACAATGCATCGGTGCCTGCTATAACCGGGATAAGGTCAAGGACATAATCGAGGAATTTGTAAATGACGCCATCATGCCGTGGCAAAAGAAAATAAAGGAAAGAACAACGAAATCCTTCCGGTTAATTGAGTCTGCCGGTCAAAAGCTGAACTCCGCAGTTCAACGACTTACGGCCGTTGAAGACAACTACGGCCTGACCGATCAATTGTTCAGCTCCACGATACAAAGAACAACAAATCTGGAGACCGGTCTTGCTCACACCGACCAGCGGGTCAGTTTAATAGATCTGCATCTAATAACAACAGATCAAAGGCTGACAACTTTTGTAGAAGGTCTGTATCAATCCGGTATCCAGGCCGCTCAATACTCGAAAGAATGGTAACGCTTAAAGAGAAGCATGCCCAGACCGAAGCCGAGCTAAAGGCAGTCTCCGAACAGCTGGCGGAGATGATAGCGGAAAAGTTGGCAGCCGACGAAGCGCTTGAAAAAGCGAATGAAATCGCGGCTCAAAAGATTCAAGAGGCCGAGGACGAGCGTATACGACTTCAGAAGGAAAGGGAACATGCGGATGTAAACCTGGCCCAACATGTTCAAACAATAGAAGATGTTGCACCGGCACAAGCGGTCCAGGAAAATGAGGATGCGGCTCGGCTACTCAACCAACAGCTAATACTCAAAGATATCGCTGATGCACATAAGAAATCAAAGGCGGCTGCTCCATCAACCGGACCGGTCACCAGAAAGAGAAAGGCATCCTCCAAGAAGGCAGCGACTAAAAAGCTATTGGACGACATTGCTGAGTCGGTTACTACTCCTCCACTCAACCCGGTTTCACAAGAGGATGACGAACTCGAGGAAGAGGCCATACCACCGCTCAAAAGAACGCGGGGTCTCGAAGCGATTCCACTCAAATCGGTTCGGTCACCGGTCTCACCATTCACTGGGACCTCGGGCGGTCAAGGATCCTCCTCCAGAGTTGGCGCCGATCCCTGCAATCCGGGAAAGGGAATAATAGCTTCCTACCTACGGGAAAAATTCATGTCTAAGAAGAGGGAATATATGTTTTAATTATATATGGCTTATGTTAATTTTAATATATTTCCCACTTCTATATATAAAGTATTTTTGGAAACCGGCCTACATTTTAGTTCTTACATGGTTTTGAATATTTTAAATAAAATAATCAAAAAGGGAGAAATTGATAAGATAAAATTTTTCATTCAAAATGTTTCTCAAATTTTTCCAAAATTTTTCGAAAAATTTGTCTAAGTCATTTTCCAAAAAACACCGGTCAAATAATTTTTTAAAACAACCGGCCTACAATTTACTTCTTACATGGTTTTGAATATTTTAAATAAAATAATCAAAAAGGGAGAAATTGTTAGATAAAATAAACTGGTTAAAATAAGAACTTAACAAAATAAATTTCATGTGTAGGAACGGTTAAAGAACTAGGATAGGTCAAGTAATCCAACCGGTCAAATAATCCAACCGGTCAAGAATCCAACCGATCAGTAAAACAAGACCGGTCAGAAGACAAGGCAAAAGATATAACCAAAACCGGAAGTCATCCGGTTCACCTAAACAACCTGTAGACATTCTAAACCGAAATGCATCAAACCAGAAAACCGATAAAGAAGCTCCTTAGAGAAAGAAGCCAAGAACATCAAACTAAGTACAATCTACAAATCGGTGCAAACAGATACTTTGAGTATCTGCGGAAGATGATACCAAAGGAACAGACTGTAACATTGCCATATCCATACAAGTCTGAGGATACTCTGCAGGCTGTAGAAGACTGTCTGAAGAGATCTTTCCATTCTGGGATAAGTCAGAGGCGCAACCTTCCAGGTGCAGGCAACTGTCCAACCGACAGTTGCTACATTAAGTTAAAGACAAACCTAGTCTGTTTGACCTACGCATTGGAAGCCTAAACTGCCAGGTCTGAATCACTGAACCTCTGCTCAACCAATCAGATTCAAGGAGAAGAAATGTGACCGTTGGCACATTTCATCTATAAAAGAAGGAGCTGAAGAGGAGTAATTTCAGTTACCAGTTCCAACAGCTACAAGTTCTAAGAGTTATTAATTACAAGTTTATCTCTCTACAAGATTCAAGGTTTAAAGTGTACATTTGAAGTGAGATTACAATTTCGGTGAGAATTGTACGAGTGTTTATCGAGCAACAAATAAGTCTCGATCGGATATTGTGTTTGTGTATTCCTTAGTAAATATCCTTCTCGCGGTTTCGAGAATAAGGGGTGACGTAGGAGTTTTATCTCCGAACATCCATAAAAATCTGTCTTGTTCTTTACTTTCTGTTGGCTCTAAGCTCTAACTCTCACACTAACCGACTTGTACTGCTCTAACCGATCTAAATCATTTTAACCGACTTACCGAACCTCAAACCGACCGACTAAACTCCATACCGACTTTATCCAAACCTATCTCTATTCATCCCGTGTGTGTGTTGCTTCAACTTGAAACAAACCACTTCCTTACTTGAACTCGGTTCAAGGGTTTATGACAGTTTGTGTAGTATTGAAACCCGATGTTAATCTCTAAACGGATTAAACACCAATCGTTGAGTGAAAGGTGTAAACCGGCCATAACCCGGTCCCCCAACCGCGACCTAGATCCTAATACTTTGGTAACCGGAAGTTTTTGATATTTACTCAGATCAAAACCGAAAAGGAACTTATGTGAAAAATCGGAGAGTTAAAGATATGAGATTCTTATATTAAGCCGAAAAGGGGATTTAAGTGATTATCTAGTCGTACAACAAAATGACCAGAATAACCGGAAAATACATAAATTCAAAGAAAATCAAGCCACTCTCCCTCAATCATCCTTTCAACTCATTCATCCACGGTGTTGTCGGTCCGTTCCTCAATCCTCGATATCCATCTATTTAGCATGGGTCGAGTCATGGTGTTGGCCAGTCCGACAGTAACACCGGTTCCATGGTTGGGAAGATGAACTTGTAGGTATTGGCTGATCTAGGAATCAAAACCGATTCTTCCCCTTGTAGCTGAAACGAGTTTCTTCAAATTGTTGAAGAGATATGAGGCCCAGTTTATGGGCGATTGTCTGACGATTGCGATCATGATGTCGAAGGCCTCCCAGTTGCAGTTCTGGTTGGTCATTCGGCCCATGATAGATCGCTGGACCAAGTCATGAAAGACTTGGTATTGGGGTGCGAGTTCATCCTTTTCACCGCAGTCATCAACCGGATGAATGGAGCTAGAAAAGATGAAGGCATAGTGTTCTTTGGCTGGAAAATGAGGTGTTGGGAAATCCGAAAATCCTTCGGATGGAAGTTGGAAAAAATAGGCAAAATTCTCCTCAGTGAGCCGAAGAAATGATCCGTGAATGATGGTCCTGATGCTGCCATCATCAAGTATGTGCCCATTGTTGAAAAATTCAAACACCTCCTCTTCGAGGATGGTGTCTGAACCCTCAAGAAAGTGTTGCAGCCCAGATTCTACGATTAGTGAAAATATGATTTCTTCAAACCCAGAGTTCAACACTTCATAGAAGTCGACGATAATGGTGTTTCTCATTTCAGCATTCATTTTTCAAGAGAGGATTTGAACAAAGAATGAATAAGTTTTGAGGATTCGAGCTTACAGAGAGAATAAAATATTTGAAGTGTGATTTGCTGAAGGTGGATGAAGTCCCCTTTTATAATGCAGGCGGTTGGTTGCATTTAATGAGAATATTTGAAAAATCATACCGTTTATGTATGTTCATAAATGTTTATCAATTTTCAAGGGAATAATCCGTTTGTAGATTGTCTAGTCTATTCGGATTAGACATGCTTCTTGGAAAGCGAACATTTCAGTTTTCAAGACTGATTTGATTTTATTTGGTGTAGCGCATTTAATGTCTTTTATTTTTTTAGAATTTCTTTGGTTTTGACCGAAGAGGAAAGAAAAGATTTCCATTAAAGAGAAGTACCAAACCGGTAGTACAACAAAATTACCGGTTTGATAATTGATAAATGAGGAAAAGATTAGACATTAGATGAACCGACAACTTGATTCTTCATAGCTCTTGCTGCTTCCCACCGGTCGATTAGCTCCTGGATTCTCTCCTTCGTGAGAACATGTTTCGGATGGAGAGTGACAAATGGGCCGGAATGGATGTCCAGACTTACACAAAAACCGCTTAGCTAAGGAGCGTAGTCGGTTTTGTTTGAGATGATCATCTTCTTCAGGTTGCTGAAGATGATCCAGGAACAGTTTACCGGTGTCCCGACCGTGACGACAATCATCATTTCGAAAAGTCTCTGGGTATAGTAGTAGCTCTTCTCTCTACCCAGAACAGACTTTCCCAGAATCTCACACAGAATCTGGTACTTGTGAGACAGTTGACTCTTAGCACCCCGGGGCTTAAATGGGATGTTAGAGTTGGAGAACCAATGACACATTTCTTCAATGGTCACCGGGGAGTAAGTGAGGTTGGTTACCCCTTCAGTGGGTAAACCGCAATATTCAGCGAAATCCGTCTCGCTGAATAGGAATGATTGACCGTAGACCTGTGCCAGGATGATGTCTCAGTGCACTTCCTTTGCCGTTTCGAAGAACTCATCGACTACCAAGTAGTCGATGATAAATTTGTTCTCCAAAAACCTTCTTAGCCCGCTTCTTTCAACGGCTAAGAACATATCTTCGATGTAGTGGTCTTCATATTGGTATATAGAGTTGAAATCAGCCAGCAGAATTTTCTTGGCGAGTGGATCAGAGTTCATGTTCTTGTGATAGGTTTAGTTCAAGAGATTTACTGAATAGTGAATTTTGTGCGATGTTGTGAAGAATGAAGGATTGTTTATATAGCCAGGGGTTTGGCTAGGTTAGTAGGTTAAGCATGCTTAGTGATGTCATGACTAATTAATAGGATTTAACTTGTTGAAGTGTATAATCTTTATTTCCAATGCAAAATTAATCATTACTAAAGATTTTCATGATGACAATAAATCTGTTCACAAGATGTTAGTCTCCCTTTCGTGATGATGGACACGTGTCGTCATCTCGATTGAGGTATACTATTTTATTAATTATAGGATTCATTTCTCAAGGTGTGCATGAAAACACGGTTGGCTGTCCCAAGTTAACCGGAAAAGTTCAATTTTTCCGAAACCATGATGCATTTTTACTAATTGGTTTTCCGTGACCAGTTTTAGTTGGATATCTTATTCCGGTGTGAAGAAATGTTGAATCACATCAACATTTGTTCATCTTTGGATTAAACTTATCCGTTTTTACCAAGTCATTTGAACCGTTTAGTATGTATACATGTGGTTTGATATTATGAAGTTATCAGGCATAACCAGAGACTTCCTCCCGGTTGGCATTCTTGAATGTTTAATGTCCTATTTGGATATGGTTTGAGACGCGAGACCTTCTCCTTAAACACATACCCCGATTTTTCATGATAATGTATGTAGACAGCATGCATGGATGATTATGGTATGAGTTGCTTGTTTGTTAGGATCGGGGATACCCTTGGAGGACCGGGGTGTTTCCGGTTTCGGGAAGGGTGGCCGCTTACAACACACACAACACTTTGGTGATAGTCCGGTTAGAGACTAAAACCGTTCTCAGCACTACACAAACTGTCACAGACTCTTGAACCGGGTTCAAGGGCGGAGATGTCTGTTTCAGGTTGAAGCAACGTATGCGACTTAGATGATGTTTTTAGAAGGAGTAGGTTTTATAGATATGAATGGACCGGTTTACGGAGTTCGATTGGTTTGAGGTTAGGTTTAGTAAGTAAGTAAGTAAAACGAGAGAAAGAACACGAGACAAGGATTTTTATGGATGTTCGGAGCAAACTCTCCTACGTCACCCCTTCTTCTCAGGTTATGAGAAGGATCTCCACTAACTTTTATAGTTACAACAACACTGCCGGTCGAGCCCAACTTCGCTACTCGCCGGTTACACCAACTCACACTTTGATGTAAAACAACAACTCAACACAATACAGAAAGCTTCCGGTTTTAGACACACCGATTTTGGAATATAACAGTTTATCTCTCTAACTTAATGCTTTGATGATTTGTTTTTCGTAATCTGTAACTTTCACAACTGCATTAAATGAAGACGTTTCGTCTTCCTTTTATAGCTGAGAGGAGCCAACGGTCACTTTTCTTCTCTCTCCTTTGGATTGGTTGATCGTTATCACGCCGGTGCAGAGAGGTTGCTTGCACGCTTCACCTTCCTCAACACTTGGCAGTCATGCAGGCAGCTCTGAGCAGAAGATGACATAATCGGTTTTCAGATTTGGACACGTGTTCGACATGCACCTCAGGTTGTCAACTTCAGATCAATAAAGCATCATTGCTTTCCTCGCATGCTTCCGATCGGATCTGATCTTCTTTTATTCTTTCAAGACACGTTTCTTTCGTCATGGTATGTCACTCTTGAAGTTTGAATTTTCCGGTTTTGTCTCTTGTGCAGTATGATCCGGCTGGTATGTGATTTTGTCTTTGCTGACCGGTCGCCTGAGAGAGTGAAAAACCGGTTCCTCTGATCTTTGACTTGAACACTTGAAACCGGTTTCTTTTGAGGAGTTTCAGCAACCGGTTAATGATGCCCCAACCGGTTCATACGATTTGATTTGTACCTGCACATGAAAGTTAACAGCTGTTTAGTTTGTCTAGCCGGTTCCAAAAATTAACTTACTTAATTTTTCTATCAATTTCTCCTTTTTTGATTATTTAGAATAAATATTCAAAACTTGTAATGTGTGGCCGGTTTGAAAATTAACTTACTTAATTTTTCTATCAATTTCTCCCTTTTTGATTATTTAGAATAAATATTCAAAACATGTAATGTGTGGCCGGTTTGAAAATTAACTTACATAATTTTTCTATCAATTTCTCCCTTTTTGATTATTTAATAAATATTCAAAACTTTGTAATGTGTGGCCGGTTTGAAAAGCTTGTTTAGCGTTTTGATTGTTTTCTGTTTGAAGAAAATGTTTCAAAAACATGTGTTTGATTTTCAAAAACAATATGTGGAAACTATCAGAAAAGTATACTAAAATAACCAAGTTCTGAAACATAGTTAAACATAAATTGTTTTGAAGGAAATAAGGGAAAAGACTAAGGCTTGGATGGTCCCCCCTTTTCAAGATCTTTCTCCAGTTCTTTTTCGAACCGTCTTCTCTCTTCCTCTTCTCTTGCCTTCCACTCCCTGTCGCATCTTTCAGCGTCGATCAGCAATCCGGCCCATACACTTGAATGACCGGGCGTCTTTTTGCTAAATCTAAAACCGGCACAAACTGGTTTTGGTGGAGGAGGCGGCGGAGCAATGATTGGTCTGGGGCTTGTAGTTGCGGTTGAGCCTTCAATTGCCCTTCTCTTCCGCTGGTTAAGTTCTTCAGTGTCCTCTTCTTCTTCATCAAGAGGTTGCACATTCAGCACGACTGGTACGACTGCTCTTTGTTCTGCCCGCTTGATTACTTTCGCAACCGCGCTCCGTTTCTTCTTATTCCTTGTGTTCATTGAATGGGACGGTTGAACCGGTGGGGGTTCCTGGATGCCTGCCTGTTCCTCCTCGTTGCACTTTTGGGCAAGCTCATAATCTTTGTCTTCAATCTCCTTATGCACCCGTTCCCTTTCCATTTCTTCCTCTTGCAGCCTCTTAGCGGTTTCAGCATCCGACTCGATTTGCGTTTGAGTCTTGCTGACTTGGATTTTGGACAACTCCCCAATTTGAATAGCCATTGCTTGCAGCATGTCTAATAATGGAGCGGTTGCGGTTTGGATGGACTCGGCGATTAAGGATTTGACTAAGGTCTGCACAACCGCATCTATCATGGACTTGATAGATGTTTGAACGGTGTTTGCGATTTCGGTTTGTACAGATCCCCGTATAGTGTTTGACAGATTAGCTTCAGTCGTTGCAATCCTCTCATCGGTTGCGGTTTTGTAGCTTCCAAGACATGAATCAATGGTATCAATCACCGCCTGCTTCATTTGCTCGATTTCCGGAGCTTTAGCGGTTTGAGAGGAGTCTTGTTCCAGGTACTCTGTTGTTGTAGATGATTCCCCGATTACATAGAATGGCTTACTTTGATGTAGATCGGCATTATTGAGTTGGCTTTGGCAACCTTTCCTCCATTGCATATCAAGATGGTCGAGACCTTGTACGAGCTTTTCTCGCACCGCATGGAACCGTTTAGTCATTCTCATTTCGATCGGAGTTAGCGTCGCTCCTTCAGTTTCTTTAAATGCATTCTCCACTCCTTGTAACCGAGCGTTTTCAAGAATTACTGCGGTTTTGCTAAAAGCAGGTTGGATAAGATTGGTGTGAGCTAACTGGAGGGCCCTTTCTTCCAGCCTGATGAGTCTGTCCCAATGCTTGTTGCCGCTCAGTCCTGGAGCCATATCTGATATTTTTGTTTCACATCGGAGCTTTACCCACATGAGGTATGGTGATATCGCATCACCGGCACCCTTGTTCATGTCCCTGAGAAGTTCCTCGAATACTTCATCTTGATGTTATGCGGTAAAAGGGACCTCATCCCCGGTTATGACTTCTGGTTGAGGACCGGTTTGCAGCGTACCTTTTCCTGTTACCGTTGAATCTTCGACAAGAACCCCTTTTCCTTTGTTGACCTGAACAAAACTTTCAGGTATTGGTGCTGAGTCAGATGGCCCATCTTGAGCCGATTGGTTTTCTGGAGCTGTCTTGCCCCCTGCGGAACCGGATGGTTCCTGTTCTTCAAGATTACCCTCCTGAGCCGGAGATGTAATGTCTGTTGTTTAGGCCGTTTATTCGACCGGTTGTACTTCACTCTGATCGGGTATCTCAACCTGATCAATTGATCTGCGACGACTTGACACGTCATCTTCGGTTTCCTTTGCAATGTCTTGGACTACGTTCTCAATTGCTTCAGAGGTATTTAAGCCTACGTCGGCTATTACCTCTTCAATTCGTTTGCTTGGTGACTTGGAGGTTTCAGAGTGTATACTAACCTCTACTTCCTCCTTTGAAGCTGACTTGGTTTCCTGGCTCCCCGAGGATTCGGTTTGCCTTGGTGAGTTAGATGGAACAGGGGTAGGAATAACGGTGTTGATGGTTATGGGTTGAAAGACGTCTCCGGTTCTTTCTGGTGGATTATCCGAGGAAAGAGTTTTCTCGGAGTCCGCCGGTTTGTTGGAGCTCTTCCTTGCAGTTGACTTCTTCCTCCCCTTCGGTTCTTGTGGGGCTTCGGTTTCAACCGCTTTTCTTTTGGGTTTCTTTTGTTTGGAGACTTCTTCAGCCAGGGCGGAAGAGCTGGTCCCTTTGGATGACTTTGTTCTGGATGATTTCGGTTTAACCGCTTTCTCCGCCCTCTCAATCATTGACTCTGAGTTGAGAATATTGTTGAGTGGGAGCGGTTCTCCTTCACCAAGCTCCACATTAAGAAACTTAACGATTTTCACAATCTGCATTACGAAAGCCTGTACCCGGCCATCCTTCTTAATCACCATCTGGCAAAATTCTTCGAAAATGACGTATCCCCAATCCACCTTGTCATCGCGGACAATGGCCATCAGCATCTTGAGTTTAAGTTTCGTCAGGTAGTCGAAGTTACCTCCTCTTCCCTGAAGTGAGCGGGCGATTATGTTCACCAACCATTTGAACTCCGGTTTTAGCTTATTCTTCCGGCTGAAGTGAATCACCAGATCCTGATCTGAAAGTGATATCACCAACCGGACAGCGTTTGATTCTGCAGCGGTTAGGTCAGTTTTGAAATCCAGACCTGTGTTGGGAAAACCGAGGACTTTAGCAAATAGTTCCTCGGTGATCAGATTGTTCTTCCCGTTGACGTTGGCGGAGATCTTCCTCTTTGTGAGCGTCGCCGTCGCCAGAAACTCCGTCACGGCCGCCGGATAAATGGTGGACGAACCAGATAGGAATTCCTCTAACCCAGAATCTCTTAGAGATTGAAGAACAGCCTTGTTTTTGTCATCGGCGTGTTCATCAATATCCGCGAAATCCACTTGCAACATCCATTGGAAAGGAGCTTTGCTTAGATCCATGATAGTTTTTGAGAAGAAGATATGAAGAACGATGATGATTTAAGAGTAGAAGGCGTTTTGAAGATCTGGAATTTAGAGAGAGAAAGTACATGTGTCGAATGAGATGATTAGACTTTATATAGATGACGGTTCCGAACGGTTGGAAGATGAACCGTCGCTTGATGTTTTTGGCGCCAATTTTCCCTCCAAAAGTTACTGCAGTAACTTTCGGCGGTAAATGCGGAAAACCCATGGGCGGTAAATTTTGGGAGGTAAAACCGTGGGCGGTAAGTTTTTTTTTCAAATTTTTCATCTTTGCTTGAGATTGCGGTTTTTACTTGAAGACACGTTAAACGGAGGTTTTGTTTTAATTTTTAAGGAACCGAAAGAAAAGATGTGAATGAAAACCGGAGACTTTTAAAATTAAACATTTCATTAAATGATAAGAGTGAACATTGAGCGGTTTTGGTCGTACAACAAAAATGACCAAAACTGGAAAGAAAAACCGATAACTTAGTCTTCTTTGAACCAGTTCTCCTCAACCATTCTTTCGTGCCACTTGTTCACGGTGTTTTCAGGTGTCCGTTCCTCAATCCTTGATATCCATCTTTCCAACATGGATATGGTGATGGTGTTGGACGGTCCGACCGGAACACCGGGTCCAAGGTTGCGACGCTTAGCCATCAGAAACCGGGTGATCTGAGGGGCGAAACTGGTTCTTCCCCTTGACGCGGTTATCAGCGTCTTCAGGTTGTTGAAGAGATAGGTTGCCCAGTTGATTGAGGAGTTGCGAATGATGGCTATCATGATGTCGAATGCCTCCCGGTTATAGTTCTGGTTTGGCATTCGGCCCATGACAGACCTTTGAACCAAGTCATGCAGGACTTGGTAGTGAGGAGCTAGTTTCTCTTTCTTCCCAAAGTCCTTTATCGGAACGTTGGAGGAGGAGAGGATCTGGAAAAAGTCTTCCTTAGCCGGCAAGAATGGCGTGGGGAAGTCTGAAAAACCTTCGGTTGGAAGGTGAAAGAAGTTGGCAAATTCTTCTTCTGTAAAACGAAGAAATTGGTCGTCGATGATGGTGCGGATGCTGCCATCATCTAGAATATGACCGTTGTTGAAAAATTCACACACCTCCTCCACGAGGATAGTGTCTGAACCTTTGAGAAAACCTTGGAGCCCCGATTCTATGATCGGTTGGAAGACCCATTCATAATATCTGCAATCTTTTACGTCTTCGAAATCGACGATGAGGGTGTTTCTGAGTTCAGCAGACATTGTGAGAAAGGTTTTGGAAGGATTTTCTGAACTTTCAAGTTTTAGAGAGAAGGAATGCTGGAAGCGTGTTTTGAAAATGGAGGAATGATTCCCCTTTTATATCTTGAAACGGTTGGAGGCATTTAATGAGGATATTTCAAAAATCTAGCCGTTTATGTCTAGTCATTAATGACTTTGTGATTTTCTCAAGAGAATAAAGGCATGTCTTGTCGAATCAAGTCAGGCATGCTTATTGAGAATGAATATTTCTGTTTCCAAGAGTGATCTGATTTTATTTTGATACGGCACATTAAATGTTTAACCACTTATGTTTTTTTTTTAGATGTTAGATTTTGGATTAAAGGAGGAAGGAAATATGCTTCATTAATTGAGGTGCAAAACCGGTAGTACATCAAAATTACCGGTTTTGGAAAAGAAATAAAATAGGACAGAGGAAAAGGACAGGCTAGACGTTAGATGACTCAGTCGCTTGATTTCTCTTAGCCTTGACTGCTTCCCACCGATCGACCATCTCTTGTACTCTTTCCTTGGTGAGCACATGCCTTGGATGGAGGGTTACGAACGGTCCGGAGTGGATGTCCAGACTTGCACAAAAACCGCTCAGCTGAGGGGCGTAGCCGGTTTTGTTGGAGAGGATCATTTTCTTCAAGTTACTGAAGATGATCCAGGACCAGTTAACCGGTGTCCCAACCGTTACAGCGATCATCATCTCGAAAAGCCTTTGGGTGTAGTAATAGCTTTTCTCTCTGCCCAAGATGGACTTTCCAGAATCTCACAGAGAAGCTGGTACTTATGTGAAAGTTGGCTTTTAGCCCCCCAGGGTTTAACCGGGATGTCAGATCCTGAGAATCGGCGACACATCTCTTCCATGGTCACCGGGGAGTATGTTAAGCCGGTTACCCTTCAATGGGCAAACCGCAGTATATAGCGAAATCCGTCTCGCTGAATAGAAATTTCTGACCGTAGACTTGTGCAACGATTATGTCTCGATGCACTTCTTTTGCGGTCTGGAAGAATTCTTTGACTACTAGGTAGTCGAGAATGAATCTGTATTCAAGGAAGCTTCTTAGCCCGCTTCTTTCAACGGCTAAGAACATTTCTTTAACCTCGTGATCTTCATATTGGTAGATTGAATTAAAATCTGCCAATAGAATCTTTTTTGCTAGAGAGTTGGAGTTCATGTTCTTGAGAGAGAGGGTTAATCTCAAGACTGATATTTGTGAATAGTAATCTTGTGAAGTTTTGTGAAAGTTTAAGGGTGGTTTATATAGCCAGGGGTTCGGCTAGATTAATGAGTTTTAAGCATGCTTGATGATGTCATCAGTCATTTAATATGCTTTAACTTGTTGAAGTAAATAATGTTTATTTCCAAGGCAAAATCTAATTATTACTAAGATATTAATGATGACAAATATCTATTGACAAGATGTTAGTCTCCCTCTCTTGATGATGGACACATGTCGTCATCTCGATTGTGGTAAACTATTTTCATTTATTACAGGCTTCATTTTTCAAAATATGCATGAAAACTCAGTCAGTCATCCCAGGTTAACCGGAGAAGTTCATTCCATCAGACCAGAATGCATTTGTACTAAGCGGTTTTCCATGACCAGTTTTAGTAGGATGTATTGTTCCGATTGTGAAGAAATGTTGATTTACATCAACATTTGTTCAATTTTGGATTTATTTTATCCACTTAAACCTGGTTATTTCAACCGTATAGTAAATATACATGTGATTTGAAATTATGAAGTAATCGGGCATAACCGGAGACTTCCTCCCGGTTAGCATGTTTGATTTATCAATGGCCTATTTGAATATGGTTTGAGTAGCGTGAGCTTCTCCCTGAACACATATCCCGGTTTCTTACATGAATGCATAATCATGATATCAGTTGATTAAGATTAGTAAGTCCCAAGATATTTCGAAAGTGAGAAAACTTAGCTTCTTGTAGCGGTTTCGTGAATATATCCGCTACATGTTGCTCGGTCGAGACGTATTCCAGCCGGATGTGTTTCTCCTGAACGTGCTCCCGGATGAAATGATGTCTAATATCTATATGCTTTGTTCTTGAGTGCAACACCGGATTGTATGTAATCGCTATAGCACTGGTGTTGTCACAAAAGATTGGAGATTCCTTAGCTTCTATCCCGAAGTCCCTTAGTTGCTGTTGGATCCAGAGAAGTTGTGCACAGCAGCTTCCAGCCGCTATGTACTCTGCCTCTGCGGTTGATGTTGCAACAGACGTTTGTTTCTTGCTGCTCCAAGTGACTAACCGGTCACCTAGGAACTGGCAGGTTCCACTTGTGCTCTTTCTATCGATTTTACATCCTACGTAATCGGCATCTGAGTAGCTTATAAGATTGAAGCTCGAGTCTTTTGGGTACCAAAGTCCCACTACTTGAGTTCCCTTCAGATATTTTAGGATTCTTTTGGCCGCCGTATAATGAGATTGCTTTGGATTTGCTTGAAATCTTCCACATACTCCAACCGCAAACAAAATGTCAAGTCGGTTGGCTGTGAGATATAGCAATGATTCGATCATTCCTCGATAGGCTGTGATGTCAACGGCTTGACCATCATCATCTTTGTCCAGTTTTACGGAATGACTCATTGGCGTAGCCGCTTCGGCGCATGTATCCATTCCAAACTTCTTCAGCAGTTCGACTGTATACTTCGGTTGGCTTATGAAGGTTCCGGCTTCAATCTGCTTAACCTGAAGTCCTAGAAAGAAACTCAATTCTCCCATCATACTCATTTGAAATCTATCAGTCATCATTTTCGAAAACTTGTCACATAATTTTGGATCGGTTGATCCGAATATAATATCATCAACGTAAATCTGAACAAGTAATATTTGTTCCTTTCTTTCAAATTTGAAAAGTGTTTTGTCTACCGAACCTATTGTGAATTTGTGATCAAATAAAAATTGTGTCAATGTGTCATACCAAGCTCTTGGAGCCTGTTTCAAACCGTAAAGTGCTTTGTTCAGTCGGTAAACATGATTTTCGTGTTCTGAGTTTTTGAAACCTGGAGGTTGATTGACATATACTTCTTCATTTACTTTACCGTTTAGAAAAGCACTCTTAACATCCATTTGAAAAACTTTGAAATTCTTAAAAGCTGCGTATGCTAAAAATATTCTAATGGCCTCAAGTCTAGCTACAGGGGCAAATGATTCTTCAAAATCAACGCCTTCTTCCTGTTTATAGCCTTGAGCCACTAACCGGGCTTTGTTCCTCGTAACTAAACCGTCTTCATTGAGTTTATTTCTGAATACCCATCATGCTCCTATAACCGGTTTGTTTTTCGGTTTAGGGACTAGGTACCAGACTTTATTTCTCTCAAACTCGTTTAATTCCTCTTGCATTGCTAGAATCCAATCGGGATCTGACAATGCTTCATCCACCTTTTTCGGCTCAATTTGTGATATGAAAGCTGAGTTTTCATAGTGATCCAAATTCTGTTGCCTAGTTCGGACGGGTGAGGATATGTTACCTATTACTAGTTCAAGAGGATGATTTTTGTTCCTTCTGAGGTTGATCCGAGACGTGTCTATCAAGCTTTCGGTTGGCTGATCAAGGTTAGACTAATCGGTAGGTTGAACAGAGTCAGACCGACCGATTTGTTCAGTAGAAACTGAAGCGTCAACTTTCTGCGGTAAAGCAACTTGATCAGGCTGAATTTCAGCATCAACCGCTTGGTCCTTGACAAATCGTCTAAAAACCGGAACCTCGTCTTCATCATCATAATATATATTAAAATTTTCCATTCTGTTGTGAAGATCGAAGGGTAATGCAGTGTTTCGTTCAACCGATTCATCGAAAACAACGTGTGCGGTTTCTTCAACTGTTAAAGTCCTAGTATTGTATATTCTGTAGGCTTTACTCACAGCTGAATATCCCAACATTATTCCCTCATCAGATTTAGCATCAAAAGCGATCAAGTAATTCTTGCCGTTATTGTGAACAAAACATTTGCTACCAAAAATTCGAAAGTACCGTACGCTTGGAATTTGATCAAAGTAAATTTCAAAAGGAGTTTTAGAAAACCGTTTAGTTACTAAAGATCGGTTTTGTGTATAGCATGCGGTATTGATAGCTTCAGCCCTAAACTTTTGAGCAATACGCGAATCAGCTATCATTGACCTTGCGGCTTCCTTGAGAGTCCGGTTTCTTCTCTCAGCCAGGCCATTTTGTTGAGGAGTTCTGGCACTAGACAACTCGTGTCTAATACCGGAATCATTAAGAAAAGTGGTTAAATTGTTGTTTATAAACTTAGTTCCTTTATCACTTCTAATTTTGTTCACTCGAATGGATTTTTCATTTTGTATTCTCAAAATCAGTTTAATCAGGTTTGGAGTTGCTTGACTTTTAGAAGCTAGAAAAGTAACCCAAGTAAATTTAGAATAATCATCAATAACTACCATAGTATAATGCATGCCTCCTAAACTAGTTACTTTGACTGGACCAAACAGATCCATATGCAAGAGTTCTAAGCATCGTTCAGATTGATAATTTCCTTTACTTTTGAAAGATGATTTTACTTGTTTGCCCATTTGACATGCAGCACATACTTTATCTTTTGAGAATTTAACGTTTGGAAAACCGTGAACTAGTTCCTTGGAACAAATGAAGTTAATCGTTTTGAAATTCAAATGATTTAACCGTTTATGCCAAAGCCAGTTTGGATCATTTCCGGCTATCATACACACAGGTTTTTCAAAATCAGTTTTCCAGTTAACTTTGTAAATATTTCCCATCCGGTTACCGGTCAAAAGAATGTCATTATCCTGATTTTTGACTAGACATGAGTTTTTATGAAATTCAACTTTGTAACCTACATCACACATTTGACTTATACTTAACAGGTTAAAGCGCAATTCCTCTACCAATAGTACATTACTTATAGATAGATTACCATGGACAATCTTACCCTTGCCCACGGTCTTACCTTTCGAGTTGTCCCCGAATGTGATGATTTCTCCGGTTTCGTACTTGATGTTGGTTAGTAGCTCTTTGTTTCCGGTCATATGCCTTGAACATCCGCTGTCCAGGTACCATTCTGAATTCCTTAGCCCGTTACTCCTCCTAACCTGCAACAAACAATTATTTACACCTTTTTGGTACCCACATTCAGTTGGGTCCATGGTTGATTAGTCCCTTTGGGATCCAGACTTGAATAAGTCGGATCACTTTTCCGGTATCTGTTTTTATAATATTTGGCTTAACTTCTTGGCTGTTGCTCAAGAATGCCTTATGTTGTGATGAGTTTCCTTGATGTCGATTCTTATTTGGTTTATTCGGTTTTCGGTTGACCTTCCTTCTCTCAGGATGAAGCCATTTTTCTGATTCATTAGGACTTACATACTTAAGTGTTTCTTCCGGTTTTGAGTTATTTTCGGTTTGTGAACTCTTGACAAATTTTATAAACGGAAGATTATTTTTCGTGAGTTTCATCCCGTTAGGTTGTTTTGATTCGTTTTGTTTATAGGGTTCATAACCGATACCATACCTACACTAAGGGTGTCTTTTATAGTTACACATTTGTTTTACCGCTTGACGTGATCTCTCCCACGCAGCCGTGACGTACATTGCTCGTTCATCGGTTTCAGTTACCGGTTGAACTGTCTTCTCATTATCGAAGAATAGTTCATCCGGTTCATACATTTAGGTTTTACAGATTTTATTATATACATTATTTGTTTGTTCGGTTTTAGATTCTACTGGAGTCGGTATGTACGCAGATATGTTTCTAAACTCAACAACCATTTCGTTGAGTGCTGAAACCAAATCTTCTTTGGTAAACTCGTTAGAAGAGAAATCAAATACCTCTTCGTTGTTTGCCATGAAGCAGGTTACTTTCTCTTCACCGTCTTCATTATCGGAGTATGCCTACTCGCTACCGCCGTCGGATGCAATGAGCGCCTTCTGAATCTCCTTTCCTTCATCAGCATGTTCATCATCGTTTCTCCGGTAGTGGTTTCGTTGGTTGTCGTTTCTCCGGTAATTGTTTCCCTGGTACCGGTTGCCTTGATAGTTGTTCCCCTGATAGTTGTTTCCCTGATAGTTTCCTTCCAGTTTTCTATCGTCTCTCCTTGGTTTTCTACATTCTGACCTGAAATGTCCAAAACCGTCACAGTTATAACATCTTTTATTTGATTTGTCTACATAATTATAATTAAAATCATTGTTCGATGGTGGCTGGCTCTTCTTCATGAATTTCCCGAATTTCTGAGCTAGCATCGCCATCACATCTTCAGTAATTTGATCGGTGCTTTTGACTGGAGCCGGAACGGTTGATACTTGGACCGCCGGTTCCACCGATGTAATCAGAGCTCTGGTTGCGGTTGATGTGGATGCTTCGTCTTCGATCCGAGACTTGATCTCGAACTCGTAGGCTTTTAGATCCTCGAACACATCATGCAGCTTCATCTGCCCGAGGGTGCTTGATTCCCTCATCACCATGGTCTTGATATCCCAAGTGATTGGCAGAGATCTTAAGCTTTGATGATTACTTCTCGGTTGTCATACTTCTTTCCGAGTGTTTGAAGCTCGTTGACTACACTGGTGAACCGGTTGCTGAATTCCTTCATGTTTTCCCCCGGTTTCATCCTGATGTTTCATACTTCTGGGTAGCCACCAAAATTTTGTTCTCCTTAGTTCTTTCGTTTCCCTCATGGATCTGAATGATCGTTTCCTAGGCTTCCTTTGCACTATCACAGTCTGATATTTTATTCAAGGTGTTATCGTCTATAGCTTTGTAGATGTGCCTCATGCAATGGTTGTCCAGGTTGCTTCGTCTTCGATTTTCATTCGTCCATTGGTCTGCCTCCTTGTTGATCTTGATCGGTCCCTCTTTCAGGACTCGGCTCATCTCATCATCTAACGTAATCAGATGTAGATACATCTGTTTCTTCCAACTGCTAAACGCTTCGCTGTTTAGCATTGGCGGCTTGTCGCTGTGGGTCATGCTTCCCATCTTCTTCGGTTGCTTGAGTGCTAAGAACCTGGCTCTGATACCACTTGTTAGGAGCGGGGACGCCCTTGGAGGACCGGGGTGTTTCCGGTTTCGGGAATGGTGGCCGCTTACAACACACACAACACTTTGGTGATAGTCCGGTTAGAGACTAAAACCGTTCTCAGCACTACACAAACTGTCACAGACTCTTGAACCGGGTTCAAGGGCGGCAATGTCATTTTCAGGTTGAAGCAATGTATGCGACTTAGATGATGTTTTTAGAAGGAGTAGGTTTTATAGATATGAATGGACCGGTTTACGGAGTTCGATTGGTTTGAGGTTAGGTTTAGTAAGTAAGTAAGTAAAACGAGAGAAAGAACACGAGACAATGATTTTTATGGATGTTCGGAGCAAACTCTCCTACGTCACCCCTTCTTCTCAAGTTATGAGAAGGATCTCCACGAACTTTTATAGTTACAACAACACTGCCGGTCGAGCCCAACTTCGCTACTCGCCGGTTACACCAACTCACACTTTGATGTAATACAACAACTCAACACAATACAGAAAGCTTCTGGTTTTAGACACACCGGTTTTGGAATATAACAGTTTATCTCTCTAACTTAATGCTTTGATGATTTGTTTTTCGTAATCTGTAACTTTCACAACTGCATTAAATGAAGACGTTTCGTCTTCCTTTTATAGCTGAGAGGAGCCAACGGTCACTTTTTTTCTCTCTCCTTTGGATTGGTTGATCGTTATCACGCCGGTGCAGAGAGGTTGCTTGCACGCTTCACCTTCCTCAACACTTGGAAGTCATGCAGGCAGCTCTGAGCAGAAGATGATATAATCGGTTTTCAGATTTGGACACGTGTTGGACATGCACCTCAGGTTGTCAACTTCAGATCAATAAAGCATCATTGCTTTCCTCGCATGCTTCTGATCGGAACTGATCTTCTTTTATTCTTTCAAGACACGTTTCTTTCGTCATGGTACGTCACTCTTGAAGTTTGAATTTTCCGGTTTTGTCTCTTGTGCAGTATGATCCGCTGGTATGTGATTTTGTCTTTGCTGACCGGTCGCCTGAGAGAGTGAAAAACCGGTTCCTATGATCTTTGACTTGAACACTTGAAACCGGTTTCTTTTGAGGAGTTTCAGTAACCGGTTAATGATGCCCCAACCGGTTCATACGATTTGATCTGTACCTGCACATGAAAGTTAACAGCTGTTTAGTTTGTCTAGTCGGTTCCAAAAATTAACTTACTTAATTTTTCTATCAATTTCTCCCTTTTTGATTATTTAGAATAAATATTCAAAACTTGTAATGTGTGGCCAGTTTGAAAATTAACTTACTTAATTTTTCTATCATTGTTAGCAGTAAGTCCTAAAATATTTCTGAAATGAGAGAACTTAGCTTCTTGTAGCGGTTTGATGAAGATGCCAGCTACTTGTTGCTCAGTTGAGACGTATTCCAACCGGATGTGCTTCTATTGAACATGCTCCTAGATGAAATGATGTCCTATGTCAATGTGTTTCGTTTTTGAGTGCAACACCAGATTGTATGTGATCGCTATTGCACTGGTGTTGTCACAGAATAATTGCAATTCTTCATCTATTACACCAAAGTCTCTTAGTTGCTGTTGGATCCAGAGGAGTTGTGCACAGCAGCTTCTGGCTGCTAGGTACTCTGCCTCTGCGGTTGATGTTGCAACTGAAGTTTGCTTCTTGCTATTCCATGAGACAAGCCGGTCTCCCAGAAATTGGCAAGTCCCACTTATACTCTTTCTATCGATTTTGCAGCCTGTGTAGTCTGCATCTGTGTAACTTATGAGATTAAAGCTTGAATATTTTGGGTACCAAAGTCCCACATCTTGAGTCCCTTTCAGATATTTTAAGATTCTTTTAGCCGCAGTGTAGTATGATTGCTTTGGATTGGTTTGAAATCTCCCACATACTCCGACCGCAAACAGGATGTCCGGTCGGTCGCTGTTAGGTAAAACAGAGATCCAATCATTCCTCGATATGTCGTGATGTCGACGACTTGACCATCCTCATCGTTGTCTAGCTTTACGGAAGAGCTTATTGGTGTAGCCGCCTCAGCACATGTGTCCATTCCAAATTTCTTCAGCAGTTCGGTTGTGTACTTTGGCTGGCTTATGAACGTTCCGGTTTTGATTTGCTTAACCTGAAGCCCTAGGAAGAAACTCAGTTCTCCCATCATACTCATTTGAAATTTGTCAGTCATCATTTTTGAGAATTTATCACATAACTTTGGATCGGTTGATCCAAAAATAATATCGTCAACATAGATTTGAACGAGTAATATATGTTCTTTTTTCACAAATTTGAAAAGTGTTTTATCGACTGAACCTATTGTAAATTTGTGATCAAATAAGAATTGCGTTAATGTATCATACCAGGCTCTTGGAGTCTGTTTCAAACCGTAAAGGACTTTGTTTAGCCGGTAAATATGATTTTCGTATTCTGAATTTTTGAAACCTGGAGGTTGATTAACATACACCTCTTCATTTACTTTACCATTTAGAAAAGCGTTTTTAACATCCATTTGAAAGACTTTGAAAATTTTGAAAGCTGCAAATGCTAGAAATATTATAATGGCCTCAAGTTCTAGCTACATGAGCAAATGATTCTTCAAAATCAATACCTTCTTCCTGTTTATAGTCTTGAGCCACTAACTGGGCCATGTTCCTCGTAACTAAACCGTCTTCATTGAGTTTATTTCTGAATACCCATCGTGTTCCTATAACCGGTTTGTTTTTCGGTTTAGGGACTAGGTACCAGACTTTATTTCTCTCAAACTCGTTTAGTTCCTCTTGCACTGCTAGAATCCAGTCGGGATCTGACAACGCTTCATCCACCTTTTTCGGCTCAATTTGTGATATGAAAGCTGAGTTTTCATAGTGTTCCAAATTTTGTTGCCTAGTTCGGACGAGTGAGGATATGTTACCTATTACTAGTTCAAGAGGATGATTTTTGTTCCTTCTAAGGTTTATCCGAGACGTGTCTTCCAAGCGTTTGGTTGGATGATCAAGGTTAGACTGATCAATAGGCTGAATAGAGTCAGACCGACCAATTTTTTCAGTTGAAACTGAAGAGTCAACTTTCTGCGGTAAAGCAGCTTGATCAGGCTGAGGTTCAGCATCAACCGCTTGATCATTAACAAACCGTCTATAAACCGGAACCTCATCTTCATCATCAGAATAGATATTGAAATTTTCCATTCTATTGTGAAGGTCGAAGGGTAAAGCAGTATTTCGTTCAACCGATTCATCAAAAACAACGTGAGATGTTTCTTTAACTGTTAAAGTTCTAGTATTATAGATTCTATATGCTTTACTTATAGCTGAATATCCCAACATTATTCCTTTATCGAATTTAGCATCAAAAGCGGTCAAATAGTTTTTGCCGTTGTTGTGAACAAAACATTTACTACCAAAAATTCTAAAATACCGTATATTTGGAATTCTATAATAGTATATCTCAAAAGGGGTTTTATAAAAATGTTTAGTTACTAGAGACCGGTTTTGAGTATAGCATGCGGTATTGATAGCCTCGGCCCAAATATTTTGAGTAATACCCGAATCGGCTATCATTGACCTTGCGACTTTTATAAAAGTTCGGTTTCTTCTCTCAGCCAGGCTGTGTTGTTTAGGAGTTCTCGCACTAGACAACTCGTGTCTAATACCAGAATCATCAAGAAAGGTAGTTAACTTGCTGTTTGTAAATTCGGTTCCTCTATCACTTCTGATTTTGTTTACCCGAATAGATTTTTCATTTTGTATTCTCAAAATCAGTTTAATTAGGTTTGGTGTTGCTTGATTTTTAGAAGCTAAAAATATTACCCTAGTAAATTTAGAATAATCATCAATAACTACCATAGTATATTGCATGCCTCCTAGACTTGTTACTCTAACCGGACCAAACAAATCCATATGCAGGAGTTCTAAACATCGTTCGGATTGATGATTTCCTTTACTTTTGAAAGAAGACTTTATTTGTTTACCCATTTGACATGCAGAACATACTTTATCTTTTGAAAACTTGACATTTGGAAAACTGTGAACTAATTCCCTAGAGCATATAAAGTTTATTATTTTGAAGTTCAAATGGTTTAGCCGTTTGTGCCAGAGCCAGTTTGGGTCATTTCCAGCTATCATGCATACGGGATTTTCAAACTTAGTTTTCCAATCAACTTTGTAAATGTTTCCCATTCGGTTTCCGGTTAGTAGAATATCATTTTGATGATCTATAACTAAGCATGCATTTTTATGAAACTCAACTTTGTATCCTACATCGCACATTTGACTAATGCTTAATAGGTTGAAATGCAAGTTTTCTACCAATAATACATTATTTATAGACAGGTTACCATGGACAATCTTACCCTTGCCCACAGTTCTACCTTTTGAGTTGTCACCAAATGTGATAATTGCTCCGGTTTCATAAATGATATATGCCAGTAGTCCGCTGTTACCGGTCATGTGTCTTGAGCATCCACTATCCAGATACCATTCCGAGTTCCTTAGTCGGTTGCTTCTCCTAATCTGCAAAAAAGAAATATTTACACCTTTTTGGTACCCACATTCAGTTGGGTCCGTGGTTGATTAGTCCCTTTGGGATCCAGACTTGGATAAGTCAGATCACGTTCCCGGTATTAGTTCTTATGGTATTTGGCTTAACTTCTTGCTCTTTGCCCAAGAATGCCTTATATCGCGGTGATGAGTATTTTTTATTTTGATGTGCACTTGTTTTGTTTAGTTTATCTTCTGATCGGTTGACTTTCCTTCTCTCAGGATGAAGCCATTTTTACGATTCGGTTGGACTTACATATTTTAGTTCCGGTTCTATGACAGTTTCTGCCTCATTGTTGGTTGAAGAGGTCTTGACAAATCTTACGAAAGGAAGATTGTCTTTTGTAAGTTTCATCCCCTTAGATTTATTTGATTTATTTGTATTGTTTTATTTGTATCCAATACCAAATTTACACTTAGGATGCCTTTTATATTTGCACATCTACTCTACGGCTTTATGGGATTTTTCCCAAGCAGCCGTAATATACTGTGTTTGTTCATCTTCTTCAGTTACCAGTTGAGCTATCTCCTCATTTTCTAAGGATAACTTAGCTGGTTCATATACTGTGGTTTCGCATGGCTCACTAGTGGTACCACTTGATTCTACGGTTTTATATTCTGCCCGAGTCAGTATATAAGCAAATATGTTTCTGAACTCAGCGACCATTTCGTTGAGTGCAGAAATCAGATCTTTCTTAGTAAATTCATCATAAGAGAAATCAAATACCTCTTCGTCGTTTGCCATGAAGCATGTTACTCTCTCTTCATCATTCTCATTATCAGAGTATGCCTATTCACTTCCACCGTCGGATGCGATGAGTGCCTTTTGTATTTCCTTTCCTTCATCGGTTTGCTGGTTGTCATTCTTTTGGTAATCGTTCCTTTGGTTGTCATTTCTCCGGTAATCGTTCCCTTGATAGTTATTACCCTAATACATGTTACCTTGATATTTGTTGCCTTGGTAGTTGCTCTTCGGTTTTCGATCATCTCTTCTTGGTTTCCTACACTCTGACCTAAAATGTCCAAAACCATCACAGATATAACATATTTTATTTTATTTATCAACATAATTATTATTAAAACTGTTGTTAGATGGCGGTTAATTCTTCTTTATGAATCTCCCGAATTTCTGAGCTAGCATCGCCATCACATCTTTACTGATCTGGTCAGCGTTTTTGACTGGAGCAGGAGCGGTTGATACATGGACCGCTGGTTCCACCAATGTAACTAGAGCTCTGGTTTCCGTTGACCTAGATGCCTCATCTTCGATCCGAGACTTGATCTCGAACATATATGCTTTTAGATCTTCAAACACATCATGCAGTTTCATCTGCCCGAGATTGCTTGACTCCCTCATCACCATGGTCTAGATATCCCATGTCCTTGGCAGTGATCTTAATGCTTTAATGATTACTTCCTGGTTATCGTATCTTTTTCCGAGTGTTTGTAGCTCGTTGACCACGTTAGTAAACTGATTGCTGAACTCTTTCATATTTTCTCCCGGTTTCAACCTGATGTTCTCATATTTTTGAGTAGCCACCAAGATTTTGTTTTCTTTTGTTCTTTCATTTCCTTCATGGATCTGAATGATCGTCTCCCAGGCTTTCTTTGCATTTTCACAATCTGATATTTTGTTCAGTGTGTTATCGTCTATAGCCTTGTAGATGTGTCTCATGCAATGGTTGTCCAGGTTACTCCTTCTTCGATCTTCAGTTGTCCATGCGTCTATCTCCTTGTTGATCTTTATTGGTCCTTCCTTCAGAACCCTGCTCATCTCATCATCCAGCGTAATCAGATGAAGATACATTTGTTTCTTTCAGCTACTAAACGCTTCACTGTTTAGCATCGGTGGCTTGTCACTGTGGGTCATGCTTCCCATCTTCTTCGGTTGCTTGATTGTTAAGAACCTGGCTCTGATACCACTTGTTAGGATCGGGGTTGCCCTTGGAGGACCGGGGTTCCGGTTTCTAAGGATTGACCGCTTATAACAACAACACACGCTCTGATTGGTGATAGTCCGGTTAGAGACTATAACCGTTTTTAACACCACGCAAACTGTCACAGACTCTTGAACTGGGTTCAAGGGCGGAAATGTCTATTTTAGTTTGAAGCAACACACACGACTTGAATGAGGTTTATGAGGACTCGGTTTAAGGAGTATGTATAAACCGTTTTTGATTATATGAGTAGGATTATATTTCGGTTAGTGTAGTTCGGTTTTAGAGTAAATAAGCAGGAAATAAGTAAAAGACACAAGACAAGATTTTTTATGGATGTTCGGAGCAAACCCTCCTACGTCACACCTTCTTCTCAGATTATGAGAAGGATCTCCACTAACTTTGAAAGTTACAACACTCACAATGCCGGTCAAGTCTATCTCGCTACTCACCGGTTACACCAATTTACTCTTGATGTAATACAATAATTCAATACAACAACAATGCTTTTGGTAAATGAAACAACAATTTAGGATCGCGCGTGAGATTTCTTTCTCTCTCTTAAGATATTTCAAAAACCGTGTTTAATGAAGTCGCTTCGTCTTCCTTTTATAGTAAATGAGATCCCAACGGTCATCTTCTTCTCTCACCGTGGGATTGGTCAGTTTGAAACCACGCTGGTTCAGAGATGTTGCGTGCACGTTTCATCTTTCTGACACTTGGCAAACATGTATATACCGGTCAGGTATTAATGACGTTTCCGGCTTGTAGTTCTTAACATGTGTCAAACATGCACCTTCCGGCTGTCTGATTTGGATCTTCGGATAAGCAGATCATCATTGTTTTTATTGCATGCTTCTGATCCGGATCTTATCTTCTTGCATTTTCCCAAGAAACATTTATTTCGTCATATTATGTCATCTTTATAGTTCTGAGTTTCCGGTCGATCCCTTCGTAATATGGTCCGGCTGGGATGAGAACTTTTCTTTGCTAGCCGGTCTGTTTGGAATGTTGAAGTCGGTTCCTTTTGATCATGAATTGATCATCTGGAGCCGGATTGCTTTGATCTATTCTTCAGCCGGTTTATGCGGTCTCCAGCCGGTTTATACGACTTGGTTTGTTCCTACACATGAGAGTTAATAGTAGTTTAGTGTTCTGGACGGTAAAAATTAACTTACTTAATTTTTCTATCAATTTCTCTCTTTTTGATTATTTAGAATAAATATTCAAAAATCGGAATGTGTGGCCGGTTCAAAAATTAACTTACTTAATTTTTCTATCACTCGGGAATGGCAAGGGCCATTGTTGATCCTCTAATGTATATACTCAGAAGAGTATGCTCCATGCTTCCTTCCTACAGCTTTCTTGTATCACCTACACAAGAAAATATTTACAAACTTTGGTACCCACATTCATTTGGGTCCTCGATCAATCAGTCCCTTAGGAATCCATATTTGAGTAATTTTGATGAATTTCCCATTTTGCGTTATAATTAGTGTGTATGATTTTGACTTAGAAGACGTCTTCTAGCTAACCACTGATCCCTTAGCTTTTAAAGATGATTTTTTCTTAAAACTCCTTGACTTTGAGTTATGTTTTAGATTGCCAGACTTGCTGGTTGCATCTAACTTAATTTTCAACCAACTAACAGTTGGCGAAATATAAGTTATTTTATTCTTCAAAGTTATCTCTTCATGAATTTAATCAGATTCAATGTCAGTTAAACTCCCTTTGACAAAACTTATTGGCTTAAGCTTGTTAGTTGCTGATTTTAACTTTTTTCTAGACTGTTTTGGATCATCGCTATCAAATCCTAAACCGGATTTAGATCCAGTAGGTTTCAACAGACTGATCTGATATTTACAGCTTCTTTAGAGATTGTTCACGCACTAACAAAATAGTTTAACCTTTTGTTTTCAGAAGAAAGAGTTTGAATATGTTCCTTGAGTATCTCATTCTTAGATGTGATCTCAATCTTGTCATTTTCAAGAGTTTTAATTTTAGAGTTTGAGACAAAGCAGGTTGAGACACTTTAGATGAAGACTTTATTTCATTTATGGTTTTTTCTAGCTTTCTGTACTCTATGACTATGTCATCTAGTACAGTTACTAGTTGTTCCCTTAATATATTTTCAGAAACGAAGTCAAATACCTTAGTTTCCTGAGTTTCTTCTTCTTCTCTTGCCATGAAACAAGCAACCTCGTCTTCATCACTGTCACTGGATCAAAAGTTACAGTCTTTATAGTTTCGTCAGTTCTTCCCATCCCCTACCATAAGAGCCTTCAACTCCTTTTCTTCGTCCTTCTTCTTATCATCACGATTCGGCTTCCGACATTTCGACTGGTAATGACCTAGAATGGCACAGTTAAAACACTTAATATTAGCTTTGAATTTCTTATTATTATTTGAATTTGAAGAGCTTTAGTTAGAGTTGCTTTTCTTTTTGAAGTCGCCAAACTTCTTCACGAAGAGAGACATAGCAACTCTGTTGAGCTGCTGGGAAGTTATCTTCACATCAGGAGCAACTAGTGACTCTTTAGCAGTCACCAAAGCTTTGACAATGATGATGGATGAGGGTTGATCTTCTTCAATCCTTGAGTTCAAATCGAACTCATATGCCTTGAGATCAGCAAAAAGATCGAAGAGCGAGGTCTTGTTGAGGTCTTTGGACTCCCTCAAAGCTATCGTCTTTATCTCCCATTCCCTTGGCAAAACACGCATAACCTTAATAGCAATCTCTCTATTTCTATATGTTGGGTCAAATTATTTTGACTCAATGTTAAAGTAGTTTGACTATCGGAATTTTGATGATGAATGTATAGTTAAAACTCAATCTATGTGTCTAATTGTTTTTGGTGTATCACAAAAAGGTTATATTAGACTTGGTTTTAATGAGATTCATTAGACCGATTTGGCATTATATGCACGAAGTTAGACGTACAGTCTAACTAGTGGTGTTAGACGTGCAGTCAAACTAACGGAGTTAGACGTGTAGTCTAACTAGCAGAGTTAGACGTGCAGTCTAACTAGCGGAGTTAGACGTGTAGTCTAACTAGTGAGAGTTAAACGTGCAGTCTAACTAGCAGAGTTAGACGTGTAGTCTAACTAAAGGAGTTAGACGTGCAATCTAACTAGCGGAGTTAGACGTGCAGTCTAACTAGCTGAGTTAGACTTGTAGTCTAACTAGTGAGAGTTAGATGTGTAGTCTAACTCCTTCAGATTAGTCTGAAGGGATGTATAGTTAGACGTGCAGTCTAACTTATGAAAGTTAGATGTGTAGTCTAACTCCTTCAGATTAGTTTGAAGTGAATTGTAATTAGACGTGAAGTCTAATCCCATTAGACCAGGTGGTCTAATGGATGATGCCATTAGACGGGGGCGTCTAATTTCATTAGACAAGGTCATCTAAGTGAAATACGTCTAAAGCTAGACTTAAAGCAGTTTCTTGAAGCTAGCACCCGTCTACCCACGATCAACTAGATGTACGCTACTCCTGCTCCACTTTCTTGTGAAGATTAGTACGACAGCCAGTTGCAACCAATTGATTAATGCCACGTAAGAAAATATTCTTCCCACTACCTTTTTTTGCAGGAATATCCTTGAAGAATATTTGGAGCACTACCAGATTGGTACGGCCATGATCCTAGTGCTCAGAGTATGCCATGTGTACTATAGAGGCGTTCCAATGGAAGCTCGCCACGTGTCATTATGAAGATTCGACCGTTGGTACATGTTCCTATTTAAAGATCCTCAAGGAAAACAGAAGAATCATCGATCTATCGAAACTTAGATTATTCCATCTTAATTGTCAATTTCTTTCTTGCTTTTACTATGTGTTAATCAAGAGAGAGTTAGAATCAAAGCATTGTATTAGCTGAGTGATATTCTTCATATTGTAAGTTAAACAGAGTGTGTTCTGTTCAACAGTGAGCTAGTAGTGCGATTGTATTTGATTCGTTGAAAGTTTAGTGAATCCTTCCGGTGGTTGGAAGAGGGGGTGACGTAAGAGAGTTAACTCCGAACATCCATAAACAATTTGATGTGTTGTTTCTTTTTGTCATCTTTTCATTCTTGGTTCTTAGATTCAATCTCAAGCAAATATTTCCGCAATTGAATCGTTCAAGAGTTTGCAAGATGTTGTGCAAAATAGAAAGTGATTTAAATCCTTAACAGGATTTCTATCAAATCGTTTTTCCAAAGTCGTGATCAATAGCCAGACCCGCGTCTCTATCGATTACGCCAATCCTATCACTATAGGTCTTGCTGAGAATAGAAAGAGAGGAGATGATTTTACTAAACCTTGTGTTAAACTCATTCATTGTTTCTCCAGGACGCATTTTGAAACTGTTGAACTGTTGAGTGGCAACCATGATCTTGTTCTCCTTTGTTTGCTCATTGCCCTCACATAGTTGGGTAAGTCTGACCCAGATCTCCTTTACAGTGTCACACTCGATGATGTAGTTGAACATACTATCATCAAGAGATTTGTACAACACGTCTAATGCCATGTTGTTGAGGTTGTTTCTCTTCTTGTCTTCACTAGTCCATTCAGATTTCTCCTTATCAATCTTGATGGGACCATCTGTAATAACACTCCACATTTCGTCATGAAGAGAAGTTAGGTGATCACGAACTATCTTCTTCCACACGATATAGTTTTCTCTTGAGAATGTGGGGATTGCGGTAGCACTGGAATCTTTGGTTATGGTCGACATTCTTAGTGAAAGATTGAGAATAGAAATAGGGCTCTAATCCCAATTGAAAGGATCGGTGGCACCAATAGAGATAGGGGTCTAACTATTGATGACAACTTCGTGCAAAAAATAGTTTGATAGAAATCCTATTAGAGATTTGTATCACTTTCTATTCTTCAAAAACTCTTGCAAACTCTTGAAGAGATTCAAGTGCGGAAACGTTTGCTCATGTTTGAAACTAAGAACCGATGAAGGAGAAGATGACAGAATGTAAATGACACACATAGTTGTTTATAGATGTTTGGAGCAAAACTCTCCTACGTCACCCCTTCTTCTAACCACCAGAAGGATTCACTATACTTTTCTTAGAATCAAATACAATTGCAAAGCTAGCTCACTGTTGAACAGAACAAACTCTGTTCAACTTACAGTATATTTAAGAATATCACTCAGCTAGACTATACTTTGATTTATCTCTCTCTTGATAAACAAACATACTAAGCAAGAAAGCAATCCGTAAGATTGTAAGTTCAACAAGCAAGTCTTATGTGTATCTGCCTTGTCTTTTATTATTTTCTCTTCGCCCGTTGTCCTTGAGGATCTTTAAATAGAGAACAGATACCAACGGTCAAATCTTCTATAATGACACAAGGAAAGCACCAATTGGAAAGCCTCCATAGTACACAGGTACATCAGACTTTGTGCATAAAGATCTTGGTCGTACCAATCTGGTAGTGCGCCAAATATTCTTCTAGGATTATCCTGCAAGAAACAAATAGTGGGAAGAATACTGCAATAAGTGGAGTAGGAGTAGTGTACAGCTAGTTGATCGTGGGTAGACGGATGCTAACTTCAAGCAACTGCTGAAGCGAGGCATTAAACGTGCTCCAATTAGACTAGCAAGTCTAATGAAGTTAGACGCCCCCTTCTTATAGCAGGATTCATTAGACCACCAAGTCTAATGGAGTTAGATGACACATCTAACTACGTGTCCCTTCAGACTAATCTGAAGGAGTTAGACTCCACGTCTAACTTTCATCTGTTAGACTGCACGTCTAACTACGTCAGTTAGACTGCACGTCTAACTACGTATCTGTTAGACTACATGACTAACTACGTCTGCTAGACTGTACGTCTAACTACGTATCTGTTAGACTGCACGTGTAACTACGTATCTGTTAGACTGCACGTCTAACTACGTATCTGTTAGACTGCACGTTTAACTACGTATATGTTAGACTGCACGTTTAACTACGTATATGTTAGATTGCACGTTTAACTACGTATATGTTAGACTGCACGTTTAACTACGTATCTGTTAGACTGCAGTTCTAACTACATATCTGTTAGACATGTGTCTAATAGCCAGTAAGTGTAATGAACCTCATTCAGACAAAGTCTAACTTAGCACGTTTGGATGCACATGCACAAAAACAATTTGACGGCTTAGTTTCCTTCTTATTTAAGTTTTATACAAACTCATCATCAAAATACCGTTAGTTAGAATGATTTGACCCTTAGTACAAATATTTTGACCCAACATACTTAATGGATGAGCTCATTGGAGTGGCGGCTAAAGAGCAGTTGTCCATTTTGAACTTCTTTAGCAATTCAGTTGTATATTTAGATTGGTTGATGAATGTTCATCCTTTGATATGCCAAACCTGGAGACCTAGAAAGAAACTTAACTCCCCCATCATATTCATTTCTAATTTCTTGGTCATTATTTTTGAAAATTTGTCACATATCTTAAAATCGGTTGAACCAAAAATTATGTCATCCACGTAGATTTGAACAAGTAAGATATGTCCCTTTTTCTCAAATTTAAATAAAGTTTTATCTACCGAGCCTATGGTGAAATCATGATTGAATAAGAATTTTGTTAAAGTGTCATACCATCTCTAGGAGCTTGTTTTAAACCGTAAAGGGCTTTATCTAGCCGATACACATGGCTAATTAATTCTGTATTTTTGAAACCGGAAGTTTGTTCAAAATAAACCTCTTCACTTAGCTCACCATTTAAAAATGCACTTTTAACATCCATTTGAAATACTTTGAAATTTTTGAAAGCCACAAATGCAAGAAAAATTCTAATAGCTTCAAGTCTGGCCACAGGAGCAAATGATTCTTTAAAATCAATGTCTTCTTCCTGTTTATGTCCTTGGGCCACAAATCTGGCATTGTTCCTCGCAACCAAACTATTTTCATTGAGTATATTTCTGAACACCCATCTTGAAGTTTAAGAAGCATAACTACTTAGACGTAGGTCTACTCAAGCAGTTTCATCTTCTTTTGGGAACTTATGTCTTGGTTTTTTAACCTGCGAGGTTAGACGTATACGTCTAGAAGACGTTAGACGTTTTATGTCAAGAGCAAGTGGAAGCTCACGTCTAACCAGACACACGTGCAACACGTGTTGTTTATGCATAATTAGACGTGTCGTCTAATAGACGAATTTCCCAATTAGAAGTGAAGAATGTGAAAAGTAGAATAAATGTTTAACTACTTGTGTACTTAGACTTTTCATCTTCTAGCTATTTGAACAACTGTCATCTGCATATGAATCTGTCCATGTACTTTTTCGCGCCGAAAATAAACCAGTCACTTCTCAAAATAAATTGAAGACAAGTGTCTCTCAATTTGTCAAAAGTGACTGACATTTCTGATTATTTCCTTTATACGTCCAACATTAATTGTGCATGTTTTCATGATTAACATTAACAATTGTGATCCTTGGGAATAGATTTCTGAATATTTGACGGTTGGTATAATCATTAGATATTAACTACACGTCAGGTCTTTGATATTTAATGAATGGTATTACTCAAATGGTTGAGTACTCCCAAATCCATATATCTCTTTCTAGAATTTGAATCGTCAAACTCTTGTGTTCATCTCGTCGAAATGACTTCTTTCTCTCCAAAATCACTACAAGTAGATTACCAGTCTGTAATGACTATACCAATTCCTAGAATGGTTCAAATGTTTGAATCATTAACAACTTCTAGGTTGAAGAAGTTTCTTCTCCCTCACTGCATTTATCACGAACAGATTATTCGTGCGTTATTTGAAACCGCCAAGTTTTACAACGATAAATATATCTGCGCGATTGTTCTCGGCAGAATGATATGTTTTGAAGAAGATACATTCGGCATGTTCTTCCTTCTCCCAACCGTAGGAATCCATGAGTTTCCTTCCTCCTCTCATGAGATTTTTTCGGAGATGATGAATGTCTTCTATAATGCGACCCTTCTAGTGAAGTATCACGAGAAGAGCAGCTTCTTGAAAGTTGAGTTTGCCTTACTCAGCGACATCATCTCCAAATCCATCCCTTCAAAAGACTCCTCCTACATTTACTTACGAAAGTCTTTAAGATGATGGTGGCCATCACAAGAGGTGTAGACATCAACTGGACAAAGGTCCTCTTCGGTAACATGGTCAGAATGCTTAGTGCCCGGAAGAAGATCTTTGATTTTGACGCTCCTCTTGGCGCTTTTCTTTGCTGTTTTCTCGATGAATCTTGTCACGGGTATCATTCATCTTCCAAAACTCTAAACAACCATAAGGTTGTTGATTATGTTCTTAGGGTGAAAAGGCTTAAATCAAAGAAAAAGAACATAAGTGTCTACAACTCCGCTCTAACCGCAGATTTAGAGATTTCATAGGTTGTAGATTCTTCTTTCTAGATGATTTTAAAAAGGGTGGAGAGAGAAAGGAGGATAGAAATTTTTTTTGGGTTGTCTTGTGTTGTTTTGAACTTATTTCGTTTTGATGTTTTTGGAAAGATGTTTTTGTATTCCTCTTGAAAAACACTCATGATCATGCTTTTATCTGATAATGGTATTATTGGTTATGAACTTGGTTTCTAAATATTGGAGTTTGGAAAGTGTTTGTGTAAGATGGATGAACAAGTTTAACTCTTTATTTTATATGATGCGTGTTTAATTTGTTATCTATGCAATGTTATAACATCATCGTCAAAAAGGGGGAAATTGTTGGGTCAAATTATTTTGACTAAGTGTCAAAGTAGTTTGACTATTGGATTTTATATAATGAATGTATATAAAATACAATCTAAACCGTCTAATTGTTTTTGGTGCAGGTGTATCGAAAACAGGTTATATTAGACTATGTCTTAATGAGGTTCATTAGACTAATTGGGCATTAGATGCATTGAGTTAGACGTACAGTCTAACGGATACGTAGTTAGACGTACAGTCAAACGGATACGTATTTAGAAGTGCATTCTAATGGATACGTAGTTAGACGTGCGGTCTAATAGACGTAGTTAGATGTGCAGTCTAACAGATACGTAGTTAGACGTGCAGTCTAACAGACGTAGTTAGACGTGCAGTCTAACGGATACGTAGTTAGACGTGCAGTTTAACAGACGTAGTTAGACGTGCAGTCTAATAGATGAAAGTTAGACGTGCAGTCTAACACCTTCAGATTAATCTAAAGGGATGCGTAGTTAGACGTGCAGTCTAACAGATGAAACTTAGACGTGCAGTCTAACTCCTTTAAATAAGTCTGAAAGGAACCGTAATTAGACGTGTCGTCTAATCCCGTTAGACTAGGTAGTCTAATGGATCCTGCTATTAGACGTGGGCGTCTAATATCATTAGACGTGGTCGTCTAAGTGAAATGCGTTTAATTCCATGCTTAAATAAGTTGCTTGAAACTAGCACACGTCTACCCACGATCAACTAGCTGTACGCTACTCCTACTCAACTATCCAATGAAGATCAGTACGATAGCCAGTTGCAACCAATTGATTAATGCCACGTAAGCAAATATTCTTCCCACTACTTGTTTTTGCAGGAATATGTTAGAAGAATATTTGGCGCACTACTAGATTGGTACGACCACGATCCTGGTGCTCAGAGTCTGATGTGTATTATGGAGGCGTTCCAATGGAAGCTCGCCACGTGTCATTATGGAAGATTCGACTGTTGGTACCTTCTCCTTATTTAAAGATCCTAAAGGACAACGAAAGAATGATCGGATACAATTGCTAAAAAAACTACTACTGAACATAATTACTGAATATTGAAGAACCGCTTTCTTGCTTTACTGTATATTTATGGAGAGAGAGTTAGAATCAAAGCATTATTTTAGCTGAGTGATATACTTCTACATATTGTAAGTTGAACAGAGTCTGTTCTGTTCAACAGTGAACTAATCATGCGACTGTATTTGATTATAAGAAAGTTATAGTGAATCCTTCCGGTGGTTGGAAGAAGGGGTGACGTAGGAGAGTTTTCTCCGAACATCCATAAACAAAATGATGTGTCTTTTCATTATGTCATCTTCTCATTCTTGGTTCTTAGCTTCAAACTTGAGCAAACGTTTCCTCACTTGAATCATTCAATAGTTTACAAGGGTTTGTGAAGAATAGAGAGTGATTTAAATCCTTAACAGGATTTCTATCAAACCGTTTTTCTTAAGGCGTCATCAATAGCCAGACCCCGTCTCTATTTCTGTCGCCGATCCTATCACTGGATTTTCAGTTTTGGTTTTCCAATCCACTTTGTAAATGTTTCCTAACCTATTTCCGGTAATAGAACGTTACCTTGAGAGTTCTTAACTAAACATGCGTGTTTATGAAATTCAACCGTATATCCTACATCGCACATTTGACTAATACTTCGCAAGTTAAAATGCAAGTTTTCAACAAGAAATACATTATTTATAGTGAAGTTTCCATGGACAATCTTTCCCTTGCACACGACTCTACCTTTAGAGTTATCACCGAAAATGATCATTGCACCGGCTTCCTGAATAATATCGGTTAGCAGTTTGCTGTTTCCGGTCATGTGTCTAGAACAACCGCTATTTAGATACCATTCCGAGTTTCTTAGCCACTTGTTCTTCTTAATCTGCAAAAAATAAATATTTATACCTATTTGGCGCCCACAATTACTTGAGTCCGTGGTTGATTAGTCACTTAGGAATTCATACCTTAATTAGTCGGATGACTTTCCCAGTAGTAATTTTAATGATTTCACCAGTACCTGGCTTGACATCTCTATCTGCCAGTAAATACTTCATAGTGTCGTGGTGATGAATGTTTATTTGTTCTATATGAATGTTTAACAATATTTTTCCTCACTGGCCGGTTGTCTTTCTTTCTCTCAAGATGAAGCCATTTAGCCGTGTCGGTTGGACTTACATATTTAATCTCTTTATCCAGTTGTGAGTCATGATCTGCCTTAGTATCGGTTGAACTACTCTTAACAAATCTTATGAATGGAAACTTGTTTTTGTTGAGATTCAACTCGTTGGAATGTTTCCGGTTAGCCGATTTTCCGCCTTTATATCCAAGGCCAAACTTGCATTTAGGATGTCTTTGGTAGGTTGACATCTGGCTTACAACTACACTCGATTTCTTCCAAGCAGCCATGATATATTTAGATCTTTCATTTTCTTCAGCTAACGATTGAACTGTCTCCTTGAGCTTCTCATTCTCATAGGATAGTTCAATCGGTTCATCGGTCTTGGTTCCACTTGAATCACCGGTTTGGAAGTTACTCAATTGATCGACATGGACATTCAGCCGGGTTGGTACAAGAGCAGACATGTTCTTAAACTCAAGGACCATGTCATTAAGTGTAATAACCAGATCTTCTTTAGTGAACTCTTCACAAGAGAAATCAAATACCTCTTCCTCCTTAGCCATGAGGCAAGGGAATCCTTCGTTTTCGGTTTCCGAGTCGGTATGAGCCCACGAGCTCCCACCATCGTCGGCTATCAATGCTTTCTAAAACTTCCTTGCTTTTGTCGGATTGCTGATGTTCACCCCTTTGGTTGTTGTCAGCGAGTCTTCTGTCATCCGGTCTTCGTCATCTCTTCTTTGTCTTCTGCACTCCGACCTATAGTGACCTAAAGCATTACAATTAAAACATCTAACGTTAGATTTTTCACCGTACAATCTGCAGGCTGCAGAAGATCGTCCGACATGATCTTTCCACTCCGGGACAAATCAGAGACGCAATCCTCCAGGTACAGGTAACTGTCCAACCGACAGTTTCCATACTAAGTAAAAGACAAACCTAGCGGTTTGACCTATACACTGGAAGTCTAGACCGCCAGGTCTGAATCACTGAACCTCTGCTCAACCAATCAGATTCAAGGTGATGAAATGTGACCTTTGGCACATTTCACCTAAAAAATAAAAAGTTCAAGAGGAATAAATGCAGTCCTAGAAAAAGAGTTCGAGCAAGAAGTTACAAGAGTTACTAAGTTCCACCAACCACAAGCTTTAAGAGTTATTACAAGTTTATCTCTCTAAGGTCAAAAAGAGTTCAAGTGTTTATTTGAAGTAAGATTACAATTTCGGTTAAAATTGTACAGGTGTTATCGAGCAGGAAATAAGTCTCGATCGGATTGTGTTTGTGTATTCATTAGTGAATATCTTTCTCACGGTTTCGAGAGGAAGGGGTGACGTAGGAGTTTTATCTCCGAACATCCATAAAAACCTGTCTTGTTATTTACTTTCTGTCGGCCTTACACTCTAACCGACTCTACCTAAACTGACCTACTGAATCCCAAACCTACCCACCATACTCCAAACCGACCTCATCCAAATTCGGTTCTATTCATCCTGTGTGTGTGCTGCTTCAACCTGAAACAAACCACTTCCGCAGTTGAACTCGGTTCAAGGGTTCGTGACAGTTTGTGTAGTATTGAAACCCGGTGTTAATCTCTAACCGGATTAAACACCAATCTTTGAGTGCAAACCGGTCAGACCCCGGTTCCCCAACCGCGACCTAGATCCTAACAATCTTCCTCTGCATATTCCGAGGAATGTATGTTTGCATCAACACGTCAATTGCCATTGTATTTGTATCTTTGATCTTGATTCAATCTGTCCGGTGAGAATGTATATTATCTTTGGATTTGATCTTGACTGGACACACATATCGGTTGATAATCTTAACCGGTCTTGAATTCTAGCTGAGCCGGACTTTCTGAGAATATAAGTAATTTGTTTTTGTTTGTGATGTTTCGGGAGAATAGTTTTGACCGATAAGGTTGAAAATATGTACCTGTACATAGAGTTGAATTTAATTAAGTTCTTTTAGATAGTTAATTACTTATTAATTAACTTATATAATTTTTCTAACAGATTCCACTATAAGACTTTGATTTGTATAGCCTCTACACAATCTCACTCAGAACACAAGTCTTAACACTTACATGTTCTGAAATCCTAGCTATCACACTCTCTATTGAACAGACAACATTCTGTTCAACTTTCAACACTAAAATTACTATCAAGTAATACAAGAAATTATCGCTCAGCGTAACGTAATAATTTGTAGAATAGCTTGAACAATAATTTCGCTGATAGAGAGAATGAGTCTGAGAGAATCAGGGTTCGTGAAGTAGAAAATCTAGAGAATTCTCCGTTGTACTCTAATCCCTTATTATATTTGAAGCATAGCAACGATCAAATCCAATTTGTAGATACATGGCATTTGTACAACGGTCGAATCTATTTCGTAGATACATAGCAGTTGTACGTTTGTTGTATACCTAGTGTATGAGAAAGTGCTTTAACGAATACTATTCTTTGGTGTTTGACATACGGGATCGTAGTGCGTGGACTGATAGAATATTCGGTAGAACGTGGCATACGAGATAGTAGTGCGCGAACTAATGAAATATTCGTATACATGGAAGTTATACATTTGGGCATATTAAGCTACTTTAGAAGTCTGTTGATAGCGAACTTAGCTGTTGGCACAACCTAGTTGTTGCCGCAATACAGTTGTTAGCTACTTGGTTGTTGGCGCAACAAAACTGTGCTGATGGAGCAAGACTATTGCCAGTGCTTCTTCAGCTCTACTGTTTGAACAAGTGTTCTTTCAGCGCTTCTTCAGCTCTGCTTCTTGAACAAGTCTGCTTCCAGCGCTTCTTTAGCTCTGCTGCTTGAAAATGTCTGTTGCCAACGCGTATTTAGATTTACCTATGCGTTAAAATATTTGTTGAACTTAGTTTTATTCTTTTATCAATGAATCATCAAAACTATATCGTATTGATTTTAATTATCCTAAGTTCATTTGATCAATTAAAACATTTTTCATAATTCAACTTAATTAACGATTTCCCCTTTAATCTTAATTTAATAATTTCCCTTTTTCTCTTTCTTTAACTTAATCTAACAATTTCCCAATTTTATATGATGTTAAAACTAAGTTGTTATAAGGGTAGAGAACTAAGAATAAATTATATATATATGAACATAAGAGAGCAAAATATTTAAAATATAAGTTCCCCTTTTTAGTTCTTCCTCCTTTGTAGCTGGAGCCTTTAGTTGGCTTCCTCTTCGACCTTCCTCTTTCAGTCTCTCCCCTAAATGCTCTACCTCCTATACCGCTTTCCCCCTTTTTAACATCAACATTTTCTAATCGATTATTTGTTGCATGTTTAAGGAAGTTCGTTACTTCGACAATTTGCATACCGATAGTATCAATCTTCGTGGAGATATCTCTATTGTAACTTCTGATGGAGTTGTGCAATATGATTTTAAACCTTCTCATGGATTCCCTGATAATTGCAACCTCAACACTGCCTTTGTGACTTGGGTTAGGATTTTGTCTTGCACCGAAGTTGTCGAAGGCGATGCTTTGGAAGTAGCTGTGATCTACTCCTTAAGGAATTCCATTTTACCAAATATGGTTGCAATACTCAATTGTAGAGGAGAAATGGTTTCCTAGATTAGGATGCACAGATCCATAGTTCCTAATGATGACTCTTCTAGAGAATGAGGAGTCGACTGTTCATGTTGGGAAACGGCTGGTAGAATCTGTAGAGGAATAACTTGTGCACTTTTCTACAATGGCATCTGGCTTTGGATCTTTTAAAGATGGGGAAGATCGTGGAGAAGACACTTGAATCAGCGCTTGAGATGAGAAGTCAACCTACTAAATCTCTACAAGTACGTCTTTGATAATCCTACTAAGTGACTGGATGCAGCCAGAAGGAATTGCTACTCATTCGGGAGAGATTGTGACTTGATTGGAGAAGAATGATTCTCGGCAGCTGGACTAAGTTGCTACTCAGAATCTGAGGAGATCAGCAGCAATGGAGAGTTGTTGCTTAGTAGGTAGGTTGAGTTTCTGCTCAGCAGCTTGGAAGGGGTGCTTCTCTATAGAAGGGGAGAGTTGTTGCACTACAACTAAGTAAAGCTGCTACACAGCAGTATGGAATAACAATTTTCAACATAGAAAAGTTGATATTCAACATCTGGACTGTTTGTCACTACCATAGAACTGTAGGCCAGAGGGCTTCCGCTTGATGCATTGACTATTGCCCTTTGTTGCTCAACATCCCTTGAAGACTTAATACCATGTATGAATGACATGGTTGTTGAGCTAAAAGAATCCACGATCTATTGTAGCCTTTCATTGACTCTAGCATCCAGCCATGTGGTTTTCCCTAGAGGGTTGTAATTAGTCTTTCTTTGAAGAAGGATTGGATGTAGGGCACCTCCTTTAGCGTTGATAGAAACTAATTCTCTTCTTTTATAGAGCTTCCTGAATGTTTTTAGTGCATGACCAATTAATGATTGATTTCTCTAGAAATGTCAAAACATTAAACTTTATATTAGGATCTGAACTTGGAAGGAATTTAGAGACCTTCGGAGAAGCCTTTTGTTGCTCCAGTTGTCGAAAAGACTTAGCCTCTCCTTCGTTGTCTCCTAAACCTCCTCCATAATCAAATCAATGGTTTGTTTCACTAAGGAGGGAGCTTTGGGTAAAAATATTTCAAGATCTTTTCCTTTTTCTACAACTTTAGTAGGTTTTGCAGTAGTGGGAACATGTTCCCTAAATATGATACCTCTAACAACTTGAACCTTTCTAGCGATGGTTGTTGGAGAGACGACTAATAAAGTGGAAATTAGTGTTAGAGTTGCAGCTTTTGGTTGTGTTGCAACAGGGCTTACAACTGACTTTACAGCGGGTGTTTCAACAATATTTCTAGCTGACACTAAAGCTGGTGTTTCAACAAGGCCTTCAGTAGGTGCTTCGACTATAACAGTTTCAGAGGTTACCTTAAGAGTTTCCTGTGCTGCAGGTGTTTCCACAAGTCTTGCCTTCTTATCCTTAGAGACAGTCTTAGTTGACACTTCGATTGAATCTAAAGTTTGGCTGTTTGAGGTCGTAGAAGACTCCTCTACCATCAACTTCCTTCTCTTCCTTGGTCTTGGACGTCAATAGAGGGTTGAACGCTTGGAAAGGTTGTTGATTGTCCGCTTGACAGCTGAGGGAATGTTTCAAGACTTGAGGCATGCGCCCCTTTGTACCTAAAAATGTTGGCACTGACCGTCTTCGTGTTCAGGATCTTGGAAGGAGGGACGTTCACTCCCTGCCCACTTCTACCTTGAGATGCTCTAGCAGCCTGCTGATCTGCAAAGAAAAACCAGTGTGTTGCTTCTTCAGAAGCGTCACCATTGTCACAAGGGTTGTGAAGAGAATGGATAACCAGTTGATAAGCATTCCTTTGGTGATGGTCACCATTATTTCAAATTGATATTGAGTGTAAGCATCGAAGGACCCTACCTTCGCCCGAAGGGATTTCGCAATAATGTCGTTTAACAGACTGTATTCAGGTTTCATCATTCTCTTCTTTCCATGAGTAGAAATGGGAAAAGAAAATTTTGAGAAGACGACATGCATTTCTGTGATCGCTTCTATCAAACTCCGATCGAAAGTAGAGAGCCCTTCCGTCGGAAGCAAAAAATATTGGGCGAACAACCCTTCCAATACAATAACCTCCATGAATTTCACTATGCACTAAATGGTGTCACCAACGACCCACGCTGTTGAGAAGAACTGACGGACCTCTTCGTCGTGAACGGTGAATGGTCCCACGAGAAACATTCTCAGACCATACACTTTTAGGGTTCGAAATATGGCCACCATCTTAGGGAGCACTAGGTTGTAGACAAATTCAAAGTCTACATGCAGAATGTTTTGTGAGAAAGAAGTCATTACAGAAAGTTAGGGTTTAAGAGGATGAAGATGAAGAAAGCTAGGTTTTAGAGAGAATATGGATAGCTTTGGGCTTTCAAATCGCAAATGTGAATATGAATCGTTTTAGGCGTATTGGTCACACATTTATAGAATATGACAGACACGTGTCTTATTGTTATTTTAAAAAGTAAATAAAGGAAAATATTTAATCTTATTAAAAATATGACCGTTCACTGTCTTTTAGGGAGATGATAAAATGACATCGTATTGATAAGATTAAAAACGGCGTTCCAATTGGTAGAGGAGTAGACGTATGATACTCACTAAGATAGCCGACTCACTATGATGTTTGTGTGACTTGCAGTTCAGCTTAGTGTTGCTCATATGCTGAAGGCGTCTTACTGACGCACAACACAACATCAGATGAGTGTCGACAGGAGACTCTTCCTATCATCTTAGTGTCATTACTATTCTGATGAAATTGCATGTTGCTTAAGCATAATCGTGTCATATTTACAGTGTCATCAGCCAACTTTTCTTTCATTTCAGTTGGAGACAGTCATTTCAACATGTCTGGCTTATCAGCTAACTATTAAATTCTCCCTAAATTTATGCATAATAAATTAATTTAGATCTAGAAGACCTCAAATATTTCTAAAGTAAGAAAACATAGTCTCGGGGAGTGTCTTCGTGACGATGTCAGCCATTTCTTGATCGATAGTCACGTATTTCAACCGAACGTGCTTCTACACTACATGATCTTGGATGAAATGATGACGGATGTGGATATGCTTCGTCCTTGAGTGAAACACTAGATTATATGTGATCACGATAGAACTAGTGTTGTCACAGAAGATCGACGACTCATCTTCCTGAATGACAAAGTCCCTCAACGGTTGTTGAATCCGCAGCAACTAAGCACAACACCTGCCTGCAACAAGATATTATGCTTCTGTTGTGGTCGTGTCAATAGACGTCTTCTTCTTACTAAACTAAGAGATTAGGAAATAACCAAGGAACTGACACGTTCCACAGATTCTCTTCCTATCATTCTTGCAACCTGCATAGTCTGTATCAGAGTAACTAATTAATTTGAAACTGGTTTCTTTCAGATATCACAGTCCAACACATTGAGTTCCCTTCATATATTTTAAAATATTTTTAGTATATATGTAATGAGATTGTTTAGGATTAACCTGATCTACCTCACACGCCGACAACAAACAAAATGTCTAGTCGGTTGTCTGTCAAATAGAGTAGAGAACCAATTATTCCTCAGTAAGTTGTTATATCAACATCTTGGCCGCATTCATCTTTGTCCATCTTTCTCGATGAGTTCATGGTAGTTGAGGTAGCTGAGTAGTTCTTCATACCGAATTTTTTCAATAATTCTTTGGTATAATTCGCTTTATTTATGAAGATTCTAGTTTCAAGTTTCCTAACTTGAAGTCCAAGGAAGAACGTTAGCTCACCCTGTGATCGATTTTTTTTTTAAAAATAATATTTTTTGATCGACTAGTTTGAAAATTCTGGGACGCTCTTTTTTAAAAAAATTTATTTTTGAAAACGTGAGGGTAATTAATTTTAATGTTAAAAAAAATTAAGTTTTAAAAACGAAGATTTGTAGACAACCCCGTAACTTACCTTCCCGTCGAATCTGGGAGAGATTGAGAGTTTTTAATAGGAAGTATGTCATAGGCCTTTTTAACTTTTTTTAAAATATTAATTAACCTCACGACTAGAGAGCCGCCACCTAATTTCAAAAATTAGGAAATTAAGAGATGTGAGTTCAGCGTTTGGTTACGTATGGGAAATGGTTTTTTAGACGTTATGTCCCACAACGCCCTAAGGTCTCTACTAATTAATTTTGGCCCCTTTTTTAAATTTTTTACGCTTTACTTTTTAGAATTTTTCCATTTTAAACATTTAAAGGGTTTGCATAAGATAAAAAAAATAAAAAAATAAAATAAAGAAAGACAAAAGAGAACTAAAACAAATAAAATTGTACAAAGAAAACAAATTGTTTTGTTTTACTTAGCTCTTCAAATTCAAATGGCCCTTAAAGTTTTACAAAATTTTATTAATATATAATTCAACATCTTAGATCTAATTATTCAAATAATAATAATAATATAATAGTAATAATAAAACTATACAAAGAAAACAGCTTTTTTTTAAACCTCTTATTTATATTAAACTTTCTATTTTTATAGTTATATTTTATTTACATGTTAAGTATGTTATTAATGTTTACATAAATCATACATAAAGTTAAATACCTAATTAGCTAATAATCATACATACAATCATATTATATAATAGAAAAAACCAAAAGCAATCTTATTATATGAAGACAAAATTAAAGGTGAAGTCAAGAAGCTTACAAAGATGGTTGCTTTCTTGAATCAAGTAGATGAACTCTTTTATTTCAAAGGGGCAGCCTAAGGGCACATAAATATAAAATTTGGGGTTTTGAAAAGAAAAAGAATGTCACATGCAATGTGAAAAGAGAGAGAGGAAGAACTCTTTGATAGGGTGTTAAGAGGGGTATTTATAGGCAAAGCTATGAAACCCTATGGGCTAAAGGCCCATTTAACACACTTATCGTTGGAAATAATAACTATGTCAAACATTTACAAATGTTTAAAATAATGGATCAATCTCCACTTGACATGTCACTAAATGTCAAGTTTTCATCCAATGGGATTTATGCTTTCAATAATAATGATGTAATACTTGGTCATTTTAATTTTTAATTAAAATATAATGATCAAGCCTTCATGCTCACGGTTAATCTTTCTTTCTTGCAACTTCTTTTTTTTTTGAATCTTCCCTTTCTCTCTTTGACCACACTTCTTCCTTCATCTTTTTTTTTTAACTCACAGTTGTGGAGAGATTTCACGTTCTTCAATTGTTAGTTTTTTTTGCACCGTTATCCCTTTTATCTTACAAAAGAAATAAAATTAAAACAAACAATTAAAGAAATAAATTTTATTATTATTAATTATTCCTATGTCTAAGTAACAAATATAATTATAATAAAATGCTAACTAACTTAAAAATAAAATTGCAAAACCTAATCTAACAAACTAATATAAAAAACGTTAATACATATTTTGTAAAATATATATTTTAAGTACTCAAGGTAATTAATTAAATAAAAACCCTAAATATTCTAAGTATAATAACTTCTCTAAGTGTTGTAACATAGACAAATTACTACCTTAACTTATTAAGAATTCAAAATCAATTATTTTCGAAACTCAATTATTCTAAAAAGAATCGTCTTTAAAATAAATCATGCAATAAGCCCGTGAAACTTGTATAGGCTCGGATTTATTAAAAGCATAAACTATAAAATTGGCGGGATAAAAATGAGTGTCTACACACCCATCATGCTCATCTCAAACTTATCCTACATCATCTTAGAAAACTTTTTACATAATTTGTGGTTAGTTGACCCAAATATGATATCATCCACATAATTTTTACAAGTAATATATGTGAATCTTTAACAAATCTGAAAATTGTTTTATCTACTATGACAATAATAAAATCATGCTCAAATAAGAATGTTGATAGTGTGTCATATCAAGCTCTAGGAGCTTCTTTAAGACCATATAAAGCTTTATCTAACTTGAAAACATGATGAGGCAAAGAATAATTTTGAAAACCAGGAGGTTGTTCAACATAGACATCTTCATTAAGTATAACATTTAGAAAAGTATTTTTAACATCCATTTGATATACTTTAAAATTTTTAAAAGTAGCATAAGCTAAGAAAATTTTAATAGCTTTTAATCTAGCTATGGGGTAAAATGACTCCTCGAAGTCAATTCATTCCTTCATTTAATTTGTTTAGATTTGTTTCTCATAACTATGCCATCTTCATTTAATTTGTTTATAAAAACACATTTAGTTTCAATAAAAAATTAATTATCTAGCCTTGGAATTAGATGACAAACTTTTTTTTTTCTTTCAAATTGATTTAGTTCTTCTTCTTGCATAGCATTGATCCAATCTAGATCAAGCAATGATTCATCTACTTTCTTAGGTTCGATTTGAGAAATAAAGGCAGAGTTTGCAAATTCATCCATTAGTTGGTTTCTGGTCCTAAGAGGTCTAGCTGGATTACCTGCGATTAATTCAGGTGAGGGATTTGTACTCCATCTGAAATTCGGTTCGAAAGGGTCAACTGTCTGATATGTTGTTTCAGCAACATTCAGACTAACAACTGCCTATTGACTTTCAGTCTGGGTGTCTAGTTGAACATCAATCGGGTCAGCTGGCTGATCAGACAGGCTATTTCTGTTGACCTGAACTTCATCATCACTATTAAATTGGAGATTAATAGCTTCCAATCTGTTAGACACTTCAATAATTTCATTAGAGTTATTTTCAACAGATTCATCAAATATAGCATGAGTAGATTCTTCAACATTTAGAGTTTGTTTATTGAAAACTCTATATGCTTTACTAACTGAAGAATAACCTAGCATGATACCAACATCTGCTTTGGCATCAAAAGCAGTCAAATGAGTTTTGACATTGTTATGAATAAAAAAATTATAGCCTAATATCCTAAAGTATAATATTTTAGGAATTTTGCCATAGAAAATTTTATAAAGTGTTTTATTAAAACGCTTATTAATCATTGATCTGTTTAGAATATAACATGATGTGTTAATGCCTTTTTCCCAAAGTGTTTGAGATATACCATAATCATCTATCATTGACATAACTGCTTCTTTTAGTATTTTGTTCCTCCTTTCAACAACACTATTTTTCTATAGAGTTCTGGCACTAGTAAGGGTGAGCATAATTTGGGTTTACCTAAACCCAACCCTAACCCAAACCCAAAATATTAATTTGGGTTGGTTAATATGGGTTGGGTTGAGTATGGGTTGGGTTTAATTTGGGTTGGGTTAAGGTTACCCAAATTACCTATATTATATAAATTTAATTTATTTCTCTATTATTAATCAAATATAAACTAATCATCTTCCAACTTAAAGTCGAACACGTTTTTGACATGTTTAACACATTTTTCATACGTTTAACGCGGTTTTAATATTTTTAACACGTTTTCACACTTATAACACTTTTTTCACACGTTTAACACGTTTTCACATTTTTTTTTGCACGTTTAATACGTTTTTGACATATTTAACACGTTTTCACAGAAATAACAAGTTTTTCACGTTTTTGACATGTTTAACACGTTTTCACACTAATAACACGTTTTTCACGTTTTTGTCATATTTAACACGTTTTTGACATGTTTAATACGTTTATCACATTTTTGACAAGTTTAACACATTTTTTTACGTTCTTAGCATGTTAAACACATTTTTAATATACATAACATGTTATTGATAAGTTTAACACGGCTTTCACGTTTTTGGCACGTTTAACACGTTTTTGACATTTTAACACGTTTTTGATATGTTTAATACGTTTTCACACGTTTAACACGTTTTCACACGTTTAACACGTTTTCACACGTTTAACACGTTTTTCATACGTTTAACATGTTTTTCACGTTTTTGGCATATTTAACACGTTTTTGACATATTTTCACATTTTTGGCACGTTTAACACATTTTTGACATGTTTAACACGTTTAACACGTTTTGGCTCATTTAACACATTTTTAGTTCATTTAACAAGTTTTGGTACGTTTAACACGTTTTTCACATTTTGGCACGTTTTCACGTTTTTGGCACGATTAACACGTTTTTGACATTTTAACACATTTAACATATTTTTTATATGTTTAATATGTTTTTGCACGTTAACACATTTTGATAAGATTTAACACGTTTTTTGGCACGTTTAACACGTTTTTCACGTTTTTGGTACGTTTAACACGTTTTGGTACGTCAAAAGTGTGAAAAACGTATTAAACTTATTAAAATGTGGAAAACGTGTGAAACGTGTCAAAACATGTTAAACGTGACAAAAATGTGACAAATATATGAAAATGTGTTCAACGTGTCAAAAATATGAAAAACATGTTAAACATGTCAAAAAGTGCCAAAAACATGAAAAGCGTCATAATCGTGAAAAACGTGTCAAACATGTCAAAAACGTGTTAAACATGTCAAAACATGAAAACAATGTCCAGCGTGTCAAAATGTGTTAAACGTACCAAAAACATGTTAAACGTGTCAAAGCGTGTAAAACGTGTGAAAAACGTATTAAACGTGTCGAAAACGTGAAAAACATGTCAAAAACGTGTTAAACATGTGAAAAACGTATTAAACGTGTCGAAAATGTGAAAAATGTGTCAAAAACGTGTTAAACGGGTCAAAAATGTAGAGAATGTGTGAAACGTGTTTAAACATGTTAAACGTGCTAAAAACGTGAAAAACATGTGAAAACGTGTTCAACGTGTCAAAAATATGAAAAACATGTTAAACGTGTCAAAACGTGCCCGGAAATGTGAAAAACGTTTCAAAATGTGTTAAATCTGTCATAATCGTGAAAACGTGTTAAACGTGTTAAAAACGTGTTGAACATGCCAAAAACATGAAAAACGTGTTCAACGTGTCAAAATGTGTTAAACGTGCCAAAAACGTGTTTAACGTGTGAAAAACGTATTAAACGTGTGAAAAATATATTAAACATGTCAAAAACGTGAAAAACGTGTTAAACATTTCAAAACGTGAAAAATGTGAAAAAGGTGTTAAACATTTCAAAAACGTGTTAAACGAATAAAAATGTGTTAAATGAATCAAAAACATGTTACATGAAAAAATAAAAATAAAATAATTTGGGTTACCCAACCCATATTAGTAAATAATATGGGTTGAATTATGGGTTGGGTAAATTTAATTTGGGTTGAATATGGGTTGAGTAATACGGGTTAGGTTTACCCGTTTGCTCATCCCTAGGCACTAGACATCTCATGTCTAATACTAGATTTCTCAAGAAAAGAAGAAAAGTTATTGTTTTTAAATTCAGTTCCTCTCTATCACTTTTTAATTTTATAATACTTAAGAATTTTTCATTTTATAGTCTTCTAAAGAATTTAATTAAATTAATACCAGTTTAATCCTTAGATACAAAAAATATTATCCAAATAAATCTAGAGTAATCATCAATTATAACCAAAGTATATCTCATTCATCCTAAACTAGTTACTGGAATTGGACCAAATAGTCCATGTGAAGTAATTCCAGACACCTACCAGATTAGATATTTCCTTTATTTTTAAAAGTTGATCAAACTTGTTTTGTCCATTTAAGCTGGACAAACCTTTTCTTTATTAAATTTTAGTTTATGAATTCTAGTTACAAGATTCTTAGAGTACATGCTGTTAATTTTTTTAAAGTTTAGGTGATTAAGTCTTTTATTCCATAACAACTTTTAATCATATTTAGAAATCATGCATATAGAATCAGACGTTTTATTCTTCAGTTCATTTTATAGGAATTTCCTACTCTACTTCCTATCAGTAGGGTGTTCCCGTGCTGAACTTTAACAAGACATGGATGCTTTTGAAAATCTATTGTGTACCCATTATCACACATCTGACTTATAATAATTAAGTTATAACATAGATTTTCTACCAACAACACTTTATTTCCAGTAAAGTTACCGTACAAAATTTTACCCTTACCCATGGTTTTATCTTTCATGTTATCACTGAAGGTTTCCTGTCATGTTCCTAGAGCAACCGCTGTCTAAATACCAAATATTTACCTACATATATATACATTTACAATTTTGGTACCCATATTCATTTGGATCCATGGTTAATTAGTCCCTTGAAGATCCATATTTGAGTTATCTTTATGGATCTCCCATTTTGTGATGTTAATAGAGCGTATGTTTTAGACTCGGCAAACGTCTTCCTATTTGTTGATGATCCCTCGACTTTAGAAAATGATTTTTGATAAAAACTTCTTGACTTTCTAACATGTTTTTGCTTACTAGACCAGCTGGCTGCAATGTTCTTGGACCTAAGATATTTTGACTTTTGGTCAGTTGGCTTAACATATTTGATTTTATCTTTTAAAGTCAAGTCATCACAACTTTAGTTAGTTTCAATATCAGTTAATTTTTTCTTGACAAAGCTTATAAGATTAAACTTGCCTTTTACTATGTTCAACTTGTTGCTGGAATCAGTTGGATTTCCCTCAACATATTCTAGACTGGATTTGTATCCGATAGGTCTTTGTTGCATAATCAGCTGTTTGACAACATTTCCAAACTTTGTCCAAGAACTAACCACATAGTTTAATCGTTGATTTTCAGTAGAAAAAAGTCTGAATTACTTCTTTGAGCTTATCATTCTCATATGACAGCTCATTTATTTTTTTTTCAAATTTTTCGTTCATTGTTTTGAGATGAAAATCTTGTACTGTTAGATTTGTTTTTCAAATTTATTTCATTAAAAGAGTGTGACAATTTCTTGTACTGAATGACCATTTCATTGAGTGTAGTGGCATCGAATTAGAGTTAGAATTATTTTTCCATGTGAATTTGCCAAATTTCTTGACAAATAGTGGCATTGCATCGTCGTTGATCTGTTCAGTAGACTTCGCAACTATCGAAGTAGGTGGCTCTTCAGTAGTCCCTAGTGCTTTTGTTATGATGGAATTGGATGGCTCCTCCTCATTCCTTGAGTTTATTTCAAACTCATAGACTTTCAGATCGACGAACAAATCATATAGTTCAATCTTGTTGAGGTCCTTAGATTTTCTCATGGTCATCGTCTTCATACCCCATTCTCTGGGTAAAGCTCTCATAACTTTGATAACAACCTCTCCGTTGCTATATATGATTCCTAAAGTTTAGAGTTCAATGAATATGCTACTGAATCTTTCGTCGAATTCAGTCATAGTCTCTCCAGAACGCATCTTGATGTTGTCGAACTTCTGTGTGGAAACCATCAGCTTGTTTTCTTTTATTTGATCGTTGCCTTCACAGATTTTAGTCAGCTTCTCCTAAATATATTTGGAATTGGAAGATGACTTGATCTTGCTGAACATGTTCTTGTCTACAGTTTTGTAGAGAATGTCTTTAGCCACGTTGTCGAGGTTGGCCTTCCTCTTGTCTTCAGTAGTCCACACGTATATGGGCTTCTCCTTCATATAAAAATCACCCTCAGTTGTATTTGTGGTTGTGCTGATCCTTAAAATCTTTATGGGACCATCTGTGAATGCATACCACATATCATCATCTTGAGCCTCCAGGTGTGTTTGCATTCTGATCTTTCAGCCATCATAATCTTCCTTTGAGAACATTGAGATTTTGTTTAAGAGAGACATGATTCAGATTTCTACAGTTGCTTAAGAATAGAAAACCTGACTCTAATACCACTTGTTATGATCGATGACAACAATAGAAGGGGGTTGGAAATTGTTATTCTATTTTTCACTTTTATGCAATTTTAATCATGTTAGATATTGAAAATCTTTTTCTATTCTTGGACAAATCGTATTAAGCTCTTGAACGTATTTAAGTGCGGAAAATGCTTGCGGTAGATAAAAAACTAAATGAATTAGTAAGGAGATAACACAAGATTTTATGGATGTTCGGAGATAAAATTCCTACGTCACCCCTTCTTCTATTTCTAGAAGGTTTCTACTAGAAGAATTTAATTTGTATAGCCTCTACACAAACCCACTCAAAACATAGGTCTAATACTTGCCTGTTCTGAACTCCTAGCTATCACACTCTCTTTTGAACAAAGAACGTTCTGTTCAACTTACAAAACTGAAATTACTATCAAGTAATACAAAAATTATCGCTCAGCGTAACGTAATAATTTTTAGAATAGCTTGAACAATGATTTAGGTGATAGTGAGAATGAGTCATAGAGAACTAGAGTTCGTGGACTAGAAAAGCCAAAGAATTCATTATTGTACTCTGATCCCTTTTTATATTTGAAGCATAGCAATGGTTGAATCTAATTCGTAGATACGTGGCAGTTGTACAACGGTGAATCTATTTCGTAAATACTTAGCAGTTGTTCGTTTGTTGTACGCCTGGTGTACGAGATAGTGTTTAGACGAATAATATTCTTTGGTGCGTGGCGTACGGGATTGTAGTACGCGGACTGATAGAATATTCAGTAGAACGTGGAGTACGAGATAGTAGTGCACAGACTAATGGAATATTCGTATATGTGGCAGTTGTACATTTTGGTGTATTAAACTACTTTAGAAGTTTACTGACAGCGAACTTAGCTCTTGGCACAACACTGATGTTGGCAACTCTGCTGTTGGCGCAACCCAGTTATTGCCGCAACACTGATGTTGGCTACTTGGCTGTTGGCGTAACACAACTATGCTGGTGGAACAAGACTGTCACCAGCGCTTCTTCAGCTCTACTACTTGAACAAGTCTACTGCTAGCGCTTCTTCATCCCTACTGCTTGAACAAGTCTACTGCCAGCGCTTCTTCAGCTCTGTTGCTTGAACAAGTCTTCTACCTTCGCTTTTTCATCTCTACTTGAACAAGTCTACTATCAACGCTTCTTCAACTCTGCTGCTTGAACAAGTTTGTTGTCATCGCTTCTTCAGCTCTACTGCTAGTGCTTCTTCAAATTTATCTGCACATTAAAACATTTGCTGAGTTTAGTTTTATTCTTTTATCAACGCATCATAAAAACTATGTCGTATTAATTTTAATTATCCTATGTTCATTTTAATCAATTAAATCGTTTTTCATAATTCATCTTAATTAACGATTTCCCCTTTAATCTTAATTTAATAATTTTCCCTTTTTTTATTCTTTAACTTAATCTAACATAGTGATTCTTTCTTGTGAAAATGAACAATATCTACATATAGAATGTCACCAAGGAGTTGAGTGGATAGTTGATAAATGTGCTTGCTATCATGCTACACAGAATAGAGAGTTCTTCACGTCTTACAAGATAAGTAATCTTTGTACAATGAAGATGGGTAATACTAGTCACTTGAGCATTGTGGGTATTAGTGATATTTGTTTGCAAATAGATTTGGGGCATTAGTTAACACTGAAAAATGTGCGGTATACTCCTAATTTGCATCTAAATTTATATTTGGTGATGCATTAGACAAAGATGGATTCAAACATTACCTTGGTGGTGGAGAATAGAACCTCAACAAGGGATCAATAATTATAGTAAAAGGGAAGTCATGACATTCCATATACCGAACTCATGTGAAGATATTCAAGAATTGACTGAATGCAATAAAAGTTGAAAGCTCTCTAAATTTGTGGCATCAACGTCTCAGCCACATGAGTGAGAAAGGTCTAGGCATTCTGGCGAGGAAGTTTCATATCCCCTCAACCAAAGATGACGTTATAGATTCATGTGACTACCGCCCATTCGGTAAGAAACACAGAGTTTATTTTAGTCAAACATCAGAAAACAAACACAATGTTCTAGACTTGGTTTATTTTGATGTGTGTGGTCCTTTTGAGAAGTAGTCATTGGGTGACAATCGATATTTTTTTACATTTATTGATGATGGATCTAGAAAGGTGTGAGTTTATTTTATAAGAATGAAAGACAATTTTTTACATTTCTTTCAAGAGTTCCATGTCATGGTAGAAAGAGAGACGAACAATAATTTGAATAGTCTTCGCTCTAATAATGGAGAAAAGTATACCTCTATGGAGTTTAAAACATATTGTCTAAAATATGGAATTCCACATGAGAAGAAAGTGCATTGATCTCCTCAACACAACGGTGTGGTTGAGAGAATGAATCGTATCATTGTAGAAAAGGTGAAATTCATGTTGAACATGGAAAAGTTGCCAAAATTGTTTTAAGGAGAAGTAGTTTGCACATCTTGCTATCTCATAAATAGTTCACCATTTGTTACTTTTAAGTTTGAAATATCAGAAAGAGTATGGTCTAAGAAGAATATTTAATACTCGCATCTAAGGGTGTTTGAATACAAATTATATGTGGATATTCCAAATGAACAAATATCCAAATTGGATGATAAAGAAATTCCATGTATTTTCATTGGATATGAAAATGAGGAATTTAGGTACACATTATGGGACTCATAAAAGAAGAGAATTGTCAAGTGCAGAGATGTTGTGTTCTATAAGGGTTAGAAGGGGATAAATCTGAAAAATCAATGAGAAGTCAGAGAGAGTTGATGAGTCTATATAACTCATACCAATTGCTTCACATGTATAGTCAATAGTAGAAAATGAAGATGAACATAATGAATAATCTATTGAGGAAACCTCTGACATGAAGGGTAGTAATTATGATGAGATTGTTTATGATGCTCTTGAGTAGGGGGCAATATCATCAAGAAGAGATATAAGAGATCCAAGTAAGAAGGTCTGAAAGAGTGCACCAACCTTTAAAAGATACCCTTCTTCAGAGTATATTCGATTGATAGAAGAAGTAGAGTAAAAAAATTTCAGGAGGCATAAATTTATTAAAACAAAGTTCAGTGAGAGAATGAATGAATAACGAGATGAAGTCATTGAAAGAAATGGGCACATATGATCTGGTGGAGCTTCCTAAGTGTCAAAAGGCATTGAGACACAAATAGATGTTCAAACTAAAGAAAGATGAAAATGGAGAAATTATGAAGTACAAAGACAACTGGTTATAAGGGGTTTCAGAGCATCGACTTAGAGGAGATTTTCTTCAAGTGGTAAAGAAGAATTCCATTCATATAGTGTTAGATCTAGTAGTTAGAGTAGGTCTTGAGCTTGAGCAAATTGATGTATAAACTACATTACTTCATGGTAACTTGGAAGAAGAGATCTACATGGTGTAATCATAGGGATTTGAAGTGAAAAAAACATGGTTTGCAAATTGAAGAAGAGTCTATATAGTTTGGTACAACCTCCAAGACAATGGTACAAGAAATTTGACTCTTTTATGATGATTCACGGGTACTAGAGAACCAAGGTAGATTTGTGTGTTTACTTCAAAAGATTTTCAAATAAAAAATTATAATCATTTTACTTTATGTTGATGATAGGTTTATTGTATGACATGATGCTTAGATAATAGTTATGTTGAAGAAGGATATGTTCAAGATATTTGACATGAAAGACATGAGCCAAGAACGTTAGATATTGGGAATGTATATTACTTCTGAAAGAAACACCAAGAGACTTTGGTTGTAAAAAAAAGTACTTTGAAAGGGTGATTAAAAGATTCAACATGCAATGAGAAAAGGATGTAAGTTGTCCACTTCTTAGTCATTTGAAATTGATCAAGAAGATGTGTCCATCAATAGAGAAATAAATCATGAAATGTCAAGTGTGTCATACTCATCATCTTTAGGGAGTTTGATGCATGCATTGATTTGTATTAGGCCAGATATAACACATTAGTCAGTGTGGTAAATAAATTCCTATTTAATATAGGAAAACAACATTAAGAAGCAGTGAAATGGATTCTTAGATATCTAAGAAGAACATCTAATTTGTGTTTGAGTTTTGGAAATGGTGAAACCGTGTTAGAAGATTACATAGATGCTGATATGGTTGGAGATCTATATCATAGAAAATCCACTTTGGGTTAAGTGTTTACTTTTACAGGGGAGTTGGGTCATGATATCCAAGTTGTAGAAAGGTGTGTCTTTGTAAACAATAGAAACATAATACATTGCAGCAACCGAAGCTGGTAAGGAGTTATTGTGGGTGATTAGCTCCCAAAGCTTGTAATGCAACAAGAAGATGTAATTGTTTTCTATGATAGCTAGAGTGCCATATATTTGTGCAAGAATGCTACATATCATTCTAAAACTGAGCATATTGATGTGATATTTCATTGGTTAAGAGATGTAATAGAAAACTAATAGGTGAAGCTGAAGAAAATCCACATAGATAAGAACATGTTAGACATGTTTACGAATATAGTTCCAAAAGACAAGCTAGAGCTTTGTTCTCAGCTTCTCGACATGAATACCAAGTGATGAATTGAAGATTGGTGTTCCTCTCTCCGTGGACTGGAGGGGAGATTGTTGGGCCTTGTAAGTCCAGTGCAATTAGGCACTTAATGAAACAAGCAAACCCGATAAAGTTATTCCTCTATTACTGCTAGAAATAGAGTGCATTCTGCTAGTAGACTAGAAACAGAAAAAAAGAAGCAATGAAATAAGATATAGAGAAAAGAAGAAATAGAGGAAGAAGCAGAGAATGAAAATGAGCAATCTTCTTGCTTTTATCACCTTCAGATTCCAATTTCTTGTTATCTCATATCTAAACTTGCTTGGGTATGAATGAAATTAGTTTTCTCTTTATGCATACCTCAATTTGAGAAAAACATTTGTATCTATTTTTTATTAATATAGTGATATTTGTGGTTTGGCCCCGTGGTTCTTACTCTTCAGGTTGAGAGAGTTTCTACGTAAATTAAGTATTGTTTAATATAGTGTTCTTGATCTCCTATTTGAGATTTGGTTGACCTGTGCATATCTCAAATTGATTGATTACAATAAAAAAAATTTCTCAATAATTTATACCTTAGTTTAGGATTGTGACCGAATATGTTTTTCAATTTGAAGTTTAAGATACTCTTAATTTTTTTTCTTGTTCTTTTGAAATGAGATGAAACTTTAACAAGTTGGTTTCATAATTAAGCAAGATGAACTTCTCACATCATTTATTTTTTGATTTCTTTCATCACAAAATAAACTTGGATTTAAACTTGAAAAATTATTTAAAAAAATGAGTAATGATTTCAATGAAGAGAATATGAGTTTCAATTAAATGAGTAAACGTGAATTTAGTTATTTATATATGCTTTAAGATTTTACTTGTGCATTTATTATAAACTAACCTCTTAAATTGATTGAGGTCATTTGATCACATTTGGTTTTTTACTCTTTTTCTAAATAAGTATAACAGATATTCGTGTGAATAGATTATTTAATTAAGATAAGTGCACATGTCATCCAAATCATAATTGTGAAATTACGTGTAGCTGCCTCGATCTCTTTCCATGCACATTTCTTGCCATATATTATAAGATAGTCTCTGTTAATAAATATGAAATGGCCTAAATCATCTTCTATTAAGCAAATCAAATTATTACATAAATAATATAATAATAAGAGATAAACCAAACTAAAAGTTTAAATTATCTACCTCTACTTTGACAAATAAGGATGTCTACCGTACCTAATTTCCGGTATTAAGACGTCGTAGTTCAAAATTAAACAATATGTGGGTCTAATAACAAAGATTAAGACAAATGGTCCAACTGTGATGATTTTATTAGATGCCAAAAACAATGTTTAATAAAATATATATAGAGAGAGAGAGAGTGGGGGGAGATATAACCTTCACGGGCAATGGGTGGAAAAGAGTTTAAGGCAAAAGGAAAAGAATTGATTTGGTTGTTAAGGCTTAGGGCTTAGGTATCTGATTGCTTTCTTAGAAATTTATTTTAAAAAATAATAACTTGGCATACAAAACTAAAGGTTGTTAGTGATTTGTAATGATACTGGAGAGAAAAGATTTGTAACAAAAATGCAGTAGAAAATAATGTGAAAGGATGACTAGGCTGATTATTAAATATAATTTAAAATTTGTATGTATCTTTTTATTCTCTATTAATAATTTTTTTTTTTTTATTAATAATTTATATTTTACCTCTCCATTAATAATTAATTACTCTTTACTTGTTAATTTTTAAATATATTTATATATTTTGTTACTTAACTAATTTATTTATATAACCTTTAGAGTAATAATAGATACAATAATAATTTAAAGTTGATTTTTATAAAAGAAAAAAAAAATAGTTCTTATTTCCACATAAATTTTGAAAATTCTAATTTCGAAAGAAGATGTTTGACTATAATTTTATATCCTACATTTATTCCAATAATTTATCATTTTAAAACAACAAATTATAATTTTTAACTTGATACAATATACTAACACTATTTAAATAATTTTATTGAAACTACAAAGTTCATAATCCAACTCAACAAAGAAGAAATATGAAAGAATGATCCCTTGAGACAAATAATATTTGAAATAATAACTAAAAAATAATAATGAAACTCAATAAGAACAATACAATATCAAGTCATACATGTTGGACACTCGGTGGATTCAATTTCTTGTCTTCTCGAGTAAAGGCAGAGGCCGAGACATAATAAACAACACAAAACAAACCATGGAAAAAGCACAATACCCCTCCCAAGGACAATAAACGATGGTGCGATATGCCACAATCTTTCCTTGACCTTGAGTTCTCCAATGCTCCCGCAATCAGTAACGAAAATGCAATAACAAGTAAAATCCTACAATAACAATTCAAAATAACATTTACCCATCTTCTAAATAAAGCATATTTAGACTTTTAATAGTATAAACCTATTTTATTAGAATTTTTTTTGAAATTGATTTATTGACTTTATTACCTACATGAGAAGACGTATACACACATGAAATTTCTAAAAAAAAATATTAAAAATACCATTTTCATATTTATTCTCATTATAAAAGTTTGAATTGGTAAAGACTTATAGTTGAGTGTTAAAACAAAAACAAAACAAAAAAACTATTGTTATACGTTTAAGTCTTCATATTCAGATCATTTAAAAGAAAAAATTAAATAAATAAATCACTGACTAATTACCATGAGGAGATGAGGGAGGCAACAGCAAGTTTTTTGTTAGGGGATGCTTTGTCCATCTCTTCTTTAGACCAAATAACGATGAAGCCACTAAGCAAGTTTGTAATTGCGTGAGTAATTGCCAAGAGCACAGCTGCAGCCAAACCCAGCTTGAATGCCTCATAACTTGGATCCCTGCACTCAAATATCCACACCCTCAAATTCTTCACCTGCTCAAAAACCACTATAATTAATATTTGGATATAGATTATTTGAATTTCATGGAAATTAATTTTGTGAATACCTTGTTCTGAGCCAAGTCAGCTTCAATGCCAAGTATTCCTGCAATGATATCCATGATCATGATCGACATGCATATAACAGGGCCAAAATCTCTCGCCATATTAAATCTTTTGCTCTGAGTTCTTCCTCTTTTTTTGATAATCAATGGTGTAGGTTGTTGGAATTAAATAGATTTCAACTTATTTTAGGTTGAGGATGAACGAGAGAGAATCTGAATAAAGGGATCAATGCAGGTGCATGAGAGAGAAGATGCGCTGTATTAATGTTGTAGTCGGCATATTTTGTCTAAGGATGCTTTTCTTTATTCTGATGATCAATTGAGCTAACTTGTTAGATTACTTGCATGGGGGAAAAAGTAAAGTTGGGTATTATTCGATCAAAGGCTAGACTTATTCTGCATGGACAACATATCACAAATTCACGTGTCATGCTTTTTACACATAGTTTTTTATTCAACAGAAAGGGTACACAAATTTTCATAGATAAAGATAGTACAACAACAAATAATATGAGAGAGCGGCTCCCACGTGGCATGCCAGCGTGTAAAGAAAAAAATTAGTTTAATTCATTTCCAAATATCGGAGCGTGCCATGACGCTTTGTATTCCTATTAATCCCATAACTTAGAAAATCCAAAACCTACATAATCCCCAAAACTATCGTGCGTTTCCGGAGATTCAATACCTTAACCATCGTTCGTTCGTTTATCGTCGTCATCGTTCGCCTATCGTCCAGAAACCCTAAACCGTCGTCTGCTCTGATAGAAAAATTAAGTAAGTTAATTTTGTGGAACCGGCCAGATGAACTAAATAGTTGTTAACTTTCATATGCAGGTACAGATCAAAATCGTATGAACCGATTGGTGTATCAGAATCGGTTGCTGCTATACTTCAAAGAAACAAGTTCCAAGTGATCAAGATAAAGATCAGAGGAACCGGTTTTCACTCTCTCAAGCAACCGGTCAGAAAAGATAAAAGCTTACATACCAGCCGGATCATACAGCACAAGACACAAAAACCGGAAGATTCAAACCTCAAGAGTGACGTACCATGACGAAAGAAACGTGTCTTGGAAGAATAAAAGAAGATCGGATCCGATCGGAAGCATGCGAGGAAAGCAATGATGCTTTATTGATCCGAAGTTGACAACTTGAGGTGCATGACCAACACGTGTCCAAATCTGAAAACCGGCGAGTAGCGAAGTTGGGCTCGGCCGGAGGTATTGTTAACTATAAAAGTTAGTGGAGATCCTTCTCATAACCTGAGAAGAAGGGGTGACGTAGGAGAGTTTGCTCCGAACATCCATAAAATCCTTGTCTCGTGTTCTTTCGTTGCTTTCATTACTTATTTACTTAAACCTAACCTCAAACCAATCGTACCTCTAAAACCGGTCACTCATATCCATAAAACCGACTCCTTCTAAAACATCATCTAAAGTCGCATACGTTGCTTCAACCTGAAACAGACATTTCCGCCCTTGAACCCGGTTCAAGAGTCTGTGACAGTTTGTGCAGTGCTAAGAACGGTTTTAGTCTCTAACCGGACTATCACCAAAGAGTTGTGTGTGTTGTAAGAGGCCACCCTTCCCAAAACCGGAAACACCCCGGTCCTCCAAGGGCGCCCCCGATCCTAACAAGTGGTATCAGAGCGAGGTTCTTAGCACTCAAACAACCGAAGAAGATGGGAAGCATGACCCACAGCGATAAGCCGCCAATGCTAAACAGCGAAGCGTTTAGCAGTTGGAAGAAACAGATGTATCTACATCTGATTACATTAGATGATGAGATGAGCCGAGTCCTGAAAGAAGGACCGATCAAGATCAACAAGGAGGCAGAACTATGGACGAGTGAAGATCGAAGACGGAGTAACCTGGACAACCATTGCATGAGACACATCTACAAGGCTATAGATGATAACACTTTGAAGAAAATATCAGAGTGTGAAAATGCAACGGAAGCCTGAGAAACGATTATTCAGATCCACGAGGGAAACGAAAGAACCAAGGAGAACAAAATCTTGGTGGCTACACAGAAATATGAAAATATAAGGATGAAACCGGGGGAAAACATGAAGGAATTCAGCAACCGGTTCACCAGTGTAGTCAACGAGCTTCAAACACTCGGGAAGAAGTATGACAACCGAGAAGTAATCATCAAAGCCCTAAGATCTTTGCCAAGCACGTGGGATATCAAGACCATGGTGATGAGGGAATCGAGCACCCTTGGGCAGATGAAGTTGAATGATGTGTTCGAGGATCTAAAAGCCTACGAGTTTGAGATCAAGTCTCGGATCGAAGACGAAGCATCCACATCAACCGCAACCAGAGCTTTGGTTACATCGGTGGAACCGGTGGTCCAAGTATCAACCGTTCCGGCTCCAGTCAAAAACTCTGATCAAATTACTGAAGATGTCATGGCGATGCTAGCTCAGAAATTCGGGAAATTCATGAAGAAGAGCCAGCCACCATCTAACAATGATTTTAATTATAACTATGTAGATAAATCAAACAAGAGATGTTATAACTGTGACGGTTTTGGACATTTCAGGTCCGAGTGTAGAAAATCAAGAAGAGACGATAGAAAACCGGAAGGAAACTATTAAGGAAACAAATATCAGGGGAACAACTATCAAAGCAATCGGTACCAGGGAAACAACTATCAAGGGAACAACTACCGGGGAAACAATAACCAACGAAACGACTACCGAAGAAACGATGATCAACATGCTGACGAAGGAAAGGAGATTCAAAAGGCGCTCATTGCATCCGACGGTGGAAGCGAGTGGACATACTCCGATAATGAAGATGGTGAAGAGAAAGTGACCTGTTTCATTGCAAACGACAAAGAGGTATTTGATTTTTCCTCTGATGAGTTTACCAAAGAAGATCTAGTTTCTGCACTCAACCAAATGGTTGCTGAGTTCAGAAACATATCTGGGTACATACCAACTCCAATAGAATCTAAAACCGAACAAATAAATAATGCATATGATAAAACATGTGGTATCGAAATGTATGAACCGGATGAACTATTCTCCGATAATGAGAAGACTGTTCAACCGGTAACCGAAACCGATGAACGAGCAATGTACGTCACGGCTGCGTGGGAGAGATCACGTCAAGTGGTAAAACAAATGTGTAACTATAAAAGACACCCGAAGTGTAGGTACGGTATCGGTTATGAACCAAATAAACAAAATGAAACAAAACAGTCTAACGGGATAAAACTCACGAAAAATAATCTTCCATTTATAAAATTTGTCAAGAGTTCACAAACCGAAAATGACCTAAAACCGGAAGAAACGCTTAAATATGTAAGTCCTACTGAATCTGAAAAATGGCTTCATCTTGAGAGAAGAAAAGTCAACCGGAAACCGAGTAAACCAAATAAAACTCGACATCAAAGAAACTCATCACAACATAAGGCATTCTTGAGCAACAGCCAAGAAGTTAAGCCAAATGTTATAAAGACAGATACCGGGAAAGTGATCCGACTTATTCAAGTTTGGATCCCAAAGGGACTAATCAACCGAGGACCCAACTGAATGTGGGTACCAAAAAGGTGTAAATAATTGTTTGTTGCAGGTTATGAGGAGCAATCGGCTGAAGAACTCAGAATGGTACTTGGACAGCGGATGTTCAAGGCATATGACCGAAAACAAGGAGCTACTAACAGACATCAAGCACGAAACCGGAGCAATCATCACATTCGGGGACAACTCGAAAGGTAAAACCGTGGGCAAGGGTAAGATTGTCCATGGTAATCTATCCATAAATAATGTATTATTAGTAGAAAAACAGTGTTTTAACCTGTTAAGTATAAGTCAAATGTGTGATGTGGGTTACAAAGTTGAATTTCATAAAAACTCATGTTTAGTTAAAAACCAAGATAATGACATTCTTTTAATCGGTAACCGGATGGGAAACATTTACAAAGTTGATTGGAAAACTGATTTTGAAAAACCTGTGTGTATGATAGCCGGAAATGATCCAAACTGGCTTTGGCATAAACGGTTAAATCACTTGAATTTCAAAACGATTAACTTCATTTGTTCCAAGGAACTAGTTCACGGTTTTCCAAACGTCAAATTCTCAAAAGATAAAGTATGTGATGTATGTCAAATGGGCAAACAAGTAAAATCATCTTTCAAAAGTAAAGGAAATTATCAATCTGAACGATGCTTAGAGCTCTTGCATATGGATCTGTTTGGTCTGGTCAAAGTAACTAGTTTAGGAGGCATGCACTATACTATGGTAGTTATTGATGACTATTCTAAATTTACTTGGGTTACTTTTCTAGCTTCTAAAAATCAAGCAACTCCAAACCTGATTAAATTGATTTTGAGAATACAAAATGAAAAATCCATTCGAGTAAACAAAATCAGAAGTGATAGAGGAACTGAGTTTATAAACAGTAATTTAACTACTTTTCTCGATGATTCCGGTATTAGACACGAGTTGTCTAGTGCCAGAACCCCTCAACAAAATGGCCTGGCTGAGAGAAGAAACCGAACTCTCAAGGAAGCCGCAAGGTCAACGATAGCTGATTCGGGTATTGCTCAAAAGTTTTGGGCTGAAGCTATCAACACCGCTTGCTATACACAAAATCGATCTTTAGTAACTAAACGATTTTCTAAAACTCCTTTTGAAATTTACTTTGATCAAAATCCAAGTGTACGGTATTTTCGAATTTTTGGTAGCAAATGTTTTGTTCACAATAACGGCAAGAACTACTTGACCGCTTTTGATGCTAAATCCGACGAGGGAATAATGTTGGGATATTCAGCTGTAAGTAAAGCCTACAGAATATACAATACTAGGACTTTAACAGTTGAAGAAACCGCACACGTTATTTTCGATGAATCGGTTGAACAAAACACTGCATTACCCTTCGACCTTCACAACAGAATGGAAAATTTTAATATCTATTCTGATGATGAAGACGAGGTTCCGGTTTTTAGACGATTTGTCAAGGACCAAGCGGTTGATGCTGAACCTCAGCCTGATCAAGCTGCTTTACCGCAGAAAGTTGACGCTTCGGTTTCTACTGAAGAAATCGGTCGGTCTGACTCTGTTCAACCTACCGATCAGTCTAACTTTGATCAGCCAACCGAAAGCTTGATAGACACGTCTCGGATTAACCTCAGAAGGAACAAAAATCATCCTATTGAACTAGTAATATGTAACATATCCTCACCCATCCGAACTAGGTAACAAAATTTGGATCACTATGAAAACTCTGCTTTCATATCACAAATTGAGCCGAAAAAGGTGGATGAAGCATTGTAAGATCCAGATTGGATCTTAGCAATGCAAGAGGAATTAAACGAGTTTGAGAGAAATAAAGTCGGGTACCTAGTCCCTAGATCGAAAAACAAACCGGTTATAGGAACACGATGGGTATTCAGAAATAAACTCAATGAAGACGGTTTAGTTACGAGGAACAAAGCCTGGTTAGTGGCTCAAGGCTATAAACAGGAATAAGGCGTTGATTTTGAAGAATCATTTGCCCCTGTAGCTAGACTTGAGGCAATCAGAATATTTTTAGCATATGCAGCTTTTAAAAACTTCAAAGTTTTTCAAATGGATGTTAAAAGTGCTTTTCTAAATGGTAAAGTAAATGAAGAGGTGTATGTTAATCAACCTCCAGGTTTTAAAAATCCAGAACATGAAAATCACGTTTACCGGCTGAATAAAGCCCTTTACGGTTTGAAACAAGCTCCAAGAGCTTGGTATGACACATTGACACAATTTTTATTTGATCACAAATTAACAATAGGTTCGGTAGACAAAACACTTTTTAAATTTGAAAGAAAGGAACAAATCTTACTTGTTCAGATTTATGTTGATGATATCATATTCGGATCAACCGATCCAAAATTATGTGACAAGTTTTCGAAAATGATGACTGATAGATTTCAAATGAGTATGATGGGAGAATTGAGTTTCTTTCTAGGACTTCAGGTTAAGCAGATTGAAGCCGGAACTTTCATAAGACAACCGAAGTACACAGCCGAACTGTTGAAGAAATTTGGGATGGATACATGTGCCGAAGCGGCTACGCCAATGAGTCCTTCAGTAAAGCTGGACAAAGATGATGATGGTCAAGCCGTTGACATCACAGCATATCGAGGAATGATCGGATCATTGCTATATCTAACAGCCAGTCGACCTGACATTTTGTTTGCGGTTGGAGTGTGCGGAAGGTTCCAAGCAAATCCAAAGCAATCTCATTATACGGCGGCCAAAAGAATTCCAAAATATCTAAAGGGAACTCAAGAAGTGGGACTTTGGTACCCAAAGGACTCGAGTTTCAATCTTATAAGCTACTCAGATGCCGATTACGTAGGATGCAAAATCGACAGAAAGAGCACAAGTGGAACCTGTCAGTTCCTGGGTGACCGGTTAGTCACTTGGAGCAGCAAGAAACAAACATCCGTTGCAACATCAACCGCAGAGGTAGATACATAGCGGCTGGAAGCTGCTGTGCACAACTTCTCTGGATCCAACAGCAACTAAGGGACTTCGGGATAGAAGCCAAGGAATCTCCAATCTTCTGTGACAACACTAGTGCCATAGCGATTACATACAATCCGGTGTTGCACTCAAGAACAAAGCATATCGATATCCGACACCATTTCATCCGGGAGCATGTTCAGGAGAAACACATCCGGCTGGAATATGTCTCGACCGAGCAACAAGTAGCGGATATATTCACAAAGCCGCTACAGGAAGCTAAGTTTTCTCACTTTCGAAATATTTTGGGACTTACTAATCTTAATCAATTGATATAATGATTATGCATGCATGTAAGAAACCGGGATATGTGTTCAGGGAGAAGCTAAAGCTTCTCAAACCATATTCAGATAGGCCATTGATAAATCAAAAATGCTAACCGGGAGGAAGTCTCCGGTTATGCCCGATTACTTCATAGTTTCAAATCAAATGTATATTTACTATACGGTTGAAATAACCGGGTTGAAGTAGATATGATAAATCCAAAGTTGAACAAATGTTGACATAAATCAATGCTTCTTCACAATCGGAACAAAATATCCTACTAAAACCGGTCATGGAAAACCGCTTAGTACAAATGCATTCTGGTCTGATAGAATGAACTTTTCCGGTTAACCTGGGATGACTGACTGAGTTTTCATGCATATTTTGAAAAATGAAGCTTGTAATCAATAAAAACATTCTACCACAATCGAGATGACGACATGTGTCCATCATCAAGAGAGGGAGACTCACATCTTGTCAACAAATATTTGTCATCATTATTATCTTGATAATAATTAGATTTTATCTTGGAAATAAACTTTAGTTACTTCAACAAGTTAAAGTCTATTAAGTAGCTGATGACATCATCAAGCATGCTTAAACTCATTAAAACCAGCGGAACCCCGGGCTATATAAACCTACTATAATCCTTCACAAAACTTCACAAGATCACTATTCACAAGTATCATTCTTGAGATAAATCCTCTCTCTCAAGAACATGAACACCAACTCCTTAGCAAAGAAAATTCTATTGGCAGACTTTGATTCAATCTACCAATATGAAGATCACGAAGTCAAAGAAATGTTCTTTGCCGTAGAGAGAAGCGTGCTAAGAAGTTTCCTAGAAAACAGATTCATTCTTGACTACCTCGTAGTCGAAGAATTCTTTCAGACCGGAAAAGAAGTGCATCGAGATATAATCGTTGCACAAGTCTACGGTCAAAAATTCTTATTCAGCGAGACGGATTTCGTTGTATACTGCGGTTTTCCCAATGAAGGGGTAACCGACTTAACATACTCCCCGGTGACCATGGAAGAGATGTGTCGCCGGTTCTCAGGATCTGACATCCCGGTTAAACCCTGGGGTGCTAAAAGCCAACTTTCTCATAAGTACCAGCTTCTCTGTGAGATTCTGGGAAAGTCAGTTTTGGGCAGAGAGAAAAGTTATTATTACACCCAAAGGCTCTTTGAGATGATGATCGCTGTAACGGTTGGGACACCGGTTAACTGGTCCTGGATCATCTTCAGTAACCTGAAGAAGATGCTCCTTTCCAACAAAACCGGCTACGCTCCTCAGCTGAGCGGTTTCTGTGCAAGTCTGGACATCCACTCCGGACCATTCGTAACTCTCCATCCAAGGAATGTGCTCACCAAGGAAAGAGTACAAGAGATGATCGACCGGTGGGAAGCAGTCAAGGCTAGAAGAAATCAAGCAAATCAAGCGGCTGAGTCATCTAACATCTAACCTGTTCCTTTCCCTTGTTCTCTTCTTCCTACGCTCCGATCAAGAACTTTGGAAAGAAAGAAACCCTCGCTCCTCACTACCAAATCCTGCATAATTTGGTTCACAGGTCTATCATGGGCCAAATGCCTAACCAGAACTACAACCGGGAGGCATTTGACATCATGATAGCCATCATTCGAAACTCATCGATCAACTGGGCAACCTACCTCTTCAACAAACTGAAGCGGCTCATGAAAGCTGCAAGGGGAAGGACCAGTTTCGCTCCTCAAATCACCCGGTTCCTGTTGTCCAAGCGTCGCAACCTTGGAACCGGTGTTCCGGTTAGACCATCCAACACCATTACCATACTCATGATACACAGGTGGATATCAAGAATTGAGGAACGATCACCTGAAAACACCATGGAAAAGTGGTATGAAAGGAAGATGGAAGGGGGATGGTTCACAGAAGACTAAAATTTCTTTGTCTTTCCTTTCCGATTTTTGGTCATTTTGTTGTACGACCAAAAACCGCTCAATGTTAACCATTTCCGTTATTTATGAAATATTTAATATTCAAAGTCTCCGGTTTTCATTTATATCCTTCCGTCCGGTTTTCTAAACTTATACAAAAACTTAAAGTTAACCTAAAAACTTCCGGTTAGTAAGTCCTCAAGTAAAACCGGAACTTCGAGCAGAAATGCAAATTTGAAAAACTTAACCGCCCACGGTTTTACCCCCAAAACTTACCGCCCATGGGTTTCCCGCTTTTACCGCCGAAAGTTACGGCAGTAACTTTTGGAGGGAAAGTTGGCGCCAAAAGCATCAATCGACGGTTCATCTTCCAACCGTTCGGAACCGCCATCTATATAAGTTCACATCATCTCATTCGACGATTGTGCTTTCTCTCTCTACACAAATCTCCAGATCTTCAAAGCTCTCTTCTCTCCGATATTCATAGTTTTTCATATCTTCTTCTCAAAGCTATCATGGATCTAAGCAAAGCTCCATTCCAATGGATGTTACAAGTGGATTTCGCGAATATTGACGAGCATGTCGATGACAAAAACAAGGTTGTTCTTCAACTTCTAAGAGATTCTGGGTTGGAGAAATTTCTATCTGGTCCGTTCACCATTTATCCTGCGGCAGTGACGGAGTTCCTGGCGACGGTGACGCTCGTGAAGAGGAAGGTCTCCGCCACAGTCAATGGGAAGGCTATTCTAATCACCGAAGAGGTTTTTGCTGAAGCTCTCGGTCTGCCCAACACCGGTCTGGACCTAAAGATTGATCTAACCGATGCAAAACAAATGTTGTCCGGTTAGTGGTCTCTTTCTCAGGTCAGGATCTGGTGATCCACTCTAGCTAGAGGAACAAGCTAAAACCGGAATACAGATGGCTGCTGACTGTCATCGCCCGCTCAATCCAGGGAAGAGGAGGTAACTTCGACAACCTGACGAAACTCAAACTCAGAATGTTGTTGGCCATTGTCCGCGGTGACAAGGTGGATTGGGGATACGTCATTTTCGAAGAATTCTGCCAGATGGTGATCAAGAAGGACGACCGGGTTCAGGCCTTCGCAATGCAGATCGTCAAAATCCTTGAGTTCCTTAATGTGGAACTGGGTGAAGGTAAACCGCTTCCAATCACCAATATTCTGGACTCAGAGTCAACGATCGAGAAACCGGAGAAGACGATCAAACCCAAGTCATCAAGAACGAAGTCATCCAAAGGGACAAGCTCTTCGGCTCCGGCTGAAGAAGAAACCAAGAAGAAGAACCCGGCAAGAAAAGCAGTTGAAACCGAACCCCCACAAGAACCGAAGAGGAGGAAGAAGGTGGCTGCAAGAAAGAGCTCCAACATACCGGCTGAATCCGAGAAAACGCTTTCCTCGGATAATCCACCAGAAAGAACCGCAAACGTCTTTCAACCCACTCCCATCAACACCGTTATTCCCGTTCCTGTCCCATCCAATTCTCCAAGGCAAACTGAATCCTCGGGGAGCCAAGAAAACAAGTCAGTTTCCAAGGAGGAAGCAGAGGTAAGCGTTCACTCTGAAACCTCCAAGTCGCCAAGTAAACGAATTGAAGAGGTTATAGCCAAAGTGGGCTTAAATACCTCTGAAGCAATTGAGAACGTAGTTCAAGATATTGCAAAGGAAACCGAAGAAGACGATGTGTCAAGTCGTCGCAAGCCAGTTGATCAGGTTGAGATAGTTGATCAGGTTGAGATACTTGGTTCCGCAGGAGACAAGACAGCTCCAGAAAACCGATCGGCTCAAGATGGGTCATCTGACTCAGCCACAATACCTGAAGCTTATGTTCAGGTCAACAAAGGAAAAGGGGTTCTTATCGAAGATTCAACCGTAACAGGAAGAGGTACGCTGCAAACCGGTCCTCAACCAGAAGTCATAACCGGGGACGAAGTTCCCTTTACCGCAGAGCAAGAAGATGAAGTCTTCGAGGAACATATCAGGGATATGAACAAGGGTGCCAGTGAGGCGATAGCTCCATATATCATGTGGGTGAAGCTCCGATGTGTAACAATGATATCCGACATGGCTCCAGGTTTGAGCGGCAACAAATATTGGGACAGGCTCATCAAGCTGGAAGAGCCCTTCAGTTAGCTAACACCAACCTTATTCATCCTGCCTTTAGCAAAACCGCAATAATCCTTGAAAACGCTCGGTTGCAAGCAGTGGAGAATGCCTTTCAAGAAACTGAAGATCGACACTAACTCCGATTGAAATGAGAATGGCTGAACGGTTTCTCGCGGTGCGAGAACAGCTCGTACAAAATCTCGATCATTTTGATATGCAGTGGAGGAAAGGTTGCCAAAGCCAACTCAATAATGTCGATCTCCATCAAAGTAAGCCCTTCTATGTGGTCGGTGAGACATCCGGAACAGCGGAAAACCTGGAACAAAACTCTTCTCAAGCTGCCAAGGCTCCTGAAATTGATCTAATTAAGCAAGCGGTAGTTGAAAAAATTGATTCATGCTTTGGGAGTTATAAAACCGCAACCGATGAGAGAATTGCAACGGCTGAAGCTAATTTGTCCAACACTATAAAGTCCATGATAGATACACCTATGCAGACCTCAGTCAAAACTTTGATCGCCGAGTCCGTCCAAACCGCAACCGCTCCATTGTTAGACATGCTGCAGGCAATGGCCATCCAAATTGGGGAGATGTCCAAAGTCCAAGTCAGCACAACTCAAACGCAAATCGAGACGGATGCTGAAACCGCAAAGAGGTTGCAAGAGGAAGAAATAGAAAGGGAACGGGTGTAGAAGGAGATTGAAGACAAAGACTACGAGCTTGCCCAAAAGTGCAACGAGGAGGAACAGGCCAACATCCAGAAACTCCCACCGGTTCAATCGTCCCACTCAATGGACACAAGGAATAAGAAGAAACGGAGCGCAGTTAAGAACGTGATCAAGCGGGCAGAACAAAGAGCAGCTGTACCAGTCGTGCTGAATGTACAACCGCTTGATGAAGAAGAAGAAGATGCTGAGGAACTTAACCAACGGAAGAGAAGGGCAACTGCGGGTTCAACCGCAACTCCAAGCTTCAGACCAATTATTGCTCCACCGCCTCCTCCACCAAGACCAGTTTGCGCCAATTTTGGGTTCAAGAAAAAGGGTACCGGTCACTCAAGTGTATGGGCCGGAATGTTGATTGACGCTGCAAGACGCGACAGGGAGTGGAAGGCAAAAGAAGAAGAAGAAAGAAGACAGCGTGAGAAAGAACTGGAAAAAGAGCTTCACAAGGGGGGACCATCCAAACCTTAATAGTTTTCTGTTCTTTCAAAACAATTTGTGTTTAAACTATGTTTCTGAACTTGGCTACTTTATCACATTTATCTTCTCAAGTTTACACATATCTTTTTCATAACAAATCAAATCTATGTTTTTCAAACCGGCCACACATTACGATTTTTGAATATTTATTCTAAATAATCAAAAAGGGAGAAATTGATAGAAAAATTAAGAAAGTTAATTTTTCTAACCGGCTAGTGAGTAGATTTTTCAAGATAATTTTGAAACCGGCCACACATTACGATTTTTGAATATTTATTCTAAATAATCAAAAAGGGAGAAATTGATATAAAAATTAAGTAAGTTAATTTTGGAACCGGCCACACATTACGATTTTTGAATATTTATTCTTAATAATCAAAAAGGGAGAAATTGATAGAAAAATTAAGTAAATTAATTTTGTGGAACCGGCCAGATGAACTAAACAGTTGTTAACTTTCATATGCAGGTACAGATCAAAACCGTATGAACCAATTGGTGTATCAGAGGAACCGGTTTTCACTCTCTCAAGCAACCGGTCAGAAAAGATAAAAGCTTACATACCAGCCGGATCATACAGCACAAGACACAAAAACCGGAAGATTCAAACCTCAAGAGTGACGTACCATGACGAAAGAAACGTGTCTTGGAAGAATAAATGAAGATCGGATCCGATCGGAAGCATGCGAGGAAAGCAATGATGCTTTATTGATCCGAAGTTGACAACCTGAGGTGCATGACCAACACGTGTCCAAATCTGAAAACCGGCTACGTTATTTTCTGCTCAGAGCTGCCTACATAACTGCCAGGTGTTAAGGAAAGTGAAACGTGCAAGCAACCTTTCTGCACCGGCGTGATAACGATCAACCAATCCAAAGGAGAGAGAAGAAAGTGACCGTTGGCTACTTTCAGCTATAAAAGGGAGATGAAACGTCTTCATTTAATGCAAGTTACGAACACAATTGTGAAGTTACAGATTACGAAAAAGCATTAAGTTAGAGAGATAAACTCTTATATTCCAAAACCGGTGTGACTAAAACCCGAAGCTCTCTGTGTGTGTTTGTGTTGAGTCATTGTATTACATCAAAGAGTGAGTTTGGTGTAACCGACGAGTAGCGAAGTTGGGCTCGGCCGGAGGTATTGTTAACTATAAAAGTTAGTGGAGATCCTTCTCATAACCTGAGAAGAAGGGGTGACGTAGGAGAGTTTGCTCCGAACATCCATAAAATTCTTGTCTCGTGTTCTTTCGTTGCTTTCATTACTTATTTACTTAAACCTAACCTCAAACCAATCGTACCTCTAAAACCGGTCACTCATATCCATAAAACCGACTCCTTCTAAAACATCATCTAAAGTCGCATACGTTGCTTCAACCTGAAACAGACATTTCCGCCCTTGAACCCGGTTCAAGAGTCTGTGACAGTTTGTGCAGTGCTGAGAACGGTTTTAGTCTCTAACCGGACTATCACCAAAGAGTTGTGTGTGTTGTAAGAGGCCACCCTTCCCAAAACCGGAAACACCCCGGTCCTCCAAGGGCGCCCCCGATCCTAACATGCTCTATACTATCCAGACGCATTTATGTTCTATATCAACTTCCGTTCTTCAATCTCGAAATTATAAGAAATGTTCATTCTTCTAAACTACTTGAGTATAGTTGTTTGTTTAACTCGTGACCGTGATGTTTAGGATTTAGAAAAAAAATCGTGGTCTTTGATGCATCGACGAATAACGAAGCCAATAAGATTGAGAACCATGCAAGGAAAAGTCCGAACACGATTAGGAAGAGTCCAAACAAAGCAACCAAAAGTCTAAACGAAGCAAACAATCTAAGAAAAGAAAGTTTTCTAACAACGCTAAAATTGAAAGGTAAAAATCGATTAAAACATTTTAGATAGTGAAATTAAATTCTAGAAAGTGACTCTTAAAAATTTTAGACTTCAAATATTAAAAACACATTACAATTTAGGTTATAAGACATCACATTTTAGGTTTTAAGAAAAAAAAATGAAATTAAAGGAGAACTAACATGACACCCCACAACCATGTCCTCCCCCCCGCTTAATGTCAAAACGCTTCTAGATGGAATCGAACTCGTGCCATTTTAATCTCTTAAGCTGACTCATACCACTATGCTACCTTGGTGTGGTAAAAAAGTGTCCAAAAGGGGGTTAACCACATATCCCACAAACACACTAAACCATTACCATGCTTAGAACTTGTCGCCTAACAGATTCAAACTTAAGACCTGTCAAGGAGGCTGGGAATATTCTCCTCTTGTTGTCGTTAGACTAGAAGAGGGCATAGGTTTTAAGATATTACACTTTAGGTTTAAAGAAATTACACTTTAGAGTATCAGACATTATCAGACATTACACTTTCGTTTATAAGACAATAAAGTTTAGTTTATCAGACATTACACTTTAGTTTTTTCAGACATTACACTTAGTTTATCATATATTACAATTTAGTTTGTCAGATATAACACTTTAGTTTTCATACATTACACTTTAGTTTATCTGACATTACACATTAGTTTTTCTAAATTACATTACATTTTAGTTTATTAAATCTCTTTTTTTAGCAGTTTGAAGGTATACAAGAGAAAGAAGTTTCCTCTAAGAAGAAGTTTTTTCCCGCCTCCGCTTCTTCCATTCCTACAAGATAAAAATTGTCATATTATCAAAAGTCCAGTGTAATATTTTCAAAACTTGATTGTCATTTTCTTTCTTTTACATAGGCAATGTATTAAAGAGGAATTTTTATTCACATGTCGCCTCCTCTTCTTCCATCCTCGCTTCTTCATCCCCTACTTCTTCCATTCGTTCAAGGTAACAATTGTCATTTTCTCAATACTTGATTGTCATTTACTTTCTTTTACAAGGGCATTGTATCTAAGAGGTAGGGTTCTTCACTCCTCGAACCATCTTCATTTGTTCCCGCTTTGTCCATTTCTGTTAGGTAAAAAAATTTATCTACTCAAAACTTTATTGTATTGTTCTCAAAACTTGTTTGTCAATTTCTTTTTTTTACAGAGGAAAGGTATTTAAGAGGAAGCTTTATTCATCCGCCGCCCCCTCTTCTTCCTTTCTCACTTCTTCACCCCTACTTTTTCCATTCATCCAAGGTAACAATTGTTGTCTTCTCAAAAGATGATTGTATTGTTATCAAAACTTGATTGAAATTTACCTTCTGTAACAGAGGCACGATGTCGAACATAAAGCTTTCTTCACCCGACACTCTCATCACTTCCATTCGTGCAACGATGTCTTATGAACTGAAGTATAATGTATGATGAACTGAAGTGTAATGTCTAATGAACTGAAGTGTAATGTCTGATAAATTAAAGTATAATGTTTGATATATTGAAATGTAATGTCTCCTGTTTTCAACACTACAAGTTTAAGATCCTTAAATCAATAATGGATGTAGATAGAATAAATGACCTAAACTGGTATAAGTTCATTATAAACGCACTAGTTAAAACTGTTAAGAAATGACATGCAAACAAAGTCTCATACTACCATGGACCTCTGATCTTTTTATTGGTAATTGTTTTGTTTATGCACATATCATATCATTGATCATTAATAGACACTTAACTTTTTTTAGTTATGCTACATGGATATGATAAAAGATTATACCGTCTAACATAATTATAAGAGACAGTTTCTCATTTTGTCAAGTTGGGATGACAAGATGGTGAATGATAGAAGAAGGATGAAAAAGGGAATTGGAGTGTTTGTACAAGGGAGAGTGATTAATAGGATTCCACTCCTGGCTTTGGAGATTCCACTATGAAATGTGCCGAATAAGGTTCAGCTCGAGTCTATAACATTGAGAGGGACTAAGAGAGTTCTGTCTGAGTCCTCAAATTTCAGTAGTGTTGGTGCTGCTTGGAATAGAATGACATATGCAACAATGTAGTTGATAAGGGAAGATAAGATGTGAAAAATTCATCTCAAAACATAATGAAGCACTCAATCCCATACGAGGCACACAACATTAATTCATTTGTTGAATCGCGTGTCCATCCCTTTATCGACAAATTGTTACACACTGACCTATTGAAGATAATTTGGCTAAAGATACTAAATAAAGCAACTGATGACAATCTAGAGCCTTAGATGTCCACCCAAAATGACGACCAAGAAACTCCTCCATCTGAGCCCGAGGAAGATCTAACAATGTTCCTAATGAAACTGCCATGTTAATTCAAGATCCCAAGAAAGATCTAACAATGTCTGAGCCTCTTTATGTTTAAAATATTCCAAAATTAGCTCCGACAAAGAAGAGAACTCCACGCTCAAGGATAAAACAACACACACTCCAAGCGAGGTTGAGATATCAATTTATAATATAAAGGTTAGAGGCCAAAGCAAATGTCAATAAGTTTGTCACTCTAGAGCAGAATTTGAATGAGTCCTATACTCAAACAACCACTCGAGCATAACTCAAAGGGTGTTGCATGCAATAAAACAAGACAAGTGTCTTGATGACAACATTATTAATGCATGGGCGACACAATTGAACAAGACAACACAAAATTCAGCATCTTCTTCTAACAAACATCAAATCTTCTTCTTAGCATTACATAATGTATGTTATACTCCCTCTTGCAACATAATTTCATATCTTTGTTGTAACTATGGTTTATAACACATTGTTCATGTTCCATAGTCCCTCTTAGATTGTGAAGAGTCTATATATAATGATGAAGTCAAGACATTTGGCATTACCCTTTATGATATTGGTCAAGTAGACCTTGTAAGTGTGCTTATAAATATTACATTTCATGAGCCTAAAACTGACTTGACATTTATATTTATGTGTAGATATTTTTATCTACGTGTGTAAGTGATCATTTTTACATAGCCGTTTTTAGCAAGAACAAGTACGAAGTCCCCTAAACTGTTTAGTTGAAAGAATGAGGGAGCTGATGAAGTCCTCTAAATCAAAGACCTATACTGTCAGGAATAATTCTAGATGGAGAGTAAATAAAGTCTGAAAAAATAATGTAGGAAATAAAGGAGAGGATCATGCTTATAAAGGAAAAATCTACTTGGGCTATGTTAAAACAAAAGTGTAGGTACTCAATTCTCCTTTTGAAAACTGCTAACGGAAGTATAAGAAAAATGTGTTAAGGAATGGGAAAATGTAGAGGTTGGAAACTACATATGGAAGAAAAGAGTATCCTTCTTAGTCACCAAGGAAGCCTTAATGAAATAATGGGAGCAAAAAGAACTAAAGAAGGTTTCTACAAATATACATGATCTCTATTTTCTATAGTTCAAGAAGGGATCAAACTTGGATGATATTCTAAAGTAAGGGCATACTTATATTGAATCCAATTGTATGAAGCTGAAGAGATAGTTTAAAGAATTGAACCTACTAAGCAAACCAAAGGAAACCTCCAGAATATGTTTTAAGATTTGGAACATCCTGGCACACATGTACAATGTAGAAGCTCTAAGTCATTTGACAAGTTTTTTGGGAAATCATTACATGTACCCAATTACAGAAGGAGAATAGAAACTTACATTTACTAGAATAAGAATTGAAGTGCATCATCGAACTACGCTTCCAAAGAACATGATAGTAGTTGATAGAAAAGGAAAGTATACAGTCATGGAAATCTCATATGAATGGAGGCCACAAATGTGTGCTTTCTGCAATACTTTCCAATATGCTAGCACTAAATGTGCAAAAGTAGTTGAGGAATAGTAGAAAATTCTGAAAACACAAGAAGAAAAAAAGTAGAAAAAAATGAAACGGAAGAATCAAAGATCAAAGAGAATATTGGAGAAGATAAAACAATCAGAAAGGAAAAATGCAGAGGAATAAATCAAATAATAATTAAATAATGAAGAAAGAAATGATGTAGATGAAGAAAGTAAGATAGAATCAGATAATATAGAAAACAATGAAATTGATCAAATAGGGATGCTAAAGAAGATAAACTTAAAGACAAGTAAAAGAAATAAGATGAAAGTAAATATATAGTAGACAGAAAAACGAAGAGGAAACTAAGATTGATGATCCCAAAACACATAAAATTAAAGTAGAGAAAAGTAGTGACAAAATCCCTACAATCCTGAAAAAGATTATATTTTATCATATTAGTATGAGTTCATATAGAGGAAGATTAAACAATAAGAGAAGACAAGCATCATCATTTGCTTCAATTCAATCCCTCTTCATGAAGAACGAGAGAAGAAGGAGACATGAAGAAGGCAATATGGTAAAAAAATTAGACATGGAGACAACACAGGTTGGGATAGATATATTGTAGTCTTTGTTCATTGTAATATGTGTTTGTAATGTAGTTTGACTACTACCATTCAAAAACTTTTGGTTCGTTTGTTTGTAATCTTACAATATAAATTAGGGTTTGTCTAATTTTAATTATTTACCATCCCACTTTTTGGGCTTCTTAATGATATTAAATTATTTTCTTAAATAAAGTACGAAGTCTAAATAATTGATGATAAAAAACTCCCTGAGGGTATTACCTATGATGACAAGTATGAGCGGGTTTCGGGGATATTGAATAAATTTATTAATTTTTTGTACTCCATGAAGTCTCTAACAACTAATTTCTCTCCACCTACAAAATGAAGTTGTTATTCATGACATATCAAGATAATACAAAACACAACAATTGTGGAGTATATCTCATGTGTCAATTGGAGACCTATTTTATAGAAGAATGTAATTGGGAGTGTAACATAACCTTAAAAAATTGATGAGGAAGCGTTACATTTCCCAACTACTTCACTCAAGAACCAACAATCTCATAACTCATATTTATTTTTAACTCTTTTGTTAATTTTACTTGAATACCCTCACAATATGTATAAACTTGTACTATTATGTTTTATTTAAACTCAAGTGTAATGTTTGATGAATTGATGTGTAATATCATTTAAACTCAAGTGTAATATCTGATTAACTCAAGTGTAATTTCATTTAAACTCAAATGTAATATTTGATTTACTCAAGTGTAATGTCTGATGAACTCAAGTGTAAAGTCATTTAAACTAAGTGTAATGTCCAATGAACACAAGTGTAATTTCATTTAAACTCAAGTGTAATGTTTAATGAACTCAAGTGTAATGTCTAATGAACTCAAGTGTAATGTTATTTAAACTCTCAAGTGTAATGTCATTTAAACTCAAGTATAATATCTGATAAACTCAATTATAATATCTGATACACGGAAGTGTAATGTCTGATTAACGCAAGTTTAATGTCCGATACATTGAAGTGTAGTGTCTGATGAACTCAAGTGTAATTTCTAATACACTCTAGTGTAATTTCATTTAAACTATAATATAACATCATATATATTAATATGTAATTCCTTTTAGACTGAACATTATTTTTTTTATAAAACACAACTAACTTGTATTTTATACTCAAATATTAAACTCAAGTGTAATATCATTTAACCTTCAGTGTAATGTTTGATATATACTAAAGTGTAATGTCTCATGAACTCAAGTGTAATATCATTTAAATTGTAATATAATTGTCATATAATAAACTGTAGATTCTTTTATACTGAATATTCATTTTATTTAAAAATTAACTTACTTATATTTTATACTCAAATATAATTACAACATACAACATGTTTATACAAATATTATTTTCAGGAAATATTGTCCCCACAAACATTATCTTCGAGTAATATTGAGAGGACAAAGTGATGTGAAGGAAAATTGTGTCTAGACTAGATCATTCCCAAATATTTATTGTTGTGTTGAATTCTCAAATTATTGTTGTTGTGTTGAATAATGCACTATTGATGTTGTTGCCGTATTTCTCTAATACAAAAAAAACTATGGAATTTAAATTTCAATGTATTTTTTATAACAGTTTACAAATATTCAATAAAATCACATTTCAAAACCAACCTTATTTTTTCCCTCTTTTGGTTGGTGGTCATCATATAGCCCTTACTCTCACGGGAGAGTGAATCAATTGTGTTAGAGTAGAAGAGGTTGGGGCAAAAGGTGTTGGTGCAGAAGGTGTTGGTGCAGAAGGTGTTGGTGTAGAAGGTGTATGTGTTGAAAGTGTATGTGTAGAAGGTGTATGTGTAGAAGTTCTTGGTATAGAAGCTGATGTTGTCAAATATTCAATAAACATTTCCTTCACTTCTTTCACTACTTCAGCCAAAAAAGAAGTATTATGATCAGATTGTGCTACAATAGCACAATCTGTTGGAGCTCTTGCATCATTGGAGTAAGATAACTCTATCGATTTAATTTAATGTCAAACATATTAGAATCCTAAATGTTATTGATATTTAGTTAATCTCTTTTTAAATATTTGTACCAACGGTATAAGATATAATTAGTTGACACCTTATTCACCTTCATTCTTCTCAAAATCGACAAAATATGCCTACACAAGAGTCCTCAGAACTTAAACATTTGACATTGACAGATTACAAAGTCTACAACAAGATGAAATTTACCTTTACTAAAATATTTCTCGAATGTTCTTCATCAGTACCAAGTATGGTCTTCACCACTCCAAATGTAATTAATTGTTGTACAATCGTCTTCAAGTATGGAGGTGTCATAGAACATCAACCATTTCACCTTATTCTAGAACAAATTAAATTTTTTTTAGTATATATACTCTGAAATTCTTTTTTCAATGAATACTCACTAACAATTGGAATATTCGAATTATAAGACTAAAAATCTATTTTTTTCCATCTCTATGTTCTTCTTAAGGATCTTGTTATATAGCTTTACAAATTGTTTTATAGATGTTTTTCTCGGTGGTCTTCTTCGTGCTCGTTGTCTTCTAGGTCGTACTGCTTCGATTTGGGATTTTCATTGAGAGAGAAATCTATGATTGTACTTTTGATATATATTCGATATGAAAAGACTATGATTTGATCAAAATAGAAGAGTGTGCGTGGTGACTCTCTGTTTATTTTTATTTTTATTTTCCACCGAAAAATATTTTATCCAAGTGACTTCTAGGTGGGGGAGTCGCTGCCCCAACGTCGTTTACGGTATCATCATTTAGTAACAAATATTTATAAATTATTTTAATAGAACAAATGGTTAAACTATCCTTCTGTCCTCCAATATATAGACTTATATCATAATGATAATAGCACTATAATTTAGGGATGTAACGGGTACCCTATCCGCCGGGTAGTAAAGTAACCATCTCCGAACTCGATTTTTATTTTATTTTATTACATGACCTTGAACCCGATGGGTATCTCTATTTATATCCCATCTCCGATTCATCGGGTACCCAATCCTAAAATTATGAATTTGTATTTATTATTTTTCAAACATATTAAATATTAAAAACACAAATGAAAATATTACTTATTTGAATAGTTATGTTGTAAAACTTGAAAAATATAACAACTTTTTAAAGATTAAAACAGTTGAAGTAAGAGATACTTGAAATTAAAATATAAAGATTGAGTAAAAAGAGAAAATATTTTGTTATTAAAGAAAATAAATATTAAAAGTCACGAGGAAAAGAAATTAAAATAATTAGCATCTATGCATGCACGAATAAATATATATATAATATTATTTATCTATAAATATTTTAGATAAAATTAATATTATTCAAATCTAATTAATTTAAATTAGTTTTAGTTTGTAAAAATTAAGTTTAATCTTAAATTGAATATTAACATATATTTTATCCCATCAGCATCCACTTAACCCCTCAATTGACCCTCATTTTGTGACTCACACTTATTCATATGCATTTTTATCTATCGGCAAACCACCCACCAATGTTAGTCATGCTAAATTGATGACACACCTCTTATATCTCGTCACACTCAACCATTAACCTTCCAATTAAACATCTTCTTATGACTCACATTTTTTCATATGCCTCTTTATCCCTTCGACAAACCAACCAATGACCCTAATCTTGTGACTAACACTTTTTATTATACCTCTATCTCTAATAAACCACTCACAAATATTAGTCAACCTCTCTTTTACTCCCACTTCAACAAATCAACAACCAATCCCAATTGATCACATATCTCTTATCCAACGTCAAACCAACCACTAATCACCACCCGAGATTTATCTCATGACCTCACACTTTCAAATGAATACTACCTAACCTCACATGACCTCACACTTTCAAACCAACCATTAATTCCAACCTCACATTGGAAAAACCACCCACCACCTAACCTCAATCTCGTGACCTCACACTTTCAAATTCTTTCTTAACCAACCACTAATTCCAACCTCACACTCGACAAACCACCCACCACCCGACCTCCATCTCATGACGTAACACTTTCAAATGCTCGCCAAACATACCAATAATTTCGACCTCACACTCGACATACCACCCACCACCCGAACTCTATCTCGTGACCTAACACTTTCAAATGCTCTCTAAACCAACCACTAATTATGACCTCACATTTATCAAACCACCCACCACCCGACCTCCATCTCGTGACCTCACACTTTCAAATGCTCGTCATACAAATCACTAATTCTAGCCTCACACTCAACAAATCACCCACCACCCGAGATCCATCTCGTGACCTAACACTTTCAAATGCTGCCAAACCAACCACTAATCTGAACTCACACTCGTCAAATCACCCATCACCCGACCTCCATCTCGTGGAATCACACATTCAAATACTCGTCATACCAAACACTAATTCTAGCCTCTCACTCGAAAAACCACCCACCACCCGAGATCCATCTCGTGACCTCACACTTTCAAATGCTAGCCAAACTAACCACTAATTCCGACCTCACATTTTCAGATCTATATCATTTGTTTAAAAGTTGTGCCACCATATATTATAGTAAAGAATGCAATATTGAAAATATAAATTTGCATGTTTTGGGATTCAAACCTTGGTCTTAAACATGAAATGTGAACACTTAAAATGCTAGTTTAATCATGATTATTGAAATAATTTTATTATTTTGTGTATGTATATATATTTTTTATTTAATATTTATTACCAATTAGTTAATTTTTATATCAACCAAAAAATTATTTATAATCCTAACGCAAATATTATATATATATATATATATATATATATGATATGAAAACAAATGTAGGATAAAAGATAAAATTTATTTATATAAAATTAATAATGAAAACTAATATAATATATATAAGGTTACATTTCCCAACTACTTCACTCAAGAACCAACAATATCATAACTCATATTTATTTTTAACTCTTTTGTTAATTGTACTTGAATACCCTCACAATATGTATAAACTTGTACTATTATGTTTTATTTAAACTCAAGTGTAATATCATTTAAACTCAAGTGTAATATCTGATTAACTCAAGTGTAATTTCATTTAAACTCAAGTGTGAAATTTGATTTACTCAAGTGTAATGTGTGATGAACTCAAGTGTAATGTCATTTAAACTAAGTGTAATGTCCAATGAACACAAGTGTAATTTCATTTAAACTCAAGTGTAATGTCATTTAAACTGTAATATAATGTCATATAATAAACTGTAATTTCTTTATACAGAATATTAATTTTATTTAAAAATTAACTTACTTATATTTTATACTCAAATATAATTACAACATACAACATGTTTATACAAATATTATTTTCAGGAAATATTGTCCCCACAAACATTATCAGAAAAAATATAAGATAAAATTTATTTATAGTTAAAAAATGCATTCTGTTGGGTTAAATTATTTTGACTAAGTGTTAAAATAATTTAACCATTGGGATTTTGATGATGAAATGATTTATGCGTTTTGATGCAGGTGTATTGAAATCATATTTCAATGAGATTTGGCTCTAATGAGGATCACTAGACCGATTTTGGCATTAGATGCATAAAATTAGACATGCAGTCTAATGAATGAATAGAATTAGACGTGTAGTCTAACTCAGCGGAGTTAGACGTGCAGTCTAATAGATCTATGGAATTAGACGTGCAGTCTAACTCGTGGAGTTAGGCGTGCAGTCTAATGTATACGAAATTAGACGTGCAGTCTAATAGATATACGAAATTAGACGTGCAGTCTAACTGAGTGGAGTTAGACGTGCAGTCTAATGCATGCGGAATTACACGTGCAGTCTAACTCAATGGAGTTAAACGTGCAGTCTAATGGATGGTGAATGTTAGACGTAAGTCTAACTCCTTTAGATCAGTGTGAGGTAGAACCGGAATTAGACGAGCAGTCTAACTTAGCAGAGTTAGACGTGCAGTCTAATGGTCTGTAACAATTAGACGTGTAGTCTAATTGGTGAAAGTTAGACGTAAGTCTAACTCCTTCAGATTAGTCTGAGGTAGAACCGGAATTAGACGTGCAGTCTAACTCAACGGAGTTAGACGTGCAATCTAATGGTTTGTTACAATTAGACGTGTAGTCTAATTGGTGAAAGTTAGACGTAAGTCTAACTCCTTCAGATTAGTCTGAGGTAGAACCAGAATTAGAAGTGCAGTCTAACTCAACGGAGTTAGACGTGCAATCTAATGGTTTGTAACAATTAGACGTGTCTAATTGGTGAAAGTTAGACGTAAGTCTAACTCCTTCAGATTAGTCTGAGGTAGAACTGGAATTAGACATGTAGTCTAACTCAGTGGAGTTAAACGTGCAGTCTAATGGTTTATAACAATTAGACGTGTAGTCTAATTGGTGAAAGTTATACGTAAGTCTAACTCCTTCAGATTAGTCTGAAGTGACTGTAATTAGACATAAGTATAATTCCATTAGACCTAGCGGTTATTAGACGGGGATGTTTTATTTCATTAGACGAGGTCGTCTAAATGAAATATGTCTAATGCTAAGCTTAAGCAGTATGGTTGAAGCTAGCACCCGCCTACCCACGTGCTATAGCTGTACCCTACTCATGTCTCACTTTCTAGTGAAGATTAGTACAACAACTATATGGAACCAACCAACGAATGCCACGTAAGAGAATTTTCCTAATATTACTTGTTTTGCAGGTACATCTCTGATGGAATATTCGGCGCACTACTAGTGGTGTACGGCCACGAACCTTTTGCTCAGAACCTGCTATGTACAATGGAGACTTTCCAATGGAAGAGTGCCATGTATCATTCTAAAAGATTCGACCATTAGTCTCTGCCCAGTATTTATCAGATCCTAAGGACAATGGATGAACAAATGGATTTTCACAATCTTCCTAACTGAACGAACAAACAATCTTGCTTGCTGATATTCCAGAGAGAAAAATCCAACCTTTCAATACTAATCTTGTGAAGCTACTTTCCTGATTGTACTGTGTGTGAATCAAGAGAGAGTTAGAATCAAAAACACCTTTAGCTGAGTGATATTCTTCATATTCTAAATTGAACAGAGTGTGTTCTGTTCAATATTGAGCTATGTGTATGTAGACTGTATTTTATTCGAATCATTTGATAGTGAATCCTTTCGGTGGTTGGAAGAAGGGGTGACATAGGAGAGTTTCTCTGAACATCCATAAACAAACGGCTATGTTCTTTCATTTCTGTCATCTTTTCATTCTTCATCTTGAGCTTCAAATCCATGTAAACAATTCCGCCTTGAATCTGTTTCAAGTGTTTACAAAAGTTTGCGTAGAATAGAAAGCGAATTAAATCCTTAACAAGATTTCTTTCAAACTGTTTTTCATTAGCCTTCATCAATAGCCAGACCCCCATCTCTATCGATAAAGCCGATCCTATCAATTGGTATCAGAGCCCTGTTTATATTCTCAAGCTTTTCCTGAAAAATGTCGACCATAACCAAAGATGTCAGTGCTACATCCATTCCAACCTTCTCTCGAGAAAAATATATTGTGTGGAAGAAAAGAGTTCATGCTCACCTTTCTTCTGTTCATGACGACATGTGGAGTGTTGTGACAGAAGGTCCCATCAAGATTGATAAGGAGAAAGCTGACTGGACCGTTGATGAAAAGAGGCAGAACAATCTCAACAACATGGCTCTTGATGTTGTGTACAGATCTCTTGATGACAACATGTTCAACTACATTATTGAATGCGATACTGCCAAAGAGGTCTGGGACAGACTCACCCAAACGTGTGAGGGCAACGAGCAAACCAAGGAAAACAAGATCATGGTTGCCACTCAGCAGTTCGATAGCTTCAAGATGCGTCCTAGTGAAATAATGAACGATTTCGACATCAGATTTAGCAAGATTGTCTCCTCCTTGTCCATCCTAGGCAAGACCAATAGCAACCGGGAGCTTGCTATCAAGGTCATGCGTGCTCTTCCAAGGGAATGGGACATAAAGACAATGGCGATTAGAGAATCCAAAGATCTTAACAAGATCTCTCTCTTTGACCTCTTTGTTGATCTCAAGGCCTATGAGTTCGAGCTAAACTATAGGATGGAAGAAGAACAACCCACATCCGTTATCATTGCCAAGGCGTTGGTGACTGCTGAAGAGCCACCAACCGCTCCGGATGTGAAGATGGTAGCTCAGCAGTTGAGCATCGACGCCATGTCTCTCTTTGTGAAAAAGTTTGGCGACTTCATGAAAAAGAGAAACTCTAACTTAAACTCTTAAAATTCTAATGACAATAAAAAATTTAAAGCTAATGTTACTTGTTTTAACTATGGTATTAAAGGTCATTATGCATCGGAATGCAGGAAGCCGAAACGTGAAGATGCCAAGGATGATGGAAAAGAGCTGAAGGCTCTTATGGCAGGTGACGGGATGAACAAACGAAGCAATTGTGGTTCCAACTTCTCATCCAGTGAAAGTGATGAAGAAGAGGTGGCCTGTTTCATGGCTAGAGAAGATGAAGAAAGGACTTAAGAGACTGAGGTATTTGACTTCTCTTCCGAAAGGTTTTCAAGGGAACAACTGGTAGCTACACTAGATGACATGGTCATCGAGTACAGAAAGCTAGCAGAATCCCGAAATGAAACTAAATCTTCACCAGATGGAAACAAACCAACTCTATTTCCAACTAAAGAGTCAAATGTTTTTGAAAAGAAGATTGAAGAGATCTCATCTGAGAATGAGGTACTCAAAGAACAGATTCAAACTCTTTTATTTGAAAACAAGAGATTAAACTATGTTGTATGTGAATGGACAAGGTCTGGAGACGCTGTCAAACATCAAATCAGTATGTTGAAACCTGCTAGATCTAGATCCAGATTGGGATTTGATAGCAATGACCCTAACCTGTCTTGCAAAATGTCAAACTCACCAACTGACAAGCTTAAGCCAATAAGTTTTGTCAAAGGAATTATGACTGACATTGAATATGATCTTATTCATGAAGAAGTGCCTTTCAAAAATGAAATAATCTATGTTCCGCCTACTGTTAGTTGGCTAAAGAATAAGCTAGAAGCAGCTAACAAGTCTGGCAATCTAAAACCTGACTTTAAGTCATGGAGTTTTAAAAGAAAGTCTTTTTCAAAAGCTAAAGGATTAGTGGCTAGGAGGAAGCCATCTGCTAAGTCAAAATCTTATGCATTAATCACAACACAAAATGGAAAATCCATCAGAATAACTCAAATATGTATTCCTAAGGGACTAATTGATCGAGGACCCAACTGAATATGGGTACCAAAATGTGTAAATAGTTTCTTTTGTAGGTGATGCAGGAGGACTGCATGATGGAAGCAAGAAGAATACTCTTTTGATTACACAGCCTAGAAGATCAACAATGGCTTTTACCACTCTAGTAGATTAAATGTTTTTATTTGTTAAAAAAAAATCGGTCCTTGGACACCAAAACTGTTTATTATGATTTTCTGTCCCTATACAAAATTAGAAGGAAATTTATTTGTAAATAAAGATACTCTCCAGACGAATATCTTTAATCGGTCTAATTAGACAAGTATGTCTAAAAGAAATAGTTTGTTCTTAGACGTATTTTTGTTCACAATCTATACATCTAAGTCTATATGTTGAGGTTTAAAATCTACGCGGTTAGACGTACACGTCTAATAGACGTTAGACGTTTTTACGTCATGAGCAAGAGGATTCTCACGTCTAACCAAACACACGACTAACACGTGGTGTTTATGCGGAATTAGACGTACACGTCTAATAGACATTAGACAGATCTTTATAAAACAAAGAATTAGACGTATACGTCTAATAGACCCATCTGTCTAATAGACGTTTAGATATATGGATTTTCGTAGTAAGAAAAACGTCTAACTACGTGCCGATTAGACTGATCAATGACAATTGTCCAATGTTGAGAGCTATTTATTTTTCCCGCTCAAAACATTAAACAGTCATATCTTACCAACATGAAGACACATGTCTTTCAAGTTTAGAGAAAATAACTGATATACCCTCATTTTTAATGATGACTCTTTGAAAAGGACGTCTAACATTAATTGCTGGGATATACCCTTCAGAAAAGTGACGGTTATTCTGTATATCTTTTCTCTGTCTATATAAGGACATCCTTGCATGAGTTTGAAGGCTTTTCTTCTCTCAAAATCCTTAAGAACCCTAGTTTTCTCTGCATTCCTCTTTCTAAAATCTCTCTGAAATCTTGCGTCTGTTCATATTCCTCTAAAATGGTGAAGAAGAAAATCACTCTCGGTCATTGTACTTTTGTTGGGTCAAATTATTTTGACTAAGTGTTGAAATAATTTAAACACTAAGATTTTCATGATGAAATGACCTATGCGTTTTGATGCAGGTGTATCGAAATCATTTTTCATATGACTTGGCTCTAATGAGGATCATTAGACCGATTTTGGTATTAGATGCACAGAATTAGAGATGCAGTCTAATGAATACACAGAATTAGATGTACAGTATAACTCAACGGAGTTAGACGTGCAGTCTAATGAATGTATAGAATTAGACGTGCAGTCTAACTCAACGGAGTTAGACGTGTAGTCTAATGAATGCATCGAATTAGACGTATGGTCTAATAAATATTCGGAATTAGACGTGCAGTCTAACTCAACGGAGTTAGACGTGCAGTCTAATATAATTGCGGAATTAGACGTAAGTCTAATGGATTGTGAAAGTTAGACGTGAGTCTAACTCTTTCAAACAAGTCTGAGGTAGAACCGGAATTAGACGTGCAGTCTAACTCAGTGGAGTTAGACGTGTAGTCTAATGGTTAGTGAATGATTAGACGGGTAGTCTAATGCATTATGAAAGATAGACGTGAGTCTAACTCCTTTAGACAAGTCTGAGGTAGAACCGAAATTAGACGTGTAGTCTAACTCAGCGGAGTTAGACGTGCAGTCTAATGGTTATTGGATAATTCGACGTGTAGTCCTATTAAGTGAAAGTTAGACGTGATTCTAACTCCTTCAAACAAGTCTGAGGTAGAACCGGAATTAGACATGCAGTCTAATGGTTATTAGATAATTAGACGTGTAGTCTAATAAAGTGAAAGTTAGAAGTGAGTCTAACTCCTTTAGACAAATATGAGGTAGAACCGGAATTAGACGTGTAGTCTAACTCAGTGGAGTTAGACGTGCGGTCTAATGGTTATTGTAATTAGACATAAGTCTAATTCTATTAGACCAGGCGGTCTAATAGACTCTGTTATTAGAAGGAGATGTTTGATTTCATTACACTGATTTTTACAATCCGTCTAACTGAAATACGTCTAATGCTCAGCCTAAGAAGTATGGTTGAAGCTAGCACCCGTCTACCCACGTGTTATAGCTGTACCCTACTCCTGCTCAACTTTCTAGTGAAGATCAGTACAACAGCTATATGCAACCAACCAATGAATGCCACGTAAGAGAATTTTCCTCATATTACTTGTTTTGCAGGTACATCTCTGATGGAATATTTGGCGCACTACCAGTGGTGTACGACCACGATCCTTGTGCTCAGAACCTGTTGTGTACAATGGAGGCTTTCTAACGGAAGAGTGCCACATATCATTCTAAAAGATTCGACCGTTAGCTCCTGCTCAGTATTTAACAAATCTCAAGGACAACGGACAATCTCTCGATCATCTTGCTTATTGAAATTACAGAGAATTCAAGCCTTTGAATATTCATACAGTGAAGCTGCTTTCTTATTGTACTGTGTGTGAATCAAGAGAGAGCTAGAATAAAAAAAACACCTTCAATTGAGTGATATTCTTCATCTTATAATTGAACCGAAAGTGTTCTGTTCAATAGTGAGCTAAGTGTGTGTAAAATGTATTTGATTCGAATCATATTATAGTGAATCATTCAGGTGGTTGAAAGAAGGGTGACGTAGGAGAGTTTCTCCGAACATCCATAAACAAACTGCTGTGTTCTTTCATTTTTGTCATCTTTTCATATTTTATCTTGAGCTTCAAACCCAAGTGAACAATTTCGCCTTGAATCTGTTTCAATTATTTACAAGTGTTTGCGTAGAATAGAAAGCGAATTAAATCCCTAAACATGATTTCTTTCAAACCGTTTTTCATAAGCCTTCATCCATAGCCAGACCCCCGTCTCTATCGATAAAGCTGATCCTATCAATTTGTATTAGAGCCTTGTTTCTATTCTCAAGCATCAAGAACCTAAAGCATGTCTATCATCAATGAAATTCCTATTTTGTCAAGGGACAACTACGAATATTGGATGATAAGAATGCAAGCTCACTTGGATACTCTTGACTATGATATGTTGAGCGTTATTACTGATGGCCCCTTAAAGATTTCGAAGCCAAGAAGTGAGTGGACTACTGAAGATAAGAAGACCAACAACCTGGATAATGTTGCTAAGAATATTCTGTACCAGTCGATCAACATGAATGTGTTCTGTGAAATTAAGTCTTGTTCCACTGCTAAAGAGATATGGGATAAGCTCAATCAAATCTACGGTAGAAGTATTCAAGAAAAGAAGGACCAGAAAGCGTTCATGTGCAATGAAAACTTATAGGATCAGCTTTATCGATAGAGACGGGGGTCTAGCTAAGGATGAAGACTTATGAAAAACGGTTTGAAAGAAATCCTGTTAGGGATTTAATTTGCTTTCTATTCTACGCAAACTTGTGTAAACACTTGAAACAGATTCAAGGCGGAATTATTTACTTGGATTTGAAGTACAAGACGAAATATGAAAAGATGATAGAAAATGAAGAACACAACAGTTTGTTTATGGATGTTCGGAGAAACTCTCCTACGTCGCCCCTTCTTCCAACCACCGGAAGGATTCACTATATGATGAGAATCAAATACAGTTTACACACACACTTAGCTCAATATTGAACAGAACACTTTCTGTTCAATTACAAGAAGATAAAGAATATCACTCAACTAATGGTGTTTTGATTCTAGCTCTCTCTCTCGATTCACACATAGTACGATCAGAAAGAAGCTTCAAGAATGGGTTCAGTAAGCAAGATGATTGAGTAGTCTCTCTCTGCAAAATCAGAATGCTTGGTCGTTCGGAAATTAGCTAGGTTGCTCGTAAGGTACTTCGTCCGTTGTCCTTAGGATTGGTTAAATACTGATCAGGAGCTAACGGTCGAATCTTCAAGAATGATACGTGGCGCTCTTCCATTGAAAAGCCTCCATTGTACACAGCAGACTCTGAGCACAAGGATCGTGGCCGTACCGAACTGGTAGTGCACCGAATATTCCATCAGGGATGTACTTGCAAAACGGGTAATGTGAGGAAAATTCTCTTACGCGGCATTCCTTGATTGGATGCATATAGTTGTTGTACTAATCTTCACAGGAAAGTGGAGTAGAAGTAGGGTACAACTATAGCACGTGGGTACGAGAAATGCTAGATTCAAGCGTACTTCTTGAACAGAGCATTAGACGTATTTCAGTTAGACGGATTTGGAGAAATCAGTCTAATGAAATAAGTCAACTCCTTCTAATGAAAATCGTCTATTAGACCGCCTGGTCTAATATAATTAGACTCGCGTATAATATCAATAACCATTAGACGGGTACGTCTAACTCCACTGAGTTAGACTACCACGTCTAATTCCGGTTCTACCTCAGACTAATCTGAAGGAGTTAGACCCACGTCTAACTTTAAATTAACTAGACAACCCGTCTAATTATAATAACCATTAGACTGGTACGTCTAACTCCACTGAGTTAGACTACCACGTCTAATTCCGGTTCTACCTCAGACTTGTCTGAAGGAGTTAGACCCACGTCTAACTTTCAATTAACTACACAACCCGTCTAATTATAATAACCATTAGACCGGTACGTCTAACTCCACTGAGTTAGACTACCACGTCTAATTCCGGTTCTACCTTAGACTTGTCTGAAGGAGTTAGACCCACGTCTAACTTTCAATTAACTAGACAACCCGTCTAATTATAATAACCATTAGATCGGTACGTCTAACTCCACTAAGTTAGACTACCACGTTTAATTCCGGTTCTACTTCAGATTTGTCTGAAGGAGTTAGACCCACGTCTAACTTTCAATTAATTAGACAACCCGTCTAATTATAATAACCATTAGACCGGTACGTCTAACTCCACTGAGTTAGACCACCACGTCTAATTCCGGTTCTACCTCAGACTAATCTTAAGGAGTTAGACCCACGTCTAACTTTCAATTAATTAGACAACCCGTCTAATTCTTTACATCTATTAGAGTTACACGTCTAACTCCGATGAGTTAGACTGTACGTCTAATTCTATTAGACTTACGTCTAATTCCGTGTATTTATTAGACTACCCGTCTAATTCTTTACACATCTATTAAACTTACACGTCTAACTCCGATGAGTTAGACTGTACGTCTAATTCTATTAGACTTACGTCTAAATCCGTGTATTCATTAGACTACCCGTCTAATTCTTTACACGTCTATTAGACTTACACGTCTAACTCCGATGAGTTAGACTGTACGTCTAATTCCGTGTATTCATTAGACTACCCGTCTAATTCTTTACACGTCTAACTCCGCTGAGTTAGACTGAGCGTCTAATTTCATTAGACTCACGTCTAATTCATGCGTCTATTAGACTACCCCCTCTAACTCCGTTGAGTTAGATTGAGCGTCTAATTTCATTAGACTTGCGTTTAACTTAATGAGAATGGAGATCAAAATCGGTCTAATGGCCCTCATTAGATCCAAGTCTAAAGACATGTTTGTCTTAATACAACTGTATCAAGACTCATAAATTATTTCATCATTAAAATATCAGGGGATAAATTATTTCAACACTTAGTCAAAATAATTTGACCCAACAATTTCCCCCTTTTTGATGAAGAAATTGCAAACCAGCATACATACAACACAACATGCATTCATCCAATAAATAAACAAATAACTTGTTCACTTACACCAACCATTCAAAAGAGCCAGTATTCGAAAAACTTATCAAAAGCCATGTTTAGTAAAGTTAAGTAGAGTAAAAGAAGAGAGATCATTGTTCTTCCCTTTTTACTCTAGGATCGGTTGGACTCATTTCTTGCCCGGGAAGCATGTTCATGAAGTGAGGATAGCCGCGACCGCCACGACCTCCTGCATTCGATCTTCCTCCACGCTCAGCAACGCTGCCACGTCCACCTTGATCAATATTGGGCAACCTACTCCGGCCGCCACCATTTCTACCACCGCGTTCAGAACCACTTCGGCCACCGCCTATCTTGGTTGTCCTAGGATTTTCATCAGAACAAAGGGCCCGCCTGGATCTTGTTTCGGTTGCTACGCCATCGTTCCTCCTGCTAGACTCCCCTTGAACTAGTCGAGGTTGAGCACTTTCATCATTGCCTAGGGCATCTTCCTTAGCTTGAAACATCCTGGCAAGGTTCTCGGAAAAAGCTTGTCGTTCAATGTCATTTCTACTCATGCACCCTTTCATTTCTACCAACTGATTCTTCACCAAGGCGAATTCATCCAAAGTTTCCTTGTGGCATTCGTCATTGATGTGCCTCTCAATGTCAAACAGTTCAGTTTGATGCCTGAAGCATTTCTGTTCAAACTTTGAAAACTTTAGATTTGAGACATGGGTCTCATACGTATTCATCTTCAGGGTCTTATCTAGTTTAGTTAAGATCTTGATCATATTGCTGAAGTTTGCTCTACCTTCTTCCCTGGAGATCATTGACTACACATAGTCTTCTGCATTGAAGAAAGCATAGACCTCATTGATTTTAGCATTTTATCTCTTCCATCAGATGGACCTTCATGGGAAGACACTTCTTCAGAATCTGCAGCCATACTTTGAATAGGCTCAAAGTTTGTATGAACCTGCAATGATTGCTTAGGCTGATGAACTTCAGCATCCTTAGCAGCTTTCTCTTGTGCCTCTTCATCGTTAACTTCTCTTTGGGCTTTTTCAAATCTTTCGAGCAAGCTTCCAGAATAGTGACGGGGAGTGGTTATGTTTTCGTGAATACTTCCCACAACACCTTTGGGAAATAAGTAGGTCTTAATAAACTTAGGTTTCTCATCCTGTTCCTCCTCAGACGAGGAACTTTCTTCTTCATCACCTTTTTCTATAGAGGGTTCCCCGTCAGTTCTTGCAATCTCTAGCTGAGTTGCCTCGGCTAGTTTTTCTTGAACACCCTCTGTTCTCGCAATAGGGGTTATAATCACATCTTCTTCAGTAGGAGCTTTCGAAGCCTCCTCATCTACACCTTTCACGATTACTTCTTCAACATTTGTTACAAGAGCTTGTTCAGGCTCTTGAACATTCACTATTGCTTCATCTTCATTGGGAAGCTCTTGAACATGGTGATCTTGAATGCGTCTCTCATCGGTAGACATGGTCCCGAATTCGATCAGGAGAGCAGCATCTGATTCATCGGCATTTGGAATATCCACGGCTTCTTCTACGTTGAGCGGTTCTGCGCCAGAGTAATCGGCGCCATGAATGTATCTGGATGCGGCAGAGACATAGCCTTCCAAGATATCATTCAACTTATTTAAAAGTTTGGCTTCAACAGCAGCTCCTCTTGCGTCAGGGTTGAAGTTTGCTTTCCTGGCTTCATAAATTGGGAATAGAGTTTTCCCAAGAATGCAAGCTTCCACCAACTCTCTTTTGTTCAAAGCTTCAGCCACAACTGAAGTTCTTGCCCACTTTAGGACCTTCTTCTCATTTGCCACTCTTTTCTTCCATTCTTTTGTTATGGCAGCATTGGATAGAGAGTCATTATAGCTAGTGGACAGCCTCTCAGTACGCCAGGAATCATAGATTTCTAATTTCTCAGAAGAAAGAACCTTTACTTGATCCAAAATGAGATCAACGATTCCTCTTGCTTCAGACACCTTCTCTAGGGCTTCAAGAGCAATAGACTTTCCTTTCCCAACAACCTCTACATGTTTTGGAACAGGTCTTGGTTCACCAATAACGATTCCTTTTGCTCCTTTCCTGGCCCGCAACAGTTCGAAGGCCGATTGAGGTCTCAAACAGAGCTCAGCAGGAAGCTCTCTACAAACGATTTTTCCAACCACCAAGGAATCCTTGGGAGTAGGAATGATGGGTTCACCAGCAGCAAGGGTAGGAACAACACCTTATTCTGGTATGGACGACTCTGTAGCACCGACGGCTACCTCATCAGATTGAGTAACAGGGGATACCGCCATGTTAGAAGATTCAACAATTGGACCGGCTGACTCAACAGCAGGCCCTTCAGCAGATTCTCTCAGTGGAGAGAAAACAGATTCAGCTTGTTCCACTTCTTGAACAACAAATTTTGGCACAGCAGCCAAAGACTTAGAAGACGTTACCTTAGCAGATTTAGACGCGTAGGGCGCCTTTGTCTTCTTCTCCTTTGAGGCACATGACCTCGAAGGTTTCCTCAGGAAAGTTGAGGGAGTGGATAAAGATGTCATCGGGGTTGCAGCAAGTACGCCTGGACCTTGCTTTACCCTTGAATCGACAGATTCCGTGTCTTTCTGACTTGGACTCTTCATGCTAGAGGAACTGGCCTCCGATTCATTCACGGTTCTAGTTCTCTTTGCCCCTGTTGACACAACAGAAGTAGAGGGCTTCGATCGAGTGGAAAGCCTTCCACCAGTCTGGAAACTAGAGGTCCCAGAAGAAGACTCTAGGTTGTTCTTCACTCTGATCAGAGTGCTGGAAACCGTAGAAGTGGTAAAAACTCTTGCAGAGTTAATCTGTGCTGGTTCGCCGACAGGAACCCCGAGAAACTTCAACAAGTGGCTCAGTTGAGCCGCATAGGGGATACTCTCCTTGTTACTCTAGCAGATAGAGTAACACAGATTCTAGAACAGGGTATGACCCCAGTTCACTTGGATTCCTTTAGAGATGGCGCACATATAGTCAAAACGGTCTTGACTATAGAGGTTGAACGAGCCGGACTTCCCTTGCAGCGCCTTCGCCACAACGTCGGTTAGGAGAATAAAGTGGGGCTTGAATACCTTCTTATATCTATTAACATGGCTTTTGGAACCATTAGCAGAGAAGGAAGTCTTCATTTCCTCCATGACCTCAGAAGAGAGCACCAAATCGAATTGATGACCCTCCGTTGGAAGTTCAAAGAACTCCGCATACACTACTTCGTCAAAAGAGATCTCCTTTCCGTTGACGGTTGCTACGATGGAATCATCCACCATAACCGCCGTTTTGAAAAACTCGCGAACTTCATCTTCATAGAAGATGAACGGTCCGCCTAGATACTTCCTCAATCCAGAATATTATAGGGTTAGGAACATCTTCACCACCTCCGGATGATCGAAGGAGTACACCGATGGAAAGTCCACCTGCAAAGTACAGTAACCGAGTGTGATTTTCTTCACCATTTTAAGAGAATGAGAATCGATACGATATTTCAAAGAGTTTAAGTGTGAGAAATGCAAGAAAACTAGGGTTCTTAGCAATTTCAAGAGATTGAAAGTTTTCAAAATCATGCAGGAATGTCCTTATATAGATGAATCATGGAAATACTGAATAACCGTCTATTCTAGGGGTATGGAATTAATAAATGTTAGACGTCCTTTTTCAAGAAGTAATCATTAAAAATGAGGATATATTAGTCATTTTATTTAAATTTAATAGACACGTGTCTTCATGTTATTACGAGATGACTGTTCGATATTTTGAGCGGGAAAAGTAGATAACTCTCAGCGTGTGACAGCTGTCCCTGATCAGTCTAATCGGCACGTAGTTAGACGTTTTTCTTACTTCACAAATAACACGACGTCTATTAGACGGATGAGTGTATTAGACGCATACGTCTAATTCCATGTATTATAACAAATCCGTCTAATGTCTATTAGACGTGTACGTCTAATTCCGCATGAACACCACGTGTTAGACGTGTGTTTATTAAACGTGAGCAGCCTTTTGCTCAAGACGTAAAAACTTCTAACGTCTATTAGACGTGTCCGTCTAATTGCGTGGATATAAAATCCCAACATATAGACTTAGATGTATAGATTGTGAGCAAAAATACGTCTAAGTACACACTTTTTCTTTTAGACACCCTTGTCTAATTAGACCGATTAAGGATATTCGTCTAGAGAATATCTTTATTTCCAAAGAAATTTTTCTTCAGAAAAATGAATATGGACATCTAAAGTTTTATAAACAATTTTTGTGATCCAAAGACCAAAAATAATTTTTAATAACAAAAAAAAATATTCTTCCTGAATGGCAAGAGCCACTGTTGATCTTCCAGGCTGTGTACTCAGATGAGTACTCTTCTAGCTTCCTTCCTGCTATCCTCCTGCATCACCTACAAAATAAACTATTTACCAATCTTGGTACCCATACTCAATTGGGTCCTCGATCAATTAGTCCCTTAGGAATCCATATTTTGATGGATTTCTCATTTTGTGTTGTGATTAATGCATAAGATTTTGACTTAGCAGATGCCTTCCTGCTAGCCACTGATCCTTTAACTTTTGAAGAAGGTTTTCTTTTAAAACTCCTTGACTTAAAGTCAGATTTTAGGTTACCATACTTACTAGCCTTTTCAAGCTTATTCTTAAGCCAGCTAACAGTTGGTGGAACATAAACTATTTCATTTTTAAAAGCCACTTCTTCATGAATAGGATCAGATTCAATGTTAGTCATACTTCCTTTGACAAAACTTATTGGCTTAAGTTTGTCATTTGGCTTTGACTTTTTGCAGGACAGGTTAGGATCATTTCCATCAAATCCCAATCCGGATCTAGATCCGGCACGTTTCAAGATGCTGATCTGATATCTGACAGCATCACCAGACCTTGTCCATGCACAGACAACATAGTTAAGCCTTTTGTTTTCAGATGAAAGAGTTTGAATCTTTTCCTTGAGCATCTCGTTTTCAGATGAGATCTGTTCAATTTTCTTTTCAAAAACATGTGACTCTTCCTCTTTGAACCGATTTGCTTCATTTAAATCTGATGAAAATTTAGTTTCATTTAGAGATTCTGCTAGCTTTCTGTACTCGATGACCATTTCATCTAGTGCAGCTACCAGTTGTTCCCTTGAAAACTTTTCGGAGGAGAAATCAAATACCTCAGTTTCCTGAGATCATTCCTCATCTTCTCTGGCCATGAAGCAAGCCACGTCTTCTTCATCACTTTCACTTGATGTGAAGTACGAGCCACGGCTGCTTCCTCTACTCTTTCCGTCACCGACCATAAAAGCCTTCAACTCTTTTCCATCTTCCTTAGCATCTTCACGCTTTGGCTTCCGGCATTCCGATGCGTAATGACCTTTAATACCACAGTTAAAACAAGTAACGTTAGCTTTAGATTTTCTATTATCGTTAGAATTTGAAGAGTTTGAGTTAGAGTTGCTCTTCTTCATTAAGTCGCCAAACTTCTACACAAAGAGAGACATGGCATCGCTGCTCAGCTGATGAGCTGCCATCTTCACGTCCGAAGCAGTTGGTGGCTCTTCAGCAGTCACCAACGCCTTGACAATAATAACAGACGAGGGTTGATCTTCTTCCATCCTACAGTTCAGCTCGAACTCATAGGCCTTGAGGTCAGCGAAGAGATCAAAGAGAGAGATCTTATTAAGATCCTTGGATTCTCTCATCGCCATAGTCTTTATGTCCCATTCCCTTGGAAGGGCACGCATGACTTTAATAGCAAGCTCCCGGTTGCTATAGGTTTTGCCTAAGATGGACAGAGAGGATACGATCTTGCTGAATCTGGTGTCGAAATCGTTCATTGATTCACCAGGACGCATTTTGAAACTGTCGAACTATTGAGTGGAAACCATGATCTTGTTTTCCTTGGTTTGCTCGTTGCCCTCACACAGTTGAGTGAGTCTGTCCCAGACCTCTTTGGCAGTGTCACATTCGATGATATAGTTGAACATACTGTCATCAAGGGATCTATACATAACATCAAGAGCCATGTTGTTGAGGTTGTTCTGCCTCTTTTCATCAACAGTCCAGTCGACCTTCTCCTTTTCAATCTTGATAGGACCTTCTTTGACAACACTCCACATGTCATCATGAAGAGAAGAGAGATGAGCACAGACTCTTTTCTTCCAAACAATATAATTTTCGCGAGAGAAAGTTGGAATGGCTGTAGCACTGGCATCTTTGGGTATGTTCGACATTTTTCAAAAAAAGGTTTGAGAATAGAAACAGGGCTCTGATACCAATTGATAGGATCGGCTTTATCGATAGAGACGGGGGTCTAGCTAAGGATGAAGACTTATGAAAAACGGTTTTAAAGAAATCCTGTTAGGGATTTAATTCGCTTTCTACTCTACGCAAACTTGTGTAAACACTTGAAACAGATTCAAGGCGGCATTATTTACTTCGTTTTGAAGCACAAGACGAAATATGAAAAGATGACAGAAAATGAAGAACACAGCAGTTTGTTTATGGATGTTTGGAGAAACTCTCCTAAGTCACCCCTTCTTCCAACCACCGAAAGGATTCACTATATGATGAGAATCAAATACAGTTTACACACACACTTAGCTCAATATTGAACAGAACACTTTCTGTTCAATTACAAGAAGATGAAGAATATCACTCAGCTAATGGTGTTTTGATTCTAGCTCTTTCTCTCGATTCACGCACAATACAATCAGAAAGAAGATTCATGAATGGGTTCAGTAAGCAAGATGATTTTGTAGTCTCTCTCTACAAAATCAGAATGCTTGGTCGTTCGGAAATTTGCTAGGTTGTCGTAAGGTGCTTCGTCGGTTGTCCTTAGGATTGGTTAAATACTGATCAGGAGCTAACGGTCGAATCTTCAAGAATGATACGTGGCGCTCTTCCATTGGAAAGCCTCCATTGTACACAGCAGACTCTGAGCACAAGGATCGTGGCCGTACCGAACTGGTAGTGCGCCGAATATTCTATCAGGGATGTACCTGCAAAACGGGTAATGTGAGGAAAATTCTCTTACGTGGCATTCCTTGATTGGATGCATATAGCTGTTGTACTAATCTTCACAGGAAAGTGGAGCAGAAATAGGGTACAACTATAGCACGTGGGTAGGAGAAATGCTAGATTCAAGCCTACTGCTTGAACAGAGCATTAGACGTATTTCAGTTAGACGGATTTAGAGAAATTAGTCTAATGAAATAAGTCAACTCCTTCTAATGAAAAGCGTCTATTATACCGCCTGGTCTAATATAATTAGACTCGCGTCTAATATCAATAACCATTAGACGGGTACGTCTAACTCCACTGAGTTAGACTACCACGTCTAATTCCGGTTCTACCTCAGACTAATCTGAAGGAGTTAGACCCACGTCTAACTTTCAATTAACTAAACAACCCGTCTAATTATAATAACCATTAGACCGGTACGTCTAACTCCACTGAGTTAGACTACCACGTCTAATTTCGGTTCTACCTCAGACTTGTCTGAAGGATTTAGACCCACGTCTAACTTTCAGTTAACTAGACAACCCATCTAATTATAATAACCATTAGACCGGTACGTCTAACTCCACTGAGTTAGACTACCACGTCTAATTCCGGTTCTACCTCAGACTTGTCTGAAGGAGTTAGACCCACGTCTAACTTTCAATTATCTAGACAACCCGTCTAATTATAATAACCATTAGACCGGTATGTCTAACTTCACTGAGTTAGACTACCACGTCTAATTCCGGTTCTACCTCAGACTTGTCTGAAGGAGTTAGACCCCCGTCTAACTTTCAATTAATTAGACAACCCGTCTAATTATAATAACCATTAGACAGGTACGTCTAACTCCACTGAGTTAGACTACCACGTCTAGTTCTGGTTCTACCTCAGACTAATCTGAAGGAGTTAGACCCACGTCTAACTTTCAATTAATTAGACAACCCGTCTAATTCTTTACGTCTATTAGACTTACCCATCTAATTCTTTACACGTCTATTAGACTTACACGTCTAACTACGATGAGTTAGACTATACGTCTAATTCTATTAGACTTACGTCTAATTCCGTGTATTCATTAGACTACCCGTCTAATTCTTTACACGTCTATTAGACTTACACGTCTAACTCCGATGAGTTAGACTGTACGTCTAATTCTATTAGACTTACGTCTAAATCCGTGTATTCATTAGACTACCCGTCTAATTTTTACACGTCTATTAGACTTACACATCTAACTCCGATGAGTTAGATTGTACGTCTAATTCTATTAGACTTACGTCTAATTCCGTGTATTCATTAGACTACCCGTCTAATTCTTTACACGTCTATTAGACTTACACGTCTAACTCCGATGAGTTAGACTATACGTCTAATTCTATTAGACTTGCGTCTAATTCCGTGTATTCATTAAACTACCCGTCTAATTCTTTACAGTTCTATTAGACTTACACGTCTAACTCCGATGAGTTAGACTGTACGTCTAATTCTATTAGACTTACGTCTAAATCCGTGTATTCATTAGACTACCCGTCTAATTTTTACACGTCTATTAGACTTACACATCTAACTCCGATGAGTTAGAATGTACGTCTAATTCTATTAGACTTACGTCTAATTCCGTGTATTCATTAGACTACCCGTCTAATTCTTTACACGTCTATTAGATTTACACGTCTAATTCCGATGAGTTAGACTGTACGTCTAATTCTATTAGACTTACGTCTAAATCCGTGTATTCATTAGACTACCCGTCTAATTTTTACACGTCTATTAGACTTACACATCTAACTCCGATGAGTTAGACTGTACGTTTAATTCTATTAGACTTACGTCTAATTCCGTGTATTCATTAGACTACCCGTCTAATTCTTTAAACGTCTATTAGACTTACACGTCTAACTCCGATGAGTTAGACTGAGCGTCTAATTCATGCGTCTATTAGACTTCCCCGTCTAACTCCGTTGAGTTAGACTGAGCGTCTAATTTCATTAGACTTGCGTCTAACTTAATACGAATGGAGATCAAAATCGGTCTAATGGCCCTCATTAGATCCAAGTCTAAACACATGTTTGTCTTAATACACCTGTATCAAGACTCATAAATTATTTCATCTCAAAATATCAGGGGATAAATTATTTCAACACTTAGTCAAAATAATTTGACCCAACAAAAACAAATCTAGATGGGCTAACAGTGATTCAGAGGAGTCTCTTGCTAAAAAAGAGAATGAAGTTGTCACATGTCTAATGGCAGATGACCAATCCAAGGTACAAATAAACGAAGGACTGGAGGAATCTGTATGGTATCTTGATAGCGGATGTTCCAGGCATATGACAGGAAACAAACAACTTCTCACTAATATTTCAGATTGCTCTGGACCTAAGATCACGTTTGGTGACAACAAGAAGGGTAAGACCATGGGTAAGGGTAAGATTATCCATGGTAATCTAACTATTAATGACGTGCTGCTTGTTGACAATCTGTGCTATAATTTAATCAGCATTAGTCAATTATGTGATAATGGTTTGTTAGTAGATTTTCAAACTCATGCATCTCTAGTTAAATACCAAGATAGAAACATTTTATTGACCTAAAGTAGAGTAGGAAACTCATATAAAATGAATTGGAAAAAAGAGTCTTCTGATCCTATGTGCATGATTACCAAGAATGACCAGAAATGGTTATGGCATAAACATTTAAACCATTTGAATTTTAAAACCATCAACAATATTTGTTCAAACAATTTAGTTATTGGTTTTCCCAAACTTCAGTTTTCAAAGGACAAGATATGCACTGCTTGCCAGTTAGGCAAATAGGGCAGATCATTGTTCAAAAGTAAAGGAAAAACACAATCCAGCCGTATCCTAGAACTTTTGCATATGGATCTGTTTGGTCCAATTCCTGTAAAGATTATTAGAGGAATGAGATTCGCCTTAATTATTATTAATGATTTCTCTCGCTTTACATGGGTTGCATTTTTACCATAAAAAGATAAAACTGCTGAAAACTTGATTAGAATATTTAAAGGAATTCAGAATCAGAAATCTTTAAATATTACATGCATTAGAAGTGATTAGGGAACTGAGTTCACTAACAGATACCTATCATCTTATCTTAAGGAGACTGGAATTAGGCACGAGTTGTCTAGTGCCAGAACTCCACAGCAACACGACATTACTGAGAGAAGAGTGAGAACTCTGAAGGAAGTAGCAAGATCTATGCTTGCTGAATCGGATGTACCTCAGAGGTTCTAGGCGGAAGCCATTAGTACTGCCTGCTATACACAAAACCGGTCAATAAATAACAAACGTTTTGTTAAAACTCCCTAAGAACTGTACTATGGGAGAATTCCCATATTTTCTTATTTTAAGATATTTGGGTGTAAATGTTTTATCCATAACAATGGAAAGGTTTATTTGACCGCTTTTGATGCTAAAGCAGACGAGGGATTCATGTTAGGATATTCATCAGTAAGCAAGGCTTACAGAGTTTACAACAAAAGAACACAGACTGTTGAAGAATCCCTCCATATAGTTTTTGATGAGCCTGTTGAGAGCAAATCTAATGAACCCATTGATCTTGCTGACAGACTAATAGCGACTAGTCTTGAGTCTGTAAGTGGAGAAGAAGAAACTTTGGATAAACGAATGACTTTGTCTGATCCAGTGTCTAATCCGGTTGAAGTTCAACTAGACGTACAAACTCCTGTTCAACAAGAAGTTGAGAGTTTGGACGTCGCAGTGTCACCAGTTCAGATGACCAATCCCCTTGGATCCAACTTTAGATGGAACATAAATCATCCACCAGAACTGATAATCGGAAATCCTTTTTCTCCTCGAAGGACAAGACGTAAACTGATGGATGAAATGGCCAACTCTGCATTTATTTCTCAAATTAAACCCAAGAAAATTGGTGAAGCTATAGTTGATCCAGATTGGATCAATGCTATGCAGGAGGAGTTAAACCAATTCGCGAGAAATAAAGTGTGGTATCTTACTCCTAGACCAACTGACAAGTCAGTCATAGGAACGAGATGGGTCTTTAGAATTAAGCTTAGTGAAGATGGTTTTGTCATTAGAAACAAAGCTCGTTTAGTTGCTCAAGGATACACACAAGAGGAAGGTATTGATTTTGATGAGTCTTTTGCACCGGTTGCAAGACTAAAGGCAATCAGAATCTTAATAGCATATACATCATTTAAGAATTTTAAAGTTTTTCAAATGGATATGAAAAGTGCATTTTTAAATGGGAAATTAAGTGAAGAAGTATATGTTGAGCAACCCCCTGGTTTTATAGATCATGTTTTGCCAAATCATGTTTATAGGCTTGACAAAGCATTGTATGGTCTAAAACAAGCTCCTAGAGCTTGGTACGACACTTTAACCAAATTCTTGTTTGTTCATGACTTTGTTGTTGGAACTGTAGATAAAACCTTGTTTAGATTCACTAAAGATTCTCACATTCTACTTGTTCAAATATATGTTGATGACATTATTTTTGGCTCAACTAACCCCAAATTATGTGAGAAATTTCCTAAGCTGATGCAGGACAGGATTGAAATGAGCATGATGGGAGAATTGACATTCTTCCTTGGGCTTCAAGTCCGTCAGCTAGAAAATGGAACTCTTATCAACTAGGCCAAATACACCAAAGAACTGCTAAAGAAGTTTGGTTTAGAGAACTGTTCTGCAGCAGCTACTCCAATGAGCTCTTCTAGTAAATTGGATAAAGATGAAGGTGGCCAAAGTGTTGATGTAACAGCATATAGAGGACTCATCGGATCCTTGCTGTATGTAACTGCGAGCAGACCAGACATGTAATTTGCTATTGGTGTTTGTGGAAGATTTCAGGCTGATCCTAAACTCTCTCATTTTACTGTTGTTAAATGTATTCTTAAATACTTAAAGGGAACTCAAAATGTGGGACTGTGATATCCGAAGGATTCCAGTTTCAATTTAACCAGTTTCTCAGATGCAGATTATGCAGGGTGCAAAATTGATAGAAAAAGCACAAGTGGAACTTGCCAGTTCCTTGGAGATCGTCTAATCACATGGTTCAGCAAGAAGCAGACGTCGGTCGCCACGTCTACAGTTGAAGCAGAGTATCTTACAGCTGGAAGTTGTTGCTCTCAAGTTTTGTGGATTCAACAACAGCTCAGAGACTATGGGATTGAGACTAATGAATCTCCAATTTTCTGCGACAACATGAGAGCTATCGCAATCACCTACAATCCAGTTCTGCATTTTCGGATAAAGCATATTGAAATTAGGCATTACTTCATCCGAGAACACGTCAATCAGAAGCATATTCGTCTTGAACATGTTCCTACAGATCAACAAACTACAGACATCTTCACGAAACCCCTACCGGAAGCTATGTTTTCTCACTTTAGAAATATGTTAGGTCTTGTTGATCTTGATTGATGTGATTACGTGTATAAATTAAGGGGGAACGTATTATTCAAAATGCATCTAAACAGACATAAAAGACAGAGGTCTTAATTTGTCCTAAGGATTTAGAGTCTAAGAAACACAGCTAATTAGACGAACGTCTACCTTAGCAGTTTCATCTTCATCTAGAATTATTGTCTTGGTTATTCTAACCTGCATGGTTAGACGGATACGTCTAATAGACGGATACGTCTAATAGACGTTAGACGTTTTTACGTCATGAACAAGAGGATGCTCACGTCTAACTAGACACGCGTGTCTCACGTGATGTTATTGCATATGGAGACGTATACGTCTAATAGACTGATTTTCAAAAGGAAGTTGAAAATGTGAAAAGGAGAATAAACGTCTAACTACTGGTGTAATTAGACTCTTCATCTTCTGGCTAGTTGGACAGCTGTCCTTTGTTTGCTTCTGCTCAAGTTCATTTTCCCGCCGAAAATTAAATCAGTCATTCCTCAAAAGAATTGAAGACACGTGTCTCTCAATATGTAAGGAATGACTAATATTTCTGACAACTTTTGCTTGTACACTTAGTATTAAATATTCGGTTTCATGCTAACATTAAATGCTGCGTTTTTTGGGAACAAACCTTTGAAGTTCTTGACGGTAGGAGTAATCATTAGTTATTTTCTACATAATTAAACCTTGATATTTATTGAATCACCCATTCTAAAGATTAGAGCTCTCCGAAATCTCTCTCTCTCTAGAATTTGAATCGACTAAGTGTTTGTTCATCAAGTCGAAATGTCCAGTTTCCGTCCAAAATCTATTCAAGTGGATTTTAAATCCATATCCACTCTATAATCTCCGGGAATGTATAGAATGTTTGAGTCTTTAAAAGCCTCCAGGCTCAGATAGTTCCTCTCTCCTCATGAACTCTATCATGAACAGTTAGTCCATGAATTTTTCGAAACCGCTAGCTTTTATCAGGATAAAGTTATTGATGGGGTCGTGATGGGCCAGATGATCTGCATCACCGAAGAGTCTTTCGATATGTTTTTCTAGCTTCCAAAAGTAGGTATTGATGAGTTCTCAACCACTCCCCCTGACTTAATGATTATAATGATGAAAGTCTTTTCTGATTCTCCTCATGTGGACATTCATGGAAAGAAAAACCTCCTAAAGGTTGAGTTTGCTCATCTAAGTGATATCGTCTCGAAATCTCTTCTCTCCAAAGAGTCCTCTTATAAGTATTGTACAAAGGTTTTTCAGATTATGGTGGCTATCACCAGAGGTGTTCCTGTCCACTGGACAAGCTTTCTCTTCGGAAATCTTGTCAAAATGGTTGTTGCTCGGAAGACTATTTTTCGCTTTGATGGTCCTCTTAGCTCTCTTATTTGTTTCCTTCTTAATGAACTCTTTAAGAGTTTTCACCTTCCTTCTACAATCCTAAACAACCATAAGGTTGTCTATTACGTTCAAAGGGTGGAGACGCTCAAGTCCAAGAAAAGGAAAAGAGAAGACTCCAACTCTCCTCTAACCGTAGTCTTAGGGATCTCTTAGGTTGAAGTCTATCCTTTCCAGAGTAAAGACTAGGAAGAAGAAGAAGAAGTTTATAATGGAAATTATTTTCATTTAAGATGAATGTTTTTGAAAAATCTGTTAGCAATGCTTTGATGTTAACTATTTTGGTTATTTTTGAGAACAAGTTTTGTGTGTTTCTTCTGAAAACACTCACATTTGGTTGATTATTAATATGATATTTTTGTATGCTGAATTTGCATGTAAAGGTTTGTTTTATTTATATGATGAATGTATATTTTGGTAGATATATGCAGGTTTCCAATTTCTTCATCAAAAAGGGGGAAATTGTTGGCTCAAATTATTTTGACTAAGTGTTGAAATAATTTACCATTGAGATTTTGATGATGAAATGACTTATGCGTTTTGATGCAGGTGTATCGAAATCATATTTCATATGACTTGGCTCTAATGAGGATCATTAGACCGATTTTGGCATTAGATGCACAAAATTAGACGTGCAATCTAACTCAGCGGAGTTAGACGTGCAATTTAATAAATGCATAGAATTAGACATACAGTCTAACTCAACGGAGTTAGACGTACAGTCTAATGAATATATATAATTAGACGTGTAGTCTAACACAACGGAGTTAGACATGCAGTCTAATGAATGCATCGAATTAGACGTATGGTCTAATAGATATTCGGAATTAGACGTACAGTCTAACTCAGCGGAGTTAGACGTGCAGTCTAATATAATTGCGGAATTAGACGTAAGTGTAATGGATTGTGAAAGTTAGACGTGAGTCTAACTCCTTCAGACAAGTCTAAGGTAGAACCAGAAATAGACGTGTAGTATAACTCAGTGTAGTTAGAGTGCAGTCTAATGGTTAATGAATGATTAGACGGGTAGTCTAATGCATTGTCAAAGTTAGACGTGAGTCTAACTCCTTTAGACAAGTCTGAGGTAGAACCGGAATTAGACGTGCAATCTAACTCAGTGGAGTTAGACATGCGGTCTAACTCAGTGGAGTTAGACGTGCAGTCTAATGGATATTGTAATTAGACTTAAGCCTAATTCTATTAGACCAAGCGGTCAAATAGACTCTATTATTAGAAGGAGATATTTTATTTCATCAGACTAATTTTTACAATTTGTCTAACTGAAATACGTCTAATGCTCAGCCTAAGCAGTATGCTTGAAGCTAGCACCCGTCTACCCACGTGTTATAGCTGTACCCTACTCCTGCTCCATTTTCTAGTGAAGATCAGTACAACAACTATATACAACCAACCAACGAATGCCACATAAGAGAATTTTCCTCATATTACTTGTTTTGCAGGTACATCTTTGATGGAATATTTGGCGCACTGCTAGTGGTGTACGGCCACGGTCCTTGTGCTCAGAACCTGCTATGTACATTAGAGGCTTTCCAATGGAAGAGTACCACGTATCATTCTAAAAGATTCGACCGTTAGCTCCTGCTCAGTATTTAACAAATCTCAAGGACAACGGACAATCTCTCGATCATCTTGCTTACTGAAATTACAAAGAATTCAAGCCTCTGAATATTCACACTATGAAGTTGCTTTCTCATTGTACTGTGTGTGAATCATGAGAGAGCTAGAATAAAATAAACACCTTTAGCTGAGTGATATTCTTCATCTTGTAATTGAACAGAAAGTGTTTTGTTCAATAGTGATCTAAGTGTGTGTAAATTGTATTTGATTCGAATCATATTATAGTGAATCCTTCCGTTGGTTAGAAGAGGGGGTGATGTAGGAGAGTTTCTCCGAACATCCATAAACAAATTGTTGTGTTCTTTCATTCCTGTCATCTGTCATCTTTTCATATTTTATCTTGATCTTCAAACCGAAGTAAACAATTCCGCCTTGAATCTATTTCAAGTGTTTACAAGTGTTTGCGTAGAATAGAAAGCGAATTAAATCCCTAAACAGGATTTCTTTCAAACCGTTTTTCATAAGCCTTCATCCATAGTCAGACCCCCGTCTTTATCGATAAAGCCGATCCTATCAACTTTGCAGGTGGACTTTCCATCAGTCGGAAGTAGTGGATGTGTTCAGAACCCTAGCATATTCTGGGTTGAGGAAGTATCTCAGTGGTCCATTCATTTTATATGAAAAAGAAGTTCGCGAGTTCTTCAAATCTGCAACTATAGTGGGTGAATCCATCGTAGTAACCGTCAACGACATGGAATTTTCCTTTGATTAAACTGTATATGCGGAGTACTTTGAACTTCCAATGGAGGGGCACACGTTCGACTTGATTCTTTCATCAGATGTCATGCAAGAGATGAAGAAGACCTTTTCTGCCGATGGTTCGATGATCCATGTAAACGAAAACAAGAAGGTCCTTAAACCTCATTTCATTCTGCTGAACGACGTGGTAGTAAAAGCGCTCCAAGAGAAATCTGGCTCCTTCCATCTCTATAGTCAAGACCGTTTCGTCTATATGTGCGCCATCTCAAAGGGAATCCAGGTAAACTGGGCATCTACCCTTTTCCAGAACCTCTGCTTTTAGATCTGTCGGGCAAACAAGGAAAGCATAACATATGCAGCTCAACTGAGTCGATTGATGGAGCATTTGGGGATTCCTGTGGGTGAACCTGAGCATATCAACTCTCCGAGGGTATTCACTCCCCTTACAGTCGCTAGTACCCTGATAAGGATGAAGAACAACATGGAATGTGCCTCTAGTGCATCTAGTTTTCAAACAGGTGGTAAATCTTCTGCTCGATCCAAACAACTGTCTGCTTCTGTTATGTCAACGGGGGCAAAGAAATCGAAGACTGTAAATGAATCAGAGGCTAGTTCCTCCAGTCTGAAAAGCTCCACGAAGAAGGATTCTGAATCAGTCGATTCAAGATTAAGGCAAGGTCCAGGCGTACTTGCCGCAACTCCCATGTCCTTTATGTCTTCTCTAGCGACCATTTTGAGAAAGCCTTCGAGATCTTGTGTCTCAAAGGAAAAGAAGACGAAGGCGCCCCACGCGTCTAAATCATTGAAGGTAACCTCTTCTACATCTTTGGCCGCTGTGCCTAAGTTTGATGTTTCTATAGTGGAACAAGATGAATATGTTTTTTCTCCCATAAGAGAATCTGCTGAAGGGCCCGCTGTTGAGTCAGCTGGTCCAAATGATGAAAATTCTAACAGGACTGAGTCTTTTGTTGTTCAAACCGATGAAGTAGTCGCAGGTGCTACAGAAAGTGTTCAACCAGAACAAGGTGTCTCTCTTACCCTTGTTGCTGGTAAATCTGCTGAAAAGGATTCTTTAGTGGCGGGGAAGGTTACTCGTGTATAGCTCACTACTAAGCTGTGTAAGAAACCCCAATCGACATATGAACTGATGTGTTCCGCAAGGCTGCCCTATGGAACTGTCTTCAATGAACCTAGACCTGCTCCAAAACCCGTCGAGGTTATTGGAAAAGGTAAATATATTGCAACTCCAGTTCCTGAAGAAATATTAGAGGCAACAAGAATTGATGACCTCGTGTTAGATCAAGTCAAAGCCATTGCGGCTGAAAAATTGGAAATCTTTGAATCATGGTCCCTGGAAAGATTGTCTGTTAAGTACAATGAAACTCTATCAAGTTCTTCAATAACTCGAGAATGGAAGAAACGTGTATCCAATGAGAAGAAAGTTCTCAAGTGGTCTAAAACTTCAGAGGTGGCTAAGGCTCTAAAGAGAAAATATCTTGTTGAAGCTTGCTTATGTGGAAGAGCTTTATTCCCAATTCTTGAAGTCAGAAAGTCTAATTTTAACCCTGTTGAGAAAGGCTCTAAGGTGGAAGTGAAAGTGTTAAAGAGGCTGGATGATATCATGGACAATTACGTCTCGATGGCTTCCCGATACGTTCATGGCGCTAATTGCTCTGGAGCAAATCCGTTTGATGATGATGAACCGATGGATATATCCTTGATGCTGATGATGATATTGATGAGCTAGATGCTGCTCTTCTGATTGAATTTGGAAATCTTTCTGTTGAGGAAAGACGTATACTAGATCAACCTATTCAAGAGAAACCTCATGTAGATGAAGAAGAAGTGACTGTTCAAGAGCCTGAACAAGCTCTTCTAACGAATGAAGAAGAAGTGGTTGAAGAAGATATGATTGAGGAGTCTGCTCAAGCTCCTAATGATGAAAATGTTGTGAAATCCCCTGTTGAGAGAATAGAGGAAGGCCAAGAGAAAGTGGCTGAGGTAAATTAGCTAGAGTTTATCAGATCTGAGGGGGGAACACTCTAAAGACAAAGATACTGAAAGAGAGAGGTCCTCATCTGAGGAGGAACAAGATTAATATGCAAGCTATGCCAAGCCCATTCTATTCCCCAACACCAATGTGGGAAGTGTTCATGAAAATGTCAACAATCCTCTTCACTACTCTGGTGATCTTTATAAAAGATTTCATAGAGCTGAAAGGGAAATATTAGAAGAGGAGTAGAATGAAGCTGCTAAGGTAGCTGAGAAGGATCAACCGGAACAATCGATGCAGATTCATACTCATTTCGAACCCATTCAGAGTATGGCAGCAGAGTCTCAAGAGAATGCATCCAACGAAGAATCATCTGTTGACGGTATTAAGCTTTTAAAGTTTATGACTTATGTACTCTCATATCTTCAGAAGAATGTGGTCACTATGAGTTTAAACATGATAAAAGATTTGAACACTCAGAAAAAAGAGAGGAAGGATTTTGTTGAGGTTATCAAAGTTCTTACTGAATTGGATAACACTCTGAAGAAGAACACGTATGAGGCTCACATCTCAAATATAAACTTCTCCAAGTTTGAAAAGAATCTCTTCAGTCGCCAATCTAAAATGTTGGACCTTGAAAGGCACATCAACGATGATCGCCATAGGGAGACTTTGGATGAACTCAGCCTGATGAGGAATCAGATGGTGGAAATCCAAGGATGTTTAAGAAGAAATGATGGTGAACGACTGGAATTCGCTGACTCTATTGCAAGGAAGTTTCAAGCAAAAGAGAACGTGAAAGTTGACGCTGAAAAAGATCAACCCTGTATCACCCAAGGCGAGTCAAGTAGAAGAAGTGACGGTGTGTCAACCGGCACTAGATCCAGACGAGCTCCAAGTAACGATGATAATCCTAGGCCAACCAAGAGAGGTGGAGGTCGAAGCGGTGGTGATCGTGGAGGCCGAAGCAGTGGTGGTGGTCGTGGTAGGCAATCTGGCTCTAATCAAAGAGGTCGTGCTAGTGGCGGTGATCGTGGTGGTAGATCAAGTTGAAGCAGTCGTGGTGGTCACAGTTTTCCTCCTTTTCTCAACATGTTAACCGGCCAAGACATGAGCCCAACCGATCCTCGAGTTAAAAGGGAAGAACAATAACTTCTTTTCTCCTGCTCTGTTTAAGTTTTTAAAATAATGTTTCTTTGATAATGTTCTAAATATTGGTTTTGAGAAGTTTGATGTAAGTGAACAAGGGTTTGTTTATTTGAATGATGAATGCATATCGTGGTATATATATGCATGTTTTCAATTTCTTCATCAAAAAGGGGGAAATTGTTGGGTCAAATTATTTTGACTAAGTGTTGAAATAATTTAACCATTGGGATTTTGATGACGAAATGATTTATGCGTTTTGATGTAGGTGTATTGAAATCATATTTCAATGAGATTTGGCTCTAATGAGGATCACTAGACCGATTTTGGCATTAGATGCATAGAATTAGACGTGCAGTCTAATGAATGCATAGAATTAGACGTACAATCAAACTCAGCGGAGTTAGACGTATAGTCTAATAGATCTACGGAATTAAACGTGCAGTCTAACTCGTGGAGTTAGACGTGCAGTCTAATGTATACGGAAATAGACGTGGAGTCTAATAGATATACGGAATAAGACGTGCAGTCTAACTCAGTAGAGTTAAACGTGCAGTCTAATGCATGTGGAATTAGACGTGCAGTCTAACACAGTGGAGTTAGACCTGCAGTCTAATAGATGGTGAAATTTAGACGTAAGTCTAACTCCTTCAGATTAGTCTGAGGTAGAACCGGAATTAGACGTGCAGTCTAACTCAGCGGAGTTAGACGTGCAGTCTAATGGTTTGTAACAATTAGACGTGTAGTCTAATTGGTAAAAGTTAGATGTAAGTCTAACTACTTCAGATTAGTCTGAGGTACACCGGAATTAGACGTGCAGTCTAACTCAACGGAGTTAGACGTGCCGTCTAATGGTTTGTAATAATTAGACGGGTAGTCTAATTGGTGAATGTTAGACGTAAGTCTAACTCCTTCAGATTAGTCTAAGGTAGAACCATAATTAGACGTGCAATCTAACTCAGCGGTGTTAGACGTGCAATCTAATGGTTTGTAACAATTAGACGTGTAGTCTAATTGGTGAAAGTTAGACGTAAGTCTAACTCCTTCAGATTAGTCTAAGGTAGAACCGGAATAAGACATGCACTCTAACTCAGTGGAGTTAGACGTGCACGTCTAATTGATGAATGTTAGACGGAAGTCTAACTCCTTAAGATAAGTTTGAAGTGACTGTAATTAGTCGTAAGTCTAATTCCATTAGACCAGGCGGTCTAATGGATTCTGTTATTACACGGGGATGTTTAATTTCATTAGACGAGGTCGTCTAACTGAAATACGTCTAATGCTAAGCTTAAGCAGTATGCTTGAATATAACACCCTCCTACCTACGTGCTATAGTTGTACCCTACTCCTGCTCCACTTTTTAGTGAAGATTAGTACAACAACTATATGCAACCAACCAACGAATTCCACGTAATAAAATTTTCCTAATATTACTTGTTTTGCAGGTACATCTCTGATGGACTATTCGGCGCACTAACAGTGGTATACGGCCACGATCCTTGTATTCAGAACCTGATGTGTACAATGGAGGCTTTCCAATGGAAGAGTGTCACGTATCGTTCTAAAATATTGGACCGTTAGTCTCTACCCAGTATTTATCAGATCCTAAGGACAACGGACGAACAACTGGCTTTTCACAATCTACCTAACTGAACGAATAAACAATCTTGTTTGCTGATATTTTAGAGAGAGAAATCCAGCCTTTCAATACTGATCCTGTGAAGCTGCTTTCCTGATTGTACTGTGTGTGAATCAAGAGAGAGATAGAATCAAAAACACCTTTAGCTGAGTGATATTCTTCATCTTGTAAATTAAACAGAATGTGTTTTGTTCAATATTGAGCTAAGTGTGTGTAAACTGTATTTGATTCGAATCATTTGATAGTGAATCCTTCCGGTGGTTGGAAGAAGGGGTGACGTAGGAGAGTTTCTCCGAACATCCATAAACAAACGGCTGTGTTCTTTCATTTTGTCATATTTTCATTCTTCATCTTGAGATTCAAACCGAAATAAACAATTCCGCCTTAAATCTGTTTCAAGTGTTTACAAAAGTTTGCGTAGAATAGAAAGCGAATTAAATCCTTAACAAGATTTTTTTCAAACCGTTTTTTATTAGCTTTCATTAATAGTCAGACCTCGTCTCTATCTATAAAGCCGATCCTATCACATTCTTAAAGATTTGCATATTTGAAATTCAAACATTGGTCTAAAAAAATAAAATGTGAACACTTTAAATTACTTGAGATTCTTGAAATAATTTTATTATTTTGTGTATGTATATATATTTTTTTATTTTATTATCAATTAATTATTTTTTATATTAATCAAAAAATTATTTATACTAATAAAAAAATATTATATATATATATATATATTAGATGAGGGAAAAAATATATGTTAAAAGATAAAATGTATTTATATTAAATTAATGATGAAAAATAATATAATATATATAAGGTAAGTACATTTAATATATATATATATACATTTAATATATATATATTATTGATAAAAAAATATATTTATCTAATATATAATTGTTTATATATATATATAAATAAAATAAATATGTAATATACGAATATAGGTACATTTAAATATATATATATATAAATAAAATAAATATAAAAATTATAAGGATAGGTGCATTTATAACAAAAAAAAAAATATATTTATAATGAAAAATTGTTTACATATATAAATAAAATAAATATAAAAATTATAGAAGTATATTTATAAAAAAAAATAGTGTTTATCTCCTACCACGAGATAATTTGAGTGTAAAGTAAAATATGAGGCTAAAACAAATTTTAATGTACAAATCATACTTAAAGACATAGTTGAAATGTTTAAGATCCAAAAATATAGACGAAACAAATTAAAAAAATACCTAAACTTTAAATGTCTAAACAATTATCTTAATTTTAGTTTAGGTTATTTAAATAATTAGGATTCTTTTAAAAAAACTATTTTTATATCAAATCATTACCAAATTATAAATTTAGTATATTTATTATGATTTTGAAATAATATTCTCATAGATCTTACTTTTATAGTGAAATAGACAAAAATAATATAAAAAAAATTCTATTTTGGAGGGTATTATTGTTAGATAAAATTAGATCGGTTAAATAGAACTCAACAAAAACAAACTTCCTGTGCAGGACGGTTAAATAATTCAACCGGTTAAGAAACTCAACCGGTCAAGCAATACAACAGGCCAAGAACCTAACCAATCAAGAAGACAAGACTGGTCAAATCAGAAGGCCAAAATCGTTGGACATTCGGTCAACCTGAAGTTATGAAAAAACCGGAAGTCATCCGGTTAACCTAAACAACCGACCGGTGCAAATAAATACGTTGAGTATCTGTTGAGGATGATACCAAAGGGACAGACGTTAGTATTGCCATATTCATACAAGTCTAAGGACAATTTGCAGGCTGCAGAAGATCGTCCGACAAGATCTTTCCACTCCGGGATAAATCAAAGGCGCAATCCTCCAGGTGCAAGCAACTGTCCAACCGACAGTTTCTATATTAAGTAAAAGAAAAACCTAGTTGGTTTGACCTATACACTGGAAGCCTAAACCGCCAGGTCTGAATCACTGAACCTCTACTCAACCAATCAGATTCAAGGAAATGAAATGTGACCGTTGGCACATTTCACCTATAAAAGAAGGAGTTGAAAAAGAGTAAATGCAGTTACCAGTTCTACCAACTACAAGCTCTAAGAATTATTAATTATAAGTTTATCTCTCTACAAGATTTAGAGCTCAAGTGTTCATTTAAAGTAAGATTACAATTTTGGTTAGAATTGTACGGGTGTTATCGAGCAGAAAATAAGTCTCGATCGGATTGTGTTTGTGTATTCATTAGTGAATATCCTTCTCGCGGTTTCGAGAGGAAGGGGTGACGTAGGATTTTATCTCCGAACATCCATAAAAATCTGCCTTGTTATTTACTTTCTGTCGGCCTTGTACTCTAACCGATTCTACCTAACCTGACTTACTAAATCCCAAACCGACCCACTATATTCCAAACCGACCTTATCTAAATCCGGTTCTGTCCATCCAGTGTGTGTGCTGCTTCAACCTGAAACAAACCACTTCCGCGCTTGAACCTAGTTCAAGAGTTTGTGATAGTTTGTGTAGTATTGAAACCCCGGTGTTAATCTCTAACCGGATTAAACACCAACCGTCGAGTGAAACGCGCTAACCGGCCAGACCCCGGTCCCCCAGCCGCGATCTAGATCCTAACAATTGGTATCAGAGCAATTTGTTTCAATGCTCAAGCAAGCATGTCGTTTGATAGGCCCCCAATGCTAGAAGGTGACGATTTTGCCAACTGGAAGGTACGCATGCACCTGCACCTAATTACCATGGATGACGAGATGCAGTTCATCTTGACTGAAGGACTGGTAAAGATTGACAAAGACAGAAAGGATTGGACAACTGATGATAGGAGAAGAAACAATCTGGACAATCATGCTAGAAACCGTATCATTAACGGTTTGGAGAGGAACACCTTTAGTAAGGTCAGAGATTGCAAAACCGCAAAGGAAATATGGGATATGGTGATTCAAATTCATGAGGGAAACGAAAGAACCAAGGAAAATAAGATAATGGTGGCTACCCAGAAGTTCGAAAACATTAGGATGAAACCGGGAGAAACAATGAGGGAGTACAATGACCGGTTCACAGATGTGATAGATGAGCTATCAACTCTTGGAATTAAGTATGACAACAAGGAAACCATCATGAAAGTATTAAGGTCTCTTCCAAGTGCATGGGATATAAAGACAATGGTGATGAGGGAATCAAACTGTCTAAGCAAGATGAAGCTACACGATGTGTTCGAAGACCTTAAGGCATATGAGTTTGAAATGAGATCTAGGATTGAAGATGAAGTTTCTGCCTCAACCTCCACAAAAGCATTGGTCACATCCATAGAACCGGTTGCTCCTGCACCGATCAGAACCGCTGAACAATTTACCGAGGATGCCATGGAAATGCTTGCACATAAATTTGGCAGATTCATGAAGAGAAGCCAACCGACAAACAACAACAACTATAACTACGGTGATAAATCTAATATTAGATGTTATAACCACAACTGTTTGGGACATTTCATGTGGGAATGCAGAAAACCGAGGCGGGATGATCGGAAATCGGACGATCATAACCACCGAAATAACTATCCACAAACCGGTGAAGGAAGTGAAGTTCAGAAAGCATTGATAGCCGATGATGGAGGAAGCCTATGGGCACACAGTGACAGCGATGATGAACTAACATGTCTCATGGCAAACGAGGAACAAGTATTTGACTCTCCTTATGAAGAATTTACTAAAGATGAGTTATTTAATGCACTATATGATATGGTAGTAGAGTATAAGAACCTATTAAAATTAATACCAACCCAACTCAACTTTAGAACCGACCCCACAGCACCTACCTTGACCGAACCAAAAACCATCCAACCTGATAAAATCCTGGAAACCAAAGCAGCACCTGAACTATCCTCTAAGACCGAACAGCTCAAGGAGTCAGTTCAAGAGTTGACCGAGGAGGAAGATGCCCGAACCCAGTATCGAATAGCCGCATGGAAAAGATCCAGTGAAATGGTGAATAGAATGTGCAATTATAATAGACATCCCAAATGCATGTTTGGTCTTGGATACAAGAACAACAGATCCAGCAACCGGAACCATTCCGACAAAATGAGGCTCATAAAGGATAACCTTCCCTTTGTAAGTTTTGTCAAGAGCTCCATAACCGACGATGAGGAACAAAGTGCCTCATATCCGGAAGACGAACTAATCTATGTAGGTCCAACTGACTCTGAAAAATGGCTTCATCCTAAGAAAAGAAAAGCCAACCGGCCCAAAGGTAAGCAAGCCGATACACGACCACATAGGATAAACCAAAGGCCACCTCCGAGTAAGGCACTCTTAGGAAAGCAAAAAGACTCCAAATCGAGTGCAGGAAAACTAGTTAAAACCATAACAGGAAAAGTTGTCCGACTTATTAATGTCTAGATACCTAAGGGACTAATCACCTGTGGACCCAAGTAAATGTGGGTACCAAATAGTTGTAAATATGTATATTTTGCAGGATATGAAGAAACGACTATGAAACTCTGAATGGTACCTGGACAGCGGTTGTTCCAGACACATGACTGGAAACAAAAACTTTCTAACCGACATCAGAACAGAAACCGGTGCAATGATTGTCTTCGGTGATAACTCAAGAGGTAGAATTGTGGGCAAGGGTAAGATTTTCCATGGTAATTTAACAATTGATAACGTACTTTTAGTCGAAAACTTACATTTTAACTTGCTGAGCATTAGCCAAATGTGTGATGCTGGATACACTGTAGAATTTCTGAAACATGCATGCTTAGTTAAAAACTCCCAGGGTAACATACTACTAACCGGAAATATGTTAGGAAACATATACAAGGTAGACTGGAAAAATAAAGTAGAACATCTGGTTTGCATGGTAGCTAAAACCGATCAAACCTGGTTATAGCATAAAAGGCTAAATCATCTAAACCTGAAAACTTTAAACTATATCTGTGGTAAAAGACTGGTTGAAGGAATCCCTGATATAGTATTCAATAAGGATAAGGTTTGTTCAGCATGTCAAATGGGTAAGCAAACTAAGTCAACCTTTAAGAGTAAAGGACACATTCAGTCTAACCGATGCTTAGATCTCCTTCACATGGACCTATTTGGACCGATTAGGGTCGTCAGCCTATGTGGTATGCTTTATACTATGGTAGTTGTTGATGATTATTCTAGGTATACATGTGTAATATTTTTGGCATCCAAACGTGAAACCGCATCAAATTTAATTACATTGCTTAAACGTTTACAAAATGAAAAATCAACACGCATCAACAGCATTAGGAGTGATAGAGGAACTAAATTTACAAATAGTACTCTAAATGCATTTCTTGATAAATCCGGTTTTAGACACGAGTTGTCTAGTGCTAGGACTCCTCAACAGAACGGCCTGGCCGAGAGAAGAAACCGAACTCTCAAGGAAGCCGCAAGGTCCATGATAGCCGATTCGGGTGTTGCCTAGAAATTTTGGGCTGAAGTTATCAATACTGCATGTTACACGAAAAACCGGTCTTTGATCAACAAGTTTCACAACAAAACACCGTATGAAGTATACTTTGATAGGATTCCTAACCTTAGGTATCTTAAAATTTTCGGTTGTAAATGTTACATTCATATAAATGGCTAAAACTACCTATCTACTTTTGATGCAAAATCCGATATTGGGATCATGCTAGGTTACTCATCAGTTAGTAAAGCATATAGAGTGTATAATACCAGAACTCTAACCGTGGAGGAATCTCTTCATGTCGTTTTCGATGAATCGGTTGAAAGTAACACTGCCTCTTCCTTTGATCTACACAACATATTGGAAAACAACAATATCCATTCTGATAGTGAAGATGAGGTTCCGGTTTTCAGACGGTTTGTCCATGACCAAATAGGTGATGATGAAACCCAACTGGATCAAGCTGTCACACGGCAGGAAGCTAACACCTCGGTTCAAACTGAGGAAATCGGTCGGTCTGACACTCTTGTTCAGCCTACCGATATGTCTAGCCTTGATCAAGTAAACGGTGATTTGGTAGACGCTCCTGAACCGAATCTCAAAAGGAACACTAATCATCCTCCTGAGCTTATTACAGGTGATCCTTCAAAACTCGTTCGAACTAGGCGACAAATTCTGGAGGAATACTTTAATTCTGCTTTCATATCCCAAATTGAGCCGAAAAGGGTGGATGAAGCATTGTCAGATCCGGATTGGATCTTGGGAATGCAAGAAGAGTTGAACTAGTTTGAGAGTAATAAAGTCTGGTATCTAGGCCCTAGACCGAAAGATCAACGGTCATAGAAACAAGATGGGTATTCAGAAATAAACTCAATGACGACGGTTTGGTCACGAGGAACAAAGCCAGATTAGTGGCACACGGATACAAACAGGAAGAATGCATTGATTTTGAAGAATCATTTGCCCCTGTAGCTAGGATTGAAGCCATTAGGATTTTTCTGGCCTTTGCTGCTTTCAAAAATTTTAAAGTTTTTCAAATGGATGTCAAAAGTGCATTTTTGAATGGTGACCTACGTGAGGAAGTATATGTTGAACAACCACCCTGTTTTAAAAATGCTGACTTGCCTAATCATGTATACCGCTTAAACAAAGCACTGTACGGTTTAAAACAAGCTTCTAGAGCTTGGTATGATACACTAACCGCATTTCTGTTAAAACATGATTTCACCATTGGTTCGGTGGATAAAACACTATTTAAATTTGAGAAAAAGGAACACATCCTACTTATTCAAATATATGTAGATGATATCATCTTCGGTTCAACCGATCCTAAGCTATGTGATAAATTCTCAATATTGATGACTAACAAATTTGAGATGAGTATGATGGGAGAATTAAGCTTCTTCCTAGGCCTTCAAGTTAAGCAACTCGAAGGAGGAACTTTCATCAGTCAACCTAAATAAACAAAGGAACTTCTAAAGAAATTTGGGATGGACACATGTTCCTCTGCCGCTACTCCAATGAGCTCATCAATCAAATTGGACAAGGATGATGACGGTCAGGCAGTAGACCTGACAGCCTACCGAGGAATCATCGGTTCTCTTCTATACCTAACAACAAGTAGACCAGATATACTGTTTGCGGTTGGAGTATGTGGAAGATTTCAGGCTAATCCAAAACAGTGTCACTACACAGCCGCAAAGCGAATCTTGCAATACCTAAAGGGAACCCCTGAAGTCGGTCTGTGGTATCCTAAGGACTCATCCTTCAACCTCACAAGTTACTCGGATGCAGATTATGCAGGTTGTAAAGTTGACAGAAAAAGTATCAGCGGGACATGCCAATTCCTAGGTGATCGGCTTGTTTCATGGCACATCAAGAAACAGACATCGGTTGTCAAGTCAACCGCAGAAGCTGAATATTTGGCAGCCGGAAGTTGCTGTTCACAACTCCTGTGGATCCAACAACAACTGAAGGATTTCGGTATCACAGCCGAAGAGTCTCCGATATTCTGTGATAACACAAGTGCCATAGCTATCACATACAATCCGGTTCTACATTCTAGAATCAAGCATATCGATATAAGACACCACTTCATCCGAGAACATGTTATGTTAAAGCACATCCGGCTGGAATACGTATCAACAGAACAACAAGTAGCCGACATCTTCATAAAACCCCTACAAGAAGCTAAGTTTTCTCACTTCAGAAACATACTCGGTTTAACCGATATTAATCAGCTCATCTCTTAAGAATGTCTAAAAGGAAACTCGGTTCGAACAGACAAAACTGGTAGTTCTTCCTAAATTGTTGGAAACCGAATTCACCAGGGTACCTATTGAAGAACCACTTTGTCTATTAGTTACAGTAAACCGACTGGTTACTTAGTGCGTACACCATTTAACCGCATCGGAACGAATAATTGAAAACCAACCGGTTTGGAAATAGTACACTCCGGATTATTTGGCTTCCTAACAAAAATGGAACAATTACATGCGCTTAATTGTCTCTGTTCTGAAAAGATGCCTTTTCAAAGCAAAATGGTCATACCTCAAAAGACGTGAAGATATGATATTTTTCACCGTCCAGGCCTATGACTTACATCCTAGGTTGTAGACATGCTTATTTCATGCAATATGTTTTATCCTATGGTTAATATATCCGATCACCTGCTACACACTGGATAATACTATCATCCCACTACTAATATATAAGTTAGGCAAACATCAGACAAAATATCCATAAGCTTCAACTTATCCTCTCACTAAGACAAATATGTCTTCGTTTCCAAACATTCTTCAAGTTGATTTCGATTCAGCTCAAAGTAAAGAGCATTATGAAATCTTCAAAATGATCAAGTCACTTGAAGACACCGGTCTAAAATCTTTTCTGGATGACAAACATGTCATTTTCCCCGAAACCGTCCTGTAGTTCTTCGATAACGCCAAGGTTTTCCGGGGTACCCCTCATTTCGACACCCTCATTCAATCTAGGGTCGGAGGGACCGTGTTTGATTTTTCGGAGAGTGACTTCGCCAGATGCTTCGATCTTCCGAAGCAAGGGATCACTGATTTGAACGTCCCGGCCGGACTAAAGGCCGAAAATTCCTTAAGCTTCTCTCGGTCAAACCATCCGGTCAGTGACCACGGTGCTAGATCATCATTGAGAGCTAAATACCAGCTACTCAATGATATCATCGGTCGGGGCATCTTAGGTAAGGATGTGACCAACACCTACTGCGCTACAGCTTTCAATATGATGACCGCTATCACAACGGATACGCCGGTCAACTGGTCCAGGGTGTTATTCGATGTCCTGATTTGGATGATCAGCATTCGCCAAACCAGACTCATTCCCCAAATCAGCTGCCTACTCATGGAACTCGGGGTTCCACTCTGTCCGGGTGAAGGACTGAATCAGGCCCAAGTCATAACCAAAGAAGTTGCCGACTCATTCTATGAGAGGTTCGAGAAATGCGGGAAAAGGAAGAACTAACACCTCAACTCCTCCGGCAATTAAGTCACTCCTTCCTACAACCGGTCATTTTGCTGCACGTACTGGTTGTATTATCATCCTACTCCTTTATGGTGTCTTCGGTCTATTTTTGTGTTTCTTTCGGTTTGTTGTAACCCCACCTTCATTAATGAAAAGTAACTTTCAATTTCCAACTACATGGGAAATTGCACAAACTTAATTACTTTCTAACTAGATTCTCCACCTCGAGCTCCGCAACCGATCAAAAGTAACTCCTTCCCAAGGAGTTTTGGAAACATAAATATTCCCATCATAAATAAGACAAAACGGAATATTAGCATTAAATTCCCCTACTTTCCCTCCAATCTCAAATCTATATAAGGAACCCCCTCTTGTCAATTCAGCATACCTTCAAACAAATCAGAATCTCTTAAACTCTCTCTCTCTCTCTTAGATTTGAAAGTATGTCTAACCGAACTCTGAGAAATTATCTATGTATCGATTTCAACTCCGTCCTCCAGACTGGAAATATTGCAGTAAAGGAATTCCTCTTCGAATCCCTCATCAACACCGGCCTTAGTGACTTTCTCGAAGAAGTCGGACCCGTCTTCATTCTAGAGGTAATGGAATTCTACAATAATGCAATCATATCCGGTGATGCCATTATTTCAATGGTGAAAAATCACCATTTTGTTCTTCGCGAAAGCGAATTCTCCCGGATGTTCAGACTTCCCACTGAACGGTTCTCTGATTTCCCATCCCGGGTGGGGAGTGTTGCAGCTGAATATGCCGATATGTTCTCCGGAACCGAAGTACCGGTTGAGAACTGCGGTCTAAAAACCCGCCTCGCCCATCCCATCCAACTCCTTCACGAGATCGTCAACCGATCTATAATCTGCCAATCTCCGAACCAACACTATTCTAAGAAAATCTTCGACATGATGACCTACATCGTTAGTGATACCCCCATCAACTGGTCATCGGTCATCTTCAATAACCTGAAGACAATGGTCGAGACAAAGAAAGGTTTCGGATATGCTCCCCACATTAGTAGGTTCCTTCGTACACACAATCGACATCTTGGACCGGGTACCCCGGTGTGCTTCTCAAGTGTTCTCCACAAGGAAATGGTGGAGGACAGACTCTCTAGAATGGTCATTACATAAGTCTGTTCCTTTATGTACTGTAAACCGATTCTGTATCGGTATCTGTTATGTCATTCCTTTTTAATGAAATGATCACTTAAATCAATGTGCTCAAAATTTGGTAAATTCAAAAATTCGGTTCGGAATTGCGAAATTAAAAAAAAATCGGTCTAAAAGTTCAACCAGTTAAACATAATCCGAGTCATCTCCGGTTAAATAACCGTCTCATAAATAGAACGGTCACATTAAATAACCTACTCTTCACCGGTTAAATAACCGCTTCATAATCGGTTACAAGAACATACCGCTTCATCGCCGGTTAGATAACCGCATCAAAAGCCCGCTCAAATTTCCCGTCTATCGTTTGCCGCCCAAAACCTTCTGGCGGGAAAATTTCCCGCGTAAACTTGACGTGACAGTTCGCGGCGGTTGAAATTCCATCCCGCGACTATAAATATGGTCCTTAGCCATTTTATTTCATTCTCACGCGAAACGGCTTTCTCTCTCTAGTTTTCAAATCTCTCAAACCTCTCAATCTCTCGATCTCTCGGTTTCATCATCCCATAATGGGTCGCGAATCTGTGCTTTTCAACCACATCGTCCAGGTCGACTTCGATGAAATTCGGGCAAATGGATCGGCAGAAGCAAAACGGGTGTTAACCCAGATCTTTGAGTCCGGTCTTGAACATTTCTTGAACGGACCGTTCGTCTTGTATCAAGAGGCGGTCACCGAGTTCTTTCAAACCGCCGCCCTCACCGAAGGGACGATAACCGCAACTATAGGCGGAAAACCATTCAAACTGACCAAGGAGTCGGTTGCTGAAGTACTACATCTACCAACAGAGGGAAGCGACTTCTCGGTGGTCACAGACGAGGTGACATTCCAGGCAGTTTGCCGGGATATTTCGGATACGGAGGTCCCAATAGCGGTATCCGGTAAAAAAACCTCACTTCAACCGGAATTTAGACCGCTATGCGAGATTCTCACCAAATGGGTTCAAGCGCGAGGAGACAACTATGATAGCCTCACCCGAATAAATATTTATATGATTGTCGGTTTAGTCAACGACACCAAAATCAACTGGGCAAAGGTAATCTTCACAAACTTATGTGAGATGGTGGATCCTACATCCAAACGGTTATAGGGATACGCCATCCCACTCGGTAAACTGATGCGTCATTTCAACGCTGACACCGGCCCTGATGTTTTCCTCTCCCCCAGCAAAATCGTAAAATCGCATCAATTTATCAAACCGAAGGAGAAGCAAGGCAAAAAGAAGGCCTCCGGTTCTACAAGCGGCTGAAAGAAGAGACAGGCTAGAAAGAAAACGGCTTCGGCCAAAGAAAAATCCGGAAGCAAGGTGGATAAGCAACCGACCGGATCGGCTAATCCGCAGTCCGACACTCTTAACACAGAAAATTCGGCATCTATCTCTAACAGAACCGCTTCACACCACACTAGAGAGGATCGGACTGGCAAAGGGAAAGAGCCAGTAGTCGAGGAATAATCGGCAAGAACTGACAATGTCGAAACCAGTCCGACTGAGCAAACGGAAATCGGGGATGAACACATCCGGAAAATGGGCGAGGATCTCGTCAAACAAATCATGAAAGAAATTCACGAGCAGGCTCACGCAGCAAGCGACGTCTACTTTCAATGGGCCCTGATCCGGCAGGAAATTTTCTACACCAACATGCTACCGGAACATCCTACTGATCGGAAATTTGAAAAGCTGGTTGAGATGGAAGCGGAAGTCATCAACCTCACAAAGGCTCAGAGCGTCCTGACCGCTCTTCGACGAAGTAGGATGGTCGAACCGCATGCCCGGTTACTGGGGCTCACCGAACACATTCAACGTCTTCAAGGAAAGCATATCCTAGGGACAACAGACTCTCAATTTGAGCAGGAAAGCATACTGGTGTTGGACATGCTAGCGGTCAAAGAACAGGAACTGACCGAGGAGCTGGCACGGTTGGAAGCTGAACCCAACACCAAGAGGCGTCGGTCTTCTCCAGATCTCAACCAGAGGATGAAGGCGGTCCGAACCCGGCCGAAGACGAGCATATCTCTCCTCCACCAGAACAGGAAATCAACAACACCAAACTCGGGACGGGTACACCACCCACTGATCAACACATATCTCTTCAAACCGACAATGAATCGGTACCGGCGGTAACAGAAGATAGAGTAAAGGATCTAATCGAGGAATTTGTCAATGCCGCCATTCCGCCGTGGCAAAAGAACATAAAAGAAACCGCGACTAAATCCATCGAGATGATTGAGTCTACAAATAAAGATCTAGAAACCGCAGTCGAACGGATCACGTCCGTTGAGGACAAGTACGGCATGACACGACTGACAGAACTAAAGCATTGGAGGCCGCAATTATGAAGTTGGAAGTCGACCTCGCTCTTACTAGCCAAAAGGTCGGTATGGCAGAACTAAACCAATTAACAACCGATCAAAGGCTGAAAAAGATTGATGGGGATCAGGCTCAATCTGGTGTCCATGCCGTTTCTACACTTGAGAAGGTGACAATGCTTGAAGAGAAGCATGCCAAGACCGAGGACAATCTAAAAGCGGTCACCGAACAGCTAGCAGAGATGATAGCGGCAAAGTTGGAAACCGATAAGCCACTTGAGGAAGCAAATGAGCTCGCGGCTCAACAGATTCAAGATGCCCTGGACGAACAGGTCCGGCTTCAAAAGGAAACGGCACTGGCGGATGCGAACCTGGCCGGACATATGAAAACATTAGAAAACATTGCACCGGCCGTGGAGATCTAGCAAAATGAAGATGCGGCTCGACTAATCGGCCAACATTCAGCATACAATGAGTTCGCCGAGGCTCATCAGAGGTCCAAAGCGGTTACTTCCCCATCCGGTCTGGTTACAAGAAAGAGAAAGAATTCTTCCAAGAGGGAGGCAATCTCAAAGTTATTAAATAACGTTACTGAAGCGGTTGTTGACCCTCCAGGCAACCCGGTTTCGCAAGAAGATGACGATCTCGAGGAAGAAATCGTACCGCTGAACAAAAGACCGCGAGGTCTTGAAGCGATTCCAATCAGATCATTTGTTCCGCCGGCTTCCCCGTTCACCGGCACTTAGGGCGGCCAAGGATCCTCCTCCAGGCCTATTCAGGCGGTCAAGGGAAAGGCAACTGATGAAATGCTGGAAAAATACTTGCCGCCCAAGAAGAAGAAATAGGGGCTCTCTTTACATATATTACATATGTCTACCTTAGTATAGTTTTATATATATATATATATATATATCAAGTATTTTTGGAAACCGGCCTACATTTCAATCCTTACATGGTTTTGAATATTTTAAGTAAAATAATCAAAAAGGGAGAAATTGTTAGATAAAATTAGATCGGTTAAATAGAACTCAACAAAATAAACTTCCTGTGCAGGAACGGTTAAAGAATTCAACCGGTTAAGAAACTCAACCGGTCAAGCAATTCAACCGGCCAAGAACCTAACCGATCAAGAAGACAAGACCGGTCAAATCAGAAGGCCAAAATCGTTGGACATTCGGTCAACCTGAAGTTATGAAAAAACCGGAAGTCATCCGGTTAACATAAACAACCGACCGATGCAAATAAATACTTTGAGTATCTGTTGAGGATGATACCAAAGGGACAGACGTTAGTATTGCCATATTCATACAAGTCTAAGGACAATCTGCAGGCTGTAGAAGATCGTCCGACAAGATCTTTCCACTCCGGGATAAATCAGAGGCGCAATCCTCCAGGTGCAGGCAACTGTTCAACCAACAGTTGCCATATTAAGTAAAAGACAAACCTAGCTGATTTGACATATACACTGAAAGCCTAAACCGCTAGGTCTGAATCACTGAACCTCTACTCAACCAATCAGATTCAAGGAAATGAAATGTGACCGTTGGCACATTTCACCTATCAGATTGTGTTTGTGTATTCATTAGTGAATATCCTTCTCGCGGTTTCGAGAGGAAGGGGTGACGTAGGAGTTTTATCTCCGAACATCCATAAAAATCTGCCTTGTTATTTACTTTCTGCCGGCCTTGTACTCTAACCGATTCTACTTAACCTGACTTACTAAATCCTAAACTGACCCACTATATTCCAAACCGACCTTATCTAAATCCGGTTCTGTCCATCCATTGTGTGTGCTGCTTCAACCTAAAACAAACCACTTCCGCGCTTGAACTCGGTTAAAGGGTTTGTGACAGTTTGTGTAGTATTGAAACCCCGGTATTAATCTCTAATCGGATTAAACACCAACCGTTGAGTGAAACGCGCTAACCGGCCAGATCCCGGTCCCCAGCCGCGATTTAGATCCTAAAAATTATTTACTATTCTATATATAATATAAGTAATAATATAAATAATGATAGGAGAATATGAGTAATGATAGGATAAAAAAATTATAGTGAAAGTGAAACGAATGATGTAGAGGGTGAACATAGGGCTGGGGAAAATTACCGATATTAAAAGTATATCGAAAATACCGTACCGTAATATATCGAAAATATCGACTTTTAAGGTATAACGAAAAAAGGTAAGGTATGATACCGATACCGTAATTATTGGTACGATAAAGGTATGAGATTTTTAAAATTTTGGTATATCGAGATATACCGAAATAGTATTTATAAGTTAATATATATATAAATATATATATATAATACTTATAAAGAAATAATTAAATAGATTTGAAATTAATTTAATTATAGAAATATAATTTATGAATAATATCAAAATATAATTATACTGAAATATTATTCAATATATGCAATCTCTACCTTACTGATGGGATTGATTTTTTTTTTTTTAAATGAATATATTTTTTAGATATCAAATGTATAATACCGATACCGTATAAAAAAATATGGTATACCAAAATTAAGGTAAGGTAAAGGTATGAATTTTTTGTATACCGAAATTAAGGTATACCAAAATCAAGGTAAGATAAAGGTATGCATTTTTTGCATACCGAAATTTTAGGTAAGGTATATGGTATGGATAAAATATTAAGGTATACCGTACCGACCCTCCTTTAGGTGAACATGACTTGTTAACTATACAAAATTTAAAATATTAATTTATCTCTATTTTGTAAGATAATAATTTCTATCTTTATATTTTTTTTGTTGAACATGTTTATTTATATATTTATTATTTAATATATTTATTTATTTTTTAAAATAATAATAAAATATATATATATATATAATATATATATATATATATTTTAAAATATATATTATATTATATATTTTAGAGTAATAACTGGAAAAATAAATAAATTTATAATAAAATTTATAAATATATATTATATTTGATAAATAAATGTATATATAAAAGGATAGAAAATATATATATAAGTTATTAATTATTTTTTTTAATTTAACTTTAAATATATATATATATATATATTAAGTTAATAATTAATTAATTTATGTATTTTTTAAATCATTAATTTATGTATTTTTGAAATCAATAATTTATTATTTTTTTATATTAAATTTTTAGTATGAATATGAAACATTAAAATTATTATTTAAATATATATTATTTTATATAATTTGTTATAATAATAAATATATATATATTAAATATATATAAAATAAATAAAAAAATAGATTTAATAAATATTATTTAATAATAAAATATGAAGAGAGGCATGTACAATTTAAAATTAAAGAGAAATAAAATGTTACACATCATATTTTTTTTTGGAAAAACGATTTAGTGTTATTTCATTAAAAACCCAAAAGAGGGAAAATGAGTTTCAAGAAACAAACCAAGACAAATCCTAGCTTTGTTGAAATTATCAAATGAGTTTTATACAACTTAATTACAAAACAAATAGAATAACAAACAATTGAATTACAAACAAGTCATCAAACAAGAACTATTTGAACCTTACTTTACTTGTAATGATTTTATAAGGGATATTTTATCTTTGACTGAACTCTCAACTGTCTTCATTAATCAGAATTCTTTTCATGTTTATATGAGAGCGTTGCCATAAAAAACAATATCATTCCAAATTTTTCCTCATGTTTTTTTATTAATATTATGAATTCTTGTATTTCTCTCCAAGTATTGTTGTCCAAGGCTCGAAAGAAGCATTTGAAAATATTCGCATAAAAAACTATTGCACTTAGCCTCTTTCTTTACAAGCTCTATGATTTCGTTCCATGTACTTGAAAATTTAGTGATATTCATGTTCTAAGAAAAATTGATCCACATCTTGGATACAAATCTGCAATCCACAAACAAGTGGTCAATTTATTCCTCTTTTATTGTGCAGATTGGGCAATTCGCACATGAAATATTCATATACTTCTTCATTTTGTCTCTTATGGCCAAATCTTTTCTTGAATGTCTTCCAAAGAATGAATTGGTTTTGACGTATAACCTTTGAAAACCAGACTACTTTATGCCCATTGACCACCACCTCCTTTGTTATAATGATCTCCCATTCTTTTCATGCCACGAACATTCCATTCATAACAGTATCCCATCTCTTTATATCAAAGTTTCCATTGAATTTGTATATTATTGATTAGAATCAGAATTCTAATTCCTTCTGGAATACTCCTAAGAATAGAGCTACATTTTCCTTTTTAAATATCTCTAATTGAGTACAAGAGACATTTTCTTATGAATCTGATTCTAATAGATTGGAATTCCTCTCAAAGAATTATGGGATTATTCTCTAACCATGGATCGTGTTAGAATAATATTCCCCTTCCATTACCGATTCTGATCTTCATCATTTTATATACCTCTCCTATGGTTCTTAGGACTTTCTTCAAGAACCATGTCATTTCATTTTTGATTTGGCATGTCCATATACTAGATTCTCCTTTCATTAATCTCGTATGAACTCATTTGACCCATAATGAATCTGCCTTAATCTCAAGGGCTCATACATGTTTGATTGTGAGCACTAATTCCATATGACACAATTTTTAATGCAAAGTCCTCTTTCTTCCTTTAGGGTTCATACAGTTTCCCATTTGACCTTTTTGCCTCCTCTTCCTTGAGTATCCCAGATGAAGTCTCTCATCAGTTTATGCAGTGCAGTCATGACTTTTTTGGTAATGACATTTTTTGTGCCTAGTAGCCAATAATTCTCATATTAACTCTTTTCTCAAGCTATATTCTTCCTACGTAAGACATATTTTTTGTAGCCCAACCCAAGATAGAATTTCAGACTTTTTTCAATAAGTGGGCGAAAATGTGAGTTTTGAAGTTGATTCGAAAATAAGGGGACTCCAAGATATTTGACTAGAAGCGTTCCTTCCTTTATCCCCATGATATTAAATATATTCTATTTCAAATATTCTGTCACTCCTCCTCCATATAAATCATGAATTTTGTTTTCATTTTTGAATAAACCTGTATTACTAGAAAATATTGTTTGTGATTTCTTGATTGTACTATCAAATTCAACATCTGCGTGAGCCACTAATAAAAAATCATCTACGAAACAAACGTCTATTATTGCTTGTTCCTTATAGTAGGGTTGAAATTTGAATTTATGTTTCTTTAAGAGCATTTTAAATATGCAGTCCAATATATGCATAATAAGAATGAAGAGGTAAGGTGAGAGAGGATCTCCTTGCCTTACTCCTCTTTCATCCTTAAAGAAGCCACTAAGTATGTCATTCACGCTAACAATAAAGTGAGGGGTCGAAACACACTACATTAACCACTCGATAAAAGTGTTAAGGAAACCGACAACATAAAAGAATTCATGAATAGATTCACATCTTATCGAGTCAAAAGCTTTTTGAATGTCAATTTTGAAAGCCAATCTCAGAGATATATTTTTCTTCCCATAACTTTTCAATAAACTCTGTATAAGAAGTATGTTATGGGAGATAGAGCGATTTAGAATAAAAGTTGATTGTCCTAAATTCATTAATTTTGAAATAACAATTTTAAATCTTTGCGAATCGATTTTAGAGATTATTTTAAAAATTACATTACAACATGAAATATGACGAATGTGAGATTTTGGGAATCTGATTCAATACTGTAATGTTCCATTCCTTAAGTATTTTCTCGTTTTGAAAGAATTTTAAGACTCCTTCACTTACATCTTTCCTAATTATATCCCAGTTTGCCTTGAAAAAATTCGCATTGTATCAATTTGGCCCTGGACTTTTACCTCATTTCATTGTAAACAGAGCATTCTTGATCTCTTCTTAGAACAATTTGTTGCAACACCCTAAGTCTGGCATCGAATCCTTCGTTACTCAATTTTGTTCCAATTAGACCCTTATAATAAATGATAGCTTGCTGTCCGTAAAGCATTTCCCCATTATAATCTTTCAATCTGAGGACTTCGTTCCTGAAGTTTTGAGCCGCGCAATTCCTATAGAAGAAGGCAACATTTTTGTCCCCCATAGAAAGCTAAATTTCTCTAACTTCTACTTGAAGAATTTTTTTCTTTTGAGTAGAGATCTCTGAAACTTGTCAGTACTTCTTTCTCCTTAGCTTGAATGTTAGATAGGTTCTACATCCTCAAGCTTTTGCTTTGAATATTTTCCAATTTTACTCGTGCTTCCTCTATCCTTTTTGATACACCGCTGTAATTTTTCCTATCAAACTTATTGAGCTTACCTTTCAGGATCCTGATCTTTTCGTAAACTCTAAACATCTTTGTCCCGTTAATACTGGTATTCCAGGTTTCCGTTAGTACTCCTTTGAATTTTTCATCTTTCATCCAAAACTAAAAGAATTTGTAAGGCCTCTTTAGTCTAATTTCCCTTTCCCAAAAAAATTTCAACGGGAAATAATCAGAGATTCCTGGCTGTAGAACATGTATCTAGCTTCTCGGGTAGAGATCTTCCCATTTCTCATTGATCAACCCATGATCAATGCGACTCTTCCTCAAATCCTTTGACCCTCTAGTAGTTGACCATGAAAATAGATTACTTGAACGAAAATGTTCAATACAATTGAAATCTTTGATGCATTCATTAAAGTCCAGCATGTCTTGTGTGATCCCTGTTTTCGACTCTCTTTCTTGGATAAATCCAGTGACATTGAAGTCGCCCATTAGGTCCAAGGCTCATCATCATTAACTTTACTCTTGAGCTCTCTCCATAACTTCTTTCTTTCTCCTACTACACTACTTCCATAATTAGTAGCAAAATAATATTTCTCTTTTGTTATCCTACTAACAATCTCTACCACAATGACCTGCTCACTGTCGAATAACTTCTTGACCTCAATTAATCTATTATTCAACCAACCCATATTCTTCTTTTACACCCATATGAATTGTGAATATAAGACCATTCACTACCAAAATAGTTTTTACTGACAATATCGATTTGATTTGTTTCTTCTGCACATTCTTCATATGACGAAACTTCTCCAGGAGCTATGAGCTTCCGCAAGATATTTTTGGACGCTTTGGCTCTGATGCAGCAGAGAATTCAAGCTATGTCTTCAAGGCTGTAAAATCTTGAAAGGGAATCTACAACAACCTATAAAGCTAATACTAACTTATCCGCGGCTCAAAAGAGTACAAATAAAGATTGCTGAACACTACTCATGATGTGGCGATTCTCCACACTCAGTATAGATGGATGCAAGAAAACCTTCTCAATTAAAACGATGAAATCCATGACAAGACCATGTCTTTTAGTCTTGAGCTTCACAATTAGACGAGGTCTTCGATTGAATCTCTAACTCTTCAAATTCTTGAAGTCACCAAATATCTGAAGACTATTGAAGCTGAGTGATTAGAAGACGCTAACACGGTCGCTCGATGTTTTCAAGCTGAATAATATACTCTTGCCGAAGCTGCCAAAGCCAAAACTCTTGTTCATGCCAAGCCTAATTATGTTAAAAAGGGGAAATGTAGTAATCAAGGAGTAACACGTGCTCGTGGTACTCATTGTAGAAGGAAGCCAGACCGTGATGGTCTGCCTGCCCAAGGTAGTTGAGGTAGCTTCCAAGCAAATTGCGGTGGCCGTGGAGGCGATCACGGTGCTGGGGTGGTGGTCAAGGAGGAGGTCGATTGGCACATCTTTGTTCGGAAAAAGGGGTCTTCAAGATTGGATTCCAAGATTCAAAAGGGAAAGATCTTAAACTACAATCTTATGACTAGTGTAAAAGGTGTGAAAACTGAGGGTATAATCTTTCAGTAATGACTCTATATCTCTCGGTATAGACATAATTCAGAGAGTTTGGGTAACTCTCGACATTCGTCGGTATTGCCACTCTCGATAAATGTAGTTATGTGTTACTGAGAGATTTCGTAGATTTATTGGTGTAGATACCAGAGAAGAAACCGAGAGTTATATGGAAAACTCTTGGTTTTTCCTTTTAATGAAAAACCGAGAGTTATTTAAAATCCTCGGTTTTTACCTTTCAAAAAAATCCGAGAGTTATTTGAAAAACTCTCGGTTTCCCTTTCAAATAAACCCGAGAGTTTTTTAAATAATTCTCGTTTTATCCCTTTAAAGAAAAACCGAGTGTTTTCCAAATAATTCTCGATTTTTATCACAAGAGAAAATCCGAGTGTTTTCCAAATAACTCTCGGTTTTTCTTACAAGGGAAATCCGAGTGTTTTTTAAAAATAACTCTCAATTTTTCTTGAAAGGGAAAAACCGAGAGTTTTCTATATATTGGTGTTTCTTTTAAGGGAAAACCAAAGAGGTTTCTATATAAGTCTTGGTTTTTCTTTAAAGGAAAAAAACGATAGTTTTCCATATACCTTTCGCTATTACCCATATAAAATGTACAAAATAGGTCGATCGTTTTGTGCGCAACCAAAACCTGTTCAGCCAAACCAATCCATATATATATATATATATAATAACATTCATAAACCAAATGAATTCATCCAAACAACCTGTTATCTAAGCCAAACTAATCATCCAAACAACCTGTTATCAATCGAATCAAAACGTACCCAATCATTCATAAACTTGTTATAAGTCGGAAAAAAACGTACTACTAATCAAAACGTAACCAATCAAAACGTACTACTAACTAGAATTCGCTAGGGGAGGGGGTTGATACCAGTTCATTAAGAATTCCATATGTTCCTCATATTTTTCCATTCTTTTCCTCATTTGCATCTTTTTCGCTTTGATTTCACTCTCCATTTGACTCTCCCTCATTTTTATTTCACTAATCTTTATAGATCTTTCCATATCCCTTCTTTCTAATTCCTCCATTGTCATCGCCATAGTTCTCACATCTTCCATTAGTTTTTCATTCTCCTCCAACAACCGATTAGTGGATCGTTGAGAATTGTTTCCACTCTTACGATCCTCTTGAAATTGTGTGGGTTGGACGCCTAATCCCATACCGATTATTGTCCCATGCATTTGGCGTCCGAACACTCTCTCCGTCAAGTCAAAGTTAGAGATATTCGGTTCGTTTCTTCTTACTTCCTCCATCTCTACCTACACATTTGAAATAAATTTTCGTTTATATTATAAATAAGTTTGATATATATAATTTATTTAAATTTAATAAACTTACAATTTTCTCTTGCGCTCGTTCATCCAGGATCGGGTTGGGGTTTTCTTTTGTAGGTTTCGGGGTACGGGTCCTCTTGAAAACTTCAATAACAAAGGGGGTTTGTCCTATATCAAGTGTCTGTGAAATAAATGATTTATAAAATTAATAAAATTCTTTATATTAAGTTATTATAAATAATGTATATACCAATTCTTCCACCACTTGTGAAAACGGTCTACTTCCAATATGATGTAGGAATTTCAGTTTATTCTTGTTAACAATATTTGTACGACTATTTCTTTGAATTTGAAATAAAAAATTAAGTTAGAATAATTGATATTTGATTTTATTTGAATTATGAAACCGTACCTTAAATTTATCCGTGAAGTAATGGTTCCGACACACGAATCATATCGATCGTAGTCTCATGGGGGATTGTCATGTACCGCTGCCTCGTCTCCTTCATGAATCTGGATATATTCCATGTTCAAATCAGAGCGCCACCTATGCCATATCTGTCTGGCGTGTGCCAATCCGGTTGCTCAATATTGTTCAATAGAATCATTAGTACTCCGGGATCCTAAAAATAAACCATTCAAATGTTTAAAAAAAAGTATTGAATGATTATTGTACAATTATGTAATTATCAATGTCATAACAAGCCAAAGTGAATCCAATTGGTCAGCACTTAATGCTTTCCACTTCAGCAGATGATGTGAGATGGTTGAGGGATCCTAGACCACCAACCCAAATATCTAGACCACATGCGTCTTCCATCACCGCCGCTGGGCCTCCCATCTACATATCTGAAAATTAGAGCAATCTTCGTCCCCGATGGCCTCCTAGATAGAGAAATATTCTTGTTCTTCCTCCGTCTTTTGCGGGCGGAAGATTCTTCAAAATAATCAAATTCAAAATTATATGTAAATCAATACAAACAATAAATAAGTGTAAACATGGTACATGTCGATGATGGGTCGGGAGTGGAATGGTGCTCATGATCCTCCTCGTGATCCTCCATCTCAGCAAACAGACTCTCAATAAACTCTTCAGCCTCAGTAACCTCATCTTCGTCATGTGTATCACGTGCTGGGGCAGCAGTAGCTAACGGTTCCACGACTAACAGTGTGTCTCTAGAAGAATCTACTCGGATCCTTAGGTGATCTATCTCTACAACTAGGTCCTAGTATGGCCTAGACAGATTGCTCCATATTTTCCTCATACTCTTTTAAACAGTTTTCGGACCTTTAGACATTCTTAATGCATAACATTAAAAAATTGGAGAATAATTGAAATAAAATAATAATAAGAATGAATATATTAAAGTAAAAATATATATCTACCTAATTAATCTAAACTATATATTCCTAAACTGTGGATTTATATGTCACAATCTTCCAACCGGGTTGTGATGACATATCAGGGGAGTAGAATATTTGTTTTGCTTGAATCACCAATATATACGGGTTCTGACTTTGGGTTTTCAAAATTTGGTTTACATTTATACTTACGAAGCCATATTTATCCACTTTCACTCCTAGTTCCCCCGAATGTGTATCAAACCACTTACACTTGAATAAGACAATTCGTTTGTGAGAAAAGTATTGTATTTGTATTATATTTGTTAAAACTCCGTAGTATGACATAATATCTGACCCATTGTGTTAGGATCTAGGTCGGGGCTGGGGAACCGGGGTTTGGCCGGTTAACTCTTTCACTTAACGGTTGGTGTTTATCCGGTTAAAGATTAACACCGGGTTTCAATAATGCACAAACTGTCACAAACCCTTGAACCGAGTTCAAGTGCGGAAGTGGTTTGTTTCAGGTTGAAGCAACAAACACACGGGATAAATATGGATTTGTATAAAGTCGGTTTGAAGTTTAGTCGGTCGGTTTAAAGGTTCAGTAATCAGTTAAAATGATGTAGATCGATTAGAGCGGTACAGATCGGTTAGTGTGAGTCAGTTAGAGCGTAGAGCCGACATAAAGTAAATGACATGACAGGTTTTTATGGATGTTCGGAGATAAAACTCATACGTCACTCCTTCTTCTCGAAACCGCGAGAAGGATATTCACTAAGGAATACACAAACACAATATCCGATCGAGACTTATTTGCTGCTCGATAAACACTCGTACAATATCCGATCGAGACATACCGGCTGAACTAAAAGCCGAGATCTCCTTAGCATTTGCCCGGTCAAGCCATCCAGTGGATGACCACGGTGCTAAGTCACTATTGAAAGCTGAATACCAGCTTCTCAATGATGTAATCGGTCGAGGCATCCTGGGAAGGGATGTGACCAACACATACTGCACCGCTGCCTTCAACATGATGGCTGCTATAACTACTGTCACACCGGTCAATTGGTCGAGGGTACTGTTCGACGTCCTAGTCTGGATGATTGGCGTTCAAACAGTCGGCCTCGTTCCTCAAATAAGTTGTCTACTTCTGGACCTTGGAGTTCCAACATGCCCCGGGGAAGGGTTGAACCAAGCTCAAGTACTAACCAAGGAAGTAACCGACTCGTTCTATGAGCGGTTTGAGAAGGTGTGAAAGAGGAGGAACCGTCACATCCACTCCAACGGTCACACCAACTCAAGCGGATATTAGGTCACTCCCTCCTACACCCGGTCATTTTGTTGCACGCACCGGGTGTATCTTTGTTCAACCTCCTCATGATCATTTCGGTTTCATCTATGTTTTCTTCGGTTTAGTCTAAGTTATCTTCGGTTTCTATCGGTTATTTTTCAGTGTGTTGTTGCATTAGTCATTAATGAAAAGTAACATTTAATTAATGAGGTAACCCCCAACTACATGAGTAATCACTACCCAACTAACTTGGTTACTTTTCAACTAAATCCTACCTCGAGCTCCGCAATTAGTAAAAGCAACCTCTTCCCAACACACTTTGGAAACATAAATATTCTCTTCTCCAATAAGACAAAACTGACATTCAATGTAAATATTTTCCCTCCAAAACCGAATCTATATAAAGGGCTATCTCCTAATCAACTCAACACATCCTAAACACATAAATCTCTTGTACTCCTTCTCTCTCTACTAGCAAAGTTTGAATCATGCCTAGCCGAACTTTACCAAACTTCGTAAGCATTGATTTTGATTCTTGCTTGGAAATCAGTGATCAAGAAACAAAAGAGATGTTATTTGAATCCCTTATTAACACTGGTCTTCGACCCTTTCTCGAAGAATCCGGTCCTATACTCCTTGAGGATGTCAAGACCTTCTTTAGAAGTGCTTGTGTCAGAGGAAACTATATTGTTTCCACGGTGAGAGACCATACCTTCTGGCAGGATGAAGCCGAATTTGCTCAGATGTTCAATCTGCCCACCGAAGGGTTTTCGGACTTCCCTCCTAGGGAAGGAAGTGCCGCGATATCTTACTCTTGGCTGTTCTCAGAAACCGGGAGGCCGGTGGAGAACAACGGGCCAAAGACCTGTCTTCGGTTCCACGTCCATCTCCTACTTGAAATCATCAACCGCTCGTTAATCTGCCAATCCCCTAACCAGCGGTACTCTAAAAAGGTGTATAACATGATGACCTACATCATGAGTTATGCCCGCATAAACTGGTCATCGGTCATATTCAACAACCTGAAAACTATGGTGTTGACCAAAAGAGGCCTCGGTTACGCTCCTCATATCAGTCGACTCATACTCAAGTATCGTCCAGAATTTGGACCGGGTGCACCCGCATCCCTCTCAAACATTCTTGATGTGGATGAGGTAGAGGATAAGTTCTCTAGGATGGTTATTGCCTAGGCCATATTCCTTGTTATCTCTTTTGTATTCCTTCCTTTCTGTATTTCCAAACCGATCTATATATCGGTTTCTATCTTGTACCTTCATTCAATGAAACTCTATTTCAGTCTAAATAACCGGGTCCAAATAACAATTCAGAACATCCATCTAAGTAACCGGTTAATATTATCAAGTAACTTCGTTTTCATTGAAATATCCGGTCAATATCAAAGAAACCGCGTCTTCGCAGTTATGCACGTTATCAAGAAGAACCGCTTACTTAGAACACTCATCTAAATAACCGGTTAAATCGATAAACAAACCGGTGTTCGTAGAATTTTCCGGCCAAGGTCAAAGCACCGCATCACTACGGTTCACAAACCACTTCATAATACGGTTTCAAAAAGGGGATTGCGTCATCAAAATCAAAATCTAAAATTTTGGAGGGAAATTTCCCGCCCAAAGAGCTCCCGCTCAAAATTCCCGCCTCTGATTTGGCGCCCATAGTTTGCCGCCCTTTTGGTTTACCGCCCATTGCTTCCCGCCTCTTGGATTACCGCCTTTTGGCTTCCCGCCTTTTGGCTTAGAGGGAAAAATCCCGCCAAAAGTTGACGGGACGGTTGGGCTTCCAGACCGCGCCTATAAAAAGGGTCCTTGGCCATTTCATTTTACTCTTACGCGAAATAGCTTTCTCTCTCTAAGCTATTAAACTCTCTCACACCGTTTATTCTCTTGCTCTCTCAAACTCTCTCAATCACCAACAATGGGTCGTGCTTCGGCTTTGTTCAAACATATCATTCAGGTGGATTTTGAGGAGATCCGTCAAAACGGTTCGGTTGCGGCAAAGGAAGTTATTACCCGGATTTCCGAAGCCGGACTCCAATATTTTCTAGGCGGTCCTTTTGTTCTCTACAAAGAAGCGGTTGAAGAATTCTTCAAAACCGCATCTCTCTCTGGTGACAAAATAACCACAACTATTGGTGGCAAACAATTCGATATAACCGAAGAGTCGGTTGCGGAAATCCTACGTCTTCCAACAACATTCGAGGCGTCTTGCCAAATTCTCTCGGCAACAGGGGATCCGGTAAAAAGTCCTCACTGCGACCGGAATATATACCGCTTTGTGACATCTTCACTAAGTCGGTTCAAGCGAGAGGTGGAAATTTCGACAACCTCACCAAGGCCAAAATCGAGATGCTTATCGGTTTATTGGACGGTCTGAACGTCAACTGGGCAAAGGAGATTTTCGGCAATCTACAAGACATGGTGAAACCGGATTCCGCCCGGTCATGGGGATACGCCATCCCACTTGGGAAGATCATGCTCCATACCAACATCAACACCGGTCCTGGTGTTCTTCTCCCCTCAAGCAAAATAATTAGATCCCGCCAATTCCTGGAAAGGAAGTAGCCGGCGCCCGGCTCTACAGGTGGCCGAAGGAAGAAATCTACCGCCAAGACACCGGCTCTGGTAAAAGACAAGTCCGGAAACAAGGATAAGGAACCGATAGTATTCACGGAAACGCGCTCACAAACGCAAGATGAGGAAGACTCGGCTTCCACGTCTGAAAGAACCGGATCACAGAAAACCGATGACAATCCATCCGATAAAGAAGAAGGACCGATTGAAGAGGAACAATCGGCTACAAGTCCTGACAATGCCGGTGCGGCCGCAAGCCTTGAAAACACCGATGCCGGTGCAGACGGCCGTGGGGAGGAAGAGGTTCCCATTGACAACGACCAGAAGATAGCCGCGAACATTGTACGCAAAATCTTGGAGGAAATCGATCTACGAGCTCAAGCGGCTGTCGAAGTATACCATGAATGGTTCGGGTACCGATGCGACAAATTCTTCAAACACATGCTACCGGGCCTAACCGATGAACAAAGTTTCAGAAGGCTAAAGGAGATTGAAGAAGACGTTATCAGACTCACAAACGCCGAGGATCTTAACGAAGCCATGGACCGACACACAATAGTGAATCCGCGTGCTCGGCTACAAAAGCTAACCGTACACATACGAAAGCTTACAGAAAGGTATGTTGCGGGAACACCGAAGGCTAAGTTACAACTCCTGGTTTTGGAATTGCTTGAAGTCAAGAAAGGAGAATTCGTTGACGAGATAGAGCAGATTGAAGCGGTGCGCAGACAACGAGGTACATTGCACTCTCCGCGTCCTGAGACCGATGACGGTCAGAATCGAGGTGAAACACCTCCTTTAGCGGATCCGGTCATTAACGAAACCGACGAAAGGACATAACCTCCTTTCACCGGGCCACTTGAAACCGATCAACCTGGGGATTTAGAACCGGTTGTTACCGAAGAAAGAGTCAAGACTATTATTGAAGAGTTTTCCCAACAGAAAGGTTCGACCGTGGAGGAGGAAATTCAAGAAAGTCGCGCTTCAAACAATTACATTGGCCGAAACAACGAGGGATAATCTTGTGAAGGCAGAGGCCCGGATCACAAAAATCGAAGCCGACTACCGGGACGATACCATTCTGCACAATGAACATCTTCAGCGAACCGAAGACTTGGAAGATAAGACCTCCAAGATGGTGGATGACATGGATCGGTTTCAAGAGAAAACCGAACAACAGTTCACAAAGGTCGATGAGGATCTAGGGCGGTCAAGCGGCGAAGTCGGTTCGACAATTGACAGGGTCATAGATCTTAAAAAGAAGAATGCGAGTCTTGAGGAGCGCAACGACAAGCTTGAAGCCGACCTTAAGGCATTCACCGAACAGGTGGCTGAGTTGATAAATGCAAAGATTAATGCTGATAAAGCGGTTGAAGAGGCAAACGCTCGAGCGGCTAAGGATATTCAGGATGCTCTGGACGAAGAAGCGCAAACAGTAAAGGAGGCACCGCGATTGTCTGAAGAGGAAATAGCCGTGCGCGAACGAAACCTAGCGGCTAAAAATCCGGCACTTGCGAAGTCCATGGCAGCTCAAGCAGCCGAGGATGCAGATTGGTTAAATACTGAAAAACAAAGACTCGCCGAATTTGCAAACGCTCACAAGAAGTCCAAGGCGGCTTCTTCCTCTTCGGTTCCGGCAAAACGGAAAAGGAAAACACCTTCAAGGAAGGTTCAGGTAACCGGGATGCTGGAAAGGATCACCGATGACAAATATAGAAACTCTACCGCACCCGGCTTCCCAAACAGAGGACGAAATCGAAGAAAATCTTGAGCCGCGATCTACAAGAGACATCGAGTCTCCAATGCGGCTCCAATCAGCACGGTCGGTCAACCGCAAGCTGGAGGTTCATCTTCAAGAACGGCTCCACCGGATGAGGAACAACCAACCGATGATATGATGGAAGGGTTCCTGCCATCCGAATCAGAATAGGGGCTTTCTGTTCTTAATCTATGTTTATTTCGGTATCTACATATAATATTTTCCCCTTTTACGGTTACTTATATATATATATAAAGTTATTTTTGAAACCGGCCTATACTTGCAATCTTACATGGTTTTGATAATTTTAAATAAAATAATCAAAAAGGGAGAAATTGATAAGATAAAAAATTAGAATTCTCCAAATTTTTCTCAAAATTTTTCCAAATTTTTCGAAAAATTCTCCCAAGACAGTTTCAAAAATCCGGTGAAATAAGAACTGGCCTACGTTTGCAATCTTACATAATTTTGATAATTTTAAATAAAATAATCAAAAAGGGAGAAATTGTTAGATAAAATTAGACCGGTCAACAGAACTTAACAAAAATAAACCTTCCATGCAGGAACAAAGAACCAGACCAGTCAAAATAACCAACCGGTTTGAGAAAACCAACCGATCAGATAAATAAACCGGGTAAGAAGTTCAACCGGTCAAACTATCAAACCGACCAGAAACATGACCGCTCAAAGAAGGCCGAAAACACTAGACAACCGGTCACTCAGAAGCCAAAGCAATAACCGGAAGTCATCCGGTTAAGTCAAATGACTGACCAACATAAGAAGATACTTCGGGTATCTGTTGAGAATGATACCAAAGGAACAGACTGAACATTTCCATATTTATACAAGTCTGAGGAAAGTCTGTAGGCTGCAGAAGACAGTCCTACAAGATCTTTCCACTTCAGGATAAATCAGAAAGGCAATCTTCCAAGTACAGACAACTGTCTAACAGACAGTTACCACATTGAGTAAAAGACAAACCTAGCCGGTTTGTCCTATATACTGGAAGAACAGACTGCTAACTCTGTGAGGTTGACCGCTAGGTCTGAAAAGTTGATCGCCAAGTCTAAATCACTGAACCTCTGCTCAACCAATCAAATTCAAGGAAATGAAATATGACCGTTGGCATATTTCACCTATAAAAGGAGCAGCTGAAGAGGAGTAAATGTGGGACACAGTGAACAATTAATTTACAAGTGATAAGATTGTGTTCTCTCTCTAGAAAAGGCCTAAGTGCTAAAGTTGAAGTGTGTGTTTACAATTTCGGTGTAAATTGTACGGGTGTTATCGAGCAGGAAATAAGTCTCGATCGGATTGTATTTGTATTCCTTAGTGAATATCCTTCTCGCGGTTTCGAGAGGAAGGGGTGACGTAGGAGCTTTATCTCCGAACATCCATAAAAACTTGTCTTATTATTTATTTTCTGCCTGATTTACTTTATAACCGAGCTGTACTAACCGACCTACACCATCTTGACCGACTCTACACTATTTAAAACGAATCACCAAGTTACAAAAACCGACCCATCAATTTCCAAACATGTCCTATTCAAAACCGGTTATGCCTATTCTGTAAGTGTGCTGCTTCAACCTGAAACAAACCTCTTCCGCGCTTGAATATAGTTCAAGGGTTTGTGACAGTTTGTGTAGTATTGAAACCCCGGTGTTAATCTCTAACCGGATTAATCACCACCCTTTGAGTGAGACGCGCTAACCGGCCCAACCCCGGTCCCCCAACCGCGACCTAGATCCTAACAGGTACATTAAATCATTTTGATAATATTCAACCAAAAACCTATCTCTCAATAGGTACATTACATTTTTTTTATACGAATCAACCAAAAACCTATATCTCTCGATTTGCACATGACATCGTTTTTATACAATTAAACCAAAAACCAAACTCTCAATAGGGACATGACATAATTTTATTATTATTTTACCAAAAACCCTATCTCTCAATAGGTACATGATATCATTTTATACGATTCAACTAAAAACATATTTCTCAATAGGTACATGACATCATTTTTATACTATTCAACCAAAACCTAACTCTCCATAGGTACATATTATCGTTTTTTGATAATTCAATTAAAAACCCTATTTCTCAATAAGTATAAGACATATTTTTAAACGATTGAACCTCAAACATTATATATACGTAGGTACAAGCTGATAGGATCGGCTTTATCGATAGAGACCGGGGTCTGGCTAAGGATGAAGGATTATAAAAAACAGTTTGAAAGAAATTCTGTTAGGGATTTAATTCGCTTTTATTCTACGCAAACACTTGTAAACACTTGAAACAGATTCAAGGCAGAATTGTTTACTTGGGTTTGAAGCTCAAGAAGAAATATGAAAAGATGACAGAAATGAAAGAACACAACAATTTGTTTATGGATGTTCGGAGAAACTCTCCTACGTCACCACTTCTTCCAATCACCGAAAGGATTCACTATAATATGATTCGAATCAAATACAGTTTACACACACTTAGCTCACTATTGAACAGAACATTTTCTGTTCAATTACAAGATGAAGAATATCACTCAGCTAAAGGTGTTTTTGATTCTAGCTCTCTCTTGATTCACACACAGTACAATCAGAAAGCAACTTCACAATATGAATATTCAAAAGCTTGAATTCTCTCAAGATCGGCAAATTCGTAAGGTTAGCAGTTTTTATAAGGCAGATTGTCCGTTGTCCTTGAGATTTGTTAAATACTGAGAAGGAGTTAACGGTCGAATCTTTTATAATGATATGTGGCACTCTTCCATAAGAAAGCCTCCATTGTACACAGCAGGTTCTAAGCACAAGGATCGTGGTCGTACCTCACTAGTAGTGCGTCAAATATTCCATCAGGGATGTACCGCCTGGTCTAATAGAATTAGACTTACGTCTAACTTTCCAATAACCGTTAGAAGGTACGTCTAACTCCACTAAGTTAGACTACACGCCGAATTCCGGTTCTACCTCAGACTTGTCTGAAGGAGTTAGACGCACGTCTAACTTTCACTAATTAGACCACACGTCTAATTATCCAATAACCATTAGACGGTACGTCTAACTCCACTGAGTTAGACTACATGTCTAATTCCGCTTCTACCTCAGACTTGTCTGAAGCAGTTAGACGCACGTCTAACTTTCACTAATTAGACCACACGTCTAATTATCTAATAACCATTAGACGGTACGTCTAACTCCACTGAGTTAGACTACACATCTAATTCCGGTTCTACCTCAGACTTGTCTGAAAGAGTTAGACGCACGTCTAACTTTCACTAATTAGACCACACGTCTAATTATCCAATAACCATTAGACGGTACGTCTAACTCCACTAAGTTAGACTACACGTCTAATTCCGGTTCTATCTCAGAGTTGTCTGAAGGAGTTAGACGCACGTCTAACATTCACTAATTAGACCACACGTTTAATTATCCAAACATATTAGACTATTCGTCTAATTACAAGTCTCTTAGACTACACGTCTAACTCCGATGAGTTAGACTTTACGTCTAATTCTATGTATTAGACTTACGTCTAATTCCGTATATCTATTAGACTATCCGTCTAATTACACGTCTATTAGACTACACGTCTAACTCCGATGAGTTAGACAGTACGTCTAATTCTATGCATTCATTAGACTACACGTCTAACTCCGATGAGTTAGACTGTACGTCTAATTCTATGCATTCATTAGACTACACGTCTAACTCCGATGAGTTAGACTGTACGTCTAATTCTATGCATTCATTAGACTACACGTCTAACTCCAATGAGTTAGATTGTACGTCTAATTCAATGCATTAAATGCCAAAATCAGTGTAAGGACCCTCATTAGAGCCAAGTCTTATGAAATATTGTTTCAATACACCTGCATCAAAACTCATAAGTCATTTCATCATCAAAATCTCAGTGGTTAAATTATTTTAACACTTAGTCTAAATAATCTGACCCAACAATTTCCCCTTATACCAAAATATGCATTCATCATATAAATAAACAAAACCCTTGTTCACTTACATCATACATCCAAAACCAATATTTTGATAAACCATCAAAAAACATTGTTCGATAACAGTATAAGAAAAGAGATCATTGTTCTTCCCTTTTAACTCGAGGATCGGTTGGACTCATTTCTTTACTGGGAAGCATGTTAAGATAAGGAGGATAGCCGCGACCACCACGACCTCTTGTACTTGATCTTCCACCGCGTTCACCACCACTGGCACGTCCACCTTGATCAACATTGGATAGCCTACTCCGGCCACCACCGCTTCGACCTCCACCTCTCTTGGTTGGCCTAGGATTGACATCGGTGCTTGGGGCTCGCTTGAATCTAGTGCCGGTTGACACACCATCATTTCTTCTACTTGACTCGCCTTGAGCGGGTCGAGATTGAGCACCTTCAACATTGGCCATTGCATTCTCCTTTTCTTTAAACTTCCTTGCAATGGAGTCAGCAAACTCTTGTCGTTCATTACCATTCCTACTCAAGCAACCCTGAATTTCCACCATCTGATTCTTCACTAGACAGAATTCTTCTAAGGTTTCCTTGTGACGTTCATAATTGAATTTCCTTTCAATGTCTAGTAATTCAGTTTGACGGCTAAAGAGTTGCTATTCAAACTTTGAGAAGTTTTGATTTGCAACATGACTCTCATATGTGTTCTTCTTCAAAGTTTTGTCCAATTCAGTAATGACTTTGATAATCTTGCAAAAGCCCTCTCTTTCTTCTTCCTTAGAGTTCATGGCTTGTGTCATGGTCTTCTAAATCGATGAAAGCATAGACCTCATAGATCTTAACACCTTGTTTCCTCCGGCAGAGGATTGTTCATGAGATGAGACCTCTTCAGACTCTGCTTCCATGCTCTGAATTGGCTCAAAGTTTGTGTGAATCTGCAAGGATTGCTCCGGTTGATTCATTCCGGCTTTCCTAGCAGCTTCATCTCGCTCTTCTTCTTCTATATTTCTTCTTCAGCTCTCTGAAATCTCTCATACAGATTTCAAATGTAGTGAATAGGAATATTGATGTTTTCATGAATATTTCCCACAATGGTGTCGGGAATAGACGGGGCTTGATAAACGTTGCTTGTTGATCCTATTCCTCCTCAGATGAGGAACTTCCTTTTTCAACATTCTTCTCATTGGAGGGTTCCCCCTCAGATCTGACAATTTCTGGCTGAGTAACCTCGGCCACTTTCTCCTGAATAACCTCTGTTCTCGCAACAGGGGTTAACATCTCATTTTCTTCAATAGGAGCTTTAAAAGCATCCTTAGTCACATCTTCTATAAGAACTCCTTCTTCATTTATCTCAAGAGCTTGTTCAAGCTCTTGGACAATTACTTCTTCTTCATTAGGGATTTCTTGAATATGTTGATCTAGAATGCGTCTCTTTTCGGCAGAAAGATTTCCGAATTCGATCAAGAGAGCAGCATCTAGCTCATCAGCATCATTCTCAGCATCTGAAATGTCCATAGCTTCATCATCATTGAGAGGTTCTGCGCTAGAGCAATCGGCGCCATGAATGTATCGAGAAGCTACAGAGACATAACTATCCAGAATGTCGTTCATCTTTTTCAACACCTTCATTTCCACTTCAGATCCTTTCTCAGCAGGATTGAGATTAGCTTTCCTAGCTTCAAAAATTGGAAAAAAGAGCTTTTCCAAATATACAAGCTTCCACTAGTTCTCTTCTCTTCAGAGCCTCAGCAACCTCTGAAGTTCTTGCTCATTTCAGAACTTTCTTTTCGTTTGCCACCCGCTTCTTCCATTCTTTTGTTATAGCAAAGTTTGACTAAGATTCATTATACTTGGAAGATAGTCTCTCCACGGACCAAGATTCATAAATTTCCAGTTTCTTAGCAGTAAGAACTTTAACTTGCTCTAATATGAGGCCAACAATCCCTGTTGCCTCTGATACTCTTTCAGGAACTAGAGAAGCAATATCTTTACCTTTTACAACAACCTCCACGGGTTTTGGAGCAGGTCTTGGTTCACCGATCACGATTCCACCTGTCTGTCTTCTGGAACGCATAAGTTCAAACGCAGATTGAGGCTTCTTACAGAGCTCAGCAGAAAGCTCTATACGAACGACTTTCCCAGCTACCAATGAGTCTTTAGGAACTGGAATGGAAACTTCTTGTTTTGCAGATTAACCAGCAACAAGGGTAAGAACAACACTTTGTTCTGGTTGAGATGAATCTTTAGCACCAGCGGCTACAATATCAGTTTGAACAACAGGAGACTCAATCCTGTCAACAGTTTTATCATTTGGACCGGCTGACTCAACAACAGGCCCTTCAGCAGATTCTCTCAAGGGAGAGAATACAGATTCAGCTTGTTCCACTACGGGAACATTAAACATAGGCACAGCGACCAAAGATTTGGAAGACTTTACCTTTACAGATTTAGACGCGCGGGGAGCCTTTGTCTTCTTCTCCTTTGAGGCACAGGACCTCAAAGGTTTCCTCAAAAAGGTTGAGGGAGTGGATAATGAGGACATTGGAGTTGCAACAAGTACGCCTGGACCTTGCTTCAACCTTGAATCGACAGATTCAAAGTCCTTTTTGTTTGGACTCTTCAGACTGGAGGAACTGGCCTCCGATTCATTCACCGTTTTCGTTCTCTTTGCTCCTGTTGACAAAATAGAAGCAGAAGGCTTGGATCGCGTAGAAGGCTTTCTACCGGTTTGGTAACTCGATGCACTAGATGCAGATTCAAGGTTGCTCTTCAACCTCATCAGTGTTTTAGCCACTGTAAGAGCAGTAAATACTCTTGCAGAGTTGATCTGCACCGGTTCACCAACAGGAACCCCCAAATGCTTCAACAGATGACTCAGTTGAGCCGCATATGTTATGCTCTCCTTGTTCGTTTGACAGATTGAGAAGCACAAGTTCTGAAAGAGAGTATGAGCCCAGTTTACCTGGATTCTCTTTGAGATAGCACACATATAGTCAAAACGGTCTTGACTATAAAGATGGAAAGAGCCAGATTTCCCTTGTAGTGCCTTTGCCACCACGTCGTTTAGAAGAATGAAATGCGGTTTGAATGCCTTCTTGAGTCCATTCACATGGATCATCGAGCCGTCGACAGAAAAGGTTGTCTTCATCTCCTCAATGATTTCTGAAGAGAGGATCAAGTCGAATAAATGCCCATCCGTCGGAAGTTCAAAGAACTCCACATAAACTGCTTCATCGAAAGAAAACACCATTCCGTTGACGGTTGCTACGATGGAATCATCCATCATAGTTGCAGTTTTGAAGAACTCGCGAACTTCTTTTTCGTAGAATATGAACGGTCCGCCTAGATACTTCCTTAACCCAAAGTATTCTAGGGTTTGGAACATCTTCACCACCTCCGGTTGATCAAACGTGTATACAGATGGAAAATCCACCTTCAAAGTACAGTGACCCAGAGTGATTTTCTTCACCATTCTCGAAAGAATATGAAACGACACAGGATTTCAGAGAGATTTAGTGAGAGAAATGCGAAGAGAACTAGGGTTCTTAGGAGTTTCGAGGGATTGAAAGCTTTCAAAATTCATGCACTAATGTCCTTATATAGATGGAAGAGGGAAATTAAGAATAACCGTCTATTCTAGAGGTATGGCCCATTAATAAATGTTAGACGTCCTTTTTCAAGAAGTCATCATTAAAAATGAGGGTATATCAGTCATTTTCTCTAAACTTGAAAGACACGTGTCTTCATGTTAATAAGAGATGACTGTTTGATATTTTGAGCGGGAAAAGTAAATAACTCTCAATCGTGGGACTACTGTCCTTGATCAATCTAATCGGCACGTAGTTAGACGTTTTTCTTACTCCAAAAATCCATATAACAAAACGTCTATAAGATGGGTGAATCTATTAGACGCATACGTCTAATTCCGTGTCTAATGTCTATTAGACGTGTACGTCTAATTCCTCATAAACATCACGTGTTAGACGTGTGTTGATTAGACGTGAGCAACCTCTTGCTCGTGATGTAAAAACGTCTAACGTCTATTAGACGTGTCCGTCTAATTGTGTAGGTATAACACCTCAACATATAGACTTAGATGAATGGATTTTGAGCAAAAATACGTCTAAGTACACACTGTTTCTTTTAGACTCTCTTGTCTAATTAGACCGATTAAGGATATTCGTCTGGAGAGTATCTTTACTTTCAAAGTAATTTTCCCTCTCAGTATGTATATGGACATAAGAATGTAATAAATAATTTTTGTGGTCCAAAGACCAAAAATATTTTTAACAAATAAAAATATTTATTCCACTAGAATGGTAAATGCCACTGTTGATCTTCCAGGCTGTGTACGCAGATGAGTACTCTTCTAGCTTTCTTCCTGCAATCCTCCTGCATCACCTACAAAAGAAACTATTTACACATTTTGGTTCCCATACTCAATTGGGTCCTCAATCAATTAGTCCCTTAGGAATCCATATCTGAGTTATTCTGATGGACTTCCCATTTTGTGTTGTGATTAATGCATAAGATTTTGACTTAGCAGATGACTTCCTGCTAGCTACTGATCCTTTAACTTTTGAAGAAAGTTTTCTTTTAAAACTCCTTGACTTAGAGTCAGGTTTTAAATTGCCAGACCAGTTAGCTGCTTCTAGCTTATTCATAAGCCAACTAACAGTTGGCGGAACTTAAACTATTTCATTTTTGAAAGACACTTCTTCATGAATGGGATCAGATTCAATGTCAGTCACACTTCCTTTGACAAAACTTATTGGCTTAAGTTTGTCATATGGTTTTGACTTTTTACATGACAGGTTAGGGTGATTGCTATCAAATCCCAATCCGAATCTAGATCCAGCAGCTTTGAACATGCTGATCTGATATTTGACAGTATCTCCAGACCTTGTCTATGCACAAACAACATAGTTTAACCTTTTGTTTTCAGATGAAAGGGTTTAAATCTGTTCCTTGAGGATATCATTCTCAGATGACATCTCTTCAATCTTCTTTTCAAAATCATTTGACTCTTCACCTTTAAACAGATTTGGTTTATTTACATCTGATGAAGATTTAGTATCATTTAGGGATTCTGCTAGCTTTCTGTACTCGATGACCATGTCATCTAGTGCAACTACCAGTTGTTCCCTTAAAAACCTTTTGAAAGATAAGTCAAATACCTCAGTCTCCTGAGTTCTTTCTTCATCTTCTCTTGCCATGAAGCATGCCACCTCCTCTTCATCACTTTCACTGGATGAAAAATAGGAGCCATGGTTGCTTCCTCTGTTCTTCCCATCACCAGCCATAAGAGACTTCAGCTCTTTTCCATCATCCTTGGTATCTTCACGCTTTGGCTTTCGGCATTCCGATGCATAATGACCTTTAATACCACAGTTAAAACAAGTAACATTTGCTTTAGATTTTCTATTATCATTAGAATTTGTAGAGTTTGAGTTAGAGTTGCTCTTATTCATGAAGTCGCCAAACTTCTTCACAAAGAGAGACATGGCATCGTTGCTCAGCTTCTTAGCTTCCATATTCACATCCGGAGCGGTTGGTGGCTCTTCAGTAGTCACCAGCGCCTTGGCAATGATAACGGACGTGGGTTGATCTTCTAACATCCTACAGTTCAGCTCGAACTCATAGGCCTTGAGGTAAGCAAAGAGATCAAAAAGAGAGATCTTGTTAAGATCTTTGGATTCTCTCATCGCCATAGTCTTTATTTCCCATTCTCTTGGAAGAGCACGCATGACCTTGATAGCATGCTCCCAGTTGTTATAGGTCTTTCCTAGGATAGACAGAGAGGAGACGATCTTGCTGAATCTGGTGTCGAAATCGTTCATTGTTTCACCAGGACGCATCTTGAAGCTGTCAAACTGTTGAGTGGAAACCATGATCTTGTTTTCCTTAGTTTGCTTGTTGCCCTCACATAGTTGAGTGAGTCTGTCCCAGACCTCTTTGGCAGTATCGCATTCGATAATGTAGTTGAACATACTGTCATCGAGAGATCTGTATAGAACATCAAGAACCATGTTGTTGAGGTTGTTCTGCCACTCTTCATCAGCGGTCCAGTCAGCCTTCTCTTTATCAATCTTGATAGGACCTTCTGTGACAACTCTCCACATGTCATCATGAAGAGAACAAAGTTAAGCACGAACTCTTTTCTTCCAAACAATGTAGTTTTCTCGAGAGAAAGTTGGAATGGCTGTAGCACTGGCATCTTTGGATATGGTCGACATATTTTAGGAAAGGCTTGAGAATAGAAACAAGGCTCTGATACCAATTGATAGGATCGGCTTTATCGATAGAGACGGGGGTCTGGCTAAGGATGAAGGCTTATGAAAAACGGGTTGAAAGAAATCCTATTAGGGATTTAATTCACTTTCAATTCTACACAAACACTTGTAAACACTTGAAACAGATTCAAGGCGGAATTGTTTACTTTGGTTTGAAGCAAAAGATGAAATATGAAAAGTTGACAGAAATGAAAGAACACAACAATTTGTTTATGAATATTTGGAGAAACTCTCCTACGTCACCCCTTCTTCCAACCACCGGAAGGATTCACTATAATATGATTCGAATCAAATACAGTTTACACACACTTAGCTCACTTTTGAACACAACACGTTCTGTTCAATTACAAGATGAAGAATATCACTCAACTAAAGGTGTTTTTGATTCTAGCTCTCTCTTGATTCACACACAGTACAATTAGAAAGCAACTTCACAGTATGAGTTTAGTAAGCAAGATGATTGAGTAGTTTCTCTCTCTGCAAAATCAGATTGCTTGTTCGTTGTATATCATAAATTTGTGAGGTAGATTGTCCGTTGTCCTTTAGATTTGTTAATTACTGAGCAGGGGCTAATAGTCAAATCTTTTAGAATGATACGTGGTACTCTTCCATTGGAAAGCTTCCATTGTACACAGCAGGTTCTGAGCACAAGGATCGTGGCTGTACATAACTGGAAGTGCGCCGAATATTCCATCAGGGATGTACCTGCAAAACAAGTAATGTGAGGAAAATTCCCTTACGTGGCATTCCTTGGTTGGTTACATATAGCTGTTGTACTAATCTTCACTAGAAAGTGGAGCAGGAGTAGGGTACAGCTATAGCACGTGGGTAGGTGAAATGTTAGCTTAAAGCGTACTACTTAAACTAAGCATTAGACGTATTTCAGTTAGAAGGATTGTAAAATCAGTCTAATGAAATCACACATCACCTTTAAAATAAACACATCTATTAGACCGCCTGGTCTAATAGAATTAGACTTACGTCTAATTATCCAATAACCATTAGACGGTACGTCTAACTCCACTGAGTTAGACTACACGTCTAATTCCGGTTCTACCTCAGACTTGTCTAAAGGAGTTAGACGCACGTCTAACTTTCACTAAATAGACCACACGTCTAATTATCCAATAACCATTAGACGGTACGTCTAACTCCACTAAGTTAGACTACACGTCTAATTTCGGTTCTACCTCAGACTTGTCTGACGGAGTTAGACGCACGTCTAACATTCACTAATTAGACCACACGTCTAATTATCCAATAACCATTAGACGGTACGTCTAACTCCACTGAGTTAGACTACACGTCTAATTCCGATTTTACCTCAGACTTGTCTGAAGGAGTTAGATGCACGTCTAACTTTCACTAATTTGACCACACGTCTAATTATCCAATAACCATTAGACGGTACGTTTAACTCCACTGAGTTAGACTACACGTCTAATTCTGGTTCTACCTCAAATTTGTCTGAAGGAGTTAGACTACAAGTCTAACTCCGATGAGTTAGACTGTACGTCTAATTCTATGTATTAGACTTACGTCTAATTACGTGTATCTATTAGACTATCCGTCTAATTACACGTCTATTAGACTACACGTCTAACTCCGATGAGTTAGACTGTACGTCTAATTCTATGCATTCATTAGACTACACGTCTAACTCCAATGAGTTAGACTATACGTCTAATTCTATGCATTCATTAGATTACACGTCTAACTCCGATGAGTTAGACTGTACGTCTAATTCTATGCATTCATTAGATTATACGTCTAACTCCAATGAGTTAGACTGTACGTCTAATTCTATGCATTGAATGCTAAAATCGGTCTAATGAACCTCATTAGAGCTAAGTCTTATGAAATATTGTTTCAATACACCTGTATCAAAACTCATAAGTCATTTCATCATCAAAATCTCAGTGGTTAAATTATTTTAATACTTAGTCAAAATAATCTGACCCAACACCATACGTCTAATTCAATGCATTCATTAGACTAGACGTCTAATTCTATACATTTATTAGACTGCACGTCTAACTCCGTTGAGTTAGAATGCACGTCTAATTATATGCATTCATTAGACTACACGTCTAACTCCGCTGAGTTAGACTGCACGTCTAATTCTATACATTTATTAGACTGTACGTCTAACTCCGTTGAGTTAGACTGCACGTCTAATTCTATGCATTCATTAGACAACTCGTCTAACTCCGTTGAATTAGACTTTACGTCTAATTCTATGCATTCATTAGAATACACGTCTAACTCCGTTGAGTTAGACTGTACGTCTTATTCTATGCATTCATTAGACTACACGTCTAACTCCGTTGAGTTAGACTGTATGTTTAATTTTATGCATCTAATGCCAAAATCGGTCTAATGACCCTCATAAGAGCCAAGTCTTATGAAATATGATTTCAATACACCTGTATCAAAACTCATAAGACATTTCATCATCAAAATCTCAATGGTTAAATTATTTCAACACTTAGTCAAAATAATTTGACCCAACAGTTTCCCCCTTTTTGATGAAGAAATTGGAAACCTGCATATATATATATATATATATATATATATCAAAATATATATTCATCATATAAATAAAACAAACATTGTTCACTTACATCAAACTTCCAAAACCAATATTCAGAAAACCATCAAATAAACATTATTTGAAAAACTTAAATAGAGTAAAAGAAAAGAAATTATTGTTCTTCCCTTTTAACTCGAGGATCAATTGGACTCATGTCTTGGTCGAGAAGCATGTTGAGATAAGGAGGATAGTCGCGACCACCACGACCGCTTCCACTTGATCTTCCACCACGGTCACCACCACTGGCACGACCACCTTGATCTACATTGGATAGCCTACTACGACCACCACCACTTTTTCTGCATCCACGATCACCACCACTTCGACCTCCACCTCTCTTGGTTGGCCTAGGATTATCATCGTTGCTTGGGGCTTGTCTGAATCTAGTGCCGGTTGACACGCCATCATTTCTTCTACTTGACTCGCCTTGGGCGGGTCGAGTTTGTTCTCTTTCAACATTAGTCTTTGCGTTCTCCTTTGCTTGAAACTTCCTTGCAATGGAGTCAGCAAATTCATGTCATTCACAATCATTTCTATTCAAACAACCCTGAATTTCCACCATCTGATTCTTCACCAGACTGAATTCTTCCAAAGTCTCCTTATGACGTTCATCATTGATTTGCCTTTCAATGTCTAACAATTCAGTTTGACGGTTGAAAGGTTGCTTTTCAAACTTGGAGTAGTTTATATTTGAGACATGAGTCTCATACGCGTTCTTCTTCAAAGTGTTGTCCAACTCATTGAGAACTTTGATAATTTCAGTAAAGTCTTTCTTTATTCTTCCTGAGTAGTCAAGGACTTTAGCATTCTCTTCTGAAGAGATGAGAGCACAGAAGTCATAGACTTCAACAGCTTGTTACCATCAGCAGAGGATTCTTCATTTGATGAATTTTCTTGAGACTCTGCTTCCATACTTTGAATCGGCTCAAAGTTTGTATGAATCTGCAAGGATTTCTCTGACTGATTCTTCTCGGCTTTCTTAGAAGCTTAATCCTTCTCTTCTTCTAACAGTGCTTCTTCAGCTCTTTGAAATCTCTCATATAAATTTCCAGAGTTGTGAAGAGGAATGTTAATATTTTCGTGAACATTTCCCACAATGGTGTCGGAAAATAGACGGGGTTTTTTATAAGTTGCGTGTTGATCCTGTTCCTCCTTAGATGAGGAACTTTCTTCTTCAGCAACCTTCTGTTTGGAGAATTCCCCCTCAGATCTGATAATTTCTGGTTGAGTTACCTCGGCCACTTTCTCTTGAGGATATCACAACAGAGGATATCACAACATCTTCTTCCAAAGGAGCTTGATCAGTCTCCTCAATCACATCTTCTGCAAGAACTTGTTCTTCATTTGTTTCAAGGGCTTGTTCAGGCTCGTGAACAATCAATTCCTCTTCTTCTTGAGGAATCTCTTGAATAGGTTGATCCAGAATGCGTCTCTCTTCGGCAGAATGATTCCCGAATTCGATCAAGAGAGCAGCATCTAGCTCATCGACATCGTTGTCAGCATCAATAATATCCATAGTTTCATCATCATCGAGAGGTTTTGCGCCATCCATGATGTCATTCAGATTCTAAAAAACATTCATTTCCACTTCAGATCCTTTCTCAACAGGATTGAAATTATCCTTTCTGGCTTCAAGAATTGGAAAAAGGGCTTTTCCATACATGCAAGCTTCAACGAGATCTTTTCTCTTCAGAGCCTGAGCTACCTCTGAAGTTCTAGCCCATTTAAGAACTTTCTTTTCATTTGGTACCCGCTTCTTCCACTCTCGAGTTATCGCAGAATTCGACAGAGTATCCTTGTACTTGGACGACAGTCTCTCTAGGGACCATGATTCAAAATGAGGTCAACAATCCCTGCTGCCTCCGATACTTTTTCAGGAACTGGAGTCGCAATCTTCTTACCTTTTCCAACAACCTCTACGGGTTTTGGAGCAGGTATGGGTTCACCGATCACAATTCCACCTGTCTGTCTTGCGGAACGCATCAGTTCGAATGCAGATTGAGGTTTCTTACATAGCTCAATAGGGAGCTCTACCCGAATAACTTTCCCGACTACCAATGAATCTTTAAGAGCGGGAACAGAAGATTCTTGTTCAGCAGATTTACCAACAGTAAGGGTAAGAACAACACCTTGTTCTGGTTGGGATAACTCTGTAGCACCGGTGGCTACTAGATCAGGTTGGACAATAAGAGACACATTCCTGTTAACATTTTCATTATTTGGACCAGCTGACTCAACAGCAGGCCCTTCAGGAGATTCTCTTAAGGGAGAAAATACAGATTCATCTTGTTCCACAATATTAACATCAAACTTAGGCACAGCGGCCAAAGATTTAGAGGAAATTACCTTTAATGATTTAGAAGCGCGGGACGCCTTCGTCTTCTTCTCCTTTGAGACACAGGATCTCGAAGGCTTTCTCAAAATGGTTGACATAGTAGATAGAGAGGACATCAGAGTTGCATCAGGTACGCCTGGACCTTGCCTTAACCTTGAATCGACTGATTTAAAGTCCTTTTTGTTTGAACTTTTCAGACGGGAGGAACTAGCCTCCGATTCATTCACTGTTTTTGATCTTTTTGCCCCTGTTGACATGACAAAAGCAGAAGGTTGTTTGGATCGGGTAGAGGGCTTTCCACCAGTTTAATAACTAGATGCACTAGAGGCACATTCTAGGTTGTTCTTCATCTTTATTAGTGTGCTCGCCACTGTAATAGCAGTGAATACTCTTAGAGAGTTGATTTGCTCAGGTTCACCAACAGGAATCCCCCAAATGCTTCAACAAATGACTCAGTTGAGCCGCATACGTTATGCTTTTCTTGTTCGCCTAATAAATCGAAAAGCAGAGTTTCTGGAAAAGGGTATGTGCCCAGTTTACCTGGTTTCCCTTTGAAATAGCGCACATATAGTCAAAACGATCTTGACTATAGAGATGGAAGGAACCAGATTTCCCTTGTAGCGTCTTTGCTACCACGTCGTTCAACAGACTAAAATGTGGTTTAAGGGCCTTTTTAAGTCCATAAACATGGATTATCGAACCATCAACAGAAAATGTTCTCTTCATCTCCTCCATGACTTCTGCTGAAAAGATCAAGTCGAACGTGTGCCCCTCCAGTGGAAGTTCAAAGAACTCCGCGTATACGGCTTCATCGAAGGAAAACATCATGTCGTTGACGGTTTCTATGATGGATTCACCCACCATAGTTGCAGATTTGAAGAACTCGTCAACTTCTTTCTCATAAAATATGAACGGACCGCCGAGATATTTCCTCAACCCAAAATATTATAGGGTTCTGAACATCTCCACCACCTCCGGTTGATTGAAAGTGTACACTGATGGAAAATCCACCTGCAAAGTACAGTGACCCAAAGTGATTTTCTTGTTCACCATTTTCGAAAGAATATGAACCAACACAAGATTTTCATAGAGATTTAGAGAGAGAAAAGCAAAGAAAACTAGGGTTCATAAGGATTTTGAGAGATGAAAACTTTCAAACTCATGCAATAATGTCCTTATATTGACAGAGAACAAAAATACAGAGTAATCTTCTCTTCTTAAGGGTATGGCCCATCATTAAATGTTAGACGTCCTTTTTCAAGGAGTCATCATTAAAAATGAGGGTATATCAGTCATTTTCTTTAAACTTGAAAGACACGTGTCTTCATGTTGGTAAGAGATGACTGTGATATTTTCAGCGGGAAAAATAAATAGCTCTCAACGTGGGACAGTTGTCCTTGATCAGTCTAATCGGCACGTAGTTAGGCGTTTTTCTTACTCCACAAATCTATATAACTAAACGTCTATTAGACGGATGAGTCTATTGAGACGCATACATCTAATTCCGTGTTATAATAATCTGTCTAATGTCTATTAGACGTGTACGTCTACTTCCGCATAAACACCATGTGTTAGACATGTGTTTGATTAGACGTGAGCATCCACTTGCTCATGACGTAAAAACGTCTAACGTCTATTAGACGTGTCCGTCTAATTGCGTAGGTATAACACTTCAACATATAGACTTAGATGAATAGATTTTGAGCAAAAATACGTCTAAGTACACACATTTTGATATAAACTTCAACATATAGACTTACATATTTTGGTACCCATGCTTAATTGGGTCCTCGATCAATTAGTCCCTTAGGAATCCATATTTGAGTTATTCTGATAGATTTCCCATTTTGTGTTGTGATTAATGCATAAGATTTTGACTTAGTAGATGATTTCCTATTAGCCATTGATCCCTTAACATTTGAAGAATATTTTCTTTTAAAACTCCTTGACTTAGAGTCAGGTATTAGATTTCCAGACTTGTTAGCCAGCTAATAGTAGGCAGAACATAAACCATTTCATTTTTGAAAGCAACTTCTTCATGAATAGGATTAGATTCAATGTCAGTCATACTCCCTTTGACAAAACATATTGGCTTAAGTTTGTTAGATGAGTTGGACTTTTTGCATGACAGGTTAGGGTCATTCCAATCAAACCCCAATCCGGATCTAGATCCAGCAGGTTTAACATGCTGATTTGATATTTGACAGCATCTCCTAACCTTGTCCATGCACAGACAATATAGTTTAACCTTTTGTTTTCAAATGAAAGGGTTTGTATCTGTTCTTTGAGCATCTCAATCTCATATGCGATCTCTTCAATCTTTTTTTCAGAAACATTTAACTCTTCAGTTTGAAATAGATTTGATTTTTTTACATCTGATGAAGATTTAGTTTCATTTAGGGATTGTTGAGTCAAATTATTTTGACTAAGTGTTGAAATAATTTAACCACTGATATTTTGATGATGAAATAACTTATGAGTTTTGATACAGGTGTATTGAGACATTATGTTATAAGACTTGGAACTAATGAGGGTCATTAGATCGATTTTGATTTTCATTTGCATAGAATTAGACGCAAGTCTAATGAATACACGGAATTAGACGTAAGTCTAATAGAATTAGACATACAGTCTAACTCATTGGAGTTAGACGTGTAGTCTAATAGATGAAAAGAATTAGATGCAAGTCTAATGAATGCACGGAATTAGACGTACAGTCTAACTCATCGGAGTTAGACGTGTAGTCTAATAGATGTAAAGAATTATACGCAAGTCTAAAGAATACACGGAATTACACGTAAGTCTAATAGAATTAGACGTACAGTCTAACTCATTGGAGTTAGAAGTGTAGTATAATAGATTTAAAGAATTAGACGGATGGTCTAATGAATGCACGGAATTAGACGTAAGTCTAATATATTCGGAATTAGACGGGTAGTCTAATTGATATTCGGAATTAGACGTACAGTCTAACTCATCGGAGTTAGACGTGTAATCTAATATATTTGTAATTAGACGGGCCGTCTAATTGATGCGGAATTAGACGTGCCAGTCTAATGGTTATTGAATAATTAGACGTGTGGTCTAATTAATGAAAGTTAGACGTGCGTCTAACTCCTTCAGACAAGTCTGAGGTAGAACTGGAATTTGACGTGCAGTCTAACTTAGTGGAGTTAGACGTGTCAGTCTAATGGTTATTGAATAATTAAACGTGTGGTCTAATTAATGAAAGTTAGACGTGCGTCTAACTCCTTCAGACAAGTCTGAGGTAGAACCGGAATTAGACGTGCAATCTAACTCAGTGGAGTTAGACGTGCCAGTCTAATGGTTATTGAATAATTAGACGTGTGGTCTAATTAATGGAAGTTAGACGTGCGTCTAACTCCTTCAGACAAGTCTGAGGTAGAACTGGAATTGGACGTGTAATCTAACTCAGTGGAGTTAGACGTACCGTCTAATGGTTATTGTAATTAGACGCGAGTCTAATTCTATTAGACTAGGCAGTCTAATAGACGTTTTCCTATTAGAAGGAGATGACTTATTTCATTAGACTGATTTTTACAATCCGTCTAACTGAAATACGTCTAATGCTCAGTTTAAGCAGTATGCTTGAATCTAGCATTTCTCCTACCCACGTGCTATAGCTGTACTCTACTTCTGCTCCACTTTCTAGTGAAGATTAATACAACAGATATACGCATCCAATCAAGGAATGCCACGTAAGAGAATTTTCCTCAAATTACTTGTTTTGCAGGTACATCCCTGATGGAATATTTGGCGCACTACCAGTGATGTACAACCACGATTCTTGTGCTCAGAACCTGCTGTGTACAATGGAGGCTTTCCAATGGAAGAGTGCCACGTATCATTCTTGAATATTTGACCGTTAGCTCCTGCTTAGTATTTAACAAATCCTAAGGACAACGGACGAAGCACCTTACCAGTGATCTTGCGCTTTAACAAGTCTCACGAACAAGTAATCTGATTACAGAGAGAGAAACTACTCAATCATCTTGCTTACTGAACTTATTCTGTGAAGCTTCTTTCTGATTATACTGTGTGTGAATCGAGAGAGAGAGCTAGAATCAAAACACCTTTAGCTGAGTGATATTCTTCATCTTGTAATTGAACAGAAAGTGTTATGTTCAATAGTGAGCTAAGTGTGTGTGTAAACTGTATTTGATTCTAATCATATTATAGTGAATCCTTCCGGTGGTTGGAAGAAGGGGTGACGTAGGAGAGTTTCTCCGAACATCCATAAACAAACTGTTGTGTTATTCATTTCTGTCATCTTTTCATATTTCATCTTGTGCTTCAAACCCAAGTAAACAATTCCGCCTTGAATCTGTTTCAAGTGTTTACACAAGTTTGCGTAGAATAGAAAGCGAATTAAATCCCTAACAGGATTTCTTTCAAACTGTTTTTTTCATAAGCCTTCATCCTTAGCCAGACCCCCGTCTCTATCGATAAAGCCGATTCTATCAGGGATTCTGCTAGCTTTCTGTACTCGATGACCATGTCATCTAGTACAGCTACCAGTTGTTCCCTTGAAAACCTTTCGGAAGAGAAATCAAATACCTCAGTCTCCTGAGTTCTTTCTTCGTCTTCTCTTGCCTTGAAGCAAGCCACCTCTTCTTCATCACTTTCACTGGATGAAAAGTAGGAATCACGGTTGCTTCCTCTGTTCTTTCTGTCGCTTGCCATAAGAGCCTTCAGCTCTTTTCCATCATCCTTGGCATCTTCACGCTTTGCTTCCGGCATTCCGATACATAATGACCTTTAATACCATTGTTAAAACAAGTAACATTAGCTTTAAATTTTTTATTATCATTAGAATTTGAAGAGTTTAAGTTAGAGTTCCTCTTCTTCATGAATCGCCAAACTTCTTCACAAAGAGAGACATGGCATCGCTGCTCAGCTGCTGAGCTGCCATCTTCACATCTGGAGCGGTTGGTGGCTCTTCAGCAGTCACCAGCGCCTTGGCAATGATAACGGATGTGGGTTGATCTTCTTCCATCCTAGAGTTCAGCTCGAACTCATAGGCCCTGAAGTCAGTAAAGAGAGAGATCTGGTTAAGATCTGGTAGCTGCACTAGATGTCATGGTCATCGAGTACAGAAAGCTAGCAGAATCCCTGATAGAATCGGCTTTATCGATAGAAACGGGGGTCTGGCTAAGTATGAAGGCTTATGACAAACAGTTTGAAAGAAATCCTTTTAGGGATTTAATTCGTTTTCTATTCTACGCAAACTTGTGTCAACACTTGAAACAGATTCAAGGCGGAATTGTTTACTTGGGTTTGAAGCTCAAGAAGAAATATGAAAAGATGACAGAAATGAAAGAACACAGCAGTTTGTTTATGGATGTTCGGAGAAACGAACATCACCCCTTCTTCCAACCACCGGAAGGATTCACTATAATATGATTCGAATCAAATACAATTTACACACACTTAGCTCACTATTGAACATAACACTTTCTGTTCAATTACAAGATAGAGAATATCAATCAGCTAAAGGTGTTTTTGATTCTAAATCTCTCTTGATTCACACAGTACAATCAGAAAGCAGTTTCACAGTATGAATATTCAAAAGCTTGAATTCTCCTAAGATCGGCAAATTCGTAAGGTTAGCAGTTTTCTTAAGGCAGATTGTCCGTTGTCCTTGGGATTTGTTAAATACTGAGCAGGAGCTAACAGTCGAATCTTTTAGAATGATACGTAGAACTCTTCCATTGGAAAGCCTCCATTGTACACATCAGGTTCTGAGTACAAGGATCGTGGCCGTACCTCACTGATAGTGCGCCGAATATTCCATCAGGGATGTACATGCAAAACAAGTATTGTGAGGAATATTCTCTTACGTGGCATTCGTTGGTTGGATGCATATAGCTGTTGTACTGATCTTCACTAGAAAGTGGATCAGGAGTAGGGTACATATATGTTAATAGGCACATGACATCATTTTTATACGATTGAACCAAAAATCTATCTCTCAATAGGTACATGACATCCTTTTTATACGATTCATCCAAAAAACACATCTCTTAGTAGGCACATGACATCCTTTTTATACGATTCAACCAAATACATATCCCTCAATACGTACATGACATCGTTTTTATACAATTAAGAAAAAACCTATCTCTTAGTATATACATGACATCATTTGTTAGGATCTAGGTCGCGGCTAGAGGACCGGGGTTGGACCGATTAGCGCGTCTCACTCAAAGAGTGGTGTTTAATCCGGTTAGAGATTAACACCGGGGTTTCAAAACTACACAAACTGTCACAAACCCTTGAACCAGGTTCAAGGCGGAAGTGGTTTGAGTAGGATAGGTTTGGAGATTGTTGGGTCGGTTTTGGGGATTTAGTAATCCGGTTTAGATAATGTAGAGTCGGTCAAGGCAGTTAATGTAGATCGGTAATAAAGTAAAATAGGCAGAAAGCAAGTAACAAAGCATATTTTATGGATGTTCGGAGATAAAGCTCCTACGTCACCCTTCCTCTCGAAACCGCGAGAAGGATATTCATTAAAGAATACAAACACAATCCGATCGAGACTTATTTCCTGCTCGATAACACCCGTACAATTTTAACCGAAATTGTAAATACACACTTCAACTTAGCACATAAGCTTTCTAGAGATAGAACACAATCTTATCACTTGTATATTAATTGTCCACTGTGTCCCGCATTTACTCCTCTTCAGCTCCTCCTTTTATAGATGAAATGTGACAACTGTCACATTTCATTTCCTTGAATTTGATTGGTTGAGCAGAGGTTCAGTGATTCAGACCTGGCGGTCAACTTTTCAGACCTGACGGTCTAGTCTTTCAGTATGTAGGTCAAACCGGCTAGGTTTGTCTTTTACTCAATATGGCAACTGTCGGTTAGGCAGTTGTCTGTACTTGGAAGATTGCCTTTCTGATTTATCCTGAAGTGGAAAGATCTTGTAGGACGGTTTTCTGTAGCCTACAGACTTTCCTTAGACTTGTATGAATATGGAAATGTTCAGTCTGTTCCTTTGGCATCATTCTCAACAGATACCCGAAATATCTTTTTATGCTGGTCGGTTATGTGTGTTAACCGGATGACTTCCGGTTATTCCTTGCCTTCTAAATGACCGACTGTCTAGTGTTTTCGTCCTTCGGTTTTGATCGATCTTGTCTTTCTTGTTTGGTTAGGTTTTTGGTCGGTTTGATGACTTGTCCGGTGGAGTTTCTTAACCAGTTTAGTAATTTGACAGGTCCGGTTCTTTGTATGTTCCTGCATAGGAAGTTTGTTTGTTAGGTTCTATTAACCGGTCTAATTTTATCTAACAATTTCACCCTTTTTGATTATTTTATTTAAAATCATCAAAATCATGTAAGATTGTAAATGTAGGCCGGCTCTGTTTTGGCCGGATTTTTGGAAACTGACTTGGGAGAATTTTTTGAATAATTTTGGAAAATTTTGAGATAAGTTTTATCTTTTATCTTATCAATTTCTCCCTTTTTAATTATTTTATTTAAAATATTCAAAATCATGTAAGAGTGCAAATGTAGGCCGGTTTCCAAAAATAACTTTATATATATATAAGTAAAGATAACCGCAAAATACTATATATGTAGAAACTGAAAAACATAAGTAAAGATAGAAAGGAGAGCCCCTATATCTTCAATTTGGACGGCAGGAATTCATCCATCAGATCATCTTCTGTTTGTCCCTTAGCTGGTTTAGCCGGCCTTGAAGAAGAACCCCCAGCTCCTGAGGTGTCCGTGTGAGAATGGATCGGTTGACCGACCGATCTGATTGGAGCCACATCGAAAATCCGCTGTCTTGTGAGTTGCGGCTGGAGATCTTCTTCGAAGTCATCCTCGGTGTGCAAAGCTGGGTTGAGTGGAGGGTCAATAACCGTCTCGGTGATTCTGTCCAACATCTCGGTGACTTGAGCCTTCTTTGAAAAAGCTTTCCTTTTTCATGTCGCCGGAACCGAAGAGGAGGGAGCCACCTGGGTCTTCTTGTGAGCTTTTTCGAAATTGTGGTATGTGTCTTGTTGATCCTTTAACCGATTGGCCTCTTCGGCTTGTTTGGCCGCCATGGTTTTTGCGAGTTCCGGATTTTTGGCCGTTAAATGTCGTATGTGTTCGGCAAAGTTCGCTTCATACCATGCCGCCCCCTTCTGTGTCCGATTCTGCTCATCCAGCGCATCCTGAAGTTTCTTAGCCGCCTGAGCGTTTGCCTCCTCAATCGCTTTATCAGCAGCCAGCTTGGTCTTTATTAACTCAGTCACCTGCTCGGTGACCGCCTTGAGGTCGGCTTCAAGCTTGTTGTTCCTTTCCTCAAGACTTGCATTCTTCTCTTCAAGATTTGTGACTCTGTCGAGTGTCGAACCGGCCTGAGTACTTGACCGCCCCAGGTCCTCATCGACCTTTGTCAGCCATTGCTCGGTCTCTTCTTGAGACCGTTCCATCTCTACTACCCTTTGGCTAACTGACTCGAAGTCATCCACCAACTTCGAGGTCGTATCCTCCAAGGCTATGGTTCGCTTAAGATGAGCGTCGTACAGAACATCGGCTTGACCGTAGTTGGTTTCGACCGACGTGATCTGCTCCCGTGCCTTGCCAAGATCATCCCTTATTGTCTCGGCCAACCTAATTGCTTGAACCGTGACCTTCTTAGTTTTCTTCTTCCAGGGCTTAACCGCGTCGTTGACAAACTCTTCAATGAGAGACTTGACTCTTTCTTCTGTGACGGCCGGTTCTGAATCCCCAGTTTGAACAGATGCGCGTAGGCCGGTGAGAGGAGTCTCTGTCCTTTCGTTGGTTATGTTGATGGTCTGATCCGCTAGAGGAGAAGCTATTCCTGTATCAATTGGATTATGACCGTCAACATTCTCATGAGGCGGAGAGTGCGTTGTATTTTGTTGTTCGGGTACCGCTTCAAGCCGCGCCACTTCGTCGATGAACTCTCCTTTCTTGACCGCAAGTAACTCCAACACCAAGAGTTGTAGTTGAGAATTCGGTGTTCCCGGAGTATACTTTTCTGTTAGGCGTTGAATATGTTCGGCTAGCTTTTATAATCGAGCACGCGGTTTCACTATTGCGTGTCGGCTCAAGGCTTCGTTTGGATCCTGAGCTTTTGTTAGGTTGATGACTTCCTCCTCCATCTCTATCAACCTTTCAAATTTTTGTCCAGCGGTTAGGCCCGGTAGCATTTGTTTGTAAAATATATCATTTTGGTACTGAAACCACCGTAAGAATACATCGGATACCTCCTGGGCTTGATTATGGATTTTCTCCATGATTCTGCGCATGATTTTCTCGGCCATCTCCTGGGTGTTATCGTGAACGTTTTCTTCCTCAGGGCCCTCTGCACCGGTATCGGCGTGTTCAAGACTGGTCGATTGTTCCTCGTCCATCGGTCTTTTTCCTTTACCGGACTCATTTTCTTCGGTATTCTGCGAAGCGGTTCGGTCAGAGCTAGAGGCCGAATCGTCCTCATTTCGCGTTTCGGATGGAGGATCTGCGAATTCTATCGGTTTTTTGCTTCCGGATTTCTCCTTTACCGGAGTTGCCTTTTTAGCGCCTATCTTCTTTCGGCCACTTTTAGAGACCTTCCTGTTGCTCGTCCTTTCCTTGAATTGTCGAGACCTTATGATTTTGCTTGAAGATAGAATAACACCTGGACCGATGTTGATGTTGAGATGGAGCATAATTTTCCCGAGTGGGATGGCATATCCCCATGACCGGGTGGAATCCGGTATCACCATTTTCTTTAGGTTGTTGAAAATCTCCTTCGCCCAGTTAATTTTGATGCCGTTTAGAAAACCGGCAAGCATCTCGATTTTTGCCTTGGTGAGATTGTCAAAATATCCCCCTCTCGCCTGGACCGACTTGGCGAAGATGTCACATAGCGGTATGTATTCCGGTCGAAGTGATGATTTCTTTCCGGAGACTTCTACAATAACCGCGGTTGCCGAGAGAACCTGGCAAACCGCCTCGAAGGTTTCTCGATCTAGATCCGCCGAAATGTTGCTTCCTTTTGTTGGTAGGTGTAGGATTTCAGCGACCGACTCTTCGGTTAGGTCGAACTGCTGACCGCCGACGGTTGCGGTTATTTTCTGCCGGTGAGAGATGCGGTTTTAAAGAATTCCTCAACCGCTTCCTTGTAAAGACCAAACGGACTACCTAGGAAGTATTCGAGTCCGGACTCAGAGATCCGGGATAGAACTTGCTTTGCCGGTGCCGAACCGTTTTCTATGATTTCTTCAAAGTCTACCTGGACGATATGTTTGAACAATGCGGAATCACGACTCATTATTGATGATTGAATAGAGAGAGCAATAGAACCGTTTTGAGAGAGTTTGAGAAAGTTGAGAGCTAGAGAGAGAAAGTCGAATCGCGTGAGAATGAAATAAAATGACTAAGGACCCTATTTATAGGTGCGGTTTGGAAATCCAACTGTCGCGAACCGTCCCATCACCTTTAGGCGGGAATTTTCCCTCCAAGAGTATTGGGCGGCAAACAATGGGCGGCAAGCCAAAAAGGCGGCAATTAAAAGGCGGCAAAATATTGGCGGCTATTTAAAGCGGGAAACCAAGGGCGGGATATTGGAGCGGGAATTTTCCCTCCAAAGATTTCGAGTGGTCTTTTGATTTCAATTTTGATGAGGCGGTCCCTTTTCAAAGCCGTTTATGAAGAGATGTGATTTATTAACCGCGAAGATGCGGTTTATGACTTTAACCGGATTTTTTAATGAAGACAAAGTGATTTATTGATATTGACCGGTTAGTTAGATGGATGTTCAGATTTTGCAACTTTTGACCCGGTTATTAAACTGAAATAGATTTTTATTGAAGAAAGAGTACATGATAGAAACCGAAAAATAGATCGGTGTAAAAATAAACATACATAAGAGAGAAAGATACAACTTATGTAATAACTACCCTAGAAAGCTTTTCTTCCACCCCATCCATATCAAGAAGGTTCGAAGGAGATTCAAGTGTGCCCGGTCAAAATCTGGATGGTACTTGAGAATGAGCCGACTGATGTGAGGAGCATAACCGAGACCTTTCTTGGTCATCACCATAGTTTTCAGATTTTGGAAAATGACCGATGACCAATTGATAGGCGTATTGCTAACAATGTATGTCATCATGTCAAATATTCTTTTCGAGTAGCGTTGATTAGGAGATTGACAGATGATAGATCGGTTAACGATCTCATAGAGGAGTTGGATGTGGTGGGCAAGGCGGGTTTTCAGCCCGTAGTTGTCCACCGGTACATCGGTTCTGGAGAAGAATTCTGAGTAATCGGTTGCTACATTTCCCACCCGAGTTGGGAAGTCGGAAAACCCTTCTGTGGGCAGGTTGAACATTTGAGCAAATTTGGCTTCATCTAGCCAGAAAGTGTGATCTCTCACTGTGGAAACAATGTAGTTTCCTCTTATGCAAGCACTTCTGAAGAAGATCTTGACATCCTGAAGGAGTATGGGACCGGATTCTTCGAGAAAGGTGCGAAGTCCGGTGTCAATGAGAGATTCAAACATGACCTCCTTGGTTTTTAGATCCCAATGTTCCATACAGGAATATAATCGATGCTCAGGAAGTTGCCTAGAGTTCGGCTCAGCATGATTCAAACTTTGCTAAGAGAGAGAGTTCAAGAGATTTAGTTTTTTTTTTAGATGTGTTAAGTTGATTAGGGGGAGGCTCCTTATATAGATCTAGATTTGGAGGGAAAATGTTAGCATTTAATATTGAAGATCAGTTTTGTCTTATTAAGGAAGAGAATATTTATGTTTCCAAAACGTATTGGGAAGAGGTTACTTTTGACCGGTTACGGAGCTCGAGGTAATAATCTAGTTGAAAAGTAACCAAGTTAGTTGGATAGTAATTGCTCACGTAGTTGGGAGTTACTTCATTAATTGAACGTTACTTTTCATTAATGAAGGATGTTATAAAAAAAGTAACCGATTGAAACCGAAGAATACATAAGCCAAGCCGAAATGAGCATAAGATAGTTGAACAGAGATACAACGGGTTCGTGCAGCAAAATGACCGGTTGTAGAAAGGAGTGACTTAATATCCGTTGGTGTTGGTGTGACCGTTGGAGTGGATGTGGCGGTTCCTCCTCTTCCAAGCCCTTTCAAACCGCTCATAAAATGAGTCGGTGACTTCCTTGGTGAGTACCTCGGCTTGGTTCAACCCTTCGCCCGGACATGTTGGAACCCAAGCTCCAGAAGCAGACAACTTAGTTGAGGAACGAGACCGATTGTTCGAACGCCAATCATCCAGATTAGGACGTCGAACAACACCCTTGACCAGTTGACCGCTGTACCTGTGGTTATAGCGGCCATGATGTTGAAAGCAGCGGTACAATAAGTGTTAGTCACATCTCTACCTAGGATGCCTCGACCGATCACGTTGTGGAGAAGCTGATATTCAGATTTCAACAGTGACTTGGCACCGTGGTCATCAACTGGTTGATTTGACCGGGCAAGGGCTAAGGAGATCTCGGCTTTTAGTTGAACCGGTACATTAAGATCGATCAGCCCTTGCTTCGGTAGATCGAAATATCTTGCGAAGTCATTTTCGGTGAAATCGAATACAATCCCTCCTACTTTTGATTGAATGTGTGTGTCAAAGTGAGGAGTTCCACGAAAAACCCTGGCATTGTAGAAGAATTCCATGACAGATTCCGGGTAGATGACATGTTTGTCATCTAGAAAGTGCTGGAGGCCGGTGTCTTCAAGTGACTTAATCATCTTGAAGACATCGAAGTGTTTAGTACTTAGAGCAGATTTGAAGTCCACTTGAAGGATGTTTGGAAACTGAGACATTTTGTCTTAGTGAGAGAATGAGGTATATCTTGTGATTGTTTTGTTTAAGGTTTGCTTAACTTATATACTAGTGGATAGAGGATCTTATTATCCAGTGTGTCACAGGTAATAATGTCTATTAACCATAAGATAAAGTGTTTTGCATGAAATAAGCATATCTACAGCCTAGGATGTTGGTCATAGACCTGGACCATGAAAGATATCAAATCTTCACGTCTTTTGAGGTGTGACCATTTTACTTTGAAAATGTAATTTTTCAGGACAGATAAGTTTAAACAGAGGTAATTATTCCACTTTTGTTCGAAGATCAAATAATCTGAGTTAAACTATTTTCGAACCGGTCAGTTATCAGTTGTTCGTCCCGATGCGGTTATTTGTTGCATGCACTAAGTAACCGGTCGGTTTACTCTAACTGAAAGACCAGGCGGTTCTTCCATAGATACCTTGGGAAATTTGAAATCCGACAATTTAGGAGGAACTACCGGTTTTGTCTGTCCGAACCGATTTCCCTTTTTAAGCATCCTTAGGAATAATTTGATTAATATCGGTCAAACCGAGTGTGAGTCTGAATTGAGAAAACTTAGCTTCCTGCAGGGGCTTTGTGAAGATATCTGCTACTTGTTGATCTGTCGATACGTATTCCAGCCGGATATGCTTCATCATGACGTGTTCTCGAATGAAGTGATGCCTTATGTCAATGTGCTTGGTTCTAGAGTGTAAAACCGGATTGTAGGTGATCGCTATGGCACTTGTGTTATCACAGAAGATTGGAGACTCTTCGGCTGTGATACTAAAATCCTTCAGTTGTTGTTGGATCCAAAGAAGTTGTGAACAGCAGCTTCCGGCTGCCAGATATTCAGCTTCTGCGGTTGATGTGGCAACTGATGTTTGTTTCTTGCTGTGCCATGAAACAAGCCGATCACCTAGGAATTGGCATGTTACGCTGGTGCTTTTTCTATCAACCTTGCAACATGCATAGTCTGCATCTGAATAACTTGTTAGGTTAAAAGATGAGTCCTTTGGATACCACAAGCCGACGTCAGTAGTTCCCTTTAGGTATTTCAAGATTCGTTTTGCGGCTGTGTAGTGGGATTGTTTTGGGTTGGCCTGGAATCTTCCACGCACACCGACTGCAAATAGAATATCCGGTCTACTAGCTGTCAGGTATAGAAGAGAACCGATGATGCCTCGGTAAACGGTCAGTTCTACTGCTTGACCCTCATCATCTTTGTCCAATTTGACCGATGAGCTCATTGGAGTAGCGGCTGAGGAGCATGTATCCTTCCCAAATTTCTTTAACAGTTCTTTAGTGTACTTGGGTTGACTGATGAAAGTTCCTTCTTCGAGTTGTTTAACCTGAAGACCTAGGAAGAAACTTAATTCTCCCATCATACTCATTTCAAACTTGTTAGTCATCAGGGTTGAGAATTTATCACATAACTTAGGATCGGTTGAACCGAAGATGATATCATCTACATAAATTTGAACAAGTAGGATATGTTCCTTTTTCTCAAACTTAAATAATGTTTTATCCACCGAACCGATGGTAAAGTCATGTTTTAACAAAAATGCGGTTAGTGTGTCATACTAGGCTCTAGGAGCTTTCTTTAGACCGTATAAAGCTTTGTTTAACCGGTATACATGGTTGGGTAGTTCGGCATTTTTGAAACCGGGTGGTTGTTCAACATATACCTCTTCACGTAGGTCACCATTCAAAAATGCACTTCTAACATCCATTTGGAAAACCTTAAAATTTTTGAATGCAGTAAAAGCTAGAAAGATCCTAATAGCTTCAATCCTAGCTACAGGGGCAAATGATTCTTCAAAATCAATGCCTTCTTCCTGTTTGTATCCTTGTGCCACTAATCTGACTTTGTTCCTCGTGACCAAACCGTCTTCATTGAGTTTATTTCTAAATACCCATCTTGTTCCTATGACCGGTTGATCTTTCGGTCTAGGGACTAGGTACCAGACTTTGTTACTCTCAAACTGGTTTAACTCTTCTTGCATTCCCAAGATCCAATCCGGATCTGACAATGCTTCATCCACTCTTTTCGGCTCAATCTGGGATATAAAAGCGGATTTAAAGTATTCCTCCAGGATTTGTTGCCTAGTTCGAACAGGTTCTGAAGGGTCACCTATGATCAACTCAGGAGGATGCTTAGTGTTCCTTTTGAGGTTCGGTTCAGGGATGTCTACTAAATCACCGTTTACTTGATCAAGGCTAGACATATCGGTAGGCTGAGTAGGGGTGTCAGACCGACCGATTTCTTCAGTTTGGACCGAAGTATCAGCTTCCTGTCGTGGGACAGCTTGATCCGGCTGGGTTTCATCATTACCCATTTGGTCATGGACAAAACGCCTTAAAACTGGAATTTCATCTTCATTATCAGAATGGATATTGTTATTTTCCAATCTGTTGTGTAGATCAAAGCATGATGTAGTGTTGCTTTCAAACGATTCATCGAAAACAACATGAAGTGATTCCTCCACGGTTAAGGTTCTATTGTTATATACTCTATATGCTTTACTCACTGCTGAGTAACCTAACATGATCCCAGTATCGGATTTTGCATCGAAAGCAGATAGATAGGTTTTACCATTTATATGAATGTAACATTTACAACAGAAAATCTTAAGATACTTGAGGTTGGGAACTCTATCAAAATATACCTCATAAGGTGTTTTGTTGTGAAACTTGTTAATCAAAGATCAATTTTGTGTGTAACATGCAGTATTGATAGCCTCAGCCCAAAATTTTTGAGCAATACCCGAGTCAGCTATCATGGACCGTGCGGCTTTCTTAAGAGTTTGGTTTCTTCTCTCTGCCAGGCCGTTTTGTTCAGGGGTCCTAGCACTAGACAACTCGTGTCTAATACCAGATTTATCAAGAAATTCGTTTAAAGCACTATTTGTAAATTCGGTACCTCTATCACTTATAATGCTATTAATGCGTGTTGATATTTCATTTTGCAAACGTTTAAGCAGTGTGATCAAATTTGATGCGGTTTCACGTTTGGATGGTAAGAATATTACCCATGTATATCTAGAATAATCATCAACAACTACCATAGTGTAAAGCATACCTCCTAGGCTGATGACCTGAATCGGTCCAAATAAATCCATGTGAAGAAGAGATCTAAGCATCGGTTAGATTGAATGTGTCCTTTATTCTTAAAGGTTGACCTAGTTTGTTTACCCATTTGACATGCTGAACAGACCTTATCCTTATTAAATACTATGTCAGGAACTCCTTCGACTAAATTTTTACCGCGAATATAGTTTAAGGTTTTCATGTTTAGATGGTTTAGTCTCTTATGCCACAACCAGGTTTGATCGGTTTTATCTATCATGCATATAGGATATTCTACTTTATTATTCCAATCTACTTTGTAGATGTTTCCTAACCTATTTCCTGTTAGTAGTGTAATACCTTGAGAATTCTTAACTAAGCATGCATGTTTAAGAAATTCTACAGTGTATCCAACATCACACATTTGACTAATACTTAGCAGGTTAAAACGTAGGTTTTTAACTAAGAGTACATTATCAATTGTTAAGTTACCATGGACAATCTTACCCTTGCCCACAGTTCTACCTTTTGAGTTGTCACCAAAAGTGATTAATGCATCGGTTTCTATTTTGATGTCGGTTAGAAGATTGTTGTTCCCGGTCATATGCCTGGAGCAACCGCTATCCAAATACCATTCAGAGTTTCCTAGCCGTTTCTTTAAATCCTGCAAAATGTACATATTTACAACTATTTGGTACCCACATTTACTTGGGTCCACAGGCGATTAGTCCCTTGGGTATCCAGACCTTGACAAACCGGACAGCTTTCCTGGTCAATGTCTTAACTATTTTTCTTGCACTCGGTTTTGAATCTTTCTGTTTTCCTAAGAAGGCCTTGTGTGGGGATGATCTTTGGTTTGTCCTATGCGGTTGTGGGTTGGCTTTCCTATTATTGAGCTGGTTTGCTTTTATTTTCTCAGGGTGAAGCCATTTCTCAGAATCGGTTGGACCTATATAGGTTAATTTGTCTTCCATATAATAGGCAGTTAGTTCCTCTTCAGCGGTTAAGGAACTTCTTATAAAATTACAAAGGGAAGATCATCCTTTGTGAGCCTTACTTTGTCTAAGTGTTTTTGGCTTTGGGATCTATTGTTTTTGTAACCTAGACCAAACATGCAAGTATGGTGTCTTTTATAACTACATATTTTTCTTACCATTACACTAGATCTCTTCCATGCGGCCATTCTATACTGGAGTCGGGTATTTTCTTCCTCGGTCAATTCTTGAACTGGCTCATTGAGCTGTTCGGTTTCAGAGGATAGTTCAGGTGCTGACTCGGTTTCTAAGATAGGGGTTTCATTAGGTTGTATGATCTTTGGTTCGGTTAGAGTGGGTACTATAAGGTCGGCTCTAAAGTTGGGTTGCTTAGGTAATAGAGTTAGTAGGTTCTTATACTCTGCTACCATATCATTCAATGCATTATATAACTCATCTTTAGTAAATTCTTCACAAGGAGAATCAAATACAGGTTCCACATTTTCCATGAGGCATGTGAGTTCATCATCACTATCACTGTGAGCCCATAAGTTACCTCCATCATCGGCTATCAGTGCTTTCTGAACCTCACTTCCTTCACCGGTTTGTTGATAGTTATTTCGGTTATTTTGATTATCCGGTTTCCGGTCATCCCTCCTCGGTTTTCTGTATTCCCACTTAAAGTGTCCCAAATAGTTGCAGTTATAGCATCTTACATTAGATTTATCACCATAGTTGCACTTAAAGTGTCGGTTGGCTTCTTTTCATGAACCTCCCAAATTTCTGTGCAAGCATTGCCATGGCATCCTCGGTGAACTGTTCAACGGTTCTGATTGGTGCAGGTGCAACAGGTTATGTGGATGTGATCAGTGCTCTGGTTGAGGTTGAAGCCGAAACTTCTTCTTCAGTCCTAGATCTCATTTCAAACTCATATGCCTTAAGATCTTCGAATACATCATGTAGTTTCATCTTGCTTAGGCAGTTTGATTCCCTCATCATCATTGTCTTTATATCCCATGCACTTGGAAGAGATCTTAACGCTTTCATGATAACTTCCTTGTTGTCATACCTCTTGCCAAGAGTTGCTAGCTCGTCTATCACACTTGTGAACCGGTCACTGTATTCTCTCATTGTTTCTCCCGGTCTCATCTTGATGTTTTTAAACTTCTGAGTAGCCACCATTATCTTGTTTTCCTTGGTTCTTTCATTTCCCTCATGAATCTGAATAACCGTTTCCCATGTTTCCTTTGCTGTTTTACAGTCTCTGATCTTGCAGTACGTGTTTCTGTCCACACCGTTGGAGATGCGGTTTCTGGCATGGTTATCCAGATTGTTTCTTCTGCTATCTTCAGCTGTCCAGTCCTTTCTGTCCTTGTCAATGATTATCGGTCCTTCGGCTATGATGAACTGAATTTCGACATCCATGGTGATTAAATGCAGGGGCATTCGTGCCTTCCAGTTGGCAAAGTCATCACCTTCTAGTATTGGGGGCCTATCGAAAGACATGCTTGCTTGAGTGTTGAAACTAACTACTCTGATACCAATTGTTAGGATCTAAGTCGCGGCTGGAGGACTAGGGTTGGACCGGTTAGCGCGTCTCACTCAAAGAGTGGTGTTTAATCCGGTTATAGATTAACACCGGGGTTTCAATACTACACAAACTGTCACAAACCCTTGAACCAGGTTCAAGCGCGGAAGTGGTTTGTTTCAGGTTGAAGCAGCACACATAGAGAATAGGCAGAACCAGATTTGAGTAGGATAGGTTTGGAGATTGTTGGGTCGGTTTTTGGGATTTAGTAATTCGGTTTAGGTAATGTAGAGTCGGTCAAGGCGGTTAATGCAGATCGGTAATAAAGTAAAATAGGCAGAAAGCAAGTAACAAAGCAGATTTTATGGATGTTCGGAGATAAAGCTCCTACGTCACCCCTTCCTCACGAAACCGCGAGAAGTATATTCACTAAGTAATACAAACACAATCCGATCGAGACTTATTTCCTGCTCGATAACACCCGTACAATTTTAACCGAAATTGTAAATACACACTTCAACTTAGCACTTAAGCTTTCTAGAGATAGAACACAATCTTATCACTTATAAATTAATTGTCCACTGTGTCCCGCATTTACTCCTCTTCAGCTCCTCTTTTTATAGATGAAATGTGCCAACGGTCACATTTCATTTCCTTGAATTTTATTGGTTGAGCAGAGGTTCAGTGATTTAGACCTAGCGGTCAACTTTTCAGACCTGGCGGTCTAGTCTTCCAGTATGTAGGTCAAACCGGCTAGGTTTGTCTTTTACTCAATATGGCAACTGTCGGTTGGGCAGTTGTCTGTACTTGGAAGATTGCCTTTTTGATTTATCCTGAAGTGGAAAGATCTTGTAGGACAGTTTTTTGTAGCCTGCAGACTTTCCTCAGGCTTGTATGAATATGGCAATGTTCAGTCTGTTCCTTTGGTATCATTCTCAACAGATACCCAAAGTATCTTTTTATGCTGGTCGGTTATGTGTGTTAACCGAATGACTTTCGGTTATTCTTTGCCTTCTAAATGACCGACTGTCTAGTGTTTCCGTCCTTCAGTTTTGACCGATCCTGTCTTTCTTGTTTGGTTAGGTTTTTGGTCGGTTTGATGACTTGTCCGGTGGAGTTTCTTAACCGGTTTAGTAATTTGACCGGTCCGGTTCTTTGTCTGTTCCTGCATAGGAAGTTTGTTTGTTAGGTTCTATTAACCGGTCTAATTTTATCTAACATCATTTTTATACTATTCAACAAAAACTCTATCTCTCAATAGATACATTGTTAGTACATGACACCATATTTAAACGATTGAACCCAAAACCTTATCTCTCGATAGGTACAAGACATTGTTTTTATATGATTTAATAAAAAACTATATCTCTTGATAGATACATGACATCGTTTTTATACAATTCAACTAAAGACCTATATCTCAATCAGTACATGATATCGTTTTTATACGTTATAACCAAAAACCTATCTCTCAATAGATACCTGACATCATTTTATACGATTCAAACAAAAACCTATCTCTCGATAGGTTTATAACATTATTTTTCTTATATTTCAACTAAATTCCCTATTTCACAATAATTACATGCCATCATTTTTAAATTATTGATCCCAAATCCTTATCTCTCATTATGTACGTGACATCATTTTTATACTATTTAACCAAAACCCTATTTCTCAATAGGTACATGATATCGTTTTTTTAATAATTCAACTAAATATCAAATTTCTCAATAAGTACAAGCCATTATTTTAAACGATTGATCCCAAAATCTTATCTCTCAAAAAGTGCGTGACATCATTTTTAAACTATTCAACCAAAACCCTATCTCTTAATAGGTACATGATATCGTTTTTTAATATTTAAACTAAAAATCTTATTTCTCAATAAATACTTGACATCATTTTTAAACATTTGAACCCATAACCTTATCTCTCGATAGGTACAAGACATTGTTTTTATACGATTCAACCAAAAATCCTATCTCTCAATAAGTACATTATATCGTTTTATACGATTCAACCAAAAACATATCTCTCAATAGGTACATGATATCATTTTTATACAATTAACCAAAACTTAACTTTCCATAGATACATATCATCATTTTTATACGTCTGAACCAAAAACCTTATCTCTCGATAGGTACAAGACATTGTTTTTATACGATTCAACAAAAACCTTATCTCTCAATAGGTACATGATATCGGTTTTATACGATTCAACCATAAACATATCTCTCAATAGGTACATGACCCATTTTACACGATTCAACCAAAAACATATCTCTTAATAGGTACAAGACATTGTTTTTATATGATTTAACCAAAAATCCTATCTCTTGATAAGTACATGACATTGTTTTTATACGACTCAACCAAAAAACCTATCTCTTAATAGGCACATTACATCGTTTTTATATGATTCAATCAAAATTGTATCCCTAAATAGGTACATGACATCGTTTTTATACAATTAACCAAAAACCTATCTCTTAGTATGCACATGACATCATTTTTATATTATTCAACAAAAACCCTATCTCTCAACAGATACATTACATTGTTTTTTTTATAATTCAACTAAAAACCCTAATTCTAAATAAGTACATCACACCATATTTAAACGATTGAACCCAAAACCTTATCTCTCGATAGGTACAAGACATAATTTTTATACGATTTAAAAAAAGAAATAATATCTCTCGATTGGTACATGACATCATTTTTATACAATTCAACCAAAAACATATTTCTCAATAGGTACATGACATCGTTTTTATACATTTCAACCAAAAACCTATCTCTCAATAGATAAATAACATCATTTTTTTATAATTCAACTAAATACCCTAATTCTCAATAAGTACATGCCATCATTTCTAAATGATTGATCCCAAAACCTTATCTCTCATTAGGTATGTAACATTATTTTTATACTATTCAACCAAAACTCTATCTCTCAATAGGTACATGACATAGTTTTTTTTATAATTCATCTAAATATCCTATTTATCCATTAGTACATGCCATCATTTTTAAACTATTCAACCAAAACCCTATCTCTCAATAGGTACATGACATCGTTTTTTATAATTCAAGTAAAATCTTATTTCTCAATAAGTACATGACTTCATTTTTAAACGTTTGAACCCAAAACTTTATCTCTCAATAGTTACAAGATATTATTTTTATACAATTCAACATAAAACCCTATCTCTTAAGAAGTACATGATATCATTTTTATACGATTCAACAAAAAACATATCTCTCACTAGGTATATGACATCATTTTTATACTATTCAATCAAAACCTAACTCTTAATAAGTACATATCTTCGTTTTTTATAATTCAACTAAAAACACTATTTCTCAATAAGTACATGACACATTTTTAAACGATTGAACGTAAAACCTTATCTATCCGTAGATACAAGCCATTGTTTTTATACGATTCAACCAAAAACTCAATCTCTCAATAAGTACATGACATTGTTTTTATACGATTCAACCAAAAACCTATCTCTCAATAGGTACATGATATCGTTTTTATATGATTCAACAAAAAATCTATCTCTCAATAGGTACATGACATCATTTCTATACTATTAAACAAAAACTCTATCTCTAGATAAGTACATGTCATATTTTTTTTATATAATTCAACTAAAAACCCTAATTCTAAATAGGTACATGACATCATTTCTAAACGATTGATCCAAAAACCTTATCTCCTTATAGGTACAAGACATTGTTTTTATACGATTTAACCAATAATCCTATCTCACGATAGGTACAATACATTGTTTTTATATGATTCAACCAAAAACATATCTCTCAATAAGTACATGACATTATATTTTTATTATTCAACTAAAAACCCTATTCTCAATTAGTATATGAAAACTTTGTTAAACGATTGACCCCAAAACCTTATCTCTCGATAAGTACATGGCATTGTTTTTATATGATTCAACCTAATAACCTATCTTTAATAGGCACATGACATCATTTTTATATTATTCAACCAAAAACCTAACTCTCAATAGGTTCCTGACATAATGTTAATATTTTTCAACCAACACCTTATCTCTCGAGGTACATGACATCATTTTTTATAATTCAACTAAAAACCTTATTTCTCAATAAGTACATGACATTATTTTTAAACGATTAAATCCAAAACTTTATTTCTCGATAGGTACAAGACATTGTTTTATACAATTACACCAAAAACCTTATCTTTAGTTAGGTACATGACATCATTTTTATACGATTCAACCAAAATCCTATCTCTCAAATATTTATATATTATCTATAATATATTAGTTAATATAAGAAATAATAAACATATTAATATTATTTAAATAATTATTCTTTTAATGTTTCATATATATAATTGTTATTTTTAAATGTAAATTATTTTTAATTATAATTTATTTTTATTTCATTTATGTTTACACTTTTTTTAATATTATCTATTTTTTATAAATGTACTTAACAATGTTAATTAATAAATTTAAATAAAAAATATTAACTATTTTTTTATAAAACATAATTTATTAATAATATAGGATAAAATAAATTTATTTTCTTCTTATTATAATTTTCAATATGAGTAATAATTTAAAAGTAACACAAATAAATAAAACAATTATTGTTAATTTTTATTTAATTTCATAATTTTAAATATATATTTTTCATTTGTGAATAATTTACAATTAAAAATGATTAAATTAATTTGTTTTATCTAAGAAAAAAATTATAACACAAATAATGTAATAATATTTAAAATGGTAAGTTTATAAAAATAAAAATCCAAAATATTATTAATCCTAAATAATATTTTAAATTATTGTATATTTCTCATATTTCTCATATTTATTTAATAGATGTGTACAGTAAAAAATCTAAGAAATATATGTTATTGGGATATTAACAAGTAAATATATATAGGATAAACTCATTATTTTGGAAATTTTATTTTATACGATTAATATATTTAAAAAAAAAATCTTAATTATTTACTAAATAAAGGTTAATTATATCCTAAATAAATAAGTAATTATAATAATTTTATTGAAAACATTTTAATTTATATAAAATTCTATTTCTATTAAATTTAATTTTGAATAATTACTAAAATATTACTAAATAAATAGTAAATAATTATAATTTTGAAATAATAATTTTATTTTAAAATCTGATAATATGATTAATAATTTTTTATATATATGTATTTATATAATATATTATTAAAATATGTAATCATTTTTTAATATTATAAACTTAATCAATTAAATTTGAAATATTATTTAATACAATGAGTTTCAAAATATTAAAACAAAATGAAATAACAATATTAATAATAAATTATATATATTAATCACAAAAAATATTTGAAAATAAAATTATTATATTAAAATATTTGATTCTAAATTATTATTATTACTTAATTTTATATTTATTTATTAAATATTTTAGTAATGTTTCAAAATAAAATAAATTATAAATTTAATTTTGTATAAATTAAAAGTTTTGTACAATTTTTTTATTTAAAATTGTAATTAATTTTATTAAATAATTCATAATTTTAAAATATTTTATAAGAAATTAATTAATATTAAATTTTGTTAAATACAAATAGATAATTAATTATTAATATTAATTAACTATTAAATAGAATTTAATTATGTTAATTTAATCATTTGCAGATTAAAGAAAACCGAAAAAAAAGATACCCAGTATTTGATTAAAGTCCTCTATGATCAAAGTTCAGTATTATACAAATAGGACTTCGGTATTATATGCAAAATAAGCATTTTACAAGATCGACAATTTATGAAGATATGCTTGTTCTATATTTTACGAAGATCGGTAGTTTGTTAAAGCGTAACCAGTAGTTTGTAAAATCGACATTTTACAAACACGTAACCGATATTTTATCTCAATTTGGCTTTCTACAAACACGGAGCCGATAGTTTGCACTTCGGTTTATATTAAAGTAGAGTCGGTATTTTTCACGGAGCCGATAGTTTGCACATCGGTTTTATATCAAGGAACGCGACAGGTATTTTTCAAATCGGTATTTTGCATAACACACGTTCGGTATTATCTTTCGGTATTATATAACTTCAGTTATATAAGAAGCGCGCCCGGTTTTTCAATAAAATCAACATTTTCGTATAAGCACTTTCTGTATTTTCCTACTTCTCACAATCTATCAGCCTTGGTACCATATAAGGACATTTCCGGTAGTTGCAGACATCAACTTTATGTGTCCTCAGTATTTTGTTTCCATTTTGGTGCAAAAACTGATGAAAAACTTTTTGGCAGTAGAAAAGATATGCTAAAAGAACCAAAGACAAGTCAAAACTTCTAAGATATACAGACAAGATCAAAGAATATATCATCTGATGTTTTATCCTAAAACTCAACCAATCAAGATCAAGGCATATGTCTTATGAAGGAAAATATGTCTGTTGAGAAGCAAAATATTTCCGTTGACATTTTTCTTCTTAAAAAGACACAGAACAACTCACACCGGTTTTTCTGAAAAATCCTTTTACAAACCTTAAACCATCAATTCTTTCAAGCTCTAAAAGTGTCATAAGCCTTCAATTGTGTTAGAGATCTAAATTGGTACTACAATTCTACCTATTATGTGTGAGTTTGATAGAATCTATTTCTGTTTAATAGAGCGTGTGTGCTAAGAGTTCGAAAACATGCAGTAACTAAGTCATGGGTGATCGAATGGGTTGTGTACAAGTACTGTATTCAATCAAATATTCTAGTGAATATCCTTCTCAAGGTTGAGACGAAGGGGTGACATAAGAGCTTTATCTCCGAACATCCATAAACATCCTTTGGTTCGTGTGTTCTTTCCTATTGCATTACTCTAATCTTGTTGTGTTGCTTCAAGTCGAAACGAACATTTTTGCACTTGAACTCGGTTCAAGAGTTTGTGACGTCTTGCAAAGAATAGAAACTTATATTAACTTCTAACAGAATTAACATCAACTGAAGCGTGTGTAAGCGTTCAATAATAGTCAAACCATAGTCTATATTCTTGATCCCGATCCTAACAAGTGGTATCAGCACATCTAGTTTCTATTCTCAAGCACTTGAATATCATCATTACTTCTTTCACCAATCCTCCTATGTTCAAAAGTGAAGATTTATTGACTAGAAGTTACGTATGAACGTGTATTTAACATCGCTAGATGATGACATGTGGTATGTCGTTACTGACGGCCCAATCAAAATTGAGAAGGAAAGATGCGATTGGACCAATGATTATAGAAGGAAGAACAACCTTGATAACTTAGCTAGAAATACTATATACGATACTCTAGATAAGAACACTTTTACAAAGATCAAAACATGTACCACTACCAAGAAGTATGGGAGAAGATCATCCAAATAAATGAAGGCAATGAACAAACCAAAGAGAACAAAATTATGGTGGCCACTCAGAAGTTCGACAACTTCAAGATGCACCCTGGAGAAACGATGAACGAATTTGACGAACGCTTCATCAGCATCGTAAATTAGCTTGACATCTTCGGAAAGGACTATGGGAATAAGAAAATCATAGTCAAAGAATTATGGGTTCTTCCAGTGCATGGGAGGTCAAGACAACGGTGATGATGGATTCCAGAAATCTCCACAAAATGTCGCTGCATGACATGTTCGACGACTTAAAAGCCTATGAGTTCGAGATGAACTCAAGGAATGAAGATGAACCATCATCCTCGAACATAACCAAAGCATTGGTGACATTTGTAGAACTAGTGGCTCCCATGTCTATTAAGTCAGCTAAGCAGTTCAACGAAGATGCAATAGCCATACTTGTCAAGAAATTTGGCAAATTTATGAAGAAATCCAACTCATCCTATCACAACAACAACATCTACTCTTATGATTACAAGGCTAACATTCATTGTTTTAATTGTGATACTTTAGGTCACTATAGGACAAAATGTTGGAAGACAAGGGGAGATGACAAGAAACCAATCGATCAAAAACCCAAGGGGGATCATTAACTATCCAAGAATAATAAAGATCAGAAAGAAATGGTGGCAGAAGAGAGCAAAAGAAAATGGACTCAAAGTAATTCGAATAGTGATGATGAAGAAGTAATGTGTATCATGGCCAATGAAGAAGAGGTATTTGACTTTGCTTCTGAAGAGTTCACTCGAGACGATCTAGTTACTACACTCAATAACATGGTCATTGAGTACAAGAAACAGTTCGTCCTAGCTTCAACTCATCCAGACAATACAATCTAGGAAACAAATGAACTATCCTCTAAGAACGAGAAGGTCAAGGAGACAGTTCAACTACTAACAAAGGAAAACGAAAGAACAAACTACGTGATTGCTACATGGACTAAGTCTAGAGATGCGGTCAACCAGATGATGAATCATCAAAGGCCTACCAAATGTAATTTTGGATTAGGATATGAAAACAGCAACCCAGACAAGTCGTGCAAAGAGTTGAAACCCATGAAAGGAAAATTTCCTCCCATAAATGTTTTCAAGGGTACATCAACCAACATTCAAGTAAGTCACAATGTAGATGAGTCAATAACTAAAAGGGAAATAAAATATGTGGAGCCAACCGATATGTCACGGTGTCTTAGTCCTGAGAGAAGGAAAGCCAGTCGTTCGGCTAGAAATAAACATGGCAATCACTCAAAGAGGTGTTATAAAAATTCACCCTCAAGACACTATGACTCATCTGAAGGTAGACAGAGAGATGACAAGCCTAATGTAAGCAGATTTATTAAGACTAACACGGGGAGACTCGTCAAGATAACATAAGTATGAATCTCCAAATGACTAATTAACCGTGGACCCAATTTAATGTGGGTAACAAAAGGTGTAAATAATTTTATTTTGCTAGGTAAACAAGTTAGATACCTGGAGGATTCAGAATAGTACTTGGATAGTGGATACTCCAAAAATATGGCCGAAATGGAAAGCTTCTTACCAACATTGTAAAGGAATTTGGATCAAGTATCACATTCGGTGATAACTCTAAGGGTAAGACTGTGGACAATGGTAAGATTTTTCATGGTAACCTAACCATAAACAACATTCTACTTGTTGAAAATTTTTATTATAACCTTCTTAGTATAAGCCAAATGTGTGATATAGGATATACTGTTGAATTTCATAAGCAAGCATGCTTAGTTAAGGATCAACAGGGAAGTACCCTATTTACAGGGCATAGGATAGGTAATGTTTATAAGGTTAACTAGAAAAACAAATCCCCTAATCCTATTTTCATGATAGCTAAGAACGATCAAAATTGGTTTTGGCATAAGAGACTAAATTATTTAAACTTCAAGACCATTAAATCTATATGAACTAATGAGTTAGTTGTAGGTATGCTTAATTTGAAGTTTTTTAAATAGAAAGTTTTCTCTTCTTGCCATATGGGTACATAGATCAAGTCAACTTTCAAAAGTAAAGGAAACATCCAATCTGAAAGATGTTTAGAACTTCTACATATGGACCTTTTCATCCCAATTAGAGTAATCTGTTTAGGAGGCATGAAATATACATTATTAATTATTGATGACTACTCTATGTTTACTTGGGTTATTTTCTTAGCTTCTAATGTTCAAGCTACTTCTAACTTGATTAAAATGCTTAAAAGAGTACAAAATGAGAAATCGGTAAGTGTTAATAGAATTAAAAGTGATGGGGTACTAAGTTTACTAATAGGACTCTTTCATGTTATATTGAGGAATTTGGTATTAGACACGAGTTTTCTAGTGCCAGAACCCTTCAGCAAAACGGATTAGCTGAAAGTAGAAATAGAATCCTTAAAGAAGCGACCAGATCTATGATAGTTGACTCTAGAGTGACATAAAAGTTTTGGACAGAGGCTATCAATACAACATGTCTTACTCAAAATTGGTCTGTTAGGATCGGGATAGCCCTTGGAGGACTGGGGTCCGACTTTTAAGGGTGAGCGCTTAATAACACAACACACACTAGTAATAGTCCGATTAGAGAGTAAAACCACTTCTTAACACTACACAAGCTGTCATAAACCTCTTGAACTGGGTTCAAGTGCGGAAGTGGTTTGTTTCAGCTTGAAGCAACACATACAGTTCGGTTTGGAAGGTATTTAGAAGGATATATCGGTTTAGTGGGAAAACCGGTTTGAGTTTAGGAAGTTATTAGTTATTTCGGTTCAGTTTAGATATTTCGATTAGATTTGAGTGAGTAGACCGGAATATGAAAGTAAAGAACACAAGACAGGATTATATGGATTTTCGAAGTTTAATCTTCTACGTCACCCCTTCTTCTCAAACAGTGAAAGGGATATTCACTAAGGAATATTACACAACCACAACACACAATCCGAACGAGTCTTATTTACTACTCGTCGGTTACACCACTCACAATGATGTAATACAATACTTTTTACTCAATAGTAAAATACACACACAATACAAAACCACTTTCGGGATTTTCAATCACTGTTCGAGGTCGTGCGTAAGATCTTATGTTGTTGTTACTTCTCTCTTGTATGATCTTTTTCGTAGTGATCTCACCATGAGCTTCTATTTATATGGAGAATATTAACGGTCATAATTTTCTCTCCACTGGATTGGTCATCTGAAGCCGCGCCGGTCAGGTTCAGAGGATTGTGTGTACGCTTTGTCATTTAGGACACTTGGAAATCATGCACTTAGGCCGGCTTGCATTTTGGACACATGGTATACATGCACTAGGTCTGCTGCCTGAATCAGATGTTGCTTGTAGATTTAGATAAATAGTTCATCATTGTTTTCGTTGCATGCTTCTGATCCGGATCTTTTCTTCTTGTGCATTTCCAAGAAATCTCTATATCAATATATTACGTCATCTTCTCAGATTCATCAACTTTCAAAGTTTTTCATTGAGCTTTTGTGATCTTCAATACAGAGTGAGTCAGCCGGATGAATCAGACGGATGATGACATTTTTATTAGTCGATCTGGTTGAAGGAGTTCAGCCGGTTTCACAGACTATGAACGGATCATTGAGTCATGTACTTCGGCCAGTATGATGCGGCTTGATCTGTACCTGCACAGGAAGATTGAGATTGATTAAGTTCTTTGGCTAATTAAAATTAATCTACTTAATTTTTCTAACATGGTCCCTAAATAATAAAAGATTTAACAAAATATCTTATGAGATCTTAAAATTTACCATATCAAAGTCCTTAATATCCGATATTTTAGAAACTTTGATTGTAAGTGTTATATTCATAATAATGGAAAAAACTATTTGATCGCTTTTAATGCCAAATCTAATGTTGGTATTATGTTAGGATATTCTGAAGTCAGTAAAGCGTATAGAGTATATAATATTAAAATTTTAACCGTTGAGGAATCATCCCATATTGTGTTTGATGAATTTGTCGAAAGTAACACTTCAACAACCATTGATTTGTCTAACAAAATGGAGGATGTTAATCTCCAATCTAATAGCGAAGATGAAGTCATAGTCATCCGAAACATTGTTTCTGACTAGACGGTTTAGAATGTTGAAACTCAACAAGACCAAACCGCAACTCAACATGCTACTGAAAGCCTAGTTAACTCTGAGAAAACTGGTCGATTAGATCTTGATCAACCAACTAGTTTATCAAATCTTGATCAAATAACTGGTTATTCTAAAAATGTTTCGGGACCAAATTTCAAATAGAACATCAATCATCCTCCTGAGCTAATTATAGGTGACCCCACTACCCCTCGTAGGACTAGACTTCAATCATTAGATGAATTCGTAAACTCAGTTTTCATCTTCAAGATTGAATCTAAGAAGGTTAATGAAGTAATACTTCATCCAAATTGGATGCTCGCAATGCAAGAGGAACTAAACAAGTTCGAAAGGAACTAAGTATGACATTTGGTTCCATGAATAGTTAATCAATCTATCATTAGAACCAAATGGGTCTTTCGTAATAAACATTGTTAAGATGGTTTGGTAACGAGGAACAAGGCTAGACTAGTGGCTCAAGGCTAAAGGCAAGAGGAAGGCATTGACTTCGAGGAGTCATTTGCTCATGTTGCCAGAATTGAAGCTATTCGAATATTTCTAGCTTTTTCTACGTTCAAAAACTTCAAAGTTTTTAAATGGACGTTAAGAGCGCCTTTCTTAACAGAATAATCAATGAAGAGGTCTATGTTGAACAGCCTCCATATTTTAAAAATCTCGCATTAATAAGTTATGTTTTTAGATTAGACAAAACATTATATGGTCTTAAGCAATCACATAGAGCATGGTATGATACTCTTACTAAGTTTCTATTTCATTATGATTTTAATATAGGATCTGTTGATAAGACACTTTTTAAATTTAAGAAAGACATTCATATCTTACATGTACAAATATATATTGATGACATTATTTTTGGGTCAACTAACCCCAAACTATGTGAGAAGTTTTCTAAGATGATGACAGATAAGTTTGAGATTATCATGATGGGTGTGCTAAGTTTCATCCTAGGTCTTCAAGTTCGTTAATTTGAAGAGGCACCTTCGTCAATCAAGAAAAGTACACAAAGGAGTTACTAAAGAAAATCTGCATGAAGAGTTCCTTGCTGCCTCAACTCCAATGAGCTCATCAATAAAGCTTGATAAGGATGAAGATGGTCAAAGTGTTGATATAACTACCTATCGAAGAATCATCGGATCATTGCTCTATCTAACAACAAGCAGGCCAAACATTTTATTTGTTGTTGGTGTTTGTGTGAGATTCTAGGCTAATCCTAAACAATCTCATTATGTTGCTACTAAAAGAATCTTAAAATATCTTAAAGGCACACAATGGAACTGTGGTATCCGAAGGATTCCAGATTCAATTTGATCAGCTACTCTGATGCAGACAATGCAGGTTGTAAGGTGGACAGGAAAAGTACTAATTGGACATGTCAATTCCTTGGTGATTGACTTGTTTCCTGGTATAGCAAGAAGCAAATCCTCCATAGCAACTTCAACGGCTGAAGCAAAATATCTTGTGTCTGGAAGTTGTTGTGCTCATCTATTATGGATCCATCAATAATTAAAAGATTTCGGTATCCAAGCTAAGGAGTCCCCAATATTCGGTGACAACACCAGTGCCATTGCCATAACATACAATCCGGTGTTAAACTCAAGGACCAAGCATATAGACAGCAAACATCATTTCGTCCAAGATCATGTGGCGCATAAGCATATTTGGCTGGAATATGTCTCAATTGATTAACAAGTGGCTGATATTTTCACCAAGCCACTCCAGGAGACTAAGTTTTCTTACTTTAGACATATTTTAAGTCTTGTAGACATTAACTGAATTTTTCTAATATACGACATGCATTCAGAGAGAACCTCCCTCTTTTTTCAAAATGTTTTCAATGCATATATTTTCATACAAAACCTAGTATGCATTAAGGGAGAAGATGTTGTTTCTCAAAAAGACTTATGCGAAAATTGTTTTCATAAAAATACTATGCATGGATTTAGGGAGAAGCTGATGCTCCTTAAATATATTTTTATTACATGATACTTGTTTGCATAAATTAAGAGGGTAAATAAATTGATAAATCATTCGGACAAATAAAACTGAATGGCTTTTCTACGTTTGAAACCGACCAGATCACTCTATTGAAATAACTATAGATAAACCAAACAACTTAAGTAAACTGGATATTAATCTGATCGGTTATTTAGAAAAATGAATAAATACTGCTCGGTAAAATTTTCGCTTTACGCGGAAGCGGTTTTTTCCTCAAACTCAAATAATCGATGCCTTACATGCCGAATTTGCAGATAACTACTTCGGTTATTTACATGAAATGACCGGTAGTTTCATTCTCGAATCAAAATGGGACACCTGTCTAGTTTATCATTATTTGTCTGAATATATTCCCTCTTAGAAATTAAAATGTCATTCCTCAAAAAAACGTGAAGACTTGTGTCTTAACGTTCAAAAGAATGACTAACAGACATGTAACAGTTACTTTCTTTTGCCCAATAGACCTTAGGATAACTTCCTCCTATTTATTGATGCCTTTATTAAGATTAACCCACACATTTGAAGCATATAAAAATTCCTAAAAGTTCTCTTAAGTTCTATCTTCATCTTCCAATCTAAATCTCATTCCTCACAAAGAAAAGTCCATCTCTTCTCTCTAAAAAAAAACAAGAAATGGATTCGGCTTTTGCTCGCAATACTTTAATCATTGATTTCGATTTTGTACTATCCTATGGGGATGAAGAAATCATCTCCATGTTTCGATCTCTGGAAATCTCAGGTTTGAGAAAATTTCTCAAAGGCACGCCTATACTTTATTTACGATGATATCGTTTTCGAATTTTTGAAAATGCAAGAGTTATTGATGATTCAATTCTCTAGGAAGTGGTAGGAAAATAATTCTTTCTTTACGAAGAAGACTTTTCTCACTCCTTCGACATTCCCACGAAAGGGTTCTATGATTTCCCTCCTTCTCTAGAAACATTGTCTACGAAATGCCACTTCATTTCTCAAACACCTCTACACGTATTGAAACCCATGGGGTTAAGTCATTGCTAAAAACCGAATTCCAAATTCTCAACAACATCATTAAAAAATCTATTCTAGCAAAAAAATCCACTCATATCTATTCCAATAAAGTTTTTGAAAAGATGGTTGCGATAATTAGAGGAATTCTAATCAATTGGTCGAAGGTCATCTTCGACAACTTAAAGAAAATAGTTTCCTCTCCAAAAATTATGATCGGTTATGTCATTCAACATTGCCAAGTTTTCTTTGACATCAATTCCTACATGGGAACCGGAACTAGTAAGACCTTCCCATGTCCTGACCAAAGACAAAATCTATAGTTGGATCGATAGGGTAGAAAAAGCGAAGGCTAAGAAAGAAATGCAGCTAGGATCCCCAAGACATTAGTTTTAGCATTGTCTTCTTTAATATTGTTAAGTATGAATCGGAAAATATTATTAATACGAACCGGTTATTTTGAGTTATGAACTGGTCATTTAAATTTCTATTACTGAGATTGTGGGTTATTAAATAATATGTGCATTTATTGTTATTCTTAGTTACATTTTTAATTTATAATCGTTGTAAAACATTTATGTTTAAAAATAAATTTTTGTCTTGGAAATATATCCTTTCAAAAAGGCATCATTTTTCCTCTTTTAATAGGGTGTGGGTACACGCGTTAGAAATATGACGTTACAATATCCTTTTATTTCGAATTTTGAAAAACAACCTGTCATATCCTTATTTAAAGGCAATGCATGCCGAAATTTTGGGTTCACGTTCTACAAACCCTAAAATATCTTTATTTTGCTTTGCTCTCTCTATAGAACTCATTCTTCATCTTCTTCCGTTTTTCTAAAACTACAGATATGGTTGAGGATAATGCATTCTCTAACAATATCATGCAGGTGAACATCAATTCCATTAACAAATCTGGAACATTGGAGATGTGGACGATGTTCGTATCTATTGAGAACTCCCGCCTCAGACATTTTCTAGAAGGTCCATTCATCTGCTAGATTGAAGTTGTCTGGGCATTCTTGGATTCCGCGAAGTTGGTCGATGACCCTATTTCCGCCAAGGTGAACGGTGTGGAATTCACTATTACTGAAGAGTTGCTCGCCAAAGTTCTGAAACTTCCAACAAAGGCTTGGGACTTTTCTAAAGCAATGTCTCCCAATGCATTATCTAACTTGCAATACATATTTTCCGATAGCGTCGTTCCAGTGACCGTTAGTGGTAAGAAGAAAGATCAAAATTGTGAATATCGCATTCTCTGCGATATTGTCGCTAAAGCACTACAGGGAAGATATGGAAACTATGACACCATCACCCAATTTAAGTTCGATATGATGGGTGCCATTGTTAAGGGTGATAGCATCAACTTTGGACTCGTTCTGTTTAACACTTTGTGCGTAAAAGTATCTCCTCACAAAAAACGAAGCCTCGGATTTGAAGTACAGATAGGATGGATTCTAAAGCATCTATATGTACCTACCAATCTAGGTACCTCGTTAAACTATAGCAATATTATGACTACTGTCACTATTGGTCAATATATTACTAGGATTAATAAAGCCAAAGATTCTAACTCCGAAGCTTCCAGCCAACAGTCAAGTGGCGGGAAGACTGCCTGTGTGAAATCGGCAGGAGGAAGGTCAATGGGCGGCTCGAAATGTATAAATCCCTCCACTTGTGCCACATCATCAAAAAGACATAGATCAAAAGTTGAGTCTACCGCTAGCACAAACAGCGTTGTTAGAAGCAGACCTAAAGAAACATGCAAAATTACGTCTTCTCGAAAAGGACCTCAGCGCGAGGTAAATATCCCCACTCCTCCTCTCTTTAGTTCCGCGTTAGTGTCGGCAATTATTCAAGTTCAGGAGGAAGGTCATGTACTTCCTACCAATACGATTGAGCTTGCGACTTTAGAGGTTCAATCGTTAGTCATTAATGATACAACCATGATTGCCGATTGATCAGCCAGCTCTCATTCCGACTAGCTAAATGATGTTTCTCAAACTGATCGGTTATTTTTTGCTAAAACCGATCGGTCCGACGCTGCTCAAATCTATCAGATTGATGCTTTGCAAACCGGTCAGCCAAAGGTGGCTGCAACTGGTCAAACCAATCTTGATCAAGTTTTTCAAAAGGAAATTCCATCTACCTATAAAAGAAGGTAGTATATTTGTCTCCCAAAAAAGTGAACTTTTCTCTAGACTTCTACTTGAAGAAACTCTCTTCCTTTGAGTAGAGTTCTCTGAAACTTTCCAGAGATTCTTTCTCCTCAATTTGATTATTATGTAGGTTCTGCATCCTCAAGATTTTAATTTAAATATTCTCCAATTTTACTCATGCTTCTTCTACACATTTCGATATATCGCTACAATTCTTCCTATCGAACTTGTTGAGCTTACATTTCAGGATTTTGAGCTTTTTGTAGACTCTTAACATCTATGTCCCGTTTATACTGGTATTTAAGGTTATCATTAGTACTCCTTTGAATTCTTCGTCTTACATCCAGAAATTAAAGAATTTGAAAGATTTCTTCAGTAATTTTTCCCTTTTCTAGAAAAAATTCAACCGACAATGATCAGAGATTCCTATATGTAGAAAATGTATCTAGATTCTTAGGTAGATATCTGCCCATTTCTCGTAGATCAACCCAAGATATATGCGAATCTTTCTTATTTCATCTGATGCTCTAGTAGCTGACTAGGATGATAAATTACCTACACTTGAAGGTTCAATATAGTTTATGTCTTTAATGCATTATTTGAAGTCCAGCATGTCTTGCATGATCCCCATTTCCAGTTCTCTTTCCTGGATGAATCAAGTGACATTAACGTCGCCCATTAGGACCCAAGGATCATCATCACTTACTCTTGAGCTCTCTCCATAACTGCCTTTTTTCACTTGTTGCATTCTTCCATGGTTAGAAGCAAAGTAATATTTTCCCTTTGTTATCCTACTAACAATCTCTATCATAATGACCTACTTACTATCGAATAACTTCTTGACCTCAACTAGGCTATTATCACATCTAATCCAGATTCTGCTTTTACACTTATCTAAGTTATGAATATAAGACTAATCGCTTTAAAAACAGTCTTTACTGACAATATCAATTTGATTGTGGATGACTCTCGTCTCTAGTATACCCTAAATTTTAGGATCGGGATCGCCTAAAGAGACTGAGGTCTCACAAAGGTGAACACTTACACACACACCGGTTAATAATAACCTTATTAGAGGTTAATATCGATCTCTATTCTTCGCAAGTTGTCACATATTCTTTAACCGAGTTCAAGTGCAGAAGTGTTTGTTTCAACTTGAAGCAGTAGATGGTCAGTTTGGAAGATACAGAAAGTAAAGAACACAAGACATAAGGGTTGTTTATGGATGTTTAGAGTAAACTCTTCTATGTCACCTCTTCTTCTCGACCTCTAGAATGATATTCACTAAAATATTCGATCTGTTTACAACATGTACACAAACTTAGTCAACAACCAAGGATTAATTACTGACTATTTTCGACCTTTCAATAAACTCACTGTATTGAACAAATTGTTTTTTGTCAACTTACAATGCTCACCACTCACACAGAATAGATAATAATGTAATATACTTGAGTTTCTAACACACTCTTTGAGAACTTGTATGTTTCGAAAGCTTGAACGATTTGATAGCAATGGTTCAAGATGTTAGGAAAAAGGTTCAAAAGTAAGTTGATGTCCTTAAGCAGATGACATATGCCTTCTTAAGTAGGAAAATAAATCAATGGATATATTTGTGACTTCAACGTCTATGTCTACTTTAAGAAACCACTATTCTTCTATTTGATTGGTTGAAGTGCAGAATAGTACAACATATGAGATATTCTTTTATCTTGCTTGTACTTTGATTATAAAATTTATTGAATTATCATTTCGTAGGAGCATACAACAAGGACAATTTGTCTTCTGGTGTTCTTAACAGTCTGAACTTTGCTGGAAGACACTTCTATGAAAAGGTCTTCCTCAGACTTGCATCAAAATGGAAATAAAAGGTTGAGGTAATATAAAGCTGATTTCTGCAATTACCGAATATGCATATAACAATGTTGGGATACATACTACTGGCTCCGCTTTAGAGAAAACTGATTAGGATACTACTGGCTCCGCTTTGGAAAGAACTGATCGAGATATTACTAGTTACGCCTCTTTCTAATGCCGATCTTGAAATACTACCGATTTCGAGATATTATTGGTTTTGAGATACTACTGGCTACGCATAGATAAAACCGATATAGAGATACTACCGGTTACACATAGATAAAACCAATATAGATATACTACTGACTACGCATAAATAAATTGATATAAATATACTACCAGCTATGCTTAGATAAAACCGATATAGAGATACTACCGGCTACGCATAGATAAAAACGATATAGAGATACTACCGGCTACACATAGATAAATCCGATATAGAGATTATACCTACTACGCTTAGACATAATACCGAACATACTACCAGTTTCTCCTTTGTGTAAAACCGAACATACTACCGATTTTGATATATTACCAATTTTATATAGAGCCGATTGTATGTCTGTATAATACCGATTCTGCAGCCGACTTAAAAGAAACCCAGTCAGCTTTACTTCTAGTTTTCTTTAACTTGCATGAGATTTAACTTGATTAAGTTCTTTATTAATAGTTAATTAGTACTAATAATTAATTACCAATTTTTATCTAATAATTTCTCCCTTTTTGATTATTTAATCTAAATATTCAAAACCTTGTAATTTTGTAATCGTTGGTTGATTATTCTAGATTAATTTTTTATTTTAATCTAACAATTTCTCCCTCTTTGATTGTCTAGAATAAATTATCAAATCCAGTTAGATTTATCGAAAATAGTAATCGAGTTCCTTACAATTTCTTCCCTTTTGATTGTTTTAACCTAAAACTATCAAAACCAGTCATAAATAGCAAAATAATTATCATAAGAGCATCCATGTTTGATAAATAGAAACCAATGTTGTTAGCAACAGGAATATAGCCAAAAGTTCAACAAAAATAACTCTAAGTGTGAAACGCATAAATTAGAGATCAAAGATAAGGAAAGAGTTTCAGCGTCTCCCTCTTTTCGGTTGCAGGTCTTGTTCTGCAAGGTCGTCCATGAATCTTGTTATGAAGCCCTGACTTGGTTCCCCCAGAGTATTGACTTCAGAACTCCTTGCCCTCGGTTGATCAAGTACCTCGTCAATACTAAGTCCACTAGCTCGTCGTAGCCTACGACCTCACCTGTTGTTGTGAGGGATTTTTAACTGCCTTAGTCTTTTTGGTAGTATTTTTAACTGCCTTAGTCTTTTTGGTAGTATTTGCTTTCCTGGTAGGATTGTCTGCATTATCTTCCGCCTGAATACGTCGGGCAACCTCTTCATTTTCTTTGATTTTCTCAGCATCAGCTTGTTTAGCGGCCTCAACATTTGCGTTCTCTTCATCTTGAATACGTCTGGCAGCTTATTCATTTTCTCTGATTTTTTCAGCATTAATAGCATTCTGGGATTTGGCCATCTCGAAAAGTTGCGATGATACAACTTCAAGAGCAATGAGTGTTTTGTAGACCATGGGTTTTATTTGTCCTATTTCCTGCCTCAACTCCTGCCTTAACCATGCCAGTTCCTAATTATGAGAGCCTGAAGAGGATGATTTCTTTATTTCCATTTCATCCATTCGAGCATTAACAAATGTTTTTCACGGAGCTAGATCTTTCAATATAATCTGCCTGATGTCCTTCCTTGGAGTTTCCTCAAAGTCGGACCGAGTTGAGATGTGAGAACCAAGAGGAACAAGTTGGATAGGTTGAGTTTGATGAAAGCAAATTTGAATTGATCTTTCCGGACGAGCCGGTCCTTCAACATTATCATTCATGTTCTTATGAACATGATTAGATAGTTCTTTAGGCTCAGAAGACTTACTCGATTTAGATTGAGCAGGGGTTGATGTCTTGGCGAGTGGAGCTTCATGTTCCTCTTGAAAGGGTGGTTGTGCTAGGGGTGGATTAGAGTTAGTTGTGTCTTGGCCATCCTCGTTTTCATATTCATCACAGGTTGTTCCCAGTAGGCGAGATTCTGTTACATCAGCCGAAGTGACTTTCTGTCCTTCGGTAGCCCGTTCAAAATCTTGTTTAGACATTCCAAGATATTTCTCTTTAATGCACCGTCCTTTAACTTCATATCCCTCAAATAGATCTTGTTCTTCAGAATGAGTCCATGTTGTCTTTGAAGTTTAATCATCTTCAATACACGTTTTCTCGGTTACGATAATTTGGAATTCACCTTTAGAACGGGGCATTTCTTCAATAAAAACCAAAGGTTCATTTACATCATCATGATTTAAGTTGAAACACTGATGAAGAATGCCGATACTTTTTGATGTTTCTCCCCCATCAATATACCGAAGATAGTCAATACATACAACTCTAGTAGACATGTTAAGTGATTGATTACTTGTGCATCAGTCTTTGCTGTTTCGGAGGAGGGATTATAATTAGACTGATACACCTTTATAGTCGGAAATATCGCACAAACCTTCGCATAAGCCTCCATATATTCACCCCTTTTGAGAGCCGCATCAACGGTTCTTGTCTTAGTGTTAGAGAAAACAGACTTCTCCAATGCCAACAACGTTGCCCATTTTTGATTGAATGCTAAGTCTGGGAATACTTCATCAAAGTTATTTTCCAACCTGATATTTTCCAAATAGTTGAAAGTATCAATTTTAACCATTGCTTCAGCTTCAACTTGATCGAGGATTAGCTGGATAAACGTATGTGCTTCAGGAGTTACATTCAAAGGTGGTTCAGGGGAAGAAGTAGCATGACCTTTGTCTGTGTTCCCTTTGTTTGGGTTATCTTTGATAGGATCTATTTTGGGCTCAACAATTTCCTCTAGTTCGGGTTCTGGAATAGGCTCTCTAATCTCAAACTGCCCCGAAGATCTCATTACAGCAAACGAAGAAAAGGATTCAACTGGTGCTCTTTTTAATGATTGTTTGTTTGGAGGAGGCATGTTCATTAGTATTCCTAGAGGAAAATTCGGTTTTGGAATAAATCTTTAATTATTGATTTTCGTATGTGTCTGACAAGCAGCGTTTGATAGATTCATTATTGGAGTTGTAGACTATTTGTCATGATTAAGATCGTACTAACCAGTTATGACCACTTCGGATCGATCGACCTCGTCAACATTGGCTGATAGACCAGTAGCATTAGGGTCGGCTTGTTGTGCAGTAAGCTAATCTGTTTGAACATCTTCGAGCCGGTCGGTTTGTTGTGCCTTTGCCAATCGCTTTGCAAAACAGACAATCGGTCGGTTTGAGGACTTTATCCTACCAGTCATTTTGTGAGCCTTCCAACCGCTCGTCTTCAGAAATGTTTGACTAACTAATATTAATATGGACTGCCGATTGAGCCTCTAAAACTGTAGGCCTAATCTTAGTGTTTTGAAGAGTGGCATCTTCCACGAGGGCTAACAAAGCATTAAATAGAGGAGTAGGAATATTTACCTCAGACTGGGGCTTCTTCCGTGAGGATGTGATTTCATTTGTGTCTCCTTTTCTTGGTCCAGCAATACTTGTAGTATTAGTAGTGGACTCAACGACTGATCTGAGTCTTCTAGAAGACTCTGCACAGGTGGAAGTCTTGATGCGTTTCGAACCTCCTGCTGTCTTTTCACTAGCAGCCTTTTTGTCGTGTGTTGTTGACTTGAGGCCTCGGAGGTAGACTCATTGTCCTTGCTTATCCTTGTAAAATATCTACCAGTCATAAGGGAATTTATGATCTTACTGGAAATCAATGGAGTTTCTGGACCGGTAGATACATTTAGATGTGTTAATATCCAACCAATCTGCATCACGTACCCAAGACTTCGACTGTTGTGAGGGGACACTATTTCACACAGGGTGATGAATAGAATAAGCCCCTAATTGATTCTATCGCCTTAATAATGGTACCCATCATATCAAACATGGATTAGGTTATGTAGTTAAAGTTTCTTCCCTTTCCCTGTAGGACTTTAGCGGTAATGTCGCTCAGGACTCGATATTCACATTTCAATTCGTTCTTCTTCTTGCTAATGCTTACTGGAATGTCGCTTTCGGAAAATAATGACTACAATCCGGATGTAGTGGATGAGGATAGCGCTTCAGAGAAATCCTCCCTTGGTTGGGAGTTTCAGAACTTCAGCGAACATCTCTTCGTTGATGGTGAACTCCATACCGTTTATTTTGACGACAATAAAACCTTCGACCAACTTGGCAGAGTCGAAAAACACCCGAACAACTTCCGGATAGTAAGTGGGCGATCCTTCTAGGAAGTATCTCAGGTCGGATTCTTCAATGGATCGTGTTATTATCTGCATATCGTTATTTCCCAAGTCATTGATGGATTGAAAATCTACTTAGTCTCTTGGAGTGTATTGGTGAATATGTCGGTCACTAGCTGATCGGTTGACACACATTCTAGCCGAATATGCTTCTACTTCACAAGTTCCCGAATGAAGTGATGTCGAATGTCGATATGTTTAATCCTCGAGTGCAACACTGGATTATATGTTATGGCAATAGCGCTAGTGTTGTCACAGAATATCGGGGACTCCTCAGTTGTAATACTAAAATCCTTTAACTGTTGTTGAATCCATATAGTTGAACACAGAAACTGTCGACTGCAAGATACTCTGCTTCTGTCGTTGAGGTTGCAACAGATGTTTGTTTCTTGTTGTACCAGGATACAAGTCGGTCACCTAAGAACTGGAAAGTCCCATTGGTACTTTTTCTGTCCACTTTACATCCTGCATAGTCTATATCAAAATAGCTTATTAAATTGAAACTAGAATCCTTCGGATACCACAGTCCTACATTTTGTGTTCCCTTAAGATAATTATTATTTTTTAGCAGCAATATAGTGAGATTGTTTCAGATTAGCCTAAAATCTCGTGCAGACTCCAACTGCAAACAGGATGTCCGGTCGATTTACTGTTAGGTATAGGAGAGAGCCAATGATTCCACGATATGTAGTAATGTCAACACTTTGACCGTCTTCATCCTTATCAAGTTTAATAGAAGAACTCATTGGATTTAATACAGCAGAACAACTTTCCAAGCAAAACTTCTTTAATAGATCCTTTGTACACTTGACCTAATTGATGAAAGTGCCTCCTACAATCTGTCGAACCTAAAGGCCTAGAAAATAGGTCAACTCCCCCATCATACTCATTTCAAATTTGTCTATCATCATCTTGGAAAACTTTTCACACAGTTAGGGATTAGTTGACCCAAAAATAATATCATCAACATAAATTTGTACAAGTAAAATATGCTAATCTCTCTAAAATTTAAATAGAGTCTTATCCACGGATCATATGGTAAAATTATGATTAAATAAGAATTTTGTAAGTGTATCATACCAAGCTCTATGAGCTTTTTCATGGCCATAAAGAGCTTTATCCAATCTAAATACATGACTAATGAATGTAGGTCTCTTAAAACTGGGCGGTTGTTCAACATAAACTTCTTCATTGATTATACCATTTAGAAAAGCACTTTTAACATCCATTTGAAAGACATTGAAATTTTTATATATAGAAAATACTAGGAAGATTCTAATAGCCTCGAGTCTGGTAACATGAGCAAATTACTCTTCAAAGTCAATGCATTCTTCCTTTTTGTATCCTTGGGCCACTAGTCTAGCATTGTTCCTCATAACAAAACCGTTTTCATTGAGTTTATTTCGAAAGAACCATCTAGTTCCAATGAAAAAATTATTAGCTGGTCTTGGAACAAGATGCCAAAGTTTGTTTTTCTCAAACTGGTTTAGTTCCCTCTTGCATTGCTAGAATCCAATTTGGATCAAGCAATGCTTCATCCACTTTTTAGATTCAATCTGTAAAATGAATGTAAAATTTGCATATTCTTCTAATAGTTTATGCCTTGTTTTAATGGGTGTAGAGGGATTACCTATGATTAGCTAAGGAGGAGGATATTTATTCCATTTGAGGTTTCGTCCTAAAATGCTTTCTGACTGACCGATTATTTGATCAAGATTTGACTGATCGTTTGGCTTATCAATGTCTAACCGACCGGTTTCCTCGGCAATATCAGAGGTGTCAACTACTTGTTGTGGAACAGCTTGATGTTGCTGAATTTCAGTGTTATTAATCATTTGGTCATAGAGAAATCTTTGGTAGACCTGAACTTCATCTTCACTATCAGATTCGATAATAATATTTTCCAATCTGTTAGAGATGTCAATGGTTATTGAGGTGTTACTTTCAACAGATTCATCAAATACAACATGAGATAATTCATCAATAGTAAGACTTCTAATGTTATAAACTCTATATCTTTTACTAACTATAGAATATCCTAACATAATACCAACATCAGATTTGGCATCAAAAGCGGTCATATAGTTTTTGCCATTGTTGTGGATATAACACTTACAGAAAAAGATCCTAAAATTCAGGATATTATGAACTTTGTCATGGTAAACCTCAAAAGGACCGATTTAGATTATGACATGCAGTATTGATAGCTTCTTCCCAACGTTTTTGAGCAACACTTGAATCAACTATCATTGATCTGGAAGTTTCCATAAGGGTTCTGTTTCTCCTTTCAGTTAAGCCATTTGTTGAAGGGTTCTAGCACTAGACAACTAGTATCTAATACCAGATTTTTCAAAATAAGAATTTAAAACTCTATTAGTGAATTTGGTGCCTCTATCACTTCTGATTTTATTAACACGTACATATTTATAATTTTGTACTCTTTTAAGCATTTTAATCAAATTTGGGGTTGCTTGATCTTTGGAAACTAAGAAAATAACCCAAGTAAATCTAGAATAATCATCAATAATTACTAAAGTGTAGTTCATTCCTCCTAATCTAGTTATTCTAACTGGTCCGAAGAGATCCATATGTAGAAGCTCTAAACATCTTTTAGATTGAATGTTTCCTTTACTTTTGAAAGTTGATTTGATTTATTTGCCCATTTGGCAAGAAGAGAAAACTTTATCTTTTGAAAAGTTCATGTTAGGAATACCATGATGAACTAACTCTTTACAAATATAGTTGATTGTTTTATAACTCAAATGATTTAATTTTTTATGCCAAAGCCAGTTTTGGTCACTTTTAGTAATCATACAGATAGGGTTACCAGATTTTTTTTTTAGTTTACTTTATAAATGTTTCCTATCCTATGCCCTATCAACAAGGTACTTCCTTGTTGATTCTTAACTAAACATGCTTGTTTATGGAATTCAACAGTTATCTTATATCACATATTTGACTTATGTTAAGAAAGTTATAATACAGATTTTCAACAAGTAGGACATTGTTTATAGTTAGGTTTCTATGGACAATCTTAGCGTTGCCCACAGCCTTACCCTTAAAGTTGTCACTGAAAATGATCTTTGAACCAAATTCTTTCACAATATCGGTTAACAACTTGTTTTTGCCTGTCATGTGCCTTGAACACCCAGTGTCCAAGTACCATTATGATTCCTCCAATCGTTTAATATTTTTAACCTCTAAAATACAACTATTTACACATTTTGGTACCCACATTTAATTGGGTTCTTGGTTAATTAGTCCCTTGGGAATCCACACTTGAATTATCTTAATGGATCTCCTAGTGTTAGTCTTAATAATACTACTCGCATTAGGATTGACATCTCTTTGTCTGCCTTTGATTGATTCATCGTATTTTGATAATGAGTTTTGATGAACCCTTTCTGGCCTTTTGTCTTGTTCTTGCCCAACCGCCGGTTGGCTTTTCTTCTCTCAGGATTAAGCCACTGTGATTTATCAGTTGGCCCTACATACGTTAGTTCTTTTACCAGTTTATTTGAATCATGACTTACTTCATTATTGGTTTATGTACACTCAACAAAGATTATGAAAGGAAGTTTGTCTTTATCGAGTTTCAACTCTTTGCATGATTTATCTAGATTCCTATTGTTATATCCTAGACCGAACTTGCAGTTGACAGGTCTTTGATGACTCTTCAACTGACTCACAACATCTCCTAATTTTGTCCATGCACCAATCACATATTTGATTCTTTCGTTTTCTTTAGTTAATAATTGAACTGTCTCCTTGAGCTTCTCATTCTTAGAGGATACTTCAACTATTCCACCAGTTTGGTTATCTAGTTAAATTGATACAAGATTAGACAGATTCTTGCACTCAATGACCAATGACCATGTCATTGAGTGCAGTAATCAGATCTTCTCTAGTTAATTCCTTAGAAGTAAAGTCGAATACCTCTTCCTCATTTTCCATGAGACATCTGACTTCTTTATTGTCATTATCTGAGTCGCTTTGATCCCACTTACTTTCACCATCATCAGCTAGCAATGCCTTTTGAATCACCTTATCGTTCTTGGATGGTTGATAGTCCTCCCTTGGTCTCTGATCGATCGACTTTCTGTCATCTCTTCTTGGCTTTCGACACTCCGACTTGTAGTGACCTAAAGCATCACAGTTAAAACACTGAACGTTAGATTTATTACCGTTTGAGTAGTTGTAGGAATTGTTGGGTTCACTCTTCTTCATAAATTTTCCGAACTTCTTGGCAAGCATAGTCATTGCATCATCGCTAAACTATTTAGTTTACTTAATAGGTACTGGAGCTGTCGGTTCCATAGAGGACACCAAAGCTCTGGTATCTGTTGAAGTTGAAGGCTCATCTTCATTTCTTGAATTCATCTAGAACTCATAATCTTTCAGATCTTCGAAGACATCATGCAACCGTATCTTATGAAGACTCCTTGGTTTTCTCATCACTATAGTTTTGACATCCCAAGCATTTGTAAGAACTCTTAGCGCTTTGACGATTTTCTTTTTATTGTCGTAAGTCTTTCCCATAAGTGAGAGTTCCTTCACAATACTTGTGAAACGATCACCAAATTCTTTCATGGTTTCTCTAGGGCGCATCTTACCATTTTCGAACTTTTGAGTGGCCACCATGATTTTGTTTTCGTTGGTTTGCTTGTTTCCTTTGTTGAGCTGGATGATTGTCTCCCATACTTCTTTTTTAGTAGTGCATGCTCTGATTTTTGCGAACGTTTTCTTGTCCAAGGTGTTGTAGATGGCGTTTGATGCTAGGTTTTCAAGATTATTCCTTATTTTGTCCTCATTCGTCCTCCCACTTCTTTCCTTGTCAATCTTTATTGGACCATTAGATAAAATGTACGTCATGTCATCCACTAGTGTAGCTAAGTGCACTTGCATTTGCAGCTTCCAATCGATGAAATCTTCACTTTCGAGCATTGGATCTTAGTTTTTGTTCGACATGCTGATGTCTGGTTGCTTGAGAATAGAGACTAACCGCTCTAATACCACTTGTTATGATCGGAATCGCCAAAGGAGACTAGAGTCTCACAAAGGTGAATGCTTACACACACGTCGGTTGATAATAACTCTGTTAGAGGTTAATATCGATCTCTATTCTTCACAAGTTGTCACAAACTCTTGAACCGAGTTCAAGTGCAGAAGTGTTTGTTTCAATTGAAGTAGTAGATGGTTTGTTTGGAAGATACAAAAAGTAAAGAACACAAGACACAATGGTTATTTATGAATGTTCGGAGTAAACTCTCCTACGTAACCCCTTGTTCTGGACCTCCAGAAGGATATTCACTAGAATATTCGATCTATTTACAACACGTACACAGACTTAGTCGAATAACCAAGGCTTAATTACTGCATGTTTTTGACCTTTCAATAAAATCATTATGTTGAACAAAAACAAATTATGTCAACTTATAATGCTCAGCACTCACACAAAATATGTAATATTATAATACACTTGAGATTCTAACACTCTTTGAGAACTGGTAAGTTTTGAAAGCTTGAGCGATTTTATAGGAAAGATTTAAGATGTTGGTAAAAAGGTTCAAAAGTAAGTTGAGGTCCTTAAGAAGATGACTTCTATTTTCTTAAGTACGTAAATAAATCAATGGATATATTTGTGACTTCAATGGCTATGTCTACTCGAAGAAACCATTTTTCTTCTCTTTGATTGGTTGAAGTCCAGAATAGTGCAGCATATGAGATATTTTTTGATCTTGCCTGTACTTTGATTATAATAAGTTAAGATGTCATTAATTGGATTATCATTCCCTAAGAGCATATATCAAAGATAATTTGTCTTCTCGTGTTCTTGACAGTCTGAACTTTGTTGGAAGACACTGCTATAAAAAGGTATTCCTCAGACTTGTACCAAAATGGAAATAAAAGGCTGAGGTAATATAAAGTTGATTTATGCAATTATTGGATATGCATATAACAATGTTGGGATACATACTACCGGCTCCGCTTCAGAGAAAATCGATTAGGATACTACCAGCTGCAGTTTGGAAAGACCCATCGAGATATTATCGGTTACGCCTCTTTATAATGCCGATCTTGAGATACTACCGATTTTGAGATATTACTAGTTTGGAGATACTACCGGCTACGCATAGATAAAACCGATATAGTGATACTACCGGCTGCGCATAAATAATACCAATATATAGATACTATCGGCTACGCATAGATAAAACCGATATAGAGATACTATCGGCTATGCATAGATAAAACCTATATAAAGATACTACCAGCTATGCATAGATAAAACAAATATAAAGATACTACTGGCTACGCATAGATAAAACCGATATAGAGATACTACCGGTTATGCTTAGATATAATACCGAACATACTACCGATTTCGCTATTGTGTAAACCGAACATACTACCGATTTTGATATATTACCAATTTTATATGGAGTCGATTGTATGTCTGTATAATACCGATTCAGCAGCCAACTTAAGAGAAACCCAATCAGCTTTACTTCTGGTTTTCTTTAACCTACATAAGATTTAACTTGGTTAAGTTCTTTATTAATAGTTAATTAGTACTAATAATTAATTACCTATTTTTATCTAACACGTAATTGTGTTTTTTTTGTCTTTCAATCATTCTTCTAACTTCCTTCCTTTTGATGGGGTCTTTGAGCCCACTAATATTCCAAGTAATTATATTCATAAAGAAATGTTGACAATGTGCTTATTCCTTTTCCTTGCAATCTTCCACCATATTTTTGGTTTGTATGGAATTATAGGTCTAGGATGTGGCCTACCTCTCGACTGTGTTGGGGCCTGAACAATTTTGTTAGAAGAGAAGTTGGAAGTTCCTTCGCCTATGGTTTCTTTGTTTCCTGCTTCTTTTGGGATCTGCTCTGTTTTCGAGTTTCCCTTCTCTGCATTTTCTGTTTCCTTTGGTGCTTCGACTTGCCCTTCCATATTTTCCTTTCCTATCTTGCATCCCACTTCTTGTGTTTGATTACCTTTTGTTCATTGACCTGAGTTCTGAACTGCTTTTACTTTGGCATTTCTTTCTTTTATTGCTTGTTTTTCCACCAAAATTTCATTTTCACTAGAAACCTTTTGTTTCTCAATGATTTAGGGCATCTCACTATAGAATGTTTAAAGGTATTGCAGTTCACGCATCTGTACGGTTGCCATTCATAGTGTATGCCCATATTGGTAGCATTTTCTTTTCGATCCACTATTGTAATTTCATCGGGGAGGACGCTCCTAGGTTGAACTTCAACGCTCATCCTAGCGTATGTGAGATTTTCACTTTCCTCAGTAATTTTGTCCATGTATAGAGGGTTTCCGAGAAGGCTAGCAAAATGGATTAAGGATTTTGTGTTGTACATGTAGGGAGGAATATTTCACAACTTCAAACAGATTTGAACTTCCATTTTCGAGCTTCATGCATTCTTTCCGCACGTGCGTATGTTCCAACTCCAGAATTTTCTCAAGATTGGCCTCTTGGTTGAATTTCAAGATATACATGACGTGACTATTAGATATGACCTTCATCAGACCAACTTTTCCCCGTTGCTTCATGAGTTATTCCTTGGTGGCTTGAAAAGTGGTTGATTCTTTCTTGATATATTAACCCACTATCACATGTTACCATGATAGAACACATTTTTCTTCCACGTTAGATGGTAGATTGAACTCAAAGGGATTTTCCAATTTTCCACCTTTGATTTGAACGCACCCATGACAATTTGTCTATTTTCTGGAATTTTTCTTTCACTTTCCTTTGCTAAGTTTTGTGCCTTCTTTGTCTCTAGATTCTTCTTACGAACTTGATCAACTTGCTAATTTGGGTTATTCTTCAAAATATAAACCTTTGTCTTGGTACATTTTGTCAACCCTTTCATTGTGTTGACAGACCAACTAACAATAACGTCACACTCATCTTTCTTTAAATGGTTCCAATCTTAAAGGTAATGCAAATTTAGTTGAACAATGATTTGTTGACCACTTTAATTGTTGAGAACCATTTCCCATTCTTAGTTTGCATCATTATCTTTAAAATCTGGTGTCTTAGCCCTTTAAGGTTTGCCCTCTCATTTAAACCCATCCTCCATTTGCCTTTTGCTTTCTCTTCGGTTTCCCTTGTTTCTCTTAATTTCTTGTTGTCTAAATTATTGTGACCTTTCATTACAACCCTCTTTTCTTCCAGACCAACATTGTTTTTATTTTGTTCTCCTGTGTTTTCCTTCTTCTTGATGGTCCCTCTATTTTATTATTCTTTACTTTTCTTACTCTATGACTTACCCGTTTTCTCGTATTGATTCTGATAGTAAGAAATTCATTTGATTTTTTTTATTTGATTAATCAGTATGCATTTCATTTTTGTTGTTATCTTCGTTGACATTTATCTTAACAGAATTATCGAATGTTATAGTGGAAGAAGGCATTTCTGAAACTTTTCCAGAATTTACATCGTTGTTAAGTTCAACAATAAAATCATATAAACCTAAATTAATTTTAGTTTAAATATGTTGTTGACTTTTTATTTTTGTAATTAGGTACTTTTAATGCATTCTTCTACCATTACATATTAATATAAGAAAATAAATATTATAATGATTTTCTTAATAAACTAAAAATTAAATAAAATTGAAAAAACATTAATTTGATTTTTTTTTAAAATTTTCGGTTTTATTGTTTATAAAATATTAAAAATATTTTTAGTTATAATAAAAAATAAATTAATCCTAATACATCATTTTCAAAATTATAAAATATAATTTATTATAAATCATATTCAATTATTAATATTGAATTATTACATATTTATAAAATAATTACATTATTATTAAAATAATATATCATTATTAATAGGAAAACAATTAATAAAATAATTAAATTTAAATAATAATAAGTTAATCTTTTATAAATTTTGTTTATAGTGCAAATGTGATTATTTTTAATAGTGTTTTTTCGTTCTTTACGTCTTTACATAAAATTTTTTTTTTTTGTCTTTTAATAAGTTTTTTTCTCTCATTTTTATATTTTCGAAATTATATTAAATACTTATACTAATAGTATTAATGACCAACACAAAATAGTATTTAAACTTGTTTAAACAAAGAACAACTTATAAATTTATATTTGTTTAGATGATATAAACAGATTGATATTTATAAATAAAAAATTATATTAAAATAAAAAATAGATTAAAAAATTAGATTTGAGGTGGAGTTTAAACAAATTTATGATACTTGAATATAATGAAATAAAATATAAAATATAAAATATGTTGTAAATAAATGTTAGGATCGGGGACGTCCTTGGAGGACCGGGGTGTTTCCGGTTTCAGGAAGGGTGGCCTCTTACAACACACAACACACTTTGGTGATAGTCCGGTTAGAGACTAAAACCGTTCTCAGCAATTCGCAAACTGTCACAGACTCTTGAACCGGGTTCAAGGGCGGAAATGTCTGTTTCAGTCTAAAGCAACATATGCGACTTAGATGATGTTTTAGAAGGAGTAGGTTTTGGAGATATGAGTGGACCTGTTTTTGATATACGGAATAAGATTGATTTTGGTTAGGTTAGGTGAGTAAGTAGTTAAAATGAAGGAAATAACACGAGACAAGATTTTTTATGGATGTTCGGAGCAAACCCTCCTACGTCACCCCTTCTTCTCAGGTTATGAGAAAGATCTCCACTAACTTGAATGTTACAACACTCACACAATGCCGAACGAGCCTTAATCGCTACTCGTCGGTTACACCAATTCACTTTTGATGTAATACACAAATACAACATAAACACACACACAAAGCTTCCGGTTTATGACACACCAGTTTTGGATCGTTCGTAAGATTTCTTTATCTCTCTAAGATTTTCGTAAATTGATTCGCTTGATCGTTCGTTGTGTTCTCTGCGTCATTAATGAGGTCGCTTCGTCTTCCTTTTATAGCAAGGACGATCCCAACGATCATATTCTTCTCTCACTGTGGGATTGGTTGATCCAGCATCACGCCGGTGCAGGGAGGTTGCTTGCACGCTTCACCTTCCTCAACACTTGGCAAACATGTATGGACTCCTCAGGTAAATGTGACGTTGCCGGTTTGCAGATTCGGACACGTGTCAAGCATGCACGTTCCGGTTGTCAACGTCGGATCAGTAAATCATAATTTCTTTCATCGCATGCTTCTGATCGGATCTTATCTTCTTTTATTCCTTCGAGACACGTCTATTTCGTCATATTACGTCACTTCTGCAGATTGTAGTTTCCGGTTTGTTTCTTACATAGTATAGTCCGGCTGGAATGTAAACTTTGTCTTTGCTAGCCGGTCTCTTGAGAGAGTTAAAACCGGTTCCTCTGATCTTGACTTGATCACTTGGAACTGAATTTCTTTGAAGTGTTTCAATAGCCGGTTCATGAGGCTCCAGCAGGTTTATACGATTTGATCTGTTCCTGCACATAGAAGTTAACAATTGTTTAGTTTTTCTAGCCGGTTCCAAAAATTAACTTTACTTAATTTTTCTTATCAATTTCTCCCTTTTTGATTATGTAGAATAAATATTCAAAACGTGTAATGTATGGCCGGTTTGAAAATTAACTTACTTAATTTTTCTTATCAATTTCTCCCTTTTTGATCATTTAGAATAAATATTCAAAACTTGTAATGTATGGCCAGTTTGAAAAATCTCTGTTTAGCAAAGTAATGTTTGGCCGGTTTGAAAAATATGTAGAAACTAATAAATTCAAAATATGATAAAACGATTGAGTTCTGAAACCAAATCAAACATAAAATGTGCTTAAGGAAAGAAAAGGAAACTAAGGCTTGGATGGTCCCCCTTTTCAAGTTCTTTTTCCAGTCTCCTTATTTCTTCCTCTTCCCCTGCCTTCCATTCCCTGGCCCTTCTTGCAGCGTCAATTTTCCATCCGTCAATTATGCTTGATATGCCGGGAGTTCTTTTGCCGAATCCAAAACCGGTACAGACTGGTTTTGGTGGTCGAGATGTTTGAGCAACGATTGGTCTTGATCCTAGGGTTGCGGTTGAGGTTTCGACCGCTTTCTTCTTACGCCAGTTGAGTTCTTCAATGTCCTCTTCTTCTTCTTCATCAAGAGGTTGCACGTTCAGCCCGACTGGTTCGTTCACTCTTTGACTGTTTTGTTCTGCCCGCTTCATCACCTCTGCAACCGCCTTCCTCTTGTTCTTGTTTCTCGTCTTCATAGTGTGCGAGGGTTGAGCCGGTATGGGTTCCTGCATACCTGCCTGTTCTTCCTCATTACACTACTGGGCAAGCGCATGATCTTTGTCTTAAATTTCCTTCCTTAACCGTTCCCTCTCCCTTTATTCGTCTTGTAATTTCTTTGCTGTTTCGGCGTCAGAATTGATTTGCTCCTGAGTTTTGCTCACTTGGAGTTTGGACAACTCCCCAATCTGAACGGCCATAGCCTGTAACATATCGACTAGAGGAGCGGTTGTGGTTTGGATGGATTCTGTGATCAATGATTTGACAGAAGTTTGCACAGCTTCATCTATCATAGATCTGATCGTTGTTTGAACGGTGTTGGCCATTTCGGTTTGAACTGATCCTCGGATGGTATTCGACAGGTTGGCTTTAGCTGTTGCAATCTTCTCATCGGTTGCAATGCTGTAGTTACCAAGGCAAGATTCAATTGTATTGATCACCACCTGTTTTACCTGCTCATGTTCCGGAGCCTTATTAGTTTGAGGAGGATCACTTCTCCGGTTTTCTGCTGTTATGGATGTCTCCCCGGCAGCAAAGAAAGGTTTGCTTTGATATAAGTCGGCATTGATTAATTGATGTCTGCAGTTGTTCCTCCATTGTGCATCGAGCCGGTCAACACTTTTAAGGAGCTTTTCCCGTACTGGGTGAAACCGTTCAGTCATTCTCGATTCAATAGGAGTTAACGCTGCTCCTTCTGCTTCCCTTAATGCATCTTCTACCGCTTGTAACCGGGCGTATTCGTGGATTACCGCGGTTTTGCTGAAAGCGGCTTGGATAATATTGGTATTTTCCAGCTTGAGAGCCAACTCTTCTAATTCTAAGAGTTTCTCCCAATGTTTGTTACCGCTCATCTCCGGGATCATATCTGACAACTTTGTCTCACAACGAAGCTGTACCCATAGAAGGTATGGTGATATTAATTCACTAACATCTTTGTTCATGTCCTTAATGAGCCCCTCAAACATCTCCTCCTCTTCTTCTGCGGAAAAGGCGACCTTGGCCTCGGTTATAATCTCAGGTTGGGAGCCGGTTTACAGAACACTTTTTCCCTTTGCCGTGGAATCTTCGAATAAAACCTCTTTGCCCTTGTTAACCCGAACTGGAGAAGACTTGTTCCCTGCTGAACCGGATGGTTCCTGTTCTTCAGTATTGCCCTCCTGAGCCGGAGGGGTGATGTGCGCAGTTTTGGTCGTTTCTTCGACCGAATGTTTTTCACGTTGACCGGGTATCTCAACCTGATCAGCTGGCTTAAGACGACTTGACACATCGTCGTCGGTTTCCTTAGCAATGCTTTGGACTACGTCCACAATGGCTTCCGAGGTATTTAAACCTACGTCAGCCATGATTTCGTCCATGTTTTTGTTGGGGGATTTGGAGTTTTCAGAGTTAATACTAACCTCTGCTTCCTCCTTTGATGCTGACTCGGTTTCGTAGCTCCCCGAGGGTTCGGTTTGCCTTGGTGGTTGAGAGTCAACAGAGATGGGGCGAACGGTGTTGATGGGAATGGGTTGGAAGACGTCTCTGGTTCTCTTCGGCGATTTGTCCGAGGAAAGGGTTTTCTCGGAGTCAGCTGTTTTGTTGCAGCTCTTCTTTGCGGAAGACTTCTTCCTTCCCTTCTTCTTCTGTGAGGCTTCGGCTTGAACCGCCTTCCTCTTCGGTTTTTCTTGTTTTGAACTTTCTTCAGCCGAAGCGGAAGAACTGGTCCCTTTTGAAGACTTCGTTCTAGAAGACTTCGACTTAACCGTTTTGTCAGTCTTCTCACTCATTTGCTCGGAGTTGAGGATGTTGTTGGGTGGGAGCGGTTCACCTTCACCAAGTTCCACATTAAGGAACTTAAGGATTTTGACGATTTGTATTGCGAAGGCCTGAACCCGGCCATCCTTCTGTATCACCATCTCATAGAACTGTTCGAAGATGACGGCTCCCCAATCTATCTTGTCACCGCGGACAATAGCCATCATCATCTTAAGCTTAAGTTTGGTCAGGTTATCGAAATTACCTCCTCTACCCTAAATCGAACGAGAGATGATATTCAGCAGCCACTTGAACTTCAGTTTCAGTTTGTTCTTCCGGCTTGAGTGAATTACCAGATCCTGATCGTCAACCGATATCACCAACCGGACCGCATTAGATTCTGCATCGGTCAAGTCAGTCTTGAGGTCCAAACCGGTGTTCGGAAAACCGAGGGCTTCAGAGAAAAGCTCCTCCGTTATGTTCACCTCTTTGCCGTTGACGGTGGCGGAGACCTTCCTCTTCGTTAAAGTCGTCGTCGCCAGAAACTCCATAACTGCCGTCGGATACACGACGAACGGACCAGACAAGAACGCCTCCAATCCAGAATCTCTTAGAGATTGAAGCACAACCTTATTTTTCTCCCCAGCATGTTCGTCGATGTCGTTGAAATCGACCTGCAACATCCATTGAAAGGGTGCTTTACCCAGAGCCATGATAAATTTGTGAAAGAAAAAGATGAAGAACAGCAATGAACGGAAGTTAAAGAGTTTTTGAAGATTTGAGAGTTTTTAGAGAGAGAAGGCGTATGTAGAGAATGAACTGATCTGAACTTATATAGGAGGCGGTTTTGAGCGGTTGGAAGACGAACCGTCACTTGATAATATTTTGGCGCCAATTTTCCCTCGAAAAGTTACTGCAGTAACTTTCGGCGGTAAATGCGGAGAAAATAGTGGGCGGTAAGTTTTTCAAGTATTTCGTTTTTGTTTGAGATTCTGATTTACCGTAAGTTTTATTAACCAGAAGTTTCGTTTAACATGAAGTCTTATGTTTAATGATTTCAAAACAGGAAAGAAGGATATTGAATAACCGGAGACTTTAGAATTTAGAGAATTTTATAAATAGGTCCGAAAGAGTAAGTGGGGCGGTTTTCGGTAGTACAACAAAATGACCAAAAACCGGAAAGAAAAACAAACAACTTAGACTAGATCGACCCAATCCCCTTCCACCATTCTGTCAAACCACTTATCCACGGTGTTGTCGGGTGACCGTTCCTCAATCCTTGATATCCATCTATTTAGCATGGATATAGTCATAGTGTTGGCCGGTCCGACAGGAACACATGGCCCAAGGTTGCGGCATTGAGCCTCCAGAAACCGAGAGATTTGTGGAGCGAAACTGACCTTTCCTCTTGAAGCGGTTATGAGCTGCTTCAGGTTTTTGAAGAGATAGGAGGACCATGCCGATTTGCGGATGATGGCTATCATGATGTCAAATGCCTCCCGGTTGTAGTTTTGATTTGGCATTTTGCCCATGATAGACCGCTCATGATATCAAATCATGAAAGACTTGGTAGTGAGGGGCGAGTTTTTCCTTCTTCCCGTGGTCTTCGACCGGTTCGATGGAAGAGGAGAAGATAAAGCCGAAGTCTTCCTTAGCCGGAAAGAATGGCGTTGGGAAGTCAGAAAACCCTTCGATTGGAAGGTTGAAGAAAGTAGCAAAGTGCTCTTCAGTAATCCAAACAAATCTTCCGTCAACGATGGTTCTTATACTACCATCATCGAGAATGTGTCCATTGTTGAAGAACTCGCACACTTCCTCTACGAGGATGGTGTCTGAGCCTTCAAGAAATTTTTGGAGTCCCGATTCTATGATCGGTTTGAAAGTGGTATCGTGAAACCGACTATCTTTTACTTCTTTGAAGTTGACGATGAGTGTGTTTCTTAGTTCATCAGACATTTTTGAGGAAGAATGAGAATGAGAAGTCGAAAGGAGTTCTTTTGATCTTTCAAGCTTTTAGAGAGAAGAGTGAAGGAGGCGTGTTTTGAAGATGCAGGATTGAGTCCCTTTTTATAACTTGAACAGTTGGATCCATTAAATGAGGATATTTTGAAAAATCAGACCGTTTATGTCTGGTCATAAATGTTTTGTAAATTTTCAAGAGGATAAAGGCATGTCTAGTCAAATTGGATCAGGCATGCTTCTTGAAAATGAAGATTTCTGTTTCCAAGTGTGATTCGATTTGGTTTGATACGGCGCATTAAATGTTGGTCAATTACTTTAGAATTCTCTGTTTTTTAGACTAAAATGGAAAGAAATGATCTTCATTAATTAAGGGTACCAAACCGGTAGTACAACAAAATTACTGCTTGATTTCTCTTTGCCTTGGTTGCTTCCCATCGGTCGATCAGCTCTTGGACTCTCTCCTTGGTGAGCACATGCTTTGGATGGAGAGTTACGAAGGGTCTGGAGTGGATCTCCAAGCTGGCACAGAAACCGCTTAGCTGAGGAGCGTAGCCGGTTTTATTTGAAAGGAGCATCTTCTTCAGGTTGCTGAAGATGATCCAGGACCAATTTACCGGTGTCTTGTGAGAGAGTTTACTTTTAGCACCCCAGGGTCTAACCGGGATGTTAGAGTTGGAGAACCAATGACACATTTCTTCCATGGTCACCGAAGAGTAGGTTAAATCGGTTACACCTTCAGTGGGCAAACCGCAATATTCAGCGAAATCCGTCTCGCTGAATAGAAATGACTGACCGTAAATTTGTGAAACGATTATGTCTCGATGCACCTCTTTTGCGGTCTGGAAGAATTCTTTGACTACTAGGTAGTCAAGAATGAATCAGTTTTCGAGAAATCCTCTTAGCCCGCTTCTTTCAATGGCTAAAAACATTTCTTTGACATCATGATCTTCGTATTGGTAGATTGAGTTGAAATCAGCCAATAGAATTTTCTTTGCTAGAGAGTTGGAATTAATGTTCTTGAGAGAATTTTGAGCTCAAGACAGTTTTTGTGAATAGTGAGTTTTGTGAAGAGTTGTGAGGATTTAAGGGTGGTTTATATAGCCAGGGATTCGGCTAGATCTGTAGGTTAAGCATGCTTAGTGATGTCATCAATTAGTTAATAGGCTTTAACTTGTTGAAGTGTATAATGTTTATTTTCAATGCAAAAACTAATTATTACCAAGATATTCATGATGACAAAAATCTATTGACAGGATGTGAGTCTCCCTCTCTTGATGATGGACACATGTCGTCATCTCGATTGCGGTAAACTATTTTTATTTATTACAGGCTTCATTTCTCAAGGTATGCATGAAAACGCGGTTAGTTATCTCAAATTAACCGGAAAAGTTCATTCCATCAAAACCAGAGTGCATTTGTACTGAACGGTTTTCCATGACCGGTTTTAGTTGGATATTTTGTTCCGATTGTGAAGAAACGTTGGGTCACATCAACATTTGTTCAACTTTGGATTAAGTATATCCACTTCAACCTGGTCATTTCAACCGTATAGTAAGTATACACGTGATTTGACATTATGAAGTGATCAAGCATAACCGGAGACTTCTTCCCGGTTAGCATTTTTGAATTTTTTAATGGCCTATTTGAATATGGTTTGAGAAGCGAGAGCTTCTCCCTGAACACATATCCCGGTTTTTTAGTGTTTACGTATGTAAGCAATATGCATGCATGATCATGATATAAGTTGCTTAACATCAGTAATTCCTAGAATATTTCTGAAATGAGAAAACTTAGCTTCGTGTAGCAGTTTTGTGAATATGTCTGCTACTTGTTGCTCGGTCGAGACGTATTCTAACCGGATGTGTTTCTCCTGAACGTGCTCCCGAATTAAATGGTATCTTATATCAATGTGCTTTGTTCTTGAGTGCAACACCGGATTGTATGTAATCTCTATCGCGCTGGTGTTGTCACAGAATATTGGAGATTCCTTGGCTTCTACACCGAAGTCCCTTAGTTGTTGTTGGATCCAAAGGAGTTGTGCACAGCAGCTTCCGGCTGCTATGTACTCTGCCTCTGCGGTTGATGTCGCAACTGAGGTCTGTTTCTTGCTGCTCCAGGTAACTAACCGGTCACCTAGAAACTAGCAGGTTCCAGTTGTACTCTTTCTATCGATCTTGCATCCTGCGTAATCAGCGTCTGAGTAGCTTATGAGGTTGAAACTTGAGTCTTTTGGATACCAAAGTCCCACTTCTTGAGTTCCCTTTGAATATTTTAATATTCTTTTGGCCGCAGTATAATGTGATTGCTTTGGATTGGCTTGGAATCTTCCGCATACCCCAACCGTAAACAAAATGTCAGGTCGACTGGCTGTTAGATAAAGCAATGATCCAATCATTCCTCGATATGCTGTGATGTCAACGGCTTGACCATCCTCATCTTTGTCTAACTTTACGGAAGGACTCATTGGTGTAGCCGCTTCAGCGCATGTATCCATTCCAAACTTCTTTAATAATTCGGCTGTATACTTAGGTTGGCTTATGAATGTTCCGGCTTCAATCTGATTAACCTGAAGTCCTAGGAAGAAACTCAGTTCTCCCATCATACTCATTTGAAATCTGTCAGTCATCATCTTTGAAAACTTATCACATAATTTTGGATCGGTTGATCCGAAAATAATATCATCGACATAAATTTGAACGAGTAATATTTGTTCCTTTCTCTCAAATTTAAAAAGTGTTTTGTCTACTGAACCTATTGTGAATTTGTGATCAAATAAGAATTGTGTTAATGTATCGTACCAAGCTCTTGGAGCCTATTTCAAACCGTAAAGGGCTTTGTTCAGCCGGTAAACATGGTTTTCGTGTTCTGGGTTTTTGAAATCTAGAGGTTGATTAACATAAACCTCTTCATTTACTTTACCGTTTAGAAAAGAGCTTTTAACATCCATTTGGAAAACTTTGAAATTTTTGAAAGCTGCATATGTTAAAAATATTCTAATGGCCTCAAGTCTTGCTACAAGGGCAAATGATTCTTCAAAATCAACGCCTTCTTCCTGTTTATAGCCTTGAGCCACTAACCGGGCTTTGTTCCTCGTAACTAAACCGTCTTCATTGAGTTTATTTCTGAATACCATCGTGTTCTTATAACCGATTTATTTTTCGGTCTAGGGACTAGGTACCAGACTTTATTTCTCTCAAACTCGTTTAATTCCTCTTGCATTGCTAGGATCCAATCGGGATCTGACAATGATTCATCCACCTTTTTCGGCTCAATTTGTGATATGAAAGCTGAGTTTTCATAGTGTTCCAAATTTTGTTGCCTAGTTCGGACGGGTGAGGATATGTTACCTATTACTAGTTCAAGAGGATGATTTTTGTTTCTTCTGAGGTTTATCCGAGACGTGTCTATCAAGCTTTCGGTTGGCTGATCAAGGTTAGACTGATCGGTAGGTTGAACAGAGTCAGACCGACCGATTTCTTCAGTAGAAACTGAAGAGTCAACTTTCTGCGGTAAGGCAGCTTAAACAGGCTGAGGTTCAGCATCAACCGCTTGGTCATTGACAAATTGTCTAAAAACCGGAACCTCGTCTTCATCATCAGAATAGATATTGAAATTTTCCATTCTGTTCTGAAGGTCGAAGGGTAATGTAGTGTTTCGTTCAACCAATTCATCAAAAACAACGTGGGCTGTTTCTTCAACTGTTAAAGTCCTAGTATTGTATATCCTGTAGGCTTTACTTACAGCTGAATATCCCAACATTATTCCCTTATCGGATTTAGCATCAAAAGCGGTCAAGTAATTCTTGCCGTTGTTGTGAACAAAACATTTGCTACCAAAAATTCGAAAATACCGTATGCTTGGAATTTGATCATAGTATATTTCAAAAGGTGTTTTGGAAAAATGTTTAGTTACTAAAGATCGGTTTTGTGTGTAGCATGCGGTATTGATAGCTTCAGCCCAAAACTTTTGAGCGATACCCGAATCAGCTATCATTAACTTTGCGGCTTCCTTGAGAGTTCGGTTTCTTCTCTCAGCCATGCCGTTTTGTTGAGGAGTTCTGTCACTAGACAACTCGTGTCTAATACCGGAATCATCAAGAAAAGTGGTTAAATTGCTATTTATAAACTCAGTTCCTCTATCACTTCTAATTTTGTTTACTCGAATAGATTTTTCATTTTTTATTCTCAAAATCAATTTGATCAGGTTTGGAGTTGCTTGGTTTTTAGAGGATAAAAATGTTACCCAAGTAAATTTAGAATAGTCATCAATGACTACCATAGTGTAATGCATGCCTCCTAAACTGGTTACTTTAACCGGACCAAACAAATCCATATGCAAAAGTTCTAAACACCGTTCAGATTGATAATTTCCTTACTTTTGAAAGATGACTTTATTTGTTTACCCATTTGACATGCAGCACTTACTTTGTCTTTTGAAATCTTAACATTTGGAAAATCATGAACTAGTTCTTTGGAACATATAAAGCTTATTGTTTTGAAATTCATGTGGTTTAACCGTTTATGCCAAAGTCAATTTGGATCATTTCCAGCTATCATGCACACAGGTTTTTCAAAAACAGTTTTCCAATTAACTTTGTAAATATTTCCCATTCGGTTACCGGTTAAAAGGATATCATTTTCCTGATTTTTAACTAAACATGCATTTTTATGAAATTCAACTTTGTAGCCCACATCGCACATTTGACTTATACTCAATAGGTTAAAACGCAGTTCTTCTACTAGTAATACATTATTTATGGATAGGTTACCATGGACAATCTTACCCTTGCCCATGGTTTTACCTTTCGAGTTGTCACCGAATGTTATAATTGCTCCGGTTTCATACTTGATGTTGGTTAGTAGCTCATCGTTGTCGGTCATATGTCTTGAACATCCGCTGTCCAGATACCATTCCGAGTTCTTTAGCCGGTTGCTTCTCCTAACCTGCAAAAGAGAATTATTTACACCTTTTTGGTACCCACATTCAGTTGGGTCCATGGTTGATTAGTCCCTTTGGGATCCAGACTTGAATAAGTCGGATCACTTTCCCGGTATCTGTTCTTATAATGTTTGACTTAACTTCTTGACCGTTGCTCAAGAATGTCTTATGTTGCGGTGAGTTTCTTTGAGACCGAGATCTGTTTGTTTTATTTTGTTTCTGGTTGGCTTTTCTTCTCTCAGGATGAAGCCAATTTTCTGATTCAGTAGGACTTACATACTTAAGTTCTTCTTCCGGTTTTAAATCATGTTCTTCCTTATTTTCGGTTTTTGAACTCTTGACAAATCTTATAAATGGAAGATTGTCTTTTGTGAGTTTCATCCCGTTAGGTTGTTTTGATTCATTTTGTTTGTTTGGTTCGTAACCGATACCAAATCTATATTTAGGATGTCTTTTATAATTGCACAGCTGTTTTACGACTTGACGAGATCTCTCCCACACAGCCGTAACATACAGTGCTCGTTCATCGGTTTCGGTTACCGGTTGAACTGTCTTCTCAGTATCTGAGAATAGTTCATCCGGTTCATATATTGCGGTTTCACATGTTTTAACAGCGGTTCTACTTGACTCTACGGTTTTAGGTTCTACCGGAGTCGGTATGTATGTAGATATGTTTCTGAACTCAACGACTATTTCGTTGAGTGTAGAAATCAAATCTTCTTTAGAAAACTCATCAGAAGAGAAATCAAATATCTCTTCGTTGTTTGCCATGAAACAGGTTACCCTTTCTTCATTGTCTTCGTTGTCGGAGTACGCCCACTCGCTTCCACCGTCGGATGCGATGAGTGCTTTCTGAATCTCCTTTCCTTCGTCGGCATGTTGGTCATCGTTTCTCCGGTAGTTGTTCCCTTGGTAGTTGTTACCCTGGTACCGGTTGCCTTGATAATTGTTGCCTTGATGGTTTCCTTGATAGTTTCCTTCCGGTTTTCTGTCATCTCTCCTCGGTTTTCTGCATTCTGACCTGAAATGTCCAAAATCGTCATAGTTATAACATCTTTTATTTGATTTATCTACATAATTATAATTAAAATCGTAAAGCAATAGGAAATTTCTAAACTGCATCTAGACTAGGAAATTTTAGTAGATAATATTTAGTTAAGAAAAATTACCTACATATATGACCGTAAAGCAATAAACAATTCGGGTCAGAAATACTTAAACTTGCAATTTGTCCAATAATTGATGTTAATATTTCAAAAGTTCATAAAAAATTCATGGATTATCTTGAAATTTTCCTCATATTTTTAAGCACATATAGCCCAAGTCATGGATCTTTGAAGTTAGAAAAAATAATAAAAATTATCCAATCAACTCCAATTCAGATTCTTTTTATTTTAAATAATGTAGAAAATAAAATCTAATAATTTTATACTTTTTTGGGTTTTGCAAAATATATTTAGACATTTTTATACCAAAAATTAATTAATAAACCATTATTCAAACAAAAAGTATTATGCATTTTTAAAATAAACCAGACGTTCAAAATTTTGATTAATTAGAAAAAACAGATCTCCGATTTTTATTAGTGGACCGTGACGGAAGAGATGTATGATTCTTAACTAGTATATGACTGCTTTTAATACCATAATTTCTTAATCATGTTTTATCATATATATTCTCTAAAATTGAGTTGAAAAACGAAACTATAAAATATTTTCTTTAACTTATTCAGAAACAATTTACTTTTTAATTAAAAAAATTGAAAATAATACTAGTAAGATTTTTAATTTTTATAACATTATAAAATTATTATATCATGCCATCTTAAAAAATTGTGATTATTAAATAAAATAAAATAAACATATACTTAAAACTAAAACTTGATATTGATTTCCAAATAATAAAGTATATCACTAAAAAAATATTAGACCACAAATGAACCTAAATAAAATCAACTAATAATCATGTCTAATTTGAATTCAAAAATTAAGTAATATTTTAGTTATTAAATTCATTAATAAAATCATATAAGCCCTAACACTTAAATGCATAATATATTGCGAATTATTATACATTTTCTAAAGATAATTAATTGTATCTATTTTATTGTTATATATGGGGATAATGAAAATTTTAAGAAATAAAAAATAATTTATTTAAAAATAATTAGTATCTTTCTTCCAAATTACTAGTATTTTAGTTTAAAACTGAATAAAAAAAATAATTTGGCTATTTTCATCCGAATTAGTATATTTTCACTTCTCTTGTTTATGAAACAATAAAAAAGTTTTCTTGTAACTTAAGAAATAAATAAATCTTAAATTTTAAAACTTTTACTTATAAAATTACTACAACTTCGTTAATTAATTTCAACATTTGTGTTGAATTGTGTTTAAATCATGAACCCACTTAGTTTTGATAGTTTGGCTTAAATAATCAAAAAGGGAGAAATTGTTAGATTTAGGTCTTAATCTATTTAGGATAATTACATGGAGATAAATTTTCCTAATGACATCAATGCCCCATCTACAAAAGGGCCATGGTGATGTTATATTGTACAATAAAGATGTCAGAGTATGCTTCATATTAGCATAGATCTGACACTAATAACAACTTTTTACATATCTGACACATTCATGTTCGATATTTTTCCAATAATATCCTAGACGAGGTATTCTCTTGGCAATGGATAGTCAATTCATGTGTGCACCTATTAAGCTTGAAACTATAACTGAGCTTTCTAGGTTCTTGATACCAAGAATCGGGTTCTTGATTGTTGGGACCGAGCGTGGAATTCTATAGTCAAGCACAACAGATATAATGTGAGAAGAGAATTCGAGGTTAAGGAGAGAAGAACCAAAGCTAAGAAGAGAAATACTACTAGAATACACCTAATAGTCCAGGATAAAGGTCTAAGACTGAGAGAATAACTTAGAGTAACAACTTTCACAAGCTTTCATTCATGCCCAAAAAGTGGGGTGGGAATCAGCAATTCTTCCATTAATTCTTCAATGACCGGAATAGGAAACTTATCCTTGATTGTTGCTGAGTTAAGTTGCCTATAATCAATACACATTCTCCAGAATAAGTCTTTCTTTCGAACCAATACCACAGGGGTGGCAAAAGAGCTATGGCTTCTCCTTATGACTCCCTTGTCCAACATATCATTGACCAAATGTTCAATTTCTGTCTTCTGTAGGGCAGGATGTCGGTAAGGACGCAGGCATACAGCTTCCGTGCCTTCCTTTAGTGGGATGCGGTGATCCTCTTCCCTGGCGGGTGGTAAGTCCTTAGGTTGCTGAAATATTGGGCTGAAGTCATCTAGTATTTGCTGAAGGTCTTCAGGAATATCATCTAGTGCCCTTGTAGAGAGTGAGAAAAATTGTGCTTCGTTTTCACTTCTTATTTGGATCATTGCAGCAACATTGCCTTTCTTTAATAACTTCTCTAGGTGATCACATTCATTAAGTTGATTTGTTTATGGGGTATGCCTTGTAAGACCGTTGTTATCCCTTCTTTTTCAAAAGAGAGGGTTAATTTTTCGAAGTCCCATTTTGAAGGGCATAGAGTAATCAGCCATTCGATTCCCATCACAATATCGTACCCTGTCATTGTTAATACTTTCATGTTTGTTTGATAAATCTTACCTTCCATTGACCATTTTAGATCTTGGCAAAATCTAGAGCATAGAATGTTAGAGCCGTCTGCCACTTGAACCGATAGCACTTGGGTGGAAAGTATGTCATGGCTAATGTTCTTCATTATCCTGCTATTTATGAAGTTATGAGTGCTGCTTGTATAAATTAGGATCACAACCGGTAGGTTCCCAACTTTACCAAGAATCTGGAGCATTTGAAAGGTTTTTGAACCCTTCAATGCATGTAAGGATATGGTTAGTTCTTCCGCTGCATCAAGCTGCAAAGGAGAATCATCAAGGTCTACCTCTGGAGCAGGTTCTTGAAAACTTGGGGCACCTTCTTAATCATTGTCCGAGACCATGAATAATTTTGATTTATACTTGTGGTTTGGTTTCCATTTTTCATCACAAGTGTAACATAAGCCCTTCTTTCTCTTTTCATCCATTGAGACCGGGTCTAATTGTTTAATATGGCCCTAGTTTGCACTCGAAGAGGACCCATATGATGAGCACGGCTTGATGTATGGTGTTCTGTTTGTACTTTTCCAACTCGGTTTGATGTTGCTCATATTGGGCAGTAATGGTGGTTTAGCGCTGTACAAGTGCCCACTACTCATAAGGGACAGGTACGTTACTTCTTAAGCCTTAACCATGGCCATGAATTCGTTTAGAGAGTCGGGAAATTGCAACCTGATGCAGTTTGCAATCTCCTCATTTGGACCGGACAAGTAGCAATCTATGACGTATTCCCTTGGCATGCTATAGAGTTTTTGAGAGATCGACATGTATTGCAATTTGTATTCGTGAACAGAACCAACCTATTTTAGATTCATTAATTGCCTCATCGGAGTATCATGTATAGAGGGTCTGAATTGCATCATAAGGTCTCTTTTGAACACGTCCCAATATAATGCTTCCATATGATTGCGGTTCTGGAGATAAGATCCATACCATATTCTTGCTTCGCTAGAAAAGTGGATGGGTGAAATTTCTAGTTTCGTGGCATCCCTAGTTTTGTCCACCCTAAAGAATTCTCGGCGGACATTAGCCAACCCTCTACATTGGACCCATCAAACAGAGGAAAGTCGACCTTGGTTAGTTGAGTTGGAGGAACATAGTGTGTATCACGAATCTGGCCAGGGTGTTGGGGCCTAAACGGGCAAAAACCGTGTTAAGAATTATCATCGTAGGGTCTGTGGCGAGGATCTTGCACATTTCCAAATGCCCTACTCTCAAAGGCTGCCATTCGTTCTTCAGCCGCATTCAATCTTCGATCTATAGCAGCTTGCATCGTAGCTGTTTGTTGGGACATATTTTCAATAAGGGCCTTGAGCGCATCCATTTTTGATTGAAGGTGAGTTTCTACCATTTTGAGAATCGACCAGCTCTGATACCAATATGTTAAGCTTGAAACTATAACTGAGCTTTTTGGGTTATTGATACCAAGAATCGGGTTCTTGATAGTTGGGACCGAGCGTGGAATTCTATACTCAAGCGTAGTGGATATAATGTGAGAAGAGAATTTGTTGGGTCAAATTATTTTGAGTAAGTGTTGAAATAATTTAACAATTGGAATTTTGATGATAAAATGACTTATGCGTTTTGATGCAGGTGTATCGAAATTATATTTCAATAAGACTTGGCTCTAATGAGGCTCATTAGACCGATTTTTGCATTAGATGTAAAGAATTAGACGTGCAGTCTAACTCAGCGGAGTTAGACGTACAGTCTAATGAATGCACATAATTAGACGTGCAGTCTAGCTCAGCGGAGTTAGACGTGTAGTCTAATAGATCTACAGAATTAGACGTGCAGTCTAATAGATCTCGGAATTAGACGTGCAGTCTAACTCAGTGGAGTTAGACGTGCAGTCTAATATATTTGCGGAATTAAACGTGCAGTCTAACTTAGTGGAGTTGGACGTGTAGTCTAATATATTTGCAATTAGACGTGTAGTTTAATATATACGGAATTAGACGTGTAGTTTAACTCAGCGTAGTTAGACGTATAGTCTAATATATTCTGAATTAGACATGCAGTCTAACTCAGCGGAGTTAGACGTGCAATCTATTGGAAAGTGAAAGTTAGACGTAAGTCTAACTCTTTCAGACAAGTCTGAGATAGAACCGGAATTAGACGTGCAATCTAACTTAGTGGAGTTAGACGTGCAGTCTAATGGTTATTGGATAATTAGACGTGTAGTCTAATTAGTGAAAGTTAGACGTAAGTCTAACTCCTTCAGACAAGTCTGAGGTAGAACCGGAATTAGACGTGCAGTCTAATGATTATTGGATAATTAAACGTGTAGTCTAATTAAGTGAAAGTTAGACGTAAGTCTAACTCCTTCAGACAAGTCTGAAGTGACTGTAATTAGACGTAAGTCTAATTTTATTTGACCAAGCGGTCTAATGGACTCTGTTATTAGAGGGGGATGTTTAATTTCATTAGACTGGTTTTTACAATCCGTTTAACTGAAATACGTCTAATACTAAGCTTAAGCAGTATGCTTAAAGCTAGCACCCGCCTACCCACGTGCTATAGATGTACCCTACTCCTGCTCCACTTTCTAGTGAAGATCAGTACAACAATTATATGCAACCAACCAACGAATGCCACGTAAGAGAATTTTCTTCATATTACTTGTATTACAGGTACATCTCTGATGGAATATTCGGCGCACTACCACTGGCGTACGACCACGATCCTTGTGTTTAGAACCTATTGTGTACAATGGAGGCTTTCCAATGGAAGAGTGCCATGTATCATTCTAAAAGATTCGACCGTTAGCCTTTGCTTAGTATTTATCAGATCCTAAGGACAGAGGACAGTTGGCCAGCTATTCGATCAATTGAGAGAAATACTATCTGAGAAGAACTTCTGTGAAATCAAGTCTTTACTATGAAGTTGCCTTCCTGATTGTACTGTGTGTGAATCAAGAGAGAGCTAGAATCAAAAACACCTTTAGCTAAGTGATATTCTTCTTTTTATAAATTGAACAGAGTGTGTTCTGTTCAATAGTGAGCTAAGTGTGTGCAAACTGTATTTTGATTCTAATCGTATGATAGTGAATCCTTCCGGTGGTTAAAAGAAGGGATGACGTAGGAGAGTTTCTCCGAACATCCATATACAAACTGCTGTGTTCTTTCTTTTCTTTTCTGTCATCTTTTCATCTTTCATCTTGAGCTTCAAACCCAAGTAAACAATTCCTCCTTGAATCTATTTCAAGTGTTTACAAGTGTTTGCGTAGAATAGAAAACGAATCAAATCCTTAACAAGATTTCTTTCAACCCGTTTTTCATAAGCCTTCATCCATAGCCAGACTCCCATCTCTATCGATAAAATCGATCCTATCAATTGGTATCAGAGCCCTGTTTCTATTCTCAAGCTTTTCCTGAAAAATGTCGAACATAACCAAAGATGCTAGTGCTACAGCCATTCCAACCTTCTCTCGAGAAAACTACATTGTGTGGAAGAAAAGAGTTCGTGCTCACCTCTCTTCTCTTCATGACGACATGTGGAGTGTTGTGACAGAAGGTCCCATAAAGATTGATAAGGAGAAGGCTGATTGGACCGCTGATGAAAAGAGGTAAAACAACTTCAACAACATGGCTCTTGATGTTCTGTATAGATCTCTCGATGACAGCATGTTCAACTACATTATCGAATGCGATACTACCAATGAGGTCTGGGACAGACTCACCCAACTGTGTGGGGCAACGAGCCAACCAAGGAAAACAAGATCATGGTTGCCACTCAGCAATTTGATAGCTTCAAGATGCGTCCTGGTGAAACAATGAACGATTTCGACACCAGATTCAGCAAGATTGTCTCCTCCCTGTCCATCCTAGGCAAGACCTATAGCAACATAGAGCTTGCTATCAAGGTCTTGCGTGCTCTTCCAAGGGAATGGGACATAAAGACAATGGCAATGAGAGAATCCAAAGATCTTAACAAGATCTCTCTCTTTGATCTCTTTGCTGATCTCAAGGCCTATGAGTTCGAGCTGAACTGTAGGATGGAAGAAGATCAACCCACATCCGTTATCATTGCCAAGGCGCTGGTGACTACTGAAGAGCCACCAACCGCTCCGGATGTGAAGATGGCAGCTCAACAGCTGAGCAGCGACGCCATGTCTCTCTTTATGAAGAAGTTTGGCGACTTCATGAAGAAGAGAAACTCTAACTCAAATTCTATTGAAAATAAAAAATCTAAAGCTAATGTTACTTGTTTTAACTGTGGTATTAAAGATCATTATGCATCGGAATGCCGGAAGCCGAAATGTGAAGATGCTAAGGATGATGGAAAATAGCTGAAGGCTCTTATGGTAGGTGACGGGAAGAACAAAGGAAATAGTCGTAGTTCCTACTTTTCATCCAGTGAAAGTGATGAAGAAGTGATGGCCTGCTTCATGGCAAGAGAAGATGAAGAAAGGACTTAGGAGACTGAGGTATTTGACTTCTCTTCCGAAAGGTTTTCAAGGGAACAACTGGTAGCTGCACTAGATGACATGGTCATTGAGTACAGAAACCTAGCAGAATCTATAAATGAAACTAAATCTACACCAGAAGTAAACAAACCAAATCTATTTCAAACTGAAGAGTCAAATGTTTTTGAAAAGAAGATTGAAGAGATCTCATCTGAGAATGAGATGCTCAAAGAACAGATTCAAACTCTTTCATCTGAAAATAAAAGGTTAAACTATGTTGTTTGTGTATGGACAAGGTCTGGAGACGTTGTCAAACATCAGATTAGTATGTTGAAACCTGCTGGATCTAGATCCGGATTGGGGTTTGAAAGCAATGACCCTAACCTGTCATGCAAAAAGTCCAACTCATCAAACAAGCTTAAGCCAATAAGTTTTGTCAAAGGGAGTATGACTAACATTGAATCTGATCCTATTCATGTAGAAGTTGCTTTCAAAAATGAAATAATTTATGTTCCGCCAACTTTTAGTTGGCTTAAAAATAAGCTAGAGGCAGCTAATAAGTTTGGCAATTTAAAACCTGACTCTAAGTCAAGGTGTTTTAAAAGAAAATCTTCTTCAAAAATTAAGGGATCAGTGGCTAGCAGAAATTCTTCTGCTAAGTCAAAATCTTATGCATTAATCACAAAACAAAATGGGAAATCCATCAGAATAACTCAAATATGGATTTCCAAGAGACTAATTGAACGAGGACCCAATTGAATATGGGTACCAAAATGTGTAAATAGTTTCTTTTATAGGTGATGTAGGAGGATTGCAGGAAGGAAGCAAGAAGAATACTCTTTTGAGTACACAGGCTGGAAGATCAACAATGGCTTTTGCCATTCTAGTAGTTTAAATGTTTTTTATTTGTTAAAAATGTTTTTGGTCTTTGGACCACAAAAACTGTCTCTTATGCTTTTCTGTCCATTTACAAAATGAGAGGGAAAATTACTTTGGAAGAAAGGATACTCTCTAGACGAATATTCTTAATCGGTCTATTAGATAAGAGTGTCTAAAAGAAACGGCTTGTACTTAGACGTATTTTTGTTCAAAATCTATACATCTAAGTCTATATGTTGAGGTTTTAAACCTACGTGATTAGACGGATACGTCTAATAGACTATAGACGTTTTTACGTCATGAGCAAGAGGATGCTCACGTCTAATAAAACACACGTCTAACACATGGTGTTTATGCGGAATTAGACGTACATGTCTAATAGACATTAGACAGATTTTTATACAACACGGAATTAGACGTATGCGTCTAATAGACCCATCCGTCTAATAGACGTTTAGTTATATTGATTTGTGAAGTAAGAAAAATGTCTAACTACGTGCTGATTAGACTGATCAAGGACAGCTGTCCCACGTTGAGAGCTATTCATTTTTCCCGCTCAAAACATTGAACAGTCATCTCTTATCAACATGAAGACACGTGTCTTTCAAGTTTAGAGACAATGACTGATATACCCTCATTTTTAATGATGACTCCTTGAAAAAGGACGTCTAACATTTATTGATGGGCCATACCCTTAAGAAAAGTGACGGTTATTCTGTGTATCTTTTCTCTGTCCATATAAGGACATTCGTGCATGAGTTCGAAAGATTTTTGTCTCTCTAAATCCTTAAGAACCCTAGTTTTCTTTGCATTTCTCTCTCTAAATCTCTCTGAAATCTTGTGTCAGTTCATATTCCTTCAAAAATGGTAAACAAGAAAATCACTTTGGGTCATTGTACGTTGCAGGTGGATTTTCCATCGGTCTACACTTTCGATCAACCGGAAGTGGTGGATATGTTCAGAACCTTAGAATATTCTAGGTTGAGGAAGTATCTTGGTGGTCCTTTCATATTCTATGAGAAAGAAGTTCGCGAGTTCTTCAAATCTGCAACTATGGTGGGTGAATTCATCGTAGCAACCGTCAACGACGTGGAATTTTCTTTCGATGAAACGGTATATGCAAAGTTCTTTGAACTTCCAACGGAGGGGCACACTTTCGACTTGGTTCTTTCATCAGAAGTTATGCAAGAGATGAAGAAGACTTTTTCTACCGATGGTTCGATGATCCATATAAATGGAAACAAGAAGGTCCTTAAACCTCATTTCATTCTGCTGAACGACGTGGTAGCAAAGACGCTCCAAGGGAAATATGGATCCTTCAAACTCTATAGTCAATACCGTTTCGACTATATGTGCGCGATCTCAAAGGGAATCCAGGTAAACTGGGCATCTACCCTTTTCCAGAACATCTGCTTTTCGATCTGTTAAGCAAACAAGGAAAGCATAACGTATGCGGCTCAACTGAGTCGATTGATGGAACATTTGGGGGTTCCTGTGGGTAAACCTGAGCAGATCAACACTCTGAGGGTATTCTCTGCCTTTACAGTCGCTAGTACCCTGATAAGATTGAAGAACAACATAGAATGTGCCTCTGGTGCATCTAGTTATCAAACAGATGGTAAGCATTCTACTCGATCAAAACAACCGTCTGCTTCTGTTATGTCAACAGGGGCAAAGAGATCAAAACAGTGAATGAATCGGAGGCCAGTTCCTCAAGTCTGAAAAGCTCCACCAAGAAGAACTCTAAATCAGTCGATTCAAGGTTAAAGTAAGGTCCAGGCATACTTGCTGCAACTCCAATGTCCTCTCTGTCTTCTTCGGCAACCATCCTGAGAAAGCCTTCAAGATCTCGTGTCTCAAAGGAAAAGAAGACGAAGGCGCCCCGCGCGTCTAAATCATTGAAGGTAACCTCCTCTAGATCTTTGGCCGCTGTGCCTAAGTTTGATGTTCCTGTAATGGAACAAGATGAATCTGTTTTTTCTGCAATAATAGAATCTGCTAAAGGGCCCGCTATTGAGTTAGTTGGTCCAAATGATGAAAATGCTAACAGGACTATGTCTCTTGTTGTTCAACCCGATCAAGTAGCCGTCGGTGCTACATAAAGTGCTCAACTAGAACAAGGTGTTGTTCTAACCCTTGTTGCTGGTGAATATACTGAAAAAGTTTCTTTAGTAGACAAGATGGTTACTCGTGTAGAGCTCTCTGCCCAGCTGTGTAAGAAACCCCAAACGGCGTACGAATTGATGCGTTCCGCAAGGCAGTCATGCGGAATTGTGTTTAGTGAACCCAGACCTGCTCCAAAACCCATTGAGGTTGTTGGAAAATGTAAGGATATTTCAACTCCAGTTCCTGAAGAAGTATCGGGGGAAACAAGCATTGTTGACCTCGTATTAGATCAAGTTAAAGCCATTGCGGCTGAAAAATTGGAAATCTTTGAATCATGGTCCCTGGAAAGATTGTCTTCCAAGTACAATGAAACCCTATCAAATTCTGCAATAACCCAAGAATGGAAGAAGCGTGTAGCCAATGAGAAGAAAGTTCTCAAGTGGGCTAAAACTTTAGAGGTAGCTGAGGCTCTGAAGAGAAAGAATCTCGTTTAAGCATGCTTATATGGAAGAGCCCTTTTCCCAATTGTTGAAGCCAGAAAGGCTAATTTTATATCGATTGAGAAAGGCTCTGAGGTGGAAGTGAAAGTGTTGAAGAGGCTAGATGACATCATGGATAGCTACGTCTCGGTGGCTACCCGATACGTTTATGGCGCTAATTGCTCTGGTGTAAAACCTTTTGATGATGATGAACCAATGGACATCCTTGATATTGATGATGCCGATGAGCTAGATGCTGCTCTTTTGATTGAATTTGGGAATCTTTCTACTGAAGAGAGACATATTCTGGATCAACCAATTCAAGAGAATCCTCATGAAGAATAAGAAGAAGTAATTGTTCAAGAGCCTGACTAAGCCCTTGAAACGAATGAAGAAGAAGTTTTTGAAGAAGATATTGTTGAGGAGGCTGCTCAAGCTCCTATTGAAGAAAATGCTGTGATATCCTCTGTTGTGAGAACAGAGGAAGCCCAAGAGAAAGAGGCTGAGGTAACTCCGCTAGAGATTATCAGATCTGAGGGGGAACCCTCCAAAGATAAGGATGTTGAAGAAGAAAGTTCTTCATATGAGGAGGAACAAGATCAATACGCAAGTTATGTAAAGCCTTGTTTATTCCCCAACACCATTGTGGGAAGTGTTCATGAAAATGTTGACATTCCTCTCCACTACTCTGGAAATCTGTTTGAGAGATTTCAGAGAGCTGAAAATGAAATATTAGAAGACGAGCATAATGAAGTTGCTAAGGTAGCTGAGAAGGATCAACCGGAGCAATCCATGCAGATTCATACAAACTTTGAGCCAATTCAGAGTATGGCAGCAGAGTGTTAAGAGAATTCATCAAATGAAGAATCCTCTGCTGAAGGTAACAAGCTATTAAAGACTATGACTTTTGTGCTCTCATCTCTTCAGAGGAGCATGGTAAAGGCCTTGAACACCCAGGAAGAAGAAAGAAAGGATTTTTCCAAAATTATCAAAGTTCTTACTGAATTGGATAACACTCTAAAGAAGAACACGTATGAGACTCACGTCTCAAATTTAAACTTATCCAAGTTTGAAAAGAATCTCTTCAGCCGTCAATCTGAAATGATGGACCTTGAAAGGCACATCAATGATGACCATCATAGGGAGACTTTGGATGAATTCAGTCTGGTGAAGAATCAGATAGTGGAAATTCAAGGTTGTTTATGAAGAAATGATAGTGAACGACAAGAATTTGCTGACTCTATTGCAAGGAAGTTTCAAACAAAGGAGATCGCAAAAGTTAATGCTGAAAGAGATCCACCTCGAATCACCCAAGGCGAGTCAAGTAGAAGAAGTGACGGTGTGTCAACCGAGACTAGATCCAGACGAGCCCCAAGCAACGGTGATAATCTTAGGCCAACCAAGAGAGGTGGAGGTAGGAGCGGTGGTGATCGTGGAGGACGAAGCAGTGGTGGTGGCCGTAGTAGGCTATCTGGTGTTGATCAAAGAGGTCGTGCCACTAGTGGTGAACGTGGTTATGACCAAGTGGAAGCGGTCGTGGTGGTCGCAGCTTTCCTCATTTTCTCAACATGTTAACCAGCCAAGACATGAGCCCAACCGATCCTCGAGTAAAAAGGGAAGAACAATAATTTCTTTTCTTCTACTCTGTTTAAGTCTTTCAAACAATGTTTCTTTGATAATTTTCTGAATATTGGTTTTTGGAAGTTTATAGTAAGTAAACAAGAGTTTGTTTTATTTATATGATGAATGCATGTTTTGTTATATATATGCAGGTTTTCAATTTCTTCATCAAAAAGGGGGAAATTGTTGGGTCAAATTATTCTGACTAAGTGTTGAAATAATTTAACCATTGGAATTTTGATGATGAAATGACTTATGCGTTTTGATGCAAGTGTATCGAAATCATATTTCAATAAGACTTGGCTTTAATGAGTCTCATTAGACCGATTTTGGCATTAGATACAAAGAATTAGACGTGCAGTCTAACTCAGCGGAGTTAGACGTGCAGTCTAATGAATGCACAGAATTAGACGTGCAGTCTAACTCAGCGGAGTTAGACGCGTAGTCTAATAGATCTACGTAATTAGACTCGCAGTCTAATAGATCTCGGAGTTAGACGTGCAGTCTAACTCAGTGGAGTTAGACGTGCAGTCTAATATATTTGCGGAATTAAACGTGCAGTCTAACTCAGTGGAGTTAGACGTGCAGTCTAATATATTTGCAATTAGACGTGTAGTATAATATATACGGAATTAGACGTGCAGTCTAACTCAGCGGAGTTAGACGTCTAATATATTAGGAATTAGACATACAGTCTAACTCAGCGGAGTTAGACGTGCAGTCTAATATATTCGGAATTAGACGTGCAGTCTAACTCAGACGTGCAGTCTATTGGAAAGTGAAAGTTAGACATAAGTCTAACTCCTTCAAACAAGTCTAAATTAGACGTGCAATCTAACTCAGTGGAGTTAGACGTACAATCTAATGGTTATTGGATAATTAGACGTGTAGTAAATTTAGTGAAAGTTAGACATAAGTCTAACTCCTTTAGACAAGTCTGAGGTAGCACCGGAATTAGACGTACAGTCTAATGGTTATTGGATAATTAGACGTGTAGTCTAATTAAGTTTAAGTTAGACGTAAGTCTAACTCCTTCAGACAAGTCTGAAGTGACTGTAATTAGACGTAAGTCTAATTCTATTAAACCAAGCGGTCTAATGGACTCTGTTATTAGACGGGGATGTTTAATTTCATTAGACTGGTTTTCACAATCCGTCTAACTGAAATACGTCTAATGCTAAGCTTAAGCAGTATGCTTGAAGCTAGAACCCGCCTACCCACGTGCTATAGTTGTACCCTACTCCTGCTCCACTTTCTAGTGAAGATGAGTACAACAACTATATGTAACCAACCAACGAATGCCACGTAAGAGAATTTTCCTCATATTACTTGTTTTGCAGGTACATCTCTGATGGAATATTCGGCGTACTACCACGGGCGTACGTCCACGATCCTTGTGCTCAAAACCTGTTGTGTACAATGGAGGCTTTCCAATGGAAGAGTGCCACGTATCATTCTAAAAGATTCGATCGTTAGCCTCTATTTAGTATTTATCAGATCTTAAGGACAACGGACAAATCGCCAGCTATTCGATCAACTGAGAGAAATACTATCTTAGAAGAATTTCTATGAAATCAAGCCTTTACTGTCAAGCTGCTTTCCTGATTGTACTGTGTGTGAATCAAGAGAGAGCTAGAATTAAAAACACCTTTAGCTGAGTGATATTCTTCATTTTGTAAATTGAACAGAGTATGTTCTGTTCAATAGTGAGCTAAGTGTGTGCAAACTGTATTTTGATTCTAATCGTATTATAGTGAATCATTCCGGTGGTTGGAAGAAGGGGTGACGTAGGAGAGTTTCTCCGAACATCCATAAACAAACTGTTGTGTTCTTTCTTTTTTCTTTCATCTTTTCATCTTTCATCTTGAGCTTCAAACCCAAGTAAACAATTCTGTCTTGAATCTGTTTCAAGTGTTTACAAGTGTTTGCGTAGAATAGAAAACGAATCAAATCCTTAACAAGATTTCTTTCAACCCGTTTTTCATAAGCCTTCATCCATAGTCAGACCCCCGTCTTTATCGATAAAGCCGATCCTATTAGAATTCGAGGTTAAGGAGAGAAGAACGAAAGGTGAGAAGAGAAATACTACTAGAATACACCTAGTAGTCTAGGATAGAGGTCCAAGACTAAGAGAATAACTTAGAATAACAATTTTCACAAGCTTTCATTCATGCCCAAAAAGTGGGGTGTGCATCAGCATTTATAGCGGTTGAATTACCCACGAATAGTCGGTTACAATCTTGTTACAACAACTTTTAGGGACTTAGTCAACAATCAGTTTTGTAGGAATAGAAAAAAAGAATTAAAATATTGTTATGCTATGAAAAAGAGTTCCTGAACGAATCTCTAGTCCAAGTGTTCCATAGGACCGTGGAGGGTGCAGTTTCTTATTCCTGGATCAGTTGCGTGGGGTATTCTCTTGGCAATGGCTAGTCCATTCATGTGTGCACCACATACTCATGTGTGTACTTCCTTTATGATCTGTCGTGCTTCGGGACCATCGATGTTAAGCATGTTTTGACCATTAAAAGGTCGTATGTATAGCTTGTTAGTTATCCAAGCATAGTTTATGGAATTTTGGCGCAAAACTCTTCGTTCTTTAGCTTAGAAATGGGACGGATATTCTCCATACTCGATGTAATTTTGAAGAATATTGAACCATGGTTTGGTATGCACTTGAATGGAGGCTACCATTCAACTTTGAAATTGGGCTTCTGTTTTTGCCGGATTTTTACAGGTTTTATCTTAATTCCAACAAGGATTTGGGTCAAAGTTGCTAATGTCGCCAAAGCATTGACAAAGCGATTTTGACTTCTTAGAGCGTGTATAAAAGACATGTGAACGAACTTGTCGATAAACTGGAGTAGGCTAGCGTGATATGTTTCAAGATTTTCACCTCGTAATTGTCATGTTCCTTTAACTTGGGATATAACCAGGTTAGAGTTGCCAACTACGTCTAGTTTTGTTTCTCCTTTTTCTTATGCAATAACGAGACTTGAGAGACATGCTTCATATTCAGCCTCATTGTTGGTTACATAATATTCTAACTTAATAGAGATGAGATTATAAGTTCCTTTGGGAACTATCAATAGAATTCCAACTTCATATCCATGTTTGGATGAAGCTCCGTCAAACATTAGCTTCCATGTGTCTGAAGAGACATACATTATGGTGTCATCTGGAAGTCGAGTTCAAAAGAAGGCTCGACTGTGGTGGGTTGATCTCCTAAGAAGTCTGTAACATTGCTTCCTTTAATGAACTTCTGAACTATATATGTTATATTGTACTCATAAATAAATTAGATCCAATCTATATACCAACTTGATAGTATGGTCTTGCATATAATTTCTCAACCTTTTGGTGACCCATGCAAATTCTCAACACACTTTCTTAGGTGTCGAGTAGTTCAAATCGCATGTAGTCATTCTCTTTCTTAGATAGTAAACAGTAATTTCGAGTTTATTTTCATTTTCTTGAGCCAACAGGCTGCTCATAGTCGAATTTATCACTACGAGATAGATAATTAAGGGAACATTGGGTCTTTATGGAATAAAATCGGTTGTGACTTTAAATAGTGTTTGATTTTTTCAAATTCTTATTGACAAGTTTCATCCTATTGGATTTTTTTTAATCTTTTTTTAGTATCTTGAAAAGAGGATCACATGTGAGAGTAAGTTTTTTAATGAACCGGCTAATGAACTTGATTTTTCTGAAAAATCCCCGGACTTCTTTTACATTTCAAGGCCCAAGCATAACCATAATAGTCGATTTTGGAGGAATCAATTTCTATTCCACGTAGGGTAATAAGGAAACTTAACATCTTACTAGCGGTGACTCTAAAATCACAACTTTTCAGATTTAACGGAAGCCTTAATTTTTAAATTCTTTCCAAGAATTTGTCTAAGTTGGGAATATGACCCTGGCGATCTTTGGACTTCATAATCATGTCGTCAATGTAGACTTCCACTTTCTTATGGATCATGTCATGTAAGATCATAGTGACTACAATTTGGTAAGTATCCCTAGTATTTTTAAGACTGAATGGCATAATCCTGAAATAGAACGTGCCTACTTTTGTGATAATTGTGGGTTTCCCTTTATTTTCTTTAGTAATTAGGATCTAGTTATATCCTGAAAAACCATTCATGAAGGTCAAGAGTTGATTACAAGCGGCATGATCAACCAAAATGTTGATATGAGGTAAAGGAAAGTTATGACTTTGTTTAAATCAGAGTCGTCTACACACATGCGCATCATACTTTTGTTTGACGGGTTTAGTCTCCAGATAGAGGAGAATCTGATGTCGAATAATAGCAGAATCTATTCTGGGCATATTCTGGTAAGACCATGCGAACACGTATTTGTTGTCTTTTAGCAATTCTACCATATTTTGGCATTCGTCCTCACTCAGTCTTTGTCCATTTAATACAATTTGAGGATCGTCAGTCGTATCAAGGTTTATTTCGATTGTTGTTTCAGCTACGTAAACCATTTCTTCCTCTTGTTCTAAGAAGTTTTTTATTTCAAAATTGTACTTTAGTATTTTATTGGACGCTTTATTACAAAAAGACGAATGACATCCCATCGGGATTGTCATTACATGCTTCTTAATTTATTACAAAATCAGACATTTTTTCACCGTCCAAAAGGAGAGTGTCTTCATCATCAACTCTCATGTTGATTACTGAAGATTTATCCGCTGCCGATAGCTTTGTGGTGTTTATCTTTCAAGAGCCTTCTTAATCCAAGTCTTTCTCTATTAAAGAGATCGTCTCTAACCAGCTTTTCTAAAGTTTGGTGCTAATAAGAAGTCATTTTCCTCATCATGTTAATAGATGAATTCAGATTAAAAGACAATCTAAATAGATTTCAAAACATGGAGAGGGGGTTGTAAAACTTGATTGAACAATGACTTGGGGAAATCAAAACATATTGTGGTTTCTCCTTCTTGCACAAATTGTCCATTTATGGTTGGAAGAATATGTATATATTGCTTAGATATTTTACCTTTTATAGAACGTTGATTCCTTGTCGAAGGATATTCGATACCAAAATTGTTTGAGTCGTAATAAGACCAAGTAAAAGAAGTCATACCTATAGCATTTGTTCATAAACCCATTCTTGGGAAATATCCCATTATTTGTATGAGACGCATGGACATAACACTATATGGTGTAAAGTCAGGAAGATGAGATGAATCTTGGCCTTGCCTAAATATAAGACAAATATCGAATCCACTAAACTCAACCTCAAGGTTAGTGGAGTGAGTCGAATCGATAACATCCATGATGTAATTCTCACCTTCTATGTTAATGAGATTTCCATTAGCCATGAGCCGTATTTTCTAATGCAGGGTGGAGGCTAGAGCCTTAACCTGATGTAACAATGATTGTCCCAAGATTAGGTTGTATGACGGTCACATATTGATTATGCAGAATTCTACCGCAAAAGGTGTATCAGCTACAAAAATCTTTGTTCAAAAGCTACACATTATCTCTCAACGAGAATTATCAAAGCCTCGGACACACATGTCTGAGAGAAGAACTTTAATCAGAAATTCTGATTTCTTGGAGAGTCTTCCAAAGACATATGTTCAATGTTGAACAACCATTTTCGATTAGAGTCATGGAAATGAATTTATCAGTTATCTTTACAGAAATGTAAAATGCTTTAACATGGGTTTTGTTAATAATATGTAGATCTTTTTCTTCAAATCCTATCATGTTGATTTAAGGAGTTGCCGAAATAATTCCAACCAACTCTTTAGGAGTTTTTTGGCTGGTACACTAGCCTGGCTGAGTTCATTCAAAACAGTCTTCATATGTTCAATATAATACATGAAGATTTCGCATATGGAAATATTGACATTTTTCTTCTTTAATTGAGTAAAAAGAGTATCGCCTAGATTTTGAGGACTATGCTCGTTTTCCCTATTCAGGTCATTAGATAATCTAGGGAGTTTAGTCGTAGGGGTTTCTTTCATGAAACTGGGTGTGAAATCATATCCACTTCAGGTTGCTAAGACTTTTGGCACACCTCTTCATGGAGAATTAGTGTTAGGATTAATGGGAATCCACCACTTTTGAGATACAGATGGCAGAGGTGGAATTCTTCGACACTACTTTTTGGGCCATGGATTGACCATATTACCTTCAAGACTGTTAATAGGTTCGTCCATGGAGATCATATTCATCTGATGATCGTGTAATGGATTCTTCGTGATTTTAGGTTTAGGAATGACCTTTTGTTCGATCAGGTTTTGACACTAATGCTTAAGAACACTACAATTATCATTATAGTGACCCTTCATTTGATGGTATGCGCACAATGCACTTTTGAATTTTCCAAAGAACTTTTTATCTTATCGTGGAGTCAAAGGTATGATCAGATTCCTTTTTTGGAGAAGAGTAAGGGCTTGACTCAGGGTCATACCCAAATAATCAAAAGTTCTAAGAGGCCATAAAATCCTTGGTAATGGCAGTATGGATGTTGTCGGGACATTTGTTTTAACTAACACCGTTTTGCTTGGACTTGTCTTAGGAGAGGCTAGAGCTTGCTAAGAAAACGTGACCGGTTGACTTCGGCTTTGTCCTTCTTCTGAGGTCGAGGAGGGGCAATATAAGTTTTTACGATTTACCCTCCTTCATTTCCTTATCAAAGGCTTCATCATGTTTTGGATAGTTTTGACTGCAAATACAACATAATATCGTCCGTTAACATTATCTAAATTCATGCTGATTTGTCTTTGTTTGTCGAGTAAAGAATTGATTTCTTTACAAACAGTCTTCCACCTTTCGATGAAAATTGCGATTTTCTCTTTCTCTCCTTGTTTCACATTGTTAAGCTTTTTCTCGGGCCGTTCTAAGTTGAGATACAAACTGAAACGTTCTATGAAGGCTGAGGTGAGTTCATCAATAGTTTGAAGATAAACTATATTCTTTTGGTGATACCAACGTAATGCCGCACCATCTAAATATTATGGAAATGGATTGAGGACTATTGGTTCTCTTAGGTATAAATGTGTCATATCCATTGTGTATATTTGGAAGAAAGCAGCATGGTAACTCTTTCCTACGTACTTTGATAGAGAATGTAATTTTATCCCTAACAGAATGATTTCTCCTTCGGCAGTTTTTATAATATTTTTCCTATGATGGTGTTCATCAATGCTATCATTGGTCAACTAATTGAGCTGATCTTGGAACTTGGCTTGATTAACATTTAACTGAGCCATTTGAACCTCATATTATGTAGGGGGAATGATTGTAGTGTTTCACCTTCTTGGGCAGTTTCTTAATTCAAAATATATTACATTTTCAAAATTAAATAAAATTATTATTAAAAATGATTAACAATTCTATATGAGTAATAATTTAAATGTAACAAAAATAAATAAAATAATTAATGTAAATTTTAATTTTATTTCATAATTTTAAATATATATTTTTCATTTGTGAATAATTTACAAATTAAAATGATTTAATTAAATTTTTTTATCTAAGAAGAACATTATAACACAGATAATTTATAATGTAATAATATTTAAACAGGTATGTTTATAATAATAAACATCCAAAATATTATTAATCCTAAACAATATTTTAAATTACTATATATTTTTTATATTTTTCACATTTATTTAATAGATGTGTACAATACAAAATAAAAATTATTGAAAGATATGTTATTATAGATTAACAAGTAAATATATATCATAAATACATTATTTTGTATATTTTATTTTATACACTTAATATATTTAAAATATTTTTTCTTAATTCTTTACTAAATAAAGGTTTTTCTATCCTAAATAAATAAGTAATTATAATAATTTTATTGAAAACATTTTAATTTATATAAAATTCTATTTCTAATAAATTTTATTTTGAATAATTACTAAAATATTACTAAATAAATAGTAAATAATTATAATTTCATTATATATTTTGAAATAAAAATTTTGTTCGACTGAGTTTGTATAAGTGTTGTAAACAGAATGAATATTTTAGTGAATATCCTTCTCAAAGGTTTGAGAAAAATGGTTACGTAGGAGTTTATACCCCGAACATCCATAAATCTTGTGTCTTCCATTGTGTGCGTTCTTCCATATCTTATTGATCTTTGTGATAATATGATGTTTCAAATCGAAGAAAACACTTCCACACTTGAACTCGATTCAAGAGTTTGTGGCAGTTTGTGTAGAGTGGAGACGAGATAATCAACCTCTAAAAGGGTTATTATCGAACGTTGTGTGTATAAACGTTCAACGTAGCGAGACTCCTGTCTCCTTCGGAAATCCCGATCCATTCAAGTGGTATTAGAGTAGGCTACTTCTACTCTCAAGCACTTAGATCTCAGTGTGTCTATCGTCATCAAGGCCTCAATGTTTAAATGTGAAGATTTCATTGATTGGAAGCTACGTATGCAAGTATACTTAGCTTCAGTAGACGATGACATGATGTACGTTATCTCTGATTGTCCAATAAAGATTGACAACGATTTTTTATTATTCAACTAAAAATCATATTTATCAATAAGTACATGACATCATTTTTAAACGATTCAACCAAAAACCTATCTCTCAATATGTACATGATATCATTTTTAAACGATTGAAACCAAAACCTACCTCTCAATAGGTAAATGACATCATTTTTATACGATTCAACCAAAAACCTATCTCACGATAGGTACATGAAATCACTTTTTTTATAATTTAACTAATCATATGTTAGACTGCACGTCTAACTACGCATCCCTTTAGACTAATCTTAAGGAGTTAGACTACACGTCTAACTCTCATACATTAGACTGCACGTCTAACTACGTCCGTAAGACTGCACTTCTAACTAGGTATCCGTTAGATTGCACGTCTAACTACGTCTGTTAGACTACAAGTCTAATTATGTATCTGTTAGAGTGCACGTCTAACAACGTATCTGTTAGACTGCACGTCTAACTACGTATTTGTTAGAATGCACGTCTAACTACGTATCTGTTAGACTGCACGTCTAACTACATCTGTTAGACTGCAAGTCTAACTACGTATCTGTTAGACATCACGTATAACTACATATCTCTTAGACTACACGTCTAACTACTTATATGTTAGACTACACGTCTAACTAATAGGTTATATTAGACTAAGTCTTAATGAGGTTCATTAGACTGATTGACCATTAGATTCATGTAGTTAGACGTGCAGTCTAACAGATACGTAGTTAGACGTGCAGTCTAACGGATACGTAGTTAGACGTGCATTCTAACAGATACATAGTTAGACGTGCAGTCTAACGAATACGTAGTTATACACCTGCACCAAAAACGATTAGACGGATTAAATTAGGTTTTATACACACTCATCATCAAAATTCCAATAGTCAAAATACTTTGACACTTAGTCAAAATAATTTGACCCAACAATTTCCCCCTTTTTGATGATGATGTTAAAACTTTGCATAGTTAAGAAAATAAGCATCCATCATATAAAAGAAAGAGTCAAACATGTTCACCCATCTTACAAGAACACTTTCTAAAACCAGTATTCAGAAACATAATTCAAGGAACCAAGTTCATAAACTAATAGAAGACGAGAAAGGAGATTATTGTTCTTCCCTTTTTATGAGTGGGTCGATTTGGAAGCGAGATCCTTCATAGCTGAGTTCTTCACCGGTCAGAAGGTTGTGAAAAGGAGGAAGAGAACGACCACCACAACCGGTTCCACCGATTCGGCCACCACGATCGCCTCCAGAACTTCTACCACCGTGATCACCGCTAGTGCATCAGCCACCGCGATCACCGCTGCGACATCCGTCTCTTTTAATTGGTCTGTCACTATCGTCACCGGTTGGCTTTCGCTTGGACCTGGTGCCTATTGAAACACCACCACCTCTTCTTCCACTATGGTCCTCACCTTGAGTGATAAGATTCTTCTCTTTCTCGGCAGTAGTCATTGCATTTTTTTATTCTTCAATCATTCTTGCAAAAGTATCAGCCTGTTCTAACCTTTCAGCGTCGGCTCAGCTCATGTTACCTTGAACTTCAACCAACTGATCTCGAAGAAGACTCATCCCATCCATAACTTCATTATGCATTTCAACGTTGTTTTCTTTTTCGTAGTCAAATAACTCGGATTGCCGCTTGAAGAAGTTCTTCTCAAATTTGGAATAAGACTTGTTGACGATATGAACTTCATACGTGTTCTTCTTCAGTGTCTGATTTTGAGTCTTAAGAAGATCAGCAAATTCCTCCTTGTTTGATTTCTGAGTCTTCATAATTTTCATCATGTTTGCTTCCATTACAGCCATATTCTTTTGAAGAGTTGCCATCAATGCTGTCATGGACTTCAAAAGCTTCGTACCATTAACAACAGATGATCCCTTATTAGAAGAAATCTCTTGAGAATCTGCTGGAGCGGTCTTAATAGGACTAATGTGGGTATGAACTTGCATGGATTGCTCGGGTCCATCCTTCTCTAACTCACTTTCAGATTTTTCTTCTTCTTCTTCCACAAATTCTTCACAAACCTTGTGAACTATATCAGACAACTTTCCCGAATCATGATAAGGGTTGAGAATATTATCATGAATATTTACCGTAGTGATAATAGGAAATGATAGAGGCTTGGAAGATCCATCATTTTTGGCTTGTTCTCCCTCAAATGAGGAACTCTTCTCTGATTCCTTATCTTTTGAGGGACCCCCCCTCAGATCTAGAAACATCAGGCCGACTAACTTTAGTCTCTTTCTCTTGAGATGTCTCTACTTCAAGAACAGGGGACTCCAACACCTCATCTTCCTGATTAATAACAATATGATCGGGATCCTTAACGACTTCTTCTTCTTTGATTATTGAGTTTGCTTGAACGGGTTCCATAGATTGCTCAATACAGGGTTGAGCCATTAGATGTTTTTCCTCAACTAAAAAAATTCCCATTTCTATAAGAAGAGCATCAACTTGCTCATCTTCATCAACATTACAGTCATCGGACAGATCCATAAGCTCACCTTCATCTGAAGAGGTTCCAAATGGACTGACTCTTGAGCAATTTGCTCCATGAACATATCTGGTAACAACAGAGATGTAATTCCTCCATAATTTCTTCCAACCTTTTCAGAGCTTTTTCTTTTTCCTTAGCACTCTTCTTAAGAGGGTTAAAATTGGCTCTTCTGGCATGTAGAATCGGGAAGAGAGCTCTTCCTCTCAGGTTTGTTTCAACTAGCTCTTTTCTATTAAGAGTTTCATAGACCTCAGATGTCTTGGCCCATTTCAAGACTCTTTTCTCGTTGCTTACAAGCTTTAACCATTAATTGCTAATGCTTTTTCCCTTGATGACCTCATCATACTTGATTGACATTCTGTTCAATACCCAAGTGTCAAAGATCTCTATCTTTTTAGCAGCAATAATGTTGGCCTGATCCATCATGAGATTGACGATACAGCTTGCTTCAGAAACATCCTCATTAAGATCGATCGCAACATCCTTCCCTTTTCCTATCACCTTAACTGGCTTTAGAATGGCCCTTGGTTCCCCAATCGTGATTCCAATAGCTTGCCTTGTGGAACGCATGATTTCGTGGGCTGTAAGGGGTTTCACAAAGAGTCCCGGCATGGTTTCGGCTGGAACAAGCTTACCAGTCACTAATGACTCCGTTGGGACATGATTTGGAACATGAAGCAATTTGACTATCATAGAAATAGCCTTTTCAGATTTACCACCAGTAGCAAGGGTAGGAACTGCACCTTGTTCTGGTTCAACAAACTCTATAGCACCAACGGCTACCAGATCGGGTTGACAGACAAGAGACGGAGTCCTGTCAAAATTTTCAGTGTTAGGACCAACTGGCTCAATAGTTGGCCCGACAACAGATTCCTCAATAGGAATAAAAACAGATATATCTTGTTCCAACACAGAAACATTGAATTTAGGCACTTCGGCCTAAGATTGGGTAGGGGTTACCTTCGATGATGCTTTCACCGATTTAGACCCCCAGGGTGTTTTAGACTTTTCTCCTCTTGAAACAGAGGGTCTGGATGGCTTTTGCAACTGACTGATAGTTGAATACAGGGGAGACAGGGAGACATGGGGATGGCAGCAAGTTCGACTAGACCTTTCCTGACTTTGGAATCGACTATTCTAGAATCCTTCTTCGAAGAACTCTTAAGGCTGGTAGAACTAGCCTCAAATTCGTTGACAGTTTTCGATCGTTTGGCTTCTATAAACAGAACAGAAACCGCTGGATGTCTGGAACGGGTAACAAACCTTCCTCTAGTTTGTTGGCTTGAAGCTTCCGAGAGCGGTTCTTTGTTGTTCTTCATTCTGACGAGGGTGTTGGCAATGGTGAAGACTGTAAACACCATGGTCGAGTTGATCGGCTCCGAATCCCCCATGGGGACCTCCAAATGTTCCAACAACTGGCTTAGTTGAGCAGAAAAATTTACACTTTCCTTGTTCTCTTGATTGATCGCAAAGAATAGATTATGGTACAAAGTTAAGGCCCAGTTGACCTGAATCCCTTTTGAAATAACCGACATGTATTCAAAACGATCTTGACTGTATAAATGGAAAGACCCGCCTTCCCCTGAAGCGCTTTAGCCACTACGTCATTCAGTAAGATAAACTGGGGTTTTAGAGCCTTCTTGCTCCCATTTGGTAGAAGAGCATGATATTCCCGTCTTAGATCTCAGTTATTCTGACTAAACTCATCGGTTAGCGGGTGTAGGTCAAGTGAGGAAAGAAACAAGAGAAGAGCTACTACCAACCAGACAAAAAAATAAGAACTGATCATCTAGGCACAAAAACTCAACCAACTGTAAATTGTTGCAATCTTAATGCATGATGGGATAAAGGAATAACCGATCTTCCCCACCTCGACTCTCACTCAATTGGTGGTTAAGCTTCCCAAAACAGCGGACAGACATAATCGATGCTGAGAGTCATTATTTTGATATGGTAGAAAGGGTCTCTTCATAGTATTAGGGCATTCCATGTAAGCTTGAATAAAGCCAAACATGCTATCGAATTTCCAAGCATGGATTGTTCTGCTCTTACAACCTGAAAAATGGAATGAACGAAATGAGGATGTTCAACTACATGTTAAGAGGCCTTTGGAAGGAAATCCAACTTTATATTTACGCACCTGGTATGAGTCCTTACTAAAATATTTTTCTCTGGAGCCAGTATAAAAAAAGATAAATTGAGAATCCAACGCCTCTGAACTGGGGATCGCATTTTGTCATTAGGATGACCTTGTGAGCGCTAATTCTCATCATGGTGCCAAGTTGCACGAAAAAAAGTTAGTTTAGTTACTCACCGTAACTCTTCACGAACCTATAATAGCTCCAACAACTCCTCTCCTTGAAAGACTGAAATTCAAGATAGTTAACCTTTTTCGTTACACATAAAACAGAGAATGTACAAGTTCCTGAAGGTCATCAGCAGAAAACCCAACCTCATCCCACAGGACATGGTAATGCGTTGGCCTAGTAGTTCCGGAATGAAAGAAAATAAGATAAGGTTTACTTACAACTGTGTGACAATAAGAAACATATACAACAAATGTCATACATCTAAAACAATGTATAAGACTTACGATCATTCCAGCATGTGCGCACATGTAGAAGTCGTGACTTTTGTTTACCCGATTCGTCTTCAACAAAAGGTGAAAAAGAAAGACTAAGAACAGATTACATCAGAGGTCGTTCGCATGGAACGACAGTAAGCCCTTGGTCACAAGCGTAAGCATGATCGACTCTTCTTTCCCCCTCCCCTCCGACATCAGCTGACATCCAAAGAAAGGGAAGGTCCTCTCTATGAGGAGCTTCATTTATAAATGTACCCTTCCTTAACAAAAAGTCACATCTATTTTTATCACATATCTCAGTTATTGTACTGATTGGATTTATGCCAAATCTTACGTATAGGGAATTTAAAAGATTCTTATCCTTTGCTCGGTGATATAGTTCTGCTTATCAATCTTCTTCGACCCGATCGGCGGGATAACTTAGAGGAGCTCTCCCTCACCCTCTTCCTCAACCATTCATTCCACTTTCGTAGTGTTCTTCTTTTTTCTAGTAAGAAAGCGGCGTTAAGAATAACTTCTAAAGGGAGAACTGGATAATGAAGCGTAGCTCGTTTAGGTCCTTCAATTCCTACCTATCTATCATTAGTCAAGTCGGGATTCAGCTAGACCCGACTTTCTCTTTCAAATTAATTGATACTCCAGTTTATGAGCTCATTAAGCCGGAAGCCACCCCTGAAGCTTTGAAGAGAATGACAGAGAGAGTTCGTGCTCCAGATCTTTTTTATGTTGGAGGAGACTTTCCAGCCTTACTCAAATAAATGGTGTAAATGCCGAAGAAAAAGCAAGGGAGACAGCTCAGCTTTGCTTACAATTGAGGGTAAAACTCCAGTTGGCTCTCCAAGATCGACGGATTAGCATGAGATTGTCAAGAATTCTACTTCCAATGCTCCTGACGCCTTTGGTTCTGCTTAACCCTCTCGGGCTCCCGTTGCTTCATTTGACAAAGCAGGTCCCAGGAAAACAGGTCATAAACCGGTATTGAAATCAGGTCTAGCTCAGCCGTCCTCATCTCTACAGTGACAACAAAAGGCAGATTCAACTTGAATGTGTGACCCTCCGACGGAAGTTTTAAGAACTCTGCATAAACAGCTTCGTTGAAGGAGATTTCGGTGTCATTCACGGTTGCCACAATCGAATCGCCGACCATCGTCGCCAATTTGAAAAACTCCCTTACTTCATTTTCATGGAAGATGAACGGCCCACCAAGGTACTTCCCGAGACCGGAATATTCAAGGCTTCTGAACATTTCGACCACATCTTGTTGATCGAACGTGTAGATGGAGGAAAAATCAACCTGTAGAGGACAATGACCAAGCGTGATTCTCTTGTTTCCCATTTTCAACAGAATGCGAACAAACACAAGATAAACGAGGGTTTATGAGAGAGAAAATCGAAGAAATCTAGTGTTCTTAGGAAACTTGAGTAAGAAAAAGCTTTCAATCTCATGGAAAGAGTCCTTATATAGACTCCCAAGAGTCGTATGGTATAACCGCCAAATTTCCAAGGGGTATGGCCCATCAATTAATATTAGACGTCCTTTCCAAGCAGTCATCATTATTTTGAGGGTATATTAGTCATTGTCTCTTAACTTGAAAGACAAGTGTCTTCATGTTATACGTTTCAACCTAAAACCTATCTCTCAATAACTACATGGCAGCGTTTTATACGATTCAACCAAAAACTTATCTCTCAATAGGTGAATGACATAACTTTTATATGATACAACCAAAAACCTATCTCACGATAGGTACATTAAATTGTTTTTTTAAATTTAATTAAAAACACTATTTCTCTAAAAGTACAAGACATCATTTTAAATAATTGAACCCAAAACCTTATCTCTCGATAGGTACAAGATATTGTTTTTATATAATTCATTCAAAAACTCAATCTCTCAATAGGTACATGAAATCGTTGTTATACGATTCAACCAAAAACCTATCTCTGAATAGGTACATGACATCATTTTTAGACTATTCAACAAATACCCTATCTCCCGATAGATACATGGTTTATTTTTTATAATTCAACTAAAAACCATATTTCTCAATTAGTATAAGACATCATTTTTAAACGATTGAACTCAAAACTTTATCTCTCGATATGTACAAAACATTGTTTTTATACGATTAAACCAAAAACCCTATCTCTCGATAGATACATGACATCGTTTTTATACGTTTCAACCTAAAACCTATCTCTCAATAAATACATGACATCGTTTTTATACGATTCAACCAAAAACCTATCTCACATAGGTACATGACATCGTTTTTTTCTAATTCAAAAAAACCCTATTTCTCAAAAAGTACATGACATCATTTTGAAACGATTGAACTTAAAACCTTATCTCTGGATAGGTACAACACAATGTTTTTATACGATTCATCTAAAAACCCAATCTCTCGATAGGTACATGAAATTGTTTTTATACGATTCATCCAAAAACCAAATCTCTTAATAGGTAATGACATCATTTTTATACGATTCAACCAAAACCCTATATCTCAATTCATACATGAATTTTTTTAATACAATTCTATCAAAACCCTATCTCCAATAGGTACATGACATTGTTTTTATACAATTTAACCAAAACCCTATTTCTCAATAGATACTTTACATCGTTTTTATACGATTCAACCAAAAACCTAATTCTCGATGATTACATGACATTGTTTTTATTCAACTCAACCAAAACCCTATCTCTCGATAGGTACATGAGATCTTTTTTATACGATTCAACCGAAAACTTATCTCTAATAGGTACATGTCAACGTTTTTTTAATAATTAACCTAAATCTCATATTTCTCAATAAGTTCATGACATCAATTTAAAACGATTGAACCCAAAAGCTTATCTCTGTAGGTACAAAACATTATTTTTATACGATTTAACCAAAAACTTTATCTCTTGATAGGTACATGAAATAGTTTTTATACTATTCAACTAAAAATTTATCTCTCAATAGGTACATGACATCGTTTTTATACGTTTCAACCAAAATCCTATCTCACGATAGGTAATTGACATCGTATTTATACAATTCAACTAACAACCCTATATCTCAATAAGTTATGACTCATTTTTATACGATTCAACCAAAACCTATATATCGATTAGTAAATGACATGATTTTTTTATAATTCAACCAAAACCTATCTTTCATTAAGTATATGACATCATTTTTATACGATTCAACCAAAACCTATCACTAAATAGGTAGATGACATTATTTTTATACTATTCAACCAAAACCTTATCTCTCGATAGGTACATGAGATCGTTTTTTTATAATTAAAAAAAAAAACCTATTAACATAAGTATGTGACATCATTTTGAAATATATGAACCCAAAACCTTATCTCTCGATAGGTACAAAAAATTGTTCTTATACGTTTCAACCTAAAACCTATCTCTGAATAGGTACATGACATCATTTTATACGATTCAATTAAAATCTATCTCTCAATATGTAAATGACATCGTTTTTATACGATTCAACCAAAAACATATCTCGCGATAGGTACATAAGATCATTTTTTATAATTCAATTCAAAACCCTATTTATCAAAAAGTACATGACATCATTTTTAAATGATTAAACCCAAAACATTATCTCTCGATAGGTACAAGACATTGTTTTTATACGATTCAACCAAAAACTCTCAATAGTTACATGAAATTGTTCTTATATGATTCAACCAAAAACCTATCTCTTAATAGTTACATGACATCCTTTTTATATGATTAAAAAAACCTATCTCTCTATATATACATGATATTATTTTTATATTATTCAACAAAAAACATATCTCTTGATAGGTATATGACATCGTTTTTTTATAATTAAACTAAAAAAATTATTTCTCAATAAGTACATAACATCATTTTTGAACGATTCAATAAAAAATTTATCTCTCAATAAGAAGATGACATCATTTTTAAACGATTGAAACTAAAACATTATCTCTCGATAGGTACAAAATATTGTTTTTATACGTTTCAACCTACAACCTATCTCTAAATAGCTACATGGAAACGTTTTATACGATTCAACCAAAAACTTATCTCTCAATAGGTAAATGACACAACTTTTATACGATTCAACTAAAAACTTATCTCTCAATAGGTACATGACATCATTTTTATACGTTTCAACCAAAATCCTATCTCACGATAGGTAATTGACATCGTATTTATACAATTCAACTAACAGCCCTATATCTCAATAAGTTATGACTCATTTTTATACGATTCAACCAAAACCTATCTATCGATTAGTACATGACATGATTTTTTTTATAATTCAACCAAAACCTATCTTTCATTAGGTATATGACATCATTTTTATACGATTCTACCAAAACCTACACTAAATAGGTAGATGACATTATTTTTATACTATTCAACCAAAATCTTATCTCTCGATAAGTACATGAGATCGTTTTTTTTATAATTCAACAAAAAACCCTATTACCATAAGTATGTGACATCATTTTTAAATATATGAACCCAAAACCTTATCTCTCGATAGGTACAAAAAATTGTTTCTGTACGTTTCAACCAAAAACCTATCTCTAAATAGGTACATGACATCATTTTATACGATTCAATTAAAAATCTATCTCTCAATATGTAAATGACATCGTTTTTATACGATTCAACCAAAAACATATCTCGCGATAGGTACATGAGATAATTTTTTTATAATTCAATTAAAAACCCTATTTATCAAAAATTACATGACATCATTTTTAAATGATTGAACCTAAAACTTTATCTCTCGATAGGTACAAGACATTGTTTTTATACGATTCAACCAAAAACTCTCAATAGTTACATGAAATCGTTCTAATATGATTCAACCAAAAACCTATCTCTTAATAGGTACATGGCATCCTTTTTATATGATTAAAAAAATCTGTTAGATAAAATTAGATTGGTTAAATAGAACTTAACAAAAAACAAACTTCTTGTGCAGGAACGGTTAAAGAATTCAACCGGTCAAGTTACTCAACCGGTCAAGCAACCCAACCGACCAAAAACCTGACCGAACAAGAAGATAAGACCAGTCAAATCAGAAGGCCAAAATCGTTGGACATTCGGTCAATCTGAAGTTATGGAAAAACCAGAAGTCATCCGGTTAACCTAAACAACCGAACGGTGCAGATAGATACTTTGAGTATCTGTTGAGGATGATACCAAAGGGACAGACCTTAGTATTTCCATATTCATACAAGTCTGAGGACAATCTGCAGGCTGCAGAAGATCGTCCGACAAGATCTTTCCACTCCGGGATAAATCAGACGTGCAATCATCCAGGTGCAGGCAACTGTCCAACCGACAGTTGCCATACTAAGTAAAAGACAAACCTAGCCGGTTTGACCTATACACTAGAAGCCTAGACCGCCAGCTCTGAATCACTGAACCTCTGCTCAACCAATCAGATTCAAGGAAATGAAATGTGACCGTTGGCACATTTCACCTATAAAAGAAGGAGCTGAAGAGGAGTAAAATTGTGATAAATGTTGTTACTAGTTCTACCTACCACAAGCTCTAAGAATTATTACTAGTTTATCTCTCTACAAGATTTAGAGCTCAAGTGTTCATTGGAAGTAAGATTACAATTTCGGTTAAAATTGTACGGGTGTTATCGAGCAGAAAATAAGTCTTGATCGGATTGTGTTTGTGTATTCATTAGTGAATATCCTTCTCGCGGTTTCGAGAGGAAGGGGTGACGTAGGAGTCTTATCTCCGAACATCCATAAAAATCTGCCTTGTTATTTACTTTCTGCCGGCCTTGTACTCTAACCGATTCTATCTAACTTAACTTACTAAATCCCAAACCGACTCACTATATTCCAAACCGACCTTATCTAAATCTGGTTATGTCCATATAGTGTGTGTGCTGCTTCAACCTGAAACAAACCACTTCCGCGCTTGAACTCGGTTCAAGGGTTTGTGACAGTTTGTGTAGTATTGAAACCCCGGTATTAATCTCTAACCGGATTAAACACCAACCATTGAGTGAAGGCGCTAACCGGCCAGACCCCGGTACCCCAGCCGCGACCTAGATCCTAACAATTGGTATCAGAGCAGTTAGTTTCAATACTCAAGCAAGCATGTCGTTTGATAGGCCCTCAATGCTAGAAGGTGACGACTTTGCCAACTGGAAGCACGCATGAACCTGCATTTAATCACCATGGATGATGAGATGTAGTTCATCCTGACTGAAGGATCGGTAAAAATTGATAAAGATAGAAAGCACTGTACAACTGAAGACATGAGAAGAAACAATCTGGACAACTATGCCAGAAACCGCATCGCTAACGGTTTCGACAGGAATACGTTATGTAAGGTCAGAGATTACAAAACCGCAAAGGAAATATGGGAAGCGGTGATTCAAATTCATGAGGGAAATGAAAGAACCAAGGAAAATAAGATAATGGTGGCTACCCAGAAGTTTGAAAACATCAAGATGAAACCGGGAGAAACAATGAGAGAATATAGTGACCGATTCACAGATGTGATAGACGAGCTATCAACTCTTGGCAAGAAGTATGACAACAAGGAAATCATCATGAAAGCGCTAAGATCTCTTCCAAGTGCATGGGATATAAAGACAATGGTGATGAGGGAATCAAACTGTCTAAGCAAGATGAAGCTACACGATGTATTCGAAGATGAGATCAAGGACTGAAGATGAAGTCTCAGCCTCAACCTCAACCAAAGCATTAGTCATATCCATAGAATTGGTTGCTCCTGCACCGATCAGAACCGCTGAACAGTTCACCGAGGATGCCATGTCAATGCTTGCACAAAAATTTGGCAGATTCATGAAGAGAAGACAACCGACAAACAACAACAACTCTAACTACTGTGATAAGTCTAATATTAGATGTTATAACTGCAATTGTTTGGGACATTTCAGGTGGGAATGTAGAAAACCAAGACGGGATGACTAGAAAGCGGATAATCAGAATCAAAGAAATAACTATCCACAAACCGGTGAAGGAAGTGAAGTTCAGAAAACACTGATAGCCGAGGACGGAGGAAACTTATGGGCACACAGTGACAGTGATGATGAACTCACATGCCTCATGGCAAATGAGGAACATGTATTTGACTCTCCCTGTGAAGAATTTACTAAAGATAAGTTATTCAATGCACTAAATGATATGGTAGTAGAGTATAAGAACCTATTAACATTAATACCTACCCAACTCAACTTTAGAACCGATCCCATAGCACCTATCCTGACCGAACCAAAAATCATCCAACCTGATAAAATCCTGGAAACCGAGATAGCACCTGAAATATCCTCTAAGACCAAACAACTCAAGGAGTCAGCTCAAGAGCTGACCGAAGAGGATGAGGCCCGAACCCAGTATCAAATAGCCGCATGGAAAAGATCCAGTGACATAGTGAACCAGATGTCTAAGTACAAAGACATCCCAAATCCAAATTTGGTCTTGGGTACAAAGAAAACGAATCCGCCAACCGGAACCATTCGGACAAAATGAAGCTTACAAAAGGCAACCTTCCCTTTGTAAAGTTTGTCAAGAGCTCTTTAACCGACGATGAGGAACAAAGTGCCTCATATCCGGAAGACGAACTAATCTATGTAAGTCCAACTAGCACTGACAAATGACTTCACCCTGAGAAAAGGATAGCCAACCGGCCCAAAGGTAAGAAAGCTGATTCACATAGAATAAACCAAATACCACCTCCGAATAAGGTATTCTTAGGAAAACAAAAGGATCTCAAACCAAGTGCAGGAAAACTAGCTAAAACCATAACCGGGAAAGTTGTCCGACTTATCAAAGTCTGGATACCTAAGGGACTAATCGCTTGTGGACCCAAGTAAATGTGGGTACCAAATAGTTGTAAATATGTATATTTTGCAGGATATGAAGAAACGGCTAAGAAACTTCGTGTGGTACCTGGATAGCGATTGCTCTAGACACATGACTAGAAACAACAATCTTCTAACCGACATCAGAATAGAAACTGGTGCAATGATTACCTTCGGCGATAACTCAAAAGGTGGAACTGTGGGCAAGGGTAAGATTGTCCATGGTAACTTAACAATTTATAATGTACTCTTAGTTGAAAACCTACATTTTAACCTGCTAAGCATTAGGCAATTGTGTGCTGCTAGATACACTGTAGAATTCCTTAAACATGCATGCTTAGTTAAACATTCTCAAGGTATCATACTAATAACCGGAAATAGGTTAGGAAATATATACAAGGTAGATTGGAAAAATAAAGTAGAACACCCTGTCTGCATGGTGGCTAAAACCGATCAAACTTGGCAGTGGCATAAAAGGTTAAACCACTTAAACCTGAAAACCTTAAACTATATCCGCGGTAAAAAGCTAGTTGAAGGAATTCCTGATATAGTATTCAATAAGGATAAGGTTTGTTCAGCATGTCAAATGGGTAAACAAACTAAGTCAACCTTTAAGAGTAAAGGACACATTCAGTCCAACCGATGCTTAGATCTTCTTCACATGGACCTATTTGGACCGATTAGGGTCGTCAGCCTAGGAGGTATGCTCTATACTATGGTAGTTGTTGATGATTATTCTAGGTATACATGGGTAATATTTTTGGCATCCAAATGTGAAACCGCATCAAATTTAATTACACTGCTTAAACGGTTACAAAATGAAAAATCAACACGCATCAACAGCATTAGGAGTGATAGAGGAACCGAATTTACAAATAGTACTATAAATGCATTTCTTGATGAATCCGGTATTATACACGAGTTGTCTAGTGCTAGGACTCCTCAATAAAACGGCTTGGCCGAGAGAAGAAACCGAACTCTCAAGGAAGCCGCAAGGTCCATGATAGCGGATTCGGGTGTTTCCCAGAAATTCTGGGCTGAGGCTATCAATACTGCATGTCACACACAAAATCGGTCTCTGGTTTTTCACAATAAAACACCGTATGAAGTATACTTTTATAGGATTCCTAACCTTAGGTATCTTAAAATTTTCTGTTGTAAATGTTACATTCACATAAATGGCAAAACTTACCTATCTACTTGTGATGCAAAATTCGACATTGGGATCATGTTAGGTTACTCAGCAGTCAGTAAGGCTTATAGAGTGTACAATACTAGAACTCTAACCGTGGAGGAATCACTTCATGTCGTTTTCGATGAATCGGTTGAAAATAACACTGCATCATCCTTTGATCTACACAACAGATTGGAAAACAATAATATCCACTCTGATAGTGAAGATGAGATTCCGGTTTTTAGACGGTTTGTCCATGACCAAATGGGTGATAATGAAACCCTGCCGGATCAAGCTGTCACACGGCAGGAAGCTGACACCTCGGTTCAAACTGAGGAAATCAGTCGGTCTAACACCCTTGTTCAGCCTACCGATATGTCTAGCCATGATCAAGTAAACGGTGATTTGGTATACGCTCCTGAACCGAATCTCAAAAGGAACACAAATCATCCTCCTAAGGTAATTATAGGAGATCCTTCAGAACCCGTTCGAACTAGGCGACAAATCTTGGAGGAATACTTTAATTCTGCTTTCATATCCTAGATTGAGCCGAAAAGAGTGGATGAAGCATTGTCTGATCTGGACTGGATCTTGGGAATGCAAGAAGAGTTAAACCAGTTTGAGAGTAACAAAGTCTGGTACCTAGTCCCTAGACCGAAAGATCAACCGGTCATAGGAACAAGATGGGTATTTAGAAATAAACTCAATGAAGACGGTTTGGTCACGAGGAACAAAACCAGATTAGTGGCACAAGGATACAAACAGGAAGAAGGCATTGATTTTGAAGAATCATTTGCCCCTGTAGCTAGGATTGAAGCCATTAGGATTTAAGGCCTTTTCTTCTTTCAAAAATTTTAAAGTTTTTCAAATGGATGTTAAAAGTGCATTCTTAAATGGTGAACTACGTGAGGAAGTATATGTCGAACAACCACCCGGTTTTAAAAACGCTGACCTGCCTAATCATGTATACCGCTTAAACAAAGCACTGTACGGTTTAAAACAAGCTCCTAGAGCTTGGTATGATACACTAACCGCATTTCTGTTAAAACATGATTTCATCATCGGTTCGGTGGACAAAACCCTATTTAAATTTGAGAAAAGGGAACATATCCTACTTGTTCAGATATATGTGGATGATATCATCTTCGGATCAACCGATCCTAAGCTATGTAATATATTCTCAACATTGATGACTAACAAATTTGAAATAAGTATGATGGGAAAATTAAGCTCCTTCAAAGGCCTTCAGGTTAAGCAGCTCGATGGAGGAACTTTCATCAGTCAACCCAAATACACAAAGGAACTTCTAAAGAAATTTGGGATGGATACATGCTCGTCAGCCGCTACCCCAATGAGCTCATCAGTCAAATTGGACAAGGATGATGACGGTCAGGCAGTAGACTTGACAGCTTAACGAGGAATCATCGGTTCTCTCCTATACCTGACAATAAGTAGACCGAATATACTATTTGCGGTCGGTGTGTGTGGAAGATTCCAGGCTAATCCAAAACAGTCTCACTACACAGCCGCAAAGCGAATCTTGAAATACCTAAAGGGAACCCCTGAAGTCGGTCTGTGGTATCCAAAGGACTAATATTTTAACCTCACAAGTTACTCAGATGCAGACTACTCAGGTTGCAAAGTTGACAGAAAAAATACTAGTGGAACATGCCAATTCCTAGGTGATCGGCTTGTTTTATGGCACAGCAAGAAACAGATATCGGTTGCCACATCAACCGCAGAAGCTAAATATCTGGCAGCTGGAAGTTGTTGTTCACAACTTCTATGGATCCAACAATAACTGAAGGATTTCGGTATCACCGCCGAAGAGTCCCCAATATTCTGTGATAACACAAGTGCCATAGCAATTATATACAATCCGGTCCTACATTCTAGAACCAAGCACATCGACATAAAGCATCACTTCATCCGGGAACATATCATGTTGAAGCACATCCGGCTAGAATACGTATCAACAGAACAACAAGTAGCTGTTATCTTCACAAAGTCCCTGCAGGAAGCTAAGTTTTCTTACTTCAGGAACATACTCGGTTTAACCGATATTAATCTGCTCATCTCTTAGAAATGTCTAAAGGGAAACTCGGTTCGAACAGACAAAACCGGTAGTTCTTCCTAAATTGTCGGAATCCGAATTCACCAAGGTACCTATTGAAGAACCGCTCTGTCTATCAGTTATAATAAACCGACTGGTTACTTAGTGCATGCACCAATTAACCGCATCGGAACAAATAACTGAAAACCGTCCGATTTGGAAATAATGTACTCCGGATTATTTGGTCTCCGAACAAAAGTGGAATAATTATCTGTATTTAGAGTTACCTGTTCTGAAAAGATACATTTTCAAAGCAAAATGGTCATACCTCAAAAGACGTGAAGATATGATATCTTTCACCGTCCAGGCCTATGACTTACATCCTAGGTTGTAGACATGCTTATTTCATGCAATATGTTTTACCCTATGGTTAATAGACACTATTACCTGCTACCCACTGGATAATACTATCATCCCTCTACTAATATATAACTTAGGCAAACATCAGACAAAATATTCACAAGTATCAACTTATCATCTCACTAAGACAAAAATGTCTGTTTCCAAACATTCTTCAAGTTGATTTCGATTCAGCTCAAAGTACAGAGCACTATGAAATATTTAAAATGCTCAAGTCGCTTGAAGACACCGGTCTAAAACTTTTTCTATATGACAAACATGTCATCTTTTCCGAAACCGTTCTGGAGTTCTTATATAACGCCAGGGTTTTCCGAGGTATCCCTCACTTTGACAACCTCATTCAATCTAGGTTCGGAGGGACCATGTTTGATTTTTCGGAAAGTGACTTCGCCAGATGCTTCGATCTTCCGAAACAAGGGTCACTGATCTAATCGTCCCGGCCGGACTAAAAGCCAAAATTTCCTTGAGCTTTTCTTGGTCTAATCATCCGGTTAGTGACCACGGTGCTATGTCATCATTGAGGGCTAAATTCCAGCTACTCAATGATATCATCGGTCGGGGAATTCTAGGTAAGGATTTGACAAACACCTACTGTGCTACAACTTTCAATATGATGACTGTTATTCCAGATACTGAATTCCAGATACGCCAGTCAACTGGTCTAGGGTGTTATTCGATGTCCTGATCTGGATGATCAGCATTCTCCAAACCTGCCTCATCCCCCAGATCAGCTGCCTACTCATGGAACTCGGTGTTCCACTCTGTCCGGGCGAAGGACTGAATTAGGCCCAGGTCATAACCAAGGAAGTTGCCGACTCATTCTATAAGCGGTTCGAGGAGGCATGGAAGAGGAAGAACCGACACCTCAACTCCTCCGGCAATTAAGTTATTCCTTCCTACAACCGGTCATTTTGCTGTACGCACCGGTTGTATCATTATCCCACTCCATTATGATCATTTCGGTTTAGTCCATGCCTTTTTCGGCTTTCACTATGTCCCTTTCGGTTTCTTGTATTTCACTCTCATTAATGAAAAGTAACTTTCAATTTCCAACTACATGGGAAATTACACAAACTTAGTTACTTTCTAACTAGATTCTCTACCTCGAGCTCCGCAACCGGTCAAAAGTAACTCCTTCCCAAGGAGTTTTGGAAACATAAATATTCTCATCATAAATAAGACAAAATTGAATTTCAGCATTAAATGCCCCTATTTTCCCTCCAATCTCAAATCTATATAAAGATCCCCATCTTATCAATTCAACATACCTCCAAACAAATCAGAATCTCTTAAACTCTCTCTCTCTTGGCAAAATTTGAAAGAATGTCGAACCGCACACTAAGAAATTATCTATGCATCGATTTCAACTCCGTCCTCACGATTGAGGATATTAAAGTAAAGGAAGTCCTCTTTGAATCCCTAATCGATACTGGCCTTCATGATTTTCTCGAAGAAGCTGGACCCGTCTTCATTTCAGAAGTAATGGAATTCTTCAAAAATGCAATCATATCCGGTGATGCCATTATTTCCATGGTGAAAAATCACCATTATGTTCTTCGCGAAAGCGAATTCTCCCAGATGTTCAGACTGCCCACTGAAGGGTTCTCTGATTTCCCATCCCGAGTGGGAAGTGCAGCGGTTGACTATGCGGAATTTTTCTCCGGAACCGAAGTGCCGGTGGAGAACCACAGTCTGAAAACTCGCCTCGCCCATCACATCTAACTCCTTCACGAGATCGTCAACCGATCAATCATTTGCCAATCTCCGAATCAACATTATTCAAAGAAACTCTTCGACATGATGACCTACATCATCAGCAATACCCCCATCAACTGGTCATCGGTCATCTTCAATAACTTGAAGACAATGGTCGAGACACAGAAAAGTTTCGGGTATGCTCCCCACATTAGCAGGTTCCTTCGTACACACAATCAACATCTTGGACCGGGTACCCCAGTGTGCTTCTCAAGTGTTCTCCACAAAGAAACGGTGGAGGACAGACTCTCTAGAACGGTCGTTACATAATCTGTTTCTTTATGTACTGTAAACCGAATCTGTATCGGTATCTTCTATGTCATTCCTTTTTAATGAAATGATCACTTAATCAAAATTTAGTAAAGTAAAAAAAAAAAAATTCGGTTCGGAATTGCAAAACTAAAAAAAATCGGTCTAAAATTTCAACCTGTTAAACATAATCCAAGTCATCTCCGGTTAAATAACCGTCTCATAAATAGAAAGGTCACATTAAATAACCGCCTTTTCACCTGTTAAATAACCGCTTCATAATCGGTTACAAGAACAAACCGCTTCATCGCCGGTTAAATAACCGCATCAAAAGCCCGCTCAAACTTCCTGCCTATCACTTACCGCCCAAAGCATTTTGGAGGGAAAATTCCCGCCCAAACTTGACGCGACAGTTCGCTGCGGTTGATATTCCAACCGCGACTATAAATAGGGTCCTTAGCCATTTTATTTTATTCTCACGTGAATCGGCTTTCTCTCTCTAGCTTTCAAATCTTTCAAAACTTTCAATCTTTCGATCTCTCGTTTTATTCAACCTACAATGGGTCGCGAATCTGTGCTTTTCAACCACATCGTCCAAGTCGACTTCGATGAAATTCGGGCACATGGATCGGCGGAAGCAAAACGGGTGTTAACCCAGATCTCCGAGTCCGGTCTTGAACATTTCTTGAACGGACCGTTCGTCTTATATCAAGAGGCGGTCAACGAGTTCTTTCAAATCGCCGCCCTCACCGAAGGGACGATAACAACAACTATTGGCGGAAAACTATTCAAACTGACCAATGAGTCGGTTGCTGAAGTACTACATCTACCAACCGAGGGGAGCGACTTCTCGGTGGTCACAGACGAGGTAACATTCCAGGCTGGTTGCTGGGAAATGTCGGATACAGAGGTCCCTATAGTGGTATCCGGTAAGAAAACCTCACTTAAACCGAAATTTAGACCGCTATGCGAGATTTTCACCAAATCGGTTCAAGCGCGAGGAGGCAACTATGATAGCCTCACCCGAATAAAGATTGAGATGATTGTCGGTTTACTCAACGGCACCAAAATAAACTGGGCAAAGGTGGTCTTCACAAACTTATATGAGATGGTGGATCCGACATCCAAACGGTCATGGGGAAACGCCGTCCCACTCGGTAAACTGATGCGTCACTTCAACGCTAACACCGGCCCTGGTGTTTTCCTCGCCCCCAGCAAAATCGTGAAATGGCATCAATTTATCAGACCGGAGGAGAAGGAAAGCAAAAAGAAGGCTTCCGGTTCTACAAGCGGCCGAAAGAAAAAACAGGCTAGAAAGAAAACGACTCCGGTCAAAGAAAAATCCAGAAGCAAGGCGGATAAGCAACCAACTGGATCGGCTAATCCGCAGTCCGACACTCTTAACACATAAAATTCGGCATCCAGCTCTGGCCGAACAGCTTCACACCATACCGGAGAGGATCGGACTGGCAAAGGGAAAGAGCCAGTAGTCGAGGAACAATCGGCAAGAACTGACAATGTCGAAACCAGTTCGACTGAGCAAACGGAGACCGGGGATGACCACATCCGGCAAACGGGCGAGGACCTCATCAACCAAATCATGAATGAAATTCCCGAGCTGGCTCACACGGCAAGCGACGCCTACTTTCAATGGGCCCTGAACCGACAGGAAATCTTCTACACTAACATGCTACCGGAACATCCTGCTGACCGAAAATTTGAAAAGCTGGTTGAGATGGAGGCGGAAGTCATCAACCTCACAAAGGTCCAGAGCGTCTTGACCGCTCTTCGACGAAGTCGAATAGTCGAATCGCATGCCCGGTTACTAGGGCTCACCGAACACATCAAACATCTTCAAGGAAAGCATATCCCAGGGACAGAGGACTCTCAATTTGAGCTCTTGGTGCTGGACATGCTAGCGGTTATACAACAGGAACTGACCGAGGAGCTGGAACAGTTGGAAGCGGAACCCGAGCACCAGGAGGCGTCACACTTCTCGAGATCGCCACCTGAGGATGATGGCGGTCCGAATCCGGTTGAAACCGTGCATGCCTTCCCTGAACAGGAACACACAATCAACAACACCGATCTCATGACGGGTACACCGCCCACCGATCAGCGAGTCTCTCTTCAAACCGAGGATTCAGTACCAGCGGTAACAGAAGATAGAGTAAAGGATCTCATCGAGGAATTTGTCAATGCCGCCATTCGGCCGTGGAAAAAGAAGATCAAAGAAACCGCGACTAAATCCATCGAGATGATTGAGTCTACAAATAAAGAGCTACAAACCGCGGTCGACCGGATCACGTCCGTTGAGGACAGATACGAAATGACCGACCTTCTGTACAGTGACAATACTAACATAACTAAGGCATTGGAAGCCGTAACTAAGAAGTTAGAAGCCGACCTTGCTCTTACAAGCCAAAAGGTCGGTATGGTGGAACTAAACCAATTAACAACCAATCAGAAGCTGAAAAAGATTGATGGGGATCTGACTCAATCCGTTGTCTAGGCCGGCTCTACACTTGAGAGAGTGGCAATGCTCGAAGAAAAGCATGCCAAGACCGAGGCCGATCTAAAAGCGGTCACCAAATAGCTAGCGCAGATGATAGCGGCAAAGCTGGCAGCCGATAAGGCACTTGAGGAACTAAATGAGATCGCGGCTCAACGGATTCAAGATGCGTTGGACGAGCAAACCCGACTACAAAAGGAAACGGCACTAGTGGATGCGAACCTGGCCGGACATTTTCAAACATTAGAAAACATCGCACCGGCCGTGGAGATCCAGCGTAATGAAGATGCGGCTCGACTAATCGGCCAACTTTCAGCATACAATGAGTTCGCCGAGGCTCATCAGAGGTCCAAAGCGGTTGTTTCCCCATCCGGTCCAGTTACAAGAAAAAGAAAGGCTCCGACCAAGAGGGCGGCAATTTCAAAACTACTGGACAGAGTTACTGAAACGATTGTCAATCCTCAAATCAACATGGTTTCGCAAGAAGATGAAGATCTCGAGGAAGAATCCATACCGCTAAACAAAAGACCGCGAGGTCTTGACGCGATTCCAATCAGATCATTTGTTCCATCGGCTTCCCCGTTTACCGGTAATTCAGGCGGTCAAGGATCATCCTCCAGGCCTATTCCAGCGGTCAAGGGAAAGGCAACTGATGAAATGCTGGAAAAATACTTGCCGCCCAAGAAGAAGAAATAGGGGGCTCTCTTTACTTATATTATCTATGTTTACCTTAGTATATTTTTATATATATATCAAGTATTTTTACCTTAGTATATTTTTATATATCAAGTATTTTTGGAAACCGGCCTACATTTGAATTCTTACATGGTTTTGAATATTTTAAATAAAATAATCAAAAAGGGAGAAATTGATAAGATAAAAATATAAAATTTTTTCTCTAAAAAAAAATATTTTCCAAAATTTTTCGAAAAATTCTTCTAAGTCATTTTCCAAAAATCCGGCCAAATAAAATTTTAAAACAACCGGCCTACATTTGCATTCTTACATGATTTTGAATATTTTAAATAAAATAATCAAAAAGGGAGAAATTGTTAGATAAAATTAGATCGGTTAAATTGAACTTAACAAAAAACAAACTTCTTGTGCAGGAACGGTTAAAGAATTCAACCGGTCAAGTTACTCAACCGGTCAAGCAACCCAACCGACCAAAAACCTGACCGAACAAGAAGATAACACCGGTCAAATCAGAAGGCCAAAATCATTGGACATTCGGTCAATCTGAAGTTATGGAAAAACCGGAAGTCATCCGGTTAACCTAAACAACCGATCGGTGTAGACAGATACTTTGAGTATCTGTTGAGGATGATACCGAAGGGACAGACCTTAGTATTGCCATATTCATACAAGTCTGAGGACAATCTGCAGGCTGCAGAAGATCGTCCGACAAGATCTTTCCACTCCGGGATAAATCAGAGGCGCAATCCTCCTGGTGCAGGCAACTGTCCAACCGACAGTTTCCATACTAAGTAAAAGACAAACCTAGCCCGTTTGACCTATACACTGGAAGCCTAGACCGCCAGGTCTGAATCACTGAACCTCTACTCAACCAATGAGATTCAAGGAAATGAAATGTGACCGTTGGAACATTTCACCTATAAAAGAAGGAGCTGAAGAGGAGTAAAAGTAGTGATAAATGTTGTTACTAGTTCTACCAACCACAAGCTCTAAGAATTATTACCAGTTTATCTCTCTACAAGATTTAGAGCTTAAGTGTTCATTTGAAGTAAGATTACAATTTCGGTTAAAATTGTACGGGTGTTATCGAGCAGAAAATAAGTCTCGATCGGATTGTGTTTGTGTATTCATTAGTGAATATCCTTCTCGCAGTTTCCAGAGGAAGGGGTGACGTAGGAGTCTTATCTCCGAACATCCATAAAAATTTGCCTTGTTATTTACTTTCTGCCGGCCTTGTACTCCAACCGATTTTATCTAACCTAACTTACTGAATCCCAAACTGACTCACTATATTCCAAACCGACCATATCTAAATCCGATTCTGTCCATCCAGTGTGTGTGCTGCTTCAACCTGAAACAAACCACTTCCGCGCTTGAACTCGGTTCAAGGGTTTGTGACAGTTTGTGTAGTATTGAAACCCCGGTGTTAATCTCTAACCGGATTAAACACCAACCGTTAAGTGAAAGCGCTAACCGGCCAGACCCCGGTACCCTAGTCGCGACCTAAATCCTAACAAAACCTATCTCTCTATAGATACATGACATTATTTTTATATTATTCAACAAAAAACATATCTCTTGATAGGTACATGAAATCGTTTTTTATAATTAAACTGAAAAAATTATTTCTCAATAAGTAAATAACATCATTTTTGAACGATTCAACAAAAAACCTATCTCTCAATAAGAAGATGACATCATTTTTAAACGATTGAAGCCAAAACATTATCTCTCGATGGGTACAAAATATTGTTTTTATACGTTTCAAACTACAACCTATCTCTCAATAGCTACATGGAAAATTTTTATACGATTCAACCAAAAACTTATCTCTCAATAGGTAAATGACACAACTTTTATATGATTCAACCAAAAACCTATCTCACGATAGGTACATTAAATTGTTTTATTTTATTTAACTAAAAACCCTATTTCTCAAAAGTACATGACATCATTTTAAATGATTGAAACCAAAACCTTATCTCTCGATAGGTACAAGACATTGTTTTTATACGATTCATTCAAAAAATCAATCTCTCAATAGGTACATGAAATCGTTGTTATACGATTCAACCAAAAACATATCTCTGAATAGGTACATGACATCATTTTTATATTATTCAACAAATACCCTATCTCCTGATAGGTACATGTAATTGTATTTTTAATAATTCAACTAAAAACCCTATTTCTCAATAAGTACAAGACATCATTTTTAAACGATTGAACTCAAAACTTTATCTCTCGATAGGTACAAAACATTGTTTTTATACGATTAAACCAAAAACTCTATCTCTCGATAGATACATGACATCGTTTATATACGTTTCAACCTAAAACCTACGATTCAACCAAAAACCTAGCTCAGGATAGGTACATGACATCGTTTTTTTATAATTTTAAAAACCCTATTTCTCAAAAAGAACATGACATCATTTTGAAACGATTGAACTTAAAACCTTATCTTTGGATAGGTACAACACATTATTTTTTTATGATTCATCCAAAAAACCAATCTCTCGATAGGTACATGAAATCGTTTTTATAAGATTCAACATAAACCCTATCAAACAATAGGTAATGACATTATTTTTATACGATTCAACCAAAATCCTATATCTCAATTCGTACATGAATGTTTTTAATACACATCTACCAAAACCCTATCTCCAATAGGTACATGACATTGTTTTTATATAATTTAACCAAAACCCAATTTCTCAACATATACTTTACATCGTTTTTATACGATTCAGCCAAAAACCCTAATTCTCGATGAGTACATGACATTGTTTTTATTCCACTCAACCAAAACCCTATCTCTCTATAGGTACACGAGATCTTTTATATACGATTCTACCGAAAACTTATCTCTAATAGGTAAATGTATACATTTTTTTATAATTAACCGAAAACCCTTATTTCTTAGTTAGTCCATGACATCAATTTAAAACGATTGAACCCAAAAGCTTATCTCTCTATAGGTACAAAACATTGTTTTTATACGATTTAACCAAACACATTATCTCTTGATAGGTAGATGAAATTGTTTTTATATTATTCAATTAAAAACTTATCTCTCAATAGGTACATGACATAATTTTTATACGATTCAACCAAAATCCTCTCTCACGATAGGTAATAGACATCGTATTTATACAATTCAACTAAAAACCATACCTCTATATAGATTATGACTCATTTCTATACGATTCAACCAAAACCTATCTATCGATTAGTACATGGCATGTTTTTTTTATAATTCAACCAAAACCTATCTCTCTTTGGTACATGATATCATTTTTATACAATTCAACCAAAACCTATCTATAAATAGGTACATGACATTATTTTTATACTATTCAACTAAAACCTTATCTCTCGATAGGTACATCAGATCGTTTTTCTTATAATTAAACAAAAAACACTATTTCCCGATAAGTACGTGACATCATTTTTAAATGAATGAACCCTGTTGGGTCAAATTATTTTGACTAAGTGTTGAAATAATTTAACCATTGGAAATTTGATGATGAAATAACTTATGCATTTTGATGCAGGTGTATCTCAATCATATTTCATAAGACTTGGCTTTAATGAGAATCACTAGACCGATTTTAGCATTAGATGCACATAATTAGACGTGTAGTCTAACTCAACGGAATTAGACGTGTAGTCTAATAAATGCACAGAATTAGACGTGCAGTCTAACTCAGCGGAATTAGATGTGCAGTCTAATGAACGTGCAGTCTAACTCGTGGAGTTAGACGTGCATTCTAATAGATATTGGAATGAGACGTGCAGTCTAACTCGTGGAGTTAGATGTACAGTCTAATAGATCACGAAATTAGACGTGCAGTCTAACTCGTGGAGTTAGACGTGTAGTCTAATAGATCACGAAGTTAGACGTGCAGTCTAATAGATCTCGGAATTAAACGTGCAATCTAATATATACAGAATTAGACGTGCAGTCTAACTCAGCGGAGTTAGACGTACAGTCTAATATATTCAGAATTAGACGTGCAGTCTAACTCTGTGGAGTTAGACGTGCAATCTAATATATTTGGAATTAGACGTGCAATCTAACTCAGCGGAGTTAGACGTGCAGTATAACTCAGCGGAGTTAGACGTGTAGTTTATTTGAATGTGAAAGTTAGACGTAAGTCTAACTCCTTCAGACAAGTCTGAAGTAGAACCGGAATTAGACGTGCAATCTAAATCAGTGGAGTTAGACGTGCAGTCTAATGGTTAGTGAATGATTAGATTTGTAGTCTAATTAGTGAAAGTTAGATGTGAGTCTAACTGCTTCGGAAAAGTCTGATGTAGAACCGGAATTAGACATACAATCTAACTTAGTGGAGTTAGACGTGCAGTCTAATGGTTTGTAACAATTAGACATGTAGTCTAATTGGTGAAAGTTAGACGTGAGTCTAACTCCTTCAGACAAGTCTGAAGTGATTGTAATTAGACGTAAGTCTAATCCCATTTGACCAGGCGGTCTAATGGATTCTACTCTTAGACGAGGATGTTTAATTTCATTAGACTGGTTTTCACAATCCGTGTAACTGAAATACGTCTAATGCTAAGCTTATGTAGTATACTTGAACCTAGCACTTGCCTACCCCACGTGCTATAGCTGTACCCTACTCCTGCTCCACTTTCTAGTGAAGATCAGTACAACTACTATATGCAACCAACCAACAAATGCCACGTAAGAGAATTTTCCTCAAATTACTTGTTTTGCAGGTACATTTCTGATGGAATATTCAGCACACTACCAGTGGTGTACGGCCAAGATCATTGTGCTCAAAACCTGCTGTGTACAATGGAAACTTTCCAATGAAAGAGTACCACGTATCATTCTAAAAGATTCGACCGTTAGCCTCTGACCAGTATTTATCAAATCTCAAGGACAACGGACAATTTTCCTTACGAACTTCCAGATTTTACAAAGCGTTAATCTACAATCCTGCTTGCTATTCCAGAGAGAGAAATCATGCCTTTACTGAAGCTGCTTTCCTGATTGTACTGTGTGTGAATCAAGAGTGAGCTAGAATCAAAAAACACCATTAGCTGAGTGATATTCTTCATCTTGTAAATTGAACAGAGTGTGTTCTGTTCAATAGTGAGCTAAGTGTGTGCAAACTGTATTTGATTCTAATCATATTATAGTGAATCCTTCTGGTGGTTGGAAGAAGGGGTGCCGTAGGAGAGTTTCTCCGAACATCCATAAACAAACGGCTGTGTTCTTTCATTTTTGTCATCTTTTCAACTTTCATCTTGAGCTTCAAACCCAAGTAAACAATTCCGCCTTGAATCTGTTTCAAGTGTTTACAAGTGTTTGCGTAGAATAGAAAGCGAATCAAATCCCTAATAGGATTTCTTTCAAACCTTTTTTCATAAGCCTTCATCAATAGCCAGACCCCCGTCTCTATCGATAAAGTCGATCCTATCAATTGGTATCAGAGCCCTGTTTCTATTCTCAAGCTTTTCCTAAAAATGTCAACCATAACCAAAGATGCTAGTGCTACAGTCATTCCAATCTTCTCTCGAGAAAACTACATTGTGTGGAAGAAAAGAGTTCGTGCTCACCTTTCTTCTCTTCATGACGACATGTGGAGTGTTGTGACAGAAGGTCCCATCAAGATTGATAAGGAGAAAGCTGACTGGACCGCTGATGAAAAGAGGCAGAACAATGTCAACAACATGGCTCATGATGTTCTGTACAGATCTCTCGATGACAGCATGTTCAATAACATTTTTGAATGCGATACTGCCAAAGAGATCTGGGACAGACTCACCCAACTGTGTGAGGACAACGAGCAAACCAAGGAAAATAAGATCATGGTTGCCACTCAGCAGTTTGATAGCTTCAAGATGCGTCCTGGTGAAATAATGAATGACTTCGACACCAGATTCAGCAAGATTGTCTCCTCCCTATCCATCCTAGGAAAGACCTATAACAACAGAGAGCTTTCTATCAAGGTCATGCGTGCTCTTCCAATGGAATGGGATATAAAGACAATGGCGATGAGAGAATCCAACGATCTTAACAAGATCTCTCTGTTTGATCTCTTTGCTGATCTCAAGGCCTATGAGTTCAAGTTGAACTATAGGATGGAAGAAGATCAACCCACATTCGTTATTATTGCCAAGGCGTTGGTTACTGCTGAAGATCCACCAACCGCTCCAGATGTGAAGATGGCAGTTCAGCAGCTGAGCAGCGATGCCATGTCTCTCTTTGTGAAGAAGTTTAGCGACTTCATGAATTAGAGCAACTCTAACTCAAACTCTTCAATTTCTAATGACAATAAAAAATCTAAAGATAATGTTACTTGTTTTAATTGTGGTATTAAAGGTCATTATGCATCGGAATGCGAAATCCGAAACGTGAAGATGCCAAGGATGATGGAAAAGAGCTGAAGGCTCTTATGGCAGGTGACGGGAAGAACAAACGAAGCAACCGTGATTCCTACTTCTCATCTAGTGAAAGTGATGAAGAAGAGGTGGCCTGCTTCATGGCAACCGAAGTTGAAGAAAGGACTTAGGAGACTGAGGTATTTGACTTCTCTTCTGAAAGGTTTTCAAGGGAACAACTGGTAGCTGCACTAGATGTCATGGTCATTGAGTACAGAAAGCTAACAGAATCTCTAAATGAAACTAAATCTTCACCAGAAGTAAAAAACCAAATCTGTTTCAAACTGAAGAGTTAAATGTTTTGGAAAAGAAGATTGAAGAGATCTCATCTAAGATTGAGATGCTCAAAGAACAGATTCAAACTCTTTCATCTATAAATAAAAGATTAAACTATGTTGTTTGTGCATGGACAAGGTCTGGAGAAGCTGTCAAATATCAGATAAATAAGTTAAAACTTGCTGGATCTAGATCCGGATTGGGATTTGATAGCAATGACCCTAACCTGTCATGCAAAAAGTCCAACTCATCTGACAAGTTTAAGCCAATAAGTTTTGTCAAAGGGAGTATGACTGACATTGAATCCGATCCTATTTATGAAGAAGTAACTTTCAAAAATGAAATAATCTATGTTCCGCCTACTGATATCTGGCTTAAGAATAAGCTAGAAACAGCTAACAAGTCTTGCAATTTAAAACCTGACTCTAAGTCAAGGAATTTTAAAAGAAAGTCTTCTTCAAAAGTTAAGGAATTAGTGGCTAGTAGGAAGTCATCTGCTAAGTCAAAATCTTATGCATTAATCACAACACAAAATGGGAAATCCATCAGAGTAACTCAAATATGAATTCCTAAGGGACTAATTGATCGAGGACCCAATTGAATATGGGTACGAAAATGTGTAAATAGTTTCTTTTGTAGGTGATGCAGGAGGAGTGTAGGAAGGAAGCAAGAAGAAACTCATTTGAGCACACAGTCTGGAAGATCAACAATGGCTTTTTCCATTCTAGTAGATTAAATGTTTTTATTTGTTAAAAATGTTTTTTGTCCTTGGACCACAAAAACTGTTTATTATGCTTTTCTGTCCTCATACAAATTGAGAAGGAAAATTTATTTGGAAATAAGGATACTCTCTAGACGTATATTCTTAATCAGTCTAATTAGATAAGTATGTCTAAAAGAAACGACATGTACTTAGACATATTTTTGCTAAAAATAATTACATCCAAGTCTATATGTTGAGGTTTTAAACCTACGCGATTAGACGGATACGTCTAATAGACGTGAGACGTTTTTACGTCATGATCAAGAGGATGCTCACGTCTAACACGTGGTGTTCATGCGGAATTAGACGTACACGTCTAATAGACATAAGACGGATTTTTATAAAACACGAAATTAGATGTATGCGTCTAATAGACCCATTCGTCTAATAGACGTTTCGATATATGGACTTACGTAGTAAGAAAAACGTATAACTACGTGCCGATTAGACTGATCAAGGACAACTGTCCCACGTTGAGAGTTATTTATTTTTCTCGCTCAAAATATTAAACAATCATCTCTTACTAACGTGAAGACACGTGTATGTCAAATTAGAGAAATGACTAATATACCCTCATTTTTAATGATGACTCTTCGAAAAGGACGTCTAACATTAATTGCTGGGATATACCCTTAAGAAAAGTTACGGTTATTCTGTATATCTTCTCTCTGTTTATATAAGGACATCCTTGCATGAGTTTGAAAGCTTTTCATCTCTCGAAATCCTTAAGAACCCTAGTTTTCTCTACATCCCTCTTTCTAAAATCTCTCTGAAATCTTGTGTCTGTTCATATTCCTCTAAAAATGGTGATCAAGAGAATCACTCTCGGTCATTGTACTTTGCAGGTGGACTTTCCATCAGTTTACACTTTCGATCAGCCGAAGTAGTAGATATGTTCAGAACCCTAGAATATTCATGGTTGAGGAAGTATCTCGATGGTCCTTTCATATTTTATGAGAAAGAAGTTCGCGAGTTCTTCAAATCTGTAACTATGGTGGGTGAATCCATCGTAGCAACCGTCAATGGCGTGAAATTTTCTTTCGATGAAACTGTATATGCGGAGTTCTTTGAACTTCCAATGGAGGGGCACACGTTCGACTTGATTCTTTCATCAAAAGTCATGCAAGAGATGAAGAAGACCTTTTCTGCCCATGGTTCGATGATCCATGTAAATGTAACAAGAAGGTCCTTAAACCTCATTTCATTCTGCTCAACGACGTGGTAGCAAAAGTGTTCCAAGGGAAATCTGGCTGGTTCAATCTCTATAGTCAAGACCGTTTTGACTATATGTGTGCCATCTCAAAGGGAATCCAGGTAAATTGGTATCTACCCTTTTCCAGAACCTCTTCTTTTCGATCTGTCAGGCAAACAAGGAAAGCATAATGTATGTGGCTCAACTAATTCGATTTGATGGAATATTCGGCGCACTACCAGTGGTGTACGGCCACGATCCTTGTGCTAAGAACCTGCTGTGTACAATGGAGGATTTCCAATGAAAGAGTGCCACATATCATTCTAAAAGTTTTGACCGATAGCCTCTACACAATATTTATCAAATCTCAAGGACAACGGACAATCTGTCTTACGAACTGCCAGATTTTACAAAGAGTTAATCTACAATCGTGCTTTCTATTCCAGAGAGTGAAATCAAGCCTTTACTGAAGCTGCTTTCCTGATTGTACTGTGTGTGAATCAAGAGAGAGCTAGAATAAAAAAACACCTTTAGCTGAGTGATATTCTTCACCTTGTAAATTGAACAGAGTGTGTTCTGTTCAATAGTGAGTTAAGTGTGTGCAAACTGTATTTGATTCTAATCATATTATAGTGAATCCTTTCGGTGGTTGGAATAAGGGGTGACGTAGGAGAGTTTCTCCGAACATCTGAGCTTCAAACGGCTGTGTTCTTTCATTTCTGTCATCTTTTCATCTTTCATCCTGAGCTTCAAACCCAAGTAAACAATTCCGCCTTGAATCTGTTTCAAGTGTTTTACTAGAATAGAAAGCGAATAAAATCCCTAACAGGATTTCTTTCAAACCGTTTTTCATAAGCCTTCATCAATAGCCAGACCCCCGTCTCTATCGATAAAGTCGATCCTATCAAACCCAAAACCTTATCTCTCGATAGGTACAAAACATTGTTTTTGTACGTTTCAACATAAAACCTATCTCTCAATAGGTACATGCCATCATTTTATACGATTCAACAAAAAACCTATCTCTTAATATGTAAATGATATCGTTTTTATACGATTCAACCAAAATCCTATCTCAAGGTAGGTACATGAGATCTTTTTATTTTATAATTCAATTGAAAACCCTATTTATCAAAAAGTACATCACATCATTTTGAAATGATTGAACCCAAAACTTTATCTCTCGATTGGTACAAGACATTGTTTATATACGATTCAACACAAAACTTAATCTCTCAATAGGTACATGAAATCATTCTTATATGATTCAACCAAAAACCTATCTCTCAATAGGTACATGACATCCTTTTTATATGATTAAAAAAACCTATCTCTCTATAGTTACATGACATTTTTTTAATATTATTCAACAAAAAACGTATCTCTCAATAGGTACATCACATCGTTTTTTTATAATTAAACTAAAAACTTTATTTCTCAATAAGTACATAACATCATTTTTAAACGATTCAACAAAAAACCTATCTCTCAATAAGAAGATGACATCATTTTTAAACGATTGAAACCAAAACATTATCTCTCGATAGGTACAAAAATTGTTTTTATACGTTTCAACCTACAACCTATCTCTCAATAGCTACATGGCAGCCTTTTTTATGATTAAACCAAAAACTTAACTCTCAATAGGTAATTGACATAACTTTTATATGATTCAACCAAAAACCTATCTCACAATAGGTACATTAAATTGTTTTTTTTTAATTTAACTAAAAACCTTATTTCTCAAAAAGTAGATGACATCATTTTAAATGATTGAACCCAAAACCTTATCTCTCGATAGGTACAAGACATTGTTTTTTTACGATTTATTCAAAAACTCAATCTTTCAATAGGTACATGAAATCGTTGTTATACGATTCAACCAAAAACCTATCTTTGAATAGGTACATGACATCATTTTTATACTATTCAACACATACCCTATCTCTCGATAGGTACATGAAATTGTTTTTTTATAATTCAACTAAAAACCCTTTTTCTAAATAAGTAAAAGGCATCATTTTTAAACGATTAAATCAAAAACCTTATCTCTCGATAGATACATGACATCGTTTTTATATGTTTCAACCTAAAACCTATCTCTTAATAAATACATGACATTGTTTTTATACGATTCAACCAAAAACTTATCTCACGATAGGTACATGACATCGTTTTTTTATAACTAAAAAAAAATACCTATTTCTCAAAAAGTACATGACATCATTTTTAAATGATTGAACCCAAAACCTAATCTCTTTATAGGAACAAGATATTGTTTTTATATGATTAAACCAAAAACTCAATCTCTCAATAGGTACATGAAATCGTTCTTATATGATTCAATCAAAAACCTATCTCTCAATAAGTACTTGACATAGTTTTTATATGATTGAACCTAAAACCTATCTCTCTATAGGTAAATGACATTATTTTTATACTATTCAACAAAAAACATATCTCTCGATAGGTACATGACATCGTCTGTTTATAATTCAATTAAAAACCCAATTTCTCAATAAGTACAAGACATCATTTTTAAACGATTTAACGAAAAACCTATCTCTCAATAAGTACTTGACATCATTTTTAAACGATTGAAACTAAAACCTTATCTCTCGATAGGTATAAAATATTGTTTTTATACGTTTCAACCTAAAACCTATCTCTCAATAGGTACATGATATCGTTTTATACGATTCAACCAAAAACTTATCTCTTAATAGGTATATGATATCATTTTTATACAACTCAATCAAAAACCTATATCACAATCGGTACATTAAATCATTTTTTTATAATTTAACTAAAAACTCTATTTCTCAAAAAGTACACGACATCATTTTTAAACGATTGCATCCAAAACGTTATCTCTCGATAGATACAAGACATTGTTGTTTGACGATTCATCCAAAAATCAATCTATATATAGAGGTAAATTAAATCATTTTTATACGATTCAACCAAAAACCAATATGTTAATAGGTACATGACATTATTTTTAAACTATTCAACAAATACCGTATCTCTCGATAGGTACATGACATTATTTTTTTTGTAATTCAACTAAAATCCCTATTTCTCAATAAGTACATGACATCATTTTTACACGATTGAACACAGAACCTTATCTCTTGATAGGTAAAAAACATTGTTTTTATACGATTAAACAAAAAACCCTATCTCTTGATAGATACTTGACATCATTTTTATACGTTTTAACCTAAAACCTTTCTCTCAATAGATACATGACATCGTTTTTATACGATTCGACCAAAAACCTATCTCACGATAGGTACATGACATCGTTTGTTTATAATTCAACTAAAAACCCTATTTTTCAAAAATTACATGACATCATATTGAAACGATTGAACTTAAAACCTTATCTCTCGATACGTACAAGACATTGTTTTTATACGATTCAACCAAAAACCTAATCTCTCAATGGGTAGATGAAATTGTTTTTATACGATTCAACAAAAACCTTATCCCTCAATAGGTAATGACATCATTTTTATACGATTCAACCAAAACCCTATATCTCAATTCGTACATGAATTTTTTTAATACAATTCTACCAAAACCCTATCTCCAATAGGTACATGACATTGTTTTTATACAATTTAACCAAAACCCTATTTCTCAATAGATACTTTTCATCGTTTTTATACGATTCAACTAAAAACCCTAATTCTCGATCAGTACATGACATTGTTTTTATTCAACTCAACCAAAACTCAATCTCTCAATAGGTACATGAGATCTTTTTTATACGATTCAACCGATAACTTATCTCTAATAGGTACATGTCAATGTTTTTTTAGAATTAACCTAAATCCCATATTTCTCAATAAGTTCAAGACATCAATTTAAAACGATAGAACCCAAAAGCTTATCTCTTTATAGGTACAAAACATTGTTTTCTTACGATTTAACCAAAAACTTTATCTCTTGATAGGTACATGAAATCGTTTTTATACTATTCAACTAAAAACTTATCACTCAATAGGTACATGACATCGTTTTTATACGTTTCAAAGAAAATCCTATCTCACGATAGGTATTTGACATCATATTTATACAATTCAACTAACAACCCTATATCACAATAAGTTATGACTCATTTTTATACGATTCAACCAAAACCTATCTAGCAATTAGTACATGAAATGATTTTTTTTATAATTCAACCAAAACCTATCTCTCATTAGGTATATGACATCATTTTTATACGATGCAACCAAAGCCTATCTCTAAATAGGTACATGACATTATTTTTATACTATTTAACCAAAACCTTATCTCTCGATAGGTACATGCGATATTATTTTTATAATTCAACAAAAAACCCTTTTACCCGATAAGTACGTGACATCATGTTTAAATGAATGAACACAAAACCTTATCTCTCGATAGGAACAAAAAATTGTTTTTGTACGTTTCAACCTAAAACCTATCTATAAATATGTACATGACATCATTTTATACGATTCAACAAAAAATCTATCTCTCAATATGTAAATTACATCGTTTTTATACGATTCAACCAAAAACATATCTCGCGATAGGTATATGAGATTGTTTTTTTATAATTCAATTAAAAACCCTATATATCAAAAAGTACATGACATCTTTTTTAAATGATTGAACCCAAAACATTATCTCTCGATTGGTACAAGACATTGTTTTTATATTATTCAACCAAAAACTCAATCTCTTAATAGGTACATGACATCGTTCTTATATGATTCAACCAAAAACCTATCTCTCAATAGGTACATGTCATCCTTTTTATATGATTAAAAAAATCTATCTCTTTATAGGTACATGACATTATTTTTATATTATTCAACAAAAAATGTATCTCTCAATAGGTACATGACATCGTTTTTTTATAATTAAACTAAAAACTTTATTTCTCAATAAGTACATAACATCATTATTAAACGATTAAAAAAAACCTATCTATCAATAAGAAGATGACATCATTTTTAAACGATTGAAACCAAAACATTATCTCTCGATAGGTACAAAACATTTATTTTATACGATTTAACCAAAAACTTTATCTCTTGATAGGTACATGAAATCGTTTTTATACTATTCAACTAAAAACTTATCACTCAATAGGTACATGACATCGTTTTTATACGTTTCAAAGAAAATCCTATCTCACGATAGGTATTTGACATCATATTTATACAATTCAACTAACAACCCTATATCACAATAAGTTATGACTCATTTTTATACGATTCAACCAAAACCTATCTAGCAATTAGTACATGAAATGATTTTTTTTATAATTCAACCAAAACCTATCTCTCATTAGGTATATGACATCATTTTTATACGATTCAACCAAAGCCTATCTCTAAATAGGTACATGACATTATTTTTATACTATTTAACCAAAACCTTATCTCTCGATAGGTACATGCGATATTTTTTTTTATAATTCAACAAAAAACCCTTTTACCCGATAAGTACGTGACATCATGTTTAAATGAATGAACACAAAACCTTATCTCTCGATAGGAACAAAAAATTGTTTTTGTACGTTTCAACCTAAAACCTATCTATAAATATGTACATGACATCATTTTATACGATTCAACAAAAAATCTATCTCTCAATATGTAAATGACATCGTTTTTATACGATTCAACCAAAAACAATATCTCGCGATAGGTATATGAGATTGTTTTTTTATAATTCAATTAAAAACCCTATATATCAAAAAGTACATGACATCTTTTTTAAATGATTGAACCCAAAACATTATCTCTCGATTGGTACAAGACATTGTTTTTATATTATTCAACCAAAAACTCAATCTCTTAATAGGTACATGACATCGTTCTTATATGATTCAACCAAAAACCTATCTCTCAATAGGTACATGTCATCCTTTTTATATGATTAAAAAAATCTATCTCTTTATAGGTACATGACATTATTTTTATATTATTCAACAAAAAATGTATCTCTCAATAGGTACATGACATCGTTTTTTTATAATTAAACTAAAAACTTTATTTCTCAATAAGTACATAACATCATTATTAAACGATTAAAAAAAACCTATCTATCAATAAGAAGATGACATCATTTTTAAACGATTGAAACCAAAACATTATCTCTCGATAGGTACAAAACATTTATTTTATACGATTTAACCAAAAACTTTATCTCTTGATAGGTACATGAAATCGTTTTTATACTATTCAACTAAAAACTTATCACTCAATAGGTACATGACATCGTTTTTATACGTTTCAAAGAAAATCCTATCTCACGATAGGTATTTGACATCATATTTATACAATTCAACTAACAACCCTATATCACAATAAGTTATGACTCATTTTTATACGATTCAACCAAAACCTATCTAGCAATTAGTACATGAAATGATTTTTTTTATAATTCAACCAAAACCTATCTCTCATTAGGTATATGACATCATTTTTATACGATTCAACCAAAGCCTATCTCTAAATAGGTACATGACATTATTTTTATACTATTTAACCAAAACCTTATCTCTCGATAGGTACATGCGATATTTTTTTTATAATTCAACAAAAAACCCTTTTACCCGATAAGTACGTGACATCATGTTTAAATGAATGAACACAAAACCTTATCTCTCGATAGGAACAAAAAATTGTTTTTGTACGTTTCAACCTAAAACCTATCTATAAATATGTACATGACATCATTTTATACGATTCAACAAAAAATCTATCTCTCAATATGTAAATGACATCGTTTTTATACGATTCAACCAAAAACATATCTCGCGATAGGTATATGAGATTGTTTTTTTATAATTCAATTAAAAACCCTATATATCAAAAAGTACATGACATCTTTTTTAAATGATTGAACCCAAAACATTATCTCTCGATTGGTACAAGACATTGTTTTTATATTATTCAACCAAAAACTCAATCTCTTAATAGGTACATGACATCGTTCTTATATGATTCAACCAAAAACCTATCTCTCAATAGGTACATGTCATCCTTTTTATATGATTAAAAAAATCTATCTCTTTATAGGTACATGACATTATTTTTATATTATTCAACAAAAAATGTATCTCTCAATAGGTACATGACATCGTTTTTTTATAATTAAACTAAAAACTTTATTTCTCAATAAGTACATAACATCATTATTAAACGATTAAAAAAAACCTATCTATCAATAAGAAGATGACATCATTTTTAAACGATTGAAACCAAAACATTATCTCTCGATAGGTACAAAACATTTATTTTATACGATTTAACATAAAACTTTATCTCTTGATAGGTACATGAAATCGTTTTTATACTATTCAACTAAAAACTTATCACTCAATAGGTACATGACATCGTTTTTATACGTTTCAAAGAAAATTCTATCTCACGATAGGTATTTGACATCATATTTATACAATTCAACTAACAACCCTATATCTCAATAAGTTATGACTCATTTTTATATGATTCAACCAAAACCTATCTAGCGATTAGTACATGACATGATTTTTTTTTATAATTCAACCAAAACCTATCTCTCATTAGGTATATGACATCATTTTTATACGATTCAACCAAAGCCTATCTCTAAATAGGTACATGACATTATTTTTATACTATTTAAGCAAAACCTTATCTCTCGATAGGTACATGAGATATTTTTTTTATAATTCAACAAAAAACCCTATTACCCGATAAGTACGTGACATCATGTTTAAATGAATGAACACAAAACCTTATCTCTCGATAGGAACAAAAAATTGTTTTTGTACGTTTCAACCTAAAACCTATCTATAAATATGTACATGACATCATTTTATACGATTCAACAAAAAATCTATCTCTCAATATGTAAATGACATCGTTTTTATACGATTCAACCAAAAACATATCTCGCGATAGGTATATGAGATTGTTTTTTTATAATTCAATTAAAAACCCTATATATCAAAAAGTACATGACATCTTTTTTAAATGATTGAACCCAAAACATTATCTCTCGATTGGTACAAGACATTGTTTTTATATTATTCAACCAAAAACTCAATCTCTTAATAGGTACATGACATCGTTCTTATATGATTCAACCAAAAACCTATCTCTCAATAGGTACATGTCATCCTTTTTATATGATTAAAAAAATCTATCTCTTTATAGGTACATGACATTATTTTTATATTATTCAACAAAAAATGTATCTCTCAATAGGTACATGACATCGTTTTTTTATAATTAAACTAAAAACTTTATTTCTCAATAAGTACATAACATCATTATTAAACGATTAAAAAAAACCTATCTATCAATAAGAAGATGACATCATTTTTAAACGATTGAAACCAAAACATTATCTCTCGATAGGTACAAAACATTTATTTTATACGATTTAACCAAAAACTTTATCTCTTGATAGGTACATGAAATCGTTTTTATACTATTCAACTAAAAACTTATCACTCAATAGGTACATGACATCGTTTTTATACGTTTCAAAGAAAATTCTATCTCACGATAGGTATTTGACATCATATTTATACAATTCAACTAACAACCCTATATCTCAATAAGTTATGACTCATTTTTATATGATTCAACCAAAACCTATCTAGCGATTAGTACATGACATGATTTTTTTTATAATTCAACCAAAACCTATCTCTCATTAGGTATATGACATCATTTTTATACGATTCAACCAAAGCCTATCTCTAAATAGGTACATGACATTATTTTTATACTATTTAAGCAAAACCTTATCTCTCGATAGGTACATGAGATATTTTTTTTATAATTCAACAAAAAACCCTATTACCCGATAAGTACGTGACATCATGTTTAAATGAATGAACACAAAACCTTATCTCTCGATAGGAACAAAAAATTGTTTTTGTACGTTTCAACCTAAAACCTATCTATAAATAGGTACATGACATCATTTTATATGATTCAACAAAAAATCTATCTCTCAATATGTAAATGACATCGTTTTTATACGATTCAACCAAAAACATATCTCGCGATAGGTACATGAGATCATTTTTTTATAATTCAATTAAAAACCCTATATATCAAAAAGTACATGACATCATTTTTAAATGATTGAACCCAAAACATTATCTCTCGATTGGTACAAGACATTGTTTTTATATTATTCAACCAAAAACTCAATCTCTTAATAGGTACTTGACATCGTTCTTATATGATTCAACCAAAAACCTATCTCTCAATAGGTACATGACATCCTTTTTATATGATTAAAAAAATCTATCTTTTTATAGGTACATGACATTATTTTTATATTATTCAACAAAAAATGTATCTCTCAATAGGTACATGACATCGTTTTTTAATAATTAAACTAAAAACTTTATTTCTCAATAAGTACATAACATCATTATTAAACGATTAAAAAAAACCTATCTATCAATAAGAAGATGACATCATTTTTAAACGATTGAAACCAAAACATTATCTTTCGATAGGTACAAAACATTTATTTTATACGATTTAACCAAAAACTTTATCTCTTGATAGGTACATGAAATCGTTTTTATACTATTCAACTAAAAACTTATCACTCAATAGGTACATGACATCTTTTTTATACGTTTCAAAGAAAATCCTATCTCACGATAGGTATTTGACATCATATTTATACAATTCAACTAACAACCCTATATCACAATAAGTTATGACTCATTTTTATACGATTCAACCAAAACCTATCTAGCAATTAGTACATGAAATGATTTTTTTTATAATTCAACCAAAACCTATCTCTCATTAGGTATATGACATCATTTTTATACGATTCAACCAAAGCCTATCTCTAAATAGGTACATGACATTATTTTTATACTATTTAACCAAAACCTTATCTCTCGATAGGTACATGCGATATTTTTTTTATAATTCAACAAAAAACCCTTTTACCCGATAAGTACGTGACATCATGTTTAAATGAATGAACACAAAACCTTATCTCTCGATAGGAACAAAAAATTGTTTTTGTACGTTTCAACCTAAAACCTATCTATAAATATGTACATGACATCATTTTATACGATTCAACAAAAAATCTATCTCTCAATATGTAAATGACATCGTTTTTATACGATTCAACCAAAAACATATCTCGCGATAGGTATATGAGATTGTTTTTTTATAATTCAATTAAAAACCCTATATATCAAAAAGTACATGACATCTTTTTTAAATGATTGAACCCAAAACATTATCTCTCGATTGGTACAAGACATTGTTTTTATATTATTCAACCAAAAACTCAATCTCTTAATAGGTACATGACATCGTTCTTATATGATTCAACCAAAAACCTATCTCTCAATAGGTACATGTCATCCTTTTTATATGATTAAAAAAATCTATCTCTTTATAGGTACATGACATTATTTTTATATTATTCAACAAAAAATGTATCTCTCAATAGGTACATGACATCGTTTTTTTATAATTAAACTAAAAACTTTATTTCTCAATAAGTACATAACATCATTATTAAACGATTAAAAAAAACCTATCTATCAATAAGAAGATGACATCATTTTTAAACGATTGAAACCAAAACATTATCTCTCGATAGGTACAAAACATTTATTTTATACGATTTAACCAAAAACTTTATCTCTTGATAGGTACATGAAATCGTTTTTATACTATTCAACTAAAAACTTATCACTCAATAGGTACATGACATCGTTTTTATACGTTTCAAAGAAAATTCTATCTCACGATAGGTATTTGACATCATATTTATACAATTCAACTAACAAGCCTATATCTCAATAAGTTATGACTCATTTTTATATGATTCAACCAAAACCTATCTAGCGATTAGTACATGACATGATTTTTTTTATAATTCAACCAAAACCTATCTCTCATTAGGTATATGACATCATTTTTATACGATTCAACCAAAGCCTATCTCTAAATAGGTACATGACATTATTTTTATACTATTTAAGCAAAACCTTATCTCTCGATAGGTACATGAGATATTTTTTTTATAATTCAACAAAAAACCCTATTACCCGATAAGTACGTGACATCATGTTTAAATGAATGAACACAAAACCTTATCTCTCGATAGGAACAAAAAATTGTTTTTGTACGTTTCAACCTAAAACCTATCTATAAATAGGTACATGACATCATTTTATATGATTCAACAAAAAATCTATCTCTCAATATGTAAATGACATCGTTTTTATACGATTCAACCAAAAACATATCTCGCGATAGGTACATGAGATCATTTTTTTATAATTCAATTAAAAACCCTATATATCAAAAAGTACATGACATCATTTTTAAATGATTGAACCCAAAACATTATCTCTCGATTGGTACAAGACATTGTTTTTATATTATTCAACCAAAAACTCAATCTCTTAATAGGTACTTGACATCGTTCTTATATGATTCAACCAAAAACCTATCTCTCAATAGGTACATGACATCCTTTTTATATGATTAAAAAAATCTATCTTTTTATAGGTACATGACATTATTTTTATATTATTCAACAAAAAATGTATCTCTCAATAGGTACATGACATCGTTTTTTAATAATTAAACTAAAAACTTTATTTCTCAATAAGTACATAACATCATTATTAAACGATTAAAAAAAACCTATCTATCAATAAGAAGATGACATCATTTTTAAACGATTGAAACCAAAACATTATCTCTCGATAGGTACAAAACATTTATTTTATACGATTTAACCAAAAACTTTATCTCTTGATAGGTACATGAAATCGTTTTTATACTATTCAACTAAAAACTTATCACTCAATAGGTACATGACATCTTTTTTATACGTTTCAAAGAAAATCCTATCTCACGATAGGTATTTGACATCATATTTATACAATTCAACTAACAACCCTATATCACAATAAGTTATGACTCATTTTTATACGATTCAACCAAAACCTATCTAGCAATTAGTACATGAAATGATTTTTTTTATAATTCAACCAAAACCTATCTCTCATTAGGTATATGACATCATTTTTATACGATTCAACCAAAGCCTATCTCTAAATAGGTACATGACATTATTTTTATACTATTTAACCAAAACCTTATCTCTCGATAGGTACATGCGATATTTTTTTTATAATTCAACAAAAAACCCTTTTACCCGATAAGTACGTGACATCATGTTTAAATGAATGAACACAAAACCTTATCTCTCGATAGGAACAAAAAATTGTTTTTGTACGTTTCAACCTAAAACCTATCTATAAATATGTACATGACATCATTTTATACGATTCAACAAAAAATCTATCTCTCAATATGTAAATGACATCGTTTTTATACGATTCAACCAAAAACATATCTCGCGATAGGTACATGAGATCATTTTTTTATAATTCAATTAAAAACCCTATATATCAAAAAGTACATGACATCTTTTTTAAATGATTGAACCCAAAACATTATCTCTCGATTGGTACAAGACATTGTTTTTATATTATTCAACCAAAAACTCAATCTCTTAATAGGTACATGACATCGTTCTTATATGATTCAACCAAAAACCTATCTCTCAATAGGTACATGTCATCCTTTTTATATGATTAAAAAAATCTATCTCTTTATAGGTACATGACATTATTTTTATATTATTGAACAAAAAATGTATCTCTCAATAGGTACATGACATCGTTTTTTTATAATTAAACTAAAAACTTTATTTCTCAATAAGTACATAACATCATTATTAAACGATTAAAAAAAACCTATCTATCAATAAGAAGATGACATCATTTTTAAACGATTGAAACCAAAACATTATCTCTCGATAGGTACAAAACATTTATTTTATACGATTTAACCAAAAACTTTATCTCTTGATAGGTACATGAAATCGTTTTTATACTATTCAACTAAAAACTTATCACTCAATAGGTACATGACATCGTTTTTATACGTTTCAAAGAAAATCCTATCTCACGATAGGTATTTGACATCATATTTATACAATTCAACTAACAACCCTATATCTCAATAAGTTATGACTCATTTTTATACGATTCAACCAAAACCTATCTAGCGATTAGTACATGACATGATTTTTTTTATAATTCAACCAAAACCTATCTCTCATTAGGTATATGACATCATTTTTATACGATTCAACCAAAGCCTATCTCTAAATAGGTACATGACATTATTTTTATACTATTTAAGCAAAACCTTATCTCTCGATAGGTACATGAGATATTTTTTTTATAATTCAACAAAAAACCCTATTACCCGATAAGTACGTGACATCATGTTTAAATGAATGAACACAAAACCTTATCTCTCGATAGGAACAAAAAATTGTTTTTGTACGTTTCAACCTAAAACCTATCTATAAATAGGTACATGACATCATTTTATATGATTCAACAAAAAATCTATCTCTCAATATGTAAATGACATCGTTTTTATACGATTCAACCAAAAACATATCTCGCGATAGGTACATGAGATCATTTTTTTATAATTCAATTAAAAACCCTATATATCAAAAAGTACATGACATCATTTTTAAATGATTGAACCCAAAACATTATCTCTCGATTGGTACAAGACATTGTTTTTATATTATTCAACCAAAAACTCAATCTCTTAATAGGTACATGACATCGTTCTTATATGATTCAACCAAAAACCTATCTCTCAATAGGTACATGACATCCTTTTTATATGATTAAAAAAATCTATCTTTTTATAGGTACATGACATTATTTTTATATTATTCAACAAAAAATGTATCTCTCAATAGGTACATGACATCGTTTTTTAATAATTAAACTAAAAACTTTATTTCTCAATAAGTACATAACATCATTATTAAACGATTAAAAAAAACCTATCTATCAATAAGAAGATGACATCATTTTTAAACGATTGAAACCAAAACATTATCTCTCGATAGGTACAAAACATTTATTTTATACGATTTAACCAAAAACTTTATCTCTTGATAGGTACATGAAATCGTTTTTATACTATTCAACTAAAAACTTATCACTCAATAAGTACATGACATCGTTTTTATACGTTTCAAAGAAAATCCTATCTCACGATAGGTATTTGACATCATATTTATACAAGTCAACTAACTACCCTATATCTCAATAAGTTATGACTAATTTTTATACAATTCAACCAAAACCTATCGAGAGATTAGTACATGACATGATTTTTTTATAATTCAACCAAAACCTATCTCTCATTAGGTATATGACATCATTTTTATACGATTCAACCAAAGCCTATCTCTAAATAGGTACATGACATTATTTTTATACTATTTAAACAAAACCTTATCTCTCGATAGGTACATGAGATATTTTTTTTATAATTCAACAAAAAACCCTATTACCCGATAAGTACGTGACATCATGTTTAAATGAATGAACACAAAACCTTATCTCTCGATAGGAACAAAAAATTGTTTTTGTACGTTTCAACCTAAAACCTATCTATAAATAGGTACATGACATCATTTTATACGATTCAACAAAAAATCTATCTCTCAATATGTAAATGACATCGTTTTTATACGATTCAACCAAAAACATATCTCGCGATAGGTACATGAGATCATTTTTTTATAATTCAATTAAAAACCCTATATATCAAAAAGTACATGACATCATTTTTAAATGATTGAACCCAAAACATTATCTCTCGATTGGTACAAGACATTGTTTTTATATTATTCAACCAAAAACTGAATCTCTTAATAGGTACATGACATCATTCTTATATGATTCAACCAAAAACCTATCTCTCAATAGGTACATGACATCCTTTTTATATGATTAAAAAAATCTATCTCTTTATAGGTACATGACATTATTATTAAATTATTCAACAAAAATGTATCTCTCAATAGGTACATGACATCGTTTTTTTATAATTAAACTAAAAACTTTATTTCTCAATAAGTACATAACATCATTATTAAACGATTAAAAAAAACCTATCTATCAATATGAAGATGACATCATTTTTAAACGATTGAAATCAAAACATTATCTCTCGATAGGTACAAAACATTTATTTTATATGATTTAACCAAAAACTTTATCTCTTGATAGGTACATGAAATCGTTTTTATACTATTCAACTAAAAACTTATCACTCAATAGGTACATGACATCGTTTTTATACGTTTCAAAGAAAATCCTATCTCACGATAGGTATTTGACATCATATTTATACAATTCAACTAACAACCCTATATCTCAATAAGTTATGACTCATTTTTATACGATTCAACCAAAACCTATCTAGCGATTAGTACATGACATGATTTTTTTTATAATTCAACCAAAACCTATCTCTCATTAGGTATATGACATCATTTTTATACGATTCAACCAAAGCCTATCTCTAAATAGGTACATGACATTATTTTTATACTATTTAACCAAAACCTTATCTCTCGATAGGTACATGAGATATTTTTTTTATAATTCAACAAAAAACCCTATTACCCGATAAGTACGTGACATCATGTTTAAATGAATGAACACAAAACCTTATCTCTCGATAGGAACAAAAAATTGTTTTTGTACGTTTCAACCTAAAACCTATCTATAAATAGGTACATGACATCATTTTATACGATTCAACAAAAAATCTATCTCTCAATATGTAAATGACATCGTTTTTATACGATTCAACCAAAAACATATCTCGCGATAGGTACATGAGATCGTTTTTTTATAATTCAATTAAAAACTATATATATCAAAAAGTACATGACATCATTTTTAAATGATTGAACCCAAAACATTATCTCTCGATTGGTACAAGACATTGTTTTTATATTATTCAACCAAAAACTCAATCTCTTAATAGGTACATGACATCGTTCTTATATGATTCAACCAAAAACCTATCTCTCAATAGGTACATGACATCCTTTTTATATGATTAAAAAAATCTATCTCACTATAGGTACATGACATTATTTTTATATTATTCAACAAAAAATGTATCTCTCAATAGGTACATGACATCGTTTTTTTATAATTAAACTAAAAACTTTATTTCTCAATAAGTACATAACATCATTATTAAACGATTAAAAAAAACCTATCTATCAATAAGAAGATGACATCATTTTTAAACGATTGAAACCAAAACATTATCTCTCGATAGGTACAAAACATTTATTTTATACGATTTAACCAAAAACTTTATCTCTTGATAGGTACATGAAATCGTTTTTATACTATTCAACTAAAAACTTATCACTCAATAGGTACATGACATCGTTCTTATACGTTTCAAAGAAAATCCTATCTCACGATAGGTATTTGACATCATATTTATACAATTCAACTAACAACCCTATATCTCAATAAGTTATGACTCATTTTTATACGATTCAACCAAAACCTATCTAGCGATTAGTACATGACATGATTTTTTTTAATTCAACCAAAACCTATCTCTCATTAGGTATATGACATCATTTTTATACGATTCAACCAAAGCCTATCACTAAATAGGTACATGACATTATTTTTATACTATTTAACCAAAACCTTATCTCCCGATAGGTACATGAGATATTTTTTTTATAATTCAACAAATAACCCTATTACCCGATAAGTACGTGACATCATGTTTAAATGAATGAACACAAAACCTTATCTCTCGATAGGAACAAAAAATTGTGTTTGTACGTTTCAACCTAAAACCTATCTATAAATAGGTACATGACATCATTTTATACGATTCAACAAAAAATCTATCTCTCAATATGTAAATGACATCGTTTATATACGATTCAACCAAAAACATATCTCGCGATAGGTACATGAGATCGTTTTTTATAATTCAATTAAAAACCCTATATATCAAAAAGTACATGACATCATTTTTAAATGATTGAACCCAAAACATTATCTTTCGATTGGTACAAGACATTGTTTTTATATTATTCAACCAAAAACTCAATCTCTTAATAGGTACATGACATCGTTCTTATATGATTCAACCAAAAACCTATCTCTCAATAGGTACATGACATCCTTTTTATATGAATAAAAAAATCTATCTCTCTATAGGTACATGACATTATTTTTATAATATTCAACAAAAAATGTATCTCTCAATAGGTACATGACATCGTTTTTTATAATTAAACTAAAAACTTTATTTTTCAATAAGTACATAACATCATTATTAAACGATTAAAAAAAACCTATCTATCAATAAGAAGATGACATCATTTTTAAACGATTGAAACCAAAACATTATCTCTCGATAGGTACAAAACATTGTTTTTATACGTTTCAACCTACAACCTATCTCTCAATAGCTACATGGCAGCCTTTTATACGATTCAACCAAAAACTTATCTCTTAATATGTAAAGGACAGAACTTTTATACGATTCAACCAAAAACCTATCTCACTATAGGTACATTAAATTGTTTTTTTTAAATTTAACTAAAACCCTATTTCTCAAAAAGTACATGACATCATTTTAAATGATTGAACCCAAAACCTTATCTCTCGATACGTACAAGACATTGTTTTTATACGATTCATTCAAAAACTCAATCTCTCAATAGGTACATGAAATCGTTGTTACGATTCAACCAAAAACCTATCTCTGAGTAGGTACATGACATAATTTTTATACTATTCAACAAATACCCTATCTTTCGATAGGTACATGAAATTGTTTTTTTTATAATTCCACTAAAAACCATATTTCTCAATAAGTATAAGAAATTATTTTTAAACGATTGAACTCAAAACTTTATCTCTCGATGTTTTTATACGATTAAACCAAAAACCCTATCTCTCGATAGATACATGGCATCGTTTTTTACGTTTCAACCTAAAACCTATCTCTCAATAAATACATGACATCGTTTTTATACTATTCAACCAATAACCTATCTCACGATAGGTACATGACATCGTTTTTTTTATAATTAAAAAAAAACCTTATTTCTCAAAAAGTACACGACATCATTTTGAAACGATTGATATTAAAACCTTATCTCTGAATAGGTACAAGACATTGTTTTTATACAATTCATCCAAAAACTCAATCTCTCGATAGGTACATGAAATTGTTTTTATACAAAGTTTTGTATGGTTTGAAACAAGCTCCTAGAGCTTGGTATGACACTTTGACTGAATTTATGTTTGATCATGATTTTTTTATTGGAACTGTTGATAAAACACTGTTTTGATTCACTAAAGACTCTCACATTCTGCTTGTTGAAATATATGTTGATGATATTATATTTTGATCAACTAACTCCAAATTATGTGAGAAATTTGCTAAGCTGATGCAGGACATATTTGAAATGAGCATGATGGGAGAATTAACTTTCTTCCTCGGTCTCCATGTTCGTAAGCTGAAAAAAGGAACCTTAATTAATCAGACTAAGTACACCAAAGAGTTACTGAAAAAGTTTGGGATGGAGAACTACTCTACTGCAACCACTCCAATGAGCTCCTTTAGTAAATTGGACAAAAATGATGGTGGTCAAAGTGTAGATGTCACAGCCTATAGAGGTCTTATTGGGTCATTGATCTATGTTTTCGCTAGTAGACCAGATATTCAATTTATCGTCGGTGTCTGTGGAAGATTCCAAGCTAATCATAAACTTTCTCATTTTACTGTTTCTAAACGCATTCTGAAATATTTAAAGGAAACTCAAAATGTGGGACTATGGTATCCAAAAGATTCTAGTTTCAATTTGACTAGTTTTTTAGATGCAGAGTATGCAGGGTACAAAATTGATAGAGAAAGCACGAGTGGAACTTGCCAGTTCCTTGGAGATCGTCTTATCTCATAGTTCAACAAGAAGTAGACGTCGGTTGCCCCGTCTACAACTGTAGCAGAGTACCTTGCTGCTAGCAGTTGTTGCTCTCAACTCTTGTGTGTTCAATAACAACTTAGGGACTATGGGATTTAGGCTATAGAATCTCCAATTTTATGTGATAACACTAGTGCTATCGCAATCACCTATAATCCAGTTCTGCACTCTCGTACAAAGCACATCGAAATCAGGTATCACTTTATACGAGAGCATGTCAATCAAAAGCAGATTTGTCTTGAATACATCCCAACAGATCAACAAACTACAGACATCTTCACGAAGTCTCTACCCGAAGCTATGTTTTTTCACTTTAGAAACATTTTAGGACTTGTTGATCTTGATTGATGTTGTCATGTGCATAAACTGAGGGGGAACATGTTGTTCAAAATGTAACTAGATAGACAAGAAGACAGAGGTCTCAATACGTCCAATGGACTAGAAGTTTTAAGAAGCATAACTACTTAGACGTACGTCTACTCAAGAAGTTTTATCTTCTTTCGGGAACTCATGTCTTGGTCAATTAACATGCGTAGTCAGACGTATACGTCTTATAGAAGTTAGACGTTTTTAGGATAAGAGCAAGTGGAAGCTCACGTCTAACTAGACACACGTCCATCACTTAATGTTTATGTGTAATTAGACGTCTACGTATAATAGACGTTAGACGTTTATAAGAGAAACTTCATTAGACGACAACGTCTAATAGACGGATTTCCCAATTAGAAGTGAAGAATGTGAAAAGTAGATTAAACGTCTAACTACTTGTGTACTTAGAGTTTTCATCTTCTAACTATCGGGACAACTGTCATCTGTAAATGTATCTGTCTATGTACTTTTTCCCGCTAAAAATAAATCAGTCACTTCTCAAATAGATTAAAGACATGTGTCTTTAAATTTTTTAAAAGTTTCTAAAATTTCTGATGACTTTCCTATGTACGTCTAATATTAAATGTACAGTTTCATGATTAATATTAATTGATAGTTGTGTCCCTTGGGAATAAGTTTATGAAATTTTTGACGGTTGATATAATCATTAAATATTAAATGTTACACGTTAGCTCTCTAATATTTAATGAATGGTGTCACTCAAATAGTTGAGTACTCCTAAATCCTTGATTCTCTCTCTAGAATTCGATCGTCAAGATCTTGTGTTCATCCTGCTAAAATGACTTCTTTCTCTCCAAAATCCCTGCAAGTAGATTTCAAATCTGTTTCTACTCTAACGATTCCTGGAATGGTTCAAATTTTAGAATCATTGAAAGCTTCTGGGCTGAAGAAGTTCCTTTGCCCTCACTGCATCTATCACGAACAAGAAGTTCATGAGTTCTTCGAAACCACTAGCTTTTACCACAGTAAATACATTCGTGCGAATGTACATGGAAAAGACATCTGCTTCACTGAAGAAACATTCGGCTTGTTCTTCAAACTCCCAATCAAAGGAATCCATGAGTTTTCTTCTTCCTCAAATGAGATTCTGTCCGAAATGATGGATGTCTTTTCAAATCATACCTTCGAAGAGGAAACTCTTCCTGTTGAGTATCACGGGAAGAGTAACTACTTGAAAGTTGAGTATTCCCTACTAAACGACATTATCTCCAAATCCCTCCTTGAGAAAGACTCCTCCTATATCTACTGTACGAAGGTCATTGAAATAATGGTGGCCATCACAAGGGGTATAGCCATCAACTGGTCAAAATTCATCTTCAACAACCTGACCAGAATGATCTTCTCCCAGAAGAAGATCTTCGGTTATGACGCTCCTCTTTGCGCATTCCTTTTTTGTCTTCTTGATGAACCTGGTCATGAGTTTTATGCCTCCTCTTCCAAAATCCTGAACAACCAGAAGGTTGTCGATTATGTTCTTAGGGTGAATAAGCTCAGATCGAAGAAGAGAAACAGGGACGAGCTCAACTCGACTCTAACCTTAGCCCTAGAATCAGATGTAGATTCCCTTCCCAGATGATGTTAAAAAGGGGAAGAAAGAAAGGAAGAAAGGGAAAAAGATTAGCCTTAGACTTAGGGGGAAGGAAGAATCTTTTGATATTGTTTTGATATTTTAATGTTTAAGGGTTGTTGTTTTTGAAAGGTGTGTCTATATTTTCTTTTGAAAAATATTCTTGACATTTCAAGTTAAGTTATGTGTTTATCTAATTATGGCATATGAATAGTCTGCTGATATCCCCTGCATTACTCATATAATCTTTTATCTATGCAAAGTTTTAACATCATCATCAAAAAAGGGGAAATTGTTTGGTCAAATTATTTTGACTAAGGGTCAAAATATTTTTACTAATGGAATTTTGATAATGTGTTGGTATAAAACTTAAACTGAGCCGTCTAATCGTTTTTGTGCAGGTGTATCGAAAACATGTTATATTAGACTAAGTCTGAATGAGGTTCATTAGACTGATTGGCCATTAGATGTATAGAGTTAGACGTGCAATCTAACAGATACGGAGTTACACGTGCAGTCTAACGGATACGTAGTTAGACGTGCAGTCTAACGGATACGTAGTTAGACGTGCAGTCTAACAGACGTAGTTAGAAGTGTAGTCTAACAGATACGTAGTTAGACGTGCAGTCTAATAGATACGTAGTTAGACATACAGTCTAACAGATACGTAGTTAGACGTGTTGTCTACTAGATACGGAGTTAGACGTGCAGTTTAACAGATACGTAGTTAAACGTGTAGTCTAACGGATATGTAGTTAGACATGCAGTCTAACGGATACGTAGTTAGACTTGCAATCTAACAAACGTAGTTAGACGTGCAGTCTAACAGACGTAGTTAGAGGTGCAGTCTAACGGATACATAGTTAGATGTGCAGTCTAACGGATACGTAGTTAGACGTTCAGTCTAACAGACGTAGTTAGACGTGCAGTCTAACTCCTTCAGATTAGTCTAAAGGGAGACGTAGTTAAACGTGTCGTCTAACAGATGAGAGTTAGACGTGCAGTCTAACTCCTTCAGATTAGTTTGAAAGGAAACGTAGTTAGACGTGTCGTCTAACAGATGAGAGTTATACGTGTAGTCTAACTCCTTCAGATTAGTCTGAAGGGAACCATACTTAGACGTGTCGTCTAACAGATGAGAGTTAGACGTGCAGTCTAGCTAACTCCTTCATATTAGTCTGAAGGGAACCGTAATTAGACGTGTCGTCTAATCCCATTAGACCAGGTGATCTAATGGATCTTGCTATTAGACATGGGCGTTTAATTTCATTAGACTTGTAAGTCTAAGTGAAAAACGTATAATGCCATGCTTAAGCAGTTGCTTGAAGCTAGTATCCGTCTACCCATGATCAACTAGTTGTATGCTACTCCTACTCCACTTTCTAGTGCAGATCGGTACGACAGCCAGTTGCAACCAAATAATTAATGCTATGTAAGCAAATATTCTTCCCACTACTTGCAGTAATATCCTAGAAAAATATTTGCCGCACTACCAGATTGGTACAGCCACGATCCTGGTGCTTAGAGTCTGTTGTGCATGTATACTGTTAGATAAAATTAGATCGGTTAAATAAAACTTAACAAAAACAAATCTCTTGTGCAGGAACAAGTAAAGAATTCAACCGGTCAAAGAACTCAACCGGTTAAGAAACTCCACTGGTCAAACAATCAAACCAACCAAAAACATGACCGAACAAGAAAGACAAGATCGGTCAAATCAGAAGGCCAAAATCATAAGACATTCGGTCAATCAGAAGCTATGGAAAATCCGGAAGTCATCCGGTTAACATAAACAACCGACCAGTACAAATAGATATTTCGGGTATCTGTTGAGAATGATACCGAAGGGACAGACTTTACTATTGCCATATTCATACAAGTCTGAGGACAGTCTGCAGGCTGCAGAAGATCGTCTGACAGGATCTTTCTACATCAGGATAAATCAGAAACGCAATCTTCTAGGTACAGTCAACTGTCCAACCGACAGTTTCCATATTGAGTAAAAGACAAACCTAGCCGGTTTGACCTACACACTAGAAGACTAGACCGCCAGGTCTGAAGACTATACCTCCAGGTCTGAATCACGGAACCTCTACTCAACCAATCAGATTCAAGGAAATGAAATGTGACCGTCCGCACATTTCACCTATAAAAGAAGGAGCTGAAGAGGAATAAATGCGAGTACAAGTTATAAGAGTTTTCTACAGCCTAAGTCAAAAATCGTGTTCTATCTCTCAAAAGAGCTTAAGCGTTTATTTGAAGAGTAATTACAATTTCGGTTAAAATTGTACGGGTGTTATCGAGCATAAAATAAGTCTCGATCGGATTGTGTTTGTGTATTCCTTAGTGAATATCATTCTCGCGATTTCGAGAGGAAGGGGTGACGTAGGAGTTTAATCTCCGAACATCCATAAAAACATGTCTTGTTATTTACTTTCCGTCTGCTTTACATTCTAACCGATCTGCACTAACCTACTAATACCGCTCCAACCAATTCAACATCACCTAAACCGAATTACTAAGCTGCAAAACCGACCCAGCAATCTCCAAACCTATCTTATTCAAATCTGGTTCTGCCTATCTCGTGTGTGTGCTGCTTCAACCTGAAACAAACCACTTCCGTGCTTGAACTCGGTTCAAGGGTTTGTGACAGTTTGTGTAGTATTGAAACCCCGGTATTGATCTCTAACCGGATTAATCACCACCTTTGAGTGAAACGCGCTGACCGGCCAAACCCCGGTTCCCCAGCCACGACCTATATCCTAACAATTGGTATCATAGCAGTTAGTTTCAATACTCAAGCAAGCATGTCGTTCGATAGGCCCCCAATGCTAGAAGGTGACGACTTTGCCAACTGGAAGGCACGCATGCACTTGCATTTAATCACCATGGATGACGAGATGTAGTTCATTTTGGCTGAAGGACCGATAATAGTTGATAAAGACAGAAAGGATTGGACAGTTGAAGATAGGAGAAGAAATAATCTGGATAATCATGCAAGAAACCGCATCTCCAACAGTTTGGACAGAAATACGTTCTGTAAAGTCAGAGATTACAAAACCGCAAAGGAAATATGGGAAGCGGTGATTCAGATTCATGAGGGAAATTTAAGAACTAAGGAAAACAAGATAATGGTGGCTACCCAGAAGTTTGAAAATATCAAGATGAGACCGGGAGAAACAATGAGAGAATATAGTGACCGGTTCACAAGTGTGATAGACGAGCTAGCAACTCTTGGCAAGAAGGATGACAACAAGGAAGTCATCATGAAAGCGTTAAGATCTCTTCCAAGTGCATGGGACATAAAGACAATGGTGATAAGGGAATCAAACTGCCTAAGCAAGATGAAGCTACACGATGTATTCGAAGATCTTAAGGCATATGAGTTTGAGATGAGATCTAGGAATGAAGAAGAAGTCTCAACCTCAACCTTAACCAGAGCACTGGTCAAAAGGATAACCTCCCATTTGTAAGCTTTGTCAAAAGTTCCTTAACCGACGAAGAGGAACTAAGTGCCTTATACCCGGAAGACGAACTAATTTATGTAGGTCCAACTGATTCTGAAAAATGGCTTCACCCTGAGAAAAGGAAAGTCAACCGGCCCAAAAGTAAGAAAACTGAACCACATAGGTTAAACCAAAGACCACCTTCGAATAAGGCACTCTTAGGAAAGCAGAAAGACTCCAAACCGAGTGCAGGAAAACTAGTTAGAACCATAACCGGGAAGGTTGTTAGACTTATTAAAATCTGGATACCCAAGGGACTAATCGCCTGTGGACCCAAGTAAATGTGGGTACCAAATAGTTGTAAATATGTATATTTTAATGGATATGAAGAAACGGCTAGGAAACTTTGAATGGTACCTGGATAGGGGTTGCTCCAGACACATGACCGGGAACAACAATCTTCTAACCGACATCAGAATAGAAATCGGTGCATTGATCACTTTCGGTGACAACTCAAAAGGTAGAAATGTGGACAAGGGTAATATTGTCCATGGTAACTTAATAATTGATAATATACTCTTAGTTGAAAACCTACATTTTAACATGTTAAGCATTAGTCAAATATGTGATGTCGGATACACTGTCGAATTTCTTAAACATGCATGCTTAGTTAAAAACTCTCAAGGTATCATACTACTAACCGGAAATAGACTAGGGAATATTTACAAGGTAGATTGGAAAAATAAAGTAGAATACCCTGTTTTCATGGTGGCTAAAACCGATCAAACCTGGTTGTGGCATAAAAGACTAAACCGCTTAAACCTGAAAACTTTAAACTATATCCGCGGTAAAAAGCTAGTTGAAGGAATTCCTAATATAATATTTAATAAGGATAAGGTCTGTTCATCATGTAAAATGAGTAAACAAACTAAGTCAACCTTTAAAAGTAAAGGACACATTCAATCTAACCGATGCTTAGATCTTCTTCACATGGACCTATTTGGACCGATTAGGGTCGTCAGCCTAGAAGGTATGATTTACACTATGGTAGTTGTTGATGATTATTCTAGGTATTCATGGGTAATAATCTTACCATCCAAACGTGAAACCACATCAAATTTAATCACACTGCTTAAACGTTTTCAAAATGAAAAATCAACACGCATTAATAGCATTAGAAGTGATAGAGGAACCGAATTTACAAACAGTACTCTAAATGCATTCCTTGATGAATCCGGTATTAGACACGAGTTGTCTAGTGTTAGGACTCCTCAACAGAACGGCCTGGCCGAGTGAAGAAACCGAACTCTCAAGGAAGTCGCACGGTCCATGATAGCCGATTCGGGTATTGCCCAGAAATTCTGGGCTGAGGCTATCAATATCGCATGTCACACACAAAACCGGTCTCTGATCAACAAGTTTCACAACAAAACACCTTATGAGGTATACTTTGATAGGGTTCATAACCTTAGGTATCTTAAGATTTTCGGTTGTAAATGCTACATTCACATAAATGGCAAAACCTATCTATCTGCTTTTTATGCAATATTCGATATTGGGATCATGTTAGGTTACTCAGCAGTTAGTAAAGCTTATAGAGTATATAACACTAGAACTTTAACCGTAGAAGAATCACTTCATGTTGTTTTCGATGAATCGGTTGAAAGCAACATAGCATCATGCTTTGATCTACACAACATATTGGAAAATAACAATACCCATTCTAATAGTGAAGATGAGATTCCGGTTTTTAGACGGTTTGTCCATGACCAAATGGGTAATGATGAAACCCAGCCGGATCAAGCTGTCCCACGGCAGGAAGCTTACACTTCGGTTCAAACTGAGGAAATCGGTCGGTCTGACACTCTTGTTCAGCCTACCGATACGTCTAGCCTTGATCAAGTAAACGGTGATTTGGTATACGCTCCTGAACCGAATCTCAAAAGGAACACAAATCATCCTCCTAAGCTAATTATAGGTGACCCTTCAGAACCCGTTCGAACTAGGTGACAAATCCTGGAGGAATATTTTAATTCTGCGTTTATATCCCAGATTGAGCCGAAAAGAGTGGATGAAGCATTGTCATATCCGGATTGGATCTTGGGAATGCAAGAAGAGTTAAACCAGTTTGAGAGTAATAAAGTCTGGTACCTAGTACCTAGACCGAAAGATCAACCGGTCATAGGAACAAGATGGGTATTCAGAAATAAACTCAATGAGGACGGTTTGGTCACGAGGAACAAAGGCAGATTAGTGGCACAAGGATACAAACTGGAAGAAGGCATTGATTTTGAAGAATCATTTGCCCTTATAGCTAGGATTGAAGCCATTAGGATTTTTCTAGCTTTTGCTGCTTTCAAAAATTTTAAAGTTTTTCAAATGGATGTCAAAAGTGCATTTTTGAATGGTGACCTACGTGAAGAAGTATACGTTGAACAACCACCTGGTTTCAAAAATGTTGACCTGCCAAATCATGTATACCGGTTAAACAAAGCACTGTACGGTTTAAAGCAAGCTCCTAGAGCCTGGTATGATACACTAACCGCATTCTTGTTAAAACATTATTTCACCATCGGTTCGGTGGACAAAACACTATTTAAATTTGAGAAAAAGGAACATATCCTACTTGTTCAAATATATGTAGATGATATTATCTTCGGTTCAACCTATCCTAAGCTATGTGATAAATTCGCAACCTTGATGACTAACAAATTTGAAATGAGTATGATGGGAGAACTAAGCTTCTTCCTAGGCCTTCAGGTCAAGCAACTCGAAGGAGGAACTTTCATCAGTCAACCCAAATACACCAAGGAACTTCTAAATAAATTTGGGATGGACACGTGCTCCTCAGCCGCTACTCCAATGAGCTCATCGGTCAAACTGGACAAGGATGACGACGGTCAGGCAGTAGACCTGACAACTTACCGAGGAATCATCGGTTCTCTCCTATACCTGACAGCAAGTAGACCGGATATACTATTTGCGGTCGGTGTGTGTGGAAGATTCCAGGCTAATCCAAAACAGTCTCACTACACAGCCGCAAAGCGAATCTTGAAATACCTAAAGGGAACTCCTGAAGTCGGTTTGTGGTATTCAAAAGACTCATTTTTCAACCTCACAAGTTACTCAGAAGAAGACTATGCAGGTTGTAAAGTTGATAGAAAAAGCACCAGCGGAACATGCCAATTCCTAGGTGATCAGCTTGTTTCATGGCACAACAAGAAACAGACATCAGTTGCCACGTCAACCGCAGAAGCTGAATACCTGGAAGCCGGAAGTTGTTGTTCACAACTTCTTTGGATCCAACAACAACTGAAGGATTTCGGTATCACAACCGAAGAGTCCCCAATTTTTTGTGATAATACAAGTGCCATAGCAATTACATACATTCCGGTTTTACATTCGAGAACCAAGCACATTGATATAAGGCACCACTTCATTAGGGAACATGTCATGTTGAAGCATATCCGACTAGAATACGTATCAACAGAACAACAAGTAGCCGATATCTTCACAAAGCCTCTGCAGGAAGCTAAGTTTTCTCAATTCAAAATCACACTTGGTTTGACCGATATTAATCAACTTATCTCTAAAAATGTTTAATATGGAAATCGGTTCGAGCAGACAAAACCGTCAGTTCCTTCTAAATTGTCGGATTCCAAATTCACCAATGTATCTATGGAAGAACCGCTTTGTCTATCAGTTAGAAGTAAACCGACCGGTTACTTAGTGAGTGCACCAATTAACCGCATCAGAACGAATGACTGAAAACCGACCAGTTTGGAAGTAGATTACTTCGGATTATTTGGCCTCCGAATAAAAATGGAATAATTATCTATGTTTAAACTTATATGTTCTGAAAAACTACCTTTTCAAAGCAAAACGGTCATACCTCAAAAGACGTGAAGATATGATATCTTTCACCGTCCAGGCCTATGACTCACATCCTAAGTTTTAGACATGCTTATTTCATGCAATTTGTCTTATCCTATGGTCAATAGAATACATTCACTGTCACCCACTAGATAATACTATCATCCCTCCACTAATATATAAGTTAGACAAATCTTAGACAAAACAATCACAAGCCCCAACCTATCCTCTTACTAAGACAAAATGTCTGAGTTTCCAAACATCCTTCAAGTGGATTTTGATTCAGCTCAAGGCACTGAGCACTATGAAGTCTTCAAGATGATTAAGTCGCTTGAAGACACCGGTCTCAAACATTTTCTAGATGACAAACACGTCATCTTTCCCGAAACAGTCCTGAAATTTTTCTACAATGCCAGGGTTTTCCGAGTTACCCCTCACTTCGACACCCACATTCAGTCCAAAGTGGGAGGAATCGTGTTTGATTTCACAGAAAGTGACTTCGCCAGATGCTTCAATCTTCCGAAGCAAGGGCTCACCAACCTAAACGTTCCGGCTGAACTAAAGGCCGAAATCTCCTTAATCTTTGCTCGGTCAAACCGCCCGGTCAATGACCACGAAGCTAGGTCATCACTGAGAGTTGAGTATCAGCTTCTCAATGACATCATCGGTCGAAGCATTCTAGGTAGGGATGTGACAAACACCTACTATGCTGTAGTTTTTAACATGATGTCGGCTATCACAACAGACACGTCAGTCAACTGGTCAAGGATGTTGTTCGATGTCCTGATCTGGATGATCGGCATTCGCCAAACCGGCCTCATCCCTCAGATTAGCTGCCTACTTTTGGAACTTGGGGTTCCACTCTGTCCGGGAGAAGGGTTGAACCAGGCCCAGGTCATCACCAAAGAGGTCACCGACTCATTCTATGAGCAGTTTGAGAAGGCCTGGAAGAGGAGGAACCGCTACCTCAACTCCTCCGGCAACTAAGTCACTCCTTCCTACAACCGGTCATTTTGCTATACGCACCGGTTGTATCAGTGTCCCACTCTATCATAATCATCTCGGTTTAGTCTATGCTATTTTCGGTTTTAATTATGCCCTTTTCGGTTTCATGTACTTTCCTTCATTAATGATAAGTAACTTTCAACTTCCAACTAAATGCGAAATTACATAACTTAGTTACTTTCCAACTAGATCCTCTACCTCGAGCTCTGCAACCGGTCAAAAGTAACTCCTTCCCAAGGAGTTTTGGAAACATAAATATTCCCTTCATAAATGAGGCAAAACTGAATTTCAGCATTAAATGTCCCTATTTTCCCTCCAATTTTAGATCTATATAAGGAACCCCACCTTATCAACTCACCACACCCTAAAATCAAAACTTCTTGAACTCTCTCTATCTTGGCAAAATTTCAAAACATGTTGAGCCGAACACTAAGGAACTATTTGAGCATTGATTTCGAATCATGCATGGAATATGATGATCTAGAGACAAAGGAACTTATGTTTGAATCACTAATCGACACCGGCTTCGTGATTTTCTCAAAGAATCTGGACCCATACTCATTCCGGAAGTAACCGAGTTCTTCAACAATGCCTCTATGAGAGGAGATTTCATTGTTTCCACAGTGAGAGGCTGCTTCGTTTTTCTGGACGAAAGCGCACTCGCTCAAATGTTCAATTTACTCACTGAAGGGTTTTCCGATTTCCCAACCAGGGTGGGCAGCGTAGCAACCGAATACTCCGTACTGTTCTCCGGAACCGAGGTGCCGGTGGAGAACCACGGTCTGAAAACCCGCCTTGCGCACCACATCCAACTCCTTTACGAGATTGTCAACTGATCCATCATTTGCCAATCTCCGAACCAACACTACTCCAAGAGAGTGTTCGACATGATGACCTACATTGTCAGCAATACACCCATAAATTGGTCATCGGTCATCTTCCAAAACCTGAGGACTATGGTGGAGACCAAGAAAGGTCTCGGTTACGCTCCTCACTTAAGTCGGTTCTTTCTTAAGTACCGTCCAGAATTTGGACCAGGTACACCGGCATCCCCATCCAATGTTCTCGATAAGGATGGGGTGGAGGACAAGCTCTCTAGAATAGTCATTACATAAGTTGTATTTCTATTTCTTATGTATTTTAAACCGATCAATGTAACGGTTTCTATCATGTATCTTTTCTTTCAATGACTATCTAATTTTTAAGCTTGTTAACCGGGTCAAAAATCGCAATATTAGAATATCTATCTGACAAACTGGTTGATATCGCTAAATTACTTCATTGAAAAATCCGGTCAAACTCGAAAAACCGTATCCTCACAGTTAAACAACCGCTTCATTTAATAAACAGTTACAAGAAGAACCGCTTCATCGCCGGTTAAATAACCGCAATGAAAAACACACTCAAAATTGCCGCTCAAAACCTTTGGAGGGAAAATTCCCGCCCATGGATTCCCGCTTATAAATTCCCGCTCATTAATTTCCGCCCATGGTTTCCCGCTCAAAGTCTTTGGAGGGAATGTTCCCGTCTAACCGTGATGTGACGGTTCGCGGCGGTTGGAATTCCAAACTGTGACTATAAATAGGGTCCTTAGTCATTTTCTTTCATTCTCACGCGAATCGACTTTATCTCTCTAGCTTTCAGCTTTCTCAACTCTCTCAAATCTTTACTCTCTTGATACTCGGTCATATTATCTAAAACGGGTCGCGATTCAGTGCTGTTCAAACACATCATCCAAGTCGATTTCAAGGAAGTTCGGGCAAACGGTTCGGCTCAGGCAAAGCAGGTGTTAACCCGGATCTCCGAGTCTGGTCTCGAACACTTTCTGGGCGGTCCATTCGTATTATACCAGGATGCGGTCAACGATTTTTTCCTAACCGCATTCCTCACCGAAGGAACAATCATCGCAACCATCGGCGGTCAACGACTCGAATTGACGGAGTCGCTGAAATATTGCATCTGCCATCCGAAGGGAGCGACTTCTCGGTGGCCTTTGAATAGGAGACCTTCCAGGCAGCTTGCCAACTTCTTTTGGAAACAACGGTCCCTATCGTGGTATCCGGTAAGAAATCATCTCTTCAACCCGAGTATAGATCGCTGTGTGATATCTTCACAAAATCGGTCCAAGCAAGAGGAGGGAACTTTGACAGTCTCACCCGGGCAAATATTGAGATGATTGTCGGTTTGGTCAACGGCATCAACATAAACTGGACGAAGATGGTTTTCGCAAACCTGTGTGAGATGGTGGATCCGACATCTATTCGGTCATGGGGATACGCCATCCCACTTGGTAAAATAATGCATCATTTCAACATTAACACCGGCCCTAGTGTTCTCCTCGCCCCCAGCAAGATTATAAAGTCCCATCAATTCATCAAACCGGAGGACAGGAAAGGCTAAAGGAAGGCCTCCGGTTCTACAAGTGGCCGAAAGAAGAACGCAGTCAGTAAGAAAGCAGCTCCGGTTACAGAAAAATCCGGAAGCAAGAAAGATAGACAACCAACCGGATCGGCTAATCCGCTGTCTGACACCCCCAACACTGAAGACTCGGCATCCAGCTCTGTCCGAACCGCTTCCCAACATACCGGAGGAGATCAGTCCGATAAGGGGAAATAACCTATAGCTGAGAAACTATCGGTCAGTCATGATAATGTTGATGCCGGTTCGGACAAACCGCGGAAGGAAGATGACTCCGCGAATGAACACACCTGGAAAACGGTCGAGGATATCGTCAGCAGAATCATGGACGAGATACATCAGCAGGCTCGCGCAGCATCCGACGTGTATTATCAATGGGTCCTGCACCGTTATCGGATACTCTTCAAAACATGTTACCTGATCTCACCATTAGCCAGAAATTCGAGAGGTTGGTTGAGATGGAGGAGGAGGTCATCGGCCTCACAAAGGCTAAAGACGTCTCGACCGCCCTAGGACGAAGCAAGATGGTCGAACCGCATGCTCGATTACAAGGGCTCACCGAACACATTCAACTCCTCCAAGAAAAGCATATTCTAGGGACACAAGATTCCTCACTTGAGCTCTTGGTGTTGAACTTGCTAGCGGTCAAAAAAAAGGACCTAACTGAGGAGATGGCACGGCTTGAAGCGGAGCCCGAGCACCGGGAAACATCTTAATTATCCAGATCCCCTCCTGAGGATGTTGGCGGTCAGAATCCGACCAATAATGAGCAATCCTCTCCTCCACCGGAACAAGATATCAACATAACCGAAGTCAGGACGGGTACACCGCTCACCGACCAGCGAGTATCTGTTCAAACCGGGGATTCGGTACCGGCCATAACGGAAGAGAGGGTAAAGACCCTCATCGAGGAATTTATGAATGACGCCATTCGGCCATGGCAAAAGGAAATCAAAGAAACCGCAGCCAAATCCGTTGAGATGAATGAGTCGACAGACAAAGAGCTAAAATCCGCGGTAGACCGGATCACGTCTGTTGAAACAAATTATGGAAATACGGATCAATTGTACGGCGGTCATCTTGACAGAACACAGGCATTGGAGGAGATAACTCCGAAGCTAGTGACCGACCTCGCTTCTGTCAGCCAAAGGGTCTCTATGACGGAACGGTCTCAAGAAACAACCGATCAAAGGTTGACGAAGGTCGATGAGGACCTGACTCGATCCGGTTCCCAAGCCGGCTCTAAACTTGAGAGGGTAATGACCCTTGAAGAAAAGAATGCCAAGCTTGAAGCCGATCTCAAAGCGGTCACTGAACAGGTGGCAGAGTTAATAGAGGCTAAGCTGGCTGCCGACAAGGCACTCGAGGAGGCCAATGCTCTCGCGGCCTAGAAGATCTAAGATGCCCTGGACGAGCAGACCCGGATACAGAAGGAAACGATAGCGGCGGATGCGAACCTGGCCGGACATATGCAAAATATAGAGAACAGTGCACCGACCATAGCAGCGGCCATCACAGTTAAACAAGCCAAAGATGCTACCCGGCTAATGGTCCAAGAGGAAACATATAATAAGTTCGCCGCGGCTCACAAGAAGTCCAAGGCGGTTGCTTCCCCTTCCGTTCCGGTTACAAGAAAGAAGAAGGCTGCTGAGAAAAGGGCGCAAATCACGACACTGTTGGACAGAGTCACTGATACGGTTGTTGAACCTCAATTCAACCTGGTTTTGCAAGCCGAGGAAGATTTCGAGGAAGATGTCGAGCCGCAGCTCAGAAGACAGCGGGGTTTGGATGCGGTTCCAATTAGATCGTTCGGTCAACCGATCTCTCCCCTAACCGGCACCTCAGGCGGTCGAGGATCCTCATCCAGGCCGGTTCAGGCGATCAAGGGAAAGGCCACCGATGAACAGCTGGAAAAATTCCTGCCGCCTAGATCGAAGAAATAGGGGCTTCTTTTACCTTCTTTACTTATGTTTATTTTGGTTTTATATATATAGTATTTTGGCTTTTGCATCTTTCATATATATATCAAGTAATTTTTGGAAATCGGCCTACGTTTGCATTATTACAAAGTTTTGAATATTTTAAATAAAATAATCAAAAAGGGAGAAATTGATAAGATAAAATATAAAAAATTTTAAAATTTTTCTTAAAATTTTCCAAAATTTTTCGAAAAATTCTCCCAAGTCAGTTTCCAAAAATCCGGCCAATAAACTCTTAAAAACAAAACCGGCCTACGTTTGCATTCTTACAAAGTTTTGAATATTTTAAATAAAATAATCAAAAAGCGAGAAATTGATAAGATAAAATATAAAAAATTTCAAAATTTTTCGAAAAATTCTCCCAAGTCAGTTTCCAAAAAGCCGGCCAAATAAACTCTTAAAAACAAAACCGGCCTACATTTGCATTCTTACATGATTTTGAATATTTTAAATAAAATAATCAAAAAGGGAGAAATTGTTAGATAAAATTAGATCGGTTAAATAAAACTTAACAAAAACAAATCTCTTGTGCAGGAACAGGTAAAGAATTCAACCGGTCAAAGAACTCAACCGGTTAAGAAACTCAATCGGTCAAGCAATCATACCGACCAAAAACCTGACCGAACAAGAAAGACAAGATCAGTCAAATCAGAAGGCCAAAATCATAAGACATTCGGTCAATCAGAAGCTATGGAAAAACCGGAAGTCATCCGGTTAACATAAACAACCAACCAGTACAAATAGATATTTCGGGTATCTGTTGAGAATGATACCGAAGGGACAGACTTTACTATTGCCATATTCATACAAGTCTGAGGACAGTCTGCAGGCTGCAGAAGAACGTCCGACAGGATCTTTCTACATCAGGATAAATCAGAAACGCAATCTTCCAGGTACAGGCAATTGTCCAACCGACAGTTTCCATATTGAGTAAAAGACAAACCTAGTCGGTTTGACCTACAGACTGGAAGACTAGACCTCCAGGTCTGAAGACTAGACCTCTAGGTCTGAATCACTGAACCTCTGCTCAACCAATCACATTCAAGGAAATGAAATGTGACCGTTGGAACATTTCATCTATAAAAGAAGGAGCTGAAGAGGAATAAATGCGTTTACAAGTTCTAAGAGTTTTCGACAGCCTAAGTCAAAAATCGTGTACTATCTCTCAAAAGAGCTTAAGCGTTTATTTGAAGAGTAATTACAATTTCGGTTAAAATTGTACGGGTGTTATCGAGCAGAAAATAAGTCTCGATCGGATTGTGTTTGTTTATTCCTTAGTGAATATCCTTCTCGCGGTTTCGAGAGGAAGGGGTGACGTAGGAGTTTCATCTCCGAACATCCATAAAAACCTGTCTTGTTATTTACTTTCCGCCTGCTTTACATTCTAACCGATCTGCACTAACCTACTAATACCGCTCCAACCAATTCAACATCACCTAAACCGAATTACAAAGCTACAAAACCGACCTAGCAATCTCCAAACCTATCTTATTCAAATCCGGTTCTGCCTATCTCTTGTGTGTGCTGCTTCAACCTGAAACAAACCACTTCCGCGCTTGAACTCGTTTCAAGGGTTTGTGACAGTTTGTGTAGTATTGAAACCCCAGTATTAATCTCTAACCAGATTAATCACCACCTTTGAGTGAAACGCGCTGACCGGCCAAACCCCGGTTCCCCAGCCGCGACCTAGATCCTAACATATACTATGGAGGTGTTCCAATGGAAGTTTGCCACGTGTCATTATAGAAGATTCGACCGTTGGTACCTTCTCTTTATTTAAAGATATTCAAGGACAATGGAAGAACTGCTGGAATCACAGAGAGATATCGATCCAAAAATTTCTGAAAACGAATTATTTGCTTTCTTGCTTTACTTTGTGTTTATGAAGAGAGAGAGAGAATCAAAGTATTGTCTAGCTGAGTGATATTTTTCAATATACTGTAAGTTAAATAGAGTTTGTTTTGTTCAACAGTGAGGTAGTCATGCAACTGTATTTGATTCTAAGTAACGTATAGTGAATCTTTCCGGTGGTTGGAATAAGGAGTGACGTATGAGAGATTTGCTTCGAACATCCATAAACAAACTGCTGTGTCATTTATATTTTGTCATCTTCTCATTATTTGGTTCTTAGCTTCAAACCTGAGAAAACGTTTCCGCACATGAATCGTTCAAGAGTTTGAAAGGTTTGTGTAGAATAGAAAGCGATATAAATCACTAACAGGATTTATATCATCTCGTTTATCCGAAGCCGTCATTAATAGCTAGACCTCCATCTCTATCAATTATGTTGATCCTATCAGTTTTTATACGATTCAACCAAAAAGCTATCTCTCAATAGGTACGTGACATCATTTTTATATGATGCAACCAAAAACCTATCTCTCAATAAGTACATGACATCATTTTTATACTATTCAACTAAAAACCCTATTTCTCAATAATACATGACATCATTTTTAAACTATTGAACTCAAATCTTTATCTCTCAATAGGTATAAAACAGAATATTTATACGATTAAACCAAAAAATTTATCTCTTGATAAGTACATGATATCGTTTTTATACGTTTCAACCTAAATCATATCTCTCGATACGTACATGACATTGTTTTTATACGTTTCAACCTAAAACTTATCTTTGAATAGATACATGACATCATTTTATTCTATTCAACCAAAAACCTATCTCACGATAGGTACATGACATCGTTTTTTTAATAATACAACTAAAAACCCTATTTCATAAAAATTACATGACATCATTTTTAAACGATTACACCAAAAACCTTATCTCTCGATAGGTACAACACATTGTTTTTATACAATTCAACCAAAAACCCAATCTCTAAATAGGTACATGAAATATTTTTTATACGATTAAAAAAAACCTATCTCTCAATAGGTACAAGACATCATTTTTATACTATTCAACAAAAACCTTATCTCTCAATAGGTACATGACATTGTTCTTTTTATAATTCAACTAAAACCTTATTTCTCAATAGTTATATGACATCATTTTTAAACGATTGAACTCAAAACTTTATTTCTTGATAGGTACAAAACATTGTTTTTATACGATTAAACCAAAAACCCTATCTCCCGATAGGTACATGACATCGTTTTTATACGTTTAAACCTAAAACCTATCTCTCAATAGGTACATGACATCATTTTTATACGATTCAACCAAAAACCCATCTCACGATAGGTACATGATATCGTGTTTTTATAATTCAACTAAAAACAGTATTTCTCAAAAATTACATGACATCATTTTGAAATGATTGAACCCAAAACATTATCTCTCGATAGATACAAGAAATTGTTTTTATACGATTCAACTTAAAACCCAATCTCTCAATAGGTAAATGAAATCGTTTTTATACGATTTAACAAAAACACTATCCCTTAATAGGTAATGACATCATTCTTATATGATTCAACTAAAACCCTATATCTCAATTCGTACATGATTTTTTTTAATACGATTTTGCCAAAACTTATCTCCAATAGGTACATGACATTGTTTTATACAATTTAACCAAAACCCTATTTCACAATAGATACATGACATCGTTTTTATACGAATCAACCAAAATCTTATCTCCAATGAATACATCACATAGGTACATGAGGTCTTTTTTATATGATTTAACCAAAAACCTATTTCTAATAGATACATGACAACATTTTTATATAACGCAACTAAAACCCCTATTTCTCAATAACTTCATGACATCATTTTAAAACATTGTTCTTTATACGATTTAACCAAAAAAAAAATTTGTTGATAGGTACATGAAATTATTTTTATATTATTCAACTAAAAACTTATCTCAATATACATGACATCATTTTATACTATTTAAACAAAATCTTATCTCACGATAGGTACAATACATCGTTTTTATACAATTCAACTAAAAACTCTCTCTCAATAGGTTATGACTCATTTTTATACGATTAAACCAAAACCTATCTCTCAATTGGTACATGACATCATTTTTTTATAATTCAACCAAATTATAACTCTCGTTAGGTACATGACATCATTTTTTATACAATTCAACAAAAAACATATCTCTAAATAGGTACATGACATTATTTTTACTATTCAATCAAAACCTTATCCCTTAATAGGTTCATGAGATCATTTTTCTATAATTCAACTAAAAACCCTATTTCCCGATAAGTACGTGACATCATATTTAATTGAATGAACCAAAAACATTATCTCTTGATAGGTACAAGATATTTTTTTATATGATTCAACCAAACACTCTAAGAATAGGTACATGACATCGTTTATATATTATACAACAATCTTAACCTTGCCCACGGCTCTACCTTTTGAATTGTTGTCAAAAGTTATCATTGCTCCGACTTCATAAATGATATAAGCTAGTAGTCCATTGTTTCCGGTCATGTGTCTTGAAAACCCGCTGTCCAAGTACCATTCCGAGTTTTCTAACCGCTCGCTCCTCCTGACCTGCAAAAAATAAATATTTACACCTTTCTGATACCCACATTCAGCTGGGTCCGTGGTTGATTAGTCCTTTAGGGATCCAGACTTTAATAAGTCGGATAACTTTTCCAGTAATGGTTCTAATTGTTTTACCGGTATTCGGCTTCTCATCTTTTTGTTTGCCTAAGAGTGCCTTATTTTGTAATGGTGGTGACTGTTGATTAGTTCTATGTGGACGTGTATCGGTTTGTTTACTTGCTGGCCGGTTGCCTTTCCTTCTCTCAGGATGAAGCCATTTTTCCAATTCGGTTGGACTTATATATTTTTATTTCTTTTTCCAGTTTTGAGTCACGTTCTGTCTCATTGTTGGTTGAAGAGCTCTTGACAAATCTTATAAAGGGAATATTTTATTTTGTGAGTTTCATCCCGTTGGAATAGTTCCGGTTGGCGACTTTGTTGTTCTTGTATCCAAGACATAATTTGCATTTGGGATGTCGTTGATAGTTAGAAGTCTGACTCACCGCTTCACTAGATATTTTCCAAGCAGCCGTGACATATTTGGTTCTCTCGTTTTCTTCGGTTACCGATTGAACTGTCTCCTTGAGCTTTTCATTCTCTAAGGATAATTCAATCGGTTCATATACCGTGGTTTTTCTTGGCTCACCAGTGGTACCACTTGACTCTCCGGTTTCTTAATTTGACCGAGTCGGTATAAGGGCAAACAAGTTTCTGAACTCAGCGACCATGTCGTTGAGTGCAGCAACTAAGTCTTCTTTAGTAAATTCTTCAGAGGAAAAGTAGAATACCTATTCTTCATTTGCCATGAAATAGGTGACTCTATCTTTGTCATGTTTGGTGTCGGAGTAGGCCTAGTCGCTTCCTCCGTCGGATGCTATGAGTGCCTTCTGGATCTCTTTTCCTTCACTAGCATCGGTTCGTTGCCTGTCATTTCTTTGATAGTCATTTCTCTAGTTGTCATTTCTCTGGTAGTTACTTGCTGGTTTCGGTCATCTCGTCTTGGTGTTCTGCATTCCGACTTGTAATGACCAAAACCGTCACAGTTAAAACATCTTACATTGGATTTATCGGCGTAATTATAGTTGTAGTTGTTGTTAGATGGTTATTTCTTCTTCATGAATCTTCCAAATTTTTGTGCTAGCATGGCCATCATGTCTTCACTGATCTGATCATCACTTTTGACAGTAACCAGAGCGACTGATACAGGAACGGCCGGTTCCACCGACGTCACTAGAGCTCTAGTTGCGGTTGATGTCTCTGCTTCGTCTTCGATCCGAGATTTCATCTCGAATTCATAAGCTTTCAAATCCTCAAACACGCCGTGCAACTTCATCTGCCCGAGGTTGCTTGATTCCCTCATCACCATGGTTTTTATGTCCCATGCACTTGGTAAAGATCTCAATTATTTTACAATGATCTCCCGATTTTCATATCTTTTGTCGAGTGTGTACAACTCATTGACCACGCTGGTGAACTGATCGCTGAACTCCTTCATGTTCTCTCTCGGCTTCATCTTGATGTTCTCATACTTTCGAGTTGCCACCAAGATTTTTTTCTCCTTAGTTCTTTTGTTTTCTTCATAGATCTGAATGATAGTTTCCCATGCTTCCTTTTCACTTTGACAGTCTCTGATTTTGTTGAACGTGTTATCGTCCACAACTTTGAAGACGTGTCTCATGCAATGGTTATCCAAGTTACTTCTTCTCCTATCTTTAGTCGTCCATGCTCCTTTCTCCTTTTCAATCTTTATCGGTCCTTCCTTTAAGATGGTGTTCATTTCATCATCCAACGTGATCAGATGTAAATACATTTGAACCTTCCAGCTGCTAAATGCCCTGGCTGTTTAGCATCAGTGGCTTATCGTTGTGGGTCATGCTTCCCATCTTCTTTTGGTTGCTTGAGTGTTAAGACTTCGCTCTAATACCACTTGTTAAGATCGGAATCGTCGATAGGGGACTAGGGTCCGACTAAAGGTAGATCACTTACAACACAACACACAATAATTGGAACTAACCCGGTTAAAAACTAGAACCGCTCTTAACACTACACAGATTGTCAGACTCTTGAACCGAGTTCAAGTGCAGAAATGTTTGTTTGAATCTGAAGCAACGTACGCAATTCGGTTTGGAAGGTATTGGGAGAAATCAGTTACGGTGGAGAGAAAGCTAGTTCGGTTTGAATTAAGGGAAAGTCGGTTCGGTTGGGGTGAGTAGTATTTCGGTTCGGTTAGTTAGAGTAAATAAGCTGGAAAATAAATGAAAGAACACAAGACAAGTTTTTATGGATGTTCAGAGTTGAAGTTCCTACGTCACCCCTTCTTCTCAAATAGTGAGAAGGATATTCACTAATTGGAATATTCCACGAATACACTCTGATCGAGTCTTATTTACTGCTCGTCGGTTACACCACTAACACAATGATGTAATACTTTTACACAAGGTAAAATGCACATAGAATTCTAAATAAATTCAAGAATCTTAATTAGTATTAAGGGTCGCGCGTAAGGTTCGTCTTGTTATATGATCGCACTGTTCTCTTGTTTCTTCAGAACTGTTAGGCTTCTATTAATAAGAGAAATATGAAAACGGTCATATTTCTCTCTCTCTGTTGGATTGATCATCAGAAGCCGTGCCGGTCAGGATTAGGTGGCGTGCACGCCTTGCCATTTCGGACACCTGGAAGACATGCATTATCCGGGCGCCTGTTTTAGAAGATTGCTTGTGATCTTGGACAATCAGTAATCATTCCTTTTGCTGCATGCTTCTGGTTCAGATCTTTCCTCTGTTTATTTCCAAGAAATACTCATTACGTCATCTTCACAGATTTCATCATATTGAATGATTTTCCCGTTGGCTTTAAGATCTTCGATATATTGAGCCAGCCGGAAATGATGCTTCATATGGTTTTATTTTTCATCCGATCCGGTGAGGGGAGACAAATCGATTTACTTGAAGTCAGTCCAGTTTACTTGATTATGTCCGGATCATCATAACAGTAAGTCTCAACCGGTCCGTTGCGGCTTGAGATGTATCTATATAAAGAGTTTGAAGCTGATTAAGTACTTTGGCCGGTTTAAACTTAACTTATTTTAATTTTTCTAACAATTTCTCCCTTTTTGATTATTTAGAATAAATATTCAAAACTTGTTAGTGTTGGCCGGTTTGAAAGTTAACTTATGTAATTTTTCTATCATTACCGTTAGGGTAGGTGTAGTTGTACGAGTTGGTCGGTTGATTCTTCTTTATGAACTTTCCGAACTTCTTGGCTAGCATGGCCATAGCATCTTCATTGAACTGCTCAGCCGATTTCACATGTACAAAAGTCGTTGCCGGTTCCACAAAGGTCACCAGAGCTCTAGTAGCGGTTGATATTGAGGCTTCATCTTCATTTTTGGACTTCATTTCGAATTCATAAGCTCTCAGATCTTCAAAAATGTCATGCAGTTTCATTTTACCAAGACTCTTTGATTCTGTCATCACCATGGTCTTAATATCCCAGGCGCTTGAAAGTGATCTTAGGGCCTTGATGATTGTTTCTTTCTTGTCATATTTCTTTCCAAGGTGTGAGAGTTCATTTACCATACTTGTGAATCGGTCACCAAATTCCTTAATAGTTTCACCGGGACTTATCTTAATGTTTTCAAACTTTTGACTGCCCACCAGTATCTTGTTCTCTTTGGTTCTCTCATTCCCTTCATGAAGTTGAATGATGGTCTCCCACACTTCTTTAGTTGTGGAACATTCTCTGATTTTTGAAAAGGTATTTCAATCCAATGTTTTGTATATAGCACACCTGCAGAGATTGTCCAACTTGTTCCTTCTTCGGTCATCCGCTGTCCATTCACTTATTTCCTTGTTGATCTTTATCGGACCTTCGGATAGAATGAACATCATTTCATCATACATTGTGGTCAAATGCAGATGCATGCGAATCTTCCAATTGATAAATTCTTCACTTTTTAGCATTGGAGGATTTTCGGTGTAAGACATGCTTGCGTCGGGTTGCTTGAGTATAGAGACTAGCTGCTCTGATACCACTTGTTAGGATCGGGATCGGCGAAGGAGACCGGGGGTCTCGCTAGGACGAACGCTTACACAACACGTCGGTTGATATTAACTCAGTTAAAAGTTAATATCGATCTCTATACTACGCAAGTTATCACAAACTATTGAACCGAGTTTAAGTGCAGAATAGTTCGTTTCAACTTGAAGCAACACACTCACACAGATTGGACAACAATAAGGAGATATGGAGAAGATAAGAAACACAACACAAAATTTATGGATGTTCGGAGATAAAACTCATACGTCACCCCTTCTTCTCGACCTCGAGAAGGATATTCACTAAGAATATTCAACACCCTTTACAACACGTCAAATAACCGAGGCTTATTTATTGCTCGTTATTGACTTACAACTTTCACTTCTTACACAGAATGAATGGAATACACTTGAACACTTTAGATAGAATGTGAACAAGAACAGTTTGAAGCTTTTCGATTCTTGATATGCTATGTGTTCATTGTTCGTATTGTGTCTCTTATGTTGTGTCTTTTGTTGATCTTCAACCTTCTATTAAGTAGTGGAAATATGACAACTGTCATATTTCTCTTTTAATAGATACCTGCATGGTAATCCTTGATTCTGATTGGTCGGTCAACAAAGGACTGCATGGCATTAAATGTTGTTGACACTTCACAAGGAATAATACAGCCATCCAGTTTTGTATTCTCTTGACTTTTATCATCTGGACGATTTGACAAATACCTGCTCCCTAGGGACTACTATTGGACTTATACCAAAATAGGTACCTAATCACTTTTGGCAGTCTTCTGATTCCTAAAGTCTATCATCAGACTTGTATAAAAAAGGAAACAAATCAGTTGCATATTTGAAGTCTTCCTTCTGTCTATTTCCAAAGTTATCTGATTGCACTAGAATGGAAACTTCCAGTTTTTCCATATCTTTGATTTGGTCTGTTCAACTGTCCGTTATATTTTTGTATGGATTACTTCATGATTGCACCCAGAATTGTGCCGACGGGATATTCAAGTGGTTTGTTGTTTGAATATCGCTTGACCGACCTTGCTGCCGAAGAGTGAAAACCGATCTTCGAAGAATAGGTTTACCGATTAATTAGCTTGAGCATCAAGCTCGTTCGAACCAATATTCTACTTGATTCTATTGTAGAGATAGCTGAAATGATATAACATAGAGTTCCGGTTTGTGCCGCCTTTGCAATATCGGTCGACCGATCCAGAGTAGTAAGGTTGATTTAATAATTTGATCGATCCTAGTGTTTCCTGCACAAATAATGAATTTAGTTAATGTCTTTTGATAGTTAATTACCTACTAATTAACTATCTAATTTATCTAACAGATAATGTTATAAATGTTCATTTGGACTATTCGAATCTTCCCATACCCTCGAATTGAAGAATACAAGTTCCAATCAAATTCATGAAACTTGTAGTTTGATGTTCTTAACGGCCGACCGAGAAATCTCGGTCCGACCTAGGATCTTCTACATCCAACCGAGAAATCCTGGTAAATCAAGAAATCTTACACCCGACTAACAAATCATGGTGTCCGACCAAGAAATTCCACACCAGGAACACAGAAAAATTGACAGTAGAAGATCACACCTGCATTAATACCAAAAATATAATATTTGCTCGATTTTAATTTTTATCTAAATACAAAGCAAAATATATTAATTAAATTAATCAAATTTTAAAAAAAAATTAGAAATTAAACTTAAAAATGAATATAAAAAGATAATAAATAATTAATCAACAATAATTCTTTTTAATACCCTTTATTGATCACCAAAATGTTTAGAACTTTTTAGATAAAAATTAGGGGCATAATTATAAATTTTAAATTGTTAGAATCAGCTTCAAAAGCATCTTGTGGGGTTTGAGTTTTCTTGAACAACTATCGACTTCTAATTCGGTTTTAATCATGTTAGAGGTTAAGACCTATTTCTATTCTCGTGACAAATGTCTGCGAGCTCTTCAATCGGATTCAAGTGCAGAATTACTCGGTAGATTTGAAGCGTATGATGCAGAATGAATAAGACAATAAGAAATGGACACGAAGTTGTGTCTTGATGTTTGAAAATAACTCCTTCTTTTGTTTACAGAAGGATACACTAGAAGACTTTAACTTGTATAGCCTCTACACAAGTTAGAAACCCATGACTTAATAATGCTTTCTCTGAACTCCTAACTCTCACTCTATTGAACCGACACTCTCTATTCAACTTCTACCCTTAATGTTCTTAAAAAATATTATAAAAGTTTCTCTCCCAACTTATATTAATGGAAAGTACAGAGTATGCAAATTACAACAACTGGGATAGTGAGAGAGTAATCTTGATCATAGATGAACAATCTCAAAAAAGATGATCAAAAAGCTTGTTTTTTTGGGAACTCTTAAGGAGCATATATATATGAGTCACATCCGCTTTGCATTTAATGTTGGTCTGTTGTAAAGCTCCGCGTGCTGATGTAGCGTAGCTCTACTTGAGCACTTGAGTATCGTAGCCTTTCTTTAATTACATGTGACTATTGTGCTTCTTAGAAGGTTTGTATTAATGATACACGAAAGTTAATGCAACAGTAGAATCTTAATATTTTCATGTGGCATTATTCCATTGTTTACTTTGCATGCTGATGTGGTAGTCACTGCTTAAGACGACTATTGAAGCAAGGCATCTAAACTCTTCTTTAGACTACTGCTTTGTTCGCACAAGGACATCTACTTACGATGAGACATCTACTCTTCAGACCACTGTGTTTGCATGATGAAGACCGTATGAATGCGCTTCTTCACATTTATCGTCTGATCTCATCTTTAGCCTTGCACGTCTACTTGCGTTTTCTTAATCCGTCTATTGAAACCAAGCGTCTACTCGCTTCCTTAACTAATTTCTAAGAGCATCTTTTGAGATGTACGTGAAATAATAAAACTCAAATTATTATAAATTTAAACTGGGTGAGATTCGAACCCGCGATCTTTATTATATATAATGCACACTTAACCAATACACCACTTAAGATGTTGATTTCTTTTTATATATTTATACGACTAACAATTATATATATATATATATAATTAAACTTAGTTTTATCCATTCATTATCAAAACCATTTCCTCAATTATCAATTATACAAATCAAGTATGTTAATTATCTAAATCAATTAAGACCTTAATCTAACAATTTCTCACTTTTTGATTATTTAAGATAAATTATCAAAACTAAGTGGGTTCATGGTTTAAACACAATTCAATAATTTCTCCCTTTTTGATTATTTAAACTAAATTATCAAAACCAGGAGAGTTCATCATTTAATCAGTTTAAGCATTATCGTAATCTAACAATCCTAAAATATTTCTAAGGTAAAAAAAATAGACTCGAGAAGTGGCTTCGTGGAAATATCTGCCACTTGCTGATCTGTTGACACGAATTCCATCGGAATGTGCTATTTTATCTGCATCCATAGACAATAACAGATATGGTACCCATTTTTCTTTGGGTCCGTGGCTTATTAGTCCCTTGGGAATCCATACTTTGATTATTTTAATGGATTTCTCATTGTGTGTGTATAGTGTATTTCGCAGATTGCATTCTGCATGCTGATGATTCCTTAACTTTAATATATGAAATTTGGTAAAAACTTCTTGACTTTTTGTCAAGTTTTTGTTTTCCAGACCAACTGACTGCCTGTTTCTTTGGCTTGAGCCAGCTATCAGTTAGCTTAACATATTTAATCTTATCTTTTAACGTTAAGTCACCACAGCGATGATTAGTTCTATTGTTAGTTAAACTACCCTCGACAAAGATTATTGGTTTAAGCTCGTCTATAATTGGGTTCAACATTTTCTTTGACTCATCTGGACAACTGTTATCAAATACTAAATCGGATTTGCATCTGGCAGGTTTATGGACAACTTTTCAGATTTAGTCCAAGAACTAATCACATAGTTTAATCTTTCGTTTTCAGTGGAAAGAGTTTTGATTGTTTAGTTGAGCTTCTCATTCTCAAATGAGATCTCATTTAGTTTATTGTTTTTATAAACTTTAGTTTCATTGTTTTGAGATGATGATCTTGAACTATCAGATGTATTTTTCAAATTTATTTCATTAAAAGAGTCTGACAGTTTCTTGTACTCAATGACCATGTCATTGAGTGCAGAAGTTAGATCTTCTCTTGTAAATTTGTCAGAGTTGAAGTCAAATACCTCGGTGTCGTGTACCATGAGACAATTGAGAGTTTCTTCCTCACTTTTACTTGAGGAGCTTTCATAGATTTGAGTCAGCTTCTCCCAAATCTCCTTGGCAGATGAGCATGACTTGATCTTGTTGAACATGGCCTTGTCAAGCGTCTTGTATAGAATGTCTTTTGCCAAATAGTCAAGTTTGGCATTTCTTTTATCTTTAATCGTCCACTCGTATCTGGGTTTCTCTGTCATCTCATGAGAACTATCATTTGTAGTTGTGGCTATGCCGATATTCATGATTTTCATCAGACCGTTAGTAAGACATACCACATGTCATCGTCTTGAGCCACCAGGTGGACTTGAATTCTGATATTCCAATTATCATAGTCTTTTGTTGTAAACATTCGAATCTTGTTGAGAATAGAAATGATACTGATGCTTTGAGAATAGAAAACATGCTCTATTGCCACTTGTTAGGATCGACATCAACATTAACCGGTGGGGTTAGAGTATTGTTCAACGATTATCGACTTCTAATTCGGTTTTAACCCTGATAGAAGTTAAGACATGTTTCTATTCTCGTGACAAATCTTCACAAGCTCTTGAATCAGATTCAATTGCGGAATTAATTGCTAGATTTGAAGTGTATTGATGCAGTATGAATAAGACGTTAAGAAATGAACACAAAGTTTTTTCTGGATGTTCTGAGATAAACAACTCCAATGTCACCCCTTCTTCTGTTTCGAAAAAGATACACTAGAAGACTTTAACTTGTATACAACTCTACACAAGCTCGGTCAGAAACTCAGGACTTTACAATGCTTGTTCTGAACTCCTAGCTCTCACTCTGTTGAATATACACTCTCTGTTCTACTTAAAACATTTAATATTCTTAAAAAATATTACAGAAGTTTCTCTTTCAACTTATATTAATGGAAAATATAGAGTATGCAAATTACAATTGGGATAGTGAGAGAGTAGTCTTAATCATAGATGAACAATCTCGAAAAGGATGATTAAAAAGCTCATTTTTTTTGGGAACCTCTTAAGGAGCACATATATATATGAGTCACATCCAAAATGTGTCACATCCAAACTTCAGTATCATAACCCTTCTTTAATGGCGTGGGACTATTGAGATTCTTATAAGGTTTGTATTAATGATACACGGTAGTTAATACAACGGTCGAATTTAAATATATTTACATTACAATAAACAACGGAATAATGCCACATGTCAATATTAAGATTCCTTAACTAGTTTCTAAGAGCATCTTTTGAACTATACTTGAAATAATAAAACTAAAATTATTATAAATTTGCACCGGGTGAGATTCAAACCTGCGATCTTTATTATATAGAATTCACACTTAACAACTAAACCACTTAAAATGTTGATTTCTTTTTATATATAATTATATAATTGATATGACTAACAATTATATATATATATATATATAATTAAACATAGTTTTATCCATTCATTATCAAAACCATTTCATCAATCATCAATTATTAAAATCAAGTGTATTAATTATCTTTAATCATCTAAGACCTTAATCTAACAATTTCTACCTTTTTGATTATTTATGTTAAATTATCAAAACTAAGTGGATTCATAATTTAAACACTATTCAACACAAATGTTGAAATTAATTAACGAAGTTTTAGTAATTATATAAGTAAAAGTTTTAAAATTTAAGATTTATTTATTTCTTAATTTACAGGAAAACTGTTTTAATGATTTATAAACAAGAGACAATAAAACATAAAATAGCAAAATTATTTTTTTTATTCAGTTTTAAACTAAAATACTAGCAATTTGGAAAAAAGATCCTAATTATTTTAAAATAAATTATTTTTTATTACTTAAAGTTTTCATTATCCCCTTATATAACAATAAAATAGATAAAATTAATTATCTTTAGAATGTATAATAACTTCTCAACATAATATGCATTTTTAAATGTTATGGTTTATATGATTTTATTAATTATTTTAATATTTAAAACATTACTTAATTTTTGAATTCAAATTAGACTTGATTATTAGTTGATTTTGTTTAGGCTCATTTGTGGTCTAATATTTTTTCAGTGATACATTTTAATATTTGGAAATCCATATCATGTTTTAGTTTAAGTTTATTTTATTTAATAATCACAATTTTTAAGATGACATGATATAATATTTTTATAATGTTATAAAAATTTAAAAATCTTACTAGTATTCTTTTGAATTTTTTTTATTAAAAAGTATATTATTTTTAGATAAATTTAAGAAATATTTTATAGTGTCATTTTTCAACTCAATTTTTGAAAGTATATACGATAACACATGATTAAGAAACTACGGTATTAAAATCATTCATATAGTAGTTAAGAATCAGGCCTCTCTTCCATGTCGGTCCACTAGTAAAAATCAGAGATATTTTTTTTCTAATTAATCAAAATCTTGATCGTCTGGTTTATTTTAAAAATGCATAAGGCTTGTTTCTTTGAATAATGGTTTATTAATTAATGTTTGATATAAAAATGTGATAGGATCGGCTTTATCGATAGAGACGGGGTCTGGCTAAGGATGAAGGCTTATGAAAAACAGTTTTAAAGAAATCCTGTTAGGGATTTAATTTGCTTTCTATTCTACACAAACTTGTGTAAATACATGAAACGGATTCAAGTCGGAATTGTTTACTTGGGTTTGAAGCACAAGATGAAATATGAAAAGATGGCAGAAAAGAAGAACGCAGCAGTTTGTTTATGGATGTTCGGAGAAACTCTCCTTCGTCACCCCTTCTTCCAATGTAATATGCATTTTTAAATGTTAGGATTTATATGATTTTATTAATAAATTTAATATCTAAAACATTACTTAATTGCTGAATTCAAATTAGACTTGATTATTAGTTGATTTTGTTTAGGCTCATTTTTAGTCTAATATTTTTTTTAGTGATACATTTTATTATTTGGAAATCCATATCATGTTTTAAGTTTAAGTATAAGTTTATTTTATTTAATAATCATAATTTTTAAGATAACATGATATAATATTTTTATAATGTTATAAAAGTTTTAAAATCTTACTAGTATTCTTTTCAATTTTTTTAATTAAAAATATATATTGTTTTTAGATAAATTTAAGAAAATATTTTTTAGTGTCGTTTTTTAACACAATTTTAGAAAGTATATATGATAAGACATGATTAATAAACTACGGTATTAAAAGCAGTCATATAGTAGTTAAGAATTGGACCTCTATTCCGTCCCGGTCCACTAGTAAAAATCGGAGAGCTGTTTTTCTAATTAATCAAAATCTTGATCGTCTGGTTTGTTTTAAAAATGCATAAGGGTTGTTTCTTTAAATAATGGTTTATTAATTAATGTTTGATATAAAAATTCCTAAATATGTTTTGAAAAATCCAAAAAAGTATAAAACTATTAGAATTTTTTTTATACATTTTATAAAATAAAAAGAATCTGAATTAGAGTTGATTGGATAATTTTTATTATTTTGTCTAACTTCAAGAATCCATAACTTGGGCTATATGTGCTCAAAATTATGAGGAAAATTTTAAGTTAATCCATGAATTATTTATGAACTTTTGAAATATTAAACTCAATTTTTGGACAAATGGCAAGTTTAAGTCATTTCTAACCCAAATTGTTTATTGCTTTACGGTCATATATGTAGGTAATTTTGCTGAACTAAATTTTATCTACTAAAATGTCCTAGTCTAGATGCATTTTAGGAATGGAAAGAACATTTAATTTTTAGATACTATAGGACAAAAGTAGAATATTTTAAGAAGAAACGAGATTAGATGTAAGTTTTAAATTTAAAATAAAATTTGTATAACATGTAATGATAAAATCTAATAGGCCAAATTTGTTTCTAAGTAGAGACCATTATTTGGACGGACGTGTGGGACACAACGCCAAGACCTTTTCCTACAAGTAACCAAGCACAGAGCCAAAAAAATTTCTTGAATTTTTTTCTTTATTAGTTTATCAATAAGTAAACTAAGTGACGAGTCTTAAAAGATCACTAAAAGTATGTCAAATTATTACTAAGTTCTATTTCGATTTCTCGTCTCAACTTAAGAAGAGACACCTCCTAAGAGAGTCTATCTTTAGCTTAGTTTTACAAGATCTGAGAGAAAGATAAGTTACGATACTTAACAAAGTAATCGACAAAAATATTTTTTTCAAAAAGTACTAGAGTCAAGTTACCATTCAAATATCTCGTCTCATACCGCGAGAGCATTTGAGCGAAAGTACGGCATGAGGCTAAAACCAATTGCAATGTAGGAATCACCCTTAAAGAAGGAGTAAAAATGTTTAAGATAAAAAAATAGAGACGAAACCGAAAAAAGTACGTACAACTTTAAATTTATCAACTACTGTCTTCATTTGGTTTAGGTTATTTAAATAATTAGGGCAGATGGTTTTAACACGAACTTCTTCAAAAAAATCTGGAAAATAATGGGTAAAGATGTAAGCGAAGGATTTTTGGAATTCTTCCAAAACAAGAAAATGTTGAAGCAATGGAACGTCACAGTGTTAAATTTGTTTCCAAAGAATTCAATTCTTGAAAAAATTCAGGACTTTCGTCTTATTTCATGCTCAATGTTATTTACAAAATTATTTCAAAAAGTATTTCGCAACGTTTGAAAACAGTTATTGATAAGCTTGTAGGATTAGGACAATCAACATTTATTCATAAATGATCTATTTCCCATAACATCCTACTCATGTAGAGCTTATTGAATGGATATGGCAAGAAAAATATATCGCCACGTGTTGTTTTCAAAATTGACATTAGAAAAGCTTATGACTCTATCAGATGGGGATCAATCCACGAATTCTCCCTTGCTGCAGGTTTTCCAATTATTTTTATTGATTGGATTATCTAATGTGTTTCCACTCCTCACATTGTTATGAGCATGAATGGTATTCATGGAGGCTTTTTCAAGGATGAAAGGGGAGTAAGGCAAGGATACCTTATATCTCCTTACATATTCGTCTTAATAATGGAAATTCTTGACTGCATTTTTGAATCGTGACTTGCTTCACTGTTGATTGATGAACTCTTGAGAAAGTTTATAAAAGGCAACTTGTCTTTACTGATGTTCAACCCTTAGAGGTTAGAAGATTTATATTTATCCAGATTATTGTTGTCATAGACTAGTCCGAATTTACAGTTATACAGTCTTTGATGACTTGACATCTGGCTCACATCATCTCTAGATCTCTTCCATGCAGCCATCACTTATTTAGTTCGTTCATTTCTTCGGTCAACGATTGAACTGTCTCCTTGAGCTTATCATTCTCAAAGGATAGTTTAATTGTTTCACCGGTCTTAATTTCACTCGGTTCACCGATTTTAGTTTTGCTCGGTTCACCGATCTGAAAGTTTAATCGAGTCGGTACATGAGTTGACATGTTCTTATACTCAATGACCATGTCATTGAGTGCAGTAACCAAATCTTTTCGGGTAAATTCCTCAGAGGCAAAATTAAATACATCTTCTTCATTTACCATAAGATAGTTGATTCTTTCATCGTCACTATCCGAATCGGTATGTGCCCACTAACTTCTAACATCATCGGCTATCAAGGCCTTTTGGATCTCCTTATCTTGACTGTTTGACTGGTGTTCATCCCTTTGATCATTCGGTTTTTTGTAATCCCTTAGAGACTTCTAGCACTCGTACTTATAATAACCTAAAGCATCACAATTATAACACCGAAAGTTAGACTTATTACCGTTAGGATAGGTGTAGTTGTATAAGTTGGTCGATTGATTCTTCTTCCGAACTAATTTCTAAGAGCATTTTTTGAGCTATACCTGAAATAATAAACCTAAAATTATTATAAATTTACACCGGGTGAGATTCGAACCCGTGATCTTTATTATATAGAATTCACACTTAAGAACTAAACCACTTAAAATGTTGCTTTCTTTTTATATATTTATATAATTGATATGACTAACAATTATATATATATATATATATATATATATATAATTAAACATAGTTTTATCCATTCATTATCAAAACCATTTCATCAATTATCAAAATCAAGTATGTTAATTATCTTAAATCAATTAAGACCTTAATCTAACAATTTCTCCCTTTTTGATTATTTATGCTAAATTATCAAAACTAAGTGGGTTCATGATTTAAACACAATTCAACACAAATATTGAAATTAATTAACGAAGTTTTAGTAATTGTATAAGTAAAAGTTTTAAAATTGAAAATTTATTTATTTCTTAATTTACAGGAAAACTTTTTTAATGTTTTATAAACAAGAGACAATAAAACATACTAATTTGGATGAAAATAGCCAGATTATTTTTTATTCAGTTTTAAACTAAAATACTAGCAATTTGGTAGAAAGATCGTAATTATTTTAAAATAAATTATTTTTTATTTCTTAAAGTTTTCATTATCCCGTTATATAACAATAAAATAGATAAAATTAATTATCTTTAGAATGTATAATAACTTCTCAACATAATATGCATTTTTAAATGTTATGGTTTATATGATTTTATTAATTATTTTAATATCTAAAACATTACTTAATTTTTGAATTCAAATTAGACTTGATTATTAGTTGATTTTGTTTAGGCTCATTTGTGGTCTAATATTTTTTCAGTGATACATTTTATTATTTGGAAATCCATATCATGTTTTAGTTTAAGTATAAGTTTATTTTATTTAATAATCACAATTTTTAAGATGACACGATATAATATTTTTAAAATGTTATAAAAATTTAAAAATCTTACTAGTATTCTTTTGAATTTTTTTAATTAAAAAGTATATTATTTTTAGATAAATTTAAGAAAATATTTTATAGTGTCATTTTTCAACTCAATTTTTAAAAGTATATACGATAACACATGATTAAGAAACTACGGTATTAAAATCAGTCATATAGTAGTTAAGAATCAGGCCTCTCTTCCATGCCGGTCCACTAGAAAAAATCGGAGATCTATTTTTTCTAATTAATCAAAATCTTGATCGTCTGGTTTATTTTAAAAATGCATAAGGCTTGTTTGTTTGAATAATGGTTTATTAATTAATGTTTGATATAAAAATGTGATAGGATCGACTTTATCGATAGAGACAGGGGTCTGACTAAGGATGAAGGCTTATGAAAAACAGTTTGAAAGAAATCCTGTTAGGGATTTAATTCGCTTTCTATTCTACACAAACTTGTGTAAACACATGAAACGGATTCAAGGCGGAATTGTTTACTTAGGTTTGAAACACAAGATGAAATATGAAAAGATGACAGAAAAGAAGAACACAACAGTTTGTTTATGGATGTTCGGAGAAACTCTCCTACGTCACCCCTTCTTCCAACCACCGGAAGGATTCACTATAAGATGATTAGAATCAAATACAGTTTATAAACACACTTAGCTCACTATTGAACAGAACACTTTCTGTTCAATTACAAGATGAAGAATATTACTCAACTAAAGGTGTTTTGATTCTAGCTCTCTCTCTCTCGATTTACACATAGTACAATCAGAAAGAAGCTTCACAATATTCAAAGGCTTGAATTCTCTGTAGTTTCAGTAAGCAAGATTGGCAAGTGACAAGTTAGCAGTTGTGCTTGTTAAGGTCGATTGTCCGTTGTCCTTAGGATTGGTTAAATACTGAGCTGGAGCAAACGGTCGAAACTTCAAGAATGATACGTGGCACTCTTCCATTGGAAAGCCTTCATTGTACACAACAGGTTCTGAGCACAAGGATTGTGGCCGTACAGAACTGGTAGTGCGTCGAATATTCCATCAGAGATGTACCTGCAAAACAAGTAATTTGAGGAAAATTCTCTTACGTGGTATTCCTTGATCGGATGCGTATAGCTGATGTACTAATCTTCACTAGAAAGTGGAGCAGAAGTAGGGTACAGCTATAGCACGTGGGTAGGAGAGATGCTAAATTCAAGCGTACTATTTAAACTGAGCATTAAACGTATTTCAGTTAGACGGATTGTGAAAATCAGTCTAATGAAATAAGTCATCTCCTTCTAATAGAAAAACGTCTATTAGACCGCCTGGTCTAATATAATTAGACTCGCGTCTAATTACAATAACCATTAGACTGCACGTCTAACTCCACTGAGTTAAACTGCACGTCTAATTCCGGTTCTACCTCAGACTTGTCTGAAGGAGTTAGACTCACGTCTAACTTTCATTAATTAGACCACATGTCTAATTATTCAATAACTATTAGACTGCACGTCTAACTCCACTAAGTTAGACTGCACGTCTAATTCCGGTTCTACCTCAGACTTGTCTGAAGGAGTTAGACGCACATCTGACTTTCATTAATTAGACCACACGTCTAATTATTCAATAACAATTAGACTGTACGTCTAATTCCGGTTCTACCTCAGACTTGTCTGAAGGAGTTAGACTCACGTCTAACTTTCATAATTAGACCACACGTCTAATTCTTCAATAACTATTAGACTACACGTCTAACTCCGATGAGTTAGACTGTACGTCTAATTCCGTGTATTCATTAGACCATCCGTCTAATTCTTTACACCTATTAGACTACACGTCTAACTCCGATGAGTTAGACTGTACGTCTAATTCTATTAGACTTACGTCTAATTCCGTGTATTCATTAGACCATCCGTCTAATTCTTTACACCTATTAGACTACACGTCTAACTCCGATGAGTTAGACTGTACGTCTAAATCTATGCAATGAAAGTCAAAATCGGTCTAATGACCCTCATCAGATCCAAGTCTTATAACATGTTGTCTCAATACACCTGTATCAAAACTCATACGTTATTTCATCATCAAAATATCAGTGGTTAAATTATTTCAACACTTAGTCAAAATAATTTGACCCAACAATTTCCCCCTTTTTGATGAAGAAATTGCAAACCTGCATATATATTTCAAAGCATGCATTCACCATATAAACAAACAAAAACCTTGTTCACTTACATCATTCATCCAAAAACCAGTATTCGAGAAACCATCAAAGACAAGTGTTCATAAGAGTTAAATACGTTAAAAGAAGAGAAATCGTTGTTCTTCCCTTTTAACTCGAGGATCGGTTGGACTCATCTATTTCCCGGGAAACATGTTGAAGAAAGGAGGATAGCCGCGACCACCACGACCGCCTTCACTTGATCTTCCACCGCGTTCACCACTACTGGCACGTCCACCTTGATCGACATTGGATAGCCAACTCTGGCCACCACCACTTCGACCTCCACACTCACCACCGCTTCGACCACCACCTCTCTTGGTTGGCCTTGGATTGTCATCAGAACTTGAAGCTCGCCTGGATCTTGTGGCGGTTGACACACCATCATTTTTTCTGCTTGACTCTCCTTGAACTAGTCGAGGTTGAGCACCTTCAGTATTAACCTTTGCATCCTCCTTTGCTTGAAATCTTCTAGCAATGGAGTCAGCAAATTCTTAGCGTTCATTATCATTTCTACTCATGCAACCCTGGATTTCCAACATCTGATTCTTCACCAGACTGAATTCTTCCATAGTTTCCTTGTGGCGTTCATCGTTGATTTTCCTTTCAATATCAAATAACTCGGTTTGACGATTGACAAGTTGCTTTCCAAACTTTGAAAAGTTTACATTCGCAATATGAGTCTCATATGTGTTCTTCTTCAAAGTGTTATCCAGCTCAGTGAGGACCTTGAAAATGTTGTGAAAGTTCTCCCTTTCTTCTTCCCTTGAGTTCATTGTTTGAGACATGGTCTAATGAATCGATGAAATCATAGACCTCATAGATCTTAGCACTTTGTTTCCTCCAGCAGATGACTCTTCATGAAACGAAACTTCTTCAGATTCTGCTGCCATACTTTGAATAGGCTCAAAGTTTGTATGAACCTGCAATGATTGCTCCGGCTGATTCATTTCGGCATTCTTAGCGACTTTGTCTCGTTCTTCTTCTTCTTCAATTTCTTTTTCAGCCCTTTCAAATCTCTCAAGCAGAGTACCATAGTAGTGACGAGGAATGTTGATGTTTTCGAGAACACTTCCCACAACGCCGTCGGGAAATAAACGGGGCTTCACAAAGGTTGCTTGCTGATCCTGTTCCTCCTCAGATGAGGAACTTTCTTCCTCATCGTCTTTCTCTTTGGAAGGTTCCCCCTCAGTTCTGGCAGTTTCTGGCTGAGTGTCCTCGACCAATTTTTCTTGAACACCCTCTGTTCTCGCAACAGGGGTTATTAACATGTCTTCTTCAATAGGAGCTTTCAAAGCGTCCTTAGTCACATCTTCTATGATGACTTCTTCTTCATTTATCTCAAGAGCTTGTTCAGGCTCTTGAACATTCACATTTTCTTCTTCTTCATTCGGACGTTCTTGGAATGGTTGATCTAGAATCCGTCTCTCTTCTGCAGAAAGATTCCCGAATTCGATCAGGAGAGCAGCATCTAGCTCATCAGCATCATTATCAGCATCTTGAATATCCATAGCTTCTTCTTCTTCTTTATTGAAAGGTTCTGCGCCAGAGCAATCGGCGCCGTGAATGTGTCTAGAAGTAGCAGAAACATAGCTGTCCAGGATATCATTCAACTTCTTCAATACCTTTACTTCAACATCAGCTCCTTTCACATCAGGATTGAATTTAGCTTTCCTTGCTTCAAAAATTGGAAAAAGGGCTTTTCCAAGAATGCAAGCTTCCACCAGTTCTCTTTTCTTCAGAGCGTCACAAACATCTGACGTTCTTGCCCATTTCAAGACTTTCTTCTCGTTTGCCACCCTCTTCTTCCATTCTTTTGCTATGGCAGCGTTTGACAGAGAGTCGTTGTACTTGGAGGACAGCCTCTCCATATACCAAGACTCATAAATTTCCAATTTCTCAGCAGTAAGAACTTTAACTTGATCCAAAATAAGGTCAACGATACCCGTTGCCTCAGATACCTTCTCAGGAGCTTGAATTACAATGGATTTTCCTTTTCCAACAAACTCTACGGGTTTTGAAGCGGGTCTTGGTTCACCAATCACAATTCCATGTGTCCCTTTTTTGGAGCGCAACAGTTCGAAAGCAGATTGTGGTTTCTTACAGAGCTCAGTAGAAAGCTCCATACAAACAACTTTCCCGGCCACCAAGGAATGTTTAGGAACAGGAATAACGGGTTCACCAGCCACAAGGGTAAGAATAACACCTTGTTCTGGTTGTGATGACTCTGTAGCACATGCGGCTACAAGATCAGTTTGAATAAAAGGAGACTCAACCCTGTCAACAATTTCATCATTTGGACCGACTGACTCAACAGCAGGCCCTTCAGCAGATTCTCTCAAATGAGAGAATACAGATTCAGCTTGTTCAACTATGGGAACATCAAATTTAGGCACAGCGGCCAAAGATATAGAAGACTTCACCTTTGCAGATTTAGACGCTCGGGGCGCCCTTGTCTTCTTCTCCTTTTAGGCACAAGACCTCGAAGGTTTCCTCAAAAAGGTTGAGGGAGTGGATAGTGATGACATTGGAGTTGCAGCAAGTACGCCTGGACCTTGCTTCATCCATGAATCAACAGATTTAGAATCCTTCTGGTTTGGACTTTTCAGACTGGAGGAATTGGCCTCCGATTCGTTCACTGTTTTGGTTCTCTTTTCCCTGTTGACATAACTGAAGTAGAAGGCTTGGATCGGGTCAAAGGTTTTCCACCGGTCTAGAAGTTGGAAGCACCAGATGCAGATTCAAGGTTGTTCTTCAACCTCGTTAGTGTACTAGCCACTGTAAGAGTAGTAAAAACTCGTGGATAATTGATTTGCACTGGTTCACCAACGGGAACCCCCAAATGCTTCAACAAGTGCCTCAGTTGAGCCGCATATGTAATACTTTCTTTGTTCGTCTGACTGATAGAATAACACAAATTCTGAAAAAGGGTATGCGCCCAGTTTACCTGGATCCCTTTTGAGATAGCACACATATAGTCAAAGCGGTCTTGACTATAGAGATTGAAGGAACCAGCCTTCCCTTGAAGCGCCTTCGCCACCACGTCGTTCAGAAGAATGAATTGCGGTTTGAATACCTTCTTGTATCCATTCACATGGATTTTTGAACCGTCTGCAGAGAAAGTTGTCTTCATCTCCTCCATGATTTCTGAAGAGAGAACCAAGTCGAAAAGATGACCCTCCGTCGGAAGTTCAAAGAACTCCGCATAGACTGCTTCGTCAAAGAAATGTTCGTTCCGTTGACGGTTGCTACGATGGAATCATCCACCATAATTGTCGTTTTGAAGAACTCGCGAACTTCGTCTTCGTAGAAGATGAACGGTCCGCCCAGATACTTCCTTAACCCAGAATATTCTAGGGTTTGGAACATCTTCACCACCTCCAGTTGATTAAACGAATACACCCATGGAAAGTCCACTTGCAAAGTACAGTGACCGAGAGTGAATTTCTTCACCATTTTTGAGAGAATATGAATCGACACGAGATTTTAGAGAAATTTAGTGAGAGAACTGCAAAGAAAGCTAGGGTTCTTAGAGATTTCGAGGGAATCGAAGCTTTCAAATTCATGTAGAAATGTCCTTATATAGATGAAAGAGAGAAATACAGAATAACCGTCTATTCTAGGGGTATGGACCACTAATAAATGTTAGACGTCCTTTTTCAAGAAATCATCATTAAAAATGAGGGTATTTCAGTCATTTTCTCTAACTTGATAGACACGTGTCTTCATGTTATTAAGAGATGACTTTTTGATGTTTTGAGCGGGAAAAGCAGATAACTTTCAACGTGGGACAACTGTCCTTGATCAGTCTAATCGGCACGTAGTTAGACATTTTTCTTACTCCACAAATCCATATTACACAACGTACGTCTCAGAGCGATATATCATCGTCTAATTCTGGTAATTAGATTCGCTCTTCATAGACAAACTTGGGATTTGCGCTATTAGACGAATGAGTCTATTAGACGCATACGTCTAATTCCGTGTTTATAAAAATTCGTCTAATGTTTATTAGACGTGTACGTCTAATTACGCATAAACACCACGTGTTAGACGTGTGTTTATTAGACGTGAGCATCCTTTTGCTCATGACGAAAAACGTCTAACGTCTATTAGACGTGTCCGTCTAATTACGTAGGTATAACACCTCAACATATAGACTTAGATGTATGGATTATGAGCAAAAATACGTCTAAGTACATACTGTTTCTTTTAGACACCCTTGTCTAATTAGACCGATTAAGGATATTCGTCTAGAGAGTATCTTTACTTTCAAAGTAATTTTTCCTCTCATTATGAATATGGACATTTAAGGTTTAATAAACAATTTTTGTGGTCTAAAGACCAAAAACATTTTTAACAAATAAAAACATTTATTCTTCCAGAATGGCAAGTGCCATTGTTGATCTTCCAAGCTGTGTACTTAGAGGAGTACTCTTCTAGCTTCCTTCTTGCTATCCTCCTGCATCACTTACAAAATAAACTATTTACAACCATTGGTACCCATACTTAATTTGGTCCTCGATCAATTAGTCCCTCAGGAATCCATATTTGAGTTATTCTAATGGATTTCCCATTTTGTGTTGTGATTAATGCATAAGATTTTAACTTAGCAGATGACTTCTTGCTAGCCACTGATCCTTTGACTTTTGAAGAAGATTTTCTTTTAAAACTCCTTGACTTAAACTCAGGTTTTAAATTACCAGACTTATTAGCTTTTTCTAGCTTATTCTTAAGCCAACTAACAGTCGGTGGAACATAAACTATTTCATTTTTGAAAACAACTTCTTCATGAATAGGATCAGATTCAATGTTAGTCTTACTTCCTTTGACAAAACTTATTGGCTTAAGTTTGTCATTTGGTTTTGACTTTTTGCATGACAAATTAGGATCATTGCTGTCAAATCCCAATCTGGATCTAGATCTAGCAGGTTTCAACATGCTGATCTGATATTTGACAGCATCACCAGATCTTGTCCATGCATTGACAACATAGTTAAGCCTTTTGTTTTCAGATGAAAGATTTTGAATCTGTTCCTTGAGTATCTCATTCTCAGATGAGATCTATTCAATCTTCTTTTCAGAATCATTTGACTCTTCCTCTTTAGACAGACTTGGTTTATTTAAATCTGATGAACATTTAGTTTCATTTAGAGATTCTGCTAGCTTCGTGTACTCGATGACCATGTCATCTAGTGTAGCTACCAGTTGTTCCCTTGAAAACCTTTCGGAAGAAAAATCAAATACCTCACTCTCCTGATTTCCTTCTTCATCTTCTTTGGCCATGAAGCAAGCCACGTCTTCTTCATCACTTTCACTGGATGAGAAGTACGAACCACGGCTGCTTCCTCCGTCCTTTCCGTCACCAGCCATAAGAGCCTTCATCTCTTTTCCATCATCCTTGGCGTCTTCACGCTTTGGCATCCGGCATTCCGATGCATAATGATCTTTAATACCACAGTTAAAATAAGTAACATTAGCTTTTGATTTTCTATTATCATTAGAATTTGAAGAGTTTGAGTTAGAGTTGCTCTTCTTCATGAAGTCGCCAAACTTCTTCACAAAAAGAGACATGGCATCGCTGCTCAGCTGCTGAGCTGCCAGCTTCACGTCTGGAGCGGTTGGTGGCTCTTCAGCAGTAACCAGCGCCTTGGCAACGATAATGGACGTGGATTGATCTTCTTCCATCCTATAGTTCAGCTCGAACTCATAGGCTTTCAGGTCAACAAAGAGATCCAAGAGAGAGATCTTGTTAAGATATTTGGATTCTCTCATCCCCATAGGCTATATGTCCCATTCTCTTGGAAGAGCGCATGACCTTGATAGCAAGCTTCCGGTTGCTATATGTCTTGACTAGAATGGACAGAGAGGAGACGATCTTGCTAAATCTGGTGTCGAAATCGTTCATTGTTTAACCATGACGCATTTTGAAGCTGTCGAACTGTTGAGTAGCAACCATGATCTTGTTTTCTTTGGTTTGCTCGTTGCCCTCACACAGTTGAGTGAGTCTGTCCCAAACCTCTTTGGAAATGTCACATTCGATGATGTAGTTGAACATACTGTCATCGAGAGATCTATATAGAACATCAAGAGCCATGTTGTTGAGGTTATTCTGCCTCTTTTCATCAGCGGTCCAAGCGGCCTTCTCCTTATCCATCTTGATAGGACCTTTTGTGACAACGCTCCACATGTCATCATGAAGAGAAGAAAGATGAGCACAAACTCTTTTCTTCCAAACAATGTAGTTTTCACGAGAGAAGGTTGGAATGGCTGTAGCACTGGCATCTTTGGGTATGTTCGACATATTTCAGGAAAGGGTTGAGAATAGAAACAGGGCGCTGAAACCAATTGATAGGATCGACTTTATCGATAGAGACGGGGGTCTGGCTAAGGATGAAGTCTTATGAAAAACACTTTGAAAGAAATCCTGTTAGGGATTTAATTCGCTTTCTATTCTACGCAAACTTGTGTAAACACTTTAAACAGATTCAAGGCGGAATTGTTTACTTGGGTTTGAAGCACAAGATGAAATATGAAAAGATGACAGAAAAGATGAACACATCAGTTTGTTTATGGATGTTCGGAGAAACTCTCCTACGACACCCCTTCTTCCAACCACGGGAAGGATTCACTATAAGATGATTAGAATCAAATACAGTTTATACACACTTAGCTCACTATTGAACAGAACACTTTCTGTTCAATTACAAGATGAAGAATATCACTCAGCTAAAGGTGTTTTGATTCTAGTTCTCTCTCTCGATTCACACACAGTACAATCAGAAAAAAGCTTTACAATATTCAAAGGCTTGAATTCTCTATAGTTTCAGTAAGCAAGATTGGCAAGTGACAGGTTAACAGTTGTGCTTGTTAAGGCCGATTGTCCGTTGTGCTTAGGATTGGTTAAATACTGAGCAGGAGAAAACGGTCGAAACTTCAAGAATGATACGTGGCACTCTTCCATTGGAAAGACTCCATTGTACACAGCAGGTTCTTAGCACAAGGATCGTGGCCGTACAGAACTGGTAGTGCGCCGAATATTCCATAAGAGATGTGCCTGCAAAACAAGTAATTTGAGGAAAATTCTCTTACGTGGCATTCCTTGATTGGATGCGTATATCTTCTATACTAATCTTCACTACTAAATGTGGAGCAGAAGTAGGGTACAGCTATAGCACGTGGGTAGGAGAGATGCTAGATTCAAGCGTACTACTTAAACTGAGCATTAGACATATTTCAGTTAGACGGATTATGAAAATAAGTCATCTCCTTATAATAGAAAAATTGTATTACACCGCCTGGTCTAATAGAATTAGACTCGCGTCTAATTACAATAACCATTAGATTGCACGTCTAACTCCACTGAGTTAGACTACTGGTCTAATTACGGTTCTACCTCAGACTTGTCTGAAGGAGTTAGACTCACGTCTAACTTTCATTAATTAGACCACACGTCTAATTATTCAATAACCATTAGACTGCACGTCTAACTCCACTGAGTTAGACTGCACGTCTAACTCCACTGAGTTAGACTGCACGTCTAATTCCGGTTCTACCTCAGACTTGTCTGAAGGAGTTAGACTCACTTCTAACTTTCATTAATTAGACCACATGTCTAATTATTCAATAACCATTAGTCTGCATGTCTAATTCCATTGAGTTAGACTGCACGTCTAATTCCGGTTCTACCTCAGACTCGTCTAAAGGAGTTAGACGCACGTCTAACTTTCATTAATTAGACCACACGTCTAATTCTTCAATAACTATTAGACTACACGTCTAACTCCAATGAGTTAGACTGTACGTCTAATTCTATTAGACTTACGTCTAATTCTGTGTATTCATTAGACCATCCGTCTAATTCTTTACACCTATTAGACTACATGTCTAACTCCGATGAGTTAGACTGTACGTCTAATTCTATTAGACTTACGTCTAATTCTGTGTATTCATTAGACCATCCGTCTAATTATTTACACCTATTATACTACAAGTCTAACTCCGATGAGTTAGACTGTACGTCTAATTCTATTAGACTTACGTATAATTCCGTGTATTCATTAGACCATTCGTCTAATTCTTTACACCTATTAGACTACACGTCTAACTCCGATGATTTAGACTTTACGTCTAATTCTATTAGACTTACGTCTAATTCCGTGTATTCATTAGACCATCCGTCTAATTACATGTCTATTAGACTACACGTCTAACACCGATGAGTTAGACTGTACGTCTAATTCTATGACCCTCATTAGATCCAAGTCTTATAACATATTCTCAATACACCTGTATCAAAACTCATAAGTTATTTCATCATCAAAATATCAGTGGTTAAATTATTTCAACACTTAGTCAAAATAATTTGACCCAACAAAATGCCTAAATATATTTTGAAAAATCCAAAAAAGTATAAAATTATTAGAATTCATTTTCTACATTTTATAAAATAAAAATAATCTGAATTAGAGTTGATTGGATAATTTTATTATTTTGTCTAACTTCAAGGATTCATAACTTGGGCTATATGTGCTCAAAAATATGAGGAAAATTTCAAGATAATCCATGATTTATTTATGAACTTTTGAAATATTAACCTCAATTTTTGGACAAATTGCAAGTTTAAGTCATTTCTGACCCAAATTGTTTATTACTTTATGGTCATATATGTAGGTAATTTTGCTGAACTAAATTTTATCTACTAAAATGTCCTAGTCTAGATGCATTTTAGGAATGGAAAGAACATGTTTAGGAATAACTCAGTGGAGTTAGACGTGCAGTCTAATGGTTATTGAATAATTAGACGTGTGGTCTAATTAATGAAAGTTAGACGTGAGTCTAACTCCTTCAGACAAGTCTGAGGTAGAACCGTAATTAGACCAGTAGTCTAACTCAGTGGAGTTAGACGTGCAATCTAATGGTTATTGTAATTAGACGCGAGTCTAATTCTATTAGACCAGGCGGTGTAATACAATTTTTCTATTATAAGGAGATGACTTATTTTCATAATCCGTCTAACTGAAATACGTCTAATGCTCAGTTTAAGCAGTACGCTTGAATCTAGCATTTCTCCTACCCCACGTGCTATTGTTGTACCCTACTTCTGCAATACTTTCTAGTGAAGATTAGTACTGCAGCTATACGCATCCATTCAAGGAATGCCACGTAAGAGAATTTTCCTCAAATTACTTGTTTTGCAGGTACATTTCTGATGGAATATTCGGCGCACTACCAGTTCTGTACGGCCACGATCCTTGTGCTCAGAACCTGCTGTGTACAATGGAGGCTTTCCAATGGAAGAGTGTACCACGTATCATTCTTGAAGTTTCGAGCGTTGGCTCATGCTCAGTATTTAACCAATCCTAAGGACAACGGACGAAGCACCATGTCTTACACAACGAACAAGCAATCTGATTTTGCAGAGAGAGAAACTACTCAATCATCTTGCTTACTGAATTCAAACTGTGAAGCTTCTTTTTGATTGTACTATGTGTGAATCGAGAGAGAAAGCTAGAATCAAAACACCTTTAGCTGAGTGATATTCTTCATCTTATAATTGAACAGAAAGTGTTCTGTTCAATAGTGAGCTAAGTGTGTGTAAACTGTATTTGATTCTAATCATCTTATAGTGAATCCTTCCGGTGGTTGGAAGAATGAGTGACGTAGGAGAGTTTCTCCAAACATCCATAAACAAACTGTTGTGTTCTTCTTTTCTGTCAACTTTTCATATTTCATCTTGTGCTTCAAACCCAAGTAAACAATTCCGCCTTGAATCTGTTTCAAGTGTTTACACATGTTTGCGTAGAATAGAAAACGAATTAAATCCCTAACAGGATTTCTTTCAAACTGTTTTTCATAAGCCTTTATCCTTAGCCAGACTCCCGTCTCTATCGATAAAGTCGATCCTATCAATTGGTATCAGAGCCCTGTTTCTATTCTCAAGCCTTTCCTGAAATATGTCGAACATACTCAAAGATGTCAGTGCTACAGCCATTCCAAGCTTCTCTCGTGAAGACTACATTGTTTGGAAGAAAAGATTTGTGCTCATCTCTCTTCTCTTCATGATGACATGTGGAGCGTTATCACAGAAGGTCCTATCAAGATTGATAAGGAGAAGGCCGACTGAACCGCTGATGAAAAGAGGCAGAATAACCTCAACAACATGGCTCTTGATGTTCTGTACAGATCTCTCGATGACAGTATGTTCAACTACATCATCGAATGTGACATTGCCAAAGAGTTCTGGGATAGACTCACTCAACTATGTGAAGGCAACGAGCAAACCAAAGAAAACAAGATCATGGTTGCTACTCAACAGTTCGACAGCTTCAAAATGCGTCCTGGTGAAAAAATGAATGATTTCGACACCAGATTTAGCAAGATCGTCTCCTCTCTGTCCATTCTTGGCAAGATATATAGCAACCGGGAGCTTGCTATCAAGGTCATGCGTGCTCTTCCAAGAGAATGGGACATAAAAACTATGGCGATGAGAGAAACCAAAGATCTTAACAAGATCTTTCTCTTTGATCTCTTTGCTGACCTGAAAGCCTATGAGTTCGAGCTGAAGTGTAGGATGGAAGAAGATCAACCCTCGTCAATTATCATTGCCAAGGCGCTGTGACTGCTGAAGAGCCATCAACCGCTCCGGACGTGAAGATGGCAGCTCAGCAGCTGAACAGCGATGCCATGTCTCTCTTTGTGAAGAAGTTTGGTGACTTCATGAAGAAGAGAAACTCTAACTCAAACTCTTCAAATTCTAATGATAATAGAAAATCTAAAGCTAATGTTACTTGTTTTAACTGTGGTATAAAAGGTCATTATGAATCGGAATGCCGAAAGATAAAGCGTGAAGACGCCAAGGATGATGGAAAAGATCTGAAGTGTCTTATGGCTGGTGACGGAAAGAATAGAGGAAGCAACTGTGATTCGTACTTCTCATCCAGTGAAAGTGATGAAGAAGACGTGGCTTGCTTCATGGCCAGAGAAGATGAAGAAGAAACTCAGGAGACTGAGGTGATGCAGGATAGCAGGAAGAAAGCTAGAAGAGTACTCCTCTAAGTACACAGCATGGAAGATCAACAATGGCTCTTGCCATTCTGGAAGAATAAATGTTTTTATTTGTTTAAAATGTTTTTGGTCTTTAGACCACAAAAATTGTTTATTAAACCTTAAATGTCCATATTCATAATGAGAGAGAAAAATTACTTTGGAAGTAAAGATACTCTCTAGACGAATATCCTTAATCGATCTAATTAGACAAGGGTGTCTAAAAGAAACAGTATGTACTTAGACGTATTTTTGCTCATAATCCATACATCTAAGTCTATATGTTGAGGTGTTATACCTACGTAATTAGACGGACACGTCTAATAGACGTTAGACGTTTTTGCGTCATGAGCAAAAGGATGTTCACGTCTAATAAACACACGTCTAATACGTGGTTTTTATGCGGAATTAGACGTACACGTCTAATAAATATTAGACGGATTTATATAAACACGGAATTAGACGTATGCGGCTAATAGACTCATTCGTCTAATAGACGTGTAGTTATATGGATTTGTTAAGTAAGAAAAACGTCTAACTACGTGCCGATTAGAATGATCAAGGACAGCTGTCCCACGTGTCTATCAAGTTAGAGAAAATGACTGATATACCCTCATTTTTAATGATGATTTCTTGAAAAAGGACGTCTAACATTTATTAATGGGCCATACCCCTAGAATAGACGGTTATTCTGTATTTCCCTCTTTCAATTATATAAGGACATTTCTGCATGAATTTGAAAGCTTCCAATCTCTCGAAATCCCTAAGAACCCTAGCTTTCTTTGCAGTTCTCTCACTAAATTTCCCTAAAATCTCGTGTCGATTCATATTCTCTCAAAAATGGTGAAGAAAATCACTCTCGGTCACCGTACTTTGCAGGTGGACTTTCCATCGGTGTATTCGTTTGATCAATCGGAGGTGCTGAAGATGTTCCAAACCCTAGAATATTATGGGTTAAGGAAGTATCTTGGCGGACGTTCGCGAGTTCTTCAAAACGGCAACTATTGTGGATGATTCCATCGTAGCAACCGTCAACGGAACGAAATTTCTTTTAAAGGAGTCTATGCGGAGTTCTTTGAACTTCCGACGGAGGGTCATCTTTTCGATTTGGTTCTCTCTTCAGAAATCATGGAGGAGATGAAGACAACTTTCTTTGCTGACGGTTCAAAGATCCATGTGAATGGATACAAGAAGGTATTTAAACCGCAATTTATTCTCCTGAACGACGTGGTGGCAAAGGCACTTCAAGGGAAGGCTGGTTCCTTCAATCTTTATAGTCAAGACCGTTTTGACTATATGTGTGCTATCTCAAAAGGGATCCAGGTAAACTGGGCGCATACGCTTTTTCAGAATCTATGTTATTCTATCTGTCAGACGAACAAGGAAATCATAGCCTATGCGGCTCAACTAAGTCACTTGTTGAAGCATTTGGGGGTTCCCGTTGGTGAACTGGTGCAGATCAATTCTCCACGAGTTTTTACTGCTCTTACAGTGGCTAGTACACTGACGAGGTTGAAGAACAACCTTGAATCTGCATCTGGTGCTTCTAGCTTCCAGACCGGTGGAAAACCTTCCACCCGATCCAAGCCTTCTGCTTCTGTTATATCAATAGGGGCAAAGAGAACCGTAACAGTGAACGAATCGGAGGCCAGTTCCTCCAGTCTTAAAAGTCCAAGCCAGAAGGACTCTAAATCTGTTGATTCAAGGTTGAAGCAAGGTCCAGGTGTACTTGCTGCAACTCCAATGACATCACTATCCACTCCCTCAACCTATTTGAGGAAACATTCGAGGTCTTGTGCCTCAAAGGCTAAGAAGACAAGGGCGCCCCGAGCGTCTAAATCTGCATAGGTGAAGTCTTCTAAATCTTTGGCCGTTGTGCCTAAATTTGATGTTCCCGTAGTGGAACAAGCTGAATCTGTATTCTCTCCTTTGAGAGAATCTGCTGAAGGGTCTGCTGTTGAGTCAACTGGTCCAAATGATGAAACTATTGACAGGGTTAAGTCTCATGTTGTTCAAACTGATCTTGTAGCCGCCTGTGCTACAGAGTCTTCGCAACTAGAACAAGGTGTTGTTCTTACTCTTTTGCTGGTGAACCCATTATTCCTGCTCCTAAAGATTCCTTGGTGGTCTGGAAAGTTGTTTGTAGGGAGCTTCCTACAGAGCTCTGTATGAAACCACAATCTGCTTTCGAATTGTTGCGCTCCAGAAAAGGGACACGTGGAATTGTGATTGGTGAACCAAGACCCGTTCCAAAACCCGTAGAGGTTGTTGGAAAAGGAAAATCCAATGCAATTCAAGCTCTTGAGAAGGTATCTGATGCTATATGTATCGTTGACCTTATTCTGGATCAAGTTAAAGCTCTTGCTGCTGAGAAACTGGAAATTTTTTAGTCTTGGTCCATGGAGAGGCTGTCCACCAAGTACAACGACTCTCTGTCAAACGCTGCCATAGCAAAAGAATGGAAGAAGAGGGTGGCAAACGAGAAGAAAGTCTTGAAATGGGCAAGAACTTCAGATGTTGCTAAGGCTCTGAAGAAAAGAGAACTGGTGGAAGCTTGCATTCTTGGAAAAGCTCTTTTTCCAATTTTTGAAGCCAGGAGAGCTAACTTCAATCCTGATGTGAAAGGAGCTGATGTTGAAGCGAAGGCATTGAAGAAGTTGAATGATATCCTGGAAAGCTATGTCTCTACTGCTTCTAGACACATTCATGGCGCCGATTTCTCTGGCGCAGAACCTCTCAACGAAGAAGAAGCTATGGATATTCAAGATGCTGATAATGATGCTGATGAGCTAGATGTTGCTCTCCTGATCGAATTAGGGAATCTTTCTACCGAAGAGAGACGCATTCTAGATCAACCCTTCCAAGGACTTCCGAATGAAGAAGAAGAAAATGTGAATGTTCAAGAGCCTGAACAAGCTCTTGAGATTAATGTAGAAGATATTATTGTGGAAGATGTGACTGAGGAGGCATTGAAAGCTCCTATTGAAGAAAAGGTGATTTTAGCCCCTGTTGCGAGAACAGAGGGTGTTCAAGAGAAATTGGTCGAGGACACTCAACCAGAAACTGCCAGAACTGAGGGGGAACCCTCCAAAATGAAAGACAATGAAGAAGAAAGTTCCTCATCTGAGGAGGAACAGGATCAGGAAGCAACTTTCGTGAAGCCCCGTTTATTTCCCGACGGCGTTGTGGGAAGTGTTCATGAATACCTCAACAATCCCATTCATTACACTGGAAATCTGTTTGAAAGATTTGAGAGGGCTGAAAAAGAAATTGAAGAAGAAGAACTAGACAAAGCTGCTAAGAATGCTGAAATGAATCAGCCGGAGCAATCCCTGCAGGTTCATACAAACTTTGAGCCTATTCAAAGTATGGCGGCAGAATCTGAAGAAGTCTCGTCTCATGAAGAGTCATCAGCCGAAGGAAACAAAGTGCTAAGATCTATGAAGTCTATGATTTCATCGATTCAGAAGACCATGTGTTAGACAATGAACTCAAGGGAAGAAGAAAGGGAGAGCTTTCGCAATATTTTCAAGGTCCTCACTGAGTTGGATAACACCTTGAAAAAGAACACATATGAGACTCATATCGCGAACGTAAACTTTTCAAGGGTTGAAAAGCAACTTGTCCATCGTCAAATCGAGTTATTTGATATTGAAAGGCAAATCAACGATGAACGCCACAAGGAAACTATGGAAGAATTCAGTATGGTGAAGAATCAGATGGTGGACATCCAGGGTTGCATAAGTCGAAATGATAATGAACGTCAAGAATTTGCTGATTCCATTGCTAGAAGGTTTCAAGCAAAGGAGGATTCAAGGGTCAATGCTGAAGGTTCTCAACCTCGACTAGTTCAAGGAGAGTCAAGCAGAAGAAATGATGGTGTGTCAACCGGCACAAGATCCAGGCGAGCTCCAAGTACTGATGACAATCCTAGGCCAACCAAGAGAGGTGGAGGTCAAAGCGGTGGTGAGCGTGGAGGTCGAATTGGTGGTGGCCGGAGTAGGTTATCCAATGTCGATCAAGGTGGACGTGCCAATGGTGGTGAACGCGGTGGTGAACGCGGTGGAAGATCAAATGCAGGCGGTCGCGGTGGTCGCGGCTATCCTCCTTTCTTCAACATGCTTCCCGGGCAAGAGATGAGTCCAACCAATCCTCGAGTTAAAAGGGAAGAACAATGATCTCTCTTCTTTTAACTTATTTAACTCTTATGAAAATTAACTTTGATGGTTTCTCGAATACTGGTTTTTGGATGAATGATGTAAGTGAACAAGGTTTTTGTCTATTTGTATGATGAATGCATGCTTTGATATATGTATATGCAGGTATGTAATTTCTTCATCAAAAAGGGGGAAATTGTTCGGTCAAATTATTTTAACTAAGTGTTGAAATAATTTAACCACTGATATTTTGATGATGAAATAACGTATGAGTTTTGATACAGGTGTATTGAGACAACATGTTATAAGACTTGGATCTAATGAGGATCATTAGACCGATTTTGACTTTCATTGCATAGATTTAGACGTACAGTCTAACTCATCGGAGTTACACGTATAGTCTAATAGACGTGTAAAGAATTAGACGAATGGTCTAATGAATACATGGAATTAGACGTAAATCTAATAGAATTAGACGTACAGTCTAACTCATCGGAGTTAGACGTGTAGTCTAATAGAAATGTAAAGAATTAGACGGATGGTCTAATGAATACACGGAATTAGACGTAAGTCTAATAGAATTAGACGTTCAGTCTAACTCATCAGAGTTAGACGTGTAGTCTAATAGATGTAAAGAATTAGACGGATGGTCTAATGAATACACGGAATTAGACGTAAGTCTAATAGAATTAGACGTACAGTATAACTCGTCGGAGTTAGACGTGTAGTCTAATAGATGTAAAGAATTAGACGGATGGTCTAATGAATACACGGAATTAAACTTAAGTCTAATAGAATTAGAAGTACAGTCTAACTCATCGGAGTTAGACGTGTAGTCTAATATATTTATAATTAGACGTGTGGTCTAATTAATGAAAGTTAGACGTGAGTCTAACTCCTTCAGACAAGTCTGAGGTAGAACTGGAATTAGACGTGCAGTCTAACTTAGTGGAGTTAGACGTGCCAGTCTAATGGTTATTGAATAATTAGACGTGTGGTCTAATTAATGAAATTTAGACGTGAGTCTAAATCCTTCAGACAAGTCTGAGGTAGAACCGGAATTAGACGTGTAGTCTAACTTAGTGGATTTAGACGTACCGTCTAATGGTTATTGAATAATTAGATGTATGGTCTAATTAATGAAAGTTAGACGTGAGTCTAACTCCTTCAGTCAAGTCTGGGGTAGAACCGAAATTAGACGTGCAGTCTAAATCAGTGGAGTTAGACGTGCTAGTCTAATGGTTATTGAATAATTAGACGTGTGGTCTAATTAATGAAAGTTAGACGTGAGTCTAACTCCTTCAGACAAGTCTGAGGTAGAACCGGAATTAGACGTGTAGTCTAACTCAGTGGAGTTAGACGTACCGTCTAATGATTATTGAATAATTAGACGTATGGTCTAATTAATGAAAGTTAGACGTGAGTCTAACTCCTTCAGTCAAGTCTGAGGTAGAACCGGAATTAGACGTGTAGTCTAACTCAGTGGAGTTAGACGTACCGTCTAATAATTATTGTAATTAGACGTGAGTCTAATTCCATTAGACCAGGCGGTCTAATAGACGTTTTTCTGTTAGAAGGAGATGTCTTATTTCATTAGACAGATTTTCACAATTCGTCTAATGCTCAATTTAAGCAGGACGCTTGAATCTAGCATTTCTCCTACCCACGTGCTATAGTTGTACTCTACTTCTGCTCCACTTTCTAGTGAAGATTAGTACATCAGCTATACACATCCAATCAATGAATGCCACGTAAGAGAATTTTCCTAAAATTACTTGTTTTGTAGGTACATTTCTGATGGAATATTCGGCGCATTACCAGTTCTGTACGGCCACAATCCTTGTGCTCAAAACCTACTGTGTACAATGGAGGCTTTCCAATGGAAGAGTGCCACGTATCATTCTTTAAGTTTCGTCCGTTGGCTCCTGCTCAGTATTTAACCAATCCTAAGGACAACGGACGAAGCACCTTGCCTTACACAACGAACAAGCAATCTGATTTTGCAGAGAGAGAAACTACTCAATCATCTTGCTTACTGAATTCAAACTGTGAAGCTTCTTTCTGATTGTACTGTGTGTGAATCGAGAGAGAAAGCTAGAATCAAAACACCTTTAGTTGAGTGATATTCTTCATCTTGTAATTGAACAGAAAGTGTTTCGTTCAATAATGAGCTAAGTGTGTGTAAACTGTATTTGATTCTAATCATCTTATAATGAATCCTTCCTGTGGTTGGAAGAAGGGGTGACGTAGGAGAGTTTCTCCGAATATCCATAAACAAACTGCTGTGTTCTTCTTTTCTGTCATCTTTTCATATTTCATCTTGTGCTTCAAACCCAAGTAAACAATTCCGCCTTGAATCTGTTTCAAGTGTTTACACAAGTTTGCGTAGAATAGAAAGCGAATTAAATCCCTAACAGGATTTCTTTCAAACTGTTTTTCATAAGCCTTCATCCTTATCCAGACCCCCGTCTCTATCGATAAAGCCGATCCTATCAGACTAGTTTGCTCCGAATTATCCAGATTATCAGCAGTCTTTTGAGGTGCGGCCTGATCTTGTTGAGTTTCATCATTCTCAATCGTCCGGTCAGAAGCAATGTATCGATTGATCTAGACTTCATCTTCTTTATTAGACTGGAGATTAACATCCTCCATTATGTTAGACAAATCAATGAATATAGAAGTGTTACTTTCGACAGATTCATCAAACACAACATGGGATGATTCTTGAACAGTTAAAGTTTTTTTATTATAAACTCTATATGCTTTACTTACTAAAGAATATTCTACATGATACCAACATCAGATTTGGCATCAAAAGCGATCAAATAATTCTTGTCATTGTTATGAATGTAACACTTATAACCAAAGATCCTAAAGTATTTAATATTAGGAGCTTTGCCATTGTAAATCTCATAAGGCGTTTTATTAAATCTTTTATTAATCTATAGATCATGTTATTTGTATGTGCATTTTTCTATTATTTTTACAATTTCAATTCTCCTCTCTTCTATAATCACAGTCATCCACGATGCCCATGCTGGCATACATCGAGCTGGTCGCTTGGGTAGATAACTTACATGCTAGTTGATGGCACTTTGAAGATTATGGCATCAACCCCATCATGAGATTCCTAAAATACGAAGTAAACTCCTACTATATGATGGAGATGCAGCAAAGATAGAAACCGGACAAACGAGCCTACTCCTTCGATAGTATGGCTATATATCCAACCATAGAAGAATTTCAGGCTATCCTGATGATAAATAACACAAACATTATACATCTAAAACTATTTAAAGACTCGATGTCTATCGGAAAACTTCTACAAAAAGAGTACTACTACTCCAAAACAACGTCCGATGTTATCATCGTCGGCATGAACATCAATTTCAACGCTTGGGATAAATGGGAATAAAAGATGGAGAAATCCCTATCAAAGAAAGATTATCTATGATTATAATGTTAGTCATGCTGACTCATTTCTTCATAGCTCCAGAAAATAATAAGTTCTCCTCAAGAATTATTGAGGTAGCATATCAACTACGAAAAGACAATAAAGATTCTCCTGGTATTATCTTAACAGAAACACTCCTAGGTATGAATAGCTCCCATGGATCTTCCACTATGAGTAAAATGGGTCCCCCTTAGTCCTCTACATTTGGCTGCTTCACAAGCTCAAGCGTCTACCGCTGTTCTTCCTAAAGGCATCATGTTCCCCTTCATCCAATACCAAAGAATGAATGAAACTTTGTACGAACTCCCGTTACAAGACAATGATAAAATATGGGACATTCTACTATAGTATCCCATCAAAAAAATGACTTTCATGATGGATGACAATTCAATCGTTCTGCTCATGGATTTGGAATGGGTTACCTACTACAATACCCACGACCTGTTAAGGCAATATGATTCTAACTACATTGAAGTTGTTATTGCGGTAGATAGACCTATAAACTGAAGGATCTATGCAGAATTCCTCTAAAGATGGCACAATGCCTTCCATATGAATATCTAGGCCAACCTAACAAAATATATGGAACTTATTTACTACCAGTATGAGAAACCCCAATGAGCTGAAGCGGAAGAATATGCTAATATCGATGTAGAATAGTTCTGGACCTAAACGTTTTTACTTTTTAAGAACTTTTCCCCTTTAGACTATTTTGTAAAATATCAATAAAATAGTCTCTATAAAAAATGTTGCGAGTATGTTTATATACACATTTATGTTTGTTTATCTAATCGAGTCATGAATGAGATCCTTACTCTCTAAGATTCATATCTTGTGTTTTTGCATTTGTATTTTATTACATCTAAAAGATATTTACTCTCTCTCTTCATAATCGTAGTTCGGTAGTCACTTTGAACAAGTACGGCCCCACGAAGAAGAGACCCTAGAACTGGACATTTTATGTGCCAAGAAATCTATGAATGAACTCTTGGAAATGATAAGGATATGGTATCTCCAATTGAGTTTGCTGAAATGAAGGCTACTCTTCAACAAGTAATAGAGCATTTGATAGTATTAACAAACTTGATGACCAAGCCTTCTATTTCTATTCAGGAACATCCATCCTCGTCGTGAAAAAAATGTTCCACCTATCACCCCACCAATCAGTATTAATCATCAAACTCGTCGTAACGTCGATGAAACCTCTCTATGAGGAACCAACTGAAGATGATAATAGTTCAACAAGAACCCAGCCAGAAGCTACTAATATCCCTAACGCTCAAGAAGGCGCAAACACTACAATCATTACCCTTATAGAATACGAGGTCCAAATGGGTTAGTTAAATGCAAATAAAGATAAGTTCCAAGATCAGCTCAATTAGTTCACCAATGATAGAATTGATGAAAGCCATGATAAGAAAAATGTTATAAAAACTACCGAAGGAAAAATCATTTTGTTAGGGAGAAAATTACCTTATCTATCAAAGTACGTAGGCAAGAGTGATCCTGCTGCTTTCTTCTAGATATACACAGTAGCTATGACACCTTTATACCTACGAGAACCAATAGTCCACCATCTATTTCTACAATATTTAGATAGTGTTGTATTACGTTGGTATCACCAAAAAAAAGATAGTTTATCTTCAAACTGTCGATGAACTTGCTTCAGCCTTCTTAGAATGTTTCAGTTTGCATCTCAACTTAAAACGGCCCAAGAAAAAGCATAAGCATGTGAAACAAGGCGAGAACGAGAAATTCGCGATTTTCATCGAAAGGTGGAAGGCTGTTTCTAAAGAAATCAATTCTTTACCCGACGAACAAAGACAAATTAGCATGAATTTGGATAATGTTAACGGACTATATTCTTTTGAATTTGCCGTCAAAACTTTCCAAAACATGAAGAAGCTCCTCAAAATAGGTAATAACCTCGATGAAGCCTTTGATAAGGAAAGGAAGGAGGTTAAATAGTAAAGACTTATATTGCCCCTCCACAACCTCAGAAGAAGGACAAAGTCGATGTCCAACAGGTCATGATTTCTTAGCAAGCTCCATTCTCTCCTAAGCCAAGTCCAAGTAAACCGGTGTTAGATAAAACAAATGTCTCAACGACATCCAAACCGCCAATACCTAGGATTCTAAGGCCTCCTAGAACTTTTGATGATTTGGGCATGACCCTAAGTCAAACACTTACTCTCCTCCAACAAAGGAATCTGATCAAACATTTGACTCCATGAGAAGATAAAGAGTTCCTTGGGAAATTCAAAAGTGCATTGTGCGCATAACATCAGATGAAGGGTCATTATAATGATAATTGTAGTGCTCTTAAGTATTAGTGTCAAGACATGATACATCAAAAGGTCATTCCTAAACCTGAAATCATGAAGAATCCATTACCCAATCATCATATTAATATGATCTCCATGAATGAATTTATTAATAGTCTTGAAGTTAATATGGTAATTCCATGGCCCAAAAAGGAGTGTTGAAGAATTCCACCTCTGCTATCGATATCTCAAAAGTGGTTGATTCCCGTTAATCCTAACATTAATTCTCCATGAAGAGGTATGCTAGAAGTCTTAGCAACCCGAAGTAGATATGACTTCCAACTAAGTTTCATGAAAGAAACCCATACAACTATTCTCCCTAGATCATCTAATGACCCGAATAGGGAAAACGAGCCTAGTGCTCAAAATTCGGGCGATACTCTTCTTACTCAACTAAAGAAGACAAATTTCGACATTTCCATATGGGAAATCTTCATGTATTATATAGAACATAGGAAGACTGTTTTGAATGAACTCAACTAGGCTAGTGTACCAGCCAAAAAACTCCTAAAGAGTTGGTTGGAATTATTTTGGCAACTCCTTAAATCAACATAATAGGTTTCAAAGAAAAATATCTACATATTCCTGACAAAACCCGTGTTAAGGCATTTTACATTTCTATAAAGATGGCTGATAATTTCATTTCTATGACTCTAATCAACAATGGTTGTTCAACATTGAACATATGTCCTTGGAAGACTCTCCAAGAAATCAGAATTTCTGAGGATAAAGTTTTTCCCTTGGACATGTGTGTCCGACGATTTGATAATTCTCGTTGAGATATTATGGGTAGCTTTCGAACAACTAATTTTGTAGCTCATACACCTTTTGAGGTAAAATTCTGTATAATCAATATGTGACCGTCATACAATCTAATCTTGGGAAGTTCTTTTTTGCATCAAGTTAAGGCTCTAGCCTCTACCCTACATCAGAAAATACGGTTCATGGCTAACGGAAAACTCATCACCATAGATGGTGAGAAGTACGTCATTGATGTTATTGGTTCGACTCACTCTACTAATCTTGTGGTTGAGTTAAGTGGATTCGATATATGTCTTATATTTAGGCAAGGCCAAGATTCATCTAATCTTCCTGACTTTACACCATACAATGTTATTTCTTTGCATCTCATGCTGAAAATTGGATATTTCCCAAGAATGGGTTTAGGACCAAATTCTATAGGTACGACTTATTTTACTTGGTCTTATTACGAGTCATACAATTTTGTTATCGGATATCCTCCGACATGGTATCAACGTTCTATAAAATGTAAAATATCGTTCCCAATCCAACTTTACTAGGACTATAATGGTTCCCAATCCATCCTTACCAGGACTATGTCGGCTCAAAATCCAGCTTTACCAGGATTATGGTTGCTCATAATCCATCCTTACCATAATTAAAATGGGCTTCATCTCCTGCCTCGAATGGACTAATCGACATTTAGTGGTGTATAACTACGTCATTATTCCCAAAGTTAGTCCCCTACATGGAATGGACTAATCGACCTCTTGTTTTGTATAACTACGTCGCATGAAGATTGGGAGAACTATGCGAGATATGATTCTTCCAAATAAATAAAAAGAATATACCAAGGACAAAAGGAAGATACATATGCAACCTATATATAGGTCCGGTCTCAAACTCAACCAAAAAAAAATAAAAATAAATAAAGGAATAGTTATACGTAATGTTGTCTGACATAATGTGTAAAGATGGTGGGAACTATGATTCTTTCCACCAACCGGTGACCTGAATTTTAGGAAATAAGTAGTGGAAAAAGTCAAGAAAAACTTTGTTAATCAAACAATGATTAATCTCCCGCATATAACATTGAGTTTCTATAAAACTTTAATTGATGAATATCCTTAATAAGCTCATTTTCGTGCTATGCAATTTTCCACAAAATTAACCTTCAATGGAAAGATTTTGAAAAAGGAACCAGAAGAAACTCAAAAGTCAAGCTTAAGCCGCAATTTGAGAAAAGACGTCTCAATCCCCTTTGTACAAGAGAACAGAGAGATTTAGATTAAAAGCTTCTAAAGAATAATAATGATAACATTCTTGTGTAGGTTGAGATGAAATCACCGTTTATGCTCACTCGAGCGACTATCCCGATAACTATCGCAAGAGCCAAACATATTGATTATCCCAGATACTCCCAGGAAACCAAAAAATATATAACACTCTCGTGTAGGTTAAGGTGTTGAAATCACTGTTTATGTTCACTCGGGCGACTGTCCCAAAAACTATCGTCAGAGAAAAATGTATTGATTCTCCCAGATAAACCCTAGGAAACCAAAAAATATATAATACTCATGTATAGGTTGAGGTATTGAAATCACTATTTATGCTCACACAGACAGTAGTTCCGATGACTATCGCAAAAGTATACCGTTTTGATTCCTCTAGATATAACTTTGAAGCAAAAAAATTCTTAAAGCCAAAAAGTTGAAGCTCTTTTTATGACTATCTCGGAATAATTAAACTTTCGATGGATTGTGTCTCATGAAAAAACAACCTAAAATATAACTGAACGAGACCCCATATCTCAGTCAGCTCCTTGAGAGTTAAGTATTTGAATAATTGTATGCACGAGACTGGATTTATCATTTATATCTTAACATAAGAGAAAAAGAAACTTGAACTTTTCAGGCGAGATAATCCTAGAAATGCTAGTATCTTATCCCCGAACACATTTCAAATCCAAGTTTCAATGATTTGTGGAAAGGATCAAAGTTTCTTGTATTTCCAAACTTTATTTGAAATAGAATTGGGAACAGTTCATTACCTTGATATGACAACATAACTGGTCAATATATCAATCAGTTGCGAAGGTTATTTCGTAAGACTAAAAGGAGAAATATTATGCTGAAATCCTCCTTAAAGTGATAAAGTCCCATAAGAGTTGACGATTTTAACCTAGTTGCAAAGGACATTTTGTCACATTGAAACCAAAACTTCCTTCAAAACAACAAGGTCAATATTTCACCTAGCTGTGAAGGACACTTTGTCAAAACTAGAAGAGATAAGCTTTCAATCAAAATAACTACTCTTGTAAACCATTTCCAGCTCACTTATGATTTTTCAATTAGTCATGAAAGACATTTTGTACCAGACCTCTTAAAAGCCCTATTTATTAATAGGCTCGGTAGATCATTATTATGATTCATTAAGACCTATTCCAATAGGAATCTATGTAGGTTATCGCTATAACCTATCCCAATATATATGCGTTTATGTAGGTTATTATTATAGCTAATCCCCTCGGAGTGATTGTTTTCACTATTCCCCAAAGAATGAGCCCTACCTCTAAATAAATATCAATACAGGTCATTATTATGACCAATTCCTTACAGAGTTATTATTATCACCTTCCCCAAGAATGTTTTATTCCATGATGAACATTCATGGATGTCATTATTTTGACTAACCTTCAAAAGTAAATCTCATCTCTTATGGACACAACTTGATTGTAATCACGTCACCTAGAAGATTTTCTTTCATCCTCAAAAGAGAATCCTCTTCATCCCCCCTCCCCCACACACACAATAAGTCCTATCACATTATACGCATTCATGAGATTCATTATTATGACTAATCTTCTGTAGTGAATTCCATCTATTGATAGACATGGTGTGGTTATTATCACTATCACCGTAGAGATTTATCTTTATCCCCGTGGATCTCTATCACCATCCTTAGAAGAATATTCCTCAAGAGAGTCCTACCTCTTAATAAATTGTCTTTAGTAGAAGACCTTACCCTATAGAGAGTACTATTTACTCACTAGTCAAGCCATATATGTTGATAGGCATTATCAATCATTATTATGATAGGATTATAATGATTCATCCCAAGTTCAAGTCATGTTTACTCTAAAGAAAGCATAAGACTCACTAGTAAAAAATATGTTATTAGTGGCGAAATTTAACGGCGGTATATAAAAGTGTAGTTAATACTTTACATGTAAATGCGGTATATAAAACCGCAGTTAACATCTTACTTTTAAATGCGGTATATAAAAACTGTAGTTAATAGTCTTATTTTTAACTACGGTATATAAAACCGCAGTTATTTTAATAATTATACTTTAAAATAACCTTCTAAATAAAATATATTTATAATATATATATATAAACATATTATTTGTGCTTAATAAAAATATAAATTATAATTAAGTATAAATAATATAAGTTTTGATACGTAGTACAAATTATAAATTATATAGAGTATAAGGTGTATAAAAATAGAAATTATAATTAAGTTTAAATAATATAGGTTAGTATAAGTTATATAGGTTAGTAATGTTTGTATGTTCGGACAATTACATTGACCCCACTTTTCAGGCCACAAATTTTTTTATTTTTAGTATATATATAATATTATTAATTATATATTATTATCTATTTTATCGTATAATAACATATTTTTTTTATATTTATTTTTTTATAATATGTTAACTTTTTCTATGTACATATTTCTCTCTCCATATTATATAATAATATTTTATTTATTTCTCTTTTTATATTATATATAAATATTAATATATTAATTTTTTCTCTCTCTAATTTGTAAACGATTTTATTATTTTTTTATCCTTAATATTAGTAGACCCATTTTTTATCTATCGGGGTTATTGATTGTAGCTCTTTTATATCACTAACCTAACTATATTGTTGATATTATAGTAGTTTTTCCATATTTAATATTTTTTTTATCATAAATTCATCCATAACCTAAAATTTATTTTTGAGATTACATTTTAATACTCTTAAATTTATTTATTTATTCTTATTCTTATATTTATATTTAGAATCTCTTCTCGTTTAAAAATATTTATCAAAATTTTTCATTATAAAAATATCATACATAATATATCATAAATATTATTAATAAATATTATTAAATGAGGCTTCAAAATCACCAAAAGCACCTCAATACTTACTTCATATTTTTTCCTGTTTTGAAATCAATGATCTAGTTATATATTTTTGTACATTTAATATATTTTTGATAAAATGTACCACTATTATATTTATTTTAATTTTGGGGCCACAACAAAATTTGAATTTTCATTATTATTATAATTCTATATTTATTTATATTATAAATAATATTATTTATTATTATAAATTACCTTACGTTATTATTTAATAATTAATTGAATTTTAATTAAAATCTAAAATTTTAATTATAATATAAATTGTAAACTATATTTATTTAATTGAAATATTATAAATAATTGTAATAAAATAAACTTAAAATAATATATATATATATATATAAAATAAAAAATATTCTTAACAATATAAGTAAATATAGAAAATAATAATTAATAAAATTATCGTTATAAAATAAATAAACATTTTTTAATTAAAATAATAAATTATTTAAAAAAATATATATTAAAAATGATTATATATAATAATAATAGTAAAACTAAATAAAATATATTTTAGATATTATATAATAATAAGTTATATATAAAAGTAAGTTGAAAATAAATTTTAACTTGATTTTAGATTCTTAATTTTAGCTATTTTATAATTAATTGGAATATAAGTTGAAAAATGTAACTTTGTATAAAAAATTATGTATTATAATTATTTACACAAAAATGATAAAGCGATTATTTTCCATTAAAATATATATATATTTATATATATTAAGTGAATAAATTATTTCCAATTATAATAATGTAATTTTTAATAATAATAAAATAAAATATTTGTATAGTTGTTATTAAGGTAACAAATCACCTAGTTTTAAGGATACATGTTATATATAAATATTAACTTATAAATAAGAGTTTTATTATTAATTAAATTTTTATTTTATAAATTAATTAGTGATGAATTAGTTTTTAATTATTATGAGTTAAAAAACTATTTTGTATTTGATTATGAGAGAAAATTATGATAAAAAGAATTTTTTATATTATTGATAATTATATATCTAATAAATTAATATAAAATAGTAAAATAATAAAACTTATATATTAAGGTGGTAATTTATTTTTTTATTCTTTTTGGAAATAAATCCACTTTTGAAGTATAAAATATATATAATTTTATAAAAGTAAGTTAAAAATAAATTTTATCCTTAATTAACTAAGTAAATGTAAATTTCTGTATCAACATATTCTATAAATTAATTAGTTATTTGTTAAACTACTATTTTATTATTGACATATTTAGTTAGTATGAAATTTTATTTAAAATAAAATTTATTTTTTTGTTTTATTTATAAACTTTTTCTATAAAAATGTATCAAACTAACTCAACTTAATATTTGATACACTCATATAAAAATCTAACAAATATCATATGTTCATACTTAAATATAATACATGATTATTCCTAAATTGGACAAATATTAATATTTTATATTTTATAAAAATAAGATTATGAATTTAATAATTTAAAGTTAACTAGATTTACAAAATTTTAAATTATAACTCGATAATGTATTTATAATTCTTTTATCATGTATGATTTATAAAAACAATTAAAAGTCCTAATATCTAATACTTGAAGTTAGAAATTTATTGTTAGATTTGTAAATGTATATAAAATTTGTAACTATATATCAATTTTAATATTATATATTATTTTATAAAATTTATAGTTATACATGGATAAAATAAAATTATATCTTTAAATTTTAATATTAAATTAAAATAATTAAATATAGTACAATTTATTAATTTATTGAAAGTAATAAAAAACTAATTATTATTGTAATAAATATATTGATCTAATCTAATATATAAATACAGACAAATTAATATATAAATAAATAATTTTATTAAAGTCAAATATAAATTTTAACTTCATAATATACATATACATGATTTTAATATATATTATTTTAAGAATATAAATAATGATTTTTTAATTTGCGTGTTATAAATAATATATATAATTTTAAGAATATAAATAATATATAAATAATGACTTTTTAATTTACATGATATAAATTGAAACTTGTATACAAAATTATAAAGGTTTAAACAAAATGATACAGATTTTGATAAGTAATAAAGAATTTAAAAATTAATCATGATCATTTTTTAAAAAATGTGTTATATATAAATATGACCTAGTTATGTAATATTTTAATGTGAACTAATTTTTTTAATTAATTAGTAATGAATTAGTGTATTTTAATATGAACTAAAATATATTTGTATATATAATGAATATTTAAGTTATATATAATGATGTGGGAGTTAAAGAAATAATATATTAAAAAAGTTAATGAATAATTTTTAATAAATTTGACTAACACATAAAAAAAATATTTATATATATATATATATATATATATATATCTTAATTAGAAAAATAAATTATTAGATAATTATTAATAAATTTGTGACATAAAATTAAAATTATGAGATGTCATTAAATAAAATATATATATATATATATATATATTATCAAAATTTTAATTATATATTTAAAATGTATAGTTATATTTGATAAAATAAAATTATATCACTAATTTTTAATATTTAGTCAAAAAAACAATTAAATATATATTTTTTTATTAATTTAATTGAAACAAATCAAATGATATAAAATTTATAATTATTTATTTTTATTGTTAAAGCTAGATAAAGATGTTTCTTCTCTCTCTTTTTCCACATCCTCCCTTACTTATTCATCTTACCTCCCTTACCTTCCATTACATCTTCATCTTACCTCCCTAACCTCCTAATTCTATTAATTCTTCACCCTCCTTATTCCATTACTTCTTCACCTTAACTTCCTCCTCACATCCTTTTACTATGCTTATTCTCAAACCTCTCATACTTGCATATTTTGAAAGATTAGATTAAATGATTATATATACTCAATTTGAAAAATTTGAAATATGTGAGATGACAAAGATGTTGAATCAAATTGTAGGCCCAAGAACTCCAAATCAATAAGGTATGATTTCGTTTATGATGATTCTTTAAATTTTTTTTATTAATATAATAATTTAAGATAAATAAATGAATGTTCTTTCATCAGAAAATATTTGAGATTTTATGCATAAAATGATAATTTATTTTAAGTTTAAAATGATTTTATTTTATGATGTAATGTTCTTAATATTTAGAATGTGTATAAACTTAAAAATTTATGTTCATTATTAGAAATTTGATATTATTTGGTAGTGAAATTGTAATAATTTTATATAATTTGATTGTAAAATTATTTATATCGATTATGTTTATGAAATTATTAAATTTATTAGAAAATTATGTTTATATAGGAATTGAATGATTATTTTTTTTATAAAACTTATTTAAATTAGTTATAATTGTTAAATTATAATTTCGTTATTAATTTATAAATTTTTATCTGAATGTTTTACAGGTTTTAAAGATTTGAGAAGAATGTTGGTTTTGAAAAGTTGAGCAGCTGTTCAATAAAACTTAAAAAGAAGGAAGATAAATTGTTATAAAGTTTGAGAATGATAATTTATTTGATTAGTTACCTTAATAAACACAAATTTTATTGTCATAATATTTTGATGTAATTATACTTTTCCAGTCATATAAATTATTTTGTGTTATAGTCATATAAATTATTTTGTGTTATTTATATAGTATAAATATTTTGTTGAATGGTTTTATTTGTTTTTCAAAAATATAAGTTTTAATGTTTATTTTCTAGATTATTACACTAATTACGATAAATTTACCGCAATTAAAAGTTTTTCTGTGAAAATCATTAATCAATAAAGACGGTAAAAATACTGTGTAGTTTTATAAACCGTAGTTAATAGTCTCTAACTACGGTTTATAAAACTGCAGTTAAAGACTATTTACTACGGTAATTTTACCGCAATCAACCGTAGTTAAAAGTTCCGTCGTTAAAAAAATGTTACCGTTGTTGGAGACTATTAACTACGGTAAGTTTAACGACGGTTAAAACCTACTTTAAATATTACTTTTTTACTAGTGACTATTGTGATTAGTCTATCCCTAGACAAGATTCAATCATCAGATCTTGTATGGCTCTCCCCACCTATAAATCATTGTTATGATTCATCTCCAGCATCTATTACCGTCTAGGTTTTATCCTTCTACCTTATTATAAGCTATGGTACAAATTTCAAGATGTTCATCCTTTGAACCCACGTTTTCTCAAAATGAAGGTTTCTTTATTTAAACTCGGTTCGAGAGGGGCATTCTGTAAACATGAAAATTTGATATACCCTAGTTTGTAAATAATATTATTATTTATAATAATATTAAAATAATATTTTAAAATTTTAATTCAAAATAACCCAAAAAAAGATTAAAAGTAAAGTTAGGACTAATTATTAGGTAATTAAAACCTAATTAGAAAAATAAATAAAAATCCAAAAAATAATTTGAAGTTAAAATATTATATTTATTGTACCCACATTAAACCAAAAAATGTGTTGAAATTATTTAATTAGGATTTTAAACATAAATTATGTATAATTTATTACTTACAACAATTATATAAATACCCCCAATATTCCCAAAAATACTAAAAAATTAAAATATAAACAAGATTTTTATTATATTTTTAGAAATATCTTTTGTGAAATTTTTGGTGAAAAAAAATGCAAGAACTAAATTCAAATTCAATTTCAAATAATATTTTAATTATAAATGAAACTAATATTATATTGTAGCCGAAATTATGTTTAATAGGTTGCAGCATGATTCTCAGCTATCGGATTAGCGCTGGATTTTCATCCAGCGCCTAGGAACGCGCCACATAGTCGGATGAAACAATGTCAGCGCACACCCTCTCCACCGGATCAACTAACAGGATGGACTAACCCCGTTAGCTGAGATTTTTGAAAACGGACGAAACTCCAAACGGTGCCACGAAATAAAGTCGTTTTGGGTCTTCTTCTTCGATGAACAAGGACCCTCGCCAAAATCACGACTGATCATCAACGATTCTTCCAGAAGGTGTAGCTCCTTCGTCTCTTAATCGAATTCGATGAGAGAACCGATCTAGCTCGGGCTTAAATAGTCCCTCATCATTCTTCTACCAAGTCATCAAAAAATCACAGCATATCATAGTCTAAATCGAAGATCCAAGGAACTTCGACGTGTAGAATTGTTTTGAAAATTATTCCGACGATTCAATCTTTGATCCAGGCATCGGAAAAGCTTCTAACACATCACATGAGTGTTCTTCAACTATTGGTATGCTTCCAGATCTTTGATATATTGATTTGTGATTGAAGTTTTTTTCAACTTTTTTAATTATGTGTGTTCTTTGTTTAGAATCACTCCCTATATCATGTATGAATTTTCTTTTGAAATAGAATTGATTAAATCAACTTAAAATAATTTTTTTGAAACAATTAGTTTGAAAATCTGTATTTTTTGAAATTGGTATTTCGTGAGATTTTAGGCTTGAATTTTGAAAGAAATTAATATTGGTGGTTAAAATATGCGAGAAGATTAGTTGTTTGACTGAAGTGAAACTTAAGGTCACGAGATGAAGTTTGATTTGAATTGGTAGATAAATGTGGAATTAGATGGTTGGTTAGTTAGAGTGTTTTAAGGTCACGAGGTGAGAGGTTGAGGTAGAATTGATGGGCTCAAAGTGAGGGTAAAAAAGAGATTGATAATGTTTGAGATTTTTTATTTAACCAAAGTGTAAGGTCACGAGATAAGAGGTCCATTGGAAAAAATATGTGAGAAAATGAGTTTTTTTACCTAAGTGAATAAAATATAGAATGAGAGTGTTCTATTTTTTTATTTTAGTATATTATTCATGATTTATTAAGTATTTTAAACAATAATACATATTTTTAAATTATTATAACTTTTTTATAAAAAAAAATTGTTTATATTTTTATCTGTGTGCATCGCAAGAAAATCTTCCTAGTTATTTATAAAGCCCCAAATATACACCAAAAAAATATATAAAAAATAAATAATATGTTTATTAAAATATTTTATTTATTTTTTAAGTTGAAAATAAAACCAAAAGGAGTTGAAGAAGGGGTAATGCATGAGAGTTTACTCCGAACATCCATAAACAACCCTTGTGTCTTGTGTTCTTTATTTTTGTATCTTCCAAACCGATTATTCGTTACTTCAACTTGAAACAAACACTTCCACACTTGAACACGGTTCAAAAGTTTGTGACAACTTGCGAAGAATAGAAATAGATAAATCAACCTCTAATAGGGTTATTATTAATCGGCGTGTGTGTAAGCGTTCACCTTACCGAGACCCTCAGTCTCCTTCGGTAATCACGATCCTATCAAGTGGTATCAGAGCAACTGGTTTCTATTCTCAAGCATCTGAATATCATCATGTCTTTCATCAACAAGCCCCCCATGTTCTGCATCGAAGAATATGTTGATTGGAAGATTTGAATGGAGGTGCATTTGGCCTCACAAGACGACGACATGTGGTATGTAATTACTGATGGTCCAATAAAGATTAATAAGCCAACATGCAAATGGACGACTGCAGATAAGAAGATGAATAACCTGGATAATTTTGCCAAAAACATTTTGTTCAAGTCGTTGGACAAAAATATGTTTAGTAAGATCAAGTTGTGCTCCTCTACTAAAGAAATTTGGGAGAAGCTGATCCAACTGTGTGAGGGCAACGACAAGATAAAGGAGAACCAGAAAGAGTAGAAGGCTCTAATAGCTGCTGAACGCAAGGGAAAATGGGCCGATATCAATTCAGACGACTCATCATCCAGCAACAGTGATGATAAAGTTGATATCTGCTTCACGGATGAAAAAGAATCTGAGGTATTTGATTTCTCCTCTAAAGAATTTATAAGAGATGACTTAACTATTGCACTTAATGATATGGTCATTGAGTACAAGAAGTTGTCAAACTCTTTTAATGAGATGAAATTAAAATATGAAACTGTTAACTCTTCTTCATGTTAAATCTCTAAACCAAAATTTTTTGAAAACTAAATGGTTGAGCTCTTATTTGAGAATGAGAAACTCAGGGAAAATGTTCAAATTCTTTTTTCTGAAAACCAACGTTTGACATATGTGGTCAGTTCCTGGACGAAATTTGGAGATGCAGTTAGACAACAAATAAGTATGTTGAGGTCTGCCAGATGCAAATTAGGTTTAGGGTTTAACAATGCTATCCCGTACAAGTTTTGTGAAAAGTTAAACCCGGTAAAAGACAAACTTAAGACAATGAGTTTTGTCATGAGTAGTTTAATTATTAAAGAAACTAATTCAAGCTGTAATGATTTAACTTCAAATGATGATATGATTTATGTAAATCCAACTTCAAACTGGCTGAAACCTGAGAGGACATCTAGTTGGTATGGCAAAGAAAAACTTGACAGGAAGTCAAGAAATGTTAACCAAAAATCATCTTTTGAAGCTAAAGAATCATCAACAAGCAAAGAGCAATCTGTCAAATACAATGTATTCACACACAATGGGAAATCCATAAGAATAATCAAAGTATGGATTCCCAAGGGACTAATCCAATACGGACCCAAAGTAAAATGGGTACCAAATCCGTTATTTTCTATGAATGCATGTAAATCAAGACAAGAGCTTGGAAGAGTCAGCATTGCAACTGGACAGTCGGATGCTAGCGGACACATCATATTAAGGCAACAAGCGTGAAGTGGCTAACATCCTCACGAAGCCACTTGTCGAGTCTAAGTTTTCTTACCATAGAAATACTTTAGGATTGTTAGATTACAATAATTCCTAAACTGATTTAATTATAAAACTCGCCTGGTTTTGAATATTTATTCTAAATAATCAAAAAAAGAGAAATTTATAAGTAAAAATAGTTAGTTAAATAGTAGTATTAATTAACTATTTAAATATACTAATCAACTTAAGAAACTAACCAATAATTATAAAATTACCAAGTTTTAAATATTTAGTTTAAATAATCAAAAAGGAAGAAATTATTAGAATATTATTGTTAGAATTTATGAAAAGTTTTCCTAATGAATAGATAAAACTAAGTTTAATTAAATATATATAAGTTAAACTGCTAAGTCATATCTAGTATATTAATTGTTTTAAAAATAACAATAAGGTCTTTTAGTGTAGTGGTAATCACTCTTGCCTATCAAATGGGTGATCATGGATCGAATCTCACTAGCTGCAAATAATAATTTGAGTTTTATTATTTTAGGGAAGTTGAGAAAATACCGAAATTGCGACGTAGGTGAGATCGGTAGTGGGCAAGATCGGTAAAACCGATAGTGCGGAATTGATAGTCCAACCGGTTCGGTAGTGAAATCGGCTTTATAAAGACGGCACAATCGGTTCGGTAGTAGATATTTGTTCGGTAGTGAAATTGGCTTTATAAAGACGGTGCAATCGGTTCGGTAGTGGATATTTGTTCGATAGTGAAATTGTCTTTATAAAGACGACGCAATCGGTTCGCTAGTGGATATCGGTTCGGTAGTGAAATCGGATTTATAAAGACGGCGCAATCGGTTCGGTAGTGGATATCGGTTAAACCGGTAGTGGAGATCGGTTCGGTAGTATCTACAGATTCGGTATTTAATGAAGCGCGTCCGGTATTTAATTTTTTAAATGAGTTCCGGTTATTAAATGCCTTCAGCATTATATGAGGCTTCAATTATGAAATGATTTCGGCATTAAATGCAAGTCCAGTATTAAATGAGCTCTGGTATTAAATTAGGACCGATTATTGATCAAATAGAGCATCTTAATAAATGCTTTCCATTATCTATTCAATCACAACTCCAAATGGAGCATTCACTATGAGTAGTCTGGAAAATCAACTTTTATAATATCAGACTGATATGTTGCCATTTTAGTGCAAGTCTGAGGAAGACTTCTTGGGAGAAGATGCAGCAGACACAGACTGTAACATGCCAAGATTAATGTCAAAATCTCTGCAAAGAAAGCTTTAGTACAATAGGCACTAGTATATGGATTTCTTTTATCAAGAACAGACAAGATCAAAAAAGATCTTCTCTGTTATACCAATTCTGAAACTCAACCAGTCAAAAAGAGGACTAGTGTCATTTGAAGTAAACATGTCCATTGGAGAAAATATGACCGTTGTTGTGTGCTTTAGATATATAAGAACAAGAGACTAGAAGAACAGAGTGGAACCTTGAAGATCATCTAAGCTCTCTTCTTAATAAAAACTCTCTACAAGCTCTTGTCTTAGCATATTTTTTTTGAGAGAGTGTCTTCACACCGAAAATTATTGTATCAAGTTCTTTGTAAGTTGATATAATGTCTATCAACAAGTGTTGTGTGTGCTAGGAGTTCGAATGTAGACAAAAACTAAGTCCTGACTGTTTGACTGGGTTGTGTACAAGTGTGTTGTATTTAGCCAAATCTTCTAGTGAATACTCTTCTCAAGGTTGAGAAGAGTATCCTTCTCGAGGTCGAGAAGAAGGGGTGACGTAGGAGAGTTTACTCCAAACATCCATAAACAACCATTGTTTCTTGTGTTCTTTATGTTTGTATCTTCCAAACCGATTATTCGTTGCCTCAATTTGAAACAAACACTTTCGTACTTGAACTTGGTTCAAGTGTTTGAGACAACTTGCGAAGAATAGAAATCGATAATCAACCTCTAACAGGATTATTATAAATTGGCGTTTGTGTAAGTGTTCACCCTAGCGAGACCCCCAGTCTCCTTCGGCGATCCCGATCCTTTCATCATGTACTCAGTTATAAATATTTAAGAAGGAAAATGCAACTCTATTCTTAGAAGTATTTCAGAAGTAGTCAGAATTCTTTATTTGATGAAGAATATGCAATTCAATAGAAATACTAATACAAATAGCTGTGATACTGTTATGAATAGAAAGTTCGTGGAAGGAAAATCATCGGAGATCATTAGAACAAAGGATGTGGTGGTCGATTAACATAAAGTAGTCTGGTCTTCAAAGATTATACATGGTCTTCAAAGGTTAAAATAGTTCTTATTTGATGGCTTGTTTGTAAATCAATTGTTTGTTGTTCTGTTTTTCTGTAATTCAGTTATTTAAAACTCGGGTTGTATTTTCAACAAAGCTAGGGTTTGTCTAGCTTTGTTTCTTGAAAACTCATTTCCCTCTTTTGAGGTTTTTTAATGAAATAACACTAAGTCATTTTCCTAAAAAAAAATATTTAAACCCTTACTTAATTTGGTCATATTGTTAATTGTGTTTGTTGGGTTTATATAATGATATGGGTCAGATTATTAGGGATCTACTTATGTCATTTGAATGAAAATATCAAGTTTGGTAGGTCTTTCAGGCTTATTTAGTAAATAATAAAGAAAAATATTTTTAAAATATTAAGTGTATAAAATAAAATATACAAAATAATACTTGTTAATATCTTAATAACATATCTTTTAATGATTTTCATTTTTTATTGTACAAATCTATTAAATAAATATGAAAAGTACAGTTTTTAAAATATTATTTAGGATTAATAATATTTTGGATTTTATATTTATAATCTTACCGTTTTAAATATTATTATGTTAGGATCGGGGACGCCCTTGTAGGACCGGGGTGTTCCGGTTCAGGAAGGGTAGTCGCTTACACAACATAACACACAAACTGGAACTAATCCGGTTAGAGATTAGAACCGCTCTTAACACTACACAAACCGTTACAAACTTCTTGAACCGGGTTTAAGGGCGGAAGTAGTTTGTTTCGGCTTGAAACAACACACAAGACTTTGGATGATGTTTGTAAGTGATCGGCTAGAGAAGATAGATGGACCGGTTTGGATAAGGATAATGTTTAGGTTGGTAATAGTTCGGTTTTTAGAGTGAGTAAGCCGAAAATAAAAGAAATGACATGAGACAAGATTTTTTATGGATGTTCGGAGCGAACCCTCCTACATCACCCCTTCTTCTCAAATTATGAGAAGGATCTTCACTAACTTGAATGTTACAACACTCACACAATGCCGAACGAGCCTTAATCGCTACTCGTCGGTTACACCACTCACTATGATGTAATACAATAACTTTTTACACTTGGTAAAATACACGCACAATACACAAACACTTTCGGAATTTCAATCACTTATGAGTAAGATCTTTTGTTTTCTGTTTCTTCTCTCTTGAATAATCTTTTTCGTAGAAATCTCACGCGTATTTGCGTGTTCGCGCGAGAGCTCTCTTTTCTTGAAATGATCCAGCTTCCTTTTATAGTGAAAAGATGACAAAGGTCATATTTTCTCCCTATAGGAGATTGGTCACTGGAAGCCGTGCCGGTTGACACATGGAAGACATGCATAAGCCGGTTTGGACACATGGCAGACATGTATAAGCCGGTTTGAACACATGGTAGACATGCACTTAGCCGGTATGGACACATGGCAGACATGCATAAGCCGGTTTGCATTTTGGACACATGATAGACATGCACTTAGTCAGTTTGCATTTTGGACACATGACAACTCTTACATATTCCCAAAGAATATTGTAATAATTATTTTGCCCATGCTGATTTCTTCTCTTATATATTCCCAAGGAATATTTTGTTTGTCTTAACACCCGTTCCGGATTTCTGCACAAGGATTTCATCTCAAACCTGAGAGTATTTATTAGCCGGAGCTGAGGGCAATTAATGACCGGAGCGACTGCATTTAATTAACCAGAGTATTTAATAAACCGGAACTAATTTATGACCGATCTCCTAACTGAACTCCAGTTGACCAACCGGCTGACTGAACTTCTTGGCCGAACCGGTTGACCGAGCTTTTACTTCAAACTGAAGTCAAACAACCGAACGATATATATATTTCCAACCGAATGCTCAGTTTCCCTGAAATAGCAAAACTTTAAATATTATTTGCAGCTAGTAAGATTTGATCATTGGTCACTTGTGTGACAGACAAAGGTTTTTACCACTAGGCTACAACAACTTCTTGTTATATTTAAACCAATTAATATACTTGATATAACTTAGCGGTTTAACATATATATTTGAACTTAGTTTTATATATTCATTAAACTTTTCATAAGTTATAACAATTATTTTCTAATAATTTCTCCCTTTTTGATTATTTAGAATACTTATTCAAAAATTGTAATGTGTGGCCGGTTTGAAAATTAACTTACTTAATTTTTCTTATCAATTTCTCCCTTTTTGATTATTTAGAATAAATATTCAAAAATCGTAATGTGTGGCCGGTTTGAAAATTAACTTACTTAATTTTTCTTATCAATTTCTCCCCTTTTAATTATTTAGAATAAATATTCAAAAATTGTAATGTGTGGCCGGTTTTTAAAAATCTTATATTTGTTTGGCCGTTTTTAAAGAGCTTATATTTGTTTGGCCGTTTTTAAAGAGCTTATATTTGTTTGGCCAGTTTTAAAGAGCTTATATTTGTTTGGCCGGTTTTTTGGAAAAACAATTTGGTCTAAGGAAAACTTTTTTTTTTTAATAATTTTTCTTCAAATTTTGTAATCTAACAATCCTAAAATGTTTCTAAGGGAAGAAAACTTAGACTCGAGAAGTGGCTTTGTGAGGATGTTAGCTACTTCATTCTTGTTCCCTTCATGTGATGTGTTCGTCAGCAGCCGGCTGTCTAGATGCAATGCTGTCTCTTCCAAGCTTCTGTCTTCATTTACCTGCATTCATAGACAATAGAAAATCTGGTCCTCATTTTTCTTTGGGTCCGTGGCTTATTAGTCCCTTGGGAATCCAGACTTTAATAAGTCGGATAACTTTCCCGGTTATGGTTCTAATTACTTTTTCGGTGCTTGGCTTGACATCTTTATGTTGTCCTAAGAGTGCCTTATTTTGTGGTGACTTTTGATTAATTCTATGTGGTCATAGATCAGTTTGTTTACCTGCTGGCCGATTGGCTTTCCTTCTCTCAGGATGAAGCCATTTTTCCGAGTCAGTTGGACTTACATATTTTATTTCTTTTTCCGGTTTTAGATCACGTTCTGCCTCGTTTTCGGTTGATGAACTCTTGACAAATCTTATTAAAGAAAGATTGTCTTTTGTGAGTTTCATCCCGTTGAATGATTGTGAGTGGCGGATTTGTTATAACCAATACCAAATTTACATTTGGGATGTCTTTGGTAATTAGACATCTGGCTTACCTCTTCACTAGATCTTTTCCAAGAAGCCGTTACATATTTGATTCTCTCATTTTCTTCGGTTAACGATTGGACTGTCTCTTTGAGCTTCTCATTCTCTAAGGACAGTCCAACCGGTTCGTAAGTCTCGGTTCCGCTTGGCTGACCAGCGGTACCACTTGACTTTCCGGTTTCATATTTTGTCCGGGTCGGTATTAAAACAGACAATTTTTTGAACTCATCGACCATGTCGTTGAGTGCAATCACTAAGTCTTCCTTAGTAAATTCTTCAGAAGAGAAATCAAATACCTCAGATTCTTTCTCAGCCGCGAAGCATGTATCAGCTTTATCATCACCGTCGCTAGATGATGAGTCGTCTGAATCGCTATCGGCCCATTTGCTATTGATTTCAGTAGCTATCAGAGCCTTATGATCTTTCCGGTTCTCCTTTATTTTGTCACTACCCTCACACAGTTGGATCAACTTCTCCCAAATTTCTTTAGCAGAAGAGCACAACTTGATCTTACTAAACATGTTTTTGTCTAGCGACTTGAACAAAATGTTTTTGGAAAGATTATCTAGGTTATTCATCTTCTTATCTTCCGTCGTCCATTTGTATCTTGGCTTATCAATCCTTATCGGGCCATCGGTAATAACATACCACATGTCATCGTCTTGTGAGGCCAAATGCACTTCCATCCGTATCTTCCAATCAACATATTCTTCGATGCAGAACATGGGGGGCTCGTTGATGAAAGACATGATGGTATTCGGTTGCTTGAGTGTTAAGAACCTCGCTCTGATACCACTTGTTAGGATCGGGGACGTCCTTGGAGGACCGGGGTGTTCCTGTTCAGGAAGGGTAGCCGCTTACACAACACAACACACAAACTGGAACTAATCCGGTTAGAGATTAGAACCGCTCTTAACACTACACAAACCGTTACAAACTTCTTGAACCGGGTTCAAGGGCGGAAGTAGTTTGTTTCGGCTTGAAGCAACACACAAGACTTTGGATGATGTTTATAAGTGATCGGCTAGAGAAGATAGATGGACCGGTTTGGTTAAGGATAATGTTTAGGTTGGTAATAGTTCGGTTTTTAGAGTGAGTAAGCCGGAAATAAAAGAAAATGACACGAGACAAGATTTTTTATGGATTTTCGGAGCGAACCCTCCTACGTCACCCCTTCTTCTAAGATTATGAGAAGGATCTTCACTAACTTTGAATGTTACAACACTCACACAATGTCGAACGAGCCTTAATCGTTACTCGTCGGTTACACCACTCACTATGATGTAATACAATAACTCAATATAACAATAATGCTTTCAATAAATGAAACAACTATTTAGATTTCTTTCTCTCTCTTGCTTGTTTCAGAACTGTTTTTGACAATTAGATGCTTGGCAAAATTTCTTCCTTGACTTCTATTTATATGAAAAATATGACAACAGTCATATTTTCTCTCTCCAGGAGATTGGCCGCTGGAAACCAGTAATGATCAAGAGGCTTACATGCCTTCCCTCTTGGACAGATCAATTTGGACACATGGCAGACATGCACTTAGCCGGTTTGCATTTTGGACACATGGCAGACATGCACTTAGCCGACCGCCTGTTTCAGAGATTTGCTAGAGATCTTGGATAAGTCTGCCTGACAGCTACCTGCTACTTGGAGGTTACTTCTCGATTTACACAAGCATGCATGACAGTTACCTGTTGCCTGCAGTTGAATTAATAACCGGAGCATTTATTACCGAAAAACTCATTTATGACCGAGCGGCTGCATTAAGTGTCGGTTGACCGGAGGAGCCTTCTTTCATTAAATGCATGTTTGACCGATCTCCTAACTGAACTCCAGTTGACCAACCGGCTGATTGAACTTCTTGGCCGAACCGGTTGACCGAGCTTTTACTTCAAACCGAAGTCAAACAACCGAACGATATATATATTTCCAACCGAACGGATTGCAATTAGTGAGATTTGATCCCTAGTCACCTGTGTGACAGGCAGAGGTGTTTACCACTATGCTACAGCAGCTTCTTATTATATTTAAACCAATTAATATACTTGATATGACTTAGCGGTTTAACATATTTATTTGAACTTAATTTATCTATTCATTAAACCTTTCATAAGTTCAACAATTATTTTCTAACAATTTCTCCCTTTTTGATTATTTAGAATAAATATTCAAAAATTGTAATGTGTGGCGGTTTGAAAATTAACTTACTTAATTTTTCTTATCATATTACATTATTTGTGTCATAACGTTCTTATTAAATAAAAAAAACTAATTAAATAATTTTAATCGTAAATTATTCAGAAATGAAAAATATATTTAAAATTATGAAATAAAATTAAAATATTAAGAAAATAAATTTATTTTATATAAAAAAATAGTTAATATTTTTTTATTTCAATTTATTAATTAACATTGTTAAATACATTTCTAAAAATAGATAATATTAAAAACAAGTGTAAACATAAATGAAATAAAAATTAATAATATTTAAAAATAAAAATTAATATAATATATAATAAAATAATAATTATTTAAATATTATTAATATGTTTATTATTTCTTATATTAAATAATATATTATATAATTTATAAAAAAATAAAAATATTTACTTTTTTTCTAATATTATTTATATTTTTGAATTAATTTTTAATAATATAACTATATACATATAGAAATAGTATTTTTATAATATTTATAATTGGATAATTATTCTTTATAAAAAAAACTAATACATTATTTTATTATAATATAAGCTTTAATATTTCGAATAACAACAATAATATTTTAAAAATTAATATTAACAATAATATTTTAAAATTATTTTTATTATTTTATTTGAATATTATATATTTTAAAATTCAATATAAATTACTTGATAAATAATTTTATTAAACATTTAATATATAATTAAAAGATCTTAATATTAATTCATAATAATCTTATTTTCCATTATAAATTCTTCCACAAAATCATACTATACAACATATTCATATTAAATTTATTATTAATTCATTTATGATAAAATATTTTTAAATTATGAATTATGTAAAAAGATTAATAATTTAAATTTTTATATATTTTATGTTTATAATTGTTAAAATAAATTATAATTTTAAATAAAAACTTTTTACAAAACTTTTAATTTATATAAAATTCTATTTATAATTTATTTTATTTTGAAACATTACTAAAATATTTTCTAAATAAATATACAATTATGTAATAATAATAATTTTGATATAATAATTTTATTTTTAAATATTTTTAATGATTAATATATATAATTTATTTTTATATTGTTATTTTTTTTATAATTTAAAACTCATTATATAAAATAATGTTTCAAATTTATTTGATTAAGTTTATAATATTAAAATATGATTACATATTTAAATAATATATTATAAATATATATATATATATTAAAATTATTAATTATGTAAAAAGATTAATAATTTAAATTTTTAAATTTTTAAATATTTTAAATATATAAAATAAAATATACAAAATAATATATTTATCATATATATTTACTTTTTAATATCCTAATAACATATCATTCAAGGATTTTTATTTTTTATTGTACAAATCTATTAAATAAATATGAAAAATATACAGTAATTTAAAATATTATTTAGGATTTATAATATTTCGAATATTTATTTTTATAATCTTACCATTTTTAATATTATTACATTATTTGTTTCTTAACATTTTTTTAGATAAAAAAATTAATTAAATAATTTTAATTATAAATTATTCAGAAATAAAAAATATATTTAAAATTATAAAATAAAATTAAAATTAACATTAATTGTTTTATTTATTTTTGTTACTTTTTAAATTATTACTCATATAGAATTGTTAATCATTTTTAATAATAGTTTTATTTAATTTTTAAAATGTAATCTATTTTGAATTAAGAGTTTAAATAATTAAATAAACAAAATTAAAATATTTAGAAAATAAATTTATTTTATTCTATATTATTAATAAATTATGTTAAATAAAAAAATAATTAATATTTTTTATTTAAATTTATTAATTAACCTAGTTAACTACATTTCTAAAAAATAGATAATATTAAAAACAAGTGTAAACATAAATGAAATAAAAATAAATTACATTTAAAAATAAAATTAATAATAAAAATTAAAATAATTATATATGTAACAATAAAAGAATAATTATTTAAATATTATTAATATGTTTATTATTTCTCATATTAACTAATATATTTTAGATAATATATAAATATTTATAATAAAATAAAAAAATTTACTTTTTTCTAATATTATTTATATTTTTATTTTAATTTTTAATAATATAACTCTATATATATATATATATATATATATATATATATATATATATATATATATATATATATATATATATATATATATATATATATATATATATATATATATATATATATATATATATATATATATATATATATATATATATATATATATATATATGAATAATATTTTTTATAATATTTATAACTAGATAATTATTCTTTATAAAAAATTAATACATTATTTTACTCTAATATAAGCTTTAATATTTTGAATAACAACAATAATATTTAAAAATATAATATTAAAAATAATATTTTTAAAATTATTATTAATTTATTTGAAAATTAAATATTTGAAAATTCAATATATATATTATTTGATAATTAATTTATTTAATATATAATATATAATTAAAAGATATTAATATTATTTCATAATAATCTTATTTTCCATTATCAATTCTTAAACACAATCATACTATACAACATATTCACACTAAATTTAATATTAAATCATTTATGATAAAATATTTTGAAATTATCAATTATGTAATAAAATTAATAATTTTAATTTTGATATATTTTAGGTTTATAATTGTTAAAATTAATTATAATTTTAAATGAAAATTTTTTACAAAACTATTTATTTATACAAAATTCTATTTTTAATTTATTTTATTTTGACACATTACTAGAATATTTACTAAATAAATATACAGTTAAGTAATAATAATAATTTAGAATAAAAAAATTTGATATAATAATTTTATGTTCAAATATTTTGTATGATTAATATATATAATTTATTATTAATATTGTTGTTTACTTTTGTTTTTATATTTTCATACTCATTGTATAAAATAATGTTTTAAATTTATTTGATTAAGTTTATATTATTAAAAAATGATTTCATATTTTAATAATATATTATATATATATATATATTAAAATTATTAATCATATTATAAAACATTTAAAATAAAATTATTTTTTAAAAATTTAGAATAAAATTATAATTATTAACTATTTATTTAGTAATATTTTAGTAATTATTCAAAATTAAATATATTAGAAATAAAATTTTATATAAATTAAAATGTTTTTAATAAAAATATTATAATTACTTATTTAGTAAATAATTAAGAAAAATATTTTAAATATATTAAGTGTATAAAATAATGTATTTATTATATATATTTACTTGTTAATATCCTAATAACATATCTTTCAATAATTTTTTTTTTGTACAAATTTATTAAATAAATATGAAAATTATACAGTAATTTAAAATATTATTTAGAATTAATAATATTTTGGATGTTTATTTTTCTAATCTTACCGTTTTAAATATTATTACATTATTTGTGTCATAATGTTCTTCTTAGATAAAAAAAATTAATTAAATAATTTTTAGTTGTAAATTTTTCAGAAATGAAAATTATATTTAAAATTAACATTAATTGTTTTATTTATTTTGTTACTTTTAAATTATTACTCATATAGAATTGTTAATCATTTTTAATAATAATTTTATTTAATTTTGAAAATATTATATATTTTGAATTAAGAGTTTAAATAATTAAATAAATAAATTTATAATATTAAGAAAATAAATTTATTTTATTCTATATTATAAAATTATGTTATATAAAAAAATAGTTAATATTTTTTATTTAAATTTATTAATTAACATTTTAAGTACATTTCTAAAAATAGATAATATTAAAAACAAGTGTAAACATAAACGAAATAAAAATAAATTATAATTAAAAATAAATTACATTTAAAAATAACAATTAATAATACAAATTAATATAATTATATATGTAACAATAAAAGAATAATTATTTAAATATTATTAATATGTATATTATTTCTTATATTAACTAATATATATAAATATTTATAATAAAATAAAAATATTTACTTTTTTCTAATATTATTTATATTTTTATAAATATTTTTAATAATATAACTATATATATATATATATATATATGAATTATATTTTTATAATATTTATAATTAGATAATTATTCTTTATAAAAAAAATAATACATTATTTTACTATAATATAAGCTTTAATATTTTGAATAACAACAATAATATTTAAAATGATAATATTGAAATTAATATTTTTAAAATTATTATTAATTTATTTGAATATTAAATATTTTATAATTCAATATATATTATTTGATAAATAAATTTATTAAACATTTAATATATAATTACAAAATATTAATATTATTTCATAATAATCTTATTTTTCATTATCAACTCTTAAACAAAATCATAATATACAACCTATTCACACTAAATTTAATATTAATTCATTTATGATAAAATATTTTAAAATTGTGAATTATGTAATAAAATTAATAATGTTAATTTTTATATATTTTATGTTTATAATTGTTAAAATTAATTATAATTTTAAATAAAAAATTTTACAAAACTTTTTATTTATACAAAACTCCATTTATAATTTATTTTATTTTGAAAATTACTAAAATATTTACTAAATAAATATACAATTAATTAGTAATAATACTAAATAATATACAATTAATTAGTAATAATAATTTAGAGTCAAATATTTTGATATAATAATTTTATTTTTAAATATTTTTTATGATTAATATATATAATTTATTATTAATATTTTTATTTCCTTATGTTTTAATATTTGGAAACTAAATGTATAAAATAATGTTTCCAATTTATTTGAGTAAGTTTATAATATTAAAAAATATTACACATTTTAATAATATATTATATATTTATTTATATATATATATTTAAATTAATAATCATATTATCATATTTTAAAATAAAATTATTATTTCAAAATATATAATAAAATTATAATTATTTACTATTTATTTATTAATATTTTAGTAATTATTCAAAATAAAATATATTAGAAATAAAATTTTATATGAATTAACGTGTTTTCAATAAAATTATTAAATTCCTTTGAATATCACCGTTACTTTTATAATTAGGGACTATCTTATGATCATTAAAGTTAGAGAAAATAAACTGTCAAAAATATAGAAATTTGTTCCCAAGAGACTCATCATTTATAATATGCAGCATTTAAAGATAATCATGAAAGTCTGTCATTAATGTAAAGTCTGAAGTAGAATGACATCAGACATTTTAATCATATTTTTAACATTGAGAGACACATCTCTTTAAGAAATTGGATAAATGACTGTTCAATTTTTGGCGGGAAGAGGACATAGATAAATAATGTAATAGTGGACAGTTGTCCCACTGGCTTGAAGATGAGAAGTCTAAGGACATATGCAGTTAGACGTCTGATTTACTGTGCAAATTCTTTGCCTCTAAATTGGATAGGCAGGCGTCTATTAGACGTGGGCGTCTAATAGCACTTGTCTTACAAACGTCTAGGCGTCTATTAGACGTGAACGTCTAATTACGCTTGAACACCACGTGTTAGACGTGTGTCTAGTTAGACGTGAGCCTCTAATAACTCTTATCCTTCAGACGTCTAACTTGCGTAGGTTTTTAAACCAAGACGTTTATCCAAATTTGAATCCTAGACTACTTAAGCAAATATACATCTAATTACTCGTTTTCTTTAGACGACTGATCTATTAGACAGATTAAGACCTCCGTCCAGACTCGTCTGTCTAGTCACTCTTAAACAATAGGTTCCCCTCAATTTGTGCATGATTTGTTCAAATAAATTAGTCAAGATCAACAAGTCCTAAAATATTTCTAAAGTGAGAAAACTTAGTCTCAGCTGTAGACGTGGCAACCGATGTTTGCTTCTTGCTGAACTAGGAAATTAGAAGATCACCAAGAAACTGGCAAGTTCCACTAGTGCTTTTTCGATCAATCTTGCACCCTACATAATCTGCATCTGAGAAACACGTTAGATTGAAACTAGAATCCTTCGGATACCACAGTCACACATTTTGAGTTCCCTTTAAATATTTCAAAATTTGCTTAGCAGCAATATAGTGATATTGTTTAGGATTAGCCTGGAATCTTTCACAGACGCCGACAACAAACTAGATGTCAGGCCGGCTGACACTAACATAGAGAAAAGAGCCGATAAGTCCTCTATAGGTAGTGATGACAACACTTTGTCCATCTTCATCTTTGTTTAGCTTGCTGGAAGAACTCATTGGAGTGGGTGCAGCCAAGCAGCTCTACATTCAAAACTTCTTTAACAACTCCTTGGTGTATTTGGATAGGTTGATGAAAGTCCCCTTTTCAAGTTGACAAACTTGAAGCCCGATGAAGAAAGTTAATTCTCCCATCATACTCATCTCGAATTTGTACGGCATCAGCTTGGCAAATTTTCACAAAATTTGGTGTTAGTTGACCCAAATATGATATCATCAACATAGACTTGAACAAGCATAATATGAGAGTCTTTAATAAATCTAAACAATGTTTTGTCAACTGAGCCAATAATTAAACCATGATCAAACAGGGATTTAGTCAAAGTATCATACCAAGCTCTTGAAGCTTGTTTCAAACCATATAAAGCTTTGTTAAGTTTAAAAACATGATTTGGTAAAGAATGATCTAGAAAACTAGGGGGTTGTTCAACATATACATCTTCATTTAAATTACCATTTAAAAATGTATTTTTTACATCCATTTGAAAATTTTTCAAGTTCTTAAAAGATGCATAAGCTAGGAAGATTTTGATTGTCTCAAGTCTAGCTACATGTGCAAATGACTCCTCAAAGTCGATTCCTTCCTCCTGTCTATATCCTTTAGCAACTAACCGGGCCTTGTTTCTCACAACTAAGCCATCTTCACTGAGCTTGTTTCGAAAAACTCATCTTGTTCCAATGACCGATTGATCAATTAACCTTAGAGTTAGATGCCACACTTTATTTCTCACAAATTGGTTTAACTCCTCTTGCATGGCATTAATCCAATCTGGATCAAGTACTGGTTCACTAATTTTCTTAGGTTTAATTTGAGAAATAAAGGAGGAGTTATCCATTTCATCTAGTAATTGGCGTCTTGTCCTACGAGGAGAGTTAGGATTTCCAATTATTAATTCTAGTGGATGATTTCTGTTTCATATGAAGTTTGATCCTAAGGGATTAGACGTCGAATTAGATGGCTACGCGATGTCGGAACTATCAACATCCTATTGAACAGATATTTAGACGTCTGGTTGATTCTCAATCGCATCAGCCACTCGATCAGACGAATAAATCCTTTTGACCAGAGCTTCATCTTCACTATCAGATTCAAGAATTGTTGCTTCTAATCTGATAGCAAGGTCGATGGGATCGATAGAATAGTTTTTAATAGATTCATCACAAACAAAATGGAAGGATTCCTCAACAGTTTGTGTTGAATTATTGTACACTCTGAAAGCTTTACTGATTGAGGAGTAACCTAACATGATTCCAGCATCTATTTTAGCATCAAAAGCGGTCAAATACTATTTCCCATTGTTATGAATGAAACACTTACACCCTAATACTCGAAAGTAAGAAACTATAGGAATTCTTCCATAGAACAGTTTATAAGGTGTTTTGTCAAAGCATTTATTAATTATTGACCGATTTTGTGTATAGCATGCTGTGTTTATGGTTTCTTTCCAGAACTTCTAAGGAACACTTGAGTCAGCAAGCATAGATCTTGATGCTTCCTTTAGTGTCCTGACTCTTCTATTAGCAATACCATTTTATTGTGGAGTTCTAGTACTAGACAAATCGTGTTTAATACCAGACTCCTCGAGATAGGAAGTTAGGCATCTGTTGGTCAACTCGGTTCCCCGATCACTTCTAATTTTGATAATGCTTAAAGATTTTTGGTTTTAAAGTCTTCTAAGGATCTTAATAAAATTTTCAAACGTCTGTTCCTTAGATTGATAAAATATAACTCATGTGATTCATGAAAAATCATCAATAATGACTAGGGTGATCCTTAGATTTCCCTTTACTTTTGAACGATGATTTGCTCTACATGCCTAACTAGCAAGCAGGACAAACCTTGTCCTTTAAAAACTTTAAGTTAGGTAAGCCGAAAACTAAATTATGAGAATAAATGTTGTTAATGGTTTTAAAATTAAGATAATTTAATCTCTTATGCCATAGCCAGTTCTAATTATTTTTGGCAATCATGCATATGGGATTAGAATTTCCTACCCTACTTCCGGTCAACAAAGTGTTACCCTGTTGATCCTCAACTAGGCATACATGAGTTTGAAAATCAACAGAAAATCCATTATCACATAATTAATTAATGTTGATCAGGTTATAACACAAGTTTTCAACAAGTAGCACGTTGTTGATGGTTAGATTACCATGGATAATATTACCCTTATTGTTATCACCAAATGTGATCTTAGGATCCAAGCAGTCTATTATTTCCGTTAGAAGATGTCTATCTCCAATCATGTGTCTGGAACATCTGCTGTCCAGATACTAAACTAAATCCTCCAGGAAGTTAATTTGATGTACCTACACAAAAATATATTTAAAATATTTTTGTACCCACATTCACTTGGGTCCTCGATCAATAAGTCCCTTAGGAATCCATATTTGAGTTATCTTGATGAATTTCCATTTGTGTTGTGATAAGTGCGTATGTTTTAGGCTAACCAGAAGTCTTCCTACTAGCAGCTGAACTCTTAACTTTAGAGGATGATTTTTTTTAAAACTCCTTCACTTATTGTCAGGTTTTAGTTTGTCAGACTTGCTAGCTGTTTTCTTCCTAGGTTTCAGTTAGCTTACAGTTGGAGGAACATAAGTTATCTCATCCTTTAATGTTAGATCCTCACAGCTTATATCAGTTCCATTATCAGTTAGATTCTCTCTAATAAAGTGTATTGTCTTAACTTGTCAGTTGTTGAGTTTTACTTCTTACAAGACTTTTCTGAGATAGAACTGTCAAATCCTAAACCAGATTTGCATTCGGCAGGCCGCAACATATAAATTTGTTGTCTGACGGCGTCTCTAAACTTTGTCCATGAACTGACTAGATATGTTAAACGTTGGTTTTCAAATGACAGAGTTTGAATCTTTTCATTGAGCATCTCATTCTCAAATGAGAGCTCATCCACTTTGTTTTTAGAAACATTTGGTTCAAAAACTTGAGATGAAACAGAGTTATTGATTTCATACTTTGATTTCATATCATTAAATGAGTCTGATAACTTCTTGTATTCAATGACCATGTCATTGAGTGTATCAATTAAATCAACTCTAGTCAAATCTTTCGAGGAGAATTCGAATACCTTAGATTGGTCGTCTGCCATCAAGCATGTGACGACTTCGTTCTCGCTATCACTAGGTGAGTCATATGGGTCTCTATCAGCCCACTTTCACTTGCATTCAGTGCTCATAAGAACCTTCTTCTCTTTTTGGTTCTCCTTTATTTGATCATTACAGTCATATATTTGAATCAATTTCTCCCAAATTTCTTTAGCGGAGGAGCATGACTTGATCTTACTGAATATGTTCATGTCGATCGACTTGTACAAGATATCTTTGGCGACGTTGTCCAGACTGTTCATCATATTATCTTTAGTCGTCCATTTACATCTCGACTTCTCAATCTTTATAGGACCATTAGTGATGACATCCCACATGTTGCTATTAAGGGCTGCCAAATGCGCTTTCATTCTCATCATCCAATAATCGTAGTTTTTTTTAGAGAGAAGGAATGTGGTTGATGACAAACATGTTTCAGGTTCTTTTGAAGCTTGAGAATAGAAAATGAGGCTCTGATACCACTTGTTAGGATCAGTGCTAACAATAGAGACTAGGGTCTGACTATTGAGGTTGTTCTTCCTTCTATCATCATTGGTCCAATTGCATCTTTCCTTCTCTATCTTGATCGGGCCGTCAATAACGACATAATACATGTCATCATCTAGCAATGCCAAATACACGTTCATACGTAGCTTCCAGTCAATAAAATCTTCACTTTTGAAGATAGGAGGCTTGGTGAAAGAAGTCATGATGATATTCGAGTGCTTGAGAATAGAAACTAGTTGATATGATACCACTTGTTAGGATTAGGATCAATAATATAGACTAGAGTCTAACTATTATTGAACGCTTACACACGCTTCAGTTGATGTTAACTCTATTAAGAGTTAATATCGGTTTTTATTCTTCGCAAGACGTCAAAAACTATTGAACCGAGTTCAAATGCGGAAATGTTCGTTTCGACTTGAAGGAGCACACAACAAGATTAGAGTAATGCAATAGGAAAGAACACACGACAAAAGGATGTTTATGGATGTTCGAAGATAAAGCTCCAACATCACCCTTTCTTCTAAACCTTGAGAAGGATATTAACTAGAAGATTTGATTGAATACAATACTTGTACACAACCCAATCAATCAATCAGGACTTTGTTACTGCCTGTTTTCGAATTCCTAGCACACACGTTCTGTTGAACAGAAACATATTCTATCAACTTACCATACTAACAAACTCACACATTATATTTATAATTATAATACAAATTTAGAACTCTAACACACTTGAAGGCTTATGAAATTTTTATAATTGTTAAAATTAATTATAATTTTAAATAAAAAAATTGTACAAAATTTTTAATTTATACAAAATTCTATTTACAATTTATTATATTATGAAACATTACTAAAATATTTTGCTAAATAAATGTACAATTAAGTAATAATAATAATTTAGGATCAAATATTTTTTTGATATAATAATTTTATTTTTAAATATGTTTTGTGGTTAATATATATAATTTATTATTAATATTGTTATTTCCTTTTATTTTTATATTTTAAAACTCGCTATATTAAATAATGTTTCAAATTTATTTGATTAAGTTTATAATATAAATAAATGATAACATATTTTAATAATATATTATATAAATAAATATATATATTAAAATTATTAATCATATTATCAAATTTTAAAATAAAATTATTATTTCAAAATTATAATTATTTACTATTATTTAGTAATACTTTAGTAATTATTAAAAATAAAATTTAATAGAAATAGAATTTTATATAAATTAAAATGTTTTCAATAAAAGTATTATAACTACTTTTTTATTTAGGATAGAATAAACATTTATTTAGTAAAGATTTAAGAAAAAATATTTTAAAAATATTAAGTGTATAAAATAAAATATACAAAATAATGTATTTATCATATATATTTACTTGTTAAAATCCCAATAACATATATTTCAATGATTTCTATTTTTTTTATTGTACACATATTTATTAAAAATATGAAAAAATATAAATTAATTTAAAATATTTTTTAGGATTAATACTATATTGGATGTTTATTTTTATAAACTTATCATTTTAAATATTATTACATTATTTGTGTCATAATATTTTTATTAGATAAAAAAATTAATTAAATCATTTTTAATTGTAAATTATTCACAAATGAAAAATATATATTTAAAATTATGAAATAAAATTAAAATTAATATTAATTGTTTGATTTATTTTTATTACTTTTAAATTATTACTCATATAGAATTGTTAATCATTTTTAATAATAATTTTATTTAATTTTGAAAATATAATATATTTTGAATTAAGAGTTTAAATAAATAAATAAACAAAATTATAATATTAAGAAAATAAATTTATTTTATCCTATATTATTATTAAATTATGTTTTATAAAAAAAATAGTTAATATTTTTTATTTAAATTTATTAATTAACATTGTTAATTACATTTCTAAAAATAGATAATATTAAAAAAAAGTGTAAACATAAATGAAATAAAAATAAATTATAATTAAAATAAATTACATTTAAAAATAAAAATTAATAATAAAAATTAATATAATTATATATGTAATATTAAAAGAATAATTATTTAAATAATATTAATATGTTTATTATTTCTTATATTAACTAATATATTATAGATAATATATAAATATTTATAATGAATTAAAATTATTTATTTTTTTCTAATATTATTTATATTTTTCTAATTATTTTTAATAATATAACTATATATCTATATGAATAATATCTTTATAATATTTATAATTAGATAATTAATTTTTATAAAAAAATAATAAATTATTTACTATAATATAAGCTTTAATATTTCGTATAACTACAATAATATTTAAAAAATATATTGTTGACATTAATATTTTTAAAATTCTTATTATTAATTTATTTTAATAGTATATATTTTAAAATTTAAAATATATTATTTAATAAATAAATTTATTAAACATTTATTATATAATTAAAAGATATTAATATTATTTCATAATAATATTATTTTTCATTATCAATTCATAATTTAAATGCTATTTTTTTTTGTCGGTCATGAAAACTATTAGTATAATATTTGTTGGGTCAAATTATTTTGACTAAGTGTTAAAATAATTTACCCACTGATATTTTGATTATGAAATAATTGATGAGTTTTGATACAGGTGTATTGAGACAACATATTATTACACTTGGATCTAATGATGGCCATTAGACTGATGTTGATTTTCATTCGCATAAAACTAGACGCACAGTCTAACTCATCGGAGTTAGACGTGTAAGTCTAATAGATGTAAAGAATTAGACGGATAGTCTAATGAATACACGGAATTAGACGCAAGTCTAATGGAATTAGACGTACAGTCTAACTCATTGGAGTTAGACGTGTAATCTAATAGATCTAAAGAATTAGACGGATAGTCTAATGAATACACGGAATTAGACGTACAGTCTAACTCATCGGAGTTAGATGTGTAGTCTAATATACTTCTAATTAGACGGGTAGTCTAATTGATTTTCGGAATTAGACGGGTAGTCTAATTAGTGAAAGTTAGACGTGCGTCTAACTCCTTCAGACAAGTCTGAGGTAGAACCGGAATTAGACGTGGCAGTCTAACTCAGTGGAGTTAGACGTGCCAGTCTAATGGTTATTGTAATTAGACGGGTAGTCTAAATAGTGAAAGTTAGACGTGCGTCTAACTCCTTCAGACAAGTCTAAGGTAGAACCGGAATTAGACGTGTAGTCTAACTCAGTGGAGTTATACGTACCCGTCTAATGGTTATTTTTATTAGACGTGAGTCTAATTTTATTAGACTTGGCGGTCTAATAGACGTTTTTCCATTAGAAGGAGTTGACTTATTTCATTAGACTGATTTTCACAAATCCGTCTAACCGAAATACGTCTAATTCTTTGTTTAAGAAGTACGCTTGAATCTAACATTTCTCCTACCCACGTGCTATAGTTGTACCCTACTTCTGTTCCACTTTCCAGTGAAGATTAGTACATCAGCTATATGCATCCAATCAAGGAATGCCACGTAAGAGAATTTTCCTCATATTACCCGTTTTGCAGGTACATCCCTGATGGAATATTCGGCGCACTACCAGTTCTGTACGGCCACGATCCTTGTGCTCAGAACCTGTTGTGTACAATGGAGGCTTTACAATGGAAGAGTGCCACGTATCATTCTTGAAGATTCGACCGTTAGCTCCTGCTCAGTATTTAACAAATCCTAAGGACAACGGACAATCTGTCTCAACAAGCCGAACGAACAAGCGAATACAAACGAACAAGCAATCTGATTTTGCAGAGAGAGACTCCTCAATCATCTTGCTTACTGAACTTATTCTATGAAGCTTCTTTCTGATTGCTGTGTGTGAATCGAGAAAGAGAGCTGGAATCAAAACACCTTTAGCTGAGTGATATTCTTCTTCTTGTAATTGAGCAGAAAGTGTTCTGTTCAATAGTGAGCTAAGTGTGTGTAAATTGTATTTGATTCTCATCATATTATAGTGAATCCTTCCGGTGGTTGGAAGAAGGGGTGACGTAGGAGAGTTTCTCCAAACATCCATAAACAAACTGTTGTGTTCTTCATTTCGGTCATTTTTTCATATTTCATCTTGTGCTTCAAACCCAAGTAAACAATTCCGCCTTGAATATGTTTCAAGTGTTTACACAAGTTTGCGTAGAATAGAAAGAGATATTAATCCCTAACAGGATTTCTATCAAACCGTTTTTCATAAGCCTTCATCCTTAGCCAGACCCCCGTCTCTAATGATAAAGTCGATCCTATCAATTGGTATTAGAGCCCTGTTTCTATTCTCAAGTCTTTCCTGAAATATGTCGAACATACCCAAAGATGCCCGTGCTACATCCATTCCAACATTCTCTCGTGAAAAGTACATTGTTTGGAAGAAAAGAGTTCGTGCTCATCTCTCTTCTCTTCATGATGACATGTGGAGTGTTGTCACAGAAGGTCCTATCAAGATTGATAAGGAGAAGGCCGATTGGACTGCTGATGAAAAGAGGCAGAACAACCTCAACAACATGGCTCTTGATGTTCTGTACAGATCTCTCGATGACAGTATGTTCAACTGCATCATCGAATGTGACACTGCGAAAGAGGTTTGGGACAGACTCACTCAACTTTGTGAGCGCAACGAGCAAACCAAGGAAAACAAGATCATGGTTACCACTCAATAGTTCGACTTCTTCAAAATGCGTCCTGGTGAAATAATGAACGATTTCGACACCAGATTCAGTAAGATCGTCTCCTCTCTGTCCATCCTTGGCAAGACCTATAGCAACCGGGAGCTTGCTATTAAGGTCATGCGTGCTCTTCCAAGGGAATGGGACATAAAGACTATGGCAATGAGAGAATCCAAAGATCTGAACAAGATCTCTCTCTTTGATCTCTTCGCTGACCTCAAGGCCTATGATTTCGAGCTGAACTGTAGGATGGAAGAAGATCAACCCTCGTCCGTTATCATTGCTAAGGCGCTGATGACCGCTGAAGAGCCACCAACCGCTCCGGACGTGAAGATGGCAGCTCAACAACGATGCCATGTCTCTCTTTGTGAAGAAGTTTGGCGACTTCATGAAGAAGAGCAACTCTAACTCAAACTCTTCAAATTCTAATGATAATAAAAAATCTAAAGCTAATGTTACTTGTTTTAACTGTGGTATTAAAGGTCATTATGCATCGGAATGCCGGAAGCCAAAGCGTGAAGATGCCAAGGAAGATGGAAAAGAGCTGAAGGCTCTTATGGCTGGTGACGGAAAGAACAGAGGAAGCAGTCGTGGCTCATACTTCTCATCCAGTGAGAGTGATGAAGAAGACGTGGCTTGCTTCATGGTCAGAGAAGATGAGGAAGGAACTCAGGAGACTGAGGTATTTGATTTCTCTTCCGAAAGGTTTTCAAGGGAACAACTGGTAGCTGCACTAGATGACATGGTCATCGAGTACAGAAAGCTAGCAGAATCTCTAAATGAAACTAAATCTGCATCAGATTTAAATGAACCAAATCTGTCTAAAGAAAAAGAGTCACATGTTCTTGAAAAGAAGATTGAAGAGATCTCATCTGAGATTGAGATACTCAAGGAACATATTCAAACTCTTACATCTGAAAACAAAAAGCTTAACTATGTTGTCTGCGCATGGACAAGGTCTGGTGATGCTGTCAAATATTAGATCAGCATGTTGAAACCTGTTGGATCTAGATCCAGATTGGGATTTGATAGCAATGACCCTAATCTGTCCTGCAAAAAGTAAAGCCAAATGACAAACTTCAGCCAATAAGTTTTGTCAAAGGAAGTATGACTGACATTGAATCTGATCCTATTCATGAAGAAGTTGCTTTCAAAAATGAAATAGTTTATGTTCCACCAACTGTTAGCTGGCTTAAGAACAAGTTAGAAAAAGCTAATAAGTCTGGTAATTTAAAACCTGACTCTAAGTCAAGGAGTTTTAAAAGAAAATCTTCTTCAAAAATCAAAGGATCAGTGACTAGCAGGAAGTCGTCTACTAAGTCAAAAACATACGCATTATTCACAACACAAAATGGAAAATCCATCAGAATAACTCAAATATGGATTCCTAAGGGACTAATTGATCGAGGAACCAATTGAGTGTGGGTACCAAGATTTGTAAATAGTTTATTTTGTAGGTGGTGCAAGAGGATAGCAGGAAGGAAGCTAGAAGAGTACTCCTCTGAGTACACAGCCTGGAAGATCAACAATGGCACTTGCCATTCTGGAAGAATAAATGTTTTTATTTGTTAAAAATATTTTTGGTCGTTGGACCACAAAAATTGTTTATAAAACTCTTTTGTCCATATTCATTGTGAGAAGAAAATTTTCTTTGGAGTTAAAGATATTCTCTAGACGAATATCCTTAATCGGTCTAATTAGACAAGGGTGTCTAAAAGAAACAGTATGTACTTAGACGTATTTTTGCTCACAATCCATACATCTAAATCTATATGTTGAGGTGTTATACTTATGCAATTAGACGGACACGTCTAATAGACGTTAGACGTTTTTACGTCTTGAGCAAAAGGATGCTCACGTCTAATAAACACACGTCTAACATGTGGTGTTTATGAGGAATTAGATGTAGTCGTCTAATAAACATTAGACGGATTTGTTATAAACACGGAATTAGACGTATGCGTCTAATACACTCATCCGTCCAATAGACGCTGTGTTTTATTGGATTTGTGAAGTAAGAAAAACGTCTAACTACGTGTCAATTAGACTGATCAAGGACAACTGTCCCACGTTGAGAGCTATATGCTTTTCCCGCTCAAAACATTAAACAATCATCTCTTAATAACATGAAGACACGTGTCTATCAAGTTTAGAGAAAATGACTGATACACCCTCATTTCTAATGATGATTTCTTGAAAAAAGACGTATAACATTTATTAATGGGCAATACCCCTAGAATAGACGATTATTTTGTATTTCCATCTTTCTTCTATATAAGGACATTACTGCATGATTTTGAAAACTTTCAATCTCTCGAAATCTCTAAGAACCCTAGCTTTCTTGCATTTCTCTCACTAAATCTCTCTGAAATATCGTGTTAATTCACATTCTCTCATAATGGTAAAGAAAATCATTCTCGGTCACTATACTTTGCAGGTGGACTTTCCATCGGTGTACTCTTTTGATCAACCGGAGGTGGTGAAGATGTTCCAAACCCTAGAATATTCTGGGTTGAGGAAGTATCTGGGCGGACCGTTCATCTTCTATGAAGACGAAGTTCGCGAGTTTCTTTAAGACGACAGTTATGGTGGACGATTCCATCGTAGCAACCGTCAACGAAAAGGAGATATCTTTTGATGAAGCAGTTTATGCGGAGTTCTTTGAACTTCGGACGGAGAGTCATATGTTCGACTTGGTGCTCCCTTCAGAAATAATGGAGGAAATGAAGACAACCTTCTCTGCAGACGGTTCTAAGATCCATGTGAATGGATACAAGCAGGTATTGAAACCCCACTTCATTCTCCTAAACGACGTGGTGGCGAAGGCGTTACAAGGGAAGGCTGGCTCCTTCAATCTCTATAGTCAAGACCGTTTTGACTATATGTGTGCCATTTCTAAAGGAATCCAAGTGAACTAGGGTCATACCCTCTTTCAGAATCTGTGTTACTCTATCATCCAGACGAACAAGGAGAGTATCACGTATGTGGCTCAACTGAGTCACTTGTTGAAGTATTTGGGAGTTCATGTTGGTGAACCGGCGCAGATCAACTCTCCAAGAGTTTTTACTACTTTTACGGTGGCCATCACTCTGACGAGGTTGAAGAGCAACCTAGAGTCTGCATCTGGTGCTTCTAGTTACCATACAGGTGGAAGGCCTTCCACCCGATCAAAGACCTCTACTTCTGTTCTGTCGACAGGGGCTAAGAGAACCAAAACTGTGAACGAATCGGAGGCCAGTTCCTTTAGCATGAAAAGACCAAATCAGAAGGACACATAATATGTTGATTCAAGGGTGAAGCAAGGTCCAGGCGTACTTGCTGCAACCCCAATGACATCGTTATCCACTCCCTCAACTTTTTTGAGGAAACCTTCGAGGTCTTGTGCCTCAAAGGAGAAGAAGACAAAGGCGCCCCCGCGCGTCTAAATCTGCCAATGTAAAGTCTTCTAAATCTTTGGCTGCTGTGCCAAAATTTGATGTTCCCGAAGTGGAACAAGCTGAATCTGTTTTCTCTCCTTTGAGAGAATTTGCTGAAGGGCCTGCTGTTGAGTCAGCCGGTCCAAATGTTGAAACCATTAACAAGGCGGAGTCTCCTGTTATGCAATCTGATCATGTAGCCGTCGGTGCTACAGAATCGTCGCAACCAGAACAAGGTGCTGATCTTACCCTTGTTGCTGGTGAACCCAATATTCTTGCTCCCAAGGATTCCTTGGTCGTTGGAAAAATTGACTGTAGAGAGCTCCCTGCTGAGTTCTGCTTGAAACCCCAATCTTCCTTTGAACTGTTGCGGACCAGAAAAGGGACAAGAGGAATTGTAATTGGTGAACCCAAACCAGCTCCAAAACCTGTAGAGGTTGTTGGAAAAGGGAAATCCATTGCATTTCAAGCTCCTGAGAAGGTATCTGAAGCAAGAGGTATCGTTGATCTTATTCTGGATCAAGTGAAAGTTCTTTCTGCTGAAAAGTTAGAAGTCTATGATTCCTGGTGTACTAAGACGTTGTCCTCTAAGTACAACGACTCTCTATCTAACGCTGCCATAACCAAAGAATGGAAGAAGAGAGTGGCAAACGAGAAGAAAGTCCTGAAATGGGCAAGAACTTCAGATGTGGGTGAAGCTCTGAATAAAAGAGAACTTGTGGAAGCTTGTATTCTTGGAAAAGCTCTGTTTCCAATCTATGAAGCCATGAAATCTAACTTCAACCCTGATGCAAAAGGAGCTGATGTTGAAGCAAAAGTGTTGAAAAAGTTGAATGATATCATGGAAATCTATGTTTCTGCTGCATCTATATACATTCATGGCGCCGATTGCTCTGGCGTAGTACCTCTAAACGAAGAACAAGGAAGCAATGGATATTCCATATGCTGATGAATCAGATGCTGCTCTCCTGATCGAATTCGGGAATCTTTCTGCCGAAGAGAGACGCATTCTAGATCACCATATCCAAGGAATTTCGAATGAAAAAGAAGGAATGGTGAATGTTCAAGAGCCTGAACAAGCTCTTGAGACAAATGTTGAAGAAGTGATCATAGAAGATTTAGCAGAGGAGGCTTTGAAAGCTCCTATTGAAGGAGATGAAATTATAACCCCTGTTGCAAGAACAGAAGGTGTTCAAGAGAAACTGGCCAAGGTCACTTAGCCGGAAACCGCAAGAACTGAGGGGGAACCCTCTAAAGAGAAAAATGATGAAGAAGAAAGTTCCTCATCTGAGGAGGAACAGGATGAGCAACCAACGTTTGTGAAGCCCCGTTTATTTCCCGATGGTGTTGTGGGAAGTGTTCACGAAAACATCAACATTCCCCGTCACTATTCTGGAAATCTGCTTGAAAGATTTGAAAGAGCACAAAAAGAAATTGAAGAAGAGACACAAGATAAAGCTGCTAAAAATGCTGAAATGAATCAGCCGGAGCAATCCTTGCAGGTTCATACAAACTTTGAGCCTATTCAAAGTATGGCAGCAGAATCTGAAGAAATGTTGTCTCGCGAAGGGTCATCTGCTGGAGGAAATAAAATGTTAAGATCTATGAGGTCTATGCTCTCAATGCAAAAGACTATGTGTCAAACAATGATCTCTAGGGAAGAGGAATGAGCGAATTTTGGAAATATTTTCAAGATCCTAACTGAGATGGATAAGACCTTGAAGATGAATACTTATGAGACCCATGTCTCGAATGTAATGTTTTGAAAGTTTGGAAAGGAATGCTTCAGCCGCCAAAGTGAACTGTTTGATATTGAAAGGCATATCAACGATGAACGCCACAAGGAAACCTTGGAGGAATTCAGTCTGGTGAAGAATCAGCTGGTAGAAATGATAATGAACGTCAAGCATTTGCTGAGACCATTGCTAGAAAGTTTCAAGCGAAGGAGGATGCTTTAGGCAATGTTGAAGGTGCTCAACCTCGACCAATTCAAGGTGAGTCAAGCAGAAGGAATGATGGTGTGTCAACCGGGACCAGATCCAGGCGGGTCCCAAGTACTGATGACAATCCTAGGCCAACCAAGAGGGGTGGTGGTAGAAGCGGTGCTGAGCGTGGAAGAAGAAGTGGTGGTGGCCGGAGTAGGCTATCCAATGTTGATCAAGGTGGACGTGCCAGTGTTGGTGAGCGTGGAGGAAGATCGAATGCAGGAGGTCGTGGTGGTCGCTGCTATCCTCATTTCATGAACATGCCTCCCGGGCAAGAGATGAGTCCAACCGATCCTCGAGTGAAAAGGGAAGAACAATGATCTCTCTTCTTTTACTCTACTTAACTTTATTGAACATGGTTTCTTGCTAGTTTTTCGAATACTGGTTCTTTTTGGATGAATGGTGTATTGATATATGTATGCAGGTTTGCAATTTCTTCATCAAAAAGGGGGAAATTGTTGGGTCAAATTATTTTGACTAAGTGTTGAAATAATTTACCCACTGATATTTTGATGATGAAATAATTTATGAGTTTTGATACAGGTGTATTGAGACAAATTATTATTAGACTTGGATCTAATGATGGCCATTAGACCGATGTTGATTTTCATTCGCATAAAATTAGACGCACAGTCTAACTCATCGGAGTTAGATGTGCAGTCTAATAGACGTGTGAATTAGACGTGAGTCTAATGGAATTATACGTAAAGTCTAACTCATCGGAGTTAGACGTGTAAGTCTAAAAGATGTAAAGAATTAGACGGATAGTCTAATAAATACACGGAATTAGACGTGAGTATAATGGAATTAGACGTACAGTCTAACTCATCGGAGTTAGACGTGTAGTCTAATATACTTGTAATTAGACGGGTAGTCTAACTGATTTTCGGAATTAGACGGGTAGTCTAATTAGTGAAAGTTAGACGTGCGTCTAAATCCTTCAGACAAGTCTGAGGTAGAACCGGAATTAGACGTGTAGTCTAACTCAGTGGAGTTAGACGTACCCGTCTAATGGTTATTTTCATTAGACGCGAGTCTAATTCTATTAGACTTGGCGGCCTAATAGACGTTTTTCCATTAGAAGGAGTTGACTTATTTCATTAGATTGATTTTCACAAATCCGTCTAACTGAAATACGTCTAATGCTCTGTTTAAGCAGTACGCTTGAATCTAGAATTTCTCATACCCACGTGCTATAGCTGTACCCTACTTCTGCTCCACTTTCCAGTGAAGATTAGTACAAGAGCTATATGCATCCAATCAAGGAATGCCACGTAAGAGAATTTTCCTCATATTACCCGTTTTGTAGGTACATCCCTAATAGAATATTCAGCGCACTACCAGTTCTGTACGGCCACGATCCTTGTGCTCAGAACCTGATGTGTACAATGAAGGCTTTCCAATGGAAGAGTGCCACGTATCAATCTTGAAGATTCGACCGTTAGCTCCTGCTCAGTATTTAACAAATCCTAAGGACAACGGACAATCTGTCTCAACAAGCCGAACGAACAAGCGAATACAAACGAACAAGCAATCTGATTTTGCAGAGGGAGACGTCTTCATAATCCTTCTAACTGAACTTATTCTGTGAAACTTCTTTCTGATTGTACTGTGTGTGAATCGAGAAAGAGAGCTAGAATCAAAACACCTTTAGCTGAGTGATATTCTTCATCTTGTAATTGAGCAGAAAGTGTTCTGTTCAGTAGTGAGCTAAGTGTGTGTAAACTGTATTTGATTCTCATCATATTATAGTGAATCCTTCCGGTGGTTGGAAGAAGGGGTGACGTAGGAGAGTTTCTCCGAACATCCATAAACAAACTGTTGTGTTCTTTATTTCTGTCATCTTTTCATATTTCATCTTGTGCTTCAAACCCAAGTAAACAATTCCGCCTTAATCTGTTTCAAGTGTTTACATAAGTTTGCGTAGAATAGAAAGAGATATTAATCCCTAACAGGATTTCTATCAAACCGTTTTTCATTAGCCTTCATCCTTAGCCAGACCCCGTCTCTAACGATAAAGCCGATCCTATCAATATATAAAATTATTCCACAAATAATAAAAATGAAAAGAAAAATTTTTATTAAAAGAAAATAAATTTTATTTTATTTTAAGAATAAATATATAAAATTATGTAAATAAAAAATATAATAATCTTATATAAAAACATAAAAAAAATAAGAAAATACGATTAAAAATAGTCACACGCACATCATCCCAGCACATAATATTACAAATATTAAGTTTTCATTATAATTTTATTATTTTAAATTTAATTATTTTAGTAATTGTTTTCTTATTAATATTTAATGATATATCTTTTTTACTATTAATCTAAATATTTTTTAAGTCTATAATAATTAAATATTGATAATTGAATATAATTTATAATAAATTAAATTTTATAATTTTGAAAATTATGTTTTAGGATTTAATTATTTTTAAATATAACCAAAAATATTTGTAATGTTTCATTAAAAAATAGAAAATTGGAAAACAAAATATATCCAATTTTTTTATTATATTATATTTTAATTTAATTTTAAAAAATTGTTATAATATTTACTTTCTGATTAAAGAATGTATTAGAATTAGTTACTTAAAAAAATCGACTATATTTAAACTAGAATATTAAGCAATTTGGAATAATGTTAATTATTTTTAAATAATTAAAAAATTGTTATTATTTTATCTCATGATGTAAATAAATATGTAAATGTAATTATGGAAACATAAACACATTTTTAAGTAGTTAGATTTATATAATTTTATTATTGAACTTAATATCTAACCATTATTAGTGGAGTTCATATAAGGATAAGAGTCAGGTTATTAGTGATATGCCTATGTCATTTGGAAGCCAAAATCATAGGTTACTTTTTCAAGTTTATTTAATTAATCATAATTGTTTTTATGTGAAACTCTAAGATGACATGATATAACATGTTTTAATGTTATATGGATTTAATGTTGTCGGTGATTCTTTTGGAAGGTATATCACCTTCGTCTTCCAACCTTATCCTCTTCTAGAAGGTCTAGCTCATTTGTCACTCAATCTTATCATATAATTTTCAAGTTTGATAGATTTAATCTATTCTAGGGCTTAATTATGTATATTCTTTGTTTCGAATCACTCCCTATATCTTCCATGAACTTTTTGTTGAAAGAGAATTGATCAAATCAACTTTAAACAAAAATTTCGATTTTTTTTTTAAATCTTGATTTTTTTAAATTGATGTTCTTGAGCTTTTAGGCTACAATTTTTATTCAAATAGTTACGTAACATGTTTTTAAACAATATTTGGTTGGTTTCTATATGATTGTAATATCATTCTGATCATGTTTGATCCAACTATGTTTTTGAAAAAAATTGGATTTTGATTTCATTTTCAAAAACAGTTATAGTAATGTTATGATGTTTTGTTTTGGTTGTGTTCAACTATATTCTTTATTTTAAAGCTAATGGAACAAAAATAAGATCTTGAAATGACCTAATTTGAAAGATCCTAAATTTTGACCTAAATTTGTTTTTTTTAAATTGATCATTGTAAAGATCGAATTATCGTGATTAGGGTAAGGGCTTTTGTTCTTCATAGTCATATGAATCATCTGCCACTTACATATCGTGATTCATGATCTAAATAAAAAGTAATGAGACATGAAATTTCATAATACCAAATAAATAACACTCGGTCTTAGTTCCGAGTCATATATTACCGGGACTGAGAAATAGGATCAAGAATCTTCGGTCCAGACCTAGACTAGGGACCTGTGTTCTTAATTTAGGACCGAGACCAAAGACCAGTGTTCTTTGTTAGGATTTGTATCTCCCAAATCCGACCATCTTGAAATAATTTATAAAAATGCAAGAAAAAGAACACAAGAAGACACAAATTTATAGTGGTTCACTCGAATTGAGCTACATCCACTTTAGCCACCACCAGATTTCACTATGAAGAAGAAGAAGGAATACATAGTTTTTGACTCACACTTTATCTCTCTAGAATCATGTCTCTAATCTATGTAAACCCTTAATAATCACATATTTATAGGGTAAATATGTAATAAACCTAAATAATTCTTGGTGAGGCCCAAGCCCCCAAAACCAAATACAAACCCAATAAACTTTAATTAACAATGTAGAGTTTCTTATAAATGTAGGCTCCATAGCTCAACAATCTCCCACTTGGAGACTAATTTCATAATCTCTCGATCAGTAGTGGTTTTCCATCTGGTGTCTTAACGAAGAAGACCAACTAAAGTGGCACACAACTTCATTTTCTCATTTGTTATAGCTTTGGTCATCATAACAGCTGGATTCTTACTCCCAAGAATCTTCTCAAGAGCTAATACTCCATCTTTTAAAGCTGACCGAAAGAAATGAAAATGAACCTATATATGCTTCGTCCTGCCATGATAAACAAGATTCTTTGCCAAATGAATGGCAGTTTGACTGTCGCATCGCAACACACTTCCCTCGTAGTCTTGACCTAATTCTCGCAAAAGGGTTGTAACCACATCATCTCCTTAGTAGCCTCTATCACAACAACATCTCTTTAGTAGCCTCTATCCTTAACTATCGAATTTCTTGTACCATTGCCTTCGAGCCTGTTTCAAACCATACAGACTCTTCTAAAGCTTACACACAAGCTCATCTTTTTCATTGATTTCAAATCCTTCTTGTTGTCTCATATAAATCTCTTCATATATATCACGATGAAAAAAAAACAGTTTTGGCATCCATTTGTTGAAGATGAACGTCTTCTTTCACAACCAAACTCAAAATAGTTCTAATTATCATCAATTTAACTACTGGAGAGAATATCTCATTGTAGTCAATACCTTCTTTCTGTTAAAATTCTTTCACAACCATTCTTGCCTTTTACTTCATTTTTTTATCATGTTCTTCTTTAATCCTGAAGATCCATTTGTTGTGAAGTGCTTTCTTTCCCCTTCGTAGCTGAGTGAGCTCCCATGTTTGATTCAATGTCAAAGAGTCCATCTCATCTTTCATTGAAGACTCCCACTTAACCGATTCATCAAATTGTATTGCCTCCTCATAGCATTCAGGTTCACTCTATCTGTCAACAAGATATAGTTTAGAGATGGAGACCACCTCTCAACTGGTTTACAATTCCTTGACGATCTTCTCAACTGTATAATCGGTGTTTGCTGATTTACCTCTAGGTCCACGTTCTCAACGATTTCATCATCAACAACACATTGTTCTTCTTCGACAGTCGGTATATATTAAGTTGACAATTCTCTCAAATCGACTGTACCAGTCTCTTCCAACTTGGAATCACCATCTAATGTCTTCCCAACACATTCTTTGTAGAGAACTTGTTCATTGAAGATAACATTTATGCTACGAATGATCTTCCGATTTTGATTATCCCAGAAATGATAATTAAACTCGATATGACCATAACCAATGAAAAAACATTTATTAGACTTTGGATCAAGCTTGCTCCTATTACATTCATTAATATAAACATATGATAAACAACCAAACACTTTCAAATAAGAAAGGTTTACCTTTTTATTGCTCCAGGATTCTTCAGGAATTCTGAATTCAAAGGAACAAAGGGTCTCCTGTTTATCAAATAGACAGCAGTATTTATAGCTTCTGTCTAGAAGGTTCTAGGCATCCCTGCATGCAATCTCATGCTTCTAGCACGCTCATTCAATGTTCGATTCATTCGTTCAACTGCTCCATTCTCTTGAGGCGTTCGGGGAATAGTCTTCACCATATTGATCCCATTCACAGCACAATACTCTTTGAAATCTGAATTGATATATTCACCTCCGTTTTCAGATCTCAAGCACTTAACTTTCTGTTTTGTTTCATTTTCAACCAAAGCCTTCCATTTCTTGAAAATAGCAAATACTTCAGACTTGTGCTTCTTAAAATATACCCATACCTTTCTTGTCGAATCATCTATAAACGTCACATAATATTATGATCCGCCAATAGAACAAACAGGTGCAGGTCCCCACACATTAGTGTGTACCAACTCTAGCTTTTCTTTCTTGAGCTCCTTCCCAATCTTTAAGAAATTCACCCGTTTCTGTTTTCCAATAATACATTTTTCACATAACTGATGTTCAACTGACTTCAGTTCTGGAATCTGTCCATTCTTCAAAAGAATTTTTATCCCTTTTTCGCTCATATGGACCTACCTGCAATGCCACAGCTCACTGTTCTTCGAGTCATCAACTATAACAACAACTGTTTCTCTGCAAGTTGAAGTCGTGTATAACGTTCCAGTTTTGTGACCTTAAGCAACAATAATTGCTCATTTAGTCACCTTCCATGCACCATTTCCACAACTGAAATTGTGACTTTCTTCATCAAGTTGTGTAACAGAGATCAGATTTCGCATTAAACCTGGAATGTGTCTCACCTTATTAATCTTCAAAACAGAAACATTTCCCATCATCTTCAATTTGATGTCCCCTATGCCAACAATATCGAGTGGCTCACCATCTGCAAGATAAACTTTCCCACAGTTTCCAGCCACATAATTCTCCATTAATTCTTTGTGTGCAGTGGTATGGAAAGACGTTCCTGAGTCAAAAACCCATGAATCTAACGGACTATCATTAGATAGAAGTAACGCATCAATGACAGATTCTATAACAACATTGGCTGCATCTTTTTTATCATCACCGTTTCTCTTCGGTGCTTTACAGTTCCTCTTTAAATGACCTTATTTACCAGAATTCCAGCACTCAAATGTCCACCCAGACTTGGACTGACTCCTCCTACTCCTCGACATAAATTTGCTCTTACCTCGGTTGAAATTTCTATCATTACCTCTACCCATGTTTTCTACATTCAGAGTAGAACTTTTGAACGATTCACCATAATCAATTTTACGAACCTCTTTAGTAAGAATACGATCTCTAACTTCAACAAATTTTAGTTTAGCATCTTCAACTGAATTACTAATTGCTGCCCTCATAGGTTCCCAACTATTTGGTAGAGATGCTAACAAAATCAGGGCACTAACTTCATCTCCAAAATCAATCTCAAAAGATAGTAATTGATTCACAATTGTATTGAATTCATTCAAATAAATAGTGACAGAAGTACCATCAACCATTCTTAAGTAAAGAGTATTTTCATTAAGTGTACCTTGTTGTTAGTAGATGATTTCTCATACATATTAGAAGAGCTTTCATCAAACCCATGGTGGTCTTCTCATTTGCTACATTGTGAGCAATCGTCTTGGCTAGCGTCAATCGGACAACTCCCAAAAGCTGTCTATCAAGGAGTTTCCATTCAGCTTTATCCATCTTATCTAGTTTCTCACTCAAAGGAACATGAAGCTTCTTTCCATAGAGATAATCTTCAATCTGCATTCTTTAGAAGGCATAATATGTCCCATCAAATCTTTCAATCCCATGTCCTATACTATTCTCACTTGTCATTGTTTCCTATGCTCAGATCTAGCCTAGCTACTCTGATACCAGTTGTTAGGATTTGTATCACCTAAATCCGACCAGCTTGAAACAATCTATAAAAAGCAAGAAAGAAGAATACAAGAAGACAAAATTTTATAGTGGTTCCACTCAAATTGAGCTACATCCACTTCAGCCACCACCAGATTTCACTATGAAGAAGAAGAAGGAATACAGAGTTTTTACCTCACACTTTATCTATCGAGAATTCTGTCTCTAATCTATGTAAACCCTAAATAATCATATATTTATAGGGTAAACATTCAGGTAATAAACCTAAATAATTCTCGTTCAGGCTCAATCCTAAAATTAAATACAAACCCAATAAATTCTAATTAACAATGTAGAGTTTATAATAAGTGTAGGCTCCATAACTCAACATTCTTGAGTTAGGACCAAGTCTTAAGACCGGTGTATTTGAGCTAGGACCGAGACTTAAGACCGGTGTTCTTGAGCAAGAACTAAGCAACCTAACCGAGATTTCTAACCTCGGACCGAGAAGTCTGACCTAAGACTGAGCCTCCTAGGTCCACGCTCGAAGAAACCTAGACTTGGGAATGAGCCTCTCGAACCCAAGACCGAGCCTTACAGATCCTTGACTCATGCTCTCGAGCCTTGGTCAAGAGCACCCTAGTATAGACCGAGCCCATCCGAGCCCAGATCACTAAAACTAAACCAGACCTTTGGACTCCGGTCCTAAGTCCTGTTTGGTTCCACTTTTCAAAATCCAAAATTATTTTTATAGTTTTGAAACCTGAATTTATTCTCAAATAATCCTTAAAGGTTAGAAAATCATATTTAAATATTTTTAGTATATTTTATAAATCAATATTTTGGATAAGGCCCTGTCTGAAATTAATTTTTAAAATCTAACAATTTTATGATATTTTCTGGATTTTTATTCAGTATTATATCAACGCAATCATAAGTACGCCCTTCTAAATAATTTTGTATAATTATATACGCAATCTAAACATATCCTTGTTTAGAACCCCCGGACTACTAACTAAATAAAATAAATATTAAATATTCAGACTTTGTTTATTTTAAATTTTAAAATCTTCCTTTGATAAACTCAGAAGACATAGCCTGAAAGCCCTTTCCCGAGCGTAACCAAAAATATGAACCCTTAAAGAAATTATGGTATAAATACGTTTATAAACGTATCATTTTAATGATTTTCTAAAAATCATTTAGTGACTCTGATTTCGAATAAAAAATCATTTCAATTAGTTATGTTTAATTAATTTAAACCTAGTGTTAACAAAATTATTATTTGATCCCCTAATTATTAAAATTTGAACAAAATTAATTATTTTTACATGATTAATTTTTAAAAACTCCCAAGTATTATTTTAAAAATCTTTTAAAATAATGTTTTCTTTTATAGGAAGCCTGACTTGCAAACCAAGATTGAAACGCATCGAACCTCGAGCCTCCCCGCGATATTCTCTGTCACGCGTCCATGACATGTGCTAAGCTACGGAGGAAGCAATTCTTGGGGGTTACAGCTTTCTTGACGACTCTACTTTGGAAAGTACCATTTCATTTTTAATTTAAAAAATCTATAAAGCTATATAATTTTTTTTATAACATTTATAGTACCTTGACAATAGTCCACCTTATAATGTTTATCAACTCAAAAGGTACATCATCTAGGATTATGTGAAGAAGTACTAAATCAGAATTCTGTACTTCTACCAATTACGTGAAGACCAATAATATCGGTTTGTCACCGAGAGATGTTGCGAGAGTAAAAACTAGGAACCCGAAATGGATCCCCTAATGGCTTTGATACATCCTTCAGTATGTGACCTTAGAGATGGTGTGGAGAGATTCCAACCCAAACCTCGATAGAATCTTAGCACACAAAACTTAGTTACTTTACACAACCGTTGTTTAACGTTCCTAAACAACAAAGCCTCGACAAAGTCAAACTTGTACGTGCTTATTTATTATACAAGCATATATTTCTAATAGATATAATAAATATCTCTAAGCGTAATAGCTGTTTATCAAAATCAAATGACATGTTTTTCAAGTTGATTATATATCTCAGAATGTCTCTTCTAGAGAACGAAGATATATTCCTCTATAGCCACCATTTCCACGAAAGGGAGTGGTACTATCGAATTTACAGTCTCAGTATTGCTCTCAAATACACTCATTTCCGAATTCATCATAACTTCATGATAGGAATGCAACGAAAATGGGACTTGGTACACATGGTTTTCATGTTAGGAGATCGCCATATATGTTCAACTATCGAAGAGTTCAAGGCCATTATGATGATCGAAAATAAAAACATCATAAGACTCAAACCATACACGAAATTCATGTCCCTTCAACGAATAATTCGGCGTATACAAAGACTACGGTTGATAAGATTATGGCAATTACCTACAAGACTTTCCATGATTGGTAAACCTTGCCACTTAGACTAGAGAAATCCCACTAATTTCACTACCTCCCTAACGATCAAAATCATGATGGCTCACTTTCTCTTCACTCCAACAGGAATCCTTACACCATCCTCCAAAATACTGGAAGTAGCTTACCATCTCAGGGTAGGATATAAGGATCGCACTAGTATCATCTTAGTTGAAACGCTATTAGGGCTAAAGATAAATTGGTCTACTCCATGGATGATCAACCCATGATCAATCTTATGTGTATCGAATGGATCACTTCTTACTAAACCGCCGAGCTCTTTAAGTAGTCAGGCGAGACTGCACGCCTCCTTGTCGTGACTGCGTGGTCACCATAGACATGCCTATCGAGCACAACGACTTTGTCCACTACCTTGATTTGTGGAATGACAAAGTTAAAATGGGCATCCCGAAAGATAGGAATAATTATATTGACTAGATCATCGAGGAATTTTGACATCAACAAGATCGAGGAATTTTGACATCAACAAGAGGAGGAAGTAGAAAGAGATGGCTCTATCACCTCTACATGTTATAGCCAAACTCGCTTCCTCTGAAGAGGAGCTCTAAGTTTTACCCTTTTTGTATAAATAACAAACGTTAGAAGCCTAGTATAATAAATTAGCAAACCCTAAGAACTTCGAAATTTTGAAATATATAAATAGAAACTTCTTTTAAAAGCAAGTGTATAAAACTTTATGAGATTTTTATCTATAGGTCATGTTATTTGTATGTGCATTTTCCTATTATTTTTACAATTTCAATTCTCCTCTAATATATAATCACAGTCATCCACGATGTCCATGCTGACATACATCGAGATGGTCCCTTGGGTAGATAACTTACACGCTAATTGATGGCACTTTGAAGATTACGGCCTCACCCAATCATGAGGTTCCTAAAATACAAAATAAACTCCAAGTATATGATGGAGATGCAACAAAGATGGAAACCCGACAAACGAGCCTACTCCTTCGATAGTATGGCGATATATCCAACCATTGAAGAATTTGAGGCTATCCTGATGATAAATAACACAAACATTATACATCTAAAACCATTTAAAGACTCGATGTCTATCGAAAAACTTCTAAAAAAAAGTACTACTACTCCAAAACAACGTCTGATGTTATCATCGTCGGCATGAACATCAATTTCATGGTTTGGGACAAATGGAAATAAATGATGGAGAAATCCTTATAAAAGTAAGATCATCTATAATTATAATGTTAGTCCTGTTGACTCATTTCTTCATAGCTCTAGCAAATGATAATCCTTCCTCAAGAATTATTAAGGTAGCATATCAACTACGAAAAGACAATAAAGATTCTCCTTGTATTATCTTAGAAGAAACACTCATGGGTATGAACAGCTCCCATGGATCTTCCACTATGAGTAAAATGGGTCCCCCCTTAGTCCTCTACATCTGGATGTTTAACAAGCTAAAGCGTCTTTCACTGTTCTCCCTAAAGGAATCTTGTCCCCCTTCATCCAATACTAATGAATGAATGAAGATTTGTACGAACTCCCAATACAAGACAATGATGAAATATGGGACATTCTATCCTGGTATCCCATCAAAAAATGACTTTCATGATGGATGACAAGCCAATCGTTCTGCTCATGGGTTTGGAATAGGTTACCTACTACAATACTCACGACTTGTTAAGGCAATATGATTCTAGCTATATTGAAGTTGTTATTGCGGTAGATAGACCTATAAACCGAATGATCTATGTAGAATTCCTCTGAAGATGGCATGATGGCTTCCAAATGAATATCCAAGCAAACTGAACAAAATATATGGAACTTATTTACAACCAGTATGAGAAAGACAACGAGCTGAACCGGAAAAATATGCTAATATCGATGTAGAATAGTTCTTGACCTAAAAGTTTGTACTTTTTAAGAACTTTTCCCCTTTAGACTCTTTTGTAAAATATCAATAAAAGAGTCTCTATAAACAATGTTGCGAGTATGTTTATATAAAACTCTATGTTTGTTTATCTAATCGAGTCATGAATGAGATCCTTACTCTCTAAGATTCATATCTTGTATTTTTGCATTTGTATTTTATTACATCTATAAGATCTTTATCTCTCTCGCTTCATAATCGCAGACTACCTCTCTCTCTTCATAATCGCAGTTCGGTAGTCACTTTGAACAAGTACAGCCCCACGAAGAAGAGACCTCAGAACTGGACATTTTATGCGCCAAGAAATGGATGAAGGAACTTTGGAAAATAATAAGGATATGGTATCTCCAATTGAGTTTGCTGAAATGAAGGCTACTCTTCAACAAGTAACAGAGAAACTGATAGTATTAACAAAGTTGATTACCAAGCCTTCTATTCCTGTTCAAGAACAGCCATCCTCGTCACGAAAAAATGTTCCACCTATCACCCCACCATTTAGGATGAATCTTTAAACTCGTTGTAACGTCGATGAAACTTCTCTATGAGGAAACACTTGAAGATGATAATAGGTCAATAAGAACCCAGCCAGAAGCTACTGATAACCCTAACGCCTAAGAAGGCGCAAACACTACAATCATTACCCCTACAGAATACGAGATCCAAATGGCTTAGTTAAATGCCAATAAAGACAACTTCCAAGATCAGTTCAATTAGTTCACCAATAATAGAATTGATGAACGCCATGATAGAAAAAATGTTATAAAAACTACATAAGAATAAATCATTCTATTAAGGATAAAATTATCTTCTCTATCAAAGTATGTAGGCAAGAGGGATCGTGCTGCTTTCTTGCAGATAAATGGATATGACATCTTTATACCTAGGAGAACCAATAGTCCTCCATCTATTTCTACAATATTTAGATGGTGTTGTATTAGGTTGGTATCACAAAAAGAATATAGTTTATCTTCAAATTATCGATGAACCTGCCTCAGCCTTCATAGAATGTTTTAGTTTGTATCTCAACTTAGAATGGCCCAAAAAAATCTTAAGCATGTGAAACAAGGTGAGAACGAGAAATTCGCGGTTTTCATCGAAAGGTGGAATGTTGTTTCTAAAGAAATCAATTCTTTACCCGACGAACAAAGAAAAATTGGCATGAATTTGAATAATATTAACGGACGATATTTTGTTCAATTTGCTGTCAAAACTTTCTAAAACATGAAGAAGCTCCTCAAAAAAGGTAATAACATCGATGAAGCCTTTGATAAGGGAAGGAAGGAGGTTAAATTGTAAAGACTTATAATTCCCCTCCACAACCTCAGAAGAAGGAAACAGTCGATGTCCAATAAGTCACGATTGCTTAGCAAGCTCCATTCTCACCTAAGCCAAGTCCAAGTAAACGGGTGTTAGCTAAAACAAATATCCCGACGACATCCAAACCTCCAATACCTAGGATTCTAAGGCCTCCTAGAACTTTTGATGATTTGGGTATGACCCTGAGTCAAGCCCTTACTCTCCTCCAACAAAGGAATCTCATCAAACATTTGACTCCACGATAAGATAAAGAGTTACTTGGAAAATTCAAAAGTGCATTGTGCGCATACCATCAGATGAAGGGTTAGTATAATGATAATTGTAGTGCTCTTAAGCAGTAATGTCAATACATGTTCGATCAAAAGGTCATTCCTAAACCTGAAATCATGAAAAATCCATTACACGATCATCATATTAATATGATCTCCATGGACGAACCTATTAATAGTATTGAAGTTAATATGGTCAATTCTAGGCCCAAAAAGGAGTGTTGAAGAATTCCACCTGTACCACCGATATCTCAAAAGTGGTGGATTCCCTTTAATCCTAGCACTAATTCTCCATGAAGAGGTATGCTAGAAGTCTTAGTAACCCGAAGTGGATATGACTTCCAACCCAGTTTCATGAAAAAAAACCCTACAACTAATCTCCTTATAACTAATCACCTCGGAGTGATTGTTTTCACTATTCCCCAAAGAATGAGCCTTATCTCTAGATAAGTATCCATACAGGTCATTATTATGACCAATTCTTTACAGTGTTATTATTATCACCTTCCCCAAGAAGGTTTTATTCCATGATGAACATTCATGGAGGTCATTATTATGAGTAACCTTCAGCAGTAAATCTTATCCCTTGATGGACATAATGTGATTGTAATCACGTCACCTAGAAGATTTTCTTTTATCCTCAAAAGAGAATCCTCTTCATCCCCCCCCACCACACACAATAAGTCCTATCACATTCATGAGAGTCATTATTATGACTAATCTTTAGTAGTGAATTCCATCTATTGATAGACAGTGTGTGGTTATTATCACTATCCATGTACAGATTTATCTTTATCCCCGTGGAGTTCTATCACCATCCTTAGAAGAATATTCCTTAAGAGAGTCCTACCTCTTAATGAATTGTCTTTAGTAGAAGACCTTACCCTATAGAGAGTACTATTTACTCACTAGTCAAGCCCTATATGTTGATAGGAATGATCAATCATTGTTACGATAAGATTCAATCATGTTTACTCCCAAGCAAGCATATGACTATTGTGATTATTCTACCCCTAAACAAGATTCAATCATCAGATCTTGTGTAGTTCTCCCCATCTACGAGTCATTATTATGATTCATCTCCAACATATATTACCATCCATGTTTTATCCTTTTACCTGATTATAAGCTAGGGTACAAATTTCAAGATGTTCATCCTTAGAACCCACGTTTTCTCAAAATGAGTTTGTTTTATTCAAACTCGGTTCGAGAGGGGCATTCTGTAAACATTAAAATTTGACATACCCTATTTTGTAAATAATATTATTATTTATAATAATATTAAAATAATATTTTAAAATTTTTAATTTAAAATAACCCAAAAAAGATTAAAGGTCAAGTTAGGGCTAATTATTGTGTAATTAAAACCTAATTATAAAAATAAATAAAAATCCAAAAAATAATTTGAAGTTAAAATATTATATTTATTGTACCCACAATAAACCCAAAAGTGTGTTGAAATTATTTAATTAGGATTATAAACATAAATTATACATATAAATACCCCAAAATTCCCCAAAATACTAAAAAATTCAAATATAAACAAGATTTTTATTATGTTTTTAGAAATATCTTTTGTGAAATTTTTGGTAAAAGAAAACGCAAGAACTGAATTAAAATTCAATTTCAAATAATATTTTAATCATAAATGAAACTAATAATCTATTGTAGCTGAAATTATGTTTAATAGGTTGCAGCATGATTCTTAACTATCGGATCTGCTCTGGATTTTCATCTAGCGCCCAGGAACGCACCATAGTCGGATGAAACAATGTCTATGCACGCCCGCTCCACCAGATCAACTAACAAGATGGACTAACCCCGTTAGCTGAGATCTTTGAACACGGACGAAACTTCAAACGGTGCCACGAAACAATGTTGTTTTGGGTCTTCTTCTTCGATGAACAAGGACGCTCGCCAAAAGCACGACTGATCAGCGACGATTCTTCCAGAAGGTGTAGCTCCTTCGTCTCTTAATTGAATTCGATGAGGGAACCGATCTAGATCGGGTTTAAATAGTCCCTCATCATTCTTTTACCAAATCATCAAACAATCACAACATATCACAGTCTAAATCGAAGATCCAAGGAACTTCGACGTGTAGAATTGTTTTGAAAATTATTCCGACGATTCAATCTTTGATCCAGGCATCGGAAAAGCTTCTAAAACATCACAGGAGTGTTCTTCAGCTATTGGTATGCTTTCAGATCCTTGATATATTGATTTGTGATTGATGTTTTTTTCAACTTTTTTAAGTTTCATCGGTTTGATTATGTGTGTTCTTCAGCTATTGGTATGCTTTCAGATCCTTGAAATATTGATTGTTTTAAGGCTTAATTATGTGTGTTCTTTGTTTAGAATCATTCCTATATCATTTATGAATTTTCTATTCAAATAAAGTTGATCAAATCAACTTAAAATAAAAATTTTGAAAAAAATGTTTGAAAATATGGATTTTTTGAAATTGGTATTTTGTGAGCTTTTAGGGTTGAATTTTAACAGAACATGATATTGGTGGTTAAAATATACGAGAAGATTAGTTGTTTGACTGAAGTGAAACTTAAGGTCACGATATGAAGTTTGATTTGAATTGGTAGATAAATGTGGAATTGGATGGTTGGTTTGTTATAGTGTTTTAAGGTCATGAGGTGAGAGGTTGATTGAGCGTTGATGGACTAAAGTGAGGGTAAAAAAGAGATTGATAATGTTTGAGATTTTTTATTTAACCAAAGTGTAAAGTCACGAGATAAAAGGTCCATTGGGAAAATATGTGAGAAAATAGGTTTTTTTACTTAAGTGGATAAAATATGGAATGAAAGTGTTTTATTTTTTTATTTTAATATATTATTCATGATTTATTAAGTATTTTAAACATTAATACATATTTTAAAATTATTATAATTTTTTTATTAATTGTTTTTTGTTTATATTTTTATCTGTGTGCATCGCAAGACAATCTTCCTAGTTATTTATAAAGCCCCAAATATACACCAAAAAAATATAGATAAAATAAATAATATGTTTATTAAAATATTTTATTTATTTTTTAAGTTGAAAATAAAACCAAAAGGAGTTGAAAATATCAATTTCAAACAATCTCCAAGGCTTCTAAAGGGTCGTGATCCAATGTAGCTAAATGCAAGAGACATATTTTCAGAAGACCACACAACCGTTGGACGAGCGGTGGAATCTTATCAAATGCACAATAACTATTCGCATTGCCTGCTGCAACCGAAGGAAGGTGCTTCCGCACAACAGTGAAAAAACTAATGTACGCCTCAACATCGTTTGTCCAAACACAAACGAAACGCCCAACGCTGACAGAACATGAACGGAATGCCCAAGGAGTCCTTGCTTAGTCCAAAAACAACGTGATTTCAAGATTCCCTCATTGATCAAACGCAAAAGAAGAAAATAACATCGTTTTTTATCCTTGTTTGTCTTCTTTCTCGTGAAAAACTAGATCAGCATCGGCAGACATCTTTTGTTCTTGAAAGATGGAAATAGGCATATACTATACCATATGGAATAATTCAAAGCTTTAAATAATCATGCTAACTTGGTGATCATTTCACCTACGATCATGCTAACTTGGTGATCATTTCACCTCAATCATGATCTGAACAATCAAGTTGGATGTAGAATAGACAAAATCTATTAATGACCTTTTGTCTGAAATTTGATTCACTTGGTCGTTAAACCAACTTAAAGAGGCATTAAATAGCCCTCCTCCGCCAAGACGAAAGTAAAGATCAAAATCTTAATCCCTCAATCCACTTCACACAAAATCTGTGATTCAAATTTTCAAGCTTTTCTTGAAAATTTTCAAATTTTGTGTCTTAAACGTCAATTTTGGGTAAGCACAAAACTTCTAAAAGAGTCCAAGAGTGTTTTATAACTCTCTATTATAATTCATGTTGTAATTCAACTTATTAATTAAAATTAAAATTTTCATACTTCAGTTCATTCACTCTTAAATATTGCTTGATTATTCAATTTCTTAATTTGAAAATGATGCTAAGATCATTTCTAAGTTTTCAATTAAACTTTATTCAAGAGAATCAAGCTAAATAAAAAATAACAGGATTTAATTTCAGAATTAATTTTTTGTTTATATTCTTTCTCTCTATATCTCGAATTATAGTTTGAAAATATTCCTAACATCTTCTAAATAATATTAGGAATAGTTTTGAATCAATTCCAATCGATTTTAACCATGGTTGCATAAAAAACTAAAATTTTCAAAAATATGGAAAAATCCATTTCTTGAATTGGCTAAAACTCTTACATAGTGTTCTTGTTTGGTTCCATTTGATTCTATTAAGTATAAAGAAACTATTAGTAAGCTCAAAAAATTGAATCATAAAAATTGAATCATAAAAATTGAAATTCCCAATTTTTACTCAAAAATTATTCCAATCAAATGGAACACCACCTCGATCGAATTATGCATCAGATAATGTTAGGATCGGGATTGCCAAAGGAGACTAGGGGTCTCCCTAGGACGAATGCTTACACAACACGTCGGTTGATATTAACTCGGTTAAAAGTTAGTATTAATCTCTATACTACACAAGTTTTTACAAACTCTTGAACCGAGTTCAAGTGCGGAATAGTTTGTTTCAACTTGAAGCAACACACTCATACAGATTGGACAACAATAAAGAGATATAGAGAAGATAAGAAACATAACACAAAATTTATAGATGTTCGAAGATAAAACTCTTACATCACCCCCTTCTTCTCGACCTCGAAAAGGATATTCACTAAGAATATTCAATACCCTTTACAACATGTCAAATAGCCGAGGCTTATTTACTGCTGGTTATTGACTTACAGCTTTCACTTCTTACACAAAATGAATGGAATACACTTTAACACTTTAGACATAATGTAAACAAGAACAATTTGAAGCTTTTCTGTTCTTGATATGCTAGTTCTTGTGTTCGTTGTTCGTATTGTGTCTCTTATATTGTGTCTTTTGTTGATCTCCAACCTTCTCTTAAGTACTGGAAATATGACCGTTGTCATATTTATCTTTCAATGAATACATGCATGGTAATCATTGATTCTGATTGGTCGATCAACAAAGGACTGCATGGAATTAAATATTGTTGACACTTCCCAAAGAACAATAGAGCTGGCCAATTATGTCTTCTCTTGACTTTTATCATCTGGATGGTTTGACAAATACCTGCTCCCTAGGGACTACTGTTGGACTTATACCTAAAATAGGTACCTGATCACTTTTAACAGTCTTCTGCTTCCCAAAGTCTATCATCAGACTTATATCAAAAAGGAAACAAATCAGTCTGCGTATTTGAAGGCTCCATTTTACCTATTCCCAAAGTGATCTGGTTGCACCAGAATAGAAACTTCCAGTTGTTCTATATCTTTGATTTGGTCTGTTAAATTGCCTATTAATTTTTTTATACGGATTACTTCAAGATTGCACCCAGAATTGTGCCGACCGAATATTCTACCGGTTTGTTATTTGAATATCGGTTGACCGGCCTTGCTGTCGAAGAGTGAAAACCGATCTTCGAAGAATAAGTTTACCGATTATTTAGCTTGAGCAGTAAGCTCGTTTGAACCGATCTTCTACTTGATTCTAATGTAGAGGTAGCCAAAATGATATAACTTGGAGTTCCGGTTTGTGCCGCCTTTGCAATATCGGTCGACCAGTCTAGAGTAGTAAGGTTGATTTAATAATTTGAACGATCCTAGTGTGTTTTGCACAAACAATGAATTTAGTTAATTTCTTTAGATATTTAATTAACTACTGATTAACTATCTAATTTATCTAACAATTTCTATTTTTTTGATTATTTATGTTAAATATTCAAAACCTATAATTGTTGGTCAGTTTAAATTGATTTTGAGGAAAAAATTTGTGAAAAATTTGACAGAAAAAATTGTGAAAATTTTTGTAAATTAATTTATTTAGCAATTTCTCCCTTTTTGATATTTTTAATTTAAAATTATCAAAACCAACATTTTTAAAACTAAAACCGGATCATTAAGTTCCCAAAATATTATAAATTCTGAAACTTGATAACTATAAGAAAATCATATGAATATAAGTAGAAGCATAAGTGTAGAAATCAGTGTCCCCCTTCATCCGGTTTGTTTATCAACTCGGTGAAGAAGTTGTTCACAAAATTGCGGCCCGTATGTCCAGCAACCCATGTCTCTCTTGCTAATTGTGCAAAAGATTGGAACTTGGCATTTCTTCAGCTTTGGAAAGCATTATCAGCCGAACTTACACATCCTCTACAAATTTGTCGGTCTGACCGGGCACTGTGAGGGATAGCTTGGAGCGGTACATTGTTGATCGGTTGGGGCAATGTTTCGATCTGCAGGTTAACGGTTGATCATCCTCCTCTTCTTCATCACAAATCGGAATTTCATTACTTGCGGCAATATTTTCAACTGGTGTTTCAATTGTCGGTCTAGTATTTGTTGCCTCAGACTCTTGAGCTCTTTTTAATTTAGACACCCTTGTCTTCTTGGTAAATGGAGGAGAAGCATTTTTCTCTTTATTAATTTGTTCTTAAAGACATCTAGCCACTCTCTCATTTTCTTCATCGGCTGCCTTAGCCTTGGCATCTTCTTCGTCTTGGATCCGCCAGGTAGCTTCTTCATGCATTCTCAATTTTTCGGCGTCGGCAACGCCTTGATTTTTCACCAGCTCGTAAAGCTGTAAAGATATAGTTTGAACCGAGGAGAGAGTTTGAGAGGATACCTCCTGTACCCTTTCTAGTTTTACATCTAGAGATGAAGCATTTTCTTTTGTATGATTGGTCACATGGGCTTCCAAGGATGTCTGCCACGGGGCCATGGTTTTCTGGATCCGTTCCTCAATCATCATTTTTAACCGTTCTTCAGAAAAGGGAATTATTGAACCGATGGACTGGTTTTGTACCGGAATCGATCCATGAGAGTTGGCGTGAAGAAACATTTATGTTCTAGCCGGTCTATCAACACTAGTTCCACTTGAATTATTTTGGTCAGAAGACTTACCCGAGGGAGTCTTGGCCGATTTAGTAGAAGACGAGTTTGAGATTTCTTTTTCTTCTTCTTCATTATCTGAAATGTCGACGAAAGATTTCGGTTGACCATAAAGATTATTATCTTCTGACTTGTCTTGGCGTTGCTCCTCGGTTTCAAATATTTCTTGTTCCACTGATGGAGTCCGTGCCGGTTTGGATGATTGACCGACTTCAAAATTCTTCTCGGCTTGAGTTTCATTTTGTTGATTATATTCTTCCTTCACCGGTTTCTCATCATCCTTGTGAATAATTGCATCGAAATCTTTCAGTATGGTTTTGAGCAGTGTGAGTACAATACCATCTACTACGGTGACATCGCCATTTAAATTCAAATCCTCCTCCCTCTTTTTAATAATTGGTAACAATATTCTCTGCCTAGCATTCGCTTCGGCCACATGATATCTGATGAGAGCTTCATGGACAGATATGCTTCTTGCAAAACCGAAGGCCACTTCTTCCATAGAGAGAAGTGCCGATCATTTCTTTTCCTTTGGCACATCAGGAAGAGCATCCTTGAAGCTTATTTCCATACTTGCATTAACCTATTCTTAGAAAATATTGGAGGCTTCTAATCCCCTTTCGTTAGCCTCTATTAGAATGTCAGTCACAATATCTTTCGCCGCTCCCTCGTTTCTTTGGAGATCCGGTGATTCAACATAATCTTTAACAATATCATCAACTTCCTCCTCATGAGGACTTAGAATCTCTCCGGTTTCAGTTTGGACTATTTCTTGATGCTCATTAGAACGGTTTGGAGCATTGATTTCCGGATTGCCGGTATTTGATTTTGTTGGCTCCCTTGTCTCGGCTTGTTCTTGTTCTTTATCGGTCACCCGATCTTTTTCAGAGCCTGTCCGGTCGGTTTCAACATTCCGACCGGTCACATCATCAACACTTCTCTAATCGATTTCGGCCATCCGATCGACTCCAACCACCACATTGTTAATAATATATGATACTATCGGTTGAACTTATAAAGCCACAAGTTCAACCGGTAGTGCTGTAGTGTCTTTAAAAACCAGAGAAGAAGAGGAGATATGAACATTTACCTCAGGATGGACTGTCTGTTCAGGAATAGATGTCCCTATTATTTTTGATCAGCTGACCGCGCTAGCAGTAGAATCGGCATGAGTCTGAATGTTGATTAGTGTGGCCACGCAGTTCTCTAAAGCGGGAACCTTGGGACCTGATTCGGTTGCCTCACTGTCGGTTTCTTCATCAACCGGTGTCGCAGGCATCAGTTCTTTACCCTTTGCCGATTTACCCTTGGGAGCCTTGCCCTTTGTTTCTTTAGCTTTTGGTTTTTTAACTTTAGGTTCTTTAACCTTAAGTTGTTTGCCCTTGAATTCTTTAACCTTGTTAGCTCTAATAAGGCATTTCTCTATATTACTAGAATTTAACAGTTTACTAGTTTACTGTTAGAGAGTATGATACCTAGACCGGTAGGAACATTTAGATGGAGCATAATCTTGCCGATCGACATGGCGTATCCGAAGCACCGGTTGGTCTATGGAGATACTATCTCGCATAGGATTTGAAATTGTACACTCCTCCCCTAGTTGATTTTGTCACCAGATAGGATGCCAGCCATCATATCAAATTTTGACTGAGTGATGCTATCGAAATTACCTCTTGTGGCCTGAATTTCCTTTGAAACAATGTCGCACAAAATCCGATACTCAAAATCCATGGAGATATTCTTTCCATTAAGCTGCACCGGTTCACCGGAATTGGAAATCATCATTTGGATGTTGCGAATTGAATCCTCTAATAATTCGATGGAGAAGTCGTGCCCCTTCGTCGGAAGTTGAAGAACATCGACGAATACTTTCTCAGAAATTTCAAATTTAATGTCGTGCACCTCCTCATGGATGATCTTCTTCTTTAACTTTGCGGTTTTGAAGAACTCCCTAACCGCATCCTGATAACATACCATTGGACCATCAAGAAAATGCTCCAGGCCAGATTCTTTGATGCTTTCCATGACCTTTTGAACTTTAAAGGAGCCAGCATTCTTGATGTCGACAAAATCAACCTGGACAATATGGTTAAACAATGCATTATCCCTTCCCATGATTTAAATTTGATGATGGAGATGATATGTAGAGAGAGAATACAATGATAGAATAATTTATGAAAGTTGAGAGGTTGTGATTAAAGAAAATTTGCAAGTGCCCTTTATATAGGATAAATGTGACGGTTGAATCATCGAACTGTCACACGTAACCGTGTGGCCCAACTAGAAAGGGCGCAAATTTTCCCTCCAAAATGCACATGAGCGGTAAATATTAACTATTGGCGGTAATTTTTTTACGGTAATATTTTGTGGTAAAGTTTTTGGCAGTAAAATTGAAACCGGTTAATTATTGTGTGGTAATTAATGCATCAGTTTTAAATGGAACCGAAATAAATATACATGACATATAAAGAAAAACAACTAAGTTATATTAATAAAGAAAGCATAGGTTGGTCAAATTAAAAACTGCAACAACCAGTAGAGAAACAAAATAACTGGTTGTTCAGTACCCGAAAACAATCACATGAAAAAGATAATCTTAATTCCTAGAATCTACCCTATGCATCCATCTCTCGGCCTTCTCCTTTTTTAGGATGTTGGATTGACCGATAGGGTGTCCAGGTCCAAAATTATGTTTGAGAGAGGTGAAAACTGCTGATCTGAGGAGCATAACTTGTCCTCCCAAGAGAAATCATGTCTTTCAAGTTTTCGAAGATGATGGATCACTAGTTGATTGAGTGACTACAATTGATATCGGTCATAATATCAAAGATCTTTCTTGTATAGATATGGGTGGATTCTTTGGCTAGGATAGACCTTCCACTAATGTCGTTCAAAAATTTGGATATGACCGACCAGTTTTGATTTGACCCCGTGTGTTTTCACCGGAGTCTTAGAGTTAGAGAAGAAGTAGGCCATTTCTTCATTGAAGCCGTTTATGGATGGGGGAAGGTCGTTAAAGCCTTCAACTGGTAGCTCGAAGAATTGAGAAAATAGTTCTTCGGAGATAGGGATCGGATGACCCTTCACCCGGGTTACTATTTCACCGTTAATGATTTTGGCATTTGTGAAGAACTCCACAATCTTGTTTTCAAGGATCACCTGGGATCCTTCAAGAAACTTGCGGAGGCCAGATTCCATCAGAAGTTCAAAGACAAGCTCTCTAGCTTCATTATCTTCGTTGGTCAAGACAGAATCGAAATCCACAATGAGGGATGTTTTGGCGTAAGCTAGACTCATTTTGAAGAAAGACTTTGAGAAGGAGAAAAACCTTAAGCTTTATGAGAGAGAAAATGTTTAAGTTTATTGTGGTTTGCCCTTTGGATAGTTGACTTGTTAAATAGAGGCTTGGTTGAAGTGCATTTAATGTCATATTGAATAAAAGAACTGTCCGTTATGATACACCTTTTTCACGCTTCCCGAAATAGTGTTTTTAAGCATTGGAAAGATGCTAAACTTTCGGCAGAGAATCTCAAGAAAAGATGATGTAACTAACCGGTCCGGAGTGATTGACTAGTCAATATAAATTAACTAGATTTAAAATGCCAAGATATTTATTTGATGTCAATGTCAAAGAATAGACCGCATAGTTATGGAGCATATCTGGTCATCAATTTGTCCGATGAGATCATCTTATTCAGATTGTTGAAGATGATCCTCGATCAATTGACAGGAGTTCCTTCATTGATGGCAACCATCAACTCAAAGGTTCTCTTAGAGTAATATTGAGTGTTCTCTTTCCCAAGGATGTTCTTCCCGACAATCTCACTCAATATTTGAAACTCTGGCTGGAGGGAAGCTTTTGCTTCATAAGTCTTGACCGGACATAGGGAGTTAGAGAAGTGGTGACGCATTTCATTTATGATTTCGTTAGAGAAGAAGAGGTCAGAAAATCCCTCAGTGGGAAGTTCGCAGCTCCGTGCGAGATCTTTCTCACTAAAGACAAATTCCTGACCTTGAATGATAACACAGATAATATCCTCACGGATCACTTGGACAATTTGGAAAATTCAAGAATGATACCGGTATTGATGGAAGACCGGTCTTCTAGGAACGGTCTTATGGCGGTTGACTGAAGAGACCTGAACATGGAAGACACCTCATTGTCCTCACAAGATAAGGCTGACTCAAAGTGTACTAATAGAATGTTGTTTGAGAGAGTAGGATATATCTTTTGTTTGAGATGAATTGAGATGGGAGTTTTTCTTAGTGATTTGGTTCTTACATTGTCGATGTATAAATAAGATAGGATTTTGGACCATTGGGGTGTATTGGGGATTGTGTTGGGTCAAATTATTTTGACTAAGGATCAAATCACTTTGACTAACGAAATTTTGATGACGAGTTTGTATAAAAACTTAAACTAAGCCGTCTAATTGTTTTTGTGCAGGTGCATCAAAAACGTAATTAGACTTAGTCTGAATGAGGTTCATTAGACATACTAGCTATTAGATGCATCAAGTTAGACGTGCAGTCTAACAGGCGTAGTTAGATGTGCAGTCTAACAAACGTAGTTAGACGTACAATGTAACAAATACGTAGTTAGACGTACAGTCTAACATATACGTAGTTAGACGTGAAGTCTAATAGACGTAGTTAGACGTGTAGTCTAATAGACGTAGTTAGACGTGCAGTTTAACAAATACGTAGTTAACCGTGTAGTCTAATAGATACGTAGTTAGACGTGTAGTCTAATAGATACGTAGTTAGACGTGTAGTCTAACAGACGTAGTTAGACGTACAGTCTAATAGAGACGTAGTTAGACCTGTAGTTTAACAGACGTAGTTAGACGTGCAGTCTAACAAACGTAGTTAGACGTGCAATCTAACAGATGTAGTTAGACATGTAGTGTAACAAATGTGTAGTTAGACATGCAGTCTAACAGGTGTAGTTAGACGTGTAGTCTAACTAACGTAGTTAGACGTGTAGTCTAACAGATGCGTAGTTAGACGTGTAGTCTAACAGATACGTAGTTAGACGTGCAGTCTAACAGACGTAGTTAGACGTGTAGTCTAACAGATGTAGTTAGACGTGCAGTCTAACAGATGCGTAGTTAGACGTGTAGTCTAACAGATACGTAGTTAGACGTGCAGTCTAACAGACGAAGTTAGACGTGCAGTCTAACAGACGTAGTTAGACGTGTAGTCTAATAAATGCGTAGTTAGACGTGCAGTCTAACAGACATACTTAGACGTGCAATCTAACAGATGTAGTTAGACGTGCAGTCTAACAGTTGAAAGTTAGACGTGTAGTCTAACTCCTTCAGATTAGTCTGTAGGGACTCGTAGTTAGACGTGTCGTCTAACTCCATTAGACTTAGTGGTCTAATGAATCCTGCTATTAGACGGGGGCGTCTAACTTCATTAGACTTGTCAGTCTAATTGGAGTACGTCTAATTCCATGCTTAAGTAGTTGCTTGAAGCTAGCATCCGTCTACCCACGATCCACTAGCCGTACGCTACTCCTTCTCCACTATTTTAGGAAGATTAGTACGACAGCCAGGTACATCCAATGAATTAATACTACGTCAGAAAATATTCTTTCCACTACTTGTTTCTTGCAGGACAATCCTAGAAGAATATTCGGCGCACTACCAGATTGGTACAGCCACGATCATGGTGCTCAGAGTCTGCTGTACCTGTGTTCTATGGAGGCTTTCCAATGGATGTTCGCCACGTGTCATTATAGAAGATTCGACCGTTGGTACCTGCTCTCTATTTAAGGATTCTCAAGGACAACGGACGAACGAACGGTCGGCCAGACACTTGATACAGAAATGTGCTTGCTGAGATTACAATCTTATGAATTGTTTTCTTGCTTTACTGTGTTTGTACATCAAGAGAGAGATAGAATCAAAGTATTGTCTAGCTGAGTGATATTCTTCAATATATTGTAATTTGAACAGAGTTTGTTCTGTTTAACAGTGAGCTATCTTTGCAATTGTATTTGATTCTAAGAAAAGTATAGTGAATCCTTCTAGTGATTGTTAGAAGGGTGACGTTGGAGATTTTTTTACTCCGAACATTCATAAACATCTCTATGTGTCATTTACATTCTGTCAATTTCCCCTTCATCGGTTTTTAGCTTCAAACCTGAGCAAAAAATTTCGCACTTGAATCGTTCAAGATTGTGCAAGGGTTTGTGAAGAATATAAAGCGATTTAAATCCTTGATAGGATTTCTATCAAACCGTTTTTGTACGAAGTTGTCATCAATAGCTAGACCCCTGTCTCTATTGGTGTCAACGATCCTATCAATTGCTATCAGAGCCCTGTTTCTATTCTCAAGCTTTCACAAAGAAGACCATGACCAAAGATGCCAGTGCTACCATAATCCCCACATTCTCTAGAGAAAACTATATCGTTTGGAAGAAGAGAGTTCGTGCTCATCTTTCCTCTCTTCATAACGATATGTGGAGTGTTATCACAGATGGTCCTATCAAGATTGATAAGGACAAATCCGAATGGACCAGTGAAAACAAGAGAAAGAACAACCTCAACAACATGGCATTAGACGTTCTGTACAGATCTCTTTATGACAGTATGTTCAATTACATCATCGAATGTGATACTACCAAGGAGATCTGGAACAGACTTACCCAACTGTGTGAGGGCAATGAGCAAACAAAGAAGAACAACATTATAGTTTTCACTCAACAGTTCGACATTTTCAAAATGTGTCCCGGAGAAACGATGAATGAGTTCGACACAAGGTTCAGCCAAATTGTCTCCACTCTATCTATTCTTGGAAAGACTTATAGCAACACGGAGCTTGCTATTAAGGTCATGCATGCTCTTCCAAGGGAATGGGACATAAAGACAATGGCTATGTGGGAATCCAAAGACCTCAACAAGATCTCCTTCTTTGATTTGTTTGTTGATCTTAAGGCCTATGAGTTCGAGTTGAACTCGAGGATTGAAGATGATCAATCCACATCAATTATCATTGCCAAAGGGTTGGTGACTGCTGAAGAGTCACCTGCTGCTCCTGATGTGCAGACAGCTGCCCAGCAGCTCAGCAGCGATGTTATTTCTCTCTTTGTGAAGAAGTTTGGCGACTTCATGAAGAAGAGAAACTCTAACTGAAGCTCTTCAAGTTCTAATGATAATAAGAAATCCAAAGATAATATTAAGTGTTATAACAGTGGTATTCTAGGTCATTACCAATTGGAATGTCGGAAGACGAAGCGTGATGATAAGAAAAAGGACGAAAAAAGGAGCTGAAGGCTCTAATGGCAGGGATGGGAAGAATAGACGAAACTATCGTGACTCTTACTTCTCATCCAGCGACAGTGATGAAGACAAGGTTTCTTGCTTCATGGCAATAGAAGAAGAAGAAACTCAGGAAACTGAGGTATTTGATTTCTCCTCTGAAAAATTTTCAAGGGAACAACTGGTAGCTGTACTAGATGACATGGTCATAGAGTACAGAAAGCTAACAGAATCCCTAAATAAAATAAAATATTCATCTAAAGTGTCTCAACCTGTTTTGTCTCAAACTCAAGAATCAAAAACTATTGAAAAAGACAAGATCGAGATCTCATATGAGAATGAGATGCTCAAGGAACAGATTCAAACTCTTTCTTCTGAAAACAAAAGGTTAAACTATGTTGTTAGTGCGTGGACAGGGTCTAGAGAAACTGTCAAATATCAGATTAGTCTATTGAAACTTGTTGAATCCAAATCCGGTTTAGGATTTGATGGCAATGACACAAACAAGTCCTGCAAAAAGTCAAACTCAGTAACTGACAAGCTTAAGCCAATAAGTTTTGTCAAAGGTAGTTTAACTAACATTAAATCTAATCCAATTCATGAAGAGGAAGGATGCAGGAAGGAAGCAAGAAGCATACTCTTCTGAATATACATTTTAGGAGATCAACAATGACATTTTCCATTCCAAAGGACTAAGTATTTTATGTTTTAAAAATATTTTTTTGTCTTAAGGACCTCAAAACATTTAATTATTCATTTTGCACATACATACATTATAGGAATAATATTTTTATAATATTTATAATTAGATAATTACTCTTTATAAAAAAATAATACATTATTTTACAATAATATAAGCTCTAATATTTTGAATAACAACAATAATATTTAAAATAATAATATTGAAATTAATATTTTTAAAATTATTATTAATTTATTTAAATATTATATATTTTATAATTCAATATATATTATTTCATAAATAAATTTATTAAACATTTAATATATAATTAAAAGATATTAATATTATTTCACAATAGTCTGATTTTTCATTATCAGCTCTTAAACAAATCATACTATACAACATATTCACAATAAATTTAATATTAATTCATTTATGATAAAATATTTTGAAATTGAAAATTATGTAATTAAATTAATAATGTTAATTTTTATATATTTTATGTTTATAATTGTTAAAATTAATTATAATTTTAAATAAAAAAATTTTACAAAACTTTTTATTTATACTAAATTTCATTTATAATTTATTTTATTTTGAAACAATAATAAAATATTTACTAAATAAATATACAATTAATTAATAATAATAATTTAGAATCAAATATTTTGATACAATAATTTTTTTTAAATATTTTTTATGATTAATACATATAATTTATTATTAATATTGTTATTTACTTTTGTTTTTATATTTGGAAAATAACTGTATAAAATAATAATGTTTTAAATTTATTTAATTAAGTTTATAATATTAAAAAATGATTACATATTTTAATAATAAATTATATATTTATATATATATTAAAATTATTAATCATATTATCATATTTAAAAATAAAACTATTATTTAAAAAATATATAATAAAATTATAATTATTTACTATTTATTTAGTAATATTTTAGTAATTATTCAAAATAAAATATATTAGAAATAAAATTTTATATGAATTAAATGTTTTCAATAAAATTATTGTAATTACTTATTTATTTTGGATAGAATAAGCCTTTATTTAGTAAATAATTAATAAAAATATTTTAAATATATTAACGTTACAAAATAAAATTTAAACAAAAAATGAATTTATCATATCTTTCAGTAATTTAAAATATTATTTAAGATTAATAATATTTTGAATATTTATTTTTCTAATCTTACCGTTTTAAATATTGTTACATTATTTGTGTCATAGTGTTCTTATTAGATAAAAAAATTAATTAAATAATTTTTAATTGTAGATTATTCAGAAATGAAAAATATATTTAAAATTAACATTAAATATTTTAATTATTTTTGTTACTTTTAAATTATTGCTCATATTGAATTATTAATCATTTTTAATAATAATTTTATTTAGTTTTGAAAATGTTACATATTTAGAATTTAGAGTACAAATAATTAAATAAAAAAATTATAATATTAAGAAAATAAATTTATTTTAATCTATATTATTAATAAATTATGTTATATAAAAAAATAGTTAATATTTTGTATTTAAATTTATTAATTTACATTGTTCAGTACATTTCTAAAAATATATAATATTAAAAACAAGTGTAAACATAAATAAAATAAAAATAAATTATATTTAAAAATAAAAATTAGTAATATAAATTAATATAATTATATATGTAACAATAAAAGAATAATTATTTAAATATTATTAATATGTGAAATATTTCTTATATAAACTAATATATTATATATAATATATAAATATTTATAATAAAATAAAAATAATTATTTTTTTTAATATTATTTATATTTTTTTAATTATTTTTAATAATATAACTATATAACTATATATATATATATATATATAACTATATATATATATATATATATATATATATATATATATATATATATATATATATATATATAACTATATATATATATATATATATATATATATATATTTTTATAATATTTATAATTGGATAATTATTCTTTATGGAAAAATAATACATTATTTTATTATAATATAAGCTCTAATATTTCAAATAACAACAATAATATTTAAAATAATAATATTGAAATTAATATTTTTAAAATTATTATTAATTTATTTGAAAATTATATATTTTATAATTCAATATATATTATTTGATAAATAAATTTATTAAACATTTAATATATAATTAAAAGATATTAATATTATTTCAATAATAGCTTATTTTCCATTATTAACTCTTAAACAAAATTATTATACAACATATTCACACTAAGATAAGAAGATTAATAACCTGGATAATGTTTCCAAAAACATTATGTTCCAGTCGTTGGACAAAAATATGTTTAGTAAGATCAAGTTGTGCTCCTCTGCTAAAGAAATTTGGAAGAAGTTGATCCAACTGTGTGAGGGTAACGACCAGATAAAGGAGAACTAGTAAGAGCAGAAGGCTCTGATGTCTGCTGAACGCAATGGAAAAAGGGCCGATAGCGATTCGGATGACTCATCATCTAACAAAAGTGATGATAAAGTTGATACCTGCTTCACGGCTGAAAAAAAATCTGAGGTATTTGATTTCTCCTCTAAAGAATTTATAAGAGATGACTTAACTATTGCACTTAATAATATGGTCATTGAGTACAAAAAGTTGTCAAACTCTTTAAATGAGATGAAATTAAAATATGAAACTGTTAACTCTTCTTCATCTCAAATCTCTAAACCAAAATTTTTTGAAAACAAAATGGTTGAGCTCTTATTTGAGAATGAAACATTCAAGGAAAAGGTTCAAACTCTGTTTTCTAAAAACCAACGTTTGACATGTGTGGTCAGTTCCTGGACGAAATTTAGAGATGCAGTTAGACAACAGATAAGTATGTTGAGACCTGCCATATGCAAATCCGGGTTAGGATTTAACAATGCTATCCCATACAAGTTTTGTGAAAAGTTAAACCCGGTAAAAGACAAACTTAAGACAATGTGTTTTGTCGGGAATAGTTTAACAAATAAAGAAACTAATTCAAGCTGCAATGATTTAACTTCAAATGATGATATGATTTATGTAAATCCAACTTTAAACTGGCTGAAACTTGAGAGAAGGACATCCAGTTGGTATGGCAAAGAAAAACTTGACAGGAAGTCAACAAATGTTAATCAAAAATCATCTTTTGAAGCTAAAGAATCATCAACAGGCAGAGAGCAATCTGTCAAATACAGTGTATTCACACACAACGGGAAATCCATAAAAATAATCGAAGTATGGATTTCCAAGGGACTAATCCATCACGGACCCAAAGAAAAATGGGTACTAAATCTGTTATTATCTATGAATGCATGTAAATCAAGACAGGAGCTTTGAAGAGTCAGCATTGCATCTGGACAGTCGAATGCTAACGAACACAACATATGAAGGCAACAAGCATGAAGTGGCTAACATCCTTAGAAAGCCACTTCTCGAGTCTAAGTTTTCTTACCTTAGAAATACTTTAGAATTCTTATATTGCAATAATTCCTAAACTAATTTACTTATAAAACTCGTCTGGTTTTGAATATTTATTCTAAATAATAAAAAAGGAGAAATTTATAAGTAAAAATAGTTAATTAAGTAGTAGTATTAATTAACTATTTAAATATACTAATCAACTTAAGAAACTAACCAATAATTATAAAATTACCAAATTTTAAATATTTAGTTTAAATAATTTAAAAGGAGAAATTATTAGAATATTATTATTAGAATTTATGAAAAGTTTTCATAATGAATAGATAAAACTAAGTTTAATTAAATATATATAAGTTAAACTGCTAAGTCATATCTAGTATATTAATTGTTTTAAAGATAACAACAAGGTGTTGTAGTGTAGTGGTAATCACTCTTGTTTGTCACACGGGTGACCATGGATTGAATCTCACTAGCTGCAAATAATAATTTAAGTTTTGTTATTTCAGAGAAGTTACCGAAATTGCGACTTAAGTGAGATCGGTAAAACCGGTAGTGCGGAATCGGTAGACCGATCGGTAGTCCAACCAGTTTGGTAGTGAAATCGGCTTTATAAAGACGGCGCAATCAGTTCGGTAGTGGATATCGGTTCGGTAGTGAAATTGGCTTTATATAGACGGTGCAATTGGTTCAGTAGTGGATATCGGTTCGATAGTGAAATCGGCTTTATAAAGACGGCACAATCGGTTCGCTAGTAGATATGGGTTCGGTAGTGAAATCGGATTTATAAAGACAGCGTAATCGGTTCGGTAGTGGATATCCGTAAAACCAGTAGTGGAGATCGGTTCGGTAGTATCTCCAGATTCGATATTTAATGAAGCGCGTCCGATATTTAATGTTTTAAATGAGTTCCGGTTATTAAATACCTTCAACATTATATGAGGCTCCGATTATGAAATGATTTCGGCAATTAATGCAAGTCCAGTATTAAATGAGCTCCGTTATTAAATTAGGACTGATTATTGATCAAATAGAGTATCTGAATAAATGTTTTCCATTACCTATTCAATCTCAACTCCAAATTGAGCATTCATTGTGAGCAGTCTGGAAAATCAACTTTTATAATCTCAGACTCATTTGTTGCCATTTTAGTGCAAGTCTGATGAAGACTTCTTCGGAGAAGATGCAGCAGACACAGACTGTAACATGCCAAGATTAATGTCAACATCTCTGCCAAGAAAGCTTTAGTACAATAGGCAATAGTATATGGATTTCTTTTATCAAGAACATACAAGATCAAAGAAGATCTTCTCTGGTATACCAATTCTGAAACTCAACCAGTCAAAAAGAAGACTAGTGTCATTTGAAGTAAACATTTCCGTTGAAGAAAATATGACCGTTGTTGTGTTCTTTGGATATATAAGAACAAGATATTAGAAGAACAGAGCAGAACCATGAAGATCATCTGAGCTCTCTTCTTAATAATAACATTTTACAAGCTCTTGTCTTAGCATATTTTCTGTGAGAGAGTTTCTTTATACCGAAAATTTTTGTATCAAGTTCTTTGTAAGTTAATAGAGTGTCTATCAACAAGTGTTGTGTGTGTGCTAGGAGTTCGAATGCAGACATCAACTAAGTCCTGGATGTTCGATTGGGTTGTGTATAAGTGTGCTGTATTTAGCCAAATTTTCTAGTGAATACTTTTCTCAAGGTTGAGAAGAGTATCCTTCTCGAGGTCGAGAAGAAGGGGTGACGTAGGAGAGTTTACTCCGAACATCCATAACAACCATTGTGTCTTGTGTTCTTTATTTTTGTATCTTCCAAACCGATTATCCTTTGCTTCAAGTTGAAATAAACACTTTCGTACTTGAACTCGGTTCAAGAGTTTGTGACAACTTGCGAAGAATATAAATTGATAATCAACCTTTAACAGGGTTATTATCAACCGACGTGTGTGTATGCGTTCACCCTAGCGAGACCTAGTCTCCTTCGGCGATCCCGATCTTATCATCATGTACTCAGTTAGAGATATTTAAGAAGGAAAATGCAGCTCTATTCTTAGAAGTATTTCAGAAGTAGTCAGAATTCTATATTTGATAAAGAATATGCAATTCAATAGAACACTCATTTTCCCTCTTTTGGGGTTTTTTTTAATGAAATGACAATAAGTTATTTTTCCAAAAAAATATTTAAACCATTACTTAATTTGGTCATATTATTAATTGTGTTTGTTGGGTTTATACAAAGATATGAGTCAGATTATTAGTGATCTACCTATGGTCATTTGAATGAAAATATCAAGTTTGGTAGCTCTTTCAGGCTTATTTAATTAATTATATAGCTTTTTTAAACTTATTTCAAAATATATAATAAAATTATAATTATTTAGTAATATTTTAGTAATTATTCAAAATAAAATATATTAAAAATAAAATTTTATATAAATTAAATTATTTTCAATAAAATAATTATAATTAATTATTTATTTAGGATAGAATAAATCTTTATTTAGTAAATAATTAAGAAAAATATTTTAAAAATATTAAGTGTATAAAATAAAATATACAAAATAATACTTGTTAATATCTTAATAACATATCTTTTAATGACTTCTATTCTTTATTGTACAAATCTATTAAATAAACATGAAAAGTACAGTATTTAAAATATTATTTTGGATTAATAATATTTTGGATGTTTAATTTTATAATCTTACTATTTTAAATATTATTTAATTATTTGTGTCATAACGTTTGTTAGATAAAAAAAACAATTAAATAATTTTAATTTTAAATTATTCAGAAATGAAAAATATATATAAAATTATGAAATAAAATTAAAATATTAAGAAAATAAATTTATTTTACTCTATATTATTAATAAATTATGTTATATAAAAAATAGTTAATATTTTTTATTTAAATTTATTAATTAACATTGTTAAATATATTTCTAAAAATAGATAATATTAAAAAAAATTGTAAACATAAATGAAATAAAAAGTAATTATATTTAAAAATAAAAATAATATAATATATATGTAACAATAAAAAATAATTATTTAAATATTATTAATATGTTTATTATTTCTTATATTAACTAATATATTATAGATAATATATAAATATTTAAAATAAAATAAAAATATTTACTTTTTTCTAATATTATTTATATTTTTATATTTATTTTTAATAATATCACTATATACGTATAGGAATAATATTTTCATAATATTTATAATTGATAATTATTCTTTATAAAAAAACTAATTCATTATTTAATTATAATATAAGCTTTAATATTTCGAATAACAACAATAATATTTTTAAAAAAATAATATAAACATTAATATTTTAAAATTAATTTTATTAATTTATTTGAATATTATATATTTTATAATTCAATATATATTATTTGATAAATAAATGTTTTAAACATTTAATATATAATTAAAAGATATTAATATTATTTCATAATAATCTTATTTTCCATTATCAATTCTTAAACAAAATCATATTATACAACACATTCACATTAAATTTAATATTAATTCATTTATGATAAAATATTTCTAAATTATGAATTATGTAATAAGATTAATAATTTTAATTTTTATATATTTTATGTTTATAATTGTTAAAATTAATTATACTTTTAAATGAATTTTTTTTACAAAACATTTAATTTATACAAATTTCTATTTATCATTTATTTTATTTTAAAACGTAACTAGAATATTTACTAAATAAATATACAATTAAGTAATAATAATAAATTAGAATAAAAAATTTTGATATAATAATTTTATTTTCAAAATTTTTGTATGATTAATATATATAATTTATTATTAATATTGTTATTTGCTTTTGTTTTTATATTTTTAATCTCTATAAAATAATGTTTCAAATTTATTTGAATAAGTTTATAATATTAAAAAATGATTACATATTTTAATAATATATTATATATATATATATATATATATATATATATATTAAAATTATTAATCATATTATCAAATTTTAAAATAAAATTATTTTTTAAAAATTTATAATAAAATTATAATTATTTACTATTTATTTAGTAATATTTTAGTAATTATTCAAAATAAAATATATTAGAAATAAAATTTTATATAAATTAAAATGTTTTTAATAAAATTATTATAATTACTTATTTATTTTAGATAGAATAAACCTTAATTTAGTAAATAATTAAGAAAAATATTTTAAATATATTAAGTGTATAAAATAATATAATTATCATATATATTTACTTGTTAATATCCTAATAACATATCTTTCAATAATTTTTATATTTTATTGTACAAATATATTAAATAAATATGAAAAATATAAAGTATTTTAAAATATTATTTAGGATTAATAATATTTTGGATGTTTATTTTTCTAATCGTTTTAAATATTATTAGATTATTTGTGTCATAATGTTCTTAGATAAAAAAATTAATTAAATAATTTTTAATTGTAAATTATTCATGAAAAATATATTTGAAAATAACATTAATTGTTTTATTTATTTTTGTTACTTTTAAATTATTACTCATATAGAATTGTTAATCATTTTTAATAATTTATTTATTTAATTTTGAAAATATTATATATTTTCTTAATTATAATATTAAGAAAATAAATTTATTTAATTCTATATTATTAATAAATTATGTTATATAAAAAAATAGTTAATATTTTTTATTTAAATTTATTAATTAACATTGTGTAAACATAAATGAAATAAAAATAAATTATAATTAAAAATAAATTACATTTAAAAATAACAATTAATAATACAAATTAATATAATTATATATGTAACAATAAAAGAATAATTATTTAAATATTATTAATATGTGTATTATTTCTTATATTAACTAATATATTATAGATAATATATAAATATTTATAATAAAATAAAAATATATACTTTTTTCTAATATTATTTATATTTTTATAATTATTTTTAATAATATAACTATATAACTATATATATATATATATATATATATATATATATATATATATATATATATATATATATATATATATATATATATAGAATAATATTGTTATAATATTTATAATTGGATAATTATTCTTTATAAAAAAAAACAATAAATTATTTTACTATAATATAAGCTCTAATATTTAAAATAATAATATTGAAATTAATATTTTTAAAATTATTATTAATTTATTTGAATATTATATATTTTATAATTCAATATATATTATTTGATAAATAAATTTATTAAACATTTAATATATAATTACAAAATATTAATATTATTTCATGATAGTCTTATTTTTCATTATCAACTCTTAAACAAAATCATAATATACAACATATTCACACTAAATTTAATATTAATTCATTTATGATAAAATATTTTTAAATTGTGAATTATGTAATAAAATTAATAATGTTAATTTTTATATATTTTATGTTTATAAACTTTTTATTTATACAAAATTCCATTTATAATTTATTTTATTTTGAAACATTACTAAAATATTTATTAAATAAATATATAATTAATTAATAATAATAATAATTTAGAGTAAAATATTTTGATATAATAATTTTATTTTTAAATATTTTTTATGATTAATATATATAATTTATTATTAATATTGTTATTTCCTTATGTTTTTATATTTGGAAACTAATTGTATAAAATAATGTTTCAAATTTATTTGAGTAAGTTTATAATATTAAAAAATATTACATATTTTAAGAATATATTATATATTTATATATATTTAAATTGTTAATCATATTATCAAATTTTAAAATAAAATTATTATTTAAAAATATATAATAAAATTATAATTATTTACTATTTATTTATTAATATTTTAGTAATTATTCAAAATAAAATATATTAGAAATAAAAATTTTATATGAATTAACGTGTTTTCAATAAAATTATTAAATTCATTTGAATATCACCGTTACTTTTATAGTTAGAGACTATCTTATGATCACTAAAGTCATAGAGAAAATAAACCGTCAAAAATGTAGAAATTTATTCCCAAGACTCATCATTTAAAATATGCAGCATTTAAAGATAATCATGAAAGTCTGTCATTAATGTAAAGCGTGAAGTAGAATTACATCATAAATTTTAATCATATTTTTAATATTAAGAGACACATCTATTTAAGTTATTAGATAAATGACTGTTCAATTTTTGGCGGGAAGAGTACATATACAGATAATGTAATAGTGGACAGCTGTCCCACTCGCTTGAAGATGAGAAGTCTAAGGACATATGTAGTTAGATGTCTGATTTACTGTGCACATTCTTTGCCTCTAAATTGGATAGGCGTCTATTAGACGTGGGCGTCTAATATCACTTGTCTTACAAACGTCTAGGTGTCTATTAGACGTGAACGTCTAATTACGCTTGAACACCATGTGTTAGACGTGTGTTTGGTTAGACATGAGCGTCTAATAACTCTTATCCTTCAGACGTCTAACATGCGTAGGTTTTTAAACCAACACGTTTATCCAACTTGGAAGCGTAGACTACATAAGAAAATACACGTCTAATTACTCGTTTTCTTTAGACGGTTGATCTATTAAACAAATTAAGACCTCCGTCCACACTCGTCTGTCTAGTCACTCTTAAAAAATAGGTTTCCCTCAATTTGTGCATGATTTGTTCAAATAAATTAGTCAAGATCAACAAGTCCTAAAATATTTCTAAAGTGAGAAAACTTAGTCTCGGGTAGTGGCTTTGTGAACACGTCTGCTATTTGTTGATCTGTTTGGACATATTCAAGGCGAATATGCTTCTTACTGACATGCTCGCGGATGAAATGATGTCTAATTTCAATATGATTTGTCCGAAATTGCAGAACTGGATTGTAGGTGATTGCAATTGCACTTGTGTTATCGTAGAAAATTGGAGACTCTTCTGCCTTAATTCCATAATCCCTCAGCTGTTGTTGAATCCACAAGAGATGAGAGTAGCAACTTCCTACTGCAAGATATTTTGCTTCAGCTGTAGACGTGGAAACCAATGTTTGCTTCTTGCTGAACTAGGAAATCAAACGATCACCAAGAAACTGGCAAGTTCTACTGGTGCTTTTTCGATCAATCTTGCACCCTGCATAATTTGCATCTGAGAAACACGTTAGATTGAAATTAGAATCCTTCGGATACCATAGTCCCACATTTTGAGTTCCGTTTAAATATTTCAAAATTCGTTTAGAAGTAATATAGTGAGATTGTTTAGGAATAGTCTTGAATCTTCCATAGATGCTGACAACAAACTGGATGTTAGGCCGGCTGGTAGTAAGATAGAGAAAAGAGCGGATAAGTCCTCTATAGGCAGTGATGTCAACACTTTGTTCATCTTCATCTTTGTCTAGCTTGCTGGAAGAACTCATTGGACTGGGTGCAACCGAGCAACTCTCCATTCAAAACTTCTTTAACAACTCCTTGGTGTATTTGGATAGGTTGATGAAAGTCCCCTTTTCAAGTTGACAAAATTGAAGCCCGAGGAAGAAAGTTAATTCTCCCATCATACTCATCTCGAATTTGTCCTGCATCAGCTTGAAAAAATTTTCACATAATTTGGGGTTAGTTGACCCAAATATGATATCATCATATAGACTTGAACAAGCAGAATATGAGAGTCTTTAATAAATCAAAACAATGTTTTGTCAATTGAGCCAATAATAAAATCATGATCAAACAGGGATTTAGTCAAAGTATCATACCAAGCTCTTGGAGTTTGTTTCAAACCATATAAAACTTTGTTAAGTTTAAAAAAATGATTTGGTAAAGAATGATCTAGAAAACCAGGGGGTTGTTCAACATATACATCTTCATTTAAATTACCATTTAAAAATGCAATTTTTACATCCATTTGAAAATCTTTGAAGTTCTTAAAAGAAGCTTAAGCTAGGAAGATTCTAATTGCCTCAAGTCTAACTACAGGTGCAAATGACTCTTCAAAGTCGATTTCTTCCTCTTGTCTATATCCTTTAGCAACCAACCGGGCCTTGTTTCTCATAACTAAGCCATCTTCACTGAACTTATTTCGAAAACCCATCTTGTTACAATGACCGATTGATCAGTCGACCTTAGAGTTAGATTCCACACTTTATTTCTCACAAATTGGTTTAACTCCTCTTGCATGGCATTAATCCAATCTGGTACTACTTCACTAATTTTCTTAGGTTCAATTTGAGAATTAAAGGCGATGTTACACATTTCATCTAGTAATTGACGTCTTGTCCTACAAGGATAGTTAGGATTTCCAATTATCAATTCTAGTGGATGATTTCTTTTTCATATAAAGTTTGATCCTAAGGGATTAGACGTCGGATTAGATGGCTACGCGACGTCCGAACTATCAAAATCCTATTGAACAGATGTTTGGACGTCTTGTTGATTCTCAACCGGATCAGCCACTCGATTAGACGAATAAATCCTTTTGACCAGAGCTTCATCTTCACTAACAGATTCAAGAATTGTTGCTTCTAATCTGATAGAAAGGTCGATGGGATCGATAGAATTGTTTTCAATAGGTTCATCACAAATAAAATGGAAGGATTCCTCAAAAGTTTGTGTTCAATTATTGTATACTCTGAAAGGTTTACTGACTGAGGAGTAACCTTACATGATTCCAGCATCTGCTTTAACATCAAAAGCGGTCAAATACTCTTTCCCATTGTTATGAATGAAACACTTACACCCTAATACTCAAAAGTAAGAAACTGTAGGAATTCTTCCATAGAACAGTTTATAAGGTGTTTTGTCAAAGTATTTATTAATTATTAACCGATTTTGTGTATAGCATGCTGTGTTTATGGCTTCTTTCCAGAACTTCTAAGGAACACTTGAGTCAGCAAGCATAGATCTCGTTGCTTCCTTTAGTGTCCTGACTCTTCTATTAGAAATACCATTTTATGATGGAGTTCTGGCACTAGACAACTCGTGTTTAATACCAGACTCCCCAAGATAGGAAGTTAGGCGTCCGTTGGTCAACTCGGTTCCTCAATTACTTCTAATTTTGGTAATGCTTAAAGATTATTTGTTTTGAAGTCTTCTAAGGATCTTAATAAAATTTTCAAACGTCCGATCCTTAGATTGATAAAATATAACCCATGTGAATCATGAAAAATCATCAATAATGACTAGGGTGAATCTCATGCCTCCCAAGCTCTTTACAGGAATTGGACCAAAAATATCCCTGTGTAAAAGTTCCAAGCACCGTTTACACTGAGATTTCCCTTTACTTTTGAACGATGATTTGCTCTCCTTGCCTAACTCGTAAGCAGGAAAAACCTCGTCCTTTAAAAACTTTAAGTTAGGTAAGTCAAAAACTAAATTATGAGAACAAATGTTGTTAATGGTTTTAAAATTAAGATAATTTAATCTCATATTCCATAACTAGTTCTCATTATTTTTAGCAATCATGCATATGTGATTAGATATCTTATTTTTCCAATTCAATTTGTAAGAATTTCCTACCCCGCTTCCGGTCAACAGAGTGTTACCTTGTTGATCCTTAACTAGGAATACATGAGTTTGAAAATCAACAGAAAATCCATTATCACATAATTAACTAATGATGATCAGGTTATAACACAAGTTTTCAACAAGTAGCACGTTGTTGATGGTTAGATTACCATGGATAATATTACCCTTATTGTTATCACCAAACGTGATCTTAGGACCCAAGCAGTCTGTTGTTTCCGTTAGAAGATGTTTATCTCCAATCATGTGTCTGGAACATCCGTTGTCCAGATACTAAACCAAATCCTCTAGGCAGTTAATTTGATGTACCTACAAAAAAATATATTTAAAATCTTTTTGTACCCACATTCACTTGGGTCCTCGATCAATAAGTCCCTTAGGAATCCATATTTGAGTTATCTTGATGAATTTCCCTTTCTGTGTTGTGATAAGTGCGTATGTTTTAGGCTAAGCAGAAGTCTTCCTGCTAGCAGCTGAACTCTTAAATTTAGAGGATGTTTTTTTTAAAACACCTTGACTTATTGTCAGGTTTTAGTTTACCAGACTTGTTGGCTGTTTTCTTCCTAGGTTTCAGTCAACTTACAGTTGGAGGAACATAAGTTATCTCATCCTTTAATGTTAGATCCTTACAACTTATATCAGTTCCATTATAAGTTAGATTCCCTCTAACAAAATGTATTATGTTAACTTGTCTGTTGCTGAGTTTAACTTCTTACAAGACTTTTCTGAGTTAGCACTGTCAAATCCTAAATCGGATTTGTATTCGACAGGGCTTAACATATAAATTTGTTGTCTAACGACGTCTCCACACTTTGTCCATGAACTGACTATATATGTTAAACATTGGTTTTCAGATGACAGAGTTTGAATCTTTTCTTTGAGCATCTCATTCTCAGATGAGAGCTCGTCCACTTTGTTTTTAGAAACATTTGGTTCAAAAACTTGATATGAAACATAGTTATTGATTTCATTTCATTAAATGAGTCTGATAACTTCTTATACTCAATGACCATGTCATTGAGTGTATCAGTTAAATCAAGTCTAGTAAAATCTTTCGACGAGAAGTCGAATACCTTAAATTGGTCTTCTGCCATCAAGCATGTGACAACTTAGTTCTCTCTATCACTAGGTGAGTCATCTGGGTCTCTATCGGCCCACTTTCACTTGCATTCAGTGCTCATAAGAACCTTCTGCTCTTTTCGGTTCTCCTTTATTTGATCATTACAACCATATATTTGAATCAACTTCTCCCAAATTTTTTCAGCGGAGGAGCATGACTTGATCTTACTGAATATGTTTATGTCGATCGACTTGCACAAGATATCTTTGGCGACGTTATCCAGATTGTTCATCATATTATCTTCAATCGTCCATTTACATCTCGACATCTCAATCTTTATAGGACCATTAACGATGACACCCTACATGTCGCAATTAAGGGCTGTCAAATGCGCTTTCATTCTCATCATCCAATAATCGTAGTTTTCTTTTGAGAGAGAAGGAATGTGGTTGACGACAAACATTTTTCAGGTTCTTTTGAAGCTTGAGAATAGAAAACGAGGCTCTGATACCACTTGTTAGGATCGGTGCTAACAATAGAGACTAGGGTCTGACTATTGATAACAACTTATGATTAACGATTCAATAATAATCCTGTGAGGAATTAATATATGTTTCTAATCTTCACAAATCCTTCGAACTCTTGAAATAGATTCAAGCGCGGATGTGTTCCTCGGATTTGAAGCTTTGAACCAATGGAAGATGAATGACAGAGAGTAAAGAACACATAGAGTTGTTTATGGATGTTCGGAGCAAACCCATCTAAGTCACCCCTTCTTTCACAACCGGAAGGATTTTCACTAAATACTTTGAATCAAATACACTGAGATAACTAACTCTCTGTTGAACAGAACAACCTCTGTTCAACTTACAATATTCTCAACAATATTCTCACATCTAGACAGTAAGTGAATCTTTCTCTCTTAAACTTGAAGAATGTAAGAAATCAGTAAGTGCAATATTAAGCTTGTGAATTCAGTGAGCATCTATTTGTAGTAGAAGGACACCAACGGTCGAATCTTCTTCATAGACACGTGACAAGTGTCCGTTGGAAGGCCTCTCGTAGTACCAGAAATCAGCAGACTCTAACCAAATGGATCGTGGTGGTACCGAATTGGTAGTGCGCCAAATATCCTTCTGAAATAGTCTTATACGGGATAAACCGTTGGAATGACATTTGCGTATGTGGCCTTCGTTCATTTGATACAATTAGTTGGCTTGTCAGACTGCACAGAAGTGAGTGGAGCAGGAGTAGCATATAACTAGTTGATCGTGGTTAGACGTATGCATTTTTTGACGGCTGCTGAAGCAAGGTATTAAATGTGCTCCATTAGACCAAGTCTAAGGGAGTTAGATATACTCGTCTAACTGTGCATCCCTTTAGACCATGTCTAATGTATATAGAAGTCCTCGTTTAACTAGGCATTCCATTACACCAAGTTTAATGGAGTTAGACGTCCTCGTCTAACTACGCATCCCATTAGACCAAGTCTAATGGAGTTACACGTCCTCGTCTAACTACGTATCCCATTATTCCATGTCTAATGGAGTTAGACGTCATCGTCTAACTTTGCATCCCATTAGACCAAGTTTAATGGAGTTATAAGTCCTCGTCTAACTACACATCCTATTAGACCAAGTCTAATGGAGTTAGACTTCCTCGTCTAACTACGTATCCCATTAGACCAAGTCTAATGGAGTTAGAATACCATGTCTAACTTCGTCTAATTAGCCTACTTAGACAACGTCTAAGTTAGCATAGTCTAATGCACCTGCACAAAACTAAATAGACAACTTAGTTTTATTCACAACTAAGTTTTAATCACAAATCATCAAAATAAGATCGGCAAAGAATAATCTTATTCTTTATTTTAGTCAAAATAATTTGACCCAACAGACTCATCTGCGTTGTGACTTACTTGAATGTTGGTTGATGTACCCTTAACAAAATTTATGAGAGGAAATTTGTCTTTCTTGGGTTTCAACTCTTTGCATGACTTGTCTGGGTTGTTGTTTTGATATTCTAATCCAAACTTGCAGTTGGCAGGCCTCTGATGAGTTGTCATCTCGTTGACTGCATCCCCAAACTTAGTCCATGCAGCAATCACTTAGTTTGTTCTTTCGTTTTCTTTTGTTAGTAGTTGAATTGTCTTCTTGAGCTTCTCGTTCTCAAAGGATAGTTCATATGTTTCCCGGATTGTATTTTCTAGATGAGTTGAAGCTAGGACAGACAATTTCTTGTACTCAATGACCATATGTAATTGCATCTTCACTGAACTACTCAGCTGACTTGATAGGCTCAGGAGCTGCTGGTTCCACAAATGTCACCAAAGCTCTAGTTACGTTCGAGGATGATGGTTCATCTTCATTCCTTGAGTCAATCTCGAACTCATAGGCTTTCAAATCGTCGAACAGGTCATGTAGTGGCATTTTGTGGAGATTTCTAGACTGCCTCATCACCATTTTCTTGACCTCCCAAGCACTAGGAAGAGCCCTCAATGCTTTGACTATGATTTCCTTGTTCCCATAGTCCTTTCCCAATATGGCAAGCTCAATTACGATGCCGGTGAAGTGTTCGTCCAATTTGTTCATCGTTTCTCTGGGGTGCATCTTGATGTTGTCGAACTTTTGAGTGGCCACCATGATTTTGTTCTCTTTGGTTTGTTCATTGCCCTCATTTAGTTGGACGATCTTCTCCCATACTTCTTTGGCAGTGGTACATGTTCTGATCTTTGCAAAAGTGTTATTATCTAGAGTACCGTGATAGAAAAATTAAGTAAGTTAAATATTACCGACCAGAAAACTAAACTACTATTAACTCTCATGTGCAGGAACATACCAAGTCGTATAAACCGGCTGGAGACCGCATAAACCGGCTGAAGTATACATCAAAGCAATCCGGCTCCAGATGATCAATTCATGATCAAAAGGAACCAGCTTCAACATTCAAAACAGACCGGTTAGCAAAGAAAAGTTCTCATCCCAGCGGACCATATTACAAAGGGATCAACCGGAAACTCAGAACTACAAAGATGACGTAATATGACGAAATAAATGTTTCTTGGGAAAATTAAAGAAGATAAGATCCAGATCAGAAGCATGCGATAAAAACAATGATGATCTACTTATCCGAAGATCTGAATTAGATAGCCGTAAAGTGCATGTTTGACACGTGTTAAGAACTGCAAGTCGGATACGTCATCAATACCTGACCGGTATATGCATGCTTGCCAAGTGTCAGAAAGATGAAACGTGCACGCAACATCTCTGAACCGGCGTGGTTTTAAACTGACCAATCCCACGGTGAGAGAAGAAGATGACCGTTGGGATCTCATTTACTATAAAAGGAAGACGAAGCGACTTCATTTAATACGGTTTTTGAAATATCTTAAGAGAGAGAAAGAAATCTCACGCGCGATTCTAAATTGTTGTTTCATTTACCAAAAGCATTGTTGTTGTATTGAATTACTGTATTACATCAAGAGTAAATTGGTGTAACCGGCGAGTAGCGAGATAGGCTTGACCGACATTGTGAGTGTTGTAACTTTCAAAGTTAGTGGAGATCCTTCTCATAATTTGAGAAAAAGAGGTGACGTAGGAGGGTTTGCTCCGAACATCCATAAAAATCTTGTCTTGTGTCTTTTACTTAATTCCTGTTTATTTATTCTAAAACTGAACTACATTAACCGAAATATAATCCTACTCCTATAATCAAAACCGGTCTATACATACTCTTTAAACCGACTCCTCATAAACCTCATCCAAGTCGTGTGTGTTGCTTCAAACTGAAATAGACATTTCCGCCCTTGAACCCGGTTGAGGAGTCTGTGACAGTTTGCGTGGTGTTAAGAACGGTCATAGTCTCTAACCGGACTATCACCAATCAGAGCGTGTGTTGTGTTGTAAGCGGTCAATCCTTAGAAACCGGAACCCCGGTCCTCAAAGAGAGACCACGATCCTAACAAGTGGTATCAGAGCCAGGTTCTTAAAACTCAAGCAACCGAAGAAGATGGGAAGCATGATCCACAATGACAAGCCACCGATGCTAAATAGTGAAGCGTTTAGTAGCTGGAAGAAACAGATGTATCTTCATCTGATTACGCTGGATGATGAGATGAGAAGGGTTCTGAAGGAAGGACCAATAAAGATCAACAAGGAGATAGACGCATGGACAACTGAAGATCGAAGAAAGAGTAACCTGGACAACCATTGAATGAGACACATCTACAAAGCTATAGACGATAACACACTAAACAAAATATCAGATTGTGAAAATGCAAAGGAAGCCTGGGAGACGAGCATTCAGATCCATGAAGGAAACGAAAGAACAAAAGAAAACAAAATCTTGGTGGCCACTCAAAAATATGAGAACATCAGGATGAAACCGGGAGAAAACATTAAAGAGTTCAGCAACCGGTTCACCAGTGTGGTTAACGAGCTACAAACACTCGGAAAAAGATACGATAACCGGGAGATAATTATTAAAGCGTTAAGATCACTGCCAAGAACATGGGATATCAAGACCATGGTGATGAGGGAGTCAAGCAATCTCGGGTAGATGAAGCTGCATGATGTGTTTGAAGATCTAAAAGCATATGAGTTCGAGATTAAGTCCCGGATTGAAGACGAGGCATCTACGTCAACCGTAACCAGAGCTCTAGTTACATCGTTGGAACCGGAGGTTCAAGTATCAACCGCTCCGGCTCCAGTCAAAAACGCTGACCAAATTAGTGAAGATGTGATGGCGATGCTAGCTTAGAAATTCGGGAGATTCATGAAGAAAAACAACCGCCATCCAACAACATTTTTAATTATAATTATGTTGATAAATATAATAAAAGATGTTATAACTGTGATGGTTTTGGATATTTCAGGTCAGAGTTTAGGAAACCAAGAAGAGATGATCGAAAACCGGAAATCAACTACCAAGGCAACAACTATCAAGGTAACCAGTATCAAGGTAACAACTATCAAGGGAACGATTACCGGAGAAATGACAACCAAAAGAACGATTACCGAAGGAATGACAACCAGCAAACCGATGAAGGAAAGGAAATACAAAAGGCACTCATCGCATCTGACGGTGGAAGTGAATGGGCATACTCCGATAATGAGAATTATGAAGAGAGAGTAACATGCTTCATGGAAAACGACGAAGAGGTATTTGATTTCTCTTCTGATGAATTTACTAAGGAAGATCTGATTTTTACACTCAACGAAATGGTCGTAGAGTTCAGAAACATATCAGCTTATATACCGACTCGGGCGAAATATAAAACCGTAGAGTTAAGTGGTACCGCTGGTGAGCCATGCGAAACCACAGTATATGAACCGGCTAAACTATCCTTAGAAAATAAGGAGATAGCTCAACTGGTAACTAAAGAAGATGAACGAACACAGTATATTACGGCTGCTTGGGAAAGATCCCGTAAAGCCGTAGATCAGATGTGCAAATATAAAAGGCATCCTAAGTGTAAATTTGGTATTGGATACAAACAAAAAAAATCAAACAAACCAAATCAATCTAACGGGATGAAACTCACAAAACACAATCTTCCTTTCGTAAGATTTGTCAAGAGCTCTTCAACCAACAATGAGACTGAAATTGTCTTAGAACCGTAACTAAAATATGTAAGTCCAACCGAATCAGAAAAATGGCTTCATCCTGAGAGAAGGAAATCCAACCGGTCAGAAGATAAACGAAACAAAACAAGTGCACCTCAAAATCAAAAATACTCATCACCGCGATATAAGGCATTCTTGGGCAAAGAGCAAGAAGTTAAGCCAAATACCATAAGAACCAATACCGGGAAAGTGATCCGACTTATCCAAGTCTGGATCCCAAATGGACTAATCAACCACGGACCCAACTAAATGTGGGTACCAAAAAAGTGTAAATATTTCTTTTTTGCAGATTAGGAGAAGCAATCGGCTAAGGAACTCAGAATGGTATCTGGATAGTGGATACTCAAGACACATGACCGGTAACAGCGGACTACTAGCAGATATCACTTATGAAACCGGAGCAGTTATCACATTTAGTGACAACTCAAAAGGTAGAACTGTGGGCAAGGGTAAGATTGTCCATGGTAATATGTCTATAAATAATGTATTATTGGTAGAAAACTTGCATTTCAACCTGTTAAGCATTAGTCAAATGTGCGATGTAGGATACAAAGTTGTGTTTCATAAAAATGCATGCTTAGTTAAAGATCATCAAAATGATATTCTACTAACCGAAAACCGAATGGGAAACATTTACAAAGTTGATTGGAAAACTAAGTTTAAAAATCCTGTATGCATGATAGCTGGAAATGACTCAAACTGGCTCTGGCACAAACGGCTAAACCATTTGAACTTCAAAACAATAAACTTCATATGCTCTAGGGAATTAGTTCACGGTTTTCCAAATGTCAAGTTTTCAAAAGATAAAGTATGTGCTGCATGCGAAATGGGTAAACAAATAAAGTCTTCTTTTAAAAGTAAAGGAAATCATCAATTCGAACAATATTTAGAACTCCTGCATATGGATCTGTTTGGTCCGGTTAGAGTAACAAGTCTAGGAGGCATGCAATATACTATGGTAGTTATTGATGATTATTCTAAATTTACTTGGGTAATATTTTTAGATTCTAAAAATCAAGTAACACCAAACCTGATTAAACTGATTTTGAGAATACAAAATGAAAAATCTATTCGGGTAAACAAAATCAGAAGTGATAGAGGTACCAAATTTACAAACATCAAGTTAACTACCTTTTCTTGATGATTCTGGTATTAGATACGAGTTGTCTAGTGCAAGAACTCCTCAACAAAACGGCCTGGCTGAGAGAAGAAACCGAACTCTCAAGGAAGCCGCAAGGTCAATGATAGCCGATTCGGGTATTGCTCAAAAATTTTGGGCCGAGGCTATCAATATCGCATGCTATACTGAAAATCGGTCTCTAGTAACTAAACGTTTGTCTAAAACCCCTTTTGAGATATACTATGATAGAATTCCAAACATACGGTATTTTAGAATTTTTGGTAGTAAATATTTTGTTCACAACAATGGCAAAAACTATTTGACCGCTTTTGATGCTAAATCCGATGAAGGAATAATATTGGGATATTCAGCTGTAAGTAAAGCATATAGAATCTATAATACTAGAACTTTAACAGTTGAAGAAACATCTCACGTTGTTTTTGATGAATCGGTTGAACGAAATACTGTCTTACCCTTCGACCTTCACAACATAATGGAAAATTTCAATATATATTCTGATGATGAAGATGAGGTTCCGGTTTATAGACGATTTGTTAATGATCAAGCGGTTGATGCTGAACCTCAGCCTGATCAAGCTGCTTTACCGCCGAAAGTTGACTCTTCAGTTTCAACTGAAGAAATCGGTCGGTCTGAGTCTGTTCAACCTACCGATCAGTCTAACCTTGATCAGCCAACCGAACGCTTGGAAGACACGTCTCGGATAAACCTCAGAAGGAACAAAAATCATCCTCTTGAACTAGTAATAGGTAACATATCCTCATCCGTCCGAATTAGGCAACAAAATTTGGAACACTATGAAAACTCAGCTTTCATATCACAAATTGAGCCGAAAAAGGTGGATGAAGCGTTGTTATATCCCGACTGGATCTTAGCAATGCAAGAGGAACTAAACGAGTTTGAGAGAAATAAAGTCTGGTACCTAGTCCCTAGACCAAAAAACAAACCGGTTATAGGAACATGATGGGTATTCAGAAATAAACTCAATGAAGACGGTTTAGTTACGAGGAACAAAGCCCGGTTAGTGGCTCAAGGCTATAAATAGAAAGAAGGCATTTATTTTGAAGAATCATTTGCTCATGTAGCTAGACTTGAGGCCATTAGAATATTTCTAGCATTTGCAGTGTTCAAAAATTTCAAAGTCTTTCAAATGGATGTTAAAAGCGCTTTTCTAAATGGTAAAGTAAATGAAAAGGTGTATGTTAATCAACCTCCTGGTTTCAAAAATTCAGAATACGAAAATCATGTTTACCGGCTAAACAAAGCGCTTTATGGTTTGAAACAGGCTCCAAGAGCTTGGTATGATATATTAACGCAATTCTTATTTGATCACAAATTTACAATAGGCTCAGTCGATAAAACTCTTTTCAAATTTGAGAAAAAGGAACATATATTACTCGTTCAAATCTATGTTGATGATATTATTTTTGGATCAACCGATCCAAATTTATGCGATAAATTATCAAAAATGATGATTGAAAAATTTCAAATGAGTATTATGGGAGAACTGAGTTTCTTCCTAAGGCTTCAGTTTAAGCAGATCGAAACCGGAACGTTCATAAGCCAACCAAAGTACACAACCGAACTGCTGAAGAAATTTGGAATGGACACATGTGCTGAGGCGGGTACACCAATGAGCTCTTCCGTAAAGCTAGACAAAGATGAGGATGGTCAAGCCGTCGACATCACGACATATCGAAGAATGATTGGATCTCTGCTCTACCTAACAGCCAGCCAACCGGACATCTTGTTTGCGGTCGGAGTATGCAGGAGATTTCAAGCCAATCAAAAGCAATCACACTACACTACGGCTAAAAGAATCATAAAATATCTGAAAGAGACTCAAGATGTGGGACTTTGGTACCCAAAAGATTCAAGCTTTAATCTCATAATTTACTCAGATGCAGACTACGCAGGCTGCAAAATCGATAGAAAGAGTACAAGTGGGACTTGCCAATTTCTGGGAGACCGGCTTGTCTCATGGAACAACAAGAAGCAAACTTCAGTTGCAACATCAACCGCAGAGGCAGAGTACCTAGCAGCCGGAAGCTGCTGTGCACAACTCCTTTAGATCCAACAACAACTAAGAGACTTTGGCGTAATAGCTGAAGAATCGCCAATATTCTGTGACAACACCAGTACAACAACGATCACATACAATCCGATGTTGCACTCAAGAACGAAACACATTGACATAAGACATCATTTCATCCGGGAGCATGTTCAACAGAAGTAGATCCGGCTGTAATACGTCTCAACTGAGCAACAAGTAGATGACATCTTCACCAAACCGCTACAGGAAGCTAAGTTCTCTCATTTCAGAAATATTTTAGGACTTACTGATAACAAGAAACTCATACCATAATCATCCATGCATGTTGTCTACATACATTATCATGAAAAACCGGGGTATGTGTTCAGGGAGAAGCTCTCGCTTCTCAAACCATATCCAAATAGAACATTAAACATTCAAGGATGCCAACCGGGAGGAAGTCTCCGGTTATGCCTGATAACTTCATAATATCAAACCATATGTATACATATTAAACGACTCAAATGACTTGGTAAAAACGGATAAGTTTAATCCAAATCTGAACAAATGTTGATGTGATTCAACATTTCTTCACACCGGAATAAGATATCCAATTAAACTAGTAACGGAAAACCAATTAGTAAAAATGCATCATGGTTTCGGTAAACTGAACTTTTCTGGTTAACTTGGGACGGCCAACCGCGTTTTCATGCACACCATGAGAAATGAAGCCTAAAATTAATAAAATAGTATACCTCAATCGAGATGACGACACGTGTCTATCATCAAGAGAGGGAGACTAACATCTTGTAAACAAATTTATTGTTATCATGAAAATATTTAGTAATGATTAATTTTGCATTGGAAATAAACATTATACACTTCAACAAGTTAAACCCTATTAATAAACCAATGACATCACTAAGCATGCTTAACCTACTAACCTAGCCGAACCCCTGGCTATATAAACAACCCTTCATTCTTCACAAAATTCACTATTCACAAAATTTCTTGAACTAAACCTATCACAAGAACATGAACTCTGATCCACTCGCCAAGAAAATTATGATGGCTGACTTCAACTCTATATACCAATATGAAGACCACGACATCAAAGATATGTTCTTAGCCGTTGAAAGAAACGGGCTAAGAAGGTTTTTGGAGAACATATTTATCATTGACTACTTGATAGTCGATCAGTTCTTCGAAACGGCAAAGGAAGTGCACCGAGACATCATCGTGGCACGGGTCTACGATCAATCATTCCTATTCAGCGAGACAGATTTCTCTGAATATTGCGGTTTACCCAATGAAGGGCTAACCGACCTCACTTACTCCCCGGTGACCATTGAAGAAATGTGTCATCGTTTCTCCAACTCTAACATCCTGGTTAAGCCTTGGGGTGCTAAGAGTCAATTGTCTCACAAGTACCAGATTCTGTGTGAGATTCTGGGAAAGTCTGTTCTGGGTAGAGAGAAGAGCTACTACTATACCCACAGACTTTTCGAAATGATGATTTCCGTGACGGTCGGGACACCGGTAAACTGATCCTGGATCATCTTCAGCAACCTGAAGAAGATGATCATCTCAAACAAAACCGGCTACGCTCCTCATCTAAGCGGTTTTTGTGCAAGTCTGGACATCCATTTCGGCCCCTTTGTCACTCTCCACCCGACGCACGTGCTCACGAAGGAGAGAATCTAGGAGCTAATCGACCGGTAGGAAGCAGCAAGAGCTAAGAAGAATCAAGCTGCTGGTTCATCTAATGTCTAATCTTTTCCTCATTTCACAATTATCAAACCAGTAATTTTGTTGTACTACCGGTTTGGTACTTCTCTTTAATGAAAATCTTTTCTTTCCTCTTCGGTCAAAACCAAAGAAATCCTAAAGAAATAAAAGACATTAAAAGAGCTACACCAAATAAAATCAAATCAGTCTTGAAAACTGAAATGTTCGCTTTCCAAGAAGCATGCCTAATCCGAATAGACTAGACAATTTACAAACGAATTATTCCCTTGAAAATTGATAAGCATTTATGATCATACATAAACGGTCTAATTTTTCAAATATTCTCATTAAATGCAACCAATCGCCTGCATTATAAAAGGGGACTTCATCCACCTTCAGCAAATCACACTTCAAATATTTTATTCTCTCTCTAAACTCGAATCCTCAAAACTTATTCATTCTTTGTTCAAATCCTCTCTTGAAAAATGAATGCTGAAATGAGAAACACCATTATCGTCCACATCTATGAAGTGTTCAACTCTAGGTTTGAAGAAACCATATTTTCACCAATCGTAGAATCTGGGCTGCAACACTTTCTTGAGGGTTCAGACACCATCCTCGAAGAGGAGGTGTTTGAATGGGCACATACTTGATGATGGCAGCATCAGGACCATCATTGACTGATCATTCTATCGGCTCACCGAGGAGCATTTTGCCCACTTTTTCCAACTTCCATCCGAAGGATTTTCGAATTTCCCTACACCTCATTTTTCAGCCAAAGAACACTATGCCTTCATCTTTTCCAGATCCATTCATCCGGTTAATGACTGCGGTGAAAAGGATGAACTCGCACCCCAATACCAAGTCTTTCATGACTTGGTCCAGCGGTCTATCATGGGCCGAATGACCAACCAGAACTACAACCGGGAGGCCTTCGACATCATGATCGCAATCGTCAGACAATCGCCCATAAACTAGGCCTCATATCTATTCAACAATTTGAAGAAACACGTTTCATCTCTAAGGGGAAGAATCGGTTTTGCTCTCCAGATCAGCCGATACCTACAAGTTCATATTCCCAACCATGGACCCGGTGTTCCTGATGGACCGGCAACACCGTGGATGAATGGGTTGACAGGATGATTGAGATAGAGTGGCTTGATTTTCTTTGAATTATTATATTTTCCGGTTATTCTGGTCATTTTGTTGTACGACCAGATAATCACTTAAACCTCTTTTTCGGCTTAATATAAGAATCTCATATCTTTAACTCTCCGGTTCTGATCTGAGTAAATAAAAACTTTCGGTTAACCAAAACTTCCGGTTAACAAAATTTTTGGTTAAGGAAATAAATATCAAAACAAATATGAAAATTTAAAATTTACCGCTCACGGTTTACCGCCCACAATATTACCACCCATAGTTAATCTCCGCAATTACCGCCGAAAGTTACTGCAATAACTTTTGGAGGGAAAATTGACGTCAAAACGAAGAATGAAGTGACGGTTCAACTTCCTAAGCGTTCAAAATCGCTCCCTATATAAGACAGAAAATGTTCATTATTTACTCACGCTTTCTCTCTCTAAAAATTCACACAACTTCCTGCATCCTAATCCTCTCTAATCTTCATCTTCTTCGTTACATTTTCTCGCCATGGAATTAGATAAATCACTATTCAAATATATTTTGCAGGTCGATTTCAACGACATTGACGAACACGCTGCAGAAGAACACAAAGCTGTGCCACAATTTTTAAGAGATTCTAGGTTAGAAACCTATCTTTCTGGCTCGTTCTTCGTGCATCCGTCAGAAGTTGAAGAGTTTCTAAGCACGACGACTCTGACGAAGAGAACAGTCTTCGCCACCGTGTGCGGAAAGGCAGTCAACATAACGGAAGAAATATTTTCGGAAGCTCTCGATTTGCCAAATACCGGGAAAGACTTCAAAACAAGCTTATCAGATGCGGAATCTAACGCTGTCGGCTAGCCATTTCGAGTGATGACACAGATCTGGTATCTCACTCCAGCCGGAAGAACAAACTCAAGCCGGAGTTCAGATGGCTGGTGGATATCATATCTAAACCTCTTCAGGATAAAGGAGGAAACTTTGATAACTTGACAAAGTTGAAGCTGCAAATGTTGATGGCGATTGTCCGCATCGACAAGATTGACTAGGGAAGTGTTCTGTTCAAACAGTTCTGCAAAATGGTGGTAAAAATGAACGGTCGGGTTCAAGCATACACCATGCAGATTGGGAAGATTCTTCGGTTTTTCTTAAAGTCGAAATCGGTGAAGGTGAACCACTTTCATCCGGCAACATTCTCACCTCTAAGCACATGAGAAAGAGAATTACTAAGACGGCCAAGCCGAAAGCTACAAAGGCCAAATCCGCAATGGAAGCCGGACCGGCTGCACCGGTCGGTGAGAGCTTCAAATAAGCCGATCCAAAGGGAAAGGCTAAACAAACCAAAGTCCCGTAGAAAAAGGGAAGGGTAAAGAAATCAGCGAAGAAAAGCTGCAAGAAACCGGAAGACTCCGAGAAAACTCTATCCTCAGAACAATCACCCAAACCGACTGAACAACTACTTCAGTCGATTCCTCTCAACACAGTCCATCCAAACTTGGTCGAACCACCATCATCAAGGCGAACCGAGTCCTCGGGGAGCCAAGACTCTCATTCCAAGTCAAAGGAAATTCCGGCTAAGGAGGTTAGTATTCATTCCCAAAACTCTAAATCTCCAACTAAAAACCTCGACGATATAATCGCCGGTATCGGACTGAGAACCTCAAAGGTCATAGAGGACGTAGTCCAAAATGTTACTCATGAAACTGAAGAAGATGTAACAAGTCTTCTCCAGAAAACTGATCAGGTTGGAGCAACCGGTCAGACTGAAATTCATCCGGTCGAAGAAACGGCCAACTCCGAAAACATCACTCCTCCGGCTCGGGAGGGAAACAACGAAGAAAAGGAACCATCCGGTTCGGTTGGGAAAAAATCTATTCCAACCGGATCAAATCCTCAACTGGCCCAATATGGGCCGACCAATCCATCTGTCACACCTGAAGGTCCATCTCAGTTTAACAAAGGAAAAGAAATTATAATTGAAGATTCTCCGGTGCGAGGAGAAAGTGCACTACGAACCGACCCCGGACAAACTAAAATCTTATCCGAAGCCGAGGTACCTATTTCAGCAGAAGAAAAAGAAGCAATGTTCCAAACGTTCATCCGGGATATGAATAAGGAGGCTGAAGAACTGGCCACCCCTTATCACTTATGGGTCAGGCTACTATATGAAACGAAGCTTTCCGACATGATCCCTGATTTCAACAGTAATATTGGGCGAGACTCTTGGTATTAGAAGAGGAAGCCCTCAAAGTTACCGGTACTGAAATCATCCAGGCCGCATACGCTAAAACACCGATGATGGTAGAATACGCCAAGTTACAAGCAGTGGATGATGCATTGAAAAAGGCAGAAGGAGAAAAATTAACTCTAATGGAGTTAAAGATGATTGAGCGGTTTCAGAAAGTAAGGGATGATCTCGCAAGCAATGTTGACCGGCTAGAGGAAAAATGGAGAGAAAATTGCAAACAGCTTCTGCTACATGCCGATCAGTTTCAGAGTAGACCAATCTTCAATATCGGAGAATCCTCTAAATCGGCAGAAAACTAGCAAGAGGGACATCAGATGCATGAAACTGAACACGAGGATAACCAGAGCAGATTTCCATCTCAAACTGATCAGAATCCGGGACTTGGGCAAATAAAGGAAGTAGTTATTCATACAATCATCTTCTCCCTTAATGAATACAGCATAGCCACAGACGCCAAAATTGCAACTATTCAAGCCGACCTAGTTGAAACGGGTCGGGCATCCATTCACTCTAAAATCGTTGAAACGGTTCAAACATCTATCAAAACAATGATTGACAAGTCAGTTGAAATGGAAACAACACATATTCTTGTGATGATGCAAGTTATGGCAGCTCAGATTGAGGAGTTGTCTAAGTTGCAAGCGGATAGAACTCAAGAGCAGATTCGTTTAGATGCCGAAACAGCTCGAAGATTTCAAGCCGAAGAGGAAGCCAAGGAACGGTTAAGAAAGGAAACCGAAGACAAGGACCACGAGTTAGCCAAGCAATTCGATGAGGAGGAAAAGGCCGCTCAACCGGAACCCACGCTAGCACAAACTTCACATATAATGAAAACAATGAACAAGGGTAAAAGAAAGCAGATTGCGAGCTTCATGAAACAGGTGGAACAAAGCGGTATTGAAGATTATCAACCGGCTGGTCAGCTCGAGGAACCTCTGAATGAAGAAGAAGAAGAAGATGTTGCACGACTCAACCCACAGAAGAAGAAAGTAGTTGAGTCATCAACCGCATCTCCAAGTTCCTGTCCAATTATTGCCCAATCATCTTGTCCACTTAGACCAGCAGGCGGTGGCTTCGGGTTCAACCAGCGCAATCCCGATACATCAAGTGTATTTGTCGGATGGTGCATTGACGCAGAAAGAAGAGAAAGGGAATAGAAGGAGAAGGAGGAGGAGGAAAGGCGAAAACAGAGAGAAAAGGGGGGATCATCCAACCTTTAACTTATTCTCTTATGAACATATTTATGTTACCTTTTAATGTTTTGTTTCAGAACTCAGTCATTTTCATTAAGATCTCACATTTACGTTATACTAAACAATTTTGGAAAAACCAACTGATGTTGAAACTTTTCCTTGAAAAGAATCAAAAAGGGAGAAATTGTTAAACATATTTTTCAAAACCGGCCGCACATTGCAATTTTTGAATATTTATTCTAAATAATCAAAAATGAAGAAATTAATAGAAAAATTAAGTAAGTTAATTTTTGAACCGGCCGCACATTGGAATTTTTGAATATTTATTTTAAATAATCAAAAAGAGAGAAACTGATAGCAAAATTAAGTAAGGTAATTTTTGAACCGGCCGCACATTGCAATTTTTGAATATTTATTCTAAATAATCAAAAAGGGAGAAATTGATAGAAAAATTAAGTAAGTTAATTTTTACCGGCCAGAAAACTAAACTACTATTAACTCTCATGTGCAGGAACAGACCAAGTCGTATAAACCAGCTTGAGACCGCATAAACCGGCTGAAGAATACATCAAAGCAATCCGGCTCCAGATGATCAATTCATGATCAAAAGGAACCGGCTTCAACATTCCAAACAAACCGGCTAGCAAAGAAAAGTTCTCATCCCAGCCGGACCATATTACGAAGGGATCAACCGGAAACTCAGAACTACAAAGATGACGTAATATGACGAAATAAATGTTTCTTGGGAAAATGCAAGAAGATAAGATCCGGATAAAAAGAATACGATAAAAACAATGATGATCTGCTTATCCGAAGATCCGAATCAGACAGTCGGAAGGTGCATGTTTGACACGTGTTAAGAACTGCAAGTCGGATACATAATCAATACCTGACTGGTATATGCATGCTTGCCAAGTGTCAGAAAGATAAAATGTGCACGCAACATCTCTGAACCGGCGTGGTTTCAAACTGACCAATCCCACAGTGAGAGAAGAAGATGACCGTTGGGATCTCATTTACTATAAAAGGAAGACGAAGCGACTTCATTAAATACGGTTTTTGAAATATCTTAATAGAGTGAAAAAAATCTCACGCGCGATCCTAAATTGTTATTTCATTTATCAAAAGCATTGTTGTTGTATTGAATTACTGTATTACATCAAGAGTAAATTGGTGTAACCGGCGAGTAGCGAGATAGGCTTGACCGACTTTGTGAGTGTTGTAACTTTCAAAGTTAGTGGTGATCCTTCTCATAATCTGAGAAGAAGGGGTGACGTTGGAGGGTTTGCTCCGAACATCCATAAAAAATCTTGTCTTGTGTCTTTTACTTATTTCCTGCTTATTTACTCTAAAACCGAACTATACTAACCGAAATATAATCCTACTCCTATAATCAAAACCGGTCTATACATACTCCTTAAACCGACTCCTCATAAACCTCATCCAAGTCGTGTGTGTTGCTTCAAACTGAAATAGACATTTCCTCCCTTGAACCTGGTTCAAGAGTCTGTGACAGTTTGCGTGGTGTTAAGAACGGTCATAGTCTCTAACCGGACTATCACCAATCGGAGCGTGTGTTGTGTTGTAAGCGGTCAATCCTTAGAAACCGAAACACCGGTCCTCAAAGGGAGACCCCGATCCTAACATACCGTATATAGCATTTCTGGCCAAGTTATCGAGGTTGTTCTTCCTTCTATCATCATTGGTCCAATTGTATCTTTCCTTCTCAATATTGATCGGGCCGTCAATTATGACATACCACATGTCATCATTTAGCGATGTCAGATACATGTTCATACGTAGCTTCCAGTCAATAAAATCTTCACTTTTGAACATAGAAGGCTTGGTGAAAGAAGTCATGATAATATTTGAGTGCTTGAGAATAGAAACTAGTTGATCTGATACCACTTGTTAGAATCGGTATCAACAATATAGACTAGGGTCTAACTATTATTGAACGCTTACACACGCTTCAGTTGATGTTAACTTTATTAAGAGTTAATATCGGTTTTTATTAGGGGTGAGCATAATATGGGTTTACCCAAACCCAACCCTAACCCAAACCCAAAATATTAATTTGGGTTGGTTAATATGGGTTGGGTTGAGTATGGGTTGGGTTGAGTATGGGTTGAGTTTAATTTGGGTTGGGTTAGGGTTACCCAAATTACCCAACTTATATAAATTTAGTTTAATTCACTATTATTAATCCAATATAAACTAATCATCTTCAAATTTTAAGTCGAACACGTTTTTGACATGTTTAACATATTTTTCATACGTTTAACACGTTTTCCACACATCTAACACGTTTTTAATATTTTTTCACTTATAACATATTTTTCACACGTTTAACACGTTTTTCAAATGTTTAACACGTTTTTCACACGTTTAACATGTTTTCATATTTTTGACACGTTTTTCACGTTTTTGACACGTTTTTGACATGTTTTCACGTTTTGACACGTTTTTGACATGTTTGACACATTTTCACACTAATAACACGTTTTTCACGTTTTTGTCACGTTGAACACGTTTTTGACATGCTTAATACGTTTAACGCGTTTTTGACAAGTTTAACACGTTTTTTACGTTATTGACACGTTTAACATGTTTTTAACATATTTAACACGTTAACACGTTTTTGATAAGTCTAACACAATTTTCACGTTTTTGGCACGTTTAACACGTTTTAAACATATTTAACACGTTTTTGATAAGTTTAACACGATTTTCACGTTTTTTGGCACGTTTAACACGTTTTTGACATTTTAACACGTTTTTAATATATTTAACACGTTTTCACACGTTTAATACATTTTTAATATTTTTAACACGTTTTCACACTTAAAACATGTTATTCACACGTTTAACACGTTTTTACGTTTTTGGCACGTTTAACAATTTTTTGACATGTTTAACACGTTTTCATACTAATAACACGTTTTTGTCACGTTTAACACGTTTTTGACATGTTTAATACGTTTAACGCGTTTTTGACAAACACAACACGTTTTTTTTTACGTTTTTGGCACGTTTAACATGTTTTTTACATAACTAACACGTTAACACGTTTTTGATAAGTCTAACACGGTTTTTACATTTTGGCACGTTTAACACGTTTTTAATATTTTAACATGTTTTTGATATGTTTAACACGTTTTTCATACGTTTAATATGTTTTTCACGTTTTTGGCATGTTTAACACATTTTGATATATTTGACACGTTTTTCACACATTAACACATTTTCACATTTTGGTACGTTTAATACGTTTTTGACATATTCAACATGTTTTTCACATTTTCACATTCTTAACACGTTTAACATGTTTGTAACATTTTAATACGTTTATATCATGTTTAACACGTTTTTCACGTTTTTGGCACGTTTAACACATTTTTGTCATTTTAACACGTTTTACACATTTAACATATTTTTGACATGTTTAACATATTTTTTTGCATCTCCTCTTCTAGCCTAGCGGCAACAAGAGGTGGATATCCCCTAGGCATTCATGAGGTCTTGGGTTCGAGCCTGTTAGGCGGCAAGTTCTGCGCCTAGTTAAATGGATAAGTATGTTTGCGGGCTATGTACTTATCCCGCGGGGAATAGTCGCACTCCATAGGAGCAGCGGAACCCAGCGTTCTAAAAAAAACATATTTTTTTGCACGTTAACATATTTTGATAAGTTTTAACACGTTTTTGTCACGTTTAACACATTTTTGGCATTTTGACACATTTAATATGTTTTTCACACGTTTGACATCAAACATGTGAAAACGTATTAAACGTGTAAAAAATGTGAAAAACATGTTAAACGTGTCAAAAACGTGTTAAATGTATCAAAATATGCCAAAAACGTGGAAAACGTGTTAAACGTGCCAAAAACGTGGAATATGTGTCAAACGTGTTAAACGTGCCAAAAACGTGTGAAAAACATGATAAACATATTACAAACGTGTTAAACATGTTACAAACGTGTTAAACATGTTAATAATGTGAAAAACGTGAAAAAACATGTTAAACATGTCAAAACGTGTTAAATGTGCCAAAAACGTGAAAATGTGTCAAACGTGTTAAACATGTCAAAACATGAAAATAGTGTCCAACGTGTCAAATGTGTTAAACGTGTTGAATGTGTGAAAAACGTATTAAACGTGTCGAAAACGTATTAAACGTGTTGAAAACGTGAAAAACGTATTAAACGTCTCAAAACGTGGAAAGCGTATTAAACGTGTCAAAACATGTTAAACGTGTCAAAACGTGTTAAACGTGCCAAAATTGTGAAAAACGTGTGAAACGTGTCAATAATGTGAAAAACGTATTAAACGTGTCGAAAACGAGAAAATGTGTTAAACGTGTCAAAACGTGTCAAAAACATGGAAAACGTGTTAAACGTGTCAAAACGTGCCATAATTGTGAAAAACGTGTGAAACGTGTCAAAAATGTAAAAAACATGTTAAACGTGTCAAAACGTGTTAAACGTGCCAAAATGTGTCAAAATGTGTTAAACGTGTCGAAAACGTGAAAAAACGTGTCAAAATGTGTCAAAAGTGTCAAAAACGTGTCAAACGTGTCATAAACGTGTCAAAAACGTGTCAAACGTGTCAAAAATGTGTTAAACGTGTTAAAAACGTGTTAAACATGTTAAAAACGTGTTAAACATGCCAAAAACATAAAAATCGTGTTCAACGTGTCAAAAATGTGTTAAACGTGCCAAAAACGTGTTAAACGTGCCAAAAACATGTTAAACGTGTGAAAAACGTGTTAAACGAATAAAAATATGTTAAATGAGTCAAATACATATTAAATAAAAAAAATAAAAATAAAATAATTTGGGTTACCCAACCCATACTCAACCCAACCCATACCCAACCCATATTAGTAAATAATATGGGTTGAATTATGGGTTGAATATGGGTTGGGTAATACGGGTTGGGTTTACCCGTTTGCTCACCCCTAGTTTTTATTCTTCGCAAGACATCAAAAAATCTTGAATCGAGTTTAAATGCGGAAATATTCGTTTCGACTTGAAGAAGCACAACAAGATTAGAGTAACACGACACAAAGGATGTTTATGAATGTTCGGAGATAAAGCTCCTACATCACCCTTTCTTCTCAACCTTGAGACGGATATTCACTAGAAGATTTGATCGAATAGAATATTTGTACACAACCCAATCAATCAACCAGGACTTAGTTACTGCCTATTTTCGAATTCCTAGCACACACGTTCTGTTGAACAGAAACATATTCTATCAACTTACAATACTAACAAACTCACACATAATATGTAGAATTGTAATACAAATTTAGAAGTCTAACACACTTGAAGACTTATGACACTTTTATAATTGTTAAAATTAATTATAATTTTAAATAAAATATTTGTACAAAATTCTATTTACAATTTATTATATTTTAAAACATTACTAAAATATTTTGCTAAATAAATATACAATTAAGTATTAATAATAATTTAGGATCAAATATTTTGATATAATAATTTTATTTTTAAATATGTTTTGTGATTAATATATATAATTTATTATTAATATTGTTATTTCTTTTTGTTTTTAAATTTCAAAATTCACTGTATTAAATAATGTTTCAAATTTATTTGATTAAGTTTATAATATAAATAAATGATTACATATTTTAATAATATATTGTATAAATAAATATATATATATTAAAATTATTAATCATATTATCAAATTTTAAAATAAAATTATTATTTCAAAATTATAATTATTTACAATTATTTAGTAATATTTTAGTAATTATTCAAAAAGAAATAAAATTTTATATAAATTAAAATGTTTAAATAAAAGTATTATAATTATTTTTTTATTTAGGATAGAATAAACATTTATTTAGTAAAGAATTAAGAAAAACTATTTTAAATATATTAAGTGTATAAACTAAAATATATAAAATAATGTATTTATCATATATATTTACTTGTTAATATCCCAATAACATATATTCAATGATTTCTATTTTTTTTACTATACACATAAATATGAACAATATGAAAAAATATACAATAATTTTGATAGGAACGACTTTATCGTTAGAGACGGGGGTCTGGCTAAGGATGAATGCTTATGAAAAATGGTTTGAAAGAAATCTTGTTAGGGGTTTAATTCACTTTCTATTCTACGCAAATTTGTGTAAACACTTGAAACAGATTCAAGGCGGAATTGTTTACTTGGGTTTGAAGCACAAAACGAAATATGAAAAGATGACAGAAAATGAAGAACACAAAAGTTTGTTTATGGATGTTCGGAGAAACTATCCTACATCACCCCTTCTTCCAACCACCGGAAGGATTCACTATATGATGAGAATCAAATACAATTTACACACACACTTAGCTCATTATTGAACAGAACACTTTGTGTTAAATTACAAGAAGATGAAGAATATCACTCAGCTAATGGTGTTTTGATTCTAGAATGAGTTTAGTAAGCAAGATGATTGAGTAGTCTCTCTGCAAAATCAGAATGCTTGGTTGTTCGTAAGGTTTCGCATATTTCGTCCGTTGCTTTAAGGATTGGTTAAATACTGACCAGGAGCTAATGGTCGAATCTTCAAGAGTGATATGTGGCGCTCTTCTATTGGAAAGCCTCCATTGTACATAGCAGGTTCTGAGCACAAGGATCGTGGCCGTACCGAACTGGTAGTGCGCCGAATATTCCATCAGGGATGTACCTGCAAAATGGGTAATGTGAGGAAAATTCTCTTACGTGTCATTCCTTGATTGGATGTATATAGCTGTTGTACTAATCTTCACAGGGAAGTGGAGCAGGAGTAGGATACAACTATAGCACGTGGGTAGGAGAAATGCTAGATTCAAGCGTATTGCTTGAATCAGATCATTAGACATATTTCAGTTAGACGGATCAGTCTAATAGAATTAGACGTACAGTCTAACTCATCGGAGTTAGACGTGTAAGTCTAATAGACGTGTAAAGAATTAGACGGGTAGTCTAATGAATACACGAAAATAGATGTGAGTTTAATAGAATTAGACGTACAGTCTAAGTCATCGGAGTTAGACGTGTAAGTCTAATAGACGTGTAAAGAATTAGACGGATGGTCTAATGAATACACGGAATTAGACGGATGGTCTAATGAATACACGGAATTAGACGTGAGTCTAATGGAATTAGACGTACAGTCTAACTCATTGGAGTTAGACGTGTAAGTCTAATAGACGTAAAGAATTAGACGGGTATTCTAATGAATACGCGGAATTAGACGGGTTGTCTAATGAAATAAGTCCACTCCTTCTGATGAAAAATGTCTATTAGATTGCCTGGTCTAATATAATTAGACTCGCGTCTAATATCAATAACCATTAGACGGGTACGTCTAACTCCACTGAGTTAGACTATCACGTCTAATTCCGGTTCTTCCTCAGACTTATCTGAAGGAGTTAGACCCACGTCTAACTTTCACTAATTAGACAATCCGTCTAATTATAATAACCATTAGACGGGTACGTCTAACTCCACTGAGTTAGACTACCACGTCTAATTCCGGTTCTACCTCAGACTTATCTGAAGGAGTTAGACCCACGTCTAACTTTCACTAATTAGACAATCCGTCTAATTATAATAACCATTAGACGGGTACGTCTAACTCCACTGAGTTAGACTACCACGTCTAATTCCGGTTCTACCTCAGACTTATCTGAAGGAGTTAGACCCACGTCTAACTTTCACTAATTAGACAATCCGTCTAATTATAATAACCATTAGACAGCTACGTCTAACTCCACTGAGTTAGACTACCACGTCTAATTCCAGTTCTACCTCAGACTTATCTGAAGGAGTTAGACCCATGTCTAACTTTCACTAATTAGACAATCCGTCTAATTATAATAACCATTAGACGGGTACGTCTAACTCCACTGAGTTAGACTACCACGTCTAATTCCGGTTCTACCTCAAACTTATCTGAAGGAGTTAGACCCCCGTCTAACTTTCACTAATTACACAATCCGTCTAATTATAATAACCATTAAACGGGTACGTCTAACTCCACTGAGTTAGACTACCACGTCTAATTCCGGTTCTACCTCAGACTTATCTGAAGGAGTTAGACCCGCGTCTAACTTTCAATAATTAGACAACCCGTCTAATTCCGCGTATTCATTAGACTACCCTTCTAATTTTTTACGTCTATTAGACTTACACGTCTAACTCCGATGAGTTAGACTGCACGTCTAATTCCATTAGACTCGCGTCTAATTCCGTGTATTCATTAGACCATCCGTCTAATTACGTGTATTCATTAGACCATCCGTCTAATTCTTTACACGTCTATTAGACTTACACGTCTAACTCCGATGACTTAGACTGTACGTCTAATTCTATTAAACTCACGTCTATTTTCGTGTATTCATTAGATTACCCGTCTAATTCTTTACACGTCTATTAGACTTACACGTCTAACTCCGATGAGTTAGACTGTACGTCTAATTCTATTAGACTCACGTCTAATTCATGCGTCTATTAGACTGCCCCCGTCTAACTCCGTTGAGTTAGACTGAGCGTCTAATTTCATTAGACTTGCGTCTAACTTAATGCGAATGGAGATCAAAATCGGTCTAGTGACCTTCATTAGAACCAAGTCTAAAGACATGTTTGTCTTAATACACCTGTATCAAAACTTATAAATTATTTCATCATCAAAATATCAGAGGATAAATTATTTCAACACTTAGTCAAAATAATTTGACCCAACAATTTCCCTCTTTTTGATGAAGAAATTGCAAACCTGCATACAAATAACACACATGCATTCATCCAATAAATAAACAAACAGACAACATGCAAGTAATCATTAAAAAACATCTACAAAAAGTATTATGAAGACATTCAAAAATAAATACAAAAAGGCATTTAATCATTACTCTTCTTCTTCTTCTCCCTGTTCATAACTTCTGGACGGGATACACTTCAGCCTAAGATGCCTCTAAGACAGCAGTTACGAGAGAGTTGGGTTCCTCACTTTTACGTTTCTTAGATTTGAGCGTTTCCACCCTTTGAATATAATCTACCACTTTCTGGTAGTTCAGGATCTTAGAAGGGAGGGGGAAACTCTTACCAGATTCGTTCAGACAATGACAGAGAAAGGAACTGAGAGGACCATCAAAGCCAAAGATCTTCTTTCTAGCTACAACCATTCTGACAAGATTCCCGAAGAGGAAGCTTGTCCAATTCACAGGAACACCCCTGGTGATAGCCACCATTATCTGAAAAACCTTCGTACAATACTTGTAGGAGGTTTCTTTAGACAGAAGTGATTTAGAAATGATATCACTTAGAAGAGCATATTCAACCTTCAAAAGGTTCTTCTTTCCATGAATATCTACTTCAGGGAAATCGGAAAAGAATTTTATCATCGAAATCATGAGGTTAGGGTGAGTAGTAGATAATTCATCAATACCTTCTGTTGGGAGATGGAAAAACTCACCAAAAGATTCTTCTGTGATAACACTATGAAAAGCTGTTTGGAAGAACTCGTTGACAAGCTGTTCATGATAGGTTTCATGAGGGGTGAGAAATCTTCTCAGCCCTGAAGCTTTTAGAGAGTCGAACATCCTTTACATGCCCGGAGATTCAATAGTGGAAACAGATTGAAAGTCCACCTGAATCGATTTTGGTCGGAAGGGCAGCATATTGATTTGATGAACAAGGAATTGAGAGATTCAAAGGGTTCGATTTCTAAAGAGAGAAAGAGAAGTCTCAGGGGTCTTCTAATCTTTTAGAAAGAATGAGCCTATTAATACCGGGGTTTTGATCATGAGGAAGAGAGCTAATGATTACTTCTACCGTCAAGAATTTCAAAAGACAGTTCCCAATACTCAGCATTTAATGTTAGCATGAAATAAAACATCTAATACTAAATGTACAAGCAAAAGATGTCAGAAATATTAGTCATTTCTTGCATTTGGAGAGACACGTATCTTCAATTCTTTTGAGGAATGAATGATTTATTTTTTGGCGGGAAAGATAACTCAAACAGACATCATTAAAGGACAGCTGTCCTAAATGCTAGAAGATGAAGAGTCTAATTACACCAGTAGTTAGACGTTTTTATTCTTCTTTTCACATTTTCAACTTCTTTTTGAAAATCAGTCTATTAGACGTGTGCGTCTAATTATTCTATAACAGCACGTGATACACGCGTGTCTGATTAGAAGTGAGCAGCCTCTTGCTCATGACGTAAAATCGTCTAACGTCTATTAGACGTGTCCGTCTAATAGATGCATCCGTCTAATCAAGCAGGTTAAAGATAACCAAGACAATGATTTCATATAGAAATGAAACTGCTCAGGGGAAATGTTCGTCTAAGTAGCTGTGTTTCTCAAACTCTGAATCCTTAGGACGAATTAGAACCTCCGTCTTTCATATCTGTTCAGTTTTGTTTTGAACAATACATTCCCCCTTATTTATGCACATAATTACGTCAATCAAGATCAACAAGACCTAGCATGTTTCTAAAATGAGAAAACTTAGTTTCCGGAAGAGGTTTTGTGAAAATGTCTACAGTTTGTTGATCTGTAGGAACATGTTCAAGACGGATTTGCTTCTGATTGACGTCTTCTCGGATGAAGTGATGCCTAATTTCAATATGCTTTCTCCAAGAATGCAGAACATGATTATAGGATATTGCGATGGTACTAGTGTTGTCGCAAAAAATTGGAGATTCATCAGCCTCAATTCCATAGTCTCTGAGCTGTTGCTGAATCCACAGAACTTGAGAGCAGCAACTACCAGCTGCAAGATACTCTACTTCAGCTGTAGAGGTAGCTATAGAAGTCTGCTTCTTGCTGAACCATGTGATTAGACGATCTCCAAGGAACTCGCAAGTTCCACTTGTTCTTTTTCTATCAATTTTGCATCCTACATAATCTACATCTGAGAAGCTAATTAAATTGAAACTAGAATCCTTCGGATACCACAGTCCCACATTTTGAGTTCCCTTCAAATATTTAAGAATACGTTTAGCAGTAGTGAAATGAGAGAGTTTAGGATCAGCCTGAAATCTGCCACAGACACCAACAACAAATTGAATGTTTGGCCTGCTGGCAGTTACATATAGCAAGGAACCGATGAGTCCTCTATATGCTGTAACATCTACGCTTTGGCCACCTTCATCTTTGTCCAATTTGACTGAGGAACTCATAGGAGTAGCTGCTGTAGAGCAATTCTCCAAACCAAATTTCTTTAGCAATTCTTTGGTATATTTGGCTTGGTTGATGAGGGTTTCGTTTTCCAGCTGGCGGATCTGAAGCCCAAGGAAGAATGTAAGTTCTCTCATCATGCTCATTTCGAACCTATCCTGCATCAGCTTAGCAAAATTCTCACATAGTTTGGGGTTAGTTGACCCAAAGATAATGTCATCAACATATATCTGAACAAGTAGTATATGTGAGTCTTTAGCAAATCTGAACAGGGTTTTATCCACTGTTCCAACAACAAAATCATGATCAAATAGGAAATTGGTTAAAGTGTCATACCAAGCTCTAGGAGCTTGTTTTAGACCATACAATGCTTTGTTAAGTCTATAAACATGATCAGGTAAAACATGATCTACGAAACCAGGGGGCTGCTCAACATATACTTCCTCATTTAATTTTCCATTTAAAAATGCACTTTTTACATCCATTTGAAAAACTTTAAAATTCTTAAATGATACATATGCTAGGAAGATTTTGATTGCCTCTAGTCTTGCAACCGGTGCAAAAGACTCATCAAAATCAATACCTTCCTCTTGTCTGTATCCTTGAGCAACTAAACGAGCTTTGTTTCTAATGACTAAACCATCTTCACTAAGCTTGTTTCTAAAGACCCATCTTGTTCCTATAACTGACTTATCAGTTGGTCTAGGAGTAAGATACCACACTTTATTTCTATCAAATTGATTTAACTCCTCTTGCATAGCATTAATCCAATCTGGATCAACTATAGCTTCACCAATTTTCTTTGGTTCAATTTGAGAAATAAATGCAGAGTTGGCCATTTCATCCATCAATTGACATCTTGTCCTTCGAGGAGAAAAAGGGTTACCAATTATCAGTTCTGGTGGATGATTTCTGTTCCATCTGAAGTTGGAACCAAGAGGATTGGTCATCTGAACCGGTGACACCGCGACATCCAAACTTTCAACTTCTTGTTGAACAGGAGTTTGTACGTCTGGTTGAACTTCAACCGGATCAGCCACAGGATCAGATAGAGCCATCCGTTTGTCCAAAGTTTCTTCTTCTTCACTTACAGATTCAAGACTAGCCGCTTGCAGTCTGTGAGCAAGATCAATGGGTTCTTTGGATTTGCTCTCAACAGGCTCATCAAATATTACATGAAGGGATTCTTCAACTGTCTGAGTTCTTTTGTTGTATACTCTGTAAGCCTTGCTTACTGATGAGTATCCCAACATAAATCCCTCATTTGCTTTAGCATCAAAAGCAGTTAAATAAACATTTCCATTGTTATGAATAAAACATTTACATCCAAATATCTTAAAATAAGAAACTGTAGGAAATTCTCCCATAGTACAATTCATAGGGAGTTTCATCAAAATGTTTGTTAATAATTGACCGGTTTTGAGTATAACAAGCAGTACTAATGGCTTCCGCCCAGAACCTCTAAGGAACATCTGATTCAACAAGCATAGATCTCGCTGCTTCTTTCAGAGTTCTCACTCTTCTCTCAGCAATGCCGTTTTGCTGTGGAGTTCTGGCACTAGACAACTCGTGCCTAATTCCATTCTCCTCAAGATAAGATGATAGAAATCTGTTAGTGAATTCAGTTCCTTGATCACTTCTAATACATGAAATATTAAGAGATTATTGATTCTGAATGCCTCTAAATATTCTGATCAAATTTTCAGCAGTTTTATCTTTTAATGGCAAACATGCAACCCACGTAAAACGTGAAAAATCATCAATAACAATTAAGGCAAATCTCATTCCTCCTACACTTTTTACAGGAATTGGACCAAAAAGATCCATATATAAAAGTTCTAGGATACGGTTGGATTGTGATTTTCCTTTGCTTTTGAACGATGATCTGCCCTGTATGCCTAATTGGCAAGCAGTGCAAATCTTGTCCTTTGAAAACTGAATTTTAGGTAAACCAATAACTAAATTGTTTGAACAAATGTTGTTGATGGTTTTAAAATTCAAGTGGTTCAGCCATAACCATTTCTGATCATTTTTGGCAATCATGCACATAGGATCAGCTGTTTCTTTTTGCCAATTCAATTTATATGAGTTTCCTATTCTGCTTCCGGTTAATAAGATGTTTCCCTCTTGGTCTTTAACTAAACATGCATGAGTTTGAAAATTTACTGACAAACCATTATCACATAATTGACTGATACTGATTAAGTTATAACATAAGTTGTCAACTAACAGCACATCATTAATGGTTAGGTTACCATGGATAATCTTACCCTTACCCATGGTCTTACCCTTCTTGTTGTCACCAAATGTGATCTTAGGTCTAGAACAGTCTGATATATCAATGAGAAGTCGTCTGTTTCCAGTCATATGCCTAGAACATCCGTTATCAAGATACCATACAGATTCCTCCAGTCCTTCATTTATTTGTACCTACATGAATAAATATTTAAAATCTTTTGGTACCCACATTCAATTGGGTCCTCGGTCAAGCAGTCCCTTAGGAATCCATATTTGAGTTATTATGATGGATTTCTCATTCTGTGTTGTGATTAATGCATAGGTTTTTGACTTAGCAGATGACTTCCTGCTAGCCACTGATTCTTTAGTTTTTGAAAAGATTTTCTTTTAAAACTCCTTGACATTGAGTCAGGTTTTAAATTACCAGACTTATTAGCCTTTTCAAGCTTATTCTTAAATCAGCTGACAGTTGGTGGAACATAAATTATTTCATTTTTAAAAGCCACTTCTTCATGAATAGGGTCAGATTCAATGTCAGTCATACTTCCCTTGACAAAACTTATTGGCTTAAGTTTGTCATTTGGCTATGACTTTTTGCAGGACAGGTTAGGATCATTGCTATCAAATCCCAATCCGGATCTAGATACAGCAGGTTTCAACATGCTGATCTGATATTTAACCGCATCACCAGACCTTGTCGATGCACTAACTATGTAGTTCAGTCTCTTGTTTTCAGATGAAAGAATTTGAATCTGTTCCTTGAGCATCTCATTCTCGGATGAGATCTTTGTTAAATTTTCATCAAAATTATTTGATTCGGGTTCTTGCTTTGAGAAGGAACAGTTGATTCATATTTGACTTTCATTTCATAAAAAGAGTCAGCTAGCTTTTTGTACTCAATAGTCATTTCATTGAGTGCATTAGATAACTCCTCGTTTGTAAATTCTGGTTCAGAGATATCATTTACCTTAGGTTGGTCATCAGCCATCAGGCATGTTACAGCTTCATTTTCTTTTTCTGTGGGAGACTCCTCAGTATCACTGTCAGCCCATCTAGATTTGTTTTGACTACACATGAATGCGTTCTGGTTGTTCCTTGCTTGAGGACTCACTCCATGGATCTGGCTGAGCTTATCCCATATTTCTTTTGCATTGGAACAGGACTTAATCTCACAAAACATCTTTGTGTTGAGAGACTGGAACAGGATGTTCTTAGCAACATTATCCAGGTTGTTTGTCACCTTATCTTCAGTGGTCCAATCACTTCTTGGCTTCGAGATCTTTATGGGACCATCGGTGATGACACTCCACATATCATAGTCAATAGCAGCCAAGTGAGCTTGCATCTTTATCATCCACAAATTATAGTTGTCCTTTGATAAAAGAGGAATTTCATTGATGCAGGACATGCTTTGGGAACTTGATGCTTGAGAATAGAAACAAGGCTATGATACCAATTGATAAGAACGACTTTATCATTAGAGACGGGGGTCTGGCTAAGGATGAAGGCTTGTGAAAAACGGTTTGAAAGAAATCTTATTAGGGGTTTAATTCACTTTCTATTCTACGCAAACTTGTGTAAACACTTGAAACAGATTCAAGGCGGAATTGTTTACTTGGGTTTGAAGCACAAAACGAAATATGAAAAGATGACAGAAAATGAAGAACACAATAGTTTGTTTATGGATGTTCGGAGAAACTCTCCTACGTCACCCCTTCTTCCAACCACCGGAAGGATTCACTATATGATGAGAATCAAATACAGTTTACACACACACTTAGCTCACTATTGAACATAACGATTTCTGTTCAATTACAAGAAGATGAAGAATATCACTCAGATATTGGTGTTTTGATTCTAGCTTTCTCTCTTGATTCACACAGTACAACCAGAAAGAAGCTTCAAGAATGAGTTTAGTAAGCAAGATGATTGAGTAGTCTCTCTGCAAAATCAGAATGCTTGGTTGTTCGTAAGGTTTCGCATATTTCGTCAGTTGCTCTAAGGATTTGTTAAATACTGATCAGGAGCTAACGGTCGAATCTTCAAGAGTGATACGTGGCGCTCTTCTATTGGAAAGCCTCCATTGTACACAGCAGGTTCTGAGCACAAGGATCATGGCCGTACCGAACTGGTAGTGCGCCGAATATTCCATCAAGGATGTACCTACAAAACGGGTAATGTGAGGAAAATTCTCTTACGTGTCATTCCTTGATTGGATGCATATAGCTGTTGTACTAATCTTCACAGGGAAGTGGAGCAGGAGTAGGATACAGCTATAGCATGTGGGTAGGAGAAATGCTAGATTCAAGCGTACTGCTTGAATTAGAGCTTTAGACGTATTTAAGTTAGACGGATCAGTCTAATGAAATAAGTCAACTCCTTTAATATCATTAGACTGCCTGGTCTAATATAATTAGACTCGCGTCTAATATCAATAACTATTAGACGGGTACGTCTAACTCCACGGAGTTAGACTACCACGTCTAATTCCGGTTCTTCCTCAGACTTATCTGAAGGAATTAGACCCACGTCTAACTTTCACTAATTAGACAATCCATCTAATTATAATAACCATTAAATGGGTACGTCTAACTCCACTGAGTTAGACTACCACGTCTAATTCCGGTTCTACCTCAGACTTATCTGAAGGAGTTAGACCCACGTCTAACTTTCACTAATTAGACAATCCGTCTAATTATAATAACCATTAAACGGGTACGTCTAACTCCACTGAGTTAGACTACCACGTCTAATTCCGGTTCTACCTCAGACTTATCTGAAAGAGTTCGACCCACGTCTAACTTTCACTAATTAAACAATCCGTCTAATTATAATAACCATTAGACGGGTACGTCTAACTCCACTGAGTTAGACTACCACGTCTAATTCCGGTTCTACCTCAGACTTATCTGAAGGAGTTAGACCCACGTATAAATTTCACTAATTAGACAATCCGTCTAATTATAATAACCATTAAACGGGTACGTCTAACTCCACTAAGTTAGACTACCACGTCTAATTCCGGTTTTACCTCAGACTTATCTGAAAGAGTTAGGCACACGTCTAACTTTCACTAATTAGACAATACGTCTAATTATAATAACCATTAGACGGGTACGTCTAACACCACTAAGTTAGACTACCACGTCTAATTCCGGTTCTACCTCAGACTTATCTGAAGAAGTTAGACCCGCGTCTAACTTTCAATAATTTGACAAATCGTCTAATTCCGCGTATTCATTAGACTACCCGTCTAATTCTTTACGTCTATTAGACTTACACGTCTAACTCCGATGAGTTAGACTGTACGTCTAATTCCATTAGACTCACGTCTAATTCCGTGTATTCATTAGACCATCCGTCTAATTCTTTACACGTCTATTAGACTTACACGTCTAACTCCGATGAGTTAGACTGTACGTCTAATTATATTAGACTCACGTCTAATTCCGTGTATTCATTAGACTACCCGTCTAATTCTTTACACGTCTATTAGACTTACACGTCTAACTCCGATGAGTTATACTATACGTGTATATCTATTAGACTCACGTCTAATTCATGCGTCTATTAGACTGCCCCCGTCTAACTCCGTTGAGTTAGACTGAGCGTCTAATTTCATTAGACTTGGGTCTAACTTAATGCGAATGGAGATCAAAATCGGTCTAGTGACCCTCATTAGAAAAGTCTAAAGACATGTTTGTCTTAATACACCTGTATCAAAACTTATCAGGGGATAAATTATTTCAACACTTAGTCAAAATAATATTTAGGATTAATAATATTTTGGATGTTTATTTTTATAAACTTATCATTTTAAATATTATTACATTATTTGTGTCATAATGTTCTTCTTAGATAAAAAAAAATTAATTAAATTATTTTTAATGGTAAATTATTCACAAATGAAAAATATATATTTACAATTATGAAATAAAATTAAAATTAATATTAATTATTTTATTTATTTTTGTTACTTTTAAATTATTACTCATATAGAATTGTTAATCATTTTTAATAATAATTTTATTTAATTTTGAAAATGTAATATATTTTGAATTAAGAGTTTAAATAATTAAATAAACAAATTATAATATTAAGAAAATAAATTTATTTTATCCTATATTATTATTAAATTATGTTTTATAAAAAAAATAGTTAATATTTTTTATTTAAATTTATTAATTAACATGGTTAATTACATTTCTAAAAATATATAATATTACAAAAAGTGTAAACATAAATAAAATAAAAATTAATTATAATAAAAATTAATTACATTTAAAAGTAACAATTAATAATACAAATTAATATAATTATATATGTAACATTAAAAGTATAATTATTTCAATAATATTAATATGTTTATTATTTCTTATATTAACTAATATATTATAGATAATATATAATTATTTATAATAAAATAAAATTATTTATTTTTTTCTAATATTATTTTTAATAACATAAATATATATCTATATGAATAATATTTTTATAATATTTATAATTGGATAATTATTTTTTATAAAAAAATAATACATTATTTTACTATAATATAAACATTAATATTTTGTATAAGTACAATAATATTGTAAAAATATAATATTGACATTAATATTTTTAAAATTATTATCATGAATTTATTTTAATATTATATATTTTAAAATTTAAAATATATTATTTAATAAATAAATTTATTAAACATTTAATATATAATTAAAAGATATTAATATTATTTTATAATAATATTATTTTCCATCATCAATTCTTAAACAAAATCAAACTATACATAAATTTAAATGCTATTTTTTTTGTTGGTCATGAAAACTATTACTATAATATTTAAAATTATTCCACAAACAATAAAAATAAAAAGAAAAAGTTTTATTAAAAGAAAATAAATTTTATTTTATTTTAAGAATAAATATATAAAATTATGTAATTAAAAAAATAGAATAAATACATAAAATTATATAAATAAAAAAATATAATAATCTTATATAAAAACATTAAAAAAACAAGAAAATACAGTTAAAAATAGTCACACACATCAGCACATAATATTACAAATATTGAATTTTTATTATAATTTTATTATTTTAAATTTAATTATTTAATTAATTGTTTTTTATTAGTAATGATATATCTTTTTTTAATATTTATCTAAATATTTTTTAAGTCTATAATAATTAAATATTGATAGTTGAATATGATTTATAATAAATTAAATTTTATAATTTTGAAAATTATGTTTTAGGATTTAATTATTTTTAAATGTAACCAAAAATATTTGTAATGTTTTATTAAAAAACAGAAATTGGAAAAAAAAATATATATCCAATTTTTTTAATTATATTTTATTTGAAATAAAAAAAATATATCCAATTTTTTTTAATTATATTTTATTTTAATTTTATTTAAAAAATCATTATAATATTTACTTTCTTAGAATAATATGTAAAGATAAAAGAATGTATTAGAATTAGTTACTTAAAAAATTGACTACATATTTAAACTAGAATATTAAGCAATTTGGAATAATGTTAATTGTTTTTAAATAATTAAAAACATTTATTATAATTTCATCTCAGTATGTAAATAATATTGTAAATGTAATTATGGAAACATAAACACATTTATAAACACATTTTTAAGTAGTTAAGTTTATATAATATTATTATTGAACTTAATATCTAAGTCTTATTTAATTGGTCGGATTATTAGGGGTGTTTGTTGAGTTCATATAAGGATATGAGTTAGGATGTTAGAAATATGCCTATGTCATTTTGAAGCCAAAATCAAGTTGTTTTAGTTGTAGGTTACTTTTTCAGGCTTATTTAATTAATCATAATTTATTTTTTTATTTGAAATTCTAAGATGACATGGTTTAACATGTTATAATGTTATATGAATTTAAAAAATAATATTAGTTAAATTTTAAAAAATAATAAAAACAAATATTTATTCATTTTCATTAAGTATATTACTATTTTTTTTCTCGAAGAAAGTAGGTAATGTTTTTTTGATAAGTTTTAAAATACATTTAACACTATCAGAGTAAGTGTCGTGTTTAAACACAATTTTTAGAAAAGTATACACAATAATGCACGCTAAAAACGAAAATATTGATAATTTTAAATATCTTAACCATTATCTTAATTTTATTTAAGTTATTTAAATAATTAAGTGTTTCGTTTTAAACTACCGTTTTGATACATTACTAATTTATATTTCAATTATTAAAATTTTGAAATAATATTCTTACTGTTTTTTATCATAATTTTATAGTTAATTATACTTAACCAAGACATGCACTGTCAAATAAAAAATTTATACTATAAAAATAAAAAATAAATATTCGTTTATATATATATATATAAGATTTCATTTCAAAATACAATTATTCGTATGGTAAGCATGAAAATTTGATATACTCTATTTCATAAATAATATTATTATTTTTAATATTAATAAAATAATATTTTGAATTTTTAAATTCAAAATAATTAAAAAATATTAAAGGGCAAATTAGGACTAATTATTGCGTAATAAAACCCTAATTAGAAAAATTAAATAAAAATCCAAAAAAATAATTTAACGTTAAAATATTGTATTTATTTTATTCAAATTAAATCCAAGAAGCGGTTGGAATTATTTAATTAGGATTTTAAACATAAATTATATATAATTTATGGCTTAGAACAAATAAATAAATACCCCTAAATTATCAAAAATACCAAAAATACCAAAAATAAAATAAAAATAAGAACATAAATTTTATTATGTTTCTAAATAGATATTTTGTGAAAATTTTGGTGAAGAAAGTTTAAGAAAGAGATTAAAATTAAATTTTAAATAACCCTTTTATTAAAAATTAAACTGATAATCTAGTGTAGCTGAAATTATGTTTAATAGGTTGTAGCAGGATTCTCAGTCATTAGATCAACGATAGATTTTCATTTATCGCCTTTTAACATGGCACAATGCTGGATGTAATGAAACCAGCGTGCGCCCGCTCCACTAGATCAATTAACGTGATGAACTAACTCCGTTAGCTGAGATCGCCAAACGCGGACGGAACGCCAAACGACGCTACGAAACGACGTCATTTAGGGTCTTCTTCTTCGTTGAATAGGGACGCTCGTCAGAATTGCGATTGATCGTCGGCGATTCTTTTGGAAGGTCTATCTCCTTCATCTCCCAACCTTATCCTCTTCTAGAAGGTCTAGGTCATTTGTCACCCAATCTTATCATATAATTTTCAAGTTTGATCGATTTAATCTATTCTAGGGCTTAATTATGTATGTTCTTTGTTTCGAATCACTCCTTATATCATGCATGAACTTTCTGTTGAAAGAAAATTGATCAAATCAACTTAAAATAAAATTTTCGATTTTTTTTTGAAAATTTTGATTTTTTGAAATTGATGTTCTTGAGCTTTTAGGCTACAATTTTGATTCAAATAATTGTGTAACATATTTTTAAAAAATATTAGGATAATTTCTATATGATTGTAATATCATTCCGATCATGTTTGATCCAACTATGTTTTTGAAAAAAATTGGATTTTGATTTCATATTCAAAAACAGTTATAATAATGTTATGATGTTTTATTTTGGTTGGGTTCACCTATATTCATTATTTTAAAGCTAATGGAACAAAAATAAGATCTTGAAATGACCTAATTTGAAAGATCCTAAATTTTGACCTAAATTTGTTTTTTAAAAATTGATCATTGTAAAGATCAAATTATCGTGATTAGGGTAAGGGCTTTTGTTCTTCATAATTATATGAATCATCTTCCAATTACATATCGTGATTCATGATCTAAATAAAAAGTAATGAGACATGAAATTTTATCATACTAAATAAAGAACACTCGGTCTTAGATCTGATCATATATTACCGAGACTGAGAAATAGGACCGAGAATCTTCGGTCCAGACCTAGTCTAGGGACCTGTGTTCTTAATTTAGGACCGAGACCGAGGACCGGTGTTCTTTGTTAGGATTTGTATCTCCCAATTCCGACCAACTTGAAACAATCTGTAAAAATGCAAGAAAGAATAGCAGAAGAAGACACAAATTTATAGTGGTTCACTCGAATTGAGCTACATCCACTTCAGCCACCACCAGATTTCACAATGAAGAAGAAGGAATACAGAGTTTTTGCCTCACACTTTATCTCTCTAGAATTCTGTCTTTAATCTATGTAAACCCTTAATAATCACATATTTATAGGTTAAACATTCAGGTAATAAACCTAAATAATTTTTGGTCAGGCCCAAGCCCCAAACCAAATACAAACCCAATAAACTATAATTAACAATGTAGAGTGTATTATAAGTGTAGGCTCCATAACTCAACAATTCCCAATTGGAGACTAACTTCATTATCTCTCGATCGGTAGCGGCTTTTCATCTAGTGTCTTAACGAAGAAGACCAAATGAAGTTGCACACAACTTCAGTTTCTCATTTGTCACAACTTTCGTCAGCATATTAGTTGGATTCTCACTCCCAGGAATTTTCTCAAGAGCTAATACTCCATCTTTTAAAGCTGACCGGATGAAATGATAACGAACTTGTATATACTTCGTCCTGCCATGATAAACAAGATTCTTTGCCAAATGAATGGAACTCTAATTGTCGCATCGCAACATACTTCCCTCGTAGTCTTGACCCAATTCTCGCAAAAAGGGTTGTAACCACATCATCTCCTTAGCAGCCTCTATCACAACAACATACTCTGCCTCACAACTAGAAAGAGCAGCAATCTTCTGCAATTTTGAAACCCAACTGATTGCAGTACCTCCCAGAGTATAAATATAGCCTACTATGCTCTTCCTACTATCAATATCACCATCATTATCAACATCAACATATCCTTCCAAACCCATATTAGACTTTTGAAAACACAAAGCGAGACCCATACTTCCTCTTAAGTATCGTAATATCCACTTTAGTACTTCCCAATGTTGTCTACCCGGGTTGCTCATGAATCTGCTAACAACTCCCACTACATGTGCTATGTCTGTTCTTGTGCAAACCATCGCATACATAATACAACCAATGAAAGAGGCATACGAAAAAGTGGCCATGTAATTTTTCTCCTCCTCTATTGAAGGCGGCTAATCTTTAGATAGTCTGAAGTGACTAGCTAAGGCGGCTAATGAACCTGCTAAGAATTTTCTTCACATATTCTTCTTATGAAAGCTTGTGAACTTCTTCATCCCTGAAAATTCTCATCCCAATGATTTGTTTTGCAGCACCCAAATCCTTCATTGCAAAATTTTCAAACAACTCTTTCTTGAGCTTGTTAATCTCATACAAGCTTGCTCTAGAAATCAACATGTCATCAACGCATATGAGCAGAATAATGTATGATTTATCAAACCTCTTGATATAGCAGCAATGATCAGGTTCACACCTCAGAAAATTGTTACTTTTCATGAAGCTATCGAATTTCTTGTACCATTGCCTTGGAGTCTGTTTCAAACCATACAGACTCTTCTAAAGCTTACACACAAGCTCATCTTTTCCTTTGATTCCAAATCCTTCTAGTTGTCGCATATAAATCTCTTCATATAAATCACCATGAAAAAAAACAGTTTTGGCATCCATTTGTTGAAGATGAAGGTCTTCTTTCACAACCAAACTCAAAATAGTTTTGATTGTCATCAATTTAACATCTGGAGAGAAGATCTCATTATAGTCAACACCTTCTTTCTGTTGAAATCCTTTCACAACCAACCTGTTGACTCATTTGTTGCCATTTTAGTGCAAGTCTGATGAAGACTTCTTCGGAGAAGATGCAGCAGACACAGACTGTAACATGCCAAGATTAATGTCAACATCTCTGCCAAGAAAGCTTTAGTACAATAGGCAATAGTATATGGATTTCTTTTATCAAGAACAGACAAGATCAAAGAAGATCTTCTCTGGTATACCAATTCTGAAACTCAACCAGTCAAAAAGAAGACTAGTGTCATTTGAAGTAAACATTTCCGTTGGAGAAAATATGACCGTTGTTGTGTTCTTTGGATATATAAGAACAAGATATTAGAAGAACAGAGCAGAACCATGAAGATCATCTGAGCTCTCTTCTTAATAATAACATTTTACAAGCTCTTGTCTTAGCATATTTTCTGTGAGAGAGTTTCTTTATACCGAAAATTTTTGTATCAAGTTCTTTGTAAGTTAATAGAGTGTCTATCAACAAGTGTTGTGTGTGTGCTAGGAGTTCGAATGCAGACATCAACTAAGTCCTGGATGTTCGATTGGGTTGTGTATAAGTGTGCTGTATTTAGCCAAATTTTCTAGTGAATACTCTTCTCAAGGTTGAGAAGAGTATCCTTCTCGAGGTCGAGAAGAAGGGGTGACGTAGGAGAGTTTACTCCGAACATCCATAACAACCATTGTGTCTTGTGTTCTTTATTTTTGTATCTTCCAAACCGATTATCCCTTGCTTCAAGTTGAAATAAACACTTTCGTACTTGAACTCGGTTCAAGAGTTTGTGACAACTTGCGAAGAATATAAATTGATAATCAACCTTTAACAGGGTTATTATCAACCGACGTGTGTGTATGCGTTCACCCTAGCGAGACCTAGTCTCCTTCGGCGATCCCGATCTTATCATCATGTACTCAGTTAGAGATATTTAAGAAGGAAAATGCAACTCTATTCTTAGAAGTATTTCAGAAGTAGTCAGAATTCTATATTTGATAAAGAATATGCAATTCAATAGAAAACTCATTTTCCCTCTTTTGGGGTTTTTTTTAATGAAATGACAATAAGTTATTTTTCCAAAAAAATATTTAAACCATTACTTAATTTGGTCATATTATTAATTGTGTTTGTTGGGTTTATACAAAGATATGAGTCAGATTATTAGTGATCTACCTATGGTCATTTGAATGAAAATATCAAGTTTGGTAGCTCTTTCAGGCTTATTTAATTAATCATATAGCTTTTTTAAACTTATTTCAAAATATATAACAACATTATAATTATTTAGTAATATTTTAGTAATTATTCAAAATAAAATATATTAAAAATAAAATTTTATATAAATTAAATTATTTTCAATAAAATAATTATAATTAATTATTTATTTAGGATAGAATAAATCTTTATTTAGTAAATAATTAAGAAAAATATTTTAAAAATATTAAGTGTATAAAATAAAATATACAAAATAATACTTGTTAATATCTTAATAACATATCTTTTAATGACTTCTATTCTTTATTGTACAAATCTATTAAATAAATATGAAAAGTACAGTATTTAAAATATTATTTTGGATTAATAATATTTTGGATGTTTAATTTTATAATCTTACTATTTTAAATATTATTTAATTATTTGTGTCATAACGTTTGTTATATAAAAAAAACAATTAAATAATTTTAATTTTAAATTATTCAGAAATGAAAAATATATATAAAATTATGAAATAAAATTAAAATATTAAGAAAATAAATTTATTTTACTCTATATTATTAATAAATTATGTTATATAAAAAATAGTTAATATTTTTTATTTAAATTCTATAATTAACATTGTTAAATATATTTCTAAAAATAGATAATATTAAAAAAAATTGTAAACGTAAATGAAATAAAAAGTAATTATATTTAAAAATAAAAATAATATAATATATATGTAACAATAAAAAATAATTATTTAAATATTATTAATATGTTTATTATTTCTTATATTAACTAATATATTATAGATAATATATAAATATTTAAAATAAAATAAAAATATTTACTTTTTTCTAATATTATTTATATTTTTATATTTATTTTTAATAATATCACTATATACGTATAGGAATAATATTTTCATAATATTTATAATTGGATAATTATTCTTTATAAAAAAAACTAATTCATTATTTAATTATAATATAAGCTTTAATATTTCGAATAACAACAATAATATTTTTTAAAAAATAATATTAACATTAATATTTTAAAATTAATTTTATTAATTTATTTGAATATTATATATTTTATAATTCAATATATATTATTTGATAAATAAATGTTTTAAACATTTAATATATAATTAAAAGATATTAATATTATTTCATAATAATCTTATTTTCCATTATCAATTCTTAAACAAAATCATATTATACAACACATTCACATTAAATTTAATATTAATTCATTTATGATAAAATATTTCTAAATTATGAATTATGTAATAAGATTAATAATTTTAATTTTTATATATTTTATGTTTATAATTGTTAAAATTAATTATACTTTTAAATGAATTTTTTTTACAAAACATTTAATTTATACAAATTTCTATTTATCATTTATTTTATTTTAAAACGTAACTAGAATATTTACTAAATAAATATACAATTAAGTAATAATAATAAATTAGAATAAAAAATTTTGATATAATAATTTTATTTTCAAAATTTTTGTATGATTAATATATATAATTTATTATTAATATTGTTATTTGCTTTTGTTTTTATATTTTTAAACTCTATAAAATAATGTTTCAAATTTATTTGAATAAGTTTATAATATTAAAAAATGATTACATATTTTAATAATATATTATATATATATATATATATTAAAATTATTAATCATATTATCAAATTTTAAAATAAAATTATTTTTTAAAAATTTATAATAAAATTATAATTATTTACTATTTATTTAGTAATATTTTAGTAATTATTAAAAATAAAATATATTAGAAATAAAATTTTATATAAATTAAAATGTTTTTAATAAAATTATTATAATTACTTATTTATTTTAGATAGAATAAACCTTAATTTAGTAAATAATTAAGAAAAATATTTTAAATATATTAAGTGTATAAAATAATATAATTATCATATATATTTACTTGTTAATATCCTAATAACATATCTTTCAATAATTTTTATATTTTATTGTACAAATATATTAAATAAATATGAAAAATATAAAGTATTTTAAAATATTATTTAGGATTAATAATATTTTGGATGTTTATTTTTCTAATCGTTTTAAATATTATTAGATTATTTGTGTCATAATGTTCTTAGATAAAAAAATTAATTAAATAATTTTTAATTGTAAATTATTCATGAAAAATATATTTAAAAATAACATTAATTGTTTTATTTATTTTTGTTACTTTTAAATTATTACTCATATAGAATTGTTAATCATTTTTAATAATTTATTTATTTAATTTTGAAAATATTATATATTTTATTAATTATAATATTAAGAAAATAAATTTATTTAATTCTATATTATTAATAAATTATGTTATATAAAAAAATAGTTAATATTTTTTATTTAAATTTATTAATTAACATTGTGTAAACATAAATGAAATAAAAATAAATTATAATTAAAAATAAATTACATTTAAAAATAACAATTAATAATACAAATTAATATAATTATATATATGTAACAATAAAAGAATAATTATTTAAATATTATTAATATGTGTATTATTTCTTATATTAACTAATATATTATAGATAATATATAAATATTTATAATAAAATAAAAATATATACTTTTTTCTAATATTATTTATATTTTTATAATTATTTTTAATAATATTACTATATAACTATATATATATATATATATATATATATATATATATATATATATATATATATATATATATATATATATATATATATATATATAGAATAATATTGTTATAATATTTATAATTGGATAATTATTCTTTATAAAAAAACAATAAATTATTTTACTATAATATAAGCTCTAATATTTAAAATAATAATATTGAAATTAATATTTTTAAAATTATTATTAATTTATTTGAATATTATATATTTTATAATTCAATATATATTATTTGATAAATAAATTTATTAAACATTTAATATATAATTACAAAATATTAATATTATTTCATGATAGTCTTATTTTTCATTATCAATTCTTAAACAAAATCATAATGTACAACATATTCACACTAAATTTAATATTAATTCATTTATGATAAAATATTTTTAAATTGTGAATTATGTAATAAAATTAATAATGTTAATTTTTATATATTTTATGTTTATAAACTTTTTATTTATACAAAATTCCATTTATAATTTATTTTATTTTGAAACATTACTAAAATATTTATTAAATAAATATATAATTAATTAATAATAATAATAATAATTTAGAGTAAAATATTTTGATATAATAATTTTATTTTTAAATATTTTTTATGATTAATATATATAATTTATTATTAATATTGTTATTTCCTTATATTTTTTTATTTGGAAACTAATTGTATAAAATAATGTTTCAAATTTATTTGAGTAAGTTTATAATATTAAAAAATATTACATATTTTAAGAATATATTATATATTTATATATATTTAAATTGTTAATCATATTATCAAATTTTAAAATAAAATTATTATTTAAAAATATATAATAAAATTATAATTATTTACTATTTATTTATTAATATTTTAGTAATTATTCAAAATAAAATATATTAGAAATAAAAAATTTATATGAATTAACGTGTTTTCAATAAAATTATTAAATTCATTTTAATATCACCGTTACTTTTATAGTTAGAGACTATCTTATGATCATTAAAGTCATAGAGAAAATAAACCGTCAAAAATGTAGAAATTTATTCCCAAGAGACTCATCATTTAAAATATGCAGCATTTAAAGATAATCATGAAAGTCTGTCATTAATGTAAAGCGTGAAGTAGAATTACATCATAAATTTTAATCATATTTTTAATATTAAGAGACACATCTATTTAAGTTATTAGATAAATGACTGTTCAATTTTTGGCGGGAAGAGTACATATACAGATAATGTAATAGTGGACAGCTGTCCCACTCGCTTGAAGATGAGAAGTCTAAGGACATATGTAGTTAGATGTCTGATTTACTGTGCACATTCTTTGCCTCTAAATTGGATAGGCATCTATTAGACGTGGGCGTCTAATATCACTTGTCTTACAAACGTCTAGGTGTCTATTAGACGTGAACGTCTAATTACGCTTGAACACCATGTGTTAGACGTGTGTCTGGTTAGACATGAGCGTCTAATAACTCTTATCCTTCAGACGTCTAACATGCATAGGTTTTTAAATCAAGACGTTTATCCAACTTGGAAGCGTAGACTACATAAGCAAATACACGTCTAATTACTCGTTTTCTTTAGACGGTTGATCTATTAAACAAATTAAGACCTCCGTCCACACTCGTCTGTCTAGTCACTCTTAAAAAATAGGTTTCCCTCAATTTGTGCATGATTTGTTCAAATAAATTAGTCAAGATCAACAAGTCCTAAAATATTTCTAAAGTGAGAAAACTTAGTCTCGGGTAGTGGCTTTGTGAACACGTCTGCTATTTGTTGATCTGTTTGGACATATTCAAGGCGAATATGCTTCTTACTGACATGCTCGCGGATGAAATGATGTCTAATTTCAATATGCTTTGTCCGAAATTGCAGAACTGGATTGTAGGTGATTGTAATTGCACTTGTGTTATCGCAGAAAATTGGAGACTCTTCTGCCTTAATTCCATAATCCCTCAGCTGTTGTTGAATCCACAAGAGATGAGAGTAGCAACTTCCTACTGCAAGATATTTTGCTTCAGCTGTAGACGTGGAAACCAATGTTTGCTTCTTGCTGAACTAGGAAATCAAACGATCACCAAGAAACTGGCAAGTTCTACTGGTGCTTTTTCGATCAATCTTGCACCCTGCATAATTTGCATCTGAGAAACACGTTAGATTGAAATTAGAATCCTTCGGATACCATAGTCCCACATTTTGAGTTCCGTTTAAATATTTCAAAATTCGTTTAGCAGTAATATAGTGAGATTGTTTAGGAATAGTCTTGAATCTTCCATAGATGCCGACAACAAACTGGATGTTAGGCCGGCTGGTAGTAAGATAGAGAAAAGAGCGGATAAGTCCTCTATAGGCAGTGATGTCAACACTTTGTTCATCTTCATCTTTGTCTAGCTTGATGGAAGAACTCATTGGACTGGGTGCAACCGAGCAACTCTCCATTCAAAACTTCTTTAACAACTCCTTGGTGTATTTGGATAGGTTGATGAATGTCCCCTTTTCAAGTTGACAAACTTGAAGCCCGAGGAAGAAAGTTAATTCTCCCATCATACTCATCTCGAATTTGTCCTGCATCAGCTTGAAATTTTTTTCACATAATTTGGGGTTAGTTGACCCAAATATGATATCATCATATAGACTTGAACAAGCAGAATATGAGAGTCTTTAATAAATCAAAACAATGTTTTGTCAATTGAGCCAATAATAAAATCATGATCAAACAGGGATTTAGTCAAAGTATCATACCAAGCTCTTGGAGCTTGTTTCAAACCATATAAAACTTTGTTAAGTTTAAAAAAAATGATTTGGTAAAGAATGATCTAGAAAACCAGGGGGTTGTTCAACATATACATCTTCATTTAAATTACCATTTAAAAATGCAATTTTTACATCCATTTGAAAATCTTTGAAGTTCTTAAAAGAAGCTTAAGCTAGGAAGATTCTAATTGCCTCAAGTCTAACTACAGGTGCAAATGACTCTTCAAAGTCGATTTCTTCCTCTTGTCTATATCCTTTAGCAACCAACCGGGCCTTGTTTCTCATAACTAAGCCATCTTCACTGAACTTGTTTCGAAAACCCATCTTGTTACAATGACCGATTGATCAGTCGACCTTAGAGTTAGATTCCACACTTTATTTCTCACAAATTGGTTTAACTCCTCTTGCATGGCATTAATCCAATCTGGTAGTACTTCACTAATTTTCTTAGGTTCAATTTGAGAATTAAAGGCGATGTTACACATTTCATCTAGTAATTGACGTCTTGTCCTACAAGGATAGTTAGGATTTCCAATTATCAATTCTAGTGGATGATTTCTGTTTCATATAAAGTTTGATCCTAAGGGATTAGACGTCGGATTAGATGGCTACGCGACGTCCGAACTATCAAAATCCTATTGAACAGATGTTTGGACGTCTGGTTGATTCTCAACCGGATCAGCCACTCGATTAGACGAATAAATCCTTTTGACCAGAGCTTCATCTTCACTAACAGATTCAAGAATTGTTGCTTCTAGTCTGATAGAAAGGTCGATGGGATCGATAGAATTGTTTTCAATAGGTTCATCACAAACAAAATGGAAGGATTCCTCAAAAGTTTGTGTTCAATTATTGTATACTCTGAAAGGTTTACTGACTGAGGAGTAACCTTACATGATTTCAGCATCTGCTTTAACATCAAAAGCGGTCAAATACTCTTTCCCATTGTTATGAATGAAACACTTACACCCTAATACTCAAAAGTAAGAAACTGTAGGAATTCTTCCATAGAACAGTTTATAAGGTGTTTTGTCAAAGTATTTATTAATTATTAACCGATTTTGTGTATAGCATGCTGTGTTTATGGCTTCTTTCCAGAACTTCTAAGGAACACTTGAGTCAGCAAGCATAAATCTCGTTGCTTCCTTTAGTGTCCTGACTCTTCTATTAGAAATACCATTTTATGATGGAGTTCTGGCACTAGACAACTCGTGTTTAATACCAGACTCCCCGAGATAGGAAGTTAGGCGTCCGTTGGTCAACTCGGTTCCTCAATTACTTCTAATTTTGGTAATGCTTAAAGATTTTTTGTTTTGAAGTCTTCTAAGGATCTTAATAAAATTTTCAAACGTCCGATCCTTAGATTGATAAAATATAACCCATGTGAATCATGAAAAATCATCAATAATGACTAGGGTGAATCTCATGCCTCCCAAGCTCTTTACAGGAATTTGACCAAAAATATCCCTGTGTAAAAGTTCCAAGCACCGTTTACACTGAGATTTCCCTTTACTTTTGAACGATGATTTGCTCTCCTTGCCTAACTCGTAAGCAGGAAAAACCTCGTCCTTTAAAAACTTTAAGTTAGGTAAGTCAAAAACTAAATTATGAGAACAAATGTTGTTAATGGTTTTAAAATTAAGATAATTTAATCTCATATTCCATAACTAGTTCTCATTATTTTTAGCAATCATGCATATGTGATTAGATATCTTATTTTTCCAATTCAATTTGTAAGAATTTCCTACCCCGCTTCCGGTCAACAGAGTGTTACCTTGTTGATCCTTAACTAGGAATACATGAGTTTGAAAATCAACAGAAAATCCATTATCACATAATTAACTAATGATGATCAGGTTATAACACAAGTTTTCAACAAGTAGCACGTTGTTGATGGTTAGATTACCATGGATAATATTACCCTTATTGTTATCACCAAACGTGATCTTAGGACCCAAGCAGTCTGTTGTTTCCGTTAGAAGATGTTTATCTCCAATCATGTGTCTGGAACATCCGTTGTCCAGATACTAAACCAAATCCTCTAGGCAGTTAATTTGATGTACCTACAAAAAAATATATTTAAAATCTTTTTGTACCCACATTCACTTGGGTCCTCGATCAATAAGTCCCTTAGGAATCCATATTTGAGTTATCTTGATGAATTTCCCTTTCTGTGTTGTGATAAGTGCGTATGTTTTAGGCTAAGCAGAAGTCTTCCTGCTAGCAGCTGAACTCTTAAATTTAGAGGATGTTTTTTTTAAAACACCTTGACTTATTGTCAGGTTTTAGTTTACCAGACTTGTTGGCTGTTTTCTTCCTAGGTTTCAGTCAACTTACAGTTGGAAGAACATAAGTTATCTCATCCTTTAATGTTAGATCCTTACAACTTATATCAGTTCCATTATAAGTTAGATTCCCTCTAACAAAATGTATTATGTTAACTTGTCTGTTGCTGAGTTTAACTTCTTACATGACTTTTCTGAGTTAGCACTGTCAAATCCTAAATCGGATTTGTATTCGACAGGGCTTAACATATAAATTTGTTGTCTAACGACGTCTCCAGACTTTGTCCATGAACTGACTATATATGTTAAACATTGGTTTTCAGATGACAGTTTGAATCTTTTCTTTGAGCATCTCATTCTCAGATGAGAGCTCGTCCACTTTGTTTTTAGAAACATTTGGTTCAAAAACTTGAGATGAAACATAGTTATTGATTTCATACTTTGATTTCATTTCATTAAATGAGTCTGATAACTTCTTATACTCAATGACCATGTCATTGAGTGTATCAGTTAAATCAACTCTAGTAAAATCTTTCGACGAGAAGTCGAATACCTTAAATTGGTCTTCTGCCATCAAGCATGTGACGACTTAGTTCTCTCTATCACTAGGTGAGTCATCTGGGTCTCTATCGGCCCACTTTCACTTGCATTCAGTGCTCATAAGAACCTTCTGCTCTTTTCGGTTCTCCTTTATTTGATCATTACAACCATATATTTGAATCAACTTCTCCCAAATTTCTTTAGCGGAGGAGCATGACTTGATCTTACTAAATATGTTTATGTCGATCGACTTGCACAAGATATCTTTGGCGACGTTATCCAGATTGTTCATCATATTATCTTCAATCGTCCATTTACATCTCGACATCTCAATCTTTATAGGACCATTAACGATGACACCATACATGTCGCAATTAAGGGCTGTCAAATGCGCTTTCATTCTCATCATCCAATAATCGTAGTTTTCTTTTGAGATAGAAGGAATGTGGTTGACGACAAACATTTTTCAGGTTCTTTTGAAGCTTGAGAATAGAAAACGAGGCTCTGATACCACTTGTTAGGATCGGTGCTAACAATAGAGACTAAGGTCTGACTATTGATAACAGCTTATGATTAACGATTCAATAATAATCCTGTGAGGAATTAATATATGTTTCTAATCTTCACAAATCCTTCGAACTCTTGAAATAGATTCAAGCGCGGATGTGTTCCTCGGATTTGAAGCTTTGAACCAATGGAAGATGAATGACAGAGAGTAAAGAACACATAGAGTTGTTTATGGATGTTCGGAGCAAACCCTTCTAAGTCACCCCTTCTTTCACAACCGGAAGGATGTTCACTAAATACTTTGAATCAAATACACTGAGATAACTAACTCTCTGTTGAACAGAACAACCTCTGTTCAACTTACAATATTCTCAACAATATTCTCACATCTAGACAGTAAGTGAATCTTTCTCTCTTAAACTTGAAGAATGTAAGAAATCAGTAAGTGCAAGAGTAAGCTTGTGAATTCAGTGAGCATCTATTTGTAGTAGAAGGACACCAACGGTCGAATCTTCTTCATAGACATGTGACAAGTGTCCGTTGGAAGGCCTCCCATAGTACCAGAAATCAGCAGACTCTAAGCAAATGGATCGTGGTGGTACCGAACTGGTAGTGCGCCAAATATCCTTCTGAAATAGTCTTATACGGGATAAACCGTTGGAATGACATTTGCGTATGTGGCCTTCGTTCATTTGATACAATTAGTTGGCTTGTCAGACTGCACAGAAGTGAGTGGAGCAGGAGTAGCATATAACTAGTTGATCGTGGTTAGACGTATGCATTTTTTGACGGCTGCTGAAGCAAGGTATTAAATGTGCTCCATTAGACCAAGTCTAAGGGAGTTAGATATACTCGTCTAACTGTGCATCCCTTTAGACCATGTCTAATGTATATAGAAGTCCTCGTTTAACTAGGCATTCCATTACACCAAGTTTAATGGAGTTAGAGGTCCTCGTCTAACTACGCATCCCATTAGACCAAGTCTAATGGAGTTACACGTCCTCGTCTAACTACGTATCCCATTATTCCATGTCTAATGGAGTTAGACGTCATCGTCTAACTTTGCATCCCATTAGACCAAGTTTAATGGAGTTATATGTCCTCGTCTAACTACACATCCTATTAGACCAAGTCTAATGGAGTTAGACTTCCTCGTCTAATGGAGTTAGACTTCCTCGTCTAACTACGTATCCCATTAGACCAAGTCTAATGGAGTTAGAATACCATGTCTAACTTCGTCTAATTAGCCTACTTAGACAACGTCTAAGTTAGCATAGTCTAATGCACCTGCACAAAACTAAATAGACAACTTAGTTTTATTCACAACTAAGTTTTAATCACAAATCATCAAAATAAGATCGGCAAAGAATAATCTTATTCTTTATTTTAGTCAAAATAATTTGACCCAACAGACTCATCTACGTTGTGACTTACTTGAATGTTGGTTGATGTACCCTTAACAAAATTTATGAGAGGAAATTTGTCTTTCTTGGGTTTCAACTCTTTGCATGACTTGTCTGGGTTGTTGTTTTGATATTCTAATCCAAACTTGCAGTTGGCAGGCCTCTAATGAGTTGTCATCTCGTTGACTGCATCCCCAAACTTAGTCCATGCAGCAATCACGTAGTTTGTTCTTTCGTTTTCTTTTGTTAGTAGTTGAATTGTCTTCTTGAGCTTCTCGTTCTCAAAGGATAGTTCATATGTTTCCCGGATTGTATTTTCTAGATGAGTTGAAGCTAGGACAGACAATTTCTTGTACTCAATGACCATATGTAATTGCATCTTCACTGAACTACTCAGCTGACTTGATAGGCTCAGGAGCTGCTGGTTCCACAAATGTCACCAAAGCTCTAGTTACGTTCGAGGATGATGGTTCATCTTCATTCCTTGAGTCAATCTCGAACTTATAGGCTTTCAAATCGTCGAACAGGTCATGTAGTGGCATTTTGTGGAGATTTCTAGACTGCCTCATCACCATTTTCTTGACCTCCCAAGCACTAGGAAGAGCCCTCAATGCTTTGACTATGATTTCCTTGTTCCCATAGTCCTTTCCCAATATGGCAAGCTCAATTACGATGCCGGTGAAGTGTTCGTCCAATTTGTTCATCGTTTCTCTGGGGTGCATCTTGATGTTGTCGAACTTTTGAGTGGCCACCATGATTTTGTTCTCTTTGGTTTGTTCATTGCCCTCATTTAGTTGGACGATCTTCTCCCATACTTCTTTGGCATTGGTACATGTTCTGATCTTTGCAAAAGTGTTATTATCTAGAGTATCGTGATAGAAAAATTAAGTAAGTTAAATATTACCGACCAGAAAACTAAACTACTATTAACTCTCATGTGCAGGAACAGACCAAGTCGTATAAACCGGCTGGAGACCGCATAAACCGGCTGAAGTATACATCAAAGCAATCCGGCTCCAGATGATCAATTCATGATCAAAAGGAACCAGCTTCAACATTCAAAACAGACCGGTTAGCAAAGAAAAGTTCTCATCCCAGCGGACCATATTACAAAGGGATCAACCAGAAACTCAGAACTACAAAGATGACGTAATATGACGAAATAAATGTTTCTTGGGAAAATTCAAGAAGATAAGATCCAGATCAGAAGCATGCGATAAAAACAATGATGATCTACTTATCCGAAGATCTGAATCAGATAGCCGTAAAGTGCATGTTTGACACGTGTTAAGAACTGCAAGTCGGATACGTCATCAATACCTGACCGGTATATGCATGCTTGCCAAGTGTCAGAAAGATGAAACGTGCACGCAACATCTATGAACCGGCGTGGTTTTAAACTGACCAATCCCACGGTGAGAGAAGAAGATGACCGTTGGGATCTCATTTACTATAAAAGGAAGACGAAGCGACTTCATTTAATACGGTTTTTGAAATATCTTAAGAGAGAGAAAGAAATCTCACGCGCGATTCTAAATTGTTGTTTCATTTACCAAAAGCATTGTTGTTGTATTTAATTACTGTATTACATCAAGAGTAAATTGGTGTAACCGGCGAGTAGCGAGATAGGCTTGACCGACATTGTGAGTGTTGTAACTTTCAAAGTTAGTGGAGATCCTTCTCATAATTTGAGAAAAAGAGGTGACGTAGGAGGGTTTGCTCCGAACATCCATAAAAATCTTGTCTTGTGTCTTTTACTTATTTCCTGTTTATTTATTCTAAAACCGAACTACACTAACCGAAATATAATCCTACTCCTATAATCAAAACCGGTCTATACATACTCCTTAAACCGACTCCTCATAAACCTCATCCAAGTCGTGTGTGTTGCTTCAAACTGAAATAGACATTTCTGCCCTTGAACCCAGTTGAGGAGTCTGTGACAGTTTGCGTGGTGTTAAGAACGGTCATAGTCTCTAACCGGACTATCACCAATTAGAGCGTGTGTTGTGTTGTAAGCGGTCAATCCTTAGAAACCGGAACCCCGGTCCTCAAAGAGCGACCACGATCCTAACAAGTGGTATCAGAGCCAGGTTCTTAAAACTCAAGAAACCGAAGAAGATGGGAAGCATGATCCACAATGACAAGCCACCGATGCTAAATAGTGAAGCGTTTAGTAGCTGGAAGAAACAGATGTATCTTCATCTGATTACGCTGGATGATGAGATGAGAAGGGTTCTGAAGGAAGGACCAATAAAGATCAACAAGGAGATAGACGCATGGACAACTGAAGATCGAAGAAGGAGTAACCTGGACAACCATTGAATGAGACACATCTACAAAGCTATAGACGATAACACACTAAACAAAATATCAGATTGTGAAAATGCAAAGGAAGCCTGGGAGACGAGCATTCAGATCCATGAAGGAAACGAAAGAACAAAAGAAAACAAAATCTTGGTGGCCACTCAAAAATATGAGAACATCAGGATGAAACCGGGAGAAAACATTAAAGAGTTCAGCAACCGGTTCACCAGTGTGGTTAACGAGCTACAAACACTCGGAAAAAGATACGATAACCGGGAGCTAACGGTCGAATCTTCAAGAGTGATACGTGGCGCTCTTCTATTGGAAAGCCTCCATTGTACACAGCAGGTTCTGAGCACAATGATCATGGCCGTACCGAACTGGTAGTGCGCCGAATATTCCATCAAGGATGTACCTACAAAACGGGTAATGTGAGGAAAATTCTCTTACGTGTCATTCCTTGATTGGATGCATATAGCTGTTGTACTAATCTTCACAGGGAAGTGGAGCAGGAGTAGGATACAGCTATAGCATGTGAGTAGGAGAAATGCTAGATTCAAGCGTACTGCTTGAATTAGAGCTTTAGACGTATTTAAGTTAGACGGATCAGTCTAATGAAATAAGTCAACTCCTTTATTATCATTAGACTGCCTGGTCTAATATAATTAGACTCGCGTCTAATATCAATAACTATTAGACGGGTACGTCTAACTCCACGGAGTTAGACTACCACGTCTAATTCCGGTTCTTCCTCAGACTTATCTGAAGGAATTAGACCCACGTCTAACTTTCACTAATTAGACAATCCATCTAATTATAATAACCATTAAATGGGTACGTCTAACTCCACTGAGTTAGACTACCACGTCTAATTCCGGTTCTACCTCAGACTTATCTGAAGGAGTTAGACCCACGTCTAACTTTCACTAATTAGACAATCCGTCTAATTATAATAACCATTAAACGGGTACGTCTAACTCCACTGAGTTAGACTACCACGTCTAATTCCGGTTCTACCTCAGACTTATCTGAAAGAGTTCGACCCACGTCTAACTTTCACTAATTAAACAATCCGTCTAATTATAATAACCATTAGACGGGTACGTCTAACTCCACTGAGTTAGATTACCACGTCTAATTCCGGTTCTACCTCAGACTTATCTGAAGGAGTTAGACCCACGTATAAATTTCACTAATTAGACAATCCGTCTAATTATAATAACCATTAGACGGGTACGTCTAACTCCACTAAGTTAGACTACCACGTCTAATTCCGGTTTTACCTCAGACTTATCTGAAAGAGTTAGGCACACGTCTAACTTTCACTAATTAGACAATACGTCTAATTATAATAACCATTAGACGGGTACGTCTAACACCACTAAGTTAGACTACCACGTCTAATTCCGGTTCTACCTCAGACTTATCTGAAGGAGTTAGACCCGCGTCTAACTTTCAATAATTTGACAACTCGTCTAATTCCGCGTATTCATTAGACTACCCGTCTAATTCTTTACGTCTATTAGACTTACACGTCTAACTCCGATGAGTTAGACTGTACGTCTAATTCCATTAGACTCACGTCTAATTCCGTGTATTCATTAGACCATCCGTCTAATTCTTTACACCTCTATTAGACTTACACGTCTAACTCCGATGAGTTAGACTGTACGTCTAATTCTATTAGACTCACGTCTAATTCCGTGTATTCATTAGACTACCCGTCTAATTCTTTACACGTCTATTAGACTTACACGTCTAACTCCGATGAGTTATACTATACGTGTATATCTATTAGACTCACGTCTAATTCATGCGTCTATTAGACTGCCCCCGTCTAACTCCGTTGAGTTAGACTGAGCGTCTAATTTCATTAGACTTGGGTCTAACTTAATGCGAATGGAGATCAAAATCAGTCTAGTGACCCTCATTAGAAAAGTCTAAAGACATGTTTGTCTTAATACACTTGTATCAAAACTTATCAGGGGATAAATTATTTCAACACTTAGTCAAAATAATATTTTGGATTAATAATATTTTGGATGTTTATTTTTATAAACTTATCATTTTAAATATTATTACATTATTTGTGTCATAATGTTCTTCTTAGATAAAAAATAATTAATTAAATTATTTTTAATGGTAAATTATTCACAAATGAAAAATATATATTTACAATTATGAAATAAAATTAAAATTAATATTAATTATTTTATTTATTTTTGTTACTTTTAAATTATTACTCATATAGAATTGTTAATCATTTTTAATAATAATTTTATTTAATTTTGAAAATGTAATATATTTTGAATTAAGAGTTTAAATAATTAAATAAACAAATTATAATATTAAGAAAATAAATTTATTTTATCCTATATTATTATTAAATTATGTTCTATAAAAAAAATAGTTAATATTTTTTATTTAAATTTATTAATTAACATGGTTAATTACATTTCTAAAAATATATAATATTACAAAAAGTGTAAACATAAATAAAATAAAAATTAATTATAATAAAAATTAATTACATTTAAAAGTAACAATTAATAATACAAATTAATATAATTATATATGTAACATTAAAAGTATAATTATTTCAATAATATTAATATGTTTATTATTTCTTATATTAACTAATATATTATAGATAATATATAATTATTTATAATAAAATAAAATTATTTATTTTTTCTAATATTATTTTTAATAACATAAATATATATCTATATGAATAATATTTTTATAATATTTATAATTGGATAATTATTTTTTATAAAAAAATAATACATTATTTTACTATAATATAAACATTAATATTTTGTATAAGTACAATAATATTGTAAAAATATAATATTGACATTAATATTTTTAAAATTATTATCATGAATTTATTTTAATATTATATATTTTAAAATTTAAAATATATTATTTAATAAATAAATTTATTAAACATTTAATATTTAATTAAAAGATATTAATATTATTTTATAATAATATTATTTTCCATCATCAATTCTTAAACAAAATCAAACTATACATAAATTTAAATGCTATTTTTTTTGTTGGTCATGAAAACTATTACTATAATATTTAAAATTATTCCACAAACAATAAAAAGAAAAAGAAAAAGTTTTATTAAAAGAAAATAAATTTTATTTTATTTTAAGAATAAATATATAAAATTATGTAATTAAAAAAATAGAATAAATACATAAAATTATATAAATAAAAAAATATAATAATCTTATATAAAAACATAAAAAAACAAGAAAATACGGTTAAAAATAGTCATACACATCGGCACATAATATTACAAATAATGAATTTTTATTATAATTTTATTATTTTAAATTTAATTATTTAATTAATTGTTTTTTATTAGTAATGATATATCTCTTTTTAATATTAATCTAAATATTTTTTAAGTCTATAATAATTAAATATTGATTGTTGAATATGATTTATAATAAATTAAATTTTATAATTTTGAAAATTATGTTTTAGGATTTAATTATTTTTAAATGTAACCAAAAATATTTGTAATGTTTTATTAAAAAACAGAAATTGGAAAAACAATATATATCCAATTTTTTTAATTATATTTTATTTGTAATAAAAAAAATATATCCAATTTTTTTTAATTATATTTTATTTTAATTTTATTTAAAAAATCGTTATAATATTTACTTTCTTAGAATAATATGTAAAGATAAAAGAATGTATTAGAATTAGTTACTTAAAAAATTGACTACATATTTAAACTAGAATATTAAGCAATTTGGAATAATATTAATTGTTTTTAAATAATTAAAAACATTTATTATAATTTCATCTCAGTATGTAAATAATATTGTAAATGTAATTATGGAAACATAAACACATTTATAAACACATTTTTAACTAGTTAAGTTTATATAATATTATTATTGAACTTAATATCTAAGTCTTATTTAATTGGTCAGATTATTAGTGGTGTTTGTTGAGTTCATATAAGGATGTTAGTAATATGCCTATGTCATTTAGAAGCCAAAATCAAGTTGTTTTAGTTGTAAGTTACTTTTTCAGGCTTATTTAATTAATCATAATTTATTTTTTTATTTGAAATTCTAAGATGACATGGTTTAACATGTTATAATGTTATATGGATTTAAAAAATAATATTAGTTAAATTTTAAAAAATAATAAAAACAAATATTTATTCATTTTCATTAAATATATTACTATTTTTTTTTCTCGAAGAAAGTAGGTAATGTTTTTTTGATAAGTTTTAAAATGCATTTAACACTATCAGAGTAAGTGTCGTGTTTAAACACAATTTTTAGAAAAGTATACACAATAATGCACGCTAAAAACGAAAATATTGATAATTTTAAATATCTTAACCATTATCTTAATTTTATTTAAGTTATTTAAATAATTAAGTGTTTCGTTTTAAACTACCGTTTTGATACATTACTAATTTTTATTTCAATTATTAAAATTTTGAAATAATATTCTTAGTGTTTTTTATCATAATTTTATAGTTAATTATACTTAACCAAGACATGCACTGTCAAATAAAAAATTAATACTATAAAAATAAAAAATAAATATTCGTTTATATATATATATATAAGATTTCATTTCAAAATACAATTATTCGTATGGTAAGCATGAAAATTTGATATACTCTATTTCATAAATAATATTATTATTTTTAATATTAATAAAATAATATTTTGAATTTTTAAATTCAAAATAATTAAAAAAATATTAAAGGGCAAATTAGGACTAATTATTGCGTAATAAAACCCTAATTAGAAAAATTAAATAAAAATCCAAAAAAATAATTTAACGTTAAAATATTGTATTTATTTTATTCAAATTAAATCCAAGAAGCGGTTGGAATTATTTAATTAGGATTTTAAACATAAATTATATATAATTTATGGCTTAGAACAAATAAATAAATACCCCTAAATTGTTAAAAATACCAAAAATACCAAAATAAAATAAAAATAAGAACATAAATTTTATTATGTTTCTAAATAGATATTTTGTGAAAATTTTGGTGAAGAAAGTTTAAGAAAGAGATTAAAATTAAATTTTAAATAACCCTTTTATTAAAAATTAAACTGATAATCTAGTGTAGCTGAAATTATGTTTAATAGGTTGTAGCAGGATTCTCAGTCATTAGATCAACGATAGATTTTCATTTATCGCCTTTTAACATGGCACAATGCTGGATGTAATGAAACCAGCGTGCGCCCGCTCCACTAGATCAATTAACGTGATGAACTAACTCCGTTAGCTGAGATCGCCAAACTCGGACGGAACGCCAAACGACGCTACGAAACGACGTCATTTAGGGTCTTCTTCTTCGTTGAATAGGGACGCTCGTCAGAATTGCGATTGATCGTCGGCGATTCTTTTGGAAGGTCTATCTCCTTCATCTCCCAACATTATCCTCTTCTAGAAGGTCTAGGTCATTTGTCACCCAATCTTATCATATAATTTTCAAGTTTGATCGATTTAATCTATTCTAGGGCTTAATTATGTATGTTCTTTGTTTCTAAACACTCCTTATATCATGCATGAACTTTCTGTTGAAAGAAAATTGATCAAATCAACTTAAAATAAAAATTTCGATTTTTTTTTGAAAATTTTGATTTTTTGAAATTGATGTTCTTGAGCTTTTAGGCTACAATTTTGATTCAAATAATTGTGTAACATATTTTTAAAAAATATTAGGATAATTTCTATATGATTGTAATATCATTCCGATCATGTTTGATCCAACTATGTTTTTGAAAAAAATTGGATTTTGATTTCATTTTCAAAAACAGTTATAATAATGTTATGATGTTTTATTTTGGTTGGGTTCAACTATATTTTTTATTTTAAAGCTAATGGAACAAAAATAAGATCTTGAAATGACCTAATTTGAAAGATCCTAAATTTTGACCTAAATTTGTTTTTTAAAAATTGATCATTGTAAAGATCAAATTATCGTGATTAGGGTAAGGGCTTTTGTTCTTCATAATTATATGAATCATCTTCCAATTACATATCGTGATTCATGATCTAAATAAAAAGTAATGAGACATGAAATTTTATCATACCAAATAAAGAACACTCGGTCTTAGATCTGATCATATATTACCGAGACTGAGAAATAGGACCGAGAATCTTCGGTCCAGACCTAGTCTAGGGACCTGTGTTCTTAATTTAGGACCGAGACCGAGGACCGGTGTTCTTTGTTAGGATTTGTATCTCCCAATTCCGACCAACTTGAAACAATCTGTAAAAATGCAAGAAAGAATAGCAGAAGAAGACACAAATTTATAGTGGTTCACTCGAATTGAGCTACATCCACTTCAGCCACCACCAGATTTCACAATGAAGAAGAAGAAGGAATACAGAGTTTTTGCCTCACACTTTATCTCTCTAGAATTCTGTCTTTAATCTATGTAAACCCTTAAAAATCACATATTTATAGGTTAAACATTCAGGTAATAAACCTAAATAATTTTTGATCAGGCCCAAGCCCCAAACCAAATACAAACCCAATAAACTATAATTAACAATGTAGAGTGTATTATAAGTGTAGGCTCCATAACTCAACAATTCCCACTTGGAGACTAACTTCATTATCTCTCGATCGGTAGCGTCTTTTCATCTAGTGTCTTAACGAAGAAGACCAAATGAAGTTGCACACAACTTCAGTTTCTCATTTGTCACAACTTTCGTCAGCATATTAGTTGGATTCTCACTCCCAGGAATTTTCTCAAGAGCTAATACTCCATCTTTTAAAGCTGACCGGATGAAATGATAACGAACTTGTATATACTTCGTCCTGCCATGATAAACAAGATTCTTTGCCAAATGAATGGAACTCTAATTGTCGCATCGCAACATACTTCCCTCGTAGTCTTGACCCAATTCTCGCAAAAAGGGTTGTAACCACATCATCTCCTTAGCAGCCTCTATCACAACAACATACTCTGCCTCACAACTAGAAAGAGCAGCAATCTTCTGCAATTTTGAAACCCAACTGATTGCAGTACCTCCCAGAGTATAAATGTAGCCTACTATGCTCTTCCTACTATTAATATCACCATCATTATCAACATCAACATATCCTTCCAAACCCATATTAGACTTTTGAAAACACAAAGCGAGACCCATACTTCCTCTTAAGTATCGTAGTATCCACTTTAGTACTTCCCAATGTTGTCTACCCGGGTTGCTCATGAATCTGCTAACAACTCCCACTACATGTGCTATGTCTGTTCTTGTGCAAACCATCGCATACATAATACAACCAATGAAAGAGGCATACGAAAAAGTGGCCATGTAATTTTTCTCCTCCTCTATTGAAGGCGGCTAATCTTTAGATAGTCTGAAGTGACTAGCTAAGGCGGCTAATGAACCTGCTAAGAATTTTCTTCACATATTCTTCTTATGAAAGCTTGTGAACTTCTTCATCCCTGAAAATTCTCATCCCAATGATTTGTTTTGCAGCACCCAAATCCTTCATTGCAAAATTTTCAAACAACTCTTTCTTGAGCTTGTTAATCTCATACAAGCTTGCTCTAGAAATCAACATGTCATCAACGCATATGAGCAGAATAATGTATGATTTATCAAACCTCTTGATATAGCAGCAATGATCAGGTTCACACCTCAGAAAATTGTTACTTTTCAAGAAGCTATCGAATTTCTTGTACCATTGCCTTGGAGTCTGTTTCAAACCATACAGACTCTTCTAAAGCTTACACACAAGCTCATCTTTTCCTTTGATTCCAAATCCTTCTAGTTGTCGCATATAAATCTCTTCATATAAATCACCATGAAAAAAAAACAGTTTTGGCATTCATTTGTTGAAGATGAAGGTCTTCTTTCACAACCAAACTCAAAATAGTTTTGATTGTCATCAATTTAACATCTGGAGAGAAGATCTCATTATAGTCAACACCTTCTTTCTGTTGAAATCCTTTCACAACCAACTTTGCCTTGTACCTCATGGTTTTATCATGTTCTTTTTTAATCCTGAAGATCCATTTGATTCCCCTTGGTAGCTCAGTGAGCTCCCAAGTTTGATTCAACGTCAAAGAGTCCATCTCATCTTTCATTGCAGACTCCCACTTACCCAATTCATCAGATTGTATTGCTTCCTCATAGCATTTAAGTTCACCTCTATTTGTCAACAAGATATAGTTCAGAGATGGAGACCAACTCTCAACTAGTTTTCGATTCATTGACGATCTTCTCAATTGTATAACCGGTGTTTGCTGATTTACATCTAGGGCCACGTTCTCAACGATTTCATCTTCAACAACACATTGTTCTAGTTCGACAGCCGGTATATATTCAGCTGAAAATTCTCTCAAATCGACTGTACCAGTCTCTTCCAAGTTGGAATCACCATCTGATGTCTTCCCAACACAATCTTTGTAGAGAACCTGTTCATTGAAGATAACATTTCTGCTACGAATGATCTTCCGATTTTGATTATCCCAGAAACGATAACCAAACTCGAAATCACCATAACCAATGAAAAAATATTTATTAGATTTTGGATCAAGCTTGCTCCTATCACATTTATTAATATGAATATATGATAAACAACCGAACACTTTCAAATAAGAAAGGTTTACCTTTTTATTGCTCCAGGATTCTTCAGGAATTCTGAATTCAAGAGGAACAGAGGGTCCCCTGTTTATCAAATAGGAAGTAGTATTTATAGCTTCTGTCCAGAAGGTTCTAGGCAGCCCTGCATGCAATCTCATGCTTCTAGCACGCTCGTTCAATGTTCAATTCATTCGTTCAGCTGTTCCATTCTCTTGAGTTGTTCGGGGAATAGTCTTCATTATATTGATCGCATTCACAACATAATACTCTTTGAAATCTGAATTGATATATTCACCTCCGTTGTAAGATCTCAAATACTTAACTTTCTGTTTTGTTTTATTTTCAACCAAAGCCTTCCATTTCTTGAAAATAGAAAATACTTCAGACTTGTGCTTCATAAAATATACTCATACCTTTCTTGTCGAATCATCTATAAACGTCACGTAATATTATGTTCCTCCAATAGAAGAAACAGGTGCAGGTCCCCACACATTAGTGTGTACCAACTCTAGCCTTTCTTTCTTGATCTCTTTCCCAATCTTTAAGAAACTCACCCGTTTCTGTTTTCCAAGAATACAGTTTTCACATAACTGATGTTCAACTGACTTCAGTTCTGGAATCTGTCCATTCTTCAAAAGAATTTTCATCCCTTTTTCGCTCATATGGCGCAACATGCAATGCCACAGCTCACTATTTTTCGAGTCATCAACAACAACAACTATTTCTATGCAAGTTGAAGTCGTGTATAACGTTCCAGTTTTGTGACTTTGAACAACAACAATTGATCATTTAGTCACCTTCCATGCATCATTTCCACAACTGAAATTTTGACCTTCTTCATCAAGTTGTGTAACAGAGATCAGATTTCGCATTAAAACTGGAATGTGTCTCACCTTATTAATCTTCCAAATAGAACTATTTTCCATCTTCAATTTGATGTCCCCCATGCCAACAATATCCAGTGGCTCACCATCTGCGAGATAAACTTTCTCACAGTTTCCAGCCACATAATTCTCCATTAATTCTTTGTGGCCAGTGGTGTGGAAAGACGCTCCTGAATTCAAAACCAATGAATCTAGCTGGCTATCAACAGACAGAAGTAACGCATCAGTGACAGATTCTGTAACAACGTTGGCTGAATTATTTTTATCATCACCGTTTCTCTTCGGTGCTTTGTAGTTCCTCTTTAAATGACCATATTTACCACAATTCCAACACTCAAATGTCCACCCAGACATGGACTGACTCCTCGACATAGATCTGCTCTTACCTCGGTTGAAATTTCTATCATTACCTCTACCCCTGTTTTCCACATTCAGAGCAGAACCTTTGAACGTTTCACCAGAATCAATTTTACGAACCTTTTCAGCAAGATTACGATCTGTAAGTTCAACAAATTTCAGTTTAGCATTTCCAACTAAATTACTAATTATTGCCCTCATAGGTTCCTAACTATTTCTTAGAGATGCTAACAAAATCAGTGCACTAATTTCATCTCCAAAATAAATCTCAACAGATAGCAATTGATTCACAATTGTATTGAATTCATTCAAATAAGTAGTGACAGAAGTACCATCAACCATTCTTAAGTAAAAGAGGGTTTTCATTAAGTGTACCTTATTGTTAGCAGATGGTTTCTCATACGTATCAGAAAGAGATTTCATCAGACCCATGGTGGTCTTCTCCTTTGCTACATTGAGAGTAACCGTCTTGGCTAGCGTCAATCGGACAACTCCCAAAACCTGTCTATCAAGGACTTTCCATTCAGCTTCATCCATCTTCTCTGGTTTCTCACTCAAAGGAACATGAAGCTTCTTTCCATAGAGATAATCTTCAATCTGCATTCTCTAGAAGGCATAATATGTCCCATCGAATCTTTCAATCCCATGTCCTATACTGTTCTCACTTGTCATTGTTTCCAATGCTCAAATCTATCCTAGCTGCTCTGATACCAGTTGTTAAGATTTGTATCTCCCAAATCCGACCAGCTTGAAATAATCTGTAAAAATGCAAGAAAGAAGAACACAAGAAGAAACAGATTTATATTGGTTCACTCAAATTGAGCTACATCCACTTCAGCCATCACCAGATTTCACTATGAAGAAGAAGAAGGAATACAAAGTTTTTGCCTCACACTTTATCTCTCAAGAATTCTGTCTCTAATCTAGGTAAACCCTAAATAATCACATATTTATAGGGTAAACATTCAGGTAATAAACCTAAATAATTGTTGGTCAGGCCCAAGCCCAAAATCAAATACAAACATAATAAACTCTAATTAATAATGTAGAGTTTATTATAAGTATATGATCCATAACTCAACATTCTTGAGTTAGGACCAAGTCTTAAGACCGGTGTATTTGAGCTAGGACCGAGACTTAAGACCGGTGTTCTTGATCAAGAACTGAGCAACCTGACCGAGATTTCTAACCTCGGACCGAGAAGTCTAACATGATATTGAGCCTCTTAGGTCCATGCTCGAAGAAACCTAGACTTGGGAATGAGCCTCTCGAACCCAAGACCGAGCCTTATAGACCCTTGACCCATGCTCTCGAGCCTTGGTCTAGACCACCCTAGTATAGACCGAGTCCATCCGAGCCCAAATCACTAAAACTAAACCAGACCCTTAGACTCCGGTCCTAAGGGCTGTTTGGTTCCACTTTTTAAAATCCAAAATAATTTTTATAATTTTGGAACACGAATCTATTCTCAAATAATCCCTAAAGGTTAGAAAATGATATTTAAATATTTTTAGTGTATTTCATAAACCAATATTTTGGATGAGGCCCTGTCTGAAATTATTTTTTAAATTCTAACAATTTTATGATATTTTTTGGGTTTTTATTCAGTATTATATCAACACAATCATAGGTACACCCTTCTAAATAATTTTGTATAATTATATACGCAATCTAAATATATCTTTGTTTAGAACCCCCAGACTACTAATTAAAGAAAATAAATATTAAATATCCAGACTTTGTTTATTTTAAAATTTTAAAATCGTCCTTTGATAGGAGCGGAAGACATAGCGTGAAATCCCTTTCCCGAGCGTAACAAAAAATATGAACCCTTACAGAAATTATGGTATAAATACGTTTATAAACGTATCATTTTAATGATTTTCCAAAAATCATTTAGTGACTCTGATTTCGAATAAAAAATAATTTAAATTAGTTACATTTAATTAATTTAAACTTGGTTTTAACCAAATTATTATTTGATTTGAACAAAATTAATTATTTTTACATGATTAATCTTTAAAAACTCCCAAGTATTATTTTAAAAATCTTTTAAAATAATGTTTTCTTTTAAAAGAAGCCTGACTTGCAAACCAAGATTGAAACGCATCGAACCTCGAGCCTCCCCGCCACGTGTCCATGACATGTGCTAAGCTACAGAGGAAGCAATTCTTGGGGGTTACAACTTTCTTGACGACTCTACTTTGGAAAGTAACATTTCATTTTTCATTTAAAAAATATATAAATCGAAATCTGGCTATTTAATTTTTTTATAACATTTATAGTACCTTGAAAATAGTCCACCTTACAATGTTTATCACCTCAAAAGGTACATCATCTAGGATTATGTGAAGAAGTACTAGATCAGAATTCTATACTTTTACCAATTACGTGAAGATCGATAATATTGGTTTGTCACCAAGAGATGTTGCGAGAGTAAAAACTAGGAACCCGGAATGGATCCCCTACTGGCTTTGATACATCCGACAATATGCGTCCTTATAGATGGTGTGGAGAGAATCGAACCCAAACCTCGATAGAATCTTAGCAGACAAAACTTGGTTACTTTACCCAACCGTTGTTTAACGTGCCCAAACAACAAAGCCTCGACAAAGTCAAACTTGTACGTGCTTATTTATTATACATGCATACATTTATAATAGATATAATAAATATCTCTAAGCGTAATATCTTTTATCAAAATCAAATGACATGTTTTTCTAGTTGATTATACATCTCAGAATGTCTCTTCTAGAGAACGAAGATATATTCCTCTATAGCCACTAATTCCACGAACGGGAATGGTACTATCGAGTTTATGGTCTCAATATTGCTCTCTAATACACTCATTTCCGAATTCATTATAACTTCATGATAGGAATGCAAAGAAAATGGAACTTGGTACACATGGCTTTCATGTTAGGAGATCACCATATATGTTCAACTATCGAAGAGTTCAAGGCCATTATGATGATCGAAAATAAAAATATCATAATACTCAAACCATACATGAAATTCATGTCCCTTCAACGAAGAATTCGGGGTATACAAAGACTACGGTTGATAAGATTATGGCAATAACCTACAGGACCTTCCATGATGGGTAAACCTTGCCACTTAGACTAGAGAAATGCCACTAAATTTCACTACCTCCCTTACCATCAAAATCATGATGGATCACTTTCTCTTCACTCCAACAGGAATCCTTATGCCATCCTCCAAAATACTGGAAGTAGTTTACCATCTCAGGGTAGGATATAAGGATCCCACTAGCATCATCTTAGTTGAAACGCTATTAGGGCTAAACATATCGTATTTCACAAACATTAACAAGAGAGGAGCCAAAAATACTCGTCAACAACAACGACTCCATACGTGATCTTTTATTCTAGTATAGTATTAATAAATTGATCTACTCCATGGATGATCAACCCATGATCAAGCTTATGGGTATCGAATGAATCACTTCTTACTACACCCCCGAGCTCTTTAAGTAGTTCAGGCGAGACTGCACGCCTCCTTGTCGCGACTGCGTGGTCACCATAGACATACCTATCGAGCACAACGACTTTGTCCACTACATTGATTTGTAGAATGGCACAGTTAAAATGGGAATCCCGAAGGATAAGAATAATTATATTGACTATATCATCGAGGAATTGTGAGATCAGCAAGAAGAGGAAGGAGAAAGTGATGGCTCTATCGCCTCTACATGTTGTAGCCAAACTCGCTTCCCTTGATGAGGAGCTCTAAGTTTTACCCTTTTGTATAAATAACAAACGTTAGAAGCCTAGGATAATAAATTAGCAAATCCTAAGAACTTCAAAATTTTGAAATATATAAATCGAAACTTCTTTTAAAAGCAAGTGTATAAAACTTTATGAGATTTTTATCTATAGGTCATGTTATTTGTATGTGCATTTTGCTATTATTTTTACAATTTCATTTCTCCTCTAATCTATAATCACAATCATTCACGATGTCCATGCTGGCATACATCGAGCTGGTCCCTTGGGTAGATAACTTACACGTTAATTGATGGCACTTTGAAGATTACAGCCTCACCTCATCATGAGGTTCCTAAAATACAAAGTAAACTCCAACTATATGGTGGAGATGCAATAAAGATGGAAAACCGACAAACGAGCCTACTCCTTCGATAGAATGTCTATATATCCAACCATAGAAGAATTCCAGGCTATCCTGATGATAAATAACACAAACATTATACATCTAAAACCATTTAAAGACTCGATGTCTATCGGAAAACTTCTAAAAAAAGTACTACTACTCCAAAACAACGTCCGATGTTATCATCATCGGCATGAACATCATTTTCAAGGCTTGGGACAAATGGAAATAAAAGATAGAGAAATCCTTATAAAAGTAAGATCATTTATGATTATAATGTTAGTCCTAATGACTCATTTCTTCATAGCTCCAACAAATGATAAGCCTTCCTCAAGAATTATTGAGGTAGCATATCAACTACAAAAAGACAATAAAGATACTACTGGTATTATCTTAGTAGAGACACTCTTGGGTATGAACAGCTTCCATGGATCTTCTACTATGAGTAAAATGAGTCCCATGTTAGTCCTCTACATCTGGCTGCTTAACAAGTTCAAGCGTCTACCGATGTTCTTCCTAAAGGAATTATGTCCCCCTTCATCCAATACCAAAGAATGAATGAAGCTTTATACGAACTCCCGATGCAAGACAATGATGAAATATGGGACATTTTACCCTAGTATCCCATCAAAAAATGACTTTCATGATGGATGACAAGCCAATCGTTCTGCTCATGGGTTTGAAATAGGTTACCTACTACAATACTCATGACCTGTTAAGGCAATATGATTCTAACTACATTGAAGTTGTTATTGCGGTAGATAGACCTATAAACCGAAGGATCTATGCAGAATTCCTCTAAAGATGGCATGATGCCTTCCAGATGAATATCCAAGCAAACAAAACAAAATATATGGAACTTATTTACAACCAGTATGAGAAAGCCCAGCAAGCTGAAGCGGAAGAATATGCTAATATCGATGTAGAATAGTTCTTGACCTAAAATTTTGTACTTTTTAAGAACTTTTCCCCTTTATACTCTTTTGTAAAATATCAATAAAATAGTCTCTATAAAAAATATTGCGAGTATGTTTATATTCAACTCTATGTTTGTTTATCTAATCGAGTCATGAATGAGATCCTTACTCTCTAAGATTCATATCTTGTGTTTTTGCATTTGTATTTTATTACATCTATAAGATCTTTATCTCTCTCTTCATAATCGCAGGCTACCTCTCTCTCTTCATAATCGCAGTTCGGTAGTCACTTTGAAAAAGTATGGCCTCACGAAGAAGAGACCTTAGAACTAGATATTTTATGCGCCAAAAAATGGCCGAAGGAACTTTCGAAAATAATAAGGATATGGTATCTCAAATTGAGTTTGCTGAAATGAAGGCTACTCTTTAGCAAGTAACGGAGCAACTGATAGTATTAACAAACTTGATGACCAAGCCTTCTATTCATGTTCAGGAATAGCCATCCTGATAGGATCGGCTTTATCAATAGAGACGGGGGTCTGGCTAAAGATGAAGGCTTATGAAAAACAGTTTGAAAGAAATCCTGTTAGGGATTTAATTCGCTTTATATTCTACGCAAACTTGTGTAAACACTTGAAACGGATTCAAGGCGGAATTGTTACTTGGGTTTGAAGCACAAGATGAAATATGAAAAGATGACAGAAAAGAAGAACACATCAGTTTGTTTATGGATGTTCGGAGAAACTCTCCTACGTCACCCCTTCTTCCAACCACCGGAAGGATTCACTATAAGATGATTAGAATCAAATACAGTTTACACACACTTAGCTCACTATTGAACATAACACTTTCTGTTCAATTACAAGATGAATAATATCACTCAGCTAAAGGTGCTTTGATTCTAGCTCTCTCTCTCGATTCACACACAGTACAATCAGAAAGAAGCTTCACAGTTTGAATTCAGTAAGCAAGATGATTGAGTAGTTTCTCTCTATGCAAAATCAGATTGATTGTTCGTTGTGTAAGGCTCTGGTTCAAGTTACTGGTTAGGTTCTTCGTCCGTTGTCCTTAGGATTGATTAAATACTGAGCAGGAGCTAACGGTCAAAACTTTAAGAATGATACGTGGCACTCTTCCATTGGAAAGCCTCCATTGTACACAACAGGTTCTGAGCACAAGGATCGTGGCCGTACAGAACTGGTAGTGCACCGAATATTCCATCAGGGATGTACCTGCAAAACGGGTAATGTGAGGAAAATTCTCTTACGTGGCATTCCTTGATTGGATGCATATAGCTGCTGTACTAATCTTCACAAGAAAGTGGAGCAGAAGTATGGTACAGCTATAGCACGTGGGTAGGAGAAATGCTAGATTCAAGCGTACTGCTTAAACTGAGCATTAGACGTATTTCAGTTAGACGGATTGTGAAAATAAGTCTAATGAAATAGGTCATCTCCTAATATAAAAACCGTCTATTAGACTGCCTGGTCTAATAGAATTAGACTCCCGTCTAATTACAATAACCATTAGACTGGCACGTCTAATTCTGGTTCTACCTAAGACTTGTCTGAAGGAGTTAGACGCACGTCTAACTTTTATTAATTAGACCACACGTCTAATTATTCAATAACCATTAGACGGGTACGTCTAACTCCACTGAGTTAGACTACACGTCTAATTCCGGTTCTACCTCAGACTTGTCTGAAGGAGTTAGACGCATGTCTTACTTTCATTAATTAGACCACACGTCTAATTATTCAATAACCATTAGACGGGTACATCTAACTCCACTGAGTTAGACTACACGTCTAATTCCGGTTCTACCTCATACTTGTCTGAAGGAGTTAGACGTATGTCTAACTTTCATTAATTAGACCACACGTCTAATTATTCAATAACCATTAGACGGGTACGTCTAACTCCACTGAGTTAGACTACACGTCTAATTCCGGTTCTACCTCAGACTTGTCTGAAGGAGTTAGATTCACGTCTAACTTTCACATCAATTAGACTACCCGTCTAATTCCGAATATCAATTAGACTACCCGTCTAATTACAAGTATATTAGACTACACGTCTAACTCCGTTGAGTTAGACTGTACGTCTAATTCTATTAGACTTATGTTTAATTACGTGTATTCATTAGACCATCTGTCTAATTCTTTACACGTCTATTAGACTACACGTCTAATTCCACTGAGTTAGACTGTACGTCTAATTCTTTTAGACTTACGTCTAATTCCGTGTATTCATTAGACCATCCGTCTAATTCTTTACACGTCTATTAGACTACACGTCTAACTCCGATGAGTTAGACTATACGTCTAATTCCGTGTATTCATTAGACCATCCGTCTAATTTTTTACACGTCTATTATACTACACGTCTAACTCCGATGAGTTAGACTGTACGTCTAATTCCGTGTATTCATTAGACCATCCGTCTAATTCTTTACACGTCTATTTGACTACACGTCTAACTTCGATGAGTTAGACTGTACGTCTAATTCTATGCAAATGAAAATCAAAATCGGTTTAATGACCCTCATTAGATCCAAGTCTTATAACATACTATCTCAATACACCTGTATCAAAACTCATAAGTTATTTCATCATCAAGATATTAGTGGTTAAATTATTTCAACCCTTAGTCAAAATAATTTGACCCAACACATCCTCGTCACGAAAAAATGTTCCACCCATCACCCTACCAATTAGGATTAATCTTCAAACTCGTCGTAAGGTCGATGAAACCTCTCTATGAGGAAACACTTGAAGATGATAATATATCAACAAGAACCCAGCCAGAAGCTACTGATAACCCTAACGCCCAAGAAGGAGCAAACACTACAATCATTACCCCTACAGAATACGAGGTCCAAATGGCTTAGTTAAATTCCAATAATGACAAGTTCTAAGATCAGCTCAATTAGTTCACCAATGATAGAATTGATGAACGCCATGATAGAAAAAATGTTATAAAAACTACATAAGGATAAATCATTCTGTGAGGGATAAAATTACCTTCTCTATCAAACTACATAGGCAAGAGGGATCATACTGCTTTCTTCCAGATAAATGGCTATGACACCTTTATACCTAAGAGAACCAATAGTTCTCTATCTATTTCTATAATATTTAGATGGTGTTGTATTAGGTTGGTATCACAAAAAGAATATAGTTTATCTTCAAACTATTGATGAACCTGCCTCAGCCTTCATAGAATGTTTTAGTTTCATCTCAACATAGAACGCCCCGAAAAAAATTTTAAGCATGTTAAACAAGGTGGGAATGAGAAATTCATAGTTTTTATCGAAAGGTGGAATGTTGTTTCTAAAGAAATCAATTCTTTACCCGTCGAACAAAGAAAAATTGGCATGAATTTTGATAATGTTAACGAACGATATGTTGTTCAATTTACCGTCAAAACTTTCTAAAACATGAAGAATCTACTCAAAAAAGGTAATAACCTCGATGAAGCCTTTGATAAGCGAAAGAAGGAGGTTAAATTGTAAAGACTTATATTGCCCCTCCACAACCTCAAAAGAAGGATAAAGTCGATGTCCAACAGGTCACGATTGCTTAGCAAGCTCCATTCTCACCTAAGCCAAGTCCAAGCAAACCGGTGTTAGCTAAAACAAATGTCCCGACGACATCTAAACTGCCAATACTTGGGATTCTAAGGCCTTCTAGAACTTTTGATGATTTGGGTATGACCCTGAGTCAAGCCCTTACTCCCCTCCAACAAAGGAATCTAATCAAACATTTGACTCCACGATAAGATAAAGAGTTCCTTAGAAAATTCAAAAGTGCATTATGCGCATACCATCAGATGAAGGGTCACTATAATAATAATAATTGTAGTGCTCTTAAGCATTAGTGTCAAGACATGATCGATCAAAAGGTCATTCCTAAACCTGAAATCATAAAAAATCCATTACCCGATCATCATATTAATATGATCTCCATGGACGAACCTATTAATAGTCTTGAAATTAATATGGTCAATTCATGGCCCAAAATGGATTGTTGAAGAATTCCACCTCTGCCACCGATATCTCAAAAGTGGTGGATTCCCTTTAATCCTAACACTAATTCTCCATGAAGAGGTATGCTAGAAGTCTTAGTAACCCGAAGTGGATATGACTTCCAACCCAGTTTCATGAAAGAAACCCCTACAACTAATCTCCCTAGATCATCTAATGACCCGAATAGGGAAAACAAGCCTAGTGCTCAAAATCCGAGTGATACTCTTCTTACTCAATTAAAGAAGACAAATTTCAACATTTCCATATGGAAAATCTTCATGTATTATATAGAACATAGGAAGATAGTTTTGAATGAACTCAACTAGGCTAGTGTACCAGCTAAAAAAAATCCTAAAGAGTTGGTTGGAATTATTTTGGCAACTCCTTAAATCAACATGATAGGTTTCGAAGAAAAAGATCTACATATTCCTGACAAAACCCATGTTAAGGCATTTTACATTTCTATAAAGATGGATGATAAGTTCATTTCCATGACTCTAATCGACAATGGTTATTCAGCATTGAACATATGTCCTTGGAAGACTCTCCAAGAAATTAGAATTTCTGATGATAAAGTTCTTCCCTTAGACATGTGTGTCCGAGGATTTGATAATTCTTGTTAAGATATTATGGGTAGCTTTCAAACAACGAATTTTGTAGCTGATACACCTTTTGAGGTAGAATTCTGTATAATTAATATGCGACCGTCATACAACCTAATCTTGGGAAGATCTTTATTGCAACAAGTTAAGGCTCTAGCCTCTACCCTGCATTAGAAAATACGGTTCTTAGCTAACGACAAACTCATAACCATAGAAGGTGAGAAGTATGTCATGGATGTCATCGGTTCGAATCAGTCCACTAATCTTGTGGTTGAGTTAAGTGGATTCAATATCTGTCTTATATTTAGGCAAGGCCAAGATTCATCTCATCTTCCTGACTTTACACCATACGGTGTTATTTCCATGCGTCTCATGCAGAAAATGGGATATTTCCCAAGAATGGATTTAGGACCAAATGCTATAGGTATGACTTCTTTTCCATGGTCTTATTACAACTTAGACAGTTTTGGTATCGGATATCCTCCGAAAGAGTATCAACGTTCTATAAATGTAAAATATTGTTCCCAATCCAGCCTTACTAGGACTATAACGGTTCTCAATCCAGCCTTACCAGGATTATGGTTGCTCATAATCCATCCTTACCATAAGTAAAATGGGAATCGTCCCCAGCCTTGAATGGACTAATCGACATTTAATGTCGTATAACTATGTCATTATCCCCAAAGTTAGTCCCCAACATGGAATGGACTAATCGACCTCTTGTTTTGTATAACTACGTCGCATGAAGATCGGGAGAACTATTCGAGATCTGATTTTTCCAAAAAATAAAAAGAATATACGTAAAGATGGTGGGAACTATGGTTCTTTCCACTAACCAATGACCTGAATTATAAGAAATAAGTAGTGGCAAAAGTCAAGATTAGCTTTGTTAATCAAACAATGATTAATCTCCCGTATATAACCTTGAGTTTCTAGAAAATATTAATTGATGGATATCCTTGATAAGCTCATTTTCGTGCTACGCGATTTTCCAAAAAATTAACTTCAATGGAAAGCTTTTGAAAAAAGGAACCAGAAGAAACCTAAAAGTCAAGCTTAAGCCGCAATCTGAGAAAAGACATCTCATTCCCCTTTGTACAAGAGAATAGAGAGAGTTAGACTAAAGGCTCCTAAAGAATAATAATGATAACATTGTTGTGTAGGTTGAGGTAAAATCACCGTTTAAGCTCACTCGGGCGACTGTCCCGATGACTATCGCAAGAGCCAAACTTATTGATTCTCCTAGATACACCTAGGAAACCAAAAAATATATAACACTCCCGTGTAGGTTGAGGTGTTTAAATCACTATTTATGTTCACCCGGGCGACTGTCCCAAAAACTATCGTAAGAGAAAAATGTATTGATTCTCCCAGAGACACCCTAGGAAACAAAAAATATATAATACTCCCGTGTAGGTTGACGTGTTGAAATCACTATTTATTCTTACACAAACAGTAATTCTAATGACTATCACAAAAGTATAACGTTTTGATTCCTCTAGATATACCTAGGAAGCAAAAAAAATCTTAAAGCCAGAAAGTTGAAGTTCTTTTTGTGACTATCCCCGAAATAATTAATCTTTCGAAGGATTGTGTCCCATGGAAAAAAATAAACTAAAATATAACTGAACGAGACCCCCATATCCCAGTCACCTTCCTTGAGAGTTAAGTATTTGGATAATTGTATGCACGAGACTGGATCTATCATCTATATCTTAACATAAGAGAAAAAGAAACTTGAGCTTTTCAAGCGAGATAATCCCAGAAATGCTAGTATCTTAACCCCGAACACATTTCGAATCCAAGTTTCAATGATTTATGGAAAGGATCAAAGTTTCTTGTATTTCCAAACTTTATTTGAAACAAAATTGGGAACAGTTCATTCCCTAGATATGACAACATAACTGGTCGATATTTCAATCAGTTGCGAAGGTTATTTCGTAAGACTAAAAGGAGAAAGATTATTCTGAAATCCTCCTTAAAGTGATAAAGTCCCCTAAGAGTCGACGATTTTAACCTAGTTTCAAAGGACATTTTGTCACATTGAAACTAAAACTTCCTTCAAAACAACAAGGTCGATATTTCACCTAGCTGTGAATGGCACTTTGTCAAAACTAGAAGAGATAAGTTTTCAACCAGAATAACTCCTCTTGTAAACCATTTCCAGCTCAATTATGATTTTTCAATAAGTTATGAAGGTCATTTTGTACAAGACCTCTTAAAATCACTATTTATTAATAGGCTCGGTAGATCATTATTATGATTCATAAAGACCTATTCTGATAGGCATCTATGTAGGTTATCGATATAACCTATCCCCAACATATAGGCGTCTATGTAGGTTATTATTATAACTAATCTCCTCGGAGTGATTATTTTTACTATTCCCCAAATAATGAGCCCTATCTCTATATAAGTATCCATACAGGTCATTATTATGACCAATTCCTTACAGAGTTATTATTATCACCTTCCCAAAGAAGGTTTTATTCCATGATGAACATTCATGGAGGTCATTATTATGACTAACCTTCAGCAGTAAATCTCATCCCTTGATGGACACAACATGATTGTACTCACGTCACCTAGAAGACTTTCTTTCATCCTCAAAAGTGAATCCTCTTCACCCCCCCCCCCCCCACACACACACAAAATAAGTCCTATCACATTATACGCATTCATGAGAGTCATTATTATGACTAATCTTCAGTAGTGAATTCCATCTATTGATAGACAATGTGTGATTATTATCACTATCCATGTAGAGATTTATCTTTATCCTCGTGGAGTTCTATCACCATCCTTAGAATAATATTCCTCAAGAAAGTCCTACCTCTTAATGAATTGTCTTTAGTAGATGACCTTACCCTATATAGAGTACTATTTACTCACTATTCAAGCCCTATATGTTGATAGACATTATCAATCATTGTTATGATAGGATTATAATAATTTATCCCAAGTTGAAGTCATGTTTACTCCCAAGCAAGCATAAAACTATTAAGATTAGTCTATCCCTAGACAAGATTCAATCATCAAATCTTGTATGGCTCTACCCACCTATGAGTCATTTTTATGATTCATCTCCAACATCTATTACCATCCATATTTTATCATTCTACCTCATTATAAGCTAGGGTAAAAATTTCAAGATGTTCATCCTTCGAACCCACGTTTTCTCAAAATAAAGTTTGTTTTATTCAAACTCGGTTCGAGAGTGGCATTTTTTAAACATAAAAATTTGACATACCCTATTTTATCAATAATATTATTATTTATAATAATATTTGATAATCAAAAAGGGTAAATAATATTTTGTAAGTTAATTTTCAAACCGGACACACATTAAAAGTTTTGAATATTTATTCTAAATAATCAAAAAGGGTGAAATTGATAGAAAAATTAAGTAAAGTTAATTTTTGGAACCGGCCAGAAAACTAAACAAATATTAACTTCTATGTGCAGGAACAGATCGAACTGCATAAACCGGCTGGAGCCTCACAAACCGGCTGAAGAACACTTCAAAAAAATCCAGTTTCAAGTGATCAAGTCAAGATCAAGAGGAACCGGCCTCAAAACTCTCAGCAGACCGGCTAGCAAAGAAAAGGCTACACTCCAGCCGGATCATTATATGATAGAGTCAACCGGAAACTAATAAATTACAAAGATGACGTAGTGTGACGAAATAGACTTGTCTCGGATAAATAAAAGAAGATAAGATCTGATCAGAAGAATGCGATAAAAACAATGATGATTTACTGATCCGACTCAGACAGCCGGAAGGTGCATGCCTGACACGTGTTCAAATCTGCAAATCGGTTACGTCATCTTTACCTGAGGAGTATTTGCATGCTTGCCAAGTGTTAGGAAGGTGAAACGTGTAAGCAACCTCTCTGCACCGGCATGACTCTGAATTAACCAATCCCACGGTGAGAGAAGAAAGTGACCGTTGGAAGACTCTTCACTATAAAAGGAAGACGAAGCGACCTCATTAATAACAAGTTACGAAAATCTTAGAGAGATAAAGAAATCTCACGCGCGATCCAAAAACGTTGTGTCATTTACCGAAAACTATTGTTGTGTTGTGTTATTGTATTACATCAAGAGTGAGTTGGTGTAACCGGCGAGTAGTAAGTTAAGGCTCGACCGGCAGTGTAATTGTTGTAAACTTGAAAGTTAGTGGAGATCCTTCTCATAACCTGAGAAGAAGGGGTGACGTAGGAGGGTTTGCTCCGAACATCCATAAAAAATCTTGTCTCGTGTCATTTCTTTTATTTCCGGCTTACTCACTCTAAACACCGAACAATTACCAACCTAAACATAATCCTTAACCAAACCGGTCAATATATTCCGTCTAACCGATTCCTTGTTAATGTCATCAAAACTAAGTCGCATACGTTGCTTCAGACTGAAATAGACATTTCCGCCCTTGAACCCGGTTCAAGAGTCTGTGACAGTTTGCGAAGTGCTGAGAACGGTCATAGTCACTAACCGGACTATCACCAAAGTGTGTTGCGTGTTATAAGCGGCCACCCTTCCAGAAACCGGAAACACCCCAGTCCTCCAAGGGCGTCCCCGATCCTAACAAGTGGTATCAGAGCGAGGTTCTTAGCACTCAAGCAACCGAAGAAGATGGAAGCATGACCCACAGCGAAAAGCCACCAATGCTAAACAATGAAGCGTTTAGCAGTTGGAAGAAACATATGTATCTACATCTGATCACGCTAGATGATGAGATGAGCCGAGTTCTGAAAGAAGGGCCAATCAAAATCAACAAGGAGTTAGACGAATGGACAAATGAAGATCGAAGACGGAGTAACTTGGACAAACATTGCATGAGGCACATCTATAAGGTTATAGACGATAATACCTTAAACAAGATATCAGCATGTGATAATGCAAAGGAAGCCTGGGAAACGATCATTCAGATTCATTAAGGAAACGAAAGAACAAAGGAGAACAAAATCTTGGTGGCTACACAGAAATATGAAAACATCGGGATGAAACCGGGGGAAAATATGAAAGAATTCAGCAACCGGTTCACCAGCGTGGTCAACGAGCTTCAGACACTCGGAAAGAAATACGACAACCTAGAAGTAATCATTAAAGCCTTAAGATCACTGCCGAGCACATGGGATATCAAAACGCAACCACGTCAACCGCAACCAGAGCTTTGGTTACATCGGTGGAACCGGCGGTCCAAGTATCAACCGTTCCGGCTCCAGTCAAAAACGCTGATCAGATCAGTGAAGATGTGATTGGCGATGCTAGCTCAGAAAATTGGGAGATTCATGAAGAAGAATCAGCCGCCATCTAACAACAACTTTAGCTATAATTATGTAGATAAATCAAATAAAAGATGCTATAACTGTGATGGTTTTGGACATTTCAAGTTAGAGTGTAGGAACCGAGAAGAGACGACAGAAAACCGGAAGGCAACTATCAAGGCAACAACTACCAAGGTAACCGGTACCAGGGTAACAACTACCAAGGGAACAACTATCGGAGAAATGATAACCAACGAAACGACTACCGGAGAAACGATGATCAGCAAGCCGACGAAGGAAAGGAAATACAGAAGGCACTCATTGCATCCGACGGTGGAAGCGAATGGGCGTACTCTGACAATGAAAATGATGAAGAAAGAGTAACATGCTTCATGGCAAATGACGAAGAGTTATTTGATTTCTCTTCTGATGAGTTCTCTAAGAAAGATTTAATTTCTGCACTCAACGAAATGGTCGCTAAGTTCCGAAACATATCTGCATACATACCGACTCCGGTAGAACCTAAAACCGTAGAGTCAAGTGGTATCGCTGATAAGTCATGCGAAACTGCAATGTATGAACCGGATGACTATCCTTAGAAAATGAGGAGATAGTTCAACCAGTAACTGAAATCGATGAACGAGCATTGTATGTTACGGCTGCGTGGGAAAGATCTCGTCAAGCCGTAAAACAGATGTGTAATTATAAAAGACACCCTAAGTGTAGATTTGGTATTGGTTATGAACAGAACAAACAAAACGAATCAAATCAACCTAACGGGATGAAACTCACAAAAGACAATCTTCCATTCATAAGATTTGTCAAGAGTTCATCAACCGAAAATGAGGAAGCATGTGATTTAAAACCGGAAAAAGAACTTAAATATGTAATTCCGACTGAATCAGAAAACTGGCTTCATCCTGAGAGAAGGAAACCAACCGGAAAGAAAATAAACAAAATAAATCAAGTAAATCTAGGTCTCAAAGACACTCATCACCACAACATAAGGCATTCTTGAGCAAAGATCAAAAAGTTAAGCCGAACACTATAAGAACAGATACCGGGAAGGTGATCCGACTTATTCAAGTCTGGATCCCAAAGGGACTAATCAACCATGGACCCAACTGAATGTGGGTACCAAAAAGGTGTAAATAACTTTATTTTGCAGGTTAGGAGAAGAAACCGGTTAAAGAACTCGGAATGGTATCTGGACAGCGGATGCTCAAGACACATGACCGGCAACGATGAACTACTAACCGACATCAAATATGAAACATTCGGTGACAACTCAAAAGGTAAAACCGTGGGCAAGGGTAAGATTGTCCATGGTAACCTATCCATAAATAATGTATTACTGGTAGAACACTTGCATTTTAACCTATTAAGTATAAGTCAAATGTGCGATGTAGGTTATAAAGTTGAATTTCATAAGAATGCATGTTTAGTTAAGAATCATCAAAATGATATTTTTTTAACCGGCAACCGAATGGGAAATATTTACAAAGTTGATTGGAAAACTGATTTTGAAAAACCTGTATGCATGATAGCTGGAAATGATCCAAACTGACTTTGGCATAAACGGCTAAACCATTTGAATTTCAAAACAATCAATTTTATATGCTCTAAGGAATTAGTTCACGGTTTTCGAAATGTTAAGTTTTCAAAAGATAAGGTATGTGCTGCATGTCAAATGGGTAAACAAATAAAGTCATCTTTCAAAAGTAAAGGAAATTATCAATCTGAAAGGTGTTTAGAACTTTTGCATATGGATCTGTTTGGTCTGGTTAGAGTAACCAGTCTAGGAGGCATGCATTACACTATGGTAGTTATTGATGACTATTCTAAGTTTACATGGGTAACATTTCTAGCCTCTAAAAATCAAGCAACTCCAAACTTGATCAAATTGATTTTGAGAATACAAAATGAGAAATCTATTCGAGTAAACAAAATCAGAAGTGATAGAGGAACTGAGTTTATAAATAGCAGATTAACTACTTTTCTTGATGATTCCGGTATTAGACACGAGTTGTCTAGTACTAGAACTCCTCAACAAAACGGCCTGGCTGAGAGAAGAAACCGAACTCTCAAGGAAGCCGCAAGGTCAATGATAGCCGATTCGGGTATCGCCCAAAAGTTTTGGGCTGAAGCTATCAATACCGCATGCTACACACAAAATCGGTCTTTAGTAACTAAACGTTTTTCCAAAACTCCTTTTGAAATATACTATGATCGAATTCCAAACATACGGTATTTTCGAATTTTTGGCAGTAAATGTTTTGTTCACAACAACGGCAAAAATTATTTGACCGCTTTTGATGCTAAATCTAATGAGGGAATAATGTTGGGATATTCGGCTATGAGTAGAACATATAGAATACACAACACTAGGACATTAACAGTTGAAGAAAGAGCCCACGTTGTTGAACGAAACACTGCATTACCCTTCGACCTTCACAACAGAATGGAAAACTTCAATATCTATTCTGATGATGAAGATGAGGTTCCCGTTTTTAGACGATTTGTCAATGACCAAGCGATTGATGCTGAACCTCAGCCTGCTCAAGCTGCCTTACCGCAGAAAGATAACTCTTCAGTTTCGACTGAAAAAATCGGTCGGTCTGACTCTATTCAGCCTACCGATCAGTCTAACCTTGACCAGCCAACCGAAAGCTTGATAGACACGTCTCGGATAAACCTCAGAAGGAACAAAAATCATCCTCTTGAACTAGTAATAGGTAACATATCATCACCCGTCCGAACTATGCAACAAAATTTGAACACTATGAAAACTCCGCTTTCATATCACAAATTGAGCCGAAAAAGGTGGATGAAGCATTGTCAGATCCCGATTGGATCCTAGCAATGCAAGAGGAATTAAACGAGTTTGAGAGAAATAAAGTCTGGTACCTAGTTCCTAGACCGAAAAATAAACCGGTTATAGGAACACGATGGGTATTCAGAAATAAACTCAATGAAGACGGTTTAGTTACGAGGAACAAAGCCCGTTTAGTGGCTCAAGGCTACAAACAGGAAGAAGGCGTTGATTTTGAAGAATCATTTTCCCCTGGAGCTAGACTTGAGGCCATTAGAATAGTTTTAGCATATGCAGCTTTCAAAAATTTCAAAGTTTTCCAAATTGATGTTAAAAGCGCTTTTCTAAACGGTAAGGTAAATGAGGAGGTGTATGTTAATCAACCTCCAGGTTTCAAAAATCCAGAACACGAAAATCATGTTTACCGGCTGAACAAAGCCCTTTACGATTTGAAACAGGCTCCGAGAGCTTGGTACGATACGTTAACACAATTCTTATTTGATCACAAATTTACAATAGGTTCAGTCGATAAAACACTTTTCAAATTTGAGAAAAAGGAACACATATTACTTGTTCAAATATATGTTGATGATATTATTTTTGGATCAACCGATCCAAAACTATGTGATAAATTCTCAAAAATGATGACTGACAAATTTCAAATGAGTATGATGGGAGAACTGAGTTTCTTCCTAGGACTTCAGGTTAAGCAGATTGAAGCCGGAACGTTCATAAGCCAACCAAAGTACACAGCCGAACTACTGAAAAAGTTTGGAATGGATACATGCACCGAGGCGGCTACACCAATGAGTTCTTCCGTAAAGTTAGACAAAGATGAGGATGGTCAAGACGTTGACATCACATCATATCGGGGAAAGATTGGATCCCTGCTCTACTTAACAGCCAGCCGGCCGGACATCCTGTTTGCGGTTAGAGTATACGGGAGATTCCAAGCCAATCCAAAGCAATCACATTACACTACGGCTAAAAGAATATTGAAATATCTGAAGGGAACTCAAGAAGTGGGACTTTGGTATCCAAAAGACTCAAGTTTCAATCTCATAAGCTACTCAGACGCGGATTACGCATGATGCAAAATCGATAGAAAGAGTACAAGTGGAACCTGCCAATTCCTGGGTGACCGGCTCGTTACTTGGAGCGGCAAGAAACAGACCTCAGTTGCAACGTCAACCGCAGAGGTAGAGTATATAGCAGCCGGAAGCTGCTGTGCACAACTCCTCTAGATCCAACATCAACTAAGGGACTTTGGCGTAGTAGCTGAGGAATCACCAATATTTTGTGACAACACCAGCGCGATAACGATTACATACAATCCGGTGTTGCACTCAAGAATGAAACATATTGATATAAGACACCATTTCATCCGGAAGCATGTTCAGGAGAAACACATCCAGTTGGAATATGTCTCAACTGAGCAATAAGTGGCAGACATCTTTACCAAACCGCTACAGGAAGCTAAGTTTTCTCATTTCATAAATATTCTAGGAATTACTGATGTTAAGCAACTTATACCATGATCATACATACTGCTTACATACATAATTATGAAAAACCGGGATATGTGTTCAGGGAGAAGCTCTCGCTTCTCAAACCATATTCAAATAGGCCATTGAAAATTCAAGGATGCTAACCGGGAGGAAGTCTCCGGTTATGCCTGATCACTTCATGATGTCGAACCACATGAATATTTACTAGGCGGTTGAAATGACCTGGTAGAAGTGGATATACTTAATCCAAAGCTGAACAAATGTTGATATGATTCAACATTTCTTCACATCGGAATAAAATATTCAACTAAAACCGGCCATGGAAAACCGATTAGTATAAATACACTCTAGTTTCGATAGATTGAACTCTTCCGGTTAACTTGAGATAACTAACCGCGTTTTCATGGATACCTTGAGAAATGAAGCCTGTAATTAATAAAATAGTTTACCCTAATCAAAATGACGACATGTGTCCATCATCAAGAGAGGGAGACTCACATCTTGTCAATAGATTTTTGTCATCATGAATATCTTGATAATAAATACCTTTGCATTGGAAATAAATATTATACACTTCAACAAGTTAAAGCCTATTAACTAATTGATGACATCACTAAGCATGCTTAACCTATTGGTCTAGCCGAACCCCTGGCTATATAAACCACCCTCAAATCCTCACAACTCTTCACAAAAATCTACTATTCACAAAACTATCTTGAGCTTAAACTACAACAAGAACATGAACTCCGACCCACTAGCAAAGAAAATTCTTTTGCTGATTTCAACTCGATTTATCAATACGAAGATCACGATGTCAAAGAAATGTTCTTAACCGTTGAAAGAAGCGGACTAAGAGGATTTCTGGAAAACAGAATTATCCTCGACTACCTAGTAGTCGATGAATTCTTCCAGACTGCAAAAGAAGTGCATCGAGACATAATCGTTGCACGAGTTTACGGTCAGTCCTTTCTATTCAGCGAGACGGATTTCGCTGAATACTACGGTTTTCCCACTAAAGGGGTAACCGATCTAACCTACTCTCCGGTGACCATTGAAGAAATGTATCATCGGTTCTCCAACTCTGACATCCCGGTTAGACCCTGGGGTGCTAAAAGTCAACTCTCTCACAAATACCAACTTCTTTGTGAGATTCTGGGAAAGTCCGTTCTGGGTAGAGAGAAAGGCTACTACTACACCCAGAGGCTCTTCGAGATGATGATTGCCGTTACGGTTGGGACACCGGTAAACTGGTCCTGGATCATCTTCAACAACCTGAAGAAGATGATTTTTTCAAACAAAACCAGCTATGCTCCTCACCTAAGCGGTTTTTGTGCTAGTCTGGATATCCACTTCGGACCCTTCGTCACTCTCTATCCGAAGCATGTGCTCACGGAGGAGAGAATCCAAGAGCTGATCGACCGGTGGGAAGCAGCTAAGGCCAAGAAGAATCAAGCGGCCGGGTCATCAAACGTTTAACTCTTCCTCATCTCCTTTATCCTTGCCTAAACCGGTAATTTTGTTGTACTACCGGTTTAGTACTTTGCATTAATGAAGACCATTTCTTTCTTCCTCAATCAAAAACAAAGAAATCCTAAAGTAAATAACCAACATTAAATGCGCCGTATCAAACCAAATCAAATCACTCTTGGAAACAGAAATATTCGCTTTCAAGAAGCATGTCTGATCCGATTAGACTAGACATACCCTTATCCTCTTGAAAATTGACAAGGCATTTATGACCAGACATAAACGGTCTGATTTTTCAAAATATTCTCATTTAATGCACCCAACCGCTCACACTATAAAGGGGACCTAATCCTTTCACTTCAAACACACTTCCAATACTCTTCTCTCTCTAAGCTTGAAAGTTCAAAGAACTCTGTTCGATTCTCAATATCACTCTTCTCCAAAATGAATGCTGAACTACGAAACACAATCATAGTTAACTTCCAAGAAATAAGAAATGGTCGGTTTCACGAAAGCATATTCTAACCGATCGTAGAATCGGGGCTACAAGAATTTCTTGAAGGATCAGACACCATCCTCGAAGATGAGGTGTACGAGTTCTTCAACAACGGGCATATTCTTAATGATGGTAGCATTCGGACCATCATTAACAGGAAATTTCTTCGGCTTACCAAAGAACACTTTGCTCCATTCTTCGACCTTCCAACCGAAAGATTCTCAGACTTCCCAACGCCGTTCTTTCCGGCTAAGGAAGACTACGCCTATATCTTCTCCTCCTCCATCGAACCGGTCTCCGACCACGGGGAGAAGGACAAACTCGCTCCTCAAGACCAAGTCTTTCATGACTTGGTTCAGCGGTCTATCATGGGCCGAATGCCCAACCAAAATTATAACCGGGAGGCTTTCGACATCATGATAGCCATCATCCGAAAATCGCTCATCAACTAGGCTTCCTACCTCTTCAACAATTTGAAGAAGCTCATCACCGCTCCAAGGGGAAGGATCGGTTTCGCTCCACAAATCACTCGATTCTTGGAAGATCATCGCCGCAACCTCGGGCCCGGTGTTCCTGTCGGACCGGCCAACACCCTAACTATATCCATGCTAGATAGATGGATATCGAGGATTGAGGAACGGACACCCGACAACACCGTGCACAAATGGCTTGTCAGAATGATCGAGGGGGATTGGATCGATCTAGTTTAATCTATCTGTATTTTCCGGTTCTCTGGTCATTTTGTTGTACGACCGGAAAACCACTTCATTATTCTATGTTTCGGACTCATCTATAAAATTTTCCCATTTTTAAAGTCTTCGGTTCTTCACATTACATTTCTTTTCGGTTTTGATCTGAATAAACAAAGGACTCTATGTTAAACGAAACTTCCGGTTAACAAGCTTCCGGTAAATCAAAAATCACAAACTAAGTCTGAAAAAGTTTGAAAAACTTACCGCCCACGGTTTTACCGCGCACAAAAATTACTGCCCATTGTATTCTCCGCATTTACCGCTGAAAATTACTGCAGTAACTTTTGGAGGGAAAGTTGGTGCCAAAATCATAACCAAGTGACGGTTCAACATCTAACCGCTCAAAACCGCCTCCTATATAAGTTCAAAACAGTCCATTTTCTGCACAAGATTTCTCTCTCTAAAAATCTTAAAAATCTCTTTGACTTCCGATCATCGTTGTTCTTCATCTTCTTCATTCACAAAATCATCATGGCTCTGGTTAAAGAACCCTTTCAATACATGTTGCAGGTCGATTTCAGCGACATCGACGAACACGCTGCGGAAGAGAATAAGGCCGTGCTGCAATCGCTAAGGGATTTGGGATTAGAAACGTATTTGTCTGGTCCGTTCATCGTGCACCCGACGGAGGTTATGGAGTTTCTAGCGACGACAACTTTAACGAAGAGGATTGTCTCCGCCACCGTGAACGGCAAAGCGGTTAACATCACAGAGGAGATATTTTCTGAAGAACTCGGTTTGCCAAATACCGGGCTGGACTTCAAAACAAGCTTGACAGACGCAGAATCCAATGCGGTCCGGTTGGTTATATCGGCTGACGACAAGAATCTGGTAACTCACTCAAGTTGGAAGAACAAACTCAAGCCGGAGTTCAGATGGCTGCTAAACATAACCTCAAGATCACTTCAGGGTAGAGGAGGAAACATCGATAACCTGACCAAGCTGAAGTTAAAGATGATGATGGCGATTGTCCGCGGTGACAAGATAGACTAGGGAACCGTTTTGTTCGAACAGTTCTGCGAAATGGTGGTAATGAATGATGGCCGGGTTCAGGCCTTTGCAATGCAAATAGTGAAGATTCTTAAGTTCCTTAATGTGGAACTCGGTGAAGGTGAATCGCTTCCATTAGCCAATGTTCTTAACTCTGAGCAAATGAGCAAGAAAATTGCTAAAGCGGCTAGGCCAAAGTCCTCCAGAACAAAGTCATCAAAAGGAACCAGCTCATTCGCAACGGTTGGTGAAAGTTCGAAACAAGAAGATCCTAAGGGGAAGGCGGTTCAAGCCTAGGCTTCTCAGAAGAAAAAGGGAAGGAGGAAGACATCCGCAAAGAAGAGCTCCAATAAGCCGGCAGACTCCGAGAAAACTCTCTCCTCGGATCATTCACCAAAAAGAACCGCAGACATCTTTCAGCCCACTCCCATCAACACAGTCCATCCCATTCCAGTCGACTCTCCATCATCAAGGCAAACCGAACCCTCGGGGAGCCAAGAAACCAAGTCAACATCGAAGGAGGCAGAAGAGGTTAGTATTCATTCTGAAAACTCCAAGTCCCCGAACAAGAAACTCGATGAAATAATGGTTGAAGTATGTTTAAGAACCTCAGAGATTATAGTGGACGTGGTCCAAACTCTACATCGTGAAACCGAAGACGACGTGACAAGTCTTCTCAAGCCAACTGATCAGGTTGAGATACCCGGTCAGAGTGAAACTCATCCGGTCGAAGAAACGGCCAACACTGAGAACATCATCCCTCCGGCTCAGGAGGGAAATATTGAAGAAAAAGAACCATCCGGCTCGGTGGGGAACAAATCAGTTCCAACCGAAAAACGCTCCAATCGGCTCAAGACGGGCCAGCCGATTCAACAATCTTACCTGAAGGTCCAATTCAGGTTAACAAAGGGAAAGAAGTTCTACTTGAGGATTCTGCGACAAAAGGAAAAAGTGCTTTGCAAACCGGTTCACAAACTGAGATCGTAACCAAAGCCGAGGTCCCCATTTCAGCAAAAGAAGAGGAGGAGATGTATCAGCAATTCCTCCTGGATACGAACAAGGATGCTGAAGAGTTGGTCTCATCGTACCACCTATGGGTCAAGATTCGTTGCGAAACAAAGTTATCAGACATGCTCCCCGACATTAGCGGTAACAAGAACTGGGAGAAACTTCTGGCTTAGAAGAAGAGGCTCTCAAGCTAGCAGGTACCAACGTCATTCAAGCCGCATTCAACAAGACGTTGGCGATACACGAATACGCCCGGTTACATGCAATAGAAGATTCCTTGAGGGAGGTAGAAGGGGAAACATTAACTCCAATAGAATCAAGAATGTTTGAGCGGTTTCACTCGGTGCGTGATAAACTCATTCAAAGTACTGACAGGCTCGAAGCAGAATGGAGGAACGAGTGCAAACATGTCTTAACTCATGTCGATCTCTATCAAAGTAAACCTTTCTTTATTACCGGAGAGTCCTCCATGACCGCAGAAAACCGGAGCAGTGCTCCTCCACAGACTGATAAGACTCCGGAACTTGAGCAAGTAAAGGAAGTAGTGGTTGATACAATCATCTCTTGTCTTCACAAATACAACATTGCTACCGATGAGAAGATTGCAACCGTTGAAACCAATTTGACAGAAACTATCCGGGCATCCATTCAATCCGAAATTGCCAACACCACTCAAACATCGATCAAGTCGATGATAGATGAAACCGTGCAAACATCAATTAAGTCAATGATCGTCGAATCCGTTCAAATCGCAACCGCTCCTTTGATAGACATGATGCAGGCCATGGCCGCTCAGATTGAGGAGCTGTCCAAACTTCAAGTCAACAAAACTCAAGTGCAGATCAGTTCTGATGCCGAAAATGCCAAGAAACTTCAAGACGAAGAAAATGAGAGGGAACGGTTAAGGAAGGAAATTGAAGACAAAGATCATGAGTTGGCCAAGCAATGCAATAAGGAAGAAGAGGTCGCTCTACAAGAATCCACACCGGCTCAACCCTCGCACTCTATGAAAACAAGGAATATGAATAAACGGAAAGCGGTTGCGGCTGTAATGAAGCTGGCAGAACGAAGCAGTCTAGGAGAGATTCAACCGGTCGAACTAAACGAAGAACCTTTTGACGAAGAAGAAGAAGAGGATATCAAACAACTCAATCGGCGAAAGAAGAAAGCAGTCGAAATTCCAAGTACCAGAACGATTGTTGCTCAACCATCTCGCCCACCAAGACCGGTAAGCGGCGGTTTCGGATTCGGCAAACGAACTCCCGGCATCTCAAGTGTATTTACCGGATGGCGAATTGACGCTGACAGAAGAGAAAGGGTGTGGAAGGCAAGAGAAGAAGAAGAAAGGAAGCGGAAGGAGAAAGAAAATGAAAAGGGGGGATCATCCAATCCTTAGTTTATTTTCTTTCTTATAAACAATTTATCTGTGTTTGGTTTTATTTCAGAACTCAGTCACCTTTTATCATACTTTAAAGTACTTATTTTCACTAAACATCCTTTGAAAAAATCAAAACATGTTTTTGAAATTTTTCTTAAACAGAAAAACATCAAATAGGGAGAAATTGCTAAACAGATTTTTTAAACCGGCCATACATTACAAATTTTAAATATTTATTCTATATAATCAAAAAATGAGAAATTGATAGAAAAATTAAGTAAGTTAATTTTCAAACCGGTCATACATTACAAGTTTTTAATATTTATTCTAAATAATCAAAAAGGGAGAAATTGATAGAAAAATTAAGAAAGTTAATTTTCAAACCGGCCACACATTACAAGTTTTGAATATTTATTCTAAATAATCAAAAAGGGAGAAATTGATAGAAAAATTAAGTAAAGTTAAATTTTGGAACCGGCCAGAAAACTAAACAACTATTAACTTCTATGTGCAGGAACAGATCGAACTGCATAAACCGCCTGAGCCTCACAAACCGGCTGAAGAACACTTCAAAGAAATCCAGTTCCAAGTGATCAAGTCAAGATCAAGAGGAACCGGCCTCAAAACTCTCAGCAGACCGGCTAGCAAAGAAAAGGCTACACTCCAGCCGGATCATTATATGATAGAGTCAACCGGAAACTAAGAAATTACAAAGATGACGTAGTGTGACGAAATAGACGTGTCTCGGATAAATAAAAGAAGATAAGATCCGATCAGAAGCATGCGATAAAAACAATGATGATTTACTGATCCGACTCAGCAGCCGGAAGGTGCATGCCTGACACGTGTTCAAATCTGCAAACCGGTTACGTCATCTTTACCTGAGGAGTATTTGCATGCTTTCCAAGTGTTAGGAAGGTGAAACGTGCAAGCAACCTCTCTGCACCGGCGTGACTCTGAATTAACCAATCCCACGGTGAGAGAAGAAAGTGACCGTCGGAAGACTCTTCACTATAAAAGGAAGACGAAGCGACCTCGTTAATAACAAGTTACGAAAATGTTAGAGAGATAAAGAAATCTCACGCGCGATCCAAAATCGTTGTGTCATTTACCGAAAGCTATTGTTTTGTTGTGTTATTGTATTACATCAAGAGTGAGTTGGTGTAACCGGCGAGTAAGGCTCGACCGGCAGTGTAATTGTTGTAAACTTGAAAGTTAGTCGACATCCTTCTCATAACCTAAGAAGAAGGGGTGACGTAGAAGGGTTTACTCCGAACATCCATAAAAAATCTTGTCTCGTGTCATTTCTTTTATTTCCGGCTTACTCACTCTAAACACCGAACTATTACCAACCTAAACATAATCTTTACCAAACCCGTCCATATATTCCATCTAACCGATTCCTTGTTAATCTCATCAAAACTAAGTCGCATACGTTGCTTCAGACTGAAACAGACATTTCCGCCTTGAACCCGGTTCAAGAGTCTGTGACAGTTTGCGAAGTGCTAAGAACGGTCATAGTCTCTAACCAGACTATCACCAAAGTGTGTATCGTGTTGTAAGCGGCCACCCTTCCAAAAACCGGAAACACCCCGGTCCTCCAAGAGCATCCCCGATCCTAACAATATTAAAATAATATTTAAAAATTTTAATTCAAAATAACCTAAAAAAGATTAAAGGTCAAGTTAGGGCTAATTATTGTGTAATTAAAACCTAATTAGAAAAATAAATAAAAATCCAAAAAATAATTTAAAGTTAAAATATTATATTTATTTTACCCACAATAAACCCAAAAATGTGTTGAAATTATTTAATTAGGATTTTAAACATAAATTATGTTTAATTTATGACTTACAACAATTATATAAATACCCCAAAATTCCCAAAAATACTAAAAAATTCAAATATAAACAAGATTTTTATTATGTTTTTAGAAATATCTTTTGTGAAATATTTGGTAAAAGAAAACGCAAGAACTGAATTAAAATTCAATTTCAAATAATATTTTAATTATAAATGAAATTAATAATCTATTGTAGCTGAAATTATGTTTAATAGGTTGCAGCATGATTCTAAACTATCGGATCTGCATTGGATTTTCATCCAGTGCCCAGGAACGCACCACATAGTCGGATGAAGCAATGTCAGCGTATGCCCGCACCACCGGATCAACTAACAGGATGGACTAATCCCATTAGCTGAAATCTTTGAACACGGACGAAACTCCAAACGGTGCCACGAAACAAAGTTGTTTTTGGTCTTCTTCTTTGATGAACAAGGACGCTTGCCAAAACCACAACTAATCAGTGACGATTCTTTCAGAAGGTGTAGCTCCTTCGTCTCTTAATCGAATTCGATGAGGGAACCGATCTAGCTCGGGTTTAAATGGTCCTTCATCACTCTTCTACCAAATCATCAAATAATCACAGCATATCCCAGTCTAAATCGAAGATCCAAGGAACTTCGACGTGTAGAATTGTTTTGAAAATTATTCTGACGATTCAATCTTTGATCTAGGCATCGGAAAAGCTTCTAACACATCGTACGAGAGTTCTTCAGCTATTGGTATGCTTCCAGATCCTTGATATATTGATTTGTGATTGAAGTATTTTTTCAAATTTTTAAGTTTCATCGGTATGATCTGTTTTAGGGCTTAATTATGTGTGTTCTTTGTTTAGAATCATTCCTATATCATGTATGAATTTTCTATTGAAATAAAATTGATCAAATCAACTTAAAATAATAATTTTGAAAAAATTAGTTTGAAAATCTGGATTTTTTGAAATTGGTATTTCGTGAGCTTTTAGTCTTGAATTTTGAAAGAACATGATATTGGTGGTTAAAATATGCGAGAAGATTATTTGTTTTACTGAAGTGAAACTTAAGATCATGAGATGAAGTTTGATTTAAATTGGTAGATAAATGTGGAATTAGATGGTTGGTTTGTTAGAGCGTTTTAAAGTCACGAGGTGAGAGGTTGATTGAGCGTTGATGGGCTAAAGTGAGGGTAAAAAAGAGAATTATAATGTTTGAGATTTTTTATTTAACCAATGTGTAAAGTCATGAGATAAGAGGTTATTGGGAAAATATGTGAGAAAATAAGTTTTTTTTTACCTAAGTGGATAAAATATGGAATGAGAGTGTTCTATTTTTTTATTTTTTTTATATTATTCATCATTTATTAAGTATTTTAAACAATAATACATATTTTAAAATTATTATAATTTTTTATTAATTTTTTTTGTTTATATTTTTATATGTTTGCATCGCAAAACAATCTTCCTAGTTATTTATAAAGCCCCAAATATACACCAAAAAAAATATAGAAAAAATAAATAATATGTTTATCAAAATATTTTCTTTATTTTTTAAGTTGAAAATAAAACCAAAAGGAATAGAAAATATCAATTTCAAACAAGCTCCAAGGCTTCAAAAGGGTCGTGATCCAATGTAGCTAAAGGTAAGAAAAATATTTTCAGCAGACCACACAACCATTGGACGAGCGGTGAAATCTTATCAAACGCACAATAAGTATTCGCGTTGCCTGCTGCAACCGAAGGAATGTGCTTCCGCGCAACAGTGGATAAACTAATGTGCGCCTCAACATCGTTTGTCCAAACACAAACGAAATGCCCAACGCTGACGGAACATGAACGGAACGCCCAAGGACTCCGTGCTTAGTCCAAAAACAATGTGATTTCAAGATTCCCTCATTGATCAAACGCAAAAGAAGAAAATAACATCATTTTTTATCCTTGTTTGTCTTCTTTCTCGCGAAAAACTAGATCAACATCGGTTGAAATCTTTTGTTCTTCAAAGATGGAACTAGGCATATACTACACCAAATGGAATAATTCAAAGTTTTAAATAATAATGTTAACTTGGTGATCATTTCACCTCAATCATGAAGTGAATGATCAAGTTGGATGTAGAATAGACAAAATCCATTAATGACCTTTTGTCTGAAATTTGATTCAGTTGGTCGTTAAACCAACTTAAAGAGGCTATAAATAGCCCTCCTCGGCCAAGACGAAAGCAAAGATCAAAATCTTAATCCCTCAATCCACTTCACACAAATCCGTGATTAAAATTTTCAAGTTTTTCTTGAAAATTCTAAAATTTTGTGTCTTAAAAGTCGATTTTGGGTAAGCACAAAACTTCTAAAAGAGTCCAAGAGTGTTTTATAACTCTCTGTTGTAATTCAATTTATTAATTAAAATTATAATTTTTATATTTCAGTTCATTCACTCTTAAATATTGCTTGATTATTCAATTTCTTAATTTGAAAATGATGTTAATATCATTTCTATGTTTTCAATTAACTTAATTCAAGTGAATCAATCTAAATAAAAAATAACAGGATATAATTTCAAAATTGATTTTTTGTTTTTATTCTTTCTCTCTATCTCTCGAATTATAGTTTTGAATCAATTCCAATCGATTTTAAGCATGGTTACATAAAAACTAAAATTTTCAAAAATATAGAAAAATCCATTTCATGAATCGGCTAAAACTCTTACATAGTGTTCTTGTTTGGTTCCATTTGATTCTATTAAGTATAAAGAAACTATTAGTAAGCTCCTTATACTCAATTGAATCCTAAAAATTGAAATTCCCAATTTTACTCAAAAACTATTCCAATCAAATGTAACATCACCTCGATCGAATTATGCATCAGATAATGTTAGGATCGGGATCGCCGAAGGAGACTGGGGGTCTCGCTAGGACGAACGCTTACACCATACGCTGGTTGATATTAACTTGGTTAAAAGTTAATATCGATCTCTATACTACACAAGTTTTTACAAACTCTTGAACCGAGTTGAAGTGCGAAATAGTTCGTTTCAACTTGAAGAAAACACTCACACAGATTGGACAACAATATGGAGATATGGAGAAAATAAGAAACACACCATAAGATTTATAGATGTTCTGAGATAAAACTCCTACGTCACCCTTCTTCTCGACCTCGAAAAGGATATCCACTAAGAATATTCAATACCCTTTACAACACGTCAAATAGTCGAGGCTTATTTACTGCTCGTTATTGACTTACAACTTTCACTTCTTACACAGAATGAATGGAATACACTTTAACACTTTAGACAGAATGTAAATAAGAACAGTTTGAAGCTTTTCGATTCTTGATCTGCTACTTCTTGTGTTCGTTGTTCGTTGTTCGTATTGTGTCTCTTATGTTGTGTATTTTGTTGATCTCCAACCTTCTCTTAAGTAGTGGAAATATGATAACAGTCATATTTCTCTTTCAACGAATACCTGCATGGTAATCATTGATTCTGATTGGTCGGTCAACAAAGAACTACATGGCATTAAATGTTGTTGACACTTCCCAAGGAACAATACAGCTTGCCAATTTTGTCTTCTCTTGACTTTTATCATCTAGGCGGTTTGACAAATACCTGCTCCCTGGGGATTACTGTTGGACTTATACCAAATAGGTACCTGATCACTTTTGAGAGTCTTCTGCTTCCCAAAGTCTACCATTTTGCCTATTCCTAAAGTGATCTGATTGCACCAGAATAGAAACTTTTAGTTGTTCTATATCTTTGATTTGGTCTATTCAACTACTCGATAATTGTTTTGTACGGCTTACTTTAATATTGCACCTAGAATTGTGCCGACCAAATATTCTATCGGTTTGTTGTTTGAATATCGGTTGATCGGCCTTGCTGTCGAAGAGTGAAAACCAATCTTTGAAGAATAAGTTTACCGATTATTTAGCTTGAGCGGTAAGCTCGTTTAAACCGATCTTCTACTTGATTATGTTGTAGAGGTAGCCGAAATCATATAACTTAGAGTTCTAGTTTGTGCAGCCTTTGCAATATCGGTCGACCAATCTAGAGTAGTAAGGTTGATTTAATAATATGAACGATCCCAATGTTTCTTGCACAAACAATGAATTTAGTTAATTTCTTTAGATAGTTAATTACCTACTAATTAACTATCTAATTTATTTAATAATTCTCCTTTTTTGATTATTTATGTTAAATATTCAAAACCTGTAATTGTTGGCCAGTTTAAATTGATTTTGAGAAAAAAATTTGTGAAAAATTTAAGAGAAAAAATTGTGAAATTTTTTGTAAGTTAATTTCTTTAGCAATTTCTCCCTTTTTGATATTTTTAATTTAAAATTATCAAAATTAGCATTTTTGTAACTAAAACAAGATCATTACGTCCCCAAAATATTATAAATTCCGAAACTTGATAACTATAAGAAAATCATAGGAATATAAGAAGAAGCATAAGTGTAGAAATCAGTGTCCTCCTTCATCCTGTTTGTTTATCAATTCGGTGAAGAATCTGTTCACAAAACCGCGGCTCGGATGTCCAGCAACCCTAGTCCCTCTTGCCAATTATGCAGAAGCTTGGAACTCGGCATTTCTTCGGCTTTGGAAAGCATTATCATCCGAACTTACACCACCTCTACGAATTTTTCGTTCTTACCGGGCACTATGAGGGATAGCTTGGAGCGGTACTGCGTTGATCGGTTGGGGAAATGTTCTTGATCTGCGGGTTAACGGTTGATCATCCTCCTCTTCTTCATCACAAATCGGAATTTCATTGCTTGCGGTAAGATTTTCAACTGGTATTTCAATTGTCGGTCCAGTATTTACTGCCTCAGACTCTTGAGCTATTTTTCGTTTAGAAGCCCTTGTCTTCTTGTTTAATGGAGGAGAAGCATTTTTCTCTTTATTAATTTGTTCTTGAAGGATTCTAGCCACTCTCTCATTTTCTTCCTTGGATGCCTTAGCCTTGGCATCTTCTTCGTCTTGGATCCGCCGGGCAGCTTCTTCATGGATTCTCAATTTTTCGGCGTCGGCAACGCCTTGATTCTTCACCAGCTCGTAAAGTTGTAAAGATATAGTTTGAACCGAGGAGAGAGTTTGAGAGGCTACCTCTTGTACCCTTGCCAGTTTTACATCTTGAGATGAAGCATTTTCTTTTGTAACATTGGTCACATGGGCTTCCAAGGATGCCTGCCACGGGGCCATGGATTTCTGGATCATTTCCTCAATCATCATTTTTAGTCGTTCTTCAGAAAAGGGAAGTATTGAACCGAAGGACTGGTTTTGCACCGGAATCGCTCCATGAGAGTTGGCATGAAGAGACATTTCTGTTCCTGTCGGTCTATCAACACTAGTTCCACTTGACTTATTTCGATCAGAAGACTTACCCGAGGGAGTCTTGGCCGATTTAGTAGAAGACGGGTTTGAGATTGCTTTTTCTTCTTCTTCTTCATTATCTGGAATGTCGATGAAAGATTTCGGTTGACCAAAAGGATGATTGTCTTCTGACTTGTCTTGGCGTTGCTCCTCAGTTTCAAATATTTCTTGTTCCACTGATGGAGACCGTGCCAGTTTGGATGATTGACCGACTTCAAAATTCTTCTCGGCTTGAGTTTCATTTTGTTGATTATATTCTTCCTCAACCGGTTTCTCATCATCCTTGTGAATAATTGCATCGAAATCTTTCAGTATAGTTTTGAGCAGTGTTAGTACAATACCATTTACTCCGATGACATCTCCATTTAAATTCAAGTCCTCCTCTCTCTTTTCAATAATTGGTAACAATATTCTCCGCCTAGCATTCGCTTCGGCCACATGATATCTGATGAGAGCTTCATGGACCGATGTGCTTCTTGCAAAACCGAAGGCTACTTCTTCCATAAAGAGAAGTGTCGATCATTTCTTTTTCTCCGGCACATCAGGAAGAACATCATTGAAGCTTATTTCCATCCTTGCATTAACCCATGCATAGAAAATATTGGAGGCTTCCAATTCCCTTTCGTCAACCTCTTTTAGAATGGCAGTCACAATATCTTCCGTCGCTCTCTCGTTACTTTGGAGATCCGGTGATTCAACAGAATCTTTAACAATATCATCAACTTTCTCCTCACGAGGACTTGGAATCTCTCAGGTTTCAGTTTGGACTATTTCTTGATGCTTATTAGAATGGTTTGGAGCGTTGATTTCTGGATTGTCGGTATCTGATTTTGTCGGCTCCCTTGTCTCGGCTTGTTCTTGTTCTTTATCGGTCACCTGATCTTTTTCAGAGCCTCTCCGGTCGGTTTCAGCATTCCGACCGGTTGCATCATCAACACTTATCTGATCGGTTTCGGCCATCCGATCGACTCAAGCCACCACATTGTTAATAATATTCGATACTATCGGTTGAACTTCTAAATCCGCAAGTTCAACCAGTAGTGTTTTAGTGTCTTTAAAATTGGGGAAGAAGAGGAGATATGAACATTTACCCCAAGATGGGCAGTCTGTTCAAGAATAGATGTCCCTATTGTTTTTGATCGGCTGACCATGTTGGCAGTTGACTCGGCACGAGTCTGAATGTTGATCAGTGTGGCCGTGCGGTTCTCTAAAGAGGGAATCTTGGGACCCGATTCGGTTGCCTCAATGTCGGTTTCTTCATGAACCGGTGTCGCAGTCATCGGTTCTTTACCCTTTGCCAATTTACCCTTGGGAGCCTTGCCCTTTGTTTCTTTAGTTTTTGGTATTTTAACCTTAGGTTCTTTAACCTTAGGTTGTTTGCTCTTGGATTCTTTAACCTTGCTTGCTCTAATAAGGCATTTCTCTCTATTACTAGAATTTAACAGTTTACGATTAGAGAGTATGATACCTGGACCGGTAGGAACATTTAGATGGAGCATAATCTTGCCGATCGACATGGCGTATCCTAAGTACCAGTTGGTCTTAGGAGATACCATCTCGCATATGATTTCAAATAGTACACTCCCCTAGTTGATTTTTCACCGGATAGGATGCCATCCATCATATCAAATTTTGACTGAGTGATGCTGTCGAAATTACCTCCTCTGGCCTGAATTGCCTTTGAAACAATGTCGCACAAAATCCGATACTCAAAACCCATGGAGTTCTTCACACAAAGTCGCGCCCCTTCGTCGGAACTTGAAGAACTTCGGCGAATACTTTCTCAGAAATTTCAAATTTAATGTCGTGCACCTCCGCATGGATGATCTTTTTCTTTACCTTTGCGGTTTTGAAGAACTCCCTAACTGAATCCTTCAAGAAACTTGCGGAGGCCAGATTCCACCAAAAGTTCAAAGACAATCTCTCTAGCTTCATTATCTTCAATGATCAAGACAGAATCGAAATCCACAATGTGGGATGTTCTGGCGTATGCTAGACTCATTTTGAAGAAAAACTTTGAGGAGAAAAACCTTAAGCTTTATGAGAGAGCAAACATTTAAGTTTTGTGTGGTTTGCTCTTTGAATAGGTGGCTTGTTAAATAGAGGCTTGGTTGAAGTGCATTTAATGTCATATTGAATAAAAGAACTCTCCGTTATGATACACATTTTTCACGCTTCCCAAAACGATGCTTTTAAGCATTGGAAATGTGCTAAACTTTCGGCAGAGAATCTCAAGAAAAGATGATGTTACTGATCAGTCAAGCGTGATTAACTAGTCAATATAAATTGACTAGATTTGAAATGCCAAGATATTTATTTGATGTCAATGTCAAAGAATAGACCGCATAGTTGTGGAGCATATCCGGTCATCAATTTGTCTGAAGAGATCATCTTCTTCAGATTGTTGAAGATGATCATTGACCAGTTGACAGGAAGACCTTCATTGATGGCAACCATATACTCAAAGGTTCTCTTAGAGTAATATTAAGTGTTCTGTTTCCCAAGAATGTTCTTCCCGACCACTCAATATTTGAAACTCTAGCTGGAGGGAAGCTTTTGCTCCATAAGTCTTGACCGGACATATGGAGTTATAGAAGTGGTGACGCATTTCATTTATGATTTCGTTAGAGAAAAAGAGGTTAGAAAATCCCTTAGTGGGAAGTTCGCAGCTCTGTGCGAGATCTTTCTCACTAAAGATAAATTCCTGACCTTGAATGATAAGAGAGATAAGATCCTCACAGATCACTTGGACAGTCTGGAAAAATTCAAGAATGATACCGGTATTGATGGAAGACCGGTCTTCTAGGAACGGTCTTAGGCCGGTTGCCTGAAGAGACCTGAACATGGCGGACACCTCATTGTCCTCACAAGATAAGGCTGACTCAAAGTCTACCAATAGAGTGTTGTTTGAGAGAGTAAGATATATCTTTTGTTTGAGATGAATTGAGATGAGAGTTTTTCTTGGTGATTTGGTTATTACATTGTCGATGTATAAATAAGATAGGATTTTGAACCATTGGGGTGTCTTGGGGATTGTGTTGGGTCAAATTATTTTGACTAAGGATCAAATCACTTTGACTAATGAAATTTAGATGACGAGTTGTATAAAACTTAAACTAAGTCGTCTAATTGTTTTTGTGTAGGTGTATCAAAAACGTGCTAAATTAGACTTAGTCTGAATGAGGTTCATTAGACTTACTAGCTATTAGACACATTAAGTTAGACGTGCAATCTAACAAGCGTAGTTAGACGTGCAGTCTAACAGACGTAGTTAGACGTGCAGTGTAACAGATATGTAGTTAGACGTGCAATCTAACTGACGTAGTTAGACGTGCAGTCTAATAGACATAGTTAGACGTGCAGTCTAACAGATACGTAGTTAGCCGTGTAGTCTAACAGATACATAGTTAGACGTGCAGTCTAATAGACGTAGTTAGACGTGCAGTCTAACAGAGACGGAGTTAGACGTGTAGTCTTACAAACGTAGTTAGACGTGTAGTCTAACAAATGTAGTTAGACGTGCAGTCTAACAGATGTATTTAGACGTGTAGTGTAACAGATGTGTATTTAGACGTGCAGTTTAATAAGTGTAGTTAGACTTGTAGTCTAAAAGACGTAGTTAGACGTGCAGTCTAACAGATGCGTAGTTAGACGTGCAGTTTAACAGATACATAGTTAGACGTGTAGATAATTACGACAGCCAGTTACATCCAATGAATTAATACTACGTAAGCAAATATTCTTCCCACTACTTGTTTCTTGCAGGACAATCCTAGAAGAATATTCGGCGCACTACCAGCTTGGTACGTCCACGATCATGGTGCTCAGAGTCTGCTGCACCTGTGTACTATGGAGACTTTCTAATGAAAGTTCGCCACGTGTCATTATAGAAGATTCGACCGTTGGTACCTTCTCTCTATTTAAGGATTCTCAAGGACAACGAACGAACGGTCGGCCAAACACTTGATAAAGAAATGTGCTTGCTGAGATTACAATCTTACGAATTGCTTTCTTATTTTACTATGTTTGTACATTAAGAGAGAGATAAAATCAAAGTATTGTCTAGCTGAGTGATATTCTTCAATATATTGTAAGTTGAACAGAGTCTGTTCTGTACAACAGTGAACTAGCTTTGCAACTGTATTTGATTCTAAGAAAAGTATAGTGAATCCTTCCGGTGGTTGGGAGAGGGGTGACGTAGGAGAGTTTTGCTCCGAACATCCATAAACATCTCTTTGTGTCATTTACATTCTGTCATCTTCCCCTTCATTGGTTCTTAGCTTCAAACCTGAACAAATATATTCGTACTTGAATCGTTCAAGATTTTGCAAGGGTTTGTGAAGAATAGAAAGTGATTTAAATTCCTAACAGGATTTCTATCAAACCGTTTTTGTACGAAGTTGTCATCAATAGCTAGACCCATGTCTCTATCAGTGCCACTAAACCTATCAATTAGTATCAGAGCTCTGTTTCTATTCTCAAGCTTCACCAAGAATGACGACCATGACCAAAGATGTCAGTGCTAATAATTTTATAATATGATTAATAATTTTAATATTATTAATAATTTTAATAATAATATTAAAATTATTAATCATATTATCAAATTTTAATATAAAACTGTTATTTCAAAATATATAATAAAATTATAATTATTTACTATTTATTTAGTAATATTTTAGTAATTATTCAAAATAAAATATATTAGAAATAAAATATTATATTAATTAAAATGTTTTCAATAAAATTATTATAATTACTTATTTATTTTGGATAGAATAAACCTTTATTTAGTAAATAATTAAGAAAATTATTTTAAATATATTAAGTTTATAAAATAAAATTAAAAAAAATAATGTATTTATCATATATATTTACTTGTTAATATTCTAATAACATATCTTTCAATAATTTTCATTTTTTATTGTACAAATTTATTAAATAAATATGAAAAATATACAATAATTTAAAATATTATTTAGAATTAATAATATTTTGGATGTTTATTTTTCTATTCTTACCGTTTTAAATATTATTATATTATTTGTGTCATAATGTTATTCTTAGATAAAAAAAAATTAATTAAATAATTTTTAATTGTAAATTATTCTTAAATGAAAAATATATTTAAAATTAACCTGAATTGTTTTATTTATTTTTGTTTCTTTTAAATTATTACTCATATTGAATTGTTAATCATTTTTAATATTAATTTTATTAAGTTTTAAAAATGTTACATATTTAGAATTTAGAGTTCAAATAATTAAATAAACAAAATTATAATATTTACAAAATAAATTTATTTTATTCTATATTATTAATAAATTATGTTATATAAAAAAATAGTTAATAATTTTTTTTTAAATTTATTAATTAACATTGTTAAGTACATTTCTAAAAATATATAATATTAAAAACAAGTGTACACATAAATGAAATCAAAATAAATTACATTTAAAAATAACAATTAATAATACAAATTAATATAATTATATTCTTAGATAAAAAAAAATTAATTAAATAATTTTTAATTGTAAATTATTCAGAAATGAAAAATATATTTAAAATTAACATTAATTGTTTTATTTATTTTTGTTACTTTTAAATTATTACTCATATTGAATTGTTAATCATTTTTAATATTAATTTTATTTAGTTTTAAAAATGTTACACATTTAGAATTTAGAGTTCAAATAATTAAATAAATAAAATTATAATATTAACAAAATCAATTTATTTTATTTTTATATTATTAATAAATTATGTTATATAAAAAAATAGTTAATATTTTTTATTTAAATTTATTAATTAACAGTTAAGTACATTTCTAAAAATATATAATATTAAAAATAAGTGTACACATAAATGAAATCAAAATAAATTACATTTAAAAATAACAATTAATAATACAAATTAATATAATTATATATATGTAATAATAAAAGAATAATTATTTAAATATTATTAATATGTGTATTATTTATTATATTAACTAATATATTATAGATAATATATAAATATTTATAATAAAATAAAAATATTTACTTTTTCCTAATATTATTTATAATTAATTTTAATAATATAACTATATATATAAGAATAATATTTTTATAATATTTATAATTGGAAAATTATTCTTTATAAAAAAATAATACATTATTTTACTATAATATAAGCTCTAATATTTTAAAGAGAAATGATTAGGTAAGGGAATTTGGTAAGAGAATTTGATAAGAGAATGACTTGGCATAATCTTATTCGTTGAAAAAATCAAATAATTTCTCTATTTTCTCTATTTCCTCCCACTTTTACATTTTCCAACTGGTGATGCAAGTCATTCTCTCACCAAATTCCCTCACTCTATCACTCCTCTATTTTAAATAACAACAATAATATTTAACATAATAATATTGAAATTAATATTTTTAAAATTATTATTAATTTATTTGATATTTAATATATATAATTAAAAGATATTAATATTATTTCACAATAGTCTTATTTTTTATTATGAACTATTACACAAATCATACTATATAACATATTCACACTAAATTTAATATTAATTCATTTATTATAAAATATTTTGAAATTGTGAATTAGGTAATAAAATTAATAAAATTAATAAAATTAATAATGTTAATTTTTATATATTTTATGTTTATAATTGTTAAAATAATTATAATTTTACATAAAAAAAAGTTTACAAAACATTTTATTTATACAAAATTCCATTTATAATTTATTTTATTTTATAACATTACTAAAATATTTACTAAATAAATATACAATTAATTAATAATAATAATTTTGAATCAAATATTTGATACAATAATTTTATTTTTAAATATTGTTTATGATTAATACATATAATTTATTATTAATATTGTTATTTACTTTTGTTTTAATATTTGAAATGAATTGTATAAAATAATGTTTTAAATTTATTTGATTAAGTTTATAATATTAAAAAATGATTACATATTTTAATAATATATTATATATTTATATATATATTAAAATTATTAATCATATTATCAAATTTTAATATAAAACTATTATTTTAAAATATATAATAAAATTATAATTATTTACTATTTATTTAGTAATATTTTAGTAATTATTCAAAATAAAATATATTAGAAATAAAATTTTATATGAATTAAAATGTTTTCAATAAATTATTATAATTTCTTATTTATTTTGGATAGAATAAACCTTTATTTAGTAAATATTTAAGAAACTTATTTTAAATATATTAAGTTGATAAAATAAAATTTTAAAAAATAATGTATTTATCATATATATTTGCTTTTTAATATCCTAATAAAATATCTGTCAATGATTTTCATTTTTTATTGTAAAATCTATTAAATAAATATGAAAAATATACAGTAAGTTAAAATATTATTTAAAATTAATAATATTTTGAATGTTTATTTTTCTATTTTTATCGTTTTAAATATTATTATATTATTTGTGTCATAATGTTCTACTTAGATAAAAAAAATTAATTAAATAATTTTTAATTTTAATTAATCAAAAATATATTTAAAATTAACCTGAATTGTTTTATTTATTTTTGTTACTTTTAAATTATTACTCATATTGAATTGTTAATCATTTTTAATAATAATTTTATTTAGTTTTGAAAATGTTACATATTTAGAATTTATAGTTCAAATAATTAAATAAACAAAATTATAATATTAACAAAATAAATTTATTTTATTCTATATTATTAATAAATTATTTTATATAAAAAATTTTTTAATATTTTTTATTTAAATTTATTAATTAACATTGTTAAGTACATTTCTAAAAATAGATAGTATTGAAAACAAGTGTAAACATAAATGAAATCAAAATAAATTATATTTAAAAATAAAAATTAGTAATAAAAATTAATATAATTATATATGTAACAATAAAAGAATAATTATTAATATGTGTATTATTTCTTATATTAACTAATATATTATAGATAATATATAAATATTTATAATAAAATAAAAATAATTTATTTTTTTAATATTATTTATATTTTTATATTTATTTTTAATAATATAACTATATATATATATATATGAATAATATTTTTATAATATTTATAATTGGATTATTATTTTTTATAGAAAAATAATACATTATTTTATTATAATATAAGCTATAATATTTTGAATAACAACAATAATATTTAAAATAATAATATTGAAATTAATATTTTTAAAATTATTTTTAATTTCTTTTGAATATTATATATTTTATAATTCAATATATATTATTTGATAAATAAATTTATTAAATATTTAATATATAATTAAAAGATATTAATATTATTTCACAATATTCTTATCTCTCTATTACAAACTCTTTAACAAATCATACTATACAACATATTCACACTAAGTTTAATATTAATTCATTAATTATAAAATATGTTGAAATTGTGAATTATGTAATAAAGTTAATAATTTTATTTTTTATATATTTTATATTTATAATTGTTAAAATAATTATAATTGTAAATAAAAAAAAAATTACAAAACTTTTTATTTATACAAAATTCCATTTATAATTTATTTTATTTTGAAAATTACTAAAATATTTAGTAAATAAATATATAATTAATTAATAATAATAATTTTGAATTATTTGATACAATAATTTTATTTTGAAATATTTTTTATTATTAATACATATAATTTATTATTAATATTGTTATTTACTTTTGTTTTAATATTTGGAAATTAATTGTATAAATTAATGTTTTGAATTTATTTGATTAAGTTTATAATATTAAAAAACGATTACATATTTTAATAATATATTATATATTTATATATATATATATATATTAAAATTATTAATCATATTATCAAATTTTAATATAAAACTATTATTTCAAAATATATAATAAAATTATAATTATTTACTACTTATTTAGTAATATTTTAGTAATTATTCAAAATAAAATATATTAGAAATAAAATTTTATATGAATTAAAATGTATTCAATAAAATTATTATAATTACTTATTTATATTGTATAGAATAAACCTTTATTTAGTAAATAATTAAGAAAATTATTTTAAATATATTAAGTTTATAAAATAAAATTTTAAAAAATAATGTATTTATCATATATATTTACTTGTTAATATCCTAATAACATATCTTTTAATTATTTTCATATTTTATTGTACAAATCTTTTAAATAAATATGAAAATATATAGTAATTTAAAATATCATTTAGAATTAATAATATTTTGGATGTTTATTTTTCTATTCTTACCGTTTTAAATATTATTTTATTATTTGTGTCATAATGTTATTCTTAGATAAAACAAAATTAATTAAATAAGTTTTAATTATAAATTATTCAGAAATGAAAAATATATTTAAAATTAACATTAATTGTTTTATTTATTTTTGTTACTTTTAAATTATTACTCATATTGAATTGTTAATCATTTTTAATAATAATTTTATTTAGTTTATAAAATGTTACATATTTTGAATTTAGAGTTCAAATAATTAAATAAACAAAATTATAATATTAAGAAAATAAATTTATTTTATTCTATATTATTAATAAATTATGTTATATAAAAAAATAGTTTATATTTTTTATTTAAATTTATTAATTACCATTGTTAAGTACATTTCTAAAAATATATAATATTTCAAACAAGTGTAAACATAAATGAAATCAAAATAAATTATATTTAAAAATAAAAATTAGTAATAAAAATTAATATAATTATATATGTAACAATAAAATAATAATTATTAATATGTGTATTATTTCTTATATTTACTAATATATTATAGATAATATATAAATATTTATAATAAAATAAAAATAATTATTTTTTTAATATTATTTATATTTTTATAATTATTTTTAATAATATAACTATATAACTATATATATATATATATATATATATATATATATATATATATATATATATATATATATATATATATATATATGAATAATATTTTTATAATATTTATAATTGGATAATTATTCTTTATAGAAAAATAATACATTATTTTATTATAATATAAGCTCTAATATTTCAATATTTCGAATGGCAACAATAATATTTAAAATAATAATATTGAAATTAATATTTTTAAAATTATTATCAATTTATTTGAATAATATATATTTTATAATTCAATATATATTATTTGATAAATAAATTTATTAAATATTTAATATATATAATTAAAAGATATTAATATTATTTCACAATAGTCTTAATTTTTATTATGAACTCTTACACAAATCATACTATATAACATATTCATACTAAATTTAATATTAATTCATTTATTATAAAATATTTTGAAATTGTGAATTATTGTTAGGATCTAGGTAGTCGCTGGAGGACCGGGGGTTGAACCGGTTAGCGGTTCTCACTCGAAGGGTGGTGGTTAATCCGGTTAGAAATTAACACCGGGGTTTCAATACTACACAACCTGTCACAAACCCTTGAACTAGGTTCAAGCGCGGAAGAGGTTTGCTTTCAGGTTGAAGCGGCACACTTGTATGATAGGCAGAATCGGTTTTTAGATGAAGGTTTGAGATTTGGTGTGTCGGTTTCGGTAATCTGGAGATTCGGCTTGGATAGAGTTAAGTCGGTTATAGAGGTGCGGATCGGTTAGATAATGAAACCGGCAGACAGTAAATAACAAGACAAATTTTATGGATGTTCGGAGATAAAACTCATACGTCACCTCTTCCTCTCGAAACCGCGAGAAGGATATTCACTAAGGAATACAAGTACAATCCGATCGAGACTTATTTCATTCTCGATAATACTCTTACAATTTACACCGAAATTGTAAAACACACAATTTAACTTTTGCACTTAGGCTTTCTAGAACAGCACAGTCTTATCACTTGTAGAATAAATACTCTTAGAATTTCTCACTTGTCTCACTATATGTTACTTGTCCCACATTTACTCTTCTTCAACTGCCCCTTTTATAGGTGAAATATGCCAACGGTCATATTTCACTTCCTTGAATCTGATTGGCTGAGCAGAGATGCAGAGGTTCAGTGATTCAGTGATTCAGAGCCTACAGTCATCTTTTCAGACCTGTCGGTCAAACTCAGACCTGGCGGTCTGTTCTTCCGGTGTGTAAGACAAACCTGCTAGGTTTGTCTTTTACTCAATGTAGACACTGTCTGTTAGACAGTTGTCTGTACTTGGAAGATCTCCTTTCTGACTTATCCCGAAGTGGAAAGATCCTGTAGGACTGTCTTCTGCAGCCTGCAGGCTTTCCTCAGACTTGTATGGATATGGAAGTGTTCAGTTTGTTCCTTTGGTATCATTCTCAACAGATACCCGAATTGTCTTCTTGTACTGGTCGGTCATTCGACTTAACCGGATGGCTTCCGGTACGAGTGATGTAACCAGACTTCTTCCGGTTATTCCTCTGCCTTGTGGCTAGTCGGCTGTCTGATGTTTCCGGTTTTAAGCTTTAGCCGATCCTTTCTTTGCCCGGTTATATTCCAAGTGTTTTTGGTCGGTTTAATGACTTGACCGGCTGGTTTTCTTTAGCCGGTTCTTTCGTTTGTCCGATCCGGTTCCTTGTTCCTGCATGGAAGATTTATTTAAGTTAGGTTTATGTGAACCGGTCTAATTTTATCTAACAATTTCTCCCTTTTTGATTATTTTATTTAAAATTATCAAAATCATGTAAGTTTGCAAACGTAGGCCGGTTCTTTTGTTTGTCCGGTTTTGAAACTGACTTAAGAGAATTTTTCGAAAAATTTGGAAAAGAAATTTTTGAGAAAAATTTTCGATTTTCGGAAAATCTTATCTTATATCTTATTAATTTCTCCCTTTTTGATTATTTTATTTAAAATTATCAAAACTAAGTAGAGATGCAAAAAATGGCCGGTTTCAAAAATAACTTTATATATATATATATATATATATATATATATATATATATACATACGATGGATGGCTGAAATAATAACATATAGAAATACTAAGACAAGCAAGGGTAAGAGAAAAGGGGGCCCCTATTCCGAATCCGAGAAGTCATATATGTTCCACTTTTTCTTCACTTGCTGCGGTTGACTGGCCGATCCGGAGGCTCGTTGTTTAGTGGGCCGCCGAAGTAGGTGCACTTCAGCCTCTTCTTCGACGTGAGTGGCCTGATCCGGTATACTGTCAATGACCGTCTCAGTGACCACATTCAGCAGGTCGGCCACTTGAGCTTTCTTCGTGGATTCTCTTTTCCGCTTTGCCGGTATCGACGAGGCAGCGGTTTCCTTCTTCTTTTTGTTAGCGGTTGCATAGCCTTCTAGCCTCTGACTTTCTCTTTCTAACCGCGCAGCATCCTTCGCAGCTTGAGCGGCTGCCTTCTTTGCGAGTCCTGGAAACTTAGCCTCTGCTCTTCGAATTCGCTCGGCTTCCTCTTCCTCCTCGGTAAGTTGCGATGGTCGCGGTGCCTCCTTTTCTTTTCTTGCTTCATCGTCCAGCGCATCCTGGACCTTCTTAGCCGCTAGGGCATTAGCCTCTATAGCCGCGGCATCCGCATTCATCTTGGCTTGGAGCAGTTCGGCAACTTGTGCGGAAAGCGCCTTGAGTTCGTCCTCGAGACCGGCATTCTTCTTCTCAAGTTCGGAGACCTGTCCGAGTGTTGTGCCGACCAGGTCATCAGCAATCTCCGTCAATCGTTGATCGGTCTCTCTTTCAAGCCGGCCAAAATTCTTTTCTATCTCGGAAGTCTTATCTTCCAAAACCACGGTTCGCCTAAGATATTTGCTGTGCAGAGCCGCTTCTTCCCGTTGATCTTCGTCGATTTCTGAAAACCGTTCTTCCATTCTCTCCAAAAGGTGCCTTGTGGTGTTGGCGAACTTGAGTGCCGAGCAAACGGTCCTTTGGAATTTCTCATTCAAAGGGAGAACTTCAGAGTTTTCAAACTCTTGAAAGCGACCCTCAACCCATTCTTTTGTGAAGTCTGATTCGGAGACTTCCGGTTGTGTAAGTGGAGATTGCCCGGTGAGAGGAGGGTCCGCCCTTTCATCGGATTCATCTGATGCCGAACTTGCCCTTGGAGGTGTTGGACAGTGATCTGGACTTGTATCAATCTGGGGAGCTGTATAGATCGGTATTTCCCTTTGACCGTACATTGCCTCCGGCCGGTCAATTTCTTGAATAAGGTCTTCTTTTGCTTTCTCAAGCCTTTCTAACACCAACGGTGTTAAGGTGTCCTCCGATGCTACCTCTTCGTACCTTTCCGTAACCTTTCGGATGCGTATGATTAGCTTCCGTAGCTGTGCTCGCGGTCTTAAGAGATAGGTTCGGTGTAGGACCTCTTAAGAGATAGGTTCGGTGCTCCATTTTCTTCAGTCTTTGGAGGCATTCCTCGTCCGTGTAACCCGGTAGTATGTCCCTATATCGTTTGCCGAACCGGTGCTCGTGCCATTCCTGGTATATTTCGTCAACCGTCTCGGCTCGTTGTTTAATGCCCTTTAGATGTTTGAGCGCTATCCTATCGGCTTCTGCCTCCTTGTCCTCCTTCTCTTCTTCGTTACCTCTTTCATTACCGCCTTCTGCACCTCCTTCTTCACCTCCTTCTTCACCGCCTTCGGTGGTCTCAGGATTTACACCCGTACTGTTGTTGTTGGGACTTTGGCCCGTCTTCTCTTCATCATCGGTCTTTTCAGATCCGGTTCGTTCAGAAGAGGAGGCCGACCCTTCCTCCTCCGTTTGCTGTGGCGGTTCTGAGAAGGTTATTTTCTCTTTTCCTTTGCTCTCGGCCTTTTCTTTCGTTGGGGCCGCTTTCTTGCCGGCTTTCTTCTTTCGGCCACCTTTGGAACCGGGGGCCGACTACTTCCTTTCCAGGAATTGTTTGGACCGTATCAGGCTTCTTGTGGAGATGGTGACGCCGGGACCGATGTTGAGATTATGATGGAGGAAGATCTTACCTAGAGGAACGACGTATACCCATGACCGGTTTGAGTCCGGTTTCACCATTTCCATTAAATTGTGGAACACTGCCTTTGCCCAGTTAACCTTTGTTCCCTCTATTAGGCCGACCAGCATCCTGATTTTGTCCTTGGTTAGGCTGCTGTAGTTTCCTCCCCTTGCTAGAATCGCCCTTGCGAAGATATCACAAATTGGAATATACTCCGGTTTCAACGTGGATTTGCTACCGGATACCTTTATCGGCTCCTTAGTCGCCGAGAGTATCTGGCAAGCTGCCTCAAAAGTCTTAAGCTCTATGTCTGCCGTTGCATCCTGGCCGGCTGTTGGAAGGCGCAGGCTCTTTGCCACCGATGCCTCGGTGAGCTCTATTTCAGTACCGCATACGGTTGCGGTGATCTTATCGTCGGAGATAGTTGCGGTGCTGAAAAACTCCTCAACCGCCTCTTTATATAGAACATGAGGACCGCAGAGAAAATACTCCAGACCGGCATTGGCTACCCGGTCAATAACCTCATTTGCCGCAGACGTGCCTTTCTGTCGGATTTCCTCGAAATCCACCTAAGTCAAGTGCTTAAACAAAGCCGAATTGCGCCCCATCTTAGAGAGTTTAAGAAAGTTTGAGGAATAACCGCTTCAGAGAATCTGAGAGCTTAGAGAGAGAAAGTAGTTTCGCGTGAGAATGAAGTAGAATGGTCGAGAGTCCCTTTTATAGGTGCGGTTTGGAAGCCCAACCGTCCCATCAACATTGGGCGGGAAATTTCCCTCCAACCCAAATGAGCGGCAAACCATGGGCGGGAATGGAATAGGCGCCAATCCATGGGCGATAAACCAGGGGGCGGGAGATTTGGGCGGGAAATTTCCCTCCAAAACTTTTGCTTATGCTATTGATGACGCAATCTTCTTTTGAGACCGATTGATGCACCGGTTTTCTAGAGTTAACCGGTTATTTTGAATGATCAGAGTTTTGCAATCTTTGGACTTTAAGCGATTTTCTATGTGACCGGATAAGGGCGCGGTTATAATTTGAAGATGTTAACCGGTTACTTAGATCGATATTCAAGGTATTTAGAAGACCCGGTCATTTAAACTGAAATGAAATTTTATTCAAAAGACAATACAGAAAGAGAACTGAAAGATAGTTCAGTGCGAAAATAGGCATTCAAAATGTAAAAACCATTTTGGAGAACTTCTCTTCCACTGCATCCGCGTCAAGGATGTTTGAAGGGGATGCCGGTGTACCTGGTCCAAACTCTGGCCGGTATTTGAGAATCAGCTTACTTATGTGAGGTGCATAGCCGAGACCTTTCTTGGTCAGCACCATGTTCTTCAGGTTTTGAAAGATGACCGCTGACCAATTGATGGTCGTTTTGCTGAAGATATGGGTCATCATGTTGTAGGTATTCTTTGAGTACCGCTGATTTGGGGACTGACAGAGAATTGACCGAGTCACAATCTCAAGAAGGAGTTGAGCATTACGACCGAGGCGGGTTTTTAACCCATAGTTTTCTACTGGATCAAGGGTTCCAGAGAAGAGTAGTGCATAATAGAATGCATCAATTCCCTCCAGAGTTGGAAGTCAGAAAACCCTTCTGTGGGTAGATTGAGAAGGGAGGCAAATTCGGCTTCATCAAGCCAGAAGGTGTGGTCTCTTACCGTAGAGACGATGTAATCGCCCCTGATGCAGACACTTCTAAAGAATGCCTTGACATCCTCAATCAGTATGGGACCGGATTCTTCGAGGAAGGTTCGAAGGCCGGTATCAATAAGGGATTCAAACATGGTTTTCTTTGCATGATTTCCGTCCCATTCTTCCATACATGAGTTGAAATCGACGCTCAAGAAGTTTCCTAGGGTTCTGCTCGGCATGTTTCTAAACTTTGATATTAGAGAGAGAGAGAGTTTATGATTTGAGGTGTGTTGACTTCATTAGTAAAGCTCTCCTTTTATAGAACCGGTTTTGGAGGGAAAATGTTTGCATTGAGTGACATTTTTGTCTCATTAGAGAAGAGAATCTTTATATTTCCAAGGTCATTGGGAAGAGTGTGCTTTTTGACTATTTGCGGTTCTCGAGGTAAATGTTTGTTGAAAGGTAACCAAGTTAGTTGGGTATTGATTACTTGTGTTAGTTGGGAGTTACCTCATTAAATAAAGATTCCTTTTTTTTTTCATTAATCGTGCTAACATAATGAAGAGTGATCAAAAGAAACCGAAGGAATCATAAATAAAACCGAGGAAAGACATAAGAAAAGCCGAAGTGATCATAATGATGTTGGATAAAGATACACCCGGTGCATGAAGCAAAACGACCGGGTGTAGGAGGGAGTGACTCAGTGTGCTTGGGAGTTGACGACACCGGTAGGATTGTTACGGCGGTTCCTCCTCCTCCACGCCCTCTCAAACCGATCATAAAATGAGTCGGTTATCTCTTTGGTGAGCACCTGGGCATGGTTCAGACCTTCGCCGGGACAGGTCGGAACACCAAGCTCCACAAGAAGACAGCTTAGTTGAGGGATGAGGCCGACTGATCGGATGCCAACCATCCAGATGAGGACGTCAAACAGCACCCTGGACCAGTTCACCGGTGTACCGGTGACTATAGCCGCCATCATGTTGAAGGTCGAGGTATAGTAGGTATTTGTGACATCTCTCCCGAAGATGCTCCTACCGATCACATCATTGAGGAGCTGATATTCAGCCCTCAAATGTGATTTAGTACCGTGATCGTCAACCGGTTCGACAGACCGGGCAAAAGTAAGTGAGACCTCGGCCTTTATGTTGGCCGGTACGTCGAGGTCTGTCAACCCTTGCTTTGGCAGGCTAAAGCACCGCGCAAAATCCTTCTCGGTGAAGTCGAAGATGATATCTCCCACTTTAGATTGGATGTGGGTATCGAAATGGGGGGTACCCCTGAACACCCTGGCGTTGTAGAAAAACTCCAGGATTGACTCAGGGTAAACGGTATGTTTATCGTCCAGGAAGTACTGAAGCCCAGTATCTTCCAAAGATTTGATCATTTTATATATGTCGTAATGCTCGGTGCTAGAGCATGATTGGAAATCAACCTGAAGAATGTTGGGAAACTGAGACATTTTTGCCTTAGTGAGAGGATGATCTTTTGCCTTGTGAATGTTTTGGTGAATGTTTGCTTCACTTAAATACTGGTTGGGGGGCTATCCTATTGTCCATGTATTAAATGAGGTGATATCTATTAACTGCATGATATAAGATATTGCATGAAATAGGCAAGTTTGCAGACTAGGATGTTGGTCATAGACCTGGACTGTGAAAGATATCATCAGATCTTCACGTCTTTTTAGGTGCGACCAATTTACTTTGAAAGGGTAATGTTTCAGAGCAAATATCCTTAAACATTGATAATTATTCCACTTCTGTTTGAGATTCAAATAATCTAGAATAACCTGCTTCCGAACCGGTCAGCTATCAGTTGTTCATCCCGATGCGGTTATTTGGTGCATGCACCAAGTAATCGGTCGGTTTACTCTATCTGATGAACTGGGCGATTCTTCCACAGACACCCTGAAAATTTGAAGTTCAACAGTTTGGGAAGAATTACCGGTTTTGTCTGTCTGAGCCGGTTTCCCTTTAAGCATCCTTAGGAAGGATCTGACTAATATCGGTTAAACCGAGAGTAAGTCTGAATTGAAAGAACTTAGCTTCCTGTAGAGGCTTCGTGAAGATATCGGCTACTTGTTGATCAGTCGATACGTATTCCAACCGGATATGCTTCAGCGTGACATGCTCCCGGATGAAGTGGTGCCTTATATCAATGTGCTTGGTTCTGGAGTGGAGAACCGGGTTGTAAGTGATTGCAATGGCACTTGTATTGTCACAGAAGATCGGGTACTCTTCGGCTATGATACCGAAGTCCTTCAGCTGTTGTTGGATCCAGAGGAGTTGTGAACAGCAACTTCCGGCCGCCAAGTATTCAGCCTCCGCGGTTGATGTGGCCACCGATGTCTGTTTCTTGCTGTGCCATGACACAAGTCGGTCACCAAGGAACTGACATGTTCCGCTGGTGCTTTTTCTGTCGATCTTACAGCCTGCATAGTCTGCATCTGAGTAACTCGTTAGATTAAAGGACGAGTCCTTTGGATACCACAGACCGACATCAGGTGTGCCTTTTAGATACTTCAGTATCCTCTTTGCGGCTGTGTAGTGGGATTGTTTTGGATTTGCTTGGAATCTCCCACACACACCGACTGCAAACAGAATGTCCGGTCTACTCGCTGTCAAGTATAGGAGAGAACCGATCATGCCCCGGTATGCGATCTGGTCTACCGACTGGCCCTCATCATCCCTGTCCAATTTAATCGACGAGCTCATTGGAGTAGCCGCTGAGGAACATGTGTCCATTCCAAACTTCTTTAGAAGCTCCTTGGTGTACTTAGGTTGGCTAATGAATGTTCCTTTTTTGAGTTGCTTAACCTGAAGACCTAGGAAGAAACTTAATTCTCCCATCATACTCATTTCAAACTTGTCAGTCATCATTTTTGAGAATTTATCACATAGCTTAGGATCGGTGGAACCGAAAATGATATCATCTACATAGATTTGAACAAGTAGGATATGTTCCTTCTTTTCAAATTTAAACAATGTTTTATCCACCGAACCGATGGTGAAGTCATGTTGTAACAGAAATGCGGTTAGTGTATCATACCAGGCTCTAGGTGCTTGCTTTAGACCGTATAAAGCTTTATTTAGCCGGTATACATGGTTTGGAAATGCAGCGCTTTTGAAACCGGGTGGTTGTTCAACATACACTTCTTCACGTAGGTCACCGTTCAGAAATGCACTTTTAACATCCATTTGAAAAACCTTAAAGTTTTTGAAAGCAGCAAAGGCTAGAAAAATTCTAATGGCTTCAATCCTAGCTATAGGGGCAAATGATTCTTCAAAATCAATGCCTTCTTCCTGTTTGTAACTTTGAGCCACTAATCTGGCTTTGTTCCTCGTGACCAAACCGTCCTCATTGAGTTTGTTTCTGAATACCCATCTTGTTCTTATGACCGATTGATCTTTCGGTCTAGGGACTAGGTACCAGACTTTACTACTCTCGAACTGGTTTAGCTCTTCTTGCATTCCCAAGATCCAATCCGGATCTGAAAATGCTTCATCTATTCTTTTCGGCTCAATCTGGGATATAAACGCGGAATTAAAGTATTCCTCCGGATGTTGACGCCTAGTTCGAACAGGTTTTGAAGGGTCACCTATAATTTGCTCAGGAGGATGTTTACTGTTTCTTCTGAGATTCAGTTCAGGGATGTCTACCAAATTACCGTTTACTTGATCAAGGCTAGACATGTCGGTAGGCTGAACGAGATTGTCAGACCGACCGACTTCCTCGGATTGGACCGAAGTGTCAACTTCCTGTTGTGGAACAGCTTGATCCGGCTGGGTTTCAATGTTACCCATTTGGTCATGGACAAACCGCCTGAAGACCGGAGTCTCATCTTCACTATCAGAATGGATATTATTGTTTTCCAATCTGTTGTGTAGATCAAAGCATGAAGCAGTATTACTTTCAACCGATTAATCGAAAACAACGTGAATTGTTTCCTCCATGGTTGAGGTTCTATTATTATACACTCTATATGCCTTACTCACTGCTGAATAACCTAGCATGATCCCGGTATCGGTTTTTGCATCAAAAGCAGTGAGTTGAGTTTTACCATTTATATGTATATAACACTTACAACCGAAAATCTTGAGGTACTTAAGTTTGGGAACTCTGTTAAAATAAACCTCATACGGTGTTTTGTTATGAAACTTCTTTATTAAAGACCGGTTTTGTGTATAACATGCAGTGTTGATAGTCTCAACCCAAAATTTCTGAGCAATGCCGGAATCGGCTATCATGGACCGTGCGGCTTCCTTGAGAGTCCGATTTCTTCTCCCGGCCAGACCATTGTGTTGAGGAGTCCTAGCACTAGACAACTCGTGTCTAATACCGGATTCATCAAAATATGCGGTCAAGGTACTATTGGTAAATTCGGTACCTCGATCACTTCGAATGCTATTAATGCGAGTTGATTTTTCATTTTACAAGCGTTTAAGAAGTGTAATCAGGTTTGATGCGCTTTCTCGTTTAGATGGTAGAAATATTACCCTTGTAAATCTAGAATAATCATCAATAACTACCATGGTGTAAAGCATACCTCCTAGGCTAACAACCTGAATCGGTCCAAATAAATCCATGTGAAGAAGATCTAAACATCGGCTAGATTGTATATATTTCCTTTACTCTTAAAGTTTGACCTAGTTTGTTTACCCATTTGACATGCTGAGCAAACTTTATCCTGATTAAATACTATATCAGGAATACCTTCAACTAGCTTTTTACCGCGAATGTAGTTTAAAGTTTTCATGTTTAGATGGTTTAGTCTCTTATGCCACAACCAGGTTTGATCAGTCTTAGCTATCATGCATATAGGATATTCTACTTTAGTTTTCCAGTCTACCTTGTAGATATTACCTATCCTATTTCCGGTCAGCAGTACAATACCTTGAGAGCTCTTAACTAAGCATGCATGTTTAAGAAATTCTACAGTATATCCAGCATCACACATCTGACTAATGCTAAGCAGGTTAAAACGTAGGTTCTCAACTAAAAGTACATTATCAATAGTTAGGTTACCATGGACAATCTTACCCTTGCCCACAGTTCTACCTTTTGAGTTGTCACCGAAAGTGATTAGAGCACCGGTTGCTGTTCTGATATCGGTTAACAAATTGTTGTTTCCGGTCATGTGCCTGGAGCAACCGCTGTCCAAGAACCATTCAGAGTTTCCTAGCCGTTTCTTTGGATCCTGCAAAATATACATATTTACAACTGTTTGGTACCCACATTTACTTGGGTCCACATGCGATTAGTCCCTTGGGTATCCAAACCTTGACAAACCGGACGGTCTTCTTTTCTAGGGTTTTAACCGTCCTTTTGGCACTTGGTCTTGTGTATCTCGGTTTTTCTATAAGAGTCTTAAATGGTGGTGATCTTCGGTTCGGTGATCTTTGGTTTGACCTATGCGGTTCAGGAAAGGCTTTCATATGTTTGAGGATTTCGGCTTTTCTTTTCACAAGGTCAAGCCATTTCTCAGATTTGGTTGGACCAACATAGTCGTATTTTAGCTTTTCTTCCCTATAGTATGCGGTCAACTCTTCTTCAGCGGTCCAGGAGCTTTTAAGGAATCTTATAAGGGGAAGGTTACCTCTTGTAAACCTTACATTCTCTACGTGTTTTCGGTCTTTGGAGCTATCCTCTGTGTATACTAGGCCAAACTTGCAACGAGGATGTCTGTAATGACTACACATTTTCTTTACTATATCACTGGATCTCTTATATGCAGCCATCTTATATTGAAGTCGGGCATTTTCTTCCTCGGTTAGTTCTCTAGTCGGTTCACTAGATTGTTCGGTCTTAGAATCTAACTCGGTTTCTAAAGTAGGGGTATCTTCAGGTTTCACGACCGGGGGTTCGGTTATAATGGGTACCTCTGGTTCTGTCGGAATGGGTATTATAGGATCGGTTCTAATGTTTATGTGCTTAGGCAACATGGCTAGTAGGTTCCTATATTCTTCTACCATGTCATTTAATGCATTGTATAGTTCATCTTTAGTAAATTCGTCGCAAGGAGAGTCAAATACCTGTTCCTCATTTGCCATGAGGCATGTAAGTTCATCATAACTGTCACTGTGAGCCCATAGACTTCCTCCATCATCGGCTATCAGTGCTTTCGGTACTTCACTTCCTTCACCGGTTTGTTGATAATTGTTCCGGTTATCTTGGTTATCCGGTTTCCGGGTATCCCTCTTTGGTTTCCTGCATTCCCACTTAAAGTGACCCAAACAATTACAATTATAACATCTTACATTGGATTTATCGCCGTAGTTGTAGTTTGTTGGTTGACTCCTTTTCATGAACCTTCCAAACTTCTGTGCGAGCATAGCCATGGCATCCTCAGTAAACTGTTCGGCGGTTCTGATCGGTGCTGGAGCAGGAGCAACCGGTTCTATAGGTGTGATCAATGCTCTGGTTGAGGTTGAGGCCGAGACCTCCTCTTCAGTTCTAGATCTCATTTCAAACTCATATGCCTTAAGATCTTCGAATACATCATGCAGCTTCATCTTGTTTAGGCAGTTTGATTCCCTCATTACCATTGTCTTTATGTCCCACGCACTTGGAAGAGATCTCAATGCTTTCATGATAACCTCTTTGTTGTCATACCTCTTTCCAAGTGTTGCTAGCTCATCTAACACACCAGTGAACCGGTCACTGTATTCCTTCATCGTTTCTCCTGGTTTCATCTTCATGCTTTCAAACTTCTGGGTGGCTACCATTATCTTGTTCTCCTTCGTTCTTTCATTTCCTTCAAAAATATGGATAACCGTGTCCCATGTCTCCTTTCCGGTTTTGCAATCTCTAATCTTGCAATATGTGTTTCTGTCCATGCTGTTGGAGATCCGGTTTCTTGCATGGTTGTCCAGGTTGTTTCTCCTTCTATCTTCAGCCGTCCATTCCTTTCTGTCCTTATTAATAATTATCGGTCCTTCGGCCAGAATGGACTCCATTTCATCGTCCAAGGTGATTAAGTGTAGATGCACCCGTGCCTTCCAGTTGACAAAGTCATCACCTTCTAGCATTGGAGGCCTATTCTGAAACATGCTTGCTTGAGTATTGAAACTAACTGCTCTGATACCAATTGTTAGGATCTAGGTAGCCGCTGGAGGACCGGGGGTTGAACCGGTTAGCGGTTCTCACTCGAAGGGTGGTGGTTAATCCGGTTAGAGATTAACACCGGGGTTTCAATACTACACAACCTGTCACAAACCCTTGAACTAGGTTCAAGCGCGGAAGAGGTTTGCTTTCAGGTTGAAGCGGCACACTTGTATGATAGGCAGAATCGGTTTTTAGATGAAGGTTTGAGATTTGGTGGGTCGGTTTCGGTAATCTGGAGATTCAGCTTGGATAGAGTTAAGTCGGTTATAGCGGTACGGATCGGTTAGATAATGAAACCGGCAAACAGTAAATAACAAGACAGATTTTATGGATGTTCGGAGATAAAACTCCTACGTCACCCCTTCCTCTCGAAACCGCGAGAAGGATATTCACTAAGGAATACAAGTACAATCCGATCGAGACTTATTTCCTGCTCGATAATACTCTTACAATTTACACCAAAATTGTAAAACACACACTTTAACTTTTGCACTTAGGCTTTCTAGAACAGCACAGTCTTATCACTTGTAGAATAAATGCTCTTAGAATTTCTCACTTGTCTCACTGTATGTTACTTGTCCCACATTTACTCTTCTTCAACTGCCCCTTTTATAGGTGAAATATGCCAACGGTCATATTTCACTTCCTTGAATCTGATTGGCTGAGCAGAGATGCAGAGGTTCAGTGATTCAGTGATTCAGAGCCTGCAGTCATCTTTTCAGACCTGTCGGTCAAACTCAGACCTGGCGGTCTGTTCTTCCGGTGTGTAAGACAAACCTGCTAGGTTTGTCTTTTACTCAATATAGACACTGTCTGTTAGACAGTTGTCTGTACTTGGAATATCTCCTTTCTGACTTATCCCGAAGTGGAAAGATCCTGTAAGACTGTCTTCTGCAGCCTGCAGGCTTTCCTCAGACTTGTATGGATATGGAAGTGTTCAGTCTGTTCCTTTGGTATCATTCTCAACAGATACCCGAATTGTCTTCTTGTACTGGTCGGTCATTCGACTTAACCGGATGGCTTCGGTACGAGTGATGTAACCGGACATCTTCCGGTTATTCCTCTGCCTTGTGGCTGGTCGGCTGTCTGATGTTTCCGGTTTTAAGCTTTTGCCGATCCTTTCTTTGTCCGGTTATATTCCAAGTGTTTTTGGTCGGTTTAATGACTTGACCGGCTGGTTTTCTTTAGCCGGTTCTTTCGTTTGTCCGATCCGGTTCCTTGTTCCTGCATGGAAGATTTATTTAAGTTAGGTTTATGTGAACCGGTCTAATTTTATCTAACAATTATGTAATAAAATTAATAATGTTAATTTTTATATATTTTATGTTTATAATTGTTAAAATAATTATAATTTTACATAAAAAAATTTTACAAAACTTTTTATTTATACAAAATTCCATTTATAATTTATTTTATTTTATAACATTATTAAAATATTTACTAAATAAATATACAATTAATTAATAATAATAATTTTGAATAAAATATTTGATACAATAATTTTATTTTTAAATATTGTTTATGATTAATACATATAATTTATTATTAATATTGTTATTTACTTTTGTTTTAATATTTGGAAATGAATTGTATAAAACAATGTTTTAAATTTATTTGATTAAGTTTATAATATTAAAAAAATGATTACATATTTTAATAATATATTATATATTTATATATATATTAAAATTATTAATCATATTATCAAATTTTAATATAAAACTATTATTTCAAAATATATAATAAAATTATAATTAATTACTCTTTATTTAGTAATATTTTAGTAATTATTCAAAATAAAATATATTAGAAATAAAATTTTATATGAATCAAAATGTTTTCAATAAAATTATTATAATTTCTTATTTATTTTGGATAGAATAAACCTTTATTTAGTAAATATTTAAGAAACTTATTTTAAATATATTAAGTTGATAAAATAAAATTTTAAAAAATAATTTATTTATCATATATATTTGCTTTTTAATATCCTAATAAAATATCTTTCAATGATTTTCATTTTTTATTGTAAAATCTATTAAATAAATATGAAAAATATACAGTAAGTTAAAATATTATTTAAAACTAATAATATTTTGAATGTTTATTTTTCTATTCTTACAGTTTTAAATATTATTATATTATTTGTGTCATAATGTTATACTTAGATAAAAAAAAAATTAATTAAATAATTTTTAATTTTAATTATTCAAAAATATATTTAAAATTAACCTGAATTGTTTTATTTATTTTTGTTACTTTTAAATTATTACTCATATTGAATTGTTAATCATTTTTAATAATAATTTTATTTAGTTTTGAAATGTTACGTATTTAGAATTTATAGTTCAAATAATTAAATAAACAAAATTATAATATTAACAAAATAAATTTATTTTATTCTATATTATTAATAAATTATGTTATATAAAAAAATAGTTAATATTTTTTATTTAATTAACATTGTTAAGTATATTTCTAAAAATAGATAGTATTGAAAACAAGTGTAAACATAAATGAAATCAAAATAAATTATATTTAAAAATAAAAATTAGTAATATAAATTAATATAATTATATATGTGAAAATAAAACAATAATTATTAATATGTGTATTATTTCTTATATTAACTAATATATTATAGATAATATATAAATATTTATAATAAAATAAAAATAATTTATTTTTTTAATATTATTTATATTTTTATAATTATTTTTAATAATATAACTATATTTATATATATAGGAATAATATTTTTATAATATTTATAATTGGATAATTATTTTTTATAGTAAAATAATACATTATTTTATTATAATATAAGCTATAATATTTTGAATAACAACAATAATATTTAAAATAATAATATTGAAATTAATATTTTTAAAATTATTCTTAATTTTTTTTGAATATTATATATTTTATAATTCAATATATATTATTTGATAAATAAATTTATTAAATATTTAATATATAATTAAAAGATATTAATATTATTTCACAATAGTCTTAATTTTTATTACGAACTCTTAAACAAATCATACTATATAACATATTCACCCTAAATTTAATATTAATTCATTAATTATAAAATATTTTGAAATTGTGAATTATGTAATAAAGTTAATAATTTTATTTTTTATATATTTTATATTTATAATTGTTAAAATAATTATAATTTTAAATAAAAAAAATTTACAAAACTTTTTATTTATACAAAATTCCATTTATAATTTATTTTATTTTGAAACATTACTAAAATATTTAGTAAATAAATATACAATTAATTAATAATAATAATTTTGAATTATTTGATACAATAATTTTATTTTTAAATATTTTTTATGATTAATACATATAATTTATTATTAATATTGTTATTTACTTTTGTTTTAATATTTGGAAATTAATTGTATAAATTAATGTTTTGAATTTATTTGATTAAGTTTAAAATATTAAAAAACGATTACATATTTTAATAATATATTATATTTATATATATATATATATATTAAAATTATTAATCATATTATCAAATTTTAATTTAAAACTATTATTTCAAAATATATAATAAAATTATAATTATTTACTATTTATTTAGTAATATTTTAGTAATTATTCAAAATAAAATATATTAGAAATAAAATTTTATATGAATTAAAATGTATTCAATAAAATTATTATAATTACTTATTTATTTTGTATAGAATAAACTTTATTTAGTAAATAATTAAGAAAATTATTTTAAATATATTAAGTTTATAAAATAAAATTTTAAAAAATAATGTATTTATCATATATATTTACTTGTTAATATCCTAATAACATATCTTTCAATTATTTTCATTTTTTATTGTACAAATCTTTTAAATAAATATAAAAATATATAGTAATCTAAAATATCATTTAGAATTAATAATATTTTGGATGTTTATTTTTCTATTCTTACCGTTTTAAATATTATTATATTATTTGTGTCATAATGTTATTCTTAGATAAAACAAAATTAATTAAATAATTTTTAATTGTAAATTATTCAGAAATGAAAAATATATTTAAAATTAACATTAATTGTTTTATTTATTTTTGTTACATTTAAATTATTACTCATATTGAATTGTTAATCATTTTTAATAATAATTTTATTTAGTTTTTAAAATGTTACATATTTTGAATTTAGAGTTCATATAATTAAATAAACAAAATTATAATATTATGAAAATAAATTTATTTTATTCTATATTATTAATAAATTATGTTATATAAAAAAATAGTTAATATGTTTTATTTAAATTTATTAATTACCATTGTTAAGTACATTTCTAAAAATAGATATTATTGAAAACAAGTGTAAACATAAATGAAATCAAAATAAATTATATTTAAAAATAAAAATTAGTAATAAAAATTAATATAATTATATATGTAACAATAAAAAAATAATTATTAATATGTGTATTATTTCTTATATTTACTAATATATTATAGATAATATATAAATATTTATAATAAAATTAAAATAAATATTTTTTTAATATTATTTATATTTTTATAATTATTTTTAATAATATAACTATATATATATATATATATATAATATTTATAATTGGATAATTATTCTTTATAGAAAAATAATACATTATTTTATTATAATATGAGCTCTAATATTTCGAATAACAACAATAATATTTAAAATAATAATATTGAAATTAATATTTTTAAAATTATTATCAATTTATTTGAATAATATATAATTTATAATTCAATATATATTATTTGATAAAAAAATTATTAAATATTTAATATATATAATTAAAAGATATTAATATTATTTCACAATTGTCTTAATTTTTATTATGAACTCTTACACAAATCATACTATATAACATATTCACACTAAATTTAATATTAATTCATTTATTATAAAATATTTTGAAATTGTGAATTATGTAATAAAATTAATAATGTTAATTTTTATATATTTTAAGTTTATAATTATTAAAATAATTATAATTTCACATAAAAAATTTTACAAAACTTTTTATTTATACAAAATTCCATTTATAATTTATTTTATTTTATAACATTACTAAAATATTTACTAAATAAATATTCAATTAATTAATAATAATAATTTTGAATCAAATATTTGATACAATAATTTTATTTTTAAATATTGTTTATGATTAATACATATAATTTATTATTAATATTGTTATTTACTTTTGTTTTAATATTTGGAAATGAATTGTATAAAATAATGTTTTAAATTTATTTGATTAAGTTTATAATATTAAAAAATGATTACATATTTTAATAATATATTATATATTTATATATATATATTAAAATTATTAATCATATTATCAAATTTTAATAAAAAATTATTATTTCAAAATAAATAATAAAATTATAATTATTTACTATTTATTTAGTAATATTTTAGTAATTATTCAAAATAAAATATATTAGAAATAAAATATTATATGAATAAAAATGTTTTCAATAAAATTATTATAATTTCTTATTTATTTTGGATAGAATAAACCTTTATTTAGTAAATATTTAAGAAACTTATTTCAAATATATTAAGTTGATAAAATAAAATTTTAAAACATAATGTATTTATCATATATATTTACTTTTTAATATCCTAATAAAATATCTTTCAATGATTTTCATTTTTTATTGTAAAATCTATTAAATAAATATGAAAAATATACAGTAAGTTAAAATATTATTTAAAACTAATAATATTTTGAATGTTTATTTTTCTATTCTTACCGTTTTAAATATTATTATATTATTTGTGTCATAATGTTCTACTTAGATAAAAAAAAAATTAATTAAATAATTTTTAATTTTAATTATTCAAAAATATATTTAAAATTAATATGAATTGTTTTATTTATTTTTGTTACTTTTAAATTATTACTCATATTGAATTGTTAATCATTTTTAATAATAATTTTATTTAGTTTTGAAAATGTTACGTATTTAGAATTTATAGTTCAAATAATTAAATAAACAAAATTATAATATTAACAAAATAAATTTATTTTATTCTATATTATTAATAAATTATGTTATATAAAAAAATAGTTCATATTTTTTATTTAAATTTATTAATTAACATTGTTAAGTTCATTTCTAAAAATAGATAGTATTGAAAACAAGTGTAAACATAAATGAAATAAAAATAAATTATATTTAAAAATAAAAATTAGTAATAAAAATTAATATAATTATATATGTAACAATAAAAAAAATAATTATTAATATGTGTATTATTTCTTATATTAACTAATATATTATAGATAATATATAAATATTTATAATAAAATAAAAATAATTTATTTTTTTAATATTATTTATATTTGTATAATTATTTTTATACAAATATTATTTAGATAATATATAAATATTTATAATAAAATAAAATAAATTTATTAAATATTTAATATATAATTAAAAGATATTAATATTATTTCACAATATTCTTATCTCTATTACGAACTCTTAAACAAATCATACTATACAACATATTCACACTAAATTTAATATTAATTCATTAATTATAAAATATTTTGAAATTGTGAATTATGTAATAAAGTTAATAATTTTATTTTTTATATATTTTATATTTTTAATTGTTAAAATAATTATAATTTTAAATAAAAAAAATTTACAAAACTTTTTATTTATACAAAATTCCATTTATAATTTATTTTATTTTGAAACATTACTAAAATATTTAGTAAATAAATATACAATTAATTAATAATAATAATTTTGAATTATTTGATACAATAATTTTATTTTTAAATATTTTTTATGATTAATACATATAATTTATTATTAATATTGTTATTTACTTTTGTTTTAATATTTGGAAATTAATTGTATAAATTAATGTTTTAAATTTATTTGATTAAGTTTATAAGATTAAAAAACGATTACATATTTTAATAATATTATATATATATATATATATATATATATATATATATATATATATATATATTAAAATTATTAATCATATTATCAAATTTTAATATAAAACTATTATTTCAAAATATATAATAAAATTATAATTATTTACTATTTATGTAGTAATATTTTAGTAATTATTCAAAATAAAATATATTAGAAATAAAATTTTATATGAATTAAAATGTTTTCAATAAAATTATTATAATTACTTATTTATTTTGTATAGAATAAACCTTTATTTAGTAAATAATTAAGAAAAATATTTTAAATATATTAAGTTTATAAAATAAAATTTAAAAAAATAATGTATTTATCATATATATTTACTTGTTAATATCCTAATAACATATCTTTCAATTATTTTCATTTTTTATTGTACAAATCTTTTAAATAAATATGAAAATATATAGTAATTTAAAATATCATTTAGAATTAATAATATTTTGGATGTTTAATTTTCTATTCTTACCGTTTTAAATATTATTATATTATTTGTGTCATAATGTTATTCTTAGATAAAAAAAAATTAATTAAATAATTTTTAATTGTAAATTATTCAGAAATGAAAAATATATTTAAAATTAACATTAATTATTTTATTTATTTTATTCTTTATAATTGGATAATTATTCTTTATAGAAAAATAATACATTATTTTATTATAATATAAGCTCTAATATTTCGAATAACAACAATAATATTTAAAATAATAATATTGAAATTAATATTTTTAAAATTATTATCAATTTATTTGAATAATATATATTTTATAATTCAATATATATTATTTGATAAATAAATTTATTAAACATTTAATATATAATTAAAAGATATTAATATTATTTCATAATAATCTTATTTTCCATTATCAACTCTTAAACAAAATCATACTATACAACTTATTGACAATAAGATAAGAAGAATAACCTGGATATTGTTGCCAAAAATATTATGTTCAAGTCGTTGGACAAAAATATGTTTAGTAAGATCAAGTTGTGCTCCTCTGTTAAAGAAATTTGGAAGAAGCTTTTCCAACTGTGTGAGGGCAACGACCAAATAAAGGAGAACTAGAAAGAGCAGAAGGCTCTGATGGTTGCTGAACGCAAGGGAAAATGGGCCGATAGAGATTCGGACGACTCATCATCCAACAATAGTGATGATAAAGTTGATACCTGCTTCATGGCTGAAAAAGAATATGAGGTATTTGATTTCTCCTCTAAAGAATTTATAAGAGGTGACTTAACTATTGTACTTAATAATATGGTCATTGAGTACAAGGAAGTTGTCAAACTCTTTTAATGAGATGAAATTAAAATATGAAATTGTTAACTCTTCTTCATCTCAAATCTCTAAACCAAAATTTTTTGAAAACAAAATGGTTGAACTCGTATTTGAGAATGAAAAACTCAAGGAAGAGGTTCAAACTCTGTTTTATGAAAACCAACGTTTGACATATGTTGTCAGTTCCTGGACGAAATTTGGAGATGCAGTTAGACAACAGATAAATATGTTGAGACCTTCCAGATGCAAATCCGGTTTAGGATTTAACAATACTATCCCATATAAGTTTTGTGAAAAGTTAAACCCGGTAAAAGACAAACTTAAGACAATGAGTTTTGTCGGGAGTAGTTTAACTAATAAAGAAACTAATTCAAGCTGCAATGATTTAACTTCAAATGATGATATGATTTATGTAAATCCAACTTCAAACTAGCTGAAACCTGTGAGAAGGACATCCAGTTGGTATGGCAAAGAAAAACTTGACAGGAAGTCAAGGAATGTTAACCAAAAATCATCTTTTGAAGCTAAAGTGAAATGTCCCTAAATTTAAATTACAGGTCTAGCATAGAGATGATTGGACCTAAGCATGCTTGAACATATAAAAGACCGGAAAACTGTCATTTATGCGGAAGCTAAATGGTGGATTCATCATTTAAAGACATATTTTTAAAAACGAATACACTTGTTGCCAAAAGATGCCATAAAATATTATATGCTTTAATACAAAAGGTCCAGCAGTTTTGAAAACATTACAAGGTACTTGGTTTGTTTATAAAACGAAATACAGCCATACAACAAAAGTTCCCAAAATAACCAAAATAATCAGCCATGGGTCCCTCCTTCCACACTCAATCCTGCAAGTTGTTGTCACTCCAAGGATTCTCTCCAGCTGCTATATAAAATCTAAGAAGGAGTACCTACACCACACAAGCATAGTGAGCCTAAAGACTCAACAAGCGTTTAAAAGACTTTCAAAACAATGCAATAACATAATAACATTTTGGTCCAAGGAATGAGTTATGCATAAACATGATTTATAAAAGGATGCATGTGAGTTTTAAACATATTTAATCAAAGTGATTTTACAGTCATAACTTGAGCACATATTTTTGACCCAAAACCCTTCAAAGCTGATCCTGAAGGGAAAGATCCGTAACTTTTGAGCACATGGTTTGAAGGGTACTCTTCGGAGTCCATCTTTAAAGCCCACATTCCTGTTTTTGGACACATTTCTGTGTGGGTAGATGTTCTGAGAGCTCGTCTCCAGAACTCAGTCCCATATCATAATAATAATAACAGCCATAATTTTAGAATCAAGACCACCAGACCTCATCTTGGTTGTCCATCATGTCATATAATTCGTCAATGCCTTATTTTGTTTCACCATGATCATAAAAATAGAGTGTGCTTTGTAAAACATCATTCATGCAAGTAAAACTAGATCTGCCTTTATAAACCATGAACATGCAAGGCAGAATCATATATTTATTTTGGAAAACTATGATATAAATCCATAAAAACGTCATATACTTTGAAAGGATGATGATCGACCACGTTTATCATTAAAATCAAGTCCATGCAAATACAAATCAAGCTTTAAAAGTAACATGCATCGGTTATAGAAAGTACATGGATAATATTGCAAGTGTGGGTTTCTAAAGTGGGTTTTAAGAATAATACTTTCCTTGTGATCCTAAAGCCGCTAAGATCGATGAATCTCCAAGGGATCTTCAAGGGCTCTAAGGTATTGTTGTTCTTCAAGGTCTTCTAAGATTTGTTGGTCTAATTTCGTTTTAGAGAGAGAAAGTGGCAACATCAAGACAATGAATCACTAGTGAGCTTTAAATAGACTAAGTCTTGGTGGGGTGGTTTGACAAGTGTTGCCCGATCCTAAATAAAAGGGAATGCATCTGCATTTTTGACACTTGGAAAATGTATGTTGCCATTGCATGTGTTGTTTGCACAAAACCATGGATTACTTAGCAAAACCATGGGCTGAAATATGAAACTATGGTTAGTTTAATTAACCATGGGTAAGAGTCAAATCAATAACAAGACTTGTCGAATAAGTCATGGGTCTCAGTCTAAGTCAAGATTTCTCGGTCTAAGTCAATATTCTGGGTCTAAGTTGATCAAATCAACTTAAAACAAAAATTTCGATTTTTTTTTGAAAATCTTGATTTTTTGAAATTGATGTTCTTGAGCTTTTAGGCTACAATTTTAATTCAAATAGTTGCGTAACATGTTTTTAAACAATATTAGGATAATTTCTATATGATTGTAATATCATTCTGATCATGTTTGATCCAACTATGTTTTTGAAAAATATTGGATTTTGATTTCATTTTCAAAAACAGTTATAGTAATATTATGATGTTTTATTTTGATTGTGTTCAACTATATTATTTATTTTAAAGCTAATGGAACAAAAATAAGATCTTAAAATGACCTAATTTGAAAGATCCTAAATTTTGACCTAAATTTGTTTTTTAAAAATTGATCATTGTAAAGATCGAATTATCGTGATTAAGGTAAGGGCTTTTGTTCTTCATAATCATATGAATCATCTACCAATTACATATCGCGATTCATGATCTAAATAAAAAGTAATGAGAAATGAAATTTCATCATACCAAATAAAGAACACTCGGTCTTAGATCCGAGTCATATATTACTGAGACAAAGAAATAGGACCGAGATCTTCGGTCCAGACCTAGACTAGGGACATGTGTTCTTAATTTAGGACCGAGATTGAGGACCAGTGTTCTTTTTTAGGATTTGTATCTCCCAAATCCGACCAACTTGAAACAAACTGTAAAAATGCAAGAAAGAAGAACACAAAAAGACAAAGATTTATAGTGGTTCACTCGAATTGAGCTATATCCACTTTAGCCACCACCAAATTTCATTATAAAGTGTTTTTGCGTCACACTTTATCTCTCTAGAATTCTGTCTCTAATATATATAAACCCTTAATAATCACATATTTATAGGGTAAACATTCAAGTAATAAACCTAAATAATTCTTGGTCAGGCCCAAGCCCAAAACCAAATACAAACCCAATAATCTCTAATTAACAATGTAGAGTTTATTATAAGTGTAGGCTCCATAACTCAACAATCTCTCCCTTGGAGACTAACTTCATCATCTCTCGATCGGTAGCGGCTTTCCATCTGGTGTCTTAACGAAGAAGACCAACTAAAGTTGCACACAACTTCAGTTTCTCATTTGTCACAGCTTTCGTCAGCATATCAGTTGGATTCTCACTCCTGAGAATTTTCTCCAGAGCTAATACTCCATCTTTTAAAGCTGACCGGATGAAATGATAACGAACCTGTATATGCTTCGTCCTGCCATAATAAACAGGATTCTTTGCTAAATGAATGACACTTTGACTGTCGCATCGCAACATACTTCCCTCGTAGTCTTGACCCAATTCTTGCAAAAAGGGTTGTAACCACATCATCTCCTTAGAAGCCTCTATCACAACATCATACTCTGCCTCATAACTAGAAAGAGCAACAATCTTCTACAATTTTAAAACCCAACTGATTGCAGTACCTCCCAGAGTATAAATGTACCCTGTTGTGCTCTTCCTACTATCAATATCACCACCATTGTCAGCATCAACATATCCTTCCAATACCATATTAGACTTTTGAAAACACAAAGCGAGACCCGTACTTCCTCTTAAGTATCGTAGTATCCACTTTACTACTTTCCAATGTTGTCTACTCGGGATGCTCATGAATCTGCTAACAACTCCCACTACATGTGCTATGTCTGTTCTTGTGCAAACCATCGCATACATAATACAACCAATGGTAGAGGCATACGAAATAATGACCATGAAATTTTTCTCTTCCTCTCTTGAAAGCGACTGATCTTTAGATAGTCTGAAGTGACTAGTTAAGGGGATAGTAACTGGTTTTGGATCACACAAGTTGAAGCTGCTAAAAGTTTTCTTCATATATTCTTCTTGTGAAAGCTTGAGAACTTCTTCATCCTTGAAAATTCTCATCCCAAGGATTTGTTTTGCAGCACCCAAATCCTTCATTGCAAAATTTTCAAACAACTCTTTCTTGAGCTTGTTAATCTCATACAAGCTTGCTCCAATAATCAACATGTCATCAACTTAGATGAGCAAAATAATGTATCATTTATCAAACCTCTTGATATAATAGCAATGATCAGCTTCACACCTCAGAAAATTGTTACTTTTCATGAAGCTATTTAATTTCTTGTACCATTGCCTTAGAGCCTGTTTCAAACCATACATACTTGTTAGGATCTAGGTCGCGGCTGGAGGACCGGGGTTGGGCCGGTTAACACGTCTCACTCAAAAGGTGGTGATTAATCCTGTTAGAGATTAACATCGGGGTTTCAATACTACACAAACTGTCACAAACCCTTGAACTAGGTTCAAGCGCGGAAGAGGTTTGTTTCAGGTTGAAGTAGCACACTTGTATGATAGGCAGAATCGGTTTCGGATGATGAAGGTTTGAAGATTGATGGGTCGGTTTTTGTAACCTGGTGATCCGGTTTGTCTAGAGTTAAGTAGGTTAGAGCGGTGTAGGTAAGTTAGTACAGGTCGGTTAGAAAATGGAACCGGCAGAGAGTAAATGACAAGACAGATTTTATGGATGTTCGGAGATAAAACTTCTACGTCACCCCTTCCTCTCGAAACCGCGAGAAGGATATTCACTAAAGAATACAAGTACAATCCGATCGAGACTTATTTCCTGCTCGATAACACTCTTACAATTTACACCGAAATTGTAAAATACACTCTTCAACTTTAGCACTTAGGCTTTCTCTTAGAGATAGAACACAATCTTATCACTTGTGAATTAAATGCTCGCTGTATCACTTATTTCTTGCTGTGTGTCCCGCATTTACTCTTCTTCAACTGCTCCTTTTATAGGTGAAATATGCCAACGGTCATATTTCACTTCCTTGAATCTGATTGGCTGAGCAGAGGTTCAGTGATTCAGACCTGGCGGTCATCTTATCAGACCTGGCGGTCAACTTCACAGACTTGGCAGTCTGTTCTTCCGGTGTGTAAGACAAACCTACTAGGTTTTTCTTTTACTCAATGTGGTAACTGTTGGTTAGACAGTTGTCTGTACTTGGAAGATCTCCTTTCTCACTTATTTCGAAGTGGAAAGATCTTGTAGGACTGTCTTCTGCAGCCTGCAGACTTTCCTCAGACTTGTATGGATATGGAAGTGTTCAGTCTGTTCCTTTGGTATCATCTTCAACAGATACCCGAATTGTCTTCTTATACTGGTCGGTCATTTGACTTAACCGAATGGCTTCCAGTGTGATTGGTTTAACCGGACAGCTTCCGGTTATTCCTTTGCTTTGTGGCTGATCGGCTGTCTGGTGTTTCCGGTTTTTAGCTTTGGCCGATCCTTTCCTTGTGCGGTCATTTTTCGAGTGTTCATGGTACCGGTTTACTATCTTGACCGGTTAGTCTTCTTAGCCGGTTCATTTGTTTTGACCGGTCCCGTTCCTTGTTCCTGCATGGAAGGTTTATTTATGTTAAGTTCTGTGAACCAGTCTAATTTTATCTAACAATTTCTCCCTTTTTGATTATTTTATTTAAAATTATCAAAACAATGTAAGTTTGCAAACGTAGGCCGGTTCTTTATTTGACCGGATTTTTGAAACTGACTTAGGAGAATTTTTCGAAAAATTTGGAATAATTTTGAGAAAAAATTTGGAATAATTTTGAGAAAAATTTTGGAAAAATTTTATCTTTTATCCTATCAATTTCTCCCTTTTTGATTATTTTATTTAAAATTATCAAAACAATGTAGAAATGCAAGTATAGGCCGGTTTCAAAAATAGCTTTATATATATATGAAGGAAAAACCGAAAAAGGGAAAATATTATATAAACACTAAAATAAACATAGTTAAGGAAAAGGGAGCCCCTATTCTGAGTCGGAGAAGTTGAAGCCGGCCATCATATCCTTGGTCCGTTTTCTCTTAACCGGTTGCGGTTGACTGGCCGTATCGGAGACTCTTTGTCTTATAGAACGCCCCGCCAAATGTTCTTCATCTTCATCTTCGGTGTGAGTAGCCGGGTCCGGTTGACTTTTAGTGATCCTTTCCAGTAGCCCGGCTACTTGAGCCTTCTTTGATGTTTTCCTTTTCCGTTTCGCCGGAACCGAAGAGGAAGGGGCCGCCGTTTTCTTCTTCTTGTGAGAGGTTGCAAATTCTTCGAGCCCTTGTTTTTGTGCATTTAGCCGCTCTGCATCTTTGGCCGCTTGAACCGCTATGGATTTTGCAAGGTCCGGATACTTAGCCGCTGTGATTCGTTCGCGCTCGGCTATGTCCTCTTCAGACAGTCGCGGTGGCTCCTTTGCTATTCTTGCTTCTTCGTCCAGCGCATCCTGGACTTCCTTAGCCGCTCGGGCATTTGCCTCCACAACCTCTATATTCGCATTCACCTTGGCTTTGATTAATTCATCTACTTGTGCGGTGAGCGCCTTGAGGTCGGCTTCGAGCTTGTCGTTGCGGTCTTCAAGGCTCGCATTCTTGTTTTCCAGATCGGTGACCCTCCATCCCAGGTCCTCATCTACCTCTGCGAATCCTTGTTCGGTTTGCCTTTCAAGCCGATCCAAGTCATCCACTATCCCTGAGGTCTTTTCTTCCAAGGCCTCGGTTCGCCGAAGATGATTGTTGCGCAAAACCGTTTCGTCCCGGTAATCAACCTCGATATCTGTGATCTGGTCCTGTGCCTTTACGAGATCATTCCTTGTCTTGTTGGCGAACCGGAGTGCCAGGCTCACGGTTTTCTTCATTTTCTCCTCTAATGGGTGAACCGTTGAGTCTGCGAACTCTTGAATAAGGGTCTTGACCCTTTCTTTTGTGACGCCCGGTTCTGAAACCCCAGGTTGTTCGGTTTGAAGTTGCGCGGTGAGAGGAGTCTCTGTCCTTTCATCGATTTCGTTTATCACCGGATCCGCCCGAGGAGGTGTTGCACCATGAGTCTGACCGTCATCGGTCTCAGGAGCTAGAGAGTGTTGTTTTTCTCGGTGTCTGACCACCGCCTCAAGCCGATCAATTTCTTCTGCGAATTCTCCTTTCGCTATCTCAAGTTTTTCTAACACCAAGAGCTGTAAGTTAGCCTCCGGTGTTCCCTCAACATACCTTTCCTTAAGCTTCCGGATACGTCCGGTTAGCTTTTGTAGCCGACCTCGCGGTCTCACGATGGTGCATCTGTCCAAGGCTTCGTTAAGAGTTTCTGCGTTCGTGAGGCTCATGACTGTTTCCTCTATCTCCTTCAGTCTTCTGAAGCATTGTTCGTCGGTTAGGCCCGGTAACATGTGTTTATAAAGTTTGTTGAATCGGTACTCGTGCCATTCCTGGTATAATTCGCCAACCGCTTGAACTCGCAGGTCAATGTCCTTCAGGATTCGGCGCTCTATAATATCGGCCTTCTTCTGGTCGTCTTCAGGGGAAGCCTCCTCCTCCTCACTGCTGTCTGCACCAGCCTCGGTGTTCTCAGGATTTGCGCCCGCACCGGTATTATCAGGACTTGTACCCGAATGTTCTTCATCATTCGGACCTTCTTCATCGGTTTTCTCAGAATCGGTTCGTTCAGACGTGGAGGCCGACTCTTCCTCATCCCTTATTTGTGATGGCGGTTCCGAGAATACTATCTTCTCCTTGCCCTTGCTTCCGGTCTTTTCTTTTACCGGGGCCGATTTCTTGGCGGATTTCTTCTTTCGGCCACCAGTGGAACCGGGGGCCGGCTGCTTCCTCTCTAGGAAATGTTCGGATCTTATTAACCTTCCTGATGGGATAGTGACACCAGGACCGGTGTTGATGCTATGATGGAGCAAGATTTTTCCAAGAGGGATGGCGTATCCCCATGACCGTACGGAGTCCGGATTCACCATGTCTTTCAAGTTGTGGAATATTTCCTTCGCCCAGTTGACTTTTGTACCTTCTATCAAGCCGACTAGCATCTCGATCTTAGCCTTGGTGAGGCTGTTGTAATTTCCGCCTCTTGCCTGAACCGACTTTGTGAAGATGTCACAAAGCGGTATGTACTCCGGTCGAAGTGTCGCTTTCTTACCGGATACTTTCACCGGTTCCTTGGTTGCTGAGAGAATCTGGCATGCTGCCTCGAACGTTTTTAGTTCTAGATCCAACACTGCATATTGGCCGTCTGTTCGAAGGCGTAGGCTCTCCGCAACCGATTCTTCGGTTAACTCGAATTCAGTACCGCTGACAGTCGCGGTGATCTTGTCGTCAGATAGAGTTGCGGTGTTGAAGAATTCTTCAACCGCTTCTCTATATAGAACATGGGGACCGCCGAGAAAATACTCAAGTCCGGCTTCGGTTACCCAGTTAATAACTTCCTTTGCTGCAGGCATCCCCTTTTGTCGGATTTCCTCGAAATCCACCTAAGTCATGTGTTTGAACAAAGCCGAATTGCGCCCCATCTTAGATGATTGAGAGAGTTTGAAAAACACGAGAGTAAATAACCGCTGAGAGTATTTGAGAGCTTAGAGAGAGAAAGCTGTTTCGCGTGAGAGTGGAATGAAATGGCCAAGAGCCCCTTTTATAGGTGCGGTTTAGACTGAAATAGATATTCAAAATATTAAGATGACCCGGTCATTTAGACTGAAATAGAATTGTATTGAAGAAACATTACAGAAGAAAGACCGAAAGATAGATCGGTGTGAAAACAGACATACATAAGATGGAAAGATACAACTTATGTAAAAACCACTTTCGAAAACCTTTCTTCCACCGCATCCATGTCAAGGATGTTCGAAGGGGATGCCGGTGTGCCCGGTCCAAACTCTGGCCGGTACTTGAGAATAAGCTTACTGATGTGAGGGGCATAACCGAGACCTTTCTTGGTTAGCACCATGTTTTTCAGGTTCTGAAAGTTGACCGTTGACCAATTTATGGCCGTGTTGCTAACAATATGGGTCATGATGTTGTATGTGTTCTTAGTGTACCGCTGATTTGGAGATTGACAAATGATAGACCAGGTTACAATCTCAAGAAGGAGTTGGATGTGATGAGCGAGGCGAGTTTTTACCCCATAGTTTTCCACCGGAACATCGGGTCCAGAGAAGAACAGTGCATGGTCGGCTTCCGTACTTCCCACCTGGGTTGGGAAGTCAGAAAACCCTTCTGTGGGCAAGTTGAACATGGAGGCAAATTCGGCTTCATCAAGCCAGAAAGTGTGGTCTCTCACCGTGGAGACGATGTAGTTGCCTCTGATGCAAGCGCTTCTAAAGAAGGTCTTAACATCATCAATCAGTATGGGACCGGATTCTTCGAGAAAGGTTCGAAGTCCGTTGTCAATGAGAGATTCAAACATGATCTCCTTTGTTTCTACGTCCCAATGTTCCATACAAGATTCGAAGTCGACACTCAAGAAGTTTCCTAAGGTTCGGCTCGACATGATTACGGCTTTGCTGAGAGAGAGTGATAGAGTTCAAGAGATTTCAAGAGATTTTTGTGTTTTAGGATGTGTTGAATTGATTAGAGGATGGTCCTTTATATAGATCCTGTTTTGGAGGGAAAATATTAGCATTGAATGTCAGTTTTGTCTTATTAAGAAGGAGAATATTTATGTTTCCAAAACGCATTGGGAATGAGTTACTTTTAATTTATTGCGGAGCTCGAGGTGGGATTTGGTTGAAAAGTAACCAAGTTGGTTGGGTAATAATTATTCAGGTGGTTAGGGGTTACCTCATTAATTAAATATTACTTTTTCAATAATGCACCAACACAATGGAGAGTAATTAAACGAAACCGAGGATAACATAGATAAAACCGAAGGAAACAAGGATAAAGCCGAAATGATCATAAAGAGGTTGAATAAAGATACCCCCGGTGCGTGAAGCAAAATGACCGGGTGTAGGAAGGAGTGACCTAATAACCGCTTGAGGTGACCGCACCGTTGGGGTTGTTGCGACGGTTCCTCCTCCTCCAATCCTTCTCAAACCGCTCATAGAAGGAGTCAGTTACTTCCTTGGTTAAAACTTGAGCTTGATTCAGACCTTCGCCCGGACAGGTCGGTACGCCAAGCTCAAGGAGCAGACAGCTCAGTTGGGGAACGAGGCCGACTGTTCGAACGCCAATCATCCAGATTAGGACGTCGAATAGTACCCTTGACCAATTAACCGGTGTACCGGTGGTGATAGCAGCCATCATGTTGAATGTCGCGGTACAGTAGGTGTTCGTCACATCTCTTCCTAAGATGCTTCGACCTATCACGTCATTGTGGAGCTGATATTTAGCCCTCAATAGTGATTTGGTACCATGATCGTCGACCGGTTGGTTAGATCGTGGAAAGGTGAGGGAAATCTCGGCCTTTAAGTCGGCAGGAACATTGAGATCCGTTAACCCTTGCTTTGGTAGGCTGAAACACCTCGCAAAGTCATTCTCGGTGAAGTCGAATACTACACCGCCCACCTTTGACTGGATATGAGTATCGAAGTGAGGAGTTCCTCTGAAAACCCTGGCATTATAAAGAAATTCCAGGACTGATTCAGAGTAGATAGTCTGCTTGTCATCTAGGAAGTACCGAAGACCAGTGTCTTCAAGGGATTTGATCACTTTGTACACATCATAGTGTTCGGTGCTCAAGGCAGATTGGAAATCAACTTAAAAGATGTTAGGAAACTGAGTCATTTTGTCTTAGTGTGAGAATGAGCTTTTGTCTTGTGAGTGTTTTGGTTAATGTTTACTTGACTTATATTACTAGTTGGGGAGTATCCTATTGTCCAGGTATTACATGTGATGATATCTATTAACTGCAGGATAGAAGGTATTGCATGAAATAGGCATGTTTGCAGCCTAGGGTGTTGGTCATAGGCCTGGACCATGAAAGATATCAGATCTTCACGTCTTTTTAGGTGCGACCATTTTACTTTGAAAGGGTAATGTTTCAGAACAGATAAGTTTAAACACAAATAATTATTCCACTTTTGTTTGAAGTTCAAATAATCTAAGACAACCTATTTCCGAACCGGTCAGTCATCAGTTGTTCATCCCGATGCGGTTATTTGGTGCAAACATTAAATAACAATAACCGGCCGGTTTACTCTTTCTGATAAACTGGGCGGTTCTTCCACAAATGCCTTGAAAATTTGAAGTTCAACAGTTTAGGAAGAACTACCGGTTTTGTCTGTCCGAACCGGTTTCCCTTTAAGCATCCTTAGGAAGGATTTGACTAATATCGGTTAAACCGAGAGTAAGTCTGAATTGAGAGAACTTAGCTTCCTGTAGAGGCTTGGTGAATATATCGGCTACTTGTTGATCAGTTGGTACGTATTCCAACCGGATATGCTTCAGCATGACATGTTCCCGGATGAAGTGGTGCCTTATGTCAATGTGCTTGGTTCTGGAGTGGAGAACCAGATTGTAGGTGATTGTTATGGCACTCGTGTTGTCACAGAAGATCGGAGACTCTTCGGCTATGACACCGAAGTCCGTCAGTTGTTGTTGGATCCAAAGGAGTTGTGAACAACAGCTTCCGGCCGCCAGGTATTCAGCTTCTGCAGTTGATGTGGCAACCGATGTCTGTTTCTTGCTATGCCATGAAACAAGCCGGTCACCTAGGAACTGACATGTTCTGCTGGTGCTTTTTCTGTCAATCTTACAACCTGCAATGTCTGCATCTGAATAACTCGTTAGGTTAAAGGACGAATCCTTTGGATACCACAGGCAGACATTAGGTGTTCCCTTTAGGTACTTCAATATTCTTTTTGCGCTGTGTAGTGGGATTGTTTTGGATTTGTTTGGAATCTTCCACACACACCGACTGCAAATAGAATATCCGGTATACTCGCTGTCAGGTATAGGAGAGAACCGATGATGCCCCGGTACGCAATCTGGTCTACCGATTGACCCTCATCATCCTTGTCCAATTTAACCGATGAGCTCATTGGAGTAGCCGCTGAGGAGCATGTGTCCATCCCAAACTTCTTTAGAAGCTCCTTGGTATACTTGGGTTGGCTAATGAACGTTCCTTCTTCGAGTTGTTTAACCTGAAGACCTAGGAAGAAACTTAATTCTCCCATCATACTCATTTCAAACTTGTTAGTCATCAGGGTTGAGAATTTATCACATAACTTAGGATCGGTTGAACCGAAGATGAAATCATCTACATAGATTTGAACAAGTAGGATATGTTCCTTCTTTTCAAATTTAAATAACGTTTTATCCACCGAACCGATTGTGAAATCATGTTTTAACAGAAATGCGGTTAGTGTATCATACCAGGCTCTAGGTGCTTGCTTTAGACCGTATAAAGCTTTATTTAGCCGGTATACATGGTTTGGAAATTCAGCACTTTTGAAACCGGGTGGTTGTTCAACATACACCTCTTCACGTAGGTCACCATTCAAAAATGCACTTTTAACATCCATTTGGAAAACCTTAAAGTTTTTGAAAGCAGCAAAGGCTAGAAAAATCCTAATGGCTTCAATCCTAGCTACAGGGGCAAATGATTCTTCAAAATCAATGCCTTCTTCTTGTTTGTAACCTTGTGCCACTAATCTGGCTTTGTTCCTCGTGACCAAACCGTCTTCATTGAGTTTGTTTCTAAATACCCATCTTGTTCCTATGACCGGTTGATCTTTCGGTCTAGGGACTAGGTACCAGACTTTATTACTCTCAAACTGGTTTAGCTCTTCTTGCATTCCCAAGATCCAATCCGGATCTGACAATGCTTCATCTATTCTTTTCGGCTCAATCTGGGATATGAAGGCGGAATTAAAGTATTCCTCCAGAATTTGATGCCTAGTTCGAACAGATTCTGAAGGGTCACCTATAATTTGCTCAGGAGGATGTTTAGTGTTCCTTTTGAAATTCGGTTCAGGGATGTCTACCAATTTACCGTTCACTTGATCAAGGCTAGACATATCGGTAGGCTGAACAGGATTGTCAGACCGACCGACTTCCTCGGATTGGACCGAAGTGTCAGCTTCCTGTCGTGGGACAGCTTGATCCGGCTGGGTTTCAATATTACCCATTTGGTCATGGACAAACCGCATGAATATCGGTGTCTCATCTTCACTATCAGAATGGATATTGTTATTTTCCAATCTGTTGTGTAGATCAAGGCATGATGTAGTGTTACTTTCAACTGATTCATCGAAAACAACGTGAAATGTTTACTCCATGGTTAAGGTTCTATTGTTATACACTCTATATGCCTTACTTACTGCTGAGTAACCTAGCATGATTCCAGTATCGGTTTTTGCATCAAAAGTAGAGAGATGGGTTTTACCATTTATGTGAATGTAGCATTTACAACCGAAAATCTTAAAGTACTTGAGGTTGGGAACCCTGTTAAAATAAACCTCGTACGGTGTTTTGTTATGAAACTTGTTAATCAAAGACCGGTTTTGTGTATAACATGCAGTGTTGATAGCCTCAGCCCAAAATTTCTGAGCAATGCCTGAATCGGCTATCATGGACCGTGCGGCTTCCTTGAGAGTCCGGTTTCTTCTCTCGTCCAGGACATTTTGTTGAGGAGTCCTAGCACTAGACAACTCGTGTCTAATACCAGATTCATCAAGAAATGCGATTAAAGTACTATCGGTAAATTCGATACCTCGATCACTTCTAATGCTATTAATGCAAGTTGATTTTTCAGTGTGATCAGGTTTGATGCGGTTTAAGCAGTGTGATCAGGTTTGATGCGGTTTCACGTTTAAAGTGTGTGATCAGGTTTGATGCGGTTTCACGTTTGGATGGTAGGAATATTACCCATGTAAACCTAGAGTAATCATCAATAACTAACATGGTGTAAAGCATACCTCCTAGGCTAATGACCTGAATCGGTCCAAATAAATCCATGTGAAGGAGATCTAAGCATCGGCTAGATTGGATATTTCCTTTACTCTTAAAAGTTGACTTAGTCTATTTACCCATTTGACATGCTGAGCAAACCTTATCTTTGTTAAATACTATGTCAGGAATACCTTCTACTAGCTTTTTACCGCGAATGTTGTTTAAAGTTTTCATGTTTAGATGGTTTAGTCTTTTATGCCACAACCAGGTTTGATCAGTCTTAGCTATCATGCATATAGGATATTCTACCTTAGTTTTCCAGTCTACCTTGTAAATATTACCTAACCTATTTCCGGTGAGAAGTATAATGCCTTGTGAGTTCTTAACTAAGCATGCATGTTTAAGAAATTCTATAGTGTATCCAGCATCACACATTTGACTAATGCTTAGCAAGTTAAAACATAGATTTTCTACTAGAAGTACATTATCAATTGTCAGTTACCATGGACAATCTTACTTTTGCCCACAGTTCTACCTTTTTAGTTGTCACGGAAGGTGATTAGTGCATCGGTTTATATTCTGATGTCGGTTAGCAGGTTGTTGTTCCCGGTCATATGCCTGGAGCAACCGCTATCCAAGTACCATTCAGAGTTTCCTAGTCGTTTCTTTATATCCTGCAAAATGTACATATTTACAACTGTTTGGTACCCACATTCACTTGGGTCCACATGCGGTTAGTCCCTTGGGTATCCAAACCTTGACAAACCGGACAACCTTCTTTGGTAAGGTCTTAACCGTCCTTTTGGCACTCGGTTTTGGGTATCTAGGTTTTTCTACGAAGGTCTTAAATGAGTGTGATCTTTGTTTTGACCTATGCGTTTGACGATTGGCTTTCCTATTTTTGAGCAGGTCGGCTTTCCTTTTCTCAGGGTCAAGCCATTTCTCAGAGTCGGTTGGGCCAACGTAGTTGTAGTTTAGTTTTTCTTCCGTATAGTATGCGGTCGGCTCTTCTTCAGCGGTTAAGGAGCTTTTAATGAATCTTATAAGGGGAAGGTTACTCCTTGTAAACCTTACTTTCTCTACGGGTTCTTGGTCTTTGGATCTATCCTTTTTGTATCCTAAGCCGAACATTCAAAAAGGATGTCTGTAATGACTACACATTTTCTTTACCATATCACTAGATCTCTTATATGCGGCCATCTTATACTAGAGTCGGGCATTTTCTTCTTTGGTTGGTTCTCTAGCCGGTTAACTAGACTGTTCGGTCTTAAGTGGTGGTTCAGGTTCTGACTCGGTTTCTAAGGTAGGGATTTCATCAGGTTCTATGACCTCTGGTTCAGTTATAACGGGTACTTCTGGTTCTGTCGGAATGGGTACTATAGGATCGGTTCTAAGGTTGAGTTGCTTAGGTAACATAGCTAGTAGGTTTTTATACTCTTCTACCATATCATTCAATGCATTATATAGCTCATCCTTAGTAAATTCTTCACAGGGAGAGTCAAATACCTGTTCCTCATTTGCCATGAGACATGTGAGTTCATCATCACTGTCACTGTGAGCCCATAGACTTCCTCCATCATCGGCTATCAATGCTTTCTGAACCTCACTTCCTTCACCGGTTTGTTGATAGTTGTTTCGGTTATTTTGGTAATCCGGTTTCCAGTCATCTCTCCTCAGTTTTCTGCATTCCCACTTAAAATGTACCAAACAGTTACAGTTATAACACCTTACATTGGATTTATCGCCATAGTTGTAGTTTGTCGGTTGGCTTCTTTTCATGAACCTCCCAAACTTCTGTGCAAGCATCGCCATGGCATCCTCGATGAACTGTTCGGTGGTTCTGATCGGTGCAGGTGCAGGAGCAACCGGTTCTGTGGATGTGATCAGTGCTCTGGTTGAGGTTGAGGCCGAGACTTCTTCTTCAGTTCTAGATCTCATTTCGAACTCATATGCCTTAAGATCTTCGAATACATCATGCGGCTTCATCTTGCTTAGGCAGTTTGATTCCCTCATCACCATTGTCTTTATGTTCCACGCACTTGGAAGAGATCTTAATGCTTTCATGATAACCTCCTTGTTGTCATACCTCTTACCAAGAGTTTCTAGCTCGTCTAGCACACCAGTGAACCGGTCACTGTATTCTTTCATTGTTTCTCCCGGTTTCATCTTGATGCTTTCAAACTTCTGAGTAGCTACCATTACCTTGTTTTCCTTTGTTCTTTCATTTCCCTCAAATATCTGAATAACCGTGTCCCATGTCTCCTTTACGGTTTTGCAGTCTCTGATCTTGCAGTATGTGTTTCTGTCCACACAATTGGAGATCCGGTTTCTGGCATGGTTATCCAGGTTATTTCTTCTCCTATCTTCAGCTGTCCATTCCTTTTTGTCCTTATCAATGATTATCGATCCTTCGGCCAGAATGGTCTCCATCTCATCATCCAAGGTAATTAAGTGTAGGTGCATGCGTGCCTTCTAGTTGGCAAAGTCATCAACTTCTAGCATTGGTGGCCTATCGAAAGACATGCTTGTTTGAGTATTGAAACTAACTGCTCTGATACCAATTGTTAGGATCTAGGTCGCGGCAGGAGGACCGGGGTTGGGCCAGTTAGCGCGTCTCACTCAAAAGGTGGTGATTAATCCTGTTAGAGATTAACACCGGGCTTTTAATACTACACAAACTGTCACAAACCCTTGAACTAGGTTTAAGCGCGGAAGAGCTTTGTTTCAGGTTGAAGCAACACACTTGTATGAAAGGCAGAACCGGTTTCGGATGATGAAAGTTTGAAGATTGATGGGTCGGTTTTTGTAACCTGGTGATCCGGTTTGGATAGAGTTAAGTAGGTTAGAGCGGTGTAGGTAAGTTAGTACAGGTCGGTTAGAAAATGGAACCTGCAGAGAGTAAATGACAAGACAGATTTTATGGATGTTCGGAGATAAAACTCCTACGTCACCCCTTCCTCTCGAAACCGCGAGAAGGATATTCACTAAGGAATACAAGTACAATCCGATCGAGACTTATTTCCTACTCGATAACACTCTTACAATTTACACCGAAATTGTAAAATACACTCTTCAACTTTAGCACTTAGGCTTTCTCTTAGAGATAGAACACAATCTTATCACTTGTGAATTAAATGCTCGCTGTATCACTTATTTCTTGCTGTGTGTCCCGCATTTACTCTTTTTCAACTGCTCCTTTTATAGGTGAAATATGCCAACAGTCATATTTCACTTCCTTGAATCTGATTGGCTGAGCAGAGGTTCAGTGATTCAGACCTGGCGGTCATTTTATCAGACCTGGCGGTCAACTTCACAGACATGGCAGTCTGTTCTTCCGGTGTGTAAGACAAACCTTCTAGGTTTGTCTTTTACTCAATGTTGTAAATGTTGGTTAGACAGTTGTCTGTACTTGGAAGATCTCCTTTCTGACTTATTCCGAAGTGGAAAGATCTTGTAGGACTGTCTTCTGCAGCCTGCAGACTTTCCTCAGACTTGTATGGATATGGAAGTGTTCAGTCTGTTCCTTGGGTATCATCTTCAACAGATACCCGAATTGTCTTCTTATACTGGTCGGTCATTTGACTTAACCGAATGGCTTCCGGTGTGATTGGTTTAACCGGACAGCTTCCGGTTATTCCTTTGCTTTGTGGCCGATCGGCTGTCTGGTGTTTCCGGTTTTTAGCTTTGGCCGATCATTTCCTTGTGCGGTCATTTTTCGAGTGTTCCTGGTACCGGTTTACTATCTTGACCGGTTAGTCTTCTTAGCCGGTTCATTTGTTTTGACCGGTCCGGTTCCTTGTTCCTGCATGGAAGGTTTATTTATGTTAAGTTCTGTGAACCGGTCTAATTTTATCTAACAATACTCTTCTGAAGCTTACACACAAGCTCATCTTTTCCTTTGATTCCAAATCCTTCTAGTTATCGCATATAAATCTCTTCATATAAATCACCATGAAAAAAAACAGGTTTGACATCCATTTGTTGAAGATGAAGGTCTTCTTTCACAACCAAACTCAAAATAGTTCTGATTGTCATCAACTTAACTACTGGAGAGAAGATCTCATTGTGGTCAATACCTTCTTTCTATTGAAATCCTTTCACAACCAACTTTACCTTGTACCTCATGGTTTTATAATGTTTTCTTTAATCCTAAAGATCCATTTGTTGTCCAGTGCTTTCTTTCCCCTTGGTAGCTCAGTGAGCTCCCAAGTTTGATTCAACGTCAAAGAGTTCATCTCATCTTTCATTGCAGACTCCCATTTAACCGATTCATCAGATTGTATTGCTTCCTCATAGCATTCATGTTCACCTCTATCTGTCAACAAGATATAGTTCAAAGATGGAGACCACCTCTCAACTGGTTTTCGTTTCATTGACGATCTTCTCAACTGTATAACCGGTGTTTGCTGATTTACCTCTAGGGCCACGTTCTCAATGATTTCATCTTCAACAATACATTGTTCTTCTTCGACAAGCAGTATATATTCAGATGAAAATTCTCTCAAATCGACTGTACCAGTCTCTTCCAACTTGGAATCACCATCTGATGTCTTCCCAACATAATCTTTATAGAGAACTTGTTCATTGAAGATAATATTTCTGCTACGAATGATCTTCCGATTTTGATTATCCCAGAAACGATAATCAAACTCGATATCACCATAACCAATGAAAAAACATTTATTAGACTTTGGATCAAGCTTGCTCCTATCACATTCATTAATATGAACATATGATAAACAACCAAATACTTTCAAATAAGAAAGATTTGCCTTTTTATCGCTCCAGGATTCTTCAAGAATTCTGAATTCAAGAGGAACAGAGGGTCCCCTGTTTATCAAATTGGCAGTAGTATTTTTAGCTTCTGCCCAGAAGGTTCTAGGCAGCCCTGCATGCAATCACATGCTTCTACCACGCTCGTTCAATGTTCGATTCATTCATTCAGCTGCTCCATTCTCTTGAGGCGTTCGGGGAATAGTCTTCACCATATTGATCCCATTCACAGTACAATACTCTTTGAAATCTGAATTTATATATTCACCTCCGTTGTTAGATCTCAAGCACTTAACTTTCTATTTTGTTTCATTTTCAACCAAAGCCTTCCATTTCTTGAAAATAGAAAATACTTCAAACTTGTGCTTCATAAAATATACCCATACCTTTCTTGTCGAATCATCTATAAACATCACGTAATATTGTGATCCGCAAATAGAAGAAACGGGTGCAGGTCCCCACACATCAGTGTGTACCAACTCTAGCCTTTCTTTCTTGAGCTATTTCCTAATATTTAAGAAACTCACTCGTTTCTATTTTCCAAGAATACAGTTTTCACATAACTGATGTTCAATTGACTTCAGTTCTGGAATTTGTCCATTCTTCAAAAGAATTTTCATCCCGTTTTCGCTCATATGGCGCAACCTACAATGCCACAGCTCACTGTTCTTCGAGTCATCAATTTCATCAGCAACTGTTTCTCTGCAAGTTGAAGTCGTGTATAACGTTCCAGTTTTGTGACCTCGAGCAACAATAATTGCTCCTTTAGTTACCTTCCATGCACCATTTCTATAACTAAAATTGTGACCTTCTTCATCAAGTTGTGTAATAGAGATCAAATTTCGCATTAAACTTGGAATGTGTCTCACCTTATTAATCTTCCAAACAGAACTATTTGCCATCTTCAATTTGATGTCCCCTATGCCAACAATATCTAGTGGCTCACAATGTGCGAGATAAACTTTCCACAGTTTCCAACCACATAAATTTCCATTTCTTTTTGGGCAGTGGTGTGGAAAGACGCTCCTGAGTCCAAAACCCATGAATCTAGCGGACTATCAACAGATAGAAGTAACGCATCAGTGACAGATTCTGTAACAACGTTGGCTGCATCATTTTTATCATCACCGTTTCTCTTCGGTGCTTTGCAGTTTCTCTTTAAATGACCTTATTTACCACAATTCTAGCACTCAAATGTCCACCCATACTTGGACTGACTCCTCCTGCTCCTCGACATAGATCTGCTCTTACCTCGGTTGAAATTTCTATCATTACCTCTACCCATGTTTTCCACATTCAGAGCAGAACCTTTGAACGTTTCACCAGAATCAATTTTACGAACCTCTTCAATAAGAATACGATCTCTAACTTCAACAAATTTCAATTTAGCATTTCCAACTGAATTACTAATTGTTGCCCTCATAGGTTCTCAATTATTTGGTAGAGATGCTAACAAAATCAGGATACTAACTTCATTTCCAAAATCAATCTCAACAGATATCAATTGATTCACAATTGTATTGAACTCATTCAAATAAGTAATGACAGAAGTACCATCAACCATTCTGAAGTAAAAGAGTTTTTTCATTAAGTGTACCTTGATGTTAGTACATGGTTTCTCATATATATCAGAAAGAGATTTCATCAGACCCATGGTGGTCTTCTCCTTTGCTACATTGTGAGCAATTGTCTTGGCTAGCGTCAATCGGACAACTCCCAAAACCTGTCTATCAAGGAGTTTCCATTCAGCTTCATCCATCTTCTCTGGTTTCTCACTAAAAGGAACATGAAGCTTTTTTTCATAAAGATAATCTTCAATCTGCATTCTCTAGAAGGCATAATATGTCCCAACGAATCTTTCAATCCCATGTCCTATACTGTTCTCACTTGTCATTGTTTTCAATGCTTAAATCTAGCCTAGCTGCTCTAATACCAGTTGTTAGGATTTGTATCTCCCAAATCTGACCAGATTGAAACAATCTGTAAAAATGCAAGAAAGAAGAACACAAGAAGACACAGATTTATAGTGGTTCACTCAAATTGAGCTACATCCGCTTCAGCCATCACCATATTTCACTATGAAGAAGAAGAAGGAATACAGAGTTTTTGCCTCACACTTTATCTCTCTAGAATTCTGTCTCTAATCTATGTAAACCCTAAATAATCACATATTTTTAGGGTAAACATTCAAGTAATAAACCTAAATAATTGTTGGTCAGGCCCAAGCCCAAAACCAAATACAAACCCAATAAAATCTAATTAATAATATAGAGTTTATTATAAGTGCTGGCTCCATAACTCAACATTCTTGAGTTAGGACCAAGTCTTAAGACCGGTGTATTTGAACTAGGATCGAGACTTAAGACCGGTGTTTTTGATCAAGAACTGAGCAACCTAACCGAGGTTTCTAACCTCGGACCGAGAAGTCTGACCTGAGACTAAGCCTTCTAGGTCCACGCTCGAAGAAACCTAGACCACCCTAGTATAGACCAAGCCCATCCGAGCCCAAATCACTAAAAATAAACCAGACCCTTGGACTCCGGTCCTAAGGCCTGTTTGGTTCCACTTTTCAAAATCCAAAATTATTTTTATAATTTTGGAACCCGAATCTATTCTCAAATAATCCATAAAGGTTAGAAAATGATATTTAAATATTTTTAGTATATTTCATAAACTAATATTTTGGATAAGGCCTGTCTGAAATTAATTTTTAAATTCTAACAATTTTATGATTTTTTCTGGTTTTTATTCAGTATTATATCAACGCAATCATAGGTACGCCATTCTAAATAATTTTGTATAATTATATATGAAATCTAAACATATCTTTGTTTAGAACCCCAGACTACTAATTAAAGAAAATAAATATTAAATATCCAGACTATGTTTATTTTAAAATTTTAAAACCTTCCTTTGATAGGCGCGAAAGACATAGCGTGAAAGTCATTTGCCGAGCGTAACAAAAACTATGAACCCTTACAGAAAATATGGTATAAATACGTTTATAAACCTATCATTTTAATGATTTTCTAAAAATCATTTAGTGACTCTGATTTCGAATAAATAATCATTTAAATTAGTTATGTTTAATTAATTTAAACTTGGTTTTAACCAAATTATTATTTGGTCCCCACATTATTAAAATTTGAACAAAGTTAATTATTTTTACATGATTAATTTTTAAAAACTTCCAAGTATTATTTTTAAAATCTTTTAAAATAATGTTTTCTTTTAAAAGAATCCTGACTTGCAAACCAAGATTGAAACGCATCGAACCTCGAGCCTTCCCGATATATTCCCCGCCATGTGTCCATCACATATGCTAAGCTACGGAGGAAGCAATTCTTGGGGGTTACAATTTTCTTGACGACTCTACTTTGGAAAGTAACATTTCATTTTTAATTTAAAAAATATATAAATCAAAATCTGGCTATATAATTTTTTTATAACATTTATAGTACCTTGACAATAGTCCACCTTACAAAGTTTATCACCTCAAAAGGTACATCATATAGAATTATGTGAAGAAGTACTAGATCAGAATTCTATAATTCTACCAATTACGTGAAGACCGATAATATCGGTTTGTCACCGAGAGATGTTGCGAGAATAAAAACTAGGAACCCGAAATGGATATTCCCGAACTGGCTTTGATACATCCATCAGTATGCGTCCTTAGAGAAGGTGTGGAGAGATTCCAACCCAAACCTCGATAGAATCATAGCACACAAAACTTGGTTACTTTACTCAACCGTTGTTTAACGTGCCCAAACAACAAAGCCTCGACAAAGTCAAACTTGTACGTGCTTATTTATTATACATACATACATTTATAATAGATATAATAAATATCTCTAAGCGTAATAACTTTTATCAAAATCAAATGACATGTTTTTCAAGTTGATTATACATCTCAGAATGTCTCTTTTAGAGAACGAAGATATATTCCTCTATAGCCACCATTTCCACGAAAGGGAATGGTACTATCGAGTTTATGGTCTCAATATTGCTCTCAAATACACTCACTTCCGAATTCATCATAACTTCATGATAGGAATGCAACGAAAATGGAACTTGGTACACATGGCTTTCATGTTAGGAAATCGCCATATATGTTCAACTATCGAAGAGTTCAAGGCCATTAAAATGATCGAAAATAAAAACATCATAATACTCAAACCATACACGAAATTCATGTCCCTTCAACGAAGAATTCGGGGTATACAAAGACTACGGTTGATAAGATTATGGCAATAACCTACAGGACCTTCCATGATTGGTAAATCTTGCCACTTAGACAAGAGAAATGCCACTAAATTTCACTACCTCCCTTACCATCAAAATCATGATGGATCACTTTCTATTCACTCCACCAGGAATCCTTACGCCATCCTCCAAAATATTATTACCATCTCGGGGTAGGATATAATGATCCCACTAGCATCATCTTAGTTGAAATGCTATTAGGGCCATCTCGGGGTAGGATATAATGATCCCACTAGCATCATCTTAGTTGAAACACTATTAGGGCTAACATATCGTATTTCACAAACATTAACAAGAGAGGAGCTTCAATCATCCTATACATTTGGCTCCTAGAAATGATGGAATGTATACCTCCTCTACTTCATGGTAATGTGATGAGAGCTTCCTACAAATGCCGACGCATTAGGAGTGCCAAGCCAAATATACCCGTCAACGACAATGATTCCATACGTGATCTTTTGTTCTGGTATAGTATTAAGAAATTGGTCTACTCCATGGATGATCAACCCATGATCAAGCTTATGGGTATTGAATGGATCACTTCTTACTACACCGCCGAGCTATTTAAGTAGTTTGGGCGAGACTGCACGCCTCCTTGTCGTGACTGCGTGGTCACCATAGACATGCCTATCGAGCACAACGACTTTGTCCACTACCTTGATTTGTGGAATGGCACAGTTAAAATGGGCATCCCAAAAGATAGGAATAACTATATTGACTAGATCATTGGGGAATTATGACATCAACAAGAGGAGGAAGCAGAAAGTGATGGCTCTATCACCTCTACATGTTGTAGCCAAACTCGCTTCCCCTGAAGAGGAGCTCTATGTTTTACCCCTTTTGTATAAATAACAAACGTTAGAAGCCTAGTATAATAAATTAGCAAACCTTAAGAACTTCGAAATTTATGAATATATAAATCGAAACTTCTTTTAAAAGCAAGTGTATAAAACTTTTTGAGAATTTTATCTATAGGTCATGTTATTTGTATTTACATTTTGCTATTATTTTTACAATTACAATTCTCCTCTAATCTATAATCACAATCATCCACGATGTCCATGCTGGCATACATCGAGCTGGTCCGTTGGGTAGATAACTTACACGCTAATTGATGGCACATTGAAGATTACGGCCTTACCTCATCATGAGGTTCCTAAAATACAAAGTAAACTCCGACTAAATGGTGGAGATTCAATAAAGATGGAAACCCGAAAAACGAGCCTACTCCTTCGATAGAATGACTATATATCCAACCATAGAAGAATTTCAGGCTATCCTGATGATAAATAACACAAACATTATACATCTAAAACCATTTAAAGACTCGATGTCTATAGAAAAACTTCTAAAAAAAGTACTACTACTCCAAAATAAAGTTTGATGTTATCATCGTCGGCATGAAAATCAATTTCAAGGATTGGAATTAATGGAAATAAAAGATGGAGAAATCCTTATAAAAGCAAGATCATTTATGATTATAATGTTTGTCTTGCTGACTCATTTCTTCATAGCTCCAACAATTGATAAGCCTTCCTCAAGAATTATTGAGGTAACATATCAACTACGAAAAGACAATAAAGATTCTCCTGGTATTATCTTAGCAGAAACACTCCTAGGTATGAACAACTCCCATGGATCTTCCACTATGAGTAAAATGGGTCCCCTCTTAGTCCTCTACATCTGACTGCTTAACAATTTTAAGCGTCTACTGCTATTATTCTTAAAGGAATCATGTCCCCCTTCATCCAATACTAAAGAATGAATGAATCTTTGTACGAACTCCCGATATAAGACAATGATGAAATATGGGACATTTTACCTAGTATCCCATCAAAAAAATGACTTTCATGATGGATGACAAGCCAATCGTTCTGCTCATGGGTTTGGAATAGGTTACCTACTACAATACTCACGACCTGTTAAGACAATATGATTCTAGCTACATTGAAGTTGTTATTGCGGTAGATAGACCTATAAACCAAAGGATCTATGTAGAATTCCTTTGAAGATGGCACGATGCCTTCCAGATGAATATCCAAGCAAACCGAACAAAATATATGGAACTTATTTACAACCAGTATGAGAAAGCCCAACGAGCTGAAGCGGAAGAATATGCTAATATCGATGTAGAATAGTTCTTGACCTAAAAGTTTTTACTTTTTAAGAACTTTTCCCCTTTAGACTCTTTTGTAAAATATCAATAAAAGAGTCTCTATAAAAAATGTTGCGAGTATGTTTATATACAACTCTATGTTTGTTTATCTAATCGAGTCATGAATGAGATCCTTACTCTCTAAGATTCATATCTTGTGTTTTTTCATTTGTATTTTATTATATCTATAAGATCTTTATCTCTCTCTCTTCATAATCGCAAACTACCTCTCTCTCTCTCTCTTCATAATCGCAGTTCGGTAGTCACTTTGAACAAGTACGACCCCCACGAAGAAGAGACCTTAGAACTGGACATTTTATGCGCCAAAAAATGGCCGAAGGAACTCTGGAAAATAATAAGGATATGATATCTTCAATTGAGTTTGCTGAAATGAAGGCTACTCTTCAGAAAGTAACGGAGCAACTGATAGTATTAACAAACTGGATGACCAAGCCTTCTATTCCTATTCAGGAATAGTCATCCTCGTCACGAAAAATTGTTCCACCTATCACCCCACCAATTAGGATTAATCTTCAAACTCATCGTAACGTCGATGAAACCTCTCTATGAGGAAACACTTGAAGATGATAATATGTCAACAAGAACCCATCTAGAAGCTACTGATAATCCTAACGCCCAAGAAGGTGCAAACACTACAATCATTACCCCAACAGAATACAAGGTTCAAATGGCTCAATTAAATTCCAATAAAGACAAGTTCTAAGATCAGCTCAATTAGTTCACTAATGATAGAATTGATGAACGCCATGATAGAAAAAATGTTATAAAAACTACCTAAGGAGAAATCATTCTGTTAGGGATAAAATTACCTTCTCTATCAAAGTACGTAGGTAAGAGGGATCGTGCTTCTTTCTTCTAGATAAATGGCTATGACACCTTTATACCTAGGAGAACCAATAGTCCTCCATCTATTTCTACAATATTTATATGGTGCTGTATTAGGTTGGTATCACAAAAAGAATATAGTTTATCTTCAAACTATCGATGAACCTGCCTCAGCCTTCATAGAATGTTTTAGTTTGCATCTCAATTTAGAACGGCCCGAAAACAATATTAAGCATGTAAAACAAGGTGAGAATGATAAATTCGCAGTTTTCATCGAAAGGTGGAATGCTATTTCTAAAGAAATCAATTCATTACCCGACAAACAACGAAAAATCGGCATGAATTTGGAAAATGTTAACGAACGATATTTTGTTCAATTTGCCGTCAAAACTTTCTAAAACATGAAGAAGCTACTCAAAAAAGGTAATAACATTGATGAAGCCTTTGATAAGGGAAGGATGGAGGTTAAATTGTAAAGACTTATATTGCCCCTCCACAACCTCAGAAGATGGACAAAGTCGATGTCCAACAGGTCAAGTTTGCTTAGCAAGCTCCATTCTCACCTAAGCCAAGTCCAATCAAACAGGTGTTTGCTAAAACAAATGTCCCGACGACATCCAAACCGTCAATATCTAGGATTCAAAGGCCTCCTAGAACTTTTGATGATTTGGGTATGACCCTGAGTGAAGCCCTTACTCTCCTCCAACAAAGGAATCTGATTAAACATTTGACTCCATGATAAGATAAAGAGTTCCTTGGAAAATTCAAAAGTGCATTGTGTGCATACAGATGAAGGGTCACTATAATGATAATTGTAGTGCTCTTAAGCATTAATGTCAAGACATGATCGATCAAAAGGTCATTCCTAAACCTGAAATCATGAAAAATTCATTACCCGATCATCATATTAATATGATCTCCATGGATGAACCTATTAATAGTCTTGAAGTTAATATGGTCAATTCATGGCCCAAAAAGGAGTGTTGAAGAATTCCACCTCTGCCACCGATATCTCAAAAGTGGTGGATTCCCTCTAATCCTAACACTAATTCTCCATGAAGAGGTATTCTAAAAGTCTTAGTAACTAGAAGTGGATATGACTTCCAACCCAGTTTCATGAAAGAAACCCCTACAACTAATCTCCTTAGAACATCTAATGACCCGAATAGGGAAGACGAGCCTAGTGCTCAAAATACGGGCGATACTCTTCTTACTCAACTAAAGCAGAAAAATTTCAACATTTCCATATGGGAAATCTTCATGTATTATATAGAGCATAGGAAGACTATTTTGAATGAACTCAGCTAGGCTAGTGTACCAGCCAAAAAACTCCTAAAGAGTTGGTTGGAATTATTTTGGCAACTCCTTAAATCAACATGATAGGTTTTGAAGAAAAAGATCTACATATTCCTGACAAAACCCATGTTAAGGCATTTTACATTTCTATAAAGATGGTTGATAAGTTCATTTCCATGACTCTAATCGACAATGGTTGTTCAACATTGAACATATGTCTTTGGAAGACTCTCCAAGAAATAAGAATTTCTAATGATAAAGTTCTTCCCTTAAACATGTGTGTTCGAGGCTTTGATAATTCTCGTTGAGATATTATGGGTAGCTTTCAAACAACGAATTTTGTAGCTGACACACCTTTTGAGGTAGAATTCTGCAAAATCAATATGCAACCGTCATAAAACCTAATCTTGGGAAGATCTTTATTGCAACAATTTAAGGCTCTAGCCTCTACCCTGTATTAGAAAATACATTTCATGGCTAACGACAAACTCATCACCATAGAAGGTGAGAAGTATGTCATGGATGTCATCGGTTCGACTTAGTCTAATAATCTCGTGGTTGAGTTAAGTGGATTCGATATCTGTATTATATTTAGGCAAGGCCAAGATTCATCTCATCTTCCTAACTTTACACCATATAGTGTTATTTCCATGCGTCTCATGCAGAAAATTGCATATTTCCCAGGAATGGATTTAGGACCTAATGCTATAGGTATAACTTCTTTTCCTTGATCTTATTACGACTCAGACAGTTTTGGTATCGGATATCCTCCGAAAGGGTTGCAATGTTCTATAAAAGGTAAAATATTGTTCTCAATCCAGCCTTACTAGGACTATAACGGTTCCCAATCCAGCCTTACCAGGATTATGGTTGCTCATAATCCATCATTACCATAAGTAAAACGGGCATCGTCCCCATCCTTGAATGGACTAATAGACATTTATTACTGTATAACTACGTCATTATCCCCAAAGTTAATCCCCAACATGGAATGGACTAATTGACCTCTTGTTTTGTATATCTACATCGCATGAAGATCGGGAGAACTATGCGAGATCTGATACTTCCAAAGAAATAAAAAGAATATACCAAGGACAAAATAAGATACATAGGCAACCTATATATAGGTCTGGTCTCAAACTCAACCAAAAAATAAATAAATAAAGGAATAGTTATTCGTAATGTTGTCTAACATAAAGTGTAAAGATGGTGGGAACTATGGTTCTTTCCACTAACTAATGACCTGAAATATAGGAAATAAGTAGTGGCAAAAGTCAAGAGCAGCTTTGTTAATCAAACAATGATTAATCTCTCGCATATAACCTTGAGTTTCTAGAAAACTTTAATTGATGGATATCCTCAATAAGCTCATTTTCGTGCTACGCGATTTTCCACAAAATTAACCTTCAATGGGAAGCTTTTGAAAAAAGGAACCAGAAGAAACCCAAAAGTCAAGCTTAAGCCGCAATCTGAGAAAAGACGTCTCATTCCCCTTTGTACAAGAGAACAGAGAGAGTTAGACTAAAGGCTTCTAAAGAATAATAATGATAACATTCTTGTGTAGGTTGAGGTAAAATCATTGTTTAAGCTCACTCAGGCGACTGTCCCGATGACTATTGCAAGAGCCAAACTTATTGATTCTCCCAGATACACCCAGGAAACCAAAAAATATATAACACTCCCGTGTAGGTTGAGGTGTTGAAATCAATGTTTATGTTCACCCGGGCGACTGTCCCAAAAACTATCGTAAGAGAAAAATGTATTGATTCTCCCATATACACCCTAGGAAACCAAAAATATATAATACTCCCGTGTAGGTTGAGGTGTTGAAATCACTATTTATGCTCACATAAATAGTAGTTTCGATGACTATCATAAAAGTATAACGTTTTGATTCCTCTAGATATACCTCGGAAGCAAAAAAATATTAAAGCCAAAAAGTTGAAGTTCTTTCTATGACTATACCTGAAATAATTAAACTTTCTAAGGATTGTGTCCCATGGAAAAAAACAACCTAAAATATAATTGAACGAGACCCCCATATCTCAGTCACCTTCCTTGAGAGTTAAGTATTTGGATAATTGTATGCACGAGACTGGATTTATCATCTTTATCTTAACATAAGAGAAAAAGAAACTTGAGCTCTTCAAGCGAGATAATCCCAGAAACGCTCGTATCTTAGCCCCGAACACATTTTGAATCCAAGTTTCAATGATTTATGGATAGGATCAAAGTTTCTTCTATTTCCAAACTTTATTTGAAACAGAATTGGGAACAGTTCATTCCCTAGATATGATAACATAACTGGTCGATATTTCAATCAGTTGCGAAGGTTATTTCGTAAGACTAAAAGGAGACAGATTATGATGAAATCCTCCTTAAAGTGATAAAGTCCCCTAAGAGTCGACGATTTTAACCTAGTTACAAAGGACATTTTGTCACATTGAAACCAAAACTTCCTTGAAAATAACAAGGTCGATATTTCACCTAGTTGTGAAGGACACTTTGTCAAAACTAGAAGAAATAAGCTTTCAACCAAAACAACTCCTCTTATAAACCATTTACAGCTCAATTATGATTTTTCAATTAGTTATGAAGGTCATTTTGTACAAGACCTCTTAAAATCCTTATTTATTAATAGGCTCGGTAGATCATTATTATGATTCATAAAGACCTATTCCGATAGGCATCTATGTAGGTTATCTCTATAACTTATCCCCAACATATAGGCGTCTATGTAGGTTATTATTATAACTAATCTCCTCGGAGTGATTGTTTTCACTATTCCTCAAAGAATGAGCCCTATCTCTAGATAAGTATCCATACATGTCATTATTATGACCAATTCCTTACAGAGTTATTATTATCACCTTCCCCAAGATGGTTTTATTCCATGATGAACATTCATGGAGGTCATTATTATGACTAACCTTTGGAAGTAAATCTCATCCCTTGATGTACACAACGTGATTGTAATCACGTCACCTAAATGATTTTCTTTCATCCTCAAAAGAGAATCCTCTTCATCATCCCCCCACACAATAAGTCCTTTCACATTATACGGATTCATGAGAGTCATTATTATGACTAATCTTCAGTAGTGAATTCCATCTATTGATAGACAGTGTTTGGTTATTATCACTATCCCTATAGAGATTTATCTTTATCCCCGTGGAGTTCTATCACCATCCTTAGAAGAATATTCCTCAAGAGAGTCCTACCTATTAATGAATTGTCTTTAGTAGAAGACCTTACCCTATATAGAGTACTATTTACTCACTAGTCAAGCCATATATGTTGATAGGCATTATCAATCATTGTTATGATAGGATTATAATAATTTATCCCCAGTTGAAGTCATGTTTACTCCCAAGCAAGCATAAGACTATTGTGATTAGTATATCCATAGACAAGATTCAATCATTAGATCTTGTATGGCTCTCCCCACCTATGAGTCATTGTTATGATTCATCTCCAACATCTATTAACATCTATGTTTTATCCTTCTACCTTATTATAAACTAGGGTACAAATTTCAAGATGTTCATCCTTCAAACCCACATTTTCTCAAAATGAAGTTTGTTTTATTCAAACTCGGTTCGAGAGGGGCATTCTATAAACATGAAAATTTGACATACCCTTTTGTAAATAATATTATTATTTATAATAATATTAAAAAAATATTTTAAAATTTTTAATTTAAAATAACCCAAAAAAGATTAAAGGTCAAGTTAGGACTAATTATTGTGTAATTAAAACCTAATTAGAAAAATAAATAAAAATCCAAAAAATAATTTGAAGTTAAAATATTATATTTATTGTACCCACAATAAACCCAAAAATATGTTGAAATTATTTAATTAGGATTTTAAACATAAATTATGTATAATTTATGACTTACAACAATTATATAAATACCCCAAAATTCCCTAAAATACAAAAAAATTCAAATATAAACAAGATTTTTATTATGTTTTTAGAAATATCTTTTGTGAAATTTTGGGTAAAAGAAAACGCAAGAACTGAATTAAAATTCAATTTCAAATAATATTTTAATTATTTTAATCCAACGCCTAGGAACGCACCACATAGTCAGATGAAACAATTTCAGCGCAAGCCCGCTCCACCAGATCAACTAACAGGATAGACTAACCCCGTTAGCTGAGATCTTTGAACACTGGCGAAAGTCCAAATGGTACCACGAAACAACGTCGTTTTGGGTCTTCTTCTTCGATGAACAAGGACGCTCGCCAAAACCACAACTAATCAGTGAAGATTCTTCCAGAAGGTGTAGCTCCTTCGTCTCTTAATCGAATTCGATGAGAGAACCGATCTAGGTTGGGTTTAAATAGTACCTCATAATTCTTCTACTAAATCATAAAACAATCACAACATATCACAGTCTAAATCGAAGATCCAAGGAACTTCTACGTGTAGAATTGTTTTGAAAATTATTTCGACGATTCAATCTTTGATCCATGCATCGGAAAAGCTTCTAACACATCACATGAGTGTTCTTAATCTATTGGTATGCTTCTAGTTCCTTGATATATTGATTTGTGATTGAAGTATTTTTTCAACTTTTTAAAGTTTCATCCGTTTGATCTGTTTTAGGGCTTAACTATGTGTGTTCTTTATTTAGAATCACTCTCCATATCATGTATGAATTTTCTAGTGAAATAGAATTGATTAAATCAACTTAAAATAAAAATTTTGAAAAAATTAGTTTGAAAATCTGGATTTTTTGAAATTGGTATTTCGTGAGCTTTTAGACTTTAATTTTGAAAGAAATTGATATTGGTGGTTAAAATATGAGAGAAAATTAGTCATATATGTGATAGATAAATATGGAATTAATTGGTTGGTTAGTTAGAGTGTTTTAAGGTCATGAGGTGAGAGGTTGATTGAGCATTGATGGGATAAAATGAGGGTAAAAAAGAGATTGATAATGTTTGAGATTTTTTATTTAACCAAAGTGTAAGGTCACGAGATAAGAGGTCCATTAAAAAAATATGTGAGAAAATATATGAAAAAATGAGTTATTTTACCTAAGTGGATAAAATATAGAATGAGAGTGTTCTATTTTTTTATTTTAATATATTATTCATAATTAGGGGTATAATTATAAATTTTAAATTGTTAGAATTGACATCAAAAGCATCCTGTGGGGTTTGAGTATTCTTGAACAACTATCGACTTTTAATTCGGTTTTAATCATATTAGAGGTTAAGACCTATTTCTAATCTTTTGAAAAATCTCCGCGACCTCTTGAATCAGATTCGAGTGCGGAATTACTCGCTAGATTTGAAGCGTATGATGTAGAATGAATAAGACAATAAGAAATGAACATGAAGTTGTTTCTTAATGTTCACGGATAATAACTTCAACGTCACCCCTTCTTTTGTTTATAGAAGGATACTCTAGAAGACTTTAACTTGTCTAGCCTCTACACAAGTTAGAAACCCAGGACTTAATAATGCTTTCTCTGAACTCCTAGCTCTCACTCTGTTGAACCGACACTCTCTGTTCCACATATAACGCTTAATATTCTTAATAAATATTGTAACAATTTCTCTCTCAGCTTATATTAATGAAAAGTACAGAGTATGCAAATTACAACAACTGGGATAGTAAGAGAGTAATCTTGATCATAAATGAACAATCTCAAAAAAGCTGATCAAAAAGCTCGTTTTTTTGGGAACTTCTTAAGGAGCATATATATATGAGTCACATCAGCTTTGCATTTAATATTGGCGTGTTGTAGAGCTATGCGTTCTAATATAGCGTAGATATACTTGAGCATCGTAGCCCTTCTTTAATGACGTGGGACTATTGAGCTTCTTAGAAGGTTTGTATTAATGATACACGGAAGTTAATGCAATAGTAGAATCTTAATATTTTCATGTGGTATTATTCCGTTGTTTACTGTGCATGCTGATGTGGCAGTCACTACTTTAGACGACTGCTGAACCAAGGCGTCTAAACGCTTCTTCAGACTACTTGTTTGTTTGCACAATGACATCTGCTTACGGTGAGACATCTACTCTTCAGATCACTACGTATGGATAAAGAAGACCGTCTTAATGCCCTTCTTCACATTTATCGTCTAATCTCATCTTAAGCCTTGCACGTCTACTCGCGTTTTCTTAACCCGTCTATTGAAACCAAGTGTCTGCTCGCTTCCTTAACTAATTTCTAAGAGCATATTTTGAGCTGTTGGGTGAGATTCGAACCCGCGATCTTTATTATATAGAATGCACACTTAACCAATACACCACATAAGATGTTTATTTCTTTTTATATATTTATATGATTTATATGACTAACAATTATATATATATAATTAAACTTAGTTTTATCCATTCATTATCAAAACCATTTCCTCAATCATCAATTATCAAAATCAAGTATGTTAATTATCCTAAATCAGTTAAGACCTTAATCTAATAATTTCTCTCTTTTCAATTATTTAAGCTAAATTATCAAAACTAAGTGGGTTCATGATTTAAACACAATTTAACAATTTTCCCCTTTTTAATTATTTAAAATGAATTACCAAAATCATGTGAGTTCATAACTAATTAAACTTAGTTTTATACATTTAGTATCTAATAGGATCGGCGTAATCGATAGAGACGGAGGTCTGGCTATTGATGACGACTTCGGAAAAACAATTTGATAGAAATCCTGTTAATGATTTAAATCACTTTCTATTATGCGCAACCTCATGCAAACTCTTGAACTATTCAAGTGCGGAAATGTTTGCTTGAGTATGAAGCTAAGAACTAAGAATGAAAAGATTACAGAAAGAAACAACACAACAGTTAACTCTACTACGTCACCCCTTCTTCCAACCACCGGAAGGATTCACTAAACTTTCAACGAATCAAATACAGTCGCACTACTAGCTCACTGTTTAACAGAACATGCTCTGTTCAACTTACAATATGATGATTATCACTCAGCCAATACAGTGCTTTGATTATAACTCTCTCTTGATTAACACACAGTAAAAACAAGAAAGCAACTAATAGTTTAAGATAGAATAATCTTAGTATCGATAGATCGATGATTCTTCCGTTGTCCTTGATGATCTTTAAATAGGAGCAGCTACCAACGGTCGAATCTTCATAATGACACATGGCGAGCTTCCATTGGAACGCCTCCATAGTACGCAACAAACTCTAAGCACTAGGATCGTGACTGTACCAATCTGGTAGTGCGCCAATTATTCATCAAGGATATACCTTCAAAAACAAATAGTGGGAAGAATATTTGCTTACGTGGCATTAATCAATTGGTTGCACCTGGCTTTCGTATTGATCTTCACAGAAAAGTGGAGCAGGAGTAGCGTACAGCTAGTTGATCGTGGGTAGATGGGTGCTAGCTTCTAGCAACTGCTTAAGCCTAGCATTTGACGTATTTCATTTAGACGACCTCGTCTAATGAAATTAGACGACCTCGTCTAATGAAATTAGACGCCCCCTCTAATAGCATCATCCATTAGACCACCTGGTCTAATGGAATTCGACTTCACGTCTAATTACAATTCACTTCTGACTAATCTGAAGGAGTTAAACTACACGTCTAACTTCCATTAGTTAGACTGCACGTCTGACTTCCATAAGTTAGACTGCACGTCTAACTATACATCCCTTCAGACTAATCTGGAGGAGTTAGACTGCACGTCTAACTTTCACTAGTTAGACTGCACGTCTAACACCGCTAGTTAGACTGCACGTCTAACACCGCTAGTTAGACTGCACGTCTAACTCCGCTAGTTAGACTACACGTCTAACATCGCTAGTTAGACTGCACGTTTTACTCCGCTAGTTAGACTGCACGTCTAACATCGCTAGTTAGACTGCACGTCTAACATCGCTAGTTTGACTGCACGTCTAACTCCTCTAGTTAGACTACACGTCTAACTCAGCTATTTAGACTACACGTCTAACTCTGCTAGTTAGACTGTACGTCTAACTACGCTAGTTAGACTGCACGTCTAACTTCCATAAATTATACTGCACGTCTAACTCAGCTAGTTAGACTGCACGTCTAATTCTGCTCATCTAATGCCAAATCAGTCTAATGAATCTCATTAAGACTAAGTCTAATATAACCTGTTTTTGATACACCTGCACCAAAAACAATTAGACGCATAGATTGAGTTTTAATTATACATTCATCATCAAAATTCGAATAGTCAAACTACTTTGACACTTAGTCAAAATAATTTGACCGAACATTATCAAAACTATTTCATCAATCATTAAAATTAAGTATGTTAATTATCCTAAATAAATTAAGACTTTAATCTAACAATTTCTCATTTTTTAATTATTTAAGCTAAATTATCAAAACTAAGTGGGTTCATGATTTAAACACAATTCAACAATTTCTCCCTTTTAGATGATTTAAACTAAATTATCAAAACCAGGTGAGTTCATAACTAATTAAACATAGTTTTATCCATTCATTATCAAAACTAATTCATAAATAATTAATCATCAATATTAAGTATGTTAATTATCATAAATCAATTAAGACCTTAATCTAATAATTTCTTCCTTTTTGATTATTTAAGCTAAATTATAAAAACTAAGTGGGTTCATGGTTTAAACACAATTCAATAATTTCTACCTTTTTGATTATTTAAACTAAATTATCAAAACAATGCGAGTTCATTATTTAATCAGTTTAAGCATTATAATCATCTAACAATCCTAAAATATTTCTAAGGTAAGAAAACTTAGACTCGGGAAGTGGCTTCGTGGAAATGTCTGCCACTTGCTGAACCGTTGACACATATTCCACCTGCATCCATAGACAATAACATATAAGTCCATTTTTCTTTGGGTCCGTGGCTTATAAGTCCCTTGGAAATCCATACTTTGATTATTTTAATGGATTTTCCGTTGTGTGTGTAGTGTATTTGGCAGATTGCTTTCTGCCTGCTGATGATTCCTTAACTTTAAAATATGAAATTTGGTAAATACTTCTTGACTTTCTGTCAAGTTTTTGTTTGCTAGACCAATTGGATGCCCGTTTCTTTGGCTTGAGCCAACTATCAGTTGGCTTAACATATTTACTATTATCTTTTAACGTTAAGTCACCACAACTATGATTATTGGTTTAAGCTCATCTATAACTGGGTTCAATATTTTCTTAGACACATCTGGACAACTGTTATCAAATAATAAACCGAATTTGCATCCGACAGGTCTATGTTGAATAATTAGTTTTTGGACAACTTTTCAGATTTAGTCAAAAAACTAATCACATAGTTTAATCTTTCATTTTCAGTAGAAAGAGTTTTGATTGTTTATTTGAGCTTCTCATTCTTAGATAAGATCTCATTTAGTTTATGTTGGGTCAAATTATTTTGACTAAGTGTTGAAATAATTTAACCATTGAGATTTTGATGATGATGAGTTTTGATGCAGGTGTATCGAAATCATACTTCATAAGACTTGGCTTTAATGAGAGTCATTAGACCGATTTTGGCATTAGATACATGGAATTAGACGTACAGTCTAACTCAACGGAGTTAGACGTGTGGTCTAATGAATGCATAAAATTAGACGTACAGTTTAACTCAACGGAGTTAGACGTGTAGTCTAATGAATGTATAAAATTAGAAGTACAGTCTAACTCAACGGAGTTAGACGTGTAGTCTAATATAGTTGTAATTAGACGCAAGTCTAATTTACACGGAATTAGACGTGCAGTCTAACTCAGCGGAGTTAGACGTGCAGTCTAATAGATTGTGAAAGTTAGACGTAAGTCTAACTCCTTCAGACAAGTCTGAGGTAGAACCGGAATTAGACGTGCAGTCTAACTCACTGGAATTAGACGTGCAATCTAATGGTTATTGGATAATTAGACGTGTAGTCTAATTAAGTAAAAGTTAGACGTGAGTCTAACTCCTTTAGACAAGTCTGAGGTAGAACCGGAATTAGACGTGCAGTCTAACTCAGCGGAGTTAGACGTGCAGTCTAATAGATTGTGAAAGTTAGACGTGAGTCTAACTCCTTCAGACAAGTCTGAGGTAGAACCGGAATTAGACGTGCAGTCTAACTCAGTGGAGTTAGACGTGCAGTCTAATTGTTATTGGATAATTAGACATGTAGTCTAATTAAGTGAAAGTTAGACGTGAGTCTAACTCCTTCAGATAAGTCTGAAGTAAAACCGGAATTAGACGTGCAGACTAACTCAGTGGAGTTAGTCGTGCAGTCTAATGGTTATTGTAATTAGACGTAAGTCTAATTCTATTAGACCAGGCGGTCTAATAGACTCTATTATTAGAAGGAGATGTTTGATTTCATTAGTCTGATTTTCACAATCCGTCTAACTGAAATACGTCTAATCCTTAGCTTAAGTAGTATGCTTGAAGCTAGCATTTGTCTTCCCACGTGTTATAGTTGTACCCTACTCCTGCTCCACTTTCTAGTGAAGATTAGTACAACAACTATATTCATCCAACCGACGAATGCCACGTAAGAGAATTTTCCTCACATTACTTGTTTTGCAAGTACATCCCTGATGGAATATTCGGCGCACTACCAGTGAGGTACGACCACGATCCTTGTGCTCAGAACCTGCTGTGTACAATGGAGACTTTCCAATGGAAGAGTACCACATATCATTCTAAAAGATTTGACCGTTAACTCCTACTTAGTATTTAACAAATCTCAAGGACAACGGACAATCTGCCTTAAGAGAACTACTAACCTTACGAATTTGCCGATCTTGAAAGAATTCAAGCCTTTGAATATTCATACTATGAAGCTGCTTTCTAATTGTACTATGTGTGAATCAAGAGAGAGCTAAAATCAAAAACACCTTTAGCTGAGTGATATTCTTCATCTTGTAATTGAACAAAAAGTGTTCTGTTCAATAGTGAGCTAAGTGTGTGTAAACTGTATTTGATTCGAATCATATTATAGTGAATCCTTCTGGTGGTTGGAAGAAGGTTGACATAGGAGAGTTTCTCCGAACATCCATAAACAAACTGTTGTGTTCTTTCATTTTTGTCATTTTTTCATATTTCATCTTGAGCTTCAAACCCAAGTAAATATTCCGCCTTGAATCTGTTTCAAGTGTTTATAAGTGTTTGCATAGAATAGAAAGCGAATTAAATCCCTAACAGGATTTCTTTCAAACCGTTTTTCATAAGCCTTCATCCTTAGCCAGACCCCCGTCTCTATCGATAAAGCCGATCCTAACAATTGGTATTAGAGCCCTGATTCTATTCTCAAGCATTTCCTGAAATATGTCGACCATAATCAAAGATGCCAGTGCTACAGCCATTCCAACTTTCTCTCGAGAAAACTACATTGTTTGGAAGAAAAGAGTTCGTGCTCATCTCTCTTCTCTTCATGATGACATGTGGAGCGTTGTCACAAAAGATCCTATCAAAATTGATAAGGAGAAGGCTGATTGGACCGCTGATGAAAAGAGGCAGAACAACCTCAACAACATGGCTCTTGATGTTCTGTACAGATCTCTCGATGACAGCATGTTCAACTACATTATCGAATGCGATACTGTCAAAGAGGTCTGGGACAGACTCACTCAACTGTGTGAGGGCAACGATAAAACCAAGGAAAACAAGATCATGGTTTCCACTCAACAGTTTGATAGCTTCAAGATGCGTCTTGGTGAAACAATGAACGATTTCGACACTAGATTCAGCAAGATCGTCTACTCTCTGTCTATCCTAGGCAAAACCTATATCAACAGGGAGCTTGCTATCAAGGTCATGCGTGCTCTTCCAAAGGAATGGGACATAAAGACAATGGCGATGAGGGAATCCAAAGATCTTAACAAGATCTCTCTTTGATCTCTTTGCTGACCTCAAGGCCTATGAGTTCGAGCTGAACTGTAGGATGGAAGAAGATCAACCCACATCCGTCATTATTGCCAAGGCGTTGGTGACTGCTAAAGAGCCACCAACCACTCCGGATGTGAAGATGAAAACTTAGCAGCTGAGCAGCGATGCCATGTCTCTCTTTGTGAAGAAATTTGGCGACTTCATGAAGAAGAGCAACTCTAACTCAAACTCTTCAAATTCTAATGACAATAAAAAATCTAAAGCTAATGTTACTTGTTTTAACTGTGGTATAAAAGGTCAGTATACATCGGAATGCCGGAAGCCGAAACGTGAAGATGCCAAAGATGATGGAAAATAACTGAAGACTCTTATGGCAGGCGACGTAAAGAATAGAGGAAGCAGCTGTGGTTCCTACTTTTCATCTAGTGAAAGTGATGAAGAAGAGGTGGCCTGCTTCATGGCAAAAGAAGATGAAGAAAGAACTCAGGAGACTGAGGTATTTGACTTATCTTCCGAAAGGTTTTCTAGGGAACAACTAGTAGCTGCACTAGATGACATGGTCATCGAGTATAGAAAGCTAGCATAATCTCTAAATAAAACTAAATCTTCATCAGATGTAAACAAATCAAATATGTCTCAAGATGAAGAGTCAACTGTTTTTGAAAAGAAGATTGAAGAAATGTCATCTGAGAATGAGATGCTCAAAGAACAGATTCAAATCCTTTCATCTGAAAACAAAATGTTAAACTATGTTGTCTGTGCTTGGACAAGTTCTAGAGAAGCTGTCAAACATCAGATCAGTATGTTGAAACCTGCTGGATCTAGATCCGGATTGGGGTTTGATAGCAATGACCCTAACTTGTCATACAAAAAGTCCAACTCATCTGACAAGCTTAAGCCAATAAGCTTTGTTAAAGGTAGTATGACTGACATTGAATATGATCCTATTCATGAAGAAGTTGCTTTCAAAAATGAAAATAGTTTATGTTCCGCCTACTGTTAGCTGACTTAAGAATAAGATAGAAGCAGCTAATAAGTCTGGCAATTTAAAACCTGACTCTAAGTCAATGAGTTTTAAAATAAAATCTTCTTCAAAAGTTAAAGGATCAGTGGCTAGAAGGAAGTCATTTGCTAATTTAAAATCTTATGCATTAATCACAACATAAAATGGGAAATCCATCAGAATAACTCAAATATGGATTCCTAAAGGACTAATTGATCGAGGAGCTAATTAAGCATGGGTACCAAAATATGTAAATAGTTTCTTTTGTAGGTAATGCAGGAGGATTGCAGGAAGGAAGCAAGAAGAATACTCTTTTGAGTACACAACCTGGAAGATCAACAATAGCCTTTGCCATTCTAATAGATTAAATGTTTTTAGTTGTTAAATATTGTTAGATAAAATTAGACCGTTAAATAGAACTTAAAAAAACAAACTTCCTATGTAGGAACGGTTAAGAACCAGGACCAGTCAAGCAATCCAACTGGTCAAGTAATCCAACCGATTAAGAAAACAAGACCGGTTAGAAGACAAGGCAAAAGGTGTATCCAAAACCGGAAGTTATCCGGTTAACCTGAAGTTATGAAAAACCTGAACTCATCCGGTTGATCTAAACAACCTGCAGACATCCAAAACCGAAATGCATACAACCGAAAATCGATGAAGAAGCTACTTAGAGAAAGAAGCCAAGATTATCAGACTAAGTACAATCTACAAATCGGTGCAAATAGATACCTTGAGTATCTGCAGAAGATGATACCTTGAGTATCTGCTAACCGGTTTGACCTACGCACTGGAAGCCTAAACCGCCAGGTCTGAATCAATAAACCTCTGCTCAACCAATCAGATTCAAGGAGAAGAAATGTGACAGTTGCCACATTTCACCTATAAAAGAAGGAGCTATAGAAGAGTAAATGCAGTTACTAGTTCCACCAGCTACGAGTTCGAGTAGTTACAACAACCCAAGTTATAAGCTGCGTTTATCTCTCTAAGATTAAAAAGCTTAAGTGTGCATTTGAAGTAATATTACAATTTCTGTGAGAATTGTACGAGTGTTTATCGAGCAACAAATAAGTCTCGATCGGATATTGTGTTTGTGTATTCCTTAGTGAATATCCTTCTCGCGGTTTCGAGAAGAAGGGGTGACGTAGGAGTTTTATCTCCGAACATCCATAAAAACCTATCTTGTTCTTACTTTCTGTCGGGTTTACATTCTAACCGATTTATACTAATCGACACATACCGCCCTAACCGATTAGACATTACCTAAACCGATTTACTGAATCCCAACCGACCCACTAAACTCCAAACCGACTTTATCCAAATCCGGCCTTATTCATTCAATGTACGTGTTGCTTCTGTCTGAAACAAACCACTTCCGCACTTGAACTAGGTTCAATGGTTTGTGATAGCCTGTGTAGTATTGAAACCCGGTGTTAATCTCTAACCGGATTAAACACCAACCGTTGAGTGAAAGAACTAAACCGGCCAGACCCCGGTCCGTCATCCGCGAGCTAGATCTTAACAAAAATGTTTTTGGTCTTTGGACCACAAACATTATTTATTACATTTTTATGTCCACATACAAAATGAGAGGGAAAATTACTTTGGAAGTAAAGATACTCTCTAAACGAATATTCTTAATCGGTCTAATTAGACAAACGTGTCTAAAAGAAACGGTTTGTACTTAGACGTATTTTTGCTCAAAATCTATTCATCTAAGTCTATATGTTGAGGTGTTATACCTACGCAATTAGACGGACACGTCTAATAGACGTTAGATGTTTTTACGTCATGAGCAAGTGGATGCTCACGTCTAATCAAACACATGTCTAACACGTGGTGTTCATGCGGAATTAGACGTACACGTCTAATAGACATTAGACAGATTATTATAACACGGAATTAGACGTATGCGTATAATAGACCCATTCGTCTAATAGACGCTTAGTTATATAGATTTGTGGAGTAAGAAAAATGTCTAACTACGTGCCGATTAGACTAATCAAGGACAACTGTCCCACGTTGAGAGCTATTCAGTTTTCCCGCTCAAAATATCAAACAGTCATCTCTTACCAACATGAAGACACATGTCTTTCAAGTTTGGAGAAAATGACTGATATATCCTCATTTTTAATGATGACTCCTTGAAACGTCTAACATTTATTGGTGGGCCATACCCTTAACAAGAGACGGTTATTCTGTATCTCTCTTTTCTGTCTATATAAGGACATTAGTGCATGAGTTTGAAATCTTTCATCTCACGAAATCCTTAAAAACCCTATTTCTCTTTGCATTTGTCTCTCTAAAACTCTCTTAAAATCTTGTGTCGGTTCATATTCTTTCGAAAATGGTGAACAAGAAAATCACGTTGGGTCACTGTACTTTGCAGGTGAATTTTCCATCAGTGTATACTTTCGATCAACTGGAGGTGGTGGAGATGTTCAGAACCCAAGAATATTCTGGGTTGAGGAAATATCTCTACGGTCCGTTCATATTCTATGAAAAAGAAGTTCGCGAGTTCTTCAAATCTGCAACTATGGTGGGTGAATCCATCGTAGTAACCGTCAACGGCGTGGAGTTCTCCTTCGATGAAACCGTATACGCAGAGTTCTTTGAACTTCCAACGGAGGGGCACACTTTCAACTTGATCCTTTCACCAGAAGTCATGGAGGAGATGAAGAGAACCTTTTCTGCCAATGGTTCGATAATCCATGTTAATGGACTCAAGTAGGCCTTTATACCTCATTTCATTCTGTTGAACGACGTGGTGGAAAAGGCGCTACAAGGGAAATCTGGCTCCTTCCATCTCTATAGTCAAGATCGTTTTGACTATATGTGCACTATTTCAAAGGGAATCCAGGTAAACTGGGCACATACCTTTTTCCTGAACCTCTGCTTTTCGATTTGACAGGCGAACAAGGAAAGCATAACGTATGCGGCTCAACTGAGTCATTTGTTGAAGCATTTAAGGGGTTCCTGTTGGTGAACCTAAGCAAATCAACTCTCCAAGAGTATTCGCTGCTATTACAGTGGCGAGCACACTGATAAGGATGAAGAACAATCTGGAATGTGCCTCTGGTGCATCTAGTTATCAAACGGGTGGTAAGCCCTCTACCCGATCCAAACAACCTTCTGCTTCTGTCATGTCAACAGGGGCAAAAAGATCGAAAACAATGAATGAATCGGAGGCCAGTTCCTCCAGTCTGAAAAGTTCAAACAAGAAGGACTCTAAATCAGTCAATTCAAAGTTAAGGCAAGGTCCAGGCGTACTTGCTGCTACTCCGATGTTATCTCTATCTACTCCGTCAACCATTTTGAGACAGTCTTCGAGATCTTGTGTCTCAAAGAAGAAGAAGACGAAGGCGCCCCGCGCGTCTAAATCATTAAAGGTAACTTCCTCTAAATCTTTGGCCGTTGTGCCTAAGTTTGATGTTCTTATTGTGGAACAAGATGAATCCGTATTTTCTCCCTTAAGAGAATCTGCTGAAGGGCCCGCTGTTGAGTCAGCTGGTCCAAATGATGAAAATATTAACAAGAATGTGTCTCCTGTTGTCCAACCTGATCTAGTAGCCGCCGGTGCTACAGAGTTATCCCAACCAGAACAAGGTGTTGTTCTTACCCTTGTTGCTGGTAAATCTACTAAACAAGAATCTTCTGTTCCCGCTCCTAAAGATTCATTGGTAGCCGGGAAAGTTATTCGTGTAGAGCTCCCTACTGAGCTATGTAAGAAATCCCAATCTACTTTCAAACTGATGCGTTCCGCAAGACAGACATGTGGAATTGTGATCGGTGAACCCAGACCCGCTCTAAAACCCATAGAGGTTGTTAGAAAAGGTAAGAAGATTGCGACTCTAGTTCCTGAAAAAGTATCGGAGGCAGCAGGGATTGTTGACCTCATTTTAGAACAAGTTAAAGTCATTGCAGTTGAAAAATTGGATATTTTTGAATCATGGTCCCTGGAGAGACTGTCGTCCAAGTACAATGATACTCTGTCGAATTCTACGATAACCCGAGAGTGGAAGAAGCGGGTAGCAAATGAAAAGAAAGTTCTTAAACGGGCTAGAACTTCATAGTTAGCTGAGGCTCTGAAGAGAAAAGATCTCGTTGAAGCTTGCATATATGGAAAAGCCCTTTTTCCAATTCTTGAAGCCAGAAAGGCTAATTTCAATTCTGTTGAGAAAGGATCTGAGGTGGAAATGAAAGTTTTGAAAAAGATGAACGACATCATGGATGGCTACGTCTTGGTGGCTACTCGATACGTCCATGGCGCCAATTTCTCTAGCGCAAAACCTCTCGATGATGATGAAGTTATGGATATTATTGATGCTAACAATGATGCACATGAGCTAGATGCTGCTCTCTTAATCGAATTCGGGAATCTTTCTGCCGAAGAGAGACGCATTCTGGATCAACCAATTCAAGAGGAACTGATTGTTCAAGAGCCTGAACAAGCTCTTGAAACGAATGAAGAAGAAGTTCATGTAGAAGATGTGATTGAGGAGGCTGATCAAGCTCCTCTTAAAGAAGATGTTGTGATAACCTCAACTGTGAGAACAGAGGAAGCTCAAGAGAAAGTGGCCGAGGTAACTCAGCCATAAATTACCAGATCTGAGGGGGAACCCTCCAAAGAGAAGGTTGTTGAAGAAGAAAGTTCCTCATCTGAGGAGGAATAGGATCAACACGCAACTTATAAAAAGCCCCGTTTATTTCCCGACACCATTGTGGGAAATGTTCCCGAAAATTTCAACATTCCTCTTCATTATTCTGTAAATTTATATGAGAGATTTTACAGAGCTGAAGAAGAACTGTCAGAAGAAGAAAAGAATGAAGCTGCTAAGAAAGCCGAGAAGAATCAACCGAAGCAATCCTTGCAGATTCATACAAACTTTGAGCCGATTCAAAGCATGGCAGCAGAGTCTGAAGAAAATTCATCAAATAAAGAATCCTCTGTTGATGGTAACAAGCTGTTAAAGTCTATGACTTTTGTGCTCTCATCTCTTCAGAAGAGCATGCTAAAGTCCTTGAATACTAAGGAAGAAGAAAGAAAGGACTTTGCTGAAATTATCAAAGTTCTCAATGAATTGGACAACACTTTGAAGAAGAACATGTATGAGACTCATTTCTCAAATATAAACTACTCCAAGTTTGAAAAGCAACTCTTCAACCGTCAAACTGAATTGTTGGACATTGAAAAGCAAATCAATGTATGAGACTCATTTCTCAAATATAAACTACTCCAAGTTTGAAAAGCAACTCTTCAACCGTCAAACTGAATTGTTGGACATTAAAAGGCAAATCAATGATGAATGTCATAAGGAGACTTTAGAAGAATTCAGTCTGTTGAAGAATCAGATGGTGGAAATTCAGGGTTGTTTGAATAGAAATGACTGTGAATGACAAGAATTTGCTGACTCCATTGCAAGGAAGTTTCAAACAAAGGAGAACGCAAAGGATAATATTGAAAGAGAATAACCTCGACCCACCCAAGGCGAGTCAAGTAGAAGAAATGATGGTGTGTCAACCGACACTAGATCCAGACGAGCCCCAAGCAACGATGATAATCCTAGGCCAACCAAGAGAGGTGAAGGTCGAAGCGGTGGTGATCGTGGAGGCATAAATAGTGGTGGTGGACGTAGTAGGCTATCCAATGTTGATCAAGGTGGTCGTGCCAGTGGTGGTGACCGTGGTGGAAGATCAAGTGGAGGCGGTCGTGGTGGTCGCGGCTATCCTCCTTATCTTAACATGCTTCCCGGCCAAGACATGAGTCCAATCGATCTTCGATTTAAAAGGGAAGAACAATAATTTCTTTTATTCTACTCTATTTAAGTCTTTCAAACAATGTTTCTTTAATGGTTTGCTGAATCTTGGTTTTGGAAGTTTTGATGTAAGTGAACAAGGGTTTGTTTTATTTATATAATGAATTCATATTTTGGAATATGTATGCAGGTTTCCAATTTCTTCATCAAAAAGGGGGAAATTGTTGGGTCATATTATTTTGACTAAGTGTTGAAATAATTTAACCAATGAGATTTTGATGATGAAATGACTTATGAGTTTTGATGCTGGTGTATCGAAATCATACTTCATAAGACTTGGCTCTAATGAGAGTCATTAGACCGATTTTGGCATTAGATGCATAGAATTAGACGTACAGTCTAACTCAACGAAGTTAGACGTGTAGTCTAATGAATGCATAGAATTAGACGTACAGTCTAACTCAACGGAGTTAGACATGTAGTCTAATGAATTCATAGAATTAGACGTACAGTCTAACTCAACGGAGTTGGACGTGTAGTCTAATATAGTTGCAATTAGATGTAAGTCTAATGTACACGGAATTAGACGTGCAGTCTAACTCAACGGAGTTAGACGTGCAGTCTAATAGATTGTGAAAGTTAGACGTAAGTCTAACTCATTCAGATAAGTCTGAGGTAGAACCGGAATTGGACGTGCAGTCTAACTCAGTGGAGTTAGACGTGCAGTCTAATGGTTATTGGATAATTAGACGTGTAGTCGAATTAAGTGAAAGTTAGACGTGAGTCTAACTCCTTCAGACAAGTCTGAGGTAGAACCGGAATTAGACGTGCAATCTAACTCAGCGGATTTAGACGTGTAGTCTAACAGATTGTGAAAGTTAGACGTGACTCTAACTCCTTCAGACAAGTCTGAGGTAGAACCGGAATTAGACGTGTAGTCTAATAGATTGTGATAGTTAGACGTAAGTCTAACTCCTTCAGACAAGTCTGAGGTAGAACCGGAATTAGACGTGCAGTCTAATTCAGTGGAGTTAGACGTGCAGTCTAATGGTTATTGGACAATTAGACGTGTAGTCTAATTAAGTGAATGTTAGACGTGAGTCTAACTCCTTCAGACAAGTCTGAGGTAGAACCGGAATTAGACGTGCAATCTAACTCAGCGGATTTAGACGTGTAGTCTAATAGATTGTGAAAGTTAGACGTGAGTCTAACTCCTTCAGACAAGTTTGAGTTAGAACCGGAATTAGACGTGCAGTCTAACTTAGTTGAGTTAGACGATCAGTCTAATGGTTATTGGATAATTAGACGTGTAGTCTAATTAAGTGAAAGTTAGACGTAAGTCTAACTCCTTCAGACAAGTCTGAGGTAGAACTGGAATTAGACGTGCAGTCTAACCTAGTGGAGTTAGACGTGCAGTCCAATGGTTATTGTAATTAGACGCAAGTCTAATTCTATTAGACCAGACGGTCTAAAAGACTCTGTTATTAGAAGGGGATGTTTGATTTCATTAGACTGATTTTCACAATCCGTCTAACTGAAATACGTCTAATTCTCAACTTAAGTAGTATGCTTGAAGCTAGCATTTGTCTACCCACGTGCTATAGTTGTATCCTACTCCTGCTCCACTTTCTAGTGAAGATCAGTACAACAGTTATATGCATCCAACCAATGAATGCCACGTAAGAGAATTTTCCTCACATTACTTGTTTTGCAGGTACATCCCTAATGGAATATTCGGCGCACTACCAGTGTGGTACGGCCACGATCCTTGTGCTCAGAACCTGCTGTGTACAATGGAGGCTTTTCAATGGAAGAGTGCCACGTATCATTCTAAAAGATTCGACCGTTAGCTCCTGCTCAGTATTTAACAAATCTCAAGGACAACGAACAATCTGCCTTAAGAGAACTGCTAACCTTACGAATTTGCCGATCTTGAGAGAATTTAAGCCTTTGAATATTCATACTATGAAGCTGCTTTCTGATTGTACTGTGTGTGAATCAAGAGAGAGCTAGAATCAAAAGCACCTTTAGCTAAGTGATATTCTTCATCTTGTAATTGAACAGAAAATGTTCTGTTCAATTGTGAGCTAAGTGTGTGTAAACTGTATTTGATTCGAATCATATTATAGTGAATCCTTTCGGTGGTTGGAAGAAGGGGTGACGTATAAGAGTTTCTCCGAACATCAATAAACAAACTGCTTTGTTCTTTCATTTCTGTCATCTTTTCATATTTCATCTTGAGCTTCAAACCCAAGTAAACAATTCCTCCTTGAATCTGTTTCAAGTGTTTACAAGTGTTTGCGTAGAATAGAAAGCGAATTAAATCCCTAACAGGATTTCTTTCAAACCGTTTTTCATAAGTCTTGATCCTTAGCCAGACCCCCGTCTCTATCGATAAAGCCGATCCTATCAGTTTATTATTTTTATAAACTTCAATTTCATTGTTTTGAGATGATGATATTGAACTGTGAGATGTATTTTTCAAATTTATTTCATTAAAAGAGTCTGACAGTTTCTTGTACCCAATGACCATGTCATTGAGTGCAGAAGTTATATCTTCTATTGTAAATTCGTTAGAGTTGAAGTCAAATACCTCGACGTCGTCTACCATGAGATAATTGAGAGTTACTTCCTCACTTTTAATTGAGGAGTTTTCATAGATTTGAGTCAGCTTGTCCCAAATCTCATTGGCAGAGAAGCATGACTTGATCTTGTTGAACATGGCCTTGTCAAACGTCTTGTATAGAATGTATTTTGACACATAGTTAAGATTGTCATTTCTTTTATCTTAAATCGTCCACTCGTATCTAGGTTTCTTCGTCATCTTAGGAGAACCATCATTTGTAGTTGTGGCTATTCTGATCTTCATAATTTTCATCAGACCGTACGTAATGACATACCACATGTCATCGTCTTGAGCCACCAGGTGGAATTGAATTATGATATTCCAATTATCATAGTCTTCTGTTGTGAACATTCAGATCTTGTTGAGAATATACATGATGTTGATGCTTTGATGCCACTTGTTAGGATCGGCGTCAACATCAACCGGTAGAGTTTGAGTATTGTTGAACGACTATCGACTTCAAATTCGGTTTTAACCATGTTAGAGGTTAAGACATGTTTCTATTCTCGTGACAAATATTCATAAACTTTTGAATCAGATTCAATTGTGGAATTACTCGCTGGATTTGAAGTGTATTAATGTAGAATGAATAAGACAGTAAGAAATGAACACATAGTTGTATATGGATGTTCGGAGATAAACAACTCTAACGTCACCCCTTCTATTTCCAGAAAGATACACTAGAAGAATTTAACTTGTATACCCTCTACACAAGCTCGGTCAAAAACCCAGGACTTAATAATACATGTTCTGAACTCCTAGCTCTCACTCTGTTGAACAGACACTCTCTATTCCACTTAAAATGCTTAATGTTCTTAACAAATATTACAAGAGTTTCTCCTTCAACTTATATTAATGGAAAAATACAGAATATGCAAATTACAACGGGGATAGTGAGAGAGCATCTTTTGAGCTATACCTTAAATAATAAAACTAAAATTATTATAAATTTGCACCGGCTGAGATTCTAACCCGCGATCTTTATTATATAGAATTCACACTTAACAACTAAATCACTTAAGATGTTGATTTCTTTTTATATATTTATATAATTGATATGACAAAAAATTATATATATATATATATATATAATTAAGCATAGTTTTATCAATTCCTTATCAAAACCATTTCATCAATCAACAATTATCAAAATCAAGTATGTTAATTGTCCTAAATAAATTAAGACCTTAATCTAACAATTTCTCATTTTTAATTATTTAAGCTAAATTATCAAAACTAAGTCGGTTCATAATTAAAACACAATTCAACACAAATGTTGAAATTAATTAAAGAAGTTTTAGTAATTGTATAAGTAAAAGTTTTAAAATTTAAGAATTATTTATTTCTTAATTTACAGGAAAACTTTTTTAATGTTTTATAAACAAGAGACAATAAAACATACTAATTCGGATGAAAATAGTCAAATTATTTTTTTTATTCAGTTTTAAACTAAAATACTAGCAATTTGAAGAAAGATCCTAATTATTTTAAAATAAATTATTTTTTTTCTTAAAGTTTTCATTATCCCCTTATATAACAATAAAATAGATAAAATTAATTATCTTTAGATATGTATAATAACTTCTCAACATAATATGCATTTTTAAATGTTAGGATTTATATGATTTTATTAATAAATTTAATATCTAAAACATTACTTAATTGTTGAATTCAAATTTGACTTGATTATTAGTTGATTTTGTATAGGCTCATTTGTGGTCTAATATTTTTTTAGTGATACATTTTATTATTTGGAAATTCATATCATGTTATAGTTTTAAGTATAATTTTATTTTATTTAATAATTAAAATTTTTTAAGATGACATGATATAATATATTTATAATGTTATAAAAATTTAAAAATCTTACTAGTATTCTTTTGAATTTTTTTAATTAAAAAGTATATTATTTTTAGATAAATTTAAGAAAATATTTTATATTGTTGTTTTTCAACTCAATTTTAGAAAGTATATACGATAAGACATGATTAAGAAACTACGGTATTAAAATCAGTCATATAGTAATATAGTAGTTAAAAATCAGACCTCTCTTTCGTCCCGGTCCACTAGTAAAAATCGCAGAGATTTTTTTTCTAATCAATCAAAATCTTGATCGTCTGGTTTATTTTAAAATTGTATAAGGCTTGTTTGTTTGAATAATGGTTTATTAATTAATGTTTGATATAAAAATGTCTAAATATATTTTGAAAAATCCAAAAAAGTATAAAATTATTAGAATTCATTTTCTACATTTTATAAAATAAAAAGAACGAATTAGAGTTGATTGGATAATCTTTATTAATTTGTTTGACTTCAATGCTAAAAAATATGAGGAAAATTTCAAAATAATCCATGAATTATTTATAAACTTTAGAAATATTAATCTCAATTTTTGGACAAATTACAAGTTAAAGTAATTTCTGACCCGAAATTGTTTATTAGTCATATAAGTAGGTAATTTTGCTGAACTAAATTTTATCTACTAAAATGTCCTAGTCTAGATGCATTTTAGGAATGGGAAGAACATATTATTTTTAGATACTAAGAGTATGACAAAAGTAGAATATTTTAAGAAGAAACGAGATTAGGTGTATGTTTTAACTTTAAAAAAAATTGTATAACATGTAATGATAAAATCTAATAGGCCAAATTTATTTCTAAGTAGAGACCATTATTTGGACGGACGTGTGGGCCACAACGCCAAGACCTTTTCCTACAAGTAACCAAGCACAGAGCCAAAAAAATTTCTTGATTTTTTTTTATTAGTTTATCAATAAGTAAACTAAGTAACGAGTCTTAAAAGATTAATAAATGTATGTCAAATTATTACTAAGTTCTATTTCGATTTCTCATCTCAATTTAAGAAGAGACAACTCCTAAGAGAGTCGATCATTAGCTTAGTTTTATAAGATCTGAGAGAAAGATAAGTTACGATACTAAGCAAAGTAATCGAAAAAAATATTTTTTTCAAAGAGTACTAGAGTCAAGTTACCATTCAAATATCTCGTCTTCTACCATGAGAGCATCGAGCGAAAGTAAGGCATGAGGCTAAAACCAATTGGTATTAGAGCCCTGATTCTATTCTCAAGCATTTCCTGAAATATGTCGACCATAATCAAAGATGCCAGTGCTACAGCCATTCCAACTTTCTCTCGAGAAAACTACATTGTTTGGAAGAAAAGAGTTCGTGCTCATCTCTCTTCTCTTCATGATGACATGTGGAGCGTTGTCACAAAAGGTCCTATCAAAATTGATAAGGAGAAGGCTGATTGGACCGCTGATGAAAAGAGGCAGAACAACCTCAACAACATGGCTCTTGATGTTCTGTACAGATCTCTCGATGACAGCATGTTCAACTACATTATCGAATGCGATACTGTCAAAGAGGTCTGGGACAGACTCACTCAACTGTGTGAGGGCAACGAGAAAACCAAGGAAAACAAGATCATAGTTTCCACTCAACAGTTTGATAGCTTCAAGATGCGTCTTGGTGAAACAATGAACGATTTCGACAGTAGATTCAGCAAGATCGTCTACTCTCTGTCTATCCTAGGCAAAACCTATATCAACAGGGAGCTTGCTATCAAGGTCATGCGTGCTCTTCCAAAGGAATGGGACATAAAGACAATGGCGATCAGGGAATCCAAAGATCTTAACAAGATCTCTCTTTGATCTCTTTGCTGACCTCAAGGCCTATGAGTTCGAGCTAAACTGTAGGATGGAAGAAGATCAACCCACATCCGTCATTATTGCCAAGGCGCTGGTGACTGCTAAAGAGCCACCAACCACTCCGGATGTGAAGATGAAAACTTAGCAGCTGAGCAGCGATGCCATGTCTCTCTTTGTGAAGAAATTTGGCGACTTCATGAAGAAGAGCAACTCTAACTCAAATTCTTCAAATTCTAATGACAATAAAAAATCTAAAGCTAATGTTACTTGTTTTAACTGTGGTATAAAAGGTCAGTATACATCGGAATGCCGGAAGCCGAAACGTGAAGATGCCAAGGATGATGGAAAATAACTGAAGACTCTTATGGCAGGCGACGTAAAGAATAGAGGAAGCAGCTGTGGTTCCTACTTTTCATCTAGTGAAAGTGATGAAGAAGAGGTGGCCTGCTTCATGGCAAGAGAAGATGAAGAAAGAACTCAGGAGACTGAGGTATTTGACTTTTCTTCCGAAAGGTTTTCTAGGGAACAACTAGTAGCTGCACTAGATGACATGGTCATCGAGTATAGAAAGCTAGCATAATCTCTAAATAAAACTAAATCTTCATCAGATGTAAACAAATCAAATATGTCTCAAGATGAAGAGTCAACTGTTTTTGAAAAGAAGATTGAAGAAATCTCATCTGAGAATGAGATGCTCAAAGAACAGATTCAAACCCTTTCATCTGAAAACAAAATGTTAAACTATGTTGTCTGTGCATGGACAAATTCTAGAGAAGCTGTCAAACATCAGATCAGTATGTTGAAACCTGCTGGATCTAGATCCGGATTGGGGTTTGATAGCAATGACCCTAACTTGTCATACAAAAAGTCCAACTCATCTGACAAGCTTAAGCCAATAAGCTTTGTTAAAGGTAGTATGACTGACATTGAATATGATCCTATTCATGAAGAAGTTGCTTTCAAAAATGAAAATAGTTTATGTTCCGCCTACTGTTAGCTGACTTAAGAATAAGATAGAAGCAGCTAATAAGTCTGGCAATTTAAAACCTGACTCTAAGTCAATGAGTTTTAAAATAAAATCTTCTTCAAAAGTTAAAGGATCAGTGGCTATAAGGAAGTCATTTGCTAATTTAAAATCTTATGCATTAATCACAACATAAAATGGGAAATCCATCAGAATAACTCAAATATGGATTCCTAAAGGACTAATTGATCGAGAAGCTAATTAAGCATGGGTACCAAAATATGTAAATAGTTTCTTTTGTAGGTGATGCAGGAGGATTGCAGGAAGGAAGCAAGAAGAATACTCTTTTGAGTACACAACCTGGAAGATCAACAATAGCCCTTGCCATTCTAATAGAATAAATGTTTTTAGTTGTTAAATATTGTTAGATAAAATTAGACCGGTTAAATAGAACTTAAAAAAACAAACTTCCTATGTAGGAACGGTTAAGAACCAGGACCAGTCAAGCAATCCAACTAGTCAAGTAATCCAACCGATTAGGAAAACAAGACCGGTTAGAAGACAAGGCAAAAGGTGTATCCAAAACCGGAAGTTATCCGGTTAACCTGAAGTTATGAAAAACCTGAAGTCATCCGGTTGATCTAAACAACCGGCAGACATCCAAAACCGAAATGCATACAACCGAAAATCGATGAAGAAGCTACTTAGAGAAAGAAGCCAAGATTATCAGACTAAGTACAATCTACAAATCGGTGCAAATAGATACCTTGAGTATCTGCAGAAGATGATACCAAAGGAACAGACTGTAACATTGCCATATCCATACAAGTCTGAGGATACTCTGCAGGCTGCAGAAAACCGCCTGAAGAGATCTTTCCATTCTGGGATAAGTCAGAGGCGCAACCTTCCAGGTGCAGGCAACTACCAAGCAGACATTTGCTACATTAAGTAAAAGACAAACCTAACCGGTTTGACCTACGCACTGGAAGCCTAAACCTCCAGGTCTGAATCAATAAACCTCTGCTCAACCAATCAGATTCAAGGAGAAGAAATGTGACAGTTGCCACATTTCACCTATAAAAGAAGGAGCTGTAGAAGAGTAAATGCAGTTACTAGTTCCACCAGCTACGAGTTCGAGTAGTTACAACAACCCAAGTTATAAGCTGCGTTTATCTCTCTAAGATTAAAAAGCTTAAGTGTGCATTTGAAGTAATATTACAATTTCTGTGAGAATTGTACGAGTGTTTATCGAGCAGCAAATAAGTCTCGATCGGATATTGTGTTTGTGTATTCCTTAGTGAATATCCTTCTCGCGGTTTCGAGAAGAAGGGGTGACGTAGGAGTTTTATCTCCGAACATGCATAAAAACCTATCTTGTTCTTTACTTTCTGTCGGGTTTACATTCTAACCGATTTATACTAACCGACACATACCGCCTTAACCGATTAGACATTACCTAAACCGATTTTCTGAATCCCAACCAACCCACTAAACTCCAAACCGACTTTATCCAAATCCGGCCTTATTCATTCAATGTACGTGTTGCTTCTGTATGAAACAAACCACTTCCGCACTTGAACTAGGTTCAATGGTTTGTGATAGCCTGTGTAGTATTGAAACCCGGTGTTAATCTCTAACCGTATTAAACACCAACCGTTGAGTGAAAGTACTAAACCGGCCAGACCCCGGTCCGTCATCCGCGAGCTAGATCTTAACAAAAATGTTTTTGGTCTTTGGACCACAAACATTATTTATTACATTTTTATGTCCACATACAAAATGAGAGGGAAAATTACTTTGGAAGTAAAGATACTCTCTAAACGAATATTCTTAATCGGTCTAATTAGACAAGTGTGTCTAAAAGAAACGGTTTGTACTTAGACGTATTTTTGCTCAAAATCTATTCATCTAAGTCTATATGTTGAGGTGTTATACCTACGCAATTAGACGGACACGTCTAATAGATGTTAGATGTTTTTACGTCATGAGCAAGTGGATGCTCACGTCTAATCAAACACATGTCTAACACGTGGTGTTCATGCGGAATTAGACGTACACGTCTAATAGACATTAGACAGATTATTATAACACGGAATTAGACGTATGCGTCTAATAGACCCATTCGTCTAATAGACGTTTAGTTATATAGATTTGTGGAGTAAGAAAAATGCCTAACTACGTGCCGATTAGACTAATCAAGGACAGCTGTCCCACGTTGAGAGCTATTCAGTTTTCCCGCTCAAAATATCAAACAGTCATCTCTTACCAACATGAAGACACATGTCTTTCAAGTTTGGAGAAAATGACTGATATATCCTCATTTTTAATGATGACTCCTTGAAACGTCTAACATTTATTGGTGGGCCAAACCCTTAAGAAGAGGCGGTTATTCTGTATCTCTCTTTTCTGTCTATATAAGGACATTAGTGCATGAGTTTGAAATCTTTCATCTCACGAAATCCTTAAAAACCCTAGTTCTCTTTGCATTTGTCTCTCTAAAACTCTCTTAAAATCTTGTGTCGGTTCATATTCTTTCGAAAATGGTGAACAAGAAAATCACGTTGGGTCACTGTACTTTGCAGGTGAATTTTCCATCAGTGTATACTTTCGATCAACTGGAGGTGGTGGAGATGTTCAGAACCCAAGAATATTCTGGGTTGAGGAAATATCTCTGCGGTCCGTTCATATTTTATGAAAAAGAAGTTCGAGAGTTCTTCAAATATGCAACTATGGTGGGTGAATCCATCGTAGTAACCGTCAACGGCGTGGAGTTCTCCTTCGATGAAACCGTATACGCAGAGTTCTTTGAACTTCCAATGGAGGGGCACACTTTCAACTTGATCCTTTCACCAGAAGTCATGGAGGAGATGAAGAGAACCTTTTCTGCCAATGGTTCGATAATCCATGTTAATGGACTCAAGTAGGCCTTTATACCTCATTTCATTCTGCTGAACGACGTGGTGGAAAAGGCGCTACAACCGAAATCTGGCTCGTTCCATCTCTATAGTCAAGATCGTTTTGACTATATGTGCACTATTTCAAAGGGAATCCAGGTAAACTGGGCACATACCTTTTTCCAGAACCTCTGCTTTTCGATTTGTCAAGCGAACAAGGAAAGCATAACGTATGCGGCTCAACTGAGTCATTTGTTGAAGCATTTAAGGGGTTCCTGTTGGTGAACCTAAGCAAATCAACTCTCCAAGAGTATTCGCTGCTATTACAGTGGCGAGCACACTGATAAGGATGAAGAACAATCTGGAATGTGCCTCTGGTGCATCTAGTTATCAAACGGGTGGTAAGCCCTCTACCCGATCCAAACAACCTTCTGCTTCTGTCATGTCAACAGGGGCAAAAAGATCGAAAACAATGAATGAATCGGAGGCCAGTTCCTCCAGTCTGAAAAGTTCAAACAAGAAGGACTCTAAATCAGTCAATTCAAAGTTAAGGCAAGGTCCATGCGTACTTGCTGCTACTCCGATGTTATCTCTATCTACTCCGTCAACCATTTTGAGACAGTCTTCGAGATCTTGTGTCACAAAGGAGAAGAAGACGAAGGCGCCCCGCGCGTCTAAATCATTAAAGGTAACTTCCTCTAAATCTTTGGCCGTTGTGCCTAAGTTTGATGTTCTTATTGTGGAACAAGATGAATCCGTATTTTCTCCCTTAAGAGAATCTGCTGAAGGGCCCGCTGTTGAGTCAGCTGGTCCAAATGATGAAAATATTAACAAGAATGTGTCTCCTGTTGTCCAACCTGATCTAGTAGCCGCCGGTGCTACAGAGTTATCCCAACCAGAACAAGGTGTTGTTCTTACCCTTGTTGCTGGTAAATCTACTAAACAAGAATCTTCTATTCCCGCTCCTAAAGATTCATTGGTAGCCGGGAAAGTTATTCGTGTAGAGCTCCCTACTGAGCTATGTAAGAAATCCCAATCTACTTTCGAACTGATGCGTTCCGCAAGACAGACATGTGGAATTGTGATCGGTTAACCCAGACCCGCTCTAAAACCCATAGAGGTTGTTAGAAAAGGTAAGAAGATTGCGACTCTAGTTCCTGAAAAAGTATCGGAGGCAGCAGGGATTGTTGACCTCATTTTAGAACAAGTTAAAGTCATTGCAGTTGAAAAATTGGAGATTTTTGAATCATGGTCCCTGGAGAGACTGTCGTCCATGTACAATGATACTCTGTCGAATTCTACGATAACCCGAGAGTGGAAGAAGCGGGTAGCAAATGAAAAGAAAGTTCTTAAACGGGCTAGAACTTCATAGGTAGCTGAGGCTCTGAAGAGAAAAGATCTCGTTGAAGCTTGCATATATGGAAAAGCCCTTTTTCCAATTCTTGAAGCCATAAAGGCTAATTTCAATTCTGTTGAGAAAGGATCTGAGGTGGAAATGAAAGTTTTGAAAAAGATGAACGACATCATGGATGGCTACGTCTTGGTGGCTACTCGATACGTCCATGGCGCCAATTTCTCTAGCGCAAAACCTCTCGATGATGATGAAGTTATGGATATTATTGATGCTAACAATGATGCACATGAGCTAGATGCTGCTCTCTTAATCGAATTCGGGAATCTTTCTGCCGAAGAGAGACGCATTCTGGATCAACCAATTCAAGAGGAACTGATTGTTCAAGAGCCTGAACAAGCTCTTGAAACGAATGAAGAAGAAGTTCATGTAGAAGATGTGATTGAGGAGGCTGATAAAGCTCCTCTTAAAGAAGATGTTGTGATAACCTCAACTGTGAGAACAGAGGAAGCTCAAGAGAAAGTGGCCGAGGTAACTCAGCCATAAATTACCAGATCTGAGGGGGAACCCTCCAAAGAGAAGGTTGTTGAAGAAGAAAGTTCCTCATCTGAGGAGGAATAGGATCAACACGCAACTTATAAAAAGCCCCGTTTATTTCCCGACACCATTGTGGGAAATGTTCCCGAAAATTTCAACATTCCTCTTCATTACTCTGTAAATTTATATGAGAGATTTTACAGAGCTGAAGAAGAACTGTCAGAAGAAGAAAAGAATGAAGCTGCTAAGAAAGCCGAGAAGAATCAACCGGAGCAATCCTTGCAGATTCATACAAACTTTGAGCCGATTCAAAGCATGGCAGCAGAGTCTGAAGAAAATTCATCAAATAAAGAATCCTCTGTTGATGGTAACAAGCTGTTAAAGTCTATGACTTTTGTGCTCTCATCTCTTCAGAAGAGCATGCTAAAGTCTTTGAATACTAAGGAAGAAGAAAGAAAGGACTTTGCTGAAATTATCAAAGTTCTCAATGAATTGGACAACACTTTGAAGAAGAACATGTATGAGACTCATTTCTCAAATATAAACTACTCCAAGTTTGAAAAGCAACTCTTCAACCGTCAAACTGAATTGTTGGAAATTGAAAAGCAAATCAATGTATGAGACTCATTTCTCAAATATAAACTACTCCAAGTTTGAAAAGCAACTCTTCAACCGTCAAACTGAATTGTTGGACATTGAAAGGCAAATCAATGATGAATGTCATAAGGAGACTTTAGAAGAATTCAGTCTGTTGAAGAATCAGATGGTGGAAATTCAGGGTTGTTTGAATAGAAATGACTGTGAATGACAAGAATTTGCTGACTCCATTGCAAGGAAGTTTCAAACAAAGGAGAACGCAAAGGATAATATTGAAAGAGAATAACCTCGACCCACCCAAGGCGAGTCAAGTAGAAGAAATGATGGTGTGTCAACCGACACTAGATCCAGACGAGCCCCAAGCAACGATGATAATCCTAGGCCAACCAAGAGAGGTGAAGGTCGAAGCGGTGGTGATCGTGGAGGCAGAAATAGTGGTGGTGGACGTAGTAGGCTATCCAATGTTGATCAAGGTGGTCGTGCCAGTGGTGGTGACCGTGGTGGAAGATCAAGTGGAGGCGGTCGTGGTGGTCGCGGCTATCCTCCTTATCTCAACATGCTTCCCGGCCAAGACATGAGTCCAATCGATCTTCGATTTAAAAGGGAAGAACAATAATTTCTTTTATTCTACTCTATTTAAGTCTTTCAAACAATGTTTCTTTGATGGTTTGCTGAATCTTGGTTTTGGAAGTTTTGATGTAAGTGAACAAGGGTTTGTTTTATTTATATAATGAATTCATATTTTGGAATATGTATGCACGTTTCCAATTTCTTCATCAAAAAGAGGGAAATTGTTGGGTCATATTATTTTGACTAAGTGTTGAAATAATTTAACCAATGAGATTTTGATGATGAAATGACTTATGAGTTTTGATGCAGGTGTATCGAAATCATACTTCATAAGCCTTGGCTCTAATGAGAGTCATTAGACCGATTTTGGCATTAGATGCATAGAATTAGACGTACAGTCTAACTCAACGGAGTTAGACGTGTAGTCTAATGAATGCATAGAATTAGACGTACAGTCTAACTCAACGGAGTTAGACATGTAGTCTAATGAATTCATAGAATTAGACGTACAGTCTAACTCAACGGAGTTTGACGTGTAGTCTAATATAGTTGCAATTAGATGTAAGTCTAATGTACACGGAATTAGACGTGCAGTCTAACTCAACGGAGTTAGACGTGCAGTCTAATAGATTGTGAAAGTTAGACGTAAGTCTAACTCATTCAGATAAGTCTGAGTTAGAACCGGAATTAGATGTGCAGTCTAACTCAGTGGAGTTACACGTGCAGTCTAATGGTTATTGGATAATTAGACGTGTAGTCGAATTAAGTGAAAGTTAGACGTGAGTCTAACTCCTTCAGACAAGTCTGAGGTAGAACCGGAATTAGACGTGCAATCTAACTCAGCGGCTTTAGACGTGTAGTCTAACAGATTGTGAAAGTTAGACGTGAGTCTAACTCCTTCAGACAAGTCTGAGGTAGAACCGGAATTAGACGTGTAGTCTAATAGATTGTGATAGTTAGACGTAAGTCTAACTCCTTCAGACAAGTCTGAGGTAGAACCGGAATTAGACGTGCAGTCTAATTCAGTGGAGTTAGACGTGCAGTCTAATGGTTATTGGACAATTAGACGTGTAGTCTAATTAAGTGAATGTTAGACGTGAGTCTAACTCCTTCAGACAAGTCTGAGGTAGAACCGGAATTAGACGTGCAATCTAACTCAGCAGATTTAGACGTGTAGTCTAATAGATTGTGAAAGTTAGACGTGAGTCTAACTCCTTCAGACAAGTTTGAGTTAGAACCGGAATTAGACGTGCAATCTAACTTAGTTGAGTTAGATGATCAGTCTAATGGTTATTGGATAATTAGACGTGTAGTCTAATTAAGTGAAAGTTAGACGTAAGTCTAACTCCTTCAGACAAGTCTGAGGTAGAACTGGAATTAGACGTGCAGTCTAACCTAGTGGAGTTAGACGTGCAGTCCAATGGTTATTGTAATTAGACGTAAGTCTAATTCTATTAGACCAGACGGTCTAAAAGACTCTGTTATTAGAAGGGGATGTTTGATTTCATTAGACTGATTTTCACAATCCGTCTAACTGAAATACGTCTAATGCTCAACTTAAGTAGTATGCTTGAAGCTAGCATTTGTCTACCCACGTGCTATAGTTGTATCCTACTCCTGCTCCACATTCTAGTGAAGATCAGTACAACAGTTATATGCATCCAACCAATGAATGCCACGTAAGATAATTTTCCTCACATTGCTTGTTTTGCAGGTACATCCCTAATGGAATATTCGGCGCACTACCAGTGTGTTACGGCCACGATCCTTGTGCTCAGAACCTGCTGTGTACAATGGAGGCTTTTCAATGGAAGAGTGCCACGTATCATTCTAAAAGATTCGACCGTTAGCTCCTGCTCAGTATTTAACAAATCTCAAGGACAACGAACAATCTGCCTTAAGAGAACTGCTAACCTTACGAATTTGCCGATCTTGAGAGAATTTAAGCCTTTGAATATTCATACTATGAAGCTGCTTTCTGATTGTACTGTGTGTGAATCAAGAGAGAGCTAGAATCAAAAGCACCTTTAGCTAAGTGATATTCTTCATCTTGTAATTGAACAGAAAATGTTCTGTTCAATTGTGAGCTAAGTGTGTGTAAACTGTATTTGATTCGAATCATATTATAGTGAATCCTTTCGGTGGTTGGAAGAAGGGGTGACGTATAAGAGTTTCTCCGAACATCAATAAACAAACTGCTTTGTTCTTTCATTTGTCATCTTTTCATATTTCATCTTGAGCTTCAAACCCAAGTAAACAATTCCTCCTTGAATCTGTTTCAAGTGTTTACAAGTGTTTGCGTAGAATAGAAAGCGAATTAAATCCCTAACAGGATTTCTTTCAAACCGTTTTTCATAAGTCTTCATCCTTAGCCAGACCCCCGTCTCTATCGATAAAGCCGATCCTATCAGTTTATTATTTTTATAAACTTCAATTTCATTGTTTTGAGATGATGATATTGAACTGTGAGATGTATTTTTCAAATTTATTTCATTAAAAGAGTCTGACAGTTTCTTGTACCCAATGACCATGTCATTGAGTGCAGAAGTTATATCTTCTATTGTAAATTCGTTAGAGTTGAAGTCAAATACCTCGACGTCGTCTACCATGAGATAATTGAGAGTTACTTCCTCACTTTTAATTGAGGAGCTTTCATAGATTTGAGTCAGCTTGTCCCAAATCTCATTGGCAGAGAAGCATGACTTGATCTTGTTGAACATGGCCTTGTCAAACGTCTTGTATAGAATGTATTTTGACACATAGTTAAGATTGTCATTTCTTTTATCTTAAATCGTCCACTCGTATCTAGGTTTCTTCGTCATCTTAAGAGAACCATCATTTGTAGTTGTGGCTATTCTGATCATCATAATTTTCATCAGACCGTACGTAATGACATACCACATGTCATCGTCTTGAGCCACCAGGTGGAATTGAATTATGATATTCCAATTATCATAGTCTTCTGTTGTGAACATTCAGATCTTGTTGAGAATATACATGATGTTGATGCTTTGATGCCACTTGTTAGGATCGGCGTCAACATCAACCGGTAGAGTTTGAGTATTGTTGAACGACTATCGACTTCAAATTCGGTTTTAACCATGTTAGAGGTTAAGACATGTTTCTATTCTCGTGACAAATATTCATAAACTCTTGAATCAGATTCAATTGTGGAATTACTCGCTGGATTTGAAGTGTATTAATGTAGAATGAATAAGACAGTAAGAAATGAACACATAGTTGTATATGGATGTTCGGAGATAAACAACTCTAACGTCACCCCTTCTATTTCCAGAAAGATACACTAGAAGAATTTAACTTGTATACCCTCTACACAAGCTCGGTCAAAAACCCAAGACTTAATAATACATGTTCTGAACTCCTAGCTCTCACTCTGTTGAACAGACACTCTCTATTCCACTTAAAACGCTTAATGTTCTTAACAAATATTACAAGAGTTTCTCCTTCAACTTATATTAATGGAAAAATACAGAATATGCAAATTACAACCGGGATAGTGAGAGAGCATCTTTTGAGCTATACCTTAAATAATAAAACTAAAATTATTATAAATTTGCACCGGCTGAGATTCTAACCCGCGATCTTTATTATATAGAATTCACACTTAACAACTAAATCACTTAAGATGTTGATTTCTTTTTATATATTTATATAATTGATATGACAAAAAATTATATATATATATATATAATTAAGCATAGTTTTATCAATTCCTTATCAAAACCATTTCATCAATCAACAATTATCAAAATCAAGTATGTTAATTGTCTTAAATAAATTAAGACCTTAATCTAACAATTTCTCATTTTTAATTATTTAAGCTAAATTATCAAAACTAAGTGGGTTCATAATTTAAACACAATTCAACACAAATGTTGAAATTAATTAAAGAAGTTTTAGTAATTGTATAGGTAAAAGTTTTAAAATTTAAGAATTATTTATTTCTTAATTTACAGGAAAACTTTTTTAATGTTTTATAAACAAGAGACAATAAAACATACTAATTCGGATGAAAATAGTCAAATTATTTTTTTTATTCAGTTTTAAACTAAAATACTAGCAATTTGGAAGAAAGATCCTAATTATTTTAAAATAAATTATTTTTTTTCTTAAAGTTTTCATTATCCCCTTATATAACAATAAAATAGATAAAATTAATTATCTTTAGATATGTATAATAACTTCTCAACATAATATGCATTTTTAAATGTTTTTAAATGTTAGGGTTTATATGATTTTATTAATAAATTTAATATCTAAAACATTACTTAATTGTTGAATTCAAATTTGACTTGATTATTAGTTGATTTTGTATAGGCTCATTTGTGGTCTAATATTTTTTTAGTGATACATTTTATTATTTGGAAATTCATATCATGTTATAGTTTTAAGTATAATTTTATTTTATTTAATAATTAAAATTTTTAAGATGACATGATATAATATATTTATAATGTTATAAAAATTTAAAAATCTTACTAGTATTCTTTTGAATTTTTTTAATTAAAAAGTATATTATTTTTAGATAAATTTAAAAAAATATTTTATATTGTTGTTTTTCAACTCAATTTTAGAAAGTATATACGATAAGACATGATTAAGAAACTACGGTATTAAATTCAGTCATATAGTAATATAGTAGTTAAAAATCAGACCTCTCTTTCGTCCCGGTCCACTAGTAAAAATCGTAGAGATTTTTTTTCTAATCAATCAAAATCTTGATCGTCTGGTTTATTTTAAAATTGTATAAGGCTTGTTTGTTTGAATAATGGTTTATTAATTAATGTTTGATATAAAAATGTCTAAATATATTTTGAAAAATCCAAAAAAGTATAAAATTATTAGAATTCATTTTCTACATTTTATAAAATAAAAAGAACGAATTAGAGTTGATTGGATAATCTTTATTAATTTGTTTGACTTCAATGCTAAAAAATATGAGGAAAATTTCAAAATAATCCATGAATTATTTATAAACTTTAGAAATATTAATCTCAATTTTTGGACAAATTACAAGTTAAAGTAATTTCTGACCCGAAATTGTTTATTGCTTTACGGTCATATAAGTAGGTAATTTTACTGAACTAAATTTTATGTACTAAAATGTCCTAGTCTAGATGCATTTTAGGAATGGGAAGAACATGTTATTTTTAGATACTAGAGTATGACAAAAGTAGAATATTTTAAGAAGAAACGAGATTAGGTGTATGTTTTAACTTTAAAAAAAATTGTATAACATGTAATGATAAAATCTAATAGGCCAAATTTATTTCTAAGTAGAGACCATTATTTGGACGGACGTGTGGGCCACAACGGCAAGACCTTTTCCTACAAGTAACCAAGCACAGAGCCAAAAAAATTTCTTGATTTTTTTTTATTAGTTTATCAATAAGTAAACTAAGTAACGAGTCTTAAAAGATTAATAAATGTATGTCAAATTATTACTAAGTTCTATTTCAATTTCTCATCTCAATTTAAGAAGAGACAACTCCTAAGAGAGTCGATCATTAGCTTAGTTTTATAAGATCTGAGAGAAAGATAAGTTACGATACTAAGCAAAGTAATCGAAAAAAATATTTTTTTCAAAGAGTACTAGAGTCAAGTTACCATTCAAATATCTCGTCTTCTACCACGAGAGCATCGAGCGAAAGTAAGGCATGAGGCTAAAACCAATTGCAATGTACGAATCACCCTTAAAGAAGGAGTAAAAATGTTTAAGATAAAAAAATAGAGACGAAACAGAAAAAAGTACGTACAACTTAAATTTATCAACTATTGTCTTCATTTGGTTTAGGTTATTTAAATAATTAGGGCCAGATGGTTTTAACGCGAACTTCTTCAAAGAAAACTGGGAAATAATGGGTAAAGATGTAAGAGAACGGTTTTTAGAATTCTTCCAAAACAAAAAAATGTTGAAGAAATGGAACGTCATTTTGTTGAATTTGTTTCCTAAGAATTCAATTCTTGAAAAAATTCAGGAATTTCGTCTTATTTCATGCTGCAATGTTATTTAAAAAATTATTAAAAAAATTATTTCGCAACGTTTGAAAACAGTTATTGATAAGTTTGTAGGATTAGGACAATCAACATTTATTCCTAAATGCTCTATTTTCCATAAAATCATACTCATGCAGAGCTTATTGAATGGATATGGCAAGAAAAATATATCGGCAGGTGTGGCTTTCAAAATTGACATTAGAAAATCTTATGACTCGGTCAGATGGGGATTAATCCACTAATTCTCCCTTGCTGCAGGTTTTCCAATTATTTTCATTGATTGAATTATCTAATGTGTTTCCACTCCTCACTTTGTTATGAGTGTAAATGGTATTCATGGAGGCTTTTTCAAGGGTGAATGTGGAGTAAGGTAAGGAGACCCTATATCTCGTTACCTATTCGTCTTAATAATGGAAATTCTTGACTGCATTTTTGAAATGCTTTTGAGAAGTCATCATTTCAAATTTCATTAAGTAAGTTCCGGTTATTAAATGATTTATATTACCTGATCAATCTCAGCTCCAAATTGAGCATTCATTATGAGCAGTCTAGAAAAGCTACTTTTATAATCTTAGGCTAATTTGTTGTCAATTTAGTGCAAGTCTGATGAAGACTTCTTGGGAGCAGATGCAGTAGAGACAGACTGTAACATGCAAAAATTAATGTCAAAATCTTTATAAAGAAAGCTTTAGTATAAGAGACTCTAGTAAATGGATTTCTCTTATCAAGAACAGACAAGATCAAAGAAGATCTTCTCTACTGTACCAATTTTGAAACTCAGCCAATCAAAAAGAGGACTAGTGTCATTTGAAATCAACATGTTCGTTGAAGAAAATATGATCGTTGCTGTGTTCTTTGGATATATAAGAACAAGATACTAGAAGAACAGAGCAGAACCTTGAAGATCATCTAAGCTCTCTTCTTAATAAAAACTCTCTACAAGCTATTGTCTTAGCATATTTTCTGTGAGAGAGTGTCTTCATACCAAAAAGTATTGTATCAAGTTCTTTATAAGTTGATAGAGTGTCTATCAAAAAGTGTTGTGTGTGCTAGGAGTTCAAAAGTAAGCAGCAACTAAGTCATGACTGTTCAACTGGGTTGTGTACAAGTGTGTTATATTTAACCAAATCTTATAGTGAATACTCTTCTCAAGGTTGAGAAGAGTATCCTTCTCGAGGTCGAGAAGAAGGGGTGATGTAGAAGAGTTTACTCCTAACATCCATAAACAACCCTTGTGTTTTGTGTTCTTTATCTTTGTATTTCCAAAACAATTATTCATTACTTCAAGTTGAAACAAACACTTCCACACTTGAACTCGGTTCAAGGGTTTGTGACAACTTGCGAATAATAGAAACCGATAATCATCCTCTAACATGGTTATTATCAACCGGAGTGTGTGTAAGTATTCACCTAAGAGAGACCCTAAGTCACCTTCGGTAATCCTGATCCTATCAAATGGTATCAGAGTAGCTGGTTTCTATTCTCAAGTATCCGAATATCATCATGTCTTTCATCAACGAGCCCCCCATATTCTGCATCGAATAATATGTTGATTGGAAGATTTAAATGGAGGTGCATTTGGCCTCACAAGACGACGCCATGTGGTATGTAATTACTGATGGTCCGATAAAGATTAATAAGCCAAGATGCAAATGGACTACTGAAGATAAGAAGATGAATAACCTGGATAATGTTGCCAAAAACATTCTGTTCAAGTTGCTGGACAAAAATATGTTTAGTAGATTAAGTTGTGCACCTATGCTAAAGAAATTTGGGAGAAGCTGATCCAACTGTGTGAGGGAAACAACCAAATAAAGGAGAATCAGAAAGAGCAAAAGGCTCTGATGGGTGCTGAACGCAAGGGAAAATGGTCCGATAGCGATTCGGACGACTCATCATCCAGCAACAGTGATGATAAAGTTGATACCTGCTTCACGGATGAAAAAGAATCTGAGGTATTTGATTTCTACTCTGAAGAATTTACAAGAGATGACTTAACTACTGTACTTAATGATATGGTCATTGAGTACAAGGAGTTGTCAAACTCTTTTAATGAGATGAAATTAAAATATTAAATTGTTAACTCTTCTTCATCTCAAATCTCTAAACCAAAATTTTTTTAAAATAAAATGGTTGAGCTTTCATTTGAGAATGAGAAACTCAAGGAAAAGGTTCAAACTCTATTTTTTGAAAACCAACGTTTGATATATGTGGTCAGTTCTTGGACGAAATTTGGAGATGTAGTTACACAACAGACAAGTATGCTGAGGCCTATCGGATGCAAATCTGGTTTAGGATTTAACAATGCTATCCCAGAAAAGTCTTATGAAATGTTAAACCCGGCAAAAGACAAACTTAAGACAATGACTTTTTTCAGGGGTAGTTTAACTAATAAAGAAACTAATTCAAGCTGCAATGATTTAACTTCAAATGATGATATGATTTATGTAAAGCCAACTTCAAGTTAGCTGAAACCTGAGAGAAAGACATCCAGTTGATATGGCAAAGAAAAAATTGACAGGAAATCAAGAAATGTTTACCAAAAATCATCTTTTAAAGCTAAAGAATCATCAACAGGCAGAGATCAATCTGTCAAATATAGTGTATTCACACACAACGGGAAATCCATAAAAATAAAGAAAGTATGGAATCCCAAGAGATTAATCCATTACAGACCCAAAGAAAAATGGGTACCAAATCCGTTATGATCTATGAATGCATGTAAATCAAGACAGGAGCTTGGAAGAGTCAGCATTGTATCTGGACATTCGGTTGTTGGCAGACATAGCATATGAAGGCAACAAGCATGAAGTGGTTAACATCCTCACGAAGCCACTTCTCAAGTCTAAGTTTTCTTACCTTACAAATACTTTAAGTTTGTTAGATTACAATAATTCCTAAACTAATTTAGTTTTAAAACTCGCCTGATTTTCAATATTTATTCTATATAATCAAAAACGAGAAATTTATAAGTAAGAGTAGTTAATTAAGTAATAGTATTAATTAACTATTTAAATATACTGATCAACTTAAGAAACTAGCCAATAATTATAAAATTACCAATTTTTAAATATTTAGTTTAAATAATCAAAAAGGGAGAAGTTATTAGAATATAATTGTTAGAATTTATGAAAAGTTTTAATAATGAATGGATAAAACTAAGTTCAATTAAATATATAAGTTAAACTACTAAGTCATATCTATTATATTAATTGTTTTAAAGATAACAACAAGGTGTTGTAGTTTAGTGTTAATCACTCTTGCTTGTCACACGGGTGACCATGGATCGAATCTCACCAGCTGCAAATAATAATTTGAGTTTTTTTATTTCAAGGAAGCTGAAAAAATACCGAAATTGTGACTTAGGTGAGATTGGTAGTGGGCAAGATCGGTAAAACTGGTTGTGCGGAATCGGTAAACCGACCGGTAGTCCGACCGGTTCGGTAGTGAAATTGGCTTTATAAATACGACACAATAGGTTCGGTAGTGGATATCGGTTCGGTAGTGAAATCGGTTCTGTAGTGGATGTCGATTCGATAGTGAAATCGACTTTATAAAAACGGCACAATCGGTTTTCTAATGGATATCAGTTCGGTAGTGAAATCGGATTTATAAAGACAGCACAACCGATTCGGTAGTGGAGATCGGTAAAACCGGTAGTGGAGATCGGTTGGGTAGTATCTCCAGATTCGGTATTTAATGAAGCGCGTCCGGTATTTAATGTTTTAAATGAATTCCGGTTATTAAATGCCTTCAGTATTATATGAGGCTCCGGTTATTAAATGATTTCGGCATTAAATGTAAGTCCGGTATTAAATGAGCTATAGTATTAAATTAGGACCGATTATTGATCAAATAGAACATCTGAATAAATGCTTTCCATTACCTATTCAATCTCAGCTCTAAATTGAGCATTCACTATGAGCAGTTTAGAAAATCAACTTTTATAATCTAAAGCTGATTTGTTGTCATTTTAATGCAAGTCTGATGAAGACTTCTTGGGAGAAGATGCAGCAGACACATACTATAACATGCGAAGATTAATGTCAAAATCTCTGCAAAGAAAGCTTTAGTACAACAGGCTCTAGTAAATGGATTTCTTTTATCAAGAACAGACAAGATCAAAGAAGATCTTTTCTACTGTACAAATTCTGAAATTCAACCAATCAAAAAGAGGACTAGTGTCATTTGAAGTCAACATGTCTGTTGGAGAAAATATGACCATTATTGTGTGCTTTGGATATATAAGAACAAGAGACTAGAAGAACATAGCAGAACCTTGAAGATTATCTGAGCTCTCTTCTTAATAAAACCTCTCTACAAGCTCTTTCTTAGCATATTTTCTGTGAGAGTGTCTTTATACCGAAAATTATTGTATCAAGTTCTTTGTAAGTTGATAGAGTGTCTATCACCAAGTGTTGTGTGTGTGCTAGGAGTTCGAAAGCAAGCAGCAACTAAGTCCTGGCTGTTCGACTGGGTTGTGTACAAGTGTGTTATATTTAACCAAATCTTTTAGTGAATACTATTCTCAAGGTTGAGAAGAGTATCTTTCTCGAGGTCGAAAAGAAGGGGTGACGTAGGAGAGTTTACTCCGAACATCCATAAACAACCCTTGTGTCTTGTGTTCTTTATTTTTGTATCTTCCAAACCAATTATTCGTTACTTCAAGTTAAAACAAACATTTCCACACTTGAACTCGGTTCAAGAGTTTGTGACAACTTGCGAATAATAGAAACTGATAATCAACCTCTAAGAGAGTTATTATCAACCGGCGTGTGTGTAAGTGTTCACCCTAGCGAGACCCCAGTCTCCTTGGGCGATCTCGATCCTATCATCATGTACTTAGTTAGATATTTTTAAGAAAGAAAATACAGCTCTATTCTTAAAAGTATTTCAGAAGTAGTCAGAATTCTAAATTTGATGAAGAATATGAAATGCAATAGAAATACTAATACAAAAAGTTGTGATATTGTTATGAATAGAAAGTTCATGGAAGGAAAATCATGGGAGATCATTAGACCAAAGGATTTGGTGGTCGATTGACATAAAGGAGTCGGTCTTCAAAGATTATACATGATCAAAGATTATACATGGTCTTTAAAGGTTAAAATAGTTCTTATTTGATGGATTGTTTTTAATTCAATTGTTTGTTGTTCTGTTTTTTTTAATTCAGTTATTTAAAACTTGGGTTGTATTTTTAACAAAGTTAGGGTCTGTCTAGCTTTGTTTCTTGAAACTCATTTCCCTCTTTTAAGATTTTTTAATGAAATGAAACTAAGTCATTTTCCAAAAAAAAAATATCTAAACACTTACTTAATTAGGTCATATTATTAATTGTGTTTGTTCGATTTATATAAAGATTTGGGTAAGATAATTAGTGATCTACCTATGTCGTTTGAATGAATATATCAAGTTTGGTAGCTCTTTCGGGTTTATATAATTAGTCAGGACTCTCCCAGAATTAATTCAAAATATATAATAAAATTATAATTATTTACTAATATTTTAGTAATTATTCAAAATAAAATATATTAAAAATAAAGTTTTATATAAATTAAATTATTTTCAATAAAATTATTATAATTACTTATTTATTTAGGATAGAATAAACCTTTATTTAGGAAATAATTAAGAAAAATATTTTTAAAATATTAATTGTATAAAATAAAATATACAATATAATATATTTATCATATATATTTACTTGTTAATATCCTAATAACATAATTTTTAATAATTTTCATTTTTTATTATACAAATCTATTAAATAAATATGAAAAGTATACAGTATTTTAAAATATTATTTATGATTAATAATATTTTTGATGTTTATTTTTATAATCTTACCGTTTTAAATATTATTACATTATTTGTGTCATAACGTTCTAATTAGATAAAAAAAAAATTAAATAATTTTAATTGTAAATTATTCAGAAATGAAAAATATATTTAAAATTATGAAATACAATTAAAATGTTAGGAAAATAAATTTATTATATTATATATTATTAATAAATTATGTTATATAAAAAAATAGTTAATATTTTTTATTTAAATTTATTAATTAACATTGTTAAGTACATTTCTAAAAATAGATAATATTAAAAACAAGTGTAAACATAAATGAAATAAAAATAAATTATAATTAAAAATAAATTAAATTTAAAATAACAATTAATAATACAAATTAATATAATTATATATGTAACAATAAAAGAATAATTATTTAAATATTATTAATATGTGTATTATTTCTTATATTAATTAATATATTATAGATAATATATAAATATTTATAATAAAATAAAAATATTTACTTTTTTCAAATATTATTTATATTTTTCTAATTATTTTTAATAATATAACTATGAATAATATTTTTATAATATTTATAATTGGATAATTATTCTTTATAAAAAATAATAAATTATTTTACTATAATATAAGGTCTAATATTTTGAATAACAACAATAATATTTAAAATAGTAATATTGAAATTAATATTTTTAAAAATATTATTAATTTATTTGAATATTATATATTTTATAAGAGGAGTGATAGAGAGAGGGAATTTGGTGAGGGAATGACTTGGCATCACCTTCATTTGATATTTTCAGCAAATAAGATTATGCCAAGTCATTCACTCACCAAATTCCCTCACCAAATTCCGTCACCAAATTCCCTCACCTAATCATTTCTTATTTTATAATTCAATATATATTATTTAATAAATAAATTTATTAAACATTTAATATATAATTAAAAGATATTAATATTATTTCACAATAGTCTTATTTTCCATTATCAACTCTTAAATAAATCATACAAAAAAACATATTCACACATAAATTTAATATTAATTCATTTAAGATAAAATATTTTGAAATTGTGAATTATGTAATAAAATTAATAATGTTAATTTTTATATATTTTATGTTTATAATTGTTAAAATTAATTATAATTTTAAATAAAAAAAATTTACAAAACTTTTTATTTATACAAAATTCCATATATAATTTATTTTCTTTTGAAACATTACTAAAATATTTACTAAATAAATATACAATTAATTAATAATAATAATTTAGAATCAAATATTTTGATATAATAATTTTATTTTTTTAAATATTTTTTATGATTAATATATATAATTTATTATTAATATTATGATTTTCTTTTGTTTTTATATTTGGAAATTAATTGTATAAAATAATGTTTCAAATTTATTTGATTATGTTTATAATATTAAAAAATAATTACATATTTTAATAATATATTATATATTTATATATATATATATTAAAATTATTATTTCAAAATATATAATAAAATTATAATTATTTACTATTTATTTATTAATATGTTAGTAATTATTCAAAATAAAATAAAGTAAAAATAAAATTTTATATGAATTAAAATGTTTTCAATAAAATTATTATAATTACTTATTTATTTTGTATAGAATAAATCTTTATTTAGTAAATAATTAAGAAAAATATTTTAAATATATGAAGTTTATAAAATAAAATATAAAAAATAATGTATTTATCATATATAATTACCTTTTAATATCCTAATAACATATCTTTCAATGATTTTCATTTTTTATTGTACAAATTTATTAAATAAATATGAAAAATTTACAGTAATTTAAAATATTATTTAGAATTAATAACATTTTTTATGTTTATTTTTCTAATTTTACCGTTTTAAATTTTATTATATTATTTGTGTCATAATGTTTTTCTTAGATAAAAAAATTAATTAAAATTTTTTAATTGTAAACTATTCAGAAATAAAAAATATATTTAAAATTAACATTATTTGTTTTATTTACTTTTGTTACATTTAAATTATTACTCATTTTATTTTATTTTAAAAATGTTATATATTTTGAATTAAGAGTTCAAAAATCTTAAATAAATAAAATTATAATATTAAGGATATAAATTTATTTTATTCTATATTATTAATAAATTATGTTATATAAAAAAAGTAGTTAATATTTTTTATTTAAATTTATTAATTAACATTGTTAAGTACATTTCTAAAAATCGATAATATAAAAAACAAGTGTAAACATAAATGTAATAAAAATAAATTATAATTAAAAATAAATTAAATTTAAAAATAATAATTAATAATACAAATTAATATAATAATATATGTAACAATAAAAGAATAAGTTTTAAATATTATTAATATGTGTATTATTTCATATATTAACTAATATTATTTGATAAATAAACTTATTAAACATTTAATATATAATTAAAAGATATTAATATTATTTCACAATACTCTTATTTTCCATTATCAACTCTTAAATAAATCATACTAAACAACCTATTCACATTATATTTAATATTAATTCATTTATGATAAAATATATTGAAATTGTTAATTATGTAATAAAATTAATAATGTTAATTTTTATATATTTTATGTTTATAACTGTTAAAATTAATTAAATTTTAAATAAAAAAAATTATAAAACTTTTTATTTATACAAAATTCCATATAAAATTTGTTAGATCGGCTTTATCGATATAGACTGGGGTCTGGCGAAGGATGAAGGCTTATGAAAAACAGTTTGAAAGAAATCATCCTGTTAGGGATTTAATTCGCTTTCTATTCTATGCAAACTTGTGTAAACACTTGAAACGGATTCAAGGCGGAATTGTTTACTTGGGTTTGAAGCACAAGATGAAATATGAAAAGATGACAGAAAAGAAGAACATAGCAATTTGTTTATGGATGTTCGGAGAAACTCTCCTACGCCACCCCTTCTTCCAACCACCGGAAGGATTCACTATAAGATGATTAGAATAAAATACAGTTTACACACACTTAACTCACTATTGAACAGAACACTTTCTGTTCAATTACAAGATGAAGAATATCACTCAGCTAAAGGTGTTTTGATTCTAGCTTTCTCTCTCGATTCACACACAATACAATCAGAAAGAAGCTTCACAGTTCAGTAAGCAAGATGATTGAGTAGTTTCTCTCTCTGCAAAATCAGATTGCTTGTTCGTTGTATTCGCTTGTTCGTTAGGTTGGGTGTCCGTTGTCCTTAGGATTTGTTAAATACTGATCAGGAGCTAACGGTCGAATCTTCAAGAATGATACGTGGCACTCTTCTAATGGAAAGCCTCCATTGTACGAAGCAGGTTCTGAGCACAAGGATCGTGGCCGTACAGAACTGGTAGTGCGCCGAATATTCCATCAAAGATGTACCTGCAAAGCAAGTAATTTGTGGAAAATTCTCTTACATGGCATTCCTTGATTGGATGCGTATAGCTGCTGTACTAATCTTCACTAGAAAGTGGAGCAGAAGTAGGGTACAACTATAGCACGTGGGTAGGAGATATGCTAAATTCAAGCGTACTACTTAATTTGAGCATTAAACGTATTTCAGTTAGACGGATTTTGAAAATCATTCTAATGAAATAGGTCATCTCCTTCTAATAGAAAAACGTCTATTAGACAGTCTGGTCTAATAGAATTAGACTCGCGTCTAATTACAATAACCATTAGACTGCAGGTTTAACTCCACTGAGTTAGACTGCACGTCTAATTCCGATTCTACCTCAGACTTGTCTGAAGGAGTTAAACACACGTCTAACTTTCATTAATTAGATCACACGTCTAATTATCCAATAACCATTAAACGGTACGTCTAACTCCACTGAGTTAGACTACACGTCTAATTCCGGTTCTACCTCAGACTTGTCTGAAGGAGTTAGACGCACGTCTAACTTTCACTAATTAGAACCACACGTCTAATTATCCAATAACCATTAGACAGTACGTCTAACTCCAATGAGTTAGACTACACGTCTAATTCCGGTTCTACCTCAGACTTGTCTAAAGGAGTTAGACGCACGTCTAACTTTCATTAATTAGACTACCCGTCTAATTACAAATGTATTATACTACACGTCTAACTCCGATGAGTTAGACTGTACGTCTAATTCCGAATATCAATTAGACTACCCGTCTAATTACAAATATATTAGACTACACGTCTAACTCCGATGAGTTATATTGTACGTCTAATTCTATTAGACTTACGTCTAATTTCGTTTATTCATTAGACTTGCGTCTAATTCTTTACATCTATTAGACTACACGTGTAACTCCGATGAGTTAGACTGTACGGCTAATTCTATTAGACTTACGTCTAATTCCGTGTATTCATTAGACTTGCGTCTAATTCTTTACATCTATTAAACTACACATCTAACTCCGATGAGTTAGACTGTACGTCTAATTCTATTAGACTTACGTCTAATTCCGTATATTCATTAGACTTGCGTCTAATTCTTTACATCTATTAGACTACACGTCTAACTACGATGAGTTAGACTGTAGGTCTAATTCTATTAGACTTACGTCTAATTCTATTAGACTTACGTCTAATTCTATTAGACTTATGTCTAATTCCGTGTATTCATTAGACTTGCGTCTAATTCTTTACATCTATTAGACTACACGTCTAACTCCGATGAGTTAGACTATACGTCTAATTCCGTGTATTCATTAGACTTGCGTCTAATTCTTTACATCTATTAGACTACACATCTAACTCTGATGAGTTAGACTGTACGTCTAATTCCGTGTATTCATTAGACTTGCGTCTAATTCTTTACATCTATTATACTACACGTCTAACTCCGATGAGTTAGACTGTAAGTCTAATTCTATTAGACTTACGTCTAATTCCGTATATTCATTAGACTTGCGTCTAATTCTTTACATCTATTAGACTACACGTCTAACTACGATGAGTTAGACTATACATCTAATTCTATTAGACTTACGTCTAATTCCGTGTATTCATTAGACTTGCGTCTAATTCTTTACATCTATTAGACTACACATCTAACTCCGATGAGTTAGACTGTACGTCTAATTCTATTAGACTTACGTTTAATTCCGTGTATTCATTAGACTTTCGTCTAATTCTTTACATCTATTATACTACACCTGTAACTCCGATGAGTTAGACTGTACGTCTAATTCTATTAGACTTACGTCTAATTCCTTGTATTCATTAGACTTGCGTCTAATTCTTTACATCTATTAAACTACACGTCTAACTCCGATGAGTTAGACTGTACGTCTAATTCTATTAGACTTACGTCTAATTCCGTATATTCATTAGACTTGCGTCTAATTCTTTACATCTATTAGACTACACGTCTAACTACGATGAGTTAGACTGTACGTCTAATTCTATTAGACTTACGTCTAATTCCGTGTATTCATTAGACTTGCGTCTAAATCTTTACATCTATTAGACTACACGTCTAACTCCGATGAGTTAGACTGTACGTCTAATTCTATTAGACTTACGTCTAATTCTATTAGACTTTTGTCTAATTCCGTGTATTCATTAGACTTGCGTCTAATTCTTTACATCTATTAGACTACACGTCTAACTCCGATGAGTTAGACTATACGTCTAATTCTATTAGACTTACGTCTAATTCCGTGTATTCATTAGACTTGCGTCTAATTCTTTACATCTATTAGACTACACATCTAACTCCGATGAGTTAGACTGTACGTCTAATTCTATTAGACTTACGTCTAATTCCGTGTATTCATTAGACTTGCGTCTAATTGTTTACATCTATTATACTACACGTCTAACTCCGATGAGTTAGACTGTAAGTCTAATTCTATTAGACTTATGTCTAATTCCGTATATTCATTAGACTTGCGTCTAATTCTTTACATCTATTAGACTACACGTCTAACTACGATGAGTTAGACTGTACGTCTAATTCTATTAGACTTACGTCTAATTCCGTGTATTCATTAGACTTGCGTCTAATTCTTTACATCTATTAGACTACACATCTAACTCCGATGACTTAGACTGTACGTCTAATTCTATTAGACTTACGTCTAATTCCGTGTATTCATTAGACTTGCGTCTAATTCTTTACATCTATTATACTACACGTCTAACTCCGATGAGTTAGACTGTAAGTCTAATTCTATTAGACTTACGTCTAATTCCATATATTCATTAGACTTGCGTCTAATTCTTTACATCTATTAGACTACACGTCTAACTACGATGAGTTAGACTGTACGTCTAATTCTATTAGACTTATGTCTAATTCCGTGTATTCATTAGACTTGCGTCTAATTCTTTACATCTATTAGACTACACGTCTAACTCCGATGAGTTAGACTGTACGTCTAATTCTATTAGACTTACGTCTAATTCCGTGTATTCATTAGACTTGCGTCTAATTCTTTACATCTATTAGACTACACGTGTAACTCCGATGAGTTAGACTGTACGGCTAATTCTATTAGACTTACGTCTAATTCCGTGTATTCATTAGACTTGCGTCTAATTCTTTACATCTATTAAACTACACATCTAACTCCGATGAGTTAGACTGTACGTCTAATTCTATTAGACTTACGTCTAATTCCGTATATTCATTAGACTTGCGTCTAATTCTTTACATCTATTAGACTACACGTCTAACTACGATGAGTTAGACTGTAGGTCTAATTCTATTAGACTTACGTCTAATTCTATTAGACTTACGTCTAATTCTATTAGACTTATGTCTAATTCCGTGTATTCATTAGACTTGCGTCTAATTCTTTACATCTATTAGACTACACGTCTAACTCCGATGAGTTAGACTATACGTCTAATTCCGTGTATTCATTAGACTTGCGTCTAATTCTTTACATCTATTAGACTACACATCTAACTCTGATGAGTTAGACTGTACGTCTAATTCCGTGTATTCATTAGACTTGCGTCTAATTCTTTACATCTATTATACTACACGTCTAACTCCGATGAGTTAGACTGTAAGTCTAATTCTATTAGACTTACGTCTAATTCCGTATATTCATTAGACTTGCGTCTAATTCTTTACATCTATTAGACTACACGTCTAACTACGATGAGTTAGACTATACATCTAATTCTATTAGACTTACGTCTAATTCCGTGTATTCATTAGACTTGCGTCTAATTCTTTACATCTATTAGACTACACATCTAACTCCGATGAGTTAGACTGTACGTCTAATTCTATTAGACTTACGTTTAATTCCGTGTATTCATTAGACTTTCGTCTAATTCTTTACATCTATTATACTACACCTGTAACTCCGATGAGTTAGACTGTACGTCTAATTCTATTAGACTTACGTCTAATTCCGTGTATTCATTAGACTTGCGTCTAATTCTTTACATCTATTAAACTACACGTCTAACTCCGATGAGTTAGACTGTACGTCTAATTCTATTAGACTTACGTCTAATTTCGTATATTCATTAGACTTGCGTCTAATTCTTTACATCTATTAGACTACACGTCTAACTACGATGAGTTAGACTGTACGTCTAATTCTATTAGACTTACGTCTAATTCCGTGTATTCATTAGACTTGCGTCTAAATCTTTACATCTATTAGACTACACGTCTAACTCCGATGAGTTAGACTGTACGTCTAATTCTATTAGACTTACGTCTAATTCTATTAGACTTTTGTCTAATTCCGTGTATTCATTAGACTTGCGTCTAATTCTTTACATCTATTAGACTACACGTCTAACTCCGATGAGTTAGACTATACGTCTAATTCTATTAGACTTACGTCTAATTCCGTGTATTCATTAGACTTGCGTCTAATTCTTTACATCTATTAGACTACACATCTAACTCCGATGAGTTAGACTGTACGTCTAATTCTATTAGACTTACGTCTAATTCCGTGTATTCATTAGACTTGCGTCTAATTGTTTACATCTATTATACTACACGTCTAACTCCGATGAGTTAGACTGTAAGTCTAATTCTATTAGACTTATGTCTAATTCCGTATATTCATTAGACTTGCGTCTAATTCTTTACATCTATTAGACTACACGTCTAACTACGATGAGTTAGACTGTACGTCTAATTCTATTAGACTTACGTCTAATTCCGTGTATTCATTAGACTTGCGTCTAATTCTTTACATCTATTAGACTACACATCTAACTCCGATGACTTAGACTGTACGTCTAATTCTATTAGACTTACGTCTAATTCCGTGTATTCATTAGACTTGCGTCTAATTCTTTACATCTATTATACTACACGTCTAACTCCGATGAGTTAGACTGTAAGTCTAATTCTATTAGACTTACGTCTAATTCCATATATTCATTAGACTTGCGTCTAATTCTTTACATCTATTAGACTACACGTCTAACTACGATGAGTTAGACTGTACGTCTAATTCTATTAGACTTATGTCTAATTCCGTGTATTCATTAGACTTGCGTCTAATTCTTTACATCTATTAGACTACACGTCTAACTCCGATGAGTTAGACTGTACGTCTAATTCTATTAGACTTACGTCTAATTCCGTGTATTCATTAGACTTGCGTCTAATTCTTTACATCTATTAGACTACACGTCTAACTCCGATGAGTTAGACTATACGTCTAATTCTATTAGACTTACGTCCAATTTCGTGTATTCATTAGACTTGCGTCTAATTCTTTACATCTATTAGACTACACGTCTAACTCCGATGAGTTAGACTGTACGTCTAATTCCGTGTATTTATTAGACTTGCGTCTAATTCTTTACATCTATTAAACTACACGTCTAACTTCGATGAGTCAGACTGTACGTCTAATTCTATTAGACTTACGTCTAATTCCGTATATTCAATAGACTTGCGTCTAATTCTTTACATCTATTAGACTACACGTCTAACTACGATGAGTTAGACTGTACGTCTAATTCTATTAGACTTACGTCTAATTCCGCGTATTCATTAGACTTGCGTCTAATTCTTTACATCTATTAGACTACACGTCTAACTCCGATGAGTTAGACTGTACGTCTAATTCTATTAGACTTACGTCTAATTCCGTGTATTCATTAGACTGTCGTCTAATTCTTTACATCTATTAGACTACACGTCTAACTCCGATGAGTTAGACTATACGTCTAATTCTATTAGACTTACGTCTAATTCCGTGTATTCATTAGACTTGCGTCTAATTCTTTACATCTATTAGACTACACGTCTAACTCCGATGAGTTAGACTGTACGTCTAATTCCGTGTATTTATTAGACTTGCGTCTAATTCTTTACATCTATTAAACTACACGTCTAACATCGATGAGTCAGACTGTACGTCTAATTATATTAGACTTACGTCTAATTCTGTATATTCATTAGACTTGCGTCTAATTCTTTACATCTATTAGACTACACGTCTAACTACGATGAGTTAGACTGTACGTCTAATTCTATTAGACTTACGTCTAATTCCGTGTATTCATTAGACTTGCGTCTAATTCTTTACATCTATTAGACTACACGTCTAACTCCGATGAGTTAGACTGTACGTCTAATTCTATTAGACTTACGTCTAATTCCGTGTATTCATTAGACTTGCGACTAATTCTTTACATCTATTCGACTACACGTCTAACTCCGATGAGTTAGACTATACGTCTAATTCTATTCGACTTACGTCTAATTCCGTGTATTCATTAGACTTGCGTCTAATTCTTTACTTTTGTTAAACTACACGTCTAACTCCGATGAGTTAGACTGTACGTCTAATTCTATTAGACTTACGTCTAATTCCGTATATTCATTAGACTTGCGTCTAATTCTTTATACCTATTAGACTACACGTCTAACTACGATGAGTTAGACTGTACGTCTAATTCTATTAGACTTACGTCTAACTCCGTGCAATAAAAGTCAAAATCGGTCTAATGACCCTCATTAGATCCAAGTCTCATAACATATCGTCTCAATACACATATATCAAAACTCATAAATTATTTCATCATCAAAATATCAGTGGTTAAATTATTTCAACACTTAGTCAAAATAATTTAACCCAACAAAATTTATTTTCTTTTGAAACATTACTAAAATATTTACCATATAAATATACAATTAATTAATAATAATAATTTAGAATCAAATATTTTTATATAATAATTTTATTTTTAAATATTTTTTATGATTATATATATAATTTATTATTAATATTGTTATTTCCTTTTGTTTTTATATTTGGAAACTAATTGTATAAAATAATGTTTCAAATTTATTTGATTAAGTTTATAATATTAAAAAATGATTACATATTTTAATAATATGTTATATATTTTTATACATATAATAAAATTATTATTTCAAAATATATAATAAAATTATAATTATTTACTATTTATTTATTAATATGTTAGTAATTATTCAAAATAAAATAAAGTAAAAATAAAATTTTATATGAATTAAAATGTTTTCAATAAAATTATTATAATTACTTATTTATTTTAGATAGAATAAACCTTTATTTAATAAATAATTTAGAAAAATCTTTTAAATATATTAAGTTTATAAAATAAAATATAAAAAATAATGTATTTATCATATATATAATTACCTTTTAATATCCTAATAACATATCTTTCAATGATTTTCATTTTTATTGTACAAATCTATTAAATAAATATAAAAAATATACAGTAATCTAAAATATATTTAGGATTAATAACATTTTTTATGTTTATTTTTCTAATCTTACCGTTTTAAATATTATTACATTATTTGTGTCATAATGATTTTCTTAGATAAAAAAATTAATCAATTAATTTTTAATTGTAAATTATTCAGAAATGAAAATATATTTAAAATTAACAATATTTGTTTTATTTATTTTTGTTGCTTTTAAATTATTACTCATATAGACTTGTTAATCATTTTTAATAATAATTTTTATAATTTTGAAAATGTTATATATTTTGAATTAAGAGTTCAAATAATTAAATAAACAAAATTATAATATTAAGAAAATAAATTTATTTTATTCTATTTTAAATGTCCTAACCATTATCTTATTTTGATTTAAGTTATTTAAATAATTAAATATTTCTTTTTTAAATTACTGTTTTGATATACAATCATTACTAATTTATATATCAATTATTATAATTTTGAAATAATATTCTTACAGTTTTTTTTATCATATTTTTATAGTTAAAATTAAATTAATACTCTAAAAATAAAAAACAAATATTTGTTTATATATATATATATATATATATATATATATATATATATATATATATATATATATATATATATATATAAAATTTCATTTCAAAATAATATACTCTATTTCATAAATAATATTAATAAAATAATATTTTGAATTTTTAAATTTAAAATAATTAAAAAAATATTAAAGGTCAAGTTACTAATTATTGTGTAATGAAATTCTAATTAGAAAAATGAAATAAAAATTCAAAAAAATAATTTAATGTTAAAATATTGTATTTATTTTATTCAAATTAATTCCAAGAAGCGGTTGAAATTATTTAATTAGGATTTTAAACATAAATTATAAATAATTTATGGCTTAAAACAAATAAATAAATAAATTAATATCCCTAAATTGTCAAAAATACCAAAAAAATAAAAATAATAACATAAATTTTATTATGTGTCTAGATATATATTTTGTGAAAATTTTGGTGAAGAAAATTCAAGAAAGGGATTAAAATTAAATTTCAAATAACCATTTTATTAAAAATTAAACTAATAATTTAGTGTAGCCGAAATTATGTTTAATATGTTGTAACATGATTCTCAACCATTAGATCAGCGCTAAATTTTCATTTATCGCCCCGGACCATGGCACAACGTTGGATGTATTGTAACCAGCGCGCGCCCGCTCTACATAATCAACTAACGGGATGGACTAACCCCGTTAGCTAAGATCGCTGAACGCGGACGGAACGCCAAACGGCGCCACGAAACGACGTCATTTAGGGTCTTCTTCTTCGCTGAATAGGGACGCTCGTCAGAATCGCGACTGATCGTCGATGATTCTTTTGGAAGGTCTATCTCCTTCGTCTCCCAACCTTATCCTCTTCTAGAAGGTCTAGTTCATTTCTCACCCAATCTTATCATATAATTTTCAAGTTTGATCGATTTAATTTATTCTAGGGCTTAATTATGTATGTTCTTTGTTTCTAATCACTCCCTATATCATGCATGAACTTTCTGTTGAAAGAGAATTGATCAAATCAACTTAAAACAAAAATTTCGAAAAAAAAGTTTGAAAAACTTGATTTTTTGAAATTGATGTTCTTGAGCTTTTAGGCTACAATGTTGATTTAAATATTTGCGTAACATGTTTTTTAACAATGTTAGGATTATTTCTATATGATTATAATATCACTCCTATCATGTTTGATCCAATTATGTTTTTGAAAAAAATTGGATTTTGATTTCATTTTCAAAAATAGTTATAGTAATGTTATGATGTTTTGTTTTGGTCGTGTTCAACAATATTCTTTATTTTAAAGTTAATGGAACAAAAATAAGATCTTGAAATGACCTAATTTGAAAGATCCTAAATTTTGACCTAAATTTGTTTTTTTAAAATTAATCATTGTAAAGATCGAATTATCGTGATTAGGGTAAGGGCTTTTGTTCTTCATAATCATATGAATCATCTGCCACTTACATATCGTGATTCATGATCTAAATAAAAAGTAATGAGACATGCAATTTCATCATACAATATAAAGAACACTCTGTCCTAGGTCTGAGTCATATATTATTGGGACTGAGAAATAGGACCGAGAATTTTCGGTCCGGACCTAGACTAGGGACCTATGTTCTTAATTCAAGACCGAGATCGAGTACTGGTATTCTTGAGTTAGGACCAAGTCTTAAGACCAAATTACTTGAGCTAGGACCGAGACTTAAGACCGGTGTTCTTGAGAAAGAACTATACAACCTGACTGAGGTTTCTAAATTAGTTATGTTTAATTAATTTAAACCTAGTTTTAACCAAATTATTATTTGATCCCCAAATTATTAAAATTTGAACAAAATTAATTATTTTTACATGATTAATTTTTTAAAAGCTCCCAAGTATTATTTTAAAAATATTTTAAAATAATATTTTCTTTTAAAAGAAGCCTGACTTGCAAACCAAGATTGAAACGCATCGAACCTCGAGCCTCCCCGCGATATTCTCCGCCACGTGTCCATGACATGTGCTAAGATACGGAGGAAGCAATTCTTGGGAGTTACAGCTTTCTTGACGACTCTACTTTGGAAGGTAACATTTCATTTTTAATTTAAGAGTGAAACAAACAGTTCCGAACTTGACTCCATTCAAGAGTTTTTGAGGACTTTTAAAGAATAGAAACATATATTAACTGTGACACCTTGGGTCACTACAAGTCGGAATGTCAGAAGCCAAGGAGAGATGATAAGAAGCCAACTGATCAGAAACATAAAGATGATTAGAAATCATCCAAGCATAAGAATGATCATAAAGCAATGCTGGTAGTGGAAAGTAGAAGCAAATGGGCCCAAAGTGAATTGGAGTCCAATTCCTCAAGTGATAGCAATGAAGAAGAAATCAAGTGCTTCATGGCTAATGACGAAGATGTTTTGGACTTTGTCTATGAAGAGTTCACTCGAGAGGACATGATTACTGCACTCAATGACATGGTCATTGAGTACAAAAACTTGTCTATTCTTGTTTCAACTCAACTATACAACATAACTGGTAAAACAAATAAATTATCCTCTAAGAATGACAAGCTCAATGGGACAATTCAACTGTTGACCAAAGAAAACAAAAGAACCAACTATGTGATCTCTTCATGGACAAATTCTTGGGATGCGGTCAATCAGATGACGAGTCAACTAAGGCCTGCCAATTGAAAATTTGGTCTAGGCTATGACAACAACAACCTAGAAAAGTCATGCAAGAAGTTGAAACCCACGAAAGGTAAACTTTCTTCTACAAGTTTCAACAAGGGTAATTCAACCAACACTGAAGCGAATCACGATGCAAATTAGTCAATAACTAAAAGGAATTAAAATATATGGAGCCAACTAAAAAGTCACGGTGGCTTAATCTTGAGAGAAGGAAATCCAGCTGGCCGGCTGGACGTAAACATGAGAAGCATCCGAGGAGGTCTAATCAATACTCATCATCATAATCCTATGACTCATCGAAAGGCAAACTTAGAGATGTCAAGTCTAATGCAAGTAAATTATTAAGACGCACACTAGGTGATCCATTAATGTAACACAATTATGGATTCCCAAAGGACTGATTAACCTTGGACCCAATTAAATGTGGGTACTAAAGGTTAAATAGGTCAGCTTCATGTAGAATTCAGAATGGTACTTAGACAGTGGATTCTCAAGGCATATGACCGAAAATAGAAATCTTCTAACCAACATTGTAAATGAATCTGGATCAAGAATCAAATTCAGAGACAACTCCAAGGGTAAGACCATTGGCAAGGGTAAGATTTTCCATGATAACCTAACTATAAATAATGTACTACTTGTTGAAAATTTGTGCTACAACCTTCTTAGTATAAGTCAAATGTGTGATATAGGATATCTTGTTGAATTTCATAAGCACGTATGATAAGAAAAATTAAGAAAAGTTAATTTTTGGAACCGGCTAGAAAAACTAAACAGTTGTTAACTTTCATGTGCAGGTGGAGGCCAAATCGTATGAACCGGTTGGAGCCTCATAAACCGGTTGCTTAAATACTTCAAAGAAACCAGTTCCAAGTGATCAAGTCAAAGATCAGAGGAACCGGTTTTCATTCTCTCAAACGACCGGCCAGAAAAGACAAAAGTTCACATACCAGCCGGATCATATTGCACAAGAGATAAAAACTGGTTATTTCAACCTACAAGAGTGACGTAACATGACGAAACAGACGTGTCTCGAAGAAATAAAAGAAGATCAGATCCGATCGGAAGCATGCGAGGAAAGCAATGATGCTTTACTGATCCGAAGTTGACAACCGAAGGTGCATGCCTGACACGTGCTTAAATCTAAAAACCGATTACGTCATCATACACTCAGAGTTGTCTGCATGATTGCCAAGTGTTGAGGAAGGTGAAACGTGCAAGTAACCTTTCTACACCGGCGTGATAATGATCAACCAATCCAGAGGAGAGAGAAGAAAATGACCGTTGGATCTCATCAGCTATAAAAGGAAGATGAAACGTCTTCATTTAATGCGAATCATCAAGTGAAAAAATATCAATCACATCTTTCTAAGAAAAGATATAAGTTAGAGAGATAAACTCTTACTTTTACGATCCAAAACCGGTGTGTTATAAACCGGAAGCTCTCAGTGTGTGTTTGTGTTGAGTTATTGTATTACATCAAGAGTAAGTTGGTGTAACCGGCGAGTAGCGAGTTGGGCTCGACCGACAGTGTTGTTGTAACTATAAAAGTTAGTGGAGATCCTTCTCATAACCTGAGAAGAAGGGGTGACGTAAGAGGGTTTGCTCCGAACATCCATAAAAATCTTGTCTCTTGTCATTTCCTTTATTTTCTGCTTACTCACTTAACCTAACCAAAACAATACTACTCCTTAAGTCAAAAACAGGTCCATACACTCCATCTCTAAAACCGACTCCTTCTAAAACATCATCTAAGTCGCATACGTTGCTTCAGACTGAAACAAACATTTCCGCCCTTGAACCCGGTTCAAGAGTCTGTGACAGTTTGTGTAGTGCTGAGAACGGTTATAGTTTTTAACCGGACTATCACCAAAGTGTTGTGTGTGTTGTAAGCGGCTACCCTTTAGAAACCGGAAACACCCCGGTCCTCCAAGGGCGTCCCCGATCCTAACAACGTATGCATAATATACAATCCGGTGTTGCACTCGAGTACCAAGCACATAGACATAAAACACCACTTCATCCAAGATCATGTGGCACAGAAGCATATCTGGCTGGAATATGTATTAACCAAACAACAAGTGACTGATATCTTCACCTAGCCACTCCCCAAGCATCGTTTTCCTACTTTAGAAAATTTTTGGTCTTGTAGACTTTAACTGATATTTTTAAAAACACGGCATGCATAAATTTAGGGAGAACCCCATTCCTTTAAAAACTGATTTATTGCATCTGCTTTTTATAAAATTACATGCATGAATTTAGGGAGAATCACTCTCCATAAAACCGATTTTATGACATTCTTTTATAAAACATTTATTATATAAATTTAGAGTGAAATGATTTAGTAAATCAACCAGAGAGATATAACCGAATGGTTTTCTCCTTTTGAATCAATTTGATCATTTGATCGAAATCACTATAGATCAAACCGAAATTGCTTAAGCATCTTAGAATTTAAGTCGGTCGATTATCTACAATTTGAACAAAATACTACTTGGTCAGTCTTCTCTATAAGCGGAAGCGTATTTTCTTCAAATAAATAACTGACTTCCTAAATATCGGATATGTGGACAACACATCCATTTTGGTTATGTATATTATAATTTCGGTAGTTTCATCGTTAGATCAAAATGGGACATCTGTCTTACTTTGTCATTATCTTTCAATGTACCTTTCCCTCTCATAAATTGAATAATCATATTTCGAATAACTTAAAGGCACGTGTCTCTCAATGTTAAAAATATGACTAATATATCTAACATTTCTTTTTCTTTTATTTCCCTCTTTCTGATAGACGTTACGATGGTTCTTAAATGAGGTCTTCTTTATTAAATGATAACTTTATTGGGAACATGTTTTTCTGATTTTTCATCTTCTCTCAATCTAGATATCTCCTTAAGACTCCAAACTGCCAACAACCAAAAGTCATCTTCTTTATTCGTATTTTGAAATCAAGAAATAGTCTCCTTTTCTCTAAACACTTTATTAATAGACTTTGAATTTGTCTCTTCTTTGATAATTGAACAGATAGTCAGAATGTTCGAATCCCTCAAAGCTTTAGGCCTAAAGAAGTTTCTCGGGAGATACCTCATCATTTACGAATAAGATGTTCATGAGTTCTTTGAGTTTGCAAAGATAATAGGCAACAATAAAAGGAGAAGAAATCTCCTTCTCTAAATAAACCTTTGCTCTATTTATCAAACTTCTATTGGAGGGGCTTTCAGAATTTCATACTTCTCCAAACAATATTCTATCCGAGATGAAGTTATTCTTCTAAGATACCTTCATTCCTGTCGAAACTCATGGAAATATATTTCCCTTCAAACCTGAGTTTTCTATTCTCAACGAAATCATTTCTAAATCTCTCTTGGCTAAGGGAGACAATAATGTCTACTCCAAATAGATTTTTGAGATGATGGTGGACATAACTAGGGGTACATCCATCAACTGGTCAAAAACTCTCTTCGTTAACTTGGTGAAGCTGATCTCCTCTCCAAGGAAGCCAACTGGGTATGTTGTTCAGCTCAGAATGCTGCTCTCCTATCTCCAAGCTAATGTTGGACCCGAGGTCCATATTAAGGCTTCCTATGTTTTGAACGATGACAGAGTGTATGAATATATCATTAGAGTATAAAGAGAAAAGATCAAGAAAAGAAGGCTTCTAGGGTCCCAAAGGCAATAGAATTTTAATCTTTCCGATGATGTCGAAGGGAGGAGGATATTAAACGTCTTTAATTTCTGTCTTCTTTACTTATGAACCTTCTCAATTAATCTTTGTAGAATTATGTGTTGTTAAGCGGTTTCCTTTTATCAAATTAATTATCACTAATATTCATTATTATGATACATTAAAATAGTTGTTACAGGATTATTATGATTAATGTTGTAAATAATAATAGGTTTCCTTGGGAATATATATATTTTTTATAAAATGGCGTTGTTTTCTTTTCAATCATGGCGTTTGGGAAACACGCTCCACTAAAATGACAGGTAGCCTTCCTTGCATTTATTGAGGTTTGAAACACGTTTGATAAATCCCCTAAAAACAGATTGTATGCCAAAAATCTTGCTTCACGTTAATCCTAAGATTTTCCTAAACTCTAAATATTCATTCGCTCTACCTTCTCTCTAGAAAACCTCTTCATCTTCTTCAGTTCTTCTAGACTCTTACTATGACTAAAGAAACTTTTTTCTTTAACAATGTGATGCAGGTGGACATCGAATCCATTTACAACTCTGAGATACGGAGATGGTGGCGGTTTTCTGATCTATTGAGGCTTCTGGCCTCAAGAAGTTCTTAGAAGGTCCATTTATTAGTTACGATGAGGATGAGCGGGCTTTCTTTGATTCGGCAAAGATCATTAGAGATTATATTTCTGAGAAGGTAAATGAAATGGAGTTTATTCTTTTAGAAGCCACCTTTGCTGAGATTCTAAAGCTTTCGACGAAGGGTCTATATTTTTCTAAGGAGATTCCATTGGATATTCTACTCGAAATGCAAACTTTCTTCTCCGATCTCGATGTTCCCATCAGCTGTAGAGGGAAGAATAAGGATATGAAGTGCGAGTATCACATCCTACGCGACATTGCTACCAAAGAACTCCAAGGAAGGGGAGTAGCCTTTGACTCAATCATCCAATCCATGTTCGAAATAATGGCCGCAATAATAATGGGCGAAGACGTAAACTGGGGATCCGTATTATTCAACGTTCTCTGTGATATCGTGTCTCCTCACATCAAAAGGAGTTGGGGCTTCTTAGTCCAGATGGACTGGATCTTGAAGCATCTAAAAGTGCCCACCGGTCCAGGTACTCCTTTGAATCCCAATAAAGTTGTTTCCTTTGTCTTTGTCGCGACATATATCACCAGGACAAAAAAGGTAAGGAGTGTAATTCCTAAGCCTCTAAACAGCAATCCAATGGTAGTAAAATGCTCGGTGGTAAATCGACGAGAGATTCTAAACCCATCAATACCTCTAGTCGTGCGACATCTGCAAAGAGACGCAAATTTTCTAAAGTCTAATCTCCTACGAGCTCCAACAATATAACCAAAACCAGACCTAGAGAAGATGACGAAATCAACTCATCCCGAAAAAAGACTCAGTTTAAGGTAATATTCATGTTCCTCCGCTCTTTGCGACCTCTTCTTCACCGCTAGAAGGTGTTTTAGAAGAACTAGTTCAATAGCATGTTGTAGCGCCTATGGCTATTCTGTTTTAGCCTACGATTTTAGAGGTTCAAACGGTAACTTATGATGTTCAAACTGATGTGTTCGAGAATGTTATTGTTGATCAGCCATATGGTCCTTACACCGATTGGTCAGATGCTCTACAAACCGATCGATGATATTCTCTTCAAACCGACCGGTCATATGCTCCTCAAACTAATCGTTCGGAGAGCACTGCATCCGGACAGCCTAATGATGTTCTTGTTACCCAGCAGGAGGTTCTACCTCTAGTTGAGAGCTCCTAAATAGATAAAGTTGTTGATAAGATGGCCGCGGTAGCCATTGATTAAGGGTCTGTCCTTATCCCCTCCACTCAGCAAGATGTTTTTGCCTCTTCCACTACTTTCAATGTGGAAGTGGAAAATATCACAAATGTTGTGGAGTTTGTTGTCGCCTCCTCAAAGTATTTTTCCTATTTTGCTTAAATGAGACAAGCAAGAGAGATCGAGTTCATAGAACCTTTAGAGGAACCAAAATTTGTCGAAGTAGTCGGGGTCGGGAAAGGTATTGCTGAATTAACATGTGTTTCCCCTCTTGATGTCACTCCTGAAGCTCAAACCTCTATTGAACTAATAATCAAAGAGATTGAAGTTGCTGCCAAAGTCAAAATCGATGTATTTAATATGTGGCTCAGCGTAAGACTCTACAACACAAGATTTAGTGAAGTGCTTCCAACCGTTGCAGAAGAAGATAAATGGAGTCAACTACTGAGATTGGGAAATATAATCTTTTTCTTGACTAAAACTAAAGATGTCTCTAAAGCCCTCAAGAGAAGAGAGTTTGTGAAAGCATATACGAGAGGTCGTTTACTCTTTCCAATCTATGCATGCTATAGAAGGAACTTTAATCCGTTTGCTGAAACTGGAAAAACGAATGCGGAAGTGGTTAACCATCTTAGCGGGCTGATGGAGGAGTATTGCTCAACCTCTTTAAAATCCGTGCATGGCACTAAATCTTCCAGATCAGATAAATCTGGAGTGCTTCCCCGTGAACTGACCTGAATTATTATGTTGAGGACAAGCATAAGGACTTTTTTGAAGATATGCTTCCCCCTCAGGGAAAGGTTCGTTTTATCTACGGATCTGAGCAAATCTTTGAGGGTTGTGAGGAAACATCGAAGAAGTATCTAATTAGTAGGAGAGGTCTTCTACAAAAGAACGACGTTATCAAATGTTCCATATTTATTATCAGAAGGGGCCATGCATTAAAGAGAAGCACCCTATTCCTAAGGAGGACATGGAGTGCTATCGGGAATCTATACGGGAAATAGAGCTTTTCTCTAGTGAGAAAGTGTAAACGGGTGTTACCCTTTCTGAGTTTGAAGGATGTGAGAAAGAAGATGAGGAAGATCAACCTTGTTCGAAACCATCGTCCGTAGCGGACAAGGTTCCCTCCTCTTCTCCTCAAGTTGAAAACACCCCACCGACATGTATTGAATCATATCTTCCAAAAGAACAAGTGGCTATCGAGAAGGAGAACGAAGTCCAATGATCCAAGCAGCCAACTGCTGCTCACTCTCTGTCTGTTAAGTCTATCAAATCTAAAGAAATCTCGACCTATATCCACAAAATTAGCAATGAGATTTTTGAAGAAGGGGTCGGTCATCAACGTATAATATATGCACCTCCTCCTCCTCAACAGAAAGTAGAACTGGAACCATTCAGGTTAGTTCTCTTCCTGCTTCTACTTTCGGTCTATCCTTGTTGGCTCCCACCTCTCTAATCACTCTCATTCCGGCGAGGAGTCTCCTAGCATAGTGGACTTCCGACAAATTATCATAGAGGCTCTGGATCCGTGGAGAGAGGCCTTTCATTTTTTCAACTCTAAGTTGGATCAAATAGAGAACTTGTCTGTATCATCATCTGTTGCGCATATGAGCTGGTTGTGGCTCATAAGTCAACATATGGCAACAATGTAAAAAACACGCTGGAGCTTTATAGGATGAGACAATAACTATCCAGAATAGAATCCTTCTTCGGCACAAATATTAATCTTTATGGAGAGACCAAATCGTTGATTGAAGTTCTTGCGTCTTAAATGATGGAAATGGCTAAATCTCTTAAGGTTGTCAAAGCGGAGAGAATTAATGAAGCCGATATTATTGTATGAAGATTCCTAGACGAGAAAAAATCAGCTATAGAGGTTGTTAAACAATCTACCGATAATGATAATCATAACGATATCACTCTTCAAGAAATGGAAAACCAAAGGAACCTTCACCCTCACAGTTCTCGTTCCAGACGCATGTCAATTCAGAGCGCTAAGAGTATCCCTCCACTTGTCCCTTCTCCCTGAGGCGGTGGCTCTCGAGCTCAACGAGGAAAAGGACACGGTCATGAATCTCGTGGTCGTGATTTTAGTGGTCGCACTAGTGGAAACTTTATGAACAAATTAATGAAGGAGGTTGAAGATAGAACTACAAGGAGAGAATCTTAAACTTTTGTTTACTTCTGTTTTTCTTCAATTACGAAATCCTTGAACTGGTTTTTGTTGAATTTATGCTATTGACTAATTGCATTTCTTGACTTGGTTATCAAATAGGGAAAACTGAATGATACATGTTTATGAGTTAGTCAATTGCTGGTTTTGATCATTTTTAGGATAAACAATATAAAAGGGAGAAATTGTTATATGAAAGTTGTTAATTAACTTAGGATAATTAATCTACAATATAAAATTACTAGGTTTTGAATATTTATTTTAAATAATCAAAAAGGGAGAAATTGTTAGATAAAATTAATCTAGGTCACTCACTATAATGATTCTAACAGGTTTTGATAATTTAGTTTAAACAATCAAAAAGAGAGAAATTGTTAAGTTAAAGTTTTTGATTAATTTTAAGAGTATCAATATAACTGAGGGTTTTAATTCTGTATGTGTAGGATCAATGTGAAGAAAATCGATATGAGAAACCGACTAGTAGTTGATCAAATTCAGTATTTTATCAACTTCGGTATTCTGAAGATGCGCATCTGATTTTCTATTCGGGAATCGTCCGGTATTATGTCCAAATCGGTTTTTGGAAGAGCACTTCCAGTTTTATGTTCACTTCCGTATTGGAGGAGCGCGTCTGGTCTTATGTCCAAATCAGTTTTTGTAAGAGCGCTTCTGGTTTTATGTTCACTTCTTTATTTTAGAAGCGCGTCCAGTATTATGTCCAAATCGGTTTTTGGAAGAGCGCTTCCGGTTTTATTGTAACTTTGGTATTTTGGAAACCTTTTGGTATTTAACCAATTCAGTTTTATATAAGGCCTTCAGGTATTTAACCAGTTCGGTTATATATCATCCTTCTGGTATTTTAACCAGTTCGGTTATATATCAGTCTTCCACTATTTTAACTAGTTCGGTTTTATATCAGCCTTCTAGTATTTTAACTAGTTTGTTTTATATCAAGGCCTTCCGGTATTTAACCAAGTTCTGTTTTATAAAAGGCGTTTCTGGTATTTGATCAAATTCAGTTTTATATGAAGTGCTTCCGGTTTTTCAAGAAGTTTGTTTTTATATTAACACTTCCATTATTTAACCTGATTGGTTCTATACAAACTTCCACATCAGAACGCATAGTAATCAACGGAATAACATCACATTTAATATTCAGATTCGAACGTTGTATTAACTCTCATGTATTATTATACTAACCTTCCAAAAAGCTCAACAGACACACGTTATTCAAGTAGGGCTACGATACTAAAGTGCGACTACAACACTCAAGTAGAGCTACGCTAGATCAGCTCGTGGAACTCTACAACATGCCGCCAATTTAATGCAAAGCAGCCGAGCTAATCCTATAGAAGACTTCCACGTGCAAAGATAATCTTGTAGAATATTTGGCGCATTAAATTCATTTAGTACATCCACGATTAAAGGCATATCATTTGACGTACTACCATGGAATGCATCCAACCGAAATAGGACAAGTGTCCTCTAAGCAAACTTGTCCGTTGAGATGTTATCTATTTAAGAGGAAGTTGGAGAACAATTTGCAACCCTGGCTTCATTATATTTTCTTACGAGTCTTAATATTTTTTGCAATCAAGCGCTTAAGCTTTCAAGTTCTAAAGGTATACATGTTTGCTATATCATTAAATTGTATAACATACTATTCTTTATGTGTGAGATTTCGGTATTGTAAGTTAAATAGAGGCGGTTCTGTTTAATAGAGTGTGTTTTAGTACTAGAAGTTTGGAAACATGAAGTGTTTAAGTCCTGGTTGTCCAACTAAGTTTGTGTAAGCATTGTACTCAAATCAAATCTTCTATTGAATATCCTTCTTAAGGTTGAGAAAAAGGGGTGACATATGAGAGTTTGTTCCGAACATCCATAAAAAAACTATGTGTCTTGTGTGCTTTTCATTTCCTTGCTTTCCACTCTTTATATGCTGCTTCAAGTCTAAACAAACAGTTATGCACTTGACTTCGTTCAAGAGTTTGTGAGAACTTGTGAAGAATAGAAATAAATATCAATTTCTAACAAAGTTAATATCGAAGTGAAGGTTTTCGTGGTGAACAATACTTGGTCAACTCCCTATTATTGTTGACTCCTTTCCTAACATAATGTTTCAAATTTATTTGATTAAGTTTATAAAATTAAAAAATAATTACTTATTTTAATAATATATTATATATATATATATATTAAAATTATTAATCATATCATCAAATTTTAAAATAAAATTATTATTTCAAAATCTATAATAAAATTATAATTATTTACTATTTATTTAGTAATATTTTAGTAATTATTCAAAATAAAATTTATTTGAAATAATATATATATATATATATATATACTTGTTAATATCCCAATAACATATCTTTCAATGATTTTATTTTTATTGTATAAATCTATTAAATAAATATGAAAAACATACAGTAATTTAAAATATTATTTAGGATTAATAATATTTTGAATGCTTATTTTTATAAACTTATCGTTTAAAATATTATTACATTATTTGTGTCATAATATTCTTCTTAGATAAAAAAAAATTAATTAAATAATTTTTAATTGTAAATTTTTCACAAATAAAAAATATATATTTAATATTATAAAATAAAATTAACATTAACATTAATTGTTTTATTTAATTTCTTACTTTTAAATTATTACTCATAGAATTGTTAATCATTTTTAATAATAATTATATTTAATTTTGAAAATATAATATATTTTGAATTAATAGTTTAAATAATTAAATAAACAAAATTATAATATTATAAAAATAAATTTATTTTATTCTATATTATTAATAAATTATGTTTTATAAAAAAATAGTTCATATTGTTTATTTAAATTTATTAATTAACATTGTTAAGTACGTTTCTAAAAATAGATAATATTAAAAACAAGTGTAAACATAAATAAAATAAAAATAAATTATAATTAAAAATAAATTACATTTAAAAATAACAATTAAAAATGCATATTAATATAATTATATATGTAACATTAAAAGAATAAATATTTAAATAATATTAATATGTTTATTATTTCTTATATTAACTAATATATTATAGATAATATATAAATATTTATAATAAAATAAAAATATTTACTTTTTTCTAATATTATGTTAGGATCGGTGTTGACAATAAAGAAGGAGTTTGGCTATTGTGAACAACTTATGACTTCAATTCTGTTTTAATTGTTAGAAGTTAAAACTTGTTTTTATTCTTCATAAATTTCGTAAACTCTTGAACAAGTTCAAGTGCGGAACAGTTTGTTGGATTTGAAGTTTCAAATGAACACAGGGAGTTTTATGGATGTTCGGAAATAAAACTCCTACGTCACCTCTTTTTCCACAACCGAAAGGATATCCACTAAAAGACATTGGTAGGTATAGAACACACTACACAAACCAAGTCAGAAACCACTAGACTTAACAATTGCCTACTTTTGAACTTCTAGTTAACTCTCTGTAGAACAAAACAATCTTTGTTCAGCTTACAACACTGAGATTTTACACAAAAAAGATAGTATATGAATTACAGTATGATCACAGCTAGACAACAATTAATTTTCTCTTAAGTTTAGAGAGAGATAAGACAATCAGATGGCAAGAGCAAATGTGTGAGCAAGTGAAAGTGAAAGGTAGTACGTATGGGGAGAGGTTAATCAATCTTTTGTTCGTTGTACTTGGGCTTCTATTTATAGTTGAAGTGCACCAACGAATAAAACTTCTTTGAGGACATGTGTCCTCCTTTTGTTGGACGGACGCTAATAATACGATAGTACAACAGACTCTCATCATTAAGATCGTGACCGTACCAGACAGGTAGTGCGCCGTATATCCTCTGATATTCTGTTGTACTGCATCGTAGGCAATTTGAACAGTGGATTATGTGGTAGTTGTTCATTCGTTGTTGTAGCTGAGTTGTTAGACCGTTGAAAACGGTAACTGCAGATGGGCTGAGTGATTACTTAGTTAGACGCTCCTTCGAACGTCTAAAGGAGTTAGACTGCGTCTAAAAGAGTTAGACATCTTCTAACTGCGCTTTCCTCTAGACCGCGTCTAAAGGAGTTAGACGGCGTCTAACTGCACTTTCCTTTAGACCGTGTCTAAAGGAGTTAGACGGTGTCTAACTGAACTTTACTTTAGACCGCGTTTAACGGAGTTAGACCTCGTCTAATTACACTTTCCTTTAGACCACGTCTAAAGGTGTTAGACCTCGTTTAACTACGTTTTACTTTAGACCGGGTCTAACTATGCTTTTCTGTAAAACCGTGTCTAAACCCTAAACTCTAAACCCTAAACCCTAACTTAGTTTTGTTCAAACTATATTATCAAAATTATGTTGTTCATATTCTTTTATGTTAATTAATTATTTCATTCTTAATTAATTTAACCACAATTTCCCCATTTTTGATGATGTTAAAACTATATTTGGACAATCGAGTTAAAAACATATATTCAATTTAAAATACCAACTTAAGAATTATCCAATGTATTTAAACAGAATAAAAAAAAATACATAATATAAGATGATAGATTTACGATCCTTCCCTTTTAATTCTTGGAATAATGTCTTGAAGAACTGATTCCCCCGTTAAAAGGTTACGCAGCTGACCTACAGCTCCTCCACCACCATCACCGCCTCTATCTCCTCCACGACTGTTTCCACGACCACCTTGATCAAATTGGCAGCTAGCTCAGTCGCCTTGAGCAGGTTTTCTGTTGGAGCGTGTTCCACAAGCGCTTGATCCCCCTCTATTGTTACCTTTCCCCCTTTTTAACATTATCGGAGTCAGCTATGACAATTGCTCTAGCTTTGACAGCTTCAGCCTCAGCGTTTTCTTCATCCTGGAAACGCCTGGCTATAGCTACTACTTAATTTAATCGTTCAGCTTATGCCATCCTCAGAGATTTAGAAACCTCCATCATTTGAATATTTACGGATTCAATCAAAGACCTTGTCTCATGGTGAAGCTCAAGACTGAAGGACATCAACTCGGCATGATCATCAGAATTCTGTTTGTGCATATTCTGCTCCATCTTCTTATATTAAGTATGAAAAAGCCTTACTTCATACGTGTTTTTCAGTATATTTTTATCGGTGTCCTTCTAAGCAGCAGCTAAGGCATCCATAGTTTCAGTGTTTGCTGCAGATCCCTTTTCAAGATTTTGTAGTTTAGATGACATATTTAGTAAGTTGTTGCATCATGCCCAAAGCATCATAAAAAACATTTCGAAGGCTTTCATCTCCAAGAGAGGCTTCCTTAGAAGAAGGAGAGGCAGAGGACATGAAGACTAACCTGAATCGAATAAGATTGACATGAAGACTAACATGAATCGAGTGTTCTGGTTCTTTTTCTTTGGGACGTGCTTGGGGAGCATTTACTATTGCCCTAGAGTCGTTTCCGTTCCTTCGAATTTCAGTATACAGCTCATTAACGTATCCTGAGATGTCTTCAGAGTGAAGAGGATGTTCGGAAAGATATTCATGAAGGGAACAAACTGTCCTCATGGGAGATGATCGATGAAGGGTTGGAGGAGTGAGCATTCTTTCTTTGGACGTCTTCTCTTCGGATGAACAGGAAGACATAGCATTTTCAGATTCAGGAGCCCCTTGGGAATGAATATGTTCTCCCTCAGCAGACGGGGTCTACTTGTGTTCAGACGGCTTCCAGAGTTCCCCCTTAGTAGATGGTGCCTGTTCTGGTTCAGACGGCTTCGAGGGTTCCCCCTCAGTGGATGGAACCGACCTTTGTTTGGATGACATTAAAGGTTCCCCTCAACATACGGTGACTTCCATTGTTTAGTTGTCGGGGAACTTTGGACGTCTCTTTCTAAATGGACAGAGAACTACAGGTGGATTGAGTGAGTACGTAGTTAAACGATCCTTCGGACGTCTAAAGGAGTTAGACCGCGTCTAACTACGCTTCCTTTAGACCGCGTCTAAAGGAGTTACACGGTGTCTAATTGCGTTATCCTTTAGACAACGTCTAAAGGAGTTAGACGGTGTCTAACTACGATTTTCTTTAGACCGCGTCTAAAGGAGTTAGATGGTGTCTAACTACGCTTTCCTTTTGACCGCGTCTATAGGAGTTAGATCGTCTAACTGTAATATTATTTACATTTTATAATTATTTTTAATAATATAACTATATATATATATATATATAATAAATTGTGATCAAATTGGTATATTTTTTTAAATTAACAAATCAAAATTTTGTTAATTTTGAAAATGTAACATATTTTTAATTAAGAGTTGAAATAATTAAATAAACAAAATTTTAATATTAAGAAAATAAATTTATTTTATCCTATATTATTAATAAATTATGTTATATAAAAAAATAGTTAATATTTTATTTAAATTTATTAATTAACATTGTTAAGTACATTTCTAAAAATAGATAATATTAAAAAAAGTGTAAACATAAATGAAAATAAATAAATTATAATTCAAAATAAATTATAATTCAAAATAAATTATATTTAAAAATAACAATTAATAATACAAATTAATATAATTATATACGTAACATTAAAAGAATAATTATTTAAATAATATTAATATGTTTATTATTTCTTATATTAACTAATATATTATAAATAATATATAAATATTTATAATAAAATAAAAATATTTACTTTTTTCTAATATTATTTATATTTTTCTAATTATTTTTAAAAATATAATTATATATATCTATATATATAGGAATAATATAGATATATATAGTTATCTGGTGTTGATCATGACTGCTAACTACCCTACCTAAAAAAAGAAAAAAAAAAGAAAAAAGTAATTAATAAAAAATTAAAGCTTATCTTAGAAGTTTGAATGGACATCTGGCAAGGATTTGAAGTGTCGATCCCTTTTATAAAATGGTACTTTAATTTTGTGTTCCTGTTTAGTCCTATTTGGCCACTGTTTAGGCATGAGGGACATTATGGAACTTTAAATTAAAGTTAAGTATTATATTGGTTGATAGGCATTTCTTTTTATCCTAAACAAAAATCAGTTGTCCCTCGTCAGACTTTCTTTGTAAGCTTTATTTCTTTATTTATTATATCAGGTCCTAGAGAAGAATGGTATCAGCATGAATCTAATGAACATCGTCTAAAGAAATAAAAACATAAAGAATATAAAGAAAGAGGAATATGATATTCCTAAGGATTTAAACCTCCTAAATAAGTGGACAATTCCAAAAGTTGAACCTAGATTGATATATCAACTAGGAACATTTGAAAAAATGGGTTAAAACAAGTAGTAAAAACAACTGAAGAGTCAGTTTCACTAGATAATAGTGATATGATAATAAAATTACTATCAGATATGGATATAGCATATTATAAACGATCCTATAAATTTCTACATATAGGACTAGTGCAGGTGGCATTTAAACCTTTAACCTTAGAGGGTTTACCAGAGTGCTTTATGGCAGCCCTAAGAGATGGAAGAAACCTAAATTGGAAACAATCCCTAATGGGAATAATACAGTCCAGTTTAGCTCAAGGACCAGTATATTTTAACGTTTTTCCAAACCTACAATTATCTTTATCTGATGCAAATATAACTGACTCCCTAACATTAAATGTTAAAACACATGGATATAATTATGCTCCCGGATCGGAAGTAATGTGTGTTTGTTATAGAATATACTATAAACCATTATTCACTTTAAATCCACTATGTAGAATAATGGAGAAACCCAATAATGAAACAATTTTGATACAAACAAATTGTGATAAATCAAACATAACTAGTAGGAGACCAATTAAATGGGAAGAAATATCGTTCCCAGATAACTGGAAAATAGAACAAGTTGTACCTGTAAAACCACAGGTCCAGAATCATAATAATATATTAGATATTTGTCAAAGTGAGGAAGGAAGTGTCGAAGTAAGATTTGACACAAACCTAAAGTTATGTCCAATACAAAGACATAGCTCTATCAAATCATATATCTCACCATTAGATTACAAGGTTGAGTATCCTTCTAGGGCATCCACCTCTCAAATAAGGGAAACAACGTTTTCAAAAGATTCAACTCTAATTACAGAAAGATTATATATCAACATACAAAACATTGTTAGGGAAAATAATACCCAAACCCTAAACGAACCTGAACCGACAATGTCGGAAATGAACTTTTCTATTTAAATGATTAGTACACCCATAATAGATTTCAATACTGGTTCTACAGCCAGAAAAATAATTTCAAATGAATTCAAAAATCCGGGTTATGAAAATGGTTTTTTGAAAGTTTTCACATTTCAGAAATAAAACAATTCGAAAAAGAATTTTATGAGTTCTGTACTGCTAAAAATGCTTTAATTCCTTTTACCTCTTGGTTCATAAGCACCTATGTAAAAAATTATATTTCGGTAATTGAAAGAACTTTCAAATTAGAATCAGGAAAAACCTAGCTAGGGACATATCCACCTCAACAACCTTTCCATATTGAAAAGGGAGAAAAAATAATAAATTTCGCGCCATACAAAAATTTAATTGAAAATGATACACTCCCAATAACATGCAAGCATATCAATACTATGTTTGAACAACAAAACTACACAAGTCTGTTCCTAAATATTCTAGGAGAACAGTTACAATCCATGGAAAATAAAATTGAAAAATTAATAAAATTGATAAATGAAATCAAACCAGGTACGTCAAAAATAACCCCAAAAGAAAAAGAAGCTTTACCGACTTTCCAACCACCTCCAATCATATCTGATTTCAAACTAAGGCCAATGCAAGAATTTGAGAAAATTCTTGAAGAAAAATTTAGCAAGCTAAGTATTAAGACTTTAGACAAGGAAAACAGAGATCATATTAATAAAATAGATAAATGGGATGATAAACCTATACAAAGTAAATTTTACTACAATAGACCAACACCAATGGATGTTTTACATGAAGAATACACAGATACAATTGATATTAGTTATTCAGGAAACAAAATCTATGAATGGAATATTGATGGATATTCAAACAAACAAATTTATAATACAGTACATAGGATGTTAATGTACTCAACAGTTTGTAAAAATAGTAAAAATAGTGATAAAACGATAGCAACAATGATTGTTGCTAGATTCACTAGACAATTAAAGGACTGGTGGGATAATTATTTTTCCCAAGAAAATAGAGATTCTATTCTTAACACTGTAAAACAGGAAAAACAATAGCCTAACTGAACATGCAGTTTATACATTAGCAATTAACATCATTGAACACTTCACGGGAAGGTTCAGTGATAATAGTGATACAATTAGAACATTATTACAGAATCTAAGGTGTAAGACACTTTCAGATTTTAGATGGTATAAAGATACCTTTCTAAGTAGAGTAATGGAACTACCAGAATGCAATAATGTGCATTGGAAATCCAAATTTATTGACGGCCTCCCTAGCCTATTTGCTGAAAGGGTTAGAAGAAACCTCAAAAAGAGTCATTCAATGTTACCATATGAAAACTATACATATGGTGTATTAATAGATACTTGTATACAGGAAGGACTAGCCTTATATAATGAAATAAGGTTAAGCCAACAAATTAAAAGACAGAGTCAAAATGAAAGACAACAATTAGGTCAATTTTTCCAATAATTTGTTATAGATAGCCCTACATCTAGAAAAGAGAAAAGGGTGAAATATAATAAATTTCACAAATATAGAAAACCACTCCGAAAATACTCAGACATAAAACATGAGAGGAGGGAAGAAAAGGTTAAAAACAAGTTCAAAAATTTCAAAAATGGAAAGAAATGCTACAACTGTGGAAAATTTGGACACACATCAAAATATTGTTGGGTAAAGAAAAAAATTAATAATCTTGAAATCCCAGAAGAAAAGAAAAGATTAATAATCCAAACTCTACAAAACTCAGAATCTGAAGAATCTAATTCAGATTCAATACCGAGTGATTCTGAAATAGATGACCTAGATAATGAAAACATCTCTGAATCAAGCTCGGAAGACTCTGAATGTGAGCCTTGCCGATCAGGATTAAGTTGTCCTAAAAAAGAAACAAATAACCTAGATCAAAATATTGACAAATCAAAATTATATAGAATCATATCTCAATTTTCAGATATGAAAGTTAATGTTTTAACATCAAATCATGCTTTTGAATTACTAAAAGCCATCAAAGACCCAGAATTAAGAATGCAGATCATAGATCAGTTTAATTCTGAAGAAGGAAATTCATCCTCTAAATATGAAGAGCCAGAAGAAAAGAAGTTCAATTATAATAATCATAATAAATCTTACACTATGAGTGAAGTAATGAATCAACTTAGACACAAGATTCAAAACAAAGAAGAGAATACAACCCTCACAAATCTTTACAAAGAAATTAATAATTTAAAGGAAGAAATTAAGATATTAAAAAAGAAGAATATTATACAAGAGTCTAGAATAACTAAGCTTGAGGATAAACCAAGCGAAAATAATCAATATGATGGCAACAAAGCAGAAATTGAAGAAAATATATTCTCATAAATTTTTTTATCCACAATAGAAATGGTCAAATCCCAAAAATGGCACATAAAAATATCTCTCCTAATAGATAATCATTATACAAGGTCATTTACTGCTCTTGTTGATAGCGGAGCAGACTTAAATGTTATTCAGGAAGGACTAATCCCAACTAGGTATTTTCATAAAACAAGTCATACCCTGTGGCATGCAGGGGATAAACTCCAAATCCAATATAAGCTTCCAAAAGCCTATATATGTACTGATAATAAATGCATTCCTCAAAGTTTTATACTTGCTAAAGATATATCAAATCAGGTCATACTTGGAACCCCATTTTTAAATACAATCTACCCTATTAAGATGATTAATAATAAAGGTATTACAGGAACCTTCCAGAAACATGATATTTTTCAAGAATTTATTGTGGAACCGTTTACTAAAATGTTACATAGTATATATGATAATATCAAAGCAAAACAAGATCAAATATACTTTCTAAAGCAAAAAATAAGTCTAATAACAATAGATGAACAACTAGAAAATCCTAAATTACAAGAAAAAATAGCTTTGCTAAAAGACCAACTTTCAATAGATATTTGTAATGAACATCCTAATGCATTCTGGGATAGAAAGAAACATATAGTTTCACTACCATATGAGGAATCTTTTAATGAAAAAAATATTCCTACAAAGGCAAGACCTTGCCAAATGAATTTAGAATATCTGGAATTATGCAAAAAGGAGATAGATGCACTATTGCAGAAGGGGTTAATAAGTCCATCACAATCACCCTGGTCATGTACGGCTTTCTATGTAAATAAACATTCAGAAGTCGAAAGAGGCGTGCCAAGGTTAGTAATAAACTATAAACCCCTAAACAAAGTATTAAAATGGATTAGGCACCCAATTCTTAATAAAAAGGATCTGTTAGATAGACTATATGATAGTTTAATATTTTCAAAGTTTGACTTAAAATCAGGATATTGGCAAATTCAGATTGAAAAATCTGAAAGGTATAAAACATCATTCAATGTCCCTATAGGACATTATGAATGGAATGTAATGCCTTTTGGCTTAAAAAATGCTCCATCCGAATTTCAAAAAATTATGAATAATATCTTTAATCCTTATAGCACATTTATAATTGTTTACATTGATGACATATTAGTTTATTCAAAAACAATTGAAACTCATTTTAAACATTTAAATATGTTCAAAACAATAATAACTCAAAATGGACTAGTAATTTCTAAACCAAAAATGGATCTTTTCAAAACAAGAATAAGGTTTTTAGGTCATATCATTGAAAAGGGAAATATTACTCCTATTAATAGAAACATAGAATTTGTGGAAAAATTCCCTAATATGATCACCGATAAAACACAGTTACAAAGATTTTTAGGCAGCCTAAATTATGTGGCTCCATACTATAAAAATCTAACATAAGATACATCAATCTTATATAAAAGACTGAAGAAGTATCCAAAACCATGGTCAAACAATCATACAGAGTCTATTAAAAGAATTAAAAATAAAGTAAAGGTACTTCCTTGTTTAATGATAAGTAACCCGAATTGGGAAAAGGTAATTGAGACTGATGCATCTCACATAGGATTTGGAGGAATACTAACTCAATTAGATCCAGAAACAAAACAGGTCTATCTTGTCAGGTTCTATTCAGGGAAATGGAACAACTCTCAAAAGAATTATGCGACAGTCGCCAAAGAAATTCTGGCGATAGTCAAATGTGTTTTAAAATTCTAAGATGATTTATATAATCAAAAATTTATTATACGAAAAGATTGCAATGCAGCTAAATTCATGTTCCAGAAAGATTTTAAACATGATGTGTCAAAACAAATGTTCTCTAGATAGCAAGCTCATTTAGCCCCATTTGATTTTGAAATAACATACAAAAAAGGGATAGATAATAATCTTCCTGATTTCTTGACCCGTGAATTTTTAAATTTACAGGAATGAGCGGAAGGGGTTATGAATCTTTCTCTAATAGAGGAAGAGGATCCTCCTCTATTAGAGGAAGAGGTCGGGGCAGAGCACTAGAGATCATATCTCAGTATGATAAACAAAAACTGATAGCAATGGATCTATCCCAAAGTACGGACAGTCAAAAAGACAATCCAACGTACGCCAGAATACTGGGAGATGAAGAATCAGAATCTAATAATATTGGATTTATAAGAAATGAATATAAAGAAATTATATTTCTCCTAGAAGAAAAGGACCTCAAATGGTGGAGTGAGCCATGGACAATAATGCAAAGGTATTTGAATAATACATCCAAACCATACAGGACTTACAAGACCCGAATGTTTTACGAACAAATACTTATTCAAAGTGGGTCATGTGAAATATCACATTTCTCTGGGGCAAACAAAAAAATTTATAATTTCAGCAAAATAATAATACAAAAGACAATTTCGTTGGAAGATTGTGGAATATCCCCAATGAAAGAAAGAGAATTATCGTTTAATAAAACGACAACAATCAAATTTAATTATTGGGATTATTGTGATGCCTTTACTAAGGCACTATATTATGAGAATAATAAATATAAACATTCCTGGTTCATCAAGGTATGTGCAAATGTCTATAGAGGAGATATTCCCCACTGGTTCATAGACTGGTTTTACTGTTTTGGTCCTTGCCCAAAGATTTTACCAGAAGAAATCAAGGTCCTATTTGATAAATGGAGCGATGTATCTCCCCAGCTTCTGAAAAAACAAGAAGCTAATTTATATATTGAAGGAATAGCTTCATGTTTCTTTTTTACTGAATTTTCCATTCCATGGATCTGGAGATGGATTCCTGAATTTGGTTATACCAAAACAGGCATTCCCTGTCTGTTTAGGTCATTATTTTATAAATTTTGGGATAAAATGATGAGAATAGATCAGGAAACAAAGGAGCGATTCGGGAAGGAGACAATGGACCTCCTACACCAGCAAATAAGGAAGAACCATTCCCTGTCTGTTTAGGTCATTATGGGCAACATGAAAGCACCATTTGCTGAGGTTAAAAGAACGTTGATGGGTCAGTGGGAATCCTCTGGTCTAGAGAGGATCACAATCAATGATCACGGATTCTACTTTCTATCCTTCAGGAATGGAAGCGAAATAAAGTCGATCATAGAGAGCGAATATACTTTTATGAGGGGAAAAAGATTCAAGTTGTACAAGTGGAGCGAGGAACTTAATACTAATCATAGACCGCCTGAACTTGAACAAATTTGGGTGAATCTCAAGAATGTTCCACCACACATGTGCAACCCGATGGGCCTGGCCTATATTTCAAGCATTATAGGCAAACCACTTATGTTTGACCCAGCAATGGAAGGTTACGAGCGTGCATCTGTGGCCAGAGTTAGTGTCGAAATCCATCCAAGTAGCTCTCTTCCAATCAAGCTTGAACTTAAAGATAGACTGGGAAATTTATTTGACATTGGAGTACAATACGAATGGAAACCAAATCGATGTATATGGTGTAGCACTTTCACACACGCTACGAATAAATGTCCAGTCAATAATAATCTAAAATCGAAGGCCAATAACAACACTCAAGTAAGCGATATCAATGACTCTAACCAGGCTCAGGTTGAGAGAAATGTGAACAGGTCTGAACTTAACAGCAATGAACGCACTAAGGATGATAAGATGGGCAACCAAAAGCAAGAACAGATAAGGGTAAGGAAAAAGATAGGAAAAATAATGAAGTGGGTAAGGGTACAAGCTGGCCCTACTAACGTTGATCATATTGGTCATGTTCAGGGCACCGGTCCTAGGGATTCTGTTTTCTCAAGAATAGGTCCTGTTCAAAATGTTAGTCCTGGTCAAGGTATCGGTCCTGATAAAGCTGGACATAGATACACCGGTCTTAGAGCTTCTCATAAAGCTACTGTTCCTAGCCATATTGACCATATTAAGCCTGGTCTTGGACTTGTTGATGATGAAACTACTCAAGCTACCGGACTTGCTACTACAGGTCCTGATGAAAAATGTGCAACCATTGCTGATCCTAGTATATTGGTCCTAATACTGACACAAGTCCTATTATTGTGGATGATACTATTGTTGGTCCTAACTCCACCGATCCCAATACTGATCAAAGAACTGGTCTTGATGTAACTACATGTTCTAGTTCCAAAGTTTCTGAAATTCAAAGATCTATGGGACGGGGAATACTTGGCCCATATGAAACAAGAAAAATTGGATCTGAAGGCACTTCAATAGGTCGTGAGTCTACTCTTCACAGTTCTAGGAATGCAAGCATGAACCTAAAAAACAATGTCATCAAAATTCGAAATGACCTGACCCTTGGGCTCAGTGCCACCTTTCGAGATCATGAACATGAGAATCTTGGAATAAATAATAAAGAAGCTCTTGAGAATGGACTGGGAAATCTTAGGTTTTGTGAAATCAAAAGATCAAGTGCAGAAGAAGACAATTTGGTCTTGAATAAGGCAGTGAGCCTTAATTCTGAAGTAGGGCGAATAAGAACCGATAACAAACATGAATCTAGTAGTGAAGAGGTTCAAAGTCAGAAAAGACCTACTAAAGCAGAACAAGATGAAAATCGAAGACAAAGTAGAAAGATCCTGGATCCAGAAGCTACTAAATCTATCACGGGAGAAGATGAGATCTACATGAGGCAACCCTCACTCAATGGCAATAGTATTCCATTTAATCAAACTGTAGCCATTGAGGATAGTGAGGCAAGTGATGCTTATGATTTCTCTGATGAAGAGGTCCAGGACAGTCTGGAATGTCAGGAACCCAACACTTATATTCATTCATGAATATAGTGACATGGAACATAAGGGGACTCAATGACCCTCTAAAATGTAAAGAAATTAGGAGGATCATTGAGAATCAGAAGATCACTATTATGGGTATTCTTGAGACAAAAGTCAAAAGTCGGAACGTTGAGAAGGTTAGCAAACTGTGTATTGATAGTAGCTGGGAAATCATTCACAACTCAAATGACAAAACGGGCAGAATCTGGGTTATTTGGGATAACAAATTTGTTGAGGTGATGACTCTTTTTTTGAATGATCAAGCAATCTTGGTGGAGGTCAAAAACAGAATCACAAGAATCGTGTTTAATCTTGCTATTGTCTATGGTAGCAACTCAAGCACGGACAGAAGACTCCTTTGGAATTGTCTTAGAAACTAGATCGGTATTGATAAATCTTGGGCTGTCCTCGGTGATTACAACGAAACTAGAAACGAATCTGATCGTAGCCCAGAATCTGAAATTACTCGGGATATGATTGAATTTAATGACTGCATCAGAGATATGGGTTGTATCGAGCCTACAAATTCTGGGAACTTCTTCACTTGGTCTTCTACGAGAGGGAATGAACAAATTAGAAAAAGTAGAATTGACAGATGTCTGGTAAAAGAGAACTGGATTAACCAATTTCCGAGAAGTCAACTTAATGTTTTGAATCCGGGTATATCGGATCACTACCCGATTAAATTGTTCTGGGAAAAGGAAGAAAGTTTCAAAATGCCCTTTAAATTTTTCAATTTCTGGATGGATAACGATAAATTCAAGGGTATCCTCGAAAGCGTATGGTCAACAGATGTCAGAGGTTCCAACATGTACAAGGTTTCTGAGAAGCTTAAGTTCCTGAAGAATCATCTCCAAAGCTTTGACAAGAAGAAGTTCAGCAATATCTCCAATAGAGTTCTGGCTGCTTGAGAAGAACTGGAAGAGGTTCAGAAAAAGTTATTAAGGGATGATAGTGATGAACAACTCAATGAAACAGAAAGATATGCGCTTGAAAACTTCAGAAAGTTGAGTCTGCTTGAAGAGAATTTTGTTAGACAGAAATCAAGACAGAGCTGGCTTTCAATGGGTGACAAAAACACAGCTTTCTTCTACAGAAAATTCAAGGCTAGAAACATGAGAAACAATGTGTACAGGCTAGAATGATGATGGTGAATATGTTCAGGGTCAAAAGGGTGTCCAAGATCTGGCTATTGATTTATATAAGCAACTTATGGGTACAAGAAAGAAGCATCAAAGTCACTTGAATACCTTGTATCAAATTATTGATAGGAAAATCTCTGCAGAAGATAGTCGCGAGTTGATAAGGGTGGTCACGAAAGTTGAGGTTAAAGAAGCTCTGTTTAGTTTTGATGGGAATAAAAGCCCGCGTCCTGATGGGTTTAATGCACAGTTTTTCAAAGATAATTGGTCGGTTGTGGGTAAAGATGTTACTGATGGGGTTCTGGAGTTTTTCAAAAACAGGAAGATGTTAAAGCAATGGAATACAGCGGTCCTAACCTTGATCCCCCAAACTGCGATACCTGAGAAAGTACAAGATTTCAGACCAATTTCCTGCTGCAATGTGATTTATAAAATAATTTCAAAAATCATTTCTAAACGGTTTAAAAATGTTATAGGAAAAATAATAAATCTTAATCAATCTGCATTCATCCCCAGTAGGACAATCTCTCATAATATTCTTCTCATGCAGAGCCTATTAAAGGCTTCGGGAAAAAGAAAATATCCCCGAGAGTGGCTTTCAAAATAGATATCAAGAAAGCTTTTGAGTCTGTTAGATGGGAAGTCATTCGAGACTTTCTGGTTGTTTCTTCTTTTCCTATGATTTTTATCGATTGGATTATGCAATGCGTTTCATCATCCTGCTTTGTTGTTAGCGTCAATGGAGTCTATAGAGGCTATTTCAAGGGTGAAAACGGGGTAAGGCAAGGGGACCCCCTCCCCTCTCTTCTTACCTTTTCGTAGCTATCATGGCGATCTTTGAGAGCATCTTCGCGATGTTCCGAAAGAATCGTCCATACAACTTTCACCCATTCTGTGAGGTAGAGGAGGTAACACATTTATACTTTCCTGACGATTTGTTCATTCAAGCGCACGCGGACGTTGATTCCATTAAAACTATTAGGGTTGCACTAACGTTCTTTTCTGAGGTAACAGGTTTAACTATTAATGAAAGCAAAAGTGTGGCATTTTATGGAGGCGTGAAGGACGAAACAAAGTAGGACATCTTCAACATCATGGGCATCAAGGAAGGCAGATTTCCCATAAGGTACTTAGGAATTCCGTTAACTACGAAGCAGATCGAGATCTCACACTGCAAGCCGCTGATTGAAAAGGTAAAAAACACGATATCTGGCTGGGCAGCGAAAAAGCTTTCTTAAGCAGGGAGGATCGAACTTATCAAAACCGTGGTTATGGGCATAGTTGGCTATTGGGCGCAACAAATGGTCATTCCGAAGAGGAGGCATCGTGAGAAACTGGTAATGAAGGAGCTCGACACACTAATGAGAAACTTTATCTGGGGTAATAGTGGAAGAGGAGGAAAGAAAGTCAAATGGACCGCTCTCTATAAACCGAAGGACGAGGGAGGCATCGACTTGAAGAACTGTATCGAGTGGAACAAGACTCTAACCTTCAAGCATCTGTGGGCTTTGGAGCGCAATCAGGAGTCACTATGGATCAAATGGGTGCATACGAGATTTATGAAACACGAAACCAGCATCTGGACCTGCAAAATTCACGAAGGTATGAGCTGGTCTCTAAAAAAGATTCTTAAACTAAGAAGCGATATTGCAGATCTTTATGACATCCGACTAGGGGACGGGAAAGGCACTCTATTCTGGCACGACCCCTGGTTTGAAAACCAGCCTATCATCGACAAGGAGCAGTTTCAAAATACTCGTATTAAAGGGACTGCGCCAAAGCGAAAATTAGAGACATCAAATACGGGAATTGGAACTTGCTCTTGAGAAGAATTCCAGAAGGAAAGAGGATACTTGATCATATAAGTAACATACAACTACACGACAGACCGGATATTCATGAATGGAAAGCTGGTATTGAAGAAAATATGGGAGGTAATCCGGGAAAAAGCGCAGAAAGTAGAATGGGCTCCTCTTGTATGGTCAACGAAGATTATCCCTCGACACCAGTTCATCCTATGGCTCGCCTTCTGGGAAAGACTCAGCACACGTGATCGTATCAGTAAATATATGAGCATCCCGGACGCGAGCTGTCTTCTATGTATAGGAAATGAAGAAACCATAGATCACCTATTCGGGAGCTATTGTATTGCTTTGGAGCTTTGGGACAGATTCTATAAAAGCCTAGAGCTGATCAGTTTCCCGAGCGAATGGAATGAAATCAAAGAAGCGGCACTACTCAAAGCCAAGGGAAATAGATTTGTAACAAGCGTGTTCAAGTGCGGCTTTGGAGCAGTGGTGTATAACATTTGGCAAGAACGGAATGCAAGGGTATATGACAGAACCCGCAGGAGCATTGACGAGTTATGGAAAGATATTGTATCGGATTGCAGCACCCTCGCGGAAACGTGGAGAGGAATTCCAAGCACTGAGCAGAACTGGAATATCTGCAGGAACTGGAATTTACCATTTTTTAAACTCACTAGAATTGAAAGCATTGTAAACAGATAATTCATTTACGTTTTTAGCTTTTATTTAGAATGTTACGACTTCAAAATCATTTTAGGCCTGTCTAGAATGATCTCTTAAACTCGTGGTTTTTTTTTTCCCGTTTTTGGGAATTTTTAATGAAATTACGCTAAGTCGTTTTCCAAAAAAAAAAGTATGTATGAAGAAAAATGACAAGTAGCGGAAGCACCGTCCCCTTTTGATTAAATCTCCAAAAAATTTCGAATGAGGTAAGAGAACTTATCAAAGAGTCAGATGATACCTGCATATATTGAAGAAATGAAGAAAGACTTTATGTCTAAATTTGAAGATGATAATAAATCAAACAAATCAGATTCAACTATGGCATCCGATTATCTTCAAGACGCTCAAAGTGATGTCGTCATTGAAGACATTTTCGAAGTAATCAAAGACACCTTGGTTGAAAAAAATTCAAGAAAAGACGTTGGATCATCATCATCCAGCCAGTTCAAAATTTAAAGGGAAACAAGATCCGAAAGATGCGGAAAAAACTTATCCCGGCAATCCCGGGAGGTACTGTTTGCAGAAGAAGAAGACAAGATCCGTAATTTGCGGAAAAAGCTTATCCCGGGAATCCCGGGCGTCACTGTTCAAGTTTTTAACTTTTATTTAAATGTTTTACTATAAATAGTTGTTTATGTTGGGTTGGAAAGGGGAGGCGAAAACGACCCCTGAAATCTGTATTGTACTCTCTCTCTATTGTACTCTCTAGCACCATCACCCAGTTTGGAGGACAATGTGTTTATTCTTCATTCCCGAGTACGTTCCAAATCTTATTACGTATTTAATTATTTGCTTTAAATGTCAAGCCTAATAGGCTATATATATATATATATATATATATATATATATATATATATATAATATTTTTATAATATTTATAATTACATAATTATTCTTTATAAAAAAAATACTACATTATTTTTATAATATAAATTTTAATATTTCGAATAACTACAATAATATTTAAAAAAAAATAATATTAACATTAATATTTTTAAAATTATTTTTATTAACTTATTTGAAAATTATATATTTTAAAACTCAATATATATTATTTGATAAATAAATTTGTTAAACATTTAATATATAATTAAAAGATATTAATATTATTTAATAATATTATTAATTTATATTATCAAAATATTCACACTAAATTTAATATTAATTAATTATGATAAAATATTTTGAAATTATGAATTATTTAATAAGATTAATAATTTTAATTTTAATATATTTTATGTTTATAATTGTTAAAATTAATTATAATTTTAAATAAAAAAATTGTACAAAACTTTTAATTTATAAAAAATACTATTTATAATTTATTTTATTTTAAAACATTACTAAAATATTTACTAAATAAATATGAAATTAAGTAATAATAATAAGTTAGATATAATAATTTTTTTTTCAAATATTTTTTGTGATTAATATATATATAATTTATTATTAATATTTTTATTTCCTTTTTGCTTTTATATTTCGAGATTCATTGAATTAAATAATGTTTCAAATTTATTTGATTAAGTTTATAATATTACAAACTTATTACATGTTTTAATAATATATTATATAAATTTAAATATATTAAAATTATTAATCATATTATCAAATTTTAAAATAAAATTATTATTTCAAAATATATAATAAAATTATAATTAGAATTTCATATAAATTAAAATGTTTTCAATAAAATTATTATAATTACTTATTTATTTAGGATAGAAAAATCTTTATTTAGTAAAGAATTAAGAAAAAATATTTTAAATATATGAAGGTTATAAAATAATATATACAAAATAATGTATTTATCATATATATTTACTTGATAATATCCTAATAAGATATCTTTCAATGATTTTCAATTTTTATTGTACACATTTATTAAATAAATATGAAAAATATACAGTAATTTTATATATTATATAGGATTAATAATATTTTGGATGTTTATTTTTATAAACTTACTGTTTTAAATATTATTACATTATTTGTGTTATATGTTCTTCTTAGATAAAAAAAAATAATTAAATCATTTTTAATTGTAAATTATTCACAAATGAAAAATATATATTTAAAATGATGAAATAAAATAAAAATTAACATTAATTATTTTATTTATTTTTCTTACTTTTAAATTATTACTGCTATAGAATTGTTAATCATTTTCAATAATAATTTTCTTTAATTTTAAAAATGTAATATAGTTTGAATTAAGAGTTTATATAATTAAATAAATAAATTTATTCTGTTAAAAAATAATTTTATGTTATCCTTTAATATTAATAAATTATGTTTAATAAAAAAATATTTTTTATTTTTTATTTAAATTTATTAATAAACATTGTTAACTACATTTCTAAAAATAGATAGTATTAAAAACAAGTGTAAACATAATATTTTTATAAATAGGAATAATATATATATATATATATATATATATATATATATATATATATATATATATATGAATAATATTTTTATAATATTTATAATTATATAATTATTCTTTATAAAAAAAACAATACATTATTTTACTATAAAATAAGCTTTAATATTTCGAATAACCACAATAATATTTAAAAATAATAATATTAATATTAATATTTTTAAAATTATTATTTTTACTTCATTTGAATATTATATATTTTAAAATTCAATATATATTGTTGGGTCAAATTTTTTTAATAAAATAATTAATAGAATAAGCGTATTTTATGCCAACTTTATTTTGATGATATGTGACTAACGCTTAATTGTGATTAAAACTAAGTTAAGAATAAAACTAAGTTGTTTAATTGTTTTCTATGTAGGTGCATCAGACTGTGCTAACTTAGACGTGGTCTAAGGAGACTAAATAGACGTGTTACGAAGTTAGACGTTGAAGTCTAACTCCATTAGACGTGGTAGTCTAATGAGAAACGTAGTTAGACATTGTAGTCTAACGGATACGTAGTTAGACATTGAAATCTAATCGATTAGACGTGGTAGTCTAATGGAAAACGTAGTTAGACGTTGGCGTCTAACTCCTTCAGACAAGTCTGAAGTGATACGTAGTTAGACGTGGAAGTCTAACGGATACGTAGTTAGACGTCAAAGTCTAATTCCATTAGATGTGGTAGTCTAATGGGATGCGAAGTTAGACGTTGACGTCTAACTCCTTCAGAAAAGTCTGAAGTGATTCGTAGTTAGACGTTGAAGTCTAACTCCATTAGACGTGGTAGTCTAATGGGAAACATAGTTAGACGTTGGTGTCTAACTCCTTCAGAAAGTCTGAAGTGATACGTATTTTGATGTCGCAGTTTAACTCTATTAGACTTGTCGGCCTAATGGAACATGTAGTTAAACGTTTTCATCTAACTCCCTTAGACTTGACAGTCTAATGGAGCATGTCTAATGCCTCGCTTCAGCAGCCGTTTGAAGTTAGCATACGTCTACACACGATCAACTAGTTGTCTACAACTCTACTTCACTCTCTCCTGTGTTGTCTGACAAGCCAACTAATTGTATATAATGAACGAACGTCACGTACACAAATGTCCTTCCAACAGTTTTTCCAGTACAAGACAATATTATAGAGGATATTCAGCGCACTACCAGTTCGGCCACGATCCATTTACTCAGAGGCTGTTGTACTCTTGTACTATGGGAATCCTTCCAATGGACTCTTGCCACGTGTCCATGAAGAAGATTCGATCGTTGGTGTCCTTCTACTACAAATAGATGCTCAAGGACAACGGACGAATCTCTATCTACCAGTTACCAATCTTACAAGCTTACGCTTGCATTTACTAATTTCTTACATCATTCAAGCTCAAGAGAGAAAGAATCAAACTATTGTCTAGCTGTGATAATATTTTTAATAATATTGTAAGTTGAATAGATATTATTTTGTTCAACAGAGTGTTAGCTAGTTCAGTAAGCTATATTTGATTCAAAGAATTTAATGAAATCATTCCGTTTGTGGAAGAAGGGGTGACATAGGAGGATTTGGTCCGAACATCTATAAAAAAACTCCCTGTGTCCTTTAATTTCTATCATTCATCTTTCATTGGTTCAAATCTTCAAATCTGATGAACACTTCAGTAATTGAAATTGTTTCAAAAGTTCGAATGATTTGTGAATAATAGAAACAAATTTTAACTTCTAATAGAGTTAAAATCGAATTGATTGTCATAACATGTTATCAGTAACCAACCCTATTCTCTACTAGTTACACTAATCCTATAATAACTATATAACTATATATAAACATTTATATATAAATAATATTTATATATATATATATATATAAATAATATTTTTTATAATATTTATAATTAGATAGTTATTCTTTATAAAAAAATAATACATTATTTTACTATAATATAATCTTTAGTATTTCGAATAACTACAATAATATTTTTAAAAAATAATATTAACATTAATATTTTAAAAAAATAATATTAACATTAATATTTTTAAAATTATTATTATTAATTTATTTAAATATTATATATTTTAAAATTAAATATATATTATTTGATAAATAAATTGATTAAACATTTAATATATAATTAAAAAATATTAATATTATTTTATAATAATATTATTTTTCATTATCAATTCTTTAAAAAAAAATCATACTATAAAAAATATTCAAACAAAATTTGATATTAATTAATTTATAATAAAATATTTTGAAATTAAGAATAATTTAATAAGATTAATAATTTAATTTTTATATATTTTATGTTTATAATTGTTAAAATTAATTATAATTTTAAATAATAAAATTGAACAAAAATTATAATTTATACAAAATTCTATTTATAATTTATTTTATTTTGAAACATTACTTAGAATCAAATAAATATATAATTAAGTAATAATAATTATTTAGGATCAAATATTTGTTCTAATAATTTTATTTTCAAATATTTTTTTGTGATTAATATATATATAATTTATTATTAATATTGTTCTTTTCTTTTGTTTTTATTATTTGAAACTCATTATATTGAATAATATTTGAAATTTATTTGATTAAGTTTTTAATATTAAAAAATGATTACATATTTGAATAATATATTATATAAATATATATATATATATTAAAATTAATAATCATATTATCAAATTTTAAAATAAAATTATTTTTTCAAAATATATAATAAAATTATAATTATTTAATATTTATTTATTAATATTTTAGTAATTATTCAAATAAAATTGATGAGAAATAGAATTTTTTTAAATTAAAATGTTTTCAATAATATTATTATAATTACTTATTTATTAAGGATAGAAAAACCTTTATTTAGTAAATAATTAATAAAAAATATTTTAAATATATTAAGTGTATAAAATAAAATATACAAAATAATGTATTTATCATATATATTTACATTTTAATATCCCAATAAAATATCTTTCAATGATTATGGATTTCCATATGTTATTGCACACATAAATATACAAAATATACAGTAATTTAAAATATTATTTAGGATTAATAATATTTTGGATGTTTATTTTTATAAACTTACCGTTTTAAATATTATTACAATATTTGTGTTATATGTTCTTCATATATAAAAATAATTAATTAAATAATTTTAAATTTTCACATATGAAAAATATATATTAAAAATTATGAAATAAAATTAAAATTAATTGTTTTATTTATATTTGTTATTTTTAAATTATTACTCTTATACAATTGTTAATCATTTTTAATAATAATTTTATTTAATTTTGAATTAAGGGTTTAAATAATTAAATAAATAAAATTATAATATTAATAAAATAATTTTATTTTATCCTATATTATTTATAAATTATGTTTTATAAAAAAATAGTTAATATTTTTTATTTAAATTTATTAATTAACATTGTTAAGTACATTTTTTAAAATAGATAATATTAAAAACAAGTGTAAACATAAATGAAATAAAAATAAATTATAATTAAAAATAAATTACATTTAAAAATAACAATTAATAATAAAAAATAATATAATTATATATGTAAGATTAAAAGAATAATTATTTATATAATATTAATATGTTTATTATTATTTCTTATATTAACTAATATATTATAGAGAATATATAAATATTTATAATAAAATAAAAATATTTTCTTTTTTCTAATATTATTTATATTTTTATAATTATTTTTGATAATATAACTATAATATATGAATAATATTTTTATAATTAGATAATTATTCTTTATATAAAAATAATACATTATTTTACTATAATATAAGCTTTAATATTTCGAATAACTTCAATAATATTTAAAAAAAATATATTAACATTAATATTTTTAAAATTATTATTATTAATTTATTTGAATATTATATATTTTAAAATTCAATATATATTATTTGATAAATAAATTTATTAAACATTTAATATATAATTACAAGATATTATTATTATTTCATAATAATATTATTTTCCATTATCAATTCTTAAACAAAATAATACTATACAAAATATTCACACTAAATTTAATATTAATTAATTTATGATAAAATATTTTGAAATTTTTAATTATTTAATAAGATTAATAATTTTAATTTTATATATTTTATGTTTATAATTCTTAAAATTAATTACAATTTTAAATAAAAAAAATTGTAAAAAACTTTTAATTTTACAAAATTCTATTTATAATTTATTTTATTTTGAAACATTACTAAAATATTTACTAAATAAATATACAATTAAGTAATAATAATAATTTTATCAAATATTTTGATAAAATTATTTTATTTTCAAATATTTTTTGTGATTAATATATATCATTTATTATTAATATTATTATTTTCTTTTGTTTTTATATTTTGAAACTAATTGTATTAAATAATGTTTCAATTTGTTTTATTAAGTTTATAATATTAAAAAATGATTACATATTTTAATAATATATTATATAAATATATATATATATATTAAAATTATTAATCAAATTATCAAATCTTAAATTAAAATTATTATTTCAAAATATATAATAAAATTATAATTATTTATTATTTATTTAGATTTTAATAATATATTATATAAATATATATATATATTAAAATTATTAATCATATGATAAAATTTTAAATTAAAATTATTATTTAAAAATATATAATAATATTATAATTATTTACTATTTATTTAGTAATTATTTAAAATAAAATTGATTATAAATAAAATTATATATAAATTAAAATGTTTTCAATAAAATTATTATAATAACTTATTTATTTAGGATAGAACAAACATTCATTTAGTAAAGAATTAAGAAAAATATTTAAAATATATTAAGTATATAAAATAAAATATACAAAATAATATATTTATCATGTATATTTACTTGTTAATTTCTCAATAACATATCTTTCGATGATTTCCATTTTTTTATTGTAAACATAAATATTAAAAATATAGAGTAATTAAAAATATTATTTAGCATTAATAATATTTTGGATTTTATACTTCTTACTTTAAAATTATTACTCATATAGAATTGTTAATCATTTTTAATAATAATTTTATTTAATTTTGAAAATGTAATATATTTTGAATTAAGAGTTTAAATTATTAATTAAACAAAATTATAATATTAAGAAAATAATTTTATTTTATCCTATATTATTAATAAATTATGGTTCATAAAAAAATAGTTAATATTTTTTAGTTAAATCTTTTAATTTACATTGTTAAGTACATTTCTATAAATAGCTAATATTAAAAACAAGTGTAAACATAAATAAAATAAAAATAAATTATAATTAAAAATAAATTACATTTAAAAATAATAATTAATAATACAAGTTAAGGCTCTAGTCTCTACCCTGCATCAGAAAATACGGTTCATGGCTAACGGCAAACTCATCACCATAGAAGGTGAGAAGTACGTCATGGATGTTATCAATTCAACTCACTCCACTAATCTTGTGGTTGAGTTAAGTGGATTCAATATCTTTTTTATATTTAGGCAATACCAAGATTCATCTCATCTTCTTGACTTTACACCATATAGTGTTATTTCGATGCGTCTCATGCAGAAAATGGGATATTTCCTAGAATGGGTTTAGGACCAAATGCTATAGGTATGACTTATTTTCCTTGGTCTTATTACGACTCAAACAGTTTTGGTATCGGATATCCTTCGACTGGGTATCAACGTTCTATAAAAGGTAAAATATCGTTCCCAATCCAGTCTTACTAGGACTATAAAGGTTCCCAATCTATCCTTACTAGGACTATGGCGGCTCAAAATCCAGCCTTACCAGGATTATGGTTGTTCATAATCCATCCTTACCATAATTAAACGAGCTTTGTCCCCAGCCTCGAATGGACTAATTGACATTTAGTGTTGTATAATTACGTCATTATCCTCAAATAAGTCCCAAACATGGAATGGACTAATCGACCTCTTGTTTTGTATAACTACATCGCATGAACATCGGGAGAACTACCCGAGATCTGATTCTTCCAAAGAAATAAAAAGAATATACCAAGGACAAAAGGAAGATACGTAGGCAACCTATATATAGGTCCGGTCTCAAACTCAACCAAAAAATAAATAAATAAATAAAGGAATAGCTATTTGTAATGTTGTCTGACATAAAGTGTAAAGATGGTGGGAACAATGGTTCTTTCCACCAACTAGTGACCTGAATTTTAGGAAATAAGTAGTGGCAAAAGTCAAGAGCAATTTTGTTAAACAAACAATGATTATTCTCCCGCATATAACCTTGAGTTTCTAGAAAACTTTAATTGATGGATATCCATAATAAGCTCATTTTCGTGCTACGCGATTTTCTACAAAATTAACCTTCAATGGAAAGCTTTTGAAAAAATGAACCAGAAGAAACCCAAAACTCAAGCTTAAGCCGCAATCTGAGAAAAGACGTCTCATTCCCCTTTGTACAAGAGAACAAAGAGAGTTAGACTAAAGGCTTCTAAAGAATAATATTGATAACATTCTTGTGTAGGTTGAGGTGAAATCACCGTTTATGCTCACTCAGGCGACTGTCCCGATGACTATCACAATAGCCAAACGTATTGATTCGCCCAGATTCACCCACGAAACCAAAAAATATATAACACTCCTGTGTAGGTTAAGGTGTTGAAATCACTGTTTATGTTCACTCGAGCGATTGTCCCAAAAACTATCATAAGAAAAAAATGTATTGATTCTCCCAAATACACCATAGGAAACCAAAAAATATATGATACTCCCATCTAGGTTGAGGTGATGAAATCACTATTTATATTCACACGGACAGTAGTTCCGATGACTATCGCAAAAGTATAACGTTTTGATTCCTCTAGATATACCTCAGAAGCAAAAAAAAAAATTAAAGCCAGAAAGTTGAAGCTCTTTCTGTGACTATACTCAGAATAATTAAACTTTTGAAGGATTGTGTCCCATGGAAAAAACAACCTAAAATATAACTGAACGAGACCCCCATATCTCAGTCACCTTCCTTGAGAGTTAAGTATTTGGATTATTGTATGCACGAGACTGGATTTATCATCTATATCTTAACATAAGAGAAAAAAAAACTTGAGCTTTTCAAGTGAGATAATCCCAAAAATGCTCGTATCTTAGCCTTGAACACATTTCGAATCCAAGTTTCAATGACTTGTGGAAATGTTCAAAGTTTCTTGTATTTCCAAACTTTATATGAAACAGAATTGGGAACCGTTCATTCCCTAGATATGACAACATAACTAGTCGATATTTCAATCAGTTGTGAAGGTTATTTCGTAAGACTAAAAGGAAAAAGATTATAATGAAATCCTCCTTAAAGTGATAAAGTCCCCTAAGAGTCAACGATTTTACACTAGTTGCAAAGGACATTTTGTCACATTGAAACCAAAACTTCCTTCAAAACAACAAGGTCAATATTTCACCTAGCTGTGAATGACACTTTGTCAAAATTAGAAGAGATAAGCTTTCAATCAGAACAACTCCTCTTATAAACCATTTCCAACTCAATTATGATTTTTCAATTAGTCATGAAGGTCATTTTGTACAAGATCTCTTAAAAGCCCTATTTATTAATAGGCTCGGTAGATCATTATTATGATTCATAAAGACCTATTTCGATAGGAATCTATGTAGGTTATCGCTAAAACCTATCCCCAATATATAGGCGTCTATGTAGGTTATTATTATAACTAATCCCCTAGGAGTGATTGTTTTCACTATTCCCCAAAGAATGAGCCCTATCTCTAAATAAGTATCCATACAGGTCAATATTATGACCAATTCTTTACAGAGTTATTATTATCAACTTCCTAAAGAAGGTTTTATTCCATGATGAACATTCATGGAGGTCATTATTATGACTAACCTTCAGTAGTAAATCTCATCTCTTGATGGACACAACGTGATTTTAATCACGTCACCTAGAAGATTTTATTTCATCCTCAAAAGAGAATCATGTTCATCCACACCCCCCCCCCCCCACACACACACTAAGTTCTATCACATTATACGCATTCATGAGAATCATTATTATGACTAATCTTTAGTAGTGAATCCATCTATTGATAGACATGGTGTAGTTATTATCACTATCCCCGTAGAGATTTATCTTTATCCCCGTGGAGCTGTATCACCATCCTTAGAAGAATATTCCTCAAGAGAGTCCTACCTCTTAATGAATTGTCTTTAGTAGAAGACCTTAACCTATAGAGAGTACTATTTACTCACTAGTCAAGCCTTATATGTTGATATGTATTATTAACCATTGTTATGATAGGATTATAATAATTCATCCCTAGTTGAAGTCATGTTTACTCCCAAACACGCATAAGACTATTGTGATTAGTATATCCCTAGACAAGATTGAATCATCAGATCTTGTATGGCTCTCCCCACCTATGAGTCATTGTTATGATTCATCTCCAACATCTATTACCATATAGATTTTATCCTTCTACCTTATTATAAGCTAGAGTACAAATTTCAAGATGTTCATCCTTCGAACCCACGTTTTCTCAAAATGAAGTTTGTTTTATTCAAACTCGATTCGAGAGGGGCATTCTATAAACATGAAAATTTGACATACCCTATTTTGTAAATAATATTATTATTTCTAATAATATTAAAATAATATTTTAAATTTTTTAATTCAAAATAACCCAAAAAAGATTAAAGGTCAAGTTAGGGCTAATTATTGGGTAATTAAAACCTAATTAGAAAAGTAAATAAAAAACCAAAAAATAATTTGAAGTTAAAATATTATATTTATTGTACCCACATTAAACCCAAAAATGTGTTTAAATTATTTAAATAAGATTTTAAACATAAATTATATATAATTTATGACTTACAACAATTATATAAATACCCCCAAAATTCCCAAAAATACTTAAATATTAAAATATAAACAAGATTTTTATTATGATTTTAGAAATATTTTTTGTGAAATTTTTGGTGAAATAAAATGCAAGAACTGAATTAAAATTCAATTTCAAATAAAATTTTAATTAACAATCAAACTAATAATCTATTGTGGCCGAAATTATGCTTAAGAGGTTGCAGCATGATTTTCAGGTATCGGATCAACGTTGGATTTTTATCCAGCACCCAGGAACGCGCCACATAGTCGGATGAAACAATGTTAGTGCAAGCCTGCTCCACCGGATCAACTAACAGGATGGACTAACCCCGTTAGCTGAGATCTTTGAACACGATCGAAACTCCCAACGGTGCCACAAAACAACGTCGTTTTGGGTTTTCTTCTTCGATGAACAATGACGCTAGCCAAAACCACGACTGATCATAGATGATTCTTCTAGAAGGTGTAGCTTCTTCGTCTCTAAATCGAATTCGATGGGAGAACTGATCTAGCTCGGGTTTAAATAGTCCCTCATCATTCTTCTACCAAATCATCAAACAATCACAGCATATCACAGTCTAAATCGAAGATCCAAAGAACTTTGACGTGTAGAATTGTTTTAAAAATTATTCCGACAATTCAATCTTTGATCCAGGCATCAGAAAAGCTTTTAACACATCACATGAGTTTTCTTCAACTATTGGTATACTTCCACATCCTTGATATATTGATTTGTAATTGAAGTATTTTTTCAACTTTTTTAAGATTCATCCATTTGATCTGTTTTAGGGCTTAATTATGTGTGTTCTTTGTTTAGAATCACTCCCTATATCATGTATGAATTTTCTATTGAAATAGAATTGATAAAATCAACTTCAAATAAAAATTTTGAAAAAATTAGTTTGAAAATCTGGATTTTTTGAAATTGGTATTTCGTGAGCTTTTAGGCTTGAATTTTGAAAGAAATAGATATTTGTGGTTAAAATATGCGAGAAGATTAGTTGTTTGACTGAAGTGAAACTTAAGGTCACGAGATAAAGTTTGATTTAAATTGGTAGATAAATGTGGAATTAGATGGTTGGTTAGTTAGAGTGTTTTAAAGTCACGAGGTGAGAGGTTGATTGAGCATTGATGGGCTAAAGTGAGGGTAAAAAAGAGATTGATAATGTTTGAGATTTTTTATTTAACCAAAGTGTAAGGTCACGAGATAAGAGGTCCATTGGAAAAAATATGTGATCAAATATGTGAGAAAATGAGTTTTTTTACCTAAGTGGATAAAATATAGAATGGGAGTGTTCTATTTTTTATTTTAATATATTATTCATGATTTATTAAGTATTTTAAACATTAATACATATTTTAAAATTATTATAATTTTTTATTAATTGTTTTTTGTTTATATTTTTATCTGTGTGCATCACAAGACAATCTTCCTAGTTATTTATAAAGCCCCAAATATACACAAAAAATATAGAAAAAATAAATAATATGTTTATTAAAATATTTTCTTTATTTTTTAAGTTGAAAATAAAATCAAAAGGAGTTAAAAAATCAATTTCAAACAAGCTCCAAGGCTTCAAAAGGGTATTGATCCAATGTAGCTAAATGTAAGAGAAATATTTTCAATAGACCACACAACCATTGGACGAGTGGTGGAATCTTATCAAACGCACAATAACTATTCGCGGTGCCTGCTGCAACCGAAGGAAGGTGCTTCCACGCAATAGTGGATAAACTAATGCGCGCCTCAACATTGTTTGTCCAAACACAAGTGAAATGCCCAGCGCTGACGGAACATGAACAAAACGCCCAAGGAGTCCGTGCTTAGTCCAAAAACAACGTCATTTCAAGATTCCCTCATTGATCAAACACGAAAAAAGAAAATAACACCATTTTTTATCCTTGTCTGTCTTCTTTGTCGCGAAAAACTAGATCAACATCGGCTGACATCTTTTGTTCTTCAAAGATGGAACTAGGCATATACTACTCAAAATGGAATAATTCAAAGGTTGAAATAATCAAGCTAACTTGGTGATTATTTCACCTCAATCATGACCTGAACGATCAATTTGGATGTAGAATAGACAAAATCTATTAATGACCAACGTAGAGAGGCTATAAATAACCCTCCTCCGCCAAGACGAAAGCAAAGATCAAAGTCTTAAGCCCTCAATCCACTTCACATAAAATCTGTGATTAAAATTTTCTAGGTTTTTTTGACAATTTTATAATTTTGTGTCTTAAAGGTCGATTTTGGGTAAGCACAAAACTTCTAAAAGAGTAGGAGTGTTCTATAACTCTCTGTTATAATTCATGTTGTAATTCAACTTATTAATTAAAATTAAAATTTTCATATTTCAGTTCATTCACTTTTAAATATTGCTTGATTATTCATCTTTCAGTTAATTCACTCTTAAATATTGTTTGATTTAATTTCAAAATTGATTTTTTTTTGTTTTTATTCTTTCTCTCTATCTCTCGAATTACAGTTTGAAAATATTCCTAACATCTTCTAAATAATATTAGGAATGGTTTTGAATCAATTCCAATCGATTTTAAGCATGGTTGCATAAAAACCAAAATTTTCAAAAATATGGAAAAATCTATTTCTTGAATTGGCTAAAACTCTTACACAGTGTTGTTGTTTGGTTCCATTTGATTCTATTAAGTATAAAGAAACTATTAGTAAGTTCCTTATACTCAATTGAATCCTAAAAATTGAAATTCCCAATTTTACTCAAAAACTATTCCAATCAAATGGAACATCACCTCAATCGAATTATGCATCAGATAATGTTATAAATGCTCATTTGGACTATTCGAATCTTCCCATACCCTCAGATTGAAGAATACAAGCTCCAATCAAATTCATGAAACTTGTAGTTTGATGTTCTTAACGGCCGGCAGAGAAATCTCGGTCCGACCGAGGATCCTCTACATCCAACCGAGGAATCCTGGCAAATCAAGAAATCTCACACTCGAATGACAAATCATGGTATCCGACGAAGAAATTCCACACCAGGAACACATAAAAATTGATAGTAGAAGATCCCACCGGCATTAATACAAAAATATAAGATTTGCTCAGTTTGAATTTTTATCTAAATACAAAGCAAAATATATTAATTAAATTAATCAAATTTAAAAATATTAGAAATTAAACTTAAAAATGAATATAAAAAGATAAGAAATAATTAATCAACAATAATTCTTTTTAATACCTTTTATTGATCACCAAAATGTTTATAACTTTTTAGATAAAAATTAGGGGCATAATTATAAATTTTAAATTGTTAGAACTAGCATCAACAGTATCCTATGGGGTTTGAGTATTCTTGAACAACTATCGACTTCTAATTCGGTTTTAATCATGTTAGAGGTTAAGACCTATTTATATTCTCGTGACAAATATCCGCGAGCTCTTAAATCAGATTCGAGTGCGGAATTACTCGCTAGATTTGAAGTGTATGATGCAGAATGAATAAGACAGTAAGAAATGAACATAAATTTGTTTTTTGATGTTCGAAGATAACAACTTCTACGTCACCCCTTCTTTTGTTTACAGAAGGATACACTAGAAAACTTTAACTTGTATAGTATGTACACAAGTTAGAAACCCAAGAGTTAATAATGCTTTCTCTGAACTCCTAGCTCTCACTCTGTTGAACCGACACTCTCTGTTCAACATATAACGCTTAATGTTTTTAACAAATATTATAACAGTTTCTCTCTTAGCTTATATTAATGGAAAGTACAGAGTATGCAAATTACAACAACTTGGATAGTGAGAGAGTAATCTTGATCATAGATGAACAATCTCAAAAAATATGATCAAAAAGATCGTTTTTTGGGAACTTCTTAAGGAGAATCTATATATGAGTCACACCCGCTTTGCATTTAATGTTGGCGTGTTGTAGAGCTCCGCGTGCTGATATAGCATACCTCTACTTGAGCACTTTAGTATCGTAGACATTCTTTAATGACGTGTGACTATTGAGCTTCTTAAAAGGTTTGTATTAATGATACACGGAATTTAATGCAAGTTAATGCAACGGTAAAATCTTAATATTTTCATGTGGTATTATTCCGTTGTTTACTGTGCATACTGATGTGGCAGTCACTACTTCAGACGACTGCTGAAACAAGGCGTCTAACCGTTTCTTCAAACTACTGGTTTGTTCACACAAAGACATCTGCTTACGATGAGACATCTACTCTTCAGACCTGTGGTCTGGATGAAGAAGACCGTCTGAATGCACTTCTTCACATTTATCGTCTGATCTCATCTTCTGCCTTGCACGCCTACTCGCGTTTTTTAACCTGTCTATTGAAACCAAGCGTCTTCTTGCTTCTTTAACTAATTTTTAAGAGCATATTTTGAGTTGTACGTGAAATAATAAAACTCAAATTATTATAAATTTGCACTGGGTGAGATTCGAACACGCGATCTTTATTATATAAAATGCACACTTAACTAATACATTACTTAAGATGTTGATGTCTTTTTATATATTTATATGATTTATATGACTAACAATTATATATATATAATTAAACTTAGTTTTATCCATTCATTATCAAAACCATTTCCTAAATTATCAATTATCAAAATCAAGTATGCTAATTATCTTAAATAAATTAAGACCTTAATCTAATAATTTATCCTTTTTAATTATTTAAGCTAAATTATCAAAACTAAGTGGGTTCATGATTTAAACATAATTTAAAATTTTCCCCCTTTTTAATTATTTAAACTAAATTATCAAAATCATGTGTTCATAACTAATTAAACTTAGTTTTATACATTCATTATCAAAACTATTTCATCAATCATTAATCATCAAAATCAAGTATGTTAATTATCCTAAATAAATTAAGACCTTAATCTAACAGTTTCTCCTTTTTTGATTATTTAAGATAAATTATCAAAACTAAGTGGGTTCATGATTTAAACACAATTCAAAAATTTCTCCCTTTAAGATGATTTAAACTAAATTATCAATACCAGGTGAGTTCATAACTAATTAAACATAGTTTTATCCATTCATTATCAAAACTATTTTATCAATCATTAATCATCAAAATCAAGTATGTTAATTATCCTAAATCAATTAAGACATTAATCTAACAATTTATTCTTTTTTGATTATTTAAGCTAAATTATCAAAACTGAGTAGGTTCTGGTTTGAACACAATTCAATAATTTCTCTCTTTTTAATTATTTAAACTAAATTATCAAAACCAGGTGAGTTCATCCTTTAATCATTTTAAGCATTATCGTAATCTAACAATCCTAAAATATTTCTAAGGTAAGAAAATTTAGACTCGGGAAGTGGCTTCGTGGAAATGTCCGCCACTTGTTGATCTAATGACACGTATTCCATCGGAATGTTCTATTTTTCCTACATCCATAGACAATAACAAATATGGTACCCATTTTTCTTTGGGTCTGTAGCTTATTAGTCCCTTGGGAATCCATACTTTGATTATTTTAATGAATTTCCCATTATGTATGTAGTGTATTTGTCAGATTGCTTTCTGCATGCTGATGATTCCTTAACTTTAAAATATGAAATTTGGTAAAAAAAATTTGACTTTCTGTCAAGTTTTTGTTTGCCATGCCAACTGGTTGCCCGTTTCTTTGGCTTGAGCCAGCTATCAGTTGGCTTAACATATTTAATCTTATCTTTTAACGTTAAGTCACCACAGTTGTGATTAGTTTTATTGTCAGTTAAGATACCCTTGACAAATATTATTGGTTAAAGCTCGTCTATAACTAGGTTCAACATTTTCTTGGACTCATCTGGACAACTATTATTAAATACTAAACCGGATTTATATCCTGCAGGTCTCTGTTGAATAATTAGTTGTTGGACAACTTTTTAGATTTAGTCCATGAACAAATCACATAGTTTAATCTTTCATTTTTAGTAGAAAGAGTTTTGATTGTTTATTTGAGCTTCTCATTCTCAGATGAGATCTCATTTAGTTTATTGTTTTTATAAACTTCAGTTTCATTGTTTTGAGATGTGATCTTGAATTGTCAGATGTATTTTTCAAATTTAAAGAGTCTAACAGTTTCTTGTACTCAATGACCATGTCATTGAGTGCGGAAGTTATATCTTTTTTTTGTAAATTCGTTAGAGTTGAAGTCAAATATCTCGATGTCATTTACCATGAGACAATTGAGAGTTTCTTCCTCAATTTTAATTGAGGAGCTTTCATAGATTTGAGTAAGATTTTCCCAAATCTCCTTGGAAGAGGAGCATGACTTGATCTTGTTGAACATGACATTGTTAAGCGTCTTGTATAGAATGTATTTTTCCACATAGTCAAGATTGGCATTTCTTTTATCTTAAATCATCCACTCGTATTTGGGTTTCTCCGTCATCTTAAGAGAACCGTCATTCTTAGTTGTGGTTATGCCGATCTTCATGATTTTCATCAAACCGTCAGTAATGACATACCACATCTCATCGTCTTGAGCCACCAGGTGGACTGGAATTCTGATATTCCAATTATTATAGTCTTCAGTTGTGAACACTCGGATCTTGTTGAGAATAGACATGATGTTGATGCTTTGAGAATAGAAAACCTGCTTTGATGCCACTTGTTAGGATCGGCATCAACATCAACCGGTGGGGTTTGAGTATTTCTGAACGACTATCGACTTCCAATTTGGTTTTAACCCTATTAGAGGTTAAGACATGTTTCTATTCTCGTGACAAATCTTCACAAGCTCTTGAATCGGATTCAATTGCAGAATTACTCGCTAGATTTGAAGTGTATTGATGCAGAATGAATAAGACAGTAAGAAATGAACACAAAGTTGTTTCTTGATGTTCGGAGATAAAAAACTCCAACGTCACCCCTTATTCTGTTTCCAGAAAGATACACTAGAAGACTTTAACATGTATACCCTCTACACAAGCTCGGTCAGAAACCTAGGACTTAACAATGCATGTTCTGGACTCCTAGCTCTCACTTTATTGAACACACTCTCTGTTCCACATAAAACTGGGATAGTGAGAGAGTAATCTTTATCATAGATAAACAATCTTGAAAACGCTGATTAAGAAGCTCATTTTTTTGAGAACCTCTTAAGGAGCTCATATATATATGAGTCACTTTCAAACTGTGTCACATCCAAACTTGAGTATCATAACCCTTCTTTAATGGCGTGTGACTATTGAGCTTCTTAGAAGGTTTGTATTAATGATACACGGTAGTTAATGCAACGGTCGATCAAATCTGAATATTGACATTACAATAAACAATGGAATAATGCCACATGTAAATATTCAGATTCCTTAACTAATTTATAAGAGCATCTTTTGAGCTATACATTAAATAATAAAATTAAAATTATTATAAATTTGTATCGGGTGAGATTCGAACCCGCGATCTTTATGATATAGAATTCACACTTAACAAATAAACCACTTGAGATGTTGATGTCTTTTTATATATTTATATAATTGATATGACTAACAATTATATATATATATATATATATATAATTAAACATAGTTTTATGACTTTATCCATTTATTATCATAACCATTTAATCAATCATCAATTATCAAAATCAAGTATGTTAATTATCCTAAATCTATTAAGACTTTAATGTAACAATTTCTCCTTTTTTGATTATTTATGCTAAATTATCAAAACTAAGTGGGTTCATGATTTAAACACAATTCAACACAAATGTTGAAATTAATTATCGAAGTTTTAGTAATTGTATAAGTTAAAGTTTTAAAATTTAAGAGTTATTTATTTCTTAATTTACAAGAAAACTTTTTTAATGTTTTATAAAGAAGAGACAATAAAACGTACTAATTCGGATGAAAATAGACAAATTAATTTTTTTATTCTGTTTTAAACTAAAACACTAGCAATTTGGAAGAAAGATCCTAATTATTTTAAAATAAATTATTTTTTATTTCTTAAAGTTTTCATTATCCCCTTATATAACAATAAAATAGATAAAATTAATTATCTTTAGAAATGTATAATAACTTCTCAACATAATATGCATTTTTAAATGTTAGGATTTATATGATTTTATTAATAAACTTAATATCTAAAAAATTACTTCATTGTTGAATTCAAATTAGACTTATTATTAGTTGATTTTGTTTAGGCTCATTTGTGGTCTAATATTTTTTTAGTGATACATTTTATTATTTGGAGATCCATATCATTTTATAGTTTAATTATAAGTTTATTTTATTTAATAATCAAAATTTTTAAGATGACATGATATAATATTTTTATAATGTTATAAAAATTTAAAAATCTTATAGTATTCTTTTTAATTTTTTAATTAAAAAGTATATTATTTTAAGATAAATTTAAGAAAATATTTTATAATGTCGTTTTTCAACTCAATTTTAGAAATCATATACGATAAGACACGATTAATTAACTACGGTATTAAAAGCAGTCATATAGTAGTTAAGAATCAGACCTCTCTTCCGTCCCAGTCCACTTGTAAAAATCGGAGAGCTGTTTTTTCTAATTAATCAAAATCTTGATTGTCTGGTTTATTTTAAAAATGCATAAGGCTTGTTTGTTTGAATAATGGTTTATTAATAAATGTTTGATATAAAAATGCCTAAATATATTTTGAAAATTCCAAAAAAGTATAAAATTATTAGAATTCATTTTCTACATTTTATAAAATAAAAAGAATTTGAATTAGGGTTGATTGGATAATTTTTATTATTTTGTCTAACTTTAAGGATCCATAACTTGGGCTATATGTGCTCAAAAATATGAGGAAAATTTCAAGATAATCCATGAATTATTTATGAACTTTTGAAATATTAACCTCAATGTTTGGATAAATTGCAAGTGTAAGTCATTTCTGACCCAAATTGTATATTGCTTTACGGTCATATATATAGGTAATTTTGCTGAACTAAATTTTATCTACTAAAATATCCTAGTCTAGATGCATTTTAGGAATGAAAAGAACATGTCATGTTTAGATACTAGAGTATGACAAAAGTAGAATATTTTAAGAAGAAACGAGATTAGGTGTAAGTTTTAAATTTAAAATAAAATTTGTATAACGTGTAATGGTAAAATCTAAGAGGCCAAATTTGTTTGTAAGTAGAGACCATTATTTGGACGGACGTGTGGGCCACAACACCATGACGTTTTCCTACAAGTAACCAAGCACAGAGCCAAAAACTTTCTTGAATTTTTTTCTTTATTAATTTATCAATAAGTAAACTAAGTGACGAGTCTTAAAAGATTAATAAAAGTATCTCAAATTATTACTAAGTTCTATTTCGATTTCTCGACTCAATTTAAGAAGAGACAACTCCTGAGAGAGTCGATCGTTAACTTAGTTTTACAAGATCTGAGAGAAAGATAAGTTAGGATACTTACCAAAGTAATCGAAAAAAATATTTTTTTCAAAGAGTAATAGAGTTGAGTTACCATTATAATATATCGTCTCATACCTCGAGAGCATTCGAGTGAAAGTAAGGAGTAAAAATGTTTAAGATAAAATAATAGAGACGAAACAGAAAAAAAATGTACGTACAACTTTAAATTTACCAACTACTGTCTTCATTTGGTTTAGGTTATTTAAATAATTAGGGCCAGATGGTTTTAACGCGAACTTCTTCAAAGAAAACTGGGAAATAATGGGTAAAGATGTAAGCGAAGGGGGTTTGAAATTCTTTCAAAACAAGAAAATGTTGAAGCAATGGAACGTCGCATTGAATTTGTTTCCTAAGAATTCAATTCTTGAAAAAAATCAGGACTTTTGTCTTATTTCATGCTGCAATGTTATTTATAAAATTATTTCAAAAATTATTTCGCAACGTTTGAAAACAGTTATTGATAAGCTTGTAGGATTAGGACAATCAACATTTATTCCTAAATGCTCTATTTCCCATATCATCCTACTCATGCAAAGCTTATTGAATGAATATGGCAAGAAAAATATATCGCCGCGTGTGGGTTTCAAAATTGACATTGGAAAAGCTTATGACTCGATCAGAAGGGGATCAATCCATGAATTCTCTTTTGCTGCAGGTTTTCCAATTATTTTCATTAATTAAATTATCTAATGTGCTTTCACTCCTCATTTTGTGATGAGCGTGAATGGTATTCATGGAGACTTTTTCAAGGGTGAAAGGGGAGTAAGGTAAGGAGACCATATATCTCCTTACCTATTCGTCTTAATAATGGAAATTTCTTACAGCATTTTTGAAATGTTTCTGAGAAGTCATCATTTAAAATTTCATTAAAAAGTTCCGGTTATTAAATGCTTTTCATTACCTGATCAATCTCAGCTCCAAATTGAGCATTCATTATGAGTAGTCTAGAAAAGCAACTTTTATAATCTCAGACTTATTTGTTGTCATTTTAGTGAAAGTTTGATGCAGACTTCTTGGGAGCAGATGCAGTAGAGGTAGACTGTAACATGCCAAAATTAATGTCAAAATCTCTGCAAAGAAAGCTTTAGTACAACAGGCTCTAGTAAAAGAATTTCTCTTATCAAGAACAGACAAGATCAAAGAAGATCTTCTCTACTGTACCAAATCTGAAACTCAGCCAATTTAAAAGAGGACTAGTGTCATTTGAAGTCAACATGTCCATTGAAGAAAATATGACAATTGTTGTGTTCTTTGGATGTATAAGAACAAAAGACAAGAAGAACAGAGCTGAACCTTGAAGATCATCTGAGCTCTCTTCTTAATAAAAACTCTCTACAAGCTATTGTCTTAGTATATTTTCTGTGAGAGAGTGTCTTCATACCGAAAATTATTGTATCAAGTTCTTTGTAAGTTGATAGAGTGTCTATCAACAAGTGTTGTGTGTGTGCTAGGAGTTCGAAAGCAAGCATCAACTAAGTCCTGGCTGTTCGACTGTGTTGTGTAAAAGTGTGTTATATTTAACCAAATCTTCTAGTGAATTCTCTTCTCAAGGTTGAGAAGAGTATCCTTCTCGAGGTCGAGAAGTAGGGGTGACGTATGAGAGTTTACTCCGAACATCCATAAACAACCCTTGTGTCTTGTGTTCTTTATTTTTGTATCTTCCAAACCGATTATTCGTTACTTCAAGTTTAAACAAACACTTCCACTCTTGAACTCTGTTCAAGTGTTTTTGACAACTTGCGAAGAATAGAAATAGATAATCAACCTCTAACAGGGTTATTATTAACGACGTGTGTGTAAGCGTTCACCTTAGCGAGATCCTCAGTCTCCTTCGGCAATCCCGATCCTATCAAGTGATATCAGAGCAGCTGATTTCTATTCTCAAGCATCTGAATATCATCGAGTCTTTCATCAACAAGCCCTCCATGTTCTGCATCGAAGAATATGTTGATTGGAAGATTTGAATGGAGGTGCATTTGGCCTCACAAGACGAGGACATGTGGTATGTAATTACTGATGGTCCGATAAAGATTAATAAGCCAAGATGCAAATGGACGACTGAAGATAAGTAGATGAATAACCTGGATAATGTTGCCAAAAATATTCTGTTTAAGTCGTTGGACAAAAATATGTTTAGTAAGATCAAGTTGTGCTCCTCTGCTAAAGAAATTTGGGAGATGCTGATCCAACTATGTGAGGGCAACGATCAGATAAAGGATGTTGGGTCAAATTATTTTGACTAAGTATTGAAATGGTTTGACTATTGGGATTTTGATGATGAAATGATTTATGCATTTTGATGCAGGTGTATCGAAATTAGATTTCATAAGACTTGGTTCTAATGAGGTTCATTAGACCGATTTAATATTAGATGCACAGAGTTATACGTGCAGTCTAACTAGCAAAGTTAGACGTGTAGTCTAACTAAGCGGTGTTAGACGTGCAGTCTAGCTGGAGTAATTAGACGTGCAGTCTAACTCGTGGAGTTAGACATGCCATCTAATAGACTTGTAATTATACGTGCAGTCTAATGAATTCGGAATTAGACGTGCAGTCTAACTCGGTGGAGTTAGACGTGCAATCTAATGGAACTCGAAATTAGACGTGCAGTCTAACTCAGTGGAGTTAGAAGTGCAATCTAATATATTTGGAATTAGACGTGCAAGTCTAATGGATTGTGAAAGTTAGACGTGGAGTCTAACTCCTTTAGATTAGTCTGAAGAGGAACGGAATTAGACGTGCAGTCTAACTCGTAGAGTTAGACGTGCAGTCTAATAGAAAGAGAAAGTTAGACGCGTAGTCTAACTCCTTCAGACAAGTCTGAAGTAGAACCGGAATTAGACGTGCAGTCTAACTCGTGGAGTTAGACGTGCAGTCTAATGGAAAGAGAAAGTTAGACGTGTAGTCTAATTCCTTCAGACAAGTCTGAAGAGGAACGAAATTAGACGTGCAGTGTAACTCGTGGAGTTAGACGTGCAGTCTAATGGTTTATGAAAGTTAGACGTGAAGTCTAATTGGTGAAAGTTAGACGTGTAGTCTAACTCCTTCAAATTAGTCTGAAGTGATTGTAATTAGACGTAAGTCTAATCCCATAAGACTAAGTGGTCTAATGAATTCTGCTCTTAGACGGGGACGTTTGATTTAATTAGACGAGGTCGTCTAACTGGAATACGTCTAATTCTATGCTTAAGCAGTCTGCTTGAAGCTAGGACACGCCTACCCACGTGCTATAGTTGTACGCTACTCCTGCTCCACTTTCTAGTGAAGATCAGTACGACAACTAGACGCAACCAACCAACGAATGTCACGTAAGAGAATATCCTTCACACTACTTGTTTTGCAGGTACATTCCTAAAGAATATTCGGCGCACTATCAGTTGGAGTACGGCCACGATCCTTGTGCTCAGAACCTGCTGTGTACTATTGAGGCGTTCCAATGGAAGAGTGCCATGTTTCATTCTAAAGATTCGACCGTTGATACCTATGCATATTTAAAGATATAAAGGACCACGGATATGATGCTGGACAGAATTATAAAGAGAGATTTCAGTCGATCTTCTTGCTGAAATTACTGAGAAATCAAGCTTTTGAATATTCAAGCCGTGAGCTGCTTTCCTGATTGTACTGTGTGTGAATCAAGAGAGAGCTAGAATCAAAAACACTTTTAGCTGAGTAATATTCTTTATCTTGTAAATTGAACAGAGTGTGTTCTGTTCATTAGTGAGCTAAGTGTGTGCAAACTGTATTTTGATTCGAATCACATTATAGTGAATCTTTCCGGTGATTGGAATAAGGGGTGACGTAGGAGAGTTTGCTCCAAACATCCATAAATAAACTACCGTGTCTTTTCATTTATGTCATCTTCACATTCTTCATCTTGAGCTTCAAACCTAAGTAAACAATTCCGACTTGATTCTGTTTCAAGTGTTTACAAAGGTTTGCGTGGAATAGAAAGCGAATTAAATCCCTAACAAAATTTTTTCAAACCGTTTTTCATAAGCCTTCATCAATCGTCAGACCCCCGTCTCTATTGATAAAGTCGATCCTATCAATCGGTATCAGAGCCCTGTTTCTATTCTCAAGCTCAAAGATCCTAAATCATGTCTATCATCAATGAGATTCCTATTTTGTCAAGAGACAACTGTGAATACTGGATGATGAGAATGCAAGCTCACTTGGTTGCCCTTGATTGTGATATGTGGAGCGTCATTACTGATGACCCCATAAAGATTTCGAAGCCAAGAAGTGAGTGGACTACTGAAGACAAGATGACCAACAACCTGGATAATGTTGCTAGGAACATTCTGTATCAGTCGATCAACATGAACGTGTTCTATGAAATCAAGTCATGTTCCTCTACTAAAGAGATATGGGATAAGCTTGCTCAGATATATGGTAGAAACGCTCAAACAAAGAAGGATCAAAGAGTTTTCATGTGTGTTGAAAACAAATCCAAATGGGCTGATAGCGACTTAGAGTAGTCCCCTACTAAAAGAGAGACTGAAGATGTTACATGCTTGATAGCTGATGACCAATCCAAGGTAAACGACATCTCTACCCCAGAATTTACAAATGAAGAGTTAACTAATGCACTCAATGAAATGGCCATTGAGTACAAAAAGTTAAATGATTCTTTTTACGAAATGAAAGTAAAATATGAATCAACTTCTCTTTCTTCTAACAAAGAATCTAAATCAATATTTTTTGATGAAAACATATCAGAGATCTCATTTGAGAATGAAATGCTCAAAGAATAAATTCAAATTCTTTCATCTGAAAACAAGAGGTTAAATTATGTTGTTTGTGCATGGACAATGTCTGGAGAAGCTGTCAAATATCAGATCAATAAGTTAAAACCTGTTGGATATAGATCCGGATTGGGATTTGATGGCAATGACCCTAACCTGTGCTGCAAAAAGTCAAACTCAACAACTGAAAAGCTTAAGCCAATAAGTTTTGTCAAAGGAAGTATGAATGACATTGAATCTGATCCTATTCAAGAAGAAGTAGCTTTCAAAAACGAAATAATTTATTTTCCGCCGACTGTTAGCTGGCTTAAGAATAAGTTAGAAGCAGCCAGCAAGTCTGGCAATATAAATCCTGACTCAAAGTCAAGGAGTTTTAAAAGAAAGTCTTCTTCAAAAGCTAAGGGATCAGTGGATGGCAGAAAGTCGTCTGCTAAGTCAAAAACATACGCATTAATCACAGCACGAAATGGGAAAACAATCAGAATAACTCAAATATGGATTTCTAAGGGACTGATTGACCGAGGACCCAATTGAAAGTGGGTGCCAAAAGATTGTAAATATTTATCTATGTAGGTACAAACAAACGAATGGCTGGAGGAATCTGTATGGTATCTTGATAGCGGATGTTCCAGGCATATGACAGGAAACAGACGACTTCTTGCTGATATATTAGATTGCTCTGGACCTAAGATTACTTTTGGTGACAACAAGAAGGGTAAGACCATGGGTAAGGGTAAGATTATCCATGGTAATCTAACCATTAATGACGTGCTACTTGTTGACAATCTATGCTATAACTTGATTAGCATTAGTCACTTATGTGATAATGGTTTGTCAGTAGATTTTCAAACTCATACATGTCTAGTTAAGGACCAATATGGAAATACTTTATTGACTGGTAGTAGAGTAGAAAACTTATATAAAATGAATTGGCAAAAAGAATCTTCTGTCCGTATGTGTATGATTGCCAAAAATGACCAGAAATGGTTATGGCATAAATGTTTGAACTATTTAATTTCAAGACCATCAACAACATTTGTTCAAATAATTTAGTTATTGGTTTGCCCAAACTTCAGTTTTCAAAGGACAAGATATGCACTGCTTGCAAGTTAGGTAAATAGGGCAGATCATCATTCAAAAGTAACGGGAAATCACAATCCAGCTGTTGCCTAGAACTTTTACATATGGATCTGTTTGGTCCAATTCCTGTAAAAAGTATAGGAGAAATGAGATTTGCTCTAATTGTTATTAATGATTTCTCTCGATTTACATGGGTTGCATTTTTACCATCAAAAGATAAAACTTCTAAAAACTTTATTAGAATATTTAAAGGAATTCAAAATCAGAAATCTTTGAATATTGCGTGCATTAGAAGTGATTAGGGAACTGAGTTCACTAAAGATACCTTTCATCTTATCTAAAGGAGACTGGAATTAGGCACGAGTTGTCTAGCGCCAGAACTCCACAGCAAAACGGCATTGCTGAGAGAAGAGTGAGAACTCTGAAGGAAGCAGCGAGATCTATGCTAGTTGAATCAGATGTACCTCAGAGGTTATGGGTGGAAACCATTAGCATTGCTTGCTATACACAAAATCGGTCAATAATTAATAAACGTTTTGATAAAACTCCCTATGAAATGTATTATGGGAGAATTCCCACAGTTTTTTATTTTAAGATATTTGTGTGTAAATGTTTTATTCATAACAATGGAAAGATTTATCTAACCTCTTTTGATGCTAAAGTAGATGAGGGATTCATGTTGGGATATTCATCTGTAAGTAAGGCTTACAGAGTATACAACAAAAGGACACAGACAGTTGAAGAATCCCTCCATGTAGTTTTTGATGAGCTTTTTGAGAGCAAATCCATTGAACTCTTTGATCTTGCTGACAGACTAAAAGCGACAAGTCTTGAGTCTGTAATTGAAGAAAAAGAAACTTTGGACAAAAGGATTGCCTTGTCTGATCTAGTGGCTGATCCGGTTGAAGTTCAACCAGACGTACAAACTCATGTTCAACAAGATGTTGAGAGTTTAGACGTCGCAGAGTCACCAGTTAAGATGACCAATCCTCTTGGATCCAACATCAGATGGAACAGAAATCATCCACTAGAACTGATCATCGGAAATCCTTTTTCTCCTCGAAGGACAAGATGTCAACTGAAGGATGAAATGGCCAACTCTGCATTTATTTCTCAAATTGAACCCAAGAAAATTAGTGAAGCTGTAGTTGATCCAGATTGGATCAACGCTATGCAGGAGGAGTTAAACCAATTTGTGAGAAATAAAGTGTGGTATCTTACTCCTAGACCAACTGATAAGTCAGTTATAGGAACAAGATGGGTCTTTAGAAACAAGCTTATTGAAGATGGTTTAGTCATTAGAAACAAAGCTCGTTTAGTTGCTCAAGGATACAGACAAGAGGAAGGTATTGATTTTGACGAGTCTTTTGCACATGTACCAAGACTTGAGGCAATTAGAATCTTCCTAGCATATGCATTAATTAAGAACTTGAGATTTTTCAAATGGATGTGAAAAGTGCCTTTTCAAATGGGAAATTGAGTGAAGAAGTATATGTTGAGCAACCCCCGGTCTGAAACAAGCTCCTAGAGCTTGGTACGACACTTTAACTAAATTTTTGTTTGATCATGATTTTGTTGTTGGAACTGTGGATAAAACATTGTTTAGATTCATTAAAGATTCTCACATTCTACTTGTTCAAATATATGTTGATGACATTATTTTTGGTTCAACTAACACCAAATTGTGTGAGAAGTTTTCTAAGCTGATGCTGGACAGATTTAAAATGAGCATGATGGGAGAATTGACATTCTTCCTTGGGCTTCAAGTCCGTTAGTTAGAAAATCGGACCTAATCAATTAGGCCAAATACACCATGGAACTACTAAAGAAGTTTGGTATGGAGAACTGTTATGCTGCAGCTACTCCAATGAGCTCCTCTAGTAAACTGGATAAAGATGAAGGTGGCCAAAGTGTCGATGTAACAACATATAGAGGAATCATTGGATCCTTGCTATATGTAACTGCTAGCAGGCCAGACATTCAATTTGTCGTTGGAGTTTGTGGCAGATTTCAGGCTAATCCTAAACTTTCTCATTTTACTGTTGTTAAACGCATTCTTAAATATTTAAAGGGAACCTAAAATATGGGACTGTGGTATCCGAAGGATTCCAGTTTCAATTTGACTAGTTTCGCAGATGCAGATTATGTAGGGTGCAAAATTGATAGAAAAAGCACGAGTGGAACTTGCCAGTTCCTTGGAGATCGTATAATCTCATAGTTTAGCAAGAAGCAGACATTAGTTGCCACGTCTACAGCTGAAGTAGAGTATCTTGCAGCTGGTAGCTGTTGCTCTCAGCCTTGTGGATTCAACAACAACTCAAGGACTATGCGATTGAGGCTGAAGAATCTCCAATTTTCTGCGACAACGCGAGTGCTATCGCAATCACCTACAATCCAGTTCTGCATTCTCGAACAAAGCATATTGAAATCAGACATCATTTTATCCGAAAACACGTCAATCAGAAGCAGATTCGCCTTGAGTATGTTCCCACAAATCAAAAAATGGAAGATATCTTCATGAAGCCTTTGCCCGAAGCTAAGTTTTCTTACTTTAAAAATATTTTGGGTCTTGATGATCTTGATTTATGTGATTACGTGCATAAATTGAGGGGGGGCGTATTGTTCAAAACATAATTAAACAGACATAAAAGATAGAGGTCTTAATACGTCCTAAGAATTAAGGGTTTAAGAAACACAGCTACTTAGAAGTACGTCTACTCTAGCAGTTTAATCTTCCTTTGGAATATCTGTCTTGGTTATATTAACCTGCATGGTTAGACGCATACGTCTAATAGACGTTAGACGCTTTTACGTCATGAGCAAGAGGATGCTCACGTCTAACCAGACACGCGTGTTGCACGTGGTGTTCTTGCATAATTAGACGTATACGTCTAATACACGGATTTTCAAATAAAAGTTAAAAATGTGGAAAGGAGAATAAACGTCTAAATACGGGTGTAAATTGAACGTTTCATCTTCTGGCTATTTGGACAGCTGTTAGTCAATTATGTATCCGTTCATGTACTTATTCCCGCCAAAAATAAAATCAGTCATTTCTCAAAAGGATTGAAGACACGTGTCTCCCAATACATAAAATATGGCTAATATTTCTGATAACTTTAGTCTGTACGTTTAGTATTAACTGTGTATTTTCATGATTAATATTAAATGTCGTGTCTCTTGGGAACAGACTTTTGAACCTTTTGTCGGTAGAAATAATCATTTGCATATTAACTACACGTTAGTTTTTAATATTTAATGAGTGATATTGATAGAAAAATTAAGTAAAGTTAATTTTTGGAATCGGCCAGAAAACCAAACAACTATTAACTTCTATGTGCAGGAACATATTGGATGGAATGAACCGACTGGAACTTCATAAACCGGCTGAAGAACATCTCAAAGTAATCCAGCTCCAAATTATCAAGTCAAGATCAAGAGGAATCGGCCTCAAAACTCTCAGCAGACCGGCTAGCAAAGAAAAGGCTACAATCCAGTCGGATCATTACATGACAGAGTCAACCGGAAACTAAGAAGTTACAAAGATGACGTAGTGTGACGAAATAGACGTGTCTTGAAGAAATAAAAGAAGATAAGATCCGATCAGAAGCATGCGATAAAAACAATGATGATTTGCTGATCCGACTCAGACAGCCGGAAGGTGCATGCTTGACACGTGTTCAAATCTGCAAACCGGTTACGTCATCTTTACCTGAGGAGTATCTGCATGCTTTCCAAGTGTTAGGAAGGTGAAACGTGCAAGCAACCTCTCTGCACCGGCGTGACTCTGAACTAACCAATCCCACAGTGAGAGAAGAAAGTGACCGTTGGAAGACTCTTCACTATAAAAGGAAGAAGAAGCGACCTCATTAATGACAGTTACGAAAAATTTAGAGAGATAAAGAAATCTCACGCGCGATCCAAAACTGTTGTGTCATTTACCGAAAGCTATTTTTGTGTTGTGTTATTGTATTACATCAAGAGTGAGTTGGTGTAAACGGCGAGTAATGAGTTAAGGCTCGACCGACAGTGTAATTATTGTAATCTTGAAAGTTAGTGGAGATCCTTCTCATAACCTGAGAAGAAGGGGTGACCTAGGAGGGTTTGCTCAAAAAATGTTGTCTCGTGTCATTTCCTTTATTTCTTGCTTACTCATTTAACCTAACCACAAACTAAAACAATCTTACTCCTTAAATCAAAAACCGGTCCACTCATATTTTTAAAACTGACTCCTCATAAATATCATCCAAGTCGCATACGTTGTTTCAGACTGAAACAGACATTTCCGCCCTTAAACCCGGTTCAAGAGTTTGTGACAGTTTGCGAAGTGCTGAGAACGGTTATAGTCTCTAACCGGACTATCACCAAAGTGTGTTGTGTTGTTGTAAGCGGTCACCCTTCCTAAAACCGGAAACACCCCGGTCCTCCAAGGGCGTCCCCGATCATAACAAGTGGTATCAGAGCGAGGTTCTTAGCACTCAAGCAACCGAGGAAGATGGGAAGCATGACCCACAGCGACAAGCCACCAATGCTAAACAGTGAAGCGTTTTGCAGTTGGAAGAAACAGATGTATCTACATCTGATCACGCTAGATGATGAGATGAGCTGAGTTCTGAAAGAAGAGTCAATCAAAATCAACAACGAGTTAGACGAATGGACAAATGAAGATCAAAGACGGAGTAACTTGGACAACCATTGCATGAGGCACATCTATAAGGCTATAAACGATAATACCTTAAACAAGATATCAACATGTGATAATGCAAAGGAAGCTTGGGAAACGATCATTCAGATTCATGAAGGAAACGAAAGAAGAAAGGAGAACAAAATCTTGGTGGCTACACAAAAATATGAAAACATCAGGATGAAACCGGGGGAAAATATGAATGAATTCAGCAACCGGTTCACCAGTGTGGTCAACGAGCTTCAAACACTTGGAAAGAAATACGACAACCGAGAAGTAATTATTAAAGCCTTAAGATCACTACCGAGCACATGGGATATCAAAACCATGGTGATGAGGGAATCAAGCAATCTCGGGCAGATGAAGTTGCATGACGTGTTTGAGGATCTAAAAGCTTACGAGTTCTAGATTAAGTCTCGGATCGAAGATGAAGCATCCACGTCAACCGCAACTAGAGATTTGGTTACATCGGTGTAACCGGCGGTCCAAGTATCAACCGTTCCGGCTCCAGTCAAGAACGCTGATTAGATCAGTGAAGAGGTGATGGCGATGCTAGCTCAGAAATTTGGGAGATTCATGAAGAAGAACCAGCCACCATCTAACAACAACTTTAGCTATAATTATGTAGATAAATCCAATAAAAGATGCTATAACTGTGATGGTTTTGGACATTTCAGGTCAGAATGTAGGAAATACAGAAGAGACGACAGAAAACCGGAAGGCAACTATCAAGGCAACAACTACCAAGGCAACCGGTACCAAGGTAACAACTACTAAGGGAATAACTATCGGAGAAATGACAACCAACAGAACGATTACCGGAGAAACGATGACCAGCAAGCCGATGAAGGGAAGGAAATACAAAAGGCACTCATTGCATCCGACGGAGGAAGCGAATGGGCGTACTCCGACAACGAAGATAATGAAGAAAGAGTAACATGCTTCATGGCAAACGACGAAGAGGTATTTGATTTCTCTTCTGATGAGTTCACTAAGGAAGATTTGATTTCTGCACTCAACGAAATGGTCGCTGAGTTCAGAAACATATCTGCATACAAACCGACTCCGGTAGAACCTAAAACCGTAGAGTCAAGTGGTATTGCTGATAAGTCATGCGAAACCACAGTGTATGAACCGGCTGAACTATCCTTAGAAAATGAGGAGACAGTTCAATCGATAACTGAAATCGATGAACGAGCACTGTATGTTACGGTTGCGTGGGAGAGATCTCGTCAAGCTTTAAAACAGATGTGTAATTATAAAAAACACCCTAAGTGTAGATTTGGTATTAGTTATGAACAAAACAAATCAAACGAATCAAATCAACCTAACGGGATGAAACTCACAAAAGACAATCTTCCATTCATAAGATTTGTCAAGATTTCATCAACCGAAAATGAGGAAGCACGTGATCTAAAACCGGAAAAAGAACTTAAATATGTGAGTCCGACTGAATCAGAAAAATGGCTTCATCCTGAGAGAAGGAAAGCCAATCGGAAACACAATAAACAAAATAAAACAAGTAAATCTCGGTCTCAAAGACACTCATCACCACAACATAAGGCATTCTTGAGCAAAGATCAAGAAGTTAAGCCGGACACTATAAGAACAGATACCGGGAAGGTGATCCGACTCATTCAAGTCTGGATCCCAAAGGGACTAATCAACCATGGACCCAACTAAATGTGGGTACCAAAAAGATGGGAAGTCATTCAAGACTTTCTGGTTGTTTCTGCTTTTCCTATGATTTTTATCGATTGGATTATGCAATGCGTTTCATCATCCTGCTTTGTTGTTAGCTTCAATGGAGTCCATAGAGGCTATTTCAAGGGTGAAAACGGGGTAAGGCAAGGGGACCCCCTCTCTTCTTACCTTTTCGTAGCTATCATGGCGATCTTTGAGAGCATCTTCGCGATGTTCCGAAAGAATCGTCCATACATCTTTCACCCATTCTGTGAGGTAGAGGAGGTAACACATTTATGCTTTGCTGACGATTTGTTCATTCTAGCGCACGCGGACGTTGATTCCATTAAAACTATTAGGGATGCACTAACGTTCTTTTCTGAGGTAACAGGTTTAACTATTAATGAAAGCAAAAGTGTGGCATTTTATGGAGGCGTGAAGGACGAAACAAAGCAGGACATCTTCAACATCATGGGAATCAAGGAAGGCAGATTTCCCATAAGGTACTTAGGAATTTCGTTAACTGCGAAGCAGATCGAGATCTCACACTGCAAGCCGCTGATTGAAAAGGTAATAAACACGATATCTAGCTGGGCAGCGAAACAACTTTCTTATGCAGGGAGGATCGAACTTATCAAAACCGTGGTTATGGGCATAGTTGGCTATTGGGCGCAGCAAATGGTCATTCCGAAGAAGGTAATGAAGGAACTCGACACACTGATGAGAAACTTTATCTGGGGTAATAGTGGAAGAGGAGGAAAGAAAGTCAAATGGACCGCTCTTTGCAAACCGAAGGACGAGGGAGGCATCGACTTGAAGAACTGTATCGAGTGGAACAAGGCTCTAACCTTCAAGCATTTGTGGGCTTTGGAGCGCAATCAGGAGTCACTATGGATCAAATGGGTGCATACGAGATTTATGAAACACGAAACCAGCATCTGGACCTGCAAAATTCACGAAGGTATGAGCTGGTCTCTAAAAAAGATTCTTAAACTAAGAAGCGATATTGCAGATCTTTATGACATCCGACTAGGGGACGGGAAAGGCACTCTATTCTGGCACGACCCTTGGTTTGAAAACCAGCCTATCATCGACAAGGAGCAGTTTCAAAATACTCGTATCAGAAGGGACTGCGCAAAAGCGAAAATTATAGACATCAAATACGGGAATTGGAACTTGCTCTTGAGAAGAATTCCAGAAGGAAAGAGGATACTTGATCATATAAGTAACATACAACTACACGACAGACCGGATATTCATGAATGGAAAGCTGAGGACAATGGGATGCTGGTATTGAAGAAAATATGGGAGGTAATCCGGGAAAAAGCGCAGAAAGTAGAATGGGCTCCTCTTGTATGGTCAACGAAGATTATCCCTCGACACCAGTTCATCCTATGGCTCGCCTTCTGGGAAAGACTCAACACACGTGATCGTATCAGTAAGTATATGAGCATACCGGACGCGAGCTGTCTTCTATGCATAAGAAATGAAGAAACCATAAATCACCTATTCGGGAGCTGTTGTATTGCTTCGGAGCTTTGGGACAGATTCTTTAAAAGTCTGGAGCTGATCAGTTTCCCGAGCGAATGGAATGAAATCAAAGAAGCGGCATTACTCAAAGCCAAGGGAAATAGATTTGCAACAAGCGTGTTCAAGTGCGGCTTTGGAGCAGTGGTGTATAACATTTGGCAAGAACGGAATGCAAGGGTATATGACAGAACTCGCAGGAGCATTGACGAGTTATGGAAAGATATTGTATCGGATTGCAGCACCCTCGCGGGAACGTGGAGAAGAATTCCAAACACGGAGCAGAACTGGAATATCTGCAGGAACTGGAATATCTGCAGGAACTGGAATTTACCGTTTTTTAAACTCATTAGAATTGAAAGCATTGTAAACAGATAATTCATTTACGTTTTTAGTTTTTATTCAGAATGTTACGACTTCAAAATCATTCTAGGCTTGTCTAGAATGATCTCTTAAACTCGTGGTTTTTTTTCCCGTTTTTGGGAATTTTTAATGAAATGACGCTAAGTCGTTTTCCCAAAAAAAAAAAAAATCTTCTTTTGCAGGTTAGGAGAAGGAACCGGTTAAAGAACTCGGAATGGTATCTGGACAGCGGATGCTCAAGGCACATGACCGGTAACGATAAACTACTAACAGACATCACATACGAAACCGGAGCAGTCATAACATTCGGTGATAATTCGAAAGGTAAAACCGTGGGCAAGGGTAAGATTGTCCATGGTAACTTGTCCATAAATAATGTATTATTGGTAGAACACCTGCATTTTAACCTATTAAGTATAAGTCAAATGTGCGATGTAGGTTATAAAGTTGAATTTCATAAGAATGCATGTTTAGTTAAGAATCATCAAAATGACATTCTTTTAACCGGCAACCGAATGGGAATTATTTACAAAGTTGATTGGAAAACTGATTTTGAAAAACCTATATGTATGATAGCTGGAAATGATCCAAACTGGCTTTGGCATAAACGGCTAAACCATTTGAATTTCAAAATAATTAGCTTTATATGCTCTAAAGAATTAGTTCACGGTTTTCTAAATGTTAAATTCTCAAAAAATAAAGTATGTGCTGCATGTCAAATGGGTAAACAAATAAAGTCATCTTTCAAAAGTAAAGGAAATTATCAATCTGAACGGTGCTTAGAACTTTTGCATATGGATCTGTTTAGTCCGGTTAAAGTAACCAGTCTAGGAGGCATGCATTATACTATGGTAGTTATTGATGATTATTCTAAATTTACTTGGGTAACATTTCTAGCCTCTAAAAATCAAGCAACTCCAAACCTGATCAAATTGATTTTGAGAATACAAAATGAGAAATTTATTCGAGTAAACAAAATCAGAAGTGATAGAGGAACTGAGTTTATAAATAGCAGATTAACTACTTTTCTAGATGATTCCGGTATTAGACACGAGTTGTCTAGTGCTAGAACTCATCAACAAAACGGCCTGGCTGAGAGAAGAAACCGAACTCTCAAGGAAGTCGCAAGGTCAATGATAGCCGATTCGGGTATCGCTCAAAAGTTTTGGGCTGAGGCTATTAATACTGCATGTTACACTCAAAACCGATCTTTAGTAACTAAACGCTTTTCCAAAGCTCCTTTTGAAATATACTATGATCGAATTCCAAACATACGGTACTTTTGAATTTTTGGCAGTAAATGTTTTGTTCACAACAACGGCAAAAATTATTTGACCGCTTTTGATGCTAAATCCGATGAGGGAATAATGTTGGGATATTCAGCTGTAAGTAAGCTTATAGGATATATAATACTAGGACATTAATAGTTGAAGAAACAGCCCACGTTGTTTCTGATGAATCGGTTGAACAAAACACTGCTCTACCTTTCGACCTTCACAACAGAATGGAAAACTTCAATATCTATTCTGATGAGGTTCCGATTTTTAGATAATTTGTCAATGACCAAGCGGTTGATGCTGAACCTCAGCCTGCTTAAGCTGCTTTACCGCAGAAAGTTGACTCTTCAGTTCGACTGAAGAAATCGGTCGGTCTGACTCTGTTCAGCCTACCGATCAGTCTAACCTTGATCAATCAACCGAAAGTTTGATAGACACGTCTCGGATAAACCTCAGAAGGAACAAAAATCATCCTCTTGAACTAGTAATAGGTAACATATTCTCACCCGTCCGAACTAGGCAACAAAATTTGGAACACTATGAAATCTCCGCTTTTATATCACAAATTGAGCCGAAAAAGGTGGATGAAGCATTGTCAGATCCCGATTGGATCCTAGCAATGCAAGAGGAATTAAACGAGTTTGAGATAAATAAAGTCTGGTACCTAGTCTCTAGACCGAAAAATAAACCGGTTATAAGAACACGATGGGTATTCAGAAATAAACTCAATGAAGACGGTTTAGTTACGAGGAACAAAGCCCGGTTAGTGGCTCAAGGCTACAAACAGGAAGAAGGCGTTGATTTTGAAGAATCATTTGCCCCTGTAGCTAGGCTTGAGGCCATTAGAATATTTTTAGCATATGCAGCTTTCAAAAATTTCAAAGTTTTTCAAATGGATGTTAAATGCGCTTTTCTAAACGGTAAGGTAAATGAGGAGGTGTATGTTAATCAACCTCCAGGTTTCAAAAATCCAGAACACGAAAATCATGTTTACCGGCTGAACAAGGCCCTTTACGGTTTGAAACAAGCTTCAACAGCCTGGTACGATACGTTAACACAATTCTTATTTGATCACAAGTTTACAATAGGCTCAGTAGATAAAACACTTTTTAAATTTGAGAAAAAGGAACACATATTACTTTTTCAAATATATGTGGATGATATTATTTTTGGATCAACCGATCCAAAACTATATGATAAATTCTTCAAAATGATGACTGACAAATTTCAAATAAGTATGATGGGAGAACTGAGTTTCTTCCTAGGACTTCAGGTTATGCAGATTGAAGTCGGAACGTTCATAAGCCAACCAAAGTACACAACCGAACTACTGAAGAAGTTTGGAATGGATACATGCGCCGAGGCGACTACACTAATGAGTCCTTCCGTAAAGTTAGACAAAGATGAGGATGGTCAAGCCGTTGACATCACAACATATCGAGGAATGATTGGATCCCTACTCTACTTAACAGCCAGCCGGTCGGACATCTTGTTTGCGGTTGGAGTATGCGGGAGATTCCAAGCCAAGCCAATCCAAAGCAATCACATTACACTGCGGCTAAAAGAATATTGAAATATCTGAAGGGAACTCAAGACGTGGGACTTTGGTATCCAAAAGACTCAAGTTTCAATCTCATAAGCTACTCAGACGCAGATTACGCAGGATGCAAAATCGATAGAAAGAGTACAAGTGGAACTTGCCAGTTCCTAGGTGACCGGCTCGTTACTTAGAGCAGCAAGAAACAGACATCAGTTGCAACATCAACCGCAAAGGCAGAGTATATAGCAGTCGGAAGCTGTTGTGCACAACTCCTCTGGATCCAACAACAACTAAGGGACTTTGGTGTAGTAGCTGAGGAATCACCAATATTTTGTGACAACACCAGCGCAATAGCGATTACATACAATCCGGTGTTGCACTCAAGAACGAAGCACATTGATATAAGACACCATTTCATCCGGGAGCATGTTCAGGAGAAACACATCCGGTTGGAATATGTCTCAACTGAGCAACAAGTAGCATACATCTTCACCAAACCGCTACAGGAAGCTAAGTTTTCTCATTTCAGAAATATTCTAGGAATTACTGATGTTAAGCAACTTATACCATGATCATATATACTGCTTACATACATAATTATGAAAAATCGGGATCTACGTTCAGGGAGAAGCTCTCGGTTCTCAAACCATATTCAAATAGGCCATTGAAAATTCAAGGATGCTAACTGGGAGGAAGTCTCCGGTTATACCTGATCACTTCATGATGTCGAACCACATGAATATTTACTAGGCGGTTGAAATGACCTGGTAGAAGTGGATATACTTAATCCAAAGCTGAACAAATGTTGATATGATTCAACATTTCTTCACATCGGAATAAAATATCCAACTAAAACCGGTCATGGAAAACCGATTAGTACAAATACACTCTAGTTTCGATGGATTGAACTTTTCCGGTTAACTTGGGATAGCTAACTGTGTTTTCATGCACACCTTGAGAAATGAAGCCTGTAATTAATAAAGTAGTTTACCTCAATCGAGATGACGACATGTGTCCATCATCAAGAGAGGGAGACTCACATCCTGTCAATAGATTTTTATCATCATGAATGTCCTAGTAATAATTAACTTTGCATTGGAAATAAACATTATACACTTCAACAAGTTAAAGCCTATTAAATAATTGATGACATCACTAAGCATGTTTAACCTATTGATCTAGCCGAATCACTGGCTATATAAACAAACCTCTAATCCTCACAAATCACATTCACTATTCACAAAAACTCTCTTGAGCTAAAACTATCTCAAGATCATTAACTCCGACCCACTTGCAAAGAAAATTCTGTTGGCCGACTTTAACTCCATTTATCAATAAATGTCAAAGAAATGTTCTTATCCGTTGAAAGAAGAGGGCTAAGAGGATTTCTGGAAAACAGATTCATTCTCGACTACCTTGTAGTCGATGAATTCTTCCAGACTGCAAAAGAAGTGCACCGAGACATAATCGTTGCACGAGTTTATGGTCAGTCCTTTCTATTCAGCGAGACGGATTTCGCTGAATACTGCAGTTTACCCACTGAAGGGGTAACCGACCTTACATACTCTCCGATGACCATTGAGGAAATGTGTCATCGGTTCTCCAACTCTGACATCCCGGTTAGACCCTGGGGTGCTAAAAGCCAACTCTCTCACAAGTACCAACTTCTTTGTGAGATTTTGGGAATGTCCGTTCTAGGTAGAGAGAAGAGCTACTACTACACCTAGAGGCTATTCGAGATGATGATTGCTGTTACGGTTGGGACACCGGTAAACTGGTCCTGGATCATCTTCAGCAACCTGAAAAAGATGATTCTTTCAAACAAAACTGGTTATGCTCCTCAGCTAAGCGGTTTCTGTGCTAGTCTGGATATTCACTCCGGACCCTTCGTCACTCTCCATCCGAAGCACGTGCTAACGAAGGAGAGAATCCAGGAGTTGATCGACCGGTGGGAAACAGCTAAAGCCAAGAGGAATCAAGCTGTCGGTTCATAAAATGTTTAAACTTTCATCATTTCTTTTCACATTCTCCAAACCGGTAATTTTGCTGTACTACCGGTTTGACACTTCCTTATTAATGAAAATCATTTCTTTCCTTTTTCGATCAAAAATCAAAGAAATCTTCAAGAAAATAACCAACATTAAATGCGCCGTATCAAACCAAATCAAATCAGTCATGAAAAATGAAATATTCTCTTTCCAAGAAGCATGCTTGATACGATTAAACCAGACATGCCTTTATCCTCTTGAAAACTGATAGGGAATTTATGACCAAACATTAACGGTCTGATTTTTCAAAATATTATCATTAAATGCAACCAACCGCCCACACTATAAAAGAGGCTTCATTCTTCTTCATCAAACCACACTTCAGATATTTCTCTCTCTAAGCTTCAAGAACCTTATTCGATCTTCATTCTTATTCCCTTCCAAAATGAATGCCGAGCTAAGAAACACAATCATTGTCAACTTCCGCGAAATGTTGAATGCCCGGTTTTTGGAAACCATCTTCGCACCGATTGTAGAATCGGGACTTCAAGGCTTTCTTGAAGGATCGGACACCATCTTTGAAGAGGAGGTGTTTGAGTTTTTCAACAACGGGCACATTCTTGAAGATGGTAGCATAAGGACCATCATTGACGGGAGATTTCTTCGGATTACCGAAGACCATTTTGCCCATTTCTTCAACCTTCCAACTGAAGGTTTTTCGGACTTCCCAACGCTGTTCTTTCCGGCTAAGGAAGACTACGGCTTTGTCTTCTCTTCCTCCATCGATCCGGTCGCCGACCACGGAGAGAAGGATAAACTCGCTTCTCAATACCAAGTCTTTCATGACTTGGTTCAGCGGTCTATCATGGGCGGAATGCCCAACCAGAACTATAACCGGGAGGTTTTCGACATCATGATAGCTATCGTTCGGAAATCGCCCATAAACTGGGCCACCTACCTCTTCAACAACTTGACGAAGCTCATCACCGCTCCAAGGGGAAGGATCGGTTTCGCTCCCCAGATCACTCGATACTTGGAGGTGCATCGTCGCAACATCGGACCCGGTGTTCCCGTCGGACCGGCCAACATCATGACTCTATCCATGCTAGACAGATGGATATCGAGGATTGAGGAACGGACACCCGAGAACACTGTGGACAAGTGGGTTGACAGAATGATCGAGGGGGATTGGCTCGATCTTCTCTAATTCTATGTACTTTTCGGTTTTCTGGTCATTTTGTTGTAAGACCGGAAAACCACTTCATTTCCTTATGTTTCAGATTTATCTATAAAAGGTTCACATCATTATTAAGTCTCCGGTTTTTCACATTATTTTTTTTCGGTAATGATCTAAATAAATCAAAAGAGTCTACGTTAATCAAAGCTTTCGGTTAACAAATTTCCGGTAAATCAAAATCTCAAACAAAACCGAAAAAGTTCGAAAAACTTACCGCCCACGGTTTTACCGCGCAAGAAATTACCGCCCATAGTATTCTCCGCATTTACCGCCGAAAGTTACTACAATAACTTTTGGAGGGAAATTTGGCGCTCAAAATCATAACCAAGTGACGGTTCATCTTCCAACCGTTCAAAACCGCCTCCTATATAAGTTCAAAACAGTTCATTATTTGCACAAGCTTTCTCTCTCTAAAAATCTTAAAATCTCTCTAATTTCCGATCATCGTTGTTCTTCATCCTCTTCACTCACAAAATCATCATGGATCTAGTTAAAGCACCTTTCCAATACATGTTGCAGGTCGATTTCAGCGACATCGACGAACACGCTGCGGAAGAGAACAAGGCCGTGCTGCAATCGCTAAGGGATTCAGGATTAGAAACGTATTTGTCTGGTTCGTTCACCGTGCACTCGACGGAGGTTATGGAGTTTCTGGCAACGACGACTCTAACGAAGAGGACGGTCTCTGCCACCATGAACGGAAAAACGGTTAACATCACGGAGGAGATCTTTTCTGAAGCATTTAGTTTGCCAAATACCGGGCTGGACTTCAAAACAAGCTTGACAGACGCAGAATCCAACGCGGTCCGGTTGGTTATATCGGCTGACGACAAGAATCTGGTAACTCATTCAAGACGGAAGAACAAACTCAAGCCGGAGTTCAAATGGCTGTTAAACATAATCTCAAGATCACTTCAGGGTAGAGGAGGAAACTTCGATAACCTGACCAAGCTGAAGTTGAAGATGATGATGGCGATTGTCCGTAGTGACAAGATCGATTGGGGAACCATTCTATTCGAACAGTTTTGCGAGATGGTAGTAAAGAAGGATGGCCGGGTTCATGCCTATGCAATGCAAATAGTGAAGATTCTTAAGTTCCTTAATGTGGAACTTAGTGAAGGTCTCCCGCTTCCATCCGCCAACGTTCTCAACTCTGAGCAGATGAGCGAGAAAACTGCTAAAGCGACTAGGCCGAAGTCCTCCAGAACAAAGTCATCAAAAGGAACCAGCTCGTCCGCACCGGCTGGTGAAAGTTCAAAACAAGAAGATCCTAAGGGGAAGGCAGTTCAAGCCGAGGCTTCTCAGAAGAAAAAGGGAAGGAGGAAGACGTCCGCGAAGAAAAGCTCCAACAAACCGGCAGATTCCGAGAAAACTCTCTCCTCGGATCATTCACCAAAGAGAACCGCAAACATCCTTCAGCCCATTCCCATCAATACAGTCCATCCCATTCTAATCACCTCTCCATCATCAAGGCAAACCGAACCATCGGAGGAGGCAGAAGAGGTTAGTATTCATTCTGAAAACTCCAAGTCCCCGATCAAAAACCTGGACGAAATAATGGCCGACGTAGGTTTAAGGACCTCATAAGTCATAGTGGACGCGGTCCAAAACATTGTTAATGAAACCGAAGACGACGTGACAAGTCTTCTTAAGCCAACTGATCAAGTTGTGATACCCGGTCAGAGTGAAACCCATCCGGTTGAAGAAACGGCCAACACTGAGAACATCATCCCTCCGGCTTAGGAGGGAAGTATCGAAGAAAAAGATCCATCCGGCTAGGCTGGGAACAAATCCGTTCCAACCGAAACAATGCTCCAATCAGCTCAAGACGGTCCAGTCGATTCAACAATCTTACCTAAAGGTCCATCTTAGGTTAGCAAAGCAAAAAAGTCCTAATTGAGGATTCTTCGGCAAAGGGAAAAAGTGCATTGCAAACCGGTTCACAAGCTGAGATTGTAACCGAAGCCGAGGTCCCCATTTCAGCAGAAGAAGAGGAGGAAATGTATCAGAAGTTCCTTCTGGACATGAACAAAGAAGCTAAAGAGATGGCCTCATCGTACCACTTATGGGTCAAGCTACGTTGTGAAACAAAGCTATCAGACATGATCCCCGATATGAGCGGCAACAAGCACTGGGAGAAACTGTTGAGATTAGAAGACGAGGCTCTCAAGCTAACAGGTACCAATGTTATTCAAACCGCATACACCAAAACTATGGCGATAAATGAATACGCCCGGCTACATGCAGTAGAAGATGCCATGAGAGAGGCAGAAGGGGCAACACTAACTCCAATGGAGTCAAGAATGTTTGAGCGGTTTCACACGGTGCATAATAAACTCATTCAAAGTGTTGACCGGCTCGAAGTAGAATGGAGGGACGCGTGCAAACACGTCTTAACTCATGCCGATCTCTATCAAAGCAAACCCTTCTTTTTTACCGGAGAGTCCTCCAAAACAGCAGAAAACTGGAGCAGTGCCCCTCCACAGACCGATCAGGCTCCGACACTTGAGCAAGTGAAGGGAGTAGTGGTTGACACAATTATCTCTTGTCTTCACAAGTACAACATTGCTACAGATGAGAAAATTACAACCGTTGAAACCAACTTGACTGAAACCGTCCGGACATCAGTTCACTTAGAGATTGCCGAAACCGTTCAATCATCGATCAAGTCAATGATAGCCGAATTCGTTCAAACCGCAACCGCTCCTTTCCTCGACATGATGCAGGCTATGGTAGCTCAGATTGAGGAGTTGTCCAAATTACAAGTTAACAAGACTCAGGCGCAGATCAATTCTGATGCCGAAACTGCCAAGAAACTTCAAGACGAAGAAAATGAGAGGGAACGGTTAAGAAAGGAAATTGAGGACAAAGATCATGAGTTGGCCAAGCAATGCAATGAGGAAGAAAAAGTCGCTCTACAAGAATCCACACCGGCTCAACCCTCGCACTCTATGAAAACAAGGAATAAGAACAAACGAAAAGCGGTTGCGGCTGTAATAAAGTTGGCGGAACGAAGTGGTCTAGGAGAAATTCAACCGGTCGGACTAAATGAAGAACCTCTTGACGAAGAAGAAGAAGAGGATATTACACAAGTCAACCGGCGAAAGAAGAAAGCAGTCGAATCCTCAATCGCAACTCCTAGTTCCAGGCAGATTGTTACTCAACCATCTCGCCCACCCAGACCGGTAAGCGGCGGTTTCGGATTCGGAAAACGAACTCCCGGCATATCAAGTGTGTTTGTGGGATGGCGAATCGACGCTGAACGAAGAGAGAGGGAGTGGAAGGCAATAGAGGAGGAAGAAAGGAAGAGAAAGGAGAAAGAAAACGAAAAGGGGGATCATCGAATCCTTAACTTATCTCTTTCTTATGAACAATTTATTTATGTTTGGTTTTTGTTTCAGAACTCAGTCATTTTTTCTCTATACTTTAAAGTAACTGCTTTACTAAATACCCCTTGAAAAATCAAAACATGTTTTGAAATTTCTCTTAACCAGAAAAACATTAGATATTTAAACATATTTTTCAAACCGGCCACGGCCTACGAGTTTTGAATATTTATTCTAAATAATCAAAAAGGGAGAAATTGATAGAAAAATTAAGTAAAGTTAATTTTTAAACCGGCCATACATCACGAGTTTTGAATATTTATTCTAAATAATCAAAAAGGGAGAAATTGATAGAAAAATTAAGTAAGTTAATTTTGAAATCGGCCATACATTACAATTTTTGAATATTTATTCTAAATAATCAAAAAGGAAGAAATTGATAGAAAAATTAAGTAAAGTTAATTTTTGGAACCGGCCAGAAAAATAAACAACTATTAACTTCTATGTGCAGGGACAGATTGGATGGAATGAACCGGCTGGAACTTCATAAACCGGCTGAAGAACATTTTAAAGTAATCCAGCTCCAAATTATCAAGTCAAGATCAAGAGGAACCGACCTCAAAACTCTCAGCAGACCGGCTAGCAAAGAAAAGGCTACAATCCAGTCGGATCATTACATGACAGAATCAACCGGAAACTAAGAAGTTACAAAGATGACGTAGTGTGACGAAATACACGTGTCTTGAAGAAATAAAATAAGATAAGATCCGATCAGAAGCATGCGATTAAAACAATGATGATTTGCTGATCCGACTCAGACAGTCGGAAGGTGCATGCCTGACACGTGTTCAAATCTGCAAACCGGTTACGTCATCTTTACCTGAGGAGTATCTGCATGCTTGCCAAGTGTTAGGAAGGTGAAACGTGCAAGCAACCTCTCTGCACCGGCGTGACTCTGAACAAACCAATCCCACGGTGAGAGAAGAAAGTGACCGTTGGAAGACTCTTCACTATAAAAGGAAGACGAAGCGACCTCATTAATGATAGTTACGAAAAATCTTAGAGAGATAAAGAAATCTCACGCGCGATCCAAAACCGTTGTGTCATTTACCGAAATTTATTTTTGTGTTGTGTTATTGTATTACATCAAGAGTGAGTTGGTGTAACCGGCGAGTAGTGAGTTAAGGCTCGACCGACAGTGTAATTATTGTAATCTTGAAAGTTAGTGGAGATCCTTCTTATAACCTGAGAAGATGGGGTGACGTAGGAGGGTTTGCTCCGAACATCCATAAAAAATCTTGTCTTGTGTCATTTCCTTTATTTCCTGCTTACTCACTTAACCTAACCACAAACCAAAACAATTTTACTCCTTAAATCAAAAACCGTTCCACTCATATTTCTAAAACCGACTCCTCATAAACATCATCCAAGTCGCATACGTTGCTTCAGACTAAAACATACATTTCCGCCCTTGAACCCGGTTCAAGAGTATGTGACAGTTTGCGAAGTGCTGAGAACGGTTATAGTCTCTAACCAGACTATCACCAAAGTGTGTTGTGTTGTTGTAAGCGGCCACCCTTCCTAAAACCGGAAACACCCCGGTCCTCCAAGGGCGTCCCCGATCCTAACAGATATCACTCAAATGGTTGAGTAGTTCATAATCCAAGTCTCTCTCTAGAATTTTAATCACCTAGCTCTTGTTCACCTAGTCGAAATGTCTTTCTTCTCTCCGAAATTTATTCAAGTGGACTTTAAATCAGTTTCCACGTTGAAATCTACGGTTATGGCTAAGATGTTTGAATCTTTGAAAGCTTCTGGGCTGAGAAAATTCCTCACCCCTCATCAACTCTATCACGAACAGTTGGTTCGTGAATTTTTCGAAATAGCCGTTTTTTATCAGGACAGAATCGTTGTTGGGATTGTAATGGGCCAGATGATCTGTATCTCCGAAGAATCATTCGGTATGTTTTTCCAACTTCCCAACGTAGGTATTCATGAGTTCTCAACCACTCCGTCTGATATAATGTTTACATTGATGAAAGTCTTTTCTAATTCTCCCCAAATGGATATTCATGGAAAGAAAAACCTCCTAAAAGATGAGTTTGCTCTTCTAAGCGAAATCATCTCAAAATCTCTTCTCTCCAAAGAATCTTCTTACAAGTACTGTACGAAGGTTTTTCAGATGATGGTGGCAATCACCAGGGGTGTTCCTGTCAACTGGACAAGCTTCCTCTTCGGAAACCTTGTCAGAATGGTCCGTGCTCGGAAGACCATATTTGGTCTTGACGGTCCTCTTAGCGGTTTCCTTTGCTTCCTTCTGGATGAACCCGGTAAAAGCTTTCACCTTCCTTCCAAAATTCTGAACAACCAGAAGGTTGTCGAATACGTTCTTAGGGTGAAGAGGCTCAAGTCCAAGAAAAGGAAAAGAGATGTCTCCAACCCTCCTCTAACCGCAGTCTTAGAGATCTCATAGGTTGAAGACTATCCTTTCCAGATAAACGATTAGGAAGAAGAAGATTAGAATAGAAATTATTTTCATTAAGATGATGTTTTTGAAGATCTTTTGATAATGTTTTGTTATGAACTTATTTTATTATTTTTGGAACAATGTTTTGTGTATTTCTTCTGAAAACACATTTGGGTGTTTATGAATTTGATATTCTGAATGTTGTACTTGCATGTAAACATGGGTTTGTTTTTATTTATATGATGAATGCGTATTTTATTATTTATATGCAGGTTTTCAATTTATCATCAAAAAGAGGGAAATTGTTGGGTCAAATTATTTTGACTAAGTGTTGAAATGGTTTGACTATTGGGATTTTAATGATGAAATGATTTAAGCGTTTTGATGTAGGTGTATCGAAATCAGATTTTATAAGACTTGATTCTAACGAGGTTCATTTGACCGATTTGACATTAGATGCACAGAGTTAGACGTGCAGTCTAACTGGCGAAGTTAGACGTTAGCGAAGTCTAACGTGTAAGTCTAATGGAGTCTAACTCCTTCAGATTAGTCTGAAGAGGAACGGAAGTAGACGTGTAGTCTAACTCGTGGAGTTAGACGTGCAATCTAATAGAAAGACAAAGTTAGAAGTGTCGTGTAACTCCTTTAAACAAGTCTGAAGTAGAACCGAATTAGACGTGCAGTCTAACTCGTGGAGTTAGACGTGCAGTCTAATGGAAAGAGAAAGTTAGACATGTAGTCTAACTCCTTCGGACAAGTCTGAAGAGGAACAGAATTAGACGTGCAGTCTAACTGGTGGAGTTAGACGTGCATTCTAATGGTTTGTGAAAGTTAGACTTGAAGTCTAATTGGTAAAAGTTAGACGTGTAGTCTAACTCCTTCAGATTAGTCTGAAGTAATTGTAATTAGACGTAAGTCTAATCCAATTAGACCAGGTGGTTTAATGGATTCTGCACTTAGACGGGGACGTTTGATTTCATTAGACGAGGTCGTCTAACTGAAATACGTCTAATGCTATGCTTAAGCAGTCTGTTTGAAGCTAGCACCCGCCTACCCACGTGCTATAGATGTACGCTACTCCTACTCCACTTTCTAGTGAAGATCAGTACGACAGCTAAACGCAACCAACCAACGAATGCCACGTAAGAGAATATCCTTCACACTACTTGTTTTGCAGGTACATTCCTGAAGAATATTCGGTGCACTACCAGTTGGAGTACGGACACGATCTTTGTGCTCAGAACCTGCTGTGTACTATGGAGGCGTTCCAATGGAAGAGTGCCACGTTTCATTCTAAAGATTCGACTGTTGGTACCTATGCATATTTAAAGATTCTAAAGGACAACGGATATGATGCTGGACAGAATTACAGAGAATGAAATCAGTCGATCTTCTTTCTGAAATTAATGAGAAATTAAGCTTTTGAATATTCAAGTCGTGAGCTGATTTCCTAATTGTACTGTGTTTGAATCAAGAGAGAGCTAGAATTGAAAACACCTTTATATGAGTGATATTCTTCATCTTGTAAATTGAACAGAGTTTGTTCTATTCAATAGTGAGCTAAGTGTGTGCAAACTGTATTGAGATTCGAATCACATTATAGTGAATCCTTTAGATGGTTGGAAGAAAAGGTGACGTAGGAGAGTTTGCTCTGAACATCCATAAACAAACTGCTATGTCTTTTCATTTTTGTCATCTTCACATTCTTCATCTTGAGTTTCAAACCTAAGTAAACAATTCCGCCTTGATTTTGTTTCAATTGTTTACAAGGGTTTGCGTAGAATAGAAAGAGAATTAAATCCCTAACATGATTTCTTTCAAACCGTTTTTCATAAGCCTTCATCAATCGCCAGACCCCCGTCTCTATTGATAAAGTCGATCCTGACAAAGGAGAACCAGAAAGAGTAGAAGGCTCTGATGGTTGCTGAACGCAAGGGAAAATGGGCCGATAGTTAATCGGACGACTCATCATCCAGCAACAGTGATGATAAAGTTGGTACCTGCTTCACGGCTGAAAAAGAATCTGAGGTATTTGATTTCTCCTCTAAAGAACTTATAAGAGATGACTTAACTATTGCACTTAATAATATGGTCATTGAGTAAAAGAAGTTGTCAAATTCTTTTAATGACATTAATTTAAATATGAAACTATTAACTCTTCTTCATATTAAATCTCTAAACCAAAATTTTTAGAAAACAAAATGGTTGAGCTCTTATTGGAGAATAAGAAACTCAAGGAAAAGGTTCAAATTCTTTTTTCTGAAAACCAACGTTTGACATATGTGGTCAGTTCCTGGACGAAATTTGGAGATGCAGTTAGACAACATATAAGTATGTTGAGGCCTGCCAGACGCAAATCCGGTTTAGGGTTTAACAATGCTATCCCATACAAGTTTTGTGAAAAGTTAAACCCCGTAGAAGACAAACTTCAGACAATGAGTTTTGTCAAGAATAGTTTAACTGATAAAGAAACTAATTCAAGCTGTAATGATTTAACTTCAAATGATGATATGATTTATGTAAATCCAACTTCAAACAGGCTGAAACCTTAGAGAAGGACATCCAGTTGGTATGGCAAAGAAAAACTTGACAGGAAGTCAAGAAATGTTAACCAAAAATCATCTTTTGAAGCTAAAAAATCATTAACAGGAAAAGAGAAATATGTCAAATACATTGTATTCACACACAACGGGAAATCCATAAAAATAATTAAAGTATGGATTTCCAAGGGACTAATCAATCACGGACCCAAAGTAAAATGGGTATCCAATCCGTTATTATCTATGAATGCATGTAAATCAAGACATGAGCTTGGAAGAGTTAGTATTGTATCTGGACAGTCGGATGCTGGCGGACAAAGCATATGAAGGCAACAAGCATGAAGTGGCTAACATCCTCACGAAGTCACTTCTCGAGTCTAAGATTTCTTACTTTAGAAATACTTTAGGATTGTTAGATTACAATAATTCCTAAACTGATTTAATTATAAAACTCACCTGGTTTTGAATATTTATTCTAAATAATCAAAAAATGAGAAATTTATAAGTAAAAATAGTTAATTAAGTAGTAGTATTTATTAACTATTTAAATATACTAATCATCTTAAGAAACTAACAATTAATTATAAAATTACCAAGTTTTAAATATTTAGTTTAAATAATAAAAAAGGGAGAAATTATTAGAATATTATTGTTAAAATTTATGAAAAGTTTTAATAATGAATGGATAAAACTAAGTTTAATTAAATATATATAAGTTAAACTGCTAAGTCATATCTAGTATATTAATTGTTTTAAAGATAACATCAAGGTGTTGTAGTGTAGTGGTAATCACTCTTGCCTATCACATGGGTGACCATTGATTGAATCTCACGAGCTGTAAATAATAATTTGAGTTTTGTTATTTCAGGGAAGTTGAGAAAATACCGAAATTGCGATGTAGGTGAGATCAGTAGTGGGCAAGAACGGTAAAACCAGTAGTGCGGAATCGGTAGACCGATCGGTAGTCCAACCGGTTCGGTAGTGAAATTGGCTTTATAAAGACGGCGCAATCAGTTCGGTAGTGGATATCGGTTCGGTAGTGAAATTGGCTTTATTAAGACGGTACAATCAGTTCGGTAGTGGATATCGGTTCGATAGTGAAATCGGCTTTATAAAGACGGCGCAATCGATTTGCTAGTGGATATTGGTTCGGTAGATTTATAAAGATGGCGCAATCGGTTCGGTAGTGGATATCGGTTAAACCGGTAGTGGAGATCGGTTCGGTAGTATCTCAAGATTCGGTATTTAATGAAGCGCGTCCGGTATTTAATGTTTTAAATGAGTTCCGGTTATTAAATGCCTTTAGCATTATATAAAGCTCCGATTATGAAATGATTTCGGCAATTAATGCAAGTCCAGTATTAAATGAGCTCTGGTATTAAATTAGGACCGATTATTGATCAAATAGAGCATCTAAATAAATGCTCTCCATTATCTATTCAATCTCAGCTCCAAATTGAGCATTCACTATGAGCAGTCTGGAAAATCAAATTTTATAATATCAGACTGATTTGTTGCCATTTTAGTGCAAGTCTGATGAAGACTTCTTGGGAGAAGATGCAGCAAACACAGACTGTAACATGCTAAGATTAATGTCAAAATCTATGCAAAGAAAGCTTTAGTACAACAAGCACTAGTATATGGATTTCTTTTATCAAGAACAGACAAGATCAAAAAAGATCTTCTCTGTTATACCAATTCTGAAACTCAACCAGTCAAAAAGAGGACTAGTGTCATTTAAAGTAAACATGTCTGTTGGAGAAAATATGACCTTTGTTGTGTGCTTTAGATATATAAGAACAAGAAACTAGAAGAACAGAGGAGAACCTTGAAGATCATCTAAGCTCTCTTCTTAATAAAAACTCTCTACAAGCTCTTGTCTTATCATATTTTTTGTGAGAGAGTGTCTTCATACCGAAAATTATTCTATCAAGTTCTTTGTAAGTTGATAGAGTGTCTATCAACAAGTGTTGTGTGTGCTAGGAGTTTGAATGCCGACAACAACTATGTCCTGGCTATTCGACTGAGTTGTGTACAAGTGTGTTGTATTTAGTCAAATCTTCTAGTGAATACTCTTCTCAAGGTTGAGAAGAGTATCCTTCTCGAGGTCGAGAAGAAGGGGTGACGTAGAAGGGTTTACATTGAACATCCATAAACAACCATTGTGTCTTGTGTTCTTTATGTTTGTATCTTCCAAACTGATTATTCGTTGCCTCAAGTTGAAACAAACACTTTCGTACTTGAACTCGGTTCATGAGTTTGTGATAACTTGTGAAGAATAGAAATCGATAATCAACCTCTAACATGGTTATTATCAATCAGCGTGTGTGTAAACGTTCACCCAAGCGAAACCCCCAGTCTCCTTCGGCGATCCCGATCCTATCATCATGTACTCGGTTAGAGGTATTTAAGAAGGAAAATGCAACTCTATTCTTAGAAGTATTTCAGAATTCTATATTTGATAAAGAATATGCAATTTAATAGAAATACTAATACAAATAGTTGTGATACTATTATGAATAGAAAGTTCGTGGATGGAAAATCATGGGAGATCATTAGAACAAAGGATGTGGTGGTCGATTGACATAAAGTAGTCTAGTCTTCAAAGATTATACATGGTCTTCAAAGGTTAAAATAGTTCTTATTTGATGGCTTGTTTGTAAATCAATTGTTTGTTATTCTGTTTTTCTATAATTCAGTTATTTAAAACTCCGGTTTTATTTTCAATAAAGCTAGGGTCTGTCTAGTTTTGTTTCTTCAAACTCTTTTCCCTCTTTTGGGGTTTTTTTAATGAAATGACACATAATCATTTTCCCAAAAAAAATATTTAACCCCTTACTTAATTTGGTCATATTATTAATTGTGTTTGTTGAGTTTATATAAAGATATGAGTCAGATTATTAGTGATCTACCTATGTCATTTGAATGAAAATATCAAGTTTGGTACGTCTTTCAGGCTTATTTAATTAATCAGGTAGCTCTTCTAGACATATTTCAAAATATATAATAAAATTATAATTATTTAGTAATATTTTAGTAATTATTCAAAATAAAATATATTAAAAATAAAATTTTATATAAATTAAATTATTTTCAATAAAATTATTATAATTACTTATTTATTTAGGATAGAATAAACCTTTATTTAGTAAATAATTAAGAAAAATATGTTAAAAATATTAAGTGTATAAATAAAATATACAAAATAATACTTGTTAATATCTTAATAACATATCTTTTAATAATTTTCATTTTTTATTGTACAAATTTATTAAATAAATATGAAAAGTACAGTATTTTAAAATATTATTTAGGATTAATAATATTTAGGATTTTATTTTTATAATTTTACCGTTTTAAATATTATTACATTATTTGTGTCATAATGTTCTTATTAAATAAAAAAAACTAATTAAATAATTTTAATTGTAAAATATTCAGAAATGAAAAATATATTTAAAATTATGAAATAAAATTAAAATATTAAGAAAATAAATTTATTTTATTCTATATTATTAATAAATTATGTTATTTAAAAAATAGTTAATATTTTTTATTTAAATTTATTAATTGACATTGTTAAATACATTTATAAAAATACATAATATTAAAAACAAGTGTAAACATAAATGAAATAAAAATTAATAATATATGTAACAATAAAATAATAATTATTTAAATATTAGTAATATGTTTATTATTTCGTACATTAACTAATATATTATATATAATATATAAATATTTATAAAAAAATAAAAATATTTACTTTTTTTCTAATATTATTTATATTTTTATATTAATTTTTAATAATATAACTATATACATATAGGAATAATATTTTTATAATAATTATAATTGGATAATTATTCTTTATAAAAAAACTAATACATTATTTTATTATAATATAAGCTTTAATATTTCGAATAATAACAATAATATTTAAAAAAAATAATATTAACAATAATATTTTAAAATTATTTTTATTATTTTATTTAAATATTATATATTTTAAAATTCAATATATATTACTTGATAAATAAATTTATTATAAATTTAATATATAATTAAAAGATCTTAATATTATTTCATAATAATCTTATTTTCCATTATCAATTCTTCCACAAAATCATAATATACAACATATTCATACTAAATTTATTATTAATTCATTTATGATAAAATATTTTTAAATTATGAATTTTGTAAAAAATTAATAATTTAAATTTTTATATGTTTTATATATTTTATGTTTATAATTGTTAAAATTAATTATAATTTTAAATAAAAACTTTTTACAAAACTTTTAATTTATAAAAAATTCTATTTATAATTTATTTTATTTTGAAATATTACTAAAATATTTACTAAATAAATATACAATTAAGTAATAATAATATTTTAGAATCAAATATTTTGATATAATAATTTTATTTTTAAATATTTTTAATGATTAATATATATAATTTAATTTTAATATTGTTATTTTTTTTATAATTTAAAACTCATTATATAAAATAATGTTTCAAATTTATTTGATAATTTTATAATATTAAAATATGATTACATATTTTAATAATATATTATATAAATATATATATTAAAATTATTAATTATATTATCATATTTTCAAATAAAATTATTATTTCAATATATATATTAAAATTATAATTGTTTACTATTTATTTAGTAATATTTTAGTAATTATTCAAAATAAAACATATTAGAAATAAAATTTAATATAAGTAAAAATGTTTTCAATAAAATAATTATAATTATTTGTTTATTTTGGATAGAATAAACATTTATTTAGTAAACAATTAAAAAAATATTTTAAATATATTAAGTGTATAAAATAAAATATACAAAATAATATATTTATCATATATATTTACTTGTTAATATCCTAATAACATATCATTCAATGATTTTCATTTTTTATTGTACAAATCTATTAAATAAATATGAAAAATATACAGTAATTTAAAATATTATTTAGGATTTATAATATTTTGAATATTTATTTTTATAATCTTACTTTTTAAATATTATTATATTATTTGTGTCATAATATTAAGAAAATAAATTTATTTTATTCTATATTATTAAATTATGTTATATAAAAAAATAGTTAATATTTTTTATTTAAATTTATTAATTAACATTGTTAAGTACATTTCTAAAAATAGATAATATTAAAAACAAGTGTAAACATAACCAAATAAAAATAAATTATAATTAAAAATAAATTACATTTAAAAATAACAATTAATAATACAAATTAATATAATTATATATGTAACAATAAAAGAATAATTATTTAAATATTATTAATATGTATATTATTTCTTATATTAACTAATATATATAAATATTTATAATAAAATAAAAATATTTAATTTTTTCTAATATTATTTATTTTTTTATAATTATTTTTAATAATATAACTATATATATATATATATATATATATATATATATATATATATATATATATATATATATATATATATATATATATATATATATATATATATGTGAAGAATATTTTTATAATATTTATAATTGGATAATTATTCTTTATAAAAAAAATAATACATTATTATACTATAATATAAGCTTTAATATTTTGAATAACAACAATAATATTTAAAATGATAATATTGAAATTAATATTTTTAAAATTATTATTAATTTATTTAAATATTATATATTTTATAATTAAATATATATTATTTGATATATAAATTTATTAAACATTTAATATATAATTACAAATTATTAATATTATTTCATAATAATCTTATTTTTCATTATCAACTCTTAAAAAAAATCATAATATACAACCTATTCACACTAAATTTAATATTAATTCATTTATGATAAAATATTTTTAAATTGTGAATTATGTAATAAAATTAATAATGTTAATTTTTATATATTTTATGTTTATAATTGTTAAAATTAATTATAATTTTAAATAAAAAAATTTACAAAACTTTTTATTTATACAAAATTCTATTTATAATTTATTTTATTTTGAAACATTACTAAAATATTTACTAAATAAATATACAATTAAATAATAATAATAATTTAGAGTCAAATATGTTGATATAATTATTTTATTTTTAAATGTTTTTTATGATTAATATATATAATTTATAATTAATATATATAATAATTTATGTTTTTATATTTGGAAACTAATTGTATAAAATAATGTTTCAAATTTATTTGAGTAAGTTTATAATATTAAAAAATGATTACATATTTTAATAATATATTATATATTTATTTATATATATATATATTTAAGTTATTAATCATATTATCAAATTTTAAAATAAAATTATTATTTCAAAATATATAATAAAATTATAATTATTTACTATTTATTTATTAATATTTTCATAATTTTCAAAATAAAATATATTAGAAATAAAGTTTTATATGAATTAACGTGTTTTCAATAAAATTATTAAATTCCTTTGAATATCACCGTTACTTTTATAGTTAGAGACTATCCCAAGAGACTCATCATTTAAAATATACAGCATTTAAGAATAATCATGAAAGTCTGTCATTAATGTAATGCGTGAAGTAGAATGGATAAATGAGAGACAAATCTCTTTAAGAAATTGGATAAATGACTGTTAAATTTTTGTCGGGAAGAGGACATAGACAAATAATGAAATAGTGGACAGCTGTCCCACTCGCTTGAAGATGAGAAGTCTAAGGACATATGTAGGTAGACGTCAGATTTACTATGCACATTCTTTGCTTCTAAATTGGATAGGCGTCCATTAGACGTGTGCGTCTAATAGCACTTGTCTTACAAACGTCTAGGCGTCTATTAGACATAAACGTCTAATTACGCTTTAACACCACGTGTTAGACGTGTGTCTGGTTAGACGTGAGCGTCTAATAACTCTTATCCTTCATACGTTTAACTTGCGTAGGTTTTTAAACAAAGACGTTTATCCAACTTTGAAGCGTAGACTACTTAAGTAAATATACGTCTAATTACTCTTTTTATTTAGACGACTAATCTATTATACAAATTAAGACCCCTGTCTACACTCGTCTGTCTAGTCACTCTTAAACAATAGGTTTCCCCTCAATTTGTGCATGATTTGTTCAAATAAATTAGTCAAGATCAACAAGTCCTAAAATATTTCTAAAGTGAGAAAACTTAGTCTCGTCTAGTGTGTTTGTGAACACGTCTGCTATTTGTTGATCTCTTTGGACATATTCAAGGCGAATATGCTTCTAACTGACATGCTCGCAGATGAAATGATGTCTAATTTCAATATGCTTTGTCCGAAAGTGCAGAACTGGATTATAGGTGATTGCAATTGCACTTGTGTTGTCGTAGAAAATTGGAGACTCTTCTTCCTTAATTCCATAATACCTCAGATGCTATTGAATCCACAGGAGCTAAGAGCAACAACTTCTTACTGCAAGATATTTTGCTTCAGCTGTAGACGTGGCGTCCGATGTTTGCTTCTTGCTGAACTAGGAAATCAGAAGATACCAAGAAACTGGCAAGTTCTACTAGTGCTTTTTCGATCAATCTTGCACCCTGCATAATCTGCATCTAAGAAACACGTTAGATTAAAACTAGAATACTTCGGATACCACAGTCACACATTTTGAGTTCCCTTTAAATATTTCAAAATTCGTTTAGCAATAATATAGTGAGATTGTTTAGGATTAGCTTGGAATCTTCCACAGACGCCGACAACAAACTAGATGTCAGGCCGGCTGGCAGTAAGATAGATAAAAGAGCCGATAAGTCCTTTATAGGCAGTGATGTCAACACTTTGTCCATCTTCATCTAGGGGTTGTTCAACATATACATCTTCATATGCACTTTTTACATCCATTTGAAAATCTTTGAAGTTCTTAAAAGATGCATAAGTTAGGAAGATTTTGATTGCCTCAAGTCTAGCTACATGTGCAAATGACTTCTCAAAGTCGATTCCTTCCTCCGAGTCTTGTTTCTCACAACTTATCCATCTTCACTGAGCTTGTTTCGAAAAACCCATCTTGTTCCAATGACCGATTGATCAATCAATCTTAGAGTTAGATACCACACTTTATTTCTCACAAATTGGTTTAACTCCTCTTGCATGGCATTAATCCAATATGGATCAAGTACTGCTTCACTAATTTTCTTAGGTTCAATTTGAGAAATAAAGGCGGAGATAGCCATTTCATCTAGTAATTGACGTATTGTCCTACGAGGAGAGATAGGATTTCCAATTATCAATTCTAGTGGATGATTTCTGTTTCATATGAAGTTTGATTCTAGAGGATTAGACGTCGGATTAGATGGCTACGCGATGTCCGATCTATCAACAGCCTATTGAACAGATGTTTGGACGTCTGGTTGATTCTCAACCGGATCAGCCACTCGATTAGACGAATAAATCCTTTTTACTACAGCTTTATCTTCACTATCAGATTCAAGAATTGTTGCTTCTAATTTGATAGCAAGGTCGATGGGATCGATAGAATTGTTTTCAATAGGTTCATCACAAACAAAATGGAAGGATTCCTCAACAGTTTGTGTTGAATTATTGTACACTCTGAAAGCTTTACTGACTGAGGAGTAACCTAAAATGATTACAGCATCTATTTTAGCATCAAAAGAGGTCAAATACTCTTTCCCATTGTTATGAATGAAACACTTACACCCTAATACTCGAAAGTAAGAAACTATAGGAATTCTTCCATAGAACAGTTTATAAGGTGTTTGGTCAAAGCATTTATTAATTATTGATCGATTTTGTGTATAGCATGTTGTGTTTATGGCTTCTTTCCAGAACTTCTAATGAACACTTGAGTCATCAAGCATAGATCTCGCTGCTTCCTTTAGTGTCCTGACTCTTCTCTTAGCAATACCATTTTATTGTGGAGTTCTAGCACTAGAAAAATCGTGTTTAATACCAGACTCCTCGAGATAGGAAGTTAGGCGTATGTTGGTCAACTCGGTTCCCTGATCACTTCTAATTTTGGTAATGCTTAAAGATTTTTGGTTTTGAAGTCTTCTAAGGATCTTAATAAGATTCTCAAACGTCTGATCCTTAGATTGATAAAATATAACCCATGTGAATCATGAAAAATCATCAATAATGACTAGGTTGAATCTCATTCCTCCCAAGCTCTTTACAAGAATTTGACTGAAAATATCCATGTGTAAAAATTCCAAGCACCGGTTAGACTGAGATTTCCCTTTACTTTTGAAAGATGATTTGCTCTACTTGCCTAACTGGAAAGCAGGACAAACCTTGTCCTTTAACAACTTTAAGTTAGGTAAGCCGAAAATTAAATTATGAGAACAAATGTTGTTAATGGTTTTAAAATTAAGATAATTTAATCTCTTATGCCATAGCCACTTCTAATCATTTTTGGCAATCATGCATATGGGATTAGATATCTTATTTTTCCAATTCATTTTGTAAGAATTTCCTACCCTGCTTCTGGTCAACAAAGTGTTACCCTTTTCATCCTAACTATGCATACATGAGTTTGAAAATCAACAGAAAATTCATTATCACATAATTAATTAATGTTGATCAGGTTATAACACAAGTTTTCAACAAGTAGCACGTTGTTGATGGTTAGATTACCATAGATAATCTTACCCTTATTGTTATCACCAAACGTGATCTTAAGACCCAAGCAGTCTGTTATTTCAGTTAGAAGATGTCTATCTCCAATCATGTGTCTAGAACATCCGCTGTCCAGATACTAAATTAAATCCTCCAGGTAGTTAATATTATGTACCTACACAAAAATATATTTAAAATCTTTTTGTACCCACATTCACTTGGGTCCTCGATCAATAAGTCCCTTAAGAATCCATATTTGAGTTATCTTGATGAATTTCCCTTTCTATGTTGTGATAAGTGCGTATATTTTAGGCTAAGCAGAAGTCTTCCTACTAGCAGCTGAACTCTTAACTTTAGAGGATGATTTTTTTTTAAACTCCTTGACTTATTGTCAGGTTGTAGTTTGCCAGACTTGCTGGCTGTTTTCTTCTTAGGTTTCAGTCAGCTTACAGTTGGAGTAACATAAGTTATCTCATCCTTTAATGTTAGATCATCACAGCTTATATCAGTTCCATTATCAGTTAGATTACCTCTGACAAAGTGTATTGTCTTAACTTGTCTGTTATTGAGTTTAACTTCTTATAAGACTTTTCTGAGTTAGCACTGTCAAATCCAAAACCGGATTTGCATTCGGCAGGCAGCAACATATAAATTTACTGTCTGACGGCGTCTCTAGACTTTGTCCATGAACTGACTATATATGTTAAACGTTGGTTTTCAGATGACAAAGTTTGAATCTTTTCTTTGAGCATCTCATTCTCAAATGAGAGCTCATCCATTTTGTTTTTAGAAACATTTGGTTCAAAAACTTGAGATGAAACAGAGTTATTGATTTCATACTTTGATTTCATTTCATTAAATGAGTCTGATAACTTCTTGTACTCAATGACAATGTCATTGAGTGTATCAATTAAATAAACTCTAGTCAAATCTTTCAAGGAGAAGTCGAATACCTTAGATTGGCCGTCTACCATCAAGCATGTGACGACTTCGTTCTCTCTATCACTAGGAGAGTCATCTGTGTCTATATCGGCCCACTTTCACTTGCATTCAGTGCTCATAAGAACCTTCTGCTCTTTTTGGTTCTCCTTTATTTGATCATTACAGTCATATATTTGAATTAACTTCTCCCGAATCTCTTTAGCAGAGGAGCATGACTTGATCTTCCTGAATATATTCATGTCGATCGTGTTGTACAAGATATCTTTGGCAACGTTGTCCAGATTGTTCATCATATTATCTCCAGTCATCCATTTACATCTCGACTTCTCAATCTTTATAGGACCATTAATGATGACATCCCACATGTCGCAATTAAAGGCTGCCAAATGCGCTTTCATTCTCATCATCCAATAATCGTAGTTTTCTTTTGAGAGAGAAGGAATGTGGTTAACGACAAACATGTTTTAGGTTCTTTTGAAGCTTGAGAATAGAAAACGAGGCCGTAATACCACTTGTTAGGATCAGTGCTAACAATAGAGACTATAGTTTGACTATTGATAACAACTTATGATTAATGATTCAATAATAATCCAGTGATGAATTAATATATGTTTCTATTCTACACAAATCATTCGAACTCTTGAAAAAGATTCAAGTGCGGAAGTGTTCGTCGGATTTGAAGCTTTGAACCGATGGAAGATGAATGACAGAAAGTAAAGAACACCTAGAGTTGTTTATGGATGTTCGGAGCAAACCCTTCTACGTCACCCCTTCTTCCACAATTGGAAGGATGTTCACTAAATGCTTTGAGTCAAATACATTGAGCTAGTTAACTCATTGTTGAACAGAACAACCTTTGTTCAACTTACAATATTCTCAACAATATTCTCACATCTAGACAGTAAGTGAATCTTTCTCTCTTGAACTTGAAGAATGTAAGAAATTAGTAAGTGCAAGAGTAAGCTTGTGAATTCAGTGACCGATAGAGATTGTAAGCAAGTGATTCGTCTATTGTCCTTGAGCATCTATTTATAGTAGAAGGACACCAACGGTCGAATCTTCTTCATGGACACGTGACAAGTATCCGTTGGAAGGCCTCCCATAGTACCAGAAATCAGCAGACTCTAAGTAAATGAATCGTGGCCGTACCGAACTGGTAGTGCGCCAAATTTCCTTCTAAAATAATCTTGTACTGGATAAACCGTTGGAATGACATTTGCGTATGTGACCTTCGTTCATTTGCCAAAATTCTTGACAAGTAAGGCCATTGCATATTCGCTGAACTACTCAGCTGACTTGATAGGCTCAAGAGTTGTTGGTTCCACAAATGTCACTAATGCTCTAGTTACGTTCGAGGATGATGGTTCATCTTCATTCCTTGAGGTCATCTCGAACTCATAGGCTTTTAAGTCGTCGAATAGGTCATGTAGTGGCATTTTGTGGAGATTTCTAGACTCCCTCATCACAATTTTCTTGACCTCCCAGGCACTAGGAAGAGCCCTCAATGCTTTGACTATGATTTCCTTGTTCCATAGTCCTTTCCCAAGATGGAAAGCTCAATTACGATGTTGGTGAAGCGTTCGTCAAATTCGTTCATGATTTCTCCGGGGTGCATCTTGATATTATCAAACTTTTGTGTAGTCACCATGATTTTGTTCTCTTTTGTTTGTTCATTGCCTTCATTTAGTTGACTGATCTTCTCCCGTACATCCTTTGCAGTGGTACATGTTCTGATATTTGCAAAAGTGTTATTATCTAGAGTACCTTATATAGCGTTTCTGGCCAAGTTATCGAGGTTGTTCATCCTTCTATCATCAATGGTCCAATTGCATCTTTCCTTCTCAATCTTGATCGGGCTGTCAATAAAGACATACCACATGTCATCATTTAGCGATGCCAGATACACGTTCATACATAGCTTTTAGTCAATAAAATTTCCACTTTTTAACATAGGAGGCTTGGTGAAAGAAGTCATGATGATATTCGAGTGCTTGAGAATAGAAACTAGTTGATCTGATACCACTTGTTAGGATCGGGATCAACAATATAGACTAGCGCGTCTAACTATTATTGAACGTTTATACACGCTTCAGTTGATGTTAACTCTATTAAGAGTTAATATCGGTTTTTATTCTTCGCAAGATGTCAAAAACTCTTGAACCGAGTTCAAATACGGAAATGTTTGTTTCAACTTGAAGCAGCACAACAAGATTAGAGTAATGCAATATTAAAGAACACACGACACAAATGATATTTATGGATGTTCGGAGATAAAGCTCCTATATCACCCTTTTTCTCAACCTTGAGAAGGATATTCACTAAAAGATTTGATTGAATACAATACTTGTACACAACCCAATCAATCAACCAGGACTTAGTTACTACCTATTCTCGAATTCCTAGCACACACGTTCTGTTGAATAGAAATATTTTCTATCAACTTACAGTACTAACAAACTCACACATAATATGTAGAATTGCAGTACAAATTTAGAACTCTAATACACTTGAAGGCATACGACACTTTTAAAATTGTTAAAATTAATTATAATTTTAAATAAAAAATTGTACAAAACTTTTAATCTATACAAAATTCTATTTACAATTTATTATATTTTCAAACATTACTAAAATATTTTTCTAAATAAATATACAATTAAGTAATAATAATAACTTAGGATCAAATATTTTGATATAATAATTTTATTTTTAAATATGTTTTGTGGATAATATATATAATTTATTATTAATATTGTTATTTCATTTTGTTTTTATATTTTAAAACTCTCTATATTAAATAATGTTTCAAATTTATTTGATTAAGTTTATAATATAAATAAATGATTACATATTTTAATAACATATTATATAAATAAATATATATATTAAAATTATTAATCATATTATCAAATTTTAAAATAAAATTATTACTTCAAAATTATAATTATATACTATTATTTAGTAATATTTTATTATTTAGTAATATTTTAGTAATTATTCAAAACAAAATTTAATAGAAATATAATTTTATATAAATTAAAATGTTTTCAATAAAAGTATTATAATTATTTTTTTATTTAGGATAGAATAAACATTTATTTAGTAAAGAATTAAGAAAAAATATTTTAAATATATTAAATGTATAAAATAAAATATACAAAATAATGTATTTATCATATATATTTACTTGTTAATATCCCAATAACATATATTTCAATGATTTCTATTTTTTTATTGTACATATATTTATGAAAAATATGAAAAAATATACAATAATTTAAAATATTATTTTGGATTAATAATATTTTAGATGTTTATTTTTATAAACTTATCATTTTAAATATTATTACATTATTTGTGTCATAATGTTCTTCTTAGATAAAAAAAAATTAATTTAATCATTTTTAATTGTAAATTATGAAACAAATGAAAAATATATATTTAAAATTATGAAACAAAACTAAAATTAATATTAATTGTTTGATTTATTTTTTTTACTTTTAAATTATTACTCATATAGAATTGTTAATCAATTTAATAATAATTTTATTTAATTTTGAAAATGTAATATATTTTGAATTAAGAGTTTAAATAATTAAATAAACAAAATAATATTAAGAAAATAAATTTATTTTATCATATATTATTATTAAATTATATTTTATAAAATATTAGTTAATATTTTTTATTTAAATTTATTAATTAACATTGTTAATTACATTTCTAAAAATAGATAATATTAAAAAAATGTGTAAACATAAATGAAATAAAAATAAATTATAATTAAAATAAATTACATTTAAAAATAACAATTAATAATACAAATTAATATAATTATATATGTAACATTAAAAGAATAATTATTTAAATAATATTAATATGTTTATTATTTCTTATATTAACTAATATATTATAGATAATATATAAATATTTATAATAAAATTATTTATTTTTTCTAATATTATTTATATTTTTATAATTATTTTTAATAATATAACTATATATCTATATGAATAATATTTTTATAATATTTATAATTAGATAATTATTTTTTATTAAAAAATAATAAATTATTTTATTATAATATAAGCTTTATTATTTCGTATAACTACAACAATATAATATTGACATTAATATTTATAAAATTATTATTATTAATTTATTTTAATATTATATATTTTAAAATTTAAAATATATTATTCAATAAATAAATTTATTAAACATTTAATATATAATTAAAATATATTAATATTAATTCATAATAATATTATTTTTCATTATAATTCATAAACAAAATCATACTATACATAAATTTAAATGCTATTTTTTTTTGTCGGTCATGAAAACTATTAGTATAATATTTAAAATTATTCACAAACAATAAAAATGAAAAGAAAAAGTTCTATTAAAAGAAAATAAATTTTATTTTATTTTAAGAATAAATATAATATTATGTTAACAAAAAAATATAATAATCTTATATAAAAACATAAAAAAAACAAGAAAATAAGGTTAAAAATAGTCACATGCACATCATACCAGCAAATAATATTACAAATCTTAAGTTTTTATTATAATTTTATTATTTTAAATTTAATTATTTTATTAATTGTTTTCATATTAGTAATGATATATCTTTTTTAATATTAATCTAAATATTTTTTAAGTCTATAATAATTAAATATTGATAGATGAATATAATTTATAATAAATTAAATTTTATAATTTTGAAAATTATGTTTTAGGATTTAATTATTTTTAAATATAACCAAAAATATTTGTAATGTTTTATTACAAAATAGAAAATTGGAAAACAAATTATATCCATTTTTTTAATTATATTTTATTTAAATTAATTTAAAAATCGTTATAATATTTACTTTATGATTAAAGAATGTACTAGAATTAGTTACTTAAAAAAATTGACTACATATTTAAACTAGAATATTAAGCAATTTGGAATAATGTTAATTATATTTAAATAATTAAAAAAAATATTATAATTTATCTCATGATGTAAATAAATATGTAAATGTAATTATGGAAACATAAACCTATTTTTAAGTGGTTAGATTTATATAATTTTATTATTAAACTTAATATCTAACTCTTATTTAATTGGTTAGATTATTAGTGGAGTTCACAGGTTATTAGTGATATGCCTATGTTATTTAGAAGTCAAAATCACAGGTCACTTTTTCAGGTTTATTTAATTCATCATAATTTATTTTATTTTATGTGAAACTCTAAGACGACATGATATAACATGTTTTAATATTATATGGATTTAAAAAATAATATTAGTTAAATTTTAAAATATAATAAATACAAATATTTATTCATTTTCATTAAATATATTACTATTTTTTGTTTTAAGAGAGTAAGTAATGTTTTTTGATAAGTTATAAAATACATTTAACACGGTCAGAGTAAGTGTCGTGTTTAAACACATTTTTTAGAAAAGTATATACAATAATGCAAGCTAAAAAACGATAATATTGATAATTTTAATTGTCCTAACCATTATCTTAATTTAATTTAAGTAATTTAAATAATTAAGTGTTTCTTTTTAAATTACGGTTTTGATACTTTACTAATTTATATATCAATTATTATAATTTTAAAATAATATTCTTACTGTTTTTTATCATAATTTTATAGTTAATTATACCTAACCAAGACATGCACTGTCAAATAAAAAATTAATACTATAAAAATAAAAAATAAATATTCGTTTATATATATATAAGATTTCATTTCAAAATACAATTATTCGTATGATAAACATGAAAATTCTATATACTCTATTTCATAAATAATATTATTATTTTTATATTAATAAAATAATATTTTGAATTTTTAAATTCAAAATAATTAAAAAAAATATTAAAGGTCAAGTTAGGACTAATTATTGTGTAATAAAACCCTAATTAGAAAAATTAAATAAAAATCCAAAAAAATAATTTAACGTTAAAATATTGTATTTATTTTATTCAAATTAAATCCAAGAAGCGGTTGGAATTATTTATTTAGGATTTTAAACATAAATTATAAATAATTTATGTCTTAGAACAAATAAATAAATACCCCTAAATTGCGAAAAATACCAAAAACACCAAAAACACCAAAAAAAAATAAAAATAAGAACATAAATTTTATTATGTTTCTAGATATATATTTTGTGAAAATTTTGGTGAAGTAAATTCAAGAAAGGGATTAAAATTAAATTTCAAAAAACTCTTTTATTAAAAATTAAACTCATAATCTAGTGTAGCCGAAATTATGTTTAATAGGTTGTAGTAAGATTCTCAGCCATTACATCAGTGCTAGATTCTCATTTATCGCCCCGTAACATGGCACAACGCTGGATGTAATGAAACTAGTGTGCGCCCGCTCCACTGGATCAACTAACGGGATGGACTAACCCTGTTAGCTGAGATAGCCGAACGCGGACGGAACACCAAACGGCGCCACAAAACGACGTCATTTAGGGTCTTCTTCTTCGTTGAATAGGGACGCTCGTCAGAATTGCGACTGATCGTCGGTGATTCTTTTGGATGGTCTATCTCCTTCGTCTTCCAACCTTATCCTCTTCTAGAAGGTCTCTTTTGTCACTCAATCTTATCATATAATTTTCAAGTTTAATCAATTTAATCTATTATAAGGCTTAATTATGTATGTTCTTTGTTTCGAATCACTCCTTATATCATGCATGAACTTTATGTTGAAAGAGAATTGATCAAATCAACTTAAAACAAAAATTTCGATATTTTTTTTAAAAAAATCTTGATTTTTGAAATTGATATTCTTGAGCTTTTAGGCTATAATTTTGATTCAAATAGTTGCGTAACATGTTTTTAAACAATATTTGGATGATTTCTATATGATTGTAATATCATTCGATCATGTTTGATCCAACTATGTTTTTGAAAAAAATTGGATTTTGATTTTATTTTCAAAAACAGTTATAGTAATGTTATGATGTTTTGTTTTGGTTGTGTTCAACTATATTCTTTATTTTAAAGCTAATGGAACAAAAACATGATCTTGAAATGACCTAATTTGAAAGATCGTAAATTTTGACCTAAATTTGTTTTTTTTAAATTGATCATTGTAAAGATCGAATTATCGTGATTAGGGTAGGGGCTTTTGTTCTTCATAATCATATGAATCATCTTCCACTTACATATCGTGATTCATGATCTAAATAAAAAGTAATGAGACATGAAATTTCATCATACCAAATAAAGAACACTCGGTCTTAGATCCGAGTCATATATTATTGGGACTGATAAATAAGACCGAGAATCTTCGGTCCAGACCTAGACTAGGGACCTGTGTTCTTAATTCTGGACCGAGTCCGAGGACCGATGTTCTTTGTTAGGATTTGTATCTCCCAAATCCGACCATCTTGAAACAATCTGTAAAAATGCAAGAAAGAAGAACACAAGAAGGCACATATTTATAGTGGTTTACTCTAATTGAGCTACATCCACTTCAGCCACCACCAAATTTCACTATGAAGAAGAAGAAGGAATACCGAGTTTTTGCCTCACACTTTATCTCTCTAGAATTCTGTCTCTAATCTATGTAAACCCTAAATAATCAAATATTTATAGGGTAAACATGTAGTAAACCTAAATAATTCTTGGTCAGGCCCAAGCCCAAAACCAAATACAAACCCAATACACTCTAATTAACAATGTACAATTTATTAAAAGTGTAGGCTCCATTACTCAACAATCTCCCTCATAGCTTTGGTCAGCATATCAGTTGGATTCTTACTCCCGGAAATCTTCTTAAGAGCTAATACTCCATCTTTTAAAGCTGACCAAATGAAATGATAACGAACCTATATATGCTTTGTCCTACCATGATAAACAAGATTCATTGTCAAATGAATGGCACTCTGACAATCGCATCGCAACACACTTCCCTCGTAGTCTTGACCCAATTCTCGCAAAAAGGGTTGTAATCACATCATCTCCTTAGCAGCCTCTATCTCAACAACATACTTTGCCTCACAACTAGAAAGAGTAACAATCTTCTACAATTTTGAAACCCAACTAATTTAGTATCTCCTAGATTATAAATGTACCCTATTGTGCTCTTTCTACTATCAATATCACCACCATTGTCAGCATCAACATATCCTTCCAAACCCATATGAGACTTTCGAAAACACAAAGCGAGATCCGTACTTCCTCTTCAGTATCGTAGTATCCACTTTACTACTTCTCAATGTTGTCTACCCGGGTGCTCATGAATCTGCTAACAACTCCCACTACATGTGCTATGTCTGGTCTTGTGCAAACCATCATATACATAATACAACCAATGGCAGAGGCATACAGAACAATGGCCATTTAAATTTTCTCCTCCTCTGTTGAAGGCGACTGATCTTTAGATAGTCTGAAGTGACTAGCTAAGGGGGTAGTAACTGGTTTTGCATCATACAAGTTGAACCTGCTACGAATTTTCTTCACATATTCTTCTTGTAAAGGCTTGAGAACTTCTTCATCCCTGAAAATTCTCATCCCAAGGATTTTTTTTGCATCACCCAAATCCTTCATTGCAAATTTTTCAGACAACTCTTTTATGAACTTGTTAATCTCATACAATCTTGCTCCAGCAATCAACATGTCATCAACGTAGATGAGATGAATAATGTATGATTTATCAAACCTCGTAATATAGCAGCAATGATCAGCTTCACACCTCAGAAAATTGTTACTTTTCATGAAGCTATCGAATTTCTTGTACCATTGCCTTAGACCCTGTTTCAAACCATACAGACTCTTCTAAAGCTTACACACAAGCTCATCTTTTTCATTGATTTCAAATCCTTCTAGTTGTCGCATATAATTCTCTTCATATAAATCACTATGGAAAAAAAACAGTTTTGGCATCCATTTGTTGAAGATGAAGGTCTTTTTTCACAACCAAACTCAAAATAGTTCTGATTATCATCAATTTAACTACTAGAGAGAAGATCTCATTGTAGTCAATACCTTCTTTCTGTTGAAATTCTTTCACAACCAATCTTGCCTTGTACCTCATTGTTTTATCATGTTCTTCTTTAATCCTGAAGATCCATTTGTTGTGAAGTGCTTTCTTTCCCCTTCGTAGATGAGAGAGCTCCCAAGTTTGATTCAACGTCAAAGATTCCATCTCACCTTTCATTGCAGACTCCCACTTAACCGATTCATCAAATTGTATTGCCTCCTCATAGCATTCAGGTTCACCTCTATCTGTCAACAAGATATAGTTCAGAGATGGAGACCACCTCTCAACTGGTTTCGATTCCTTGACGATCTTCGCAATTGTATAATCAGTGTTTGCTAATTAACCTCTAGGGCCATGTTCTCAACGATTTCATCTTCAACAACACATTGTTCTTCTTCGAAAGCCAGTATATATTCAGATGCAAATTCTCTCAAATCGACTGTACCAGTCTATTCCAACTTGGAATCACCATCTGATGTCTTCCCAACACAATCTTTGTAGAAAACTTGTGCATTGAAGATAACATTTCTGCTAAGAATGATCTTCCGATTTTTATTATCCCAGAAACGATAACCAAACTCGATATCACCATAACCAATGAAAAAACATTTATTAGACTTTGGATCAAGCTTGCTCCTATTACATTCATTAATATGAACATATGATAAACAACAAAAGACTTTCAAATAAGAAATGTTTACATTTTTATTGCTCCAGGATTCTTTAGGAATTCTGAATTCAAGAGAAACAGAGGGTCCCCTGTTTATCAAATATGAAGCATTATTTATAGATTCTTCCTAGAAGGTTCTAGGCAGCCCTGCAAGCAATCTCATGCTTCTAGCACGCTCGTTCAATGATCAATTCATTCGTTCAGCTGCTCCATTCTCTTGAGGCGTTCGGGGAATAGTCTTCACCATATTGATCCCATTTACATCACAATACTCTTTGAAATCTGAATTGATATATTCACCTTCGTTTTCAGATCTCAAGCACTTAACTTTCTATTTTGTTTCATTTTTAACCAAAGCCTTCCATTTCTTGAAAATAGCAAATACTTCAGACTTGTGCTTTATAAAATATACTCATACCTTTCTTGTCGAATCATCTATAAACGTCATGTAATATTGTGATCCGCCAATAGAAGAAACAGGTGTAGGTCCCTACACATCAGTGTGTACCAACTCTAGCCTTTCTTTCTTGATCTCTTTCCCAATCTTTAAGAAACTCACCCGTTTATGTTTTCCAAGAATGCAGTTTTCACATAACTGATGTTCAACTGACTTCAGTTCTGGAATCTGTCCATTTTTCAAAAGAATTTTCATCCCTCTTTCGCTCATATGGCCCAACTTCCAATGCCACAACTCACTGTTCTTCGAGTCATCAAAAACAACAACAACTATTTCTCTGCAAATTGAAGTCGTGTATAACGTTCCAGTTTTGTGACCTTGAGCAACAACAATTGCTCCATTAGTCACCTTCCATGTACCATTTCCACAACTGAAATTGTGAAATTCTTCATCAAGTTGTGTAACAGATATCAGATTTTGCATTAAACCTGAAATGTGTCTCACCTTATTAATCTTCCAAACAGAAACATTTGCCATCTTCAATTTGATGTCCTCCATGCCAACAATATCAGTGGCTCACCATCTGCGAGATAAACTTTCCCATAGTTTCCAGCCACATAATTCTCCATTAATTCTTTGTGGGCAGTGGTGTAGAAAGACGCTCCTGAGTCAAAACCCCATGAATCTAGCGGGCTATCAACAGACATAAGTAAACGCATCAGTGACAAATTCTGTAACAACATTGGCTGCATCATTGTTATCATCATCGTTTCTCATCGGTGCTTTACAGTTCCTTTTTAAATGACATTATTTACCACAATTCCAACACTCAAATGTCCACCCAGACTTGGACTGACTCTTCCTGCTCCTCGACATAGATCTTCTCTTACCTCGGTTGAAATTTCTATCATTACCTCTACCCCTGTTTTCCACATTTAGAGCAAAACCTTTGAACATTTCACCATAATCAATTTTTCGAACCTCTTTAGTAAGAATACGATCTCTAACTTTAATAAATTTCAGTTTAGCATTTCCAACTGAATTACTAATTGCTGCTCTCATAGGTTCTCAACTATTTGGTAGAGATGCTAACAAAATTAGGGCACTAACTTCATCTTTAAAATCAATCTCAACAGATAGCAATTGATTCACAATTGTATTGAATTCATTCAAATAAGTAGTGACAGAAGTACTATCAACCATTCTTAAGTAAAATAGTTTTTTCATTAAGTGTACCTTGTTGTTAGCAGATAGTTTCTCATACATATCAAAAAGAGCTTTCATCAGACCCGTGATGGTCTTCTCCTTTGCTACATTGTGAACAACCGTCTTGGCTAGAGTCAATCGGACAACTCCCAAAACCTGTCTATTAAGGAGTGTCCATTAAGCTTCATCCATCTTCTCTAGTTTCTCACTCAAAGGAGCATGAAACTTCTTTCAATAGATATAATCTTCAATCTGCATTCTCTAAAAGACATAATATGTCCCATCAAATCTTGCAATCCCATGTCCTATACTATTCTCACTTGTCATTGTTTCCAATACTCATATCTAGCCTAGCTACTCTAATACCAGTTGTTAGGATTTGTATCTCCCAAATCCGACCAGCTTGAAACAATCTATAAAAATGTAAGAAAGAAGAACACAAGAATACACAGATTTATAGTGGTTCCACTCAAATTGAGCTACATCCACTTCAGCCACCACCAAATTTCACTATGAAGAAGAAGGAATAAAGATTTTTGCCTCACACTTTATCTCTCTAGAATTCTGTCTCTAATCTATGTAAACCCTAAATAATCACATATTTATAGGGTAAACATTTAGGTAATAAACCAAATAATTCTTGGTCAGGCCCAAGCCCAAAACCAAATACAAACCCAATAAACTCTAATTAACTATGTAGAGTTTATCATATGTGTAGGCTCCATAACTCAATATTCATGAGTTAGGACCACGTCTTAAGACCGATGTAATTGAGCTAGGACTGAGACTTAAGACCGGTGTTCTTGAGCAAGAACTAAGAAACTTGACCGAGATTTCTAACCTCGGACCGAGATTGATAGGATCGACTTTGATTCACTTTCTATTCTACGCAAACCCTTATAAACACTTGAAACTGAATCAAGTGCAGAAATGTATACTTAGGTTTGAATCTTATGATCAAGAATGAGAAGATGACAAAAATGAACAACACAGTAGTTTGTGAATGGATGTTCGGAGAAAACTCTCCTACGTCACCCCTTCTTCCAACCACCAGAAGGATTCACTATAATATGCTTTGAATCAAATACAGTTTGCACGTATAGCTCACTATTGAACAGAATAGACTCTGTTTAACTTACAATATGATGAATATCACTCAGCTAAAATGATGCTTTGATTCTAACTCTCTTTTTATTAACACAAAGTACAATCAGGAAAGCAACTAACATTTTGAATGTTCAAGAGCTTGATTTCACAGTAATTCCAGAGATTCTTCTTTGAATACAAGCGATAGAAAACTCGATAGGTAGTTCGTTCTCCTTAAGAATCTTTAAATATGAAAAGGTACTAACGGTCGAATCTTCATAATGATACGTGACACTCTTCCATTGGAACGCCTCCATAGTATACATCAAACTCTGAATACAAGAATCGTGGTCGTACACAACAGGTAGTGCGCCGAATATTCTTCAAAGATTTACCTGCAAAACAAGTAGTGGGAAGAATATTCGCTTACGTGTCATTGGTTGATTGGTTGCATCTGGCTGTCGTATTGATCTTCACTAGAAAGTGGAGCAGGTGTAGCGTTCAGCTATAGCACGTGGGTAGGCGGGTGCTAGCTTCAAGCAACTTCTTAAGCAAGGCATTAAACGTATTTCAATTAGACGACCTCGTCTAATGGAATCAAACGTCCCCGTCTAATAACAGAATCTATTAGACCACCTGGACTAATGGGATTAGACTTACGACTAATTACAATCACTTCAGACTAATCTAAAGAAGTTAGACTGCACGTCTAACTTTCTCTTTCCATTAGACTGCACGTCTAACTCCACGAGTTAGACTGCACATCTAATTACAGTTCTACTTCAGACTAGTCTGAAGGAGTTAGACTGCACGTCTAACTCCAGGAGTTAGACTGCACGTCTAACTCCAGGAGTTAGACTGCACATCTAATTACGGTTCTACTTCAGACTAGTCTAAAGGAGTTAGACTATATGTCTAACTTTCACAATCTATTAAACTACACGTCTAACTCTAAGAGTTAGACTACACGTCTAATTACGAGTCCATTAGACTGCACGTCTAACTCCAAGAGTTAGACTGCAAGTCTAATTACGAGTTCATTAGACTGCACGTCTAACTCCACGAGTTAGACTGCACGTCTAACTCCACGAGTTAGACTGCACGTCTAATTACGAGTCCATTAGATTGCACGTGTAACTCCACGAGTTAGACTGCACGTCTAATTACGAGTCTATTAAACTGCACGTCTAACTCCACGAGTTAGACTGCACGTCTAATTACGAGTCTATTAGACTGCACGTCTAACTCCACAAGTTAGACTGTACGTCTAATTACGAGTCTATTAGACTGCACGTCTAACTCCACGAGTTAGACTGCACGTCTAACTCCACGAGTTAGACTGCACGTCTAATTTCTCTAGTTAGACTACACGTCTAACACCGCTTAGTTATACCATATGTCTAACTTCGCTAGTTAGACTACACGTCTAACACCATACATCTAATACAATTTAGACACATAGATTATCCATTCATCATTTCATCATCAAAATTCCAATAGTCAAACTATGTCAACACTTAGTCAAAATAATTTGACCTAAACTTTGCATAGATAACAAATTAAGCATTCATCATATAAATGCAGGGTAAAACTTGTTCATCCATCATACAAAACCACTTTTAAAAACCAATATTCCAAAAACATAGTTTAAAAATTAACAAAGTAAGAGAGAGGAGATTATTGTTCTTCCCTTTTCACTCGAGGATCGATGAGGAAAAGGGTTCCTTCATAGCTCATCCCTTCACCCGTCATCTCTTGACCGGTTAGTAAATTGCGAAAAGGAGGAAGAGCACGACCACCGCGACCGCTTCCACTAGATCTCCCACCACGATCACTGCCACTGGTACGACCTCCGCGATCACTACCAGATTGCCCACCACGACCGCTTCGACCTCTGCCTCTTTTAGTTGGCCTTGGATTTTCATCATTAGTTGGTGCTCGCTTAGATCTGGTGTCGGTTGATACACTGTCACCTCTTCAACTAGGCTCACTTTGAGTGATACGAGTCTGTTCTTTTTCAGCATCAGCTCTCGCATTCTCTTTCTCTTGAAATTTCCTTGCAATGGAGTCGGCATACTCCAGTCTTTCAGCATCTGTTCTTCTCATGCTTCCTTGAATTTCAACTAGCTGATTTTTGAATAATTCCATTGATTCCATAATCTCTCGTTGATTATCAAGATTGATTTGTCTTTCCATACTCATCATTTCCGATTGACGACTGAAGAGCTTCTTTTCAAATTTAGAGAAATTTAAATTTGAGACATGAGTCTCATACGTATTTTTCTTCAATGTCTTATCCAACGCATTAAGGATTTTGACATATTCAACAAATTCTTTTCTGTCTTCTTTCTGGGTCTTCAGAATCTTTACAATATTTGATCCCAGAGATACCACATTCTTCTGAAGAGAATTAAGCAGAGATGTCATCGACTTCAGGAGCTTGGTACCATCAACAAAAGATTCTTCATTAGATGAATTATCTTGTGAATCTGCTGTCATACTCTGAATAGGGTTAACTTCGGTGTGAATCTGCAGGGATTGCTCCGGTTCATCCTTCTCAAACTCATTTCCAGTTTTATTCCGCTCTTCTTCTGCTCTCTGAACTCTTTCATACAGATTACCCTTGCTGTGAAGAGGATGAAGAATATTATCATAGAGATTACCAGCATGAATCCTAGGAAATGGTAGAGGCTTGACAGTTCTAGCATTTTAATCCTGTTCCCCCTCAGATGAGAAACTCTCTTCTTCGGCATCTTTGTCATTTGAAGGTTCCCCCTTAGATATGATAATCCCTTGCTGACTAACTTCAGCCTCCTTTTCTTGAGCTTCCTCTATTCTGACAACAAGGGATTTCACTATCTCTTCTTCATTGATATTAGGAGTTTGAACGAGCTCCTCAACAATTTCTTCCTCTTGCGTTACAAGAGCTTGGACCGGCTCTTTAACAACATCTTCTTCTTGAGTCACAAGAGCTTGTTCAGGCTCTTGAGTACTCTCTTATTCTTCTTCTAAGGATGGATTCTCTTGAACGGGTTGAGCTAGTAAACGTCTTTCTTCTGTAGAAAGATTTCCAAACCCTATCAGAAGAGCAGCAGCTTGCTCATCTGTATCAGCATGATCAACAGAGACATCCATTGGTTCATCTTCATTGGAGAAAATACCAAAATAGCTAACTCCTGAGCAATTAGCTCCATCAATATATCGAGTGACTATAGAAAGATAGTCAGCCTTGATCTCGTCTAATATTTTTAAAACTTTCGCTTCCACTTCAGCACATTTCTCAATAGGATTGAAATTTGCTTTTTTGTCTTCAAGGATGGGAAATAGAGCTTTTCCTCTTAAACAAGCTTTAATAAGATCCTTTCTCTTCAGAGTTTCAGACACCTCTAGACTTTTAGCCCATTTGAGAACTTTCTTTTCATTTGCTACAAGCTTACGCCATTGAATACTTATTCCTGAACCTGTAATGACCTCATCATACTGGATTGACATTCTGTTCTGGGTCCACGAGTCAAAAATTTCCATCCTCTCAGCAGTTATGGCTTTTACTTGATTCATCATGAGGTCAACAATGCATGTTGCCTCTTAAACATCTTCATTTACATTTGTTATGACATCCTTCCTTTTTCCAACAACCTCAACAGGTTTTGTAAAGGATCTTGGTTCACCAAATACAATTCCACACGACTTTCTTGTGGAACACATCAATTGATAAGCAGATTGTGGTTTCTTGAAGAGTTCAGGAGGAAGATCGCCTCGAATGACCTTCCCGGTTACTATGGAATCTTTTGAAATGGGATTTGAGGAAGAAGGCTCTCTGACAGAAATAGAGGAAGCCTTTTCAGCAGTATCGCCAGCAACAAGGGTAAGGAATGCAACTTGTTCTGGTTGAACAAACTCTGTAGCATCAACGGCTACAGGATCAGGTTGTTGAATAGGAGACTGAGTCCTATACATATTCTTAATATTTGGACCATCTGACTAAACAGCGGGCTCTACAGCATTTTCCTTTTCAGGAACAAAAACAGATCTATCTTGTTCCATCACAGGAACATCAAACTTGGGCACATCGTCCAGAGATTTAGAGGAGGTTACCTTTGATGATGCTTTCATAGATTTAGACACACGAAGCACCTTTGACTTGTCACCTTTTGTGACAGATGACCTTGAAGATCTCCGTAACTGACTGGCAGCTAGAGATAGGGGAGATAGTGGAATGGTGGCAAGTTCAACTAGACCTTGCCTGACTTTGGAATCGACTGTTTCAGAATCCTTCTTTGAAGAGCTCCTTAGGCTAGTAGAACTAGCCTCTGTTTCATTGACTATTTTGGATCTCTTTTCTCCTATCGACAGGATGGAAGTGGCTGGTTGTCTAGATCGGGTAACAAATTTTCCACCTGTCTGTTGGCTAGAAGCACCTAAAGGCGATTCTTTAAGGTTCTTCATTCTGACTAGAGTGTTGGCGACGGTAAAAACAGTATACACCCTGGTACAGTTAATCAGTTCAATTTCATTCATCGGAACCCCCAAATGCTCCAACAAACGACTTAGTTGTTCAACGAAGGTTATACTTTATTTGTTCTCCTGGTTGATAGAGAAGCAGATGATATTAAATAATGTTGAGGCCCAGTTGACCTGGATCCCCTTTTAAATGGCACACATATAGTCAAATCGATCTTGACTATAGAGATTAAATGATCCATCCTTCCCTTGAAGTGCTTTTGCCACCACATCATTTAACAAAATAAACTGTGGTTTAAAGACTTTCTTACATCCATTCAGACGAATCGCTGAGCCATCGGCAGATAAAACTTTCTTCATTTCTTCCATTACTTCCGGTGACAGATGCATGTTGAAAGTATGACCCTCCGAAGGAAGTTCGAAGAACTCTACATAAGAGGCTTTGTCGAAAGAGATCTTCGTACCCTTAACAGTTGCTACAATGGAATCGTCCACCATTGTTGCAGTTTGAAAGAACTCCCGAACTTCCTTCTGGTGAAAGATGAACGGACCGCCAAGATATTTTCCGAGACCGGAATACTCGAGGGTTCTTAACATATCGACCACTTCCTATTGATCGAAAGAATAGACTGATGGGAAATCAACCTACAAAGTACAGTGACCCAACATGATTCTCTTGATTCCCATTTTCAGTAGAATATGAACAAACACAAGATTAACATAGATTTTTGAGAGAGAGAGGCAAAGAAATCTATGGTTCTTAGAAATCTTAAGTGAGAAAAAGCTTTCAATATCATGCAAGAATGTCCTTATATAGACTATAAGGATTCATATAGGATAACCGTCATTTTTCCTAGGAGTATGGCCCATCATTTAAAATTAGACGTCCTTTCCAAAGAGTCATCATTATAATGAGGGTATATCAATCATTCTCTTTTAACTTGAGAGACACGTGTCTTCATGTTATTATGAGATGACTATTTTACTGTTTGAGCGGGAAAATCAGATATCTCCTCACGTGGACAGTTGTCCTTGATCAGTCTAATAAGCACGTAGTTAGACGTTTTTCTTACTGCACAAATCTATAAAACTAAACGTCTATTAGACGCATGGGTCCATTAGACGCATACGTCTAATTATGTGTGGTAAGGTATACGTCTAACGTCTATTAGACGTGTACGTCTACTTACGCATAAACACCACGTGTTAGACGTGTGTTTGGTTAGACATGAGCCTCCTCTTGCTCATGACGTAAAAACGTCTAACGTCTATTAGACGTGTACGTCTAACCGCGTAGGTTTTAAACCACAACATATACACTTAGATGTGTAGACTATGAGCAAAAATGCATCTAAGTACAGACCAATTCCTTTAGACACCCTTTTCTAATAGACCGATTAAGGTCATCATCTTGAGAGTATCTTTACTTTCAAAATAATTTTTCCCTCTCATTTTGTACAAGTACAAAAATGAATAACCAAATGTTTTGAGATCCTTCGGACCAAAAATATTTTAATACAAAAATATAGAAAAACATTTATTCTTCTGGAGTGGGAGCAACCATTGTTGATCTTCTGAACTGTATACTCAAGAGAGTATTCTCCATGCTTCCTTCCTACAATCCTCCTGCATCACTTACATAACAAACTATTTACAAACTTGGTACTCATATTCAATAGGGTCCTCGATCAATTAGTCCCTTAGGAATTCATATTTGATATATTCTAATGGATTTCCCATGTTGCGTTGTGATTAATGCGTATGATTTTGACTTAACCGATGACTTTCTGCTAGCCATTAATCCCTTAACTTTTGAATAAAACTTTCTTTTAAAACTCCTTGACTTTGAGTCACGTTTTAGATTGCCAGACTTGCTAGCTGCTTCTAATTTATTCTTTAGCCAACTAACGATCGACGAAATATAAATAATTTCATTCTTAAAAGCTATTTTCTTCACGAATGGGATCAGATTTACTGTCAGTTAGACCTCCTTTAACAAAACATATTGGCTGAAGTTTGTCATTAACTGAGTTTGACTTTTTGCAGGACAAGTTATGGTCATTGCCATCAAATCCTAAACTGGATCTAGATCTAGTAGGTCTTAACATGCTGATCTGATATTTGACAGCTTCTCCAGACCTTGTCCATGCACTGACAACATAGTTTAATCTCTTATTTTCAGCTGAAATAGTTTGAATCTGTTCTTTGAGCATCTCATTCTCAGATGAGATCTCTGCAACTTTCTTTTCAAAAACATTTGACTCAAGAGTTTGAGGTAAAACTGGTTAATATACTTCAGATGGAGATTTAGTTTCATTTAGGGATTCTGCTAGCTTTCTGTACTCAATGACCATATCATTTAGTGTAGCTACCTGTTGTTCCCTTGAAAATCTTTCAGAAGAGAAGTCAAATACCTCAGTTTCCTGAGTCTGTTCTTCAACTTCTCTTGCCATGAAACAAGCCACTTCTTCATCATCACTATCACTGGATGAAAAGTAAGAGTCACAGATGCTTCATTTTTTCTTTCCATCTCCTGCCATGAGACCCTTCATCTCCTTATCATCATCCTTCTTATCTTCACGCTTAGGTTTCCTGCACTCCGATTGGTAATGCCCTGCAATACCATAGTTATAACATTTAACATTAGCCTTTGATTTCTTATTATCATTGGAATTTGAATAGCTTGAGTTAGGGTTCCTCTTCTTCATGAAGTCACCAAACTTCTTCCCGAAGAGAGACATGGCGTCGCTGCTTAGTTGCTATGCCGCCAACTTCACATCAGAAGTTACAGGTGACTCTTCAACATTCACCAGAGCTTTGCAATGATAATGGATGTGGATTGATCTTCTTCCATCCTACAGTTCAACTCGAACTTATAGGCCTTAAGATCAACAAACAGGTCGAAGAGAGAGATCTTGTTGAGATCTTTGGATTCCCTCGTAGCCATCGTCTTTATGTCCCATTCCCTTGGAAGAGCACGCATGACCTTGATAGCAAGCTCCCTGTTGCTATCGGTCTTGCCTAAGATTGATAAGGAGGAGACAATCTTGCTGAATCTTGTGTCGAATTCGTTCATTGTTTCACCAGGGCGCATCTTCAAACTATCAAACTTTTGAGTGGCAACAATGATCTTGTTTTCCTCTGTTTGCTCGTTGCCCTCACACAGTTGGGTGAGTCTGTCCTAGACCTCTTTAGTAGTATCGCACTCGATAATGTAGTTGAACATGTTGTCATTTACAGATCTGTACATGACATCAAGAGCCATGGTGTTGAGGTTGTTCTGCCTCTTTTCTTTACTGATCCAGTCTGCTTTCTCCTTATCGATTTTGATAGGACCCTCTGTGTTGACACTCCAGTCAACACGAACTCTTTTCTTCCATACAATGTAATTTTATCGAGAGAAAGTTGGAATGGCTGTTGCACTGGCATCTTTGGTTATGGTCGACATTCTTCGGGAAAAAGCTTGAGAATAGAAGTAGAGCTCTAATACCAATTAATAGGTTCGGCTTTATCAATAGAGACGGGGGTCTGGTGATTGATGAATGCTTATGAAAAACGGTTTGAAAGAAATCTTGTTAGGGATTTGATTCACTTTCTATTTTACGCAAACTCTTGTAAACACTTGAAACAGAATCAAATGCAGAAATGTTTACTTTGGTTTGAAGCTTATGATCAAACTGAGAAGATGACAAAAATGAACAACACAGCAGTTTGTTTATGGATGTTCGGAGCAAACTCTCCTACGTCACCCCTTCTTCCAACCACCAGAAGGATTCACTATAATATGCTTTGAATCAAATACATTTTGTACGAATAGCTCACTATTGAACAGAAGAGACTTTGTTCAACTACTATTATATGAATATCACTCAACTAAAATGATGCTTTGATTCTAACTCTCTCTTGATTAACACACAGTACAATCAGGAAAGCAGCTAATAGTTTGAATGTTCAAGAGCTTGATTTCACAGTAATTCCAGAGATTCTTCTTTGAATACTAGTGATAGAAAACTCGAGAGGTAGTCCGTTGTTATTAAGAATCTTTAAATATGAACAGGTACCAACAGTCGAATCTTCATAATGATACGTGGCACTCTTCCATTGGAACGCCTCCATAGTACACAAGGCTTAGAACGATTCGAATTCTAGAGAGAGAGAGAGATTGATTTCAAGGATCTTATATCTTTTAGAGTGAATGATCCTATCAATATCAGGGTTTTTAATCATATAGAAGAAAACTAATGATTATTCCTACCGTCAAGAACTTCAAAAGTCAATTCCCAATAAACACAGCATTTAATGTTAGCATGAAATAGAACGCTTAATACTAAGTGTACAAGCAAAAGTTGTCAGAAATATTAGTCATTCCTTGCATATTGAGAGACACGTGTCTTGAATTCTTTTGAAGAATGACTGATTTAGTTTTCGGCGGGAAAATGAACTAGAGCATAGATAATTAAAGGACAGCTGCCCAAATAGCCAGAAGATGAAGAGTCTAATTACATCACTAGTTAGACGTTTATTCTCCTTTTTACATTTTCAACTTCCTTTTGAAAATCAGTTTATTAGACATGTACGTCTAATTATGCAATAACATCACGTGAGACACGTGTGTTTGGTTAGACGTGAGCATCCTCTTGCTCATGACGTAAAAACTTCTAACATCTATTAGACGTGTCCGTCTAACCATGCAGGTTAAAGTAACCAAGACCATAATTTCAGATGAAGATGAAAATTTTAAAGTAAACGAGTGTCTAAGTAGCTGTGTTTCTCAAAACTCTGAATTCCTTGGACAAATTAAGACCTCCGTCTTTCATATCTGTTCAGTTGCGTTTTGAACAATATGTTCCCCCTTAATTTATGCACGTAATTACATCAATCAAGATCAACAAGACCTAACATGTATCTAAAGTATGAAAACTTAGCTTCTGGTAGGGGTTTCATGAAAATGTCTACAGTTTGTTGATCTGTAGGAACATGTTCAAGACGAATCTGCTTCCGATTGACGTGTTCTCGGATGAAGTGATGCCTGATTTCAATATACTTTGTCCGAGAATGCAGAACTAGATTATAGGAGATTGCGACAGCACTTGTGTTGTCGCAGAAAATTGGAGATTCATCAGCCTCAATCCCATAGTCTCTAAGCTGTTGTTGAATCCACAGAACTTGAGAACAATAACTACCAGCTGCAAGATATTATGCTTCAGCTGTAGACATGGCGATCGACGTCTGCTTCTTGCTGAACCATGTGATTAGACGATCTCCAAGGAACTGGCAAGTTCCACTTATCTTTTTCTATCAATTTTGCATCTTGCTTAATTTGCATCTGAGAAACTAATTAAATTGAAACTGGAATCCTTCGGATACCACAGTCCCACATTTTGAGTTCCTTTTAAGTATTTAAGAATACGTTTAGCAACAGTAAAATGAGAGAGTTTAGGATCAGCCTGAAATCTGCCATAAACACCAACAGCAAATTGAATGTCTGGCCTACTAGCAGTTACATACAGCAAAGAACCGATGAGTCCTCTATATGCTGTTATATCGACACTTTGGCCACCTTCATCTTTATCCAATTTAATTGAAGAACTCATTGGAGTAGCTACTGCAGAACAGTTCTCCAAACCAAACTTCTTTAGCAGTTCTTTGGTGTATTTTTCCTGGTTGATAAGAGTTCCGTTTTCTAGCTGACGGATCTGAAGCCCAAGGAAGAATGTAAGTTCTCCCATCATGCTCATTTCAAACATGTCCTGCATCAGCTTGGCAAATTTCTCACACAGTTTGGGGTTAGTTGAGCCAAAAATAATGTCGTCAACATATATCTGAACAAGTAGTATGTGAGAATCTTTAGTAAATCTAAACAGGGTTTTATCCACTGTTCCAACAACAAAATCATGATCAAACAAGAAGTTGGTTAAAGTGTCATACCAAGCTCTAAGAGCTTGTTTCAGACCATACAATGCTTTGTTAAGCCTATAAACATGATTTGGAAAAACATGATCTACAAAACCAGGGGGTTGCTCAACATATACTTCTTCATTAATTTTCCATTTAAGAATTCACTTTTCACATCCATTTGAAAGACTTTAAAATTCTTAAATGATGCATATGCTAGGAAGATTCTGATTGCCTCTAGTCTTGGAACCGGTACAAAAGACTCATTAAAATCAATACCTTCCTCTTGTCTGTATCCTTGAGCAACTAAACGAGATTTGTTTCTAATGACTAAGCCATCTTCACTAAGCTTATTTCTAAAGACCCATCTTGTTCCTATGACTAACTTGTAAGTTGGTCTAGGAGTAAGATACCACACTTTATTTCTAGCAAATTGGTTTAACTTCTCTTGCATAACATTGATCCAATCTAGATCAACTATAGCTTCACTAATTTTCTTAGGTTCAATTTGAGAAATAAATACAGAATTGGCCATTTTCATCCATCAGTTGACGTCTTGTCCTTCGAGGAGAAAAAGGGTTTCCGATTATCAGTTCTGGTGGATGATTTTTGTTCCATCTGAAATTGGATCCAAGGGGATTGGTCATCTGAACTGGTGACACCGCGACATCCAAATTCTCAAGTTCTTGTTGAACAGGAGTTTGCACGTCTGGTTGAGTTTCAACCGGATCAGCCACTGGAACAGATATAGCCATCCGCTTGTCCAAAGTTTCTTCTTCTTCACTTACAGACTCAAGACTAGTCACTTTTAGTCTGTCAGCAAGATCAATGGGTTCATTAGATTTTCTCTCAACATGCTCATCAAACACTACATGGAGGGATTCTTCAACAGTCTATGTTCTTTTGTTGTATACTCTGTAAGCATTGCTTACTGATGAGTATCCCAACATGAATCCCTCATCTGCTTTAGCATCAAAAGCAGTCAAATAAACCTTTCCATTGTTATGGATAAAAGATTTACACCCAAATATCTTAAAATAAGAAACTGTGGGAATTCTCCCATAGTACAGTTCATAGGGAGTTTTGTCAAAACGTTTGTTGATTATTGACCGGTTTTGTGTATAGCAAGATGTACTAATGGCTTTCGCCCAGAACCTCTGGGGTATATCTGATTCAACAAGCATAGATCTCGCTGCTTCCTTCAGAGTTCTCACTCTTCTCTCAGCAATGTCGTTTTGCTGTAGAGTTCTGGCACTAGACAACTCGTGCCTAATTCCAGTCTCCTCGAGATAAGATGATAGGTATTTGTTAGTGAATTCAGTAACCTGATCACTTCTGATGCATGTGATATTTAAAGATTTCTGATTCTAAATCCCTTTAAATATCCTAATCAATTTTCAGCAATTTTATCTTTTGATGGTAAAAATGCAACCCATGTAACACGAGAAAAGTCATCAATAACAATTAAGGCAAATCTCATTCCTCCTATACTTTTTACAGGAATTGGACCAAAAAGATCCATATGTAAAAGTTCTAGGATACGGTTGGATTGTGATTTCCCTTTGCTTTTGAACGATGATCTGCCCTATTTGCCTAACTAGAAAGCAGTGCATATCTTGTCCTTTGAAAACTGAAGTTTGGGCAAACCAATAACTAAATTGTTTGAAAAAATGTTGTTGATGGTTTTAAAATTTAAATGGTTGAAACGTTTATGCCATAACCATTTCTGGTTATTCTTTGCAATCATGCACATAGGATCAGAAGTTTCTTTTTGCCAATTCATTTTATATGAATTTCCTACTCTACTTCCAGTCAACAAAATGTTTCCATCTTGGTCTTTAACTAAACATGCATGAGTTTGAAAATCTACTAACAAACCATTATCACATAATTGACTAATGTTGATTAAGTTATAACGCAGATTGTCAACAAGCAATACGTCATTAATAATTAGGTTACCATGGATAATCTTACCCTTACCCATGGTCTTACCCTTCTTGTTGTCACTAAATGTGATCGTAGGTCTAGAGCAATCTGATATATCAGTGAGAAGCCGTCTGTTTCCTGTCATATGCCTGGAACATCCGCTATCAAGATACCATACAGATTCTTCCAGTCCTTCGTTTATTTGTACCTATATAAATAAATATTTACAATCTTTTGGTCCCCAACTTAAATTGGGTCCTCGGTCAATCAGTCCATTGGGAATTCATATTTGAGTTATTCTGATGGACTTCCCATTTTGAGTTATGATTAATGCGTATGTTTTTGACTTAGCAGACGACTTTCTGTTAGCCACTAATCCTCTAACTTTTGAAGAATGTTTTCTTTAAAACTCCTTGACTTAGAGTCAGGTTTTGAATTACCATACTTATTAGCCTTTTCTAGCTTATTCTTAAGCCAACTAACAATTTGTGGGACATAAACTATTTTATTTTTGAAAGCAACTTCTTCATGAATAGGATCAGATTCAATATCAGTCACACTTCCTTTAACAAAACTTATTGGCTTAAGTTTGTCATTTAGTTTTGACTTTTTGCATGACAGGTTAGGATCATTGCTATCAAATCCTAATCTGGATCTATATTTAGCAGGTTTCAACATGTTGATCTGATATTTGACAGTATTTCATGATTTTGTACATGCACTGACAATATAGTTTAATCTCTTGTGTTCAGATGAAAGAGTTTGAATATGTTCTTTGAGCATCTCATTTTCAGATGAGATCTCTGTTAAGTTTTCATCAAAAACGTTTGGTTCAGATTCTTGATTTGAAGAGAGAACAGTTGATTCATATTTAACTTTCATTTCATAAAAAGAGTCAACTAACTTCTTGTACTCAATAGCAATATCATTGAGTGCATTAGTTAACTCCTCGTTGGTAAATTATGGTGCAGAGATATCATTTACCTTAGATTGGACATCTACCATCAGACATGTGACAACTTCATTCTCTTTTTCGGCAGGAGACTCCTCTGTATCACTGTCAGCCCATCTGGATTTATTCTGACTGCAAATGAATGCTTTCTAGTTCTTCTTTTCTTGAGAGTTTACACCGTAGATCTGATTGAGCTTATCCCATATCACTTTTGCAGTGGAACAGGACTTGATCTCACAGAACATATTCATGTTGAGTGACTGCTGCAGAATATTCTTAGCAACATTATCCAGGTTGTTGGTCATCTTATCTTCAGTAGTCCACTCACCTCTTGTCTTTGAAATCTTTATGGGGCCATCAGTGATAACGCTCCACATATCATAGTCAATAGCAGCCAAGTGAGCTTGCATTTTTATCATCCAACATTTGTAGTTGTCCCTTGACAGAAGAGGAATTTCATTGATGATAGACATGCTTCGGGTTCTTGATGCTTGAGAATAGAAACAAGGCTCTGATACCAATTGATAGGATTGGCTTTATCGATAGAGACGGGGGTATGGCTAAGGATGAAGGCTTATGAAAAACGGTTTGAAACAAATCCTATTAGGGATTTAATTCGCTTTCTATTCTACGCAAACTTGTGTAAACACTTGAAACGGATTCAAAGCGGAATTGTTTACTTGGGTTTGAAGCACAGGAAGAAATATGAAAAGATGACAGAAATGAAGAACACAGCAGTTTGTTTATGGATGTTCGGAGAAACTGTCCTACGTCACCCCTTCTTCCAACCACCGGAAGGATTCACTATAATATGATTCGAATCAAATACCATTTACACACACTTAGCTCACTATTGAACATAACACTTTCTGTTCAATTACAAGATGAAGAATATTACTCAGCTAAAGGTGTTTTGATTCTAGCTCTCTCTTGATTCACACACAGTACAATCAGAAAGAAGCTTTACAGTATGAATATTCAAAGGCTTGAATTCTCTCAAGATTGACAAGTTCGTAAGGTTGACAGTTGTGCTTGTTAAGGATGATTGTCCGTTGTCCTTAAGATTTGTTAAATACTGAGCAGGAGCTAACGGTCGAATCTTCAAGAATGATATGTGGAACTCTTCCATTGGAAATCCTCCATTGTACACAGCAGGTTCTGAGCACAAGGATCGTGGCCGTACATCACTGGTAGTGCGCCGAATATTCCATCAGGGATGTACCTACAAAACAAGTAATGTGAGGAAAATTCTATTACGTGGAATTCCTTAATTGAATGCATATAGTTTTTGTACTAATCTTCACTAGAAAGTGGAGCAGAAGTAGGGTACAACTATAGCACGTGGGTAGGTGAAATGCTAGATTCAAGCGTACTGCTTAAACTGAGCATTAAACGTATTTCAGTTAGACAGATTGTGAAAATCAGTCTAATGAAAACACACATCTCCTTTAAATAATAACGTCTATTAGACCGCCTGGTCTAATAGAATTAGACTTACGTCTAATTATTAAATAACCATTAGATGGTACGTCTAACTCCACTGAGTTAGACTACACGTCTAATTCCAGTTCTACCTCAGACTTGTCTGAAGGAGTTAGACGCACGTCTAACTTTCACTAATTAGACCACACGTCTAATTATTCAATAACCATTAGACGGTACGTCTAACTCCACTGAGTTAGACTACACGTCTAATTCCGGTTCTACCTCAGACTTGTCTGAAGGAGTTAGACGCACGTCTAACTTTCATTAATTAGACCACACGTCTAATTTTTCAAAAACCATTAGACGGTACGTCTAACTCCACTAAGTTAGACTACACGTCTAATTCCGGTTCTACCTCAGACTTGTCTGACAGAGATAAACGCACGTCTAACTTTCACTAATTAGACCCACGTTTAATTATTAGTCTATTAGACTGCACGTCTAACTCCGATGAGTTAGACTGTACGTCTAATTCCGAATATATTAGAGTTACGTCTAATTCTGTGTATTCATTAGACTTACGTCAAATTCTTTACATTCATTAGACTACACGTCTAACTCCGGTGAGTTAGACTGTACGTCAAATTCTATGCATTAGACTTGCGTCTAATTCCGTGTGTTCATTAGACTTACATCTAATTACACGTCTAACTCCGATGAGTTAGACTGTACGTCTAATTCTATGCATTCATTATACTACACGTCTAACTCCGATGAGTTAGACTGTACGTCTAATTCTATGCATTGAATGCCAAAATCGGTCTAATGACCCTCATTAGAGCTAAGTCTTATGAAATATTGTTTCAATACACCTGCATCAAAACTCATAAGTTATTTCATCATCAAAATCTCAGTGGTTAAATTATTTCAACACTTAGTCAAAATAATTTCACCCAACAATATCAACTACGAAAATACAATAAAGATTCTCATGGTATTATCTTAGCAGAAACACTCCTGGGTATGAACAGCTCCCATGGATCTTCCACTCTGAGTAAAATGGGTCCCCCCTTAGTCCTCTACATCTGGATGCTTAACAATCTCAAGCGTCTACCACTGTTCTTCCTAAAGGAATCATGTCCCCCTTCATCCAATACCAAATAATGAATGAAACTTTGTACGAACTCCCGATATAAGACAATGATGAAATATGGGACATTCTACCCTGGTATCCCATCAAAAAAATGACTTTCATGATGGTTGACAAGCCAATCGTTCTGCTCATGGGTTTGGAATAGGTTACCTACTACAATACTCACGACTTGTTAAGGCAATATGATTCTAGCTATATTGAAGTTGTTATTGCGGTAAATAGACCTATAAACCAAAGGATCTATGCAAAATCCTATGAAGATGGCACGATGCCTTCCAGATGAATATCCAAGCAAACCGAACAAAATATATGGAACTTATTTACGACCAGTATGAGAAAGCCCAATGAGCTGAAGCAGAAGAATATTCTAATATCGATGTAGAATAGTTCTTGACCTAAAAGTTTGTACTTTTTTAAGAACTTTTGTAAAATATCAATAAAAGAGTCTCTATAAAAAATGTTGTGAGTATATTTATATACAACTCTATGTTTGTTTATCTAATCGAGTCATGAATGAGATCTTTACTCTCTAAGATTCATATCTTGTATTTTTGCATTTATATTTTATTAGATCTATAAAATCTTTATCTCTCTCTCTTCATAATTGCAGACTACCTCTCTCTCTTGATAATCGGAGTTCGGTAGTCACTTTGAATAAGTACGGCCCCACGAAGAAGAGACCTTAGAACTGGATATTTTATGCGCCAAGAAATGGCCGAAGGAACTCTGGAAAATAATAAGGTTATGGTATCTCCAATTGAGTTTGCTGAAATGAAGGCTACTCTTCAGCAAGTAACGGAGCAACTGATACTATTAACAAACTTGATGACCAAACCGTCTATTCCTGTTCAAGAATAGCCATCCTCGTCACGAAAAAATGTTCGACCTATCACCCCACCAATTAGGATTAATTTTTAAACTCGTCGTTACGTCAATGAAACCTCTCTATGAGGAAACACTTGAAGATGATAATAGGTCAACAAGAACCCAGCCAGAAGCTACTGATAACCCTAACGCCCAAGAAGGCGCAAACACTACAATCATTACCACTATAGAATACGAGGTCCAAATGGCTCAGTTAAATGCCAATAAAGACAACTTCCAAGATCAGCTCAATTAGTTCACCAATGATAGAATTTATGAACGCCATGATAGAAAAATGTTATAAAAACTACCTAAGGAGAAATCATTCTGTTAGGGATAAAATTACCTTTTCTATCAAAGTATGTAGGCAAGAGGGATCGTGCTGCTTTCTTCCAGATAAATGGCTATAACACCTTTATACCTAGGAGAACCAATAGTCCTCCATCTATTTCTACAATATTTAGATGGTGTTGTTAGTTTGGTATGACAAAAAGAATATAGTTTATCTTCAAACTATCGATGGACCTGCCTCAGCCTTCATAGAATGTTTTAGTTTGCATCTCAACTTAGAATGGCCCGAAAAAATCTTAAGCATGTGAAACAAGGTGAGAACGAGAAATTCGCGGTTTTCATCGAAAGGTGGAATGTTGTTTCTAAAGAAATCAATTCTTTACCCGACGAACAAAGAAAAATCAGCATGAATTTGGATAATGTTAACGGGCGATATTTTGTTCAATTTGCCGTCAAAACTTTCTAAAACATGAAGAAGCCCCTCAAAAAAGGTTATAACCTCGATGAAGCCTTTGATAAGGGAATGAAGGAGGTTAAATTGTAAAGACTTATATTGCCCCTCCACAACCTCAGAAGAAGGACAAAGTCGATGTCCAACAGGTCACGATTGCTTATCAAGCTCCATTCTCACCTAAGCCAAGTCCAAGCAAACCGGTGTTAGCTAAAACAAATATCCCGACGACATCCAAATCACCAATACTTGGAAAGGAATCTAATCAAACATTTGACTCCACGATAAGATAAAGAGTTCCTTGGAAAATTCAAAAGTGCATTGTGCGCATACCATCAGATGAAGGGTCACTATAATGATAATTGTAGTGCTCTTAAGCATTAGTGTCAAGACATGTTCGATCAAAAGGTCATTCCTAAACCTGAAATCATAAAAAATCCATTACCCGATCATCATATTAATATGATCTCCATGGACGAACCTATTAATAGTCTTGAAGTTAATATGGTCAATTCATGGCCCAAAAAGGAATGTTGAAGAATTTCACCTCTGCCACCGATATCTCAAAAGTGATGGATTCCCTTTAATCCTAACACTAATTCTCCATGAAGAGGTATGCTAGAAGTCTTAGTAACCCGAAGTGGATATGACTTCCAACCTAGTTTCATGAAAGAAACCCCTACAACTAATCTCCCTAGATCATCTAATGACTGGAATAGGGAAAACGAGCCTAGTGCTCAAAATCCGGGCGATACTCTTCTTACTCAACTAAAGAAGACAAATTTCAACATTTCCATATGGGAAATCTTTATGTATTATATAGAACATAGGAAGAATGTTTTGAATGAACTCAGCTAGACTAGTGTACCAGACAAAAAACTCCTAAAGAGTTGGTTGGAATTATTTTGACAACTCCTTAAATCAACATGATAGGTTTCGAAGAAAAAGATCTACATATTCCTAACAAAACCCATGTTAAGGCATTTTACATTTCTATAAAGATGGCTGATAAGTTCATTTCTATGACTTTAATCGACAATGGTTGTTCAACATTGAATATATGTCCTTGGAAGACTCTCCAAGAAATCAGAATTTCTGATGATAAAGTTCTTCCCTTAGACATGTGTGTTTGAGGCTTTGATAATTCTTGTTGAGATATTATGGGTAGGTTTCGAACAACGAATTTTGTAGCTGATACACCTTTTGAGGTAGAATTCTGCATAATCAATATGCGACTGTCATACAACCTAATCTTGGGAATATCTTTATTGCAACAAGTTTAGGCTTTAGCCTTTACCCTGCATTAGAAAATACGGTTCATGGCTAACGACAAACTCATCACCATACAAGGTGAGAAGTACGTCATGGATGTCATCGGTTCGACTCAGTCCACTAATCTTGTGGTTGAGTTAAGTGGATTCGATATCTGTCTTATATTTAGGCAAGGCCAAGATTCATCTCATCTAAATAAATAAAAGAATAACTATTCGTAATGTTTTCTGACATAAAGTGTAAAGATGGTGGGAACTATGGTTCTTTCCACTAACTAGTGACCTAAATTATAGGAAATAAGTAGTGGCAAAAGTCAAGAGCAGCTTTGTTTATCAAACAATGATTAATCTCCCACATATAACCTTGAGTTTTTAGAATACTTTAATTGATAGATATTCTTAATAAGATCATTTTTGTGCTACGCGATTTTCCACAAAATTAACCTTCAATGGAAAGCTTTTGAAAAAAGGAAACAGAAGAAACCCGAAAGTCAATCTTAAGCCACAATCTGAGAAAAAACGTATCATTCCCCTTTATACAAGGGAACAGAGAGAGTTAGACTAAAGGCTTCTAAAGAATAATAATGATAACAGTCTTGTGTAGGTTGAGGTGAAATCACCGTTTAAGCTCACTCAGGCTACTTTCCTAATGACTATCGCAAGAGATAAACGTATTGATTCTCCCAGATACACCCAGGAAACAATAAAATATATAACTCTCGTGTAGGTTGAAGTGTTGAAATCACAGTTTATTTTCACCCCGGCGACTGTCCCAAAAACTATCGTAAGAGAAAAATGTATTGATTCTCCCATATACACCCTAGGAAACCAAAAATATATAATACTCTAGTGTAGGTTGAGGTGTTAAAATCACCATTTATGCTCACACAAACAGTAGTTCCGATGACTATCAGAAAAGTATAACGTTTTGATTCCTCTAGATATACCTCGAAAGTAAAAAAAATCTTAAAGCTAGAAAGTTGAAGTTCTTTCTATGACTATACCTGGAATAATTAAACTTTCGAAGGATTGTGTCCCATGGAAAAAACAACCTAAAATATAACTGAACGAGACCCCCATATTTCAGTCACCTTCCATGAGAGTTAAGTATTTTGATAATTGTATGCACGAGACAGAATTTATCATATATATCTTAACATAAGAGAAAAATAAACTTGAGATCTTCAAGCGAGATAATCCCAGAAATGCTCGTATCTTATCCCTAAACACATTTCGAATCCAAGTTTCAATGATTTTTGGAAAGGATCAAAGTTTTTTGTATTTCCAAACTTTATTTGAAACAGAATTGAGAGCAGTTCATTCCCTAGATATGACAACATAACTGGTTGATATTACAATCATTTGCGAAGGTTATTTCGTAAGACTAAAAGGAGAAAGATTATGCTTAAATCCTCCTTAAAGTGGTAAAGTCCCCTAAGAGTCGACGATTTTAACCTAGTTGCAAAGGAAATTTTGTCACATTGAAACCAAAACTTCCTTCAAAACAACAAGGTCGATATTTCACATAGCTATAAATGACACTTTGTCAAAATTAGAAGAGATAAGCTTTCAACCAGAACAACTCCTCTTATAATCCATTTCCAGCTCAATTATGATTTTTCAATTAGTTATGAAGGTCATTTTGTACAAGACTTCTAAAAATCCCTATTTATTAGGCTCGGTAGATCATTATTAAAATTCATAAAGACCTATTCTAATAGGCATCTATGTAGGTTATCGCTTTATCCTATCCCCAACATATAGGCGTCTATGTAGGTTATTATTATAACTAATCCCCTCAGAGTGATTGTTTTCACTATTCCCCAAATAATGGGCCTTATCTCTAGATAAGTATCCATATAGGTCATTATTATGACCAATTCCTTATAGAGTTATTATTATCACCTTCCCCTAGAGGTTTTATTCCATGATGAACATTCATGGAGGTCATTATTATGAGTAACCTTCAGCATTAAATCTCATCCCTTAATGGACACAATGTGATTGTAATCACGTTACCTAGAAGATTTTCTTTCATCCTCAAAAGAGAATCCTCTTCATCCCCTCACACAATTAGCCCTATCACATTATACGCATTCATGAGAGTCATTATAATGACTAATCTTCAGTAGTGTATTCCATCTATTGATAGACAGTGTGTGGTTATTATCACTATCCCTGTACAAATTTATCTTTATCCCCGTGGAGTTCTATCACCATCCTTAGAAGAATATTCCTCAAGAGAGTCTTACCTCTTAATGAATTGTATTTAGTAGAAGACCTTACCCTATAGAGAGTACTATTTACTAACTAGTCAAGCACTATATGTTGATAGGAATTATCAATCATTGTTATGATAGGATTATAATAATTTATCCCCAGTTGAAGTCATGTTTACTCCCAAGCAAGCATAAGACTATTGTGATTATTCTATCCCTAGACAAGATTCAATCATCAGATCTTGTATGTCTCTCCCCACCTACGAGTCATTGTTATGATTCATCTCCAACATATATTACCATCCATGTTTTATCCTTCTACCTTATTATAAGCTAGGGTACAAATTTCAATAGGTTCATCCTTAGAACCCACGTTTTCTCAAAATGAAATTTGTTTTATTCAAACTCGGTTCGAGAGGGACATTCTGTAAACATTAAAATTTGACATACCCTATTTTTTAAATAATATTATTATTTATAATAATATTAAAATAATATTTTAAAATTTTAAATTTACAACAACCCAAAAAAGATTAAACGTCAAGTTAGGACTAATTATTGTGTAATTAAAACCTAATTAGAAAAATAAATAAAAATCCAAAAAATAATTTGAATTTAAAATATTATATTTATTGTACCCACAATAAACCCAAAAATGTGTTGAAATTATTTAATTAGGATTTTAAACATAAATTATGTATAATTTATGAATTACAACAATTATATAAATACCCCAAAATACTAAAAAATTCAAATATAAACAAGATTTTTATTATGTTTTTAGAAATATCTTTTGTGAAATTTTTGGTAAAAGAAAACGCAAGAACTGAATTAAAATTCAATTTCAAATAATGTTTTAATTATAAATGAAACTAATAATCTATTGTGGCTGAAATTATGTTTAATAGGTTGCCGCATGATTCTCAATTATCGGATCTGCGCTGGAATTTCATCTAGCGCCCATGAACGCACCACATAGTCGGATGAAATAATGTCTATGCACGCCTGCTTCACTGGATCAACTAACAGTATGGACTAACCCCGTTAGCTGAGATCTTTGAACACGGAAAAAACTTCAAACAGTGCCACGAAACAATATTGTTTTGGATCTTCTTCTTCGATGAACAAGGACGCTCGCCAAAACCACGACTGATCAGCGACGATTCTTCCAGAAGGTGTAGCTCCTTCGTCTCTTAATTAAATTCGATGAGGAAACCGATCTAGCTCGGGTTTAAATAGTCCTTCATCATTCTTCTACCAAATCATCAAATAATCATAGCATATCACAGTCTAAATCGAAGATCCAAGGAACTTCGACGTTTAGAATTGTTTTGAAAATTATTCTAACGATTCAATCTTTAATCCAGGCATCGGAAAAGCTTCTAAAACATCGCAGGAGTGTTCTTCAACTATTGGTATGCTTCCAGATCCTTGATATATTGATTTGTGATTGAAGTATTTTTTCAACTTTTTTAAGTTTCATCGGTTTGATCTGTTTTAGGGCTTAATTATGTGTGTTCTTTGATTAGAATCATTCCTATATCATTTATAAATTTTCTATTGAAATAAAATTGATCAAATCAACTTAAAATAAAAATTTTGAAAAAATTAGTTTGAAAATATCGATTTTTTAAAATTGGTATTTCGTAAGCTTTTAGGCTTGAATTTTAAAAGAACTTGATATTGGTGGTTAAAATTTGCGAGAAGATTAGTTGTTTGACTGAAGTGAAACTTAAAGTCACGAGATGAAGTTTGATTTGAATTGGTAGATAAATGTGGAATTAGATGGTTGGTTTGTTAGAGTGTTTTAAGGTCACGAGGTGAGAGGTTGATTGAGCGTTGATGGGCTAAAGAGAGGGTAAAAAAGAGATTTATAATGTTTGAGATTTTTTTTAACTAAAGTATAAAGTCACGAGATAAGAGGTCCATTGGGAAAATATGTGAGAGAATAAGTTTTTTTACCTAATTGGATAAAATATGGAATGAAAGTGTTCTATTTTTTTATTTTAATATATTATTCATGATTTATTAAGTATTTTAAACATTAATACATATTTTAAAATTATTATAATTTTTTTATTAATTGTTTTTGTTTATATTTTTATCTGTGTACATCGCAAGACAATCTTCCTAGTTATTTATAAAGCCCCAAATATACACCAAAAAAAATATATAAAAAATAAATAATATATTTATTAAAATATATTATTTATTTTTTAAGTTGAGAATAAAACCAAAAGGAGTTGAAAATATCAATTTCAAACAAGCTCCAAGGCTTCAAAAGGGTCGTGATCCAATGTAGCTAAATGCAAGAGAAATATTTTCAGCAGACCACACAACCATTGGACGAGCATTGGAATCTTATCAAACGCACAATAACTATTCGCATTGCCTGCTGCAACCGAAGGAAGGTGCTTTCGTGCAACAGTGAAGAAACTAATGTGCGCCTCAACATTGTTTGTCCAAACACAAACGAAACTCCCAACGCTGACGGAACATGAACGGAACGCCCAAGGAGTCCGTGCTTAGTCCAAAAACAACGTGATTTCAAGATTCCCTCATTGATCAAACACAAAAGAAGAAAATAACATCGTTTTTTATCCTTGTTTGTCTTCTTTCTCGCGAAAAACTAGATCAACATCGGCTGACATCTTTTGTTCTTCAAAGATGGAACTAGGCATATACTACACCAAATTGAATAATTCAAATCTTTAAATAATCATGCTAACTTGGTGATCATTTTACCTACGATCATGCTAACTTGGTGATCATTTCACCTCAATCATGACCTGAACAATCAAGTTGGATGTAGAATAGACAAAATCCATTAATGACCTTTTGTCTGAAATTTGATTCACTTGGTCGTTAAACCAACTTAAATAATAGGCAATAAATAGCCCTCCTCCACCAAGACGAAAGTAAAGATCAAAATCTTAATCCCTCAATCCACTTCACACAAAATCCGTGATTAAAATTTTCAAGCTTTTCTTTAAAATTTTAAAATTTTGTGTCTTAAAGGTCAATTTTGGGTAAGCACAAAACATCTAAAAGAGTCCAAGAGTGTTTAATAACTCTATGTTGTAATTCATGTTGTAATTCAACTTATTAATTAAAATTAAAATTTTCATACTTCAGTTCAGTCACTCTTAAATATTGCTTGATTATTCAATTTTCTAATTTGAAAATGATGCTAAGATCATTTCTAAGTTTTCAATTGAACTTAATTCAAGTGAATCAAGTTAAATAAAAAATAACATGATTTAATTTCAAAATTGATTTTTTGTTTTTATTCTTTCTCTCTATCTCTTGAATTATAGTTTGAAAATATTCCTAACATCTTCTAAATAATATTAGGAATAGTTTTGAATCAATTCCAATCGATTTTAAGCATGTTTGCATAAAAACTAAAATTTTCAAAAATATGGAAAAATCCATTTCTTGAATTGGCTAAAACTCTTACATAGTGTTCTTGTTTGGTTCCATTTGATTCTATTAAGTATAAAGAAACTATTAGTAAGCTCCTTATACTCAATTGAATCATAAAAATTGAAATTCCCAATTTTTACTCAAAAACTATTCCAATCAAATGGAACACCACCTCGATCGACTTATGCATCAGATAATTTTAAGATCGGGATCGCCAAAGGAGTTGGGGTCTCGCTTACACAACACGCCGGTTGATATTAACTCGGTTAAAAGTTAATATCGATCTCTATATTACACAAGTTTTTACAAACTCTTGAACCGAGTTCAAATGCGGAATAGTTTGTTTCAACTTGAAGCAACACACTCACACAGATTGGACAACATTAAGGAGATATGGAGAAGATAAGAAACACAATACAAGATTTATAGATGTTCGGAGATAAAAACTCATACGTCACCCCTTATTCTCGACCTCGAAAAGGATATTCACTAAGAATATTCAATACCCTTTACAACACGTCAAATAGCCGAGGCTTATTTACTGCTCGTTATTAACTTACAACTTTCACTTCTTACACATAATGAATGGAATACACTTTAACACTTTAGACATAATGTAAACAAGTACAGTTTGAAGTTTTTCAGTTCTTGATATGCTACTTCTTGTGTTCGTTATTCGTATTGTGTCTCTTATGTTGTGTCTTTTGTTGATCTACAACCTTCTCTTAAGTATTGGAAATATGATAACGGTCATATTTCTCTTTCAACGAATACCTGCATGGTAATCATTGATTCTGATTGGTCGATCAACAAAGGACTGCATGGTATTAAATATTGTTGACACTTCCCAAGGAACAATACAGCTGGCCAATTTTGTCTTCTCTTGACTTTTATCATCTGGACGGTTTGACAAATACCTGCTCCCTGGGTACTACTGTTGGACTTATACCAAAATAGGTACCTGGTCACTTTTAACAGTCTTCTGCTTTCCAAAGTCTATCATCAGACTTGTATTAAAAAGGAAACAAATCAGTCTGCGTATTTCAAGCCTCCATTTTGTCTATTCCTAAAGTGATTTGGCTGCACCAGAATAGAAACTTTCAGTTGTTCTTTATCTTTAATTTGGTATGTTCAACTGCCCGTTAATTTTTGTGTACGGATTACTTCAGGATTGCACCCAGAATTGTGCCGACCTAATATTCTACCGGTTTGTTGTTTGAATATCGGTTGACCAGCCTTGCTGTCGAAGAGTGAAAATCGATCTTCGAAGAATAAGTTTACCGATTATTTATCTTGAGCGGTAAGCTCGTTTGAACCGATCTTCTACTTGATTCTCTTGTAGAGGTAGCCGAAATGATATAACTTAGAGTTCCGGTTTGTGCCGCCTTTGCAATATCGGTCGACCAGTCTAGAGTAGTAAGGTTGATATAATACTTTGAACGATGCTAGTGTTTCTTGCACAAACAATGAATTTAGTTAATTTCTTTAGATAGTTAAATATCTACTAATTAACTATCTAATTTATCTAACAAGTTCTCCTTTTTTGATTATTTATGTTAAATATTCAAAAGCTATAATTGTTGGCCAGTTTAAATTGATTTTGAGGAAAAATTTTGTTAAAAAATTGAGAGAAAAAATTGTGAAAATTTTTGTAAGTTAATTTCTTTAGAAATTTCTCCCTTTTTGATATTTTCAATTTAAAATTATCAAAAGCAGCATTTTTGAAACTAAAACTGGATCATTAAGTTCCCAAAATATTATAAATTCCTAAACTTGATAACTATAAGAAAATCATAGGAATATAAGAAGAAGCATAAGTGTATAAATTAGTGTCCCCTTTCATCCGATTTTTTTATCAACTCGGTGAAAAAGCTGTTCACAAAATCGCGGCCCGGATGTCCAGCAACCCTAGTCTCTCTTTCTAATTGTGTAGAAGCTTGGAACTCAGAATTTCTTCGGCTTTGGAAAGCATTATCAGCCGAACTTACACCACCTCTAAAAATTTGTCGGTCTGACCGGGCACCGTGAGGGATAGCTTGGAGCGGTATTGCGTTGATCGGTTGAGGCAATGCTCTCGAACTGCGGGTTAACGGTTGATCATCCTCCTCTTCTTCATCACAAATCGGAATTTCATTGCTTGTGGCAGGATTTTCAACTTTTGTTTCAATTGTCGGTCCAGTATTTGCTGCCTTAGACTCTTGAGCTCTTTTTCGTTTAGACGCCCTTCTCTTCTTGGTAAATGGAGGAGAAGCATTTTTCTCTTTATTAATTTGTTCTTGAAGAGTTCTAGCCACTCTCTCATTTTCTTCCTCGACTGCCTTAGCCTTGGCATCTTCTTCATCTTGGATCCTCCGGGTAGCTTCTTCATGCATTCTCAATTTATCGGTATCGGCAACGCCTTGATTTTTCACCAGCTCGTAAAACTGTAAAGATATAGTTTGAACCGAGGAAAGAGTTTGAGAGGCTACCTTTTGTACCCTTGCCAGTTTTAAATCTTTAGATGAAGCATTTTCTTTTGTAACATTGGTCACATGGGCAACCAAGGATGCCTGCCACAGGGAAGTATTTCTAGATCAGTTCCCCAATCATCATTTTTAGCCGTTCTTTAGAAAAGGGAAGTATTGAACCGACGGATTGGTTTTGCACCGGAATCGCTCCATGAGAGTTGGCGTGAAGAGACATTTATGTTCCAGTCAGTCTATCAATACTAGTTCCACTTGACTTATTTTGATCAAAAGACTTACCCGAGGGAGTCTTGGCCGATTTAGTAGAAGACGGGTTTGAGATTGCTTTTTCTTCTTCTTCATTATCTGAAATGTCGACGAAAGATTTCGGTTGACCAGAAGGATGACTGTCTTATGACTTGTCTTGGCGTTGCTCCTCGGTTTCAAATATTTCTTGTTCCACCGATGGAGACCGTGCCAGTTTGGATGATTGACCGACTTCAAAATTCTTCTCGGCTAGAGATTCATTTTGTTGATTATATTCTTCCTCAACCGGTGACATCTCCATTTAAATTTCAAGTCCTCCTCCCTCTTTTCAATAATTGGTAACAATATTCTCTGTCTAGCATTCGCTTCGGCCACATGATATCTGATGAGAGCTTCATGGACCGATGTGCTTTTTGCAAAACCGAAGGCCACTTCTTCCATAGAGAGAAGTGTCAATCATTTCTTTTCCTCCGACACATCAGGAAGAGTATCCTTGAAGCTTATTTCCATTCATGCATTAACCCATGCTTAGAAAATATTGGAGGCTTCCAATCCCCTTTCGTCAACCTCTTTTAGAATGTTAGTCACAATATCTTCCGCCAATCTCTCGTTTCTTTGGAGATCCGGTGATTCAACAGAATCTTTAACAATATCATCAACTTCCTCCCCTCATGAGGACTTGGAATCTCTCCGGTTTCAGTTTGGACTATTTCTTGATGCTCATTAGAACAGTTTGTAGCGTTGAATTCCGGATTGCCGGTATCTGATTTTGTTGGCTCCCTTATCTCGGCATGTTCTTGTTCTTTATCGCTCAACCGATCTTTTTCAGAGCTTGTCCGGTGGGTTTTAGCATTCCGACCGGTCGTATCATCAACACTTGTCTAATCGGTTTCGGCCATCCGATCGACTCCCCACATTGTTAATAATATTCGATATTATCGGTTGAACTTCTAAAGCCACAAGTTCAACCGGTAGTGCTGTAGTGTCTTTAAAAACAAGAGAAGAAGAGGAGATGTGAACATTTACCTCAAGATGGCAGTCTGTTCTGGAATAGATGTCCCTGTTGTTTTTTATCGGCTGACCGCGCTGGTAGTAGACTCGGCACGAGTCTGAATGTTGATTAGTGTGGCCACGTAGTTATCTAAAGTGGGAGCCTTGGGACCCGATTCGGTTGCCTCACTGTCGGTTTCTGCATCAACCGGTGTCGCAGGCATCAGTTCTTTACCCTTTGCTGATTACCCTTGGGAGCCTTGCCCTTTGTTTCTTTAGCTTTTGGTTTTTTAACCTTAGGTTCTTTAACCTTTCTAGCTCTAATAAGGCATTTCTCTATATTACTAGAATTTAACAGTTTACTGTTAGAGAGTATGATAATCAGCATAATCTTGCCGATCGACATGGCGTATCTTAAGAACCGGTTGGTCTTAGGAGATACCATCTTGCATAGGATTTCAAATAGTACACTCCCCTAGTTGATTTTTTCACCGGATAGGATGCCAGCCATCATATCAAATTTTGACTGAGTGATGATGTCAAAATTACCTCCTCTAGCCTATATTGCCTTTGAAACAATGTCGCACAAAATCCGATACTCAAAACCCATGGAGTTCTTCTTTCCATTAAGTTGCACCGGTTCACCGGTATAAGAAATCATCATTTGGATGTTGCGAATTGAGTCCTCTGATAATTCGATGGAGAAGTCACGCCCCTTCGTCGGAAGTTGAAGAACTTCGGCGAATGCTTTTTTAGAAACTTCAAATTTAATGTCGAGCACCTCTGCATGGATGATCTTCTTCTTTAACTTTGCGGTTTGAAGAACTCCTTAATCGCATCTTGATAACATACAATTGGACCATCTAGAAAATGTTCCAGGCCAGATTCTTTGATGCTTTCCATGACCTTTTGAACTTCAACGGAGCCTGCATTCTTTATATCGATAAAATCAACCTGGACAATAAGCTTAAACAACGCATTATCCCTTCCCATGATTTAAATTTGACGATAGAGATGATATGTAGAGAGAGAATATAATGATATAACAATTTATGAAAGTTAAGAGGTTGTGATTAAAGAAAATTTGCAAGTGCCCTTTATATAGGATAAATGTGACGGTTGAATCACCGAACTATCACACGTAACTGTTTGGCACAGCTAGAAAGGGCGCGAATTTTCCCTCCAAAATGCACAAGAGCGGTAAATATTAACTATTGGCGGTAATTTTTTGCGGTAAAATTTTTGGCGGTAAAATTGAAACCGGTTAATTATTGTGTGGTAATTAATGCATCCGTTTTAAATGGAACAGAAATATATATACATGACATATAAAGAAAAACAGCTAAGTTATATTAATAAAGCAAGCATAGGTCGGTCAAATTAAAAACTGCAACAACCAATAGAGAAACAAAATAACTGGTTGTTCAGTACCTGAAAACAATCACATGAAAAAGATAATCTTAATTCCTAGAATCTACCCTATGCATCCATCTCTCGGCCTTCTCCTTGTTTAGGATGTTTGCTTGACCGATAGGGTGTCCTGGTCCAAAATTATGATTGAGAGAGGCGAAAACCGCTGATCTGAGGAGCATAACTTGTCCTCCCAAGAGAAATCATATTTTTCAAGTTTTCAAAGATGATGGATGACTAGTTGATTGAGTGACTGCAACTGATAAAGGTCATCATATCAAAGATCTTTCTTGTATAAATATTGGTGGATTCTTTGGCTGGGATAGACCTTCCACTAATGTCGTTCAAAAATTTGGATATGACCGACCAGTTTTGATTTGACCCCGTGAGTCTTAGAGTTAGAGAAGAAGTAGGCCATTTCTTCATTGAAGCCGTTTATGGATGGGGGAAAGTTGGTAAAGCCTTTAACTGGTAGCTCGAAGAATTGAGAAAATAGTTCTTCAGAGATAGGGATCGGATGAACCTTCACCCGGGTTACTATTTCACCGTTAATGATTTCGGCATTTGTGAAGAACTCCACAACCTCGTTTTCAAGGATCACCTGGGATCCTTCAATAAACTTGCGGAGGTCAGATTCTACCAGAAGTTCAAAGACAAGCTCTCTAGCTTCATTATCTTCGATGGTCAAGACAGAATCGAAATCCACAATGAGAGATGTTCTGGCGTAAGCTAGACTCATTTTGAAGAAAGACTTTAAGAAGGTGAAAAAACTTAAGCTTTATGAGAGAGAAAACGTTTAAGTTTGTTGTGGCTTGCTCTTTGGATAGGTGGCTTGTTAAATAGAGGCTTGGTTGAAGTTCATTTAATGTCATATTGAATAAAAGAATTTTCCGTTATGATACACATTTTCACGCTTTCCGAAACGGTGCTTTTAAGCATTGGAAAGATGCTAAACTTTCAGCAGAGAATCTCAAGAAAAGATGATGTTACTGACCGGTCAGGCGTGATTGACTAGTCAATATAAATTGACTAGATTTAAAATGCCAAGTTATTTATTTGATGTTAATGTCAAAGAATAGACCGCATAGTTGTGGAGCATATCCGGTCATTAATTTGTCCGAAGAGATCATCTTCTTCAGATTGTTGAAGATGATCCTCGATCAGTTGACATAAGTTCCTTCATTGATGGCAACCATCAACTCAAATGTTTAACAGATATGTAGATAGCGTGCAGTCTAACAGATACGTAGTTAGACGTGTAGTCTAATAGAGACGTAGTTAGACGTGTAGTCTAGCAGATGTAGTTAGACGTGCATTTAACAAACGTAGTTAGACGTGCAGTCTAACAGATGTAGTTAGACGTGTAGTGTAACAGATGCGTAGTTAGATGTGTAGTCTAACAGGCGTAGTTAGACGTGTAGTCTAATAAACGTAGTTAGACGTGTAGGCTAACAGATGCGTAGTTAGACGTGCAGTCTAATAGATACGTAGTTAGACGTGTAGTCTAACAGACATAGTTAGAGTGCAGTTTAACAGATGTAGTTAGACGTGTAGTCTAATAGATGCGTAGTTAGACGTGTAGTCTAACAGGCGTAGTTAGACGTGAAATCTAACAGATATAGTTAGACGTGTAGTCTAACAGGCGTAGTTAGACGTGTAGTTTAACAAGCGTAGTTAGACATGCAGTGTAACAGATACGCATTTAAACGTGCAGTCTAATAGATACGTAGTTAGACGTGCAGTCTAATAAACGTAGTTAGACGTGCAGTCTAACAGACGTAGTGAGACATGCAGTCTAACAGACGTAGTTAGACGTGCAGTCTAACAGACGTAGTTAGACGTGCAGTCTAACAGATACGTAGTTAGACGTGCAGTCTAATAGAGACGTAGTTAGACGTGTAGTCTAGCAGACGTAGTTAGACGTGCATTCTAACAAACGTAGTTAGATGTGCAGTCTAACAGATGTAGTTAGACGTGTAGTGTAACAGATGCGTAGTTAGATGTGCAGTCTAACAGACGTTGTTAGACGTGTAGTCTAACAGACGTAGTTAGACGTGCAGTCTAACATATGCGTAGTTAGACGTGCAGTCTAACAGATACGTAGTTAGACGTGTAATCTAACAGACGTAGTTAGACGTGCAGTCTAACAGATGCGTAGTTAGACGTGTAGTCTAACAAGCGTAGTTAGACGTGTAGTCTAACAGGCGTAGTTTGACGTGCAATCTAACAAATATAGTTAGACGTGCAGACTAACAGATGAAAGTTAGACGTGTAGTCTAACTCCTTCAGATTAGTCTGTAGGGACTTGTAGTTAGACGTGTCGTCTAACTCCATTAGACTTGGTGGTCTAATGAATCCTGCTATTAGACGGGGACGTCTAACTTCATTAGACTTGTCAGTCTAATTGGAGTACGTCTAATACATGCTTAAGTAGTTGCTTGAAACTAGCATCCGTCTACCCACGATCAATTAGCTGTACGCTACTTCTGCTCCACTATTCTGGGCAGATCAGTACGACAGCCAATTACATCCAATGAATTAATACTATGTATGCAAATATTCTTCCCACTACTTGTTTCTTGCAGGACAATCCTAGAAGAATATTCGGTGCACTACCAGATTGGTACGGCCACGATCATGGTGCTCAGAGTCTGCTGCACCTGTGTACTATGGAGGCTTTCCAATGGAAGTTCGCCACATGTCATTATAAAATATTCAACCGTTGGTACCTGCTCTCTATTTAAGGATTCTCAAGGACAACGGACAAACGGTCGGCCAAACACTTGAAATAGAAATGTGATTGCTGAGATTACAATCTAACGAATTGCTTTCTTGCTTTACTGTGTTTGTACTTAAATAGAGAGATAAAGTCAAAGTATTGTCTAGCTGAGTGATATTCTTCAATATATTGTAAGTTGAACAGAGTCTGTTCTGTTCAACAGTGAGTTAGCTTTGCAATTTTATTTGATTGTAAGAAAAGTATAGTGAATCCTTCTGGTGGTTGGAAGAAGGGTGACGTTGGAGAGTTTTTTACTTCGAACATTTATAAACATCTCTTTGTGTCATTTACATTCTGTCATCTTCTCAATCATCGGTTCTTAGCTTCAAACCTGAACAAACGTTTCCGCACTTGAATCGTTCAAGATTTTGCAAGGGTTTGTGATGAATAGAAAGTGATTTAAATCCTTAACAGGATTTCTATCAAACTGTTTTTGTACAAAGTTGTCATCAATAGCTAGACCCATATCTCTATTGGTGCCACTGATCCTATCAATTGGTATCAGAGCCCTATTTCTATTCTCAAGCTTTCACTAAGAATGAAGACCATGACCAAAGATGCTAGAGCTACCATAATCTCCACATTCTCAAGAGAAAACTATATCGTTTGGAAGAAGAGAGTTCGTGCTCATCTTTCATCTTTTCATGACGATATGTGGTGTGTTATCACAGATGGTCCTATCAAGATTGATAAGGAGAAATCCGAATGGACCAGTGAAGACAAGAGAAAGAACAACCTCAACAATATGGCATTAGACGTTCTGTACAGATCTCTTTATGACAGTATGTTCAATTACATCATCGAGTGTGATACTGCCAAGGATCTCTGGGACAGACTTATCCAACTGTTTGAGGGAAGTGAGCAAACAAAGGAGAACAAGATTATGGTTTCCACTCAAAAGTTCGATAGTTTCAAAATGCGTCCCGGAGAAACGATGAATGAGTTCGACACAAGGTTAAGCCAAATTGTCTCCACTCTATCTATTCTTGTAAAGACTTATAACAATAGGGAGTTTGTTATTAAGTTCATGCATGCTCTTCCAAGGGAATGAGACATAAAGACAATGGCTATGTGTGAATCTAAAGACCTCAACAAGATCTCGTTCTTCGATCTGTTTGCTGATCTCAAGGCTTATGAGTTCGAGTTGAACTCAAGGATTGAAGAAGATCAATCCACATCCATTATCATTGCCAAAGCGTTGGTGATTGCTGAAGAGTCACCTGCTGCTCCTAATGTGCAGACAACTGCCCAGTAGCTCAATAGCGATGCTATTTCTCTCTTCGTGAAGAAGTTTGGCGACTTCATGAAGAAGAGGAACTCTAACTCAAGCTCTTCAAATTCTAATGATAATAGGAAATCCAAAGCTAATATTAAGTGTTATAATAGTGGTATTCTAGGTCATTACCAATCAGAATGTCGGAAGCCAAAGCGTGATGATAAGAAAAAGGACAAAGAAAAGGAGCTGAAGGCTCTTATGGCAGGGATGGGAAGAACATACGAAACTATAGTGAGTCTTACTTCTCATCCAACGACAGTGATGAAGACGAGGTTTCTTGCTTCATGGAAAAAGAAGAAGAAACTCAGGAAACTGAGGTATTTGATTTCTCCTCTGAAAAATTTTCAAGGGAACAACTGGTAGCTGCACTAGATGACATGGTCATAGAGTACAGAAAGCTAGACGAATCCCTAAATAAAATAAAATCTTCATCTAAAGTGTCTCAACATGTTTTGTCTCAAACTCAAGATCAAAAACTTTTGAAAAAGACAAGATCGAGATCTCATCTGAGAATGAGATGCTCAAGGAACATATTCAAACTCTTTCTTCTGAAAACAAAAGGTTAAACTATGTTGTTAGTGCGTGGACAAGGTCTAGAGAAGCTGTCAAATATCAGATTAGTTTGTTGAAACCTGCTGGATCTAGATCCGGTTTAGGATTTGATGGCAATGACCCAAACAAGTCTTGCAAGAAGTCAAACTCATTAACTAACAAGCTTAAGCCAGTAAGTTTTGTCAAAGGTAGTTTAACTGACATTGAATCTGATCCAATTCATGAAGAGGTAGTTTTGAAGAATAAAATAACTTATGTTCCGCCGCCTGTAAGCTGGCTGAAAAATAAGTTAGATGCAACCAGCAAGTCTGGCAACCTAAAACCTGACTCAAAGTCAAGGAGTTTAAAAATAAAATTATCTTCAAAAGCTAAGGGATCAGTGGCTAGTAGGAAAACGTATGTTAAGTCAAAATCATATGCACTTATTACAACACAAACTGGTAAATCCATCAAAATTACTCAAATATGGATTTCTAAGGGACTGATTGATCGAGGACCCAATTGAATTTGGGTACCAAAGTTTGTAAATATTTTCTTGTGTAGTTGATACAGGAAGAAAGCATGAAGCATACTCTTCTGAGTTTACATTTTAGGAGATCAAGTATTTTATGTTTTAAAAATATTTTTGGTCTTAAGGACCTCAAAACATTTAATTATTCATTTTGCACTTGCACAAAATGATACATTATAGGAATAATATTTTTATAATATTTATAATTGGATAATTACTCTTTATAAAAAAAATAATACATTATTTTACAATAATATAAGCTCTAATATTTATTTCGAATAACAACAATAATATTTAAAATAATAATATTGAAATTAATATTTTTAAAATTATTATTAATTTATTTAAATATTATATATTCTATAATTCAATATATATTATTTCATAAATAAATTTATTAAACATTTAATATATAATTAAAAGATATTAATATTATTTCACAATAGTCTTATTTTCCATTATCAACTCTTAAACAAAATCATACTATACAACATATTCACACTAAATTTAATATTAATTCATTTATGATAAATTTTTTAAGTTGTGAATTATGTAATAAAATTAATAACGTTAATTTTTATATATTTTATGTTTATAATTGTTAAAATTAATTATAATTTTAAATAAAAAAAATTTATAAAACTTTTTATTTATACAAAATTCTATTTATAATTTATTTTATTTTGAAACATCAGTAAAATATTTACTCAATAAATATACAATTAATTAATAATAATAATAATAAAGAATCAAATATTTTGATATAATAATTTTATTTTTAAATATTTTTTATGATTAATATATATAATTTATTATTAATATTGTTATTTCCTTTTGTTTTTATATTTGGAAACAAATTGTATAAAATAATGTTTTAAATTTATTTAAATAAGTTTATAATATTAAAAAATGATTACATATTTTATTAATATATTATATATATATATATATATTAAAATTATTAATCATATTATCAAATTTTAAAATAAAATTATTATTTCAAAATATATAATAAAATTTAAATTATTTACTATTTATTTAGTAATATTTTAGTAATTAGTCAAAATAAAATATATTAGAAATAAAATTTTATATGAATTAAAATGTTTTCAATAAAATTATTATAATTACTTATTTATTTTGTATAGAATAAACCTTTATTTAGTAAATAATTAAGAAAAATATTTTTAATATATTAAGTTTATAAAATAAAATTTACAAAAATAATGTATTTATCATATATATTTAGTTGTTAATATCCTAATAACATATCTTTAAATGATTTTCATTTTTTATTGTACAAATTTATTAAATAAATATGAAAAATATACTGTAATTTAAAATATTATTTATAATTAATAATATTTTTGATGTTTATTTTTCTAAAATTACCATTTTAAATATTATTACATTAAATAATTAATAATTTCAGATAAAAAAATTAATTAAATAATTTTTAATTGTAAATTATTCAGAAATGAAAAATATATTTAAAATTAACATTAATTGTTTTATTTATTTTTGTTACTTTTAAATTATTACTCATATTCAATTGTTAATCATTTTTAATAATAAATTTATTTGGTTTTGAAAATGTTACATATTTAGAATTTAGAGTTCAAATAATTAAATAAACAAAATTATAATATTATGAAAATAAATTTGTTTTATTCTTTATTACTAATAAATTATGTTATATAAAAAAATAGTTAATATTTTTTATTTAAATTTATTAATTAACATTGTTTAGTACATTTCTAAAAATAGATAATATTAAAAAACAAGTGTAAACATAAATGAAATCAAAATAAATTATATTTAAAAATAAGAATTAGTAATATAAATTTATATAATTATATATGAAACAATAAAAGAATAATTATTAATATGTGTATTATTTCTTATATTAACTAATAAGTAATGATAGGGAACGTGAATCTAGAGAAAGTCCGCAAAAATAGAATATTCTCATAAAACACCGAATATTCTATCTTCTTTTATTAATTAATTTCTCTCCTCTTAATAATTAATTTCTCTCTTCTTGTTAACTAATTTCTCTCTTAATTTCTCTATCTTTATGAATTAATTAATTTATCTCTCTCATTCTCTGATTAATTTATTTAAACCATAATCTCTAAACCCTAAATTTTAAACCCTAAATCTTAAACCATAATTAATATCTCTTATCTATATTTAGTTGAATTATGAATTTATAAAAAAAAAATGAGTGAATTTTTTTTTTGTGAGAATAAAAATATTAGATAAATATTTATAAGTAATAAAACTAAAAAAATATGAAAAAATAATAAGAAAAAGAAAAAAGAAAGGAGAGTTTAGGGTTTAGGATTTAGGGTTTAGAATTTAAGGTTTATAATTTAGGGTTTATAATTTAAAAAATATTTTTAATATTTATTAATAAAAAAACTTAATATCTACCGAGAAAATAGATTAATAAATCGAAAAAAGAAAATGATAAATTAATTAATAATCGAGATAAATTAATTAATAGAGGAAATAAATTAATTAGTGGGAGAGAAGAGGGAAATAATTAATGAAAGAGATGAGAGATAAATGAGAATGAGAGAAATAAATTAACGAGGAGAAAATATTCTGTGATTAAACAGAATATCCAATATTCGTGGACTTTCGCGGCCTCGCGTTCCCTATCATTACTCATTAACTAATATATTATAGATAATATATAAATATTTATAATAAAATAAAAATAATTATTTTTTTCAAAATTATTTATATTTCTATAATTATTTTTAATAATATAACTATATATATATATATATATGAATAATATTTTTATAATATTTATAATTGGATAATTATTCTTTATAGAAAAATAATACATTATTTTATTATAATATAAGCTCTAATATTTCGAATAACAACAATAATATTTAAAATAATAATATTAAAATTAATATTTTTAAAATTATTATTAATTTATTTGAATATTATATATTTTATATTTCATTATATATTATTTGATAAATAAATTTATTAAACATTTAATATATAATTAAAAGATATTAATATTATTTTCCATTATCAACTCTTAAACAAAATTATACTATACAACATATTCACACTAAATTTAACATTAATTAATTTATTATAAAATATTTTGAAGTTGTGAATTATGTAATAAAATTAATAAAGTTAATTTTTATATATATTTTTTAAATTGTTAAAATTAATTATAATTTCAAATAAAAAAATTTTACAAAATTTTTTATTTATACAAAATTCTATTTATAATTTATAAGATAAAATTAGACCGGTTCACAGAACTTAACACAAATAAACCTTCCATGCAGGAACAAAGAACCGGACCAGTTAAAGTACCCAACCGGTTTGAGAAAACCAACCGGTCAGACCAATGAACCGGTTAAGAAGCTCAACCGGTCAAGTTATCAAACTGACCTGAAACATGACCCCTCAAAAGAAGGCTGGAAACACCAGACCGCCGGTCAATAACCGGAAGTCATCAAGCTAAGTCAGATGACCGACCAACATAAGAAGATACCTCGGGTATCTGTCGAGAACTATACCAAAGGAACAGACTGAACATTGCCATATTCATACAAGTCTAAGGACAGTCTGCAGGCTGCAGAAGACCGTCCTACAAGATCTTTCTACTTCAGGATAAATCAGAAAGGAAATCTTCCAAGTACAGACAACTGTCTAACCAACAGTCACCATATTGAGTAAAGGACAAACCTAGCAGGTTTGTCTTACACACTGGAAGAACAGACTGCCAAGTCTGTAAAGTTGACCACCAGGTCTAAATCACTAAACCTCTGCTCAGCCAATCAAATTCAAGGAAGTGAAATATGACTGTTGGCATATTTCACCTATAAAAGGAGCAGCTGAAGAAGAGTAAATGTGGGACACAAGAGATTTCAAGGGGGACATAGTGAGCAATTAATTTACAAGTGATAAGATTGTGTTCTCTCTCTAGAAAAGCCTAAGCGCTAAAGTTGAAGTGTGTATTTACAATTTCGGTGTAAATTGTACGGGTGTTATCGAGCAGGAAATAAGTCTCGATCGTATTGTATTTGTATTCCTTAGTGAATATCCTTCTCGCAGGTTCGAGAGGAAGGGGTGACGTAGGAGTTTTATCTCCGAACATCCATAAAACCTGTCTTGTTATTTACTTTCTGCTGGTTCTACTTCATAACCAAGCTGTACTAACCGATCTACACCTTTTTACCGACTCTACACTATCTAAACCGAATCACCAAGTTACAAAAACCGACTCATCAATTTCCAAACTTGTCCTATTAAAAACCGGTTCTACCTATCCTGTAAGTGTGCTGCTTCAACCTGAAACAAACCTCTTCCGCGCTTGAACCTGTTTCAAGGGTTTGTGACAGTTTGTGTAGTATTGAAACCCCGGTGTTAATCTCTAACAGGATTAATTACCACCCTTTGAGTGAAACGCGCTAACCGGCCCAACCCCGGTCCTCTAGCCGCGACCTAAATCCTAACAAACAATCCCACTACACAGCTGCAAAGCGAATATTGAAATACCTAAAGGGAACTCCTGACGCCGGTCTGTGGTATCCAAAGGATTCATCATTTAACCTAACAAATTATTCAGATGCAGACTACGCAGGTTGCAAGATTGATAGAAAAAGTACCAGCGGAACATGCCAATTCCTAGGTGACCGGCTTGTTTCATGGCATAGCAAGAAATAGACATCGGTGGCTACATCAACCACAGAAGCTGAATACTTGGCGGCCGGAAGCTGCTGCTCACAACTTCTTTGGATCCAACAACAACTGAAGGATTTCGGTGTCGTAGCCGAAGAGTCTCCGATCTTCTGTGATAACACAAGTGCCATAGCAATCACCTACAATCCGGTTCTACACTCTAGAACCAAGCACATTGACATAAGGCACCACTTCATTCGGGAACATGTCATGCTGAAGCATATCCGCCTGGAATACGTATCAACAGATCAACAAGTAGCCGATATCTTCACCAAGCCTCTACAGGAAGCTAAGTTCTCTCAATTCAGACTTACACTCGGTTTAACCGATATTAGTCAGATCATCCCTAAGGATGCTTAAAGGAAATCGGTTCGGACAGACAAAACCGGTAGTTCCTCCTAAACTGTCGGATTTCAAATCTTCCAAGGTACCCATGGAAGAACCGCCTGGTCTATCAGATAGAGTAAACCGACCGGTTACTTAGTGCATGCACCAAATAACCGCATCGGGACGAACAACTGATAACTGACCGGTTCGGAAATAGTTTATCTTAGATTATTTGAACTTCAAACAAAAGTGGAATAACTATCTGTGTTTAAACTTATCTGTTCTGAAACATTGCCTTTTCAAAGTAAAATGGTCGCACCTAAAAAGACGTGAAGATTTGATATCTTTCATGGTCCAGGTCTATGACCAACATCCTAAGCAGTAGACATGCTTATTTCATGCAAAACTCTTTATCTTATGGATAATAGACATTATCACATGTGATACCTGGATAATAGGCCCCTCTTCCCACTAGTATATAAGTTGAACAAACCTTAAATAAAACAATCACAAACTGTATAACTCTTCCTCTCACTAAGACAAAATGTCTCAGTTTCCAAACATCCTTCAAGTGAATTTCAACTCTGCTCAAAGCACTGAGCACTATGAGGTCTTCAAGATGATCAAGTCACTTGAAGACACTAGTCTCCAACACTTCCTAGATGACAAACATGTCATCTATTCTGAGTCTGTCCTGGATTTCTTCTATAACGCCAGGGTTTTTCGTGGAACTCCTCACTTTGACACTCACATCCAGTCAAAGGTAGGAGGAATTGTATTTGACTTTACCGAAAATGACTTTATCAGATGCTTTAACCTACCAAAGCAGGGGCTAACCGATCTCAATATACCGGCCGAACTAAAAGCCGAAATCTCCTTAGCCTTTGCCCGGTCAAGCCATCCAGTGGATGACCACGGTGCTAAATCACTATTAAAAGATGAATACCAGCTTCTCAATGATGTAATCGGTCGAGGCATCCTGGGAAGGGATTTCACCAACACATACTGCACCGCTGCCTTCAACATGATGGCTGCTATAACTACTGGCACACCGGTCAATTGGTCGAGGGTACTATTCGACGTCCTAGTTTGGATGATTCGTGTTCAAACAGTCGGCCTCGTCCCTCAAATAAGCTGTCTGCTTCTGGAGCTTGGAGTTCCAACATGCCCGGGGGAAGGGCTGAACCAAGCTCAAGTGCTAACCAAAGAAGTAACTGACTCTTTCTATAAGCGGTTTGAGAAGGCTTGGAAGAGGAGAAACTGTCACATCCACTCCAACGGTCACACCAACTCAAGCGGATATTAGGTCACTCCTGCCTACACCCGGTCATTTTGCTGCACGTACCGGATGTATCTTTGTTCAACTATCCTATGACCATTTCGGTTTTATCTATGTTATCTTCGGTTTCGTCTACGTTATCCTCGGTTTCAGTCGGTTACTTTTCAGTTTGTTGTTGCATCAGTCATTAATGAAAAGTAACATTTAAAAAATGAGGTAACCCCCAACTACATGAGTAATTACTACCCAACTAACTTGGTTACTTTTCAACTAATTCCTACCTCGAACTTCGTAATCAGTCAAAAGCAACCTCTTCCCAACACACTTTGGAAACATAAATATTCCCTTCTCCAATAAGACAAAACTGACATTCAATGTTGATGTTTTCCCTCCAAAACCGGATCTATATAAAGAGATTTTTCCTAATCAAATTAACACATTTAATATCATAAATCTCTTGAACTCCTTCTCTCTCTAATAGCAAAGTTTGAATCATGCTGAGCCGAACTCTATGAAACTTCTTGAGCATCAACTTCGATTCATGTATGGAACATTGGTATATAGAAACCAAGGAGATCATGTTTGAATCTCTCATTGACACCGGCCTTCGAACCTTTCTCGAATAATCCGGTCCCATAATTCTTGAGAATGTCAAGACCTTCTTCAGAAGTGCTTGCATCAGAGGAAACTATATAGTTTCCACGGTGAGAGATCATACTTTATGGCTGGATGAAGTCGAATTTGCCCAAATGTTCAACCTGCCCACAAAAGGGTTTTCCGACTTCCCAACCCGGGTGGAAAGTGCAGCAACCGATTACTCAATATTCTTCTCTGGAACCGATGTACCGGTGGAAAATCATGGGTTAAAAACCCGCCTTGCTCACCACATCCAACTCCTTCATGAGATTGTAAACCGCTCTATCATCTGTCAATTCCCAAATCAGCGTTACTCCAAGAAAATATTTGACATGATGACATACATTGTTAGGAACACGACCATCAATTGGTCATCGGTCATTTTTCTGAACCTGAAAACCATGGTGCTAACCAAGAAAGGTCTCGGTTATGCTCCTCACATCAGTCGGATCATTCTCAAGTACCGCCCAGAATTTGGACCGGGCACACCGACATCTCCTTCAAACATCCTTGACATAAATGGAGTGGAAGACAAACTTTTAAGAGTCGTTATCACATAAGTCATATCTCTATTTCTTATGTATTTCTATTTCCGAACCGATCCATATATCGGTTTCTATCTTGTACTTTCATTCAATAAAACTCTATTTCAGTCTAAATAACCGGGTCAAAGTAACAATCAGAATATCCATCTAAGTAACCGGTTAATATTATCAAATAACTTCGTTTTCATTGAAATATCCGGTCAATATCAAAGAAACCGCGTCTTCGATGTTATGCACGGTCTCAAGAAGAACCGCTTAAACCAAAAGCTGTAAATAATTCAGAACACTCATCTAAATAATCGGTTAAATCGATAGACAAACCTGTGTTAAATAACCGGTTAAATCATAGAACTTTCCGGTCAAGGTCAAAACACCGCAGCATCGCGGTTCACAAATCACTTCATAATACGGTTTCAAAAAGGGATTGCATCATCAAAAATCAAAATCGAAATGTTTGGAGGGAAAAATTCCCGCGAACATATCCCGCCAAAAGTTCCCGCCCTTGACTTCCCGCCTCTGAATTGGCGCCTTTAGCTTCCCGCCTTTTGACTTCCCGCCTCTTTGATTACCGCCTTTTGGCTTCCCGCCTACTTATTGCCGCCTTTTTGCTTGGAGGGAAAATCCCGCCAAAAGTTGATGGGACGGTTGGGCTTCCAGACCGCGCCTATAAAAAGGGTCCTTGGCCATTTCATTTTTCTCTTACGCGAAACAGCTTTCTCTCTCTAGGCTCTCAAACTTTCTCACAGCGGTCATTCTCTTGTTCTCTCAAACTCTCTCAATCATCTACAATGGGTTGTGCTTCGGCTTTATTCAAACATATCATTCAGGTGGATTTTGAGGAGATCCGACAAAACGGTTCGGTTGCGGCAAAGGAAGTTATTGCCCGAATTTCCGAAGTCGGACTCGAGTATTTTATAGGCGGTCCTTTTGTTCTCTACAGAGAAGCGGTTGAAGAATTCTTCAAAACCGCATCTCTCTCTAGCGACAAAATAACCGCAATTGTTGGCGGCAAGCAATTCGATATAACCGAAGAGTCGGTTGCGGAAATCCTACGTCTTCCAACTGATGGCCGCAACGCTTCGATGGAACTAGACCCAACAACATTCGAGGCGGCTTGCCAAATTCTCTCGGCAACCGGGGATCCGGTAAAGGTATCCGGTAAAAAGTCCTCATTGCGACCGGAATATATACCGTTTTGTGACATCTTCACTAAGTCGGTTCAAGCGAGAGGTGGAAATTACGACAACCTCACCAAGGCCAAAATCGAGATGCTTATCGGTTTGCTGGACGGTATGAACGTCAACTGGGCAAAAGAGATTTTCCAAAATCTACAAGACTTGGTGAAACCGGATTCCGCCCGGTCATGGGGATACGCCATCCCACTTGGGAAGATAATGCTCCATAACAACATCAACACCGGTGCATGTGTTCTTCTCCCCTCAAGCAAGATAATAAGATCCAAACAATTCCGGGAGAGAAAGCAGCCGGCCCCCGGTTCCACAGGTGGCCGAAGGAAGAAATCTACAACCGAGAAACCGGCTCCAGTAAAAGGCAAGTCCGGAAGCATGGACAAACAACCGAGGGAATCTGCGGAACCGCAATCTGAAATACGAGATGAGGAAGAATCGGCTTCCACGTCTGAACAAACCGGCTCGCAGAAAACCGATGACAACCCATTAGATAAAGAAATGGGACCGAATGAAGAGGAACAATCGGCTACAAGTCTTGACAATGCAGGTACAGCCGCAAGCCTTGAAAACACCGATGCCGGTGCAGACGGTCGTGGGGAGGAAGAGGTTACCGCTGACAACGACCAGAAGATGGCCGAAATTATAGTGCGCAGAATCTTGGAGGAAATCGATCTGCGAGCTCAAGCGGCTGCTGAAGTATACAGTGAGTGGTTGGGTTACCGGTGCAACAAATTCTTCAAGCATATGCTACCGGGCCTAACCGATGAACAAAGTTTCAGAAGGCTGAAAGAGATAGAAGAAGACGTCATCAGTCTGACAAACGCCGAGAATCTTAACGAAGCCATGGACCGACAAGCATTAGTAGTACCGCATGCTCGGCTACAAAAGCTAACCGTACGTATACGAAAGCTTTCAGAAAGGTGTGTTGCGGGAACACCGAAGGCTAAGTTACAGCTCTTGGTGTTGGATAAGCTTGAGATAAAGAAATGAGAATTCACTGAAGAAATAGAGCGGTTTGAAGCGGTGCACAGACAACAAAACACACCGCACTCTCCAGCTCTTGAGACCGGTGACGGTCAGAATCCAGGAAATACATCTCCTCTGGCGGATCCGGTCATCAACGCATCCGACGAAAGGACAGAAACTCCTTTCACCGGGTCACTTGAAACCGCTCAACCTGGGGATTCAGAACCGCCCATCACAGAAGAGAAAATCAAGACTCTTATTAAAGAGTTGGCCAAAGACACGGTTAAATCCTGGAAGAAGAAGGCTAAGAGGGTCGCGGTTCAGGGATAATCTTTTGAAGGCAGAGGCCCGGATCACAGACATCCAAGCCGACTACCGGGATGACACGGTTCTGCACAACGATCATCTTAAGCGAATCGAGGACTTGGAAGATAAGACCTCCAAGATGGTGGATGACATGGATCGGTTTCAAAGGGAAACCGAGCAACAACTCACAAAGGTCGATGAAGACCTGGGGCAGTCAAGCAACGAAGTCGCTTCTACACTCAACAGAGTCATCAGCCTCGAGGAAAAGAATGCAAGCTTTGAGGACCGGAATACCCAACTTGAAGCAGTCCTCAAGGCGCTCACCGAACAGGTAAATGAATTAATCAAGGCCAAGATTAATGCTGATACAGCGGTTGAGGAGGCAAACGCCCGAGCGGCTAAGGAAGTTCAAGATGCGCTGGACGAAGAAGCGCGGAAAGCAAAGGAGGCACCGCGATTGTCTGAAGAGGAAATAGCCGTGCGCGAACGAAACACAGCGGCTAAATATCCGGCACTTGCGAAGTCCATGGCAGCTCAAACAGCCAAAGATGCAGAGCAGTTAAACGCACAAAAACAAGGGCTCGAAGAATATGCCAAGGCTCACAAGAAGACCAAGGCGGCTTCTTCATCTTCGGTTCCGGCAAAACGGAAAAGGAAAACATCATCAAGGAAGGTTCAGGTAGCCGAGATGCTGGAAAGGATTACCGAGACAATCATTGAAACTCAACCGAACCCAGCTATGTACACCGAGGATGAACTCGAAGAAAACCTCGAGCCGCAATCTACAAGACAACGAGTCTCCAATGCGGTTCCAATCAGCACGGTCGGTCAACCGCAAGCTGGAGGGTCATCTTCAAGAACGGCTCCACCGGATGAGGAACAACCAACCGCTGACATGATGGAAGGGTTCCTGCCATCCGAATCAGAATAGGGGCTCTCTTTTCTTAATCTATGTTTATTTCGGTGTATATATATATAATATTTTTCCTTTTTTCGGTTAATTCTATATATATAAAGTTATTTTTGAAACTGGCCTATACATGCATTCTTACATGGTTTTGATAATTTTAAATAAAATAATCAAAAATTGAGAAATTGATAAGATAAAAGATGATAATTTTTCAAACTTTTTCTCAAAATTCTTCCAAATTTTTTTTCTCCCAAGTCAGTTTCAAAAATCAAGTCAAATAAAGAACCGTCCTACGTTTGCAATCTTACATGATTTTGATAATTTTAAATAAAATAATCAAAAAGGGAGAAATTGTTAGATAAAATTAGACCGGTTCACAGAACTTAACACAAATAAACCTTCCATGCAGGAACAAAGAACCGGACCACTTAAAGTACCTAACCGGTCAGACCAATGAACCGGTTAAGAAGCTCAACCGGTCAAGTTATCAAACCGACCTGAAACATGACCGCTCAAAAGAAGGCTGGAAACACCAGACAACCGGTCAATAACCGGAAGTCATCAGGCTAAGTCAAATGACCGACCAGCATAAGAAGATACTTCGGGTATCTGTCGAGAACGATACCAAAGGAACAGACTGAACATTGCCATATTCATACAAGTCTAAGGACAGTCTGTAGGCTGCAGAAGACCGTCCTACAAGATCTTTCTACTTCAGGATAAATCAGAAAGGAAATCTTCCAAGTACAGACAACTGTCTAACCAACAGTCACCATATTGAGTAAAAGACAAACCTAGCAGGTTTGTCTTACACACTGGAAGAACAGACTGCCAAGTCTGTAAAAGTTGACCGCCAGGTCTGAACAGTTGGCCGCTAGGTCTGAATCACTGAACCTCTGCTCAGCCAATCAAATTCAAGGAAGTGAAATATGACTGTTGGCATATTTATCAAAATAAAATATATTAGAAATAAATTTTTATTTGAATTAAAATGTTTTCAATAAAATTATTATAATTACTTATTTATTTTGGATAGAATAAACCTTTATTTAGTAAATAATTAAGAAAAATATTTTTAATATATTAAATTTACAAAATAAAATTTAATAAAATAATATATTTAACATATTTATTTACTTGTTAATATCCTAATAACATATCTTTAATTGATTTTCATTTTTTATTGTACAAAACTATTAAATAAATATGAAACATATACAGTAATTTAAAATATTATTTAATATTAATAATATTTTGGATGTTTATTTTTCTAATCTTACCGTTTTAAATATTATTATATTATTTTCGTCATAATGTTCTTATTATATAAAAAAATTAATTAAATAATTTTTAATTGTAAATTATTCAGAAATGAAAAATATATTTAAAATTAACATTAATTGTTTTATTTATTTTTTTACTTTTAAATTATTACTCATATTCAATTGTTAATCATTTTTAATATTTATTTTATTTAAATTGGAAAATGATACTTATTTTGAATTAAGATTTAAAATAATTAAATAAACAAAATAATAATATTAAGAAAATCAATTTATTTTATTCTATATTATTAATAAATTATGTTATATAAAAAAATAGTTAATATTTTTTATTTAAATTTATTAATTAACATTGTTAAGTACATTTCTAAAAATAGATAATATTAAAAACAAGTGTACACATAAATGAAATCAAAATAAATTACATTTAAAAATACCAATTAATAATACAAATTAATATAATTATATATGTAACAATAAAAGAATAATTACTTAAATATTATTAATATGTGTATTATTTCTTATATTAACTCATATATTATAGATAATATATAAATATTTATAATAAAATAAAAATATTTACTTTTTCCTAATATTATTTATATTTTTATAATTATTTTTAATAATATAACTATATATATAGGAATAATAATTTTATAATATTTATAATTGGATAATTATTCTTTATAAAAAAATAATACATTATTTTACTATAATATAAGCTCTAATATTTTGAATAATAACAATAATATTTAAAATAATAATATTAAAATTATTATTTTTTAAATTATTATTAATTTATTTCAATATTATATATTTTATAATTCAATATATATTATTTGATGAATCAATTTATTAAACATTTAATATTTAATTAAAAGATATTAATATTATTTCATAATAGTCTTATTTTTTATTATGAACTCTTAAACAAATCATATTATACAACATATCCACACTAAGATAAGAAGATGAATAACCTGGATAATGTTGCCAAAAACATTATGTTCAAGTCGTTGGACAAAATATGTTTAGTAAGATCGAGTTGTGCTCCTCTGCTAAAGAAAATTAGAAGAAGCTGATTCAACTGTGTGAGGGCAACGACCAGATAAAGGAGAACCAAAAAGAGTAGAAGGCTATGATGGCTGCTGAACGCAAGGGAAAATGGGTCGATAGTGATTCGGACGACTCATCATCCAGCAATAGTGATGATAACATTGATACCTGCTTCACGACTGAAAAATAATTTGATGTATTTGATTTCTCCTCTAAAAAATTTATAAGAGATGACTTAACTATTGCACTTAATAATATGGTCATTGAGTACAAGAAGTTGTCAAACTCTTTTAATGAGATGAAATTAAAATATGAAACTGTTAAATCTTCTTCATCTTAAATCTCTAAACCAAATTTTTTTGAAAACAAAATGGTTGAGCTCTTATTTGAGAATGAAAAACTTAAGGAAAATGTTCAAACTCTATTTTCTGAAAACCAACGTTTGACATGTGTGGTCAGTTTCTGGACGAAATTTGGAGATGCAGTTAGACAACAGATAAGTATGTTAAGACCTATCAGATGCAAATATAGTTTAAGATTTAACAATGCTATCCCATACAAGTTTTGTGAAAAGTTAAACCCGGTAAAGATAAACTTAAGACAATGAGTTTTGTCAGTAGTAGTTTAACTAATAAAGAAACTAATTCAAGCTGCAATGATTTAACTTCAAATGATGATATGATTTATGTAAATCCAACATCAAACTGGCTGAAACCTGAGAGAAGGACATCCAGTTGGTATGGCAAGGAAAAACTTGATAAGAAGTCAAGAAATGTTAACCCAAAATCATCTTTTAAAGCTAAAGAATCTTCAACAGGCAGAGAGCAATCTGTCAAATACAGTGTATTCACACACAACGGGAAATCCATAAAAATAATCGAAGTATGGATTCCCAAGGGACTAATCTATCACGGACCCAAAGAAAAATGGGTACCAAATCCGTTATTATCTATGAATGCATGTAAATGAAGACAAGAGCTTGGAAGAGTCAGCATTGCATCTGGACAGTCGGATGTTGGCGGACATAGCATATGAAGGCAACAAGCATGAAGTGGCTAACATCCTCACGAAGCCACTTCTCAGATCTATGTTTTCTTACTTTAGAAATACTTTAGGATTGTTAGATTACAATAATTCCTAAACTGATTTAATTATAAAACTCGGGTGGTTTTGAATATTTATTCTAAATAATCAAAAAAGGAGAAATTCATAAATAAAAATAGTTAATTAAGTAGTAAAATTAATTAACTATTTAAATATACTAATCAACTTAAGAAACTAACCAATAATTATAAAATTACCAAGTTTTAAATATTTTGTTTAAATAATCAAAAAGGAACAAATTATTAGAATATTATTGTTAGAATTTATGAAAAGTTTTAATAATCAATGGATAAAACTAAGTTCAATTAAATATATATAAGTTAAACTGCCAAGTCATATCTAGTATATTAAATGTTTTAAAGATAACAATAATTTGTTGTAGTGTAGTGGTAATCACTCTTGCTTGTCACACGGGTGACCATGGATTGAATCTCATTAGCTACAAATAATAATTTGAGTTTTGTTATTTCAGGGAAGTTGAGAAAATACCGAAATTGCGACGTAGGTGAGATTGGTAAAACCGGTAGTGCGGAATCGGTAGACCGATCGGTAGTGAAATCGGCTTTATAAAGACGGCGTAATCAGTTCGGTAGTGGATATCGGTTCGGTAGTGAAATTGGCTTTATAAAGACGGTGCAATCGGTTCGGTAGTGGATATCGGTTCGATAGTGAAATTGGCTTTATAAAGACGGCGCAATCGGTTCGCTAGTGGATATCAGTTCAGTAGTGAAATCGGATTTATAAAGACGGCGCAATCGGTTCGGTAGTGGATATTGGTAAAACCAGTAGTGGAGATCGGTTCGGTAGTATCTCCAGATTCGATATTTAATGAAGTGCGTCCGATATTTAATGTTTTAAATGAGTTCCGGTTATTAAATGCCTTCAACATTATATAAGGCTCCGATTATGAAATGATTTCGGCATTAAATGCAAGTCCAGTATTAAATGAGCTCCGGTATTAAATTAGGACCGATTATTGATCAAATAGAGTATCTGAATAAATGATTTCCATTACCTATTTAATCTCAGCTCCAAATTGAGCATTCACTATGAGTAGTCTGAAAAATCAACTTTTATAATCTCAGACTGATTTGTTGTCATTTTAGTGCAAGTCCGAGGAAGACTTCTTGGGAGAAGATACAACAGACACAGACTATAACATGCCAAGATTAATGTTAAAATCTCTGCAAACAAAGCTTTAGTACAACAGGCACTAGTATATGGATTTCTTTTATCAAGAACAGACAAGATCAAAGAAGATCTTCTCTGTTATACCAATTCTGAAACTCAACCAGTCAAAAAGAGGACTAGTGTCATTTGAAGTAAACATGTCCGTTGGAGAAAATATGAACGTTGTTGTATGCTTTGGATATATAAGAACAAGATACTAGAAGAACAGAGTAGAACCTTGAAGATCATCAGAGCTCTCTTCTTAATAAAAACTCTCTACAAGCTCTTGTCTTAGCTATTTTATGTGAGAGAGTGTCTTTATACCGAAAATTATTGTATCAAGTTCTTTGTAAGTTGATAGAGTGTCTATCAACAAGTGTTGTGTGTGTGCTAGGAGTTCGAATGCAGACAACAACTATGTCCTGGCTGTTCGACTGGGTTGTGTACAAGTGTGTTGTATTTAGCCAAATCTTCTAGTGAATACTCTTCTCAAGGTTGAGAAGAGTATCCTTCTCGAGGTCGAGAAGAAGGGGTGACGTAGGAGAGTTTACTCCGTACATCCATAAATAACCATTGTGTCTTGTGTTCTTTATTTTTGTAACTTCCAACCCGATTATTCGTTGCTTCAAGTTGAAACAAACACTTTCGTACTAGAACTCGGTTCAAGAGTTTGTGACAACTTGCGAAGAATGGAAATCGATAATCAACCTCTAACAAAGTTATTATCAACCGGTGTGTGTATAAGCCTTCACCCTAGCGAGACCCCAGTCTCCTTCGGCGATTCCGATCCTATCATCATGTACTCAGTTAGAGATATTTAAGAAGGAAAATGGAGCTCTATTCTTATAAATATTTCAGAAGTAGTCAGAATTCTATATTTGATAAAGAATATGCAATTCAATAGAAATACTAATACAAATAGTTGTGATACTATTATGAATAGAAAGTTCGTGGAAGGAAAATCATGGGAGGTCATTAGAACAAAGGATGTGGTGGTCGATTGACATAAAGTAGTCTGGTCTTCAAAGATTATACATGGTCTTCAAAGATTAAAATAGTTCTTATTTGATGGCTTGTTTATAATTTGATTGTTTGTTGTTCTGTTTTTCTATAATTTAGTTATTTAAAACTCGGGTTGTATTTTCAACAAAGTTAGGGTCTGTCTAGCTTTGTTTCTTGAAAATTCATTTTCCTCTTTTGGGCCCAAAAAATTATTTAAACCCTTACTTAATTTGGTCATATTATTAATTGTGTTTGTTGAGTTTATATAAAGATATAAGTCAGATTATTAGTCATCTACATATGCCATTTGAATGAAAATATCAAGTTTGGTAGCTCTTTTAGGCTTATTTAATTAATCAGTAGCTCTTCTAGACTTATTTCAAAATATATAATAAAATTATAATTATTTACTAATATTTTAGTAATTATTCAAAATAAAATATATTAAAAATAAAATTTTATATAAATTAAATTGTTTCAATAAAATTATTATAATTACTTATTTATTTAGGAAAGAATAAACCTTTATTTAGTAAATAATTAAAAAAATATTTTTAAAATATTAAGTGTATAAAATAAAATATACAAAATAATACTTGTTAATATCTTAATAACATATCTTTTAATGATTTTTACTTTTTATTGTACAAATCTATTAAATAAATATGAAAAGTACAGTATTTAAAATATTATTTAGGATTAATAATATTTTGGATGTTTATTTTTATAATCTTACCGTTTTAAATATTATTACATTATTTGTGTCACAACGTTCTTATTAGATAAAAAAACTAATTAAATAATTTTAATTATAAATTATTAAGAAATGAAAAATATATTTAAAATTATAGAATAAAATTAAAATATTAAGAAAATAAATTTATTTTATTCTATATTATTAATAAATTATGTTATATAAAAAATAGTTAATATTTTTTTATTTAAATTTATTAATTAACATTGTTAAATACATTTTTAAAAATAGATAATATAAAAAAAATTGTAAACATAAATGAAATAAAAATTAATTATATTTAAAAATAAATATAATATAATATATATTTAAAAATAAAAGAATAATTATTTAAATATTATTAATATGTTCGTTATTTTTTATATTATCTAATATATTATAGAAAATATATAAATATTTATAATAAAATAAAACCTATATACATATAGGAATAATATTTTAATAATATTTATAATTGGATAATTATTCTTTATAAAAAAAATTAATATATTATTTTATTATAATATAAGCTTTAATATTTCGAATAACAACAATAATACTAAAAAAAATAATATTAACATTAATATTTTAAAATTATTTTTATTATTTTATTTGAATATTATTTATTTTAAAAATCAATAAATAATACTTGATAAATAAATTTATTAAACATTTAATATATAATTAAAAGATATTAATATTATTTCATAATAATCTTATTTTTCATTATCAATTCTTATACAAAATCATGCTATACAACATATTCATACTAAATTTAATATAAAATATTTTTAAATTATGAATTATGTAATAAGATTAATAATTTAAATTTTTATATATTTTATATATTATATGTTTGTAATTGTTAAAATTAATTATAATTTTATAAATAATATTTCTTACAAAACTTACTAAAATATTATATGTCATTTTGAAACATTACTAAAATATTTACTAAATAAATATACAATTAAATAATAATAATAATTTAGAATCATATATTTTAATATAATAATTTTATTTTTAAATATTTATAATGATTAATATATATAATTTATTTTTAATATTGTTATTTTTTTTGTTTTTATAATTTGAATCTCATTATATAAAATAATGTTTCAAATTTATTTGATTACGTTTATAATATTAAAATATGATTACATATATTAATAATATATTATATAAATTTATAAATATTAAAATTATTAATCATATTATCATATTTTACAATAAAATTATTATTTCAATTTATATATTAAAATTATATTTATTTACAATTTATTTAGTAATATTATAGTAATTATTCAAAATAAAATATATTAGAAATAAAATTTTACATAAGTAAAAATGTTTTCAATAAAATAATTATAATTATTTGTTTATTTTGGATAGAATAAACCTTTATTTAGTAAATAATTAAGAAAAATATTTTAAATATATTAAGTGTATAAAATAAAATATTTATCATTTATATTTACTTGTTAATATCCTAATAACATATCATTCAATGATTTTTATTTTTTATTGTACAAATCTACTAAATAAATATGAAAAATATATACAGTAATTTAAATTATTATTTAGGATTTATAATATTTTGAATATTTATTTTTATAATCTTACCATTTTTAATATTATTACATTATTTGTGTCATAACATTTCTTTAGATAAAAAAACTAATTAAATAATTTTAATTGTAAATTATTCAGAAATGAAAAATATATTTAAGATTATGAAATAAAATTAAAAATAACATTAATTGTTTTATTTATTTTTGTTACTTTTAAATTATTACTCATATAGAATTGTTAATCATTTTTAATAATAATTTTATTTAATTTTGAAAATATTATGTATTTTGAATTATGAGTTTAAATAAATAAAATTATAATATTAAGAAAATAAATTTATTGAATTCTATATTATTAATAAATTATGTTATATAAAAAATAGTTAATATTTTTTATTTAAATTTATTAATTAACATTGTTAAGTACATTTCTAAAAATAGATAATATTAAAAATAAGTGTAAACATAAATGAAATAAAAATAAATTAAATTTAAAAATAACAATTAATAATACAAATTAATATAATTATATATGTAACAATAAAAGAATAATTATTTAAATATTATTAATATGTGTATTATTTCTTATATTAACTAATATATATATATAAATATTTATAATAAAATAAAAATATTTACTTTTTTCTAATATTATTTATATTTTTATAATTATTTTTAATAATATAACTATATATATATATATATAAGAATAATATTTTATAATATTTATAATTGGATAATTATTATTTATAAAAACATAATACACTATTTTACTATAATATAAGCTCTAATATTTTGAATCACAACAATAATATTTAAAATAATAATATTGAAATTAATATTTTAAAAATTATTATTAATTTATTTGAATATTATATATTTTATAATTCAATATATATTATTTGATAAATAAATTTATTAAACATTTAATATATAATTACAATATTATTTCATAATAGTCTTTTTTTTCATTATGAACTCTTAAACAAAATCATAATATAGTTGTTCACACTAAATTAAATATTAATTCATTTATGATAAATTATTTTAAAATTGTGAATTATGTAATAAAATTAATAATTTTGATTTTTATATATTTTATGTTTATAACTGCTAAAATTAATTATAATTTTAAATAAAAAATTTTACAAAACTTTTTATTTATAAAAAATTCCATTTATAATTTATTTTAATTTGAAACATTACTAAAATATTTACTAAATAAATATACAATTAATTAATAATAATAATTTAGAGTCAAATATTTTGATATAATAATTTTATTTTTAAATATTTTTTATGATTAATATATAATTTATTATTAATATTGTTATTTCCTTATGTTTTAATATTTGGAAACTAATTGTATAAAATAATGTTTACATATTTTAATAATATATTATATATTTATATATATTTAAATTATTAATCATATTATCAAATTTTAAAATAAAATTTAGAGTCAAATATTTTGATATAATAATTTTATTTTTAAATATTTTTATGATTAATATATAATTTATTATTAATATTGTTATTTCCTTATGTTTTAATATTTGGAAACTAATTGTATAAAATAATGTTTACATATTTTAACAATATATTATATATTTATATATATTTAAATTATTAATTATATTATCAAATTTTAAAATAAAATTATTATTTCAAAATATATAATAAAATTATAATTATTTACTATATATTTATTAATATTTTAGTAATGTTTTAAAATAAAATATATTAGAAATAAAAAATTTATATGAATTAACGTGTTTTGAATAAAATTATTAAATTCCTTTGAATATTACCGTTACTTTTTGTTAAATAAAACTTAACAAAAAGAAATCCCTTGTGCAGGAACAGACAAAGAATCCAACCGGTCAAAGAACTCAACCGGTTAAGAAACTCAACCGGTCAAGCAATTAAACCGACCAAAAACATGACCGAACAAGAAAGTCAAGATCGGTCAAATCAGAAGGCCAGAATCATTAACAAGATCGGTCAATCAGAAGATATGGAAAAACCGGAAGTCATCCGGTTAGCATAAACAACCGACCAGCATAAAAAGACACTTCGGGTATCTGTTGAGAATGATACCGAAGGAACAGACTTAGTATTTCCATATTCATACAAGTCTGAGGAAAATCTGCAAGCTGCAGAAGATCGTCCTACAAGATCTTTCCACTCCAGGATAAATCAGAAAGACAATCCTCCAGGTACAAGCAACTTTCCAACCGACAGTTGCCATATTAAGTAAAAGACAAACCTAGCCGGTTTGACCTACACACTGGAAGACTAGACCGCCAGGTCTGAAGACTAGGCCGCTAGGTCTGAATCACTGAACCTTCTACTCAACCAATCAGATTCAAAGAAATGAAATGTGACCGTTGGCACATTTCACCTATAAAAGAATGAGCTGAAGAGGAATAAATGTGGTTACAAGTTCTGAATTTTCTACAGCCTAAGTAAAAGATTTTGTTCTATCTCTAGAAAGCTTAAGCGCTTATTTGAAGTGTATTTACAATTTCGGTTAAAATTGTACGGGTGTTATCGAGCAGGAAATATGTGTCGATCGGATTGTGTTTGTATTCCTTAGTGAATATCCTTCTCGCGGTTTCGAGAGGAAGGGGTGACGTAGGAGTTTCATCTCCGAACATCCATAAAAACCTGTCTTGTTATTTACTTTCCGCCTGCTTTACTTTCTAATCGATCTGCACTAACCTACTAATACGGCTCCAACCGATTCAACATCACCTAAACCGAATTACTAAGCTCCAAAACCGACCCAGTAATCTCCAAACCTGTCTTATTCAAATCCGGTTCTACCTATCTCGTATGTGTGCTGCTTCAACCTGAAACAAACCACTTCCGCACTTGAACTCGGTTCAAGGGTTTGTGATAGTTTGTGTAGTATTGAAACCTCGGTGTTAATCTTTAACCGGATTAATCACCACCTTTTGAGTGAGACGCGCTAACCGGCCAACCCCGGTCCCCCAGCCGCGACTTAGATCCTAACAATTGGTATTGTTGAACCTCAATTTAACCCGGTTTTGCAAGCCGATGATGATTTCGAAAAAGAGCTAGAGCCGCAACTCAGAAAACAACGGTGTTTGAATGCGGTTCCAATCAGATCGATCGGTCAACCGTTCTCCCCTCACACCGACACCTCAGGCGATCGAGGATCCTCATCCAGGCCGGTTCAAGCGGACAAGGGAAAAACAAACGATGAACTGCTGGAACATTTCCTACCGTCCAGATCGAAGAAATAGGGGCTTCATCTACTTTCTTTACTTATGTTAACTTCGGTTTTATATATATAGTATTTTTGCCTTAGCATATTTCTTATATATATAAAGTGATTTTTGGAAACCGGTCTACATTTGCTTTCTTACATGATTTTGAATATTTTAAGTAAAATAATCAAAAAGGGAGAAATTGATAAGATAAAAGATAAAATCTTTCAAAAATTTTCTCTCAAAATTTTCCAAATTTTTTCGAAAAATTCTCCCAAGTCAGTTTCCAAAAATCCGGCCAGATAAACTCTTAAAAACAAAACCGGCCTACATTTGCATTCTTAAATGATTTTGAATATTTTAAATAAAATAATCAAAAAGGGAGAAATTGTTAGATAAAATTAGATCAGTTAAATAAAACTTAACAAAAGCAAATCCCTTGTGCAGGAACAGGCAAAGAATCAAACCGGTCAAAGAACTCAACCGGTTAAGAAACTCAACCGGTCAAGCAATTAAACCGACCAAAAACATGACCGAACAAGAAAGTCAAGATCGGTCAAATCAGAAGGCCAGAATCATTAACAAGATCGGTCAATCAGAAGATATGGAAAAACCGGAAGTCATCCGGTTAGCATAAACAACCGACCAGCATAAAAAGACACTTCGGGTATCTGTTGAGAATGATACCGTAGGAACAGACTTAGTATTTCCATATTCATACAAGTCTGAGGAAAATCTGCAGGCTGCAGAAGATCGTCCTACAAGATCTTTCCACTCCAGGATAAATCAGAAAGACAATCCTCCAGGTACAAGCAACTTTCCAACCGACAGTTGCCATATTAAGTAAAAGACAAACCTAGCCGGTTTGACCTACACACTGGAAGACTAGACCGCCAGGTCTGATGACTAGGCCGCTAGGTCTGAATCACTGAACCTTCTACTCAACCAATCAGATTCAAAGAAATGAAATGTGACCGTTGGCACATTTCACCTATAAAAGAATGAGCTGAAGAGGAATAAATGTGGTTACAAGTTCTGAATTTTCTACAGCCTAAGTAAAAGATTTTGTTCTATCTCTAGAAAGCTTAAGCGCTTATTTGAAGTGTATTTACAATTTCGGTTAAAATTGTACGGGTGTTATCGAGCAGGAAATAAGTGTCGATCGGATTGTGTTTGTATTCCTTAGTGAATATCCTTCTCGCGGTTTCGAGAGGAAGGGGTGACGTAGGAGTTTCATCTCCGAACATCCATAAAAACCTGTCTTGTTATTTACTTTCCGCCTGCTTTACTTTCTAATCGATCTGCACTAACCTACTAATACGGCTCCAACCGATTCAACATCACCTAAACCGAATTACTAAGCTCCAAAACCGACCCAGTAATCTCCAAACCTGTCTTATTCAAATCCGGTTCTACCTATCTCGTATGTGTGCTGCTTCAACCTGAAACAAACCACTTCCGCACTTGAACTCGGTTCAAGGGTTTGTGACAGTTTGTGTAGTATTGAAACCTCGGTGTTAATCTTTAACCGGATTAATCACCACCTTTTGAGTGAGACGCGCTAACCGGCCAACCCCGGTCCCCCAGCCGCGACCTAGATCCTAACAATTGGTATTGTTGAACCTCAATTTAACCCGGTTTTGCAAGCCGATGATGATTTCGAAAAAGAGCTAGAGCCGCAACTCAGAAAACAACGGTGTTTGAATGCGGTTCCAATCAGATCGATCGGTCAACCGTTCTCCCCTCACACCGACACCTCAGGCGATCGAGGATCCTCATCCAGGCCGGTTCAAGCGGACAAGGGAAAAACAAACGATGAACTGCTGGAACATTTCCTGCCGTCCAGATCGAAGAAATAGGGGCTTCATCTACTTTCTTTACTTATGTTAACTTCGGTTTTATATATATAGTATTTTTGCCTTAGCATATTTCTTATATATATAAAGTGATTTTTGGAAACCGGTCTACATTTGCTTTCTTACATGATTTTGAATATTTTAAGTAAAATAATCAAAAAGGGAGAAATTGATAAGATAAAAGATAAAATCTTTCAAAAATTTTCTCTCAAAATTTTCCAAATTTTTTCGAAAAATTCTCCCAAGTCAGTTTCCAAAAATCCGGCCAGATAAACTCTTAAAAACAAAACCGGCCTACATTTGCATTCTTAAATGATTTTGAATATTTTAAATAAAATAATCAAAAAGGGAGAAATTGTTAGATAAAATTAGATCGGTTAAATAAAACTTAACAAAAGCAAATCCCTTGTGCAGGAACAGGCAAAGAATCAAACCGGTCAAAGAACTCAACCGGTTAAGAAACTCAACCGGTCAAGCAATCAAACCGACCAAAAACATGACCGAACAAGAAAGACAAGATCGGTCAAATCAGAAGGCCAGAATCATTGACAAGATCGGTCAATCAGAAGATATGGAAAAACCTGAAGTCATCCGGTTAGCATAAACAACCGACCAACATAAAAAGACACTTTAGGTATCTGTTGAGAATGATACCGTAGGAACAGACTTAGTATTTCCATATTCATACAAGTCTGAGGAAAATCTGCAGGCTGCAGAAGATCGTCCTACAAGATCTTTCCACTCCAAGATAAATCAGAAAGGCAATCCTCCAGGTACAGGAAACTGTCCAACCGACAGTTGCCATATTAAGTAAAAGACAAACCTAGCCGGTTTGACCTACACACTGGAAGACTAGACCGCCAGGTCTGAAGACTAGACCGTCAGGTCTGAATCACTGAACCTCTGCTCAACCAATCGGATTCAATGAAATGAAATGTGACCGTTGACACATTTCACCTATAAAAGAAGGAGCTGAAGAGGAATAAATGTGGTTACAAGTTCTGAATTTTCTATAGCCTAAGTAAAAGATTGTGTTCTATCTCTAGAAAGCTTAAGCGCTTATTTGAAGTGTATTTACAATTTCAGTTAAAATTGTACGGGTGTTATCGAGTAGGAAATAAGTCTCGATCGGATTGTGTTTGTATTGCTTAGTGAATATCCTTCTCGCGGTTTCGAGAGGAAGGGGTGACGTATGAGTTTCATCTCCGAACATCCATAAAAACTTGTCTTGTTATTTACTTTCCGTCTGCTTTACTTTCTAACCGATCTGCACTAACGTATTAATACCGCTCCAACCGATTCAACATCACCTAAACCGAATTACTAAGCTCCAAAACCGACCCAGTAATCTCCAAACCTGTCTTATTCAAATCTGGTTCTGCTTATCTCGTATGTGTGCTGCTTCAACCTGAAACAAACCACTTCCGCACTTGAACTCGGTTCAAGGGTTTGTGATAGTTTGTGTAGTATTGAAACCCCGGTGTTAATCTCTAACCGGATTAATCACCACCTTTTGAGTGAGACGCGCTAACCGGCCAACCCCGGTCCCCCAGCCGCGACCTAGATCCTAACACTTTTATAGTTAGAGACTATTTTATGATCATTAAATCATAGAGAAAATAAACCGTCAAAAATGTAGAAATTTGTTTCTAAGAGACTCATCATTTAAAATATGCAGCATTTAAGGATAATCATGAATGTTTGTCATTAATGTAAAGCGTGAAGTAGAATGATATCAGACATTTTAATCATATTTTTAACATTGAGAGACACATCTCTTTAAGTTATTAGATAAATGACTGTTCAATTTTTGGTGGGAAGAGTACAAAGACAGATAATGTAATAGTGGACAGTTGTCCCACTCGCTTGAAGATGAGAAGTCTAAGGACATATGTAGTTAGACGTCTGATTTATTGTGCACATTCTTTGCCTCTAAATTGGATAGACGTCTAATAGCACTTGTCTTATAAACGTCTAGGCATCTATTAGACGTGAACGTCTAATTACGCACGAACACAACGTGTTAAACGTGTGTCTGGTTAGACGTGAGCGTCTAATAACCCTTATCCTTCAGACGTCTAACTTGCGTAGGTTTTTAAACCAAGACGTTTATCCAACTTGGAAGCGTAGATTACTTAAGAAAATACACGTCTAATTACTCGTTTTCTTTAGACGACTGATCTATTAAACAAATTAAGACCTCCGTCCACACTCGTTTGTCTAGTCACTCTTAAACAATAGGTTCCCCTCAATTTGTGCATGATTTGTTCAAATAAATTAGTCAAGATTAACAAGTCCTAAAATATTTCTAAAGTGAGAAAACTTAGTCTCGGGTAGTGCCTTTGTGAACACATCTGCTATTTGTTGATCTATTTGGACATATTCAAGACGAATATGCTTTAGACTGACATGCTCGCGGATGAAATTATGTCTAATTTCAATATGCTTTATCCGAAAGTGCAGAACTAGATTGTAGGTGATTGTAATTGCACTTGTGTTGTCGCAGAAAATTGGAGACTCTTCTGCCTTAATTCCATAATCCCTCAGCTGTTGTTGAATCCACAAGAGCTAAGAGCAGAAACTTCCTACTGCAATATATTTTGCTTCAGCTGTAGACGTGGCAACCAATTTTTGCTTCTTGCTGAACTAGGAAATCAAACGATCACCAAGAAACTGGAAAGTTCCACTGGTGCTTTTTCGATCAATCTTGCACCCTGCATAATCTGCTTCTAAGAAACACGTTAGATTGAAACTAGAATCCTTCGGATACCACAGTCCCACATTTTGAGTTCCATTTAAATATTTCAAAATTCGCTTAGTAGAAATATATTGAGATTGTTTAGGATTAGCCTGGAATCTTCCATAGACGCCGACAACAAACTAGATGTCAGGCCGACTGGTAGTAAGATAGAGAAAAGAGCCATTAAGTCCTCTATAGGCAGTGATGTCAACACTTTGTCCATCTTAATCTTTGTCTAGCTTGCTGGAAGAACTCATTGGAGTGGGTGCATACGAGCAGCTCTCCATTCAAAACTTCTTTAACAACTCCTTGGTGTATTTGGATAGGTTGATGAAAGTCCCTTTTCAAGTTGACAAACTTGAAGCCCGAGGAAGAAAGTTAATTCTCCCATCATAATTATCTCGAATTTGTCCTGCATCAGCTTGGCAAAATTTTCACATAATTTAGGGTTAGTTGACCCAAATATGATATCATCAATATAGACTTGAACAAACAGAATATTAGAGTGTTTAATGAATCAAAACAATGTTTTGTCAACTTTGCCAATAATAAAATCATGATCAAATAGGGATTTAGTCAAAGTATCATACCAAGCTCTTGGAGCTTGTTACAAACCATATAAAACTTTGTTAAGTTTAAAAACATGATTTGGTAAAGAATGATCTAGAAAAACAGGGGGTGTTCAACATATACATTTTCATTTAAATTACCATTTAAAAATGCACTTTTTACATCCATTTGAAAATCTTTGAAGTTCTTAAACCGATGAAAGATATATTTGAAGCTTTGAACCGATGAAAGATGAATGACAGAAAGTAAAGAACACATAAAGTTGTTTATGGATGTTCCAAGAAAACCCTTCTACGTCACCCCTTCTTCCACAACCGGAAGGATGTTCACTAAATACTTTGAATCAAATACACTTAGCTAGCTAACTCTCTGTTGAACAGAACAACCTCTGTTCAACTTACAATATTCTCAACAATATTCTCACATCTAGACAGTAAGTGAATCTTTCTCTCTTGAACTTGAAGAATGTAAAAAACAGTAAGTGCAAGAGTAAGCTTGTGAATTTAGTGACCAAGAGAGGTTGTAAGCAAGTGATTCGTCTGTTGTCCTTGAACATCTATTTGTAGTGGAAGGACACCAACGGTCGAATCTTCTTCATTGACACGTGACAAGTGTCCATTGGAAGGCCTCCCATAGTACCAGAAATCAGCAGACTCTAAGCAAATGGATCGTGGCCGTACCGAACTGGTAGTGCGCCAAATATCCTTCTGAAATAGTCTTGTACTAGATAAACCATTGGAATAACATTTTCGTATGTGACATTCGTTCATTTGATACAATTAGCTGGTTTGTCAGACTTCACAGAAGTGAGTGGAGCAGAAATAGCATACAACTAGTTGATCGTGGTTAGATGTATGCATATTTTAGACGGCTGCTGAAGCAAGGTATTAGACGTGTTAATGGGAGTTAGATATACTCGTTTAACTGTGCATCCCTTTAGACCATGTCTAATGTGTATAGACATCCTCGTTTAACTGAGCATCCCATTACACTAAGTCTAATAGAGTTAGACATCCTTGTCTAACTACGCATCCCATTAGACCAAGTCTAATAGAGTTACACGTCCTCGTCTAACTACCTATCCCATTATTCCAAGTCTAATTGAGTTAGACGTCATCGTCTAACTACGCATCCCATTAGACCAAGTTTAATGGAGTTAGAAGTCCTCGTCTAACTACGCATCATATTAGACCAAGTCTAATGGAGTTAGATTTCCTCGTCTACCTACGTATCCCATTAGACTAAGTCTAATAGAGTTAGACTATCATGTCTAACTTCGTCTAATTACCCTTCTTAGACCACGTCTAAGTTAGCATAGTCTTATGCACCTGCACAAAACTAAATAGACAACTTAACTTTATTCACAACTAAGTTTTAATCACAAATCATCAAAATATGATCGGAAAAAAATAATCTTATTCTTTATTATAGTCAAAATAATTTGACCCAACAGACTCATCTGCGTTGTGACTTACTTGAATATTGGTTTATGTACCCTTGACAAAATTTATGAGAGGAAATTTGCCTTTCTTGGGTTTCAACTCTTTGCATGACTTGTCTGGGTTATTGTTTTATATCTTAATCCAAACTTGCAGTTGGAAGGCCTATGATGACTCGTCATCTCTTTGACTGCATCCCCAAACTTAGTCCATGTAGCAATCACGTAGTTTGTTCTTTCGTTTTCTTTTGTTAGTAGTTGAACTGTCTCCTTGAGCTTCTCGTTCTCAAAGGATAGTTCATCTGTTTCCCAGATTGTATTGTCTAGATGAGTTGAAGCTAGGACAAACAGTTTCTTGTACTCAATGACCACATGTAATTGAGTGCAGTAATTAGATCGTCTCGAGTGAACTCTTTAGAAGCAAGTCAAATACCTCTTCATTGTTGGCCATGAAACATATGACTTCTTCATCATCACTATCCGAATCACTTTGAGCCCATTTGCTTTTGCTCTCCTCTACCACCATTACTTTCTGATCTTTATTTTGATTGGATAGTTAATGATCCTCCTTGGGTTTCTAATCGGTTGGTTTTTTATCGTCTCCCCTTGGCTTCCAACATTCTGAACTGTAGTGACCTGATGTATCACAATTAAAACAACGAATGTTAGCCTTATAATCTTAAGAGTAGTTGTTGTTATGGTAGTATGAGTTGGATATCTTCATGAATTTTCCAAAATTCTTGACAAGTAAGGAGTTGCTGGTTCCACAAATATCACCAATGCTCTAGTTACGTCCGAGGATGATGGTTCATCTTCAGTCCTTGAGTTCATCTCGAACTCATAGGCTTTCAAGTCGTCGAACAGGTCATGTAGTGGCATTTTGTGGAGATTTCTAGACTCCATCATCGCTATTTTCTTGACCTCCCAGGCACTAGAAAGATCCCTCAATGCTTTGACTATGATTTCCTTGTTCCCATAGTCCTTTCCCAAGATGGCAAGCTCAATTACGATGCCGGTGAAGCGTTCGTCAAATTTGTTCATCGTTTCTCTGGGGTGCATCTTGATGTTGTCGAACTTTTGAGTGGCCACCATGATTTTGTTCTCTTTGGTTTGTTCATTTACTTCATTTAGTTGGATAATCTTCTCCCATACATCCTTGGCAGTGGTACATGTTCTGATCTTTGCAAAAGAATTATTATCTAGAGTACCGTATATAGCGTTTTTGGCCAAGTTATCGAGGTTGTTCTTCCTTCTATCATCATTGGTCGAATTGCATCTTTCCTTCTCAATCTTGATCGGGCCGTCAATAATGACATACCACATGTCATCATCTAGCGATGCTAGATACATGTTCATACATAACTTCCAGTCAATAAAATCTTCACTTCTGAACATAGGAGGCTTGGTGAAAGAAGTCATGATAATATTTGAGATCTTGAGAATAGAAACTAGTTGATCTGATACCACTTGTTAGGATCGAGATCAACAATATAGACCAGAGTCTAACTATTATTGAACACTTACACACGCTTCAGTTGATGTTAACTCTGTTAAGAGTTAATATCGGTTTTTATTCTTCGCAAGACGTCAAAAACTCTTCAACCGAGTTTAAATGCAGAAATATTCGTTTCGACTTGAAGCAGCACAACAAGATTAGATTAAAACGACACAAATGATGTTTATGAATGTTCGGAGATAAAGCTCCTACGTCACCCTTTCTTCTCAATCTTGAGAAGGATATTCACTAGAAGATTTGATTGAATACAATACTTGTACACAATACAATCAATCAACTAGGATTTAGTTACTACATGTTTTCGAATTCTCAGCACACACGTTCTGTTGAACAGAAACATATTCTATCAACTTACAATACTAACAAACTCACACATAATATGTAGAATTATAATACAAATTTATAACTCTAACACACTTGAAGGCTTATGACACTTTTATAATTGTTCAAATTAATTATAATTTTAAATAAAAAAATTGTACCAAATATTTAATCTATACAAAATTCTATTTACAATTTATTATATTTTGAAACATTACTAAAATATTTTGCTAAATAAATATACAATTAAGTAATAATAATAATTTAGGATCAAATATTTTGATATAATAATTTTATTTTTAAATATGTTTTGTGATTAATATATATAATTTATTATTAATATTGTTATTTCTTTTTGTTTTTATATTTTAAAACTAACTGTATTAAATAATGTTTCAAATTTATTTGATTAAGTTTATAATATAAATAAATGATTACATATTTTAATAATATATTATATAAATAAATATATATATTAAAATTATTAATCATATTATCAAATTTTAAAATAAAATTGTTATTTCAAAATTACTATTATTTAGTTATATTTTAGTAATTATTCAAAATAAAATTTAATAGAAATAGAATTTTATATAAATTAAAATGTTTTCAATAAACGTATTATAATTACTTTTTTATTTAGGATATAATAAACATTTATTTAGTAAATAATTAAGAAATATTATTTTAAATATATTAAGTGTATAAAATAAAATATACAAAATAATGTATTTATCATATATATTTACAGGTTAATATCCCAATAACATATATTTTAATGATTTCTATTTTTTACTGTACACATAAATATAATAAATAGAAACAATTGCTCCTTTAGTCACTTTCCATGCACCATTTCCACTGAAATTGTGACCTTCTTCATCAAGTTGTGTAACAAAGATCAGATTTCGCATTAAACCTGGATGTGTCTCACCTTATTAATCTTCCAAACGGAACTATTTGCCATCTTCAATTTGATGTCTCCCATGCCAACAATATCCAGTGGCTCACAATCTGCGAGATAAACTTTCCCATAGTTTCCAGCCACATAATTCTCCATTAATTCTTTGTGGGCAGTGGTGTGGAAAGACGCTCCTGAGTCCAAAACCCATGAATCTAGCGGGCTATCAACAGACAAAAGTAACGCATCAATGACAGATTCTGTAACAACGTTGGCTGCATCATTTTTATCATCATCGTTTCTCTTTGGTGCTTTGCAGTTCCTCTTTAAATGATCTTATTTACCACAATTCTAGCACTCAAATGTCCACCCATACTTGAACTGACTCCTCCTACTCCTCAACATAGATATGCTCTTACCTCGGTTGAAATTTCTATCATTACCTCTACCCCTGTTTTCCACATTCAAAGCAGAACCTTTGAACGTTTCACCAGAATCAATTTTACGAATCTTTTCAGCAAGAATACGATCTCTAACTTCAACAAATTTCATTTTAGCATTTCTAACTGAATTTCTAATTGTTGCCCTCATAGGTTCCTAACTATTTGGTAGAGATGCTAATAAAATTAGGGCACTAATTTAATCTCCAAAATAAATCTCAACAGATAGAAATTGATTCACAAATGTATTGAATTCATTCAAATAAGTAGTGACAGAAGTACCATCAACCATTCTTAAGTAAAAGAGTCTTTTCATTAAGTGTACCTTGTTGTTAGCAGATGATTTCTTATACATATCAGAAAGAGATTTCATCAGACCCATGGTGGTCTTCTCCTTTTCTACATTGTGAGCAACCGTCTTGGCTAGCGTCAATCAGACAAATCCCAAAACCTGTCTATCAAGGAATTTCCATTCAGCTTCATTCATCTTCTCTAGTTTCTCACTCAAAGGAACATGAAGCTTCTTTCCATAGAGATAATCTTCAATCTGCAATCTCTAGAATGCATAATATGTCCCATCGAATCTTTCAATCTCGTGTCCTATATTGTTCTCACTTGTCATTGTTTCCAATGCTCAGATCTAGCCTAGCTGCTCTAATACCAGTTGTTAGGATTTGTATCTCCCAAATCCGACTAGCTTGAAACAATCTGTAAAAATGCAAAAAAAGAAGAACACAAGAAAACACAGATTTATAGTGGTTCACTCAAATTGAGCTACATCCACTTCATCCACCACCGGATTTCACTATGAAGAAGAAGAAGGAATACAAAGTTTTTGCCTCACACTTTATCTCTCTAGAATTTTATCTCTAATATACGTAAACCCTAAATAATCACATATTTATAGGGTAAACATTCAGGTAATAAACCTAAATAATTGTTGGTCAGGCCCAAGCCTAAAACTAAATACAAACCCAATAAACTCTAATTAATAATATAGAGTTTATTATAAGTGTAAACTTCATAACTCAACATTCTTGAGTTAGGACCAAGTCTTAAGACCGGTGTATTTGAACTAGGACCGAGACTTAAGACCGGTGTTCTTGATCAAGAACTGAGCAACTTGACCGAGGTTTCTAACCTCAGACCGAGAAGTCTGACCTGAGGCTAAGCCTCCTAGGTCCACGCTTGAAGAAACCTAGACTTGGGAATGAGCCTCTCGAACCTAAGACCGAGCCTTACAGACCCTTGACCCATGTTCTCGAGCCTTGGTCCAGAACACCCTAGTATAGACCGAGCCCATCCGAGCCCAGATCACTAAAACTAAACCAGACCCTTGGACTCTGGTCCTAAGGCCTGTTTGGTTCCACTTTTTAAAATACAAAATTATTTTTATAATTTTGGAACCCGAATCTATTCTCAAATAATCCTAAAGGTTAGAAAATGATATTTAAATATTTTTAGTATATTTCATAAACCAATATTTTGGATAAGGCCCTGTCTGAAATTAATTTTTAAATTTTAACAATTTTATGATATTTTCTGGGTTTTTATTCAGTATTATATCAACGCAATCATAGGTACGCCCTTCTAAATAATTTTGTATAATTATATACGCAATCTAAACATATCTTTGTTTAGAACCCCGGACTACTAATTAAAGAAAATAAATATTAAATATCCAAACTTTGTTTATTTTAAAATTTTAAAACCTTCATTTGATAGGCGCGAAAGACATAGTGTGAAAACCCTATCCCGAGCGTAACCAAAAATATAAACCCTTACAGAAATTATGGTATAAATACGTTTATAAACGTATCATTTAATGATTTTCCAAAAATCATTTAGTGACTCTGATTTCGAATAAAAAATTATTTAAATTAGTTACGTTTAATTAATTTAAACCTGGTTTTAACCAAATTATTATTTGGTCCCCAGATTATTAAAATTTGAACAAAACTAATTATTTTTACATGATTAATTTTTAAAAACACCCAAGTATTATTTTAAAAATCTTTTAAAATAATATTTTCTTTTAAAAGAAGCCTGACTTACAAACCAAGATTGAAACGCATCGAACCTCGAGCCTCCCCGCGATATTCCCCGCCACGTGTCCATGACATGTGCTACGCTACAGAGGAAGCAATTCTTGGGGGTTACAACTTTCTTGACGACTCTACTTTGGAAAGTAACATTTCATTTTTAATTTAAAAAATATATAAATCGAAATCTGGCTATATAATTTTTTTTATAACATTTATAGTACCTTGACAATAGTCCACCTTACAATGTTTATCACCTCAAAAGATACATCATCTAGGATTATGTGAAGAAGTGCTAGATCAGAATTCTATACTTCTACCAATTACGAGAAGACCAATAATATCGGTTTGTCACCGAGAGATGTTGCGAGAGTAAAAACTAGGAACCCGGAATGGATCCCCTACTGGCTTTGATACATCCGTCAGTATGCGTCCTAAGAGATGGTGTGGAGAGATTCCAACCCAAACCTCGATAGAATCTTAGAACACAAAACTTGGTTACTTTACCCAACCATTGTTTAACGTTCCCAAACAACAAAGCCTCGACAAAGTCAAACTTGTACGTGCTTATTTATTATACATGCATACATTTATAATAGATATAATAAATATCTCTAAGAGTAATAACTTTTATCAAAATCAAATGACATGTTTCTCAAGTTGATTATACATCTCAGAATGTCTCTTCTAGAGAAAGAAGATATATTCCTTTATAGCCACCATTTCCACGAAAGAGAATGGTACTATCGAGTTTACAGTCTCAGTATTGCTCTCAAATATACTGACTTCCGAATTCATCATAACTTCATGATAGGAATGCAAAGAAAATGGAACTTGGTACACATGGATTTCATGTTAGGAGATCGCCATATATGTTCAACTATCGAAGAGTTCAAGGCCATTATGATGATCGAAAATAAAAACATCATAATACTCGAACCATACACGAAATTCATGTCCCTTCAATGAAGAATTCGGGGTATACAAAGACTACGGTTGATAAGATTATGGAAATCACCTACAGGACCTTCCATGATGGGTAAACCTTGCCACTTAGACTAGAGAAATTCCACTAAATTTCACTACCTCCCTTACCATCAAAATTATGATGGATCAATTTCTCTTCACTCCAACATGAATCCTTACATGCCATCCTCCAAAATACTGGAAGTAGTTTACCATCTCACGGTAGGATATAAGGATCTCACTAGCATCAACTTAGTTAAAATGCTATTAGGGCTAAACATATCGTATTTCACAAACATTAACAAGAGAGGAGCTTCATTCATCCTATACATTTGGCTCCTTGAAATGATGGAATGTATACCTCATATACTTCATGGTAATGTGATAAGAGCTTCCTTTAAATGCCGATGCATTAGGAGTGCCAAGCCAAAAATACTCGTCAACGACAACGACTCCATACGTGATCTTTTGTTCTGGTATAGTATTAAGAAATTTGTCTACTCCATGGATGATCAACCCATGATCAAGCTTATGGGTATCGAATAGATCACTTCTTACAACACCGCCGAGCTCTTTAAGTAGTTCGGGCGAGACTGCATGCCTCCTTGTCGTGATTGCGTGGTCACCATAGACATGCCTATCGAGCACAACGACTTTGTCCACTACCTTGATTTGTGGAATGGCACAGTTAAAATGGGCATCCCAAAAGATATGAATAATTATATTGACTATATCATCGAGGTATTGTGACATCAGCAAGAGGAGGAAGCAGAAAGTGATGGCTCTATCACCTCTACATGTTGTAGCCAAACTCGCTTCCCCTGAAGAGGAGCTCTAAGTTTTACCCTTTTTGTATAAATAACAAACGTTAGAAGCCTAGTTTAATAAATTACTAAACTCTAAGAACTTCGAAATTTTGAAATATATAAATCGAAACTTCTTTTAAAAGCAAGTGTATAAAACTTTATGAGATTTTTGTCTATAGGTCATGTTATTTGTATGTGCATTTTGCTATTATTTTTACAATTTTAATTCTCCTCTAATCTATAATCACAATCATCCACGATGTCCATGCTGGCATACATCGAGCTGGTCCCTTGGGTAGATAACTTACACGCTAATTGATGGCACTTTGAAGATTACGGCCTCACCCCATCATGAGGTTCTAAAATATAAAGTAAACTCCAACTATATGGTGGAGATGCAATAAAGATGATAAACCCGACAAACAAGCCTACTCCTTCGATAAAATGGCTATATATCCAACCATAGAAGAATTTCAGGCTATCTTGATGATAAATAACACAAACATTATACATCTAAAACCATTTAAAGACTCGATGTCTATCGGAAAACTTCTAAAAAAAATTACTACTACTCTAAAACAACGTCCGATGTTATCATCGTCGGCATGAACATCAATTTCAAGGCTTGGGACAAATGGAAATAAAAGATGGAGAAATCCTTATAAAAGCAAGATCATCTATGATTATAATGTTAGTCATGCTGACACATTTCTTCATAGCTCCAGCAAATGATAAGCCTTCCTCAAGAATTATTGAGGTAGAATATCAACTACGAAAAGACAATAAAGATTCTCCTGGTATTATCTTAGTAGAAACACTCCTGGGTATGAACAGCTCCCATGGATCTTCCACTATGAGTAAAATTGGTCCCCTTTTAGTCCTCTACATCTAGCTGCTTAACAAGTTCAAGCGTTTAACGCTGTTATTCCAAAAGGAATCATGTCCCCCTTCATCTAATACCAAAGAATGAATGAAGCTTTGTTCGAACTCCGGATACAAGACAATGATGAAATATGGGACATTTTACCCTACTATCCCATCAAAAAATGACTTTCATGATGGATGACAAGCCAATAGTTCTGCTCATGGGTTTGGAATAGGTTACCTACTACAATACTCACGACTTGTTAAGGCAATATGATTATTGCTACTTTGAAGTTGTTATTACGGTAGATAGACCTATAAACCGAAGGATCTATGCAGAATTCCAATGAAGATGGCACGATGCCTTCTAGATGAATATCCAAGCAAGCCGAACAAAATATATGGAACTTATTTACAATCAGTATGAGAAAGCCCAGCGAGCTGAAGTGGAAGAATATGCTAATATCGATGTAAAATAGTTCTTCACCTAAAAGTTTGTACTTTGTAAGAACTTTTCCCCCGTAGACTCTTTTGTAAAATATCAATAAAAGAGTCTCTATAAAAAATGTTGCGAGTATGTTTATATACAACTCTATGTTTGTTTATCTAATTGAGTCATGAATGAGATCCTTACTCTCTAAGATTCATATCTTGTGTTTTTGCATTTGTATTTTATTACATCTATAAGATCTTTATCTCTCTCTCTCTTCATAATCACAGACTACCTCTCTCTCTTCATAATCGCAGTTCGGTAGTCACTTGAACAAGTACGGCCCCACGAAGAAGAGACCTTAGAACTAGACATTTTATGCACCAATAATTGGCCGAAAGAACTCTGGAAAATAATAAGGATATGGTATCTCCAATTGAGTTTGCTGAAATGAAGGTTACTCTTTAGCAAGTAACGGAGCTGATAGTATTAACAAACTTGATGACCAAGCCTTCTATTCCTGTTCAGGAATAGCCATCCTCGTCATGAAAAAATGTCCCACCTATCACCCCACACATTAGGATTAATCTTCAATCTCGTCGTAACGTCGATGAAACCTCTCTATGAGGAAACACTTGAAGATGATAATAGGTCAACAAGAACCCAACCAGAAGCTATTGATAACCCTAACTCCCAAGAAGGCGCAAACACTACAATAATTACCCCTACAGAATACGAGGTCCAAATGGCTCAGTTAAATTCCAATAATGACAAGTTCTAAGATCAGTTCAATTAGTTCACCAATGATAGAATTGATGAACGCCATGATAGAAAAAATGTTATAAAAACTACATAAGGAGAAATCATTCTGTTAGGGATAAAATTACATTCTCTATCAAAGTACGTAGGCAAGAGGGATCGTGCTGCTTTCTTCCAGATAAATGGCTATGACACCTTTATACCTAGGAGAACCAATAGTTCTCCATCTATTTCTAAAATATTTAGTTGGTGCTGTATTAGGTTGGTATCACAAAAAGAATATAGTTTATCTTCAAACTATCGATGAACCTGCCTCAGCCTTCATAGAATGTTTTAGTTTGTATCTCAACTTAGAACGACCCGAAAAAAATCTTAAGCATGTGAAACAATGTGAGAATGAGAAATTCGCAGTTTTCATTGAAAGGTGGAATGCTGTTTCTAAAGAAATCAATTCTTTACCCGACGAACAAAGAAAAATCGGCATGAATTTGGATAATGTTAACGAACGATATTTTGTTCAATTTTTCGTCAAAACTTTCTAAAACATGAAGAAGCTACTCAAAAAAGGTAATAACCTCTATGAAGCCTTTGATAAGGGAAGGAAGGAGGTTAAATTGTAAAGACTTATATTGCCCCTCCACAACCTCAGAAGAAGGACAAAGTCGATGTCCAACAGGTCACGATTGCTTAGCAAACTCCATTCTCACCTAATCCAAGTCCAAGCAAACTGGTGTTAGCTAAAACAAATGTCCCGACGACATCCAAACTGCCAATACCTGGGATTCTAAGACCTCCTAGAACTTTTGATGATTTGGGTATGACCCTAAGTCAAGCCCTTACTCTCCTCCAACAAAGGAATCTGATCAAACATTCGACTCCACGATAAGATAAAGAGTTCCTTGGAAAATTTAAAAGTGCATTGTGCGCATACCATCAGATGAAGGGTCACTATAATGATAATTGTAGTGCTCTTAAGCATTAGTGTCAAGACATGATCGATCAAAAGGTCATTCCAAAACCTGAAATCATGAAAAATCCATTACTTGATCATCATATTAATATGATCTCCATGGACGAACCTATTAATAGTCTTGAAGTTAATATGGTCAATTCATGGCCCAAAAAGGAGTGTTGAAGAATCCCACCTCTGCTACCGATATCTCAAAAGTGGTGGATTCCCTTTAATCCTAACACTAATTCTCCATGAAGAGGTATGCTAGAAGTCTTAGTAACCCGAAGTGGATATGACTTCCAATCCAGTTTCATGAAAGAAACCCCTACAACTATTATCCCTAGATCATCTAATGACCCGAATAGGGAAAACAAGACTAGTGCTCAAAATACGGGCGATACTCTTCTTACTAAATTAAAGAAGAAAAATTTCAACATTTCCATTTGGGAAATCTTCATGTATTATATAGAACATAGAAAGACTGTTTTGAATGAACTCAGCTAGGCTAGTGTACTAGTCAAAAAACTCCTAAAGAGTTGGTTGAAATTATTTTGGCAACTCCTTAAATCAACATGATAGGTTTCGAAGAAAAAGATCTACATATTCCTGACAAAACCCATGTTAAGGCATTTTACATTTCTATAAAGATGGCTGATAAGTTCATTTTTATGACTCTAATCGACAATGGTTCTTCAACATTGAACATATGTCCTTGGAAGACTTTCCAAGAAATTAGAATTTCTGATGATAAAGTTCTTCCCTTAGACATGTGTGTCAGAGGCTTTGATAATTCACGTTGAGATATTATGGGTAGCTTTCAAACAACGAATTTTGTAGCTGATACACCTTTTGAGGTATAATTCTGCATAATCAATATGCGACCGTCATACAACCTAATCTTGGGAAGATCTTTATTGCAACAAGTTAATGCTCTAGCCTCTACCATGCATTAGAAAATATGGTTCATGGCTAACGACAAACTCATCACCATAGAAGGTGAGAAGTATGTCAAAGATGTCATCGGTTCCACTCAGTCCACTAATCTTGTGGTTGAGTTAAGTGGATTCAATATTTGTCTTATATTAGGCAAGTCCAAGATTCATCTCATCTTCCTGAATTTACACCGTAGAGTGTTATTTCCATGCGTCTCATGTAGAAAATGGGATATTTCCCAGGAATGGATTTAGGACCAAATGCTATAGGTATGACTTCTTTTCCTTGGTCTTATTACGACTTAGACAGTTTTGGTATCAGATATCCTCAGAAAAGGGTATCAACGTTCTATAAAAGGTATAATATTGTTCCCAATCTAGCCTTACTAGGATTATGGTTGCTCAAAATCCATCCATCCTTACCATACGTAGGAAACCTATTTATAGGTCTGGTCTCAAACTCTACTAAAAAATAAATAAATAAAGGAATAGTTATTCGTAATGTTATCTGACATAAAGTGTAAAGATTGTGGGAACTATGGTTCTTTCCACTAACCAGTGACCTGAATTATAGGAAATAAGTAGTGGAAAAAGTCAAGAGCAGCTTTGTTAATCAAACAATGATTAATCTCCCGCATATAACCTTGAGTTTCTAGAAAACTTTAATTGATGAATATCATTAATAAGCTCATTTTCGTGTTACGCAATTTTCCACAAAATTAACCTTCAATGGAAAGCTTTTGAAAAAAGGAACTAGAAGAAACCCAAAAGTCAATCTTAAGCCGCAATCTGAGAAAAGACGTCTCATTCCCCTTTGCACAAGAGAACAGAGAGAGTTAGACTAAAAGCACTGTTAGATAAAATTAGACCGATTAATAGAACTTAACACAAATAAACCTCCTATGCAGGAACAGACAAAGAACCGGACCGGTCAAACTAATGAACCGGTTAAGAAGCTCAACCGGTCAAACACCTAAACTGACCAGAAATATGACTGCACAAAGAAGGCAAGATCGGCCAAAACTAAAGGCCGGAAACACCAGACAGTTGGTCATTAACCGACCAGAAGCCATCCGGTTAAGAAAAATAACCGACCAGCCCAAGAAGCCATCTGGATAAGTCAAATAACTGACCAGCCCAAGAAGATACTTCGGGTATCTGTTGAGAATGATACCAAAGGAACATACTGAACATTTCCATATTCATACAAGTCTGAGGACAGTCTGCAGGCTGCAGAAAACCGTCCTACAAGATCTTTCCACTTCAGGATAAATCAGAAAGGCAATCTTCCAAGTACAGACAACTGTCTAACCGACAGTTACCACATTGAGTAAAAGACAAACCTAGTCGGTTTATGTTTCAGCCTAGTGGCAACAAGAGGTGGATATCCCTCAGGCCTCCAAGAGGTCCTGGGTTCGAGCCCGTCAGGCAGCAAGTTCTGCGCCTGGTTAATTGGTTAAGTATGTTTGCGGGCTATGTACTTAACCCGCGGGGATTAGTCGCACTCCATAGGAGTAGCGAAACCCAGCGTTCTCAAAAAAAAAAAAAACCTAGCCGGTTTGTCCTACACACTGGAAGAACAGACTGTCAAGTTTGAAAGGTTGACCGCCAGGTCTGAATCACTGAACCTCTGCTCAACCAATCAAATTCAAGGAAATGAAATATGACCGTTGGCATATTTCACCTATAAAAGGAGTAGCTGAAGAAGAGTAAATGCGGGACATAGTAGACAACTAATTTACAAGTGATAAGATTGTGTTCTATCTCTAGAAAAGCTTAAGTGCTAAGTTGAAGTGTGTATTTACAATTTCGGTGTAAATTGTACGGGTGTTATCGAGCAGGAAATAAGTCTCGATCGGATTATATTTGTATTCCTTAGTGAATATCCTTCTCGCCGTTTCTTGATATTGGTGGTTAAAATATGCGAGAAGATTAGTTGGTTAACTGAAGTGAAACTTAAGGTCACGAGATGAAGTTTGATTTAAATTGGTAGATAATTGTGGAATTAGATGGTTGGTTTGTTAGAGTGTTTTAAAGTCACGAGGTGAGAGGTTGATTGAGCGTTGATGGGCTAAAGTAAGAGTAAAAAAGAGATTGATAATGTTTGAGATTTTTTATTTAACCAAAGTGTAAAGTCACGAGGTAAGAGATCCATTGGGAAAATATGTGAGAAAATAAGTTTTTTTTACTTAAGTGGATAAAATATGGAATCAGAGTGTTCTATTTTTTTATTTTAATATTTTATTCATAATTTATTAAGTATTTTAAACATTAATACATATTTTAAAATTATTATAATTTTTTTATAAATTATTTTTTGTTTATATTTTTATCTTTGTGCATCACAAGACAATCTTCCTAGTTATTTATAAAGCCCCAAATATACACCAAAAAAAATATAGAAAAAATAAATAATATGTTTATTAAAATATTTTCTTTAGTTTTTAGTTGAAAATAAAACTAAAAGGAGTTGAAAATATCAATTTCAAACAAGCTCCAAGGCTTCAAATGGGTCGTGATCCAATGTAGCTAAATGCAAGAGAAATATTTTCAGCAGACCACACAACCATAGGACAAGCGGTGGAATCTTATCAAATGCACAATAACTATTCGCATTGCCTGCTACAACCGAAGGAATGTACTTCCGCGCAACAGTGGATAAACTAATGTGCGCCTCAACATCGTTTGTCCAAACACAAACGAAACGCCCAACGCTGATGGAACATGAACGGAACGCCCAATGAGTCTGTGCTTAGTCCAAAAACAATGTGATTTCAAGATTCCCTCATTGATCAAACGCAAAAGAAGAAAATAACATCGTTTTTTATCCTTATTTGTCTTCTTTCTCGCGAAAAACTAGATCAACATCGGCTGACATTTTTTGTTCTTCAAAGATGGAACTAGGCATATACTACACCAAATGGAATAATGCAAAGCTTTAAATAATCATGCTAACTTGGTGAACAATTTACCTCAATCATGACGTGAACGATCAAGTTGGATAAGTTGGATGTAGAATAGACAAAATCCCTTAATGACCTTTTGTCTGAAATTTGATTCACTTGGTCGTTAAACCAACTTAAAGAGGCAATAAATAGCTCTCCTCCAACTAGACGAAAGCAAAGATCAAAATCTTAATCCCTCAATCCACTTCACACAAAATCCGTGATTAAAATTTACAAGTTTTTCTTGAAAATTATAAAATTTTGTGTCTTACAGGTCGATTTTGGGTAAGCACAAAACTTCTAAAAGAGTCCAAAAGTGTTTTGTTGTAATTCAATTTATTAATTAAAATTAAAAATTTTATATTTCAGTTCATTCACTCTTAAATATGATTATTCAATTTCTTAATTTGAAAATGATGTTAAGATCATTTCTATGTTTTTAATTAACTTAATTCAAGTGAATCAAGCTAAATAAAAAATAACAGAATTTAATTTCAAAATTGATTTTTTGTTTTTATTCTTTCTCTCTATCTCTCGAATTATAGTTTGGAAATATTCCTAACATCTTCTAAATGATATTAGGAATAGTTTTGAATAAATTCCAATCGATTTTAAGCATGGTTGCATAAAAACTAAAATTTTCAAAAATATGGAAAAATCCATTTCTTGAATTGGCTAAAACTCTTACATAGTGTTCTTGTTTGGTTCCATTTGATTATATTAAGTATAAAGAAACTATTAGTAAGCTCCTTATACTCAATTGAATCCTAAGAATTGAAATTCCTATTTTTTACTCAAAAACTATTCCAATCAAATGTAACATCACCTCGATCGAATTATGCATCAAATAATGTTAGGATCGGGATCGCCGAAGGAGACTGAGGGTCTTGCTAGGACGAACGCTTACACAACATGGTGGTTGATATTAACTCGGTTAAAAGTTAATATCGATCTCTATACTACACAAGTTTTTACAAACTCTTGAACCGAGTTCAAGTGCGGAATAGTTCGTTTAAACTTGAAGCAACACACTCACACAGATTGGACAACAATATGGAGATATGGAGAAGATAATAAACACAACACAAGATTTATATATGTTCGGAGATAAAACTCCTACGTCATTCCTTCTTCTCGACCTCAAAAAGGATATCCACTAAGAATATTCAATACCCTTTACAACACGTCAAATAGCCGAGGCTTATTTACTGCTCGTTATTGACTTACAACTTTCACTTCTTACACAGAATGAATGGAATACACTTTAACACTTTAGACAGAATGTAAACAAGAACAATTTGAAGCTTTTCGGTTCTTGATCTGCTACTTTTTGTGTTCATTGTTCATATTATGTCTCTTATGTTGTGTATTTTGTTGATCTCCAACATTCTCTTAAGTAGTGGAAATATGACAACAGTCATATTTCTCTTTCAACGAATACCTGCATGGAAATCATTGATTCTGATTGGTCGGTCAACAAAGGACTGCATGGCATTAAATGTTGTTGACACTTCCCAAGGAACAATACAGCTGGCCAATTTTGTCTTCTCTTGACTTTTATCATCTGGACGGTTTGTCAAATACCTGCTCCTTGAGGACTACTGTTGGACTTATACCAAAATAGGTACCTGATCACTTTTAAGTGTCTTCTGCTTCCCAAAGTCTATCATTTGACTTGTATCAAAAAGGAAACAAATTAGTCTGCTTATTTGAAGGCTCCATTTTGCCTATTCCCAAAGTGATCTGATTGCACTAGAATAGAAACTTCCAGTTGTTCTATATCTTTTATTTGGTCTGTTTAACTGCCCGATAATTATTTTGTATGGATTACTTCAAGATTGCACCCATAATTGTGCCGACCAAATATTCTACCGGTTTGTTTTTTGAATATCGGTTGACCGGCCTTGCTGTCGAAGAATGAAAACCGATCTTCGAAGAATAAGTTTACCGATTATTTAGCTTAAGCGGTAAACTCGTTTGAACCAATCTTCTACTTGATTTTGTTGTAGAGGTAGCCGAAATGATATAACATAGAGTTCTGGTTTGTGCAGCCTTCGCAATATCGATCGACCAATCTAGAGTAGTAAGGTTGATTTAATAATTTGAACGATCCCAGTGTTTCTTGCACAAACAATGAATTTAGTTAATTTCTTTAGATAGTTAATTACCTACTAATTAACTATCTAATTTATTTAACAATTCTCCTTTTTTGATTATTTATGTTAAATATTCAAAACTTGTAATTGTTGACCGGTTTAAATTGATTTTGAGGAAATTTTTGTGAAAAATTTGAGAAACAAATTGTGAAAATTTTTGTAAGTTAATTTCTTTAGAAATTTCTCCCTTTTTGATATTTTTAATTTAAAATTATCAAAACCAACATTTTTTAAACTAAAACCGGATCATTAAGTCCCCAAACTATTATAAATTCCGAAACTTGAAAAGTATAAGAAAATCATAGGAATATAAGAAGAAGCATAAGTGTAGAAATCAATGTCCCCCTTCATCCGGTTGGTTTATCAATTCGGTGAAGAATCTATTCACAAAACTACGGCCCAAATGTCCAGCAACCCCAGTCCCTCTTGCCAATTATGCAGAAGCTTGGAACTCGGCATTTCTTCGGCTTTGGAAAGCATTATCAGCCGAACATACACCACCTCTACAAATTTGTCGGTCTGACCGGGCACTATGAGGGATAGCTTGGAGCGGTAGTACATTGATCGGTTGGGGCAATGTTCTTGATTTGCGGGTTAACGGTTGATCATCCTCCTCTTCTTCATCACAAATCGGAATTTCATTACTTGCGACAGGATTTTCAACTTGTGTTTTAATTGTCGGTCCAGTATTTTCTAGCTCAGACTCTTGAGCTCTTTTTCGTTTAGACGCCCTTGTCTTCTTGGTAAATGGAGGAGACACATTTTTCTCTTTAATAATTTATTCTTGAAGAGTTCTAGCCACTCTCTCATTTTCTTACTTGGCTGCCTTAGCCTTGGCATCTTCTTCGTCTTGGATCCACCGGGCAGCTTCTTCATGCATTCTCAATTTTTCGGCGTCGGTAACGCCTTGATTCTTCACCAGCTCGTAAAGCTGTAAAGATATAGTTTGAACCGAGGAGAGAGTTTGAGAGGCTCCCTCCTTTACCCTTGCCAGTTTTACATCTTGAGATGAAGCATTTTCTTTTGTAACATTGGTCACATGGACTTCCAAGGATGCCTACCACGGGGCCATGGATTTCTGGATCAGTTCCTCAATCATCATTTTTAGTCGTTCTTCAGAAAAGGGAAGTATTGAACCGACGGACTGGTTTTGCACTGGAATCGCTCCATGAGAGTTGGCGTGAAGAGACATCTCTGTTCCAGCCGGTCTATCAACACTAGTTCCACTTGACTTATTTCAGTCAGAAGACTTATCCGAGAGAGTCTTGGCCGATTTAGTAGAAAATGGGTTTGAGATTGCTTTTTCTTCTTCTTTTTCTTCATTATCTGAAATGTCGACGACAAATTTCGGTTGACTAGAAGGATGATTGTCTTCTAACTTGTCTTGGCTTTGCTCCTCGGTTTCAAATATTTCTTGTTCCACCAATGGAGACCGTGCCGGTTTGGATGATTGACCGACTTCAAAATTCTTCTCTGCTTGAGTTTCATTTTGTTGATTATATTCTTCCTCAACCGGTTTCTCATCATCCTTGTGAATAATTGCATCGAAATCTTTCAGTATGGTTTTGAGTAGTGTGAGTACAATACCATCTACTCCAGTGACATCTCCATTTAAATTCAAGTCCTCCTCACACTTTTTAATAATTGGTAACAATATTCTCCGCCTAGCATTCGCTTCGGCCACATGATATCTGATGAGAGCTTCGTGGACCGATGTGCTTCTTGCAAAACCGAAGGCCACTTCTTCCAGAGAGAGAAGTGTCGATCATTTCTTTTCCTCTAGCACATCAGGAACAACATCCTTGAAGCTCATTTCCATCCTTGCATTAACCCATGCATAGAAAATATTGGAGGCTTCCAATCCTCTTTTGTCAACCACTTTTAGAATGTTAGTCACAAAATTTTCCGCCGCACTCTCGTTTCTTTGGAGATCCGGTGATTCAACAAAATCTTTAACAATATCATCAACTTCCTCCTCATGAGGACTTGGAATCTCTCTAGTTTTAGTTTGGACTATTTCTTGATGCTCATTAGAACGGTTTGGAGCGTTGATTTCCGTATTGCTAGTATCTGATTTTGTCGGCTCCCTTGTATCGGCTTGTTCTTGTTCTTTATCGGTCACCCAATCTTTTTCAGAGCCTCTCCAGTCGGTTTCAGCATTCCGACCGGTCGCATCATCAACACTTGTCTGATCGGTTTCGGCCATCTGATCGACTCCAGCCACCACATTGTTAATAATATTCGATACTATCGGTTGAACTTCTAAAGCTGCAAGTTCAACTAGTAGTGCTGTAGTATCTTTAAAACCGGGGAAGAAGAGGAGATATGAACATTTACCCTAGGATGAAAAGTCTGTTCAAGAATAAATGTCCCTGTTGTTTTTGATCGGCTGACGACGCTGGCAGTAGTCTCGGCACGAGTCTGAATGTTGATTGGTGTGGCCACACAGTTCTCTAAAGTGGGAATCTTGGGACCCGATTCGGTTGCCTCACTGTCGGTTCTTCATCAACCGGTGTCGTAGTCATCGGTTCTTTACCCTTTGCCAATTTACCCTTGGGAAACTTTCCCTTTGTTTCTTTAGCTTTTGGTTTTTTAACCTTAGGTTCTTTAACCTTAGATGGTTTGCCCTTGGATTCTTTAACCTTGCTAGCTCTAATAAGGCATTTCTCTATATTACTAGAATTTAACAGTTTACTATTAGAGAGTATGATACCTGGACCGGTAGGAACATTTAGATGGAGCACAATCTTGTCGATCGTCATGGCGTATCCTAAGCACCGGTTGGTCTTAGGAGATACCATCTCGCATAGGATTTCAAATAGTACACTCCCCCAGTTGATTTTGTCACCGGATAGGATGCCAGCCATCATATCAAATTTTGACTGAGTGATGCTGTCGAAATTACCTCCTCTGGCCTGAATTGCCTTTGAAACATTGTCGCACAAAATGCGATACTCAAAACCCATAGAGTTCTTCTTTCCATTAAGCTGCACCGGTTCACCGGTATTGGAAATCATCATTTGGATGTTGCGAATTGAATCCTCTGATAATTCGATGGAGAAGTCGCGCCCCTTCGTCCGAACTTGAAGAACTTCGGAGAATAATTTCTCTGAAATTTCAAATTTAATGTCGTGCACCTCCTCATGGATGATCTTCTTCTTTAACTTTGCGGTTTTGAAGAACTCCCTAACCGCATCCTTCAAGAAACTTGCGGAGGTCAGATTCTACCATAAGTTCAAAGACAAGCTCTCTAGCTTCATTATCTTCGATGGTCAAGACAGAATCGAAATCCACAATTAGGGAAGTTCTAGCGTAAGCTAGACTCATTTTGAAGAAAGACTTTGAGAAAGAGGAAAACCTTAAGCTTTATAAGAGAGAAAACGTTTGAGTTTGTTGTGGTTTGCTCTTTGGATAGGTGGCTTATTAAATAGAGGCTTGGTTGAAGTGCATTTAATGTCATATTGAATAAAAGAACTGTCCGTTATGATACACCTTTTTCACACTTCCCGAAACGATGCTTTTAAGCATTGGAAATGTGTTAAACTTTCGGTAGAGAATCTCAAGAAAAGATGATGTTACTGACCGGTCAGGCATGATTGACTAGTCAATATAAAATGACTAGATTTGAAATGCCAAGATATTTATTTGATGTCAATGTCAAAGAATAGACCGCATAGTTGTGGAGTATATCCGGTCATCAATTTGTCCGAAGAGATCATCTTCTTCAGATTGTTGAAGATGAACCTCGACCAGTTGACATGACTTCCTTCATTGATGGCAACCATCAACTCAAAGGTTCTCATTAAGTAATATTAAGTGTTTTCTTTCCCAAGGATGTTCTTCCCGACAATCTCACTCAATATTTGAAACTCTGGCTGGAGGGAAGCTTTTGCTCCATAAGTCTTGACCGGACATATGGAGTTAGAGAAGTGGTGACGCATTTCATTTATGATTTCGTTAGAGAAGAAGAGATCAGAAAATCCCTCAGTGGGAAATTCGCAGCTCCGTGCAAGATCTTTCTCCCTAAAGATAAATTCCTGACCTTGAATGATAACAGAGATAAGATCCTCACGGATCACTTGGACAGTTTGGAAAAATTAAAGAATGATACTAGTATTGATGGAAGACCGGTCTTCTAGGAACGGTCTTAGGCCGGTTGCTGAAGAGACCTGAACATGGCGGGCACCTCATTGTCCTCACAAGATAAGGCTGACTCAAAGTCTACCAATAGTGTGTTGTTTGAGAGAGTAAGATATATCTTTTGTTTGAGATGAGAGTTTTTCTTGGTGATTTGGTTCTTACATTATCATTGTATAAATAAGATAGGATTTTAGACCATTGGGGTGTCTTGGGATTGTGTTGGGTCAAATTATTTTGACTAAGGATCAAATCACTTTGACTAACGAAATTTTGATGACGAGTTTGTATAAAAATTATACTAAGCCGTCTAATTGTTTTTGTGTAGGTGCATCAAAAACGTGCTAAATTAGACTTAGTCTAAATGAGGTTCATTAAACTTACTAGCTATTAGACGCATTAAGTTAGACGTGCAGTCTAACATGCATAGTTAAACGTGCAGTCTAACAGACGTAGTTAGACGTGCAATGTAACAGATATGTAGTTAGACGTGCAGTCTAACAGATACGTCATTAGACGTGTAGTCTAACAGACGTAGTTAGACGTGAAGTCTAATAGACGTAGTTAGACGTGCAGTCTAACAGATATGTAGTTAGCCATGCATTCTAACAGATACGTAGTTAGACGTGCAGTCTAACAAACGTAGTTAGACGTGCAGTCTAACAGAGACGTAGTTAGACGTGTAGTCTAACAGACGTAGTTAGACGTGTAGTTTAACACACGTAGTTAGATGTGTAGTCTAACAAATATAGTTAGAAGTGTAGTATAATAGATGCGTAGTTATATGTGCATTCTACCAGGTGTAGTTAGACTTGTAGTCTAATAGACGTAGTTAGACGTGCAGTCTAAGAGATGTGTAGTGAGACGTACAGTCTAACAGATACGTAGTTAGACATGCAGTCTAACAGACGTAGTTAGACGTGTAGTCTAACAGATGTAGTTAGACGTGTAGTCTAATCGGCGTAGTTAGACGTGCAGTCTAACAGGCGTATTTAGACGTGCAGTCTAACAGATGAAAGTTAGATGTGTAGTCTAACTCTTTCAGATTAGTCTGAAGGGACTCGTAGTTAAACGTGTCGTCTAACTCCATTAGACTTGGTGGTCTATTGGATCTTGCTATTAGACAGGAGCATCTAACTTCATTAGACTTGTCAGTCTAATTGGAGCACGTCTAATGTCATGCTTAAGCAGTTGCTTGAAGCTAGCATTCGTCTACCCACGATCAACTAGTTGTACGCTACTCATGCTCCACTATTCCGGGCAAATCAATACGATAGTCAGTTACATCCAATGAATTAATACTACGTTTGCAAATATTCTTTCCACTACTTGTTTTTTGCAAGACAATCCTTGAAGAATATTCGGCGCACTAACAAATTGGTATGTCCATGATCATGGTGCTCAGAGTCTGCTACACCTGTGTACTATGGAGGCTTTCCAATGGAAGTTCACCACGTATCATTATAGAAGATTCGACCGTTGGTACCTACTCTCTATTTTGAAAATTATTATTTCATAATATATAATAAAATTATAATTATTTACTATATATTTAGTAATATTTTAGTAATTATTCAAAATAAAATATATTATAAATAAATGTTTATATAAATTAAAATGTTTTCAATAAAATTATTATAATTACTGATTTTTTTGGATAGAATAAACCTTTATTTAGTAAATAATTAAGAAAAATAATTTAAATATATTAAGTTTATTAAATAAAATTTTAAAAAATAATGTATTTATCGTATATATTTACTTGTTAATATCCTAAATAACATATCTTTCAATGATTTTCATTTTTTTGTTATACAAATCTATTAAATAAATATGAAAAATATACGGTAATTTAAAATATTATTTAGGATTAATAATATTTTGGATGTTTGTTTTTCTAATCTCACCATTTTAAATATTATTATATTATTTGTGTCATAATGTTCTTCTAAGATAAAAAAAAAGTTAATTAAATAATTTTTATTATAAATTATTCAGAAATGAAAAATATATTTAAAATTAACATTAATTGTTTTATTTATTTTTGTTACTTTTAAATTATTACTCATATTGAATTGTTAATCATTTTTAATAATAAGTTTATTTCATTTTGAAAATGTTTAATATTTTGAATTAAGAGTTCAAATAATTATATAAACAAAATTATAATATTAAGAAAATAAATTTATTTTATTCTATATTATTAATAAATTATGTTATATAAAAAATAGTTAATATTTTTTATTTAAATTTATTCATTAACATTGTTAAGTAAATTTCTAAAAATAGATAATATTAAATATAAGTGTGAACATAAATGAAATCAAAAAATAAATTACATTTAACAATAACAATTAGTAATATAAATTAATATAATTTTATATGTAAAAATAAAAGAATAATTATTTAAATATTATTAATATGTGTATTATTTCTTATATTAACTAATATATTATAGATAATATATAAATATTTATAATAAAATAAAAATAATTATTTTTTTTAATATAATTTATATTTTTATAATTATTTTTAATAATATAACTATATATTGAGAGAGAGAAGTAATATTTTTATAATATTTAGAATTGGATAATTATTCTTTATGGAAAAATAATATATTATTTTATTATAATATAAGCTAATATTTCGAATAACAACAATAATATTTAAAATAATAATATTGAAATTAATATTTTTAAAATTATTATTAATTTATTTGAATATTATATATTTTATAATTCAATATTTATTATTTGATAAATAAATTTATTAAACATTTAATATATAATTAAAAGATATTAATATTATTTCATAATAGTCTTATTTTTCATTATCAACTCTTAAACAAAATCATACTATACAACATATTCACACTAAAATAAGAAGATGAATAACCTGATAATGTTGCCAAAAATATTATGTTCAAGTCGTTGGACAAAAATATGTTTAGTAAGATCAAGTTGTGCTCATCTACAAAAGAAATTTGGAAGAAGTTGATCCAACTGTGTGAGGGCAACGACCAGATAAAGGAGAACTAGAAAGAGCAGAAGGCTCTGATGGCTGCTGAACGCAAGGGAAAATGGGCCGATAGCGATTCGGACGACTCATCATCCAACAATAGTGATGATAAAGTTGATACCTGCTTCACGGCTGAAAAAGAATCTGAGGTATATTATTTCTCCTCTAAAGAATTTATAAGAGATGACTTAACTATTGCACTTAATAATATGGTCATTGAGTACAAGAAGTTGTCAAACTCTTTTAATGAGATGAAATTAAAATATGAAACTATTAACTCTTCTTCATCTCAAATCTTTAAACCAAAATTTTTTGAAAACAAAATGGTTGAGCTCTTATTTGAGAATGAAAAACTCAAGGAAAAGGTTCAAACTCTGTTTTCTGAAAACCAACGTTTGACATATGTGGTCAGTTCCTGGACGAAATTTTGAGATACAGTTAGACAACAGATAAGTATATTGAGACCTACTTATCCGGTTTAGGATTTAACAATGCTATCCCATACAAGTTTTGTGAAAAGTGAAACCCGGTAAAAGACAAACTTAAGACAATGAGTTTTGTCGGGAGTAGTTTAACTAATAAAGAAACTAATTCAAGCTGCAATGATTTAACTTCAAATGATGATATGATTTATGTAAATCCAACTTCAAACTGGCTGAAACCTGAGAGAAGGACATCCAATTGGTATGGTAAAGAAAAACTTGACAGGAAGTCAAGAAATGTTAACCAAAAATCATCTTTTGAAGCTAAAGAATCATCAACAGGCAGAGAGCAATTTGTCAAATACAGTGTATTCACACACAACGAGAAATCCATAAAAATAATCGAATTATGGATTCCTAAGGGACTAATCCATCACGGACAAAAAAAAATGGGTACCAAATCCGTTATTATCTATGAATGCATGTAAATCAAGACAGGAGCTTGGAAGAGTCAGCATTGCATTTGGACAGTCGGATGCTGGCGGACACAGCATATGAAGGCAATAAGCATGAAGTGGCTAACATCCTCACGAAGCCACTTCTCGAGTCTAAGCTTTCTTACCTTAGAAATACTTTAGGATTGTTAGATTACAATAATTCTTAAACTGATTTAATTATAAACGTCGCCTCGTTTTGAATATTTATTCTAAATAATCAAAAAAGAATAAATTTATAAGTAAAAATAGTTAATTAAGTAGTAGTATTAATTAACTATTTAAATATACTAATCAACATAAGAAACTAACCAATAATTATAAAATTACCAAGTTTTAAATATTTAGTTTAAATGATCACAAAGGGAGAAATTATTAGAATATTATTGTTAGAATTTATGAAAAGTTTTAATAATAAAGGGATAAAACTAAATTCAATAAAATATATATAAGTTAAAATGCTAAGTCATATCTAGTATATTAATTGTTTTAAAGATAACAACAAGGTGTTGTAGTGTAGTGGTAATCACTCTTGCTTGTCACATGGGTGACCATGGATCGAATCAGTTTTGTTATTTCAGGGAAGTTGAGAAAATACCGAAATTGAGACGGAGATGAGATCGGTAAAACCGGTAGTGCGGAATTGGTAGACCGATCAGTAGTCCAACCGGTTCGGTAGTGAAATCGGCTTTATAAAGACGGCGCAATCAGTTCGGTAATGGATATCGGTTCGGTAGTGAAATTGGCTTTATAAAAACGATGTCAGTTCGGTAGTGAAATCGGCTTTATAAAGACGGCGCAATCAGTTCGCTAGTGGATATCAGTTCGGTAGTGAAATCGGATTAATAAAGACGGCGCAATCGGTTCGGTAGTGGATATCGGTAAAACTAGGATTGGAGATCGCTTCGGTAGTATCTCCAGATTCGGTATTTAATGAAGCGCGTCTGGTATTTAATTTTTTAAATGAGTTCCGGTTATTTAATGCCTTCAGCATTATATGAGGCTTTCATTATGAAATGATTTCGGTATTAAATGCAAGTCTAGTATTAAATGAGCTACGGTATTAAATTAGGACCGATTATTGATCAAATAAAACATCTAAATAAATGTTTTCCATTACATATTTAATCTCAGCTCCAAATTTGGCATTCACTATGAGTAGTCTGAAAAATCAATTTTTATAATCTCAGACTGATTTGTTCCCATTTTAGTGCAAGTCTGATGAAAACTTCTTGGGAGAAGATGCAGCAAACATAGACTGTAACATGCCAAGATTAATGTCAAAATCTCTGCAAAGAAAGCTTTAGTACAACAGGCACTAGTATATGGATTTCTTTTATCAAGAACAGACAAGATCAAAGAAGATCTTCTCTGTTATATCAATTCTGAAACTCAACCAGTCAAAAAGAGGACTAGTGTCATTTGAAGTAAACATGTCCGTTGGAGAAAATATGACCGTTGTTGTGTACTTTTGATATATAAGAATAAGAGACTAGAAGAATAGAGCAGAACCTTGAAGATCATCTGATCTCTCTTCTTAATAAAAACTCACTACAAGCTCATGTCTTAGCATATTTTCTGTGAGAGAGTGTCTTTATACCGAAAATTATTGTATCAAGTTCTTTGTAAGTTGATAGAGTGTCTATCATAAAGTGTTGTGTGTGTGCTAGGAGTTCGAATGCAGACAGTAACTAAGTCCTGGTTGTTCGACTAGGTTGTGTACAAGTGTATTATATTTATCCTTCTCGAGGTCGAGAAGAAAGGGCGACGTAGGAGAGTTTACTCCGAACATCCATAAATAACCATTGTGTCTTGTGTTCTTTATTTTTGTATCTTCCAAACCTATTATCCATTGCTTCAAGTTGAAACAAACACTTTCGTACTTGAACTCGGTTCAAGAGTTTGTGACAACTTGTGAAGAATAGAAATCTATAATCAACCTCTAACATGGTTATTATCAACCGGAATGTGTGTAAGTGTTCACCCTAGCAAGATCCCAGTCTCCTTCGGAAATCCCGATCCTATCATCATGTACTCAGTTAGAGATATTTAAGAAGGAAAATGCAGCTCTATTCTTAGAAGTATTTCAGAAGTAGTCAGAATTTTATATTTGACAAAGAATATGCAATTCAATAGAAATACTAATACAAATAGCTGTGATACTGTTATGAATAGAAAGTTCGTGGAAGAAACATCATGGGAGATCATTAGAACAAAGGATGTGGTGGTCGATTGACAAAAAGTAGTCTGGTCTTCAAAGATTATACATAATCTTTAAAGGTTAAAATAGTTCTTATATGATGGCTTGTTTGTAATTTAATTGTTTTTTGTTCTGTAATTCAGTTATTTAAAACTCGGGTTGTATTTTCAACAAAACTAGGTTTTGTCTAGCTTTTTTTCTTGAAAACTCATTTCCCTCTTTTGGGGTTTTTTAATGAAATAACACTAAGTCATTTTCCAAAAAAAAATATTTAAACCCTCACTTAATTTGGTCTTATTAATTGTGTTGGTTGGGTTTATATAAAGATATGGATCAAATTCTTTCAGGCTCATTTAATTAATCAGGTAGCTCTTCTTTAAAAATATATAATAAAATTATAATTATTTAGTAATTATTCAAAATAAAATATATTAAAAATAAAATTTTATATAAATTAAATTGTTTTCAATAAAATTATTATAATTACTTATTTATTTAGGATAGAACAAACCTTTATTTAGTAAATAATTAAGAAAACCTTTTGAAAATATTAAGTGTATAAAATAAAATATACAAAATTATACTTGTTAATATCTTAATAACATATCTTTTAATGGTTTTTTTTTTAAGGTAAAAATCTATTAAATAAATATGAAAAGTACAATATTTAAAATAATAAAATAATATTTAGGATTAATAATATTTTGGATTTTTATTTTTATAATCTTACAGTTTTAAATATTATTACATTATTTGTGTATAAAAACTAATTAAATAATTTTATTGTAAATTATTCAGAAATGAAAAATATATTTAAAATTATGAAATAAAATTAAAATATTAAGAACATAAACTTATTTTATTTTATATTATTAATAAATTATGTTATATAAAAAATAGTTAATATTTTTTATTTAAATTTATTAATTAACATTGTTAAATACATTTATAAAAATAGATAATATTAAATACAATTATAAACATAAATGAAATAAAAATTAATAATATTTAAAAATAAAAATAATATAATATATATATGTAACAATAAAAGAATAATTATTTAAATATTATTAATATGTTTATTATTTCTTATATTAACTAATATATTATTGATAATATATAAATATTTATAATAAAATAAAAATATTTACTTTTTTCTAATATTATTTTTATTTTTATATTAATTTTTAATAATATAACTATATACATATAGGAATAATATTTTAATAATATTTATAATTGAATAATTATTCTTTATAAAAAAACTAATACATTATTTTATTATAATATAAACTTTAATATTTTGAATAACAACAATAATATTTTAAAAAAATAATATTAATATTAATATTTTAAAATTATTTTTATTATTTTATTTGAATATTATATATTTTAAAATTCAATATATATTACTTGATAAATAAATTTATTAAACATTTAATATGTAATTAAAAGATATAAATATTATTTCATAATAATCTTATTTTCCATTAGCAATTCTTACACAAAATCATATTATACAACATTATCATACTAAATTTAATAAATATTTTTAAATTATGAAATATGTAATAAGATTAATAATTTAAATTTTTATATATTTTATGTTTGTAATTGTTAAAATTTATTATAATTTTATATAAAAATATTTTTACAAAACTTTTAATTTATACAAAATTCTATGTATAATTTATTTCATTTTGAAACATTACTAAAATATTTACTAAATAAATATACAATTATAATAATAATTTAGAATCAAATATTATAATTTAATAATTTTATTTTTAAATATTTTTAATGATTAATATATATAATTTATTTTTAATATTGTTATTTTTTTTGTTTTTATAATTTGAAACACATTATATAAAATAATGTTTCAAATTTAGTTGATTATGTTTATAATATTAAAATATGATTACATATTTTAATAATATATTATATAAATATATAAATATTAAAATTATTAATCATATTATCATATTTTAAAATAAAATTATTATTTAAATATATATATTAGAATAAAATATATTAGAAATAAAATTTTACATAAGTAAAAATGTTTTCAATAAAATAAATACAAATTTTGTTTATTTTTGGATAGAATAAACCTTTATTTAGTAAAGAATTAAGAAAAATATTTTAAATATGTTAAGTGTATAAAATAAAATATTTATCATATATATTTACTTGTTAATATCCTAATAACATATCATTCAATGATTTTCATTTTTTATTATACAAATCTATTAAATAAATATGAAAAATATACAATAATTTAAAATATTATTTAGGATTTATAATATTTTGAATATTTATTTTTATAATCTTACCATTTTTAATATTATTGCATTATTTGTGTCATAAAATTTTTTTATATAAAAAAACCAATTAAATAATTTTAATTGTAAATTATTTAGAAATGAAAAATATATTAAAAATTATGAATTAAAATTAAAATTAACATTGATTGTTTTATTTATTTTTGTTACTTTTTAAATTATTACTCATATAGAATTGTTAAGTTAATAATAGTTTTATTTAATTTTGAAAATGTAATCTATTTTGAATTAAGAGTTTAAATAATTAAATAAACAAAATTAAAATATTTAGAAAATAAATTTATTTTATTCTATATTATTAATAAATTATGTTATATAAAAAAATAATTAATATTTTTTATTTAAATTTATTAATTAAAATTGTTAACTACATTTCTAAAAAATAGATAATATTAAACACAAGTGTAAACATAAATGAAATAAAAATAAATTACATTTAAAGATAAAAAATAATAATAATAATTAATACAATTATATATGTAACAATAAAAGAATAATTATTTAAATATTATTAATAGGTGTATTTTAGTAGCTATTCAAAATAAAATATATTAGAAATAAAATTTTATATAAATTAAAATGTTAATATCCTAATAACATATCTTTTAATAATTTTTATATTTCATTGTACAAATCTATTAAATAAATATGAAAAATATACAGTAATTTAAAATATTATTTTGGATTAATAATATTTTGGATGTTTATTTTTTTAATCTTACCGTTTTAAATATTATTACATTATGTCATAATGTTCTTCTTAAATAAAAATAATTAATTAATTAATTTTTAATTAAAAATTATATAAAAATGAAAAATATATTTAAAAATAACATTAATTGTTTTATTTAATTTTCTTACTTTTAAATTATTACTCATATAGAATTGTTATTCATTTTTAATAATAATTTTATTTAATTTTGAAAATGTTATATATTTTTAATTAAGAGTTTAAATAAATAAAATTATAATATTAAGAAAATAAATTTATTTTATTCTATATTATTAATAAATTATGTTATATAAAAATATAGTTAATATTTTTTATTTAAATTTATTAATGAACATTGTTAAGTACATTTCTAAAAATAGATAATATTAAAAACAAGTGTAAACGTAAATGAAATAAAAATAAATTATAATTAAAAATAAATTACATTTAAAAATAACAATTAATAATACAAATTAATATAATTATATATGTAACAATAAAAGAATAATTATTTAAATATTATTAATATGTGTATTATTTCTTATAATAAAATACAAATATTTACTTTTTCCTAATATTATTTATATTTTTATAATTATTTTTAATAATATAACTATATATATATATATAGGAATAATATTTTTATAATATTTATAATTGGATAATTATTCTTTATAAAAAAATAATACTTTATTTTACTATAATACAAACTCCAATATTTTGAATAACAACAATAATATTTAAAATAATAATATTGAAATGAATATTTTTAAAATTATTATTAATTTATTTGAATATTATATATTTTATAATTCAAAATATATATTATTTGATAAATAAATTTATTAAACAATTAATATATAATTACAAAATATTAATATTATTTCATAATAGTCTTATTTTTCATTATCAACTCTTAAACAAAATCATAATATACTTTAATATTAATTCATTTATGATAAAATATTTTAAAATTGTGAATTATGTAATAAAATTAATAATGTTAATTTTTATATATTTTATGTTTATAATTGTTAAAATTAATTATAATTTTAAATAAAAAGTTTTACAAAACTGGTTTATTTATACAAAATTCCATTTATAATTTATTTTATTTTGAAACATTACTAAAATATTTACTAACTAAATATACAATTAATTAATAATAATAATAATAATTTTATTTTTAAATATTTTTTATGATTAATATATATAATTTATTATTAATATTGTTCCTTGTGTTTTTATATTTAGAAACTAATTGTGTAAAATAATGTTTCAAATTTATTTGAGTAAGTTTATAATATTAAAAAATGATTACATATTTTAATAATATATTATATATTTATATATATTTTAATTATTTATCATATTATCAAATTTTAAAATAAAAATATTATTTCAAAATATATAATAAAATTATAATTATGTACTATTTGTTTATTAATATTTTAGTAATTATTCAAAATAAAATATATTAGAAATAAAAAATTTATATGAATTAACGTGTTTTCAATAAAATTCTTAAATTCCTTTGAATATATTAGACTATCTTATGATCATTAAAGTCATAGATAAAATAAACCATAAAAAATGTAAAAATTTGTTCCCAAGAAACTCATCATTTAAAATATGCAGCATTTAAAGATAATCATGAAAGTCTGTCATTAATGTAAAGCGTGAAGTAAAATGACATCAGACATTTTAATTATATTTTTAACATTGAGAGACACATCTCTTTAAGTTATTAGATAAATGACTGTTCAATTTTTGGCGGGAAGAGTACATAGACAGATAATGTAATAGTGGACAGTTGTCCCACTCGTTTGAAGATGAGAAGTCTAAGGACATATGTAGTTAGACTTCTGATTTAATGTGCACATTCTTTGCCTCTAAATTGGATAGGCGTCTATTAAACGTGGGCGTCTAATAGCACTTGTCTTACAAACGTCTAGGCGTCTATTAGACATGAACGTCTAATTATGCTTGAACACCACGTGTTAGACGTGTGTCTGGTTAGACGTGTTCTAGTTAGACGTTAGCGTCTAATAACTCTTATCCTTCAGACGTCTAACTTGCGTAGGTTTGTAAACCAAGACATTTATCCAAGTTGGAAGCATAGACTACTTAAGCAAATACACGTCTAATTACTCGTTTTCTTTAGACGACTTATCTATTAAACAGATTAAGACCTTTGTCCACACTTGTCTATCTAGTCACTCTTAAACAATAGGTTCCCCCTCAATCTGTTCATGATTTGTTCAAATAAATTAGTCAAGATCAACAAGTCCTAAAATATTTCTAAAGTGAGAAAACTTAGTCTCGGGTAGTGGCTTTGTGAACACGTCTGCTATTTGTTGATCTGTTTGGACATATTCAAGGCAAATATGCTTCTAGCTGACATGCTCGCGGAGAAAATGATGTCTAATTTCAATATGCATTGTCCGAAAGTGCAGAACTGGATTGTAGGTAATTGCAATTGCACTTGTGTTGTCGCAGAAAATTGGAGACTCTTCTGCCTTAATTCCATAATCCCTCAACTGTTGTTGAATCCACAAAAGCTGAGAGCAACAACTTCCTACTGCAAGATATTTTGCTTCAGCTGTAGACGTGACAACCGATGTTTGCTTCTTGCTGAACTAGGAAATCAGGCGATCACCAAGAAACTGGCAAGTTCCACTGGTGTTTTTTCGATCAATCTTGCACCCTGCATAATCTGCATCTGAGAAATATGTTAGATTGAAACTAAAATCCTTCGGATACCACAGTCCCACATTTTGAGTTCCATTTAAATATTTCAAAATTCACTGAGCAGCAATATAGTGAGATTATTTAGGATTAGCCTAAAATCTTCCATAGACGCTGACAACAATCTGGATGTCAGACCGGCTGGCAATAAGATAGAGAAAAGAGATAATAAGTCCTCTATAGGCAGTGATGTCAACACTTTGTCCATCTTCATTTTTGTCTAGCTTGCTGGAAGAACTCATTGGAGTGGGTGCAACCAAACAGCTCTCCATTCAAAACTTCTTTAACAACTCCTTGGTGTATTTGAATAGGTTGTTGAAAGTCCCCTTTTCAAGTTGACAAACATGAAGCCCGTGGAAGAAAGTTAATTCTCCCGTCATACTCATCTCGAATTTGTCTTGTATCAGCTTGGCAAAATTTTCACATAATTTGGGGTTAGTAGACCCAAATATGATATCATCAATATAGACTTGAACAAGCAGAATATGAGAGTCTTTAATAAATCAAAAGAATGTTTTATTAACTGAGCCAATAACAAAATCATGTGTAAACAGGGATTTAGTCAAAGTATCATACCAAGCTCTTGGAGCTTGTTTCAAACCATATAAAACTTTGTTAAGTTTAAAAACATGATTTGGTAAAGAATGATCTAGAAAACCAGGGGGTTGTTCAACATATACATCTTCATTTAAATTACCATTTAAAAATGCACTTTTTACATCCATTTAAAAATCTTTGAAGTTCTTAAAAGATGCTTAAGCTAGGAAAATTCTAATTGCCTCAAGTAAAGCTACAGGTGAAAATGACTCCTCAAAGTCGATTCCTTCCTCCTGCCTATATCCTTTAGAAACCAACCGAGCCTTGTTTCTCACAACTAAGCCATCTTCACTGAACTTATTTCGAAAATCCCATCTTGTTTCAATGACCGATTGATCTGTCAACCTTAGAGTTAAATGACACATTTTATTTCTCATAAATTGGTTTAACTCCCCTTGCATGGAATTAATCAAATCTGGTACTGCTTCACTAATTTTCTTTGGTTCAATTTGAGAAATAAAGGCGGAGTTAGCCATTTTATCTAGTAATTGATGTCTTGTCCTACGAGGAGAGTTAGGATTTTCAATAATAAATTCTAATGGATGATTTATGTTTCATATGAAGTTTGATCCTAAGGTATTAGACGTCGGATTAGATGGCTATGCGACATCCGAACTATCAACAACCTATTGAACAGATGTTTGGACGTCTGGTTGATTCTCTATCGGATCAGCCACTCGATCAGACGAATAAATCCTTTTGACCAGAGCTTCATCTTCACTATCAGATTCAAGAATTGTTGCTTCTAATCTGATAGCAAGATCGATGGGATCGATATAATTGTTTTCAATAGATTCATCACAAACAAAATGGAATGATTCCTCAACAGTTTGTGTTAGCTTATTGTACACTTTGAAAGCTTTAATAACTGAGGAGTAACCTTACATGATTCCAACATCTGCTTTAGCATCAAAAGCGGTCAAATACTCTTTCCAATTGTTATGAATGAAACACTTACACCCTAATACTCGAAAGTAAGAAACTGTAGGAATTCTTCCATAGAACAGTTTATAAGGTGTGTTTTGTCAAAGCATTTATTAATTATTGACCAATTTTGTGTAGAGCATGCTGTGTTTATGGCTTCTTTCTAGAACTTCTAAGGAACACTTGAGTCAGCAAGCATAGATCTCGCTGCTTCCTTTAGTGTCCTGACTCTTCTCTTAGAAATACCATTTTATTATAGAGTTCTAGAACTAGATAACTCGTGCTTAATACAAGACTCCTCGAGATAGGAAGTTAGGCGTCCGTTGGTCAACTCGGTTCCCTGATCACTTCTAATTTTGGTAATGCTTAAAGATTTTTGGTTTTGAAGTCTTCTAAAGATCTTAATAAAATTCTCAAACGTCTGATCCTTACATTGATAAAATATAACCCATGTGAATCATGAAAAATAATCAATAATGACTAGGGTGAATCTCATTCCTGCCAAGCTCTTTACAGCAATTGGACCAAAAATATCCATGTGTAAAAGTTCCAAGCACCGGTTACACTGAGATTTCCCTTTACTTTTGAACAATGATTTGCTCTCCTTGCCTAACTAGCAAACATGACAAACCTTGTCATTTAAAAACTTTAAGTTAGGTAAGTCAAAAACTAAATTATGAGAACAAATGTTGTTAATGGTTTTAAAATTAAGATAATTTAATCTCTTATGCCATAACCAGTTCTAATCATTTTTGGCAATCATGCATATGGGATTAGATATCTTATTTTTCCAATTCATTTTGTAAGAATTTCCTAGCCTGCTTCTGGTCAACGGAGTGTTACCTTGTTGATCCTTAACTAGGCATACATGAGTTTGAAAATCAAAAGAAAATCCATTTTCACATAATTAACTAATGTTGATCAGGTTATAACACAAGTTTTCAACAAGTAGCACGTTGTTGATGGTTAGATTACCATGGATAATATTACCCTTATTGTTATCACCAAACGTGATCTTAGGACCCAAGCAGTCTGTTATTTCAGTTAGAAGATGTCTATCTCCAAACATGTGTTTGGAACATCCGCTGTCCAGATACTAAACTAAATCCTCCAGGCAGTTAATTTGATGTACCTACACAAAAATATATTTAAAATCTTTTTGTACCCACATTTAGTTGGGTCTTTAATCAATAAGTCCCTTAGGAATCCATATTTGAGTTATCTTGATGAATTTCCCTTTCTGTGTTGTGATAAGTGCGTATGTTTTGGGCTAAGAAGAAGTCTTCCTGCTAGCAGCTGAACTCTTAACTTTAGAGAATGTTTTTTTTTAATTCCTTGACTTATTGTCAATTTTTAGTTTACTATACTTGATGGCTGTTTTCTTCCTAGGTTTCAGTCAGCTTAAAGTTGGAGGAACATAAGTTATCTCATCCTTTAATATTAGATCCTCACGGCTTATATCAGTTCCATTATCAGTTAGATTCCCTCTGACAAAGTGTATTGTCTTAACTTGTCTGTTGCTGAGTTTAACTTCTTACATGACTTTTCTAAGTTAGCATTATCAAATCCTAAACTAGATTTGCATTCTACAGGCCTCAACTTGTCTAACGACATCTCCAGACTTTATCCATGAACTGACTAAATATGTTAACGTTGGTTTTTCAGATGACAGAGTTTGAATCTTTTCTTTGAGCATCTCATTCTTAGATGAGAGCTCGTCCACTTTGTTTTTAGAAACATTTGGTTCAAAAACTAGAGATGAAACAGAGTTATTGATTTCATACTTTGATTTCATTTCATTAAATGAGTCTAATAACTTCTTGTACTCAATGACCATGTCATTGAGTGTATCAGTTAAATCAACTCTAGTAAAATGTTTCGAGGAGAAGTCGAATACCTTAGATTGGTCGTCTACCATCAAGCATGTGACGACTTCGTTCTCGCTATCACTAGGTGAGTCATCTGGGTCTCTATCGGCCCATTTTCACTTGCATTCAGTGCTCATAAGAAAATTCTTCTCTTTTTGGTTCTCCTTTATTTGATCATTACAACCATATATTTGAATCAACTTCTCCCAAATTTCTTTAGCGGAGGAGCATGACTTGATCTTACTAAATATGTTCATGTCGATCGACTTGTACAAGATATCTTTGGTGAAGTTGTCCTGATTGTTCATCATATTATCTTCTGTCGTCCGTTTACATCTCGGCTTCTCAATCTTTATAGGACCATTAGTGATGACATCCCACATGTCGCAATTAAGGGCTGCCAAATGCGCTTTCATTCTCATCATCCAATAATCGTAGTTTTCTTTTGAGAGAGAAGGAATGTGGTTGACGACAAACATGTTTCATGTTCTTTTGAAGCTTGAGAATAGAAAACGAAGCTCTGATACCACTTGTTAGGATCGGTGCTAACAATAGAGACTAGGGTCTGACTATTGATAACAACTTATGATTAACGATTCAATAATAATTCTGTGAGGAATTAATATATGTTTCTATTCTTCACAAATCCTTCGAACTCTTGAAACAGATTCAAGTGCGGAAGTGTTCATCGGATTTGATGCTTTTAACCGATGGAAGATGAATGACAGAAAGTAAAAAGAACACATAGAGTTGTTTATGGATGTTCGGAGCAAACCCTTCTACGTCACCCCTTCTTCCACAACCGAAGGATGTTCACTAAATATTTTGAATCAAATACACTGAGCTAGCTAACTCTCTGTTGAACAGAACAACCTCTGTTCAACTTACAATATTCTCAACAATATTCTCATATCTAGACAGTAAGTGAATCTTTCTCTCTTGAACTTGAAGAATGTAAGAAATTAGTAAGTGCAAGAGTAAGCTTGTGAATTTAGTGATCGAGAGAGGTTGTAAGCAAGTGATTCGTCTGTTGTCCTTAAGAATCTAGTTGTATATAAGGACACCAACGGTCGAATCTTCTTCATGGATATGTGAGAAGTGTCCGTTGGAAGGCCTCCCATAGTACCAGAAATCATAAGACTCTTAGAAAATTGATTGTGGTCGTACTGAACTGGTAGTACGCAAAATATCCTTCTAAAATATTCTTGTACTAGATAAACTGTTGGAATGAAATTTGCGTATGTGGTCTTCGTTCATTTGATACAATTAGTTGGCTTGTCAGACTGCACAGAAGTGAGTGGAGCAGGAGTAGCATACAACTAGTTGATCGTGGTTAGACATATGCATTTTTTAGACGGTTGTTGAAGCAAGGTATTAGACGTGCTTCATTAGACCAAGTCTAAGGGAGTTAGATATCCTCGTCTAACTGTGCATCCCTGTAGACCATGTCTTATATATGTATAAGTCATCGTTTAATTGGGTATCCCATTATACCAAGTCTAATGGAGTTAGACGTCCTCGTCTAACTACGCATCCTATTAGACCAAGTCTAATGGAGTTTCACGTCCTCGTCTAACTACGTATCCCATTAGTCCAAGTCTAATGGAGTTAGACGTCCTCGTCTAACTACGCATCCCATTAGACCATTTTTAATGGAGTTAGAAGTCCTCGTCTAACTACGCATCCTATTAAACCAAGTCTAATGGAGTTAGACTTCCTCGTCTAACTACGTATCCCATTAGACCAAGTCTAATGGAGTTAGACTACCATGTCTAACTTCGTCTAATTAGCCTACTTAGACCACGTCTAAGTTATCATAGTCTAATGCACATGCACAAAACTAAATAGACAACTTAGCTTTATTCACAACTAAGTTTTAATCACAAATCATCAAAATAAGATCGACAAAGAATAATCTTATTCTTTCTTTTAATCAAAATAATTTAACCCAACAGACTCATCTGCGTTGCCTTTCTTGGGTATCAACTCTTTGCATGACTTGTATGGGTTGTTGTTTTGATATCCTAATCCAAACTTGAAGTTGTCAGGCCTCTGATGACTCGTCTTCTCGTTGACCGCATCCCCAAACTTAGTCCATGCAGCAATCACGTAGTTTGTTCCTTCATTTTCTTTTGTTAGTAGTTGAACTGTCTCCTTGAGCTTCTCATTCTCAAAGGATAGTTCATTTGTTTCCCGGATTGTATTGTCTAGATGAGTTAAAGTTAGGACAGACAGTTTCTTGTACTGAATGACCATATGTAATTGAGTGTAGTAACTAGATCGTCTCGAGTGAAATCTTTAGAAGCAAGTCAAATACTCCTTCATCGTTGGCCATGAAACACATGACTTCTTCATCATCATTATCCGAATCACTTTGAGCCCATTTGCTTTTGCTCTCCTCTGCCACCATTACTTTCTGATCTTTATTTTTCTTGTATAGTTGATGATCCTCCTTGGGTTTCTGATCGGTTGGTTTCTTATCGTCTCCCCTTGGCTTCCGATATTCTAAACTGCAGTGACCTAATGTATCACAATTAAAACAACGAATGTTAGCCTTGTAATCATAAGAGTAGTTGTTGTTGTTGTGGTAGGATGACTTGGATATCTTCATGAATTTGCCAAAATTCTTGACAAGTAAGGCCATTGGATCTTCGCTGAACTACTCATCTGATTTGATAGGCTTAGGAGCTGCTGGTTCCACAAATGTCACCAATGTTCTAGTTACGTTCGAGGATGATGGTTCATCTTCATTCCTTGAGTTCATCTCGAACTCATAGGCTTTCAAGTCGTCGAACAGGTCATGTAGTGGCATTTTGTGGAGATTTCTAAACTTCCTCATCACCATTTTCTTGACCTCCTAGGCACTAGGAAGAGCCCTCAATGCTTTGACTATGATTTCCTTGTTCCCATAGTCCTTTCCCAAGATGGCAAGCTCAAGTACGATACCGATGAAGCATTCGTCAATTTCGTTCATCGTTTCTCCGGGGTGCATCTTGATGTTGTCGAATTTTTGAGTGGCCACCATGATTTTGTTCTCTTTGGTTTGTTCATTGCCTTCATTTAGTTGGATGATCTTCTCCCATATTTCCTTGGCAGTGGTACATGTTCTGATCTTTGCAAAAATGTTATTATCTAGAGTATCATATATAGCGTTTCTGGACTAGTTATCGAGGTTGTTCTTCCTTCTATCATCATTGGTCCAATTGCATCTTTCCTTCTCAATCTTGATCGGGCCGTCAATAACGACATACCACATGTCATCATCTAGCGATGCCAGATACACGTTCATACGTAGCTTCCAGTCAATAAAATCTTCACTTTTGAACATAGGAGGCTTGGTGAAAGAAGTCATGATGATAATCGAGTGCTTGAGAATAGAAACTAGTTGATCTGATAGCACTTGTTAGGATCGGGATCAACAATATAGACTAGGGTCTAACTATTATTGAACGCTTACACACGCTTTAGTTGATGTTAACTCTATTAAGAGTTAATATCGATTTTTTATTCTTCGCAAGACGTCAAAAACTCTTGAACCGAGTTTAAATGCGGAAATATTCGTTTCGACTTGAAGTAGCACAAAAAGATTAGAGTAATGCAATAGGAAAGAATACACGACACAAATGATGTTTGTAGATGTTCGGAGATAACGCTCCTACGTCACCATTTCTTCTCAACCTTGAGAAGGATATTCACTAGAAGATTTGATTGAATACAATACTTGTACACAACCCAATTAATCAACCAAGACTTAGTTACTGCTTGTTTTCGAATTTCTAGCACACACGTTCTGTTGAACAGAAACATATTCTATCAACTTACAATACCAACAAACTCAATATGTAGAATTGTAATACAAATTTAGAACTTTAACAAACTTGAAGGCTTATTTACATTTAATTGTTAAATAAAAAAATTGTTCAAATTTTTTAATCTATACAAAATTCTATTTACAATTTATTATATTTTGAAACATTACTAAAATATTTTGCTAAATAAATATACAATTAAGTAATAATAATAATTTAGGATCAAATATTTTGATATAATAATTTTATTTTTAAATATGTTTTGTGATTAATATATATAATTTATTATTAATATTGTTATTTCTTTTTATTTTTTATATTTCAAAACTCGCTATTTTAAATAATGTTTCAAATTTATTTGATTAAGTTTATAATATAAATAAATGATTACATATTTTAATAATATATTATATAAATAAATATATATATTAAAATTATTAATCATATTATTAAATTTTAAAATAAAATTATTATTTCAAATTTATAATTATTTACTATTATTTAGTAATATTTTAGTAATTATTCAAAATAAAATTTAATAGAAATAGAATTTTATATAAATTAAAATGTTTTCAATAAAAGTATTATAATTACTTTTTTATTTAGGATAGAATAAACATTTATTTAGTAAAGAATTAAGAAAAAATATTTTAAATATATTAAGTGTATAAAATAAAATATACAAAATAATGTATTTATATATATTTACTTGTTAATATCCCAATAACATATATTTAAATGATTTCTATTTTTGATTTTACACATAAATATGGAAAATATGAAAAAAAATATACAATAATTTAAAATATTATTTACGATTAATAATATTTTGGATGTTTATTTTTATTAACTAATCATTTTAAATATTATTACATTATTTGTGTCATAATGTTCTTTTTAAATAAAAAAAATAATTAAATTATTTTTAATTGTAAATTATTCACAAAGGAAAAATATATATTTAATATTATGAAATAAAATTAAAATTAATATTAATTGTTTTATTTATTTTTTATACTTGTAAATTATTACTCATATAGAATTGTTAATCATTTTTAATAATAATTTTATTTAATTTTGAAAATGTAATATATATTGAATTAAGAGTTTAAATAATTAAATACACAAAATTATAATATTAAGAAAATAAATTTATTTTATCTTATATTATTATTAAATTATGTTTTATAAAAACAAATAGTTAATATTTTTTATTTAAATTTATTAATTAACATTGTTAATTACATTTCTAAAAATAGATAATATTAAAATAATTTATAATTAAAATAAATTACATTTAAAAATAATAATTAATAATACAAATTAATATAATTATATATGTAACAATAAAAGAATAATTATTTAAATAATATTAATATTTTTATTATTTCTTATATTAACTAATATATTATAGATAATATATAAATATTTATAATAAAATAAAATTATTTATTTATTTATAATATTATTTATATTTTTATAATTATTTTTAATAATAATAACTATATATCTATATGATTAATATTTTTATAATATTTATAATTGAATCATTATTTTTTATAAAAAAATAATACATTATTTTACTATAATATAAGCTTTAATATTTCGTATAACTACAATAATATTTTAAATATATAATATTCACATTAATATTTTTAAAATTATTATTATTAATTTATTTTAATATTATATATTTTAAAATTTAAAATATATTATTTAATAAATAAATTTATTAAACATTTAATATATAATTAAAAGATATTAATATTATTTCATGATAATATTATTTTCCATTATCAATTCTTAAACAAAATCATACTATACATAAATTTAAATGCTATTTTTTTTATGGTTGGTCATGAAAACTATTAGTATAATATTTAAAATTATTCCACAAACAATAAAAATGAAAAGAAAAGGTTTTATTAAAAGAAAATAAATGTTATTTTATTTTAAGAATAAATATATAAAATTATGTAAATAAAAAATATAATAATCTTATATAAATATAAATACATAAAAAAACAAGAAAATACGGTTAAAAATAGTCACACGCACATCATACCAGCACATAATATTATAAATATTAAGTTTTTATTATAATTTAATTATTTTAAATTTAATTATTAAATTTAATTAATGATATATCTTATGTAATATTAATCTAAATATTTTTTAAGTCTATAAAAATTAAATGTAGATAATTGAATATGATTTATAATAAATTAAATTTTATAATTTTGAAAATTATGTTTTAGGATTTAATTATTTTTAAATATAACCAAAAATATGTAATGATAATAGAATGTATTAGAATTAGTTACTTAAAAAAATCGACTACATATTTAAACTAGAATATTAAGCAATTTGGAATAAATTTAATTGTTTTTAAATAATTAAAAAAATTTATTATAATTTTATCTCAGGATGTAAATAAATATGTAAAAGTAATTATGGAAACATAAACACATTTTTAAGTAGTTAGGTTTATATAATTTTATTATTGAACTTAATATCTAACTCTTATTTAATTGTTCAGATTATTAGTGGTAATTTTTAATTGGGGTATGAGTTAGGTTATTAGTGATATGCCTATGTTATTTAGAAACCAAAATCAAGTTTTAGTTGTAGGTTACTTTTTTAGGCTTATTTAATTAATCATAATTTTTTTTATGTGAAACTTTAAGATGACATAATCTAACATAACATGTTTTAATGTTATATGGATTTAAAAAATAATATTAATTCAATTTTAAAAAATAATAAATATAAATATTTATTCATTTTCATTAAATATATTACTATTTTTTTCTTTAAGAAAGTAGGTAATGTTTTTTTGTTAAGTTTTAAAATACAATTAACACTGTCAGTGTAAGTGTCGTGTTTAAACACATTTTAAAAAAAAAAGTATACACAATAATGCACGCTAAAAAACGATAATATTATTAATTTTAAATATCCTAACCATTATCTTAATTTGATTTAAGTTATTTAAATAATTAAGTGTTTCTTTTTAAATTACCATTTTGATACATTTACTAATTTATATATCAATTACTGTTTTTTATCATAATTTTATAGTTAATTATACTTAACCAAGACATGCACTTTCAAATAAAACATTAATACTATAAAAATAAAAAATAAATATTGGTTTATATATATATATATATATATATATATAAAAGATTTCATTTCAAAATAATTCGTATGGTAAGTATGAAAATTTGATATACTCTATTTCATAAATAATATTATTATTTTTAATATTAATAAAATAATATTTTGAATTTTTAAATTTAAAATAATTAAAAAAATATTAAAGGTCAAGTTAGGACTAATTATTGTGTAATGAAACCCTAATTAGAAAAATTAAATAAAAATCCAAAAAAATAATTTTACGTTAAAATATGCGGTTGGAATTATTTATTTAGGATTTTAAACATAAATTATAAATAATTTATGGCTTCGAGCAAATAAATAAATACCCTTAAATTGCCTAAAATACCAAAAAAAATAAAAATAAGAACATAAATTTTATTATGTTTCTAGATATATATTTTGTGAAAATTTTGGTGAAGAAAATTCAAGAAAGGGATTAAAATTAAATTTCAAATAACCCTTTTATTAAAAATGAAACTGATAATCTAGTGTAGCCGAAATTATGTTTAATAAGTTGTATCAGGATTCTCAGCCATTAGATCAGTGCTAGATTTTCATTTATCGCCCCGAAACATGGCACAACGTTGGATGTAAAGAAACTAGCGTGCGCCCGCTCCACTAGATCAACTAACGGGATGGACTAACCCCGTTAGCTGAGATCGCCAAACGCGGACGGAACGCCAAACGGCGCCACAAAATTGCAACTAATCGTCGACGATTCTTTTGGAAGGTCTATCTCCTTCGTCTCCCAACCTTATCCTCTTCTAGAAGGTCTAGCTCATTTGTCACCCAATCTTATCATATAATTTTCAAGTTTGATCGATTTAATCTATTCTAGGGCTTAATTATGTATGTTTTTTGTTTCGAATTACTCCCTATATCATGCATGAATTTTCTGTTGAAAGAGAATTGATCAAATCAACTTAAAACAAAAATTTCGAATTTTTTTTGAAAATCTTGATTTTTTGAAATTGATGTTCTTGATCTTTTAGGCTACAATTTTAATTCAAATAGTTGCGCAACATGTTTTTAAACAATATTAGGATAATTTTTATATGATTGTAATATCATTCCGATCATGTTTGATCCAACTATGTTTTTGAAAAAAATTGGATTTTGATTTCAATTTCAAAAACAGTTATAGTAATGTTATGATGTTTTATTTTAGTTGTGTTCAACTATATTCTTTATTTTATGGCTAATGGAACAAAAATAAGATCTTGAAATGACCTAATTTGAAAGATCCTAAATTTTGACCTAAATTTGTTTTTTTAAAATTGATCATTGTAAAGATTGAATTATCGTGATTAGGGTAAGGGCTTTTGTTCTTCATTATCATATGAATAATCTGCCAATTACATATCGTGATTCATGATCTAAATGAAAAGTAATGAGACATGAAATTTCATCATACCAAATAAAGAACACTCGGTCATAGATCCGAGTCATATATTACCGAGACTAAGAAATAGGACCGAGAATCATCGGTCCAGACCTAGACTATGGACATGTGTTCTTAATTTAGGACCGAGACCGAGGACCGGTGTTCTTTATTAGGATTTGTATCTCCTAAATCCGACTAACTTTAAACAATATGTAAAAATGTAAGAAAGAAGAACACAATAAGACACAAATTTATAGTGGTTCACTCGAATTGAGCTACATCCACTTCAGCCACCACCATATTTTAGTATGAAGAAGAAAAAGGAATACATAGTTTTTGCCTCCAACTTTATCTCTCTAGAATTCTATCTCTAATCTATGTAAACCCTTAATAATCACATATTTATAGGGTAAACATTCAAGTAATAAACCTAAATAATTCTTGATCAGGCCCAAACCTAAAACCAAATACAAACCCAATAAACTCTAATTAACAATGTAGTGTTTTTTTATAAGTGTAGACTCCATAACTCAACAATCTCCCACTTGGAGACTAACTTCATCATCTCTCGATCGGTAGCGGCTTCCATCTGGTTTCTTAACGAAGAAGACCAACTGAAGTTGCACACAACTTCAGTTTCTCATTTGTCACAACTTTCGTCAGCATATCAGTTGGATTCTCACTCTTAGGAATCTTCTCAAGAGCTAATACTCCATCTTTTAAAGCTGACCGGATGAAATGATAACAAACTTGTATATGCTTCGTTTTGCTTTGATAAACAAGATTCTTCGCCAAATGAATGGCACTCTGACTGTCGCATCACAATATACTTCCCTCGTTGTCTTTACCCAGTTCTCGCAAAAAGGGTTTTAACCACATCATCTCCTTAGCAGCCTCTATCACAACAACATACTCTGCCTCACAACTAGAAAGAGCAACAATCTTCTGCAATTTTGAAACCCAACTGATTTCAGTACCTCCTAGAGTATAAATGTACCCTACTGTTTTCTTCATACTATCAATATCACTACCATTGTCAGCATCAACATATCCTTCTAAACCCATATTAGATTTTCGAAAACACAAAGCGATACCCATACTTCCTCTTAAGTATCGTAGTATCCACTTTACTACTTCCCAATGTTGTCTACCCGGGTTGCTCATGAATCTGCTAACAACTCCCACTGCATGTGCTATGTCTGTTCTTGTGCAAACCATCGCATACATAATACAACCAATGGAAGAGGCATACGGAACAATGGCCATGTAATTTTTCTCTTCCTCTGTTGAAGGCGACTGATCTTTCGATAGTCTGAAGTGACTAGCTAAGGGGGTAGTAACTGGTTTTGCATCATACAAGTTGAACCTGCTAAGAATTTTCTTCACATATACTTCTTGTGAAATCTTGAGAACTACTTAATCCCTGAAAATTCTCATCCCAATGATTTGTTTTGCAGCACCCAAATCCTTCATTGCAAAATATTCAGACAACTCTTCCTTGAACTTGTTAATCTCATACAAGATTACTCCATCAATTAACATGTCATCAACGTAGATGAGCAGAATAATGTATGATTTATCAAACCTCTTAATATAGCAACAATGATCAACTTCACACCTCAGAAAATTGTTCATTTTCATGAAGCTATCGAATTTCTTATACCATTGCCTTGGAGCTTGTTTTAAACCATACAGACTCTTCTAAAGTTTACACACAAGCTCATCTTTTCATTTGATTCCAAATCCTTTTAGTTGTCGCATATAAATCTCTTCATATAAATCACCATGAAAAAAAACAGTTTTGGCATCTATTTGTTGAAGATGAAGGTCTTCTTTCACAACCAAACTCAAAACAGTTCTGATTGTCATCAACTTAACTACTGGAGAGAAGATCTCATTGTAGTCAATACATTTTTTCTGTTGAAATCCTTTCACAACCAACCTTACCTTGTACCTCATGGTTTTATCATGTTCTTCTTTAATCCTGAAGATCAATTTGTTGTGAAGTGCTTTCTTTCCCCTTGATAGCTCAATGAGCTCCAAAGTTTGATTCAACATCAAAAAATCCATATCATCTTTCATTACAGACTCCCACTTAACCGATTCATCAGATTGTATTGTTTCCTCATAGCATTCAGGTTCACCTCTATCTGTCAACAAGATTTAGTTTAGAGATGGAGACCACCTCTCAACTGGTTTTTGTTTCATTGATGATATTCTCAACTGTATAACAGGTGTTTGTTGATTTACCTCTAGGGCCACGTTCTCAATGATTTCATCTTCAACAACACATTGTTCTTCTTCGACAGCCGGTATATATTTAGCTGAAAATTCTCTCAAATCGATTGTACCAGTCTCTCCCAACTTTGAATCACCATCTGATGTCTTCCCAACATAATCTTTGTAGAGAACCTGTTCATTGAAGATAACATTTCTGCTACGAATGATCATCCGATTTTGATTATCCCAGAAACGATAACCAAACTCGATATCACCATAACCAATGAAAAAAAGATTTATTAGACTTTGGATCAAGCTTGCTCCTATCACATTCATTAATATGAAATATGATAAACAACTAAACACTTTCACATAAGAAAGGTTTACCTTTTTATTGCTCCAGGATTCTTCAGGAATTCTTAATTCAAGAGGAATAGAGGGTCCCCTGTTTATCAAATAGGCAGTAGTATTTATAGCTTCTGCCCAGAAGGATCTAGGCAACTCTGTATGCAATCTCATGCTTCTAGCACGCTCGTTCAATATTCGATTCATTCGTCCAGCTGCTCCATTCTCTTGAGGCATTCGGGGAATAGTCTTCACCATATTAATCCCATTCACAGCACAATACTCTTTGAAATCTGAATTGATATATTCACCTCCGTTGTCAGATCTCAAGCACTTAACTTTCTGTTTTGTTTCATTTTCAACCAAAGCCTTCCATTTGTTGAAAATAACAAATACTTCAGACTTGTGCTTCATAAAATATACCCATACTTTTCTTGTCGAATCATTTATAAACGTCACGTAATATTGTGATCCGCCAATAGAAGAAACATGTGCAGGTCCCCACACATCAGTGTGTACCAACTCTAGCCTTTCTTTCTTGAGCTCCTTCCCAATCTTTAAGAAACTCACCTGTTTCTATTTTCCAAGAATACAGTTTTCACATAACTGATGTTCAACTGAATACAGTTCGGGAATCTGTCCATTCTTCAAAAGAATTTTCATTCCTTTTTCGTTCATATGGCGCACCCTACAACGCCACAACTCACTGTTCTTCGAGTCATCAATTACAGCAACAATTGTTTCTCTATAAGTTGAAGTCGTGTATAACGTTCCAGTTTTGTGACCTCCAGCAACAACAATTGCTCCTTTAGTCACCTTCCATGCACCATTTCCTTAACTGAAATTGTGACCTTCTTCATCAAGTTGTGTAACAGAGATCAGATTTCGCATTAAACCTGGAATATGTCTCACCTTATTAATCTTCCAAACAGAACTATTTTCCATCTTCAATTTGATGTCCCCCATGCCAACAATATCCAGTGGCTCACCATCTACGAGATAAACTTTCCCACAGTTTCCAGCCACATAATTCTCCATTAATTCTTTGTGGGCAGTGGTGTGGAAAGACGCTCCTGAGTCCAAAACCTATGAATCTAGTAGGCTATCAACAGATAGAAGTAATGCATCAGTGACAGATTCTGTAACAACATTGGCTGCATCATTTTTATCATCACCATTTCTCTTCGGTGCTTTGCAGTTCCTCTTTAAATGACCTTATTTACCACAATTCTAGCACTCAAATGTCCACCCATACTTGAACTGACTCCTCCTGCTCCTCAACATAGATATGCTCTTATAAATTTCAGTTTAGCATTTCCAACTGAATTACTAATTGCTGCCCTCATAGGTTCCCAACTATTTGGTAAAGATGCTAACAAAATCAGGGCACTAACTTCATCTCCAAAATCAATCTCAATAGATAGAAATTGATTCACAATTATATTGAATTCATTCAAATAAGTAGTGATAGAAGTACCATCAACCATTCTTAAGTAAAAGAGTTTTTTCATTAAGTGTACCTTGTTGTTAGTAGATGGTTTCTCATACATATCAGAAAGAGATTTCATCAGAACCATGGTGGTCTTCTCCTTTGCTACATTGTGAGCAACCGTCTTGGCTAGCGTCAATCGGACAACTCCCAAAACCTGTCTATCAAGGAGTTTCCATTTAGCTTCATCCATTTTCTCTAGTTTCTCACTCAAAGGAACATGAAGCTTCTTTCCATAGAGTTAATCTTCAATCTGCATTCTATAGAAGGCACAATATGTCCCATCGAATCCTTCAATCGCATGTCCTATATTGTTCTCACTTATCATTGTTTCCAATGCTTAGATCTAGCCTAGCTGCTCTAATACCAGTTGTTAGGATTTGTATCTCCCAAATCCGACCAGCTTGAAACAATCTGTAAAAATGCAAGAAATAAGAACACAAGAAGACACAAATTTATAGTGGTTCACTCAAATTGAGCTACATCCACTTTAGCCATCACCAGATTTCACTATGAAGAAGAAGAAGGAATACAGAGTTTTTACCTCACACTTTATCTCTCTAGAATTATGTCTCTAATCTATGTAAACCCTAAATAATCACATATTTATAGGGTAAACATTCAGGTAATAAATCTAAATAATTGTTGGTCATGCCCAAGCCCAAAACCAAATACAAACCCAATAAACTCTAATTAATAATTTAAAGTTTATTATAAGTGTTAGGACCAAGTCTTAAGATTCTTGAGTTAGGACCAAGTCTTAAGACCGGTGTATTTGAGCTAGTACCGAGACTTAAGACCGGTGTTCTTAATTAAGAACTAAGCAACCTAACCGAGGTTTCTAACCTCGGACCGAGAAGTCTGACTTGAGACTGAGCCTCCTAGGTCCACGCTCGAAGAAACCTAGACTTGGGAATGAGCCTCTCGAACCCAAGACAAAGCCTTATAGACCCTTGACCCATGCTCTTGAGCCTTGGTCCAGACCACCCTAGTATAGACCGAGCCCATCCGAGCCCAGATCATTAAGACTAAACCAAACCCTTGGACTCCGGTCCTAAGGCCTGTTTGGTTCCACTTTTCGAAATCCAAAATTATTTTTATGATTTTGGAACCCGAATCTATTCTCAAATAATCCCTAAAGGTTAGAAAATGATATTTAATTATTTTTAGTATATTTCATAAACCAATATTTTGGATAAGGCCGTGTCTGAAATTAATTTTTAAATTCTAATAATTTTATGATATTTTCTGGGTTTTTATTCAGTATTATATCAACGCAATCATAGGTATGCCTTTCTAAATAATTTTATATAATTATATACGCAATCTAAACATATTTTTGTTTAGAACCCCAGACTACTAATTAAAGAAAATAAATATTAAATATCCAGACTTTGTTTATTTTAAAATTTTAAAACCTTCCTTTGATAGGCCCGTAAGACATAGCGTGAAAGCCCTTTCCTGAGTAACAAAAAATATGAACCCTTACAGAAATTATGGTATAAATACGTTTATAAATGTATTATTTTAATGATTTTCCAAAAAACATTTAGTGACTCTGATTTCGAATAAAAAATCATTTAAATTAGTTATGTTTAATTTAATTTAAATCTGGTTTTAACCAAATTATTATTTGGTCCCCAGATTATTAAAATTTGAACAAAATTAACTATTTTTACATGATTATTTTTTAAAAACTCCCAAGTATTGTTTTAAAAATATTTTAAAATAATGTTTTCTTTTAAAAGAAGCCTGACTTGCAAACCAAGATTGAAACGCATCGAACCTCGAGCCTCCCCGCGATATTCCCCGCCACGTGTCAATGACATGTGCTAAGCTACGGAGGAAGCAATTATTGGGGGTTACAACTTTCTTGACGACTCTACTTTGGAAAGTAACATTTCTTTTTTAATTTAAAAAATATATAAATCGAAATCTGGCTATATAATTTTTTTTTATAACATTTATAGTACCTTGACAATAGTCCACCTTACAATGTTTATCACCTCAAAAGGTACATCATCTAGAATTATGTGAAGAAGTACTTGATCAAAATTCTATACTTCTACCAATTACGTGAAGACCGATAATATCGGTTTGTCACCGAGAGATGTTGCGAGAATAAAAACTAGGAACCCAGAATGGATCCCCTACTGGCTTTGATACATCAGTTAGTATGCGTCCTTAGAGATGGACTGGAGAGATTCTAACCCAAACCTCGATAGAATCTTAGCACACAAAACTTGGTTACTTTACCCAACCGTTGTTTAACGTGCCCAAACAACAAAGCCTTGACAAAGTCAAACATTTATAATCGATATAATAAATATCTCTAAGCGTAATAGATTTTATCAAAATCAAATGACATGTTTTCAAGTTGATTATACATCTCAGAATGTCTCTTCTAGAGAACGAAGATATATTCCTCTATAGCCACCATTTCCACGAAAATGAATGGTACTATCGAGTTTACGGTCTCAGTATTGCTCTCAAATACAATCACTTCCGAATTCATCATAACTTCATGATAAGAATGCAACTAAAATGGAACTTGGTACACATGGCTTTCATGTTAGGAGATCTCCATATATGTTCAACTATCGAAGAGTTCAAGGCCATTATGATGATCGAAAACAAAAACATCATAATACTCAAACCATACAAGAAATTCATGTCCCTTCAATGAAGAATTCGGGGTATACAAAGACTACGGTTGATAAGATTATGGCAATAACCTACAGGACCTTCCATGATGGGTAAACCTTGCCACATAGACTAGAGAAATGCCACTAAATTTCACTACCTCCCTTACCATCAAAATCATGATGGATCACTTTCTCTTCACTCCAACAAGAATCCTTACGCCATCCTCCAAAATACTGTTACCATCTCGTGGTAGGATATAAGGATCCCACTAGCATCATCTTAGTTGAAACGCTATTAAGGCTAAACATATCGTATTTCACAAACATTAACACGAGAGGAGCTTTAATCATCTTATACATTTGGCTCCTAGAAATGATGGAATGTATACCTCCTCTACTTCATGGTAATGTGATGAGAGCTTCCTTTTATCGTATAGGTCATGTTATTTGTATGTGCATTTTTCTATTATTTTTACAATTTCAATTCTCCTCTAATCTATAATCACAATCATCCACGATGTCCGTGCTGGCATACATCGAGTTGGTCCGTTGGGTAGATAACTTACACTCTAATTGATGGCACTTTGAAGATTACGGCCTGACCCCATCATGAGGTTCCTAAAATACAAAGTAAACTCCAACTATATGGTAAAGATGCAATAAAGATGGAAACCCGACAAACGATCCTACTCCTTCAATAGAATGGCTATATATCTAACCATAGAAGAATTTCAGGTTATCCTAATGATAAATAACAAAAACATTATACATCTAAAACCATTAAAAGACTCGATGTTTATCGGAAAACAACTATAAAAAAAAGTAAGTTCAAGCGTCCATTAAAACCATTATACTCCAAAACAACGTCCGATGTTATCATCGTCGGCATGAACATCAATTTCAAGGCTTGGGATAAATGGAAATAAAAGATGGAGAATTCCTTATAAAAGCAAGATCATTTATGATTATAATGTTAGTCTTGCTGACTCGTTTCTTCATAGCTCCAGCAAATGATAAGCCTTCCTCAAGAATTATTGAGGTAGCATATCAACTACGAAAAGACAATAAAGATTCTCCTAGTATTATCTTAGCAGAAACACTCCTGGGTATGAACAACTCCCATGGATCTTCCACTATGAGTAAAATGGGTCCCCTCTTAGTCCTCTACATCTGACTGCTTAAGAAGTTCAAGCGTCTACCGCTGTTATTCCTAAAGGAATCATGTCCCCCTTCATCCAATACCAAAGAATGAATGAAGCTTTGTACGAACTCCCGATACAAGGCAATGATGAAATATGGGACATTTTACCCTAGTATCCCATCAAAAAATGACTTTCATGATAGATGACAAGCCAATCGTTCTACTCATGGGTTTGGAATAGGTTACCTACTACAATACTTACGACCTGTTGAGGCAATAGGATTCTAGATACATTGAAGTTGTTATTGCGGTAGATAGACCTATAAACCGAAGGATCTATGCAGAAATAAACTACTGTGTTCTTCTTTTCAGTCATATTTTCATATTTCATCTTGCGCATTAAACCCAAGTAAACAATTCCTCCTTGATTCTGTTTCAAGTGTTTACACAAGTTTGCGTAGAATAGAAAGCGAATTAAATCCCTAACATGATTTATTTTAAACTGTTTTTCATAAGCCTTCATCCTTAGCCAGACCCCGACTCTAACGATAAAGCCGATCCTATCAAAACAATACAGCTGGCCAATTTTGTCTTCTCTTAACTTTTATCATCTGGGCGGTTTGACAAATACCTGCTCTCTAGGGACTACTATTGGACTTATACCAAAATAGGTACCTGATCACTTTGGAGATTCTTCTGCTTCCCAAAGTCTATCATTAGACTTGTATCAAAAAGGAAACAAATCAGTGTGCGTATTTGAAGGTCCATTTTTCCTATTCCCAAAGTGATCTGATTACACCAGAATAGAAACTTCCAGTTGTTTTATATCTTTGATTTGGTCTGTTCAACTGCCCGTTAATTGTTTTGTACGGATTACTTCAAGATTGCACCTAGAATTGTGTCGACCAAATATTCTACCGGTTTGTTGTTTGAATATCGAATGACCGGCCTTGCTGTTGATGAGTGAAAACCGATCTTCGAAGAATAAGTTTACTGATTATTTAGCTTGAGCGGTAAGCTTGTTTGAACCGATCTTGTACTTGATTCTGTTGTAGAGGTAGCCCAAATGATATAACTTAGATTTCTGGTTTTTGCCGCCTTTGCAATATCGGTCGACCAGTCTAGAGTAATAAGGCTGATTTAATAATTTGAAAGATCCTAGTGTTTCTTGCACAAACAATAAATTTAGTTAATTTCTTTAGATAGTTAATTACCTACTAATTAACTATCTAATTTATTTAACAATTCTTGTTTTTATATTATTTATGTTAAATATTAAAAACCTGTAATTGTTGGCCGGTTTAAATTTATTTTGAGGAAAGATTTTGTGAAAAATTTGAGAGAAAAAATTGTAAAAAATTCTGTAAGTTAATTTCTTTAGTAATTTCTCCCTTTTTGATATTTTTAATTTAAAATTATCAAAACCAACATTTTTGAAACAAAAATCGGATCATTAAGTCCCCAAAATATTATAAATTCTGAAACTTGATAAGTATAAGAAAATCATAGGAATATAAGAAGAAGCATAACTGTAGAAATTAGTGTCCCCCTTCATCCAGTTTTTTTATCAATTCGGTGAAGAATTTGTTCACAAAACCGCGGCTCGGATGTCCAGCAACCCCAGTCTCTCGTGCCAATTATGCAGAAGCTTGGTTGGGGCAATGTTCTCGATCTGCGGGTTAACGGTTGATCATCCTCCTCTTCTTCATCAAAAATCGGAATTTCATTGCTTGCGGCAGGATTTTCAACTGGTGTTTTAATTGTCAGTCCAGTATTCGTTATCTCAGACTCTTGAGCTCTTTTTCGTTTAGACGCCCTTGTCTTCTTGGTAAATGGAGGAGAAGCATTTTTCTCTTTATTAATTTGTTCTTGAAAAGTTCTAGTCACTCTCTCATTTTCTTCCTCGTCTTCCTTAGCTTTGGCATCTTCTTCGTCTTGGATCCGTCGGGCAGCGTCTTCATGCATTCTCAATTTTTCGGCGTCGGCAACGCCTTGATTCTTCACCAGCTTGTAAAGCTATAAAGATATAGTTTGAACCGAGGAGAGAGTTTGAAAGGTTACCTCTTGTATCCTTGCTAGTTTTACATCTTGAGATGAAGCATTTTCTTTTGTAACATTGGTCACATGGGCTTCCAAGGATGCCTGCCACGGGGCCATGGATTTCTGGATCAGTTCCTCAATCATCATTTTTAGTCGTTCTTCCGAAAAGGGAAGTATTGAACCGACGAACTAGTTTTGCACCGGAATCGCTCTATGAGAGTTGGCGTGAACAGACATTTCTGTTCGAGCGGGTCTATCAACACTAGTTTCACGTGACTTATTTCGGTCAGAAGACTTACCCGAGGGAGTCTTGGCCGATTTAGTAGAAGACGGGTTTGAGATACTTTTTCTTCTTCTTCATTATCTGAAATGTCGACGAAAGATTTCGGTTGACCAGAAGGATGACTATCTTCTGACTTGTATTGGCGTTGCTCCTCAGTTTCAAATATTTCTAGTTCCACCAATGGAGACTGCCGGTTTGGATGATTGACCGACTTCAAAATTATTATCGGCTTGAGTTTCTTTTTGTTGATTATATTCTTCCTCAACCGGTTTCTCATCATCCTTGTGAATAATTGCATCGAAATCTTTTAGTATGGTTTTGAGCAGTGTGAGTACAATACCATCTACTTCGGTGACATCTCCATTTAAATTCAAGTCCTCCTCTCTCTTTTCAATAATTGGTAACAATATTCTCCGCCTAGCATTCACTTCGGCCACATGATATCTGATGAGAGCTTCATGGACCGATGTGCTTCTTACAAAACTGAAGGCCACTTCTTCCATAGAGAGAAGTGTCGATCATTTCTTTTCCTCCGGCACATCAGGAAGAGCATCCTTGAAGCTTATTTCCATCCTTGCATTAACCCATGCATAGAAAATATTGGAGGCTTCAAATCCCCTTTCGTCAACCTGTTTTAGAATGTCGGTCACAATATCTTTCGTCGCTCTCTCGTTTCTTTGGAGATCCGGTGATTCAACAGAATCTTTAACAATATCATTAACTTCCTCTTCATGAGGACTTGGAATCTCTTCAGTTTCAGTTTGGACTATTTCTTGATGCTCATTAAAACGGTTTGGAGCGTTAATTTATGGATTGCCTGTATCTGATTTTGTCGGCTCCCTTATCTTGGCTTGTTCTTGTTCTTTATCGGTCACCCGATCTTTTTCAGAGCCTGTCCGGTCGATTTAAGCATTCTGACCGGTCGCATCATCAACACTTGTTTGATCGGTTTCGGCCATCCGATTGACTCCGGTCACCACATTGTTAATAATATTCGATACTATCGGTTGAACTTCTAAAGGCGCAAGTTAAACCGGTAGTGCTGTAGTGTCTTTAAAACCGGGGAAGAAGAGGAGATATGAACATTTACCTCAGGATGGGCAGTCTATTCAGGAATAGATGTCCCTGTTGTTTTTGATCGTTGACCGCGCTAGTAGTAGACTCGGCACGAGTCTGAATGTTGATCGGTGTGGCCGCGCGGTTCTCTAAAGTGGGACCTTAGGACTCGATTCAGTTGCCTCACTGTCGGTTTCTTCATCAACCGGTGTCGCATGCATCGGTTCTTTACCCTATTCCAATTTACCCTTGGAAGCCTTGCCCTTTGTTTCTTTAGCTTTTGGTTTTTTAACCTTAGGTTCTTTAACATTAGGTTGTTTGCACTTTGATTCTTTAACCTTTCTAGCTCTAATAAGGCATTTCTCTATATTACTTGAAATTAACAGTTTACTATTAGAGAGTATGATACCTAGACCGGTAGAAACATTTAGATGGAGCATAATCTTGCCGATCGACATGGCGTATCCTAAGCACCGGTTGGTCTTAGGAGATACCATCTCGCATAGGATTTCAAATAGTACAGGATAGCATGCCAACCATCATATCAAATTTTGACTGAGTGATGCTGTCGAAATTACCTCCTCTGGCTTGAATTGCCTTTGAAACAATGTCGCACAAAATCTGATACTCAACCCATGGAGTTCTTCTTTCCATTAAGCTGCACTGTTTCACCGGTATTGGAAATCATCATTTGGATGTTGCGAATTGAATCCTATGATAATTTGATGGAGAAGTCGTGCCCCTTCGTCGGAAGTTGAAGAACTTCGGCGAATACTTTCTCAGAAATTTCAAATTTAATGTCGTGCACCTCCGCATGGATGATCCACTTATTTAACTTTGCGGATTTAAAGAACTCCTTAACTGCATCCTTCAAAAAACTTGCGGAGGCCAGAATCCACCAGAAGTTCAAAAAAAAGCTCTCTAGCATCATTATCTTCGATGGTCAAGACAAAATCAAAATCCACAATGAGGGATGTTCTGGCGTAAGTTAGATCATTTTGAAGAAAGACTTTGAGAAGGAGAAAAACCTTAAGCTTTATGAGAGAGAAAACGTTTGAGTTTGTTGTGGTTTGCTCTTTGAATAGGTGGCTTGTTAAAGAGAGGCTTGGTTGAAGTGCATTTAATGTCATATTGAATAAAAGAACTGTCCCTTATGATACACCTTTTTCATGCTTCCCGAAACGGTGCTTTTAAGCATTGGAGAGGTGATAAACTGTCGCAGAGAATCTCAAGAAAATATGATATTACTGACTGCTCAGGCGTCATTGACTAGTCAATATAAATTGACTAGATTTGAAATGCCAAGATATTTATTTGATGTCAATGTCAAAGAATAGACCGCATAGTTGTGGAGCATATCCGGTCATCAATTTGTCCGAAGAGATCATCTTCTTCAGATTGTTGAAGATAATCCTCGACCAGTTAACAAGAGTTCCTTCATTGATGGCAACCATCAACTCAAAGGTTCCCTTAGAGTAATATTGAGTGTTCTATTTCCCAATGATGTTCTTCCCGACCACTCAATATTTGAAACTTGGCTGGAGGGAAGCTTTTACTCCATAAGTCTTGACCGGACGTATGGAGTTAGAAAAGTGGTGATGCATTTCATTTATGATTTCGTTAGAGAAGAAGAGGTCAGAAAATCCCTCAGTGAGAAGTTCGCAGCTCCGTGCGAGATCTTTCTCACTAAAAATAAATTCCTGACCTTGAATGATAACAGTGATAAGATCCTCACAGATCACTTGGACAGTTTGGAAAAATTCAAGAATGATACCGATATTGATGGAAGACCGGTCTTCTAGGAACGGTCTTAGGCCAGTTGCCTGAAGAGACCTGAACATGGTGGGCACCTCATTGTCCTCACAAGATAAGGCTGACTCAAAGTCTACCAATAGAGTGTTTTTGAGAGAGTAGGATATATCTTTTGTTTGAGATGAATTGTCGATGTATAAATAAGATAGGATTTTGGACCATTAGGGTGTCTTGGGGATTGTGTTGGGTCAAATTAGTTTGACTAAGGATCAAATCAGTTTGACTAACGAAATTTTGATGACGAGTTTGTATAAAACTTAAACTAAGCCATCTAATTATTTTTGTGCAGGTGCATCAAAACCGTGCTAAATTAGACTTAGTCTGAATGAGTTTCATTAGACTTACTAGCTATTAGACGCATTAAGTTAGACGTGAAGTCTAACAGGCGTAGTTAGACGTGCAATTTAACAGACGTAGTTAGACGTGCAGTGTAACAGATATGTAGTTAGACGTGCAGTCTAACAGATACGTATACGTAGTTAGACATGCAATCTAACAGACGTAGTTAGACGTGCAGTTTAATAGACGTAGTTAGACGTGCAGTCTTACAAATACGTAGTTAGCCGTGCAGTCTAACAGATACGTAGTTAGCTGTACAATCTAACAGATACGTAGTTAGACGTGCAGTCTCACAGACGTAGTTAGACGTGTAGTCTATCAGAGACGTAGTTAGACGTGCAGTCTAACAGACGTAGTTAGACGTGCAGTCTAACAAACGTAGTTAGACGTGTAGTCTAACAGATGTAGTTAGACGTGTAGTGTAACAGATGCGTAGTTAGACATGAAGTCTAACAGGTGTAGTTAGACTTGTAGTCTAACAGACGTAGTTAGATGTGCAGTCTAATTGATACGTAGTTAGAAGTGCAGTCTAACAGATACATAGTTAGACGTATAGTCTAATAGACGTAGTTAGACGTGTAGTCTAACAGATGCTTTGTTTGACGTGCAGTCTAACAGATGAAAGTTAGACGTGTAGTCTAACTCCTTCAAATTAGTCTAAAGTGACTCGTAGTTAGACGTGTCGTCTAACTCCATTAGACTTGGTGGTCTAATGGATCCTGCTATTAGATGGGGCGTCTAACTTCATTAGACTTGTCAGTCTAATTGGAGCACGTCTAATGCTATGTTTAAGCAGTTGCTTGAAGCTAACATCCGTCTACCCACGATCAACTAGCTGTACGCTACTCCTGCTACACTATTCCAGGCAGGTCATTACGACAGTCAGTTACATCCAATAAATTAATACTACGTAAGCAAATATTTTTCCACTACTTTTTCTTGCAGGTCAATCCTAGAAGAATATTCGGCGCACTACCAGATTGGTACGTCCACGATCATGGTGCTCAGAGTCTGCTGCATCATATTAAAATTAAAATTATTAATCATATTATAAAATTTTAAAATAAAATTATAATTTCAAAATATATAATAAAATTATAATTATTTACTATTTATTTATTAATACTTTAGTAATTATTCAAAATAAAATATATTATAAATAAAATTTTATATAAATTAAAATGTTTTCAATAACATTATTATAATTACTGATTTATTTTGGATAGAATAAACCTTTATTTAGTAAATAATTAAGAAAAATATTTTAAATATATTAAGTTTATAAAATAAAATTTAAAAAAAATAATGTATTTATCATATATATTTACTTGTTAATATCCTAAATAACATATCTTTCAATGATTTTCATTTTTTATTGTACAAATCTATTAAATAAATATTAAAAATATACAGTAATTTAAAATATTATTTAGGATTAATAATATTTTGGATGTTTGTTTTTCTAATCTTACGGTTTTAAATATTGTTACATTATTTTTATCATAATGTATTTCTTAAATAAAAAAAAGTTAATTAAATAATTTTTAATTGTAAATTATTCAGAAATGTAAAATATATTTAAAATTAACATTAATTGTTTTTATTTATTTTTGTTATTTTTAAATTATTACTCATATTGAATTGTTAATCATTTTTAATAATAAGTTTATTTCATTTTGAAAATGTTACATATTTTGAATTAAGAGTTCAATTAATTAAATAAATAAAATTATAATATTAAGAAAATAAATTTATTTTATTCTATATTATTAATAAATTATGTTAATAAAAAAATAGTTAATATTTTTTATTTAAATTTATTAATTAACATTGTTAAGTACATTTCTAAAAATAGATAAAATTAAATACAAGTGTGAACATAAATGAAATCAAAAGAAATTATATTTAAAAATAACAATTAGTAATATAAATTAATATAATTATATATGTAACAATAAAAGAATAATTATTTAAATATTATTAATCTGTGTATTATTTCTTATATTATCTAATATATTATAGATATTATATACATATTTATAATAAAATAAAAATATTTACTTTTTCTAATATTATTTATATTTTTATAATTATTTTTAATAATATAACTATATATATATATAGGAATAATATTTTTATAATATTTATAATTGGATAATTATTCTTTATAAAAAAATAATACATTCTTTTATTATAATATAAGCTCTAATATTTTGAATAACAACAATAATATTTAAAATAATAATATTGAAATTAATATTTTTAAAATTATTATTAATTTATTTGAATATTATATATTTTATAATTCAATATATATTATTTGATAAATAAATTTATTACACATTTAATATACAATTAAAAGATATTAATATTATTTCACAATAGTCTTATTTTTCATTATTAACTCTTAAATAAGTCATAATATACAACATATTCACACTAAATTTAATATTAATTCATTTATGATAAAATATTTTGAAATTGTGAATTATGTAATACAATTAATAATGTTAATTTTTATATATTTTATGTTTATAATTGTTAAAATTAATTATAATTTTAAATTAAAAAGTTTTGCAAAACTTTTTATTTATATAAAATTTCATTTATAATTTTTTTTATTTTGAAAAATTACCAAAATATTTACTAAATAAATATACAAATAATTAATAATAATAATTATGAATCAAATATTTTGATACAATAATTTTATTTTTAAATATTTTTTATGATTAATACATATAATTTATTATTAATATTTTTATTTACTTTTGTTTTTATATTTGGAAAGTAATGGTATAAAATAATATTTCAAATTTATTTAATTAATTTTATAATATTAAAAAATGATTACATATTTTAATAATATATATATATATTAAAATTATTAATCATATTATCAAATTTTAAAATAAAATTATTATTTCAAAATATATAATAAAATTTTAATTATTTACTATTTATTTAGTAATATTTTAGTAATTATTCAAAATAAAATATATTAGAAACAAAATTTTATATGAATTAAAATGTTTGCAAGAAAATTATTATAATTACTTATTTATTTTGATTAGAATAAACCTTTATTTAGTAAATAATTAAGAAAAATATTTTAAATATATTAAGTTTATAAAATAAAATTTAAAAAAATAATGTATTTATCATATATATTTACTTGTTAATATCCTAATAACTTATCTTTCAATGATTTTTATTTTTTAATTTAGAAATCTATTAAATAAATATGATAAAATATACATTAATTTAAAATATTATTTAGGATTAATAATATTTTTGATGTTTATTTTCCTAATCTTACCGTTTTAAATATTATTACATTATTTGTGTCATAATATTCCCGTTAGAGAAAAAAAAATTAAATAATTTTTAATTGTAAATCATTGAAATGAAAAATATATTTAAAATTAACATTAATTGTTTTATTTATTTTTGTTACTTTTAAATTATTACTCATTTTTAATAATAATTTTATTTAATTTTGAAAATGTTACATATTTTGAATTAAGATTTCAAATAATTAAAGAAACAAAATTATAATATTAAGAAAATGAATTTATTTTATTCTATAATTTTAATAAATTATGTAATATAAAAAAATAGTTAATATTTTTTATTTAAAGTTATTAATTAACATTGTTAAGTACATTTTTAAAAATAGATAATATTAAAAACAAGTGTGAACATAAATGAATACAAAATAAATTATATTTAAAAATAACAATTAGTAATATAAATTAATATAATAATATATGTAAAAATAAAAGAATAATTATTAATATGTATATTATTTCTTATATTAACTAATATATTATAGATAATATATAAATATTTATAATAAAATAAAAATAATTATTTTTTTAATATTATTTATATTTTTATAATTATTTTTAATAATATAACTATATATATATATATAATATATATATATATATATATATGAAAAATATTTTTATAATATTTATGATTGGATAATTATTCTTTATAAAAAAATAATACATTATTTTATTATAATATAAACTCTAATATTTCGAATAAAAACAATAATATTTAAAATAACAATATTGAAATTAATATTTTTAAAATTATTATTAATTTATTTGAATATTATATATTTTATAATTCAATATATATTATTTGATAAATAAATTTATTAAATATTTAATATATAATTAAAAGATATTAATATTATTTTATAATAGATTTATTTTCCATTATCAACTCTTAAACAAATTCATATTATACAACATATTCACAATAAATTTAATATTAATTCATTTATGATAATAATTTTGAAATAATATTCTTACTGTTTTTTATCCTAATTTTATAGTTAATTTTATAGTTAATTATCAAATAAAAAATTAATACTATAAAAATAAAAAATAAATATCCGTTTATATATATATATATATATATATATATATATATATATATATATATATATATATATATATATATAAATATAAGATTTCTTTTCAAAATACAATTATTCATATATGGTAAGTATCAAAATTTGATATACTCTATTTCATAAATAATATTATTATTTTTAATATTAATAAAATAATATTTTGAATTTTTAAATTCAATATAATTAAAAAAATATTAAAAGTCAAGTTAGGACTAATTATTGTGTAATGAAACCTAATTAGAAAAATTACATAAAAATCCCAAAAAAACAATTTAACGTTAAAATATTGTATTTATTTTATTCAAATTAAATCCAAGAAGCGGTTGGAATTATTTAATTAAGATTTTAAACATAAATTATAAATAATTTATGGCTTAGAACAAATAAATAAATACCCCTAAATTGCCAAAAATACCAAAAAAATAAAAATAAGAACATATGTTTTATTATGTTTCTAGATATATATTTTGTGAAAATTTTGGGTAAGAAAATTCAAGAAAGGGATTAAAACTAAATTTCAAATAACCATTTTTATTAAAAATTAAACTGATAATCTGGTGTAGCCGAAATTATGTTTAATAGGTTGTAGCGGGATTCTCATCCATTAGATCAGCGCTAGATTTTCATTTATCGCCCCGTAACATGGCACAACGCTGGATGTAATGAAAACAGCGTGCGCCCGCTCCACTAGATCAACTAACGGGATGGACTAACCCCGTAAGCTAAGATCGCCAAACGCGGACGGAACGCCAAACGGCGCCACAAAACGACGTCATTTAGGGTCTTCTTCTTCGTTGAATAGGGATGCTCGTCAGAATTGCGACTGATCGTTGGCGATTCTTTTGGAAGGTCTATCTCCTTCGTTTCCCAACTTTATCCTCTTCTAGAAGGTCTAGCTCATTTGTCTCCCAAGATTTTCAAAAAAAAAATCGAAATTTTTGTTTTAAGTTGATTTGATCAATTCTCTTTCAACAGAAAGTTCATGCATGATATAATTTTCAAATTTGATCAATTTAATCTATTCTAGGGCTTAATTATGTATGTTCTTTGTTTTAAATCACTCCCTATATCATGCATGAACTTTCTGTTGAAAGAGAATTGATCAAATCAACTTAAAACAAAAATTTCGATTTTTTTTTTGAAAATCTTGATTTTTTGAAATTGATGTTCTTGAGCTTTTAGGCTACAATTTTAATTTAAATAGTTTTGTAACATGTTTTTAAACAATATTAGGATAATTTCTATATGACTGTAATATCATTTCGATCATGTTTGATCCAATTATGTTTTTTGAAAAATATTGGATTTTGATTTCATTTTCAAAAACAGTTATAGTAATGTTATGATGTTTTATTTTGGTTGTGTTCAACTATATTCTTTATTTTAAAGCTAATGGAACAAAAATAAGATCTTCAAATGACCTAATTTGAAAGATCATAAATTTTGACCTAAATTTGTTTTTTAAAATTTGATCATTGTAAAGATCGAATTATCGTGATTATGGTAAGGGCTTTTGTTCTTCATAATCATATGAATCATCTGCCAATTACATATCGTGATTCATGATCTAAATAAAAAGTAATGAGACATGAAATTTCATCATACCAAATAAAGAACACTCGGTCTTAGATCCGAGTCATATATTACCGAGACTGAGAAATAGGACCGAGAATCTTCGGTCCAGACCTAGACTAAGGACATGTGTTCTTAATTTAGGACCGAGACCGAGGACCGGTGTTCTTTATTAGGATTTGTATCTCCTAAATCTGACCAACTTGAAACAATCTGTAAAAATGCAAGAAAGAATAACACAAGAAGACACAGATTTATATTGGTTCACTCGAATTGAGTTACATCCACTTCAGCCACCACCAGATTTCACTATGAAGAATAAGAAGGAATACAAAGTTTTTGCCTCACAATTTATCTCTCTAGAATTCCGTCTCTAATCTATGTAAACCCTTAATAATCACATATTTATAGGGTTAACATTCAAGTAATAAACCTAAATAATTCTTGGTCAGGCCCAAGCCCAAAACCAAATAAAAACCCAATAAACTCTAATTAACAATGTAGAGTTTATTATAGGTGTAGGCTCCAACTCAACAATCTCCCACTTGGAGATTAACTTCATCTTCTCTCGATCGGTAGCGACTTTCCATCTGGTGTCTTAACGAAGAAGACCAACTGAAGTTGCACACAACTTCAGTTTCTCATTTGTCACAATTTTCGTCAGCATATCAGTTGGATTCTCAAGAGCTAATACTCCATCTTTTAAAGCTGACCAGATAAAATGATAACGAACCTGTATATGATTCGTCTTGTCATGATAAAAAGGATTCTTTGCTAAATGAATGGCACTTTGATTGTCGCATCGCAACATACTTCCTTCGTAGTCTTGACCCAATTCTCGCAAAAAGGGTTGTAACCACATCATCTCCTTAGCAGCCTCTATCACAACAACATACTCTGCCTCACAACTAGAAAGAGCAACAATCTTCTACAATTTTGAAACCCAACTGATTGCAGTACCTCCTAGAGTATAAATGTACCCTGCTATGCTCTTCCTACTATCAATATCACCACCATTGTCAGCATCAAAATATCCTTTCAAACCCATATTAGACTTTCGAAAATACAAGCGAGACCCGTACTTCCTCTTAAGTATCGTAGTATCCACTTTACTACTTCCCAATGTTGTTGTTTGATAAAATCAGACCGGCTCAAATAAACCTAACTTAAATAAACTTTCCATGCAGGAACAAGGAACCGGACCGGATAAACCTAAAGAACCGGCTAAGAAAACGAACCGGTCAAGCTAGTAAACCGACCAAGAACACCTGGAACTTGACCGCACAAAGAAAGGATCGGCCAAAGCAAAACCGGAAACATCAAACAGCCGATCAGCCACAAAGCAGAGGAATAACCGGAAGAAGTCCGGTTACGTCAATCATACGAAAAGCCATTCGGTTAAGTCGAATGACCGACCTGCACAAGAAGACAATTTGGGTATCTGTTGAGAATGATACCAAAGGAACAGACTGAACACTTCCATATCCATACAAGTCTGAGGAAAGCCTGTAGGCTGCAGAAGACAGTACTACCGGATCCTTCCACTTCGGGATAAGCCAGAAAGGAAATCTTCCAAGTACAGACAACTGTCCAACAGACAGTGTCTACATTGAGTAAAAGACAAACCCAGCAGGTTTGTCTTACAAACCGGAAGAACAGACCGTCAGGTCTGAGACAGAATACCAGGTCTGAGCTTGACCATCAGGTCTGAGGAAACGACCGAAGGTCTGAATCTCTAAAACACTGAATCACTGCACCTCTGTTCAGCCAATCGGATTCAAGGCAGTGAAATATGACCGTTGGCATATTTCACCTATAAAAAGGGGCAGTTGAAGAAGAGTAAATGCGGGACACAGAGCTACACAGTGGGACAAGTAAGATACAGTGAAGCAAGTGATAAATTCTAAGAGCATTTACTCCAAGTGATAAGACTGTGATATTCTAGAAAGCATAAGGGCAAAAGTAAAAGTGTGTGTTCTACAATTTCGGTGTAAATTGTAAGAGTATTATCGAGCAGGAAATAAGTCTCGATCGGATTGTAATTGTATTCCTTAGTGAATATCCTTCTCGCGGTTTCGAGAGGAAGGGGTGACGTAGGAGTTTTATCTCCGAACATCCATAAAATATGTCTTGTTATTTACTGTCTGCCGGTTTCATTATCTAACCAATTCATACCGATATAACCGACCTAACACTATCCAAGCCGAATTTCCAGAATACCGAAGCCGACCCACCATTTTTAGACCTCCATCATCCGAAACCGATTCTGCCTATCATACAAGTGTGCCACTTCAACCTGAAAGCAAATCTCTTCCGCGCTTGAACCTAGTTCAAGGATTTGTGACAGGTTGTGTAGTATTGAAACCCCGGTGTTAATCTCTAACCAGATTAACCACCACATTACGAGTAAGAACCGCTAACCGGTCCAACCCCCGGTCCTCCAGCGGCTACCTAGATCCTAACAATTGGTATCAGAGCAGGTAGTTTCAATACTCAAGCAAGCATGTTTCAAGATAGGCCCCCAATGCTAGAAGGTGATGACTTTGCCAACTGGAAGGCACGCATGCACCTGCACTTAATCACCCTGGATGATGAAATGGAGTCCATTCTGACCGAAGGACCGATATTTATTGATAAGGATAGAAAGGAATGGACGGCTGAAGATAGAAGGAGAAACAATCTGGACAACCATGCAAGAAACAGGATCTCCAACAGCGTGGACAGAAACACATACTGCAAGATCAGAGATTGCAAAACTGCGAAGGAGACATGGAACACGGTTATCCAGATCTTTGAAGGAAACGAAAGAACAAAAGAAAACAAGATAATGGTGGCCACACAAAAGTTTGAGAGCATCAAGATGAAACCGGGAGAAACTATGAAGGAATACAGTGACCGGTTCACTGGTGTGTTAGATGAGCTAGCAACACTTGGAAAGAGGTATGACAATAAAGAGGTCATTATCAAAGCTTTGAGATCTCTTCCAAGTGCTTGGGACATAAAAACAATGGTAATGAGGGAATCAAAGAGCCTACGTAAGATGAAACTATACGATGTATTCGAGGATCTTAAGGCATACGAGTTCGAAATGAGATCTAGGACTGAAGAAGAAGTCTCGGCTTCGACATCAACCAGAGCACTAATTACATCTACGGAACCGGCTGCACTTGTACCTGAACCTGCACCGGCCCCTGCACCAACACCTATCAGAACAGCCGAACAGTTTACTAAGGATGCCATGGCTATGCTTGCACAGAAGTTCGGGAGGTTCATGAAGAACCCAACCGACAAACAACTACTATGGTGATAAATCCAATGTAAGATGCTATAACTGTAACTGCATGGGACATTTTAAGTGGGAATGCAGGAAACCGAGGAGGGATACCCAGAAACCGGATTATCAAAATGACCGAAACAATTATCAACAAACCGGTGAAGGAAGTGAGGTACCGAAAGCACTAATAGCCGACGATGGAGGAAGTCTGTGGGCTCGCAGCGATAGCGATGATGAACTCACCTGCCTCATGGCAAATGAGGAACAGGTATTTGACTCTCCTTGCGACGAATTTACTAAAGATGAACTATACGATGCATTAAACGACATGGTAGAAGAATATAGGAACCTACTAGCCATGCTACCTAAGCACCTCCACATTAGAACCGATCTCATAGTACCCATTCCGACAGAACTAGAGGCACTCATTATAACCGAACCGGAAGTCGTACAACCTGATGATACCCACACTTTAGAAACCGAATTAGATTCTAAGACCGAACAATCCAGTGAACCGACTAGAGAATTAACCGAGGAAGAAAATGCCCGACTTCAATATAAGATGGCCGCATATAAGAGGTCTAGTGATATAGTAAAGAACATGAATAGACATTACAGACATCCTCGTTGCAAGTTTGGCCTAGGATACACGGAGAATAGCTCCAAAGACCGAAAACCCATAGAGAAAGCAAGGCTTGCAAGAGGAAACATTCCCTTTGTAAAATTTCTTAAAAGCTCCTGGACCGCTGAAGAAGAAGAGACCGCATACTATAGGGAAGAAAAGCTAAAATACGACTATGTTGGTCCAACCGAATCATGGCTTGACCCTGTGAAAAGAAAAACCGAAATCCTCAAACATATGTAAGACTTTCCTGAACCGCGTAGGTCAAATCACAGATCATCAAACCGAAGACCATCATCATTTAAGAACTTTGTAGAAAAACCGAGATACACGAGACCAAGTGTCAAAAGGACAGTTAAAACCCTAGCAAAGAAAATCGTCCGGTTTATCAAGGTTTGGATACCTAAGGGACTAATCGCATGTGGACCCAAGTAAATGTGGGTACCAAATAGTTGTAAATATGTACATTTTGCAGGATCCAAAGAAACGGCTAGGAAACTCTGAATGGTTCTTGGACAGCGGTTGCTCCAGGCACATGACCGGAAACATCAATTTGTTAATCGACATCAGAACAGCAACCGGTGCTCTAATCACCTTCGGTGACAACTCAAAAGGTAGAACTGTGGGCAAGGGTAAGATTGTCCATGGTAACCTAACCATTGATAATGTACTTTTAGTTAAAAACCTACGTTTCAATCTGCTTAGCATTAGTCAGATGTGTGATGCTGAATATACTGTAGAATTTTTTAAACATGCATGCTTAGTCAAGAACTCTCAAGGCATTGTACTGCTAACCGGAAATAGAATAGGTAACATCTACAAGGTAGACTGGAAAACTAAAGTAGAATATCATATATGCATGATAGCTAAGACCGATCAAACCTGGCTGTGGCATAAGAGACTAAATCACATAAACATGAAAACTTTACACTACATTCGTGGTAAAAAGCTAGTTGAAGGTATTACTGATATAGTATTTAACCAGGATAAGGTTTGCTCGGCATGTCAAATGGGTAAACAGACTAGGTCATCTTTTAAAAGTAAAGGAAATACCCAGTCTAGCCGGTGTTTAGATCTTCTTCATATGGACTTATTTGGACCGATTCAGGTTGTCAGCCTAGGAGGCATGTTATATAACATGGTAGTTATTGATGATTATTCTAGATTTACATGGGTAATATTTCTACCATCTAAACGTGAAACCGTATCAAACCTGATTACACTTCTTAAGCGCCTGCAAAATGAAAAATCAACTCGCATTAATATTATTCGAAGTGACCGAGGTACCGAATTTACCAATAGTACATTAACTGTATATCTTGATGAATCCGGTATTAGACACGAGTTGTCTAGTGCTAGGACTCCTCAACAAAATGGCCTGGCCGAGAGAAGAAACCGGACTCTCAAGGAAGCCGCACGGTCCATGATAGCCGATTCCGGCATTGCTCAGAAATTTTGGGCTGAGGCTATCAACACTGCATGTTATACACAAAACCGGTCTTTAATAAACAGATTTCACAACAAAACACCGTATGAGGTTTACTTTAACAGGGTTCCCAAACTTAAGTACCTTAGGATTTTCGGTTGTAAGTGTTATATACATATAAATGGTAAGACCCAACTCACTGCTTTTGATGCAAAAACCGATACCGGGATCATGCTAGGATACTCAGCAGTAAGTAAAGCATATAGAGTATATAATAATAGAACTGCAACCATGGAGGAAACAATTCACGTTGTTTTCGATGAATCGGTTGAAAGCAATACTGCTTGATGCTTTGATCTACACAACATATTGGAAAATAATAATATCCACTCTGACAGTGAAGATGAGACTCCAGTCTTCAGGCGGTTTTTCCATGACCAAATGGGTAACATTGAAACCCAGCCGGATCAAGCTGTTCCACAACAGGAAGCTGACACTTCGGTCCAATCCGAGGAAGTCGGTCGGTCTGACAATCATGTTCAGCCTACCGACATGTCTAGCCTTGATCAAATAAACGGTAACTTGGTAGACATCCCTGAACTGAATCTCAGAAGAAACAGTAAACATCCTCCTGAGCAAATTATAGGTGACCCTTCAGAACCTGTTCGAACTAGGAGTCAACTTCTGGAAGGATATTTTAATTCCGCTTTCATATCCCAGATTGAACCGAAAAGAATAGATGAAGCATTGTCAGATCCGGATTGGATCTTGGGAATGCAAGAAGTGCTAAATCAGTTCGAGAGTAGTAAAGTCTGGTACCTAGTTCCCAGACCGAAAGATCAATCGGTCATAGGAACAAGATGGGTATTCAGAAATAAACTCAATGAGGACGGTTTGGTCACGAGGAACAAAGCCAGATTAGTGGCTCAAGGTTACAAACAGGAAGAAGGCATTGATTTTGAAGAATCATTTGCTCCTGTAGCCAGGATAGAAGCCATTAGGATTTTTCTAGCTTTTGCTGCTTTCAAAAACTTTAAGGTTTTTCAAATGGATGTTAAAAGTGCATTTCTGAACGGTGATCTACGTGAAGAAGTGTATGTTGAACAACCACCCGGTTTCAAAAGCGCTGCATTTCCAAACCATGTATACCGGCTAAATAAAGCTCTATACGGTCTAAAGCAAGCACCTAGAGCCTGGTATGATACACTAACCGCATTTTTATTACAACATGATTTTACCATCGGTTCGGTGGATAAAACACTGTTCAAATTTGAAAAGAAGGAACATATCCTACTCGTTCAAATTTATGTAGATGATATTATTTTCGGTTCCACTGATCCCAAGCAATGTGACAAATTCTCAAAAATGATGACTGACAAGTTTGAGATGAGTATGATGGGAGAATTAAGTTTCTTCCTAGGTCTTCAGGTTAAACAACTCAAAGAAGGAACATTCATCAGTCAACCTAAATACACCAAGGAGCTGCTAAAGAAGTTCGGGATGGACACTTGCTCCTCGGCGGCTACTCCAATGAGCTCATCAATTAAACTGGACAGGGATGATGAGGGTCAATCGGTAGACCAGATTGCATACCGAGGGATGATCGACTCTCTTCTATACCTAACTGCGAGTAGACCGGACATTCTGTTTGCGGTCGGTGTGTGTGGGAGATTTCAAGCAAATCCAAAGCAATCCCACTACACAGCCGCAAAGAGGATACTGAAGTATCTAAAAGGCACACCTGACGTCGGTCTGTGGTATCCAAAGGATTCGTCCTTTAACCTAACAAGTTATTCAGATGCAGACTATGCAGGGTGTAAGATTGACAGGAAAAGCACGAGCGGTACGTGCCAATTTCTAGGTGACCGACTGGTGTCATGGCACAATAAGAAACAGACATCGGTGGCCACATCAACCGCGGAGGCTGAATACTTGGCGGCCGGAAGTTGTTGTTCACAACTCCTCTGGATCCAACAACAGCTGAAGGACTTCGGTGTCATAGCCGAAGAATCCCCGATTTTCTGTGACAATACAAGTGCCATTGCAATCATCTACAACCCGGTTCTCCACTCCATAACCAAGCATATCGACATAAGGCATCACTTCATCCGGGAGCATGTCACGCTGAAGCATATCCGGCTGGAATACGTATCGACCGATCAACAAGTAGCCGATATCTTCACGAAGCCTCTACAGGAAGCTAAGTTTTCTCAATTCAGGCTTACTCTCGGCTTAACCGACATTAGCCAAATCCTTCCAAAGGATGCTTAAAGGGAAATCGGTTCAGACAGACAAAACCGGTAATTCTTCCTAAACTGTTGAACTTCGAATCTTCGGGGTGTCTGTGGAAGAACCGCCCAGTTCATCAGATAGAGTAAACCGACCGGCTACTCGGTGCATGCACCAAACAACCGCATCGGGATGAACAACTGATATCTGACCGGTTCGGAAGCAGGCTACCCTAGATTATTTGAATTTCAAACAGAAGAGGAATAGTTATCAGGGATTAAGGATATCTTTTCTGAAACATTACCCTCTCAAAGTAAAACAGGTCGCGCCTAAAAAGACGTGAAGATCTTTTGATATCTTTCACAGTCCAGGCCTATGACCGACAACCTAGTCTGAAAAACCTGCCTATTTGATGCAATAACTTATACCCTGCGGTCAATAGACATTATCTCATTCAATACCTGGACAATAGGATAGCCCCCAAACTAGTATTTAAGGGAAGCACACATTCCCTAAAACATTCACAAGACAAAACACATCCTCTCACTAAAGCAACCATGTCTCAGTTCCCAAACATTCTTCAAGTTGATTTTGAATCTTGCTCCAGTACCGAACACTATGAAGTGTATAGAATGATTAAGGCTCTGGAAGATACTGGCCTTCAGTATTTTCTGGACGATAAGCAAACTGTCTACCCTGAATCCATTCTAGAGTTTTACTATAATGCCAGAGTATTCAGGGGTACTCCTCATTTTGATACCCACATTCAATCCAAGGTTGGGGGTATTATCTTCGATTTCACCGAGCAGGACTTCGCTCGGTGCTTTAGTCTGCCTAAACAAGGGATCACAGACCTCAACCCACCGGCCAACATTAAGGCTGAGGTCTCCCTCTCTCTTGCCCGGTCGGATGAGCCTGTTGATGATCATGGCAGTAAGTCACACCTGAGGGCTGAATATCAGCTCCTCAACGATGTGATAGGTAGGGGCATCTTTGGAAGGGATGTCACCAACACCTACTGCGCCGCAACCTTCAACATGATGGCGGCCATTATCACCGGTACGCCGGTAAACTGGTCCCGGGTGCTATTCGACGTCCTCATCTGGATGGTCGGCATCAGGTCAATCGGTCTTATTCCCCAAATAAGCAGGCTTCTCGTGGAACTTGGTGTCCCAACCTGTCCCGGCGAAGGTTTGAACCAAGCCCAGGTGCTAACCAGAGAAACAACCGATTCATTCTATGATCGGTTTGAAAGAGCCTAGAGGAGGAGGAACTTCAATCCCCCCCGTGAAGTCAATCCCCGCGCACCCTAAAGTCACTCCTTCTTGCACCCGGTCGTTTTGCAGTATGAACCGGGTGTATCTTTATCCAACATCATTATGATCACTTCAGCTTCTCTTATGTTTTTCCTCGGTTTCATTTCCATCGGTCTCTTCTGTTTACTCCTCTTTTGTTAATGCATTAATGAAAAAGGATCTTTAATTGATAGGGTAACTCTCAACTAACTAAGCAATCAATACCTAACTAACCTGGTTACCTTTCAACAAACATTCACCTCGAAGACCGCAAATAGTCAAAAAGCACACTTTGCCCAATGACCTTGGAAACATAAAGATTCCTTTGCTTAATAAAACAAAACTAACAATCAAAGCCTATGTTTTCCCTCCAAAACCGATCCTATATAATGAGCCATCCTCTAATCCATCTACCTCACACGAAAGCATAAGAGCACTTCTAAAATACTTTGAATTCCATCACTCTCAATATCATAATCATGCCGAGCCGAACATTGGGAAACTTCTTAAGCATTGACTTCAACACTTGCATGGGAGAGAGGGACGAAAATCCTGACCAGAAGTTCATATTTCACTCTCTCACTGCAACCGGTCTTCAACCTTTTCTTGAAGAGGCCGGTCCAATTCTCCTAGAGGATGTCAAGGCCTTCTTTCGAAGCGCCTGCATCAGGGGAAAGTATATCGTCTCTACCGTTAGAGACCACACATTCTGGATCGATGAAGCTGAATTTGCTTCACTATTCGACCTACCCACTGAAGGATTCTCTGACTTTTCAATCATAGGGGACCTAGCGGGAGTTGAACTCGCCCAATATCTATCGGCCACCCCTTCTCCGGTGGAACACTATGGGCCAAAAACCCAGCTTGCTAGTCACGGTCAACTACTTCTCGAAATCGTGACCCGTTCAATCCTGTGTCAATCGCCGAATCAACGGTATTCTAGAAATACCTACAACATTATGACCCACATCCTTTGCGAATCGGCCATCAACTGGTCAACGGTCATATTCGAAAACCTCAAGAATATGGTGCTGACCAAGAGAGGTCTCGGTTATGCACCGCACATCAGTAAGCTGATTCTTGGGTACCGGCCAGAGTTCGGACCGGGCACACCGGCCGCCCCCTCAAACATTCTTGACAAAGATTCGGTGGAGGAAAGAATTTCCAGAATGTTTCTTCCATAGACTGCATTTTTCCATTATATGCCTATTCCAATACCGATCCTTCCGACGGTTTTCTTTCTGCAATATTTCTTGAATTCAATCTCATTTCAGTTTAAATGACCGGGTCTTCTTAATACTTTGAACATTTATCTAAGTAACCGGTTAACATCTTCTAATTGTAACCGAGTCCTTATCCGGTCACATAAAATTACTTAAACTGAAATAACCGATTAACTCTAGAAAACCGGCATTTCAATCGGTCTCGAAGAAGAGTATGTCATCAATGGCGTAAGCAAAAGTTTTGGAGGGAAGTTTCCCGCCCAAAACTCCCGCCCACCCGACTTACCGCCCATAGTTTGGCGCCCAATCCGTTCCCGCCAATGGTTTGCCGCTCACTTACTTTGGAGGGAACTTTCCCGCCCAACGTTGATGGGACGGTTATGTTCCCAGACCGCACCTATAAAGGAAGCCATCGGTCACCTTTCTTCATTCTCACGCGAATTTGCTTTCTTTCTCTAAAAACGCTTTCAAACTCTCTCAAGCGGTTTTCTGTACTCACTCTCCTCAAACTCTCTTACCTGTCTAAGATGGGGCGCGATTCGGCTCTGTTCAGACTCCTATCTCAGGTGGATTTCGAGGAAATCCGGCTGAAAGGTACGCCCGAGGCAAAGGAGGTTACTGACCGGGTAGTCCAAACCGGTCTGGAATATTTCCTTGGCGGTCCTCATGTCATATACAAAGATGCGGTCGAAGAATTCTTCAAAACCGCAACCATCTCCAACGACAAAATCACCGCGACTGTATGCGGTTCTGAAATAGAACTCACCGAGGCATTGGTGGCAGAGAGCCTGCGTCTTCCGACAACCGGCCAGGATGCAACGGCAAACATAGAGCAGGAAACCTTTGAAGCAGCTTGCCAGATTCTATCGGCAACTAAAGAGCCGATCAAAGCATCCGGCAGCAAACAAATGTTGAAGCCGGAGTATATCCCAATATGTGACATCTTCGCAAGAGCGATTCTGGCGAGGGGAGGAAACTTCAGCAACCTCACAAAAGACAAAATCAAGATGCTGATCGGTCTGATGGAGGGTAGAAAGGTCAACTGGGCAAAAGCGGTGTTCAACAATCTAATAGATATGGTGAAACCGGATTCAAACCGGTCGTGGGGATATGCCGTTCCGCTCGGTAAGATCTTCCTTCACCTCAATCTCGACATCGGTCCCGGCGTCGTTGTCGCAGATAGATGCCTCATCAGATCGAAACAATTTCTAGAAAGAAAGCAGCCGGCCCCTGGCTCCACAGGTGGCCGAAAGAAGAAAGCCGCTAAGAAAGCGGCCCCGGCCAAAACAAAGGAAGAATGCAAAGGAAAGGAGAAAATAACTTTCTCGGAACCGACGCAGCAAACCGAGGATGAGGAGTCGGCTTCCCTCTTTGAGAGAACCGACACGGAGAAGACCGAGGATGATAGATCGGTCAATGAAGACGACAATTCGGCCCAGAGCCCCAATGATGCCGAACCTCACACCAACCCTGAGACAACCGAAGGTGGTGAAGAGGATGATGAGGAAGAAGGTGATAAAGAAGCCGGTAATGAGGGCGGCGACAAAGAAAAGGAGGAGGCCGAAGAGGCAGAGGCCGATAGGATATCTCGGAAACTCCTTCAGGGCGTCAAAAAGCGAGCCGAGTCAATTGACGAATTTGACCTGGAATGGCACGATCACCGTACGGCACACCGTATAGAGAAATTCTACCGGGCCACACAGACGTGGAGTGCATCCAAAGATTGGAGGAGGTGGAAGACTTGATCATGAACCTTACAAACTCCAACACACTTCAAGAGGTACAACACCGAACCTGCCTCCTAAAACCGAAGGTCCAATTACGGAAACTATCAACACGTATCCGGAAAATTACGGTGGAGCTCGAAAAGTTGGGACCGGAAGACACCGTAGCGCCGCGGGTGTTAGCAAGGCTTGAAAAAGCCAAAGGGGAACTTGCTCAAGAAGTCGAACGGCTAGAGGCCATATGCAGCCGAATGAATATACCGGTCTATACTCCTCCCCAGATCGATACGTTTCCGGAACACTGCCCAACACCTCCACAGGAGAATGCGGCATCCAAAGATTCCGATGAAAGAGCCGACCCCAACCTCACCGGGCAATCCCCTCCTCCACAACCGGAAGTCCCCGCTTCAGACTTCACGAAAGAATGGGTTGAGGACCGTCTTCAAAAGCTTGAAGCCTCCACATCAGAGCTGATTGATAACCGCATTCAAGAGTTTGAAGACTCCGCGGTTCAGCCGTTCAAGGATAGATCCATCAGAATATTTGATTCGGCCCTCAAGTTCACCGACGCCACAAGGTGTCTTCTTGAAAGAAATCAGGAACGGTTCTCAGAAATCGGCGAAGATCTGCGGGAAGAGGCGGTTCAGCGCAGTAAATGTGTTCAGCGAACTGCAATTCTGGAGGACTTGACCTCCGAGTTAAAGGGAGACTTCGACCGGTTTGAGAGAGAAACCGATCAACGGTTGACATCGATGAGTGATGACCTGGTGGGTACAACACTCGAACGGGTCTCCGAACTCGAGAAGAAAAATGTGGATCTCGTGGCCGAACTGAAGGCGCTTTCCGAACAGGTTGCCGAATTGCTAAGGGTGAAGGTGAACGCGGACGCCGCGGCTGTAGAGGCGGATGCTCAAGTGGCTAAGAGGGTCCAGGATGCGCTGGATGCCGAAGCAGGCAAAGAGAAAGAGGCACCGCGTTCATCTCGGCTTACCGAAGAGGAAGAGGAAGTCGCGCGGATTAAAAGGGGAGAGGTCCTGTTCCCAGGATTCGCTAAGAAAGCAGCCGCTCTAGCAGCGGAGGATGCTGAGCGGTTGAAAAGGGAAGAACGAAGGCTGGAAGGATACGCAGCCGAAAACAAGAAGAAAAAGGCGGCCACCTCCACTTCAGCGCCGAAAAAGCGAAAGAGGGAAGCCCCTAAGAAAGTTCAAATAGCCGACCTGCTCGATGAGGTCACCGAAACGGTCATCATGGGTACATCGCAGCAGGCTGATCAAGTCGAGGAGGAAGTTGAGGAACAACTGCAGTCCCGGTCTACAAGACGAAGACCTTCCGAACCGACCAGTCGACAGCAACCGAAGAAAAAGAAAAGCATATACGACTTCTCGGACTCGGAATAGGGACTCTCCTTCCTTTACTTGTCTTAGTGCTTTTACATATTATGCTATTTTCGGTTATCTATATATAAAGCTATTTTTGGAAACCGGCCATCTTTTGCATCTCTACTTAGTTTTGATAATTTCAAATAAAATAATCAAAAAGGGAGAAATTGATAAGATAAAAGATAAAGACTCTTCCAAAATTTTCAAAAAAACCGGTCAAACAAAACAACCAGCCTACGGTTGCAAACTTACATGATTTTGATAATTTTAAATAAAATAATCAAAAAGGGAGAAATTGTTAGATAAAATCAGACCGGCTCAAATAAACCTAACTTAAATAAACTTTCCATGCAGGAACAAGGAACCGGACCGGATAAACCTAAAGAACCGTCGAAGAAAACGAACCGGTCAAGCTATTAAACCGACCAAGAACACCTGGAACTTGACCGCACAAAGAAAGGATCGGCCAAAGCAAAACCGGAAACATCAAACAGCCGATCAGCCACAAAGCAGAGGAATAACCGGAAGAAGTCCGGTTACATCAATCATACCAAAAGCCATTCGGTTAAGTCGAATGACCGACCTGCACAAGAAGACAATTTGGGTATCTGTTGAGAATGATATCAAAGGAACAGACTGAACACTTCCATATCCATACAAGTCTGAGGAAAGCCTGTAGGCTGCAGAAGACAGTACTACCGGATCCTTCCACTTCGGGATAAGCCAGAAAGGAAATCTTCCAAGTACAGACAACTGTCCAACAGACAGTGTCTACATTGAGTAAAAGACAAACCCAGCAGGTTTGTCTTACAAACCGGAAGAACAGACCGTCAAGTCTGAGACAGAATACCAGGTCTGAGCTTGACCATCAGGTCTGAGGAAACGACCGAAGGTCTGAATCTCTGAAACACTGAATCACTGCACCTTGTTCAGCCAATCGGATTCAAGGCAGTGAAATATGACCGTTGGCATATTTCACCTATAAAAAGGGGCAGTTGAAGAAGAGTAAATGCGGGACACAGAGCTACACAGTGGGACAAGTAAGATACAGTGAAGCAAGTGATAAATTCTAAGAGCATTTACTCCAAGTGATAAGACTGTGATATTCTAGAAAGCCTAAGGGCAAAAGTAAAAGTGTGTGTTCTACAATTTCGGTGTAAATTGTAAGAGTATTATCGAGCAGGAAATAAGTCTCGATCGGATTGTAATTGTATTCCTTAGTGAATATCCTTCTCGCGGTTTCGAGAGGAAGGGGTGACGTAAGAGTTTTATCTCCGAACATCCATAAAATCTGTCTTGTTATTTACTGTCTGCCGGTTTCATTGTCTAACCGATTCATACCGATATAACCGACCTAACACTATCCAAGCCGAATTTCCAGAATACCGAAGCCGACCCACCATTTTCAGACCTCCATCATCCGAAACCGATTCTGCCTATCATACAAGTGTGCCGCTTCAACCTGAAAGCAAATCTCTTCCGCGCTTGAACCTAGTTCAAGGATTTGTGACAGGTTGTGTAGTATTGAAACCCCGGTGTTAATCTCTAACCGGATTAACCACCACATTACGAGTAAGAACCGCTAACCGGTCCAACCCCCGGTCCTCCAGCGGCTACCTAGATCCTAATAGTTGTCTACCCAGGTTGTTCATGAATCTGCTAACAACTCCCACTGCATGTGCTATGTCTGGTCTTGTGCAAACCATCGCATACATAATACAACCAATGGCAAAGGCATACGAACAATGGCCAAGTAATTTTTCTCTTCCTCTGTTGAAGGCGACTGATCTTTATATAGTCTGAAGTGACTAGCTAAGGGGGTAGTAATTGGTTTTGCATCATACAAGTTGAACATGCTAAGAGTTTTCTTCAAATAATCTTCTTGTAAAAGGATGAGAACTTCTTCATCCCTGAAAATTTTCATCCCAATGATTTGTTTTGCAAAACTCAAATCCTTCATTTCAAAATTTTCAAACAACTCTTTCTGGAGCTTGTTAATCTCATACAAACTTGCTCCAACAATAACCATGTCATCAACGTAGATGAGCAAAATAATGTATGATTTATCAAACCTCTTGATATAGCAGCAATGATCAGCTTCACACCTCAGAAAATTGTTACTTTTCATGAAGCTATAATATTTCTTGTACCATTGCCTTGGAGCCTATTTTAAACCAACATACTCTTTTGAAGCTTACACACAAGCTCATCTTTTCCTTTGATTCCAAATCCTTCTAGTTGTCGCATATAAATCTCTTCATATAAATCACCATGAAAAAAAAACAGTTTTGGCATCCATTTGTTGAAGATGAAGGTCTTCTTTCACAACCAAACTCAAAATAGTTCTGATTGTCATCAACTTAACTACTAGAGAGAAGATCTCATTGTAGTCAATACCTTCTTTCTATTGAAATCCTTTCACAACTAACCTTACCTTGTACCTCATGGTTTTATCATTTTCTTCTTTAATCCTGAAGATCCATTTGTTGTGAAGTTCTTTCTTTCCCCTTGGTAGCTCAGTGAGCTCCCAAGTTTGATTCAACGTCAAAGAATTCATCTCATCTTTCATTGCAGACTCCCACTAAACCGATTCATCAGATTGTATTGCGTCCTCATAGAATTCAGGTTCACCTCTATTTGTCAACAAGATATAGTTCTGCGATGGAGACCACCTCTCAATTGGTTTTCGTTTCATTGACGATCTTCTCAACTGTATAACCGGTGTTTGCTAATTTACCTCTAGGTCCACGTTCTCAACGATTTAATCTTCAACAACACATTGTTCTTCTTCGACAACCGGTATATATTCAGCTGAAAATTCTCTCAAATCGACTGTACCAGTCTCTTCCAACTTGTAATCACCATCTGATGTCTTCCCAACACAATCTTTGTAGAGAACTTATTCATTGAAGATAATATTTCTGCTACGAATGATCTTCCGATTTTGATTATCCCAGAAACGATAACCAAAATCGATATCACCATAACCAATGAAAAAATATTTTAGACTTTGGATCAAGCTTGTTCTTATCACATTCATTAATATGAACATATGATAAACAACCAAACACTTTCAAATAAGAAAGATTTACCTTTTTATTGCTCCAGGATTCTTCAGGAATTATGAATTCAAGAGGAATAGAGGGTCCCATGTTTATCAAATAGGCAATAGTATTTATAGTTTCTGCCCAAAAGGTTCTAGGTAGCCCTGCATGCAATCTCATGCTTCTAGCACGCTCTTTCAATGTTCGATTCATTTGTTTAGCTACTCCATTCTCTTGAGGTGTTCGGGGAATAGTCTTCACCATATTGATCCCATTCACAACACAATACTCTCTGAAATCTGAATTCATATATTCACCTCCGTTTTTAGATCTCAAACACTTAACTTTCTGTTTTGTTTCATTTTCAACCAAAGCCTTCCATTTCTTGAAAATAACAAATACTTCAGACTTTTGCTTCATAAAATATACCCATACCTTTTTTGTCGAATCATCTATAAACGTCACGTAATATTGTGATCCGCCAATAGAAGAAACAGGTGCAAGTCCCCACACATCAGTGTGTACCAACTCTAGCATTTCTTTCTTGAGCTCTTTCTTAATCTTTAAGAAACTCACCCGATTCTGTTTTCCAAGAATACCGTTTTCACATAACTGATGTTCAACTGACTTCAGTTCTGGAATCTGTCCATTCTTCAAAAGAATTTTCATCATTTTTCGCTCATATGGCGCAACCTGCAATGCCACAGCTCACTGTTCTTCGAGTCATCAATTACAACAGCAACTGTTTCTCTGCAAGTTGAAGTCGTGTATAACGTTCCAGTTTTGTGACCTCGAGCAACAATAAATGTTCATTTAGTTACCTTCCATGCACCATTTTCATAACTTAAATTGTGACTTTCTTCATCAAGTTGTGTAATAGAGATCAGATTTCGCATTAAACCTGGAATGTGTCTCACCTTATTAATCTTCCAAACAGAACTATTTTCAATCTTCAATTTGATGTCCCCCATGCCAACAATATACAGTGGCTCACCATCTGCGAGATAAACTTTCCCACAGTTTCTAGCCACATAATTCTCCATTAATTCTTTGTGGGCAATGGTGTGGAAAGACGCTCCTGAGTGCAAAACCCATGAATCTAGCAGGCTATCAACAGACAGAAGTAACGCATCAGTGACAAATTCTGCAACAACGTTGGCCGCATCATTTTTATCATCACCGTTTCTCTTCGGTGCTTTGCAGTTCATCTTTAAATGACCTTACACTAGTAAAAAATAGGGTAATAACTAGCAATAATAGCGATTGGTGTAAATACCCATGGCTATTAACAAGGCAGTAGCAATTGATTAATCGCAATATCTTAATAATTGCGATTGGTTTTTAAACCAATCGCCCTTAGACTAATTAATGACGCCATATTATCCCTCTTTCTCTTTTCTATCTATCTAGGGTTTTCATATTTCTGGGACGTAGAAATTCTTAGAGAGAGAGAGTGTGCTTTAAAGAGGAAGGCAATGGATGAAAGGAATCACAAGAAGACCATTTTCCTTTCCCTCTTTGAAGACCTTCGTGATAGGAATCTCAAGAAGTTAAAAGCCACCGAGGTACGTTTTGCATCCAGACTAGTTTAAGAGTCTACCATCTGACCAAACTCCTCAGACTTATATGCAAGGATGCTTCATCGGAGACTCCTCAGATTAGCGAGAGTTCCTCCTCATCTACACAGCTATAACCGCGATGAATTTCCGCGGTCCAAGCGAGACTCATCTGGACGACCTAGTCGGTCGATCGTTGTTAGGCGACGGAGTAGGTGCCCTTATGAAATCCCTAGTGCATGTTTTTGTTGAGGTAAATATGAATTTTGCTACTCCAGGCATTCTGGCCTTGACTTCAGGTTTTGGCTGAGAATGTTGATTCTGCAATTCGAACGCATGCTGCATTTTTTAGTGTATGGAAAAAGTATGGTTTTACTCCAGAACTTCTGCATAGTTTTCAAATTGTTGGTGTTTATTGTGCTACTTCTTATTTCAAGATTATTTGTCATCATGTTGTTTTTGGTGCGTCAGTGTAAAATTACTCTTCACCTTTCACTAATGTATTTTTATTATTGTGAAATCAAGCAAGCTGAGGCTCTTCTATCCAGGGTGGAGAAATCTCCGTCTAAACCACTACAATCAGTCCTCTCTCTTTCAACAAAAGCTTTAGTAGAAGATGAACTATTCAGACATTCAGATATGGATGTGAAAGTTGTAGTGGCTTCCTGCATTACTGAGATAACTAGGATTACGGCACCAGATGCCCCTTATGATGATGACAAGATGAAGGTAATGAACAGAATCAGTATTCATATATTCACAAATTTTCCTTTTTTTCCTTAATAGCTTCTTGTAACTGTGGAATGCATGCTTTTCTTTCTGTAAATAATTTTCAGGATATTTTCCAGCTTATTGTATCTCTCAAATCCGACCAGCTTGAAACAATCTGTAAAAATGCAAGAAAGAATATCACAAGAAGACACAGATTTATAGTGGTTCACTCAAATTGAGCTACATCCACTTCAGCCACCACCAGATTTCACTTTGAAGAAGAAGAAGGAATACAGAGTTTTTGCCTCACACTTTATCTCTCTAGAATTCTGTCTCTAATCTATGTAAACCCTAAATAATCACATATTTATAGGGTAAACATTCAGGTAATAAACCTAAATAATTGTTGGTCAAGCCCAAAATCAAATACAAACCCAATAAACTCTAATTAATAATGTAGACTTTATTATAAGTGTTGGCTCCATAACTCAACATTCTTGAGTTAGGACCAAGTCTTAAGACCAGTGTATTTCAGCTAGGATCGAGACTTAAGACCGGTGTTCTTGATCAAGAACTGAACAACCTAACAACCTCGGACCGAGAAGTCTGACCTAAGACTGACCCTCCTTGGTCCACGCTCGAAGAAACCTAGACTTGGGAATGAGCCTCTCTAACCCAAGACTGAGCCTTACAAACCATTGACCCATGCTGTCGAGCCTTGGTCCAGACCACCCTAGTATAGACCAAGCCCATCCGAGCCCAAATCACTAAAACTAAACAAGACCCTTAGACTCCGGTCCTAAGGCCTATTTTGTTCCACTTTTTAAAATCAAATTTTTTTTATAATTTTGGAACCCGGATCTATTCTCAAATAATCTCTAAAGTTTAGAAAATGATATTTAAATATTTTTAGTATATTTCAAAAACCAATATTTTAGATAAAGCCCTGTGTTGGGTCAAATTATTTTGACTAAGTGTTGAAATAATTTAACCATTGAAATTTTGATGATAAAATAACCTATGCGGTTTGATGCAGGTGTATCGAAATCATATTTTATAAGACTTGGTTCTAATGAGGCTCATTAGACCGATTTTGGCATTAGATGTATTGAATTAGACGTGCGGTCTAACTCAACGGAGTTAGACGTGCAGTCTAATGAATGCATAGAATTAGACGTGCAGTCTAACTCAGCGGAGTTAGACGTGCAGTCTAATGGATGCATAGAATTAGACGTGCAGTCTAACTCAACGGAGTTAGACGTACAGTCTAATAAATGCATAGAATTAGTCGTGCAGTCTAACTCAACGGAGTATAATATAGAATTAGACGTGCAGTATAATATATTTGCAGAATTATACGTGCAGTCTAACTCAGTGGAGTTAGACGTGCAGTCTAATGGACTGTGAAAGTTAGACGTAAGTCTAACTCCTTCAGACAAGTCTGAGGTAGAACCAGAATTAGACGTGCAGTCTAAATCAGTGGAGTTAGACGTGCAGTCTAATGGTTATATAATAATTAGACGTGTAGTCTAATTAAGTGAAAGTTAGACGTAAGTCTAACTCCTTCAGACAAGTCTGAGGTAGAAACGTAATTAAACGTGCAATCTAACTCAACGAAGTTAGACGTGCAGTCTAATGGTTATTGAATAATTAGACGGGTAGTCTAATTACGTGAAAATTAGACGTGAGTCTAATTCCTTCAGACAAGTCTGAGGTAGAACCGGAATTAGACGTGTAGTCTAACTCAGTGGAGTTAGATGTGCAGTCTAATGGTTATTAGATAATTAGACGTGTAGTCTAATTAAGTGATAGTTAGACGTAAGTCTAACTCCTTCAAATTAGTCTGAAGTGATTGTAATTAGACATAAGTCTAATTCTATTAGACCTGGCGGTCTAATGTACTCTGTTAATTAGACGGGGATGTTTAAATTTCATTAGACTGATTTTCACAATTCGTCTAACTGAAATACGTCTAATGCTCAGCTTAAGCAGTATGCTTGAAGCTAGCACCCGCCTACCCACGTGCTATAGTTGTACCCTACTCCTGCTCCACTTTTTAGTGATAATCAGTACAATAGCTATATGCAACCAACCAACGAATGCCACGTAAGAGAATTTCCCTCATATGACTTGTTTTGCAGGTACATCTCTAATGGAATATTCGGCGCACTACCAGTTGTTGTATGGCCACGATCCTTATGCTTAGAACCTTTTGTGTACAATGGAGGCTTTCCAATGGAATAGTGCCACGTATCATTCTAAAAGATTCGACCGTTAGCTCATGCTCAGTATTTAACAAATCTCAAGGACAGCGGACAATCCGACTCACGAACTGCCAGATTTTAGAAAGAGTTAATCTACAATTCTGCTTGTTATTTTCAGAGAGAAATCAAGTCTTTGAATATTCATACTATGAAGCTGCTTTCTGGTTGTACTGTGTGTGAATCAAGAGAGAGCTAGAATCAAAAACACCTTTAGCTGAGTGATATTCTTCATCTAGTAATTGAACAGAGAGTGTTATGTTCAATAGTGAGCTAAGTGTGTAAACTGTATTTGATTCGAATCATATTTTAGTGAATCCTTCCGGTGGTTGGAAGAAGGGGTGACGTAGGAGAGTTTCTCTGAACATCCATAAACAAACTGCTGTGTTCTTTCATTTCTATCATCATTTCATATTTCTTCTTGAGCTTCAAACCCAAGTAAACAATTCCGCCTTGAATCTGTTTCAAGTGTTTGTGTAGAATAGAAAGTGAATTAAATCCCTAACATTATTTCTTTCAAATCGTTTTTCATAAGCCTTCATCCATAGCCAAACCCCCGTCTCTATCGATAAAGCCGATCATATCACTCTGTCTGAAATTAATTTTTAAATTCTAACAATTTTATGATATTTTTTGGGTTTTTATTCAGTATTATATCAACGCAATCATAGGTACGCTCTTCTAAATAATTTTGTATAATTATATATGCAATCTAAACATATCTTTTATTAGAACCCCCGGACTACTAATTAAAGAAAATAAATATTAAATATCCAGATTATGTTTATTTTAAAATTTTAAAACCTTCCTTTGATAGGCACGGAAGACATAGCGTGAAATGATGGTATAAATACGTTTATAAATGTATCATTTTAATGATTTTCCAAAAATCATTTAGTGACTATGATTTCGAATAAAAAATCATTTAAATTAGTTATGTTTAATTAATTTAAACTTGGTTTTAACCAAATTATTATTTGGTCCTCAGATTATTAAAATTTGAATAAAATTAATTATTTTTACATGATTAATTTTTAAAAATTTCCAAGTATTATTTTAAAAATCTTTTAAAATAATGTTTTCTTTTAAAAGTAGCCTGACTTGCAAACCAAGATTGAAACGCATCGAACCCCGAGCCTCCCTGCGATATTCCCCGCCATGTGTCCATGACATGTGCTAAGCTACGGAGGAAGCAATTCTTGGGGGTTACAACTTTCTTGACGACTCTACTTTAGAAAGTAACATTTCATTTTTAATTTAAACAAAAATATAAATAGAAATCTGGCTATATAATTTTTTTATAACATTTATAGTACATTGACAATAGTCCACCTTACCATGTTTATCACCACAAAAGGTACATCATCTAGAATTATGTGAAGAAGTACTAGATCAGAATTCTATACTTCTACCAATTACGTGAAGACCGATAATATCAGTTTGTCACCGACAGATGTTGCGAGAATAAAAACTAGGAACCGGAATGGATCACCTACTGGCTTTGATACATCCATCAGTATGCGTCCTTAGAGATGGTGTGAAGAGATTCCAACCCAAACCTCGATAGAATGTTAGCACACAAAACATGGTTACTTTACCCAACCGTTGTTTAACGTGCCCAAATAACAAAGCCTCGACAAAGTCAAACTTGTACGTGCTTATTTATTATACATGCATACATTTATAATAGATATAATAAATATCTCTAACCGTAATACCTTTTATCAAAATCAAATGACATGTTTTTCAAGTTGATTATACATCTCAGAATGTCTCTTCTAGAGAACGAAGATATATTCCGCTATAGCCACCATTTCCACGAAAGGGAATGGTACTATCGAGTTTACGGTCTTAGTATTGCTCTCAAATACACTCACTTACGAATTCATCATAACTTCATGATAGGAATGCAACGAAAATGGAACTTGCTACGCATGGCTTTCATGTTAGGAGATCTCCATATATGTTCAACTATCGAAGAGTTCAAGGACATTATGATGATCGAAAACAAAAACATCATAATACTCAAACCATACACGAAATTCATGTCCCTTCAACGAAGAATTCGGGGTATACAAAGACTACGGTTGATAAGATTATGGCAATAACCTACAGGATCTTCCATGATGGTTAAACCTTGCCACGGTTGAAGAGAAATGCCACTAAATTTCACTACCTCCCTTACCATCAAAATCATGATGGATCACTTTCTCTTCAATCCAACAGGAATCCTTACGCCATCCTCCAAAATACTGTTACCATCTCGGGGTAGGATATAAGGATCCCACTAGCATTATCTTAGTTGAAACTCTATTAAGGCTAAACATATCGTATTTCACAAACATTAACAAGAGAAGAGCTTCAATCATCCTATACATTTGGCTCCTAGAAATGATGAAATGTATACCTCCTCTACTTCATGGTAATGTGATGAGAGCTTCCTACAAATGACGACGCATTAGGAGTGCCAAGCCAAAAATACCCGTCAACGACAACGACTCCATACGTGATCTTTTGTTCTGGTATAGTATTAATAAATTGTTCTACTCCATGGATGATCAACCCATGACCAAGCTTATGGGTATCGAATGGATCACTTCTTACTACACCGCCGAGCTCTTTAAGTAGTTCGGGCGAGACTGCACGCCTCCTTGTCGTGACTGCGTGGTCACCATAGACATGCCTATCGAGAACAACGACTTTGTCCACTACTTTGATTTTTGGAATGACATAGTTAAAATGGGCATCCTGAAAGATAGGAATAATTATATTGACTAGATCGTCGAGGTATTCTGACATCAGCAAGAGGAGGAAGCAGAAAGTGATGGCTCTATCACCTCTACATGTTGTAGCCAAACTCGCTTCCCCTGAAGAGGAACTTTAAATTTTACCCCTTTTGTATAAATAAGAAACGTTAGAAGCCTAGTATAATAAATTAGCAAACCCTAAGAACTTCGAAATTTTGAAATATATAAATTGAAACTTCTTTTAAAAGCAACTGTATAAAACTTTATGAGATTTTTATCTATAGGTCATGTTATTTGTATGTGCATTTTGCTATTATTTTTACAATTTCAATTCTCCTCTAATCTATAATCACAATCATCCACGATGTCCAAGCTGGCATACATCGAGCTGGTTCGTTGGGTAGATAACTTACACGCTAATTGATGGCACTTTGAAGATTACGGCATCACCCCATCATGAGGTTCCTAAAATACAAAGTAAACTCCAACTATATGTTGGAGATACAATAAAGATGGAAACCCGACAAACGAGCCTACTCCTTCGATAGAATGGCTATATATCCAACCATAGAAGAATTTCAGGCTATCATGATGATAAATAACACAAACATTATACATCTAAAACCATTTAAAGACTTGATGTCTATCGGAAAACTTCTAAAAAAAGTACTACTACTCCAAAACAACGTCCGATGTTATCATCGTCGGCATGAATATCAATTTTAAGACTTGGGATAAATGGAAATAAAAGATGGAGAAATCCTTATAAAAGCAAGACCATCTATGATTATAATGTTAGTCTTGCTGACTCATTTCTTCATAGCTCCAGCAAATGATAAGCCTTCCTTGAGAATTATTGAGGTAGCATATCAACTACGAAAAGACAATAAAGATTATCCTGGTATTATCTTAGCAGAAACACTCCTGGGTATGAACAACTCCCATGGATCTTCCACTATGAGTAAAATGGGTCCCCTCTTAGTCCTCTACATCTGACTGCTTAACAAGTTCAAGCGTCTATTGTTGTTCTTCCTAAAGGAATCATGTCCCCCTTCATCCAATACCAAAGAATGAATGAAGCTTTGTACGAACTCCCGATACAAGACAATGATGAAATATGGGGCATTTTACCCTAGTATCGCATCAAAAAAAGGACTTTCATGATGGATGACAAGCCAATCATTCTGCTCATGGGTTTAGAATAGGTTACCTACTACAATACTCACGACCTGTTAAGGAAATATGATTTTAGCTACATTGAAGTTGTTATTGTGGTAGATAGACCTATAAACCAAAGGATCTGTGCAGAATTCCTCTGAAGATGGCACGATGCCTTCCAGATGAATATCCAAGCCAACCGAACAAAATATATGGAACTTATTTACAGCTAGTATGAGAAAGCCCAACGAGCTGAAACAGAAGAATATGCTAATATCGATGTAGAATAGTTCTTGACCTAAAAGTTTATACTTTTTAAGAACTTTTCCCCTTTAGACTCTTTTGTAAAATATCAATAAAAGAGTCTCTATAAAAAAATGTTGCGAGTATACAACTCTATGGTTGTTTATCTAATCGAGTCATGAATGAGATCCTTACTCGCTAAGATTCATATCTTGTGTTTTTGCATTTGTATTTTATTATATCTATAAGATCTCTATCTCTCTCTCTTCATAATCATAGACTACCTCTCTCTCTTCATAATCGCAGTTCGGTAGTCACTTTGAACAAGCACGGTCCCCACGAAGAAGAGACCTTAGAACTAGACATTTTATGCGCTAAGAAATGGCCGAAGGAACTCTGGAAAATAATAAGGATATGGTATCTCCAATTGAGTTTTACTGAAATGAAGGCCTACTCTTCAGCAAGTAATGGAGCAACTGATAGTATTAACAAACTTGATGACCAAGCCTTCTATTCCTGTTCAGGAATAGTCATCCTCGTCACAAAAAAATGTTCCACCTATCACCCCATCAATTAGGATTAATCTTCAAACTCATCGTAACGTCGATGAACCCTCTTTATGAGGAAACGCTTGAAGATGATAATAGGTCAACAAGAACCCAGCCAGAAGCTACTGATAATCCTAACGCCCAAGAAGGCGCAAACACTACAATCATTACCCCTATAGAATACGAGGTCCAAATGGCTCAGTTAAATTCCAATAAAGACAAGTTCTAAGATTAGCTCAATTAGTTCACCAATGATAGAATTGATGAACGCAATGATAGAAAAAATGTTATAAAAACTACCTAAGGAGAAACCATTCTGTTAGGGATAAAATTACCTTCTCTATCAAAGTACGTAGGCAAGAGGGATCGTGCTGCTTTCTTCCAGATGAATGGCTATGACACCTTTATACCTAGGAGAACCAATAGTCCTCCATCTATTTCTACAATATTTAGATGGTTCTGTATTAGGTTGGTATCACAAAAAGAATATAGTTTATCTTCAAACTATCGATGAACCTGCCTCAGCCTTCATAGAATGTTTTAGTTTGCATCTCAACTTAGAACGGCCCGAAAACAATCTTAATCATGTGAAACAAGGTGAGAACGATAAATTCGCAGTTTTCATCGAAAGGTGAAATGCTGTTTCTAAAGAAATCAATTCTTTACCCGACGAACAAAGAAAAATCGACATGAATTTGGATAATGTTAACGAACGATATTTTGTTCAATTTGCCGTCAAAACTTTCTAAAACATGAAGAAGATACTCAAAAAAGGTAATAACATCGATGAAGCCTTTGATAAGGGAAGGAAAGAGGTTAAATTGTAAAGACTTATATTGCCCCTCCACAACCTCAGAAGATGCACAAAGTCGATGTCCAATAGGTCACGATTGCTTAGCAAGCTCCATTCTCACCTAAGCCAAGTCCAAGCAAACCGGTGTTAGCTAAAATAAATGTCCCGATGACATCTAAACCGCCAATACCTGGGATTCTAAGGCCTCCTAGAACTTTTGATGATTTGGGTATGACCCTGAGTCAAGTTCTTACTATCCTCCAACAAAGGAATCTAATCAAACATTTGACTCCACGATAAGATAAAGAGTTCCTTGGAAATTTCAAAAGTGCATTGTGCGCATACCATTAGATGAATTGTCACAATAATGATAATTGTAGTGCTCTTAAGCATTAGTGTCAAGACATGATCGATCAAAAGGTCATTCCTAGACCTGAAATCATGAAAAATCCATTACCCGATCATCATATTAATATGATCTCCATGTATGAACCTATTAATAGTCTAGAAGTTAATATGGTCAATTCATGGCCCAAAAAGGAGTGTTGAAGAATTCCACGTCTTCCACCGATATCTCAAAAGTGGTGGATTCCCTTTAATCCTAACACTAATTCTCCATGAAGAGGTATGCTAGAAGTCTTAGTAACCCGATGTTGATATGACTTCCAACCCAGTTTCATGAAAGAAACCCCTACAACTAATCTCCCTAGATCATCTAATGACCTGAATAGGGAAAACGAGCCTAATGCTCAAAATCTGGGCGATACTCTTCTTACTCAACTAAAGAAGAAAAATTTCAACATTTCCATATGGGAAATCGTCATGTATTTTATAGAACATAGGTAGACTATTTTGAATGAACTCGGCTAGGCTAGGGTACCAGCCAAAAAACTCCTAAAGAGTTGGTTGAAATTATTTTGGCAACTCCTTAAATCAACATGATAGGTTTCGAAGAAAAAGATCTACATATTCCTGACAAAACCCATGTTAAAGCATTTTACATTTCTATAAAGATGGCTTATAAGTTCATTTCCATGACTCTAATCGACAATGGTTGTTCAACATTGAACATATGTCCTTGGAAGACTCTCCAAGAAATCATTATTTCTGATGATAAAGTTCTTCCCTTAAACATGTGTTTTCTGAGGCTTTGATAATTTGTTAAGATCGGGGACGCCCTTGGAGGACCGGGGTGTTTCCGGTTTCAGGAAGGGTGGCCGCTTACAACACACACAACACTTTGGTGATAGTCCAGTTAAAGACTATAACCGTTCTTAACACTACACAAACTGTCACAGACTCTTGAACCGGGTTCAATGGCGGAAATGTCTGTTACAGGTTGAAGCAACGTATGCGACTTTAGATGATGTTTTAGAAGGAGTCGGTTTTATAGATATGAGTGGACCGGTTTACGAAGTACGATTGGTTTGAGGTTAGGTTTAGTAAGTAAATAAGTAAAACGAAAGAAATAACGCGAGACAGGGATTTTTATGGATGTTCGGAGCAAACTCTCCTACGTCACCCCTTCTTCTCAGGTTATGAGAAGGATCTCCACTAACTTTTATAGTTACAATACTGCCGGTCGAGCCCAACTTCGCTACTCGCCGATTACACCAACTCACACTTTGATGTAATACAACAACTCAACACAGCACAATACAGAAAGCTTCCGGTTTTAGACACACCGGTTTTGGAATATAGGAGTTTATCTCTCTAACTTAATGCTTTGATGATTTGTTTTTCGTAATCCGTAACTTGCATTAAATGAAAACGTTTCGTCTTCCTTTTATAGTTGAGAAGAGCCAACGGTCTCTTTTCTTCTCTCTCCTCTGGATTGGTTGATCGTTATCACGCCGGTGCAGAGAGGTTGCTTGCACGCTTCACCTTCCTCAACACTTGGCAGTCATACAGGCAGCTCTGAGTGTAAGATGACATAATCGGTTTTTCAGATTCGGACACGTGTTGGACATGTACCTTAGGTTGTCAACTTCAGAGCAATAAAGCATCATTGCTTTCCTCGCATGCTTCCGATCGGATCTGATCTTCTTTTATTCTTTCAAGACACATCTGTTTCGTCATGTTACGTCACTCTTGAAGTTTGAATTTTCCGGTTTTGTCTCTTGTGCAATATGATCCGGCTGGGATATGAATTTGTCTTTGTTGACCGGTCGCTTGAGAGAGTGAAAGCCGGTTCCTCTGATCTTTGACTTGAACACTTGAAATCGGTTTCTTTTGAGAAGTTTCAACAACCGGTTAATGATGCCCCAACCGGTTCATACGATTTGATCTGTACCTGCACATGAAAGTTAACAACTGTTTAGTTTGTCTAGCCGGTTCCAAAAATTAACTTTCTTAATTTTTCTATCAATTTCTCCCTTTTTGATTATTTAGAATAAATATTCAAAACTTGTAATGTGTGGCCGGTTTGAAAATTAACTTTCTTAATTTTTCTATGCTCAACCAATCAAACTCAAGGAAATGAAATGTGATCGTTGGCACATTTCACCTATAAAAGAAGGAGCTGAAGATGAGTAAATGCAGTCTTTTTAGCAGTTACAAGTTCTAAGAGATTTCAACAACCCAAGTTATCAGTTCCACCAACTACAAGCTCTAAGATTTATTGCAAGTTCATTTCTCTACAAGCTCTAGAGCTTAAGTGTTTATTTCAAGAGTGATTACAATTTCGGTTAAAATTGTACGAGTGTTATCGAGCATAAAATAAGTCTAGATCGGATTGTGTTTGTGTATTCCTTAGTGAATATCCTTCTCGCGGTTTCGAGAGGAAGGGGTGACGTAGGAGTTTCATCTCCCAACATCCATAAAAATCTTTCTTGTTCTTTATTTTCTACGGGTTTCATATTCTAACCGATCTGTACTAATCTATTCATACCGTTCTAACCGACCCTGCCTAAACCGAGTTACCGAGTCCCAAAAACCGATCCATTATACTCCAAACCGACCTTGTCTACATCCGGTTCTGTCCATCCAGTGTGATTGATGCTTCAACCTGAAACAAACCACTTCCGCACATGAACTAGGTTCAAGGGTTTGTGACAGTTTGTGTAGTATTGAAACCCCGGTGTTAATCTTTAACCGGATTAAACATCAAACCGTTGAGTAAAAGGCGCTAACCGGCCAGACTCCGGTTCCCTAGTCGCGACCTAGATCCTAACAATTGGTATCAGAGTAGTTAGTTTCAATACTCAAGCAAGCATGTCGTTTGATAGGCCCCCAATTCTAGAAGGTGACGACTTTTCCAACTGGAAGGCACGCATGCACCTGCACCTAATCACTATGGATGACGAGATGCAGTTCATCCTGACCGAAGGGCCAGTAGAGATTGATAAAGATAGACAGGACTGGACAGCTGAAGACAGGAGAAGAAACAATCTGGACAACCATGCCAGAAACCGCATCTCTAACGGTTTGGACAGAAATACGTTTTGTAAGGTCAGAGATTGCAAAACCGCAAAGGAAATATGGGAAGCGGTGATTCAAATCCATGAGGGAAATGAAAGAACCAAGGAAAACAAGATAATGGTGGCTATTCAGAAGTTTGAAAACATCAAGATGAGACCGGGAGAAACAATGAGAGAATACAGTGACTGGTTCACAAGTGTGATAAACGAGCTAGCAACTCTTGGCAAGAAGTATGACAACAAGGAAGTCATCATGAAAGCACTAAGATCTATTCCAAGTGCATGGGATATGAAAACAATGGTGATGAGGGAATCAAACTGTCTAAGCAAGATGAAGTTACACGATGTATTCGAAGATCTTAAGGCATATGAGTTTGAAATGAGATCAAGGACTGAAGAAGAAGTCTCAGCCTCAACCTCAACTAGAGCATTGGTCACATCCACAGAACCGGTTGCTCCTGCACCAATCAGAACCGCTGAACAGTTCACCGAGGATGCCATGACAATGCTTGCACAAAAATTTGGCAGATTCATGAAGAGAAGCCAACCGACAAACAACAACAACTATAACTACGGTGATAAATCTAATATTAGATGTTATAACTGCAATTTCATGGGACATTTCAGGTGGGAATGCAGAAAACCAAGACGGGATGACCGGAAACCGGACGATCAGAATCACCGAAATAACTATCAACAAACCGGTGAAGGAAGTGAAGTTCATAAAGCACTGATAGCCGATGATGGAGGAAGCTTATGGGCTCACAGTGACAGTGATGATGAACTCACATGTCTCATAGCAAATGAGGAACATGTATTTGACTCTCCCTGTGATGAATTTACGAAAGATGAGTTATTTAATGCACTAAATGACATGGTAGCAGAGTATAAGAACCTATTAACATTAATACCTACCCAACTGAACCTTAGAACCGACGCCATAGCACCTACCTTGACCGAGCCAAAAATCATCCAACCTGATAGAATCCTGGAAACCGAAATAGCACCGGAACTATCTTCTGAGACCAAACAGTTCGAGGAATCAGTCCAAGAGCTGATCGAAGAGGATGAGGCCCGAATTCAGTATCGAATAGCCACATGGAAAAGATCCAGTGAAATGGTGAATAGAATGTGTAACTATAATAGACATCTCAAGTGCATGTTCGGTCTTGGATACAAGAACAACAGATCCAGCAACCGGAACCACTCCGACAAAATGAGGCCCAGAAAGGATAATCTTCCCTTTGTAAGCTTTGTCAAGAGCTCCTTAACCGACGAAGAGGAACTAAGTGCCTCATATCCGGAAGATAAACTAATCTATGTAAGTCCAACTGACTACGAAAAATGGCTTCACTCTAAGAAAATAAAAGTCAACCGGCCCAAAAGTAAGAAAACCGAACCACATAGGTGAAACCAAAGACCATCTCTGAATAAGGCATTCTTAGGAAAGCAGAAAGACTCCAAACCGAGTGCAGGAAAACTAGTCAGAACTATAACCGGGAAAGTAGTCCGACTTATCAAAGTCTGGATACCTAAGGGACTAATCGCTTGTGGACCCAATTAAATGTGGGTACCAAATAGTTGTAAATATGTATTTTTTGCAGGATATGAAGAAACGGCTAGGAAACTCTAAATGGTACCTGGATAGCGGTTGCTCCAGATACATGACTGGAAACAACAATCTTCTAACCGACATCAGAATAGAAACAGGTGCAATGATCACCTTTGGCGACAACTCAAAAGGTGGAATTGTGGGCAAGGGTAAGATTGTCCATGGTAATATAACAATTGATAATGTACTCTTAGTTGAAAACCTGCATTTTAACCTGTTAAGCATTAGTCAAATGTGTGATGATGGATACACTGTAGAAATCCTTAAACATGCATGCTTAGTTAAAAATTATTAAGGTATCATACTTCTAACCGGAAATAGGTTAGGAAATATATACAAGGTAGATTGGAAAAATAAAGTAGAATACCTTGTTTGCATGGTAGCAAAAACCGATCAAACTTGGATGTGGCATATATAAGAGGTTAAACCACTTAAACCTGAAAACCTTAAATTACATCCGCGGTAAAAAGCTAGTTGAAGAAATTCCTGATATAGTATTCAATAAGGATAAAGTCTTCTCAGCATGTCAAATGGGTAAACAAACTAAGTCAACTTTTAAGAGTAAAGGACACATTCAATCTAACCGATGCTTAGATCTCCTTCACATGGACATATTTGGACCGATTAGGGTCGTCATCCTAGGAGGTATGTTGTACACTATGGTAGTTGTTGATGATTATTCTAGGTATACATGGGTAATATTCTTGGCATCCAAACACGAAACCGCATCAAATTTAATTACACTACTTAAACGTTTGCAAAATGAAAAATCAACACGCATCAACAACATTAGGAGTGATAGTGGAACCGAATTTACAAATAGTACTCTAAATGCATTCCTTGATGAATCCGGTATTAGACACGAGTTGTCTAGTGCTAGGACTCCTCAACAGAACGGCCAGGCTGAGAGAAGAAACCAAACTCTCAAGGAAGCCGCACGGTCCATGATAGCCGATTCGGGTATTGCCCAGAAATTCTGGGTTGAGGCTATCAATACTGCATGTCACACACAAAACCGGTCTCTGATTAACAAGTTTCATTATAAAACACCATATGAAGTATACTTTAATAGGACCCCTAACCTTAGGTATCTTAAGATTTTCGGTTGTAAATGTTACATTCACATAAATGGCAAAACCTATCTATATGCCTTTGATGCAAAATCCGATATTGGGATCATGTTAGGTTATTCAGCAGTCAGTAAGGCTTATAGAGTATACAATACTAGAACTTTAACCGTGGAGGAATCACTTCATGTCGTTTTCGATGAATCGGTTGAAAGCAACACTGCATCATCCTTTGATCTACATAATAGATTGAAAAACAATAATATTCATTCTGATAGTGAAGATGAGATTCCGGTTTTAGACAGTTTGTCCATGACCAAATGGGTAATGATGAAACCCAGCCGGATCAAGCTGTCACACGACAGGAAGCTGACACCTCGGTTCAAACTGAGGAAATCGGTCGGTCTGACATCCTTGTTCAGCCTACCGATATGTCTAGCCTTGATCAAGTAAACGGTGATTTGGTAGACGCTCCTGAACCGAATCTCAAAGGAACCCAAATCATCTTTCTGAGCTAATTATAGGTGACCCTTCAGAACTAGTTCGAACTAGGCGACAAATCATGGAGGAATATTTCAATTCTGCTTTTATATCCCAGATTGAGCCGAAAAGAGTGGATGAAGCATTGTTAAATCCAGATTGGATATTGGGAATGCAAGAAGAGTTAAACCAGTTTGAGAGTAATAAAGTCTGGTACCTAGTCCCTAGACCGAAAGATCAACCGGTCATAGGAACAAGATGAGTATTTAGAAATAAACTCAATGAAGACGGTTTTGTCACGAGGAACAAAGCCAGATTAGTGGCACAAGGATAGAAACAGGAAGAAGGCATTGATTTTGAAGAATCATTTGCCCCTGTAGCTAGGATTGAAGCCATTAGGATTTTTCTGGATTTTGCTGCTTTCAAAAATTTTAATGTTTTTCAAATGGATGTCAAAAGTGCATTTTTGAACGGTGAACTACGTGAAGAAGTATATGTTGAACAACCACCCGATTTCAAAAATGCTGATATGCCCAATCATGTATACCGCTTGAACAAAGCGTTGTACGGTTTAAAGCAAGCTCCCAGAGCTTGGTATGATACACTAACCGCATTTTTGCTAAAACATGATTTCACCATCGGTTCGGTGAACAAAACACTATTTAAATTTGAGAAAAAGGAACATATCCTACTTGTTCAAATATATGTAGATGATATCATCTTCGGTTCAACCGATCCTAAGCTATGTGATAAATTCTCAACCTTGATGACTAACAAATTTGAAATGAGTATGATGGGAGAATTAAGCTTCTTCCTAGGTCTTCAGGTTAAGCAACTCGATGGAGGAACTTTCATCAGTCAACCCAAATACACCAAGGAACTTCTAAAGAAATTTGGGATGGATACATGTTCCTCAGCCGCTACCCCAATGAGCTCATCGGTCAAATTGGACAAGGATGATGACGGTCAGGCAGTAGACCTGACAGCAAGTAGACCGGACATACTATTTGCAGTCGGTATGTGTGGAAGATTCCAGGCTAATCCAAAACAGTCTCACTACAGAGCCGCAAAACGAATCTTGAAATACCTAAAGGGAACCCCTGAAGTCGGTCTGTGGTATCCAAAAGACTCATCTTTTAACCTCACAAGTTATTCAGATGCAGATTATGCACGTTGTAAGGTTGACAGAAAAAGTACCAGCGGAACATGCCAATTCATAGGAGATCGACTTGTTTCATAGCACAACAAGAAACAGACATCGGTTGCCATGTCAACCGTAGAAGCTGAATATCTAGCGGCCGGAAGTTGCTGTTCACAACTTCTATGGATCCAACAACAACTGAATGATTTCGGTATCACATCCGAAGAGTCTCCGATATTCTGCGATAACACAAGTGCCATAACAATCACTTATAATCCGGTTCTACATTCTAGAACCAAGCACATCGACATAAGGCATCACTTCATTCGGGAACATGTCATGTTAAAGCATATCCGACTGGAATACGTATCAACAAAACAACAAGTAGCCGATATCTTCACAAAGCCTCTGCAGGAAACTAAGTTTTCTCACTTCAGACTCATACTTGGCTTAACCGATATTAATCAACTTATCTCCAAAAATGTTTAAAAGGAAAATCGGTTCGGACAGACAAAACCGCTAGTTCCTCCTAAATTGTCGGATTCCAAATTCACCAAAGTACCTATTGAAGAACCGCTCTGTCTATCGGTTAGAGTAAACTGACCGGTTACTTAGTGCATGCACCAATTAACCGCATCGAAACGAATGACAGAAAACCGACCGGTTTGGAAATAATGTACTCTGGTTTAGTTGGCTTCCGAACAAAAGTGGAATAATTATCTGTGTTTAGACTTATCTATTCTGAAAAGATACCTTTTCAAAAAAAATGGTCATACCTCAAAAGACGTGAAGATATGATATCTTTCACCGTCCATGCCTATGACTCACATCCTAGGTTGTAGACATGCTTATTTCATGCAATTTGTTTTATCCTATGGTTAATAGAATACATTACCTGCCATCCACTGGATAATACTGTCATCCCTCCACTAATATATAACTTAGGCAAACATCAGACAAAATATTCACAAGTATCAACTTATCCTCTCACTAAGACAAAAATCTCTCAGTTTCCAAACATTCTTCAAGTTTATTTCAATTCAACTCAAAGTACATTGCACTATGAGATCCTCAAAATGCTTAAAGCACTTGAAGATACCGACCTAAAATCCTTACTAGATGACAAACATGTCATCTTCCCATAAACCGTCCTGGAGTTCTTCTATAACGCCAGGGTTTTCGGCGGTACCCCTCATTTCGATACCCTCATTCAATCTAGGGTCGGAGGGACCGTATTCGATTTTTTGGAAAGTGATTTCGCCAGATGCTTCGATCTTCCGAAGCAAAGGATCACTGATCTGAATGTCCCTGTCGGACTAAAAGCCAAAATCTCCTTAAGCTTCTCTCGGTCAAACTATCTGGTCAATGACAACGGGGCTAGGTCATCATTGAGGGCTGAATACCATATCCTCAATGATATCATCGGTCGAGGCATCCTAGGCAAGGATGTGACCAACATCTACTGTGCTACAACTTTCAATATGATGGCCGCTATCACAACAGATACGCCGGTCAACTGGTCTAGGGTGTTGTTCGATATCCTAATCTGGATGATCAGCATCCGCCAAACCGGTCTTATTCCTTAGATTACCTGCCTACTCATGGAACTCGGTGTTCCACTTTGTCCGGGTGAAGGACTAAATCAGGCCCAAGTCATAACCAAGGAAGTTGCCGACTCATTCTATGAGCGGTTCGAGAAGGCGTGGAAGAGGAAGAACCGACACCTGAACTCCTCCGACAATTAAGTCATTCCTTCCTACAACCGGTCATTTTGCTGTACGAACTGGTTGTATCGCTATGATTATTTCGGCTTAGACTACGTCTCTTTTCGGTTTTAACTATGTCTACTTAGGTTTCTTGTATCTCTCTTTCATTTAATGAAAAGTAACTTTCAACTTCCAACTACATGGGAAATTACACAAACTTAGTTACTTTCTAACTAGATTCTCTACCTCGAGCTCCGCAACCGGTCAAAAGTAACTCCTTTCCAAGGAGTTTTGGAAACATAAATATTCCCTTCATAAATGAGACAAAACTGAATTTCAGCATTAAATACCCTTATTTTCCCTCCAATTTCAGATATATATAAGGAACCCCACCTTATCAATTCACCATACCTTCAAATCAAAATTTCTTAAACTCTATCTCTCTTGGCAAAATCTGAAAGCATGTCGAACCGAACACTAAGGAACTATTTGAGCATTGATTTCGACTCATGCCTTGAATATGATGATCTGGAAACGAAGGAACTCATGTTTGAATCACTAATCGACACCGGTCTTCGTGATTTTCTCGAAGAATCCGGGCCTATGCTTATTCCAGAAGTACTGGAATTCTTCCACAATGCATACATAAGTGACGATGTCATTGTCTCCACGGTGAGAAGGCGCACCATCTCTCTAGACGAATCCGAATTTGCTCAAATGTTCAATCTGCCCACCGAAGGGTTTTCCGACTTCCCATCCAGGGTGGGAAGCACCGCGACCGACTACTCGGAACTATTCTCCGGAACAAAGGTGCCGGTAGAAAACCACGGTCTGAAGACCCGCCTTGCCCACCACATCCAACTCCTTTACGAGATTGTCAACCGATCCATCATTTGTCAATCTTCGAACCAACACTACTCCAAGAGGGCCTTCGACATGATGATCTATGCCCCCACATTAGTTCTCTTCCAAAACCTGAAAACTATGGTCGAGACAAAGAGAGGTCTCGGCTACGCCCCCCACATTAGCTGGCTCATTCTTGAACATAGTTCAGATTTTGGACAGGGTACACCGGTGTACCTATCAAACATTCTCAATGAGGATGGGGTGGAGGACAAGATCTCTAGAATCGTTATTACATAAGTCATAATTATGTATCTTTCAATGATTATCTGATTTCTAAGCTTGATAACCGGGTAAAAATTCGTAATATTAGAATATCTATCTAACTGACTAACCGAATGTTATCGCAAAATTACATCGTTGAAAAATCCAGTCAAAATCGAAAACCGCATCTTCACGGTTGAATAACCGCTTCATTTAATAAACGGTTACAAGAAGAACCGATTCATCGCCGGTTAAATAACCGCAATCAAAAGCCCGCTCAAAACCTTTGGAGGGAAAATTCCCGCCCATCAATTCCAGCCCATGGCCTTTGGCGGGAAAATTCCCGCCCAACCGTGATGTGACGGTTCGCGGCGGTTGGAATTCCAAACCGCGACTATAAATATGGTCCTTAGCCATTTTCTTTAACTCTCACGCGAATCAGTTTTCACTCTCTAGCTCTAAAATCTTTCATAAACTCTCAGTCCTTCGATCATTCGTTTTATTCCTCCTACGCGAATCCGTGCTGTTTAAACATATCATCCAAGTTGACTTCAAAGAAATTCGGGCGAACGGTTCCGCGGAGGCAAAGCGGGTGCTAACTCAGATCTTAGAGTCCGGTCTCGAACACTTTATGAACGGGCCATTCGTTCTATATCAGGATGCGGTCAACGAATTCTTCCTAACCGCATTCCTCACCGAGGGAACAATCATCGCAGCTATATGCGGTCAACGGCTAACACTGACGGAGGAGTCGGTCGCTAAGATACTGCATCTGCCATCCGAGGGGAGCGATTTCTCGGTGGCCATAGACGAGGAGACCTTCTAGGCGGCTTGCCGGGATCTTTCGGATACAGCGGTCCCTATCGCGGTATCCGGTAAGAAATCATCTCTTAAACCGGAGTATAGACCGCTGTGTGATATCTTCATAAAATCGGTTCAAGCAAGAGGAGACAACTTTGACAGCCTCACCCGGGCAAAGATTGAAATGATTGCCGGTTTGGTCAACAGCATCAAAATCAACTGGGCAAAGGTGGTTTTCACAAACCTATGTGAGATGGTGGATCCGACATCCAATCGGTCATGGGGATACGCCATCCCACTAGGTAAACTGATGCGTCACTTCAACATAAACACCGGCCCCGGTGTTTTCCTCACCCCCATCAAAGTTCTGAAATCTCATCAATTCATTAAACCGGAGGACAAGCAAGGCTGAAAGAAGGCCTCCTGTTCTACAAGTGGCTGAAAGAAGAAAGGGGCTAGTAAGAAAGCGGTTCCGGTCAAAGAAAAATTCGGTACCAAGGGGGATAGGCAATCAACCGGATCGGCTAATCCGCGGTCCGACACCCCCAACACTATAAATTCGGTATCCAGCTCTGACCGAACAATCTCACAACTCACCGGAGAAAATCAGACTAGTAAAGGGAAAGGACCGATGGTCGAGGAACAATCGGTCTGACATAATGATGTTGATGCCGTCTCGGACAGACTTCGGGAGGAAGATGAATCCGCGGATGAACAAATCCGGCAAACGACCGAGGACCTCGTCAGTAGAATCATGGAAGAGATTCATGAGTAGGCTCACGCGGCAAGTGACGTCTATTATCAATGGGCCCTGCACCGGCATCAAATATTCTACAAAAACATGCTACCGGATCTCACTATTGTCCAGAAATTCGAGAAGCTGGTTGAAATGGAGGAGGAAGTAGTCGGCCTCACAAAGGCTCGGAGCGTCATGACCGCCCTAGGACGGGGTAGGATGGTCGAACCGCATGCTCGGTTACTATGGCTAACCGAACACATTCGACATCTTCATGAAAAGTACATTCCAGGGACACCGGACTCTAAACTTGAGCTCTTGGTGTTAGACTTGCTAGCGGTCAAGGAAGGGGAAATGACCGAGGAGATGGCCCGACTTGAAGCGGAGCCCGAACACCAAGAGATGTCGACCTTCTGCAGATCCCCACCTGAGGATGATGGAGGTCCGAAACCGACCGAAAATGAGCACTCTTCTCCTCCACCGGAACAGGAAATCAACGTGACCGAACTAAGGACAGGAACACCGCTCACCGACCAGCGAGTATCTGTTCAAACCGAGGATTCGGTATCGGCCAAAACAGAAGATAGGGTCAAGAACCTCATCGAGGAATTTGTGAATACCGCGATCCAGCCGTGGCAAAAGAAGATCAAAGAAACCGCGGCTAAATCAGTTGAGATGATTGAGTCGACAAACAAGGAGCTCAAATCCGCGGTCGACCGAATCACGTCCGTTGAAGGGAATTACGACAATACATATCAATTTTACGGCGGTCATCTTGACAGAACCAAGGCATTGAAGGAGATAACTCTGAAGCTGGTGACCGACCTCGCTTCTGTCAACCAAAAGGTCGCTATGATGGAACAATCTCAAGAAACAACCGATCAAAGGCTGAAGAAGGTTGATGAGGACCTGGCTCAATCCGGTACCCAAGACGGCTTTACACTTGAAAGGGTGGCAACGCTTGAAGAAAAGCATGCCAAGATCGAAGTCGATCTAAGAGCGGTCACCGAATAGGTAGCGGAGCTAATAGAGGCAAAACTGGCTGCCGATAAGGCACTTGAGGAGGCAAATGCTCTCGCAGCCCAGAAGCTTATAGATGCCCTGGACGAGCAGGTCCGGATTCAGAAGGAAATGGTACTAGCAGACGCGACCCTGGCCGGTCATATACAAACTATCGAGAACAGTTCACCGGCCATCGCAATTCAAGAAAATAAAGATGTTGTTCGACTAATGGTCCAACAGGAAACATATAATGAGTTCGCCAAGGCTCACAAGCAGTCCAAAGCGGTTGCCCCCTCTTTCGCTCCGGTTACACGAAAAAGGAAGGCTGCTTCGAAGAGGGCGGAAATCACGACACTATTGGACAGAGTCGCTGATACGGTTGTTGACCCTTCATTCAACCCGATTTCGCAAACCGATGAAGATTTCGAGGAAGAAGTCGAGTCACAACTCAGAAGACAGCGGGGTTTCGATGCGGTTCCAATTAGATCGTTCTCTCAACCGATCTCTCCCCTCATCGGCAATTCGGGTGGTCAAGGATCCTCATCCAGGCCGGTTCCAGCGGTCAAGGGAAAAGCGACTAATGAACAGCTGGGAAAATTCTTGCCGCCAAGATCGAAGAAATAGGGGCTTTATTTACTTTATTTACTTATGTTTACTTCAGTTATATATATATAAAGTATTTTTGCCTTAGTATATTCAATCTATATATCAAATATTTTTGGAAACCGGCCTACTTTTGCATCCTTACAGAGTTTTGAATATTTTAAATAAAATAATCGAAAAGGGAGAAACTGTTAGATAAAATATAAAATTTTCACAAAATTTTTCTCGAGATTTTCCAAAATTTTTCGAAAAATTCTTCCAAGTCAGTTTCCAAAAATCCGGCCAAATAAACTTTTAAAAGCAACCGGCCTACATTTGCATTCTTACATAGTTTTGAATATTTATTCCTCTTCAGCTCCTTCTTTTATAGGTGAAATGTGCCAACGGTCACATTTCACTTCCTTGAATCTGATTGGTTGAGCAGAGGTTCAGTGATTCAGACCTGGCGGTCTAGTCTTCAGACCTGGCGGTCTAGTCTTCCAGTGTGTAGGTCAAACCGTCTAGGTTTGTCTTTTACTCAATATGACAACTACCGGTTGGACAGTTGCCTGTACCTAGAGGATTTCCTTTCTGATTTATCCTGGAGTGGAAAGATCTTGTAGGACGATCTTCTGCAGCCTGCAGACTTTCCTCAGACTTGTATGAATATGGCATTACTAAATCTGTTCCTTCGGTATATTTCTCAACAGATACCCGAAGTGTCTTTTTATGCTGGTCGGTTGTTTATGTTAACCGGATGACTTCGGTTTTTCCATAACTTCTGATTGACCGACTGTTCAATGATTCTGGCCTTCTGATTTGACCGATCTTGTCTTTCTGGTCAGGTTTTTGGTCGGTTTGATTGCTTGACCGGTTGAATTTCTTAACCGGTTGAGTTCTTTGACCGGTTGAATTCTTTACCTGTTCCTGCACAAGGGATTTGTTTTTGTTAAGTTTTATTTAACCGATCTAATTTTATCTAACAATTTCTCCCTTTTTGATTATTTTATTTAAAATATTCAAAATCATGTAAGAGTGCAAATGTAGGTCGGTTTTGTATTTAAGAGTTTATTTGGCCGGATTTTTGGAAATTGACTTGAGGAATTTTTCGAAAAATTTTTGAAAATTTTGAGAAAAATTTTGAAAAAGAAAAATTTTGAAAATTTTTATATTTTATCTTATCAATTTCTCTCTTTTTGATTATTTTATTTAAAATATTCAAAATCATGTAAGAGTGCAATAGTAGGCCGGTTTCCAAAAATCACTTTATATACATAAGAAATATACTAAGGTAAAAATACTTTATATAAAATCTGAGTAACCGTAAGGAAATAAGATATAGCAAGTAAAGTAAATAAGACCCCTATTTCTTTCATCGGTTGTTTTCCCTTTGACCGCCGGAACCGGCCTGGAAGAGGATCCTTGACCGCCTGAGTTGCCGGTAAAGGGAGAGATCGGTTGAGCGACCGATCTAATTGGGACCGCATCGAAACCCCTTTGTCTTCTGAACTGTGGCTCGAGCTCTTCTTCGAAATCATCATCGGCTTGCAAAACCGGGTTGGGTGGAGGGTCAACAATCGTGTCAGTGACTCTGTCCAATAGTTCCATGATTTCCGCCCTCCTCGAAGCAGCTTTTCTTTTGCGTGTAACCGGAGCGGAAGAAGGAGCAACCGTTTTGGACTGCTTGTGAGCCTTGGCGAACTTATTATACGTTTCCTGTTGGACCCTTAGCCGGTTAGCATCTTTGGCTTGTTGAGCCGCTATGGATGCTGCTATGGCCGGTGCACTGTTCTCTAGATTTTGCATATGTCCGGCTATGTTCGCATCTGCCGCTACCGTTTCCTTCTGAATTCGGGTCTGCTCGTCCAGGGCATCTTGGTGCTTCTGAGCCACGAGAGCATTCGCTTCCTCAAGTGCCTTGTCGGCAGCCATCTTAGCCGCTATTAACTCCGTCACCTGTTCGGTGACCGCTTTGAGATCGGCTTCAAGCTTGACATTCTTTTCTTCAAGGGTCATCACCCTCTGATGATTAGATCCGTCTTGGGCACCGGATTGAGCCAAGTCCTCAACAACCTTCTGCATCCTTTGATCGGTTGTTTCCTGAGCCCGTTCCATCATAGCGACCATTTGGTTGACCGAAGCGAGGTCGGTCACCAGCTTCAGAGTTATATCCTCCAATGCCTTTGTTCGGTCAAGATGACTGCCGTACAACTCATCCGTATTACCGTAATTTGTTTCAACAGACGTGATCCGATCGACCGCCTTGTTTAGATCATCAATTGTTGTCTCGGCCATATCGATGGCTTTAGCCGCGGTTTCTTTGATTTTCTTCTTCCATGCTGAACCGCGTCATTGACAAATTCTTCAATGAGGGTCTTGACCCTCTCTTCCGTTATGGCCGGTTCCGAATCCCCAGTTTGAACAGATGCTCGCTGGTCGGTGAGAGATGTTCCTATCCTGACTTCGGTTCTGTTGATATTCTGATCCGGTGGAGGAGAGGATAGCTCTTTATCGGTCGGATTTTGACCGCCAACATCCTCAGGAGGGGATCTGGATGAGTTCGATGTTTCTTGGTGGTCAGGCTCCGCTTCAAGCCTCGCCATCTCCTCGGTCAGTGCCCTTTCCTTGACCGCAAGCAATTCTAACACCAAAAGTTCAAGTTGAGAGTTCGGTGTCCCCATAGTATGCTTTTCTTGGAGGCGTTGAATGTGTTCGGTGAGCCTTTGTAACCGAGCACGCGGTTCGACCCTCGTGTTTCGTTTTAGGGCGGTTGTGACGTCTTGAGCCTTTGTGAGGCTGATGACCTCCTCCTCCATCTCAACCAACTTCTCGAATTTCTGGCTAACGGTGAGATCCGGTAGCATGTTTTTGTAGAGTATTTGATGTCGGTGCCAGATCCATTGATAGAACACTTCGGATGCTGCGCGAGCCTGCTGATGTATTTCGTCCATGATTCTGCTGACGAGATCCTCGGCCGTTTTCCGGGCGTTATCATCAGCGTAGTCATCTTCCTCCCCAAGTCTGTCCGAGCCAGCATCACCATTATCATGACTGACCGATTGTTTCTTAGTTATTGGTTCTTTCCCTTTACCGGACTGATATCCTCCTGTATGTTGTGAATCGGTTCGGCCAGAGCTGGATGCCGAGTCTTCAGTATTGGGGGTGTCGGACATCGGATTAGCCGATCCGGTTTGTTGTCTATCTTTCTTGCTTCCGGATTTTTCTTTGACCGGAGCTGCTTTCTTACCGGCTGCCTTCTTCTTTTGGCCACCTGTAGAACCGGAGGCCTTTCTTTTTCCTTTCTTGTCATTGAATTGATGGGACATTATAATTTTGTTGGGGGCGAGGAGAACACCAGGGCCGGTGTTAATGTTGAAATGACGCATGATTTTTCCAAGTGGGATGGCGTATCCCCATGACCGAGTGGATGTCGATCCACCATTTCACATAGGTTTGTGAAAACTACCTTAGCCCAGTCGATTTTGATGCCGTTGACCAAACCGGCAAGCATCTCAATCTTTCCCCGGGTGAGACTGTCAAAGTTTCCCCCTCTTGCTTGGACCGATTTTGTGAATATGTCACACAACGGTCTATACTCCGGTTTCAGAGATGATTTCTTACCGGATACCACGATAGGGACCGCGGTTTCCGAAAGAAACTGGCAAGTTGCCTGGAAGGGTTCTTCTTTCATGGACACCGAGAAGTCGCTCCCTTCGGTTGGCAAATGCAATATTTCAGCGACCGACTTCTCCGTCAATTCGAGTCGTTGACCGCCTATGATTGCGATGATTGATCCTTCGGTGATGAATGCGGTTAGGAAATATTCGTTGACCGCATCCTGGTATAATACGAATGGACCGCCCAGAAAGTGTTCGAGACCAGACTCGGAGATCCGGGTTAACACCTGCTTTGCCTGAGCCGAACCGTTTGCCCGGATTTCCTCAAAATCGACTTGGATGATGTGTTTGAACAACACTAGATCGCGACCCATTTTAGAGAATAGGACCGAGAGATCAATAGATTAAAGATTTGAGAGAGTTAAAAAAGCTGAAAGCTAGAGAGAGAAAGCCGATTCGCGTGAGAATGAAAGAAAATGACTAAGGACCCTATTTATAGTCGCGGTTTGGACTTCCAACCGTCGCGAACCGTCCCATCATGGTTAGAAGGGAACTTTCCCTCCAAAGACTAAAGACGGGAAACCATGGGCGGGAATTGATGAGCGGGAATTTTAAGCGGGAGTCCATGGGCGGGAATTTTCCCTCCAGAGGTTTTGAGCGGCAATTTTTGAGCGTATTTTTCATTGCGGTTATTTAACTGGCGATGAAGCGGTTCTTCTTGTAACCGTTTATTAAATGAAGCGGTTTATTAACCGTGAGGATGCGGTTTTCGATTTTGACCGGATTTTTCAATGAAGTAATGTGGCGATATCAACCGGTTAGTCAGATAGATATTCTAATATTTCCATTTTTGACCCGGTTAACAAGATTAAAATTTAGATAGTCATTGAAAAAAAAGATACATGATAGAAACCGATTCATTGATCGGTTTAGAATACAAAAGAAATACAAATACAACTTATGTAATGACTATCTTAGAGAGCTTTTCCTTTACCCCATCCTTATCGAGAACATTCGATGGGGATGTCGGTGTATCCGGTCCAAATTCTGGACGATACTTAAGAAAAAACCGACTTAAGTGAGGAGCGTAACCGAAACCTTTCTTTGTCTCGACCATAGTTCTCAGGTTTTTGTAGATGATCGATGACCAATTTATGGGTGTATTGCTGACAATGTAGGTCATCATGTCAAAAACCTTCTTGGAGTAGTGTTGGTTTGGAGATTGGCAAATGATGGATTGTTTGACAATCTCGTAAAGGAGTTGGATGTGGTGGGCAAGGCGGGTTTTCAGCCCGTGGTTCTCCATCGGCACCTCGGTTCCGGAGAACATTTCTGAATAGTCGGTTGTTGCGCTTCCCACCCTGGATGGGAAGTCGGAAAACCCTTCTGTGGGCAGATTGAACATTTGAGCGAGTTCGTTTTCGTCCAGAAAAATGAAGTGGCCTCTCATTGAGGAAACAATAAAATCTCCTCTCATAGAGGCATTGTTGAAGAAGTCGACTACGTCCGGAATGAGTATGGGTCCGGATTCTTCGAGAAAACCACGAAGGCCGGTGTCGATTAGTGATTCGAACATGAGTTCCTTTGTCTCCAGATCATCATATTCCATGCAAGAATCGAAATCGATGCTCAAGAAGTTCCTTAGTGTTCGGCTCGACATGTTTTGAGATTTTTCCAAAATAGAGAGAGTTCAAGAAGTTTTGATTTTATGGTGTATTGAGTTGATAAGGTGGGGTTCCTTATATAGATCTGAAATTGGAGGGAAAATGGCAACATTTAATGTTGAAATTCAGTTTTGTCTCATTTATGAAGGGAATATTTATGTTTCCAAAACTCCTTGGGAAGGAGTTACTTTTGATCGGTTGCGGAGCTCGAGGTAAGGAATCTAGTTAGAAAGTAACTAAGCTTGTTAGATAGTAATTACTCATGTAGTTGGAAGTTGAGAGTTACGTTTCATTAATGAAGGAAAGTACAAGAAACCGAAAGGTAAATAATTAGAACGGAAAATATAATAGATTAAACCGAGATGATCATGATAGAGTGGGACACTGATACAACCGGTGCGTACAACAAAATGACCGGTTGTAGGAAGGAGTGACTTAGTTGCCGGATGAGTTGAGTTGGCGGTTCCTCCTCTTCCAGGCCTTCTCAAACAGCTCATAGAATGAGTCGATGACCTCTTTGGTGATGACATGGACCTGGTTCAATCCTTCTCCCGGACAGAGTGGAACCCCAAGTTCCAAAAGTAGGCAGATAATCTGGGGGATGAGGCCGGTTTGGCGAATGTCGATCATCCAGATTAGGACATCGAACAACACCCTTGACTAGTTGACTGGCGTACCCATGGTTATGGCAAACATCATGTTAAAAACTGCAGCACAATAAGTGTTTGTCACATCCCTACCTAGGATGCTTCGACCGATGACATCGTTTAGAAGTTGGTACTCAGCTCTCAGCGATGACCTGGCACCGTGGTCATTGACCGGGCGGTCTGACCGAGGAAAGCTTAAGGCGATTTCGGCCTTTAGTTCAGCCGAAACGTTTAGATCGGTGAGCCCTTGCTTCGGAAGGTCGAAGCATCTGGAGAAATCACTTTCTGTGAAATCAAACACAGTCCCTCCCACCTTGGACTGAATGGGGGTGTCGAAGTGAGGAGTACCTCGGAAAACCCTGGCATTGTAGAAAAATTCCAGGACTGTTTCCTGAAAGATGACGTGTTTGTCATCTAGAAAGTGTTTGAGACCGGTGTCTTCAAGTGACTTAATGATCTTGAAGACTTCATAATGCTTAGTGCCTTGAGCTGAATCGAAATCCACTTGAAGGATGTTTGGAAACTGAGACATTTTGTCTTAGTAAGATGATAAGTTAGAGCTTGTGATTGTTTTGTCTAAGGTTTGCCTAACTTATATATTAGTAGAAGAATGATAGTATTATCCAGTGTGTCGCAGGTAATGATGTCTATTAACCATAGGGTAAGGCATTTTACATGAAATAAGCATGTCTACAATCTAGGATGTGAGTCATAGACCTAGACGGTGAAAGATATCATATCTTCACGTCTTTTGAGGTATGACCGTTTTACTTTGAAAAGGTAGTTTTTCAAAACAGATAATTTTAAACACAGATAATTATTCCACTTTTGTTTGGAGGCCAAATAATCTGAAGTAAACTATTTCCAAACCGGTTGGTTTTCAGTCATTTGTTCCGATGCGGTTATTTGATGCATGCACTAAGTAACCGGTCGGTTTACTCTAACTGATGGACAAGGCGGTTTTTCCATAGATACCTTGCTGAATTTGGAATCCGACAATATAGGAGGAACTACCGGTTTTGTCTGTCCGAACCGATTTCCCTTTTAAACATTCTTAGAGATAAGTTGATTAATATCGGTCAAACCGAGTGTGAGTCTGAATTGAGAAAACTTAGCTTCCTGCAGAGGCTTTGTGAAGATATCAGCTACTTGTTGTTCTGTTGATACATATTCCAATCGGATATGCTTCAGCATGACATGTTCCCAAATGAAGTGGTGCCTTAGGTCGATGTGCTTTGTTCTAGAGTGTAGAACCGGATTGTAGGTGATTGCTATGGCACTTGTGTTATCACAAAAAATTGGAGACTCTTCGGTTGTGATACCGAAATCCTTTAGTTGTTGTTGGATCCAAAGAAGTTGTGAACAGCAACTTCCGGCTGCCAGGTATTCAGCTTCTGCGGTTGATGTGGCAACCGATGTCTGTTTCTTGTTGTGCCATTAAACAAGTCGATCACCTAGGAATTGGCATGTTCTGCTGGTGCTTTTTCTATCAACTTTACAACATGCATAATATGCATCTGAGTAACTTGTGAGGTTGAAAGATGAGTCCTTTGGATACCACAAACCGACTTCAGGAGTTCCCTTTAGGTATTTCAAGATTCGTTTTGCGGCTCTATAGTGAGACTGTTTTGGATTAGCTTGGAATCTTCCCCACACACCGACCGCAAATAGTATGTCCGGTCTACTTGCTGTCAGGTATAAAAGAGAACCGATGATTCCTCGGTAAGCTGTCAGGTCTACTGCTTGACCGTCATCATCCTTGTCCAGTTTGACCGAAGAACTCATTGGAGTAGCGGCTGAGGAGCACGTGTCCATCCCAAATTTCTTTAGAAGTTCCTTAGTGTACTTGGGTTGGCTTATGAAGGTTCCTTCTTCGAGTTGCTTGACCTGAAGGCCTAGGAAGAAGCTTAATTCTCCCATCATACTCATTTCAAATTTGTTAGTCATCAAAGTTAAGAATTTATCACATAGCTTAGGATCAGTTGAACCGAAGATGATATCATCTACATATATTTGAACAAATAGGATATGTTCCTTTTTCTCAAATTTAAATAGTGTTTTGTCCACCGAACCAATGGTGAAATCATGTTTTAACAAAAATGCGGTTAGTGTATCATACCAAGCTCTAGGAGCTTGCTTTAGACCGTATAAAGCTTTGTCTAAGCAGTATACATGGTTGGGTAGGTCAGCATTTTTGAAACCGGGTGGTTGTTCAACATATACTTCTTCACGTAGGTCACCATTCAAAAATGCACTTTTAACATCCATTTGAAAAACCTTAAAATTTTTTAATGCAGCAAAAGCTAGAAAAATCCTAATAGCTTCAATCCTAGCTATAGGGGCAAATGATTCTTCAAAATCAATGCATTCTTCCTGTTTGTATCCTTGTGACACTAATCTGGCTTTGTTCCTCGTGACCAAACCGTCTTCATTGAGTTTATTTCTAAATACCCATCTTGTTCTTATGACCGGTTGATCTTTCGGTCTAGGGCTAAGTACCAGACTTTGTTACTCTCAAACTGGTTTAACTCTTCTTGCATTCCCAAGATCCAGTTCGGATCTGACAATGCTTCATCCACTCTTTTCGGCTCATTCTGGGATATAAACGCGGAATTAAAATATTCCTCCAGGATTTGTCGCCTAGTTCGAACGGGTTCTGAAGGATCACCTATAATTAGCTCAGGAGGATGATTTGCGTTCGTTTTGAGGTTCGGTTCAGGAGCGTCTACCAAATCACCGTTTACTTGATCAAGGCTAGACATATTGGTAGGCTGAACAAGAGTGTCAGACCGACCAATTTCCTCAGTTTGAACCGAAGTGTCAGCTTCCTGCCGTGGGACAGCTTGATCCGGCTGGGTTTCATCATCACCCATTTGGTCATGGACAAACCGTCTAAAAACCGGAATCTCATCTTCACTATCAGAATGGATATTGTTATTTTCCAATCTGTTGTGTAGATCAAAGCATGATGTAGTGTTTCTTTCAACCGATTCATCGAAAACAACATGAAGTGATTCCTCCACGGTTAAAGTTCTAGTGTTATATACTCTATATGCTTTACTAACTGCTGAGTAACCTAACATGATCCCAATATCGAATTTTGCATCAAAAGCAGATAAATAGGTTTTGCCATTTATGTGAATATAGCATTTACAACCGAAAATCTTAAGATACCTAAGGTTAGGAACCCTATCAAAGTATACCTCATAAGGTGTTTTGTTGTGAAACTTGTTGATCAGAGACCGGTTTTGTGTGTGACAAGCGGTATTGATACCCTCAACCCAGAGTTTCTGGGCAATACCCGAATCGGCTATCATGGACCGTGCGGCTTCCTTAAGAGTTCGGTTTCTTCTCTCGGCCAGGCCGTTCTGTTGAGGAGTCCTAGCACTAGACAACTCGTGTCTAATACCGGATTCATCAAGGAATGCATTTAGAGTACTGTTTGTAAATTCGGTTCCTCTATCACTCCTAATGCTATTAATGCGTGTTGATTTTTCATTTTGCAAACGTTTAAGCAGTGTGATTAAATTTGATGCGGTTTCACGTTTGGATGGCAAGAATATTACCCATGTATACCTAGAATAATCATCAACAACTACCATAGTGTAAAGCATAACTCATAGGCTGACGACCCTAATCGATGTAAATAAGTCCATGTGAAGAAGATCTAAGCATCGGTTAGATTGAATGTGTCCTTTACTTTTAAAGGTTGACTTAGTTTGTTTACCCATTTGACATGCTGAACAGACATTATCCTTGTTAAATACTATGTTAGGAATTCCTTAAACTAACTTTTTACCGCGGATATAATTTAAGGTTTTTAGGTTTAAGTGGTTTAGTCTTTTATGCCACAGCCAGGTTTGATCGGTTTTAGCCACCATGCAAACAGGGTATTCTACTTTATTTTTCCAATCTACCTTGTAAATATTCCCTTACCTATTTCCGGTTAGTAGTATGATACCTTGAGAATATTTAACTAAGCATGCATGTTTGAGGAATTCTACAGTGTACCTAGCATCACACATTTGACTAATGCTTAACAGGTTAAAATGTAGGTTTTAAACTAAGAGTACGTTATCAATTGTTAGGTTACCATGGACAATCTTACCCTTGCCCACAGTTTTACCTTTTGAGTTGTCACCGAAAGTGATCAATGCACCGGTTTCTATTCTGATGTTAGTTAGAAGATTGTTGTTCCCGGCCATGTGTCTGGAGCAACCGCTATCCAGGTACCATTCAGAGTTTCCTAGCCGTTTCTTCATATCCTGTAAAATGTACATATTTACAACTATTTGGTACCCACATTTACTTGGGTCCACAGGCGATTAGTCCCTTGGGTATCCAGACTTTGACAAGTCGGACGACTTTCCCGGTTAATGTTTTAACTAATTTTCTTGCACATGGTTTAGGGTCTTTCTGCTTTCCTAAGAGTGCCTTATTCGGAGATGGTCTTGGGTTTAACCTATGTGGTTCGACTTTCTTACTTTTGGGCCGGTTGACTTTTCTTTTCTCAGGGTGAAGCCATTTTTCAGAGTCAGTTGGACCTACATAGATTAGTTTGTCTTTCGGATATGAGGCACTTAATTCTTCTTCAACGGTTAAGGAACTTCTGACAAAGCTTACAAAGGGGAGATTATCCTGTGTGAGCCTCATTTTGTCGAAGTGTTTCCGGTTGTTGGATCTATTGTTTTTGTATCCTAGACCAAACATGCACTTAGGGTGTCTTTTATAACTACACATTCTGTTCACCATTTCACTAGATCTTTTCCATGCGGCCATTCGATACTGGATTCGGGCAATTTCTTCTTCGGTCAACTCTTGAACTAACTCCTTGAGCTGTTCGGTCTTAGAGGATTGTTCAATTGCTGCCTCGGTTTCCAGGGTTTCATCAGGTTGTATGGTCTTTGGTTCGGTCAAGGTAGGTACTATGGGGTCGGCTCTAAAGTTGAGTTGAGTAGGTAATAATGTTAATAGGTTTTTATACTCTGCTACCATATCATTTAGTGCATTAAATAACTCATCTTTAGTAAATTCATCACAGGGAGAGTCAAATACCTGTTCCTCGTTTGCCATAAGGCAGGTGAGTTCATCATCACTATCACTGTGAGCCCATAAACTTCCTCCATCATCGGCTATCAGTGCTTTCTGAACTTCACTTCCTTCACCGGTTTGTTGATAGTTATTTCGGTGATTCTGATTGTCCGGTTTCCGGTCATCTCTCCTCGGTTTTCTGCATTCCCACTTGAAGTGTCCCAAACAATTGCAGTTATAACATCTAACATTGGATTTATCACCGTAGTTATAAGTGTTGTTTGTTGGTTGACTTCTCTTCATGAATCTGCCGAATTTTTGTGCAAGCATTGCCATGGCATCCTCGGTGAACTGTTCAGCGGTTCTGATCGGTGCGGGAGCAACCGGTTCTGTGGATGTGACCAATGCTCTGGTTGAGGTTGAGGCCGAGACTTCTTCTTCAGTCCTAGATCTCATTTCAAACTCATATGCCTTAATATCTTCGAATACATCGTGTAGTTTCATCTTGCTTAGGCAGTTTGATTCCCTCATCACCATTGTCTTTATGTCTGATGCACTTGGAAGAGATCTTAACGCTTTCATGATAACTTCCTTGTTTTCATACCTCTTTCCAAGAGTTGCTAGCTCGTCTATCACACCTGTAAACCGGTCACTATATTCTCTCATCGTTTCTCCCGGTCTCATCTTGATGTTTTCAAACTTCTGAGAAGCCATCATTATCTTGTTTTCCTTGGTTCTTTCATTTCCTTCATGAATCTGAATAACCGCTTCCCATGTTTCTTTTCCTGTTTTGTAGTCTCTGACCTTGCAATACCTATTTTTGTCCAAACCGTTGGAGATGCGGTTTCTGGCATGATTATCGAGATTATTTCTTCTCCTATCTTCAGCTGTCCAATCCTTTCTGTCTTTATCAATTATTATCAGTCCTTCAACTAGAATGAACTGCATCTCGTCATCCATGGTGTTTAAATGCAGGTACATGCGTGCCTTCCAGTTGGCAAAGTCGTCACCTTCTAGTATTGGGGGCCTATCGAAAGACATGCTTGCTTGAGTATTGAAACTAACTGCTCTGATACCAATTGTTAGGATCTAGGTCACCGCTGGGGGACCGGGGTTGGCCGATTATCGCATCTCACTCAAAGGGTGGTGATTAATCCAATTAGAGATTAACACCGGGGTTTCAATACTACACAAACTGTCACAAACCCTTGAACCGAGTTTAAGTGCGAAAGTGGTTTGTTTCAGGTTGAAGCAACACACATACGTGATAGGCAGAACCAGATTTGAATAAGACAAGTTTGGAGGTTGCTGGGTCGGTTTTGCAGCTTAGTAATTCGGTTTAGGTGATGTTGAATCGATTGGAGCGGTATTAGTAGGTTAATGCAGATCGGTTAGAATGTAAAGCAGGCGGAAAGTAAATAACAAGACATGTTTTTATGGATGTTCGGAGATGAAACTCCTACGTCACCCCTTCCTCTCGAAACCGTGAGAAGGATATTCACTAAGGAATACACACACAATCCGATCGAGACTTATTTTCTGCTCGATAACACCCGTACAATTTTAACCGAAATTGTAATTACTCTTCAAATAAATGTTTAAGCTCTTTAGAGAGATAGAACACGATTTTTGACTTAGGCTGTTGAAAACTTTCAGAACTTGTAACCGCATTTATTCCTCTTCAGCTCCTTCTTTTATAGGTGAAATGTGCCAACGGTCACATTTCACTTCCTTGAATCTGATTGGTTGAGCAGAGGTTCAGTGATTCAGACCTGGCGGTCTAGTCTTCAGACCTGGCGGTCTAGTCTTCAAGTGTGTAGGTCAAACAGGCTAGGTTTGTCTTTTACTCAATATGGCAACTGTCGGTTGGACAGTTGCCTGTACCTGGAGGATTGCCTTTCTAATTTATCCTGGAGTGGAAAGATCTTGTAGGACGATCTTCTGCAGCCTGTAGACTTTCCTCAGACTTGTATGAATATGGCAATACTAAATTTGTTCCATCGGTATCATTCTCAACAGATACCCGAAGTGTCTTTTTATGCTGGTCGGTTGTTTATGTTAACCGGATGACTTCCTGTTTTTCCATAGCTTCTGATTGACCGACTATTCAATGATTCTGGCCTTCTGATTTGACCGATCTTGTCTTTCTAGTCAGATTTTTGGTCGGTTTGATTGCTTGACCGGTTGAGTTTCTTAACCGGTTGAGTTCTTTGACCGGTTGAATTCTTTACCTGTTCCTGCATAAGGGATTTGTTTTTGTTAAGTTTTATTTAACCGATCTAATTTTATCTAACAAATAGTTAATATTTTTTTATTTAAATTTATTAATTAACATTGTTAAATACATTTCTAAAAATAGATAATATTAAAAACAAGTCTAAACATAATGAAATAAAAATTAATAATATTTAAAAATAAAAATTAATATAAAATATATGTAACAATAAAATAATAATTATTTAAATATTATTAATATGTTTATTATTTCTTATATTAACTTATATATTATATATAATATATAAATATTTATAATAAAATAAAAATATTTACTTTTTTTCTAATATTATTTATATTTTTATATTAATTTTTAATAATATAACTATATACATATAGGAATAATATTTTTATAATATTTATAATTGGATAATTATTCTTTATAAAAAAATTAATACATTATTTTTTTATAATATAAGCTTTAATATTTCGAATAACAACAATAGTATTTAAAAAAAATAATATTAACAATAATATTTTAAAATTATTTTTATTATTTTATTTGAATATTATATATTTTAAAATTCAATATATATTACTTGATAAATAAATTTATTAAACATTTAATATATAATTAAAAGATCTTAATATTATTTCATAATAATCATATTTTCCATTATCAATTCCTCCACAAAATAATACTATACAACATATTCATACTAAATTTATTATTATCTCATTTATGATAAAATATTTTTAAATTATGTAAAAAGATTATTAATTTAAATTTTTATATATTTTATATATTTTATGTTTATAATTGTTAACATTAATTATAATTTTAAACAAAAACTTTTTACAAAACTTTTAATTTATACAAAATTATATTTATAATTTATTTTATTTTGAAACATTACTAAAATATTTATTAAATAAATATACAATTAAGTAATAATAATAATTTAGAATCAAATATTTTGATATAATAATTTTATTTTTAAATATTTTTAATGATTAATATATATAATTTATTTTTAATATTGTTATTTTTTTTTTATAATTTTAAACTCATTATATAAAATAATGTTTCAAATTTATTTGATTAAGTTTATAATATTAAAATATGATTACATATTTTAATAATATATTGTATAAATATATATATATTAAAATTATTAATTATATTATCATATTTTAAAATAAAATTATTATTTCAATATATATATTAAAATTATAATTATTTACTATTTATTTAGTAATAATTTAGTAATTATTCAAAATAAAATATATTAGAAATAAAATTTTATATAAGTAAAAATGTTTTCAATAAAATAATTATAATTATTTGTTTATTTTGGATAGAATAAACATTTATTTAGTAAATAATTCAGAAAAATATTTTAAATATATTAAGTGTATAAAATAATATATTTATTATATATATTTACTTGTTAATATTCTAATAACATATCTTTTAATAATTTTTATTTTTTATTATACAAATCTATTAAATAAATATGAAAATTATACAGTTATTTAAAATATTATTTAGGATTAATAATACTTTTTATGTTTATTTTTCTAATCTTACCCGTTTTAAATATTATTACATTATTTGTGTCATAATTTTCTTCTTAGATAAAAAAAATTAATAAAATAATTTTTAATTGTAAATTATTCAAAAATGAAAAATATATTTAAAATTAAAATTAATTGTTTTATTTAATTTTGTTACTTTTATATTATTACTCATATAGAATTGTTAATCATTTTTAATAATAATTTTATTTAATTTTGAAAATATTATATATTTTGAATTAAGAGTTTAAATAATTAAATAAATAAAATTATAATATTAAAAAAATAAATTTATTTTATTCTATATTATTAAATTATGTTATATAAAAAAATAGTTAATATTTTTTATTTAAATTTATTAATTAACATTGTTAAGTACATTTCTAAAAATAAATAATATTAAAAACAAGTGTAAGAATAAACGAAATAAAAATAAATTATAATTAAAAATAATTACATTTAAAAATAAAAATTAATAATACAAATTAATATAATTATATATGTAACAATAAAAGAATAATTATTTAAATATTATTAATATGTATATTATTTCTTATATTAACTAATATATATAAAAATTTATAATAAAATAAAAATATTTACTTTTTTCTAATATTATTTATATTTTATAATTATTTTTAATAATATAACTATATATATATATATATATATATGAATAATATTTTTATAATATTTATAATTGGATAATTATTCTTTATAAAAAAATAATACATTATTTTACTATAATATAAGCTCTAATATTTTGAATAACAACAATAATATTTAAAATAATAATATTGAAATTATTATTATTAAAATTATTATTAATTTATTTGAATATTATATATTTTATAATTCAATATTTATTATTTGATAAATAAATTTATTAAACATTTAATATATAATTACAAAATATTAATATTATTTCATAATAATCTTATTTTTGATTATCAACTCTTAAACAAAATCATAAAATATTTATTATTAATTGATTTATGATAAAATATTTTAACATTTTGAATTATGTAATAAAATTAATAATGTTAATTTTTATATATTTTATATTTTTAATTGTTAAAATTAATTATAATTTTAAATAAAAAATTTTACAAAACTTTTTATTTATACAAAATTCTATTTATAATTTATTTTATTTTGAAACATTACTAAAATATTTATTAACATTGAGAGACACATCTCTTTAAGAAATTGGATAAATGACTGTTCCATTTTTAGCGGGAAGAGGACATAGAACATTGGGTTAAATTATTTTGACTAAGTGTTGAAATAAATTAACCATTGGAATTTTGATGATGAAATGACTTATGCGTTTTGATGCAGGTGTATCGAAATCATATTTCATATGACTTGGTTCTAATGAGGCTAATTAGACCGATTTTGACATTAGATGCACAGAATTAGACGTGCAGGCTAACTCAACGGAGTTAGACGTGCAATCTAATGAATGCACATAACTAGACGTGCAGTCTAAATCAACGGAGTTAGACGTGTAGTCTAACTCAACGGAGTTAGACGTGTAGTCTAATGAATGCATGGAATTAGACGGACAGTCTAATAGATATTTAGAATTAGACGTGCAGTCTAACTCAACGGAGTTAGACGTGTAGTCTAATATATCTACGGAATTAGACGTACAGTGTAACTCAGCGGAGATAGACGTGCAGTCTAATATATCTACGGAATTAGACGTGCAGTCTTACTCAGCGGAGTTAGACGTAAGTCTAATATATTTGCAATTAGACGGATAGTCTAATGTATATGGAATTAGACGGACAGTCTAATATATTCGGAATTAGACGTTCAATTTAACTCAACAGAGTTAGACGTGTAGTCTAATATATTTGCGGAATTTTAGACGTGCAGTCTAACTTAGTGGAGTTAGACATGCAGTCTAATAGATTGTGAAAGTTAGACGTGAGTCTAACTCCTTCAGACAAGTCTGAGGTAGAACCGGAATTAGACGTGCAGTCTAATGATTAGTGAATGATTAGACGGGTAGTCTAATACATTTTGAAAGTTAGACATAAGTCTAACTCCTTCAGATTAGTCTAAGGTAGAACCGTAATTAGACGTGTAGTCTAACTCAGTGGAGTTAGACGTGCTGTCTAATGGTTATTGGATAATTAGACGGGTAGTCTAATTAAGTGAAAGTTAGACGTAAGTCTAACTCCTTCAGATTAGTCTGAAGTGATTGTAATTAGACGTAAGTCTAATTCTATTAGACCAGGCGGTCTAATAGACTCTGTTTTTAGAATGGGATATTTGAATTTCATTAGACTGATTTTCACAATCCGTCTAACTAAAATACGTCTAATGCTCAGCTTAAGCAGTATGCTTAAAGCTAGAACCCGCCTACCCTCGTGTTATAGATGTACCCTACTCCTGCTCCATTTTCTAGTATAGATGAGTACATCAACTATATACAACCAACCAACGAATGCCACGTAAGAAAATTTTCCTCATACTACTTGTTTTGCAGGTACATCCCTGATGGAATATTCGGCGCACTACCAGTTACTGTACGGCCACGATCCTTGTGTTCAGAACCTGCTATGTACAATGGAGGCTTTCAATGGAAGAGTGCCACGTATCATTCTAAAAAGATTCGACTGTTAGCTCTTGCTCAGTATTTAACAAATCTCAAGGACAACGGACAGTTTGTGTTACGAATTGCCAATCTATAATCTTGCTTGCTGATATTTTCAAGAGAGAGAAATCAAGCCTTTGAATATTCATACTGTGAAGCTTCTCTCTAATTGTACTGTGTGTGAATCAAGAGAGAGATAGAATCAAAAACACCTTTAGCTGAGTGATATTCTTCATCTTGTAATTGAAAAGAGAGTGTTCTGTTCAATAATGAGCTAAGTGTGTGTAAACTGTTTTTGATTCGAATCATATTATAGTGAATACTTCCGATGGTTGGAAGAAGGGTGACGTAGGAGAGTTTCTCCGAACATCCACAAATAAACTGTTGTGTTCTTTCATTTCTATCATCTTTTTATATTTTTTCTTGAGCTTCAAACTCAAGTAAACAATTCCGCCTTGAATCTGTTTCAAGTGTTACAAGTATTTGCGTAGAATTGAAAGCGAACTAAATCTCTAACAGGATTTCTTTCAACCCATTTTTCATAAGCCTTCATCCATAGCCAGACCCCCATCTCTATTGATAAATCCAATCCTATCAATTGGTATCAGAGCCCTATTTCTATTCTCAAGCCTTTCCTGAAATATGTCAACCACAACCAAAGATGCCAGTGCTACAACCATTCCAACTTTCTCTCGAGAAAACTACATTGTTTGGAAGAAAAGAGTTCGTGTTCATCTCTCTTCTCTTCATGACGACATGTGGAGTGTTGTCACAGAAGGTCCTATCAAGATTGATAAGGAGAAGGCTGACTGGAACGCTGATGAAATGAGGCAGAACAACCTCAACAACATGACTCTTGATGTTTTGTACAGATTTCTCGATGACAACATGTTCAACTACATTATCGAATGCGATACTGCCAAAGAGGTCTGGGATAGACTTACCCAACTGTGTGAGGGTAACGAGCAAACCAAGGAAAAAAAGATCATAGTTGTCACTCAATAGTTTGACAGCTTCAAGATGCGTCCTGGTGAAATAATGAACGATTTCGACACCAGATTCAGCAAGATCGTCTCATCTCTGTCTATCCTAGGCAAGACCAATAGCAACCGGGAGCTTGCTATCAAGTTCATGCGTTCTCTTCCAAGGGAATGGGACATAAAGACTATGGCGATGAGAGAATCAAAGATCTTAACAAGATCTCTCTCTTTAATCTCTTTGCTGATCTCAAGGCCTATGAGTTCGAGCTGAATTGTAGGATGGAAGAAGATCAACCCAAATCCGTTATCATTGTCAAGGCGCTGGTGACTACTGAAGAGACACCATTTGCTCCGGATGTAAAGATGGCAGTTCAGCAGTTGAGCAGCAACGCCGTGTCTCTCTTTGTGAAGAAGTTTGGCGACTTCATGAAGAAGAGCAACTCTAACTCAAACTCTTCAAATTCTAATGACAAAAAAAAATCTAAAGCTAATGTTACTTGTTTTAACTGTGGTATTAAAGGTCATTATGCATCGAAATGCTAGAAGCCGAAACATGAAGATTCCAAGGATAATGGAAAAGAGCTAAAGGCTCTTATGGCAGGTGATGGGAAGAACAGAGGAAGCAGCTGTGGTTCCTACTTTTCATCTAGTGAAAGTGATGAAGAAGAGATGGCTTGCTTCATAGCAATAGAAGATGAAGAAAGAACTCAGGAGATTGAGGTATTTGATTTCTCTTCCGAAAGGTTTTCAAGGGAACAACTGATAGCTGCACTAGATGAAATGGTCATCGAGTACAGAAACCTAGTAGAATCCCTAAATGAAACTAAATCTTCACCAGATGTAAACAAACCAAATCTATTTCAAGCTGAAGAGTCAAATGTTTTTGAAACGAAGATTGAAGAGATCTCATCTGAAAATGAGATGCTCAAAGAACAGATTCAAAACCTTTCATCTAAAAACAAGAGGTTAAACTATGTTGTATGTGCATGGACAAGGTCTGGAGATGCTGTCAAACATCATATCAGCATGTTGAAACCTACTGGATCTAGATCCGGATTGGGGTTTGATAGCAATGACCCTAACCTGTCATGCAAAAAGTCCAACTCATCTGACAAGCTTAAGACAATAAGTTTTGTCAAAGGGAGTATGACTGACATTGAATCTGATCCTATTCATGAAGAAGTTGATTTCAAAAATGAAATAGTTTATGTTCCGCCTACTGTTAGCTGGCTTAAGAATAAGCTAGAAGCAGCTAATAAATCTGACAATTTAAAACCTGACTCTAAGTCAAGGAGTTTTAAAAGAAAATCTTCTTCAAAAGTTAAGGGATTAGTGGCTAGCAGGAAGTCATCTGCTAAGTCAAAATCTTATGCATTAATCACAACACAAAATGGGAAATCCATCAGAATAACTCAAATATGGATTCATAAGGGACTAATTGATCGAGGACCCAATTGAGTATGGGTACCAAAATGTTTAAATAGTTTCTTTTCTAGGTGATGCAGGAGGATTGCAGGAAGGAAGCAAGAATAATACTCTTTTGAGTACACAGCCTGGCCTTTGCCATTCTAGTAGAATAAATGTTTTTATTTGTTAATAATGTTTTTGGTCTTTGGACCACAAAAACTATCTTTTATGTTTTTATGTCCATATACAAAATGAGAGGGAAAATTTATTTGTAAATGAGGATACTCTCCAGACAAATATCGTTAATCGGTCTAATTAGACAAATGTGTCTAAAAGAAACGGTTTGTACTTAGACGTATTTTTGCTCACAATCTATATATCTAAGTCTATTTGTTGAGGTTTAAAACCTACGCGGTTGGACGTATACATCTAATAGACGTACACGTCTAATAGACGTTAGACGTTTTTACGTCATGAGCAAGAGGATGCTCACGTCTAACCAAACACACGTCTAACACGTGTTGTTTATGCGGAATTAGACGTACACGTCTAATAGACATTAGACGGATTTTTTTAAAACACGGAATTAGACGTATGCGTCTAATATACCATCCGTCTAATAGTAGTTTAGTTATATGGATTTGTGATGTAAGAAAAATGTCTAACTACGTGCTGATTAGATTAATCAAGGACAGCTATCCCACGATGAGAGCTATTTATTTTTCCCGCTTAAAACATCAAACAGTCATCTTTTACCAACATGAAGACACGTGTCTTTCAAGTTTAGAGAAAATGACTAATATACCATCATTTTTAATGATGACTCCTTGAAAAAGAACGTCTAACATTTATTGATGGGCCATACCCTTAAGAAGAGACGATTATTCTGTATTTCTGTTCTCTGTCTATATAAGGACATTAGTGCATGAGTTTGAAAGTTTTTCATCTCTCGAAATCCTTAAGAACCCTAGTTTCTCTGCATTTCTCTCTCTAAATCTCTTTGAAATCTTGTGGCGGTTCATATTCTTTCGAAAATGGTGAACAAGAAAATTACTTTGGGTCATTGTACTTTGCAGGTGGATTTTCCATCGGTCTACACTTTCGATCAACCGGAAGTAGTGGATATGTTCAGAACCCTATAATATTCTGGGTTGAGGAAGTATCTCGACGGTCTGTTCATATTATATGAGAAAGAAGTTCGCGAGTTCTTCAAATCTGCAACTATGGTGGATAAATCCATCGTAGCAACCGTCAATGGGATGGAGTTTTCTTTCGATGAAACCGTATATGCGGAGTTCTTTGAACTTCCAACGGAGGGGCACACTTTCGACTTGGTTCTTTCTTCAGAAGTTATGGAAGAGATGAAGAAAACCTTTTCTGCCGATGGTTCGATAATCCATGTAAATGGAAACAAGAAGGTACTCAAACCACACTTCATTTTGCTGAACGACGTGTTAGAAAAAGCGCTCCAAGGGAAATCTGGCTCCTTCCATCTCTATAGTCAAGACCGTTTCGAATATATGTGCACTATTTCAAAGGGAATCCAGGTAAACTGGGAATCTACCCTTTTCCAGAACCTTTGCGTTTCTATCTGCCAGGCAAACAAGGAAAGTATAACGTATGCGGCTCAACTGAGTCGTTTGATGGAGCATTTGGAGGTTCCTGTTGGTGAACCTGAGCATATCAACTCTCTTAGAGTATTCACTGCCCTTACAGTCGCTAGCACACTGATAAGGATGAAGAACAACATGGAATGTGCCTCTGGTGCATTTAGTTATCAAACTGGTGGTAAGCCCTCTACTCGATCCAAACAACCGTCCTCTTCTGTTATGTCAAAAGGGGCAAAAAGATCAAAAATAGTGAATGAATCGGAGGTCAATTCCTCTAGTCTGAAAAGTTCAACCAAGAAGGACTCTGAATCAGTCGATTCAAGGTTAAGGCAAGGTCCAGGCGTACTTGTTGCAACTCCGATATCCTCCCTATCTATTCTAGCAACAATTCTAAGAAAGCCTTCGAGATCTAGTGTCTCAAAGGAAATGAAGACAAAGGCGCCCCACGCGTCTAAATCATTAAAGGTAACCTCTTCTAAATCGTTGGCCGCTGTGTCTAAGTTATATGTTCCTATAGTGGAACAAGATGAATCTATTTTCTCTCCCTTAAAAGAATCTACTGAAGGGCCCACTGTTGAGTCAGCTGGTCCAAATGATGAAAATGCTAACAAGACTGTGTCTCCTATTGTTCAACCAAATCAAGTAGCCGCAGGTGCTATAGAGGTATCTCAACCAGAACAAGGTGTAGTTCTTACCCTTGTTATTGGTAAATCTGCCGAACAAGAATCTTCTGTTCCCACTCCTAAAGATTCATTGGTAGCCGGGAAGGTTATTCATGTAAAGCTCCCTACTTAGCTGCGTAAGAAACCCCAATCGGCGTTCGAGTTGATGCGTTCTGCAAGAATGTCGAGTTGAATTGTGATTAGTGAACCCAGATCTGCTCCAAAACCCGTAGAGGTTTTTGGAAAAGATAAGAAGATTGCAACTCCAGTTCCTGAAAATGTATCGGAGGCAACATACATTGTTGACCTCATTTTAGATCAAATTAAAGTCATTGCTGCAGAAAAATTGGAGATTTTTGAATCATGGTCCCTAGAGAGATTGTCTTCCAAGTACAGTGATTCTCTGTCAAATTCTGCGATAACCCGAGAGTGGAAGAAGCGAGTAGCCAATGAGAAGAAAGTTCTCAAGTGGGCTAAAACTTCAGAGGTAGTTGAGGCTCTAAAAAGAAAAGATCTCGTTGAAGCTTGCTTATAAGGAAAAGCCCTTTTTCCAATTCTTGAAGCCAGAAAGGCTAATTTTAATCCTGTTGAGAAAGGATTTGAGGTGGAAGTGAAAGTTCTGAAGAGGCTGAATGACATCATGGATAGCTACGTCTCGGTTGCTTTCTGATACGTTCATGGCGCTAATTGCTCTGGCGCAAAACCTTTCAATGATGATGAACCGATGGACACTCTTGATGCTGATGATGATGCCAATGAGATAGATGTTGGTCTCTTGATCGAATTCGGGAATCTTTTTGCCGAAGAGAGACGGATTCTGGATCAACCAATTCAAGAGATTCATCATGAAGAAGAAGTAGAAGTAATTATTTAATAGCCTTAACAAGCCCTTGAAACGAATGAAGAAGAAGTTTTTGAAGAAGATGCTGTTGAGGATGTTGCTCAAACTCCTATTGAAGAAAATGTTGTGATATCCTCTGTTGTGAGAACAAAGGAAGCCTAAGAGAAAGTGGCTGAGGTTACTCAGCCAGAGATTATCAGATCTGAGGGGGAACCCTCCAAAGATAAGGTTGTTGAAGAAGAAAGTTCCTCATCTAAGGAGGAACATGATCAACATGCAAATTTTGTAAAGCCCCGTCTATTCCCCGGCACCATTGTGGGAAATGTTCATGAAAATATCAACATTCCTCTTCACTACTCTGGAAATCTATTTGAAAGATTTCAGAGAGCTGTTAGAAGAGGAGCAAAATGAAGCTGTTAAGGTAGATGAGAAAGATCAACCAGAGCAATCCATGCAGATTCATACAAACTTTGAGCCGATTCAAAGTATGGCAGCAGAGTCTCAAGAGACTTCATGAAATGAAGAATCCTCTGCCAAAGGAAACAAGCTGTTAAAATCTATGAAGTTTGTGCTCTCATCTCTTCAGAAGAGCATGATAAAGGCCATTTACATCCAGGAAGAAGAAAGAAATGATTTTGCTAAGGTTATCAAAGTCCTTACTGAATTGGATAACACCCTAAAGAAGAACACGTATGAGACTCACGTCTCAAATATACACTTCTCCAAGTTTGAAAAGAATCTCTTCAGCCGTCAATCTGAAATGATGGACATTTAAAGGCAAATCAATGATGATCGTCATAGGAAAACTTTGGATGAATTCAGTCTGGTGAAGAATCAGATGATGGAAATTCAGGGGTGTCTAAGAAGAAATGATAGTGAACGACAGGAATTTGCTGACTCTATTGCAAGGAAATTTTAAGCAAAGGAGAACGCAAAGGCTAATGCTAAAAGAGATCAACCTCGAATCACTCAAGGCGAGTCAAGTAGAAGAAGTGACATTGTGTCAACCGACACTAGATCCAGACGAGCTCCAAGCAACGATGATAATCATAGGCCAACCAAGAGAGGTGGAGGTCGAAGTAGTGGTGATCGTGGAGGCAGAAACAGTGGTGGTGGCCGTAGTAGGCTATCTGGTGTTGATCAAGGAGGTCGTGCCACTAGTGGTGATCGCAGTTGTAGATCAAGCGGAAGCGGTCGTGGTGGTTGCAACATGTTAACCGGCCAAGACATGAGCCCAACCGATACTCGAATTAAAAGAGTAAAACAATAATTTCTTTTCTTCTACTCTGTTTAAGTCTTTCAAACAATGTTTCTTTGATAAGTTTTTCTGAATATTGGTTTTTGGAAGTTTTGATGTAAGTAAACAAGGGTTTGTTTTATTGATATGATGAATGCATATCTCGGTATATATATGCAAGTTTTCAATTTCTTCATCAAAAATGGGGAAATTATTGGGTCAAATTATTTTGACTAAGTGTTGAAATAATTTAACCACTAGAATTTTGATGATGAAATGACTTATGCGTTTTGATGCAGGTGTATCGAAATCATATTTCATATGACTTGGTTCTAATGAGGCTCATTAGACCGATTTTGAGATTAGATGCACAAAATTAGACGCAGAGTCTAATGAATGCACAGAATTAGACGTGCAGTCTAACTTAACGGAGTTAGACGTGCAATCTAATGAATGCATGGAATTAGACGGACAGTCAAATAGATATTCAGAATTAGACGTGCGGTCTAACTCAACGGAGTTAGACATGCAGTCTAATATATCTACGGAATTAGACGTGCAGTCTAACTCAGCGGAGTTAGACGTAAGTCTAATATATTTGCAATTAGACGGTTAGTCTAATGTATATGGAATTAGACGGACAGTCTAATATATTCAGAATTAGACGTGCAGTCTAACTCAACAGAGTTAGACGTATAGTCTAAAATATTTGCGGAATTAGACGTGCAGTCTAACTTAGTGGAGTAAGACGTGCAGTCTAATAGATTGTGAAAGTTAGACGTGAGTCTAACTCCTTCAGACAAGTCTGAGGTAGAACTGGAATTAGACGTGCAGTCTAATGGTTAGTGAATGATTAGACGGACAGTCTAATATATTCAGAATTAGACGTGCAGTCTAACTCAACAGAGTTAGACGTGTAGTCTAAAATATTTGCGGAATTAGACGTGCAGTCTAACTTAGTGGAGTTAGACGTGCAGTCTAATAGATTGTGAAAGTTAGACGTGAGTCTAACTCCTTCAGACAAGTCTGAGGTAGAACTGGAATTAGACGTACAATCTAATGGTTAGTGAATGATTAGACGGGTAGTCTAATGCATTGTGAAAGTTAGACGTGCAGTCTAATGGTTATTGGATAATTAGACGGGTAGTCTAATTAAGTGAAAGTTAGACGTAAGTCTAACTCCTTCAGATTAGTCTGAAGTGATTATAATTAGACGTAAGTCTAATCCTATTAGACCAGGCGGTCTAATAGACTCTGTTTTTAGATGGGGATATTTGAATTTCATTAGACTGATTTTCACAATCCGTCTAACTGATATACGTCTAATGCTTAACTTAAGCAGTATGCTTGAAGCTAGCACCCGCCTACCCACGTGCTATAGCTGTACCCTACTCCTGCTCCACTCTCTAGTGAAGATCAGTACAACAACTATATGCAACCAACCAACGAATGCCACGTGAGAGAACTTTCCTCATATTACTTGTTTTGCAGGTACATCCCTGATGGAATATTCGGCGCACTACCAGTTGTTGTACGGCCACGATCCTTATGCTCAGAACCTGCTGTGTACAATCGAGGCTTTCCAATGGAAGAGTGCCACGTATCATTCTAAAAAAAATTCGACCGTTAGCTCTTGCTCAATATTTTACAAATCTCAAGGACAACGGACAATCTGTCTTACGAATTGCCAATCTACAATCTTGCTTGCTTATATTTTCAAGAGAGAGAAATCAAGCCTTTGAATACTCATACTGTGAAGCTGCTTTCTGATTATACTGTGCGTGAATCAAAAGAGAGATAGAATCAAAAACACCTTTAGCTGAGTGATATTCTTCATCTTGTAATATAACAATGAGTGTTCTGTTCAATAGTGAGCTAAGTGTGTGTAAACGGTATTTGATTCAAATCATATTATAGTGAATCCTTCCGGCGGTTGGAAGAAGGGGTGACGTAGGATAGTTTCTCCTAACATCCATAAACAAACTGATGTGTTCTTTCATTTCTGTTATCTTTTCATATTTCTTCTTGAGATTCAAACCCAAATAAACAATTCTTCCTTGAATCTGTTTCAAGTGTTTACAAGTGTTTGTGTAGAATAGAAAGCGAAGTAAATCTCTAATAGAATTTCTTTCAACTCGTTTTTCATAAGCCTCCATGCATAGCCAGACCACCGTCTCTATTGATAAAACCGATCCTATCATAGACAAATAATGTAATAGTGAACAGTTGTCCCACTTGCTTGAAGATGAGAAGTCTAAGGACATATGTAGTTAGACGTCTGATTTACTGTGCACATTCTTTGCCTCTAAATGGGATAGGCGTCCATTAGACGTGGGCATCTAATAGCACTTGTCTTGCAAATGTCTAGGCATCTATTAGACGTGAACGTCTAATTACGCTTGAACACCACGTGTTAGACGTCTGTCTGGTTAGACATGAGCGTCTAATAACTCTTATCCTTCAGACGTCTAACTTGCGTAGGTTTTTAAACCAAGACGTTTATCCAACTTTGAAGCGTAGACTACTTAAGCAAATATACGTCTAATTACTCGTTTTCTTTATACGACTTATCTATTAGAGAGATTAAGACCTCCGTCCACACTCGTCTATCTAGTCACTCTTAAACAATTTGTTCCCCTCAATTTGTGCATGATTTGTTCAAATAAATTAGTCAAGATCAACAAGTCCTAAAATATTTCTAAAGTGAGAAAACTTAGTCTCGGGTAGTTACTTTGTGAACACGTCTACTATTTGTTGATCTGTTTGGACATATTCAAGTCGAATATGCTTCATACTGACATGCTCGCGGATGAAATGATGTCTAATTTCAATATGTTTTGTCTTAAAGTGCAGATCTGGATTGTAGGTGATTGCAAGTGCACTTGTGTTGTCGTAGAAAATTGGAGACTCTTCTTCCTTAATTCTATAATACCTCAGCTGCTGTTGAATCCACAAGAGCAAAGAGAAGCAACTTCCTACTACAAGATATTTTGATTCAGCTGTAGACGTGGCAACCGATGTTTTTTCTTGCTGAACTAGGAAATCAGAAGATCACCGAGAAACTGGCAAGTTCTACTAGTGCTTTTTCGATCAATCTTGTACCCTGTATAATCTGCATCTGAGAAACACGTTAGATTGAAACTAGAATCCTTCGGATACCACAGTCACACATTTTGAGTTCCCTTTAAATATTTCAAAATTCGCTTAGCAGCAATATAGTGAGATTGTTTAGGATTAGCCTGGAATTTTCCACAGACGCCGACAACAAACTAGATGTCAGGCCGACTGACAGTAAGATAGAGAAAAGAGTCGATAAGTCCTCTATAGGCAGTGATGTCAACACTTTGTCCATCTTCATCTTTGTCTAGCTTGATGGAAGAACTCATTGGAGTGGGTGTAGTCGAGCAGCTCTCCATTCAAAACTTCTTTAACAGCTCCTTGGTGTATTTGGATAGGTTGATCAGAGTCCCATTTTCAAGTTGACGAACTTGAAGCCCAAGGAAGAAAGTTAATTCTCCCATCATACTCATCTCGAATTTGTCCTGCACCAGCTTGGCAAAATTTTCACATAATTTGGTGTTAATTGACCCAAATATGATATCATCAATATAGACTTGAACAAGCAGAATATGAGAGTCTTTAATAAATCTAAACAATGTTTTGTCAACTGAGCCAATAATTAAATCATGATCAAACAGGGATTTAGTCAAAGTATCATATCAAGCTCTTGGAGCTTGTTTCAAACCATATAAAGCTTTGTTAAGTTTAAATACATGATTGGGTAAAGAATGATCTAGAAAACTAGGGGGTTGTTCAACATACACATCTTCATTTAAACTACTATTTAAAAATGTACTTTTTACATCCATTTGAAAATCTTTGAAGTTCTTAAAAAATGCATAAGCTAGGAAGATTTTGATTGCCTCAAGTCTAGCTACAGGTGCAAATGACTCCTCAAAATCGATTCCTTCCTCCTATCTATATCTATTAGCAACCAACCGAGCCTTGTTTCTCACAACTAAGCCATCTTCACTGAGCTTGTTTCGGAAAACTCATTCTTGTTTCAATGACCGATTGATCAGTCGACCTTAGAGTTAGATGCCACACTTTATTTCTCACAAATTGGTTTAACTCCTCTTGCATGGCATTAATCCAATATGGATCAAGTACTACATCAGTAATTTTCTTAGGTTCAATTTAAGAAATAAAGACGGAGTTAACCATTTCATCTAGTAATTGACGTCTTGTCTTACGAGGAGAATTAGGATTTCCAATTATAAATTCTAGTGGATGATTTCTGTTTCATATGAAGTTTGATCCTAAGAGATTAGACGTCGGATTAGATGGCTACGCGACGTCCGAACTATCAACAGCCTATTGAACAGATGTTTGGACGTCTAGTTGATTCTCAACCGGATCAGCCACTCGGTCAGACGAATAAATCCTTTTGACCAGAGCTTTATTTTCACTATCAGATTCAATAATTGTTGCTTCTAATTTGATAGCATGGTCGATGGGATCGATAGAATTGTTTTCAATAGATTCATCAAACAAAATGAAAGGATTCCTCAACAGTTTGTGTTCAATTATTGTACACTCTGAAAGCTTTACTAACTGAGGAGTAACCTAAAATGATTCTAACATCTGTTTTAGCATCAAAAGCGGTGAAATACTCTTTCCCATTGTTATGAATGAAACACTTACACCCTAATACTCGAAAGTAAGAAACTATAGGAATTCTTCCATAGAACAGTTTATAAGGTGTTTTGTCAAAGAATTTATTAATTATTGACCAATTTTGTGTATAGCATGTTGTGTGTATGGCTTCTTTCTAGAACTTCTAAGGAACACTTGAGTCATCAAGCATTGATCTCGTTGCTTCCTTTAGTGTCCTGAATCTTCTCTTAGCAATACCATTTTATTGTGGAGTATTAGCACTAGTCAAATCGTGTTTAATACCAAACTCCTCGAGATAGGAAGTTAGGCGTGTGTTGGTCAACTCGGTTCCCCGATCACTTCTAATTTTGGTAATGCTTAAAGATTTTCGATTTTGAAGTCTTCTAAGGATCTTAATAAAATTCTCAAACGTCTGATCCTTAGATTGATAAAATATAACCCATGTGAATCATGAAAAATCATCAATAATGACTAGGGTGAATCTCATTCCTCCCAAGCTCTTTACAGGAATTGGACCGAAAATATCCATGTGTAAAAGTTCCAAGCACCGGTTAGACTGAGATTTCCCTTTACTTTTGAACGATGATTTGCTCTACTTGCCTAACTGGAAAGCAGGACAAACCTTGTCCTTTAAGAACTTTATGTTAGGTAACCCAAAAACTAAATTATGAGAACAAATATTGTTAATGGTTTTAAAAGTAAGATAATTTATTCTCTTATGCTATAGCCAGTTCTAATCATTTTTGGCAATCATGCATATGGGATTAGATATCTTATTTTTCCAATTCATTTTGTAAGAATTTCCTACCATGCTTCCGTCAACAAAGTGTTACCCTGTTGATCCTAACTAGGCATACATGAGTTTGAAAGTCAACAGAAAATCCATTATCACATAATTAATTAATGTTGATCAGGTTATAATACAATTTTTTAACAAGTAGCACGTTGTTGATGGTTAGAATACCATGGATAATCTTACCCTTATTGTTATCACCAAACGTTATCTTAAGACCCTAGCAGTCTGTTATTTCAGTTAGAAGATGTCTATCTCCAATCATGTGTCTGGAACATCCGCTGTCCAGATACTAAACTAAATCCTCCAGACAGTTAATTTGATATACCTACACAAAAATATATTTAAAATTTTTTTGTACCCACATTCACTTGGGTCCTCGATCAATAAGTCCCTTAGGAATCCATAATTGAGTTATCTTGATGAATTTCCCATTCTGTGTTGTGATAAGTGCGTATGTTTGAGGCTAAGCAGAAGTCTTCGAACTAGCAGCTGAACTCTTAACTTTAGAGGATGGTTTTTTTTTAAAACTCCTTTACTTATTGTCAGGTTTTAGTTTGCCAGACTTGCTGGCTGTTTTCTTCCTAGGTTTCAGCTAGCTTACAGTTGGAGGAACATAAGTTATCTCATCCTTTAATGTTAGATCCTCACAGCTTATATCAGTTCCATTATCAGTTAGATTCCCTCTGAAAAAGTGTATTGTCTTAACTTGTCTGTTGCTGAGTTTAACTTCTTACAAGACTTTTCTGAGTTAGCACTGTCAAATCCTAAACCGGATTTGCATTCGGTAGGCCGCAACATATAAATTTTATGCCTGACGGCGTCTCTAGACTTTGTCCATGAACTAACTATATATGTTAAACATTGGTTTTCAGATGACAGAGTTTGAATCTTTTCTTTGAGCATCTCATTCTCAGATGAGAGCTCGTCCACTTTATTTTTAGAAATATTTGGTTCAAAAACTTGAGATGAAACAGAGTTATTGATTTCATACTTTGATTTCATTTCATTAAATGAGTCTGATAACTTCTTGTACTCAATGACCATATCATTGGGTGTATCAATTAAATCAAATCTAGTCAAATCTTTTGAGGAGAAGTCGAATACCTTAGATTAGTGAGTCATCAAGCATGTGACGACTTCGTTCTCGCTATCACAAGGTGAGTCATCTGGGTCTCTATCCGCCCACTTTCACTTGCATTTAGTGCTCATAAAAACCTTCTGCTCTTTTCGGTTCTCCTTTATTTGATCATTACATTCATATATTTGAATCAACTTCTCCCAAATTTCTTTAGCGGAGGAGCATAACTTGATATTACTGAATATGTTCATGTCGATCGACTTGTACAAGATATCTTTGGCGACGTTGTCCAAATTGTTCATCATATTATCTTCAGTCGTCCATTTACATCTCGTCTTCTCAATCTTTATAGGACCATTAGTGATGACATCCCACATGTCGCAATTAAGGGCTGCCAAATGCGCTCTCATTCTCATCATCCAATAATCGTAGTTTTCTTTTGAGAGAGAAGGAATGTGGTTGACGAAAAAGATATTTCAGGTTCTTTTGAAGCTTGAGAATAGAAAACGAGGCTCTAATACCACTTGTAAAGATCAGTGTTAACAATAGATACTAGGGTCTGACTATTGATAACAACTTATGATTAATGATTCAATAATAATCCTGTGATGAATTAATATATGTTTCTATTCTTCATAAATCCTTCGAACTCTTGAAACAAATTCAAGTGCGGAAGTGTTCGTCGGATTTGAAGCTTTGAACCGATGGAAGATGAATGACAGAAAGTAAAGAACACATAGAGTTATTTATAGATGTTCGGAGCAAACCCTTCTACGTCACCCCTTCTTCCACAACTAGAAGGATGTTCACTAAATACTTTGAGTCAAATACACTAAGCTAGTTAACTCTCTGTTGAACAGAACAACCTCTGTTCAACTTACAATATTATCAACAACACTCTCACATCTAGACAGTAAGTGAATCTTTATCTCTTGAACATGAAGAATGTAACAAATCAGTAAGTGCAAGAGTAAGCTTGTGAATTCAGTGACCGAGAGAGATTGTAAGCTAGTGATTCGTCTGTTGTCCTTGAGCATATATTAGTAGTAGAAGGACACCAACGGTTTAATCTTCTTCATGGACACGTGACAAGTGTCCGTTGGAAGGCCTCCCATAGTACCAGAAATCAGCAGACTCTAAGCAAATGGATCGTGGCCGTACCGAACTGGTAGTGCGCCAAATTTCCTTCTGAAATAGTCTTGTACTGGATAAACCGTTGGAATGACATTTGCGTATGTGGCCTTCATTCATTTGATACAATTATCTGGCTTGTCAAACTGCACAGAAGTGAGTGGAGCAGAAGTAGCATACAACTAGTTGATCGTGGTTAGACGTATGCATGTTTTAGACGGCTGCTGAAGCAAAGTATTAGATGTGCTCCATTAGACCAAGTCTAATGGAGTTAGACATCCTCGTCTAACTGTGCATCCCATTAGATCATGTCTAATGTATATAGATGTCCTCGTTTAACTAGACATCCCATTAGACCAAGTCTAATGGAGTTAGAAGTTCTCGTCTAACTACGCATCCCATTAGACCAAGTTTAATGGATTTACACGTCCTCGTGTAACTATACATCCCATTAGTCCAAGTCTAATGAAGTTATACGTCCTCGTCTAACTACGCATCCCATTAGACCAAGTTTAATGGAGTTAGAAGTCCTCGTCTAACTACGCATCCTATTAAACCAAGTCTAATGAAGTTAAACTTCCTCGTCTAACTACGTATCCCATTAGACCAAGTCTAATGAAGTTAGACTACCATGTCTAACTTCGTCTAATTAGCCTACTTAGACCACGTCTAAGTTAGCATAGTCTAATGCACCTACACAAAACTAAATAGAAAACTTAACTTTATTCACAACTAAGTTTTAATCACAAATCATCAAAATAAGGTCAGCAAAGAATAATCTTATTCTTTATTTTAGTCAAAATAATTTGACACAACAGACTCATCTGTGTTGTGACTTACTTGAATGTTGGTTGATGTACCCTTGACAAAATTTATGAGAGGAAATTTGCCTTTCTTGGGTTTCAACTCTTTGCATGACTTGTCTGGGTTGTTGTTTTTTGATATCCTAATTTAAACTTGCAGTTGGAAGGCCTCTAATGACTCGTCATCTCGTTGACCGCATCCCCAAACTTAGTCCATGCAACAATCACATAGTTTGTTCTTTCGTTTTATTTTTTTAGTAGTTGAACTGTCTCCTTGAGCTTCTCGTTCTCAAAGGATAGTTCTTCTGTTTCCCGGATTGTATTGTTTAGATGAGTTGAAGCTAGGACAGACAGTTTCTTGTACTCAATGACCATATGTAATTAAGTGCAGTAACTAGATCGTCTCGAGTGAACTCTTTAGAAGCAAGTCAAATACCTCTTCATCGTTGGCCATGAAACACATGACTTCTTCATCATCACTATCCGAATCACTTTGATCCCATTTGATTTTTCTCTCCCCTGCCACCATTAGTTTCAGATCTTTATTTTGCTTGGATAGTTGATGATCCTACTTGGGTTTCTGATCGGTTGGTTTCTTATCGTCTCCCCTTGGCTTCCGACATTCTAAACTGTAGTGACCTAATGTATCACAATTAAAACAACAAATGTTAGCCTTGTAATCATAAGAGTAGTTGTTGTTGTTGTGGTAGGATGAGTTGGATATCTTCATGAATTTTCCAAAATTCTTCACAAGTAAGGCCATTGCATCTTCGCTGAACTACTCAACTGACTTGATAGGCTCAAGAGCTGCTGGTTCCACAAATCTCACCAATGTTCTGGTTACGTTCGAGGATGATGATTCATCTTCATTCCTTGAATTCATCTCGAACTCATAAGCTTTCAAGTCGTCGAACATGTCATGTAGTGGCATTTTGTGGAGATTTCTAGACTCCCTCATCACCATTTTCTTGACTTCCCAAGCACTAGGAAAAGCCCTCAATGCTTTGACTATGATTTCTTTGTTCCCATAGTCCTTTCCCAAGATGGCAAGCTCAATTACGATGTCGATAAAGCGTTCGTCAAATTCGTTCATCGTTTCTCCGGGGTGCAACTTGATGTTATCGAACTTTTGAGTGGCCACCATGATTTTGTTCTCTTTAGTTTGTTCATTCCCTTAATTTAGTTGGCTGATCTTCTCCCATAATTCCTTTGCAATGGTACATGTTCTGATCATTACAAAAGTGTTATTATCTAGAGTACCGTATATAGCGTTTCTGGCCAAGTTATCGAGGTTGTTCTTCCTTCTATCATCATTGGTCCAATTGCATCTTTCCTTCTGAATCTTGATCGGGCCGTCAATAACGACATACCACATGTCATCATCTAGCGATGCCAGATACACGTTCATACGTAGCTTCCAGTCAATCAAATCTTCACTTTTGAACATAGGAGGCTTGGTGAAAGAAGTCATGATGATATTCGAATGCTTGAGAATAGAAACTAGTTGATCTGATACAACTTGTTAGGATCGGGATCAACAATATAGACTAGGGTCTAACTATTATTAAACGTTTACACACGCTTCAGTTGATGTTAACTCTATTAAGAGTTAATATCGATTTTTATTCTTCGCAAGACGTCAAAAACTCTTGAACCGAGTTCAAATGCGGAAATGTTCGTTTCGACTTGAAGCAGCACAACAAGATTAGAGTAATGCAATATAAAAGAACACACGAGACAAAGAATGTTTATGAATGTTCGGAGATAAAGCTCCTACATCACCCTTTCTTCTCAACCTTCAGAAGTATATTCACTAGAAGATTTGATTGAATACAATACTTGTACACAACCCAATCAATCAACCAGGACTTAGTTACTGCCTGTTTTCAAATTCTTAGCACACACGTTCGGTTGAACAGAAACATATTTTATCAACTTACAATACTAACAAACTCACACATAATATGTAGAATTGTAATACAAATTTAGAACTTTAATACACTTCAAGGCTTACGACACTTTTATCATTGTTAAAATTAATTATAATTTTAAATAAAAAAAATTGTACAAAATTTTTAATCTATACAAAATTCTATTTACAATTTATTATATTTTGCTAAATAAATATACAATTAAGTAATAATAATAATTTAGGATCAAATATTTTGATATAATAATTTTATTTTTAAATATGTTTTGTGGTTAATATATATAATTTATTATTAATATTGTTATTTCCTTTTGTTTTTATATTTTAAAACTCGCTGTATTAATAATGTTTCAAATTTATTTGATTAAGTTTATAATATAAATAAATGATTACATATTTTAATAATATATTATATAAATAAATATATATATATTAAAATTATTAATCATATTATCAAATTTTAAAATAAAATTATTATTTAAAAATTATAATTATTTACTATTATTTAGTAATATTTTAGTAATTATTCAAAATAAAATTTAATAGAAATAGAATTTTATATAAATTAAAATGTTTTCAATAAAAGTATGTAATTATTTTTTTATTTAGGATAGAATAAACATTTATTTAGTAAAGAATTAAGAAAAAATATTTTAAATATATTAAGTGTATAAAATAATATATACAAATAATGTATTTATCATATATCTTTACTTGTTAATATCCCAATAACATATATTTCAATGATTTCTATTTTTTTTATTGTACACATATTTATGAAAAATTTGAAAAAATATACAATAATTTAAAATATTATTTAGGATTAATAATATTTTGGATGTTTATTTTTATAAACTTATCATTTTAAATATTATTACATTATTTGTGTCATAATGTTCTTTTTAGATAAAAAAATAATTTAATCATTTTTAATTTTAAATTATTTACAAATAAAAAATATATATTTAAAATTATGAAATAAAATTAAAATTAATATTAATTGTTTGATTTATTTTTTTTACTTTAAAATTATTACTCATATAGAATTGTTAATCATTTTTAATAATAATTTTATTTAATTTTGAAAATGTAATATATTATGAATTAAGAGTTTAAATAATTAAATAAACAAAATAATATTAAGAAAATAAATTTATTTATCCTATATTATTATTAAATTATGTTTTATAAAAAAAATAGTTAATATTTTTTTATTTAAATTTATTAATTAACATTGTTAATTACATTTCTAAAAATAGATAATATTAAAAAAAAAGTGTAAACATAAATGAAATAAAAATAAATTATAATTAAAATAAATTACATTTAAAAATAACAATTAATAGTACAAAATAATATAATTATATATGTAACATGAAAAGAATAATTATTTAAATAATATTAATATGTTTATTATTTCATATATTAACTAATATATTATAGATAATTGTTAGGATCTAGATCACCGATAGTGGACCGGGGTCCGGCTAAAGGATAATCTCTGACAACACTCAACGGTTGGCGCTAATCCGGTTAAGGATTAACACCGGTTTCAATACTACACAAGCTGTCACAAACCCTTGAACCGAGTTCAAGTGCGGAAGTGGTTTGTTTCAGATTGAAGCAACACACACACATGATGAATAAAGGTGGGATTTGGAGAATATCGGTTTGAAAATTAGTAGGGCGGTTAGAATGATATGAGTCAGTTAGAATATGGAACCGATAGGAAATAAAGTACGAAACATGTTTTTATGGATGTTCGGAGATAAAACTTCTACGTCACCCCTTCTTCTCAAACCACGAGAATGATATTCACTAAGGAATATACAAACACAATACACGATCAAGTCTTATTTACTGCTCGATAATCACTCTTACAATTCTCATAGAAATTGTAATACACTTCACAAACACACTTAAGCTTTGAATCTTTTAAAGAGATAATGTTTTTTTATCACTTAGACAATCTCAATAATTGTTGTTCTTTCTCTCTATAGGTGTATTTTCTTCTTTCTTCAGCTTCTCCTTTTATTGATGAAATGTGACAACGGTCAAGTTTCTTCAACGATTACCTTCAGGGTAATCCTTGAATTTGATTTGTTGAGCAGATGATCAGCATAGCATTAAATGTGGTTTAAGTTTCCAATGCATGGAGCAGACCGGCTTCATTTGTCTTTGCTTGATTATAGCAACTGTCGGTTGGACAGTTGCCTGTACCTAGGAGGTTGCTCCTTTGACTTATACCAAAATGGTAACATTTCTTCAGGCAATCTTCTGCAGCCTGCAGCATATCATCAGACTTGCACCAATATGGCAATGTTACAGTCTGAGGATTTGATGTCATCTTCTCTATATACCCAAAGTGTCTGTTTGCACAAATTTGTGTACTGTTCTTTATTTGATATCCTTGACTTCTTTCTCTAAATGGTCTTCTTGTTGGATTTGTTCTTTGGATTTGGATTGAATACTTCATTCCAACTGATCAGGTTGTTCAAGTTGTTTAGTTCAACCAGATAGCTTCAGCTTTTAAATTTGTCATTGCTTCTCCTAGCCAGTTTGAGATCTTTGTCGGTTGAAGTTATTGATCGTTCGAAGTTCTTGACCGTTCCTGCACAATAAGTTTGTTTTGTTAGCTTCTATTAACCTAGCGTGTGTCTCCACGAGCGTTCCTCTCTTAAGAGCAACCGCAACTTTCCTTGTTTTTGCCAAGTCAAAAACCGTATTCTCGAGTTCCACCAGCTTTTCCCATTTCAGATGGTCAGGACATTCTGGAATCAATCGGCGAATCTGATTTCCGCTCTTAAAGAAGCCCATTCATAGAAGGCGTTACTTCGTTCGTGTCCCTTCTCATCAAGTTGTTTTATAACTTTGGATATAATTGTATTCCCCATAGCTGCAATTAAGTCTTATGAAGATTCCGGTTGGTCGTCCGTACCGGTTTCGTGTTCAACATTCACGACTGGATGTCTTTCATCGTCATCCACTTAATCAACTATTTTCTCTTTCCCTTTGCTACTTGCCTTATCTGCATTGTCTGACCGATCTTTCTCGGTTTCGTTATTAGGTGACTTAAAAGAAGTATTTTCTTGATGTGTTGAGCCGTCCTTGGAGCGGCTAGAAATGCTAGCCATGGAGACAGCATGGTTTGGAACATTGGCCTGAACATCCACCGAGTCGGATGCACGAGGAGCAGATTTTGTCCTCTCGCTTCCGGTTTCTTCTACCACCGGAGCCTTCTTCTTCTTACGTTGGGTTTTCTTGACTTGTGTCTTCGACTGTTTAACTGCCGAGAATTTCGTCTTGCTGGTTCACGTAAAATGCACGGATTTCACTATCTTACTGCTTGGGAGGAAGATCCATGGACCGGTCTTGACGTTAAGATGAAGGAGTAGTTTGCCCAGTTGTATAGCGTATCCTTGAGATCGGTTTGAGTTAGGATCCACCATCTCACATAGGTTGGAGAAGATTACCTCGGCCCAGTTAATCTTTTCCCTTTTGACAATGCCGACCATTATCTCAATCTTTAAGTTGGTGAGGCTGTCGAAGTTTCCTCCCCTTGCCTGAATTGATTTGGATATGATGTCACAGATCGGCCTGTATTCAGGCTTTAGGTCGTCTTTCTTACCGGATACTGCTACCGGTTCGTTGGTGCAGGATATGTCATAGCAAACCGCCTGGGTTTCATCCTCATTCCCATCTTCGGTGAAGTCACGACCCTCCGTTGGCAACTGAAAAACCTCAGCAAGCAGTTCCTTTGTGATTTCAAAGATCAGTCCACCTACCGACGTGAAGATGACTTCGTCATTTAATTTAGCGTTTGTGAAAAACACCGTCACCGCCTCTTGATAGATGACGATCGGACCGTTCAGGAAGTTCTCTAGGCCCGAAGGCTGTGATTAATCATGTTACGTGTCAAGCTTCATCCGAACCATTGCTTTGAATATCTTCGAAGTCAACTTCCACGATGTGGACAAAGTGAGCGGAATCCCGACCCATTTTAGATTTTAGAAGTTTGAGATGTGTGAGAGTGATTGCAAGAGAGAGAAAGCAAAAAGGCGTAAAATGAATTTGTGAAGTGCGTTATGTATTTTTAGACCGCGTGGGACGCGTCTTAGAATGCGAATCGACGCATTGAAAGATGTGAACTGTCAAATCATTGAAAAGGCGCCAAAGATTCCCTCCAAAACTGTTGGCGGTAACTTTGAGCGGTAATATTTTGATGATAGGTAATGATTGTATCGACAAAGATTTTTAATTATAAGAAGAGAAGTACATTGACATATTGAAAGTAGAACAGATGCTACATCGGTTGGAAAAACATGAGAGGTGAAACAAAATAATTGTTCTAGTAAAACAACCTATTAACAATCCTAGTCATCTTGTCTTCCACCGATTCCTTGGTGAGGACGTTTGACGGGTTCACCGGTGATCCCGGTGCAAGATTTGGGGTGATTGATTGAATGATTCGGCTCAGCTGAGGAGCGTAGCCGAGCTTCCTCTTGGTCTCAACCATTGTCTTCAGGTTATCAAATATAACCGAGGCCCAAGTGATGGGAGTTGGACTTATGATGTAAGTCATCATATCCAAAGTCTTTTTGGTGTAGTTTTGATTCGAAACTTGACACAGAATGGATCGGTTGACGATCTCATGAAGTATTTGGATGTGAGGGGCAAGATGGGCTTTGAGGTCGTTTTTTTTGAACCGATGTTTAAGAGATGGAGAACAGGTCAGCATATTCATCATGTGTTCTGTTCACCCGAGTTGGAAAGTCTGAAAATCCCTCAGTCGAGAGATTGAACATTTCAGCAATTGTTTCTTCCGATATTTGAATGATAGTGTTATCGTTAATGATGGTGACGATGAGATCGTCAAGCATGGAAGCATTGGAAAAGAACTCCAATACCTCAGGAAGAAGAATGGGTTCGGATTCTTCCAGAAATCCGCGAAGACCGGTGTCGATGAGTGATTCAAACACGATCTACTTTGTTTCAATGCCATCAGAGGAGAGCACCGATTCAAAGTTAACACATAGGTAGTTCGAAGAGTTGGGTGAGACATTTTTCAAAATGTGCTTAGAGAGATGGAGGTTGTGTTCTTTGCAAACTGTATTGTGATCTTTGAAGGAAATTGTGGCTTCGTAAATAGGATGTAGAGGATAACGTAAGGACATTAATTGTAGGATTTTGTCATTTATGAGATGTCCTATCAAAGAATAGTTATGTTTTCAAAATAAATTTCTTGGAAAGTGGTAGTTTTGACTAGTCATGGGAACTGAGGTTTAGGAGTTTTAGTTGGAAGCTAACCGAATTTAATGTTTTTGTAGTTTCCATGTAACCAGAATTTAATATGCCAAAAATAGACAAAATAAAATTAGCTAATATTAAAGTCGATGTGAAATAGAGTTACAAAGGTTCAAGAGAATGATATATACAACCGGTGCATGCAACAAAATGACCTGTTGACCGAAGAGATGGTTCCTTAGCGGCTGGACGAGGGGTTGCCACTCTGCTTCTTCTTCCAAGCTTTCTCAAAGCGATCGAAGAATGAGTCGGCCAAATCTCCTGTCATGATCTGAAGTGGGATTAATCCCACGCCTGGACAGAGAGGAACACCGAGATCGAAAAGGAGAGTGTTGATCTGGGGAATGTAGCCGGTGTGGCGAGTGGAGATCATCCAGATGAGGTTGTCAAAAAGCAATCTTGACCAGTTAACCGAAACTTCATTTGTGATGGCGGTCATGATGTCAAAATATTTGGTACAGAAATAGTTGGTAACATCCTTTCCAAGGATGGATTTACCAACGATATCGTTGAGCAGTTGATATTCTGCCCTCAACGATGATCTTGCCCCGTTATCATCAACAGGAAGAGGAGAGCGAGAAAAATGTTGAAAAATTGCGGCCTTTTGTTCCGCCGAAGGAGAGTGGTCGGTGAAACCTTCTCTTGGTAAATCATAGCACCGAACAAAATCTTTCTCGATGAACTCAAATACAGTACCTCTCACCTTGGAGTGGATGAGAGTGTCGTAGAAGGGGGTACCAAGGAAGACTCTTGCATTTTGGAAGAATTCCATAACGGTATCAGGGAAAATGATGTGTCGGTCATCAAGGAAATTCCTTAGGCCGGAATTTTCAATCGATTTGAATATTTTGTAGATTTCGAGATGGTTTGATCCCATGGCTGAGTCAAAATCGATCTAAAGGATGTTTTGGAATGATGTTGGAGACATTTTGATGTAGTGGGATAAAAGAGACTTCTAAGAGGTGTAGAATATTTTAGATGTGTGATTATGTATTGATGTTCATCTAACTTATATATTAGGCAGTTGATGGTGTTATCTAGTTGATGATGCACGTTGTATCTTATTAACCGTCGGATAAAAGATCTTACCAGGATAGGGTGTAATTATAACCTAGGATGTGAGTCATAGGCCTAGACGGTGAGAGATATCATATCTTCATGTCTTTTGAGGTATGAATTCTTTGTTTTGAAAAGAAATCTTTTCAAAACAGATACGTCCAAACGCAATCAGTTATTCCCTTTTGTTGGAAAGCCAAATATTCCAAAGTAAAGTATATCCAAACCGGTTGGTTTTTAGTTATTAGTCTGTTTACTGCAACTGATAAATATAATAGTAATTTTATTCTCCGACATTTGAAGAAGAACTACAGGTTTTGTCTGTCTGAACCGACTTTTCTTTTTAAATAAAATATCTCAGTAATTTCGGTTAAGGATTTTAAGAGATAAGTTGATTCAAATTAGTAAGGCCATGAATATTTCTGAAGAAAGAAAACTTAGCTTCCTGTAGAGTCTTTGTGAAGATGTCGGTAACTTGTTGGTCGGTTGATATATATTCTAACCAGATGTGCTTCTGTTGGACATGTTCCCGGATGAAATGATGCCTTATATCAATATGTTTAGTTCTTGAATGTAGAACCAGATTGTATGTAATTTTTATGGCACTTGTATAGTCACAGAATATTGGAGACTCTTCGGCGGTGATATCGAAATCTCTTAGTTGCTGTTGGATCCATAGAAGTTGAGCACAACAACTTCCGGCTTCCAGGTATTCATCTTCTGCGGTTGACGTAGCAACCGATGTTTTCTTCTTACTGTACCATGAAACGAGCCGTTCTCCTAGAAATTGACATGTTCCACTTGTATTTTTTCTATCAACTTTACATCTTGCATAGTCTGCATCAGAGTAACTTGTTAAATTAAAACTAGAGTCCTTTGGATACCACAGTCCGACTTCCGGGGTTCCTTTTAGATATTTCAGAATTCCTTTGGCGGCTGTTTAGTGAGACTGTTTGGGATTAGCCTGGAATCTTCCACACACTCCGACCACAAATAATATGTCCAGTCGAATTTCTGTCAGGTAGAGAAGTGAATCGAAAATTCCACGATAGGCTCTTAGGTCTACTCCCTGACCGTCATCATCTTTATCCAGCTTGATTGATGAACTCATTGGAGTGGAGGCAGGGGAACATGATTCCATTCCAAATTTCTTTAGTAATTCCCTTGTGTATTTAGACTGATTGATGAATGTTCCTCCTTCGATTTGTCGAACCTGAAGGCCTAGGAAGAAGCTTAATTCTCCCATCATACTCATTTCAAACTTGATAGTCATCAGTTTTGAAAATTTATCACATATCTTAGGATCAGTTGAACCGAAAATGATGTCATCTACATATATCTGAACAAGTAAAATATGTTCCTTCTTTTTGAATTTGAATAGAGTTTTATCTACTGAACCTATGGTGAATTCATGATTGATCAGGAACTTTGTTAAGGTATCATACCAAGCTCTAAGAGTTTGTTTTAAACCGTAAAGGGCTTTGTTTAGTCGATACACATGATTAATTAGGTCAGCATTTTTAAAACCGGGTGATTGTTCAAAATATACTTCTTCACGTAATTCACCATTTAAGAATGCACCTTTAACATCCATTTGAAACACCTTAAAATTTTTGAAAGCAGCAAATGCTAAGAAAATTCTAATGGCTTCAATTCTAGCTATAGGAGAAAATGATTCTTCAAAATAATGCCTTTTTCTTGTTTGTATCCTTGTGCCACTAATCTAGCTTTGTTCCTCGCAACCAAACCGTTTTCATTGCGCTTATTTCTGAATACCCATCTAGTTCCGATAACCGGTTAATCTTTCGGTTTAGGAACTAAGTACCAGACTTTATTACTCTCAAACTAGTTTAGCTTTTCTTGCATTGCTAGAATCCAATTCGGATCCAACAATGCTTCATCCACCTTTTTCGGCTCAATCTGGGATATGAAGGCGGAGTTTTCATATTCTTCCAGTAATTATCGCCTAGTTCGGATGGGTAATGAAGGGTTACCTAAAATAAGCTCAGGAGGATGATTTATGTTCCTTTTGAAATTCGGTTTAGGAATGTCTACCAAATTATCGGTTATTTGATCAAGGCTAGACACATCAGTAGGCTGAACAATAATGTCAGACCGACCGATTTCCTCAGTTGAGACTGAGGTGTCAGCTTCCTACTGTTTGGCAGCTTGTTCCGACTGGGCTTCAACAATACCCATTTGGTCATGGACAAATCTTCTGAAAACTGGAATTTCATCTTCACTATCATAATGGATATTTTGATTTTCCAATCTGTTATGTAGATCAAAGGATGATGCAATGTTACTTTCAACCGATTCATCAAATGCAACATGAAGAGATTCTTCCACAGTTGAAGTTCTAGTATTATATACTCTATATGCCTTACTAACTGCTGAATATTCTAGCATTATCCCAACATCGGATTTTGCATCAAAAGCGTTTAAGTAATTTTTGCCATTTATGTGAATGTAGCATTTACAACCGAAAATCCTTAAGTACCGAATGTTAGGAATTCTATCATAGTATACTTCGTATGGTGTTTTATTGCGATGCTTGTTAATCATAGACCGATTTTGTGTATAACATGCAGTACTGATAACTTCGGCCCAGAATTTTTGAGCAACACCCGAATCGGCTATCATAGACCTCGCGGCTTCCTTGAGAGTTCGGTTTCGTCTCTCAGCTAGACCGTTCTATTGAGGAGTTCTAGCACTTGAAAACTCGTGTCTAATGCCGGATTCCTCAAGAAATGTATTTAAAGTGATGTTTATAAATTCGGTTCCTCTATCACTTCTAATGGTATTTATACGTTTTGATTTCTCATTTTGTAAACGTTTAAGCAGTGTAATTAAATTAGATACGGTGTCACTTTTGGAAGCCAAAAATATGACCCATCTATATCTAGAGTAATCATCAATAACAACCAAAATGTGATGCATACCGCCTAAGCTGGTGACCTAATTGGTCCAAATAGATCCATGTGAAGAAGTTTCAGACATCGGTTAGACTGAATATTTCCTTTGCTCTTAAAGGATGACTTAGTTTGTTTACCCATTTGACAAGCTGAACATACTTTTTCTTTATTGAATCTTATGTCAGGAATTCCTTCAACTAACTTTTTAGTGCGAATATAGTTGATAGTTTTGAAGTTTAGATGGTTTAATCTCTTTTCCCACAACCAGGTTTGGTCATTTCTAGCTACCATACAAACAGGATATTCAATTTCATTCTTCCAGTCTACCTTGTAGATATTTCCTAGCCTATTTCCGGTTAGTAATGTGCTACCCTGAGAATATTTGACTAAGCATGCATGTTTATGAAATTCTACAGTATATCTAGCGTCACACATTTGACTGATACTTAGCAAACGAAAATGTAAATTTTTAATAAGAAGTACATTGTTAATCGTTAAATTACCATGGAAAATCTTACCCTTGCCCACAGTTCTACCTCTTGAGTTCTCACCAAAAACTATCATTGAGTCGGCTTCTACTTTGATGCCGGTTAGAAGATTGCTATTTCTAGTCATGTGTCTAGAGCAACCGTTGTCCAGATACCACTCAGAGTTTCCCAGCTGCTTCTTCATAACTTGTAAAATACACATATTTACAACTATTTGGTACCCACATTTACATGAGTTCGTGGTTGATTAGTCCCTTAGGTGTCCATACTTTGATTATTCGCATAATTTTCCCAAAGATGGTTTTGATGGTTCTACATGCGCTAGGTTTGGTGTGTTTCTGTCTACTTATTGGTGCCTTGAGATGTTGAGGTGAGATTTGGTCGGTGTAGTGTGGATACTTGTTGTTTAGTTGAGTAGGTTTTCTTCTCTCAGGGCGAAGCAATTTGGCTGTGTCGGTCGGACCTACATATGTTATTTCCTTAGCTAGTTTTGAATCATGAGATGATTCAGTATTGGTTGAAGAGCTCTTGACAAAGCTTATGAATGGAAGCTTGTCTTTGGTGAGATTCAATCCGTTGAGGGGTTTGTGTTGGGTGAGTGTTTTACAATCATAACCGAGACCAAATTTATACTTATAGGGTCTTCGATAGCTTGACATTTTATTAACTGCTTCACTAGATCTCTTGCATGTTGACATTAAGTACTCAGGTTGTTCATTTTCTTCTTTGGTCAACTCTCGAACCGACTCTTTGAGTTGTTCATTCTCAGAGGATAGTTCAGGTGTTGCCTCCATTTCTATGATGTCATCGTGTTGAACACTATCGGCTTCAAGGCTGGGCCGGATTTGTACTAAGGGGTCGTTTTCAAAATTAAGTCGGGTTTGTACTATAGTTGATAGATATTTATACTCTGGTACCATGGCATTTAGTGTAGTAACTAGATCATCTTTAGTAAATTCATCACAGGAAAAATCAAATACTTGTTCCTAATTTTCCATGAGTCAAGAGATTTCATCATCATCGTTGTCATTGTGAGCCCATAGGCTTCCTCCATCATCGGTTATCATTGCTTTCTGAATTTCCTTTCCTTCACCGGTTTGTGGGTAGTTGTTTCGTTGGTTCTGATCATCCGGTTTCCGGTCATCCCTTCTTGGTTTTCTGCATTCCCACCTGTAATGTCCCAAACCATCACAGTTATAACATCTAACATTAGATTTATCACCGTAGTTATAGTTGTAGTTGTTTGTCGGTTGATTTTTCTTCATAAATCTTCCAAACTTCTTTGCGAGCATTGCCATTGCATCCTTAGAGAATTTTTCTGCGGATTTGATTTGTATAGCGGTCGCTGGTACTATGGATGTATCTAGTGCCTTAGTAGTGGTTGACGTTGATGCTTCATTTTCAATCCTGGATCTCATTTCGAACTCATATGCCTTCAGGTCCTCAAATACATCGTGTAGCTTCATCTTGTCTAGGAAGTTTGATTCTCTCATCACCATCGTCTTTATATCCCATACAATAGGAAGAGATCTCAAAGCTTTGACTATTGTTTCTTTGTTATCATATTTCTTTCCGAGAACCGACAGCTCGTTTACCACATTTGTGAAACGATCACAGAACCGACAACTTGTTTTCCTTGGTTCTTTCATTTCCTTCATGAAGTTGAATCACTGTTTCCCATGCCTCCTTTGCAGTTTTGCATTCTCTTACCTTACTGAAAGTGTTTTTGTCTAGAGACTTGAAGATATGGCTTCTGTAGTGATTATCTAGATTGTTTCTCCTTTTATCATCGGTTGTCCATTCCTTTCTATCCTTCTCAATCTTTATCCGTTCATCAGAAAGAATGAATGTCATCTCATCATCCATAGTAACTAGGTGCAGATGCATGCATATTTTGCAGTTAGCGAAGTCGTCTCCTTCTAGCATTGGAGGTTTCTCGCCGAAATTCATGTTTGCTTGCTCCGTGTTGCTTGAGTATTGAAACCTGGCTCTGATACCAATTGTTAGGATCTAGATCGTCGTTAGTGGACCGGGGTCCGGCTAAAGGATAATCTCTGACAACACTCAATGGTTGGCGCTAATCCGGTTAAGGATTAATACCGTTTTCAATACTACACAAGCTGTCACAAACCCTTGAACCGAGTTCAAGTGCGGAAGTGGTTTGTTTCAGATTGAAGCAACGCACACACATGATGAATAAATGTGGGATTTGGAGAATATCGGTTTGAAAATTAGTAGGGCGGTTAGAATGATATGAGTCAGTTAGAATTTAGAACCGGTAGGAAATAAACCACGAGACAGGTTTTTATGAATGTTCGGAGATAAAACTCCTACGTCACCCCTTCTTCTCAAACCATGAAAAGGATATTCACTAAGGAATACACAAACACAATACACGATCTAGTCTTATTTACTGCTCGATAATCTCTCTTACAATTCTCACAAAATTTGTAATACACTTCACAAACACACTTAAGCTTTGAATCTTTTAGAGAGATAAAGACTTTTTATCACTTAGACAATCTCAATAATTGTTGTTCTTTCTCTCTATATGTGTATTTTTTTGCTTCTTCAGCTTCTCCTTTTATAGATGAAATGTGACAACGGTCACATTTCTTCAACGGATACCTTTAGGGTAATCCTTAAATCTGATTGGTTGAGTAGATGATCAACATAACATTAAATGCGGTTTAGGCTTTAAAGGCATGGAGCAGACCGACTTGATTTGTCTTTGCTTGATTATAGCAACTGTCGGTTGGACAATTACCTGTACCTGGGAGGTTGCTCCTTTGATTTATACTAGAATGGTAACTTTTCTTTAGACAATCTTCTGCAGCCTGCAGCATATCATCAGACTTGCACCAATATGGCAATGTTACAGTCTAAGTCTTTGATGTCATCTTCTGTATATACCCAAAGTGTCTGTTTGCAGCAATTTGTGTACTGTTCTTTATTTAATATCCTTGACTTCTTTCTCTAAATGGTCTTCTCGTTGGATTTGTTCTTTGGATTAGGATTGAATACTTCATTCCAACTGATCAGGTTGTTCAGGTTATTTAGTTCAACCGGATAGCTTCAGGTTTTAAATTTGTCATTGTTTCTCCTAGCCGGTTTGAGATCTTTGCCGGTTCAAGTTCTTGACCGTTCGAAGTTCTTGACTGTTCCTACACAATAAGTTTGTTTTGTTAAGTTGTTATTAACCGGTCAATTTTATCTAACAATAATATATAAATATTTATAATAAAATAAAATTATTTATTTTTTTCTAATATTATTTATATTTTTATAATTATTTTTAATAATATAACTATATATCTATACGAATAATATTTTTATAATATTTATAATTAGATAATTATTTTTTATAAAAAAATAATAAATTGTTTTATTATAATATAATCGTTAATATTTCGTATAACCACAATAATATTTTAAAAATATAATATTGACGTTAATATTTTATAAAATTATTATTATTAATTTATTTTAATATTATATATTTTAAAATTTAAAATATATTATTTAATAAATAAATTTATTAAACATTTAATATATAATTAAAAGATATAAATATTATTTCATAATAATATTATTTTTCATTATCAATTCATAAACAAAATCATACTATACATAAATTTAAATGCTATTATTTTTGTTGGTCATGAAAACTATTTTTATAATATTTAAAATTATTCCACAAACAATAAAAATGAAAAGAAAAAGATTATTAGGAGTTCATATAAGGGTATGAGTCAGGATATTAGTGATATGCCTATGCCAAAATCATAGGTTACTTTTTCATAAATTTTTTTTTATGTGAAACTCTAAGATCACATGATATAACATGTTTTAATGTTATATGGATTTAAAAAATAATATTAGTTAAATTTTAAAAAATAATAAATACAAATATTTATTCATTTTCATTAAACATATTTCTATTTATTTTTCTTTAAGAGAGCAGGTAATGCTTTTTGATAAGTTTTAAAATATATTTAACATGGTCAGAGTAAGTGTCGTGTTTAAACATATTTTTTAGAAAAGTATACACAATAATTCACGCTAAAAAACTATAATATTGATAATTTTAATTGTCCTAACGAATATCTTAATTTGATTTAAGTTATTTAAATAATTAAGTATTTCTTTTTAAATTACCGTTTTGATACTTTACTAATTTATATATCAATTATTATAATTTTAAAATAATATTCTTACTGTTTTTTATCATTATTTTATAATTAATTATACTTAACCAAGACATGCACTTTCAAATAAAAAATTAACACTATAAAAATAAAAAACAAATATTCGTTAATATATATCCAAGAAGCGGTTGGAAATATTTAATTAGGATTTTATTCAAATTAAATCCAAGAAGCGGTTGGAATTATTTAATTAGGATTTTAAACATAAATTATAAATAATTTATAACTTAGAACAAATAAATAAATACCCCTAAATTGCCCAAACTACCAAAAATACCAAAAACACAAAAATAAGAACATAAATTTTATTATGTTTCCAGATATATATTTTGTGAAAATTTTGGTGAAGAAAATTAAAGAAAGGGATTAAAATTAAATTTCAAATAACTCTTTTATTAAAAATTAAACTGATAATCTAGTGTAGCTGAAATTATGTTTAATAGGTTCTAGCAAGATTCTCAGCCATTAGATCATCGCTAGATTCTCATTTATCGCCCCGTAACGTGGCACAACGCTGGATGTAATGAAACTAGTGTGCGCCCGCTCTATTGGATCAACTAACGGGATGGACTAACCCCGTTAGCTGAGATCGCCAAACGCAGACGGAACGCCAAACAGCGCCACGAAACGACGTCATTTAGGGTCTTCTTCTTCATTGAATAGGGACGCTCGTCAGAATTGCGACTGATCGTCGGTGATTCTTTTGGAAGGTCTATCTCGTTCGTCTTCCAACCTTATCCTCTTCTAGAAGGTCTAGCTCATTTGTCACCCAATCTTATCATATAATTTTCAAGTTTGATCGATTTAATCTATTCTAGGGATTAATTATGTATGTTCTTTGTTTCGAATCACTACCTATATCATGCATGAACTTTATGTTGAAAGAGAATTGATCAAATCAACTTAAAACAAAAATTTCGATTTTTTTTTAAATCTTGATTTTTGTAAATTGATGTTCTTGAGCTTTTAGGCTACAATTTTGATTCAAATAGTTGCGTAACATGTTTTTAAAAAATATTTGGATGATTTCTATATGATTGTAATATCATTCCGATCATGTTTGATTCAACAATGTTTTTGAAAAAAATTGGATTTTGATTTTATTTTCTAAAACAGTTATAGTAATGTTATGATCTTTTGTTTTGGTTGTGTTCAACTATATTCTTTATTTTAAAGCTAATGGAAGAAAAATAAGAACTTGAAATGATCTAATTTGAAAGATCCTAAATTTTGACCTAAATTTGTTTTTTAAAAATTGATCATTGTAAAGATCAAGTTATCGTGATTAGGGTAAGGGCTTTCATAATCATATGATTCATGATGTAAATAAAAAGTAATGAGACATGAAATTTCATCATACTAAATAAAGAACACTCGGTCATAGATCCGAGTCATATATTACCGGGACTGAGAAATAGGACCGAGAATCTTCGTTCCAGACCTAGACTAAGGACCTGTGTTCTTAATTCAGGACCGAGACCGAGGACCAGTGTTCTTTGTTAGGATTTGTTTCTCCCAAATCCGACCAGCTTGAAACAATCTGTAAAAATGCAAGAAAGAATAACACAAGAAGACAAAGATTTATAGTGGTTCCACTCAAATTGATCTACATCCACTTCAACCACCACCAGATTTCACTATGAAGAAGGAATATAGAGTTTTTGACTCACACTTTATCTCTCTAGAATTCTATTTCTAATCTATGTAAACCCTAAATAATTACTTATATATAGGGTAAACATTCAGGTAATAAACCTAATTAATTTTTGGTTAGGCCCAAGCGCAAAACCAAATACAAACCCAATAAACTCTAATTAACAATGTAGAGTTTATTATAAGTGTAGGCTCCATAACTCAACATTCTTGAGTTAGGACCAAGTCTTAAGACTGATGTATTTAAGTTAGGACCGAGACTTAAGACCGGTGTTCTTGAGTAAGAACTAAGAAACCTGACCAAGATTTCTAACCTCGGACCGAGATTGATAGGATCTACTTTGATTCAATTTCTATTATACGCAAACCCTTGTAAACACTTGAAACAGAATCAAGTGCGGAAATGTTTACTTAGGTTTATAGCTTATGATCAAGAATGAGAAGATGACAAAAACGAACAACACAACAGTTTGTGTATGGATGTTCGAAGAAAACTTTCCTACGTCACCCCTTCTTCCAACCACCAGAAGGATTCACTAGAGTATGCTTTGAATCAAATACAGTTTGCACGAATAGCTCACTATTGAACAAAACAGACTCTGTTCAACTTACAATATGATGAATATCACTCAGCTAAAACGATGCTTTGATTCTAACTCTCTCTTGATTAACACACAGTACAATAAGGAAAGCAACTAACAGTTTGAATGTTCAAGAGCTTGATTTAACAGTAATTCCATAGATTCTTCTTTGAATACAAGCGATAGAAAACTCGAGAGGTAGTCCGTTGTCCTTAAGAATCTTTAAATATGAACAGGTACCAACGATCGAATCTTCATAATGATACGTGGCACTCTTCCATTGAAACGCCTCCATAGTTCACAACAGACTTTGAATACATGGATCGTGGCCCTACACAACAGGTAGTGCGCCGAATATTCTTCAGATATTTACGTGCAAAACAAGTAGTGGGAAGAATATTCGCTTACGTGTCATTGATTGATTGATTGCATCTGGTTGTCGTACTGATCTTCACTAGAAAGTGGAGCAGGAGTAGCGTACAACTATAGCACGTGGGTAGGAAGGTGTTAGCTTCAAGCAACTTCTTAAGCAAGGCATTAGACATATTTCCATTATATGACCTCATCTAATGAAATCAAACGTTCCCGTCTAATAACAGAATCCATTAGACCACCTAGTCTAATGGGATTAGACTTACGTTTAATTACAATCACTTCAGACTAATCTGAAGGAGTTAGACTGCACGTCTAACTTTCTCTTTCCATTAGACTGCACGTCTAACTCCACGAGTTAAACTGCATATCTAATTACGGTTCTACTTCAGACTAGTCTGATGAAGTTAGACTGTACGTCTCACTTTCACAATCCATTAGAATGCACGTCTAACTCCAAGAGTTAGACTACACCTCTAATTACGAGTCCATTAGACTGCACGTCTAATTACGAGTTCATTAGACTACACGTCTAACTCTACGAATTAGACTGTACGTCTAATTACGAGTCCATTAGACTACACGTCTAATTCCACGAGTTAGACTGCACGTCTAATTACCAGTTCATTAGACTACACGTCTAACTCCACGAGTTAGACTGCACGTCTAATTACGAGTCCATTAGATTGCACATCTAACTCCACGAGTTAGACTGCATGTCTAATTACGAGTCTATTAGACTACACGTCTAACTCTACGAGTTAGACTGCACGTCCAATTACGAGTCTATTAGACTGCACGTCTAACTCCACGAGTCAGACTACACGTCTAATTACGAGTCTATTAGACTGCACGTCTAACTCCACAAGTTAGACTGCACGTCTAATTACGAGTCTATTAGACTGCACGTCTAACTCCACGAGTTAGACTGCACGTCTAACACCGCTTAGTTAGACTATATGTCTAACTTCGCTAGTTAGATTACATGTCTAAAACCATGCATCTAATACCACATCGGTCTAATGACTCTCATTAGAACCAAGTCTAATGAAATCTGAATTTCATACACCTGCATCAAAAACAATTTAGACGCATAGATTATCCATTCATCATTTCATCGTCAAAATTCCAATAGTCAAACTATTTCAAAACTTAGTCAAAATAATTTGACCCAACAATTTCCCCTTTTGATGATGAGATTGAAACTTTGTATAGATAACAAATTAAGCATTCATCATATAAATGCAGGGTAAAACTTGTTCATCCATCAAATAAAACCACTTTCAAAAACCAATATTTCAAAAATATAGTTAAAGAAACATAGTTTAAAAATTAACATAGTAGGAGAGAGGAGATTATTATTCTTCCCTTTTCACTCGAGGATCGATGGGGAAACGATGTTGGGTCAAATTATTTTGACTAAGTGTTGAAATAATTTACCCACTGAAATTTTGATGATAAAATAATTTATGAGTTTTGATACAGGTGTATTAAGACTACATGTTATTAGACTTGGATCTAATGAGGGTCATTACACCGATTTTGATCTCCATTCGCATAAAATTAGACGCACAGTCTAATAGAATTAGACACAAAGTCTAACTCAACGGAGTGAGACGTACAGTCTAATAGACGCGTGAATTAGACGTGAGTATAATGGAATTAGACGTGAGTCTAATGGAATTAGACGTGAGTCTAATGGAATTAGACGTGAGTCTAATGGAATTAGACGTACAGTCTAACTCATCGGAGTTAGACGTGTAAGTCTAATAGATGTGTAAAGAATTAGACGAATAGTCTAATAAATACACGGAATTAGACGTGTGTCAAATGGAATTAGACGTACAGTCTAACTCAACGGAGTTAGACGTGTAAGTCTAATAGATGTGTAAAGAATTAGACGGATAGTCTAATGAATACACTGAATTAGTCGTGAGTCTAATAGAATTAGACGAACAGTCTAACTCATCGGAGTTAGACGTGTAAGTCTAATAGACGTAAAGAATTAGACGGATAGTCTAATGAATACGCGGAATTAGATGGGTAGTCTAATTAGTGAAAGTTAGACGTGAGTCTAACTCCTTCAGATTAGTCTGAGGTAGAACCGGAATTAGACGCGTCAGTCTAACTCATCGGAGTTAGACGTGTCGGTCTAATGATTATTTAATAATTAGACGGGTAGTCTAATTAGTGAAAGTTAGACGTGAGTCTAACTCCTTCAGACAAGTCTGAGGTAGAACCGGAATTAGACGCGTCAGTCTATCTCATCGGAGTTAGACGTGTCGGTCTAATGGTTATTTAATAATTAGACGGGTAGTCTAATTTGTGAAAGTTAGACATGAGTCTAACTCTTTCAGACAAGTCTGAGGTAGAACCGGAATTAGACGCGTCAGTCTAACTCATCGGAGTTAGACGTGTCGGTCTAATGGTTATTTAATAATTATACGGGTAGTCTAATTAGTGAAAGTTAGACGTGAGTCTAACTCATTCAGACAAGTCTGAGGTAGAACCGGAATTAGATGTGTCAGTCTAACTCAGTGGAGTTAGACGTACCCGTCTAATGGTTATTGTAATTAGACGCGAGTCTAATTCTATTAGAACAGGCGGTCTAATAGACGCTTTTCATTAGAAGGAGTTGACTTATTTCATTAGACTGATTTTCTCAAATCTGTCTAACTGAAATTCGTCTAATGCTCTGTTTAAGCAGTACGCTTGAATCTAGCATTTCTCCTACCCACGTGCTATAGCTGTACCCTACTCTTGCTCCACTTTCCAGTGAAGATTAGTACAACAATTATATGCATCCAATCAAGGAATGCCACGTAAGAGAATTTTCCTCAAATTACCCGTTTTGTAGGTACATTCTTGATGGAATATTCAGCGCACTACCAGTTCGGTACGGCCACGATCCTTGTGCTAAGAACCTGCTGTGTACAATGGAGACTTTCCAATGGAAGAGTGCCACGTATCATTCTTGAAGATTCGACCGTTAGCTCCTGCTCTGTATTTAACAAATCCTAAGGACAACGGACGAAGCACCTTACCAAGCCTTAACAATCTTGAGCTTTTGCAAAAATGAACAAGCATTCTGATTTTACAAAGAGAGAGTCTACTCAATCATCTTGCTTATTGAACTTATTCTGTGAAGCTTCTTTCTGATTGTACTGTCTGTGAATCGAGAGAGAAAGCTAGAATCAAAGCACCTTAGCTAAGTGATATTCTTCACCTTGTAAATTGAACAGAAAGTGTTATGTTCAATAGTGAGCTAAGTTTGTGTAAACTGTATTTGATTCTCATCATATTATAGTGAATCCTTCCAGTGGTTGGAGGAAGGGGTGACGTAAGAGAGTTTCTCCGAACATCCATAAACAAACTGTTGTGTTCTTCATTTCTGTCATCTTTTCATATTTCATCTTGTGCTTCAAACCCAAGTAAACAATTCTGCCTTGAATCTGTTTCAAGTGTTTACACATGTTTGCGTAGAATAGAAAGAGATATTAATCCCTAACAGGATTTCTATCAAACCGTTTTTCATAAGCCTTCATCCTTAGCCAGACCCCCGTCTCTAACGATAAAGCCGATCCTATCAAACGAGTTACTTCATAGCTCATCCCTTCACCGGTCATCTCTTGACCGGTTAGAAAATTGCGAAAAGGAGGAAGAGCACAACCACCACGACCACTTCCACTAGATCTCCCACCACGATCATCGCCACTGGTACGATCTCCGCGATCACTACCAGATTTCCCACTACGACCACCACTATTGCTTCGGTCTCCGCGATCACCACCGCTTCGACCTCCACCTCTTTTAGTTGGCCTTGGATTTTCATCATTAGTTGACGCTCGCTTAGATATGGTGTCGGTTGATACACCGTCACCTCTTCTACTGGGCTCACCTTGAGTGATACGAGTTTGTTCTTTTTCAGTATCTGCTCTCGCATTCTCTTTCTCTTTAAATTTCCTTGTAATAGAGTCGGCATACTCCAGTCTTTCTGCATCTGTTCTTCTCATGCTTCCTTGAATTTCAACTAGCTGATTCTTGAATAATTCCATTGATTCCATAATCTCTCATTGATTATCAAGATTGATTTTCCTTTGAAGACTCATCATTTCCGATTGACGACTCAAGAGCTGCTTTTCAAATTTGGAGAAATTTAAATTTGAGACATGAGTCTCATATGTATTTTTCTTCAGTGTCTTATCCAACTCATTAAGGATTTTGACATATTCAGCAAATTCTTTTTGGTCTTCTTTCTCGGTCTTTAGAATCTTTACAATATTTGATCCTAGAGATACCATATTTTTCTGAAGAGAATTAATCAGAGATGTCATCGACTTCAGGAGCTTGGTACCATCACCAGAAGATCCTTCATTGGATGAATTATCTTGTGAATCTGCTGCCATGCTCTGAATAGGGTTAACTTCTGTGTGAATCTATAGGGATTGCTCCAGTTCATCCTTCTCAGACTCATTTCCAGTTTTATTCCGCTCTTCTGCTTCCAGCTCCTCTTCTGCTCTCTGAAATCATTCATACAGATTACCCTTGTTGTGAAAAGGATGAAGAATATTCTCATAGAGATTACCAGCATGAATCCTAAGAAATGGTAGAGGCTTGACAGTTCTAACATTTTGAAACTGTTCCCCCTTAGATGAGAAACTCTCTTCTTCGGCATCTTTGTCATTTGAAGGTTCCCCCTCAGATCTGATAATCCCTGGATGACTAACTTCAGCCTCCTTTTCTTGAGCTTCCTCTATTCTAACAACAGGGGATTTCACTATCTCTTCTTCATTGATATTAGGAGTTTGAACGAGCTCCTCAACAATTTCTTCCTCTTGCATTACAAGAGCTTGGACCGACTCTTTAACAACATCTTCTTCTTGAGTCACAAAAGCTTGTTCAGGCTCTTGAGTAATCTCTTTTTCTTCATCTAAGGATGGATTCTCTTGAACGGGTTCCTTATTTTGCTCGACAACGGGTTGAGCCAGTAAAAGTCTTTATTCTGCAGAAAGATTTCCAAACTCTATCAGAAGAGCAACAACTTGCTCATTTGTATCAGCATGATCAGTAGAGACATCTATTGGTTCGTCTTCATCGGAGAAAATACCAAACTAGCTAACTCCTGAGCAATTAGCTCCATCAACATATCGAGTGACTACAGAAAGATAGTCAGTCATGATCTCGTATAATCTCTTTAAAACTTTCGCTTCCACTTCAGCACCTTTCTCAATAGGATTGAAATTTGCTTTTCTGGCTTCAAGGATGGGAAATAACGATTTTCCTCTTAAACAAGATTTAATAAGATCCTTTCTCTTCAGAGCTTCAGACACTTCCGGAGTTTTAGCCCATTTGAGAACTTTCTTTTCATTTGCTACAAACTTACGCCATTGAATACTTATTCCTAAACCCGTAATGACCTCATCATATTGGATTGACATTCTGTTCTGGATCCATGAGTCAAAAATTTCCATCTTCTCAGCAGCTATGGCTTTGACTTGATTCATCATGAGGTCAACAATGCATGTTTCTTCTGAAACATCTTCATTTACATCTGTTACGACATCCTTCTTTTTCCCAACAAACTCAACAGGTTTTAGAAAAGGTCTTGATTAACCAAATACAATTCCACACGACTGTCTTGTGCAACGCATCAATTCATAAGTAGATTGTGGTTTCTTGAAGAGTCCATGAAGAAGCTCGCCTCGAGTGACCTTCCTGGTTACTATGGAATCTTTTTAAATGGGATTTGAGGAGGAAGGCTCTTTGACAAAAATAAAGGAAGCCTTTTCAGCAGTATCGCCAGCAACAAGGGTAAGGACTATACCTTGTTCTAGTTGAACAAACTCTGTAGTACTAACGGCTACAAGATCATGTTATTGAACAGGAGACTCAGTCCTGTCAATATTCTCAATATTTGGACCAGCTCACTCAACAGAAGGCCCTGTAGAAGATTCCTTTTCAGGAACAAAAACAGATTTATCCTGTTCCATCACAGGAACATAAAACTTGGGCACATCAGCCAGAGATTTAGAGGAGGTTACCTTTGATGATGCATTCATCGATTTAGACGCACGAGGCGCCTTTGACTTGTCACCTTTTGAGACAGTTGACCTTGAAGATCTCTGCAACTAACTAGTAGTTGGAGACATGGGAGATAGTGGAATGGTGGAAAGTTCAACTGGACCTTGCCTGACTCTGGAATTGACTGTTTCAGAATCCTTCTTTGAAGAGCTCCTTAGGCTAGTAGATCTAGCCTCTGATTCGTTGACTGTTTTGGATCTCTTTGCTCCTGTCGACAGGATGGAAGTGGCTGATTGTCTGGATCGAGTAACAGATTTTCCACTTGTCTGTTGGCTAGAAGCACCTGAAGGCGATTCTTTAAGGTTCTTCATTCTGACTAGAGTGTTGGCGACTGTAAAAACAGTATACACCCTGGTCGAGTTAATCGGTTCAGGTTCATCCATCATAACCCCCAAATACTCCAACAAACGGCTTAGTTGTGCAACGAAGGTTATACTTTCTTTGTTCTCCTAGTTGATGAAGAAGAAGATGTTCTTAAATAATGTTGAGGCCCAGTATATTTGGAACCCCTTTGAAATGGCACACATATAGTCAAATCGATCTTCACTATAGAGATTAAATGATCCAGCCTTCCCTTGAAGTGCTTTTTCCACCACATCATTTAGCAAAATAAACTGTGGTTTAAGGACTTTCTTACTTACATTCATACGAATCCGCGAGCCATCGGCAGATAAAACTTTCTTCATTTCTTCCATTACTTCCGGTGACAGTTGCATGTTGAAAGTATGAACCTCCGAAGGAAGTTCGAAGAACTTTGCATAAGAGGCTTCGTCGAAAGAGATCTCCGTACCGTTAACAGTTGCTACAATGGAATCGTCCACCATTGTTGCAGTTTGAAAGAACTCCCGAACTTCCTTCTCATGAAAGATGAACGACCGCCAAGATATTTTCCGAGACCAGAATACTCGAGGGTTCTAAACATATCGACCACTTCCTGTTGATCGAAAGAATAGACAGATGGGAAATCAACCTGCAAAGTACAATGACCCAAAGTGATTCTTTTGTTTCCCATTTTCAGTAGAATATGAACAGACATAAGATTAACAAAGATTTTTTGAGAGAGAGGGGCAAAGAAATCTAGTGTTCTTAGAAATCTTAAGTGAGAAAAAGCTTTCAATCTCATGCAAAAATGTCCTTATATAGACTATCAAGAGTCATATAGGATAACCGTCGTTTTTCCTAGGGGTATGGCCCATCATTTAAAATTAGACGTCCTTTCTAAAGAGTCAACATTATAATGAGGGTATCTCAGTTATTCTCTTTTAACTTGAGAGACAAGTGTCTTCATGTTATTATGAGATGACTGTTTTACTGTTTGAACGGGAAAATCAGATATCTCCTCACGTGGAAAACTGTCCTTGTACAGTCTAATAAGCACGTAATTAGACGTTTTTCTTACTGCACAAATCTATAAAACTAAACGTCAATTAGACGCATACGTCTAATTACATGTTGTAAGGTATACGTCTAACGTCTATTAGACGTGTACATCTACTTACGCATAATAAGTTCTTCTCATGGGTTACCTACTACAATACTCACGACTTGTTAAGGAAATATGATTCTAGCTATATTGAAGTTGTTATTGCGGTAGATAGACCTATAAACCGAAGGATCTATGCAGAATTCCTCTGAAGATGGCACGATGCCTTCCAAATGAATATCCAAGCAAACCGAATAAAATATATGGAACTTATTTACAACCAGTATGAGAAAGCCCAACGAGCTGAAGCGGAAGAATATGCTAATATCGATGTAGAATAGTTCTTGACTTAAAAGTTTGTACTTTTTAAGAACTTTTCTCCTTTAGACTCTTTGTAAAATATCAATAAAAGAGTCTCTATAAAAAATGGTGCGAGTATGTTTATATACAACTCTATGTTTGTTTATCTAATCGAGTCATGAATGACATCCTTACTCTCTAAGATTCATATCTTGTTTTTTTGCATTTGTATTTTATTACATCTATAAGATCTTTATCTCTCTCTCTTCATAATCGCAATTCGGTAGTCACTTTGAACAAGTACGGCCCCACAAAGAAGAGACATTAGAACTGAACATTTTATGCGCCAATAAATGGCCGAAGGAACTCTGGAAAATAATAAGGATATGGTATCTCCAATTGAGTTTGCTGAAATGAAGGCTACTCTTCAGCAAGTAACGGAGTAACTGATAGTATTAACAAACTTGATGATCAAGCCTTCTATTCCTGTTCAAGAACAGCCATCCTCGTCACGAAAAAATGTTCCACCTATAACCCCACCAATTAGGATTAATCTTTAAACTCGTCGTAACATCGATGAAACCTCTCTATGAGGAAACACTTAAAGATGATAATAGGTCAACAAGAACCCAACCAGAAGCTACTAATAACCCTAACGCCCAAGAAGGCGCAAACACTACTATCATTACCCCGATAGAATGCGAGGTCCAAATGGCTCAATTAAATGCCAATAAAGACAACTTCCAAGATCAGCTCATTTAGTTCACCAATGATAGAATTGATGTACTCCATGATAGAAAAAATGTTATAAAAACTACCTAAGGAAAAATCATTCTGTTAGGGATAAAGTCACCTTCTCTATCAAAGTATGTAGGTAAGAGGGATCGTTCTTCTTTCTTCAAGATATATGGCTATGACACCTTTATACCTAGGAGAACCAATAGTCCTCCATCTATTTATACAATATTTAGATGGTGTTGTTAGGTTGGTATCACAAAAAGAATATAGTTTATCTTCAAACTATCGATGGACCTGCCTCAGCCTTCATAGAATGTTTTAGTTTGCATTTCAACTTAGAATGGCCCGAAAAAAATCTTAAGCATGTGAAACAAGGTGAGAACGAGAAATTCGCGGTTTTCATCGAAAGGTGGAATGCTGTTTTTAAACAAATAATTCTTTACCCGACGAACAAAGAAAAATCAACCTGAATTTGGATAATGTTAACGGACGATATTTTGTTCAATTTGTCGTCAAAACTTTCTAAAACATGAAGAAGCTCCTCAAAAAAGGTAATAACCTCGATGAAGCCTTTGATAAGGGAAGGAAGGAGGTTAAATTTTAAAGACTTATATTGCCCCTCCACAACCTTAGAAGAAGGACAAAGTCAATGTCCAACAGGTCACGATTGCTTAGCAAGCTCCATTCTCACCTAAGCCAAGTCCAAAAAAACCGGTGTTAGCTAAAACAAATATCCCGACGACATCCAAACCGCCAATACCTAGGATTCTAAGGCCTCTTAGAACTTTTGATGATTTAGGTTTGACCCTGAGTCAAGCCCTTACTCTCCTCCAACAAAGGAATCTGATCAAACATTTGACTCCACGATAAGATAAAGAGTTCCTTGGAAAATTCAAAAGTGTATTGTGCGCATACCATCAGATGAAGGGTCACTATAATGATAATTGTAGTGCTCTTAAGCATTAGTGTCAAGACATGTTTGATCAAAAGGTCATTCCTAAACATGAAATCATGAAAAATCCATTACCCAATCATCATATTAATATGATCTCCATGGACGAACCTATTAATAGTCTTGAATTTAATATGGTCAATTAATGGGACAAAAAGGAGTGTTGAAGAATTCCACCTCTGCCACCGATATCACAAAACTGGTGGATTCCCTTTAATCCTAACATTAATTCTCCATGAAGAGGTATGCTAGAAGTCTTAGTAACCCGAAGTGGATATGACTTCCAACACAGTTTCATAAAAGAAACCCCTACAACTAATCTCCCTAATTCATCTAATGACCCGAATAGGGAAAACGAGCCTAGTGCTCAAAATCCGGGCGATACTCTTCTTACTCAACTAAAGAAGACAAATTTCAACATTTCCATATGGGAAATCTTTATGTATTATATAGAACATAGGAATAATGTTTTGAATGAACTCAGCTAGGCTAGTGTACTAGACAAAAAACTCCAAAAGAGTTGGTTGGAATTATTTTGAGAACTCCTTAAATCAACATGATAGGTTTCGAAGAAAAAGATTTACATATTCCTGACAAAACTCATGTTAAAGCATTTTACATTTCTATAAAGATGGCTGATAAGTTCATTTCCATGACTTTAATCGAGAATGGTTGTTCAACATTGAACATATGTCCTTGGAAGACTCTCCAAGAAATCATAATTTCTGATGATAAAGTTCTTCCCTTAGACATGTGTGTTCGAGGCTTTGATAATTCTCGTTGAGATATTATGGGTAGGTTTCGAACAACAAATTTTGTAGATGATACACTTTTTTAGGTAGAATTCTACATAATCAATATGTGACCGTCATATAACCTAATATTGGGAAGATCTTTATTGCAACAAGTTAAGGCTCTAGCCTCTACCCTGCATTAGAAAATACGGTTCATGGCTAACGACAAACTCATCACCATAGAAGGTGAGAAGTACGTCATAGATGTCATCGGTTCGACTTAGTCCACTGATCTTGTGGTTTAGTTAAGTGGATTCGATATCTGTCTTATATTTAGGCAACGCCAAAATTTATCTCATCTAAATAAATAAAGGAATAGCTATTCGTAATGTTGCCTGACATAAAGTGTAAAGATGGTGGGAACTATGGTTCTTTCCACTAACTAGTGACCTAAATTATAGGAAATAAGTAGTGGCAAAAGTCAAGAGCAGCTTTGTTAATCAAACAATGATTAATCTCCCGCATATAACCTTGAGTTTTTAGAATACTTTAATTGATGGATATCCTTAATAAGATCATTTTCGTGCTACGCGATATTCCACAAAATTAACCTTCAATGGAAAGCTTTTGTAAAAAGGAACCAGAAGAAACCCAAAAGTCAAGCTTAAGCCGCAATTTGAGAAAAAACGTCTCATTCCCCTTTGTACAAGAGAACAGAGAGAGTTAGACTAAAGGCTTCTAAAGAATAATAATGATAACATTCTTGTGTAGGTTGAGGTGAAATCACCATATAAGCTCACTCGGGCGACTGTACCGATGACTATCGCAAGAGCTAAACGTATTGATTCTCCCAAATACACCCAGGAAACCAAAAAATATATAACACTCCCGTGTAGGTTGAGGTGTTGAAATCACTATTTATGTTCACCCGAGCGATTGTTCCAAAAACTATCGTAAGAGAAAAATGTATTGATTCTCCCAGATACACCCTAGGAAACCAAAAATATATAATACTCCCGTGTAGGTTGAGGTGTTGAAATCACTATTTATGCTCACACAAACAGTAGTTCTGATGACGTTTTGATTCCTCTAGATATACCTCGGAAGTAAAAAAAATCTTAAAGCCAGAAAGTTGAAGTTCTTTCTATGACTATACTTGGAATAATTAAACTTTCGAAGGATTGTGTCCCATGGAAAAACAACCTAAAATATAACTGAGCAAGACTCCTATATCTGTCACCTTCCTTGAGAGTTAAGTATTTGGATAATTGTATACACGAGACTGTATTTATCATCTATATCTTAACATAAGAGAAAAAGAAACTTGAGCTCTTCAAGAGAGATAATCCCAGAAATGCTCGTATCTTAGCCCTAGACATATTTCAAATCCAAGTTTCAATGATTTATGGAAAGGATCAAAGTTTTTTGTATTTCCAAACTTTATTTGAAACAGAATTGGGAACAGTTCATTCCCTAGATATGACAACATAACTGGTTGATATTTCAAACAGTTGCGAAGGTTATTTCGTAAGACTAAAAGGAGAAAGATTATGTTGAAATCCTCCTTAAAGTGATAAAGTCCCCTAAGAGTCGACGATATTAACCTAGTTGCAAAGGACATTTTGTCACATTGAAACCAAAACATCCTTCAAAAGAACAAGGTCGATATTTCACCTAGCTGTGAAGGACACATTGTCAAAACTAGAAGAGATAAGCTTTCAATCACAATAACTCCTCTTATAAATCATTTCCATCTCAATTATGATTTTTTAATTAGTTATGAAGGTAATTTTTTACAAGACCTCTTAAAAGCTTTTTTTATTAATAGGCTCGGTAGATCATTATTATGATTCATAAAGACCTATTCTGATAGGCATCTATGTAGGTTATCGCTTTATCATATTCCCAACATATAGGCGTCCATGTAGGTTATTATTATAACTAATCCCCTCGGAGTGATTGTTTTCACTATTCCACAAAGAATGAGTCTTATCTCTAGATAAGTATCCATACAGGTCATTATTATGACCAATTCCTTATAGAGTTATTATTATCACCTTCCCCAAGAAAGTTTTATTCCATGATGAACATTCATGGAGGTCATTATCACCTTCCCCAAGAAAGTTTTATTCCATCGATGAGGGAACCGATCTAGCTCGGGTTTAAATAGTCCCTCATAATTCTTCTACCAAATCATGAAACAATCACAGCATATCACAGTCTAAATCGAAGATCCAAGGAACTTCGACGTGTAGAATTGTTTTGAAAATTATTCCGACGATTCAATCTTTGATCCAGGCATCGGAAAAGCTTCTAAAACATCGCAGGAGTGTTCTTCAACTATTGGTATGCTTCTAGATCCTTGATATATTGATTTGTGATTGAAGTATTTTTTCAACTTTTTTAAATTTCATCGGTTTGATCTGTTTTAGGGCTTAATTATGTGTGTTATTTGATTAGAATCATTCTTATATCATTTATTAATTTTCTATTGAAATAAAATTGATCAAATCAACTTAAAATAAAAAATTTGAAAAAATTAGTTTGAAAACATGGATTTTTTGAAATTGGTATTTCGTTAGCTTTTAGGCTTGAATTTTAAAAGAACTTGATATTGGTGGTTAAAATATGCGAGAAGATTAGTTGTTTGATTGAAGTGAAACTTAAGGTCACGAGATTAAGTTTGATTTGAATTGGTAGATAAATGTGGAATTAGATGGTTGGTTTGTTATAGTGTTTTAACGTCACGAGGTTAGAGGTTGATTGAGCATTGATGGGCTAAAGTGAGGGTAAAAAAGAGATTGATAATGTTTGAGATTTTTTATTTAACTAAAGTATAAAGTCACGAGATAAGAGGTCCATTGGGAAAATATGTGAGAAAATAAGTTTTTTTACCTAAGTGGATAAAATATGGAATGAAAGTGTTCTATTTTTTTATTTTAATATATTATTCATGATTTATTAAGTATTTTAAACATTAATACATATTTTAAAATTATTATAATTTTTTTATTAAATGTTTTTTGTTTATATTTTTATCTGTGTGTGCATCGCAAGACAATCTTCCTAGTTATTTATAATGCCCCAAATATACACACAAAAAAAATATAGAAAAAATAAATAATATGTTTATTAAAATATTTTATTTATTTTTTAAGTTGAAAATAAAACCAAAAGGAGTTGAAAATATCAATTTCAAACAAGCTCCAAGGCTTCAAAAGGGTCGTGATCCAATGTAGCTAAATGCAAGAGAAATATTTTCAGTAGACCACACAACCATTGGACGAGCAGTGAAATCTTATCAAACGCACAATAACTATTCGCGTTGCCTGCTGCATCCGAAGGAAGGTGCTTACGCGCAACAGTGAAGAAACTAATGTGCACTTCAACATCGTTTGTCCAAACACAAACGAAACGCCCAACGCTGACGGAAAATGAACGGAACGCCCAAGGAGTCCGTGCTTAGTCCAAAAACAACGTGATTTGAAGATTCCCTCATTGATCAAACGCAAAAGAATAAAATAACATCGTTTTTTATCCTTGTTTGTCTTCTTTCTCGCGAAAAACTAGATCAACATCAGCTGACATCTTTTGTTCTTCAAAGATGGAACTAGGCATATACTACCCCAAATGGAATAATTCAAAGCTTTAAATAATCATGCTAACTTGGTGATCATTTCACCTACGATCATGCTAACTTGGTGATCATTTTACCTCAATCATGACCTGAACGATCAAGTTGGATGTAGAATAGACAAAATCCATTAATGACCTTTTGTCTGAAATTTTATTCAACATGTCGTTAAACCAACTTAAAGAGGCAATAAATAGCCCTCCTCCGCCAAGACGAAAGTAAAGATCAAAATCTTAATCCCTCAATCCACTTCACACAAAATCCGTGATTAAAATTTTCAAGCTTTTCTTTAAAATTTTAAAACTTTGTGTCTTAAAGGTCAATTTTGGGTAAGCACAAAACTTCTAAAAGAGTCCAAGAGTGTTTTATAACTCTATATTGTAATTCATGTTGTAATTCAACTTATTAATTAAAATTAAAATTTTCATACTTCAGTTCATTCACTCTTAAATATTGCTTGATTATTCAATTTTCTAATTTGAAAATGATGTTAAGATCACTTCTAAGTTTTCAATTGAACTTAATTCAAGTGAATCAAGTTAAATAAAAAATAACATGATTTAATTTCAAAATTGATTTTTTGTTTTTATTCTTTCTCTCTATCTCTCGAATTATAGTTTGAAAATATTCCTAACATCTTCTAAATAATATTAGGAATAGTTTTGAATCAATTCCATTCGATTTTAAGCATGGTTACATAAAAACTAAAATTTTCAAAAATATGGAAAAATCCATTTCTTGAATTGGCTAAAACTCTTACATAATATTCTTGTTTGGTTCCATTTGATTCTATTAATTATAAAGAAACTATTAGTAAGCTCCTTATACTCAATTGAATCATAAAAATTGAAATTCCCAATTTTTACTCAAAAACTATTCCAATCAAATGGAACATCACCTCGATCGAATTATGCATCAAATAATGTTAGGATCGGGATCGCCAAAGGAGTTAGGGTCTCTCTAGGACGAACGCTTACACAACACGCCGGTTGATATTAACTCGGTTAAAAGTTAATATCGATCTCTATACTACACAAGTGTTTACAAACTCTTGAACCGAGTTCAAGTGCGGAATAGTTTGTTTCAACTTGAAGCAACACACTCACACAGATTGGACAACAATAAGGAGATATGGAGAAGATAAGAAATACAATACAAGATTTATAGATGTTCTGAGATAAAAACTCCTACTTCACCCCTTATTTTCGTCCTCCAAAAGGATATTCACTAAGATATTCAATACCCTTTACAACACGTCAAATAGCCGAGGCTTATTTATTGCTCGTTATTGACTTACAACTTTCACTTCTTACACACAATGAATGGAATACACTTTATCACTTTAGACATAATGTAAACAAGAACAGTTTGAAGCTTTTCGGTTCTTGATATGCTACTTCTTGTGTTCGTTGTTCGTATTTTGTCTCTTATGTTGTGTCTTTTGTTGATCTCCAACCTTCTCTTAAGTAGTAGAAATATGACAACGGTCATATTTCTCTTTCAATTAATACATGCATGGTAATCATTGATTCTGATTGGTCGATCAACAAAGGACTGCATGACATTAAATATTGTTGACACTTCCCAAGGAACAATACAACTGGCCAATTTTATCTTCTCTTGACTTTTATCATCTGGACGGTTTGACAAATACCTACTCCCTAGGGCCTACTGTTGGACTTATACCAAAATAGGTACCTGGTCACTTTTAACAGTCTTCTGCTTCCCAAAGTTTATCATCAGACTTGTATGAAAAAGGAAACATATCAGTCTACGTATTTGAAGGCTCCATATTTCCTATTCCCAAAGTGATCTGGTTGTACCAGAATAGAAACATCCAGTTGTACTATATCTTTGATTTGGTCTGCTCAACTGTCTGTTAATTTTTTGTACGGATTACTTCAAGATTGCATCCAGAATTGTGCCGACCTAATATTCTACCGGTTTGTTGTTTGAATATCGGTTGACCGGCCTTGCTGTCGAAGAGTGAAAAACGATCTTCGAAGAATAAGTTTATCGATTATTTAGCTAGAGCGGTAAGCTCGTTTAAACCTATCTTCTACTTGATTCTGTTGTAGAGGTAACCGAAATGATATAACTTAGAGTTCCGGTTTGTGCCACCTTTGCAATATCGGTCGACCAGTCTAGAGTAGTAAGGTTGATTTAATAATTTGAACGATCCCGGTGTTTCTTGCACAAACAATGAATTTAGTTAATTTCTTTAGATAGTTAATTACCTACTAATTAACTATCTAATTTATCTAACAATTTATCCTTTTTTGATTATTTATGTTAAATATTCAAAACCTATAATTGGTGGCCGGTATAAATTGATTTTGAGGGAAAATTTTGTGAAAAAATTGAGAGAAAAAATTGTTAAAAATTTTGTAAGTTAATTTCTTTAGCAATTTCTCCCTTTTTGATATTTTTAATTTAAAATTATCAAAACCAGCATTTTTGAAACTAAAACCGGATCATTAAGTTCCCAAAATATTATAAATTCCGAAACTTGATAACTATAAGAAAATCATAGGAATATAATATTAGGATCTAGGTCGCAGTTGGCGGACCGGGGTCTGGCCGGTTAGCGCACAAAGATTGGTGTTTAATCCGGTTAGAGATTAACACCGTGATTTCAATACTACACAAACTGTTACAAACCCTTGAACCGAGTTCAAGTACGGAAGTGGTTTGTTTCAGGTTGAAGCAGCACACACATAGGATGAATAGGACCGGATTTGGATAAAGTCGGTTTGGAGTTTGCTGGGTCGGTTTTGGGAATTAGTAATTCGGTTTAGGTGATGTTGAGTCGGTTGGAGCGGTATTAGTAGGTTAGTGCAGATCGGTTAGAAATTAACGCAGGCAGAAAGTAAATAACAAGACAGGTTTTTATGGATGTTCGGAGATAAAACTCCTACGTCACCCATTCCTCTCGAAACCGCGAGAAGGATATTCACTAAGGAATACAAACACAATCCGATCGAGACTTATTTCCTGCTCGATAACACCCGTACAATTTTAACCGAAATTGTAAATACACTTCAAATAAGCGCTTAAGCTTTCTAGAGATAGAACACAATCTTTTACTTAGGCTGTAGAAAATTCAGAACTTGTAACCGCATTTATTCCTCTTCAGCTCCTTCTTTTATAGGTGAAATGTGCCAACGGTCACATTTCATTTCCTTGAATCTGATTGGTTGAGTAGAGGTTCAGTGATTCAGACCTGGCGGTCTAGTCTTCCAGTGTGTAGGTCAAACCGGCTAGGTTTGTCTTTTACTCAATATGGCAACTGTCGGTTGGACAGTTGCCTGTACCTGGAAGATTGCCTCTCTGATTTATCCTGGAGTGGAAAGATCTTGTAGGACGATCTTCTGCAGCCTGCAGACTGTCCTCAGACTTGTATGGATATGGCAATACTAAGTCTGTTCATTCCGTATCATTCTCAACAGATACCCGAAGTGTCTTTTTATGCTGGTCGGTTGTTTATGCTAACCGGATGACTTCCGGTTTTTTTCATATCTTCTGATTGACCGACTGTTCAATGATTCTGGCCTTCTGATTTGACCGATCTTGTCTTTCTTGTTCGGTCATGTTTTTGGTTGGTTTGATTGCTTGACCGGTTGAGTTTCTTAACCGGTTGAGTTCTTTGACCGCTTGGATTCTTTGCCTGTTCCTGTACAAGGGATTTGTTAAGTTTTATTTAACCGATCTAATTTTATCTAACAATTTCTCCCTTTTTGATTATTTTATTTAAAATATTCAAAATCATGTAAGAATGCAAATGTAGGCCGGTTTTGTTTTTAAGAATTTTATTTGGGCGGATTTTTGGAAACTGACTTGGGAGAATTTTTCGAAAAATTTTGGAAAAATTTTGAGAAAATTTTTATCTTTTATCTTATCAATTTATCCCTTTTTGATTATTTTAATTAAAATATTCAAAATTATGTAAGAAAGCAAATGTAGGCCGGTTTCCAAAAATCACTTTATATATATAAGAAATATGCTAAGGCAAAATACTATGTATATAAAACCGAAAAACATAAGTAAAGAAATTAAATGAAGTCCCTATTTCTTCGATCTGGATGAGGATCCTCGACCGCCTGAGGTGCCGGTGTGAGGAGAGATTGGTTGACCGATCGATCGAATTGGAACCACATTGAGACCTCGTTGTTTTCTGAGTCGCGGCTCTAGCTCTTCTTCGAAATCCTCATATGCTTGCAAAACCGGGTTAAAATGAGGTTTAACAATCGCATCGGTGACTCTACCCAATAGTCCCGTGATCTCCGCCCTTTTCTCAGCAGCCTTCCTCTTTCGTGTAACCGGAACGGAAGGGGAAGCAACCGCCTTGGACTTCTTGTGAGCCTTGGCGAACTTGTTATACGTTTCATGTTGGGCCCTTAGCCGGATAGTATCTTTGGTTTGTTGAGCCGCTATGGATGCTGCTATGGCCGGTGCATTGATCGCTATGTTTTAGCATATGTCCGTCTATGTTCGCATCAGCCGCTGCCGTTTCCTTTTGTGTCCGGGTCTGTTCGTCTAGGGCATCTTGGAGCTTTTGAGCCGCGAGAGCATTCGCCTCCTCATGTGCCTTATCGGCAGCCAGCTTAGTCGCTATTAACTCCGCCACCTATTCGGTGACCGCCTTGAGATCGGCTTCAAGCTTGGCATTCTTTTCTTCAAGGGTTGTAACCCTCTCATGATCAGATCCGTCTTGGGCACCGGATTGAGCCAGGTCCTCCTCGACCTTTGTCAATCTTTTATTGGTCGGTTCTTTAGACCGTTCCATCATAGCGACCCTTTGTCTTACCGAATCGAGGTCGGTCACCAGCTTCGGAGTTATATCCTCCAATGCCTTGGTTCGATCAAGATGACCGTCGTACATTTGATCCGTATTACCGTAATTTGTTTCAACGGACGTGATCCGATCGACCGCCTTGTTTAAATCGTCCTTTGTTGTTGCGGCCATCTCGAAGGCTTTAGCCGCGGTTTCTTTGATTTTCTTCTTCCATGGCTGAACCGCGTCGTTGACAAATTCTTCAATGAGGGTCTTGACCCTCTCTTCCGTTATGGCCGGTTCCGAATCCCCGGTTTGAACAGATGCTCGTTGGTCGTTGGGAGGTGTACCTGTCCTGACTTCGGTTATGTTGATGTTCTGGTCCGGTGGAGGAGAGGATAGCTCTTTATCGGTCGGATTCTGACCGCCAACATCCTCAGGAGGGGATCTGGATGAGTTCGATGTTTCTTGGTGGTCGGACTCCGTTTCAAGCCGCGCCACCTCCTCGGTCAGTGCCCTTTCCTTGACTGCAAGCAATTCTAACACCAAAAGTTCAAGTTGAGAGTACGGTGTTCCCGGAGTATGCTTTTCTTGAAGGCGTTGAATGTGTTCGGTGAGCCTTTGCAACCGAGCACGCGGTTCGACCATCGTGTTTCGTTCTATGGCGGTTGTGACGTCTTTAGCCTTTGTGAGGCTGATCACCTCCACCTATATCTCCACCAACTTCTCGAATTTCTGACTAATGGTGAGATCCGGTAGCATGTTTTTGTAGAGTATCTGATGCCGATGCCGAATCCATTGATAGAACACTTCGGATGCCGCGCGAGCTTGCTGATGTATCTCGTCCATAATTCTGCTGACGAGATCCTCTGCCGTTTTCCGGGTGTTATCATCAGCGTAGTCATCTTCCTCCCCAAGTCCGTCCGAACCGGTATCAGCATTATCATGACTGACCGATTATTCCTCGACTATCGGTCCTTTCCCCTTACCGGACAGATCTTCTCCGGTATGTTGTGAATCGGTTCGGCCAGAGTTGGATGCCGAGTCTTTAGTGTTGGGAGTGTCGGACATCGGATTAGCCGATCCGGTTGGTTGTTTATCTTTCTTGCTTCCGGATTTTTCTTTGACCGGAGATGCTATCTTACCGGTTGCCTTCTTCTTTCGGCCACCTGTAGAACTGGAGGCCTTCCTTTTGCCTTTCTTGTCCTTGAATTGATGGGACTTTATGATTTTGCTTGAGGCGAGGAGAACACCAAGACCGGTGTTGATGTTGAAATGACGCATGATTTTTCCAAGTGGGATGGCGTATCCCCATGACCAAGTGGATGTCGGATCCACCATTTCACACAAGTTAGTGAAAACTACCTTAGCCCAGTTTATTTTGATGCCGTTGACCAGACTGGCAAGCATCTCAATCTTTGCCCGGGTGAGACTGTCATAGTTTCCCCCTCTTGCTTGGACTGATTTTGTGAAAATATCACACAGCGGTCGGTACTCCGGTCGAAGAGATGATTTCTTTCTGGATGCCACGATAGGGACCGCGGTTTCCGAAAGAACCTGACAAGCTGCCTCGAAGGTTTCCTCATCTAAGGCCGCCGAGAAGTTGCTCCCTTCGGATGGTAGATGTAGTATTTTAGCGATTATTGATCATTCGGTGATGAATACGGTTAGGAAAAATTCGTTAACCGCATCCTGGTATAATACGAATGGACCGCCCAGAAAATGTTCAAGACCGGACTCGGATATCCGGGATAACACCTACTTTGCCTGAGCCGAACCGTTTGCCCGGATTTCCTCAAAATCAACTTGGATGATATGTTTGAACAGCACGGAGTCGCGACCCATTTTAGATAATAATCGAACCGAGAAATCAAGAGAATAAGGATTTGAGAGAGTTTGAAGAAGCTGAAAGCTAGAGATAAAGCCGATTCGCGTGAGAATTAAATAAAATAACTAAAGACCCTATTTATAGTTGCGGTTTGGAATTCCAACCGTCGTGAACCGTCCCATCATGATTTTGGCGGGAATTTTCCCTCCAATGACTTTGAGCGGGAATCCATGGGCGGGAAACCATGGGCGGGAAACTATAGGCGGGAATCTATTGGCGGGAGTTTTCCCTCCAAAGGTTTTGAGCGGTAATTTTTGGACGTGTTTTTTATTGCGGTTATTTAACCGTGAGGATTCGGTTTTTCGATTCTGACCGGATTTTTCAACGAAGTGATTTATCGATATTAACCGGTTAGTTAGATGGATATTCCAGTATTGCGATTTTCACCCGGTTAACAAACTTAAAAATTAGATATTAATTGAAAGGAAAGATACATGATAGAAACCGATTCATTGATCGGTTTAGAATACATAAGAAATAGAGATACAACTTATGTAATAACTATCCTAGAGAGCTTGTCCTCCACCCCATCCTTGTCGAGAACATTCGATGGGGATGCCGGTGTACCTGGTCCAAATTCTGGACGGTACTTAAGAAAGAGTCGGCTCAGGTGAGGGGCGTAACTGAGACCTTTCTTGGTCTCCACCATAGTCCTCAAGTTTTGGTAGATGACCGATGACCAATTTATGGGTGTATTGCTGACAATGTAGGTCATCATGTCAAAAACCTTCTTGGAGTAGTGTTGGTTCGGAGATTGGCAAATGATGGATCGATTGACAATCTCGTAAAGGAGTTGGATGTGGTGGGCAAGGCGGGTTTTTAGCCAGTGGTTCTCCACCGGCACCTTGGTTCCAGAGAATAGTTCTGAATAGTCGGTTGCTGCGCTTCCCACCCGGGTTGGGAAGTCAGAAAACCCTTCTGTGGGCAGATTGAACATTTGAGCGAGTTCTTTTTCGTCCAGAAAAACGAAGTGGCCTCTTACTGAGGAAACAATGAAATCTCCTCTCATAGAGGCATTGTTGAAAAAAACGGTTACGTTTGGAAGAAGTATGGGTCCGAATTCTTCGAGAAAATCACGAAGACCGGTGTCGATTAGTGATTCGAACATGAGTTCCTTTATCTCCAGATCATCATACTCCATGCATGAGTCAAAGTCAATGCTCAAGAAGTTCCTTAGAGTTCGGCTCGACATGTCTTGAGATTTTGCCAAGATAGAGAGAGTTCAAGAAGTTTTTGATTTTAGGGTGTGTTGAGTTGATAAGGTGGGGTTCCTTATATAGATCTGAAATTGGAGGGAAAATATCAACATTTAATGCTGAAATTCAGTTTTATCTCATTTATGAATAGAATATTTATGTTTCCAAAACTCCTTGGGAAGGAGTTACTTTTGACCAGTTGCGGAGCCCGAGGTAAGGAATCTAGTTAGAAAGTAACTAAGCTTGTTGGATAGTAATTACTCATGTAGTTGGAAGTTGAAAGTTAATTATCATTAATGAAAAAGGTACAAGAAACTGGAAGTAAGTAATTAAAACTGAAAATATCATAGACTAAACCGAAATGATCATGATAGAGTGGAACACTGATACAACCGGTGCGTACAGCAAATTGACCGGTTGTAGGAAGGAGTGACTTAGTTGCTGGAGGAGTTGAGGTGGCGGTTCCTCCTCTTCTAGGCCTTCTCAAACCGCTCATAGAATGAGTCGGTGACCTCTTTGGTGATGACCTGGGCCTGGTTCAACCCTTCTCCCGGACAGAGTGGAACCCCAAGTTCCAAAAGTAGGCAGCTTATCTGGGGGATGAGGTCGGTTTAACGAATGCCGAACATCCAGATTAGGACATCGAACAACACCCTTGACCAGTTGACTGGCGTACCCGTGGTTATGGAAGACATCATGTTAAAAACTGCAGCATAGTAAGTGTTTGTCACATCCATACCCAGGATGCTTCGACCGATGACATCTTGGAGAAGCTGGTACTCAGCTCTCAGCGATGACCTGGCACCGTGGTCATTGACCGGGCGGTTTGACCGAGCAAAGCTTAAGGTGATTTCGGCCTTTAGTTCAGCCGGAACGTTTAGATTGGTGAGCCCTTTCTTCGGAAGGTCGAAGCATCTTGCGAAATCATTTTCTGTGAAATCAAACACAATCCCTCCCACTTTGGACTAAATGTGGGTGTCAAAGTGAGGAGTACCTCGGAAAACCCTGGCATTGTAGAAGAATTCCAGGACTGTTTCCGGAAAGATGACATGTTTGTCATCTAGAAAGTGTTTAAGACCGGTGCCTTCAAGTGACTTAATCATCTTGAAGACTTCATGATGCTCAGTGTCTTCAGCTGAATCGAAATCCACTTGAAGGATGTTTGGAAACTGAGACATTTTGTCTTAGTAAGAGGATAGGTTGATACTTGTGAATATTTTGTCTGATGTTTGCCTAAGTTATATATTAGTGGAGGGATGATAGTATTATCCAGTGTGTGACATGTAATCATGTCTATTAACCATGGGGTAAGGCATTATGCATGAAATAAGCATGTCTACAACCTAGGATGTGGGTCATAGACCTGGACGGTGAAAGATATCGTATCTTCACGTCTTTTGAGGTATGACCGTTTTACTTTGAAAATGTAGTTTTTCAGAACAGATAATTTTAAACACAGATAATTATTCCACTTTTGTTTGGAGGCCAAATAATCCGAAGTAAACTATTTCCAAGTCGGTTGGTTTTCATTCATTCGTTCCGATGTGGTTAATGGTGCATGCACTAAGTAACCGGTCGGTTTACTCTAACTGATAGACAAAGCGAATCTTCCATAGATACCTTGGTGAATTTGGAATCCTACAATTTAGGAGGAACTACCGGTTTTGTCTGTTCGAACCGATTTTCCTTTTAAACATTTTTAGGAATAATCTGACTAATATCGGTTAAACCGAGTGTAAGTCTGAATTGAGAAAACTTAGCTTCCTGCAGAGGCTTTGTGAAGATATCGGCTACTTGTTGTTCTGTTGATACGTATTCTAGTCGGATATGCTTCTGCATGACATGTTCCCGGATGAAGTGGTGCCTTATATCAATGTGCTTGGTTCTAGAGTGTAGAACCGGATTGTAGATGATTGCTATAGCACTTGTATTATCACAGAAAATTGGAGATTCTTCGGCTGTGATACCGAAATCCTTCAGTTGTTGTTGAATCCAAAGAAGTTGTGAACAGCAACTTCCGGCTGCCAGATATTCAGCTTCTACGGTTGACGTGGCAACTAATGTCTGTTTCTTGCTGTGCCATGAAACAAGCCGATCACCTAGGAATTGGCATGTTCCGCTGGTGCTTTTTCTATCAACCTTACAACCTGCATAATCTGCATCTGAGTAACTTGTGAGGTTGAAAGATGAGTCCTTTGGATACCATAAACCGACTTCAGGAGTTCCCTTTAGGTATTTCAAGATTCGCTTTGCGGCTTTATAGTGAGACTGTTTTGGATTAGCCTAGAATCTTCCACACACACCGACTGCAAATAGTATGTCCAGTTTACTTGCTGTTAGGTATAGAAGAGAACCGATAATTCCTCGGTAAGCTGTCAGGTCTACTGCTTGATCGTCATCATCCTTGTCTAGTTTGACCGATGAGCTCATTGGAGTAGCGGCTGAGGAGCACGTGTCCATCCCAAATTTCTTTAGAAGTTCCTTGGTGTACTTGGGTTGGCTTATGAAGGTTCCTTCTTCGAGTTGCTTAACCTGAAGGCCTAAGAAGAAGCTTAATTCTCCCATCATACTCATTTCAAATTTGTTAGTCATCAAGGTTGAGAATTTATCACATAGCTTAGGATCGGTTGAACCGAAAATGATATCATCTACATATATTTGAACAAGTAGGATATGTTCCTTTTTCTCAAATTTAAATAGTGTTTTGTTCACCGAACCGATGGTGAAATCATGTTTTAACAAGAATGCGGTTAGTGTATCATACCAAGCTCTATGAGCTTGCTTTAAGCCGTACAGTGCTTTGTTTAACCGGTACACATGGTTGGGCAGTTCAGCATTTTTGAAACCGGGTGGTTGTTCGACATATACTTCTTCACGTAGGTCACCATCAAAAATGCACTTTTAACATCGATTTGAAAAACTTTAAAATTTTTGAATGCAGAAAAAGCTAGAAAAATCCTAATAGCTTCAATCCTAGCTACAGGGGCAAATGATTCTTCAAAATCAATTCCTTCTTCCTATTTGTATCCTTGTGCCACTAATTTGGTTTTGTTCATCGTGACCAAACCGTCTTCATTGAGTTTGTTTCTAAATACCCATCTTGTTCCTATGACCGGTTGATCTTTCGGTCTAGGGACTAGGTACCAGACTTTGTTACTCTCAAACTGGTTTAACTCTTCTTGCATTCCCAAGATCCAGTCCGGATCTGACAATGCTTCATCCACTCTTTTCGGCTCAATCTGGGATATAAAAGCGGAATTGAAATATTCCTCCAGGATTTGTCGCCTAGTTCGAACGGGTTCTGAAGGATCACCTATAATTAGCTTAGGAGGGTGATTTGTATTTCTTTTGAGATTAGGTTTAGGAGTGTCTACCAAATCACCGTTTAATGGATCAAGGCTAGACATATCGGTAGGCTGAACAGGAGTGTCAGACCGACCAATTTCCTCGGTTTGAACCGAATTGTCAGCTTCCTGTTGTGGGACAGCTTGATCCGGCTGGGTTTCATCATTACCCATTTGGTCATGGACAAACTGTCTAAAAACCGGAATCTCATCTTCACTATCAGAATGGATATTGTTATTTTCCAATCTGTTGTGTAGATCAAAGCATGATGCAATGTTGCTTTCAACCGATTCATCGAAAACAACATGAAGTGATTCCTCCACGGTTAAAGTTTTAGTGTTATACACTCTACATGCTTTGCTAACTGATGAGTAACCTAACATGATCCCAATATCGGATTTTGCATCAAAAGCAGATAGATAGGTTTTGCCATTTATGTGAATGTAGCATTTACAACCGAAAATCTTAAGATACTTAAGGTTATGAACCCTATCAAAGTATACTTCATACGGTGTTTTGTTGTGAAACTTGTTGATCAGAGACTGGTTTTGTGTGTGACATGCGGTATTGATAGCCTCAGCCCAGAATTTCTGGGCAATGCCCGAATCGGCTATCATTGACCGTGCGACTTCCTTGAGAGTTCGGTTTCTTCTCATGGCCAGGTCGTTTTGTTGAGGAGTCCTAGCACTAGACAACTCGTGTCTAATACCGGATTCATCAAGGAATGCATTTAGAGTACTATTTGTAAATTCGGTTCCTCTATCACTCCTAATGCTATTAATGCGTGTTGATTTTTTATTTTGCAAACGTTTAAGCAGTTTAATCAAATTTGATGCGGTTTCACGTTTGGATGGAAAGAATATCACCCATGTATACCTAGAATAATCATCAACAACTACCATAGTGTAAAGCATACCTCCTAGGCTGACGACCCTAATTGATCCGAATAAGTACATGTGAAGAAGATCCAAGCATCGGTTAGATTGAATGTGTCCTTTACTTTTAAAGGTTGACTTAGTTTGTTTACCCATTTGACATGCTGAACAGACCTTATCCTTATTGAATACTATATCAGGAATTCCTTCAACTAACTATTTACCGTGGATATAGTTTAAGGTTTTTAGGTTTAAGTGGTTTAGTCTTTTATGCCACAGTCAGGTTTGATCGGTTTTAGCTATCATGCATATAGGATATTCTACTTTGTTTTTCCAATCTACTTTGTAAATGTTTCCTAACCTATTTCCGGTTAGCAGTATGACACCTTGATAATTTTTAACTAAGCATGCATGTTTAAGAAATTCTACAGTGTATCAAACATCACACATTTGACTAATGCTTAGCAGATTAAAACGTAGGTTTTCAACTAAGAGTACATTATCAATTGTTAGGTTACCATGGACAATCTTACCCTTGCCCACAGTTCTACCTTTTGAGTTGTCACCGAATGTGATCAATGCACCGGTTTCTATTCTGATGTCGGTTAGAAGGTTGTTGTTCCCGGTCATATGTCTAGAGCAACCGCTGTCCAGATACCATTTAGAGTTTCCTAGCGGTTTCTTCAACTATTTGGTACCCACATTTACAACTATTTACAACTATTTGGTACCCACATTTACTTGGGTGCACAGGCGATTAGTACCTTGGGTATCCAGACTTTGACAAGTTGGACGACTTTCCCGGTTAAGGTTTTAACTAATTTTCTTGCACTCGGTTTGGAGTCTTTCTGCTTTCCTAAGAGGGCCTTATGTGGGGATAATCTTTGGTTCGTCCTATGCGGTTGTAAGTTGGTTTGCCTATTTTTGAATTGGTTGGCTTTCCTTTTCTCAGGGTGAAGCCATTTTTCAGAATCGGTTGGACCTACATAGATTAGTTTGTCTTGCAGATGTGAGGCACTTAATTCTTCTTCAACGGTTAAGGAACTTCTAACAAAGCTTACAAAAGGGAGATTATCCTTTGTGAGCCTCATGATATCGAAGTGTTTCCGGTTGTTGGATCTATTGTTTTTGTATCCTAGACCAAACATGCACTTAGGGTGTCTTTTATAACTACACATTCTGTTTACCATTTCACTGGACCTTTTCCATGCTTCCATTCGATACTGGATTCGGGCATTTTCCTCTTCAGTCAACTCTTGAACTGACTCCTTGAGCTGTTCGGTCTCAGAGGATAGTTAAATTGCTGCCTCGGTTTCTAGGGTAGGAGTTTCATCAGGTTGTATGGTCTTTGGTTCGGTTAAGATAGGTACTATGGGGTCGGTTCTAAAGTTGAGTTGAGTAGGTAATAATGTCAATAAGTTTTTATACTCTACTACCATATCATTTAGTGCATTAAATAACTCATCTTTAGTAAATTCGTCATAGGGAGAGTCAAATACTTGTTCCCCGTTTGCCATAAGGCAGGTGAGTTCATCATCACTGTCACTGTGAGCCCATAAGCTTCCTCCATCATCGGCTATTAGTGCTTTCTAAACTTTACTTCCTTTACCGGTTTGTTGATAATTATTTCGGTGATTCTGATTGTCCGGTTTCCGGTCATCTCTCCTCGGTTTTCAGCATTCCCACTTGAAATGTCCCAAACAATTGCAGTTATAACATCTAACATTGGATTTATCACTGTAGTTATAGTTGTTGTTTGTCGGTTGGCTTCTCTTCATGAATCTGCCGAATTTCTGTGCAAGCATTGCCATGGAATCCTCGGTGAATTGTTCAGCGGTTCTGATAAGTGAGGGAGCAACCGGTTATGTGGATGTGATCAATGCTCTTGCTGAGGTTGAGGCTGAGACTTCTTCTTCAGTCCTAGATCTCATTTCAAACTCATATACCTTAAGATCTTCGAATACATCGTGTAGCTTCATCTTGCTTAGGCAATTTGATTTCCTCATCACCATTGTCTTTATGTCCCATGCACTTGGAAGAGATCTTAATGCTTTCATGATGACCTCCTTATTGTCATACCTCTTGCCAAGAATTGCTAACTCGTCTATCACACCTGTGAACCGGTTACTGTATTCTCTCATTGTTTCTCCCGGTCTCATCTTGATGTTTTCAAACTTCTGGGTAGCCACCATTATATTGTTTTCCTTGGTTCTTTCATTTCCCTCATGAATCTAAATCACTGCTTCCCATGTTTCCTTTGCTCTTTTGCAATCTCTGACCTTGCAATACGTGTTTCTGTCCAAACCGTTGGAGATGCGATTTATGGCATGATTATCCAGATTATTTCTTCTCCTATCTTCAGCTGTCCAGTCCTTTCTGTCTTTATCAATTATTATCGGTCCTTCAGCTATGATGAACTACATTTCGTCATCCATGGTGATTAAATGCAGGTGCATGCGTGCCTTCAAGTTGTCAAAGTCATCACCTTCTAGCATTAGGGGCCTATCGAAAGACATGCTTGCTTGAGTATTACAACTAAGTGCTCTGATACCAATTGTTAGGATCTAGGTCGCGGTTGGCGGACCGGGGTTGGCCGGTTAGCGCGTCTCACTCAAAGGGTGGTGATTAATCCGGTTAGAGATTAACACCGGAGTTTCAATACTACACAAACTGTCACAAACCCTTGAACCGAGTTCAAGTGCGGAAGTGGTTTGTTTCAGGTTGAAGCAGCACACATACGAGAAAGTCAGAACCGGATTTGAATAAGACAGGTTTGGAGGTTGCTGAGTCGGTTTTGCAGCTTAGTAATTCGGTTTAGGTGATGTTGAGTCGGTTGGAGCGGTATTAGTAGGTTAGTGCAGATCGGTTAGAAAGTAAAGCAGGCGGAAAGTAAATAACAAGACAAGTTTTTATGGATGATCGGAGATAAAACTCCTACGTCACCCTTTCCTCTCGAAACCGCGAGAAGGATATTCACTAAGGAATACAATCTGATAGGTAATCTAACAAGACAAGCTCCTTCTTTTATAGGTGAAATGTGCCAACAGTCACATTTCATTTCCTTCAATCTGATTGGTTGAGCAGAGGTTCAGTGATTCAGACCTGGTGGTCTAGTCTTCAGACCTGGCGGTCTAGTCTTCCAGTGTGTAGGTCAAACCGGCTAGGTTTGTCTTTTACTCAATATGGCAACTGTCGGTTGGACAGTTGCCTGTACCTGGAAGATTTGCCTCTCTGATTTATCCTGGAGTGGAAAGATCATGTAGGACGATCTTCTGCAGCCTAAAGACTGTCCTCAGACTTGTATGGATATGGCAATACTAAGTATGTTCCTTCGGTATCATTCTCAACAGATACCCGAAGTGTCTTTTTATGTTGGTCGGTTGTTTATGCTAACCGGATGACTTCCGGTTTTTTTCATATCTTCTGATTGACCGACTATTCAATGATTCTGGCCTTCTGATTTGACCGATCTTGTCTTTCTTGTTCGGTCATGTTTTTGGTTGGTTTGATTGCTTGACCGATTGAGTTTCTTAACCGGTTGAGTTCTTTGACAGTTTGGATTCTTTGTCTGTTCCTGCACAAGGGATTTGTTAAGTTTTATTTAACCGATCTAATTTTATCTAACATATAAGAAGAAGCATAAGTGTAGAAATCAGTGATCCCCTTCATCCGGTTTGTTTATCAACTCGGTGAAGAAGTTGTTCACAAAATCGCGGCCCGAATGTCCAGCAACCCCAGTCTCTCTTGCTAATTGTGAAAAGCTTGGAACTCGACATTTCTTCAGCTTTGGAAAGTATTATCAGCCGAACTTACACCACCTCTACAAATTTGTCGGTCTGACCGGGCACTGTGAGGGATAGCTTGGAGCGGTACTGCATTGATCGGTTGGGGCAATGTTCTCGATCTGCGAATTAACGGTTGATCATCCTCCTCTTCTTCATCACAAATCGGAATTTCATTGCTTGCGGCAGGAATTACAATTGGTGTTTCAATTGTCGGTCCAGTATTTGCTGCCTCAGACTCTTGAGCTCTTTTTCGTTTAAACGCCCTTGTCTTCTTGGTAAATGGAGGAGAATCATTTTTCTCTTTATTAATTTGTTCTTGAAGAGTTCTAGCCACTCTCTCATTTTCTTCCTTGGCTGCCTTAGCCTTGGCATCTTCTTCGTCTTGGATCCGCCGGGTAGCTTCTTCATGCATTCTCAATTTTTCGGTGTCGGCAACTCTTTGATTTTTCACCAGCTCGTAAAGCTGTAAAGATATAGTTTGAACCGAGGAGAGAGTTTGAGAGGCTACCTCTTGTACCCTTGCCAGTTTTACATCTTTAGATGAAGCATTTTCTTTTGTAACATTGGTCATATGGACTTCCAAGGATGTCTTCCATAGGGCCATGGATTTTTGGATCAGTTCCTCAATCATCATTTTTAGTCGTTGTTCAGAAAAGGGAAGTATTGAACCGACAGACTGGTTTTGCACTGGAATCGCTCCATGAGAGTTGGCGTGAAGAGACATTTCTGTTCCAGCCAGTCTATAAACACTAGTTCCACTTGACTTATTTCGGTCAGAAGACATACCCGAGGGAGTCTTGGCCGATTTAGTAGAAGACGGGTTTGAGATTGCTTTTTCTTCTTCTTCATTATCTGAAATGTTGACGAAAGATTTCGGTTGACCAAAAGGATGACTGTCTTCTGACTTGTCTTGGCGTTGCTCCTCGGTTTCAAATATTTCTTGTTCCACCGATGGAGACCGTGTCGGTTTGGATGATTGACCGACTTCAAAATTCTTCTCGGCTTGAGTTTCATTTTGTTGATTATATTCTTCCTCAACCGATTTCTCATCATCCTTGTGAATAATTGCATCGAAATCTTTCAATATGGTTTTGAGCAGTGTGAGTACAATACCATCTACTCCGGTGACATCTCCATATAAATTCAAGTCCTCCTCCCTTTTTTCACTAATTGGTAACAATATTCTCCGACTAGCATTCGCTTCGACCACATGATATCTGATGAAAGCTTCATGGACAATGTGCTTCTTGCAAAACCGAAGGCCACTTCTTCCATAGAGAGAAGTGTCGATCATTTCTTTTCCTCCAGCACATCAGGAAGAGCATCCTTGAAGCTTATTTCCATCCTTGCATTAACCCATGCTTAGAAAATATTGGAGGCTTCAAATCCCCTTTCGTCAACCTCTTTTAGAATGTCAGTCACAATATCTTCCGCCGCTCTCTCGTTTCTTTGGAGATCTGGTGATTCAACAGAATCTTTAACAATATCATCATCTTCCTCCTCATGAGGATTTGGAATCTCTCCGGTTTCATTTTGGACTATTTCTTGATGCTCATTAGAACGGTTTGGAGCGTTGATTTCCAGATTGCCAGTATCTGATTTTGTCGGCTCCCTTGTCTCGGCTTGTTCTTGTTCTTTATCAGTCACTTGATCTTTTTCAAAGCCTGTCCGGTCAGTTTCAGCATTCTAACCGGTCGCATCATCAACACTTGTCTAATCGGTTTCGGCCATCCGATCGACACTAGCCACCACATTGTTAATAATATCCGATACTATCAGTTAAACTTCTAAAGCCACAAGTTCAACTGGTAGTGTTGTAGTGTCTTTAAAAACCAGAGAAGAAGAGGAGATTTAAACATTTACCTCAGGATGGGCAGTCTGTTCAGGAATAGATGTCCTTATTGTTTTTTATCGGCTGGCCGCGTTGGTAGTAGACTCGGCACGAGTCTGAATGTTGATCAGTGTGGCCACGTAGTTCCCTAAAGCGGGAACCTTGGGACCCAATTCGGTTGCCTCACTATCAGTTTCTTCATCAACCGGTGTCGCAGGCATCGTTTCTTTACCATTTGTCGATTACCCTTGGAAGCCTTGCCCTTTGTTTTTTTAGCTTTTGGTTTTTTAACCTTAGGTTGTTTGCCCTTGGATTCTTTAACCTTGCTAGCTCTAATAAGGTATTTCTCTATATTACTTGAATTTAACAGTTTACTGTTAGAGAGTATGATACCTGGACCGGTAGGAATATTTAGATGGAGCATAATCTTGTCGATCGACATGGCGTATCCTAAGCACCGGTTGGTCTTAGGAGATACCATCTCGCATAGGATTTCAAATAGTACACTCCGCTAGTTGATTTTGTCACCAGATAGGATGCCAGCCATCATATCAAATTTTGACTGAGTGATGATGTCGAACTTACCTCCTCTGGCCTGAATTGCCTTTGAAACAATGTCGCACAAAGTCTGATACTAAAAACCCATGGAGTTCTTCTTTCCATTAAGCTGCATCGGTTCACCGGTATTGGAAATCTTCATTTGGATGTTGCGAATTGAATCCTCTGATAATTCGATGGAGAAGTTGCGCCCCTTCGTCGGAAGTTGAAGAACTTCGACGAATACTTTCTCAGAAATATCAAATTTAATGTCGTGCACCTCCGCATGGATGATCTTCTTCTTTAACTTTGCGGTTTTGAAGAACTCCCAAACCGCATCCTGATAACATACCATTGGACCATCTAGAAAATTCTCTAGGCCAGATTCTTTTATGCTTTCCATGACCTTTTGAACTTCAACGGAGCCCGCATTCTTGATGTCGACAAAATCAACATGGACAATATGGTTAAACAACGCATTATCCCTTCCCATGATTTAAATTTGACGATGGAGATGATATGTAAAGAGAGAATATAATGATAGAACAATTTATGAAAGTTGAGAGGTTGTGATTAAAGAAAATTTGCATGTGCCCTTTATATAGGATAAATGTGACGGTTGAATCACCGAACTGTCACACGTAACTATGTGGCCCACCTAGAAAGGGTGCGAATTTTCCCTCCAAAATGCACATGAGCGGTAAATATTAACTATTGGCGGTAATTTTTTTGCGGTAATATTTTGCGGTAAAATTTTTTGCGGTAAAATTTTTTGCGGTAAAACTAAAACCGGTTAATTATTGTGTGGTAATTAATGCATCGGTTTTAAATGGAACCGAAATAAATATACATGACATATAAAGAAAAACAACTAATTTATATTAATAAAGCACGCATATGTCGGTCAAATTAAAAACTATAACAACCAATAGAGAAACAAAATAACTGGTTGTTCAGTACCCGAAAACAATCACATGAAAAAGATAATCTTAATTCCTAGAATATACCCTATGCATCCATCTCTCGGCCTTCTCCTTGATTAGGATGTTAGCTTGACCGATAGGGTGTCCAAGTCCAAAATTATGATTGAGAGGAGCATAACTTGTCCTCACAAGAGAAATCATATTTTTCAAGTTTTCGAAGATGATGGATGACTAGTTGATTGAGTGACTGTAACTGATAGCGGTCATCATATCAAAGATCTTTCTTGTATAGATATGGGTGGATTCTTTGGCTAGGATAGACCTTACACTATTGTCGTTCAAAATTTGTATATGACCGACCAATTTTGATTTGACCCCGTGTGTTTTCACCAGAGTCTTAGTGTTAGAGAAGAAGTAGGCCATTTCTTCATTGAAGCCGTTTATGGATGGGGGAAAGAAGGTGAAGCCTTCAATTGGTAGCTCGAAAAATTGAGAAAATAGTTCTTCGGAGATAGGGATCGGATGACCCTTCACCCGGGTTACTATTTCAACGTTAATGATTTCGGCATTTGTGAATAACTCCACAACCTCGTTTTCAAAGATCACCTAAGATCCTTCAAGAAACATGGGGAGGCTAGATTACACCAAAAGTTCAAAGACAAGCTCTCTAGCTTCATTATGTTCGATGGTCAAGACAAAATCGAAATCCACAATGAGAGATGTTCTAGCGTAAGCTAAACTCATTTTGAAGAATGACTTTGAGAAGGAGAAAAACCTTAAGCTTTATGAGAGAGAAAACGTTTGAGTTTGTTGTGGTTTGCTCTTTGGATAGGTGGCTTGTTAAATAGAGGCTTGGTTGAAGTGCATTTAATGTCAAATTGAATCAAAGAACTGTCCGTTATGATACACCTTTTCACGCTTCCCGAAACGGTGCTTAAAAGATGTTAAACTTTCGGTAGAGAATCTCAAGAAAATATTATGGTACTGACCGGTCAGGCGTGATTGACTAGTCAATATAAAATGCCAAGATATTTATTTGATGTCAATGTCAAAGAATAGACCGCATAGTTGTGGAGCATATCCGGTCATTAATTTGTCCGAAGAGATCATCTTCTTCAGATTGTTGAAGATGATCCTCGATCAGTTGATAGAAGTTCCTTCATTGATGGCAACCATCAACTCAAAGGTTCTCTTAGAGTAATATTGAGTGGTCTCTTTTCCAAGGATGTTCTTCCCGAAAATCACACTCAATATTTAAAACTCTGGCTGGAGGGAAGCTTATGATCCATAAGTTTTGACCGAACATAGGGAGTTAGAGAAGTGGTGATGCATTTCATTTTTGATTTCGTTAGAGAAGAAGAGGTTAGAAAATCCCTCAGCGGGAAGTTCGCAGCTCCGTGCGAGATCTTTCTCACTAAAGACAAATTCCTGACCTTGAATGATAACAGAGATAAGATCCTCACGGATCACTTGGACAGTCTGGAAAAATTCAAGAATGATATCGGTATTGATGGAAGACCGGTCTTCTAGGAACGGTTTTAGGCCAGTTGATTGAAGAGACCTGAACATGGTCGACACCTCATTGTCCTCACAAGATAAGGCTGACTCAAAGTCTACCAATAGAGTGTTTTTTGAGTGAGAAGGATATATCTTTTGTATGAGATGAATTGATATGGGAGTTTTTTTTGATGATTTGGTTCTTACATTGTCGATGTATAAATAAGATAGGATTTTGGACCATTGGGATGTCTTGGGGATTGTGTTGGGTCAAATTATTTTGACTAATGATGAAATCACTTTGTCTAACGAAATTTTGATAAAGAGTTTGTATAAAACTTAAACTAAGCCGTCTAATTGTTTTTGTGCAGGTGCATCAAAAACGTAATTAGACATAGTCTGAATGAGGTTCATTAAACTTACTAGCTATTAGACGCATCAAGTTAGACATGCAGTCTAACAGACGTAGTTAGACGTGTAGTCTAACAGACGTAGTTAAAAATGCAGTGTAATAGATACGTAGCTAGACGTGCATTCTAACAGATACATAGTTAGACGTGCAGTCTAATAGACGTAGTTAGACGTGTAGTCTAATAGACGTAGTTAGACGTACAGTTTAACAGATACGTAGTTAGTCGTGCAGTCTAACAGATACGTAGTTAGATGTGGAGTCTAATAGACGTAGTTAGACGTGCAGTCTAACAGAGACGTAGTTAGACGTTTAGTCTAGGAGACGTAGTTAGATTTGCATTCTAACAAACGTAGTTAGACGTGTAGTCTAACAGATGTAGTTAGACGTATAGTGTAACAGATGCATAGTTAGACGTGCAGTCTAACAGACGTATTTAGACGTGTAGTTTAATAGACGTAGTTAGACATGCAGTCTAACAGATACGTAGTTAGACATGCAGTCTAACAGATACGTAGTTAGACGTGCAGTCTAACAGACGTAGTTAGACGTGCAATCTAACAGACGTAGTTAGACGTGCAGTCTAACAGACGTAGTTAAACGTGTAGTCTAACAGATGCGTAGTTAGACGTGCAGTCTAACAGGCGTAGTTAGACGTGCAATCTAACAGATGCGTAGTTAGACGTGCAGTCTAACAGGCGTAGTTAGACGTGCAATCTAACAGATGCGTAGTTAAACGTGCAGTCTAACAAGCGTAGTTAGACGTGCAATCTAACAGATATAGTTAGACGTGCAGTCTACAGATGAAAGTTAGACGTGTAGTCTAACTCCTTCAGATTAGTTTGTAGGGACTCGTAGTTAGTCTTGTCATCTAACTCCATTAGACTTGGTGGTCTAATGGATCCTGCTATTAGACGGGTTCGTCTAACTTCATTAGACTTTTCAGTCTAATTGGAGTACGTCTAATGCCATGCTTAAGCAGTTGCTTGAAGCTAGCATTCGTCTACCCACGATCAACTAGTTGTACGCTACTTCTGCTCCACTGGCAGATGAGTACAACAGCCAGTTACATCCAATGAATTAATACTATGTAAGCAAATATTCTTCCCACTACTTGTTTCTTGTAGGACAATCCTAGAAGAATATTCGGCGCACTACCAGATTGGTACAACCACAATCATGGTTCTCAAAGTCTGTTGCACCTATGTACTATGGAGGCTTTTCAATGGAAGTTCGCCACATGTCATTATAGAATATTCGACTGTTGGTACCTGCTCTCTATTTAAGGATTCTCAAAGACAACGGACGAACGAACGGTCGGCCAGACACTTGATATAGAAATGTGCTATCTGAGATTACAATCTTATGAATTGCTTTCTTGATTTATTGTGTTTGTATATGAAGAGAGAGAGAGAGAATCAAAGTATTGTCTAGCTCAGTGATATTCTTCAATATATTGTAAGTTGAACAGAGTCTGTTCTGTTCAAGAATGAGCTAGTTTTGCAGTTGTATTTTTTTCTATGAAAAGTATAGTGAATCCTTTTAGTGGTTTGAAGAAGGGTGACGTTGGAGAGTTTTTTACTCTGAATATTCATAAACATCTCTTTGTGTCATTTACATTCTGTCATCTTCCTCTTCATCGGTTTTTAGCTTCAAACCTGAGCAAAAGTTTCCGCACTTGAATCGTTCAAGAATTTGCAAGGGTTTGTGAAGAATAGAAAGTGATTTAAATCCTTAATATGATTTCTATCAAACCGTTTTTGTACGAAGTTGTCATAAATAGCTAGACCCCTATCTCTATCGGTGCCACCGATCATATCAATTGGTATCAGAGCCCTGTTTCTATTCTCAAGATTTCATCAAGAATGAAGACCATGACCAAAGATGCCAAAGCTACCATAATCCCCACATTCTCAATAGAAAACTATATCGTTTGGAATAAGAGAGTTCGTGCTCATCTTTCCTCTCTTCATGACGATATGTGGAGTGTTATCACAGATGGTCCTATCAAGATTGATAAGGAGAAATCTGAATGGACCAGTGAAAACAAGAGAAAGAACAACCTCAACAACATGGCATTAGACGTTCTGTATAGATCTCTTTATGAAAGTATGTTCAATTACATCGTCGAGTGTGATACTGCCAAGGATATCTGTGACAGACTTACCCAACTGTGTGAGGGCAATGAGCAAACAAAGGAGAACAAGATTATGGTTTCCACTCAACAGTTCGACAGTTTCAAAATGTGTCCCAGAGAAACGATGAATGAGTTCGACAAAAGGTTCAGCGAAATTGTCTCCACTCTATCTATTCTTGGAAAGACTTATAGCAACAGGAAGCTAGCTATTAAGGTCATGCATGCTCTTTCAAGGGAATGGGACATAAAGACAATGGCTATGTGGGAATCTAAAGACCTCAACAAGATCTCGTTCTTCGATCTGTTAGCTGATCTCAAGGTCTATGATTTAGAGTTTAACTTAAGGATTGGAGAAGATCAATCCACATTCATTATCATTGCCAAAGCATTGGTGACTGCTGGAGAGTCACCTACTGCTCATGATGTGCAGACAGTTTCCTAGTAGCTCAGCAGCGATGCTATTTCTCTCTTCGTGAAGAAGTTTGGCGACTTCATGAAGAAGAGCAACTCTAACTCAAGCTCTTCAAATTCTAATGATAATAAGAAATCCAAATCTAATATTAAGCGTTATAATAGTGGTATTCTAGGTCATTACCAATCGGAATGTCGAAAGCTGAAGCGTGATGATAAGAAAAAGGACGAAGAAAAGGAGCTGAAGGCTCTTATGGAAGGGGATGGGAAGAACAGACTCAAACAAGATCCGGTTTAAGATTTGATGACAATGACCCAAACAAGTCCTACAAGAAGTCAAACTCAGTAATTGACAAGCTTAAGCCAATAAGTTTTGTCAAAGGTAGTTTAATTGACATTGAATCTGATCCAATTCATGAAGAGGTAGTTTTGAAGAATGAAATAACTTATGTTCCGTCGACTGTAAGTTGGCTGAAAAATAAATTAGATGCAACCAGCAAGTTTGACAACCTAAAACCTGACTCAAAGTTAATGCGTTTTAAAAGAAAATTGTCTTCAAAAGCTAAGGGATCAGTGGCTAGTAGGAAAACGTCTGTTAAGTCAAAATCATATGCACTTAATACAACACAAACTGGGAAATTCATCAAAATTACTCAAATATGTATTTCTAAGGGACTGATTGATCGAGGACCCAATTGAATGTGAGTACCAAAGTTTGTAAATATTTTCTTGTGTAGGTGATACAGGAAGGATGCAGGAAGGAAGCATGAAGCATACTCTTCTGAGTATACATTTTAGGAGATCAACAATGGCCTTTACCATTCTAGAGGACTAAGTGTTTTATGTTTTAAAAATATTTTTGGTCTTAAGGACCTCAAAACATTTAATTATTCATTTTGCACATGCACAAAATTATACATTATTGAAATAATATTTTTATAATATTTATAATTGAATAATTACTCTTTATAAAAAAATAATACATTATTTTACAATAATATAAGCTCTAATATTTCGAATAACAACAATAATATTGAAAATGATAATACTGAAATTAATATTTTTAAAATTATTATTAATTTATTTGAATATTATATATTTTATAATTCAATATATATTATTTGATAAATAAATTTATTAAACATTTAATATATAATTAGAAGATATTAATATTATTTTACAATAGTCTTATTTTTCATTATCAACTATTAAACAAATCATACTATACAACATATTCAAACTAAATTTAATATTAATTCATTTATGATAAAATATTTTGAAATTGAGAATTATGTAATAAAATTAATAATGTTAATTTTTATATATTTTATGTTTATAATTGTTCAAATTAATTATAATTTTAAATAAAAAAATCTTACAAAACTTTTTATTTTTACAAAATTCCATTTATAATTTATTTTATTTTGAAACATTACTAAAATATTTGCTAAATAAATATACAATTAATTAATAATAATAATTTAGAATCAAATATTTTGATATTATAATTTTATTTGAATAAGTTTATCATATTAAAAAATGATTACATATTTTATTAATATATTATATATATATATATAAATATAAATTATTAATCATATCATTAAATTTTAAAATAAAATTATTATTTCAAAATACATAATAAAATAATAATTATTTACTATTTATTTATTAATATTTTAGTAATTATTCAAAATAAAATGTATTAGAAATAAAAACATTTATATGAATTAACGTGTTTTCAATAAAATTATTAAATTTCTTTGAATATCACCGTTACTTTTATAGTTAGAGACTATCTTATTATCATTAAAGTCATAGAGAAAATAAACCGTCAAAAATGTAGAAATTTATTCCCAAGAGACTCATCATTTAAAATATGCAGCATTTAAGGATAATCATGAAAGTCTGTCATTAATGTAAAGCGTGAAGTAGAATGACATCAGACATTTTAATCATATTTTTAACATTGAGAGACACATCTCTTTAAGTTATTAGATAAATGACTATTCAATTTTTGGTAGGAAGAGTACATAGACAGATAATGTAATAGTGGACAGCTGTCCCACTCGCTTGAAGATGAGAAGTCTAAGGACATATGTAGTTAGACGTTTGATTTACTGTGCACATTCTTTGCCTCTAAATTGGATAGGCGTCTATTAGACGTGGGCGTCTAATAGCACTTGTCTTACAAACGTCTAGGTGTCTATTAGATGTGAACGTCTATTTACGCTTGAACACCACGTGTTAAACGTGTGTCTGGTTAGACGTGAGCGTCTAATAACTCTTATCCTTCAGACGTCTAACTTGCGTAGGTTTTTAAACCAAGACGTTTATCCAACTTGGAAGCGTAGACTACTTAAGCAAATACACATCTAATTACTCGTTTTCTTTAGACGATTGATCTATTAAACAAATTAAGACCTCCGTCCACACTCGTCTGTCTAGTCACTCTTAAACAATAGGTTCCCCCTCAATTTGTGCATGATTTGTTCAAATAAATTAGTCAAGATCAACAAGTTCTAAAATATTTCTAAAGTGAGAAAACTTAGTCTCGGGTAGTGGCTTTGTGAACACGTATGCTATTTGTTGATCTGTTTGGACATATTCAAGGCGAATATGCTTATGACTGACATGCTCGCGGATGAAATGATGTCTAAGTTCAATATTCTTTGTCCGAAAGTGCAGAACTGGATTGTAGGTGATTGCAATTGCACTTGTGTTGTCATAGAAAATTGAAGACTCTTCTGCCTTAATTCCATAATCCCTCAGCTGTTGTTGAATCCACAAGAGTTGAGAGCAGTAACTTCCTACTACAAGATATTTTGCTTCAGCTATAGACGTGGCAACCAATGTTTACTTCTTGCTGAACTAGGAAATCAGACGATCATCAAGAAACTAGGAAGTTTCACTGGTGATTTTTGATCAATCTTGCACCCTGCATAATCTACATCTGAGAAACACGTTAGATTAAAACTAGAATCCTTCGGATACCACAGTCCCACATTTTGAGTTCCGTTTAAATATTTCAAAATTCGCTTAGCAGCAATAAAATGAGATTGTTTAGGATTAGCCTGGAATCTTCCATAGACGCCGACAACAAACTAGATGTCAGGCCGGCTAACAGTAAGATATAGAAAAGAGTCGATAAGTCCTCTATAGGCAGTGATGTCAACACTTTTTCCATCTTCATCTTTGTCTAGCTTGTTGAAAGAACTCATTGGAGTGTGTGCAGCCGAGCAGCTCTCCATTCAAAACTTCTTTAACAACTCCTTGGTGTATTTGGATAGGTTGATGAAAGTCCCCTTTTCATGTTGACAAACTTGAAGCCCGAGGAAGAAAGTTAATTCTCCCATCATACTCATCTCGAATTTGTCTTGCATGAGCTTGGCAAAATTTTCACATAATTTGGGGTTAGTTGACCCAAATATGATATCATCAATATAGACTTGAACAAGTAGAATATGAGAGTCTTTAATAAATCAAAACAATGTTTTGTCAACTTAGCCAATAATAAAATCATGATCAAACAGGGATTTAATCAAAGTATCATACCAAGCTCTTGGAGCTTGTTTCAAACCATATAAAACTTTGTTAAGTTTAAAAACATGATTTGGTAAAGAATGATCTAGAAAACTAGGGAGTTGTTCAACATATACATCTTCATTTAAATTACCATTTAAAAATGCACTTTTTACATCCATTTGAAAATCTTTAAAGTTCTTAAAAGATGCTTAAGCTAGGAAGATTCTGATTTCCTCAAGTCTAGCTACAGGTGCAAATGACTCCTCAAAGTCGATTTCTTCCTCCTGTCTATATCCTTTAGCAACCAACCGGGCTTTGTTTCTCACAACTAAGCCATCTTCACTGAACTTGTTTCGAAAAACCCATATTGTTCCAATGACTAATTGATCAGTCAACCTTAGAGTTAGATTCCACACTTTATCTCTCACAAATTGGTTTAACTCCTCTTGCATGGAATTAATCCAATATGGTACTGCTTCACTAATTTTCTTAGGTTCAATTTGAGAAATAAAGGCGGAGTTAGCCATTTCATCTAGTAATTGACGTCTTCTCCTACGAGGAGAGTTAGGATTTCCAATTATCAATTCTAGTGGATGGTTACGCAATGTCCGAATTATCAACAGCCTATTGAACATATGTTTGGACGTCTGGTTGATTCTCAACCGGATCAGCCACTCGATCAGACGAATAAATCATTTTGACTAGAGCATCATCTTCACTATCAGATTCAAGAATTGTTGCTTCTAATTTGATAGCAAGGTCGATGGGATCGATAGAATTGTTTTCAATAGATTCATCACAAACAAAATGGAAGGATTCCTCAATAGTTTGTGTTCGATTATTGTACACTCTAAAAGCTTTACTAACTGAGAAGTAACCTTACATGATTCCAGCATCTGCTTTAGCATCAAAAGCGGTCAAATACTCTTTCCCATTGTTATGAATGAAACACTTACACCTTAATACTCGAAAGTAAGAAACTGTAGGAATTCTTCCATAGAACAGTTTATAAGATGTTTTGTCAAAGCATTTATTAATTATTGACCGATTATGTGTATAGCATGTTGTGTTTATGGATTCTTTCCAGAATTTCTAAGAAACATTTGAGTCAGCAAGCATAGATCTCGCTGCTTCCTTTAGTGTCCTGACTCTTCTCTTAGCAATACCCTTTTATTAAGGAGTTTTGGCACTAGACAAATCGTGTTTAATACCAAACTCCTCGAGATAGGAAGTTAGGCATCCGTTGGTCAACTCGGTTCCTCGATCACTTCTAATTTTGGTAATGCTTAAAGATTTTTGGTTTTGAAGTCTTTTAAGGATCTTAATTAAATTCTCAAACGTCTGATCCTTAGATTGATAAAATATAGCCCATGTGAATCATGAAAAATCATCAATAATGACTAGGGTGAATCTCAATTCTCCCAAGCTCTTTACAAGAATTGGGCCGAAAATATCCATGTGTAAAAGTTCCAAGCACCGGTTACACTTAGATTCCCCTTTACTTTTGAACGATGATTTGCTCTCCTTGCCTAACTGGCAAGCAAGACAAACCTTGTCCTTTAAAAACTTTAAGTTAGGTAAGTCAAAAACTAAATTATGAGAACAAATATTGTTAATGGTTTTAAAATTAAGATAATTTAATCTCTAATGCCATAATCAGTTCTAATCATTTTTAGCAATCATGCATATGGGATTAGATATCTTATTTTTCCAATTCATTTTGTAAGAATTTCCTACCCTACTTCTGATCAACAAAGTGTTACCTTGTTGATCCTTAACTAGGCATACATGAGTTTGAAAATCAACAAAATTCATTATCACATAATTAACTAATATTGATCAGGTTATAACACAAGTCTTCAACAAGTAGCACGTTGTTGATGGTTAGTTTACCATGGATAATATTACCCTTATTGTTATCACCAAACGTGATCTTAGGATCAAAGTAGTCTGTTATTTCAGTTAGAAGACGTCTATCTCCAATCATGTGTCTGGAACATCCGTTGTCCAGATACTAAACTAAATCCTCCAGGCAATTAATTTGATGTACCTACACAAAAATATATTTAAAATCTTTTTGTACCCACATTCACTTGGGTCCTTGATCAATAAGTCCCTTAGGAATCCATATTTGATTTATTTTGATGAATTTCTCTTTCTGTGTTGTGATAAGTGCGTATGTTTTAGGCTAAGCAGAAGTCTTCCTGCTAGCAGTTGAACCCTTAACTTTAGAGGATGTTTTTTTTTTTAAAAATCCTTGACTTATTGTCAGGTTATAGTTTGTCAGACTTGCTGGTTGTTTTCTTCCTAGGTTTCAGTCAGCTTACAGTTGGAGGAACATAAGTTATCTCATCCTTTAATGTTAAATCCTCACAGCTTATATCAGTTCCATTATCAGTTAGATTCCCCCTAACAAAGTGTATTGTCTTAACTTGTATGTTGCTGAGTTTAACTTCTTACAAGACTTTCTAATTTAGCACTTTCAAATCCTAAACCGGATTTGCATTCGACAAGCCTCAACATATAAATTTGTTGTCTAACGACGTCTCCAGACTTTGTCCATGAACTGACTATATATGTTAAATGTTGGTTTTCAGATGATAGAGTTTGAATCTTTTCTTTGAGCATCTCATTCTCAGATGAGAGCTCGTCCACTTTGTTTTTAAAAACATTTGGTTCAAAAAATTGAGATGAAACAGAGTTACTGATTTCATACTTTGATTTCATTTCATTAAATGAGTCTGATAACTTCTTGTACTCAATGACCATGTCATTGAGTGTATCAGTTAAATCAACTCTAGTAAAATCTTTCGACGAGAAGTCGAATACATTAGATTGGTCATCTACCATCAAACATGTGACGACTTCGTTCTCGCTATCACTAGGTGAGTTATCTGGGTCTCTATCGGTCCACTTTCACTTGTATTAAGTGCTCATAAGAATTTTCTACTCTTTTTGGTTCTCGTTTATTTGATCATTACAATCATATATTTGAATCAACTTCTCCCAAATTTCTTTAGCGGAGGAGCATGACTTGATCTTACTGAATATGTTCATGTCGATCGACTTGTACAAGATATCTTTGGCGACGTTGTCCAAATTGTTCATCATATTATCTTCAGTCGTCCATTTACATCTCGGCTTCTCAATCTTTATAGGACCATTAGTGATGACATCCCACATGTCACAATTAAGGGCTACCAAATGCACTTTCATTCTCATCATTCAATAATCATAGTTTTCTTTTGAGAGAGAAGAAATGTGGTTGACGACAAACATGTTTCAGGTTCTTTTGAAGCTTGAGAATACAAAACGAGGCTCTGATACCACTTGTTAGGAACGGTGCTAACAATAGAGACTAGGGTCTGACTATTGATAACAACTTATGATTAACGATTCAATAATAATCTTGTGAGAAATTAATATATGTTTCTATTCTTTACAAATCCTTCGAACTCTTGAAATAGATTCAAGTGCGGAAGTGTTCCTCGGATTTGAAGCTGTGAACCGATGGAAGATGATTGACAGAAAGTAAAGAACACATAGAGTTATTTATGGATATTCTGAGCAAACCCTTCTACATCACCCCTTCTTCCACAACCGGAAGGATGTTCACTAAATACTTTGAATTAAATACACTAAGCTAGATAACTCTCTGTTGAACAGAACAACCTCTGTTGAACTTACAATATTCTCAACAATATTCTCACATCTAGACAGTAAGTGAATCTTTCTCTCTTGAACTTGAAGAATCTAAGAAATCAATAAGTGCAAGAGTAACCTTGTGAATTCAGTGACCAAGAGAGGTTGTAAGCAAGTGATTCTTCTATTGTCCTTGAGCATCTATTTGTAGTATAAGGACACCAACGGTCGAATCTTCTTCATGGACACGTGACAAGTGTCCGTTGGAAGGCCTCCCATAGTACCAGAAATCAGCAGACTCTGAGCAAATGGATCGTGGCCATACCGAACTGGTAGTGCGCCAAATATCCTTCTGAAATAGTCTTGTACTGGATAAACTGTTGGAATGACATTTGCGTATGTGTTCTTCGTTCATTTGATACAATTAGTTAGCTTATCAGACTGCACAAAAGTAAGTGGAGCAGGAGTAGCATACAACTAGTTGATCTTGGTTAGACGTATGCATTTTTTAGATGGCTGCTGAAGCAAGATATTAGACGTGCTCCATTAGACCAAGTCTAAGGGAGTTAGATATACTCATCTAATTGTGCATCCCTTTAGACCATGTTTAATGTATATAGACGTCCTCGTTTAACTGGGCATCCCATTACACTAAGTCTAATGGAGTTAGACGTCCTCGTCTAACTACGCATCCCATTAGACTAAGTCTAATGGAGTTACACGTCCTTGTCTAACTACGTATCCCATTATTCTAAGTCTAATGGAGTTAGACGTCATCATCTAACTACGCATCCCATTAGACTTTAATGTAGTTAGAAGTCCTCGTCTAACTACGCATCCTATTAGACCAAGTCTAATAGAGTTAGACTTCCTCGTCTAACTACGTATCCCATTAGACTTGGTCTAATGGAGTTTGACTATCATGTCTAACTTCGTCTAATTAGCCTGCTTAGACCACGTCTAAGTTAGCATAGTCTAATGTACTTGTACAAAACTAAATAGAAAACTTATCTTTATTCACAACTAAGTTTTAATCACAAATCCTCAAAATAAGATCGGCAAAGAATAATCTTATTCTTTATTTTAGTCTAAATAATTTCACCCAACAGACTCATCTGCGTTGTGACTTACTAGAATGTTGGTTAATGTACCCTTGACAGAATTTATGAGAGGAAATTTGCCTTTCTTGGGTTTCAACTCTTTGCATGACTTGTCTGGGTTGTTGTTTTGATATCCTAATCCAAACTTGCAGTTGGAAGGCCTCAGATGACTCGTCATCTCTTTGACTGCATCCCCAAACTTAATCCATGTAGCAATCACGTAGTTTGTTCTTTCGTTTTCTTTTGTTAGTAGTTGAATTGTCTTCTTGAGCTTCTCGTTCTCAAAGGATAGTTCATATGTTTCCCGGATTGTATTGTCTAGATGAGTTGAAGCGAGGAAAGACAGTTTCTTGTACTCAATGACCATATGTAATTGAGTGCAGTAACTAGATCATCTCGAGTGAACTCTTTAGCAGAAAGTCAAATACCTCTTCATTGTTGGCCATGAAACATATGACTTCTTCATCATCACTATCCGAATCACTTTGAGCCCATTTTCTTTTGCTCTCCTCTGCCACCATTACTTTCTGATCTTTATTTTGCTTGGATAGTTAATGATCCTCCTTGGGTTTTTAATCGGTTGGTTTCTAATCGTCTCCCATTGGCTTCCGACATTCTGAACTGTAGTGACCTAATGTATCACAATTAAAACAACGAATGTTAGCCTTGTAATCATAAGAGTAGTTGTTGTTGTTGTGGTTGGATGAGTTGGATATCTTCATGAATTTTCCAAAATTCTTGACAAGTAAGGCCATTGCATCTTCGCTGAACTACTCAACTAACTTCATAGGCTCGGGAGTTGCTGGTTCCACAAATTTCACCAATGCTCTAGTTACGTTCAAGGATGATGGTTCATCTTCATTCCTTGAGTTCATCTCGAACTCATAGGCTTTCAAGTCATCGAACAGGTCATGTAGTGGCATTTTGTGGAGATTTCTAGACTCCCTCATCGCCATTTTCTTTACCTCCCAGGCACTAGGAAGAGCCCTCAATGCTTTGAATATGATTTCCTTGTTCTCATAGTCCTTTCCCAAGATGGCAAGCTCAATTACGATGTCGGTGAAGCGTTCGTCAAATTCGTTCATCGTTTCTCTGGGGTGCATCTTGATGTTGTCGAACTTTTGAGTGGCCGCCATGATTTTGTTCTCTTTGGTTTGTTCATTGCCTTCATTTAGTTGGATGATCTTCTCACATACTTCCTTGGCAGTGGTACATGTTCTGATCTTTGCAAAAGTGTTATTATCTAGAGTACCGTATATAGAGTTTCTGGCCAAGTTATCGAGGTTGTTCTTCCTTCTATCAGCATTGGTCCAATTACATATTTCCTTCTTAATCTTGGTCGGGCCGTCAATAATGACATACCACATGTCATCAACTAGCGATGCCAGATACACGTTCATACGTAGCTTCTAGTCAATAAAATCTTCACTTTTGAACATAGGAGGCTTTGTGAAAGAAGTCATGATGATATTTGAGTGCTTGAGAATAGAAACTAGTTGATCTGATACCACTTGTTAGGATCGGGATCAACAATATAGACTAGGGTCTAACTTTTATTGAACGCTTACACACGCTTTTGTTGATGTTAACTCTATTAAGAGTTAATATCGGCTTTTATTCTTCGCAAGACGTCAAAAACTCTTGAACCGAGTTTAAATGCGGAAATATTAGTTTCAACTTGAAGAAGCGCAACAAGATTAGAGTAACACGATACAAAGGATGTTTATGAATGTTATAAAGCTCCTACGTCACCCTTTTTTCTCAACCTTGAGAAGGATATTCACTAGAATATTTGATTGAATACAATACTTATACACAATCCAATCAATCAACCAAGACTCAGTTACTGCATATTTTCGAATTCTTAGCACACACGTCCTATTGAACATAAACATATTCTATCAACTTACAATTCTAACAAACTCACACATAATATGTAGAATTGTAATACAAATTTAGAACTCTAACACAGTTGAAGACTTATGATACTTTTATAATTGTTAAAATTAATTATAAATTTAAATTAAAAAATTGTACAAAATTTTTAATCTATACAAAATTCTATTTACAATTTATTATATTTTGAACCATTGCTAACATATTTTGCTAAATAAATATACAATTAAGTAATAATAATAATTTAGGATCAAATATTTTGATATAATACTTTTATTTTTAAATATGTTTTGTGATTAATATATATAATTTATTATTAATATTGTTATTTCTTTTTGTTTTTATATTTCAAAACTCTCTGTATTAAATAATGATTCAAATTTATTTGATTATGTTTATAATATAAATAAATGATTACATATTTTAATAATATATTATATAAATAAATATATATATTAAAATTAATAATCATATTTTCAAATTTTCAAATAAAATTATAATTTCAAAATTATAATTATTAACTATTATTTAGTAATATTTTATTAATTATTCAAAATAAAATTTAATAGAAATAGAATTTTATATAAATTAAAATGTTTTCAATAAAAGTATTATAATTACTTTTTTATTTAGGATAGAATAAATATTTATTTAGTAAAGAATTAAGATAAAATATTTTAAAAAATATATTAAGTGTATAAAATAAAATATACAAAATAATGTATTTATCATATATATTACTTGTTAATATCCCAATAACATATATATTTCAATGATTTCTATTTTTTACTGTACACATAAATATGAAAAATATGAAAAAATATATAATAATTTAAAATATTATTTAGGATTAATAATATTTTGGATGTTCATTTTTATAAACTTATCATTTTAAATATTATTACATTATTTGTGTCATAATATTCTTCTTAGACAAAAAAACATTAATTAAATTATTTTTAATTGTAAATTATTCACAAGTGAAAAATATATATTTAAAATTATGAAATAAAATTTAAATTAATATTAATTGTTTTATTTATTTTTGTTACTTTTAAATTATTACTCATATAGAATTGTTAATAATTTTTAATAATAATTTTATTTAATTTTGAAAATGTAATATATTTTAAATTAAGAGTTTAAATAATTAATAAACAAATTATAATAATAAGAAAATAAATTTATTTTATCCTATATTATTATTAAATTATGTTTTATAAAAAAAATAGTTAATATTTTTTATTTAAATTTATTAATTAACATTGTTAATTACATCTCTAAAAATATATAATATTAAAACAAAAGTGTAAACATAAATGAAATAAAAATAAATTCTAATTAAAAAAATTAAATTTAAAAATAACAATTAATAATACAAATTAATATAATTATATATGTAACATTAAAAGAATAATTATTTAAATAATATTAATATGTTTATTATTTATTAGATTAAATAATATATTATAGATAATATATAAATATTTATAAAAAAATAAAATTATTTATTTTTTTCTAATATTATTTATATTTTTATAATTATTTTTAATAATATAACTATATATCTATATGTAAAATAAGCATTAATATTTCGTATCAGTATAACAATATTTTAAAAATATAATATTGACATTAATATTTTTAAAATTATTATTATTATTAATTTATTTTAATATTATATATTTTAAAATTTAAAATATATTATTTAATAAATAAATTTATTAAATATTTAATATATACATAAATTTATTATATATTTTCTATTATCAATTCTTAAACAAAATCATAATATACATAAATTTAAATGCTATTTTTTTGTGTTGATCATCAAAACTATTAGTATAATATTTAAAATTATTCTACCAACAATAAAAATGAAAAGAAAAAGTTTTATTAAAAGAAAATAAATTTTATTTTATTTTAAGAATAAATATATAAAATTATGTAAATAAAAAATAGAATAAATATATAAAATTATGTAAATAAAAAAATATAATAATCTTATATAAAAACATAAAAAAACAAGAAAATATGGTTAAAAATAGTCACACGCACATAATATTACAAATATTAAGTTTTTATTATAATTTTATTATTTTAAATTTAATTATTTTATTAATTGTTTTCTTATTAGTAATGATATATATTTTTTAATATTAATCTAAATATTTTTTAAGTCTATAATAATTAAATATTGAAAATTGAATATGATTTATAATAAATTAAATTTTATAATTTTGAAAATTATGTTTTAGGATTTAATTATTTTAAATATAACCAAAAATATTTGTAATGTTTTATTAAAAAACATAAAAAGGGAAAACAAAATATATCCAATATTTTTAATTATATTTTATTTTAATTTAATTTAAAAAATCGTTATAATATTTACTTTCTTAGAATAATATGTAATGATAAAAGAATCTATTAGAATTAGTTACTTAAAAAATCGACTACATATTTAAACTAGAATATTAAGCAATTTGGAATAATGTTAATTGTTTTTAAATAATTAAAAAAAATTATTATAATTTTATCTCAGGATGTAAATAAATATGTAAATGTAATTATGGAAACATAAACACATTTTTAAGTAGTTAAGTTTATAGAATATTATTATTGAACTTAATATCTAACTCTTATTTAATTGGTCAGATTATTAGTGGTCTTTGTTGAGTTCATATAAGGGTATGAGTGAGGTTATTAGTGATATGACTATGTCATTTAGAAGCCAAAATCAAGTTTTAGTTGTTGGTTACTTTTTCAGGCTTATTTAATTAATCATAATTTATTTTATTTTATGTGAAATTCTAAGATGACATGATCTTTTAATGTTATATGGATTTAAAACATAATATTAGTTAAATTTTAAAAAATAATAAATGTAAATATTCATTCGTTTTCATTAAATATATTACTATTTTTTCTTTAAGAAAGTAGGTAATGTTTTTTGATACATTTTCTTAATTTGACACATTTAACATTGTCACAGTAAGTGCCGTGTTTAAACACGTTTTTTAGAAAAGTATACACAATAATGCACGCTAAAAAACAATAGTATTGCTAATTTTAAATATCCTAACCATTATCTTAATTTGATTAATGATATTTAAATAATTAAGTGTTTATATTTAAACTACCGTTTTGATACATTACTAATTTATATATCAATTATTATAATTTTGAAATAATATTCTTACTGTTTTCTATAATAATTTTATAGTTAATTATACTTAACCAAGACATGCACTGTCAAATAAAAAATTAATACAATAAAAATAAAAAATAAATATTCGTTTATATATATATAAGATTTCATTTCAAAATACAATTATACGTATGGTAAGCATGAAAATTTAATATACTCTATTTCATAAATAATAATATTATTTTTAATATTAATAAAATAATATTTTGAATTTTTAAATTTAAAATAATTACAAAAATATTAAAAGTGAAGTTAAGACTAATTATTGTGTAATGAAACTCTAATTAAAAAAATTAAATAAAAATCCAAAAAAATAATTTTACGTTAAAATATTTTATTTATTTTATTCAAATTAAATCCAAGAAGCGGTTGGAATTATTTAATTAGGATTTTAAATATAAATTATAAATAATTTATGGCTTAGAACAAATAAATAAATACCCCTAAATTGCCAAAAATGCCAAAAATATCAAAAAAATAAAAATAAGAACATAAATTTTATTATGTTTCTAGATATATATTTTGTGAAAAAATTGGTGAAGAAAATTTAAGAAAGGGATTGAAATTAAATTTCAAATAACCCTTTTATTAAAAATTAAACTAATAATCTGGTGTAGCCGAAATTATGTTTAAAGGTTGTAGCAGGATTCTCAGCCATTAAATCAGCGCTAGATTTTCATTTATCGCCCTGTAACATGGCACAACGCTAGATGTAATGAAACCAGCGTGCGCCCGCTCCACTAGATCAATTAACGAGATGGACTAACCCCGTTAGCTGAGATCGCCAAACGCGGACGGAAGGAAAACGACGCCACAAAACGACGTCATTTAGGGTCTTCTTCTTCGTTGAATAGGGACGCTCGTCAGAATTTCGACTGATCGTCGTCGATTCTTTTGGAAGGTCTATCTCCTTCGTCTCCCAACCTTATCCTCTTCTAGAAGGTCTAGCTCATTTGTCACCCAATCTTATCATATAATTTTCAAGTTTGATCGATTTAATCTATTCTATGCCTTAATTATGTATGTTCTTTGTTTCGAATCACTCACTATATCATGCATGAACTTTCTGTTGAAAGAGAATTGATCAAATCAACTTAAAACATAAATTTTGATTTTTTTTTTGAAAATCTTGATTTTTTGAAATTGATGTTCTTGAGGTTTTAGGCTACAATTTTGATTCAAATAGTTGCGTAACATGTTTTTAAACAATATTAGGATAATTTCTATATGATTGTAATATAATTCCGATCAAGTTTGATCCAACTATGTTTTTGAAAAAAAATGGATTTTGATTTCATTTTCAAAAACAGTTATAGTAATGTTATGATGTTTTATTTTGGTTGTGTTCAACTATATTATTTATTTTAAAGCTAATGGAACAAAAATAAGATCTTGAAATGACCTAATTTGAAAGATCCTAAATTTTGACCTAAATTTGTTTTTTTTAAATTGATCATTGTAAAGATCTAATTATCGTGATTAGGACAATGGCTTTTGTTCTTCATAATCATATAAATCATCTGCCAATTACATATCGTGATTCATGATCTAAATAAAAAGTAATGAGACATGAAATTTCATCATACCAAATAAAGAACACTCGGTCTTAGATCCGAGTCATATATTATCGAGACTAAGAAATAGGACCGAGAATCTTCGGTCGAGACCTAGACTAGGGACCTGTGTTCTTAATTTAGGACCAAGACCGAGGACCATTGTTCTTTGTTAGGATTTGTATCTCCCAATTCCTACCAACTTGAAACAATCTGTAAAAAAATGCAAGAAAGAAGAACACAAGAAGACACGGATTTATAGTGGTTCACTCGAATTGAGCTACATCCACTTCAGCCACCACCAGGTTTCACTATGAAGAAGAAGAAGGAATACAGAGTTTTTGCCTCACACTTTATCTCTCTAGAATTATGTCTCTAATCTATGTAAACCCTTAATAATCACATATTTATAGGGTAAACATTCAAGTAATAAACCTAAATAATTCTTGGTCAGGCCCAAGCCCAAAACCAAATACAAACTCAATAAACTCTAATTAACAATGTAGAGTTTATTATAAGTGTAAGCTCCATAACTCAACAATCTCCCACTTGGAGACTAACTTCATCATCTCTCGATCGGTAGCGGCTTTCCATCTGGTGTCTTAACGAAGAAGACCAACTGAAGTTGCACACAACATCAGTTTGTCATTTGTCACAGATTTTGTCAGCATATCAGTTCGATTCTCACTCCCGGGAATCTTTTCAAGAGCTAATACTCCATCTTTTAAAGCTGACCGGATGAAATGATAACGAACTTGTATATACTTCGTCCTGCAATGATAAACAGGATTCTTTTCCAAATGAATGGCACTCTAACTGTCGCATCGCAACATACTTCCTTTGTAGTCTTGACCCAATTCTCGAAAAAAGGGTTGTAACCACATCATCTCCTTAGAAGCCTCTATCACAACAACATACTCTGCCTCACAACTAGAAAAAACCAATAATCTTCTACAACTCGAAAAAAGGGTTGTAACCACATCATCTCCTTAGATCAACTGATTGCAGTACCTCCTAGAGTATAAATATACCCTGCTGTGCTCTTTCTACTATCAATATCACCACCATTGTCAGCATCAACATATCCTTCCAAACCCATATTAGACTTTCGAAAACACAAAGTGAGACCCGTACTTCCTCTTAAGTATCGTAGTATCCACTTTACTACTTCCCAATGTTGTTTACCCGGGTTGCTCATGAATATGCTAACAATTCCCACTGTATGTGCTATGTTTGTTCTTGTGCAAACCATCGCATACATAATACAACCAATGGCAGAGACATACGGAACAGTGGCCATGTAATTTTTCTCCTCCTCTGTTGAAGACGGCTGATCTTTAGATAGTTTGAAGTGACTAGCTAAGGGGGTAGTAACTGGTTTTTCATCATACAAGTTGAACCTGCTAAGAATTTTCTTCACATATTCTTCTTGTGAAAGCTTGAGAACTTCTTCATCCCTGAAAATTCTCATCCCAAAGATTTATTTTGCAGCACCCAAATCCTTCATTGCAATTTTTTTCAGACAACTCTTTCTTGAGCTTGTTAATCTCATACAAGTTTGCTCCATCAATCAACATATCATCAACGTAGATGATTAGAATAATGTATGATTTATCAAACCTCTTGATATAGCAGCAATAATCAGCTTCACACCTCAGAAAATTGTTACTTTTCATGAAGCTATCAAATTTCTTGTACCATTGCCTTCAGCCTGTTTCAAACCATACAGACTCTTCTGAAGCTTACCCACAAGCTCATCTTTTCCTTTGATTCCAAATCCTTCTAGTTGTCGCATATAAATTTCTTCATATAAATCATCATGAAAAAAAACAGTTTTGGAATCCATTTGTTGAAGATGAAGATCTTCTTTCACAACCAAACTCAAAATAGTTCTGATTGTCATCAATTTAACATCTGGAGAGAATATCTCATTGTAGTCAACACCTTCTTTCTGTTGAAATCCTTTCACAACCAACCTTGCCTTATACCTCATGGTTTTATCATGTTCTTCTTTAATCCTGAAGATCCATTTGTTATGAAGTGCTTTCTTTCCCCTTGGTAGCTCAGTGAGCTCCCAAGTTTGATTCAACGTCAAAGAGTCCATCTCATCTTTCATTGTAGACTCCCACTTAACCGATTTATCAGATTGTATTGCTTCCTCATAGCATTCAAGTTCACCTCTATCTATCAACAAGATATAGTTTAGATATGGAGACCACCTCTGAACTGGTTTTCGATTCATTGACGATCTTCTCAGCTGTATAATCGATGTTTGCTGATTTACCTCTAGGGTCACGTTCTCAACGATTTCATCTTCAACAACACATTGTTCTTTTTTGACAACCGGTATATATTCAACTGAAAATTCTCTCAAATCGACTGTATCAGTCTCTTCCAACTTGAAATCACCATATGATGTTTTCCTAACACAATCTTTGTAGAGTACATGTTCATTAAAGATAACATTTCTGCTACGAATGATCATCCGATTTTGATTATCCTTGAAACGATAACCAAACTCGATATCACCATAACCAATGAAAAAACATTTATTAGACTTTGGATCAAACTTGCTCCTATCACATTCATTAATATGAACATATGATAAACAACCAAACACTTTCAAATAAGAAAGGTTTACCTTTTTATTGCTCCAGGATTCTTCAGGAATTCTGAATTCAAAAGGAACAGAGAGTCCCCTGTTTATCAAATAGGCAGTAGTATATATTGCTTTTGCAAAGAAGGTTCTAGGCAGCCCTACATGCAATCTCATTCTTCTAGCATGCTTGTTCAATATTCGATTCATTCGTTCAGCTGCTCCATTCTCTTGAGGCGTTCGGGGAATAGTCTTCACCATATTGATCCCATTCACAACACAATGCACTTTGAAATCTGAATTGATATATTCACCTCCGTTGTCAGATCTCAAGCACTTAACTTTTTGTTTTGTTTCATTTTCAACCAAAGCCTTCCATTTCTTCAAAATAGAAAATAATTCAGACTTGTGCTTCATAAAATATACCCATACATTTCTTGTCGAATCATCTATAAACGTCACGTAATATTGTGATCCGCCAATAGAAGAAACAAGTGCAGGTCCCCACACATCAGTGTGTACAACCTCTAGCCTTTCTTTCTTGAGCTCCTTCCCAATCTTTAAGAAACTCACCCGTTTCTGTTTTCCAAGAATATAGTTTTCACATAACTGATGTTCAACTAACTTCAGTTCTGGAATCTATCCATTCTTAAAAAGAATTTTCATCCCTTTTTTGCTCATATGGCGCAACCTGCAATGCCACATCTCACTGTTCTTCGAGTCATCAACTACAGCATCAACTATTTCTCTGCAAGTTAAAGTTGTGTATAACGTTCCAGTTTCGTGACCTCGAGAAACACCAATTGCTCCTTTACACACATTTCATGCACCATTTCCACAATTAAAATTGTGACCTTCTTCATTAAGGTTTGTAACAGAGATTAGATTTCGCATTAAACCTGGAATGTGTCTCACCTTATTAATCTTCCAAACAGAACTATTTTCCATCTTCAATTTGATGTCCCCCATGCCAACAATATCCAGTGGCTCACCATCCGCGAGATAAACTTTCCCACAGTTTCCAGCCACATAATTCTCCATTAATTCTTTGTGGGTAGTGGTGTGGAAAGACGCTCCTGAGTCCAAAACCCACGAATCTAGCGGGCTATCAACAGATAGAAGTAACACATCAGTGACAGATTCTGTAACAGCGTTGGCTGCATCATTTTTATCATCACCGTTTCTCTTCGGTGCTTTGTAATCCCTCTTTAAATGATCTTATTACCACAATTTCAGCACTCAAATGTCCACCCAGACCTGGACTGACTCCTCTTGCTCCTCAACATAGATCTACTCTTACCCCGGTTGAAGTTTCTATCATTACCTCTACCCCTATTTTCCACATTCAGAGCAAAACCTTTGAACGTTTCACCAGAATAAATTTTACGAACCTTTTCAGCAAGAATACGATCTCTAACTTCAACAAATTTCAGTTTAGCATTTCCAACTGAATTACTAATTATTGCCCTCATAGGTTCCCAACTATTTGGTAGAGATGCTAACAAAATTAGGGCACTAACTTCATCTCCAAAATCAATCTCAACAGATAGCAATTGATTCACAAATGTATTGAATTCATTCAAATAAGTTGTGATAAAAGTACAATCAACCATTCTTAAATAAAAGAGTCTTTTCATTAAGTGTACCTTGTTGTTAGTAGGTGGTTTCTCATACATATCAGAAAGAGATTTCATTAGACCCATGGTGGTCTTCTCCTTTGTTACATTGTGAGCAACCGTCTTGGCTAGCGTTAATCGGACAACTCCCAAAACCTGTCTATCAAGGTGTTTCCATTCAGCTTCATCCATCTTCTCTGGTTTCTCACTCAAAGGAACATGAAACTTCTTTCCATAGAGATAATCTTCAATCTACATTCTCTAGAAGGCATAATATGTCCCATCGAATCTTTCAATCCCATGTCCTATACTGTTCTCACTTGTCATTGTTTCCAATGCTCAGATCTAGCCTAGCTGCTATGATACCAGTTGTTAGGATTTGTATCTCCCAAATCCGACCAGCTTGAAACAATCTGTAGAAATGCAAGAAAGAAGAACACAAGAAGACACAAATTTATAGTGGTTCACTCAAATTGAACTACAGCCACCTCCAGATTTCACTATGAAAAAAAAGAAGGAATACAAAGTTTTTGCCTCACACTTTATCTCTCTAGAATTATGTCTATAATTTAGTTAACCCTAAATAATCACATATTTATAGGGTAAACATTTAGGTAATAAACCTAAATAATTGTTGGTCAGGCCCAAGCCCAAAACCAAATACAAACCCAATAAACTCTAAGTAATAATATAGAGTTTATTATAAGTGTAGGCTCCATAACTCAACATTTTTGAGTTAGGACCAAGTCTTAAGACCGGTGTATTTGAGATAGGACCAAAAATTAAGACCGGTGTTCTTGATCAAGAACTGAGCAACCTGACCGAGGTTTCTAACCTCGGACCGAGAAGTCTGACTTGAGACTGAGCCTTACATACCCTTGATCCATGCTCTCGAGCCTTGGTCCAGACCACCCTAGTATAGACCGAGCCCATCCGAGCCCAGATAACTAAAACTAAACTAGACCCTTGGACTCGGTCCTAAGGCCTGCTTGGTTCTACTATTCAAAATCCAAAATTATTTTTATAATTTTGGAACCCGAATCTATTCTAAAATAATCCCTAAAGGTTAGAAAATGATATTTAAATATTTTTAGTATATTTCATAAACCAATATTTTGGATAAGGCCCTGTCTGAAATTAATTTTTAAATTCTAACAATTTTATGATATTTTCTGGGTTTTTATTCAGTATTATATCAACGCAATCATATGTACGCCCTTCTAAATAATTTTGTATAATTATATACGCAATCTAAGCATATCTTTGTTTAGAACCCCCAGACTACTAATTAAAAATAATAAATATTAAATATCCAGACTTTGTTTATTTTAAAAATTTTAAACCTTCTTTGATAGGCGCAGAAAACATAGCGTGAAAGCCCTTTCTCGAGTGTAACCAAAAATATGAACCCTTACAGAAATTATGGTATAAATACGTTTATAAACGTATCATTTTAATGATTTTCCAAAAATCATTTAGTGACTCTGATTTCGAATAAAAAATCATTTAAATTAGTTACGTTTAATTAATTTAAACCTTGTTTTAACCAAATTATTATTTGGTCCCCAGATTATTAAAATTTAAACAAAATTAATTATTTTTCATGATTAATGTTTAAAAACTCCAAAGTATTATTTTAAACATCTTTTAAAATAATGTTTTCTTTTAAAAGAAGCCTGACTTGCAAACCAAGATTGAAACGCATCGAACCTCGAGCCTCCCCGCGATATTCCCCACCACGTGTCCATGACATGTGCTAAGCTACGGAGGAAGCAATTCTTGGGGGTTACAACTTTCTTGACGACTCTACTTTGAAAAGTAACATTTCATTTTTAATTTAAAAAATATATAAATCTAAATCTGGCTATATAATTTTTTATAACATTTATAGTACCTTGACAATAGTCCACCTTACAATGTTTATTACCTCAAAAGGTACATCATCTAGGATTATGTGAAGAAGTGTTATATCATAATTCTATACTTCTACCAATTATGTGAAGACCGATAATATCGGTTTGTCACCGAGAGATGTTGCGAGAGTAAAAACTAAGAACCTGAAATGGATCCCTTACTGGCTTTGATACATCCGTCAGTATGTGTACTTAGAGATGGTGTGGAGAGATTCCAACCCAAACCACGATAGAATCTTAGCACACAAAACTTGGTTACTTTACCCAACCGTTGTTTAACGTGCCCAAACAACAAAACCTCGACAAAGTTAAATTTGTACGTGCTTATTTATTATACATGCATACTTTTATAATAGATATAATAAATATCTCTAAGCGTAATAGCTTTAATCAAAATCAAATGACATGTTTTTCAAGTTGATTATACATCTCAGAATGTGTCTTCTAGAGAACGAAGATATATTCCTTTATAGCCACCATTTCCACAAAAGGGAATGGTACTATCGAGTTTACGGTCTCAGTATTGCTCTTAAATACACTCACTTCTGAATTCATCATAACTTCATGATAGGAATGCAAAAAAATGGAACTTGGTACACATGGCTTTCATGTCAAGAGATCGCCATATATGTTCAACTAACGAAGAGTTCAAGGCCATTATGATGATCGAAAATAAAAACATCATAATACTCAAACCATACACGAAATTCATGTCCCTTCAACGAAGAATTCAGGGTATACAAAGACTACGGTTGATAAGATTATGGCAATAACCTACATGACCTTTCATGATGGGTAAACCTTGCCACTTAGACTACAGAAATGCCACTAAATTTCACTACCTCCCTTACCATCAAAATCATGATGGATCACTCTCTCTTCACTCCAACATGAATCCTTATGCCATCCTCCAAAATACTGCAAGTAGCTTACCATCTCAGGGTAGGATATAAGGATCCCACTAGCATCATCTTAGTTGAAACGCTATTAGGGCTAAACATATCGTATTTCACAAACATTAACAAGTGAGGAGCTTCAATCATCCTATACATTTGGCTCCTAGAAATGATGGAATGTATACCTCCTCTAATTCATGGTAATGTGATGAGAGCTTCCTTTAAATGCCGACGCATTAGGAGTGCCAAGCCAAAAATACTCGTCAACGACAACGACTCCATACGTGATCTTTTGTTCTGGTATAGTATTAAGAAATTGGTCTACTCTATGGATGATCAACCCATGATAAAGCTTATGAGTATCGAATGGATCACTTCTTACTACACCGCCGAGCTCTTTAAGTAATTCGGGCGAGACTGCACGCCTCCTTGTCGTGACTACGTGGTCACCATAGACATGCCTATCGAGCACAACGACTTTGTCCACTACCTTGATTTATGGAATGACACGGTTAAAATGGGCATTCCTAAAGATAGGAATAATTATATTGACTATATCATCGAGGAATTTGTGATATCAGCAAGAGGAGGAAGCAGAAAGTGATGGCTTTATCACCTCTACATGTTGTAGCCAAACTCGCTTCCCCTGAAGAGGAGCTCTAAGTTTTACCCTTTTTGTATAAATAACAAACGTTAGAAGCCTAGTATAATAAATTAGCAAACCCTAAGAACTTCGAAATTTTGAAATATATAAATCGAAACATCTTTTAAAAGCAAGATTATCTATCATTATAATGTTAGTCCTGCTGACTCATTTCTTCATAGCTCCATCAAATGATAAGCCTTCTTCAAGAATTATTGAGGTAGTATATCAACTTCGAAAAGACAATAAAGATTCTCCTGGTATTATCTTAGCAGAAACACTCCTAGGTATGAACAACTCCCATGGATCTTCCACTATGAGTAAAATGGGTCCCCTCTTAGTCCTCTACATCTGGGTTCTTAACAAGGTCAAGCGTATACCACTGTTCTTCCCAAAGGAATCATGTCCACCTTCATCCAATACCAAAGAATGAATGAAGCTTTGTACGAACTCCCGATACAAGACAATGATGAAATATGGGACATTTTACCCTAGTATCCCATCAAAAAATGACTTTCATGATGGATGACAAGGCAATCGTTCTACTCATGGGTTTGGAATAGGTTAGCACTACAATAATCACGACCTGTTAAGGCAATATGATTCTAGCTACATTGAAGTTGTTATTGATGTAGATAGACCTATAAACAGAAGGATCTATGCAGAATTCCTCTAAAGATGGCACGATGCCTTCTAGATGAATATCCAAGAAAACCCGAACAAAATATATGGAACTTATTTACAACCAGTATGAGAAAGCCCAGCGAGCTGAAGCAGAAGAATATGCTAATATCGATGTAGAATAGTTCTTGACCTAAAAGTTTGTAATTTTTAAGAACTTTTCCCCTTTAGACTCTTTTGTAAAATATCAATAAAAGAGTCTCTATAAAAAAATGTTGCGAGTATACAACTCTATGGTTGTTTATCTAATCGAGTAATGAATGAGATCCTTACTCGCTAAGATTCATATCTTGTGTTTTTGCATTTGTATTTTATTATATCTATAAGATCTTTATCTCTCTCTCTTCATAATCGCAGACTACCTCTTTCTCTTCATAATCACAGTTCGGTAGTCACTTTAAACAAGTATGGCCCCACGAAGAAGAGATCTTACAATTGGACATTTTATACGCCAAGAAATGGCCGAAGGAACTCTAGAAAATAATAAGGATATGGTATCTCCAATTGAGTTTGTTGAAATGAAGGCTACTCTTCAGCAAGTAACGGGGCAACTGATAGTATTAACAAACTTGATGACCAAGCCTTCTATTCCTGTTCAGGAATAGCCATCCTCGTCATGAAAAAATGTTCCACCTATCACCCCACCGATTAGGATTAATCTTCAAACTCGTCGTAACTTCGATGAAACCTCTCTATGAGGAAACACTTGAAAATGATAATAGGTCAACAAGAACCCGACCAGAAGCTACTAATAACCCTAACGCCCAAGAAGGCGCAAACACTACAATCATTACCCCTACAGAATACGAGGTCCAAATGTCTCAGTTAAATTCCAATAATGACAAGTTCTAAGATCAGCTCAATTAGTTCACCAATGATAGAATTGATGAACGCCATGATAGAAAAAATGTTATAAAAACTACTTAAGGAGAAATCATTTTGTTAGGGATAAAATTACCTTCCCTATCAAACTACGTAGGCAAGAAGGATCGTGCTGCTTTCTTCCAGATAAATGGCTATGACACCTTTATACCTAGGAGAACCAATAGTTCTCCATCTATTTCTACAATATTTAAATGGTGATGTATTAGGTTGGTATCACAAAAAGAATAAAGTTTATCTCAAACTATCGATGAACCTGCCTCAACCTTCATAGAATGTTTTAGTTTGCATCTCAACTTAGAACGGCCCGAAAAAAATCTTAAGCATGTGAAACAAGGTGAGAACGAGAAATTCGCAGTTTTCATTGAAAAGTGGAATGTTGTTTCTAAAGAAATCAATTCTTTACCCGACGAACAAAGAAAAATCGGCATGAATTTGGATAATGTTAACGAACGATATTTTGTTCAATTTGCTGTCAAAACATTCTAAAACATGAAGAAGCTACTCAAAAAAGGTAATAACCTCGATGAAGCCTTAGATAAGGGAAGGAAGGAGGTTAAATTGTAAAGAATTATATTGCCCCTCCACAACCTAAGAAGAAGGACAAAGTCGATGTCCAACAGGTCACGATTGCTTAGCAAGCCATTCTCACCTAAGCCAAATCCAAGCAAACTGGTGTTGGCTAAAACAAATGTCCTGACGACATCCAAACCGCCAATACCTAGGATTCTAAGGCCTCTTAGAACTTTTGATGATTTGGATATGACCTTGAGTCAAGCCCTTACTCTCCTCCAACAAAGGAATCTGATCAAACATTTGACTCAACGATAAGATAAAGAGTTGCTTGGAAAATTTAAAAGAGCATTGTGCGAATACCATCAGATGAAGGGTCACTATAATGATAATTGGAGTGCTCTTAAGCATTAGTTTCAAGACATGATCGATCAAAAGGTCATTTCTAAACCTGAAATCATGAAAAATTCATTACCCAATCATCATATTAATATGATCTCCATGGACGAACCTATTAATAGTCTTGAAGTTAATATGGTCAATTCATGGCCCAAAAGAAATGTTGAAGAATTCCACCTCTACCACTGATATCTCAAAAGTGGTGGATTCCCTTTAATCCTAACAGTAATTCTCCATGAAGAGGTATGCTAGAAGTCTTAGTAACCCGAAGTGGATATGACTTCCAACCCAATTTCATGAAAGAAACCCCTACAACTAATCTCCCTAGATCATCTAACCCCTACAAGCCTAGTGCTCAAAATCTGGGCGATACTCTTCTTACTCAATTAAAGAAGACAAATTTCAACATTTTCATATGGAAAATCTTCATATATTATATAGAACATAGGAAGAATATTTTGAATGAACTCGGCTAGGCTAGTGTACCAGCCAAAAAACTCCTAAAGAGTTGGTTGGCATTATTTTGACAACTCTTTAAATCAACATGATAGGTTTCGAAGAAAAAGATCTACATATTCCTGACAAAACCCATGTTAAGGCATTTTACATTTCTATAAAGATGGCTGATAAATTTATTTCCATGACTCTAATCGACATTGGTTGTTCAGCATTGAACATATGTCCTTGGAAGACTCTCCAAGAATTCAGAATTTCTGATGATAAAGTTCTTCCCTTAGACATGTGTGTCCGAGGCTTTGATAATTCTCGTTGAGATATTATGGGTAGCATTCGAACAACGAATTTTGTAGCTGATACACCTTTTGAGGTGGAATTCTGCATAATCAATATGCGACCGTCATACAACCTACTCTTGGGAAGATCTTTATTGCAACAAGTTAAGGCTCTAGCCTCTACCCTGCATTAGAAAATACAGTTTATGGCTAACGACAAACTCATCACCATAGAAGGTGAGAAGTATGTCATGAATGTCATCGGTTCGACTCAGTCTACTAATCTTGTGGTTGAGTTAAGTGGATTCAATATCTGTCTTATATTTAGGCAAGGCCAAGATTCATCTTATCTTCCTGACTTTACACCATACAGTGTTATTTTTATGCGTCTCATGTAGAAAATGGGATATTTCCCAGGAATGGATTTAGGACCAAATGTTATAGATATGACTTGTTTTCCTTGGTCTTATTACGATTCAGACAGTTTTGGTATCGGATATCCTCCGAAAGGGTATCAACATTCTATAAAAGGTATAATATTGTTCCCAATCCAGCCTTACTAGGACTATAACGGTTCTCAATCCAGCCTTACCAAGATTATGGTTGCTCATAATCCATCCTTACCATAAGTAAAACGGGCATCGTCCCCAGCCTTGAATGAACTAATCGACATTTAGTGTTGTATAACTATGTCATTATCCCCAAAGTTAGTCCCCAACATGGAATGGACTAATCGACCTCTTGTTTTGTATAACTACGTCGCATGAAGATCGGGAGAACTATGTGAGATCTAATTCTTCCAAAGAAATAAAAAGAACATACCAAGGACAAAAGGAAGATACATAGGTCTGGTCTCAAACTCAACCAAAAAATAAATAAATAAAGGAATAGTTATTCGTAATGTTGTTTGACAAAAAGTGTAAAGATGGTGGGAACTATGGTTATTTCCACTAACTAGTGACCTGAATTATAGGAAATAAGTAGTGGCAAAAGTCAATAGCAGCTTTGTTAATCAAACAATTATTAATCTCCCGCATATAACCTTGAGTTTCTAGAAAACTTTAATTGATGGATATCCTTAATAAGCTCATTTTCGTGTTACGCGATTTTCCACAAAATTAACCTTGAATGGAAAGATTTTGAAAAAAGGAACCATAAGAAACCCAAAAGTCAAGCTTAAGCCGCAATCTGAGAAAAGACGTCTCATTCCCCTTTGTACAAGAGAACAGAGAGAGTTAGACTAAAGGCTTTTAAAGAATAATAATGATAACATTCTTGTGTAGGTTGAGGTAAAATCACCGTTTAAGCTCACTCGGGAAACTGTGCCGATGACTATCGCAAGAGACAAACTTATTGATTCTCCTAGATACACCCAGAAAACCAAAAAATATATAACACTCCCGTGTAGGTTCAGGTGTTGAAATCACTGTTTATGTTCACCCGGGCGACTATCCCAAAAACTATCGTAAGAGAGAAATGTATTGATTCTCCCAGATACACCCTAGGAAACTAAAAATATATAATTCTCCCGTGTAGGTTGAGGTGTTGAATTCACTATTTATGCTCACACAAACAGTAGTTTCGATGACTATCACAAAAGTATAATGTTTTGATTCCTCTAGATATACCTCGGAAGCAAAAAAAATCTTAAAGCTAGAAAGTTGAAGTTCTTTCTGTGACTATACCCGAAATAATTAAACTTTCCATGGATTGTGTCCCATGGAAAAAAATAACCTAAAATATAACGGAACGAGACCCCCATATCTCAGTAACCTTCCTTGAGAGTTAAGTATTTGGATAATTGTATGCACGAGACTGGATTTATCATTTATATCTTAACATAAGAAAAAAAGAAACTTGAGCTCTTGAAGCGAGATAATCCCAGAAATGCTCGTATCTTAGTCACGAACACATTTCAAATCCAAGTTTCAATGATTTATGGAAAGGATCAAAGTTTCTTGTATTTCCAAACTTTATTTGAAACGGAATTGGGAACAGTTCATTCCCTAGATATGACAACATAACTGGTCGATATTTCAATAAGTTGCGAAGGTTATTTCGTAAGACAAAAAGGAGAAAGATTATGATGAAATCCTCCTTAAAGTGATAAAGTCCCCTAAGAGTCGACAATTTTAACCTAGTTGCAAAGGACAATTTGTCACATTGAAACCAAAACTTCCTTCAAAACAACATGGTCGATATTTCACCTATCTGTGAAGGACACTTTGTCAAAACTAGAAGAGATAAGCTTTCAACAAGAACAACTCCTCTTGTAAACCATGTCCAGCTCAATTATTATTTTTCATAAGTTGTGAAGGTCATTTTATACAAGACCTCTTAAAATCCCTATTTATTAATAGGCTCGGTAGATCATTATTATGATTCATAAAGACCTATTCCGATACGCATCTATGTAGGTTATCGCTATAACCTATCCCCAACATATAGGCGTCTATGTAGGTTATTATTATAACTAATCTCCTCGGAGTGATTGTTTTCACTATTCCCCAAAGAATGAGCCATATCTCTAGATAAGTATTCATACAGGTCATTATTATGACCAATTCTTTACAGATTTATTATTATCACCTTCCTCAAGAAGGTTTTATTCCATGATGAACATTCATGGAGGTCATTATTATGACTAACCTTCAACAGTAAATCTCATCTCTTGATGGACACAACGTGATTGTAATCACGTCACCTAGAAGATTTTCTTTCATCCTTAAAAGAGAATCCTCTTCATCCCCCTACACACAATAAGTCCAATCACATTATACGCATTCATGAGAGTCATTATTATGACTAATCTTCAGTAGTGAATTCCATCTATTGATAGATAGTGTGTGGTTATTATCACTATCCCTATATCGATTTATCTTTATCCCCGTGGATTTCTATCACCATCCTTAGAAGAATATTCCTCAAGAAACTCCTACCTCTTAATGAACTGTCTTTAGTATAAGACCTTACCCTATAGATAGTATTATTTACTCACTAGTCAAGCCCTATATGTTGATAGGCATTATCAATCATTGTTATGATAGGATTATAATAATTTATCCCCAGTTGAAGTCATGTTTACTCCCAAGCAAGCATAAGACTATTGTGATTAGTCTATCTCTAGACAAGATTCAATCATAATATATTGTATGTCTCTCCCCACTTATGAGTCGTTGTTATGATTCATCTCCAACATCTATTACCATCCATGTTTTATCCTTCTACCTTATTATAAGCTAGGGTACAAATTTCAAGATGTTCATCATTCGAACCCACGTTTTCTCAAAATAAAGTTTGTTTTATTCAAATTCGATTCGAGAGGGGCATTCTATAAACATAAAAATTTGACATACCCTATTTTATAAACAATATTATTATTTATAATAATATTAAAATAATATTTAAAAAATTTTAATTTAAAATAACCCAAAAAAGATTAAAGGTCAAGTTAGGGATAATTATTGTTTAATTAAAACCTAATTAGAAAAATAAATAAAAATCCAAAAAATAATTTGAAGTTAAAATATTATATTTATTGTACCCACAATAAACCCAAAAATGTGTTGAAATGATTTAATTAGGATTTTAAACATAAATTATGTATAATTTATGACTTAAAACAATTATATAAATACCCCAAAATTCCCAAAAATACTAAAAAAATTCAAATATAAACAAGATTTTTATGATGTTTTTAGAAATATCTTTTGTGAAATAATTGGTAAAAGAAAACGCAAGAACTAAATTAAAATTCAATTTCAAATAATATTTTAATTATAAATGAAACTAATAATCTATTGTAGCTGAAAATATGTTTAATAGCTTGCAGCATGATTCTCAACTATCGGATTTGCGCTGGATTTTTATCCAGTGTCCAAGAACGCACCACATAGTCAAATGAAACAATGTCAGCGCACGCCCACTCCACCGGATCAACTAAAAGGATGGACTAACCCCGTTAGCTGAGATCTTTGAACACGGACGAAACTCCAAACGGTGCCACGAAACAATGTTGTTTTGGGTCTTCTTCTTCGATGAACAAGGACGCTCGCCAAAACCACGACTGATCAGCGACGATTCTTCTAGAAGGTGTAGCTCCTTCGTCTCTTAATCAAATTCGATCAGGGAACCGATCTAACTCGGGTTTAAATAGTCCGTCATCATTCTTCTACCAAATCATCAAACAGTCACAGCATATCACAGTCTAAATGAAAGATCCAAGGAACTTCGACGTGTAGAATTGTTTTGAAAATTATTCCGACGATTCAATCTTTGATCCAGGCATCGGAAAAGCTTCTAACACATCGCAGGAGTGTTCTTCAGCTATTGGTATGCTTCCAGATCCTTGATATATTGATTTATGATTGAAGTATTTTTTCAACTTTTTTAAGTTTTATCGGTTAATCTGTTTTGGGGCTTAATTATGTGTGTTCTTTGTTTAGAATCATTCCTATATCATGTATGATTTTTCTATTGAAATAAAATAGATCAAATCAACTTAAAATAAAAATTTTGAAAAAATTAGTTTGAAAACTGGATTTTTTGGGGAAAAACGACTTGGCGTCATTTCATTAAAAATTCTCGAATATGGGAAAAAAACCACGAGTTTAAGAGATCATTCTAGACAGGCCTAGAATGATTTTGAAGTCTTAACATTTTGAATAAAAGCTAAAAATCTAAAAACGTAAATGAATTATCTAATTACAATACTTTCAATTCTAGTGAGTTTAAAAAACGGTAAATTCCAATTCGTATAGATATTCCAGTTCTGCTCCGTGCTTGAAATTCTTCTCCACGTTCCCGCGAGGGCGCTGCAATCCGATGAATGAATGGAATCCACTTTAACACTTTAGACAGAATATAAACAAGAATAGTTTGAATCTTTTCGGTTCTTGATCTACTACTTTTTGTGTTTGTTGTTCGTATTGTGTGTCTTATGTTGTGTCTTTTGTTGATATCCAACCTTCTATTAAGTAGTGGAAATATGATAACGGTCATATTTCTCTTTCAACGAATACCTACATGGTAATCATTGATTCTGATTGGTCGGTCAACAAAGGACTGCATGGCATTAAATGTTGTTGACACTTCCCAAGGAACAATACAGCTGGCCAATTTTGTCTTATCTTGACTTTTATCATCTAGGCAGTTTGACCAATACCTGCTCCCTGGGGACTACTGTTGGACTTATACCAAAATAGGTACCTGATCACTTTTGAGAGTCTTCTACTTTCCAAAGTCTATCATCAGACTTGTATGAAAAAGGAAACAAATCAGTCTGCGTATTTGAAGGCTCCATTTTGCCTATTCCCAAAGTGATCTGATTGCACTAGAATAGAAACTTTCAGTTGTTCTATTTCTTTGATTTGGTCTGTTCAACTGCCCGTTAATTGTTTTGTACGGATTACTTCAAGATTGAACCCAGAATTGTGCTGACCGAATATTCTACCGGTTTGTTGTTTGAATATCGAATGACCGGCCTTGCTGTCGAAGAGTGAAAACCGATCTTCGATGAATAAGTTTACCGATTATTTAGCTTGAGCGGTAAGCTTGTTTGAACCGATCTTCTACTTGATTCTGTTCTAGAGGTAGCCGAAATGATATAACTTAGAGTTCTGGTTTGTGCCGCCTTTGCAATATCGGTCGACCAGTCTAGAGTAGTAAGGTTGATTTAATAATTTGAACGATCCCGGTGTTTCTTGCACAAACAATGAATTTAGTTAATTTCTTTAGATAGTTATTTACCTCTAATTAACTATCTAATTTATTTAACAATTCTCGTTTTTTGATTATTTATGTTAAATATTCAAAACCTGTAATTGTTGGCCGCTTTAAATTGATTTTGAGGAAAATTTTTTTTAAAAATTGGAGATAAAAAATTGTGAAATTTTTTGTAAGTTAATTTCTTTAGATATTTCTCCCTTTTTGATATTTTAAATTTAAAATTATCAAAATCATCATTTTTTAAACTAAAACCGGATCATTAAGTCCCCAAAATATTATAAATTTCAAAACTTGATAACTATAAGAAAATTATAGGAATATAAGAAGAAGCATAAGTGTAAAAATCTGTGTCCCCCTTCATCCGATTTGTTTATCAATTCGGTGAAGAATCTGTTCACAAAACTGCTGCTCGAATGTCCAGCAACCCCAGTCTCTCTTGCCAATTATGCAGAAGCTTAGAACTCGGCATTTCTTCGGCTTTGGAAAGCATTATCAACCGGACTTACACCACCTCTACGAATTTGTCGGTCTGACCAGGAACTGTGAGGGATAGCTTGGAGAGGTACTGTGTTGATTGGTTGGGGCAATGTTCTCGATCTGCGGGTTAACGGTTGATCATCCTCCTCTTCTTCATCACAAATCGAAATTTCATTGCTTGCGGCAGGATTTTCAACTAGTGTTTCAATTGTCGGTCCAGTATTTGTTGCCTCAGACTCTTGAGCTCTTTTTCGTTTAGACGCCCTTGTCTTCTTGGTAAATGGAGGAGAAGCATTTTTCTATTTATTAATTTGTTCTTGAAGAGTTCTTGTCACTCTCTCATTTTCTTCCTCGGTTGCCTTAGCCTTGGCATCTTCTTCGTCTTGGATCTGCCGGGCAGCTTCTTCATGCATTCTCAATTTTTCGGCGTCGGCAACGCCTTGATTCTTCACCAGCTCGTAAAGCTGTAAAGATATAGTTTGAACTGAGGAGAGAGTTTGAGAGGCTACCTCCTGTACCCTTGCTAGTTTTACATCTTTAAATGAAGCATTTTCTTTTATAACATTGGTCACATGTGCTTCCAAGGATGCCTGCCACGGGGCTATGGATTTCTGGATCAGTTCCTCAATCATCATTTTTATCCGTTCTTCAGAAAATGGAAGTATTGAACCGACGGACTGGTTTTGCACCGGAATCGCTCCATGAGAGTTGGCGTAAAAAGACATTTCTATTTCAGTCGGTCTATCAACACTAGTTCCACGTAACTAGTTTCATAATAGTCTTATTTTCCATTATCAACTCTTAAACAAAATCATACTATACTACATATTCACACTAAATTTCATATTAATTCATTTATGATAAAATATTTTAAAATTGTGAATTATGTAATAAAGTTCATAATGTTAATTTTTATATATTTTATGTTTATAATTATTAAAATTAATTATAATTTAAAAAAAAAATTATACAAAACTTTTTATTTAACTAAATTCTATTTATAATTTATTTTATTTTAAAAGATTACTAAAATATTTTCTATATAAATATACAATTAATTAATAATAATAATTTAGAATCAAATATTCTGATACAATAATTTTATTTTTAAATATTTTTTTATGATTAATACATATAATTTATTATTAATATTTTTATTTACTTTTGTTTTTATATTTGGAAACTAATTGTATAAATAATGTGTCAAATTTATTTGATTAAGTTTATAATATTAAAAAATGATTACATATTTTAATAATATATTATATATTAAAATTATTAATCATATTATCAAATTTTAAAATAAAATTATTATTTCAAAATGTATAATAAAACTATAATTATTTACTATTTATTCATAGTAATATTTTAGTAATTATTCAAAATAAAATATATTAGAAATAAAATTTTATATGAATTAAAATGTTTTCAATATAATTATTATAATTGCTTATTTATTTTAGATAGAATAAACCTTTATTTAGTAAATAATTAAGAAAAATATTTTAAATATATTAAGTCTATAAAATAAAATATACAAAATAATGTATTTATCATATATATTTACTAGTTAATATCCTAATAACATATCTTTCAATAATTTTTAATTTTTATTGTACAAATTTATTAAATAAATATGAAAAATATACAGTAATTTAAAATATTATTTAGAATTAATAATATTTTGAATGTTTATTTTTCTAATCTTACCGTTTTAAATATTATTACATTATTTGTGTCATAATGTTGTTCTTAGATAAAAAAAATTAATTAAATAATTTTTAATTGTAAATTATTCAGAAATTAAAAATATATTTAAAATTAACATTAATTGTTTTATTTATTTTTCTTACTTTTAAATTATTACTCATATAGAATTGTTAATCATTTTTAATATTAATTTTATTTAATTTTGAAAATGTTATATATTTTGTATTGAGAGTTCAAATAATTAAATAAAAAAATTATAATATTAAAACAATATATTTATTTTATTCTATATTATTAATAAATTATGTTATATAAAAAAAATTAATATTTTTTATTTAAATTTATTAATTAACATTGTTAAGTACATTTCTAAAATTAGATAATATTAAACACAATTGTAAACATAAATGAAATTTAAAAATAATAATTAATAATACAAATTAATATATTATAAATGTAACAATAAAATAATAATTATTTAAATATTATTAATATGTGTATTATTTCTTATATTAACTAATATATTATAGATAATATATAAATATCTATAATAAAGTAAAAATAAATATTTTTTTCTAATATTATTTATATTTTTAAAATTATTTTTAATCTTATAATTATATATATATATAGATAGGAATAATATTTTTATAATATTTATAATTGGATAATGATTCTTTATAAAAAAACAATACATTATTTACTATAATATAAGCTCTAATATTTTGAATAACAACAATAGTATTTAAAATAATAATATTGAAATTACTATTTTTTCAATTATTATTAATTTATTTGAATATTATATATTTTATAATTAAATATATATTATTTGATAAATAAATTTATTAAACATTTAATATTTAATTAAAAGATATTAATATTATTTTATAATAGTCTTATTTTCCATTATCAACTCTTAAACAAAATCATACTATACAACATATTCACATTAAATTTAATAGTAATTCAATGATAAAATACTTTGAAATTATGAATTATGTAATAAAATTAATAATGTTAATTTTTATATATTTTATATATTTTATGTTTATAATTGTTAAAATTAATTATAATTTTAAATAAAAAAAATTTACAAAACTTTTTATTTATACAAAACACTATTTATAATTTATTTTATTTTGAAACATTACTAAAATATTTACTAAATAAATATACAATTAATTAATAATAATAATTTAGAATCAAATATTTTGATACAATAATTTTATTTTTAAATATTTTTTATGATTAATACATATAATTTATTATTAATATTGTTATTTACTTTTGTTTTTATATTTGGAAACGAATTGTATAAAATAATGTGTCAAATTTATTCGATTCAGTTTATAATATTAAAAAATGATTACATATTTTAATAATATATTATATATTAAAATTATTAATCATATTATCAAATTTTAAAATAAAATTATTATTTCAAAATGTATAATAAAATTATAATTATTTACAATTTATTTAGTAATATTTTAATAATTATTCAAAATAAAATATATTAGAAATAAAATTTTATATGAATTAAAATGTTTTCAATATAATTATTATAATTGCATATTTATTTTAAATAGAATAAACCTTTATTTAGTAAATAATTAAAAAATATATTTTAAATATATTAAGTTTATAAAATAAAATATATAGAATAATGTATTTATCATATATATTTACTTGTTAATATCCTAATAACATATCTTTCAATAATTTTATTTTTTATTGTACAAATCTATTAAATAAATATGAGAAATATACAGTAATTTAAAATATTATTTAGGATTAATAATATTTTGAATGTTTATTTTTCTAATCTTACCGTTTTAAATATTATTAAATTATTTGTCATAATGTTCTTCTTAGATAAAAAAAATTATTTAAATAATTTTAATTGTAAATTATTCAGAAATGGAAAATATATTTAAAATTAACATTAATTGTTTTATTTATTTTTGTTACTTTTAAATTATTACTCATATAGAATTGTTAATCATTTTTAATAATAATTTTATTTAATTTTGAAAATGTTATATATTTTGTATTAAGAGTTAAAATAATTAATTAAACAAAATTATAATATTAAAAAAATAAATTTATTTTATTCTATATTATTAATAAATTATGTTATATAAAAAAATTGTTAATATTGTTTATTTAAATTTATTAATTAACATTGTTAAGTACATTTCTAAAATTAGATAATATTAAACACAATTGTAAACATAAATGAAATTAAAATAAATTAAATTTAAAAATAACAATTAATAATACAAATTAATATATTATAAATGTGACAATAAAATAATAATTATTTAAATATTATTAATATGTGTATTATTTCTTATATTAACTAATATATTATAGATAATATATAAATATCTTATAATAAAATAAAAATAATTATTTTTTTCTAATATTATTTATATTTTTTAAATTCTTTTCAAAATTATAATTATATATATATAGGAATAATATTTTTATAATATTTATAATTAGATAATGATTCTTTATAAAAAAACAATACATTATTTTAAAAGCTCTAATCTTTTGAATAACAACAATAATATTTAAAATAATAATATTGAAATTAATATTTTTTCAATTATTATTAATTTATTTGAATATTATATATTTTATAATTCAATATATATTATTTGATAAATAAATTTATTAAACATTTAATATATAATTAAAAGATATTAATATTATTTCATAATAGTATTATTTTTCATTATCAACTCTTAAACGAAATCATACTATACAACATTTTCACACAAAATTTAATATTAATTCATTTAAGATAAATTATTTTGAAATTTTGAATTATGTAATAAAATTAATAATGTTAATTTTTATATATTTTATATATTTTATGTTTATAATTGTTAAAATTAATTATAATTTTAAATAAAAAAATTATACAAAACTTTTTATTTATACAAAATTCTATTTATAATATATTTTACTTTGAAACATTACTAAAATATTTACCAAGAACGCACCACATAGTCAAATGAAACAATGTCAGCGCACGCCCACTCCACCGGATCAACTAAAAGGATGGACTAACCCCGTTAGCTGAGATCTTTGAACACGGACGAAACTCCAAACGGTGCCACGAAACAATGTTGTTTTGGGTCTTCTTCTTCGATGAACAAGGACGCTCGCCAAAACCACGACTGATCAGCGACGATTCTTCTAGAAGGTGTAGCTCCTTCGTCTCTTAATCAAATTCGATCAGGGAACCGATCTAACTCGGGTTTAAATAGTCCGTCATCATTCTTCTACCAAATCATCAAACAGTCACAGCATATCACAGTCTAAATGAAAGATCCAAGGAACTTCGACGTGTAGAATTGTTTTGAAAATTATTCCGACGATTCAATCTTTGATCCAGGCATCGGAAAAGCTTCTAACACATCGCAGGAGTGTTCTTCAGCTATTGGTATGCTTCCAGATCCTTGATATATTGATTTATGATTGAAGTATTTTTTCAACTTTTTTATGTTTTATCGGTTAATCTGTTTTGGGGCTTAATTATGTGTGTTCTTTGTTTAGAATCATTCCTATATCATGTATGATTTTTCTATTGAAATAAAATAGATCAAATCAACTTAAAATAAAAATTTTGAAAAAATTAGTTTGAAAACTGGATTTTTTGGGGAAAAACGACTTGGCGTCATTTCATTAAAAATTCTCGAATATGGGAAAAAAACCACGAGTTTAAGAGATCATTCTAGACAGGCCTAGAATGATTTTGAAGTCTTAACATTTTGAATAAAAGCTAAAAATCTAAAAACGTAAATGAATTATCTAATTACAATACTTTCAATTCTAGTGAGTTTAAAAAACGGTAAATTCCAATTCGTATAGATATTCCAGTTCTGCTCCGTGCTTGAAATTCTTCTCCACGTTCCCGCGAGGGCGCTGCAATCCGATGAATGAATGGAATCCACTTTAACACTTTAGACAGAATATAAACAAGAATAGTTTGAATCTTTTCGGTTCTTGATCTACTACTTTTTGTGTTTGTTGTTCGTATTGTGTGTCTTATGTTGTGTCTTTTGTTGATATCCAACCTTCTATTAAGTAGTGGAAATATGATAACGGTCATATTTCTCTTTCAACGAATACCTACATGGTAATCATTGATTCTGATTGGTCGGTCAACAAAGGACTGCATGGCATTAAATGTTGTTGACACTTCCCAAGGAACAATACAGCTGGCCAATTTTGTCTTATCTTGACTTTTATCATCTAGGCAGTTTGACCAATACCTGCTCCCTGGGAACTACTGTTGGACTTATACCAAAATAGGTACCTGATCACTTTTGAGAGTCTTCTACTTTCCAAAGTCTATCATCAGACTTGTATGAAAAAGGAAACAAATCAGTCTGCGTATTTGAAGGCTCCATTTTGCCTATTCCCAAAGTGATCTGATTGCACTAGAATAGAAACTTTCAGTTGTTCTATTTCTTTGATTTGGTCTGTTCAACTGCCCGTTAATTGTTTTGTACGGATTACTTCAAGATTGAACCCAGAATTGTGCTGACCGAATATTCTACCGGTTTGTTGTTTGAATATCGAATGACCGGCCTTGCTGTCGAAGAGTGAAAACCGATCTTCGATGAATAAGTTTACCGATTATTTAGCTTGAGCGGTAAGCTTGTTTGAACCGATCTTCTACTTGATTCTGTTCTAGAGGTAGCCGAAATGATATAACTTAGAGTTCTGGTTTGTGCCGCCTTTGCAATATCGGTCGACCAGTCTAGAGTAGTAAGGTTGATTTAATAATTTGAACGATCCCGGTGTTTCTTGCACAAACAATGAATTTAGTTAATTTCTTTAGATAGTTATTTACCTCTAATTAACTATCTAATTTATTTAACAATTCTCGTTTTTTGATTATTTATGTTAAATATTCAAAACCTGTAATTGTTGGCCGCTTTAAATTGATTTTGAGGAAAATTTTTTTTAAAAATTGGAGATAAAAAATTGTGAAAATTTTTGTAAGTTAATTTCTTTAGATATTTCTCCCTTTTTGATATTTTAAATTTAAAATTATCAAAATCATCATTTTTTAAACTAAAACCGGATCATTAAGTCCCCAAAATATTATAAATTTCAAAACTTGATAACTATAAGAAAATTATAGGAATATAAGAAGAAGCATAAGTGTAAAAATCTGTGTCCCCCTTCATCCGATTTGTTTATCAATTCGGTGAAGAAT